>NC_045773.1:13955000-16743750 GCF_008692025.1 Phocoena sinus | reverse complement strand
TGGAAAGAAGAAGAAAGACTGTAAAGTAGTAGTGATAAGGTCAGGACGTATCATAAAAGACTAAATATCGGGCTTCCCCGGTGGCGCAGTGGTTCAGAGTCCGCCTGCCGATACAAGGGCCGCGGGTTCGTGCCCCGGTCCGGGAAGATTCCACCTGCCGCGGAGCGGCTGGGCCCGTGAGCCATGGCCGCTGAGCCTGCGCGTCCGGAGCCTGTGCTCCGCAACAGGAGAGGCCACAACAGTGAGAGGCCCGCGTACCACAAAAAAAAAACAAAAAAAAACTAAATATCAGAGGATGGAGTTAGAACTTCATCTGTGTGCATGGAGGAGCCACTGAGAATTTTTAATCAGAAGGATAACTAGTGACATTGACTTTTCAAAATGATTTATTTGAGCAGAGACTGCAAGACAGGCCTGAAGGAAGTGCTTTTCCGTTTACAGTGCAAGTATGACCTCCAGCAATTCCTTCTAGCAAGAGGTAGGGTCTGTTTCCTCTCCCCTTAACTCTGGGTTGGCTGTGACTCGCTTTGACCAAAAGGCCATTGCAGAAGCGCTGCTACATGAGAAGCCTAGCAGTTTCCTCTTACGTTGTTTTGGAGCTCAGCTGCCATGCTGCAAGGTAATAAATGAAATCCTCCAGCATATGTAGAGGCTCTGGAGAAAGAGATGCCAGTGCAAAGGGAGTCTAAGTAGTAGACTGAGATATGAAGTAGAGCTAAAGTACCCCAGGTAACAAGCAACCCTAAGGCCCAAAACATGTGAGAGAAACATTTTTGGGCCCCCAGCCCAGCCTACTTGCCAACTAAATGCAGCTGATCAAGAAGAGACAAGCAGATGGATCGTTCAGTCTACTGACAAAATCTTGAGAAATAGCAAATCACTGCTGTTTTGAGCCATTAAGTTTAGAGGGGGGTTTAACTGCATAGCAATAGAAAACCAAAATAGCATCTCGCAAAGTGTTTTTCTCATAATCAAACTCAGGAAAGAGTCATTGAGTCAGAAGCATGGAAGCTGCTTTCGGATATTTTAGTAAGGTTAGCCTGGGCTCATGAGAACATGACCTGGGTGGAAAGACTGGGGTTTAATTAGGCTCACATTTTCTCCTCTCATCGGGAAAGAAGCTGTATAACAGGTTAAAATGTTGAGTTTAGAAGTCACACAAAACTGGGCTCCGGGCTTCCCTGGTGGCACAGTGGTTGAGAGTCCGCCTGCCGATGCAGGGGACGCAGGTTCGTGCCCCGGTCCGGGAAGATCCCACATGCTGCCGAGCGGCTGGGCCCGTGAGCCATGGCTGCTGAGCCTGCATGTCCGGAGCCTGTGCTCTGCAATGGGAGAGGCCACAACAGTTAGTGGCCTGTGTACCGCAAAAAAAAAAACAAAAAAAACTGCGCTCCTAGCCTGGTGTCAGCACTTAAACATTTCTTTCCCCAACACTAGCTCACCTAAAACACAGAGCTAATAATAGTCCCCCCATAAGGAACTCATTATAAAGATTAACTGAGGGAATATGTGAAATTACTTAGCACAGAGATTTGCATAGACTAAGTTCACGATGAGGAGATAAGATAGTATTTGGAAATATGACCAGTGGTTCCCCCATTTCCAAAGTTTCCTCTTTACCTCCCTGAGTGTCTTAAGTATCTCCAAAAGGGAGTCAAAGAAGAAATGCATAGATAATAGAAAACAATTCTTTTTTTTAAGCACATTCGATTTGCAATATTATATTAGTTTCAGGTGTACAACATAGTGAGTCAATATTTTTATAGCTTATACTTCATTTAAAGTTATTATAAAATATTGGCTATATTCCCTGTGCTGTACATTATGTCCCTGTATCTTATTTATTTTATATGTAATAATGTGTACCTCTTAATCCCTTACCCTTGTCTTGCCCCCTAACCTCACCCGTCTCCCCACTGGTAATCACTGGTTTGTTCTTTATATCTGTGAGTCTGTTTCTGTTCTGTTCTATTCGGTCCTTTGTTTCATTCTTCAGATCCCATATATAACTGAAAACATACAGCATAGAAAAAAACAGTTCTGGACGGTTGAGTTTCAAAGGGTTAGAGAGTTTGTGTTTCAAATGGCTCAGCCCTGAGGTCAGTCTCTGGATGTTGAGAGAGTGTCTGCAGCCTTCCCCGTGCTTCCTCCACTCCATCAGCCAGACTGGGGAGAAGGAAGAGAGCTTCGACATGAGATTCTGGTGTACAGTCCCTAAGACGGGTCTGTTCTCTATCTTTAGCACCTCCTTCACCAGCCTGGCAATTCAAATCCCAAAATAGGAAGAACTATGGTAGATGCTGGATGAATCTGAGATATCAGAGACTTGTGTCCCCTTTATATTTTAAGGGGAAACAGACCTTAAGTTTCCTCTGTGCCCAGAAGCCCTGATTCCAGGAGGAGATGTTGGGAGATTTGAGTGGGTAAAAAAAAGATTTCTAGATATCTTGTCTAGCATATCCTTCTGGGTTACCTCTGCCTTGTACTGTCTTTGAGCTATTTTACGGTCTACAAGTTACAGAATACTGATAGTAATACAAAAACATCTTATCCATAGAAATGCAAGTGGTATCCAGTTAAATGAGTTGACTATTACCCTGTGTATATTGCCCAGTTTACTATACATTTGTAAATTCATTTAGTCAATCCTGATGTCCCATAAGTGGGTCTCTCCTTTTGGATTTTCAGTGGAACCAGCCATGATTTTTATTCTTTTTAAATTTCAATGAGATTATACCTCTGTATTAGTTTACCAGGGCTGCCATAATAAAGTACCACAGACTGGATGACTCAAACAGCAGAAATGTATTTTCTCATGATTCCAGAAGCCGGAAGTCCTAGACCAAGGTGTCTGCAGGATTGCTTTCTCCTAAGACCTCTCTCCTTGGCTTGCACACCTTTTCCTCTTGTCAGCACATTGCCTTCTGTTTGTGCCTGTTTGTGTCCTAACCTCTTCTTATAAGAACACCACTTATATTGGA
Source organism: Phocoena sinus (assembly GCF_008692025.1). NCBI lineage: Eukaryota > Metazoa > Chordata > Mammalia > Artiodactyla > Phocoenidae > Phocoena > Phocoena sinus. The sequence goes on along the minus strand of NC_045773.1, from coordinate 16,740,769 downwards.
TTATTGCCCACTCATATAACCTCGTTTTACCTTAATTCTCCCTTTTAAAGACCTATTTTCAAATACAGTCACATTCTGAGGCACTGAGGATTAGGACTTGAACCTATGAATTTGGGGAGAATACACTTCAGCTCATAACAATATCTTAAAAAAAAATAGTTCTTTAATACTTCTCAAGTGATGATTTCCCCCAAATGGACATGTAAAGGAATATTTAAAATGTCCTAAGTGGGCTGACATTATGACTAGAGCTTATGGGCTCCCTTTCTACCACATGCACCAGAACACATACTCTCTATTATTCCTGAGTACTTTAGGATGAAAGTCTTCTTTTTATTAATAGTACACTTTTATTGGGCTTCCCTGGTGGCGCAGTGGTTGAGAGTCCGCCTGCCGATGCAGGGGACACGGGTTCGCGCACCGGTCCGGGAGGATCCCACATGCCGTGGAGCGGCTGGGCCCATGAGCCATGGCCGCTGAGCCTGCGCGTCCGGAGCCTGTGCTCCGCGGCGGGAGAGGCCACAGCAGTGAGAGGCCCGCGTACCGCAGGAAAAAAAAAAAAGAAAAATAGTACACTTTTATTGTTCTATTTTCCAATTTAATCAAATCACTAACATTCTACCAAGCGAGGGGTATGACTCTCTTCACTGCCCCTCATCCTTGAGCTGTTACGTATATTTACATTTTCAAGGCTGTGCAGAATTAAGAAAATTGTGCTGAATAAAATTTGTGATAAGGTAAACTGAGGATTTCAAAGAATGTTAATGAAAGTAACAAAAGTTTAAACTTCCAGAAACACAATATCTAACTTTACCCAGAGCAAGTCACACCTTGACTTCCACTGTCTAGTTCACCCATCGTTGTGCTATGGATAAAATGCAGTTGAAAGCAACATCAAGGGCAATGTCAAAGGATGTGAAAAGTGAAAACCCAAGGCACCAACAAATTCTTCTAAATTCCTTCGGTAAACTCTTCTGGCATACTGGAATAAGTCTGGCTTTGGAGTCTAAGAAATTTCTGGCAGTGTGGCAAACAGATATGGGAAATCTGGGGGTGAAATTACAGCTTTCGTTCACATGAACACAAACGACTGTCATTTATCGACATTTTTTTTAGTCATATGTACTGCCTGATGCCCCAAGTGACCTAAGAATGTGAGCTCTTAGGAGTCAGAGACCTGATCCCTCTCGCTCATGGCTACATCCCTGACCAAAGAAAAAGGCTGCAACGCGGTGGGTGTTCAGTACATATTGTTGAATGTAATGAGGGAAAATCATTGAAGCTTTTTGGATTTCACTTTTTTTTGTAACTGAAACAAGCTGGTGGGTGTTAGTATTCACTGAACAGTGTCAGTGTAAGGAATAAATGTGAGAGCATGCGTGAGTTCTTAGATACAGCAGGACTTTGGCAGGAGTTTTCTGCCAGAATACTCTCCAGTTCCTCTGCAAAGGGACTTTGGACTGGCCACTAGTCTGTAAAACATGCCTGTATGTTTGGTTCCCAGTTTAGAGTCTAGCTCAGGCCCCAATACAGCTACTTATAATGTACAGTGAGTTTACATTCCCTTCCCAATGAAGAGCACGACAAAGTGACTTCAAAGTGTCCCTTATTCAAAGACAGCTTTTCTCGTGCTTCTCATGGTATTTACCTTTAATTTCTACTCAATAAATATTTATTGAATGAACCAATGGCTTTCACTCACAAAGCCTTTACGCTCCTCCCCTCTCCCCTCTCCTCTTCCCATTTCAGAAATGTCCCTTTCATGGATTTCTGCCACGATCACAGGTATTTATTCTATTTTGAACCTGGCTAAGGGATGATGCTAGATTTTGAAAATGGCTTAGTGGCTAAACAGGACTTTTAGATGTATGACAATTTACCAAAAGTCTAACAGCTCCAGGAAAATTCTCCTAAATCAGACTTCAGGGTGACCTCTAGAAAGTGATGGCATTAGTCCTGATAACAGCTGGCAGGTTCATTTTGGTGTCAGTGTCTAGAGGGAAAGGTGAGGACCTACCTATCACTCACCTGAAGTGTTTAGCAAGTTTTCACCTGAAAATTTTAGCTGCAGAAGAATTCTGCAGATGGGTACAACAAAGAACAGAAAATGGAAAACCACTTAAAACAGTTAGTAACTCTTTGAGGGGTATAAACCTCTTTCTCTCTCTTTTAAGTGTCTGGGTGGTAGAAGGACTCAGAGTCCAGCAGCGTTGATGCTGAGTATCCGTAATGCTTTATATTTTTATCATTTTTGTAACATTTATTGCTGGTCCTCTGCCTCCTTCCATCACATTCACAAAAATAAGGAATTGGGATATAGGCATGCTAGCACCCAAACTGGAAACAGAGAGAGAAAGAGACAGAGACAGAGAGAGCATTTGAAAAATCTCCACACCACTCCCATCAGAAACACCTTCACAAAATTCAAGGTCCTTTTTGTTTTAATTAACTATTTCTTCTGCTTCAGAATCACCCTCAGGAGGAACGTAAAAACCTCAAAGTTCAGAACGTACAGATTCCCCTCAAGGCCCTTATGTCATTTTTCACAGGGCACCAAACATGATCACACTCTAAAACGTTTAGCAGGAACGTTTTAAAGTAAAAACATCCCTAAAAGACAGCCGTTGCACACACATACACAGCTTTTGTCTCTTTAAAAATGGTTAGAAATTGCACTGATTGACAAAAGGGACTATTATTGTCTTCACCTCTCCCTGGGAACAAGCTGAAGACCTTTGGAAATTGCATTAACTCTTTCAGCTGAGGCCTGGACACGGACCCTCACACTGCTGTGTTAGCTACATCAGATGTCAGTATTCATAGTTAGCACTGAGATTTCAAAAGGTCACAAGGACATTTAAGGTTTCTGTTTGTGTTACTCTCAGTGACATTTGAGATACAGCTCATTATTTTTCTTCTAAAATTATTTCTTTAGTTTGTAAGGAAGTCCTTTTCCTCAAAACACTGACAGGAAAGGTTTTTGCTTTTGGATTGGAGGCAGTTCCAGATAATAAAGTGAAAAAAAGGAAGAAGCATATTTTGAAATCATGTGAGGTCTATAACCAGGTCCTATCCTATGACAGGGAGGGGCAAGTCGTCAAGTCAGCAGGTGAAACCCAGATAGGGTCCAGTCAAAATTACACTTGAAGAATCCTTGGAAAGATGCCGTAATAGAGATCCCCCTACCATCTCTCAGACTGTTCAGGTTAGCTGTTGAGCAAACATATATATATTTTTAAGGGTACCCTGGATTTGTTTTAATCAGATATGGGAAGACATGCAGACACAGAAAAGACTGTGATGAAAGAAAGGATTTCCCCACAGTTCCCTAGAAACAGGAGGCATGACCCACCAAACATGGCCACATGGAGAAGCACCAGGGTCAGAGAGGAGGCATACAGAGCAAGGAGGAAACATGGACAAAATCCCTTACTGTGGTTTCTGTAGAAAACAAGGGGTGAGGCGGGGTAAGTGTGCTTAGGATTGTTTACTCTGAATAATTTCAGCGGGCCCTGGGGCGCAGGAGCCTTTCCTTGTTGTCTGGCATCTGGTCCTGGGATGAGTAAGGCAGTTGGACAATGGCCCAGAATAAGAGCGCAGTAAGGATAGTAGTTGGAACTGTGAGCTCTGGATCGCTTTGTTTGCTTAGGAAGGATGCATCTCAGGCAAGTCTAGGAATTAGCTAACCCTGGGAGGCTCAATGCCTGCAGGATTAGCGAGACCCCAAGATGTCAAAGCAGCAAAACCTCAAAATAAAAGGTCAAAAATACAAAATAAAAGGACATGAGATATCTCTATCCCTATCTATCTACCTATCTATCTCTCTATCTGTCTATCTCGGGATATAGCATCTACCTGTCTATCCTCTTATTTTGATTCCACGCCCATCAGGCATCGTTTGGATTTTCCTCTCAGTGCATTTACCTTTTCAGTCTATCCAGAATCGAATACCCACCTATAATGCATGCTGTTTGGGGTGGGGCAGGTAGGGATCAAGGTTCTCCTCCCTGACCAAGAGGTGGGAAGCTATGGCACGAGCTATGGCAAACTTTCTCGGTCAGGAAGTTGAATCTTGCATAGAGCTTCCCCATATGCTTTCCTCAAACTCATTTTTGTTATAAGCTAGTCAGTGTTGGTTTGTTGCTTACAGCCAAAGAAACTGCAGTGAAGCCTATAAATATAGAAAGTGCTGGATTTAGACTTTTTCCCATTGCTTGTCTCTTTCCAGTGATTGGACTAAGTTTTATCCTGATTCTGATTTGCTCCCTCTATCGTAGAAAAAGAGTGAAATAATCATTTAAATACATGGACTTCAGTTTCACGGGACAGTTGTGTATTCCATTGTGTGCTAATAAGTCAGCATCACGTTTTCTACCTCAGTCTTCTGCATTATAGTTAGCACGATGACTCACGGTCACTGACAAGAGCTAGACTCTGAAACCTCAAAGTGGAAGATCAGGACAAGTCACCTTCTTCGAGACCCCATCACTCACTGAGGGTCAATCCCAGATATAAGCTCTTCATCCTCTACTGATTTTTAGAGGTCTCAGTGACACCTCAGGGACTGAGGTGGAAAGGTTAACACAAAATTACTTTCTGGAGCCTGTGGTCATAGCAACTAGAAAAAAGCTGCATCAGTGCCTGCTCTGGCAGCTTCCAGGACAATCTGCTTACTGTTCCCTGACACTAGAGCAGTTCAGGCCTCCTTAATTAGCCCCATCTTCCCTGCAAGCCCTTGTGAATTTCTGCTCATTGATCTGTGACTAGCTGTGTTCACTCTGTACATTCACACAAGGACCATATCATCTGGTCAGACAATGGCTCAGTTGGGTCTCAAGGAAGAGGGCCTTTGACAGCTTGAAATACCCTAAGTAATGTCAAGGCAGCTAAGGGCACTGGAAGCTACATTCAGTTGTGTTGTCCTCTGCTCTTTTATTACTTCTAGGAAAATAGAGTATTTTCTCACACAGAGGGTAATTCAAGGAGGAGTGGGTGGAATCATGCCTCTTGAAGACATAACAGGTAACTGTAAAGTCAAGCTTAGAGATGGTCTTTTTTAAAACACAGTATCGTTGAAAGATGAATGGCAATGTGTTGGAAACAGATATTGTTAGAAGGCCTCTGGTCTCGGGAAAGGAGAGAAGGATTTGATATATATTTTCCTTAATCCCTAAGGTAGCAAATACCATTTCCAAAGAAAACGTTTATCAGAGGACATATCACAGAAGCAAGAACATGAATCTTGAAATCTCATATTTCAGGGAAGTTAAGCAAGGAATCTCGGGCCATGGCAACACAGCAGTAGCATTGCTCAGTGCTGACTGTGTGCCGCTGGCTGGTTGCCTGGAAGGCAGACTTCGGGGTATTTTTTAAAGCAATCAAGAAAGTTTCACTGAAGGATAATTAGTACCAGGCAACAGTGGGAAAGCGTTTCATCTGATTCATCAAGCTCATGAACAAGATAGTCCCAGCATGCCATGGTTCCATGAAATGAAAAGACATTTGTTATCCTGAATTACAGTCAACAGCTATCCAGCTTAAGCCTCTGTGGGCTAAAGAGTCCGGAATTCTTGGTTGTTCTTTGCCAAGGTCCGCTTGGTTTCATCTTTTGTTCTGTTTTCCTTCACACAGCAGATAGAGGGACGTCTCCTGCCTAAACAATAGAGGCCAAACCTTTTTTATCTACTAGCTATTGATTAGCTTTGAATATACTAGCTAATATATTCCAGAGACCACTGGACATTTTACATACATTACCTCTTTTAACCTTCCACCACCACCAATCCCATCCCATTCTGTAGGTGGGGAAACTGAGGTCATGTGATCTGCCTTCTGAAAACGGCAATAGCCCCCCAGTACGTTTACAATGAAAACCTCAGCTTCTCGCAGTGGTTGGTAAAGTCCCGCAGAATCTAGCCCCTTCCCACTCTTCTGACATTATCTCATGATACGCTCCTCCAAACAACTTCCCTTATTCTATTCCTTGAACTCACTGGATATATCCTTGCTTCACAGCCTTTTCTCTGGTTGTTCCCTTTACCTGCAATGCTCTTTGGCCAGCTGTTCATATTTCTGTTCTTATTATTTAGGTCTCAGCTGTGACGTCACCCACATGGAGAGTCCTTTCCTGACCCCCTTTCTAAAAGACTTCTCCCTATCTATTCCTTTCTTTTACCTTTTACTTAATAGCATGTATCACCATGGGAAACTATATTATTAAGTCATTTATTTTTATATCATACTTGCCTGATTAGATTGTAATCTCCATGTCAGATACCCAAGTGTTGTTCATCACCGTCTATTCACTTACTTGCGACATTTAGTTTACGTGTACAATACTTACCTGTTGATTAAACGCATGTATAAATGAGCGAATGAATGAGCTTTGGGAAGTGTAGGTGATTCACCAAACGTCATATTAACTATTGAGTAACAGAGGTCGGACTCAGATCCAGGTCATGCTAATCCCAGAACTCAAATTCTTAATCCCTATCCTACGTTGTTTCTCTCTGGAGCCTTAAGTATACCAAGTTTCATCATTTGAATCTGTGCTGAGATAAATGGGGTTCCAGTGAACTGGGGGACTGAGACCATAACAAACCATGTGAAAACATGGAGGGCTGACATTCAACTGGTACATCGCAGCATGGCCAAATTGATGTGAAAGTATTAAAATGCTTCTGTATTGATTCCTATGTAGCCATTACTACAAGCTCTCCAAGTGAGAAGATTCTCTCCAGTGCCCTCCCATGAGACCTCCTCAAGACTTGGAATCTTCTCCAGAGTCTCTACTTGATCCATCAACTAAAACATTTACACCTGGTATAGCAGTGTGTTCCAGGATCATTTTCATCTACTCTGATTGGTCAAACCCACTGATCATGGTTTCCATCACTTCTGGAAAAACACGAAGACAGCCATTGGGCAAAAGCCCAATTCTTAACTCGGTCTACCCTTTCTCAAGATATAAAACCTAAGCCATATCTTTTCAGCTGCTGCATGATAAGGGAGAAAGTCCTTTTCCCTTTTATCTCATCAAATGCTTATTATAAATTTCAACTTAATAAAGAAAAAAAAGGACAGGCAATAGTGGAGGGTAATTGAGAACTGCTAATTGAACTGGCAAACCTAAAATGTCCTGAAAAAGATTTAGGGGCCTATAAGGGACCATAATAATCACTTTCCCTCCAACTTTAGCTTTTAATTCTCTTTTTGTCCCAGGCCTCCCATATGTATTGAGTGTTTAAGAGTAGCCTGATGGATAAGAAACAGTGTGAAAACTATCTTCTGGAAACAGGAATGGCCAACATTTACTGGATATTTACCCTATGTTGGGAATTACGCTAGATATATTATATAGGCATCATGCATTTATTCAAATTCCAAGCTATCAGATATCACCCTCGCAACACAATTTTGTAAGGTAGACAATATCATTCTTCTTTTACAGATGAGAGAACTGAGCACTGCAGACATCTGTAACTTGCCCTGGGTTGTTTACTAAGTGTTGGCGTCCATATTTGAACCATGGTCTCCCTGGTGCAGAATAAGATCTCTAAACCACTTAGTAGAACTGTCTCCCCGAAAAAGTCAAGCTTGACTGGTTTTCCAAGTTTCTAGTTAACATCTCAGCCAAGAGAACCAAAAGAATGTAGTCAGTCTGTCTGGAAGTTCCTGTTAAAATGAAATGATTAACTCTTTTGAACTTAAGCAGGCTGTGCAGCAATGGTTAACTGGTTTTGCTTTAAAACTTTTCCATACGTTTCCCTTCCCTACCGTATTCTACTGGCATACGGTAATGGTGAATTTAAGAATACCCTCCAATTTGCAGTGAAAAGAAAGTAAGCCTCTGGATGAATCTAAACCCTAACACATGCCTGCAAGTCCATTTCACTAAGATGCTGTTCCTGGCACATTTGTCAGTCTAACAGCTAAAAGGCTATATTAATTGCATCTGGGGTTGTGAGTTAATCCCTTTGCTTTCTCATTAAGTATGAACATACTTAATGCGGTAGTGGCATAGGCAGAAGAAATCCTACCTAATAAAAAACACCAAATGAAGTCATAGGAGGGGCTCTGGTGGGGAAAGTAAGCCCCTTAAGTATTACTGATTGACTAATTAGTCAATGTTTAGAAAGAGTCTTAACAATTAGTCTCACTATGTATATTTTAAGGATCATTATATTGATAGGTGGGCAGTACAGAAAGTACTGCTTCTCTTTTTCATAAGAGAGGGGAGTGTGGGAGTGTGGGTAGAATGGAAATAGGCACTAGATAGCAAAAGCCTGGTGTTAAAAGTACAGTATGACCTGGTTATCCATCCATCTAACTATGTTTAAAACACTTAAAGTACTCAATCCGAATATCAAGAAAAACAATCAGACTACATCCATTTTCAATTATTCAGAGACTAATCATCCGGGCTGAGGATGACCCAGCTCTTCAATCATCTTGCCTAGGTTTAATTGGCTATTACATTTTTTTAACCATTCACTGGCACTTTATGAGAATGTAGATAGAATAATGGGGATGGGATGAAACTCTACCTCTTTCCTTTCAAGCCAATCCCTTTGCCTTTCCACTTGACCACACAATTTTTGTCTGTCCTCTCTGTGCTAGGTTCTTGGCTTGGGAACGTTTCAGAAGTCAGCTAGGAAGCCAAGGTAAACTGTGGGTCTTGCCTCAGATACACACACACACATAATGATAACGCAAAGCAAACGGATATGGACTATAACATAGTGGCACTCACATAAAAACAGCAACTGCAGGAAAAGAAAGGAGATGGGAGTGGCATGGGGAAGCAGGAAACTAATGATTTCTGAACACTGTTTTAGACATTTAATTCATGAACTTTTATCTAATCTTTGGCATAATCGTATGTGATGGATATTACCGGATACTAGTTTACGGCCGAGTGATGAACCGACTTGCTCAAAAACCCGTGGTTTGTAAGTGAAAGCACTACAGTAAGAGCCCACATCATTGACCTGCAAGTCTATCACCTTTCCACTCCAGAAGATCTGCTCCTTTTCTGGTCCTGAGGAGACCTCAGGGACAAGGCAAAAATTGTGCAAGTCCTTGAAAGGTAGGTTGAACTTGAATAGGTAGAGGAAAAGTGTGTTTCAAGATAAATAATGTGTTCAGAGGATAAGGGTATAAGGGGGTCGTGGCATAGAGCTGAAAGGGTAGACTGGTGTCAGGCCTTGAAAGGCCTCAAATATTTGTTTTTGAAATATCTATGTGATACGTTTTATATGGCTTCAAAGAGGATAAAGTTTATATACCACTGGCAATGTTGAAAATGAATTTCAAGGGGGAGAAGGCTTGCTATCTAGGGATTTGATATGAGAGCTGTTACGGACTGAAATGGTGCCTCCAAAAATTCATGTGTTAAAGTCCCAACCTTAGAACGTGACTGTATTTGGAGATAGAAACTTTAAAGAAATAACTAAGTCAAAATAAGATGATATCCACCAACAGAGGAGTGGATAAAGAAGATGTGGTACATACCTACAATGGAATATTACTCAGCCATAAAAAAGAGCAAAATAATGCCCGTTGCGGCAACATGCATGGACCTAGAGATTGTCATACTGAGTGAAGTAAGTCAGACACAGAAAGACAAATATCATATGATATTGCTTAGATGTGGAATCTTAAAAAAAAAAAAGGCTACAGATGAACTTATCTAGAAAATAGAAGTAGAGTCACAGATATAGAAAACAAATTTATGGTTGCCAGGGGATAAGGGGAGGGGGGAGGGATAAACTGGAAGAATGGGATTGACATATACACACTACAATATATAAAATAAATAACTAATAAGAACCTGCTGTATAGCACAGGGAACTCTACTCAATACTCTGTAATAGCCTATATGGGAAAAGAATCTAAACAGAAAAAAAGAGTGGATATATGTATATGTATTACTGATTCACTCTGCTGTACCCCTGAAACTAACACAACATCGTAAATCGATTATACTCCAATTCAAGAAATATATAAAAGAAATTTTTATAAAAAGGTGATGTGGGTGAGACCAATCCAATAAGACTGGTATCCTTATAAGAAGAGGAAATTTGGACACTGACAATGGATAGGGGGAAGATGACGTGAAGACACAGGGAGAAGATGACCTTCTACAAGCCAAGGAGAAAGACATAGAACAGATCCTTCCCTCACAGCCCTCAGAAGAAAACAATTCTGCTGACGACTTGATCTTAGACTTCTAGCCTCCAGAACTGTGAGAAGAAAAATTTCTGTAGTTTAAGCCATGTACTCTGAGATACCTTGTTAGAGCAGCCCTGGCAAACTAACACAAAGGACAGATGCCTAACTTCCTGGGTCTCAATATTAGCAAAGCAGTACCTTTCCACTTGAGCTGAATTAGTACCTGCTGTATGCTAGCTACCTAGTCTCACCACGCATACTTAGTACTTTAAAACTCTTTCCTACAGCCCTCATATCAAAACCCTCATTCTATCAAAAATGGAATGAATCAAGACACCTTAGTGGATCTCTTCAATGTTTTATGTAAAAGTAATCACTTTCCTTTCTTTCTTCCTTATTTTCTCCTTCCTTTCCTTTCAAACTCCAGCACTCTGCTTTAACCTGCCCTTCTCCAAATTAGGGTATTTGTAGGACAATTAACTCCATGATTCAAACACACAAATATGACACACATAGCCTATGAGCTTATGAGGAAGAGTTCAAAAATATTTTTGGCAAGTGCAGAGTCACAGTGATTTCTCTCTGTCCTTAATATCACTGAGACGACAATACTACTATGTGAAATAACTGTAGGTCTGCAGAACTGTGCAACTTTTTAAAAAAATCAATTTGCCTTTTGAAAGGTTCTGAGCTCAATGAAACTCTCAGGACTATACATTGGAGTCACCTCTACATAGTTCAAGAATTAAGAGTAATTTTTCGGTAATGCGTGTCAAGAAATTAAGCTCACCTTGTTTTATTTTTATATTGCTCTATTGAAAATGAAATGTTTAGTGCCTGTCTTCCTCCACTACACTGGAAGCTGCAAAAGTGTTGGGATCTTGTCACTGTTGTTCACTGTGGTATTTCCTGAACTTTAAGTCGTTCTCTGCATATAGAAAATATCCCATAAATTTCTGTTGAATGAAAAAAAAATTTCCTATCACTTCAAATAATGGAAATCTAATGATACTGCTTCATAGACACAGATTAATCGGATGGAATTTTGGGTTACATTTAGGGATGTATCTATAAGTGCTTGTAATTTGTCTAGATTAAAACCACTTGAATCATTGGACTTGGGAGTAAATACTAGCACCTCAGATCATCAAAGTATGTAGAAATATTGGCTGAAGCCTCAAGGGAGAACAATTTTGACTCCATAAAAAAAAATGAATTTTACTGATTTAAATCTTATTAAAAACAAGACAACTGGCCCGAAATGGAGTCATTTATGCTAGGCTCCACGATACCAAGCTGAGACATAATTACAGTCTTAGCTCTCCCAAAGCAGAATCTCAAACCAGTCCATCAGGAACTACCCCATCAGCACTACTGAGGTAATCTGCCTGAAAGCCCACCTAAAAGAAAGTAACTTTGCAATAATTAACTTGCTTTTTTGCCTAGTGTAACTTCCTTGTTGCTGCTCCCTTCTGCCTATAAAGGTCTTTCATTTTGTACAGCTTCTCAGATCTCCTTTCTAGCTGCTAGATGTAAATAAAAATGCAATAGCTTGTCCTCCTAGAAAGCCAGTGTGAGTCAATATAGTGAGTATCTACACATTAATAATCTGGTCCCTATTACAACAAATGGTTGTCACTGAATCACTGAATGATACACATTTAACATGTTTCTTACAAAAGCAATGGGTATAGTCAAAATGCATGTCTGGGGAACACACGTGAGGTCCTTATATGTATCCAAAGAGATGGGTGGGTTGTGTACTGAAGCTGTCAAAGACGTGACCAGCTGGATACACACTTAAAGGGACACTGACAAGCCTATATCCCCAGCTGCTGAAATGGCCATAGTTTGAAGCATGTTCACAAACTTGCCATGGTTCATTGGGCCAAGGGCAAAAACAGAGCCAAAGGTAACCTCCTTTTAGTTTTGCTCATGACACGGCATGGGAGAGACATGAACCAATGTGTTCCCCTCTTCTGAGCAGCTAATCTAGGAAATATCAAGCAAATGAGGCAGATAACAGTGAGATCAAGGCCAACGGTTCTTGCCTGAGATATTGCCATAGAAGACCAGGTATGAACTGAAAGTACTCAGGAGCAGATAAGATCAGACAGCAAAAATGCTGAGATGCAATAAAGATATTTGCAGACTTTCAGGTCAAAACTGGCCTTTCTTGAGACTTCAACCTATGGTGTCTACATACTTTGATTTTCTAAATTTTTGGCACTCACACCCACCTCTAATAAGCATAAACTGGGCTGCTAGGAGAGAACACTGAGTTCTCTGGGTTCCTGACACCTTACAGCTCCAGGTTCTACCTAAGTCTAAGCGCACAATAAACCCCATCATCTCTGGAGGAACACAAAGGAGTCTTGCCCAGCAATCAAATGAATCTAAGCAGAACAGACTGTGAGGTCCTACTGGCTGCCTGCTCTAACGCACTCATACACATATCTGAACAGTTACTAAAGACAACAAAATCTATTGTGAGCTGAGTGTCTCAGATCTTTTCCTTAGACCTACTTTGGAAGGGTTGTTTGTTTTGGCCACACTGTGCAGCATGCAGGACCTTAGTTCCCTGACCAGGTATCAAACCCGTGCCCCCTGCAGTGGAAGCACAGAGTCCTCACCACTGGACCACTAGGGAAGTCCCCTCCTTAGACCTACTTCGATAAAGACTCCCACTGTGTCCTCTTGTAACTATTCTCTTTTCCTATGTACGGCCTAACTTTTATTCAACCTCTTGACTGGTAAGCTGTTACTTTCTTTCCTATCTTAAGCAGGTAGGACACAGACCCCAGACACAAAAAGCCCTAACCTAAGAATTTATAGCCAGGCAAAAAAACGCTACAGGGTTGCCAAAATAAATAACAGCAAGAGAACTCACTTGACTGTTTTGGAAATTCAGTGCTTTATTTATTCTCAATAGTTTCTTTGTTTGAGTAGATAAGGCACTTTCTGTCTTTTCCAGAGTCCCCTCAATAAACAGCCCTATGGACACAGTGTACGGGTTGGGGATGGAATAAACAGATGAGAGAAAGAGAAAGTAAAAGTCTCCTTTGCTCTTATGTCTGTTCCTGTTTGTTGTCTCTCATTGCTGAATTGCTGGTGAATTACTCCATGGATATTTGCCTCATGGCAAAAGGAAAGGAAATATAATAGATCCTTTTAAAAGGGGGAACTAATAGCCTTTTCCTATTAATTCAGATATAGCATTAATGGTTGCATTCTAATTTTATATTAGACAGGAAGTGGGGAGGGAGTGCTGCCGTTTCTTGGCAAACAGTATTGATCTTGTTGCTTATTTAGGCTTTATTACTGTTTGTAAAGTTAGCAATTTGAAATAACAAAATCCTTTATATGTACAATTCCTGGGGAAAGAAAACCAGACAACTTAAATTATATTCCTATTTGAGAGAGGAAATCTGCATGAGTACTTGGATATTCTCTGCAGTTATATCAGTGATTTTCTGTGCTTGGAGGCCAAGTTAAATTAGAGCATCTTAAAATTATTACTCCGGCTGCGAAAAACTGAAGAGAAGGGACTTCACGGACAATGCCACGGTCACGTTTGTCACACGGCTCACCCTGACTTGGCCAGACCCTGATTCAACACATGCCTGGATTTTGGATTTAATCAATGCCTCGCACCCAACCCCACCTGCCCCCAAGTACTTACTGTATTTCAGGGAGGGGCTCGGGGAAGGCAAGGCTAGCTTTGTTGTTTTTGTCAGGTATTTTGGTGTAAGCAGGAGAAAAAATATTTTTGATATTTGTCTTGTTGGTTTGGATTATGTTTAAGTTTCTCTGTGCAGGGGCTCCTGGGGAAGATGGAAATGGCGATAAGAATAATGTGACAAACTGGTTGTCTCTTGTCCCCTGGCCCCTCCAGATGGACATATTTTGAGCCCTGGTGGGAAAAGAGATTGTGGGCAGAGGCTCCAAGGGGCAAGCTCATGAAAGTCTGTAAGATTCTAGGCACCAGCAGGGTTACTTCAGGATCCAGGTCATCAAGGTCCATGAAGAGTGGGAAGAAGGGCATTTCACCCATTTCCCTGCGTGTGCCCAGCAGCAGCCCCAGTGGCACCATGGAGCAGCAGGACAGCGGCCTCAGTGCCCACTGAACCAGGCAGAGTGGCCCGGTAGTAGTGTGTGTTCAGCTCACCAGTACCAGTGGTCTCCAAACATGGAGAGCCAGCCAGCTTGTGCTGGATGGAAGCGCATGTGTGGATTTCCTGAGTATAACAGACAACCCCAAGGACCTTCCTGAGTAAGGTTTATGGAGACACGGCCCAGAGGGGAATTGCACAGGAAGCCTGAGGTCATCCGACCAAAAGGGGAGGAGCTCAAATCTGGTGACATTCAGGATGGATGTTGATGTGACCACAGTTGTACTTAACAGGCTGTTCTTGCCTGTGCCTACATAAAAATCCCAACCTGGGAATCCTCTGGCAGTCCAGTGGTTAGAACTCCGCAATTCCACTGCAGGGGGCATGGGTTCAATCCCTGGTCAGGAAACCAAGATCTCACACGCCATGTGGCACAACCAAAAAAAATAAAAAAAAAAAAAAACTCCAACCTGAGAAAACCCTACAACTTGCAACTCACCTTGGGGAAAGCTGTGTGGTAGACGAGATTGTTTGCAGACCATCCCGTCCCCTGACCCCAATGGCCATTTTGGTGTCTTTTTTCTGTTTTTTCAGTAGTTCACCACCCTTTGGATATCAGTAATCTCATTGAATAATACCCAGACCCTTGACTCTGGTAATCCACTGAGCTCCGCTGCCAGTTTTCATTGACTTTTCCAGCTCCTTCTCGCTCCTTCCCTCAAAACATGCTGTCCTAAGTCAGTGGAACAAAAGCCAGAGTCTAGAATTAGACCCAAATGTATACGGTAAATTGGTTGTAGTGTTTGATAAAGTATGTGCAGCATGTCAGTGAGGGGAGATGGAGAGGCTTGGAAATAATTGTTGCATCTCTCACTTACTGGCTTTAACTAGATAACTTCCAGAAGTATCAGCATTTAGAAAAAGACAGAATCATTTTCTAGAATAAAGTATGGAGGAATATTTAATACAAAAAAGTGGTTATATCTGGTTATATTATATAAAATATAATAAAAAATATATTTTATATATAGATTTAAATATATATATAATATAATAATATTTTATGTAGGAAAAACTGTGAATGAAGTCCAATGGCAACTTTTGGTAAATAATATTTGCAATAGAAATCACTGAACAAAGGTTCAATTTTTCTTCACATAAAAATAAATACTGCAAATCAAAAATTAAAAGGTTAACAACCCCATAGAAAAAAATTTGCCTGAGACATGAAGTGAAAACTCACAGATGAGGAAAAAGTGGCATTTAAACATATTTTTTAAAAAAGCTCATGCTACCAAAGGCAATCTACAGATTCAATATAATCCCTATCAAATTACCAATGACATTTTTCACAGAAGTAGAACAAAAAAATTTTTAAATTTTGATGGAAACACAAAAGATGCTGAATAGCCAAAGCAATCCTGAGAGAGAAAAATGGAGTTGCAGGAATCAGGTTCCCTGACTTCAAACTATACTACAAAGCTACAGTCACCAAAACAGTATGGTACTGGTGCAGAAACAAATATAGATGAACGGAACAAGATAGAAAGCCCAGAAATAAACCCATGCACCTATGGTCAATTAATCTATGACAGAGGAGGCAAGAATATACAATGGAGAAAAGACAGTCTCTTCATTAAGTGGTGCTGGGAAAACTGGACAGCTACATGTAAAAGAATAAAATTAGAACATTCTCTAACACTATATAAAAAATAAACTCAAAATGGATCAAAGACCTACATGTAAGGCCAGACACTATAAAACTCTTAGAAAAAAACAGACGCAGAACACTCTATGACATAAATCGCAGAAGTATCTTTTCGGATCCACCTCCTAGAGTAATGAAAATAAAACCAAAAATAAACAAAATGGGACCTAACTAAACTTAAAAGTTTTGCACAGCAAAGGAAACCATAAACAAAATGAAAAGACAACCCACAGAATGGGACAAAATATGTGCAAACAAAGCGACCAACAAGGGTTTAATCTCCAAGATGTGTAAACAGCTCATGAAGCTCTATGTCAAAAAAACAAAAAACCCAGTCAAAAAATGCACAGAAGATCTAAATAGACATTTCTCCAAAGACATACAGATGGCCAAAAACCACATGAAAAGACACTCAACATCACTAATTATCAGAGAAGTGCAAATCAAAACTACAACGAGGTAGCACTTCACGTTGGCCAGAAGGGCCATCATCAAAATGTATATGAACAATAAATGCTGGGGAGAGTGTGGAGAAAAGGGAACCCTCTTGTACTGTTGGTGGGAATGTAAATTGGTGCAGCCACTATGGAGAACAGTATGGAGGTTCCTTAAAAAACTAAAAATAGAGCTACCATATGATCCAGCAATCCCGCTCCTGGGCTTATATCCAGAGAAAACTTGAACTCCAAAAGACACATGCACCCCAATGTTCACTGCAGCACTATTTACAAGAGCCAAGACATGGAAGCAAACTAAATGTCCACCGCCAGAGGAATGGATAAAGAAGATGTGGTACATATATACAAGGGAATATTACTCAGCCATAAAAAAGAACAAAATAATGCCATTTTCAGCAACATGGATGGACCTAGAGATGATCATACTAAGTGAAGTAAGTCAGACAGAGAAAGACAAATATCACATGATATCACTCATATGTGGAATCTAATTTTTTTTTAAAAAACAATACAAATGAACTTACTTACAAAACAGAAACAGATTTCGAAAATAAACTTATGGTTACCAAAGGAGAAATGTGGTGGGGAGGGATAAATTAGGAGCTTGGGATTAATATACACACACTACTATATGTAAAACAGATAACCAACAAGGACCTGCTGTGTAGCACAGGGAACTCTACTCAATATTCTGTAGTAACCTATGTGAGTAAGGAATCTGAAAAAGAATGATTATATGTATATGTATACCCGAATCACTTTCCTGTACACCTGAAACTAACACAATATTGTAAATCAACTATACTCCAATAAAATTTTTTAAAATATATAAAATCTCAACCACACTCATAAGAAAAATAAAAATTAAATAATTGTCACATTCACCTATTAGGTCGACAAAGAGACAGTAGCCAAGTAACTCTGCCGGTGAGTTGTGTCGACAAAGATAATCTCATGAAGTTTTGGTGGGAACATAAATTGGCATAATCTGCACTGAGGACAATTTAGGAATATCTTTTAAGAACAAAAATGTTTATATCCTTTGACCCAACAATTCCACTTCAAAGAAGCTATTTTCCAGATAGTCTCAGATGTGTTAAAAGATGAGTAGATAAGAAAATTCTTTGTAACAGTTATCATAGCAAAAGATTGGAAACAACCTATCCATGGGCCTCATGAAATAAGTTACAGTACAGCCATATAAAATATTATTATGCATATATGATGTGGGAAAATGTCCAATACATATTACTAAGCTAAAAGAAAGCCAGCTTTAATACAGCATGTACAGGATGTCACTATTTGTGTAAATACCTCCTCCCTCCCCCCAAAACACACATTCACCTGGATATGCCTTTAGCATCTCCTGAAGAAGCCTCAAGAAGCAGATAACTCGTTAGTTTTACAAGAAGGAATTGGCTTGCTGGGGGACAGGGGAAAGAGATTTTTCTTTTCACTGTTGATCTGTTGTACCTTTTGAATATTGTACCTTGTGCCTTTTTAACCTATTTAAAGGGAATAAGTTATTTTAAACACTATCATATTAGTTCTATTTCTATACTCAGAAGGCCCTGTGTCTTTTACAAGGGAGCTGACTTCACCATGTCCCATCCAGCACTCTGGTAGGTCATCACTATTTGCTGAATGGATGAGCGAATAGTTAGCCTTTTCCCAACAGTTTTTTGGATGGCTAGCTCACCCAAAGGAAGCATGCACGCTCAGGTTCAAGCAGTGCATAGGACTTCACTCACCTTAATCCAGGCACTGTCAGTGACACCACCACCATGACCATATTTACTTCCATCATGGCACTTAATGCTCTGTAACTACCTAATCATACGTTTACTTATCATTGTCTTCCTCTGCCGTTAGACTACAAATTCCACGAGGGCAGGGACCTCTTCTGTCTTTGCCCTGTGCCTTCTGTATTCAAAAATTATCCGTTTCCATTTTTCTGGCAAATGGTAGACATCAAAAAATAATTGTAGGAAGAATGACTGAATAGAGGCATACATAAGTTGTTAGCTGTTTTTCCTCATACTATGGTTAACTTAACATAGAATCCACAAGACTCATTTTTTCCAGTGAATTATTTTCTCTCTATATGCTCTGCATCTATTAAAACCATCAGTGAAATGCGTGTACAAAAGCAGGGGCTCTGGGACTTCCCTGGTGGCGCAGTGGTTGAGAGTCCACCTGCCGATGCAGGGGACACGGGTTCGTGCCCTGGTCTGGGAAGATCCCACATGCCGCAGAGCGGCTAGGCCCGTGAGCCATGGCCGCTGAGCCTGTGTGTCCGGAGCCTGTGCTCTGCAACGGGAGAGGCCACAACAGTGAGAGGCCCGCGTACCGCAAAAAAAAAAAAACCGGGGCTCTAAATCGTGATGGTACATCAGACTCGCATACGATCCAGAACTTTGATGCCCAAACCCCACCTCGGACCTACTGAAGAATCCCTAGCAGTAAGGACTCCATATCTCTGTATTTTTCTAAAGCATCTAGATGCCTTGGCCTATATCACCAGATTTGAGTACAATCTGTGAGTACACAATCACATAACACATCCTTACCCATCATTCAAGAGGGAAATATGGTGCCCACAAAACCAAGGGCTAATGAGAAAAAGGCAAATAGCTGGGAAATACATAAGGTACTTAAATTTGAACTGCATCAAGAGTTCTCCCTTAGTGGCAGTAACGTTTGTGTGATACCTAGAGTCATTTAGAAAGAAAACTGTGAAAAGCAGAATGGACAGATGCCTCATTGACAAATCTTTGGGTTGCAAGTAACAGTGAGTCCTATTAAACTGGCTCAAACAATGAAGGATGTTTATTTACTTAAAATTAAAAGGCAGTCCTGCTTTCAGGCAAGATTTGATCCAGTCACTCAGATTATGTTACTAAGGGTAAACTTTTCTGTCCCTCTTCCTTCCTCCCTGGTAGCAATTCAACCCTCAGGCTTTACCCAGTGAATGTCCCTGCAGAAGCATCCAGGCTCTCCCCTCATGGTAGCAAACGGCTGCCACTGTTCCAGATATCACATTCATACTCCTATATTACCTAATGGAACCCAAAGAAGGTGCTTTCTTTTGGTTGCTTTTGTGGAATAAATCTTTTTTCCATGGGCTCCACTACACATAAACATCTCCATGAATCTCTTCACCTGCATTGGGTCACTTTCCTATGTTCCAAACCAATAAAAATCTTCAAGGTTTTTGAATATGCTGGTGAAGCATATTAGCACATTAGCCTCAGTCATTAAGAGACCACACCGCAAGCAGGGGTAGATTCAGCCGCGAGCTGGAACTGGTTTGTACTGGTTCACAAGGGCAACTCGTGAAATTAGGAGGAATTTTGCAAACTGGTGGTTCAACACAGACATTATTCGATATGAAAATGTATAAACTTACAATTAAACGAATAATATGAAAAACAAAGGTAATAAATACTCAAAACCCATCACTTAATTGTTTTACTGCATTTGACCATTATCTATGCCAGAGATCAGTAAATTACAGCCCCCAGGTCAAATCCAGCCTGTTGCTGATTTTTGTAAACAGTTTTATTGGAACACATTCATTTACATATTATCTATGGCAGCTTTCACACTACATTGACAGAGTAGAATAGTTGTGACTGAGACCTTATGGCTGGCAAACCTAAAGTATTGGCCATCCAGCTTTTTACAGAAAGAGTTTGTTTACTCCTGATGGATACTCTTGAGATTATTTATGTTGAGAGTGTCTTTATGACAAAAATATTATGAAATGGTGTGCTACTGCACGTTTCTCCCCAACACTACATTCAGTGGCTTCTAGCTTGAGATTGGCCATGGGAACATTTACACCATGGCCATCAGCAAGCATTACACATTGGGGCTTTTTTTCTTTCCCTACACCCAAAAGCATTGGTTCAGGGTTTACCAGTACATGACTGCATGTAGGTCACCTCATCTAAAACGTATGTCTGTGAATGGGGAAAGAATGGCTTCCTGGAGGCGGAATGGATGTGGGGTGATGGAGGATAAAGAAATGCCCTCTGCAGTTAGTATCTCCAGCCTTACGGTTTATTGCATTTAGTCAAATGATCTGACAAGGTACCAAGGGGAGATACGCTAGTTTTTCTCAGGCTGAAGGAAGTTAAAGGAGCATGAGTATAGAAAATAGAAATTATAAATGGGAGCAGGAAACGTCAATTCTAAAAATGGGTTCTGTGGCAAGGTGACAAAATCTGTAAGAGTCTAAAATGAGAAGAAGGAAAAGGAATACAACAAAACAGAAAACAAAGGGATGTGCTGTATGCGGCGAACAGTCGCATAACAAAATCTATTTAGAAGGTGAACATGAGTAAAAATTTAAAGAGCTTAAGACAAGATTGTGTCAGGAAACAGAGGAACAGACAGCATCCTAAATGAAGAAGCTCAAATGTGTCCATGGTCGGACTGTGGGTGGCAGTCAGTCAGCTGCTGAGTAGGGTTTCTATTACCTAGAGTCGAAATACACTTGGGGGATTGTTTCATTTCCTGGTCCCTCAACATCTAATTGGATTTTCTACTTTCAAATTTGAAGGGTAGAGTGGTGCCTGGGGAAAAAATCCTACTTACCGAGCACAGGTAATACACAAAGCCCTTCTCAAGAGCACTGGGCTGAAGGCCTAGTTACCCCAGGATGACTCTAACGCAGACAGGAGTCCAGCACAGCCAGAAAGAGGGCATGGAGGTAATATCTGCACCTGCCATTCACTGCTATAAAAAAAAGCAAACAAAAACATATGTCACGTGGATTTTCTCATGCGGCCAGCAAGCAGCTCTTGTCAAAATCACAGGAGGCTTTGTACCTGGTATCAAAAGGGGGGAAAAAAAAAACCAAACCTGTTGGCAGTAGAGTTATCCACAGTGGGGAACCTAGGGGAGACAGACACCAACACATCAAAGGATTGGTCTTAATGATCTTTTCAAATAGAACAGAGCTGCACTTAATGGCTTCCTGTGATACTTCAGTTCTTTAGAACAAAGACATGGAAATAATGTTTTCCACAAGTGAACTGGGATATAATTTAGTAGAGTGAAATGAAAGAAATAATTCTAACATACATATGGGAGGATCCGTATATCTCTATAACCTACAGAATATTGATATTACTGAAAAGCAATTAAAAAGATAAAATTATCCTTTTAAAGTTCTCTTTTGTATTACAGAGTTTGTTATAAGGCAAAATCAGCAATTATCCTGAGCGAGGGTTACTACTTCCACTTTGGGCCAAGGTTCTTTGTTTGACCGAACTTTAATCAAACTCCCCAACATTCCCTTAGGCCATCCATGTACTTCCTTATGAAATCCAGTTTCATTAAGAACCCAGCCAAGTCGGTTTAACCAGCACCTCCCACCCTTGATATCCCTTCACTCTCCCCATCTGATCAGGTTCCTCATCCCCCACCAACTGCCAGGTGATGTCTGATCGCTCTGGCCTGTCTTCAGCAAGAATCCTGTCAGGTTGGCTTAGCCAGAATTCCCCCTAATCCCCAATGTGCCCACACAGTAATTTTTCATCCACTGACCTCCACCATGCTCTGTGGCTATAAATTCGCATTTGCCCATGCCATATATGGAATTGAGCCCAGTTTTACACTGAGGTATTTTGCCTCCTACTGCAATAGTCCCGAAGAAAATATGTTTTTACCACTTCAATTGCTGTTCTACTCTGGTGTTTCTTTGATAGTTTTCACACTCTGCTTTATCCCCTTACATCCAAATGACCATGAATTTTGAAGTATGCATCGTTTTTGTGTACGTCTGCCTCGGATCTAGGGAGTCTCCCCTGGTTTACAGCAGCACCCTTTACAGTTAGTAACCCGAGGTTCTGATATCACGATCAATCTCAGGAACCCACAGATTGAATTTGTTTCATCCTACAGCTACCTAGTCAGTTTGTCAGGGAATGGACGAATGCATTACAAAAAATATATACCAGATTGGAAGTTGGTACACAGATTTCTTTCTATCAGATGAATTCAATGAACCAATATTTCCGGAGATTTCGCTTTGTGACTTGCTGGGCTTGGAGATAAAATTGAGAATTTACTGTCTAGTGTGAGAGAGAGGCAAGAAGAAAATTTAACTAATAATTAAAATTTGTGATACAAGTTATCATAAAATAAACAGGGTGCTAGAGAATAATAAAAAGAGAACTTGTAAACTCATTTAGTTGATAAATGACTGGCAATGGGAATAATAATTGTTCTCACTGATGTTTCCTTTGCAATTGGGCTAAAAGACTTAATGTGAAGAAATGATATTTTTATAGTTTAGTGGTTCCTGAAGTTGTTCATGTGTTAGACCACCTGGAAGATGCAGTGTTCCCTTCAGAGCTTAATGAAATATCACTACATGTAATGATATCATGAATGTAGTTAGCACAAACTTATGTCATTTGGTTAAGTTCATGGTACTTCGGGATGTTCAATTTAATTAAATATCCACGCTATAAAACAATGTCTAAAAAAGTCACAATGATAAACACTGCCCTGAAAACAAAACCCCTGCTGTGCTTTATGCCCACAAATTTCAAATTCTTCCGCCAACATTCATTTGCTACAGTTAACTCACAGACAGCTGCACAAGATTTAAGAAAATTTATGGGAGGAAAAAAGCACCTTTAGAGTCTGCCCGTTTGTCTTAATCTTACTGCTCTGTTCTGTATGCCCACAGGTTGAGCATACTTCCTGCCCAACACTAATTTTTAGAACAACGACTTTTGGGAGAATTTCAGTTATGAAACATGGATTTTTCTATGCCTGAAATCATACAAAAAACCCAGTTATATCAATAGATAAATTCTGCTGGTGAGGAATAAAATATTTGCCTGCCATATAAGTAAACAAAGGATGCTGCAGCCATCAAGCCATCACATTACATCTACCCAGACAGTGAGCCCTGAGGGAACTCAGGATGGAGACAAAGGAGCTGCTCACTGGCAAGCCCATCTAGCAGTCAGCCACTGCAGCCACCTCTGCAGTGCACCCTGCAGAAACGCAGGATGAAAAAACACAGGAGACCGGCCCCAGGTAGCTGAGGTACCTATCAAAGGAACGATTTCAGTGAGCCCAGGTTATTGCATCTTCCCCTACGTAGAAAAGCGCTAAATTCCTTAACTTGAGATATCTGGTTTTCTTCTATTGACAGTAATCTTTTGATGTTCTGACTACCTTGCTCTTTTGTTGCAAAAACTCCTGTATATCCTGGCTACCCCCCTTGCCTCTTCGGAAGAGTTTTCTCGGTGTTATCTGCGATGCTGTGTCCTGGGTTTCAAGTCCTCAGAAAGTTCACCGAATAAAACATAACTCTCAATTTTTCGGTTGTGCGTTTTTTTCTTCAGTTGACACTGGTGTGTAACCAGTTCTGTAGCATTGCTTTTCCTATGTGTATACATTTGAAGTGTAGAGTTAAGAAGGGCAATCATCAGAATGTGAACTGAGACATGTTTTAAGAAAGATAGCGATTTTTGAGTTTGAAATCTAAAATATCAGAAACATTTTGACATGTATTTAAATGTCTCAGAGGTTATTATAGAATATCATGCAGAACAGAGCTAGGTTCTTTGAACCTACATTGCTTGTTTACTTCCTCTGACATTCATCGAGATGCTTTTAATAAGCTGCTTCTTTTAATGAGTACCCTTATTCAGCCTAGAAATGCTGCCTAAGTGTAGCAGCATCTTTTAGCCATACGTGGACAGCCAAGTTCCACTAATTTGCTATCATTATAAATATATATAAGGAATTCACATTGGTTCTTTTCTTTGGGCACATGTTATATGCTAATAAAGCTTTACAAAGACCTTTCCAACTTTTCTGGAGTGTCAGGTCTCAAGAATTTTAATGAAAAGAAAAATCAATTATCGTGAGGCTACACAGAAAGCTTTCAGTTTGCAAATGGTAATCTCCCTCTTAACATCTAACAGTAACAGATAGGAGCTGATAATGAAATTCTCATAGGTCAGAACTGCTTGGAAACAGAAGCACATTTTTTTCCAGCTCACTCTGACAATTTTCCTCATGTATCTGCCCTGGAATCTGATGGCTTTTGCAGTCTCTGGTTTCTTGGTGATTAGGTCCAGATAACAGAAAGCCCTGCATACAAAATTTCTGAAGCAGCTCATTTTTACGTCAGTGTTCAGTAAATCAGCTCTTCATATGCTCACATCTAATTATCTAGGCTAGAGGTTCTTCACCATCTTTAGAAAACCACCTTCATTCTTTATAGAAATGTTTATGATTTCTGTCAAACGAACACGGAGGACCTGTGCACACTGAAACAGAATATTTTGGTTATTATCAATCGTAATACTATGTAAGCAGGCTAATCAAATCTATTTACAAACATCTACATTGCCAGGTAATTAGTAAGAATGATTAATTCTTTATATTTGTTCATTCGCGGTTAGCCCTTCAAAGTTAGATACTTCAGGATTATGAGTTTCCAAAGAGTGAAACACTCTAATCGTGGAAAATAATAAGTTCATCAGAATCCTAGAGCCATATATGTAAATTATACTATATGCAGTACCATGAATTTCAAGATTAGACATAATCTATTACTTGTCGAACATGTATTCATAAAATCCATGCCTATATAAAATAAATACCAAGAGGAGATATATTTCATAAAGTTTATAATACTGCTTTCTTGGTTATGTTTTTAATTTCCCATCATTTTATGAAAAGAAAAATCTTTTGCCGCATTTTATTTATTTAAATACTCCATACTATGTATTAAAAGCAAACTGTTTCTGTTTCCAAACTTAGAGCCCTGGCCTTATTTCACAAGTAAATATAAAAATATTTTTAATTGAATATTAATTAATTCATTTACTCAGAAATTTTTGGACAACATAATCTAAGCCAAGTAACTTCCTAGGCGCTATCAGTATAACACTGGTAAAAAAGGGAAAAAGAAAGAAAACCAAAGATACAAAATAAGGAAAATAATGAAGAATATTGTACCTACTATTCTGGTAAATACACAAACGAATTAAAAAAATATAAAAAGTAAAATGAAGAATGCCATTAGATTGAACAAATGAAAATTAGTGGGGGGAAAAAGCCTTCTGAAAGCAAATCCAAGTAGCACTTACTGAGAACCTACTAAGCAACATGGTCTGAACTCATTATTAGCCCAAAAGCCTCGAAAGTAGGTATTAACTCCACTTACAGAATGTATTTTGTTGCAATCTTCTCCTTTTCCAGTTTTTCCATGTTTATGTATTTATTAAAACAATTTTCTAAAGTTTTAGTAGTTTTTCAGGAGGATGTAAAATGATTGCCTATTTTCATATACACCTTCTTACACTAGTAGGTAATAATAGCTTCTTTTTAATACATGTTCTACGTGCAAAGAACTTTGCGAGGTGAGGCAATCAGTACTGAAATGTGTAAGGCGTTGTCTTAGTCTGCTTGGGCTGCTATAACAAAATACCATTGACCTGGTGGCTTTAAATAACAGAAGTTTATTTTTCACAGTTATGGAGGCTGGGAAGTCCAAATCAAGGTGTCAGCCAGTTCAGTTTCTGGTGAGAGCTCTCTTCCTGGCTTGCAGTTGGCCATCTTCTTGTTACGTCCTCACATAGTGGTGAGATAGAGCATGTGTCTCTTCCTCTTATAAGAGCACCAGTCCTATTGTATTACACCCCCTCACCACCTCTTATGACCTCATTAAAACCTCTACACAGGCCCTATCTCCAAATACAGTCACACTGGGGGGTTAGGGCTTCAAAATATGAATTTCGGGGAGACACAATTCAATTCATAGCATCGGCACAGTCTCTATTCTGAAGGCATTTATCACAGTTAACGAAGGAAAGCCTTAGCACACACAATGAATCCACGGCGTGGTATTTCGTGAAGGTGTTGTATAAGGAAGATCCTAATTCATGATTTATTTAGTTTGGAATATGGCATGAGGTCAAGGAAGTGTGGCCTATGTTGATATGGAGCAAATGTACAGCCAAGTTGGGTCAGATGCAAATCTCAGCTCTGCCAAAGTGACTTGGGTAAGTTACCTAAATCCTGAGCCTGTTCCATGATTTACAGATGGAGATGATGTAATACCCCTTGGATTTGTCACAGGCCAATAATGAAGAAAATGTTTTTAAAGGGCCTGGGTATAGTACTTGGCTCCACAAGTGTTAGCCACCGACTGGATTACTATTGATGCCCAGGAAAGGAGGGGAGACAGGAGGAGTGTGGAAAGGAGAGAAGAAAAAGATGGGGAGAAAGAAAGAGGAGTTTATATCAGCCTACATATGATTTTCAGTAATAAAACTTCAATTTCAAAGCCATCCCTTATCATTGTCTGATAGAAGCAAAGGACCAATACAGCATGTTAATGGCCCATTACTGAAAAAAGGAAATCAAGTCCTAAGTCCTAAGTAGATCTTCTTTTGGCCCAAGATCCTGCAAAGAGATCTAAGTGAACATTTAAGAGCTGGGATAAAATTAGAAACATTCTGACCCTTGGAGCAAGGCGGTCATGTGCTAATACTAATTAATCCTTGTTTACCCTGGTAGAGCAACAAAGATTCACATGCAAAGGAGAAAAGAGAGGTTTTAAAAACACCACTTTCTTTCACTTGAACTTCAGCACTTTATCCATTAAACTGGTCTCTTGTAATATTATTTTGAAAAGTAATTCTCTCTGAAAGAACTCTTCATATGAATGAGAGTGAACACCAGTGAATCTAAATCATGAGAATTCTCGACCTTGAAATACTTCTACAGGAAATGACTTCCTAGGTAATTTTTTTCCCAGTAATTATTGTTTCAGGCAGCAGAGGTGTGGAAGTTTTCCCTGTGGACAGTGGGTAAGATTGCTTCTAAATAATTCTTAGTGCTTGAAATGGCTGGTTGTTCCCTTTTGGGCAGGGGAGGGATGGGGAGAAATACATATTGGATGAGGGTTGGACCTGAACGGTAGTTTTAACATCATACACATACACAAAAACACAGGCTACCCTGCTCTTCCTTGAAGTGGAAGCTTTGCCCAAGCAAAGGAAAACTAAATTAGTCTCACAATCTCTACCAACTGGCTGAAGGAAATTAATAAATGACTCTTTGACATGGTTCCAAGTCTCATATATGAATGTGTGAATTTCTCATTAAGGTTCCTTGCTTTGTATTACATAGTTCTTCCTGAATAAATAGGAAATGCCTATTTTCAGCTAACAGGTTGGCTTGACATTTTGTGGCTTGAGCTGACTTCATTGCACTTCCTCTTCCTTTTTTCCATAGGATGTGTCTCTTTCTCTGTTATATCTCATCTTTGTTTAAACACGAAAGAAGATTTCCTTTTCCAATTATGGGTTTCCTGAATTTCTCAATGAAGAGAAGTGGGTGAAAGAATCAAACTGCAGAGGTCCCACATCACAGCCACCAGCAAGTGAGGTGCCAGGTCACAGGGACCCACGGAGAAGCCTGGTCTAAGCCATGATGTGGGGAGAGCAAAAGAGGGAAATGAACCTAGGAGTCTGCCAGGGGTGTATCTCATTTCTCTGGAAATATCTATAGAGAACAAATTCAGGGGATAAGGTTAGAGGAACATTCCTGTGACCTATAAAAGGGCTTTTGAAAACCTTGAAATTTTACTCTAAAGAAGACAGGAAGATTGAGCAATTTGATTTGCAAATGTTTTTTCCCATTCTGTGAGTTATTTTTCACTTTCTCGATGGTATACTTTAAGATCCTACAAAGCAGTAAAAGAAATCAAAATATACACTGAAGGAAATGGAAGGGAAAAAAAGAAACACATCCTATTAGAAAATATTAACTCAAGTCTCAGACCCCATGACAGATAAAACATACTAAACCTACCATAGGTTTCGGAGGATTTGAGTAACATCATTAATAAATTTGAACTAATTAACATATACTTAATATGTTAATATTTTCATATGAACTAACTGGCACATATTTAATATATATTTAAACCCTCTTGACAGAGCACACATCTTCATTTAATGCCTGTATCATATGACCAGCAAAAAAACTCTCAAATTCTGGAAGGGGAAAAAACATAAATAATAAAATAATAATAACAATAAAATAGGAGAAGAAAAGTAAGCCAAAAAAAATTAGTCCTTGGATTTCAAAAGAACTCTCCTTTAAGCAATTTTTCTTTTTCTTTTTTTGCAGTACGCAGGCCTCTCACTGTTGTGGCCTATCCCGTTGAGGGGCACAGGCTCCAGACGCGCAGGCTCAGCGGCCATGGCTCAAGGGCCCAGCCGCTCCGCGGCATGTGGGATCCTCCCAGACCGGGGCACCAACCCGTATCCCCTGCATTGGCAGGCGGACTCCCAACCACTGCGCCACCAGGGAAGCCCTTTAAGCAATTCTTAAACTAAAGGAGCAATTGTTAAACTAAAGAAGAATACAAAGTTGAAAATACCAAGTCTCTAAAAAGATTATAATAAAAATACATCATATCAAACTTAGGACATATGGCTAATGTTGTATTCAGAAGAAAATGTATAGCATCAAACATGTAAATATGCAAGGAAATACAAAAATAAGTAAATTAAATATTTAACTCAAGAGAAAAGGAGGACGTATAAGTCTTTTAAAAAGATGGCAAGAAAAATAGATGAAAGCAAAAAATATTGAAATAAAAAGCAATAAAATAAACTGATTAAAAACATCAGTGGCTTGTTATTTGTTATTTCCATACACAAATAAAATAGTCAAATCAATCTCTAGCTACACTAATCAGGAATAAAAAAGGACAATTCCAAAAAATGTGGAAATGATCACAGATAAGGATGAATTATAGCAGTAATTTTTCAAAACTCTAACAAAGTACACTTGAAAAGTACACTTAGTACACAAAGTACACTTAGTCGTTTTTGTAAACATGAGCTAACAATATGGATCCTGATATAGAAAAGAGAAAAATAAATCTGAAAACACTAGGAGCTCATTTCAGAGAGTCCTACACAAAGTACTAGCACCTTTTTAAACATTTTCACATAACCTACATCTGATGCTTTTTATTTATTTTTTAAATTTTTTTATTTTTAACATCTTTATTGGGGTATAATTGCTTTACAATGGTGTGTTAGTTTCTGCTTTATAACAAAGTGAATCAGTTATACATATACATATGTCCCCATATCTCTTCCCTCTTGCGTCTCCCTCCCTCCCACCCTCCCTATCCCACCCCTCCAGGCGGTCACAAAGCAATGAGCCGATATCCCTGTGCCATGCCGCTGCTTCCCACTAGCTATCTACCTTACATTTGGTAGTGTATATATGTCCATGCCTCTCTCTCGCCCTGTCACAGCTCACCCTTCCCCCTCCCCATATCCTCAAGTCCGTTCTCCAGTAGGTCTGCGTCTTTATTCCTGTCTTACCCCTAGGTTCTTCATGACTTTTTTTTTCTTAAATTCCATATATATGTGTTAGCATACGGTATTTGTCTTTTTCTTTCTGACTTACTTCACTCTGTACGACAGACTCTCGGTCTATCCACCTCATTACAAATAGCTCAATTTTGTTTCTTTTTATGGCTGAGTAATATTCCATTGTATATATGTGCCACATCTTCTTTATCCATTCATCTGATGATGGGCATTTAGGTTGTTTCCATCTCCGGGCTATTGTAAATAGAGCCGCAATGAACATTTTGGTACATGACTCTTTTTGAATTTTGGTTTTCTCAGGGTATATGCCCAAGAGTGGGATTGCTGGGTCATATGGTAGCTCTATTGGTAGTTTTTTAAGGAACCTCCATACTGTTCTCCATAGTGGCTGAACCAATTCACATTCCCACCAGCAGTGCAAGAGTGTTCCCTTTTCTCCACACCCTCTCCAGCATTTATTGTTTCTAGATTTTTTGATGATGGCCATTCTGACTGGTGTGAGATGATATCTCATTGTAGTTTTGATTTGCATTTCTCTAATGATTAATGATGTTGAGCATTCTTTCATGTGTTTTTTGGCAGTCTGTATATCCTCTTTGGAGAAATGTCTATTTAGGTCTTCTGCCCATTTTTGGATTGGGTTGTTTGTTTTTTTGTTATTGAGCTGCATGAGCTGCTTGTAAATTTTGGAGATTAATCCTTTGTCAGTTGCTTCATTTGCAAATATTTTCTCCCATTCTGAGTGTTGTCTTTTGGTCTTGTTTATGGTTTCCTTTGCTGTGCAAAAGCTTTGAAGTTTCATTAGTTCCCATTTGTTTATTTTTGTTTTTATTTCCATTACTCTAGGAGGTGGGTCAGAACATCTGACGCTTTTTAAACTGTTGCAGAAAATGATAAAAGAAGATAAACTTCCAAATTCTTTTTATAACACCCGATGTGTTTCAAAATCTAACAAAGATCGTTTCCTGTGTTAGTATACGTTAGTTCGTTAGTTCTAATTTATTAATGATATTACTCAAATCCTCTGCTAGATTTAGTATGTTCTTCCTGTCATGGGCTCTCAGAATTGAGTTACTACCATAATCAAATCACCACAATTTAGTGGCTTAAAACAATACACATTTACTATCTCACAGTTCTACAGCTCAGAAGTCTGACATGGGTCTCATGAGACCAAGATCAAGATGTTGGTAGGGCTTTGTTCCTTTCTGGAGGCTTTAGGAAGCGATTTGTTCCCTTGTTCCCTGGGGTGTTGGCAGAATCACTTCTTTGTCCTTATGGTCCCTGTTTCCTTGCTGGCTGTCAGCAGAGGGCTTTCCTAGCTTCTAGAAACTGCTTGCATCCTTTGGCTTGTGGTTCTGTCCCTCCATATGCAAAGCTGGTAACTAGGTCAAGTTTCTCTCACTTCACTTCAAATCTCTCCCCACTTTTAGTCCATCACTTCTCTCAATTAAGTTTCTCTGCTTTTAAGGACGTGTGCAATTAGATCAGACCCACACAGACAATCCAGCATAATTCTGGATTCTTCTCTATCTCAAGCCAAATAACCTTAACTACATATGCAAAGTCCCTTCTGCCATGAAAAGTAGCATATTCACAGGTTCTGAAATTTGGGCATCTCTGGGGGAAGTCATTCTTTGGCCCACCTCACCACCAAAAATTAAAAAAAAAAACAAAGAAAAAAGTTACACGTTAATCTCATTTTTGTATATTGATACAATATAGGTAACAAATAAAACAGTAGCAAATAAACTATAACAACATGTTAAAAGTAAAAGAATTACACCTTTGGCTAAGTGTGATTCATCCCAAAAATTCGAGCGTGATTTAAAAATGCAACTTATACTAATACATCACTTTATTCAATTCATGACAAATAAACCAACACATGTTTTTGCTCAACGTTTAAAAAAATTTCTTTTCCACCCCATGAAAATATTAAGGAAAAGGAGAAGAAAGTGGGATGGAAGAGGTAGCTCTCTAAAGCCTGGAAACTTGATCTTGGGACCTTTTCACTTCAATGGCTTATGATACCAAATAACTCAGAGCACTAACACTTGACCTAACACATCAGTGAGGTAGGTAGTAGTACTGCACCATTTTATACAAGAACCCAGGCTTCATCCATGAGATAACTTGCCCAAGAACCTTCAGCCAGAGGCTTTCCCTCCATCATTTTTTCTGCCCCACTCCTTTCAGGGTCCAAGTGGCCACTACAACCACCATCACAGTGGGACCTGCAAACTGGCACTCTACTTCCAAAAGCCTTTCAGATCCTTGATGGAGATGGAAGAATAAATAAATAATTCAATTTCCTAGAGCTAAAAAGAGCCTTTAATAGTCTCTCCTCCAACCCCGTGTTTCTGTAAGGTAGAAAAAGATTTAAGTCACAGAAAGGACTTAAATCTTGCATTTATTTTGAAAGAGTATCTAGATTAGCATCCAGCTATCCAGGTTTCTTCTTCCCTTATGCTGCTTTTACTCTCCTGGCTGAGGCAAAAGAAAGAGACACAGAAAACTTGCTTATCTCCAAAATTAACTATGTCCTAAGCAAAGTGACATTCTGACATCTTTTGTAGTGGCTTTGGCGTTCGGGGGACTTGGGATGTTTGAATGGGCCTTCTTCCTTTCCTTCAGTCACTGGCTAACCCAATCTTGCTTGATGCCTCTCTACTTTCTGTCCTGCTCCTTGTCTTTCGGTCATTGTGCTGTGTGTAAGACAACGGTTAGAACTTGGGAAAGAAGGTAAAACTAAGTTTGTGACTCTGGCAATCGTTTTAATCATTGAGAGGTTTAATCTCCACAGAAGAGCCGTCTTCTGCCTGGGTCTTCACATTGTCTTCCCACAGTACCTAAACATATAATCCAAGATTCACCCTCAAATTTGAGTTTACATCTTGACTTTCCAGCATACAGTGACATATTCTGCCTCTAAATCCTGTTTGCTGAACATCTATTATGTGCCACATAGCGAGTCAAAGCCTTCCAAATATCCTCATTTATTTAATCTCAGAACAACCTGCCAAAGAAGACTTATTAGTTTTAAGATGAGGAGATAAGAAAATAAGGAAGGATCATAATATTAAGAGGATCACAATCATAGGCATTACCATTTATTGAGAATATAACATGGACCAAAGGCTGTGCTATAGGCTTTTTATGTATTAACTTGTGAAATTCTCAGATAATTCCATAAGGTACTGCTGCCATTGCCCCCATTTCACAGATAAGAAAACTGAGGCATAGGGGGCTCAAGAAACATCCCCAGGGATGGACACTTAGTAAGTAGCAGCATCAAATTTTGAAGCCAGGCAGTTGAATACAGAGCCTGGTTCTTAATCACTATGATGATTTATACACCTTCACATATCAGATAGAAATAGTCTTAGAGAAACAACCCAAATGTCCATGGACTGAGAATGGATAAACAAAATATGGTATATCTATACAAGAATAATATTTGCAATAAAAAGAAATGACATCTAATTGATAGAAACCAGTCACAAAAGAATACATCTTAACTGAATCCACTCGTATGAAATGCCCAGAAGAGGCAAATATATAAATATAGAAACTAAAATAGTGGTTACCTTAAGCTGAGAAGGGAGGTTGCATGGTTGAAGGAAAATGGGGAGTGACTGCTAATGAGTATGGGGTGTTTTTGGGGGGAGGGGTGAAAATGCTCAGAATTGTCTGGGGCTATAGTTGCACAATGCTGTGAATATACTAAAAACCATTTTAAATGGGCAAATTTTATGGTGTGCAATAAATTTATTTTTTTTAATAGGGTTAAAATGTCAACCCGAGAATTTTGGATTTGAATCCTGTGCTTTTTCGGGCTGTACCTCGCTGGCCATCACTTCTTCAGCCTCTCCTTATATCACTAGTTAGCTTTCCTTATTGGTTCATCTTCTCCTCCTAATTAGTCTAATAGACCACTGCAGAGCATGAACTGTGTAGTAATTATCTTTGTTGCATCAGATCCCCAAAGGCCAATTGTGGTATTGTTATTCCCAAAGTCAGCTCAATACATCTTCTCTTTGTTAAACGATTAAAATAAAATACTTGCAGCTGAGGTGATTCTAGGCTTACAGAATAGGACTGTTCCTGAAAAGCTGAATAAGACTTTAATTTTACCTTGAATGTCTAAATATTCTTGTGTGCTCGATATTTACAATTCATCACCATGTCACTAGCTCTGTCTTAGTGTGAATGGCCATCGGTCTCATTGTTATTTTTGGAAATCTGATTTTTGGGGGGCATATACTCATCGAGAGTTCCTTAAAGCAGGTACGTTTTAAATCTTCTTGTCTATTCCAAGTTGATTTGGTTCACTGGTACAACACTGGAGACTCTACGTAGGAAAATTCAAACATGTTAAAAGTGTTTTTGACATTCAGTGGCATAATATTCTAAGTGGGTTTCATTTCAACATTTCCATTAGCTGGTGGTAATAACTTGTAATAACAAGTAACAAATGATTGGAACAAGATGGGTAAACAGCTATAAAGATGTTGTGTGTGTGATTCTGCAGCAGTTTCCATGGATTTGTGCTATCAAAGAATCGCATATATTCGAAGGTAGTAAAATACTAATTTTAAGTATTCGTTTTTGGTCGTACCCCACTTCCCCACTCACTGCTAAATCTCTCAATCACACAATAAGGGCTTTCCTTGCCTTTCTCTTTCTCTCTCCTCCCTAACCTCCTCCAACTATACACGAATTCTCCCAAGAGGCTGATGGGAATCACTTACTGTGACACAGTACATTCTTAGGTATACTTGGAAGCAACAGATAAAAGATGGCTGAAGAAGAGGGAATGGAGAGAGGAAGAGACCATTGTGACTGTAGAAGGATAAAAGAACTTCCACTGAGAGCACAAAGATGCCATCCCTCCTGTTCCCGTCCAGATGACACCTCCCATCAGCTCACTAGTGTGAGCTGGTGTGAATACTGAGTTTGACAAAATGGGTCAAGTCCCTGTCCCCAGAGATTCTTCTCCATGCATCTATCCCCCACCCCTCCAGGGCAGGTGGACCTACAGAAAATGGTAATAAATGTCAGAACCCTTTCTTTGTTTGTAGGCAGCATTTTCTAGAGTACAAACCACTCTCACACAGCCTCACATTTTATGGAGAATTTAACTTGTGTAAATTTGAATATCTGCGTTCAATTACAAGGAGAGAGAGAGAGAGAGTTAGTGAATGGAGTATTTCAGAGGTGGATCACGGGAACCTCATGGTCTTTCTAAAAGTCCCAATTCCCTTGCTTTTTTGGCACAAATATCATACCACATAAGTTATAAATTTTGGTACAAAATGGCCTTCAAAAGGAATTCAACTTCATCTGGTACTTAATCAAGGAAAGAAAGATAGCTCCAATGCTGCTGGGAAAACCTGCCTGGATTGAACTTACCGGGAGACCATATATATTATTTGCTAAAGGTTTGTTCAAGAATATTATGTATTAGTGATGGTTGCATTCTACACTGGCTATAGAATGAATACTTAAATACTTTCATCATAGTCTACTTCATTTTATTGAGTTAGCCAAAATGTGTTTTCTGTTTGCTTTTTTAGTGGGTTTATGGTATTTATATTAATTATATAACTAAAATATACTTTTAAAACATTAGCAAATAGTATATCTGATAAAGAACTTGCATGCAAATACATAAATAATACTGATAACTCATTAAGGATTTTTTTAAAAAAACAGCTTAAAAGTAATACTTCATTTCTGTGACATTCTTTCCCAAAACTCATAACTCTAGTGTAATCATGGGAAAAAACATCAGACAAACCCAGACTGGGAGACATTCTACAGGATATCTGGTCAGTATTCTATAAGACTGTCAAAGTCATGAAAAAAAATGAAAGACTGTGAAACTGTCATAGACCACAAGAGAGGCATGACAATTAATGCAGTGTAGTATCCTAGGCTGAATGCTGAATAGATAGGAGAAATTATGGGGAAGTTGGTGAAGTGCACATAAAATCTAGAGTTCAGTTAATAGTAATGTATCAATGTCAGTTTCTCAATTGTAACCAATATACCATGTTAACATAAGGTGTTAAGAGGTATACAAGAAATCTCTGTACTGTCTTTGTAACTTTTTTGTAAATCTAAATTATTCCAAAATGAAAAGTTTATTTTTAAACAATGGGGAAAATATGTAAATAAACACTTCACCAGAGAAGACAAACCCGCAGAGAACTGTTTAATGGTTTCCTGTAATATTAAGCACAAATTTCCAATATGACTTAGCAATTCCACTCCTAATTATCCATCCTACAGAAATGAAAATATATGTTCATGGCAGCGTTATTTGTAACAGCCAAAAAATGGAAACAAGATAAATGTCCATCAACTGATGAAATGATACACACACACACACACAAATATTATATATATATATATATATATATACACACACCTTAAAAACATTGTGATGAATGAAAGACAGACACAGAGATGGACCACATATTGTGTGATTCCATTCCTATGAATTGCCCAAAAAAGGCAAATATACAGAGACAGAAAGTAAATCATTGGTTTCCAGGGGTCAGGGGTAGAAGTGGGAGTAACTACAAATATGCACAAGGTTTTTTTTTGCAGGGGGGTGGTGACAGAAGCTCTAAATAGGATTGAGGAGAGGATGGTATAAAATTTGTGGATTTATTTTAAAACATTGAATTGTCTTCTTAAAATAAGTGGATCTTATTTTATACAATTTATACATCAATAAAACTGAAAAACATGTTTTCTGTATAAAATTTAGATTATGAAAGTATAAAGGCAAAGTACTTATTACAGATAATTCCATCACTTAAAAAATACATTTTGGTATGTATCCTTGCCGTTTCATTGTTTCCTATTGATTTTAATTTTAAAATCAGGGCAAGTCTTACAGAAATTTACTTTTTTCAGTTGATGTATATTAACTTAGAGAGTTAACTAATTACGGTTTATATCTTGGGAATTTTATTGACAGTACATGATCATCCCTTTCTATCATCTGGTTTAGTCCTCAGTGATGTAACTGCCAGGTAGCCCTCACTGCTGGTCAAACCAGCCTGGAAAATCTCACTGTATCTTTGCTCTCAAGGAAAGCAGAAGCCATAGCTTACGGCTTCACTTCTAATCCAATAGAAATACAAAAGCTCTGCCTCCAAGAAAACAACTCAGGAGATCAGGAAGGTTATACACTTAATTTTGGTTTTTCAGACCAGAATGTAGAGGGCACTTTTCTTGTCATTTGAACAGATGAGGATGGCAGGCCCTATCTGTGACCTTTGGTGGCCATGCTGTGCAGTGAGCTGCCTGCAGTTCTAAGAAGAAGAATGCTCAAAACGAAAAGTACAAGGTGGTTTGGAAGGGTTTTTTTT
This sequence comes from Phocoena sinus, assembly GCF_008692025.1. Lineage (NCBI taxonomy): Eukaryota > Metazoa > Chordata > Mammalia > Artiodactyla > Phocoenidae > Phocoena > Phocoena sinus. The sequence continues at coordinate 16,703,524 of NC_045773.1, read as the reverse complement.
CTCCGTTTCATTTTCTTATTTTATTGCTGTTGGTTTTGGTTTTCCAAGCAGAAAGCAGCTCAGACATTTCTGAAATGAATAACAACATCCCTTACCCCAGACTAAATAACCACCCAGAACATTTTTTACCTGATCCTGAATGAGATTTTTAGCATATGCCGGAGATGCAACTCGCCTTAGCCTGCGTCTAGAAAATATAGGCAAGGACAAGTTTCCAGAACAAATGACCTTGCAGGACACACACACACACACACACACACACACACACACACACACACACACACACACAAACACACACACACACAAACACACACACGGCGTAAATTATTTCATTCAAATCACCTGCTGTCCTATACGCAATTTCTTCTCAGACAGGTGAAAACTATAGACAAATCTTTCCTGCCATAATGGATAAAGTGACTGAAAGTAGAATATCTCAACAAATCTATATATTTTTACACTTTGTCAAGAAGCACTCGTAAAATTTCTCATGTTGTCTGGGTGTTGATTTTTTTCTCTGCCAGCTGTGAAACAATGGGGAGGCATCTTTCTCTAAGCAACTTAATTCCGAACACCCTAATTAGAAGATGCAAAGCACCTTAGAAATACACGCACAACCGCTAGAGGACAATGCTGGACAAATACTACAGAGATCCAAGGATACCCTAGTGAATATGACTGGATCCTCAACTGTTTTCACATGAACCATACTTCGGATGCAACTTTGAATATTCTACCTCTGTGAGCAGGCTGCAGTTTCCAGCTCTTTCCTTCCAACCTGATTACAGGAACGGACAAAGCAGACAAGGTTTTCTTGGTAGCAGTCAAATCTGCTTCCTGGCTTCATCAGGGCAGGGCATTTTGCCCAGACTGAAGCTGGGCCAATTAAAGAGGAGGTTGGCAGAGTGAGGAGATAATGGCCAATGTCAAAGCCCACAAAGTTTCTGGAACCAGAAATCAGAATCAAAGCCTGGAATCTGCAGTAGAAATGAAAAAAGGCTGTTCACTCAACTGTCTCTCATGATCTCATAGGACACAGTTGTGCCCAAGGAGTTACACGAGGGTGAGAACTATTTATACATGCTTAAAAAATCAATCTGATTAAAGTCTAGATCAAAATTCACAAGACCGTAAGATGATATTTTGTGACAGGTGTCATGTGGTGATTGCAATAACAATACGGGATTAAACTCTCCGTTTAATTTTTCTCCTTCTCTCTTCTACAGTCTCCTTGGGCTGTGGAATCACGGGAATGCTGAATACTTGGATAAAATCCCCTAGTACGTATTCGGCGGCATTCAGGAACTTGCTATGGATTAAGACACTTAGACGTGACCCCAGTCCTCCCAAGTCAGAATCTCTGGCAGTGAGGCCCAGAAATCTGCATTTTAATAAGACACATAGGAAAGTTTGACAACCACTGGACTAGAGTGAGGGCAGAACAGGTTGTATTTAGGAAATAATGACTATTATATAATATCATATACATTACAATCATGCAGTATGTTAACTATCTCTTATACACTTGCTTTTTATCATATACACACAAAAAAATCTCACATGGTAAAGCCTACTTTCCAGAATACATAAATTATTGTTATGCAACTGAAGTTGTATTTTATACATAGAACTGATTTAAATATTGATGGCTAGATTCTAAAACTAGACCAGGGGTTCTCATTAAATTTCTGATAATAGTACTGATGGTAAAGCATACAAATGTGTAAAACTTCAGTTTAGAAAATAGCCTTCAGATAGAAGATAAAATAAAATCAAGTAACTTCCTGAAGGGCATACAATTAGCATTGAGTAGGGAGCCATGATTCGAATCCAGAACTTGCAACACAAAGACCAGTGCTCTTCCCACGACATCAGAGATACTTATACTATAAATGAAGCACTTTAAATATTCACCAAAAACACAAGTAACATTGTCACCATAATATGATTAGGCAAAATGGTATTTTCTTAAAATAGGCTGGGGTTTGATGAAAACCAGGTTTAATTAGAGAAAGAAAGAAGCAGATGGAGTTTTCTGGAATTGGCAGGAAATTTGGGGACATTTTGTAAGAATTAAAGAGGGTATCCAGGTATGGAACAGAGATTATGTAGGTGAATCTCACTGACCTCTAAACTGTGAAAAATGGAACCCTGGGGGCATGTAGTGAGTGCCCAATGCCCCTGCAGGGGAAGAAAGGAAAGAGAAAGACATGTTTGGGTCATAGAGCTAGTTGCTATGAAAGCAGAAGGGTTTGGTACCTCTTAGACTGAGCAACACAGGGGAAAGTGCGACTTGCTTATAACAAATCAGTCAACATTTATTGAGGTGCCACTATGTGCCAGGCGGTGTCCCAGGGCCAGGACGAAGGCGAGGGGAGTGAGGCAACAGCTTCCTGTGCAAAATCAAAGGGAACAACAAAACCATTCAGCACTCAAGACAAATAGTGCTTTAATGCAATATTTTAAAAAATTACAAATGCATAGAGAACAGACTTATGGGTGCCAAGGGGGAGGAGGGGTGGCGGAGGGATGGAGTGGGAATCTGGGACTAGAAGATGCAAACTATTATGTAACGAATGGAAAAAAAACAACATCCTACTGTATAGCACAGGGAACTATATTCACTATCCTGTAATAAATCATAATGGAAAAGAATATTGAAAAGAATATATATATGTATAACTGAATCACTTTGCTGTACACCAAATACAACATTGTAGATCAACTATACTTCAATAAAAAAATTATACTATTTGCAAGAAATCCATGATGAAGAAAAATAGGAAAATTCCAAATAAAGATGGGATCCATTTTATTTTTTCTTTTGTTTCAGGCTCCAATATACCACTGTTACTGATATTGTCTTTATTTACAATTTTGATATATTACTCACCTTGGGCTTTTTTTTGCATTGATTTTGAAAAATATAGCAGGAAAATAATATCAATATTTACATTGATTATTGACTACCTTGATTATGATTGAGTTAAAAATTCAATAATCACTTAACTTTTACACCAGATGCCTCACACACTGCACCCTAGCCTTGGCCCTACACTGTGCGAAAAGCTTTACGTTAATTATCTGAAGGCATCATCACAACCCATCAAGTACACAAATTGTTAGGTATGCATATTCCATGGTTATTTGATGAAGGAAACAACTTTGCGTTTGAAAATATACACAAGCACATAAAAATACACAGACATGTAAATATCCCATCATATTTGAGAGATACCATATATCAGTTACATCTCACATGCCAGTTTCTTTTTGTAAAAGCAATAGTACACAAGGCACGATTCCATGTGTTTGACTCCCTTGCTTCGCTTTTTGTACTGCTTTCCTAATTTCGTACGTGAAACATGCTAAGATTTTTATTAGTCCTGTAAATTGTGGGACTCATTGGACCACCACTGAAAGAAATGCTTCTCAAAACCAATACCTCAGAATTCTAGTGGAGAATTTATTCTGGCTGCATTCTGATATGGAGAGATCATAACAGTGAAGGGACAGGGGTAGTAGGATCCGGTGAAAGGAACAAGAGAAAGAAGATGGGGCAGAAGCACTAAAAAGAAACACAGTCCCCACTAAGGTAGCTCTTGACTTCCTTCCCTTTGTCTCAGAATTAGCAGAAGCTTGGGACCTTCTCCCCTGAAGTTTAGATTTGGCTTGTCTGGGTTGGAGCCCCAGTATCCCAGAGGGTGCAACTACACTTGAGAACCACTATGCTAGGGGACCCAGGAAGTCAACCTGGATTAAGTCAGGGTAAATGGAACTCTCCAAGGTCCTGATCAAGCAACGGTGGATACTCAGTATTGGGCTGTGAGTGGGTTCATAAACAGAGGGAAATAGGAACTATTCCAGGGAATACAGGGACTTTTTAAAGGAAGTTTGTGGTTGTAGAAGGAGAAGGAAAGCTGAGAGAGATGAGGATGGGGTTTCTACTATTGCTAGCATGCGTAGCGCGGTATATCAGTCCTTTTCTCTATGTACTCGTGTCATCTTCAGTAAAACACTCATGTCTCATGGTGGCCTTTGGCAAAGGCTATCCGTGGGAGCTGATGTCAAATTGTAGAGGGCTTTGCAAGAACAGAGAGACAGAAGAATAGGAACTGCCCACAGGAGATCCTTTACTCTTCAGTTGGACGTTTTAATAAGAAAGGGACCCTGGCAAATATAGGACAGAGGATCCCAGCTTCTGAATGGAGAGGGGGCCCTGTGCTGCTGCCATTCTCTATGAATGAACTGGATTTTCACAGGAATGGTGACTGGAAAGCATTTCATTTTTCTAGAATCACAGTCTGGATGGGACCTGTACTCAGGGTTATTGGGTATTGGGCTATTACTACTTATTACGCCCTTTTTATAACCTCTTGTTGAGGTGTTTCACCAGTGTGAGAGTGGTGATGTGTCAGTGTGTTATATTTTTCAAGTTGAGCTAAATGGTATGAGTCATCATGACCCTGAACAGTTCACGTAAAGTACCTGTGAGGGTTATACAAATTCACTCTTGATCATTTTCTCTCATAAGCAGAGTTAAATAGAATACATTATAAAAGAATTTCATGAAATGCCAGCATCACGAAAGTGTTAAGGGTAACAGCAGTAATTACTACTTGAAGACGGTATAGCCCAGACATTTGGAGGCAGAGCTGACAGCTCGTAGCTGTATCAGCTTCACTTCTGACCTTGGATAAGAGATCTAGACTTCTGGGCTCAATTAACGCCATCTTCCCAATTTCCCATATTAAATAAAAAGAGAGATTTCATGGCATTTTTTTTTAAAAAAATGGCCACAGCAATAACTCTGTTTCGCATGCTTTTTTCCAGAACCTTCATACATTGTTTATTCTCCCCTCGAACATGGACACACTTGTGACTGTGTAGACAAAAGAGTTCAGCAGAGCTGATGCTTTGAGACTTGCCATTCTAGGTCACAACTTCTCCCCGGCTGACACGTGAGATATTCCGCTGCACTCAAGATATCGTGATAAAGAGATCATATCATACAACGAGACCCCATAAAGACAGAGAGAGATGCCTTAGGAGCCCCAGGTGTTCCAGAGTCTGCCCAGCTCAGGCAACAGGAACATGAATGAATGAGTGAGCTTTGGAGGATCCCAGCCTGAACCTGCCAGCTGCCCCAGATGACACGAAATGGAACAAAGAGGAGCCATCCTGCAGGACACTGCACAAATTGCAGATTCAGGAGTAAAATAAATATTGTCATCGTTTTAAGATATCTAGTTTTAGGACGGTTTGTTACACAGCATTAGATAACCAGCACACAGGCAGAAAATCTATCAGTGACAATAAATACCACCAAGGAAAGGAACATTTCCTGATCATCTAATATAAAATAGCAACCCTCACCTGCCACTCTCTCTGCCATTACATAGTTTACTTTTCTCTGTAGTAATTACCACCACCTAGTGTTATATATTTACCTGATAGCTTATTTATTTCTCTTTCTCTGAGCTAATAATGTTCTACCAGAAATCGACATTGGTTGTTCACCTTTAGCATCTAGAATGTACTGTAGTTAGAGTGAGTGAAAGACACTTTATGCGGGGCCCATTACTATCAGAAAGTTCAGAAAATAAGTTTTTAGTCTATATTTATTTCATACTACTTATGAGATTCGGGTCAAACATTTGACTTGAATAAAAAAATATTCTTCAACAAACTTACTTTCATTTTAGCAGAAATGGCTGAATTAAGTTTTTGTTTCATAAGTATTTCCCCACAACTTCAACACTGGGAGAGAGAAAACCAACATTTCAAAAGGTTTTTTCCCCTTAAAGAAGCTTGATGAGTTATGAAATGTAGGTGTGCCCAACCTTCCCAAGAACCTAATCAATGAAATCTTCATGAAATGGTTAAAGAAATTAAACTTAAGATCAGATTTATAAAATCCTTCTAAGGGTTCTATGACATGACAGTTGATACTTCCAGAATATTAATCACAACAAATGGTTCAGGCCATTTTTTAAGTCTCAAAGGCGTGGAAACATCAGCATAATGTATCATTGTCGAAAGACTGAAAAGAGTCTCGAAATAGCATACGATCTTAAATGTGGCCACAAAGCCAATCCTGCTTAATTTTTTTGGTTCTAATTTCAAATTTCTCAATTTTAAACTCCACATCATCAGGTGTTTGCTGAAAAGAATCTTCTAAGCAAGGCCATTAAACACGAATGGAAAGGTTATTTTGTGTGTTTGTGTGATCCAAATGAATTGTTTTTAAGCTCCACCCAGAGAGAATCAATGAAGGGGTCAGAGCTTGACATAGAGCGTCAGATTTTATAAACCTATGGCTCTAAAAAAGATGAAAAGTTTGGGGACATTTCAATAGGAACAGTTCAGACATTAGACTAGTCTCTGAAAGTCCACTTGTGCATTTGTGTGTTACTGTAAAACTTTCCTTTCTTAATTTTTATCTAGTATTACTAAGTAAAACAGTTATAGGAACTGTGTTAAAGAATACTGACCATCTCTAACCCCATCCATGTAAACCTTGAGGAAACTAGAATCTTTTAGACGCCATAATTTTGATAGCAGAAAACAAATGGAATCAACTCTATTTTCCGACCCTGTGACCAAGACCCATTCCTGCTTCTCATTAGGAGGTTTGAGCAGCACAAAATATCCATTTCCTTAAATGCTGATACAGTACACCCAGCTACTTCGTGTGGGACATTAACAACAATGACACAATAAATAACAACAAAAGTTTCAATGAACAATTAATACATAAACAGCTGTCTTTACTCACATTATTTTCTTAATGGAAATGACATTTTTGAATCAATAATTGACACTTTTAAATTCTTATGACATGTGTTGCCATATTTCTTTCCAGAAAGGCAATGTGCATTTACATTCCATTAGCAGTGTGTGGACTGTCTATCCAACTCTGCTTTCATCAGTACTGAGCATTATAATTTATAAATCTCTGTCTACTTACTAATTAAATAATTTCAATTTCTTTACTTAATAGTAAGGTTCAGCGTTTTTAATCTACTGACCCATAATTCCTTTTTTATTGCGGTAAAATATATATAACATAAAATTTACCACTTTACTCATTGGTCAGTGGTATTAAGTAGGTTCACAATGTAGGGAAGAAAAAATAATTTCCCTCTACCCTTCTGAGCTCTTGGCTGAGAATCCTGTAATAAAAGACAAACTAATAAGAGAAAAACATATAGAATTTATTACCATGTATACCTCATGTATACATGAGAGATACCCAGGGAAAAATGAGTAACTCGCCAAAGTGGCTTAGAATGCAGGCTTAAACACCATCCTAATAGGGAAAGGGGAGGGTGGAGAAGGGGGACATGTAGACCTTTCAGAGGAGGACAAATGATTTTTAAGAAAGGTGAATGTGCGCTTAGAAGAACAGGTGGGAGATACGATAGTTTGTGACAAAATTCGTCTGGGTATAATGTCAACCGCTTGTCTCCTCTCCTGTGATAAAAGGCAAAGTTCCCTGGTTGATGAAACTACCAGGAAGGGGATTAATAACTGAAGTCCTTTTGAAGGATCTGTCTTTTGAGAAGATAAGGGAAATTCAAAGAAAGCCTCTCCTTGCATTTGCTGTGTGCCTGCAGCTCAACAAAAAAGTCAATATGCTAAATTGGCCTATTCTAGGGTGACATATTCTGCTGCTACCCTCCAACAATGCTGTGCAACCATTACTACTATCCAACCAGAGAACTTTTTCACCATCTCCAACAGAAACTCTCTATTCCTCCCTCCTCACAGCTCCCAGCAACTGCTCTTCTACTCTCTGTGTCTAGGCATTTGTTTACTCTGGGTACTTCATATTAGTGGAATCACACAATAGTTGTCCTTTTGTGACTGGTTTATCTTACTCGCATAATGTTTTTAAGGTTCATCCATGTTGTAGCATGTATCAGAATTTCATTCTTTTTCAGGCTGAATAATATTTCATTGTGTGTATATATATTTTTATAATTTATAATATATATATATTACATTTTGTTTATCCCTAAGTTAAGACACATGGGAGAAAGTCTAAACACATCTCATGAGAGGAGGAACGTTGCTTCTGAGATGTAAGGGGGCAAACGAGCAACGCAGACACTCTTAGGGGCAGGGAAAGCAGGAAAGACAGAAAAGGCTGCTACAGAGGTATGGTGAAGAACATGGGAAATGTCCTGGTTAAAGGATATCCAGTGGACATTTTAAGAATGTGAATATCTAACGTTCATTTGTAACTTGACTACCTGTAAGGAAACCCCTCTTCTACCTCATTTCTGTACCCTTAGTAAAATCAACACTACATTCAGAAGTGCACAGTAGGACTGATGCTATTCATTCATTCATTTATTGATTTTTCAACATCTACTGAGAATGGGCTGAACCTTACGCGTGGCTCAGAAGAAGGACTGAGAATTAATCAAGAAATGGTAAGTTTCCAGGAATCCACTAAGAGGGGTTTAGACTCTCGTGGGGCAAGCATGAGGGTCAAGCCAAGGACATCAAAATTTCAAGGGGCCTAGGCATCCATCCTATCATATAACTGGTCTAAGTATACTTCACTCTATTTTGTAGAAGGAGAATTTTGAACAATTATTTTACCAACCAGACCAAACAATTACCACCTAGTGATGCTGGGCAGTGGCAGTGAGCCTCAGCTTCCAGTCGGCCACGGAATCAGGAAGGTAAACAACTGACACACTTAAAATGAATCAGTCCCCAGACAACCATTCTGTTTTTCACTTTCCGTACAGTATCTCACAAATTATATGAGTTATTGACACTTTATCATAAAATAGGCTTCGTGTTAGATGACTGTGCCCAACCGTTGGCTAATTTAAGTGTTCTGAGCACGTTTAAGGTAAGCTAGACTGAGCGGTGCTGTTTGGTAGGAAGGTGCATTAAATGTATTTTTGACTTAAGGTATTTTCAACTTATGATGGTCTTATCAAGCTGTAACCCCATCATAAGTCAAGGAAGATCAGTATATCAAAAGAGGTTTCACCTTAACTATCAGAAAAATTTCTCCTCGTTGATGTTTATAATCTTTCCATTGACATATAAGGCTTTCTATTCAATTTCTCTTTGTGGATTTCAGTCCCCACCCCCATCCTGAACACACACACACACACACACACACACACACACACACACACACACACACTATAATCATTCTTTAACCTTTTGGCTGCTTCTTGCCATAAATACACACAAGTTAGACATCCTTCTCATAACATCCCTCTCTTTTGAACAGGGGAAAAAAATCTATTAAGATATTGATATGGAGACATCATTAAAAGGCAGTGATGCCTTCAGCGACTGATTTGTTTGCTATAGTGTGTTAATCCTTACCAGCAATTAGCCTGTTGAAGGAAAAAGTCACTAGGACAAATAAATGAAAGGCCTAATGACGCTGTGAGGAAATAGGTTTTGAGGTCCTACTCCCAGCAGGTTTATTACAGGGCCATGTCCCACAGTACGCTCATCAGTTGCTCCTTTGGAATCACTGATTCGGGCTGACGTCAGTCCTGCCCACTCAGGCATATCTCTGAATTATGAGAAAGATAAACAGACCTGATAAAGTAACCAAATTCTTTGTCCAGTGCAATTACTTGAACTCATTTTATAGGTATCCTTGTTCATAAAACCCTGTTTAATTCCCAGTACACAACTTGACGTTCACCCTTTCATGACATGCACACTGAAGAATTCCAGCACAGTGACCAGGGACTCATGCACTCTGCATGACACTGTGCCTTCTCACTTTCTGCACTGCCTTCTGATACCGTGTGGATAAATCTGAGACAAAAGAAGGCAAGTTTAGGAAGCCTCCGATCTAGATGCTGTACACAAAAGTCAAAAAGTGAAATTAATAAACAACTGTCAATGGGATGATTTAATTCTTCTTTCCCTTGTTCAACCAACAAATCAGCCATTCTAAAAAAATACCCAACACATTCCCTGCCCTTGAATACACTTTCCAGGAAAGACTGACGTTTAAATGAAGTCTACGATGCAACATGTTTGGATAAATGCTATGACCAAAGGCCTACATGAAAGGCTTCCAGGGCTAGGAGTTCAAGCTGAGCCAAAAGGAAAAATTCTCAAGTATGTAAGGTCATCTTGGGTACCTCTCTCTGTGTCATTCCTATTCACCTTTTCCTTGTGTAGTTCTTTATATGTAATGTAGTCATGACGATGAACATGATTTGAACAAGAAAGACATGGTTTCTCCCTTCATGGAATTTATGATCCAAAGATTACAGTACTTTGTCTTAGAAGCACTTTGTATTTATTAGTAATTTCACCACCAACAAAATAGCAACCCTAAATAATATTGATAGCTAATATTTCTCAGGCAATGGGTATGGGCCCTGGCACTCTTCCAAGTGTCATGAAACATTTAATTCTCACAGCAATTCTGATGTGAGTATTCTTATTATCCCTCCTTTTTATACAGGAGAACACTGAGGAGCAAGGACATTAAATAATGTGCCCATGGTCACATAAGTAGTCAATGGGAGAGTCACCCTGGGAATTGAGATGTCTTACATCAGACAGTGTTCTGTACTAACTCTCTTGTGAATGTTGGGCGCTAGTGTTCCCCTTGAACCTGATTTTTCTCCAAGTTCTCTTCTGATGGAAGAAGAGAAGGGCAAGTGAAGCCAGTAATAAATCTATACGTTGAGAGAACAGAGGGGCCCAGGAAGACCAGGAATGCTCAGTAGATAAAACAATGGAAGAGGGAGAGGGTGAAGAAGTGCTAATTCAGAGAGATTTGAATTAAGATGAAAATTTGAAGATATTCTGTTGTATCATTAGGTAGTTAATGAAGAACATACACACCCTAAATGTTTCTCAATAAATCAATTTAATAATCTTAGTTAAGTAATGGTTGGAAGCCCTTCACTTCCTGTAACAGACAAGTTGAGGTCTCAAATCCATTCAAAGCACTTTCTATCACTTCCTTGGACACGAGGCTCCCTGTTATGTTTGTGTGCCTTGTAGGAGAACTTCCTCTAGCATTTCCCAACATCTAAACTTTGGTAAACTGGTAACCAAATTTTTAGAATTATATCTAAAATTCAGTGCTTGGATAGAATTAGAGGCTTTTCTCTAATGAGAACATTCTACTTTGGCCATCACTGACAGCTGTATGGCCAGAGGGTGCAAGTGATGATCAAGATGAATGAATGGCTATCATTGGAAGAAGCAATGAACAAACCCTAAAATATTTAGAAAAATTAATGATTTAATTTTGCCTATGAATGTGTTTTAAAGTAGAAAGTTGACACTTTTTAAAATATGGGCCATTATCTTCTACTTCTAGTGTGGCAAGTTGGTTTCTTTTTACTTGTCAACTTTGATGCAAAGTTCAAAGCTTTGTGGAGAGTGGGCTGAAAAGAAATATGACTCAAGAATGCATAGAGACCCATTTGTAATGTCTGCAATAGCTTCTGGAATGGGCAGTGATTATGTGTATATACTATATTATATATACACACACATAGCCTATTCTAGATCACCATTTTAAAAGACATGCCCAGCCAAAAGATGCTTCTTTATAGAAATGGGAAATAATATATGCTCTGTACTGCTTCTGTGCTGTAGATGTGAGGGCAGATGAAAACAATCATTTCTCAAGATGTGTGAGGAGCTAGAAAATTTCAAAATGGCTTCCTTGTGCCCTAATTTCTTGTCACTGAGGCTGAGTAAGCCTGTGGTTTCTTGCTTCCTTAGGCAGTCTCCATGGAAGTGAAATGTAACCTCTGTTTGCAAGGGGCAGCCTCATTGAGAACTGGTATCTATGAGTATTATAATTATTTTGTTTCTAGATTTTTAAAATCAAATGCACATAACAAGTTATTTCAGGTCCCTAAGGAGGCATGGAAAACACAATTAAAGCATTGAAACAACTAAAATTTTCATAAGGAAGCCCGTATAATAAGCCCTTTAAAAAGCCAAATGGCAACACCGAAGCAGTGAGGAAATAGATCTGAATTCTGTTTTGGCCTGTTGGAGCATTAATACAGAGAAATAAAGACCAACTTGATTTGAACTGTGTGATTTGAACTGTTTCCCTTTTATTTTATTTATTTATTTATTTATTTTTTAACGGTACGCGGGCCTCTCACAGCTGTGGCCTCTCCCGTTGCGGAGCACAGCCTCCGGACGCGCAGGCTCAGCGGCCATGGCTCACGGACCCAGCCGCCCCGCGGCATGTGGGATCTTCCCGGACCGGGGCAGGAACCCGTGTCCCCTGCATCGGCAGGCGGACTCTCAACCACTGCGCCACCAGGGAAGCCCTGTATCAGTTCTTTTTACCCACCGAAGACTTTTCTCTTGAAAACCCAAAAGGCTTAAAATATGCTGACTGAATGCCGAAGCAAAGACGGACTGTGGGTGTAATTGTAACATTTCTCCACATCTTTGGCATTTTGTTCACTTATATATCATCACCATGGCTAGCGATAACATTTAAAAGAATGTCGATGTAAATCTGACAGCACCTCATTAGATTTTCTTAGAATCATGTAATTAGGTAAGAAAAGACCACTGATGAGAAGGTTACAGCTGCCTGGGACCGGATTACATTTCCCGATTAACAGCCACAACATTCCTCTTAAAAGTGCTCCGCAATTTAGCGGACGCTCCTTTCAACTGGGAATCAGGACACAGGAGTTTTAAAACTTAAAGGTTTAACAGGGGAAAAAAAGAACAACCTTGGAAGACCATTTCTTGTCTTGGAGGTGTGGCTAGCCAGAAAGAGAGGTTGCTGCGTTTCTGCTTCCTTTTCAAAGGACTCAGACATGCTTTGATGCTGGCTTCAGAAACGCTTAGCACCCCATGAAGGTTAAGTCCCTGGATCTTAATATTTGTAATTTACCATCTTTATTCTTCTTAATAAATTGAATATAATTAAGGAATGTAAATGTGCCATGAAATCAAGGATGAAAAGCCACCTGCCAACAGAAAAGGCACACATCTGATTCATTTCCTTAATAATCTTTAAATCTATGGCTTATTCCTGGGCCCAGAGGTGAAGTTGAAGTTAATCATAATTTTTAAACAAACACACTCTGTATTCTGTAGAGGGAGTGGCATGAAAGCTATTTAAGCTTCCACCATAGCTGCCGTGTTTGCAAAAAGGCATCATAAATGCTCAGTTTGACATTCTTTGGGGTTTTAACTGGGGGAGAATGTTTACACTCTTGAAATCTTCTACAATGAGGAAGAATTTAGACTACTTGGCAAATCTAATAGGAGAGCTGATTAGTTCGTACAAAGAGCTCAGCTCCATTATTAGACACAGATTGCACAACTGTGGCCTTTCTTAAGAGAGCTCTCTTCAGTTTTATAACAGAGTGGGGGGGGAAATGCAGACAAAATCAATTTGTTATTGTTTTCAAAAGCGTTGCTGTCCACCATGGAACTGACTTATAAAATCTGTGCTTAGAATCAAATGATCCAATCTAAGAGAGGAATCTATGTAGTCACACCTACCATACCAAGTAAGCAAATAGAGACAGTGGTCCCGAAGGGAACTGCAGAGCAGAGCTCCTGCACAATATTTGTTGTCATGGGATGCTGGTATAAAATTGACATTAAAACACAATGGAGTTCTCACTGATGATATTATGTTTTACTCTCTGCTTTTCCTCAAAATGGTGCGTTCTCAACTATTCACCAATCATATTTAGAGAAGTAAAGGTTGACAAGTTGAGCTCTTTACCACTCCACCTGACTTTAAATCACTGATGATCAACTGGGAGGGAGGACATTTGAATTTCTGAAGACACATTTGGTTGTCACAACGTAGGTTGTCACAGCTGAGGGTTATGCTACCGGCACCTAGTGGGTAGAGGCCAGGGATGCTGCTAAACATCCTACAATGCACCAGATGGACCAAAACATAAACAGTGCAAAATGTCGATTATGCTAAGGTGGAGAAAACTCATTACATAGAGGCACTGATTTTTTTCTTAATCTAGTAAATAACTAAATGTTTCTTTAAAAATCATTCAATGCCTAGCCTTCCAAATTTGTTCCTTCTGTCTCTTTATGAAAGAGAAGATACTGATGGGGCCACAATATGTAAAGAGTTCTAAGTCTTTCAAAGTGGTTATAACTCCTTTAACTTTCCTTCGGAAACAGAGGAGCTGATATTTTCCACTGAAATCACCGGATAGAATCCCTCCACTTTGCTCTTTAGAACACATGCCCAAAGGTGGCCTTCCAACCTGAAATCCTGGGAGGAAACAGCAATCTTCCAGGCAAGGATGCTCCTTAGAAAAAGCAATTTGTGCCATGGTCAACTATACTGCTGTCTCAAAAGAGGGCATGAACAGAGGCCAATTCTGGGCTAAAAGCCAGATCAGGTGAAAATTCCTTATAGTGACAAACAATGGGCCCTTGGGTAAGCTGTAATATGCCCCCAATGATGAGTGGAATGGCAAAACAAATCAGAAAAAGTCCTTGTTTTTAGACCAAACGAAAACATTGCTGAAAAAAGCACATAAGCTGTCTGCACATCATTCCTTCACTAAGACAGAGAGGACTCTGATTTAAACAAAAACACTGAGGTAAACTGATGGTATACATTTCACAACAAATATTAAGTCAGAACAAATTTATTCTTTACATAGCCATTTCTGTACTGGTGATTGAATATGACTGTTGCCACAGGTCTCATCCTTTGAATTAACACAAATATGCAAGTATTACATTATTTCAAACAACAAGGCAAAAGCTTTTCTAAAGATGGGCTCCTAGATCATATATCTACCTAACCCACCTAACTCCGTGATAAAATGGTTTGCAGTCCATAGGAATTATTGCCCCATAAAGAGAAAGCTTATGAAGTAGGTATTTTAAATTCAAGACCGCAATTAAGTTAGCTCAAATTAATGTTTCAGGATTTATACCGACACAGAATTCTGCAAAAAGCTGAGATCAGACTGCAGGCTGCATGTATTATTCTGCTATTTGGGGACCGCAATCCTGAAAAGACAAAGCATTCCTCTTCCAGCTGTAATCCAAAGGGGATGAATGACATGAATCTAGTTGAATTTTGGCAAGATGATGAGATGACATGTTGCTGTAAGTTCTGCAAAGATCACGTGACTGTTAAACTAAAAATGAAACCAGCAGTTTCTGCTTACTATTTAAAAATTAATGGAAAGCCAAAGCTTAGAGATTAGCAAAAGTTTCAAAGCTATGCTTCCCACAAGTAGTACTCTACCTTCTCAACTTCTCTACTTGCTTCTCTTGCCACGGCTTCCACAAGCTATGACCTTTTCCTCTGAGGAAAAAAAAGGCTTGCATCTTACTGGAAAGATTTTGTTTGGTGAAAAGAATTAGCTTCCTTAAGATACATGCAGTCTTCTATTTTTATGCATTCCAGATCACTACTCTTTTTAACACAGTGTGATTAACAACTGTATTTTCTTTACTCATTGATCTGACAATTTCTGGAAATATAAGGCAGGTACCAGTCTGTAGATGTAGATGACAAAGGAGGAAAAAGAAAGGGCTTAAAAAACGATTCAAAAGGAGGTTTAACAAGCTCTTATAAACCGTACAGCCATCACCAGGTCAAAGGTTTACTCTTTCTCATCTTACGCCAGAGATACAGAGGAGATTTGATGTCCAAATACATTTCAAATAGCTTATATTTGTGCTGTACAGTGGTTATTATTCTTTTTTTGACTGATTTCATCACTTTAGGGGAAAAAAGGAAAATACTTAGAAATTGACCAAAAACATTACAGCTTCCCCCCCGCAACAGAATACTAGGTATTGCCTTACCTTACCTAGTAGGTAGCTTACAGAGCTGTAAGATACTGATGACAACACAAATGATTCTTGTCCAGAGAAATGCAAAGTGTTCCCAGGAGAGATACAGTACTTGATTATTATTGCCCTATGGATATTTATCAAATTTACACGAAGTAAGCAAATTCATTTCAGCAATCCTGATTGCCTATATATATGTGCTTGGATGCCCCTGTGAACTAGCTGTAACATCTTATTGTTTCCCTTATAAATTAATTAGTTAAGTAAAATATTTGATATGTATTCATTTTATATTTGAATGAAAGTCATTTATACTCTTTTTAAAATTGTGCTTCAAGATAACCAATGTTTTAACATTGGAAGATAATACACAAAAGTCAAGTTCGACATCTTCTCTTCAAATAAAAAATGCTGGCAATCAAAGTTTGTTGTGTCTTACTGCGATCAGTTAGTTCTAACAGAGCAGTGGGTGCTCATTTAGAGGAAGACTGCACACACCTGTTTTCCATAGCTCCCATTAGCAATTACATTTGCAAACCCACGTTTTACGAATAGTCAGGACATTCCATTCTGCTTTTTAAATACTATTTAGCTTTTAAAAGAAACCCTTTGACCTGAAGCTGCACAGAATTAACTTGCTTATATTTATCAAATCTATCAAATCATGGCATAACAATGACCATTACTCTGTCTTCTCTTTTGTTTTATCTAACGTGTGTATGTGTTTCCATTCCCAGTTCCCTCCCCTTACCATTGGTGGCCAATCTAGTGTATTTTTAAAATGTTCTCCCAATCCATATTTTATAGATTTATTTAGATATATGGCTCCTCAGAAACATTTATTTAAATCTATGGATTCTTGAAAATATACCCTGTTGTTCTGTATGTTAAGTTACACGAATGGTAGTATAACACGTATCTCATTCTATGTCTTCTTTTTTTACACAATATTGTTTTTGAGATTTATACAGCCATGGGTAAGTAAAGTTCATTACTTTGGCTGGTTACAGAGCATTCTATTATATGTATGTAAGACCAAGCTTCATCCTTTCTCCTGATAATGGAACCCAAGTGATCTCCAACTATCTGCTATCAACAGCACAGCAATGACCATCCTAGCATGTTTCTCCTGTGGATCTGGGAGCTACACGTGAACTTCTGGGTCTGACAACATTCATATGCTTGCTTAGACTCAGCACTGCCACATGGAACGCTGTTAAATAGGGACTCCACTCCCACCAGCACTGTGTGAGCGTCCCAGGTCCCACAGTATTCTCAATATTAACACAACGTTTACATTTTTGCCAAATGTATAGACTGTGCAATGGTGTCTTTTATCTGTCTTAATTTGCGTTTTCTTCCTTATGACATATTTTCTTCTTGAAGGTGTCCTTAATGTTAAGAGAATAGCAGCTACAGAAGAAGAGAGCTAATGAATGAAGAGATATAAAAGGACTGTATTCAATAAATTCCTTTTCTTCCAGTCCACAAGCACAGAAAGAATCACCGGTTTAATCATTTTAAAATCAGATCCTGAAAGACGTGGGCTGATGCACACATTAAAACAAACAGAAAAACACATGCAAAATCTTAAAAAGAGAAACACATTGGTCAAATATTTAACTAAATTTTCTACAACTAGCAATTACAATTTAGATATTGTTTCATTTTATTTATTTATTTGAATTTTATTTTATTTATTTTTTATACAGTAGGTTCCTATAAGTTATTTATTTCATACATGTTAGTATACATATGTCAACCGCAATCTCCCAGTTCATCCCACCACCACCCCGCCAGCCAGTTCCCCCCTAGCTGTCCTTATGTTTGTTCTCTACATCTGTGTCTCTATTTCTGCCCTGCAAACCAGTTCAGCTGTACCATTTTTCTAGGTTCCACATATATGCATTAATATACGATATTTGTCTTTCTCTTTCTGACTTACTTCACTCTGTATGACAGTCTCTAGATCCATCCACGTCTCTACAAATGACCCAATTTCATTCCCTTTTATGGCTGCATAATATTCCATTGTATATATGTACCATTTCTTCTTTATCCATTCGTCTGTTGATGGGCATTTAGGTGGCTTCCATGTCCTGGCTATTGTAAATAGAGCTGCAATGAACATTGTGGTACATGACTCTTTGTGAATTATGGTTTTCTCTGGGTATATGCCCAGGAGTGGGATTGCTGGGTCATATGGAAATACTATTTTTACTTTTCTAAGGAACCTCCATACTGTTCTCCATAGTGGCTATATCAATTTACATTCCCACCAAGAGTGCAAGAGGGTTCCCTTTTCTCCACACCCTCTCCAGCATTTGTTGTTTGTAGATTTTCTGATGATGTTCATTCTAACTAGTGTGAGGTGATATCTCATTGTAGTTTTGATTTGCATTTCTCTAATAATTAGTGATGTTGAGCATCTTTTCATGTGCTTCTTGGCCATCTGTATGTCTTCTTTGGAGAAATGTCTATTTAGGTCTTCTGACCATTTTTGGATTGGGTTGTTTGTGTTTTTAATATTGAGCTGCATGACCTGTTTACATATTTTGGAGATTAATCCTTTGTCCGTTGATTTGTTTGCAAATATTTTCTCCCATTCTGAGGGTTGTCTTTTCATCTCAATTGTAGTTTCCTTTGCTTCACATAAGCTTTTAAGTTTCATTAGGTCCCATTTGTTAATTTTTGTTTTAATTTCCATTACTCTAGGAGGTGGATCAAAAAAGATCCTGCTGTGATTTACGTCAAAGAGTGTTCTTCCTATGTTTTCCTCTGAGAGTTTTATAGTGTCCCGCCTTACGTTTAGGTCTCTAATCCATTTTGAGTTTATTTTTGTGTATGGTGCTAGGGAGGGTCCTAATTTCATTCTTTTACATTTAACTGTCCAGTTTTCCCAGCACCACTTATTGAAGAGACTGTCTTTTCTCCATTGTATGTTCTTGCCTCCTTTGTCATGGATTAGTTGACCATAGGTGCATGGGTTTATCTCTAGGCATTCTATCCTGTTCCAGCGATCTATATTTCTGTTTTTGTGCCAGTACCATATTGTCGTGATTACTGTACCTTTGTAGTATAGTCTGAAGTCAGGGAGTCTGATTCCTCCAGCTCTGTTTTTTCCATCAAGACTGCTTTGGCTATTTGGGGTCTTTTGTGTCTCAATGCAAATTTTAAGTTTTTTTGTTCTTGACCTGTAAAAAATGCCACTGGTAGTTTGACAGGGATTGCATTGAATCTGTGGATTGCTTTGGGTAGTATAGTCATTTTCACAATATTGATTCTTCCAATCCAAGAACATGGTAGATCTCTCCATCTGTTTGTGTCATCTTTGACTCCGTTCATCAGTGTCTTATAGTTTTCTGAGTACAGGTCTTTTACCTCCTTAGGTAAGCTTATTCCTAGGTATTTTATTCTTTTTGTTGCAATGGTGAATTGGATTGTTTCCTTAATTTCTCTTTCTGATCTTTCGTTTTTAATGTATAGGAATGCAAGAGATTTCTGTGCATTAACTTTGTATCCTGCAACTTTACCAAATTCATTGATTAGCTCTAGTAGTTTTCTGGTGGCATCTTTACAATTCTCTATGTATAGTAACATGTGATCTCCAAACAGTGACAGTTTTACTTGTTCTTTTCCAATTTGGATTCCTTTTATTTCTTTTTCTTCTCTGATTGCCGTGGCTAGGACTTCCAAATCTGTGTTGAATAATAGTGGTGAGAGTAGACATCCTTTTCTTGTTCCTGATCTTAGAGGAAATGTTTTCAGTTTTTCACCACTGAAAATGTTTGCTGTGGGTTTGTCATATATGGCCTTTATTATGTTGAGGTAGGTTCCCTCTATGACCACTCTCTGGAGAGTTTTTATCATAAATGGGTGTTGAATTTTGTCATAAGTTTTTCTGCATGTACTGAGATGATCATATGGTTTTTATTCTTCAGTTTGTTAATACGATGTATCACATTGATTTATTTGCATGTTTGAAGAAACCTTGCATCCCTGGGATAAATCCCACTTGATCATGGTGTATGATCCTTTTAATGTGTTGTTGAATTCTGTTTGCTAGTATTTTGGTGAGGATTTTTGCATCTATATTTATCAGTGATATTCATCTATATATATATTTTTTTTTCTAGTATCTTTTTCTGGTTGTGGTATCAGGGTGATGGTGGCCTCACTGAATGAGTTTGGGAGTGTTCCTTCCTCTGCAATATTTTGGAAGAGTTTGAGAAGAATGGGTGTTAGCTCCTCTCTAAATGTTAGATAGAATTCCCCCAAGAAGCCATCTGGTCCTGGGCTTTCGTTTGTTGGAAGATTTTTAATCACAGTTTCAATTTCATTACTTTTGATATAGTCTGTTCATATTTTCTCTTTCTTCCTGGTTCAGTCTTGGAATGTTCTACCTTTCTAAGAATTTGTCCATTTCTTCCAGGTTGTCCATTTTATTGGCATAGAGTTGCTTGCAGTAGTCTCTTATGATGTTTTGTATTTCTGCAGTGTCTGTTGTAACGTCACCTTTTTCATTTCTAATTCTGTTGATTTGAGTCCTTTCGCTCTTTTTCTTGATGAGCCTGGCTAAAGGTTTATCGATTTTGTTTATCTTCTCAAAGAACCAACTTTTAGTTTTATTGATCTTTGCCATTGTTTTCTTTGTTTCTATTTCATTTATTTCTGCTGTGATCTTTATGATTTTTTTCCTTCTACTAATTTTGAGTTTTGTTTGTTCTTCTTTCTCTAGTTCTTTTAGGTGTAAGGTTAGATTGTTTATTTGAGATTTTTCTTGTTTCTTGAGGTAGGCTTGTATTGCTATAAACTTCCCTCTTAGAACTGCTTTTGCTGCATTTCATAGGCTTTGGATCATCGTGTTTTTTGTTGTAATTTGTCTCTAGGTATTTTTTCACTTCCTCTTTGATTTCTTCAGTGATCTCTTGGTTATTTAGTAATGTGTTGTTTAGCCTCTGTGTGCTTGATTTTTTTACATTTTTTCCCCTGTAATTGATTTCTAATCTCATAGCGTTGTGGTTGGAAAAGATGCTTGATATGATTTCAATTTTCTTAAATTTACCAAGGGTTCATTTGTGACCCAAGATGTGATGTATCCTGGAGAGTGTTCCATGTGCACTTGAGAAGAAAGAGTAATCTGCTGTTTTGGGATGGAATGTCCTACAAATATTAATTAAATCTATCTGGTCTATTGTGTCATTTAAAGCTTGTGTTTCTTTTCTAATTTTCTGTCTGGATGATATGTCCATTGGTGTGAGGTGTTAAAGTCCCCCACTGTTATTGTGTTACTTTCAATTTCCTCTTTTATAACTGTTAGCAGTTGCCCTATGTAGCAAGGTACTCCTACGTTGGATGCATAAATATTTACAATTGCTATATCTTCTTCTCGGATTGATCCCTTGATCATTATGTAGTGTTCTTCCTTCTCTCTTGTAACATTCTTCATTTTGAAGTCTATTTTGTCTGATATGAGTATTGCTACTCCAGCTTTCTTTTGATTTCCATTTGCATAGAATATCTTTTTCCATCCCCTCTCTTTCAGTCTGTATGTGTCCCTAGGTCTGAAGTGGGTCTCTTATAGACAGCATATAGATGGGTCTTGTTTTTGTATCCATTCAGCAAGCCTGTGTCTTTTGGTTGGAGCATTTAATCCATTCACGTTTAAGGTAATTATCGACATGTATGTTCCTATTACCACTTTCTTAATTGTTTTGGATTTGTTTTTGTAGGTCCTTTTCTTCTCTTGTTTTTCCCACTTAGAGAAGTTCCTTTAGCATTTGTTGTAGAGCTGGTTTGGTGATGCTGAATTCTCTTAGCTTTTGCTTGTCTGTAAAGCTTTTAATTTCTCCATCAAATCTGAATGAGATCCTTACTGAGTAGAGTAATCTTGGTTAGGTTCTTCCCTTTCATCACCTTAAATATATCGTGCCACTCCCTTCTGGCTTGTAGAGTTTCTGCCGAGAAATCATCTGTTCACCTTATGGGAGTTCCCTTGTATGTTATTTGTCATTTTTCCCTTGCTGCTTTCAATAATTTTTCTTTGTCTTTAATTATTGTCAATTTGATTACTATGTGTCTCTGCATTTTTCTCCTTGGGTTTATCCTGCCTGGGACTCTCTGTGCTTCCTGGACTTGGGTGGCTATTTCCTTTCCCATGTTAGGGAAGTTTTTGACTATAATCTCTTCAAATATTTTCTCGGGTCTTTTCTTTCTCTCTTCTCCTTCTGAGACCCCTATAAAGGGAATGTTGTTTCATTTTATATGCTGTGTATACTTACATAGGACACGGATTACTTATGCTCATTTCACACAGGACTAACTTCATCAGTCACAGTGGACATGGTACTGAGTGCCCACAGTGGTTTAAGGGACCCACAGAACTTTTATTATTATTATTATTATCATTATTATTATTATATATTATTCTGACATCATGTGACACGATTGTGTTACATGATTGTGCTCTGTAGTCATGAATGTGCTAAAAATAACAGGTTTACACCTTGAAACCTTAAAGAAAGAACACAGATAATCTCTTCTTTTTCGTTTCCTTTTTTGGGCTATTGTTGCAAAAATAAATGATATAGGAGCTCTGTGCAGTCCAATGACAGAATAAGGACATTTATAAAGCATAGATGGTGAATGAACACTGTCATGATGGAGCATAAGGGGCCCCTTGGTATAATACTAAATCTAGTCTAAGTGTCATCTTGGGGTGCAGGTGAGGCGGGGGAGAATGCTTCAGCATGTTCTTTATCTTTTACTTCCTTCTTTCCCTTCCTCAGTCTATACAATGATCAAACCTCTTCCATCTCAAATAAGATCCTATGTCCTCATCTCATTACTGCTCCTTCCCTTGCCTTTCTGCTTATATCTCTGGAAAGAATTGTCTGCACATGCTGTCTCCACTACCCCACTCTCTTCTCCCCTTCTTATGCCACTTCTATCTGGATTTCCCCCCATTACCATTAATACTATGCAAAAGAAGTACAACAAATAGTTTAAGAATTCCTTTACTTTCAGACATTTAGATTATTTTCCATTTGGGGCCATAAAAAAAACAAAAGATGCTGCTACAAAGATGTTTATCAATTGTCTGTGACCTTGCAGGGGCTATTTTTCTAAGATGAATTCCTGGAAAAGGAATTGATAGGTCCAAAGAATAAAAGGTTTAACAGATACTGCCAAAGTTTCTTCCAAAAGGACTGAACAAGTTGATATCCCTCTAATGGATTTCTCTGTAGCAAATGGCATTAGATTCTTCTTTTTTTTTTTTTTTTTTTTTGCATGAAACTCCCAACCCTACAGATTTTCAACTTCTACTGGAGATGAGCAGAATTTGAGGAGTTAGTTAAAATGTGGAGTCCTGGACCCCACCCTTGATTGGAACTTTCAGCAAGCTTCCCAGATGATTCTGATGCACTAGATAAGAGGTTAAAGAAGCTCTCCCTGCCCCTTGGCCTTCCTCCTGTCTCCCTGTCTTTCCCATGGAGGTTTTCTTCTTATGCTCAGCCCTTCAACAGTGGTGATCCCAAGCTTACCTCCTCTCACTCCACACAAGGTCCTGGAGTGATGTTACTCACTCACATGGTTTCAGTTTCAGTTACCACTGATACGCTGACGAATCCCAAAAATATATCTCCAACTCTGACCTCTCCTGAGAACATCACACCATTGTCTATGGGCTATAGCCACATGGATATTTCCACAAATTAAAGTGACCAAATTCAGCGTGTATCACCTTTCCCCATCAATCTACTCTTTCTGTATTCTGTTGGTGATGACCACATTAGAAACATCCTTCTCTGCTGCTTCTCATTCATTTCTCATTTCTCATCTATTATCAAATCCTGTTGATTACACCACCTAGATGATTCTTCAGTTCTTTTGCTACCTTCTACACTTATAACTACTTATAACTACTGCCCTCATTCTTGTCATCATATCTCTCATCTACACTCTTACTGCAGCTTTCTAAATGGTCGCCAGCTCTCCCTCCTTCCATCTTTTTCTTTCTGATCTCCTCCTCTCTGAGCCAGAATGAGCTGCCGCAAAGGCAATGGGACCAAGTAACTCCCTTCCCTAAAACCTCTCCATGGTGCCACCATAAAGCAAGGTATGCCAGGGCATCTCTAGCCCCTCCATTCTCACCAGCTTTCCCCTCCCCACTCTTTTCATCCTGCACATCATTCCACCATAATATGAAACTGGGTCTATTTTCCCAACACAGTATGCTGCTCATGACTCCATGCTTATGCCTCTGCCTAGAAAGCCTGTCCCCCTGTTGTTTTATTTTGTCCAGTGAATTTTTATTCATAGTTTACAACTTAATTTAGGTATGATCTCTTCTAGGGGCAGTCTTGGAATTCAGCTCAAATAAAAGGTGCACCCTTTGTGATCCATAATCACACGTTCATATTTTCATCCACCCTTTCTGCAACAAATACTAACAGAGCAATTCTTATACATGGGGGTCATAATAAGCATTGGGAACACAGTAGGGAATAAAATGGAGGGGCCCACTGAAACACCATAGGACTTCGCTATATTACAGTAAGGAGTGGTTTTGCATCAGTCTCCCCTAATAGACTGTCACCTCCTTAAAGTTAATGACAGTTTCTTACTAATCATCTTTGTGTCCTGTTTCTTTGTAATAGGTCCTCAACTAATACTTTGGACAAAAATAGACAGCTTTCACCCAAATGAGATAATCATGACTTACAAATTATGTGAAACTTTTAATTAGTATTTGAGATGAGTCTTAAGGTCAGTTTTCTAGAATATCATTTTAATCTGAGATTGGAAAAAGTTACTTTCCACAAAATAATCTCAGAGATAAACATTCTAATATGTTCTAGGGAATCCAGAAACATCCAAATATGAATGTCTTCGGGGCCTGGAGAGAACTTCCACAACTATAAAAATCTACTTTCAAAAGGGATGTTTCACCTCATGTCTTACCATGTGGTTCAACAGACACTTGGACTAAAAAATTTCCTTGTAGAAAAGAAAGTAGTTAATTAAAATTGACCAGAGGAGATCTGTAGTCTCTATCTGCTTTACTCGTTTGTAAAATACGGTGCTTATCAGAGATATCCACAAACATCTCGGATGAAACTGAAAGGCCACAAACTAACAATATGTGAGTGTCAGCAACTCCCTGGGCAATGGAAAGGCCTGGTACTTTCAGAGGATTCCATTTACAGGCTTGAGAAGGTTTTGTTAAGCCAGCACACTGGTTTATCAGAAATACCAGATGCTCCCTGACTATGACAGTGTTCAGCACCTGTAAAAGAATGTTTTGCTGAATTAGGCTTCTATACCATGAGATTTCAGGACTATGACTTTGGGTTCAGGAAAGCAGTATTTGGCTCTCTTTAGGTTTAATTTTTTTTAAGCATAGGTGTCCCCTAAAGGGTAAGGCCTACACGGTGTTTTAAAAGTACCTACATTCCATTTCAGAGTGATGGCAGAATATATATCATGTCCATGAATCACAACACTGCCTCACGCCTTTTCAGAGAGGCAGTTTTCCAGAGTCCTCTAGATAGTGAGAGTGATGTAGCAGATGTTAGCACAAAGGAAAGAACAAATAAGATGTGAATTACAGGGTGGCGAGGCTTGTATGAATCTCATTTGTTTAACCATCTGAACGGTACACTCCAGGTACTAAATGACCTAGACAGTATGGGATGCAATGGTCTGAATAGTCAGGAAGGTGGCTTAATGAACTCTCTCTACTTGAATGTCCTCATATCATCTTGCCTTTTCAACCAGCCATAGCTTACTTAGCTTTTCTCTCTAAATCTTTTAAAGAAATGCTTTGGATGATTATGACCTTGTCATTCCATTTTCTAGGTAATGTAACATCAGGGATTATTACATGATTAGTAATTTAATTAGCAGGTGTATTAGCAGAGATTCATTTACAGATTAAGAACTTACTCTTAATAACCACTCAACTTCAAAGGAGTTGGCAGTTTGAGGTGTGCACATTTAATCGCTTTACTTCCTCATTCCCACCCTGGCTGCTGAGAGCTGTGATATCCACAACTTTCCAAAGTGTTACTTGTCTAAAAACAACCTTGCAGTTTTCCTGATGATTTCAGGCTAAAGGATGTGATCGGATTAGTGATGCAAAGGTGTTGGCCCAGGACCACTTCTCTTTTCTGTCACTTCAGAAACCTGGTGAAACCACTTATTCTTGAGTAAAGAGCAGAGACTATAATTTAATTTGCCAACAAAAATGGATAGTTCTGTCATTCATTCCTCATTTTCTGGATGTGTTTCACTGTTCACAGATGAGAATTTCAATGACCTGGGAGGATAAGTTAATTTTAAAGCTCACCCACGTGGACAATCTGGAAGAAATGGACAAATTCTTAGAAAGGTATAACTTTCCAAGACTGAACCAAGAAGAAAGAGAGAATATGAACAGACTAATCACAAGTAATGAAATTGAAACTGTGATTTAAAATCTTCCAACAAATGAAAGCCCAGGACCAGACGGCTTCACAGGTGAATTCTATCAAACATTTAGAGAAGAGCTAACACCCATCCTTCTCAAACTCTTCCTAAAAATTGCAGAGGAAGGAACACTCCCAAACTCATTCTATGAGGCCACCATCACCCTGATACCAAAACCAGACAAAAATACTGCAAGAAAAGAAAATTATAGACCAATATCACTGGTGAATACAGATGCAAAAATCCTCAACAAAATACTAGCAAACAGAAATAAACAACACATTAAAAGGGTCATACACCATGATCAAGTGGGATTTACCCCAGGTGTATCAATGTGATAAACCATTTTAACAAATTGAAGAATAAAAACCATATGATCACCTCAATACATGCAGAAAAGGCTTTTGACAAAATTCAACACCCATTTATGATAAAAACTCTCCAGAAAATGGGCATAGAGGGGAACCTACCTCAACATAATAAAGGCCATATACGACAAACCCACAGCAAACATCATTTTCAGTGGTGAAAAACTGAAAGCATTTCTTCTAAGATCAGGAGCAAGACAAGGATGTCTACTCTTGCCACTATTATTCAATACAGTTTTGGAAGTCCTAGCCACGCAATCAGAGAAGAAAAAGAAATAAAAGGAATCCAAATTGGAAAAGAACAAGTAAAACTGTCACTGTTTGGAGATGACATGATACTATACATAGAGAATTCTAAAGATGCCACCAGAAAACTACTAGAGCTAATCAATGAATTTGGTAAAGTTGCAGGATACAAAGTTAATGCACAGAAATCTCTTGCATTCCTATACATTAACAACAAAAGACCAGAAAGAGAAATTAAGGAAACAATCCAATTCACCATTGCAACAAAAAGAATAAAATACCTAGGAATAAACCTACCTAAGGAGGTAAAAGACCTGTACTCAGAAAACTATCAGACACTGATGAACAGAGTCAAAGATGACACAAACAGATAGAGAGATCTACCATGTTCTTGGATTGGAAGAATCAATATTGTGAAAATGACTATACAACCCAAAGCAATCCACAGATTCAATGCAATCCCTGTCAAACTACCAGTGGCATTTTTTACAGGTCAAGAACAAAAAATCTTAAAATTTATATGGAGACACAAAAGGCCTTGAATAGCCAAAGCAGTCTTCAGGGGGAAAAAATGGAGCTGGAGGAATCAGACTCCCTGACTTCAGACTATACTACAAAGCTACAGTAATCAAGACAATATGGTACTGACACAAAAACAGAAATATAAATCAATGGAACAGGATAGAAAGCCCAGAGATAAACCCATGCACCTATGGTCAACTAATCCATGACAAAGGAAGCAAGAACGTACAATGGAGAAAAGACAGTCTCTTCAATAAATGGTGCTGGGAAAACTGTACAGTTACATGTAAAACAATGAAATTAGGACACTCCCTAACACCACACACAAAAATAAATTCAAAATGGATTAGAGACCTAAATGTAAGACTGGACACTATAAAACTCTCAGAGGAAAACATAGGAAGAACACTCTTTGACATAAATCACAGCAAGATCTTTTTTGATCCACCTCCTAGAGTAATGGAAATAAAAACAAAAAATAAACAAATGGGACCAATGAAACTTAAAATCTTTTGTAAAGCAAAGGAAACTACAATCAAGACGAAAATACAACCCTCAGAATGGGAGAAAATATTTGCTAACAAGTCAACAGACAAAGGATTACTCTCCAAAATATATAAACAGCTCATGCAGCTCAATATTAAAAACACAAACAACCCAATCCAAAAATGGGCAGAAGACCTAAATATACATTTCTCCAAAGAAGACATACAGATAGCCAAGAAGCACATGAAAAGCTGCTTAACATCACTAATTATTAGAGAAATGCAAATCAAAACTACAATGAGGTATCATCTCACACCAGTCAGAATGGCCATCATCAAAAAATCTAGAAACAATAATTGTCTGAGAGGTTGTGGAGAAAAGGGAACTCTCTTTCACTGTTGGTGGGAATGTAAATTGATGCAGCCACTATGGAGAACAGTATGGAGGTTCCTTAGAAAACTAAAAATAGAATTACCATACGACCCAGCAATCCCACTCCTGGGCATATACCCAGAGAGAACCATAATTCAAAAAGAGTCATGTACCACAATGTTCATTGTAGCTCTATTTACAATAGCCAGGACATGAAATCAACCTAAATGCCCATCAACAGACGAATGGATAAAGAAGATGTGGTACATATATACAATGGAATATTACTCAGCCATAAAAAGGAATGAAATTGGGTCATTTGTAGAGACGTGGATGGATCTAGAGGCTGTCATACAGAGTGAAGTAAGTCAGAAAGAGAAAAACAAATATCGTACATTAACGCATATATGTGGAACCTAGAAAAATGGTACAGCTGAACTGGTTTGCAGGGCAGAAATAGAGACACAGATGTAGAGAACAAATGTATGGATACCAAGGGGGTAAAGCAGTGGGGGGGTTGAGGGGGCTGCTGGGATGAACTGGAAGATTGGGGTTGACATGTATATACTGATGTGTATAAAATAGCTAACTAATAGGAACCTGCTATTTAAAAAAATAAATAAAATTCAAGAAAAAAGAGAAGAGGGTCTAAGTTTTCCCTGAGGACACACACTGAGCTCTATTGGGTTCCAGCCTGCTTCTAACCATTCTTTCCTTACTGCCTGTCACGAAAACCTTTGGCCCTTGCCTGTGGGTGCCAGCCTGCTTGTGATGTTCCCTTCCTGACTTTCTGACCTATGGGATATCAGATTTGCTTAAGCAGTGCTCACAATTTGCAAACCAATTCTTTGGAAGAAAACAATAAACAAATAAATAATTAATTAAAAAAAATAAACTCACCCACAGATGTGCTATCCTCTACCTACTTCTGGGAAATAATTGGATAGGGAATAATATTTAAAACAGATAACAGTTTTGTGGCTGGAAAGTCAATATTTCCAGGAAACTTTTCTGACTTGTAGACAATGTAGGTGGGTTTTTTTTTAAACGTTCTAATTAAAAGCAATTTGACTTGCACCATATGTGTCAGTGTAGTAAACAGAATTTCATTTTTCCATTTTGTTAACAACTAGATAAGTTTAGGAATACATAAGCCTAATAGAACTGACGTGACAAATATAAAACTGATGATTTTTTTTTAAAGATTAACACTAAAATATGGGTAAATCCACATGCTATACTTTAAGTGTTATATCCTGGGATTTAACGATATCCTCTGTAGGTGTCTTATATTTCTGATAACTCAGAAGCAGGGAAAGGCCAGAAAGATAGAGGACATTCTTTGCAGGGAACTTGAAGGGTCATAAGAGGTGAAACGGGAATTTGATTATCCAGCATCCGAGGTTAAAATAGACACCCACTCAAAGAAGCTAATAACGTAGTGAATTCACTGGAAGCATTCATGCTTATCTCATGCACCTGTGGTGTGCTGCTGGAGCCAGCTCACGAGAGACCGCAGCAAGGGGGAAGTTATGCCCATCACTTTCCAACTCTGATTCAGTGGCATCCGTTGGTAGCTTGAAATTGGCCAAGATGGAATTATTTATACCATGGAAATCAGCAAAGGCTATGGATCTACTTTTTGTTTTTCTGGGCACACCACTACACTCTGACCAACGGCATCTCATGAGGGATGGAAGCTGGAACAGAGAGGAGTAAACCAAGATGATTCTTTCTGTAACTCTAGGGCTTCAGAGCCTCTCCTGCCTACTCCTGCTGCTTCTGGTCTCCTTCTGTTGAACTATTTTGTGGATTGGCATGGTTTCCAAGTTAATATCGTCTAGGGAGAAACAGAGTAAAACCAGAGTCCCTTGTATCATCAGAGTACTTAGTGTCAGCAAACAGACAAAGACCGGTCTGTAACAAGAATCCTGAGTCTTTCCTGGGGATGTGGGTTCCACCCTTGCCCGCATATAGTCTAGTCTATACACGCTCAAAAAATCAATTTTTTTTACGTGATAGTCAGTACACATCATTCTCTGCTCAAATCTTCGAATGGATTCCATCACATTTAAAACAAACTCAGTGTTCTCCCCATGACCTAAAGGACCCGTTGTCTAAGTCTCTCCCCCTCCAGGATCCAAATGACCACTAATCTCTCCACTTGGATCCCCTTCTTCTGGCCACACCTTCCCTTGCTGTTTCTCAGACATGCCAGGTATCCTACCAACTGAGGCTTTTATAAGTATGGCCAAAGTAATATTGACTACAGGGGAATGAGTGCATGAGGACAGGTGTCAACCAAGTTTAGTAGTATTATGAAACATATACCCTGAACAGGAGGCACAAGCAATATCTAGACAGTAACTGAGATTCATAAAGAGATGAGATTAAAGGAAACTAAGAAAATGGAGAAATGCTAAGGAACAAGACAACAATACTTGGGTAGCAAGCCCACAACAAGGCTTTCAAGTGACCATG
This sequence comes from Phocoena sinus, assembly GCF_008692025.1. NCBI lineage: Eukaryota > Metazoa > Chordata > Mammalia > Artiodactyla > Phocoenidae > Phocoena > Phocoena sinus. The sequence continues at coordinate 16,672,772 of NC_045773.1, read as the reverse complement.
GGAAACATAATAACACACTATTAATGACACTTCTTTTCTTTTAAACAATGCATGGTACTTTGGAGAGAATCCAATGGTTGTGAGATAAATCAAGCACAGTATTTAACATAGACAAGTTTGGCAAGTGTTAAAAAACGCTAAAGTCAATGGAAGAATATACTGTAGTTTTCCCCTGATAAATAAGGATTCCCACTTTTTCATACCTCACTACAAATCATTATGTAAATCAAGAAAAATACTTTTCAAAAGCTGGCAGTGGGAATGATTATTGGTGAGATACTATATTAATCTCTGTAGTAAGCAAACAATAACCATTAGCTATGTGCCAACTCTAGAGTACTAAACTATGTAGAGAGAATTTAGATAGATATAATTATGTATATAATTTAGGTAGGTATATATATATATATATATATATATATATATATATATATATATAATTTAGATAGAGGTACATATAGATCAATCTATCTATCTACAGTCTTTCTTATATCCCAACAACTCAGTGAGAGGGGATGGTATTAGGAGTTCCATATTATTGATGAAAAAAACCAAGGTAGGGAGTGGTTAAATAACTAGGCTGTGGTTTGATTAGTTAGTAACTAGAGTTGCTTACCCATAGGCAATTTGCAGCCAAAGTCCACTCTCTTAGTCACCTACATTCTGATTTTTTATAATTATTTCTTAAACATTTACAATTTCTTGAGATTTTAAGGCTAAGACTGCCTTCAGTGAGAAACGTCAACACAAATTGTTTTCTCAGTCTTTACATCTAAGCCACATGCTGTCCTGCTCTCTGCCTGTCCTCACCACCTGCCTCTTGTATTACCACCCGACCTCCTAGCTCCAGCCTTTCCCATTTCAATCTGCTGTTCTCACCCTCACCTTTCCTTCTCAGACTGTACAATCAGCCCCTCATTCCTGTGTGGTGTGTGTACCAGGGCCCATCTCCAAATGGTTTCTAACTGGTCCACAGCAAGGTAAGTACAGACATTGAGAGTACATATTCAGTCACTTTCATAGCTACGTGTCAGAGTCATTTATATCTTTTGAACTTAACAACAAAAGTTTGAGTTTGGATTTTGTATGTCCCTTTTAATTACATTTTTCCAGTAATTTATATTAGCACATGTTATACAAGGATGCATATGTGATAGATTAGAAACAAAAAAGGGTTTTCACCACAGATAACTATAGCAACACTTCTCTACTGTAAGGTGGCCAACCATCCCACTTTCCCAAGACTGAGGGAGTTCCCAGGACCTAGGGCTTTATCTTTTACAACTGAGAGAGTCCCAGGTACACCTGGATGTGTTGGCCAACCTAGTCTCCGGTTCCTAATCCACATTCCAAATACCTCTGCTTGTCTAACAGTCTGGTTTTGACCTGATCTCACCTTACCAGACATCCTTGCTTTTTCCTTTTCCCCAACATACACCATTTTATTTTCTGACGTTGAGAACTGTCAGTGAAAAGGCTCTGGGCTAGAGGACATGATTCATCCTGAATGCCAACTCTGGTCACACACAGTTACTACCCAAAGCACTGTGCCGAGGCCTTGTCGGAGAAGGACAGATGATGCAGTGCACAGGGGAGTACAGGGCTTTCAGAGTAAGATGGCAGCATGCAGGGCCTGTCCTTCCATTCTCCCATGCCTGTCCCATGACAATTACTTCCTCTTTTATCCAGTTTACTCAACATGAAGGTTAATTTTAATGTCAACTTGACTGGGCCACAGCGTGCCCAGATAATTTGTTAAATATTATTCTGGGTGTGCCTGTGTGACGTATTTCTGCGTGAGATTAACATTTGAATCAGTAGACTGAGCGAAGTAGACTGCCTTCCCCTTTGTGTATAGGCCTCATCCTGTCTACTGGATGCCCAAATAGAACAAAAAGAAGTTAGGGAGAATTAGCTCTCTCTGTTAAATCTGTTTTTGAGCTGAGACATTGGTCTTCTGCACTCAGACTAGAATTTACCATTGGCTGGACCATCAGCTGTCCTGGTTCTCAGGCCTTTAGAGTAGGACAGGAATCAAACCACTGGCTCACCTGGACCTCCAATTTGCTGATGGCAGACTGTGGGACTTTGCAGCCTCCATAATCATGTATCATGTGAGTCAATTCCTTATAATAAATAGAGAGATGATACAGATGTAGATATAGACATAAAGACAGACAGAGATAGAGGTAGAGATATATCCTATTGGTTCTGTTTCTCGGAAGAATTGTGGTTAACACACTCATCTATAAACTAGTGTGGGTGTCACGAGACTCTCGGGCAGATTATAGGACACAACATATATAAAGCAGGTTAGCAAGGCACTGAGCATGTTACTTGGTACAATTAAGTTATTACTACTATTTCAAGTGAGTAATGATATTGGCCATGGATTGGAGGGTACCTGGAGGTAAGTGAGAAGGGAATGTGTATTTGGTATGTGTTTGTCTTCCTTTATTCAATTTGACATAAACACATGTTGATCATTGTTTGAAAGTTCTTCAGTTTACTATTCTGAACCAGATCCATATTAATTTGGAGTCTCAAAAATCCATACTGTTGGAAAGTTGTAGATGATGTCTGATCATACCTGTACTGTATGTATTATACTGTAATACATCATATTAAACATGCAACAATGATAGAGATATTTTTAAATAAATAAATGAGACCTCTCATATCATTGTTGTCCTAAAACAATATTGCTTACTTTTTGCACACCAGATGTCACATTATTTTTTCATGACTTTATCTTTGTTGATTTAGTTCATCTTGGTTTCAAGTTTGTTGTTCTTAAACCTATACACCCTAATTTACAATAGAATGTTTGGTAACACTGTGTAAATATTTTCGGAAGGGCAAAAATTATTTTAACCAAACTGTGAAACTTTGCACTGTAGATAAATCTCACTTTCAAAACCAAACTTTTGAATAAGGTTTTAATGCCACAATCCTCCTCTTCTTGTTCTGTAGTCGCATACCCTGTTGGTTGTTAGGATGGTAGCTGCAACTGTCACCAGTCTAGTCAAGTGTGAATCTTACATGTGCCACTTTGTACTGTTGGATGTAAAAATGCCGTAAGAAGGTGAAGGTCATTCTTACCATCTGTTCATTTCTAACTATAGGAAAATCCTAGCATTCATTTGAAAACAGTGCTCGTGTTATTTGGAAATTAAGTACTGACAGGCTGGCGATCAACTAGCTTGGAATAGACGTACCTGAACTCTAACAAGTTCAATGCTTAATATTATCAATTACAATATTCATTTTAGATATAATCAAACTTGTGTAGGAGTTTGGCCAATTTGCTTAGACTTCGTATTTTTGTACTTTTGTTCAAATTGATTGTTCAAATCAACACTGAACCTTGAACTCTAACAAGTTCAATGCTTAATATTATCAATTACAATATTCATTTTAGAAATAATCAAACTTGTGTAGGAGTTTGGCCAATTTGCTTAGACTTCGTATTTTTGTACTTTTGTTCAAATTGATTGTTCAAATCAACACTGAACCTGGTCATTTTCACTGAGTTCTGCCAGCTTTCTGTGGCACAAGTAAGATCTTTGGTCACAGACTTGAATTTAAATCTTAATTTGTGCCACTATGTGATTATTTACCTTTTTTTTTAACATCTTTATTGGAGTATAATTGCTTTATATTGTTGTGTTAGTTGCTGCTGTATAACAAAGTGAATCAGTTATATATATATATACAACCCCATATCCCCTCCCTCTGGCGGCTCCCTCCCACCCTCCCTATCCCACCCCTCTAGGTGGTCACAAAGCACCGAGCTGATCTCCCTGTGCTACGCGGCTGCTTCCCACTAGCTATCTGTTTTACATTTGGTAGTGTGTATATGGCCATGCCACTCTCTCACTTCATCCCAGCTTACCCTTAACCTTCCCAGTGTCCTCAAGTCCATTCTCTATATATGCGTCTTTATTCCTGTCCTGCCCCTAGGTAGAACAATTTTTTTGTTGTAGTTTTAGATTCCATGTATATGTGTTAGCATACAGTATTTGTTTTTCTCTTTCTTATTTACTTCACTCTGTATGACAGACTCTAGGTCCATCCATCTCACTACAAATAACTCAATTTCGTTTCTTTTTATGGCTGCGTAATATTCCACTGTATATATGTGTCACATCTTCTTTATCCATTCATCTGTTGATGGACACTTAGGTTACTTCCATGTCCTGGCTATTGTAAATAGTGCTGCAATGAACATTGGGGTACGTGACTCTTTTTGAATTCTGGTTTTCTCAGGGTATATGCCCAGTAGTGGGATTGCTGGGTCGTATGGTAGCTCTATTTTTAGTTTTTTAAGGACCCTCCATACTGTTCTCCATAGTGGCTGTATCAGTTTACATTCCCACCAACAGTGCAAGAGGGTTCCCTTTTCTCCACACCCTCTCCAGCATTTATTGTTTGTAGATATTTTGATAATGGCCATTCTGACTGGTGTTTCAAGTTCTCAGTTTTAACATCTGTAAAATGGGAAACTAATATTTCCTGCAAAGGGACTTTGTGAGGCTTGAATGAGAGAATTATTCCTTCATTTACTCAACAAATATTTAAGTATCCACTAATCTAAGGCACTCTTCTAGACGCTGAGGGTACAGCGGTAAAGAACAGTCCCTTTTCAAGTAAGAAACATGCTACATGGTGCTTTCCATAAAGTGGATCATCAGTGTTGGCTTCCTTCCTTTTTAAAGTCCAAATTATTTGATTTCATATGCCCTTATGCACACTAAATTATATATAATGTCTTATTTTATTAGCTTTCCTTTTCAAGTGTTTATGTCCCATGTAACCACCTAGGCTATTTGAGGACAGGGAGAATATCTTACAATTCTTTCTGTTTTATATAATACCTGGCAGTACTATGCACCTAGGTGGTAATCAGGAAATTGCGTTGATACAATCATTAATGAATGGCTAGCTTTCTGTCTGGAGAAGATGGAGGGGAGAGAAGGTTTGAAGACCAAGAGCAGCAATCTAGCTCTTAACTTCAAGGGCATATTCTTTGATGACCAGACTCAACTCCCACATTCTACTGGATACCCTAAAGGGTGATTGCTGAAAGAGTATTATTATTCTTCAGGCAGGACTGGTAGAAAAATATCTCCTTGTCATTGTCATTTCTTTGCACACTCTAGAATCAAATACAAATGTTTGATTTCAGAAAAAAACTAAAAACCTTGAGCAACACAATTATTTTTAAATGTCAGTCTCGTGCATCTCAACATACTTCATTGCCACAGAACTAATTTTTTCTAAATATTTAATTATAAAATTGATTTCCCTTAGATAAGAACAGGAGTTTTACAATACCCCTCCCACCCTTTCATATTTACGCATGCATGCACATGCACGTACACACACACACACACACACACACACACACACACACATATAGGAGCGCTTTCCCTGGACCTGAAAATTGACTTATCCTTAATTTATTTTATTTTACTCCAAGAGAAATAGAAATGACCTTTGCTCAGTGTTGTGTGAAGTTTTGTTTCTAGGATTTTTTTGAGTAGCCAGATGGGTTTTCAATATATTATGACTGAATCAGCCTTTTGGTAGATCTGTAAGAATGTCCTCAAGAATGTACTTAACTATTCCCATAAATGCAAAATAATTAATACTCTATTTCTAAATGCCCTAAAAGTAAGTCCAGGACAGAATAAAAAAGGTTTGAAGGAGAGAATATATAGGATCTTCAAAAGAATGTACTTTCACTTAAACAAAAATGTGACATGCATTTAATGTAAACTCTGTCTATTGTGATTACAGAAATCTAATTCCCTGTAATGAAAATATTACGGGACACAGGGATTTTACTCATTTCTACAGGTTGAGATGAACATGTTTTTCCCTGAATAATTTAAATTTTGAGGGAGGAAAGCACTGCTCAATTATAGGACCAGCAAGAAGAACTATAAAATACCTATATAATCATATCCAAAATTACTCATTTTGAATTGCCACATTTTTGGGTTCTCTTTTGTGTGATAATCACAAGACACTAAATTATATGTAGTTACAACTTGGGTCTTGTAAAGCCACACTTGTTCCTGGATGATGTCCTCTATTGTTGATTGACGCGTCCAGCTGCCAAAGAGACCCTGACACTTGGAACTTGATTTATCATCAATTGTTAACCATTGCACCCCTGTCAGTTTTTTTCTTCAAGTCACTCTTATTGCATAAACTACAGAAGTCATTTCTGAATCTTTACTCTTTTTCCCTATCGCATCTCACTACCCAACTATTGATTTTTCCTTCATGGAATCCTGTCTTTTCCTTGCCATTGTCTGATTCAGAACCATGGTACCCTATGCCTGAGTGATGGCCAAAATCTTGTAATTGGTCTCACTGGTTTATATCCTTCTGTTTAAATTCTTCACCGATTTACACCCTCTGTTTATACCCTTACTGGTTTATACCCTTCATTCCAATCCATTCTACACACTGTCACAAAGACCAAACTTCCTAAACAACACTGTGAAAATATCTTCATCTTTCTTGTCCTTCCTTGACCTCACAAGGCATAGAGACCCTCTACAACTGCTGCAATGTTCTGCTAAAACCTTACTCTAGTACCTCACTGCCTTGAGTACATTGAAACAATTAACATTAAATGAATGCTTACTACCTGTGCCAGCACTGTTACAAACATTAGCTGCTTTTACCAAAAAAAAAAAAAAAAATCATTTTACTGACATTTAATATATGCAGAGAAAAGAGTGCATAACTGTATAGCTTGATGAATTTTCACGTACAAAATACCTCTCTAAAACCTGCTCCCAAACAGCATTGTTTTGTTAATCATCACATTTATTCTATGTGATGTTGTGATCTGTCTAGAAGAGGTCAGTTATAAAAGGATGAGCTTGAATTCAAACCGATCTGTCAAAATCCAGAGCCTATGCTCTTAATGACATTTGTAAGCATCATCTACATTTGATCCAGACAGATCCATATAAGCATTAGCCACCGAACACATTTTATACTTTTTTTGCCTCCATTCTTACGTTATCTTTATAACCCCTAAATATTCACTTTTCTTCTTTCTCCCTTCTTAACTCTCTCTCTCTCCTTCTATCTCCTACTTGTGTTTTAATAATCAAATCAAGTCTTACTTCTCATCGCCTGGCATATTTTGGCAGCGTGGGGTAGCAAGCAGAATCCAAGCTTCAGAGCCAGATCATTCTGGGTTCAAATTTCACCTGGGTCCCTTGTTAGCATTTATCAAAAGTCTCTGTGCATTGTCTTCATGTAAAAAGTAGATTTAAAAATAACCAGATTTTAGAGTTTTTCTAAAATGTAAAACATCAAACATAGACTGCCTAGCACAATGCCTGGTAGGTAATAGACAGTCTTTAAAAGATAATCTTTATCCTTGATAAGCCTTCAGCATCTCTCTCCCTCCAATAACCCTTTTACTCTCCACCCATTATGTGATTCTTATTCATGAACAGCTGGTGATATTCTTTACCTTTGTCCTAGATTATTACTGATTCCTTTTCTTCTAATTCAACTTCCATTTGTATCCATTCCTTGTGTTTCCCAATAGTTCATAAGCTTCTTGCAGGTAGAGAAGGCATTTCGTACTTAAGGGTACTGTTCATTAAAGGCATGTTCTGAAGCCACCCTATATGCATTTGTTGATTCATAAACAACCCTGTTCGTGGTAACCAATGGATGAGAAATTCCTACATGACACATAAAAATAGTATCTACAAGCAACCTGCACCAAATCTAATATTTTCAATAAAATTATTTCCCCAGTTGCACTGATATATTTATAGGGAGGAAAACAGCTGACATGAATTGTGCTCCTTAGTTTAATTTAATTACCTACGTAATCGTAGTTCTGGGAAGAACAAGAAGCGTAATGTAATTCTAGCTCGCTAACTCCATTAAAGGAAAGAAGAATTCAACTCTCTGTGAAATGAAACTTCTGCTTTGAAAAATCCACAGGATTTGGTACCACTGTCTTTAAATTAATGATCTAACCCCTGGCTATAAGAGGTCGTTTTTGTACAGGTGTAAAAGAAACAAAATCAGCCATGTAGAGAAGAAATAACTGCACTCTGGGAATGGAAAGTAATCGGGCTGGAAATGTAAGAAATCGAGTGGGAAATGAATGAGAATCTTAACAAATCATCAATATACCAATTCTTGCCAATGGTTCAGCCCCTTAAGGCAGGTAGTGGTTGTTATAATTTGGAAAATAATTTCCTTTGAGATTTTTAAAGGAGGAGTAGTTTGAAAGTTGTTTATGTCACAAAGTCAGGGTTTCTACAAGCTGTCCCACTACTTATTGCTAATATTTTATGTGTCAGTGATTGAATGAAAAGATACTAAATTATAAGTATTTGAAATATCACTCACTGTTTCTGAGAAGGAATCATTCTTACTCACTTGGTCAGATCCTAAACACTTCTGAATGGACAGAGTCCAGTTAGGGGGAAATGAAAATGAGAAGGGAATTAGCAAGGATACGTGGGTCTACATAATAAAGAGATTATCTAGAGAGAACAGGCTGCAAGGGAAACTAAGAAGGAGAGGCTGGGGGCTCTGGAATGAAGGAAACATTTCAGAGCAGCTTATTCAAGTTTGAGAGATCATGAAAACAAAAGGGATGGGAAAAATACTAATGGCTAAAAGATATGAACATATGTCCCCTCTTTGTCATCTTTGTGAGAGGCAGATATCACACCAGGGCAACGGTCAGTGCAAATTTCATAAGCTGAGAGCCACACGCTACTTCAAGAAAGTTAAGAAACAAAATGCTTTCCCTCTCTCAATATTCCCCTAATGCTTCTAAGGAGATGCAGCTTAGGTATCTGTTTGGAGGTAACTTAGTATAATAGCAGCAGCAGCCACACCAGCTGTTAATATTTATTGAACACTTACTACGTGACAATGGGAATCAAATGAGAATGAGTCTCTGGGTCACTGTATTTTATTATCACACAAATATTTTGTAGTGTCTTCATTATCCCCAAATGACAAATAAGGAAACCGAGGATCATAGTAACCCAGTAGTTTTCCATAGCACAAACACTAATTTAGTGGTAGGACCACCCTAGACTTCAAATCCAGAGTCTTTACTACAATGTCTTATAAAACAAACAAACAAACAAACAAAAACTGTGACAAACATTTACTGAGCGCTTACTCAGTGCATCAGAAAGTATATTTGGCACTTTACATGTTTTTTCTCTTTTAATTTTTCCCAGGAAAAAATTTTTAAATAATATTCCATAACATCTACAAGCCCCAATCATTAATGCAATTTGACACCTAAAATCCACAGTACTGATTAAACGTTCATCAAAGTCTAAACTGTTTAGTGACAAAAATGCCACTAATTTAAAGTAAATAGATTGGAAGTTTGGAATTGACATATACACACTGCTATATTTAAAACAGAAAACCAACAAGGACCTATTGTATAGCACAGGGAATTCTGCTCAATATTCTGTACTAACCTAAATGGGAAAAGAACTTGAAAAAGAATAGATACATGTATAGGTATAAGTGAATCACTTTGCTGTACACCTGAAACTAACGCAACATTGTTAATCAACTATACTCTCCAATATAAAATTAAAGTTAAAAAAATAAAGTAAATAGAGGTCTAATTACAACAAAAACAGAGCAGAGTACTCCCACTTTTGGGAAGATGGAGTAGAGGTGCTTTCACCACCAAGTACATCTCAAAACCCTAGAAATTATATATAAAGTGAATATAACAAGACTGAAAGTTTGTTGGGAAACTCAGGGCCCAACGAATCACGGGGTTATTGGTTCCCTGGGTTTTCTGTGTATCCCAGATAGAGTACTACTATGCCAAAGGGCACAGGCAAAATGTCCCAACAAAAGCCTGATGTCTCCAACCAAAGGACCAGGAAAGGACATCCTACCAAGACAAAAAAATTTTAAACAATAACACTCTACCCTAGCCAACCATCACAGAAAAAACTGTGGCACCTCCTCCACCCATGCCAACAAGTGTTAAATAGGAGCCTCAACTTCTACCCTTTCCAGGCTGTAATAGGGTACTCCAAGCCCCCTTCACCAGCCTGGTGTCAGAGAAGGCTGAGTAGGACTTTTATTCCTAGGGACAGTAATGAACCCACCACATTTCCCCTTCCTGTGATGTCAATGAAGACCATGTAAGAGGCTTGGACTTCCACCTCCACCTGGCAGTAATGAGGATACACTCCTACTCTCCATTGGGGTGATGTCAGAAGAGACCTGGAGGAGAGTCAGGAATTTCACCACCACCCCACGGTGGTAATGAGGCCCCTGACCCCACTCATGATGTCAGTAGAAGACATATGGGAGTAGTAAAGAAACATTCTTACCCCTTTCAGCCAGGTAACTATCTTATCAGTGAAGCCTACTTGAGATCTAGAATCCCCACCCTTACCTAGCAATATGGAGTTCACCTACTAAAATGGGTGTTAATGGAGAAAGAGTGGAGAATCTAGACTTCTCCCTCTCCCTGGCAATAATATATGAGCAAAGATTCTTACTGTCATAGCAGTGTGAAAAAAAGCCATCAAAAATATAAAGATCCAGAGTCTGAAAACACAATACGTAAAATGTCCAAGTTTTAATCAAAAACCCACTTATTGTACAATGAACCAGGAAGATCTCAAACTTAATGAAAAAAGACAATATCTGCCAACCCCATGATGACACAGGTATCAGAATTGAGATTGTTTTAAAGCAACAATCATAAAATAAAAAACACTTCAATGAGCAATAAAGTACATATTTGAAACAAACGAGAAATAGAAAGTCTCAGGAAAGAAATAGACTGTTTCAGCAAAGAAATAGGACATAAAAAGGAAACCAACTGGAAATTTTAGAACTAAAAAATACACTAATGGGGAAAATTTTTCAACTCAATGCATGAGCTTATGAACAGAAAGGAGCGGACAGAGCAAAAAATTAGTAAACTAGAAGCTAGAACAATAGAAATTACCCAAGCTCTACAACAAAGAAAATATAACTACACAGAAAAATGAACAAAGTTTCTAGATCCTGTAGGACTATAACAAAAGAGCTAACAATATTGTCAAGGGAGTCCCTAAAGGAGAGAAAAAAGAAAGCAGAAATGAAAAGATAGTAGACGAAGTAATGGCTGAAAAGTTCCCAAATTTGGCAAAAACACAAACCTAAAAATTCTAGAAGCTGAGCAAATTCCAAACAGGATAAAACCAAAGAAGTTTACACAAGCACATATAATTATACTTCTGAAAACTAAGAACAAAGAAAAAAATAAATGAAAGGCGCTAGAGAGAAATAAATGCATTATCTATAGAGAAAACAACAATTTGAATGACAGAAGATTTCTCACCTGAACCCACAGAGATCAGAAGGAAGTGGCACATTTTTAAGTGCAGAGACAAAAGAATGATCAACCCAGCATGCTATATACCTTCAGGAATGGAGAAGAAATCAAGATGTTCTCAGATGAAGGAAAATTCAGAGAATTTGTTGCCTTCAGATCTACCCTGAAAGAATGGCTATAAGAAATTCTCTAAACAGAAACTAAAAGGAAACTAAGAGAGAAGGAAGCTTGGAACCTAAGGTAGAAATAACATGATAATCAAAAAGATGGATAAATACAATAAACTTTTGTTCTTTCTTGAGTTTTCTAAATTATGCTTTATGTTACAACAACAAAAAATTATAACACCATCTGATGTTGTCTGAAACACATTTACAAGTAATATTCAAGACTATTATGTTATCAGTGTGGGAGATTAAAGGGACATAAAGGGAAATAAAATGTCTTTGATTTATTCTAAATAATAAATTGAGGGCACAAGTAGACTTCCACGAATCACATGTATGTAACGTACTACCTAGAGTAATCACTATAAACTATGCAAATAAATACACTGAAAAATACTACAGATAAATTAAAATATAATTATAAAAATATTCATATAACAGGAAGACATAAAAAAGAAATCTGGACAAAAAAGTGACATGTTTAAACTCCAATATATCAATAATTACATTAAATGTAAATATAAATCGTTTAAATTCACCAATTAAAAGGCAGAGATTGCCAGACTGAATTTACAATCATGACCCAACAGTCTATAAGAAACTCACTTCAAAAACAGTAACACAGGTAGTTAAAAGTAAGAAGATGCAAAAGATTAATCAAATGAATGGAGGAGTGTCTATATTAATATCAGATAAGGTACACTTCAGAACAATGAATATTACCAGAGTCAGAGAAGAACATCGTATAATGTTAGTAGGGTCCCCAAAGACATACCAACCCTAAATATGTATGCAGCAAACAACAGAGATGCAAAATATGTGAAGCAAACACTAGTAGAACTGAAAGGAGAAACAGGAAAATCTGTAATTATAGTTGGAGACTTCAGTGACCATCCTCAGTGACTGATAAAATAGCAAGTCAAAATATGAGCAAGAATATAGAAGAACTCAACATCATCAACCAGTAGGACCTAATTGACAATTACAGACCGTTCTGCAGAAGAACCGCAGAATGCATGTGTTTTTCATGTGCCCACGGACACATATGACGACACACTATATCCTGGGCTATAAAACAAATCTCAAAAAATTTAAAGAACTGAAAACTTACAGAGTATGTTCTTGACTATGATGGTATCACAAAATAAGAGAAAGGTAAGAGGAAAAAACCTCCAGATATTTGGAAACTAAACAACACACTTCTAATAATAGATCAGCCAAAGAGAAAGTCTCAAATGAGAAAAAAAAAATTGAACTGAATGAAACTGAAAATATAATATTTCAACATATGTGGGATACAGACAAACAAGTGTTGAGAAGAACATTTACAGCAGTAACTGCATATGCTGGAAAAGAAGAAAGTCTCTAATAGTTTAAGATCCTATCATAGGAACCTTGAAAAAAATAGCAAAATAAATCCAAGTCAAGAATAAGGAGGAAAATAATAAAAAGAAATGCAAAAATCAATGTAATTGAGAACAGGAAAATAATAGAGGAAAAAATCAATGAAACAAACAACTGGTTCATTTCAAAGATCAATAAAACTGGCAAAACTAACAAGCTTGACAATGAAAAAATTAAGAAGAGACAAAGATCCAATATCATAAAAAAACAAGAGTTATTACTACAGATACTTCAAAAATCAAAAGAATAAAAAGTAAATAGTACAAAAGATCTGCACACATAAATTTGATAGTTTACATGAGACAGACCAATTCCTCCAAAAACATCAATGTAGCACATCACACCAAATATGAAACAGATAATTTTAATAACCCTATACCTATTAAGTAAATTGAATTCTTTCACAATTAAAAACTTCCAAAGAAAACTCCATGGCTAGGTGGTTTAACTGGATAATTCTACAAAATGTTTAAGGAAGAATTAACACCAGTTCTAAACAATCTCTCCCAGAAAATGCAAAAGAAAACACTTCCAGTTCATTTTATAAAACTAGAATTACCCTGATACCAAAATCAGACAGACAGTACAATAAAGGAAAAGGACATATCAATATTCTTCATAAATATAGACAAAAATACTTCTTTAAAAAGTTAGCAAATAGATTTCAGCAATGTATAAAGAGGATTATATACCGTGACTAAGTAGCATTGATCCCCCAAATGCAAGGCTGTTCCAAAAACTAGGAAAATAATCAGTATAATCCACCATATTACTAAGCTAAAGAAGAGTAATTAACAGATCATATGAATCTACAGAGAGAAAGGATTTGACATAATGCAGTACACATTCATGATACAAACTCTCAGAAAAATAGGAACAGAAGGGAACTACAACAACTTGAAAAAATTACCTGCAAAAACCTTCAGCTAACATATTTAATGGTCAAAGAATAAATTCTTTCCCTCTAAGATTGGGAACAAGGCAATTCTGCCTGCTCTCACCACTCTGATTCAACATAGTGTTGCAAGTTCTAGCCAACATGACAGGGCAAGAAAAGGAAATAAAAGTATACAAATTAGAAAGGATAAGTGAAACTCTTCTTTTACATTTATTTACAGTTGATATAATTGTCTATGTAGAAAATTACAAAAAAAAAATCTCCAAAAAAGGTAGAACTAATAAGGGAATTCATCAAGGTCACAAGATATAGAATAAACATACAAAAGCCAATTACAGGGCTTCCCCGGTGGTGCAGTGGTTAAGAATCCACCTGCCAATGCAGGGTACACGGGTTCAAGCCCTGGTCCGGGAAGATCCAACATGCCGCAGAGCAACTAAGCCCGTGTGCCACAACTACTGAGCCCATGTGTAACAACTACTGAAGCCTGCGCGTCACAACTACTGAAGCCCGCGTGCCTAGAGCCCGTGTTCCGCAACAAGAGAAGCCACTGCAACGAGAAGCTTGCGTACCACAACGAAGAGCAGCCCCCGCTCACCACAACTAGAGAAAGCCCGCACGCAGCAACGAAGACCCAACGCAGCCAAAATTAAAATAAATAAATTTATTAAGAAAAGAAAAAAATCCAATTACATTTTGATGTATTAACAATGAACACCTGGGAACCGAAATTTTTTTAATATAATACCCTTTACAACGGCTCAAAGAAATGAAATACTTAGGTGTAAATCTAACAAAACTTGTATGCTGAAAACTAACACTAATGAAGGAAATCAAAGAAGATTTAAATAAATTGAGAGATATAACATTTCTTGGATCAGAAGATTCAACGTAGCAAAGATGCTAATTCTCCCCAAGTTTACATACATTGATGCAATTCCTATTTAAAAAAAGTAGCACTTTTTTTGTAGATAAATATTGCCTTATTCTAAAATTTATACTTAAAGACAAGGGCACTAAAGTAGTTAAAAATATATAGAAAAAAAGAATAAAGTGGAAGGAAATATTCTTTCCAATTTCAGGATTTATTATACATGTACAGTAACCAAGACCAAATGATATTGGTGGCAGGATAAACATAAATCAATGGAACAAAACAGAGACTTCAGGAGCAGACTCATTCAAATATACAAACTGATTTTTGAGAAAGGTGCAAAGTAATTCAATGGAAAAAAAATAGCCTTTTCAGTAAAAGGTGCTTGAGCAAGTGGACAACCATAGGGGATGGAAAAAGAACCTCAATTTGAGTCTCACACACTATACAAAAATTAACTCAAAGTGGACAACAGACTTAAACAGAAAATGTAAAACATAAAACTTTTAGAAAAACGTAATAGAAAATCTTCAGGGTATTAGGCTTATCAAAGAGTTTTCAGACTTGACACTAAATGTATGATCATTAAAAGGGAAAAAATAATAAAGTGGACTTCATCAAAATTAACACTTTTGCTTTGTAAACAACCCTGCAAAGAGGATGAAATATAATACTTCCAGGAAGGGGAAAAGGCCAGAGAATTCTGAAGGTCAATGCTGCAATGCGATATTTTGGAAATTTTTCTATTTAAGAAAAGAAGAAAAGAGATACTTCATCTCAGTTGTCTCAAAACCTAGAAATTAGTATATTTGTCTTGAAAGAAAAACTGGTTTCACTCTGTTCAGTTTATCTGCTAAACTTAGAATCAGAGAAAAGTAGAATAGTAGAGAATTTTACGTGCTTATTCCTTTCTTACAAATAATGAAACTGAGGCCCAGAGAAGCCAAGTGACTCCCATTAACTGACTGAGCCAGGACTAGAAGCAAGGTCTTTAGCTTCTAATTTGGGGTTCATTCCACAACAGCACATTCACATGATAAGTACAGTACCTATAGCATTTCATTTCAACCCTGCCAGAGACTTTCAAATTGAAGGTAGCCCTTTCTAATCTAGACACAGAAGATTCCTACAACTGACTCCAGAGATTTAAAAAGGTGACTCAAAACGTTATCCGACACGCAGAATGAGAGAAAATATTAGCAAACCACATATCTTATCAGGGACTAAGAAGTAGAATATATTAAAAAAAACTCTCAAAAACCGAATACTAAAAGTACACACAGCTCAATTCAACCGCAACGGGAGAGGCCACAGCAGTGAGAGGTCCGCGTACCGGAAAAAAAAAAAAAAAAAAAAAAAAAAAAACGGGCCAAAGGTATGAAGAGATGTTTCACCAAAAAGGACTTAGGGATGGCAGACAAGCCCATGAAAAGATGTTTAGTATCATTAGGGAAATGAAAATTAAAACCACAATGAGATATAACCATACTCCTATCAGAAAGATTAAAATAGTGACAGCCACAAGGGCTGCTGAGGATGAGGAAAAATGGAGTCACTAAAAAATTGGTGATGGCCACGTAAAGTGGTGAGGCCACGATGGAAAACCGTGTGGAAGTTTCTTAAAAAACTAAACACGCAACTGCTCTATGACTCAGTAATTGTACCCTTGAGCATTTGTCTCAGGGAAATTAAAACTTATGTTTACACAAATTCTGTACAAGAATGTTTACAGCAGCTTCATTCATGATAGCCAAAAGCTGGAAAATTCCAGATGCCCTTCAGTGGTGGATGGTTAAACCAACAGTGGTACATCTATACCTTGAAATTCTACTCAGCAGTGAAAAGTAACGAAGAACGGATACATGTAGCAACCTGGATAAATTTCCAGAGAATTATGTTGAGTGAAAAAAGCCAAGCCACCCAAATTATACATTGTATGATTCCATTTAACATTCTTGAGATGAAAAAAAAACAAAATCGTGGAAATGAAGAAAAGATTTGTGGCCACCAGGGATTAAGAAGGGAATGGGCATGGGAGGAAAGTGGTGTTGTTATAAAAGTCTCCATGAGGAGTGCTGTTTTAATCACTTCCTCTTTGCTCCATTAGTAAAGGACAGATTCCTGCCCTAGGGTTATGGGGATGGCCAAACACCTAACATCCAACCCTGGACAAATGACATCAAATGCAGCTTATTATCACATGTACTCAAAGCCCAGGGAAGGAGGACACAGCACCACACGGGATCACATGGGGGTTGCACTGGAGAACAGAGTGAACAACCAAAGGCTGTTGGAAGGAGGCTTTGTAGTATCAAGAAGACGAGGTGATCCTTGGTTCCAAAGGACAGATGTGGTTGGTTTATTTGAATAAATCCATGGGCTGCCAGGGAACGAAAGCCTACTGCTCAAGGATAAGTAGGAACTGTGCTCGTCCCCACGACAAGGAGGGTTGTTTGGCTAAGGGATCTTATTTGCTGAAGCAGAATAGGGAGGGACCTTATGATTAGGTTACTCAAGAACCTCTCTATTCTTCCTGATGGGAAAGTAACACAACATAGGGCCTTAAATTGAGGACTTATACCGTAAATCCTCTGGCAAAGGAAATGTTCTGTATCTCAACGGCATCAGTGCTAATAACCTTGTTGTGTTGATGTGCTATGGTTTTGCTAGTCATTTAGTGGAAGAAAGAGTGCAAACAGCGGAATGGTGGCCTAAGGAGCTGAGGAAGCATGTGCTAGAACCTGGACTTATTCCAGAAAGAGAAGAGTTGCTTCTGACTGATAGGACTTGAATAGACAGCCTCCAGAACAACGCAAGACTGCAAATCTCAAAAGATCATTACAGAATTCAACAATGATTCTCTCTATGCATTTGCATGCTGTCTATAGTCCATTGTTTTTTCGGCACAATTTAGGATGTGGGAATAAAGGTAGAAGACATGGCCTTCACTCCAGGGGAAGACCCGGCTTAGCAGTTTTTAAACATATGAATGGATCAGAGAAAATAAAAGGTAACACACTCCAGTGTGGTTCTGGTCAGTACAATACAAAAGTGCTCAGTGAATGTGAGAGTTTAGGTTTGGGTGTACTTATAAAGCAGGAAATGGAAAATGCACACGTCCTAATAACGTAATTTGAAGATGCAGAGAGAAATAGAAAAGGATAGGCTTGGAGGAGAAAATAAATACAACAAAAGGTGCATAAATGTATATAGTATGTTCAGTGACAGCAGTTAGTCAGCCCAGGCAAATGAGAAATTTCTTTGCAGAGTATTTCTCAGTGGCTAAGACATCGCATTCTATTATGGAACTGTCTAGTTCCAGCCATTTAAAGTTGGGCAAGTTATCTAACCTCTCTCAGCCTCATTTCCTCATCCATAAAAAGACATGAAAATGGCACTTTTTTATAAGAGGGTTGTGATGTCTAAATGTGAAAATGGGTACTAATTTGTCATAGTGCCTAACATATAATATGCATTTGGTAATTGTTAATGATGATTTAAAAGTTGCAGTCGTACCTAGATTGGGCCAGATGATCAGGGGTTTAAAATTTCAGGATCCAGAATCTCAACTTGGTAGGTCCAGGAGGCAATGAGGAACCATGGAAAGTTTTTTCAAAGGGTTTACAATCATTAAATAATATATATTGATTGGAATATTGATTGATATGCTAGAACTCTTCCACTTGCTGCTCTTCACAATCACTCCGTGATATTGGAGTTGTTATACCTGTTTCACAGATAAGGAAAGTGAGGCTGAAAGAAAGTGAGTTACTTAAGTATATACAGCAAAAAAAGATAAGGGCCAGGCTTTCTAACTCCTGGTCCAAAGCTCCTTCTGTCAGGCAGTGGTTTCCTTGGAGAGTCATTGACCCTCTTGTAGAAGGGGTAAGTTCTACCTCAGCGGAGAGAATGAGGGGTGCACATGTGACGTAAGGAAGTACAGTATGTAAAAGTTCATTGCTGCGTAGAATGAAAGTAATCACTTAGAAAAATTAATCTTTTAGTAGGATAAAAGCTGGATGGGGAGAGGTTGGATTGAGTGATCACATTATCACAATGATCCAAACATATGAGGAAAACCTCTCCCTTAGTCTTGGTAATTGGAATGGACAAAACAGCTGGAACACCTAAAGGAGGAGTCTACTGGGAAATCAAGGTATATTTTGAGACAGATGTTTTAAATCTTAGAACAGTGACCTCTATCCTTTGATATCTTTTATACTCATTAATTAACATGTCTTTTTCCAAAATGTCTGCCCAAATCAAAAACCATCTTCAATATAGGTACAAGGGGCAAAGATCCTTAGGTCTTTTTAAAATTATAATTACTGTGAAATGCTACCATTATTTCCTCTTTGGACAGAGGTCCTTGACACATACAATTGTTTTGAGAGTTTCTTTGTCTAATTTTCTTTCTCTCTAACCACAAATTTACTAGAAGAATGGTAATTATATGGTAAACATTTGGCTTTGCCATTGTTCTTAACAGTATTATAATTTTCTAACAATAAACCTGAAATTTTCCATGAATTATAAACACAGTCAGCTGTCAAAGCCCCTTTTTAATTCACAAAGAATTAGAGAAAACGTATTCTTAGATTTTTCTCAAGAACGAGAATTAGCACTGTGATAGCTTTGTCCTTCTTTTCAGTCTTTTAATGAATACTGTCTTTAATTCCCAACTCTGAATATTACTGAGTGATAACATGTTTCTTGCGTTTTAATTTATAGGTGAATTCCTTTGTTTGACAATTAGAAACATAATTAACTGTAATTTCAAAGCTTAGCTTTGATTTCTAAGAAAAGGAGCTATGCTAAGATTTAGAATAGCATACGAAGTGAAAGTAAAAGCAGTGTGATAAGATCTAAAGCAGACTAGAAAATAATTTAAGCCCAAAGACCTAATTTAGTTGTCTAACAATCATAGAACTAGTTTCTCATTTTGACAAAACTTATTTTATTTTAAAATTTCACTGACATATGTACAAAAAATGTGGTTGGTATCTTAGAAATGAAAAATCTGGTCCCACGGACAGGTATTAGAATTTCTCTATATGCAGTGGGACACAAATTAACTGGGGAATATTGACAATTTTTCCACCCTCTCCCATCCTTCTCAGAGGGTCTCATAATTAGCACAACTGTCTTCTCCCTTCTTTTCCTTTCTAAAGAACAAATTGCTAGACAGAAGCTGGGTCAATCTAAAGGATACAAGAATGGATTGAGAGGGAGCGTAGGAAAGTACTAGAAAGCACTAGATGTTATAGAAATGGGGGAAATTCTGAAAACTTGTGGAAAAAGACACTTTGCAGCTCATGTGACAGAAGTGGGTAGAAGAGAAAAGAAAATGTTAGCTCCTCCATGGAAAATATTCCTAGATCCCCTTTTTGTACGGTTATCAAAAAATATACAGGGTGTTGCGAGGTAACAGAAAAAATATATATTGGTCTGTGCCCACGTCCTGGCACAAAACTCCTGAAATTCTTGTCAATTCCTAAGTGATTAGAGCGCTAGGAACATCTCTTCTTCTAATATGTGGTCTCTGACCCCATCCCTAACACAAGGCCCCTGAAAACCTTGTAGCTTCCCAAGTGATAAGACGGCTAGGAGCATCTTTTGTTGTAATGAGGCAACTCTGGGTGTGCTTCCGGACGGCCCCTCAAAAGTTCACAAGATGTAATAACATAATCTGTTCCAATACATTTTTTATTTGTTTCTTAGGGATTTTTTACTCCATAATTAAAGCAATCATGGAAAGAACCAGATGTACACCACAAGGTCAGCTTTACTCTAATTATTCACTTTCATATTTTTGGCTGGAATTTTTAAACACCAAATTCATTCCCATAGCAGAAGAGAGAAGAGCTGTGCTATTGCAATTTCACTTGCTAATTTTAAAATTTAAATATGGGGAAGAAATTATGTACACAAAGCTGTTATTTGCCTGTCTCATTGAGTATGCAGAAGAGAGCTAGAACTCGTCATGCGATATGGGCATGACTGCATTCAAATAAGCACTCTAATTAGTCACAATAACTTTTCTTCATGGTGCTGGAAAATATAGACTATCCATACTATTAGCTCTCAGGCTCAGCTGGCTGTATTTTATCATTCTAGAAGAGTAAACGGACATCTGATTAAAATAAAAGTTGAAGGGCTTTCTCTTTTTCTTTTTAAGTTTTGCTAATGAATTTCTGCCCTATCTCCCACCCTTAAGGTTTCTGCTGTTCCAATGTTTTGCTCACAAGCTTTCAACAGTCCCTCACTAAACTTGGCACAACGTTCCATAGGCTTTTGACATCTGACAGTGCTCTTTGTCACGTGGCCCCAGGTACTCTCTTGCTCCAAATTCCATGATCTTGATATTATGGGCAATTTTTCTGAGACAATCCCATGCTCCCTCTCAGGTAAGGAACTTTGCCCATGGTGGGCCTTTTGGTGGAAAACCCTCTTCTCTACACCCGCACTTACTTCTACCTGACTAACTCCTACTTATTTTCCTTTTATCAGTCAGCTTACACACCACTTCCTCTGAGAAGTCCTCCTTAACCAAGATTGACTGGGTGACCCTGTGATCAACTCCCGTACATCTTGACCTTTATATTAACCGTAGCAATCATTACACTCAGTTTTAAACGTTCACTTATTTATATGTCATACTACACAGAAAGTTCCTTTAGAATTGAGTCTTCTTTATAATTTTATCCCCAGTACCTACCACAGTCTTCTCATGAAATGGGTCCTCAATAATTGTCGTTGAATGAATGAACAAATAAATGTGTGGGCTGCTAGGAGTTTAATCTGCTATGGCAGATTTTCCAATGGCAAACTGGATGCATTAGCAATGCAAACAACTGCCATTCCAATGAGAAACCACTGCAAGTTGTTGCAAGTAGCAAAATCAGGTGGAACAGAGGCATCTGCCTTTAATATAATCCGTTCCCTTTGAAAAATACTCACAGAAAAGCAGTTCACTTTAGACGCAGCCAACTGTGTTCCAATCCTGTGCCACACATCACAACTTTGAAACTGTACTAGTCTCTAGCATTAGTAAACATGAGTGATACTATTCTCTCTTAAATCCTCCCCTTTGGGAAGCCATGTGGATGGCTCGGATCTCCATGTAATCCATCAGTCAGTGAATGATTCAGTCCATTTTAAATTTCAAGTCCTGCTCTAACAAAGGCCATGGCTGCACAGTCAATATTTGACCACTTGAAGCTTTCGTTGTTTTCCAGGTTGATAACTGTTCAATTGGTCAATTGTGCAGAAGATAATCCCACTGACTGGCTAAATAACTGAAATAGTTGAAGTTATATTCTAGAACTTTTTTAAGTCTTTCGAAGGGTGAATCAAATAAGCCCATTAAAATCTGCTTATTTGCTCAGCAATCAACCCATCAACAACTGCCTTAAGTAACCATACAGATTCAGGCCATGGTGGTGAGCTAAGATGAAAAATTTGATGATTTATGTGTCTTTCTAAATAGGGGAAGACAGCAGAACAGGAAATGAGAAGTCCCCAGTGTTTGAATCTGATTTTGAGGAGAACAAAATAGGAAAATCCAAAACGTAATTTCAAACTCATTTTTTAAACTGAACAAGTATTATTCCCACCCTCACCCCCCATTATTAATAGCTTCGCCTACCAGGATAAGCTCAAGTATTATACATACCGGTTAAAGTACTCCAAAAGGCAGGAGTTAGCCTATAATGCTCTAGTTTAGTAACAGGCATTACAACCATAACCATGAGCTATAGTTCATGGACAGTTTAGACGATATTGAGCAATTTCAGCAGTTTTCATAATTTACTATAATTTGGGGGAGGGGTGGCAAGATGCAATAGCTTAGTGATTACATTGTATTATTGCTTCTTGAGTGATCTGGGATATAATGGCAGAGTGAGTTTAAATACCAGCTAGCTACCTTAAAAGTGTCTGGGGAGTTGAAGTAGCTGCATCTCCGAGCATTTGTACCAAAGAGGATCAACCTACTAGGTTTGATATAAGCTTTCCAATTTATCCATTTTGTTCTGAGTGCTACCCATTTGAAAGCTCTGCAGTATAATTTTAAAGCCAGTTATGAGAAATTTATTAGACACTGATGGAATATGTTGGGCCAGATATAATGGGAAAAAAATACCTAAGCTCCACCTGGGCTATTTTCTTGGGCTTTATAAAAGAAATATAGAATAGTTAATTTTGCCTTGGGATTTAGTGTCTCAGTCTGGGGAACCTCGGTCGTAATCAATCCTTACATCTTCATTTGATTTATACTGTCTGCTTACAGATGGATGGGTCTGTTGAGAAAATACCAAGTACTAATTATAAATAATCTCAATGAATTTATAAATATGGCCTCTGAGACTTCAAATTTTCAGCAATTTCACTTCCATGAAACAAAAAGCTCTCAACCTGCACTCAGTCACAGTGTCATTTGTTTTAAACAGTTAAACTGTCTCAGAATCTGACTGATGTGTAACACGGAGCATTTAAAAGAGAATGCTTTACTTCAGTAAGTTACAATGCTACAAAACACTGTCGAAACCCTGCAAAACACTTCACTTCAAATAATTGACTCAAGAAAATGCTAGGATACGTGACTTCCTAAAACATCAACCAAACTTTATTTTGGGTTTGTTGGTAATTGACTAGGACATGGTTTTCTTTGGGAGTGATAAAGTCCAAAAGAAAATGACCAAAAACTGGCTGGAGATGATCCACTAACATCCACTTTTATTGTTAGTGTTAGTGCAACACTGGACTGAGGTATCTAGATTACGAATCTCTCTTGGACACACCAGCTGGAGAACAGCCTTATCCTCAAGAACTCCACTCCGGAAATCTTACTTAACTCTGCTCACTTCCATGATCTTGATTTGAAACAAAGCAATCAAGTGTAAATAAATGTCTCCAAATGGTCAGGGGGCTTCCTTTCTCAACTGTGAGCGTTACTTGTGTTCAGAAACCTCGATAATTACCATTTATAAACCTGAGGATTAGAGACCCAAAGTCTCCACTTCCTTTCAGCTCTAAAATGTAGAAATAACCCAAATGTATCCCCAACCACTGTCCTTAAGAATGTAACCCTCCAAACCCATCTCTCTCTTGCTAGATTTAATTTTCTCCATAGCATGAAGGACCATCCTCTTTATTAAATATTTCACTTATTTATCTGTCTCCCTAAACTAGAATGCAAGCTCTAACAGAAAAGGGACTATGTTTGTTTTGTTCACTGCTTTATCTCCAGGAATGTACACAGAGGACAGATCAAATAAATAGCTGTTGAATATAAATGAATGAATACATAAACAGACAATAATAAGCTACTAATTAATAAAGGTTGTCAAGTGGCAAACAAATCTGGACTTAGATAAGGAGAGAATTGATTCAAAAATACTATTGCCATGTGGGGAAGGAGAGTATTGCAAATGGGGAACGGGGACTATTTGTAGGGGAGTGGGATAAAGAGGGGGTGATCTTGGATAGCTCATCAGGAATGTGTTTCCCTGAGGGCAGCCTGTTCTCAGTAGGAACCATTAAGGAGGTGCTGTTCTGGGACTTCCCTGGTGGTCCAGTCGTTAGGACTTCACCTTCCAATTCAGGGGGTGCGGGTTTGATCCCTGGTCAGGGAACTAAGATCCCACACACCTCGCAACCAAAAAATCAAAACATAAAACAGAAGCCATATTGTAACAAATTCAATAAAGACTTTAAAAATGGTCCA
The DNA here is from genome assembly GCF_008692025.1 of Phocoena sinus. Classification (NCBI taxonomy): domain Eukaryota; kingdom Metazoa; phylum Chordata; class Mammalia; order Artiodactyla; family Phocoenidae; genus Phocoena; species Phocoena sinus. The sequence continues at coordinate 16,648,319 of NC_045773.1, read as the reverse complement.
CATTAAAAAAAAAAAAAAGACAGATGTGTTGTTCTGCTTCCCAAGGCTTGCTAAAGGTTGAGTCAATGTCCTGGGGTCTGTGGAAGGGGAGGTCTGATTAGTTTCGCTAAGTCAAGTTAGTGCGTATTTTGTCCAGATTGGATAGTAGGGGCAAAAAGTCAGCTAATCATTAATAAGACAAAGAATGAGGATTTGGAGGATCTGGCCTTGTAAACAAGGAATGGGGAGGGGGGAAAACATCTAAAAATCTTATCTAAGTCACATGAGGCTTGTAGTTCTTTGCAGTAAGCCATTTCCCAGAACACAAAAGTGTGGAGAGATTTCTTGACCACTGCTTTTTTCCAGGAGTACAGGGCTCAGGGAGACTTCAACATTGTGAAGGGGTTTATGTCGAGGCACCACCTAATGAAAAACATTGTAATATAAAATGTAATCAAATAAGAAATGATAGTTAGAAATTGCAGTGGACACCCTATACATCAAGTACATCTTGTTATATTTTTTCCTACTTCTAGCTCTGCCATTCTAGTAAGGTGTTACTTCGTTCACACATTTATCACACATAACAGCTACAAAGAGAGCAAGGATGGAAATAGTGTGTGCAATTCTGCCTGCCATTCCTCTCTAGGAACGTGTACCCCAAGTGAGCAGGAGCTAGAAAATGCGGTCGGATTCTTTCCTCCTTCGTTTCGCAGTACTAATTGTGTTGCTACTATTTAGAGATTCTTTTTTTCATTTTTTTAACAGCAATGAACCTCACGAACAAACCAACTACTTTTATGTGGTTTCTCTATCTCAGTAAACAATGCATTCACACCTTCAGTTGTTTAGGTCTCAAATCTGGAGTCATTCTTATTCCTCTCTGGCCTTCACAGCACATATTCAACTGACCCACAAATGTCATCAAAATACATGTATCATCTGACCCCTTCCCACAGCTCCACTACACCCCAGTCCAAGGGCATCAGCTGGATTTTACAATCATCTCCATCAGGCCAGGCACACTCCCACTTCAGGGGTCCTGCTTCCCTGTTCCCTCTGCCCAGAGTGCTCTTCTTCCATCATGGCTCTCTCTCTACATCTTTGGTTCTTGGCTCAAATGTCACCATATCAGAGAGGTCTTTCACATCCACCCTATATAAAATTGCCACCTGGGCTTCCCTGGTGGCGCAGTGGTTGAGAGTCCGCCTGCCGATGCAGGGGACACGGGTTCGTGCCCCAGGCCGGGAAGATCTCACATGCCGCGGAGCAGCTGGGCCCATGAGCCATGGCCGCTGGGTCTGCGCGTCGCAACGGGAGAGGCCACAACAGTGAGAGGCCGCGTACCGCAAAAAAAAAAAAAAAAAAAAAATATTTACAGAATATTCATGAACTAAATGGTCTGTTATTTTAAAAATACTGTGTACGACAAACCCTGAGTAGGTCAATCAAAGAATAAACTGACCATGCCTGGGCTGGGAAGTGTCCATTTAAAATATTTTAAACTCAGTGTAAACAGAGAGGCCTCCCTGCTTTTGTCCATTCTGTTTTTTCAGCCCAGAACTAATTTAATTGTCCTCTTTTTCCAAATCTGTTCTCAATCTTTTTTGCTTTAAATATATTAATATTTTAATTCATTTCCAAATCCAACACTTTTGTAAAGTTTCATATACAAATCAAGATTTCCCATGCTTCTTGTAAATCAGAAGATCTAACAGTGTGAGGCCAGCATTTTCAGGTGGAGAGAATGGGTTGGAGTCAGGTGGAGAGTCAGAAGGTCGAACAAACAGGAGTGCTCAAGCACCCACCAGGCAGGACTTACTCTAGCTGCAGTGCTGGAGCACAGCCCTGGTCTTTACCTTCTAGTGACTGAATCACTGAATTATCCCGAGGGTCCTGGGAGAGGATCCAGGACAACATGGGAACACTTAGGGAATGGAACACTTGGGAGCTCAGGGCTGCCTATTTTGTCCTTATAATCCTTTTCAAAAAAAAAAAAAAAAAAATTGGGCAGGTGTATGACATAATAAAAATATATACTGGACTCTGTCCCGAGTCCTGGCCCACAGCTCCTAAAAGCCTTGTAACTTCCCTGGCGAAGTTACAAGGCTTTTAGGAGTATCTTTTGTTCTAATGAGTTGACTCTGGGTGGCTCGTGGATGAGGGCTGCTCACCAGAAAGACAAGCCACGATGAGAAGTGTGGCATTTTCAGCCCTGCTGGCCATTCTCTTGAGTAGCGAAAAGGTCTGGAAATGGAGATAATGACCCATCATGCCGACATGAGGAAGCCCCCGTAAAATCCCAAAAGGACAGGGTTTGGTGAGTTTCCAGGTGGGTGAATACGTGGAGGTGCTGGGAGATGGCATGGAAGCACCACACCCCTCTCCCCCGGCCTCATACCTGGTCCTATGTTTCTCTGCCATCCGGATGCCCATCTGTATCCTTTATCCTATCCTTTAACAAACTGGTAAACATTAAGTGTTTCCCTGAGCTGTGTGAACCGTGCTTGCAAATTAATAAAACACTAGGAGGAGGTCATTGGAACCTCCAACCTAGAGCTCATTAGTCAGGAGCACAAGTGATAACCTGTGCTTTTGACTGGTGTCTGAGGTGTGTGTTGGTGGAGCCGGGGGAGGCTTGAGGAGGGGAGGGAGTCTTGTGGGACCAAGCCATTAACCTGTGGGATCTGATGCTGTCTCCAGGTAGACAGTGTCAGAAGTGAGTTGCATTGTAAGACACCCAGCTGGTGTCACAGAGGATTGCTTGGCGTGGAGAAAAACCTCCACACATCTGGTCACCAGAAGTGAAGTGAATATTTTGTGTGAGTAGAAAAGGAGACTCGCAAGGAAGAAACACACAGCTTGGGAAGAACTGGGGTTTCTCTACGCAAGTAGAAAAAACCTAGTTTTTCTTGCCCAAGGTGTAATAAGAAACTTGCTAAAGTCCCCCAGAGGTGATTCTGAATCTAGTAAACTTTCCACTCCTTCATTCAATCCAGAGGAAGAAGGTCTGAACATCGCTAAGGCATTTGAATGCTAGAAAGATATTAAAGGATGACCTGCAGATAGGAAGCAAAACGACTGGGTGTCCAATCAATGAAGGACGCTGGGGAAACCAACAATGGCCAAACGCTGAAAAACAGGGGTAAGTGTCTCAGTTTCTGCTCATCGAACGCTTCTAGAGATGAGGGGAGGCAGCTACATGATTTTTTTAGTCGATGAGTCTCGTACTTCGAAAGGCAAACATCCTTTTGCAGATTAGCATTCAAGGAAATTCTGCTTCTTCCTTTTCCTGGTCTACTGACCTTAACAGGTTTTCATTTATTTTGTGCTCTCGATTTCATCTTTAAATACTGTTTGATCTCTCCACAATAAAGTATAACAATGGTAGAAACTAAATTTCAAAAGAGCTTCTAAGCACAACATTTGAACGGTTACAATTTCTCCTCTAAACATAACATATCCTACTCTCCTATTAATGCCCATAACATTCAATTATTGTTTGAAATGCCAACACTTTATTCAAACTGCAGTCATCTTGGAAAGGGAAAAATGCTCAAAAGCCTTTCCAGAATCAGACTTTAACAAGACACTTTTAATCTATAATTCAGTTTAATTCTGGCACTCTGGCCGCAGTGAGTGGCTCAGAAATGGATGCAGAACCTTCACTGGTTACCGGGATGTAGCTGGGAAACTTCTACCAGAACTGGATAGAAAGAGAAACTTTCCCCATGGCCTTTCTGAGATTTCTTCCCCATATAATACATAAGAAAGCCTGATAGACTCACCAGCCCTTTCTATCACCAATCTGTCTTTTCAGTCAAGAAAGAGAGACAGAGTCCTGATGTCATTTGATCGTCTGGATGCAGCCATGCCTGAGGCTGTTGTACTCCCATTAACCTTACTTTTGGACTATGGCCAGCATGAACTTAAGGTTTTGGCAACTGACTAATACATTTGACATTTAAACTTCATGAAGATGTGTACTGTTATCAACTCCTCAGTATGGATACGGACACATGGCCCATTTACCTAACATACAATTTCAAAATGCTGAAAAGAGTGAACAGAAATTGCCACGCACACACACACACACAGACACACACAAAAAGGTGGGGTAGATTTTTTCATTAGGAATTCTTACAGGAAAGGCCATCTATCCATAAACATCAAAAGAACTGATCTTCTCTGAAGACCTTCCCATTATGACAGGAAAATGAAGATATTTCATTCATATTTTCTTGCACCTAACATTTGCAGTAGTCACGTTTCTCTACTTGCCATTTCATTTTCTATGCCCATACTTAATATGACCATTTCAAGTTTGCTGTTGATGTACAGAGGTCACTGAATTGTGTATTTTCTTTTATGAGCCTTCACAGACTTTCTTTTTTTTTTTCTTTTTCTCATTTGTTTTTGCCTGCGTCGTAAGGGAGAGGAATTACTTCCTGCTTGCTCATTAACAGCCACACAATTTACATATATCATGTCACTGTGTACTTCATACGCTTGCATAAAAATCCTGAAAGGTAGATTTACCCTCTTTTTAAAGCTTGTATAAATGGAGCTTTTGTCAAATTTAAGTAATTTATCCAAGGTCAAAGCTCATAAATATCAAAATGACAATTGAAGCCCAGGTTTCCTGTGTTAGTGACTCGTATTCATTCACTAATAATAATAATAGAAATAACAATTATTAAAAACACTGAAATGTACTATGTTTTAAGCACTTTATATAACCTAACACACCTATGAAGTAGATACGTTTTTTTTTTTTGCGGTACGCGGGCCTCTCGCTGTTGCGGCCTCTCCCGTCGCGGAGCACAGGCTCCGGACGCGCAGGCTCAGCGGCCATGGCTCACGGGCACAGCCGCTCCGCGGCATGTGGGACCCTCCCGGACCGGGGCACGAACCCGTGTCCCCTGCATCGGCAGGTGGACTCTCAACCACTGCGCCACCAGGGAAGCCCGAAGTAGATACTATTTTTATCTCCACTTTAAGGATGAAGAAACTGAAACACAGAGAAGGTAAGGCTCCTGTTCAAGATCACACAGTAAGTGATGAAGTCTGGAGTCCATCCTGGTCAGACGTCAGGAATCTTTGTTTTAAAATACTATGTTCTACTGCATCTGATTCAATGATTTTCTCATTCTTTAAGCCAGGACAGTGTTTCTCAAGAATATTTTTACTATTATCTCCCTAAGTTGCCCTTGGGGCTAAAATCCCTCCTTTGAGAATGCAAGCCCTAGGATATAGGTTCCTTAGCAGAATGAGCGGTGGCTCCTTCATCTGTATCACTTCTGCTAACCAACATGAACCCCTATTTTTTGTGATCTTTGTCTTTGTTCTGTGGGTCACTCGGCTATATTCATTGCCTTGAATGAGCAGTATTCACCCCAAAGCAGAATAAATTTCATAGTACCTTTGGTCAACAGTACATTTTCAGCAGAAACTGGAAAAAACAACCCTGCCCAGCTTCCCTCAGCCACCCACCCAGCTTTCCTAAAGGTGTAAGAAGTTGGCATTTTTAATTTAAAGCTGTGATCTACAAAAGGATTTTCCAATGGAGAGCTCTAAAAATTCCTTTGTGGGAACACTTAATTCAAGCCTATTTTCTGAAGAAAAAAATATATTTCTCTTTGTAATGTTGGAGTACAATCTAAAGATTTTCCAAAGAACTTGATTTTGGGCTTTCCCAGATTTTGAGAGTGTTTTTCCCCCAGACTCTAGAAAATTGCCTCCCATTTCTCTAAGTAAAAGGAAACTGTTTAGAAGAAGAAGAGTAATTTTTTTCTATTCAAATTTTTCTCTGCGGTGATGTTACTTAGTACCCCTGTGAGAAAACCGCTGTTACTATTTTATTTCTACCTTTGTCATGTTTCTAAATTCATTTATGACCAATGCAATCTCTGTTTTATTTGATGACTACCACTAAAAGATGAATTATGAATTAATAGGGAATTGTTCATTTCAGCACAATCAATAACAACTTTAATAAGTGAGGATTGCCAATAAAGGACCAATAGATCATTATGGCAAGCATTCATAACCTACACTAAACTCAATGTGACCAATATATAAAAAAATATTGGAAATTTATTACACATATCTAGGAGTAAAGTTATGCTCACCTTAGACTTGAGTTATACTTGTGGACTCGAATCGATATGATAATGAGAGCTATTTTCAAGGCCTTGGGAGCAGGTTTTTATGCCAGAGACCAGAGGGTAAATTTAATTGACACTTCCCTGGTCATCTGTGTAGCCTTCACATGAAATTTCGATTCAATTTTGACTTCAAATGGGAACTCCCACCAATCTAAACACCTTGTTGAAGCAGCAGAAAATGAATTATGTGGATAACAATATTTCACCAGGCTCGAAACTCAGCTGTGTTATGTCCAAAGCAGTAAAACTGTGTAAATAAATTGCTAAGTCCCAGTGAAACTGAGACTTGTAGCTCATGCTTTAAAGCCAGGATGGCTAGTTAAAAAGAGAGAGAGAGAGAAGAAAAATCATTCCTTTGACTTGGCACATTTTATTGTGATTTTCAAGTTCAAGTGAATGTTGGAGCCAAAAGCTATCCTATTAGACCTAAATACCTTCAAAATAATATTAAGTTCTGTGACTCGTGTGTGTGTGTGTGTGTGTGTGTGTGTGTGTGTGCGTGTGAGCATTTGGGCTTGTTTTTTTTTTCACTAAGATTTTCCTACTCAAAGATTGTTAAGAAAAACATGGTGTGATTGCAGCATCACTGTGGAGGGGAGCAAAACGTGACACCCCAAAATGTGTCTCTTCGGCATGAGGATTTAGACTGATGACTTTTAAGAAACAGAAGACTCATGAAGTCCTCCATGCTATCCACCCCTTAACTGCCTAAAAGAATGTACATAGGGCTTCCCTGGTGGCGCAGTGGTTGAGAGTCCGCCTGCCGATGCAGGGGCCACGGGTTCGTGCCCCGGTCCGGGAAGATCCCACATGCCGCGGAGTGACTGGGCCCGTCAGCCATGGCCGCTGAGCCTGCGCGTCCAGAGCCTGTGCTCCGCAACGGGAGAGGCCACAACAGTGAGAGGCCCAAGTACCGCAAAAAAAAAAAAAAAAAGAATGTACATAGAGGGGCTGTTCCCAGAATAGAGCTACCACTAGAGAAACACGCCAAGAATATGGGCTAGATGTGGTGGGGAAACTTCTCGGGGCCTGGAGATCGGGACCACTCTGTGTCCCAGTGTTTCTGCCTAGCCCAGCAAACATTTGTTTACCATTTGCTTTTGCATCTCCATGTGAGCTGCTTTCCTCTGTTTTGGAGTCTCCAACCCCTACCCCCAACACCCTCTTCCGTCTGTAGCTGAAGATGGTATTTAAGCTGTTTCAGCCATTTTGGTGAGTTACTAAGTTTTTGGGTCCGCTCCTATGTATACACGTTACTAAATGCTTAATTTTCCCCTGTTACTCTTTCTCACATCAGTTTGATTCTTAGACCAACCAGAGGAACCTAAAAGGATAGAGAAAAATTTCTTCCACCCTAACAATCGTACTGTAACAAGGATGTAATTTTCAGCTGTCGGGATGGAAAAGGTTTTCCTCACCCGTCTAAGGGTTCCTGACTGGGTCTGAAAATTAAAGTGACAAAGACAGATGAACGGGAGAAAAGCGTATAAATGTTATGAATTTTTACACGTACATGGGAATTTTCACAAGAGAATGAAAGCCTGAAGAAGTGACCAGGACAGAAAGTTTTTATACCATTTAGACAGAAAAGCAATAAATTTCTGAAGAGTTGATGACAAATTTCACATGGCAATTTTATGACTCGTCTCAGTGTAGAAGGGCTTAGGGTGGGTGATCAGAGTGACGTTCCTGCTTCTGCCATTTTCTTACACTCCTAGCACTGTTGGTGGTGTTAGGAGTATAACACCTAACACTCCAGCCACTATGGAGGATACTATGGAGGTTCCTTAAAAAACTAAAAATAGGGGCTTCCCTGGTGGCGCAGTGGTTGAGAGTCCGCCTGCCGATGCAGGGGACACGGGTTCGTGCCCCGGTCCGGGAGGATCCCACATGCCACGGAGCGGCTGGGCCCGTGAGCCATGGCCGCTGAGCCTGCGTGTCCGGAGCGTACCGCAAAAAAAAAAAAAAAAATTAAAAATAGAATCCTGGGCATATATCCAGAGCAAACCATAATTCAGAAATACACATGCACCCCAATATTCATTGCAGCACTATTTACAATAGCCAAGACTTGGAAGCAACCTAAATGCCCATCAACAGACAATGGATAAAGAAGATTCGTTACATATATACAATGGAATATTACTCATCCATAAAAAAGAACAAAATAATGCCATTTGCAGCAACATGGATGGACCTAGAGATGGTCACACTGAGTGAAGTCAGACAAAGATAAACATCATATGATACAGCTTATATGTGGAATCTAAAAACAAGGTTACAAATGAACTTATCTACAAAACAGAGTTACAGATGTAGAAAATAAACCTAAGGGGGGGATGATAAATTGGGAGACTGGATTGACATATCCACACTACTACATATAAAATAGATAACTAATAAGGACCTACTGTACAGCACAGGGAAATCTATGCAATACTCTGTAATGAGCTATATGGGAAAAGAATCTGATAAAGGGTGGATATATGTATAACGGATTCACTTTTCTGTACACCTGAAACTAACACAACATTGTAAATCAACTGTACCCCAATAAAAAATTTTTTTAAGATATTTAATATGCCGAGGTCCCAAGTTGTGTGGCAGACTTCCCTGAACCCCGTCAGAGCTAACTGTCAATAAAACTTTAAAAAATGTATATGGCTAGAAAATCAATTCTGGTACAAAGGATAACCCAGGCAAGTCAAGCTCTCTACCACTTGTCACCCATTTTCAGCACCACCACCCCAGTCAAACTCAAAAACCATTATGAGGAATTTTTTAAAGGCCCCAAGCCAGAGACCCACCAATAGCTGCTGATGAAGAAACAACAATATTAAACACGAGATAACAGCAGCACCATCTCCTTCTCACAGAATTATTTGAAAATATTTCTGAACCCTCATCTGAGTCAGAAGGAGCAATGGGGAGAGCCACCATTGAAGAAATTGTCTCAGAAAAAACAACCATTCCTTATATAGATGGGAGTAGAAAAGAAGGAAAATGAACAGCTCGAAAAACAGCATAGAAGTAAGGAGAAACATAGCAGTTGCTCATTTATTTAGAATCATCACTAAAAGTTCAGCTAGAGTGTTTGGGTCTGCACGAGTTCTCCTGCATCCAGAAACCAGGGTGGGTGTGTTACATACTAGAAGTCTCATTCAGTTGGCTAAAGTACTGTATTTCAAAAGCTCCCCTACCAGATTTGAGCATTTCCAGAGGGAGAGTTGATCAGCTGATTGACCACTTTCCCTTGAGGGCTACAAGGAGAGTTGGCCTGAGTGGGGAAGAGGTCTCAGAAGGATGCAGAGATCTCACAGGTGAGGGAGAGTAACTTCTACTGGAGATAAGAGAAGGAAAAGCAGGTCTAGTCAGAAATAGCACGGGAAATAGTTGCCATTTCCTAAAAGGAGGCAAAGACAGCAACAGTGGCAAAGCTCCTTCTCTGGACTGGAGGGAGTGGTTTTCCATGTTGTTTTAGCAGATTCCATGGAGAGCAACGTAGCTGTTACTTAGCGCTGTGTTTGCACATACATCCTTATTTAGGATGGATCAGCCCTTTCTTGGAAGCTTTAACTTTTACACATGCCATAAAATTGAGGGGATGGGCTGAAACTCCACTTTCTATCACTCTTTGTCTATTCTTTAAGTTATTTCAATGAGAACTAGGGATGCTGCCGACAGAGAATGTGTGGGTAGGAAAGGGTTTAATCTGCTGTGTTCATTTGACCATCTTTACCCAGAAAAGTGGTTGCTTTTGATTGTTTGAAATTGATTCTATACTATTACAGAATTGATTCCTCTTTCAACTTTTAGAGAAAAATTGGAAGGCAAGATAGATGATGTTTTCAGAGATTGTGAGCTGCTTCTATTTCATTTGGGGATGTAGTAATAATGGGTCACATTTATTGAGTGTTGAATATGTGTCAGGCATTGTTCTAAACTTTAAATATGTATGAACGTAACTTTACAATAGCCTTGTAGGGTAGGTACTATTATTATTCCAAGTTTATAGCTGGGCCACCCACCTAAGAAATTTGGTTCATTGGGACATGCTTTTTATCTCTAAAATGCACTGCCTCCTTTTATGCTAGGGGAAGCTGTGAGCAGATCCTTCATGCTTAAAAATAAACTTATACCTAATTCTTTGTTGTCAACATTCGGTCCATTTGAATATTGAGTTAAAATAAAGACAAAAGAAAACCCAAACCTCCATACCAGTCTTCTATCCTACATTGCAGTTACAGAGACTTCATGTTTTCTGGATCACGACCATTGAGTGCCTTTTGCCTTGCACATCACAGAAAGAAAATTGCAATTTCCATGTACTGCGTATCAAGGGCAGAGAAGGCAAGACCCAAGACCTCTATCAGAGCGTATACGAAATTTCTACTCTAAAAATCAAATTTCTCATTTGCAATGACTTCCCTTTCTTTAACCTCTCACCGGGTTAGAATCCAATAGTATATCTCCTTCAGGAAATCACACCTTGACATCCTGATGGAGGGAAATTGTCCGTCCTCATGTCAAAGTTCTTTTAACAATTATGTGCACTTAGTTTATATTTTAATTATATCTTTTCCATGTGCGTATGCCTGGATCCTTTTCGCTGCCATATGTTCACTGTCAAAGTACTGAGTTCAAATGGAAGAGAAAAGTACTTCCTGTGATCAGCTCAGTCAGTATTCAGATAACAGAGACAAATCTCCTTTTGTTATTCCTGATTGGTTCAATGGAAAGTGTCTCTCTACAGATTTATTTTCCCTGGTTTCTAGAATGCTTGCAAAATGCTATCACTCTCACAGTGATAACCGTTCTACGGCATGTTGGCAACTCCTGGCTGCCACGAGGTTGATATTTTTGCCGTATTGCTTTGCCATCAATTGCTCACGATTGAACATCTTCATCTTATGTCATCTTTTGATGTCTTACTGATACTTTGTGGGACATTTTGTTGCTGTCATAAATCCCACATTTTAGGGGCTCTTTAGGTGATAATGGGATTGATAATCACATATTGGGAGACTCACAACTTTTTTTGCAGAGGATATATTCTAAAGTCCTTGCACAATTCAAAACGTGCATAATCCAAGTCTCACTCGGACAAATGAAGTGCCACTCCTACATGGCAAAGAGCTTGGCCTAGTCAAGAGGTTACTTAACATGGACATTCTGCAAGTCTGAGAAATTTAAAAATTTTAGACTCTCTTCAATTTTTAAAATACAGTCAGACTTTGTTCGTATTTTCATGCTGCATGCTTTTGAATTTCATAATCCAAATTAGAGCAAATAAAACCATACTGTATTTTGGGTTTTCATCTAAGTTTATGGAGAAAAATAAATCTAAAAATAATTGAATTTAGTTATTGGTTGTACTTACCCCTACCAAAAATGCAATAGTGAGGGAAGTGAGGAAAGATACTCCTTCCTAGCACAGTGAATAGAATATAGCTGCGACTAACTAAATATTCACTGAAAAAGTGAACAAATGAATGAATGAACTCTTACTGTCTCACTAACTTATTTTCTTAACATGGGATCTCCCTGGTCGTAGAACAAATTTTTTTATATGTAAAGTCGTTTAAACTTTGTAGAGGCTTCTCTATTTATTTTCTTGGCATTTGTAATGCTTCATTAGGAACATATTACCTATAGCCTCAGTATTATTGATTCCAAATGGAATAAGTGTGAGCTGACTGATATAGGTGCCAACAAAACACCGGTCTAATACCACACGGGTAAAAACTACAGTTTCCAGAACAAAGGGGGACAGCGCTGATCTAGCTTTGTCCGCCAGGCTGCACCTGACGGGCGAGGCTCCCCAGCTACCCACCCCCATTTCCAGAGCACGAGCCACGCACCAGGCACTGTGCTAAGTGTGCTGAATGCATCCTCGTCTTTATTCCCCCAACCACCTGCATGGAAGACCTTCCATTAATAATATCCATTTTACATAGGAAGACACAGACCCCAGGTTCTCAGCTAATAAATGAGGGTCAGATTGAAACGTGAGCTCAGACTGAAAAGACTCAAACCCCAGCTGCGTCTTTAACCACTTCATTCTACTGCCTCACGAGACAGACTTTCTCAAAGAAATAATTGGGATGGGAGGGAAATCAAAAGACCATTTTCTGAGTGATCGATGTTACTCTGGGAAATTAGTCTGGATGATTAAAACATTGGAAAGACAAGATAACTACTCTCAAAAATCCGCAAGGCTACCATGCAGTAAAAAATTAGTTTAGATTTGTCTATAGAACACACAATGTTAGAGGTTAGGGTTAAGAATGGAAGTTTCAGGGTGAGCAATTCAATCTCAATATATGAGAGACACTAGCAATATCTACCCCAAATAAATTACAGGCTGTTTTTGCAGGAAATAAAAGCTTCAATCAGGGGCACGATAATGACTTGCAAAGATGATAAAAGAATGGATTTATAGATAAATAGCTGCACCAAATGGCCTTAATGTCCCTTTCAAACTAAAGACTCCATGATTCAACAGAAGCTAATAAAAGGAAAGGGTAGAAAGGGGGAAGAAATATTTATTGGTCACCTGGTTAAGAACACTTTATGCAGCATCTCAATACTCACCGTGAGGCCAAGATTGCCCATAAGGTTAAAATCATCATTTCCATCTTACATACGAGGGAAAAAAAACACTGATATAATATGCCCATCTCACAGACATGAAAACTGAGGCTTAAAGTATATAAATAATATGTCCAACACCACAGAGCTGTATAATAACAAACCCTGGACTGAACTTCCAATCTTTTTGACTCTAAGCAAAGGTCCTGAGCAGAAGAAAAAACTGTGGATGTAGAACTACCAGAAGACAGACAGGAAACACACAGATGGACCTAAAAGAAGGTTCAGGAAAGTGACTCAGGTTAGGTCAAGCAAAGAATCTTTGTCAAAGCCAAATATAAGATGAATTCAACGAGATAAATAGAAGTCAGAACCTAGTCCTTGGCCAAGGAGGCAAGAGCTGCAGAATCTGCCTTTGAGGGGACAGGTGAACAGTGGGCATCAGGGGGGCAGGAGGGAGAAAGGTATGGACACAGCACAGACCCTTGTCAGGGGAGCCTCACATTTACTCTAAGGACAATGTTACTGCTCCAAGTACATCCAGTTTTAAACTGGTAGAGAAATTAGGTGTCTCAGGAGAGATTAGCGCTGGGGTGGGAGGGCTGTGGAGGAATAGTTCACGTATTTCCAACTAGTCAATTTACTAGCCACTGGCCAGAAACCCCATGATGAGAAGTGGCCCGGTAAATCGGTTGAGACTGACTTGTTATGGTCAACTTGGAAGTCTTAATGGGCATTTCTCTACGTTCCTTTCTTCAATGAGGATGTTCTACATACTGACTCTCCATCATCGGAAAAAAGACATGAACTCTTATCCTCATGGAGCTTACATCTGGGAGGCGGGGAGGCAATAATGAATAAGTAAATTTTCTAACACACCAAGAGAAGTGCTGTGAAAGAAAGAAACACAGCATGACAAATGGGTTAGGAGGGGCCTTTCCATTTTAAATCCAGCTGCTGAGAAAGAGGCATTTGAGGAAAGGCTGGCAGCAGGGGGAGAAATGAGCTGTGTACATATTTCAGGACCCACCATTCTAGAGGGAGGCACAGCCAAGGCAAAGGCCCCAAGGAAGGAAACATGGCCACGTGTTCCAAGAACAGCGCAGTGTGGAAGGGGGGAAAATGAGGCTAGGTCAGGGAGGGGCAGATGAGCTCATGTCGGACCTTCTGCATCACTGCAAAGCCATCAGCTTGCATTCTGCATACAATGGAGAGCTACTAGAAAGTTCTGAGTGTAGGCATGGCATGATCTAACTTATATTTTTAAATTGTAAAATAGATACCAAAATCTCCCAGCGTGCTCATGAGTATAGCCCACGAGAGGTGCCATAAGGAGACAGGAAGGGGATTCCTACTGCCTGTCATGTGGAAGAAATGTAGTAAAATTCTCTTCCATGAGCGGATCCCCACTTGACCTAAAAAAATCATTCTCTCTCCTAATAACACCATCTCCCTCCCCTCTTCCTGTCTAAGCTGTCAAAACTCTTGCCTACTGTTCTCAAATCTTGTTTTCAACCTCGATAACTCACTTGGCCAAACAAATGCTCTCTAACTCTAAAGAAGCGAACTTTTTTTTTTTTTTCTCCAGCATGCTCCTGGAAAGACTCCACTCCTTATTCTACCTGAACTTATCAAAATGTCCACCTGAGAAAACCAGGTCCTTCCTTTGGGACAGTTTTACTGCTAAGAAAATAAAAATCTCTCTATATCGTTACTGTTAGGCTGACTATTTTTAAAATACACTGAATAGAATTTGAAATTAGGGGTTTTGTGATTGAGCGATTAGGGTCTTTCTTGACATTAGTCCCTTAGCCTATGGACTGAGTTGTGTTTGCTCTCACACCTTATTTCAGAAGAGGAGACCACTGTGGGGGGTGGTGAAATACCAGTAGAACACTGAACAGAAGGTTAGGAAAAGGAGGTTTCATCGCCTCTTGCAAACTGAAGACTATTCAGACTTTCTGAATTATCCACAAACAGGCCTGCCAACCAGGGACTAGTTAAGAGGCTCATGCTGTGTGACTGGAAGAAGAAGCTCTTGAGAGCCAATTTATTCAAAACTGTGTTCTCCGTTAGTTAAAGCCAAAGCCCCGGAAGCAGACAGCCTGCGGGGGGGAGGATGCCTGGGCCACCACGAGGAGGAGAAAGGGAAGCGCTGACAGAGTGGGTGCAAGTGTTAACGTCAAGCTTCGCCACTGTGCCCGAGGCTTAACCAAAACGGACACCAGAGGCTGTGAAAATCAGCAGACTCAAGTACACCCACTTCTTTCTCCCACTCTTTGCGAAGGCGGTACCCCCCTCAAGAATAACAACTCTCCACAAGTCTTCATTATAATAATAGAATGTCCTCTACAGATCAAATCGGATTAGCACAAACATTCACAGTGCAAGAGATTTCCAAGCTTCATTCGCGATGGGCAGTGCGTGACACCAGAAAATTCCCTTCTTCACAGTCACTCTGAAAATACAATCCACGCCTTAGAGCCCTGCTACTCAGTGGGAAATTCACACCAGCAACATTTGCATTATCTGAAACGTTCCAAGGGCAGAATCTTGAACTGCACCTCAGGCCTGCTGAATCAGAAGCCGATGCTAACACCGTTTTCAAGTGACTTACACGGCCATTAAGATTACAGCGGTCGTGTCCTACAGTAACTACTCTCAAACTTTGCACATCAGATTCACCTAGAGAGGTTTTTAAACATACTTATGTGAAAGTGGTACCTCAATACCATATACTTCCGTTATCAGTATTTTTTTTAATCCCCAAGTGATTCCAATTTTGCAGACAAGTTTGAGGATCGGGGCCTTTAAAGAATAATAAGCACATGTGCATTCATATGGAAACACGCCCCCAAACTTTGCATTACTGATTACCACTTAGGTTTTCCCGGTAACTTAGATATTGAAAATGGCGATAAATCCCATCACATAAAACGCAGGTGTAAATTTCCAAATTCGGATGATATTAAACAATTTCTAAAATTTCAATGATATTCATTTTATTTGCAACAGATCTATAACCGACAAATGGTCAGAGAAATCCAGAAAGACCGATGGGTCTTGCCACCCAGAACTGTCAACAATTCTTTGTTTTTAAATACTGTTTATAGTTCAAGGTTGCTTTTTAGATTTCCTCTTTCTTATTTCTCAAATCATCACTCAATAAAAGAGATAAAGAATCTTAACGATGCTCCATATTTCTAGGCATGAAGATTACAAATGTTTTGCAAGTTAGCTTCAGGAGCTGAAAGGATTTCTTGGTGGCAGGTGATATGTTGTTGAATCAACAAGATTGACTGGTCTCCCCGTTGGTGTTTAGTGAATCAATCATTCTCACTGCACGATGGATAAGATTGAAAGAAATTTTTCTTTTATTCATTGGGAGGCTATTTTGTGATATTAAGAACAAAGAAAATCAACTCTCCAGGGAACCAGAGTCAATCTTCCAAAATGTAACACATGCCTTAGCAGGAAAAAAAAAAAAAGTGTCAGATGAGAAGCAGATTGGCTAAATTGGTTGAAACATCTCTTTAAAATTAAGTTTACATACTAAAGGGAAGATAAAAGGAATAAGTGCATCATTTTCTAACACACAAGTATCTTCTGATTTTCAACTATTTCACATTTCATCATGTTCCCTTCTTACATTTTTAGCAATTTTGGTTATGAGCAGCAGAAAATGAAATCAAACTGACTTGAGAAGAAGATGAATTTATTGGTGTATATAACTAAAATATTCAGGGGTGTCTGGCTTCAGGCACTGTTGTATACAGATGCTCAGATTATGCCAGAGTTGGTCTTCCTCCATCACGAGGCCAAGTTTTTCTCTGTGCTGCCTTAAGTTTTAGTTAAATGTTCACATCATAATGGGTCACGGTATTCAATAAATTCCCAGTATTTACTTCACTGACTTGTCCTGTTTCAGTTGCCCATCCCTGAATCAGATTACTTGGTGAAGGAGACGTTCATTGGAAATATCTGGGTTCTAGCTGAAGATGGGGCCAACTTTGTTTAAACCACATACAGTGAGAAGAGGGGAATGGAATTTCCCCAAAGAATAAACAAAGGTTTGAGGTCAGAAAAGGAAATATAAATTCTGGAGAGGCAAAACAATACTCCACAAAGGCCCCTACATTATTTGCCTTTAAAACAAATGCATGATATAACAATTATCTTTGAAAAGTCAGGAGAAATAGGCTTGGAGAATAATCAATTTCTGCATCTTTATTTGTCTCCTGTGGCATGGGCATTCAACACGTATATGTTGTATCAACCCCATTTGAGGAAAGAGCAAGTGTCTGATGTTCCCAACCACAAATCCCAGGAGTACCACAGTCCATAAAGAGGAAACCAGGGACAAGGGAGGATGAGACATTCAGGCACGCTGTGGTAAGCCTTACTCACTAAGTGTTTCTTTATTTTGTAGGATGTGTTGTTGCATTGTGAAATCCATCTCTTTTGAGCATAGCCAAGTGCTAAATTTTATGTGTACTACCTCCTTTATACACCTGTTGTTGATACGAAGATGCTTACACGCACGGTTTCTAAGTAACCTAGAATGATGAAAATCAGCTCTCTAAGAACAAAGACTCTATTTTCCAAAATGCAGTACATTCAGGTATTCAAGGTAGATTCCTAAGATTCGACAGCTATCTGTTCTCTATTAGCATAAACACTAGCTCCCAGAAATTCGGGGTGGATCCTGCCAAGCAATAATTAGTATCAAGGCTACAAAAAATAAACAGATTTATTTGGGGTCTTAGGAATTGCAATTCTGGAGACACAAATTCAGGTAAAACTAAAAGGATGTTCTAGGAATGAGAAAGGGTCAGGGGCTTGTAAATGCAAAGCCACAAAGTTGTTCAAGTTACCTTGCAAGTTTAAAAAAAAAAAAGTTTTAAAAAGAAAGTTAAAGTTATCTTGACTCTGAAGCGCAAAGGAGATATTTGTCCTTAGGGGACAGGTTATCACAAGTTATTTAGGGTTGGGATCTGATAAACAGCTTGAGTTTCTAGAACATTGGCAGATGTTCTGAATTAAGGCAACAAGTGATCAGAAGTTCAGATTCCATCAGGATGAAACTTACAGAAGTCTCACTTCCTCAGTGGCCTCCCAGCTCCAGTTTAGAGAGCTCTCTTAGCAATACCAACTCCATTTTGATTTTCCTTTCACAATCCAAAGACAGTAGTCACATGGCTGAAACTGAAATCTATTTCTCAGTCTTGTATTGCACGTTTTTTTTTTTTAAGACAAGCGAAAAAGGGAAAACATTTAAAAGAGTAAGTGAATTATACAAATAGGATCGATGAATGAAATAGCTAAGAAACACTCCAATATGTTTTTGTGGAAACTATGTCTTTCAGTGATTTATGGGTGTACAGAGAAATATTCTAGATAGAGGTCTAAATATTTTGTCTATCTTCTGCCCACCCCACACCAAGAATTAGAATATCAGCCCTTATTCAGACTTGTCAATGTGTCAACCTAGAAGATTCAAAGTGTAGTATCATTTTTAAAACTGAACCACAGTTGCTTTAAAGTACCATCTTACGACCGCAGCCCTATTAATATTTTAAGCCAGATAATTCACCTTTGTGGAGGACAGTCTTATGCATTGTAGACGTATAGCAACATCCCTAGCTTCTACCCACTAGATGCCAGTAGAAGCCCCCCATTTTTGTAACAACGAAAAATGCCTCAGACAAGCCAAATTGTCCCCTGGGGTGCAAAATTGTTTCTGGTTGAGAACCACTGCTTTAAAATCTAAAACGAAAATACTGGAATATTAATACATAGAATACATTTTATCAAGATAATGTGAAAGATATAATCCAGGGTAGGATAGGGGAGCAAAATTTGTGTCTCTTGTGTCATGAGGGTTATTTTAGGCTGATTATTTTTAAGAAATAGAAGACTCAGAAAGTCTTTCTTCTTACCTCCCCCCTTAACTACCTAAAAGAATTTATATGAGGACCCTGGTCCAGGAAAGCACTATCACCAGAGATATCTACAAAGAATATGGGGTAAGTATGGTAGGGAGAACTCAGAAAGGACTGGAGACCACAGTTCTCTCTGTGTTCCGTTGTCTCTGTGTGGCACAGCAAACATTTGTTTACCAAATATCTTTTTTTTTTTTTTTTTGCCATCTCCATGTGAATTCCCTTCCTCTCCTTGGAAGTCCCAAGCCCCTACCCGTCCCCTTCTTTC
The DNA here is from genome assembly GCF_008692025.1 of Phocoena sinus. NCBI lineage: Eukaryota > Metazoa > Chordata > Mammalia > Artiodactyla > Phocoenidae > Phocoena > Phocoena sinus. Next base: position 16,629,372 of record NC_045773.1, on the reverse strand, counting down.
AGATGACGTATAAGCCTCAACTGTCTAACTTGTCCTTGGATCTCATTTTTCTTATGGGGGCCCTATAGGCATGTGATTAAACATGCTTTCTTCTGTTAATCTGTCTCATATCAATTTAATTCTTAGACCAGCCAGAAGACACTAGAAAGGGTGGAGGAAAATGTTTTCCTTCTCCAACATCAGATTATAAATATCTTGTCTCGACTTATCCCTTAAATTCTGGTATTGTTACAATAACCTCTTTGGAATTAACCACAAACCTATTTTTTAAAAGTTCTGAGAATAAAATCTCAAACTGCAAAATAGGGCTCCCCTGGCCACATTAACCTTCAAAGGTAAAGAGAACTGCTGCTTAAAGCTGTGCCAGAGACATACTTGCTTAAATGAAGATTCCTCTTTCCCACTTCCCTTCTGCTTTCTGCTGGTCACTATAGCAACGAGAACAGGGGAGATTCAGAACCAGGACACATGCACTCCAGCATGACAAGTTCAATTTAAATCTAGATCAGCAACATAACCAAAAAAAAAAAAAAAAAAAAACCACCAAAAAGCTCTTGGAAACAAAATGAGTGCACATACACCATCAGAAGATCACCGCACTGCACTTCGCTGTGGCATTCCAAGAGTGATACTGTTTCAAAAAAACCTTTGGGATTAAGAGTGGGAAGAGCTCAAACATTTCATTAAGGCATCACTTCGTCAAATCCCTCCTGGGCATTCTGGATCCCTTGAATCTCAGGCAGGCTTAACATAGTGTCCTTTCTTAGCACTTGGAGATTTTTTTGCCCTTAAGTTAGAGTGATGATGTTGCCAATAATACTGAGTGAACAGAATTTTGAATATTTAGCTATAGGGTGGAATACTCATATATTCCAAGTAAGGAGCCAGCACAATATCACCAAAGGGAAAAAAGAATGGGATTTTTTTTTTTGTCCTATCAAAGTTTAAAAAATATAGTTAGAATAATGTTTAGAGCCAGAGATATATTTCAAGATTGAAATCACAAAGCGCAAAAGAGAAACAATGAGCTGTTTCCTAGTGGGATTAAAAGTCATTATTTGGGATAGATTGTTTCCTGATTTTTATCATTGCAAACTGTTAAAGAAAACGATGTTTAGAGCTTTCTTTTCTTAGACTTTGCTATAGCTATACCTCAGTTTAAGGAGCTTGGGAATTGAATTTCTTGCTCTCATAAACTCAAAGTGCTAAAGGTGACTTCAATATATCTAACCGTGGATTCGTTTTTGTGTAGAACCAAATTGAAGATATTTTAGGCAACGGATGCCATAATTTTTTAAATTCTTCTAGGAAAAATAAGACAAAAATTTTAACTCCCCATTCCTTTCAAGAAGGCAGTTTATTCTTTTTTTTTTTTTTTTTTTTTTGCGGTACGCGGGCCTCTCCCTGTTGTGGCCTCTCCCGCTGCGGAGCACAGGCTCCGGACGCGCAGGCTCAGCGGCCATGGCTCACAGGCCCAGCCACTCCGCGCGGCATGTGGGATCTTCCCGGACCGGGGCACGAACCCGTGTCCCCTGCATCGGCAGGCGGACTCTCAACCACTGCGCCACCAGGGAAGCCCGCAGTTTATTCTTATATCCAATTTAATTTCTCATTTGCATAGGAAGGCCATTCTTTCCCAGCAAATGACAAGAGGTTATAACTGTGCCTGCCCTGCTATGTGCTTACATTTCAAACATTCCTGAGAGGTCCTGGAGTTAAATTTCTGTTTATTTTTCTCCAGGATAGCTTTTCTAATTCTAAAAATGTTTCTTAAAATTGATTTTACGCTTTACTTTTTTAACCAGTTTGGGGTCTCTCTTTTGGTTCAGTACAACTTTGTAAATTAGGATGTACCAAAAAGGAATACGGAGTTTAATAAAATGCAAAGCAAATAGAACCTTTTAAATCCCTATTCATGTAAGCTTGGTATTATATTACTTAAAGGCATATGTATATACATATATATACACACACACACACATACGTAACATATCATACATATATTAAAATATATTAAAGAAGTAGCCAGGGTTTAAGTAATAAAAGACTCTGGCTAGCTTTTTAATGAGCTTAGATTCTTTGGAATTTAACCCATAGTTTTTCCTTAAATTGTCTTCATCTACACTCATATAAATGGCAAGTTACTTATCCTTTATATGTGACAAAAATGACAAAGCCCTCTAGGCCCAAGACCGACAACGAGGTAGGGAATTCGCTAGAGCTCAGATTCTTAAGGTACAAGTGTGATGATGGATAATCATAATGAACCATAAGATATTAAAGAAAGGTCTTTGTCTAAGAATAACATAAGCATGTAGTGTTGACCACAGGACATCCATCTGACGTGGATTTGAAAAGCTTGTACCATGAGGGCTTTGTAAAGATAAATGTATAGAAACTTCAAGTTAATTTCTCCCTTCATGTACAGAATGAAAAAAAATGAGAAAAATAGAAGAGTACCTGAGCTTTCTAATATCTCCCCTTTTATATACAATTCAGGCATGTATACAATAAAACTTCTGAACATTAAGTTACATGGAAAATGATACTTTCGTGTCCAATTCCAAGACATATATTTAGATGAATTTTTTTAAAGCCAGATATATATTTTATGTATATTTGGCTCCCCTATTAACTTCAAGTTAATTTTGGAAACTGCTATAAATCTAAAAGGTAACCATTGGCCTAGATGCATATGTTTTGAAGATTAAGCAGGTTTTCAACAGCTTAAAATGAAAATATCAATAAATAATGAAACAAACAAACAGAACTCCAGGGTCCTACAAAGCACACAACGTCAAAACAACTTATTTTGAAAACAACTGAAAATTAGTGCTCCAGAATATGCAGACCCACACTTATTTCATAGAGAAAACAACAAGCCAGCCCAAATAACCTGTCTGTAAAATCCCTAAGAGAACACCCCTGCATCATTTGTGGAAAAGATAACTTTTAACCAGAGATTAGTTGATTTACTTCATCTGATAAAATTAAGAACCAATTTGATATTGAGGTACAGGGTCCGGCATGAGGCCCAGGTTGAAACTATTAGGTGAAATGACATTTGGTGTTTATCGGTGGTTAAACGACTGTCCTTCACAGTTAAGTCAGGAATAGGCATCCCTTCTCCCATTCAGAGTGAGGCAAGTGAGGTACCTGCCTGGAGCAGAAAGTTTAAGGAGATGTCAAAATTATCAGTGATCAAAACAAACATTGCTTTAATGCATTGTTTTTAAAAATCAAATTAATAACAAAAATCCATGGAACCACAAATATCACATTTTTAAATAAAGAGAGAATCTGTATTGATTCCAACTTACTATTGACAACAACAGTTAACCATTTGGTCTGTGAAAACTTTTTTTTTTAAAGATTTTTAAGGTCCACTCTTTTTCCACTCTACATTTTGAGAAAAGGGAAGTGAGTACTACACTTTTTCATGTAGACTTTATGTTATTATTACATGGTTAACTAAGAAATATTTCCATTTCGGGCTCATTGTATAGCAATATGTAATTGAGTATGTTGCCTTATAAATATACTCCTCCCTGGTAGTTCATTTTAGAGGCCAGGAATGGGAGTCACCCTGAGCATCCACTCTTCCCTGAACATTAACTCAAGACTTACAATGGACCAGGTACTGTGAATGTGCCTTATACACACTAAACTGCTCAACTGAATTGAAAGTCAGGGTAACAGCTCTGGTGGTGCCCATTTTCAATCTTTCTTTGATAATCCCAGTTATGCACTCAAAGCTTATCATCTTTCGAATTTGTTGAAGTCAGCTACAGAATAGTGTTTATAGCATTTTTTTTTTTTGTATAAACCTATATGTTAACAATGGTTGCCTGCAACTCATGGGATGACGAGTGTTGTCTTTTTCTATTCCTTCTCCCTTTGTTTTAATTGCTATATAATACATGTGAATTACAGGGATGCATTTTTAAAAATTCAAAAGGAAGATACTTTGAAAGAAATTGCAGAATATATGCAAACCCAGTGTTTAATATTAAACACCACTATATTTACCTGAGCCAAAATGTAATCTCTCCATCATATTTCTAAATGACTTAGCTTATGTTCTTTGAGATTCTCAAAAGTAAGAAGAATCATCTTGCTAAAGTAGATGATGTCTCTCTGGTTTTTTTTCTTTAAAACATTTTTTTCCTTTATATATAGAAACTGAGAAGACAAAAATTATACACCCAATTCATGGAAAAATCTACTCTACCTTAGCAATTTATGCTTTTCCAAAGACACTGCCTCTGCTTGCTACTTGGGAAAAAAGAATATTATTAAGTAGAGGTGCAAGAAAAATTTATACCTCATTCACCCATTTCTCCCGCTCCCAGCCCCTACCTGGGGCACCTACCAATATCTATCCATGAGCAAGCTCTTTCTTTCCCCCAGATTCTACATATAAGAGAAATCATACAGTATTTTTCTTTCTCTGACTTATTTCATTTAGCACAATACCCTCAAGGTCCATCCACACTATCATAAATGGCAAGATTTCATTCTTTTTTTACGGTGAATTTTAGATAGGTAGGTAGGTAGGTAGATAGATAAACAGATAGATAGCTAGATAGCACGTATTTTAGTCATTCATCCATCAATGGATGCTTAGGTTGTTTCCATATCTTGGCTATCGCAGACAATGCTGCAATGAACATGGGGGTGCTTATTACCTTCTGGGGTTAGTGTTTTCATTTTCTTTGGGTAAAAACCCAAATGTGGAATTGCTGGGTCATATGGTAGTTCTATTTTTATTTTTTGAGGACACTTCAAGCTATTTTTCATAGTGGCAGTACCACTATGTTTACATTCTTGCCAGCCGTGTACAAGGGTTTGCTTTTCCCCACAGCCTCACCAACTTTTGTTATTTCTTGTCTTTTGGAGAATGGCGATTCGGATAGGTGTGAGGTAACATCACATTACGGTTTTCATTTGCAGTTCTCTGATAATTATGTTAATCAACTTTTCATATATCTGTTGACCACCCATATGTCTTCTCTGGAAAAATGTTTATTCAGTTCTTCTGTCCATTTTTTAATTGGATACCTTGTTTCTTTACTACTGGCTTTTATGAGTTTTTTATGTATTTTGAATATTAGCCCTTTATCAGATGTATGATTTGCAAATACTTTTTTCCATTCTGTAGGTTGCCTTTGCATTTTGTTGATGAATTCATTTGCTGTACAGAAGCTTTTGTTTGATGTAGTTCCACTTATTTATTTTTGCTTTTGTTTCCTTTGCTTTTGGTGTCAAATTTTAAAAAATCATAGCCAAGACCTATATCAAGGAGTTACCACCTATGTTTCCTTCTAGGAATTCTAAGATTGTGATTCTTACATTCAAGTCTTTAATCCATTTTAATTTTTGTGTATGGCATAAGATCACTTATGATGTAAATGATCGAGTTACATTCTTTTGCATGTGGTTGTCCAGTTTTCTTCACACCATTTATTGAAGAGACTGTCTTTTCCCCACTGTATAGTCTTGTATCCTTGGTTGTAAATTAACTGACCATATATGTGGGGGGTTATTTCTGGGCTCTTTATTCATTTCCATTGGTCTATGTGTCTGCTTTTATGCCAATACCATATGGTTTGATTACTATAGCTTTGTATTATACTTTAAAATAATTTTATAGTTTTTGATTACTATAGCTTTGTATTATAGGGAGCATGATGCCTTTGGCTTTGTTCCTCTTAAGAATGCTTTGGTTATGCAGGATCTTTTGTGGTTCCATGCAATTTTAGGATTATTTGTTCTATTTCTTTAAAAAAATGCCATTGGGGCTTCCCTGGTGGCGCAGTGGTTGAGAGTCCGCCTGCCGATGCAGGGGACACAGGTTCGTGCCCCGGTCCGGGAAGATCCCACATGCCGTGGAGCGGCTGGGCCCGTGAGCCATGGCCGCTGAGCCTGCGCATCCGGAGCCTGTGCTCTGCAATGGGAGAGGCCACAACAGCAAGTAATGCAAAAAAGAAAAGAAAATGCCATTGGAAATTTGATAGGGATTGTATTGAATCTGTAAACTACTTTGGGTAGTATAGACATTTTAACAATATTAATTCTTCCAATCTATGAGCACAAAATATCTTTCCACTTATTTGTGTAATCTTTGATTTCTTTTCATTAATGTCTTGTAGTTTTCAATATACAGGTCCTTCACCTCCTTCATTAAATTTATTCCTAGGTATTTTTTGGTGCAGCTGTAAATGGGATTGTTTTCTTTATTTCTCTTTCGGATAGTTGCTATTAGTGTATAGAAACACAAAAGACTTTTGTGTACTGATTTTGTATCCTGAAACTTTACTAAATTTATTAGTTCTAACAGTCTTTTTGATAGGATTTTCTACGTATAATATCATGTCACTTGCAAATAGTGACAGTTTTACTTCTTCCTTTCCATTTTAGATGCTTTGTATTTCTTCTTCTTGTCTAATTGCTTGGGACTTACACTAATATGTTGAACAGAAGTGAAGAGTGGACATCCTTGTCTTGTTCTGACCTTAGAGGAAAGGCTCTTAGCTTTTCACCATGAAGTATGGCAGTGCTGGATTTATCATGAACCTGTCTTCTGCTGCAGTGACAGGCTGATGTTCCAGATAGTAGGTGTGTTGTTAGCATCTTTAGATCTCTGAGGAAATTTAAGCCCTGGCAAAACCAAGACTAACCTGTATCAGTATCAAGAAACAAATCTTTCTAGTTTTAAACCACTAAAGTTTTGCAGTTGTTAGTACAGTGTAAACTTGCCCAACCTGACAAACTCTGTGGTTCTCTCTACATGGAATTCCTTTCCTCTGTGTCTGTTGGGTGAAAGCCTATTTACCCTTTAAAGTCTTGTTGAAATGCTATCACCCTTCTCTGATGTCTTTTCTACTCTACAACTAGAATCCTTGTTCCTCTTATCTGTATCTCTTAGAAGTGTGTGTGTGTGTGTGTGTGTGTCTGTGTTGTGTGTATACTGACACATGCATCATACTATGCTACAGATAGTTGTTTATTTAACTATAACCCTGGCTAAATTGTGACTTACTCAAGGACAAATCTACACTGCAGTAGCAACTATCTCCCCTCACATTTTAGAAAGACCCAACCTGCCCAACTAGAGGGTACATTTTGAAAATTTCCTTTAAGCAAAGTGCAAATAGGTTCTTACCAAGGGATTACAAGTCTAACTGGTACTTGCAATGTCTCTGTCATCTCCTGTAAAGAAAATTGTCTGCCTTCCATTTCCTCCTTCCCACTTTCAGTGGGCTAGAAAGTGGATGTGGTGGGAAGCCAGCATCAACTATGTGAAATAGGACAATATTTTGGAGCATGGGCTGGCAAAGTATGGCTCGTAAACCAAATCTAGCCTGCGACCTGTTTTTGTAAATAAAACTTTATTAGAACATAGCCACACCATCTATTTACATTTTGCCTATGGATGCTTTTGTACTACAATTGCAGAGTTGAATAGTTGCATCATAGACTATAAGTACCTCAGTGTCTAAGATTTACTCTCTGGTCCTTTATAGAAAAAAATGGTGCCAGCCCCTACCCTAGAGGATGGTGGTGTAAAAAGAAAGAAAGTACCTAGATCCTGAATGGCCTGGTGGAGGAAAACTGCTTCTCCCTGACGGACAACCTGCCTACTTCTACACAGTTATCAGGGAGAGAAATAATTGCCCCCTTGTCTGAGCCACTGTATTATCGGGCTTAGGGTACCCTGTACTAAATCTCAGGGCACATGTGAAGTATTTATAACAAACTAATACATGCACTTAACTCATTTTTGTGCCACATAGGTGTTATATAAGTGTATGCTGAGTTTTCTTGAAAGAAAATTTTTCCATAAAGTTTGATGATGAGAATACTATAGCCTTACAACAGTAACATAGTAGGGCTGGGCATTACATGAATGAACATGGATGCGTTTTCTTATTCATATGTAAATGAAATTTTAGAAAGAATTCTAACCTCATACTCCTTGGAATGTGCAATTGTCAAATGTAAACTGGAGACAGGAAAGGATAGGTTCAAGTCCAAGCTCCATTTCTACTAGCTATGTTTGTTTTTTTTTTTTCTTTTTTTTTGCGGTACGTGGGCCTCTCACTGCTGTGGCCTCTCCCGTTGCGGAGCACAGGCTCCGGACGTGCAGGCTCAGCGGCCGTGGCTCACGGGCCCAGCCGCTCCGCGGCACGTGGGATCTTCCTGGACCAGGGCACGAACCCGCGTCCCCTGCATCGGCAGGGAGACTCTCAACCACTGCGCCACCAGGGCAGCCCTAGCTATGTGTTTTGAATTATCACGTGGATCATCACTATCAACCTTCCTGGATTATTGTGGAGATAAATGAGATAAATGAGATATCAGAAAGTACCTAAGAAAAAGTAGGAGCTCTTCAGAAATCATTGGAAACAACATCACGTTTGGATTCAAGTTCAGCTGATTAATCAAATATCAAACCAGAAGTATTCTGGGGCTGCAGGGGTGGCACTCCCATATTGAGGGTCCAATTGGCTTCTTTGTGTGCTGTCAGCTTCAATGGATGGCTTCTGTTTTGTGGTCTGAAATGGCTGTCTGGATCCTACTGCCATGTTCACTTTTCCAGTAAGTAAAGAAGTGGCCATGTTCCTGTGCTCTGAAGGCCATGACTCAGAAGTTGCACACATGACTTTCTTTCTTAGCCCATTTGGGCTGCTATAACAACATACCACAGACTGGGAGCTTATCAACCACAAAAATTTATTTCTCACAGTTCTGGAGGCTGGGAAGTGTAAGATCAAAGTGATCAAGTCCTGGTGAGGTAAACTTCTGGTGAGGGTCTTCTTCCTGGTTCACGGATGGCATCTCCTCGCTGTGTCCTCACATCACGGAAGGGGCCAGGGACTTCTGTGGGGTCTCTTTTATAAAATACTAATCCCACTCATGAAGTCTTCACCCTCATGATCTAAGCACCTCCCAAAGGCCCCACCTCCTATAATACCATCATCTTCGGGTGTTAGGATTTCAACATATATGTTTTAAGAGGACACAAACATACAGACCACTTTCCTTTGCAGGCCGGAGCAAGCATTTCTTTGTACGACCATCTCTCTGTTTGAAAGAGCACAGCTAGTAAATACAATTTTTAGCTGGGTGGCCATGTGCCCAATAACAATTTGGGAGCCCTATTACTAAAGAAGGATAGAATGGATCTGTGAGGAAACCAGCAGTTTCTCCCACAAACATTAACATAGGTGGACATGTGAATTTTGTATCAATTGACTGTTTGATATTTCTCCATTATCTTTCTTTCTAGATCACTGAGCCATAAAATCACATGCATATGCTGAGAACTGTGTCACACTTGAGAGTTAAGATGTAAAATCCCCCTGAGGATAGCCAAAGGCAGACGCATTCACCTTTCAGGGTACATGGCAAGGTTGCAATATAAAAATTAACCACTTCATGGCTCCAACAGAAATTGGTGAATATGAAACAACAAAGCAGACCATTGTTGATTCAAGGAGTATGGGTAGAGTGAAAGAAAGCGGGCATGAGGATAAGGATAGAGAATGTACACTCTTACAATCAGGCCAGGGTGCGAGGCTCCAAGAAGAAACAGGGGATGGGGGCAGGGGAGGGCCCAAGAAGAAGGCCTTGAGCTGTGGGAACAGTGTGACCCAGGAAAACAGAAAATACTATTAGGGATTTGGATAGACATCCTGGAAGATGCAAAGGACAATAAGTTTTCTCTTCTTCAAAAAGAATACAGGCTCACTGTCAGTCACAGGATTAACACAGGTGAAAGAATTAAACAACAATGTTTGGGGGGCATGATTAAGCACTAAAGTCAGCAGAACTTAAAATATTAGATATTTTTAAAGAGTATCTCTGGCTGATCGATTTGTAAAGAGTGAGCCAGAGAGAACACCGATCAAAGATATACTGATCCTTGTACTATGCACTGGTTTTAATGCTGCTATATTTACTTTTTATTTTGTCCAGCATCACTGTATCATTTATTTTTTTAACATCTTTATTGGGGTATAATTGCTTTACAATGGTGTGTCAGTTTCTGCTTTATAACAAAGTGAATCAGCTACACATATACATATGTTCCCATATCTCTTCTCTCTTGCGTCTCCCTCCCTCCCTCCCACCCTCCCTATCCCACCCCTCTAGGTGGTCACAAAGCACCCAGCTGATCTCCCTGTGCTATGCGGCTGCTTCCCACTAGCTATCTCTTTTACGTTTGGTAGTGTATATATGTCCATGCCACTCTGTCACTCCGTCCCAGCTTACCCTTCCCCCTCCCCATGTCCTCAAGTCCATTCTCTACCTCTGCGTCTTTATCCCTGTCCTGCCCCTAAGTCTTCAGAACCTTTTTTTTTTTTTAGATTCCATATATATGTTAGCACACGGTATTTGTTTTTCTCTTTCTGACTTACTTCACTCTGTAGGACAGACTCTAGGTCCATCCACCTCACTACAAATAACTCATTTTCGTTTCTTTTCATGGCTGAGTAATATTCCATTGTATATATGTGTCACATCTTCTTTATCCATTCCTCTGTTGACGGACACTCAGGTTGCTTCCAGGTCCTGGCTATTGTAAATAGTTCTAATGCTGCTATTTTCAAAATTCTTCCTCCAAAATATAGAGTCTGGATTTCTGTCACAAAAATTCTTATTCTAACCTTTCAACAAAAATCAAATGATGAAACATTTGTTGAATACTAAGTAATACCATCTGCTGTGTAGTGTGACCAATATATAGCTGTGGCATCTCAGATGCTTCGGAAATAGGGCAGAAGGAGGAGGTCGGCTCCTACACAGGTGGCAATGCCACACCGTAACTCCATGCTAACCCCGATCTGCAGCAGGAAGCAGAGCCCACTGGACTGAGTTCCTTCTAACTGAGAGATTTCATGGGAAACGTAGCAGTTTAAAAAATCTCTTCAAGGAAGCAAAGATTTAAGAATCACTATCAGTGGAATAGAAAGGCAAGAGCACGTGATGGCAACTCTATGTATCAAAGAAAGAAGGGAATAGAATACAGAGAGTATGTGGGAAAGAGACACACTCGTTACATTCTGTGCAATGGTCTGTCATACTTTATTCCACCAACAGTAACATGCTTCCAACCGGGTCTCTATTCTGCATCTCCAGTGCCAGCACCTCAAGGTAAGCATCCAAGACTCTGTCATCTTCTATCCAGCAACTGTCGTGGCCTCCTGTGGGATTCCACTGTGATCCCTGCAATTCATTCTCCACACGAGAGCCAGACTTCTTTTTAAAAGGCAAGCCCTAGCCAATCTCTTTCCAGCTTAAAACCTTGCAACAGCTTCCTAATGTGAATAGGGGGAAAGCTTATGTTCTTAACTGAACCTTTCAGGCCTTTAAGACTTGGCCTTCTCTAAACTCCCAACAAATGCATCCCAAGCTCACCTCTGCTCGTAACGCTCCTTTCACACCGCTCCACATTGATTTCTTACCTTACGACTCCTGAGCATTCTGATCTCGCCTCTAGGAACAATTTTATTGGGCAAATTCTCACTCATCCTTTAGGTGACATCTTAGGTGTCACTTCCTCAGAAAAATGTCCCCTCCAATCTCAGTTGTGTTTTTTTTTGTTAAAATCTCTCACTAGTTTCTTATGCTTTCGTAGGATGTGTCCCAATTTGCGACATGTGTGATAACTGTCTAATATTTGTCTCCATGATGGCAATTAAACTCCATGAGGGGAGAAACCATGCTGATCTTATTAAATACCTTGTCCTTGATGAATGCCACTCAAAAGGTCTTCACTAAGTAAATGAATTAATGCATGCATGAACGAGCAAATACTTAAGGACTTTCACCAAAGACGCAACCTAACATGATTTTAAAATCCTCCTGACGTTGTGTCTTTACAATGTACCAAGACACACTGAAACAACTACGTTTCTGTTTCAGGGTTTCTAAGGAGAAAAGTAAATAAAAATTCAGACAGGTAAATGAAAATATGGATTTTTGAAGATTGCTCTGCTGATAAAAAGGTAATTATAGATAACAATCAAAGCACATACTTGAAGTGCTGTCTAAACAAATCATGCATTACCTAATTTATGCTCCATACAATGGCCACTATTACCAACCGCATTTGGTAACAGGGAAAGTGAGGCACAGAGCTATGAGGTGATTTCCTCTAGATTGCCCAGCTGTTAGGACAGCAAGGCCTGGAAACCACAGAGGGTAGCTCTTGGTCATAATGCCTCTTTGTTAGTTTGTCCTTTAAGGAAATATATTAAGTTGACAACGGTTTCTTCGAAATTTTAGATTTTTGCTGCCTGAAGTAATGTTTCCTCTACTATAGTTAAAATATGATCTTATCAATAGTAAAAAACAATATTATAGATTTTGAATACAATAAGACACATAGTTAAGTACAGTTTATATGTGAAAAGATAACCTCTATCATGTTAATTCTTTGAGACCATGAATAATCCCATTGTTTGGGGTTTTTTAAAAACTCTGTTAGTGAATTTCTAGTGTTGGAAAGCATTACGGATTCTTGTAAAATTATATCATATCTTACCCAAAATAATGGCATCAATTTAGAGAAAAAATATCTGTTGGTAGTTCAGTAATTACACCAGATGGGTCTTGTTAAACGGAACTACTTGAAGAAGATTTAACTTTTTAGTAAAGAATATTATGGTAGTACCCAATTTTATTTTTAATACAGTACTTTGGAATAACTTTTATATTCTAAACCATGCTTTCTTTGCCCAGTATATATGAACCTAGAATATTATAGGTAGAATTATCCTCTACTAAATCTTATTCTTGCTTTTACTTGGGACAACACTTTCCATATTACTAAAGAATGAAAGCAAACATCTTTAAATTCAATCTGTGTTAAACCAATCCTAATCAGTATCTTTTAGGTCTCTAACTTTTAATAAATGCATCAACTTGTCTCTTGAATGACATAATTTATACACTGATTTAAGTGACCTACATGGCAATAAATTACTATTTTAAACTTTTCTCTGTTAATTAATTTTGCTTCTTAATAGATGCTAAGAAGAGTTAGCATCCTATGTTTGGTATACAGACACACACGTACAAACCCCTACATGTGTAGATATACATATGTATATTTCAACTAACGTAATATGTATTCCAATGAATACATATAACCTAATGGTTAAAACCATGAGTTTTAAATAAAGATTATCTGCATTCCAATCCCGGATCCAAACCGTCTATTAACTTTGTGGTTCTGTGGCGTACTAAATTCATTTATAAAATGGAGATAATACAATTGCATATCTTATAGAGTTTTTGTATAGATGAAATGTGATAAGACAAACTTTTAAGAGGACTTACTCTTAGTGCATGTTCAATAAATATTAGCCATTGTAATATAAATATAAAGTATTTGAGCCTGTTATAACAGAACTTTAGAAATAATATAATAAAAAGTGAAAAGATTTTCAACGCTATTATACTATAGGATTAGAAAAAATTTCAATATATTTATAAAGAGATTTTCTGATTTGTACTGAGACATTCATTTAAAGTAGCACTATTTCTCATTTTCTACTGTATCTCTTATTTTGATTCATTTGTATCTTGTGATATAAAAGGAAAACAGTGGTAAACAACATTTCAACACTCACTGAATCTGTCTATCTAATCTCAATCCATCACTCACCGCTCTTAGTTAGAAATCAAAACCATTCTAAGAAAGCAATACTTACAATGAAGAGTGATACTTTAAGCCTTCCAGTAGGAAAGATTTATGCAAAAACACAAATCAGTATGCAGTGCAGGGTCTGAGGTTGGGTTTTACCAACTGGCACTCTGGAGCTGAGATTTTGGCATATAGAATTTTCATTTGAGCAACAAAATGCATCTAATTGTGTGATTTGCATTCCTTAATCAATGCATGTAGAAAGCAAGAGTAAATAAAGAACGTTTTAATTTTTGAAGTGAAAAATGATTGGCTCTTGGAAAACACTGCCTTCCAAGAATCTTCTCGGCTTAGAGTACATTAATGACATTGTAGGAGAAATGAGAAATTGGGGTAAGTTGTCAATAGATGATGTAAATCAAAGAACTCTAAGCTACATACACCTTCAATGAATATTTGTATATTTGTGTATTCTTAAATATACCTCCCCCAATTTATCTTTTACTATTAAGTATACTTGTTTAATGTTGAATGAAATAATAATGGGATCATAGCTGGGCGTTTTATTAAATTTTTCCACTCACTCAAATCAGGCAAATGCAACATTTACATTTGAATAATGTAAAGAATATAAGAATTCTGTTATTGTTACCATCACTCTCAAAGCAAAATGGAACATATGTCTGAAAGTAACTTTCTGATATTTTCACTTCAAGAATTTCATACAGATAAATGCAGTTATTCATTTTTGCACAAATATTTATTGTATATCAGTCATATGCACACATGAATTTAAGCTACTAATATTTCTTCCCTTATTTTTTTATGATGAACCAAAATGATGTTTAATAGAACATATTGTTATCTTCACACTAACCATTTTATCCTTCTTCCTTGATCTGAGCAACTATCCACCTTAAAAACTGCACTACCTTACATTCACTGCCCATATAGGTGTCCCTGCCAATAGATTCCAGCCTATGAGATGTTAGCAGAAGTAATTGGAGGGAGTTTCCAACAAAGCTCTTTGTTAAAAAAAGAAAGAATTTATTATGAAAGAGCCTTAAGCCCTTGGCCCAAACAGTCTTGCTACCTACATTCCATAATTACAATTCCATCTTAAAGATACAGAGAAGCAAGAATCAGGAGCCTTGTCTCCTAAAGGTTTTGTGAAACTACTTTATGAGACTTCAGCCACTGGACTTGTGCCATGAGAGAAAAATAAACCCAAATCTTCTTTAAGCCATTCTTACTTGGGTTTTCTGTTATGAATATAAAGCCATTCCAAAAATAATGTTTGGGGACCTACATTCCCAGATTCATTTTGTTAATGAACTGTATAAGTTATTTAAGTTTTATAAATTCATTATGGAATATAAGATCTTAAAAACATACTGCATATGTGAGAAAACCTACAGCCAACATTGCACTGAATGGTTAAACATGAAAAACTTTTCGCTTAAGATTAGGAACAAGCCAAGGATACTCACTTTCACCACTTCTATCAACATAATACTGGAAGTTTTAGTCAGAGCATTTGGGCAAGAGAAAGTAATTAAAAGCCAAAAGCAAAATTTTCTCTGTTCACAGATGACATTACCTTGTATGTAGAAGGCTTAAAGTTTACACACGTCTGGGCACTTACACACAGGCACAGACTGTTAGAGCTCACAGACAAATTCAGCAAAGTAGCAAGATAAAAACTGAACACACAAAAATCATTTGCATTTTTATGCATTAACAATAACCAATGCAAAAAGGAAACCAAGAAAATTCCATTTACAGTAGCATCAAAAGAAGAAAATAATTAGGAACAAATTTAACTACAGAGGCAAAAGATTTGTACAGTGAAAACTACAAAGCACTGCTGAAAGAAATTAAAGATCTAAATACATGCAAAGACATCTAGTATTAATGGATTGGAGGACTTAATATTGCTAAGATGGAAATACAACCAAAAACAACGTATAGACTCAACGCAATCTCTAACAAAATTCCAGTGATGTTTTTTGCAAAAACAGAAAAACACCTGAAAATTCATATGGAATCTCAAGGGACTCCAAATAGCCAAACAATTTTGAAAAGGAATAACAAAGTTAGAGGATTCACGATTCCTAATTTCAAAACTTACCACAAAGTGACAGTAATCAAAAGAGTGTGGTTCTGGCGTAAGTCAGACACAAAGACCAAGGGAATAGAAAATATCCCAGAAATAAACATTCACATATATTGTCAATTGATGTACAAAAACAGTGTCAAGAACAGTAAGTGGGAAAGTGTACTCTTCTAATAATTCTGGAAAAACTGGATATCCACATGCAAAAAAAAAAGAAAGAAAGAAAAAGTAGTCAGACCCTTACCTAACACCATGTACAAAAATTAATTCAAAATGGATCAAGACTTCAACTTAAGTGCTAAAACTAAAGAACCTGTAGCACAACACATAGGGAAAATCTTCATAAGATTGAACTGGGCAATAATTGCTTTAATATAACACTAGACACACAGGGGAACAACAGAAAAACTGATAAACTGGATTTCATCAAAATTTTAAAAACTTTCATGCATTAAAAAAAAAACTATCAAGAGAATGAAAGGCAACCCATCTACCAAATGGGAGAAATATTTGCAAATAATATACCCGATAAGACATTAATATCCAGAATATATAAAGAATTCCTACAACTCATCCATAACAAAATAAACCAACCTAATTAAAAAATGAGCAAAGGACTTGAACAGACATTTATCCAAACAAGACACACAATGACAAACAAGCACGTGAAACAACGCTTAATGTTGCTAGTCATTAAAGACGTGCAAATCAAGGCTACAAAGAAAGATATACCACTTCACATCAATTAGGATAGCTAGTACCAAAAAGGGCCAGAAAATAACAAATGTTGTGAGGATGTGGAAAAACTGTAATCCTTGTAAGTTGCTGGTGGGAATATAAAATGGTGCAGCCACTATGGAAAACAGTTTGGCAGTTCTTCGAACAATCAAACAGAATTATCATATGGTCCAGCAATTCTACTTCTATGTATACACCCAAAAAAACCTGAAAGCAAGGATTCAGCGAGATGCTTGTATACCAATGGCCATTGCAGTATTGTTCAAATAGCCAAAAGATGGAAGTAACCCGAATGTCTATCAACAGATGAGTGGATAAACAAAATGCAGTATATCATTACAATGAAATATTATTCAGCCTTAAATAGGAAAGACATTCTTACATGTATTAAAACGTGGATCAACCTTGAACATACGCTACATGAAATAAGTCAGAAAAGGACAAATATTGTATGATTCCAATTATATGAGGTATCTCCAATAGGTAAATTAACAGAGACAGAAAGGGGAATAGGGCCGAGGGGAGAGAGATAATGGGGAAATTGTTGTTTAAAAAAGAAAGTTTCTGTGTGGTATGATGAAAAGTTCTGAAAATGGATAGTAGTGATGATTGTACAACATGGTGAATATACTTAAAGCCAGTAAGTCATACACTTAAAGTATTTAAAATGGTAATGTTTATGTTACTTATATTTTACCACACTTGTTAACAAGGTACTGCAAGGATATTACTTTTCATTGTATAATTATTTAAAAATATGTTTAAAATAATTTTTAAATGTAAATATATAGTATTTATTTTACTTATCTAGGGAAACAATCCAAACGTTATAATAATATAGTAATTTATTACCTAGAATCTTTAAAAAGATTGTAATGAAAAAAATATCAATTTAAGCTTATCATCATGGCATCCATCCTTACGCATTTTTCACATTAAAGAATCCAGGGCTTCCCTGGTGGCGCAGTGGTTGAGAGTCCGCCTGTCGATGCAGGGGACACGGGTTCGTGCCCCGGTCCGGGAGGATCCCACATGCCGCAGAGCGGCTGGGCCCCTGAGCCATGGCCGCTGAGCCTGCGCGTCCGGAACCTGTGCTCCACAATGGTAGAGGCCACAACAGTGAGAGGCCCACGTATTGCAAAAAAAAAAAAGAATCCAAAAGCCATAGAGATTATATAGTTAAAACTAACTTACGCAAATCTAACAATAGTAGAGCAGGGATTTCAATCTAAAACAAATAAGTTTCTCCAACAGCCCTTGAGTATACAGGGACAGGATGAAATCTTAGGTAAGAATCCACTCACCAATTATGATGTCTAGCCTTGGAATTGTGAGCTAACAGAAAAGTTATTTTGAAAATAAACTAAAATAACCCATATTGAATTTCCCCCCTAATTTTATAAGATTTTCCTGTTTTTGCTTTATGTGTTTTACCTTAGTTGAGAGAAAAAGCACAGCAGTTAATGCTTAAAACTCAAGCTTTAGCCATATTATAAGGAACTCTAACGAGCATTCTACTTAATTTACTTTTTCTAATACGCATAGGCCAAATATCACAGCATTTGCAGAGGAAAGGAACGAAGAATGCAGAGTGTGGCCAATTCTATGATGTGCATTCAAAATCATTCTTTAAAGATCAGGAATACAATCACTTTGTTCTGGCGCCTTTGAATGTTAAGCTTCTTTTCTTCGATGGAAATCATGCAGTTTATCTCTGAATATTAAAGCAAACCTTGCTATGGGAGAAAATGGATGCAAACTGTTTTTTCACAGTTAGGATGGGACAGAAAGTAAAACAAGGGATGTTCAATCACCAAATTCAGGAAGAAAATGAATATCCTTAAAATATTACTTCTCCAGTACTCCAAATCCTCTTCATAATCAACATCAATACTGCCAATCTGAACACAAAGTTTTCAAATGTTAAAAGCAATTCCTAGAAGATGTATACAACGCTCATTTCCCACACTGCCTCATGAGAACGGCAGTACTCGACAGGCAACTGTTCTTTTTCCTTTTCTTTTCTTTCTGTAATTGAAGGATAGTTGATTTACAATGTTGTGTTAGTTTCAGGTGTACAGCACAGTGATTCAATCAGTGATTCAGCCAACAGTTCTTAAGCAGCTTCACTTTCAGCTCTTAGAAGACAAGTTAAAATTGAAAGCGAACATTTTTTAACATTTTGTGAACAATAAAACATGTCTGCTTTTGGGATTAGGGAAAAATAGGAAACATTTACTTTTTGAAAATTGTTAGACCACTGGCTTTGGGTACGGTCAATATGTATCAGGAATTGTTTAGAATGTTCTAATAAAAACACATTTCATTCATTCTAGCTCTTGACTTTCAAAGACAAGGCAATTACAAAAAAGAAAGATTGGCAAATAAACATTAGAACATTTCAGCATGGCTTATATTCCTTCAGTGAATGGGTAGTTTTAGAGTACATAATAACAAATTTTAAACTCCCAAACTACGATTGTACCACGTACATGCGGTTAGAAGTTACAAAATGATTCCCAGCACTAAGGCAATTGTATTAGTCCCATATATTTGCTCACAGATATGATAGTTCAGACCAAATTTACCAACAAAGCAATTTCTTGGATGACAACTAAGGGTCTGAAACTGAAAACTTGTCCTACCAGCTCATCCGTAAATGGTACCCTCAGAATCCCACCACTTGTTTAAAGTTGAACCATAGCCCCATGCTTAGAGCATTAGCATATTAGATACAACTTAACTTGTTGATTGACAACAAATGTTTCAATATTTTGGCCTCAAATATTTAGCTTATTTATATGAAAAATCATTACCAATTAGAAATCCTACGCTGACAGTTCACTCATTTACTATTTCAAAGTCCTCTTAGGGTTCCACTTGAGAAAGCTAGCTGCCAAATCACCTAGAGTTAATGAAGCCCTAATTGCTATGGCATAAGCTGGTCTGCTTAAGTTTGCCAACTTTAGGACAATTAGGCATTATTAGTATTACCCACTGACTCACTGAACTATAAAATAAGATTTAGCATTTTATTCTCAACAACCTTTAAGCATCCAAGGAGAAAATGTTACGACTTATGACAACAATGTCTTCTAGAAAAATTAATGAGTCAATAAAAAATAAGGATTCAGGTGGCTTTTCAACTAAGTAGAGCAACGCTCTGAATGTGAATTCTAAATCACATTCACTGATATTAAGATTCAATACTCAAGCATCAATTTGCATAGGAAGATGACTTTTATGAGAATTAAGACTTATTTTTCATCAATATTAAGTAGCAGAATTAAGATAAACTACAGATTAGTGACATCCACTCAAAAGTAGGATGGAATCATTGTCAGGATACCAGAGCTCCCACCCAAAACCACTAGAATCAGTAACGTAGATGATCCGAACAACAGTCTTAACCTAATTTGACATTTACAGAAAACTCTGCTCAACAATAAAAGAATAGACACTCTTTGAGTCCACAGAGAACATTTGCCAAAACAAAGCATGTGACAAGTCATCAAAGAAACCTCAACAAACTGCACAGAATTTAATTCATTCAAATCATGTTTTTGGAACATACGACAATTAATTAACTAATTAGTCCAATAAAAAAATAACTAGAATATCCCCCAGATTCTTAGAAATTAAGCCATACATTTAAAAATAAAATGTAGGTCAAGAAATAAATCACAAAGAAAATCAATAACTCTTTGGAACTAAATGGTAATGAAGGTGTAATATATTAAGTCTTCGGAGATACACATCTGACACAGTACTTAGAGGCACGTCTAAAAAAACGCATAGATCAGAAAATAAGAAAGATTGAGAATAAACTAAGTATCCATCTAAAGAAACTAGAAAATTCTAGTGCAAATTAATCCTAAGAAAGTAAAGGAAGGAAATAATAAAGAACAAAGGATAAATTTGGCAATTTAGTGAAAAGTTCATATTTCTTGAAAACTACTGATTATGAAACCCAACACGAGAAATCCTAAGCGCAGATGATTCCAGCAGTAAGCATTTCCAAACATTTAAGGAAGAAAATGTGGATTTAAAAAAGAAGGGATGCTTGCTTCTCCCTTGTTTAATGAGACCAGCATGTCTTTGATACACAACCTGATAAGGGCACTACAAGAAAGAAAAATTATGGGCAAATCTTTTTCATCAAACAGATGTGAAATCCTCATAAAGTATCATATCAAACTCACTTATATACAGAAAGGATAATACACCACAATTAAGTGAGGTTTATTCTGTGAATGCAAAGTTGGGGGAAATGTAATTTAACACATTAACCACAAAAAGAGAGGCAAATCCTATGAGTGCAAATAAAGTTTGTGATAAAATTCCACACTCTTTACTAAAAACAAAACAAAAATACAAATACTCTTAGCCAAAGCAGGATAGACAAGAATTTTCTGAATATGATAAGATCATTTTTTAAATGCAGCAGAAATTATATACAGCGATGAATTACTAAATGCTTTCTGCTTGAGACTGAGAATAAGAGAAAGATGACTGTTATAACCATTTCTGGTCCACACTGTATTGGAACTCCTATCCAATGCAATGAGGGAGGGGAGCAGAAAAGTTAGCCAAGAAAAATACATCTTTATTCACAGACAACATGAGAACACCTGGAGAGAATCTGAAAGAATCAATAGGTGAAGTTTAAAACTAAGCAAAACTCATCTATGATGAAAAAAGTTAGGTTAACAATAACTCCTGGGTAACGGTGAAAAGTAGTTTCTGCAAGGAACATGTAATAATATCCCATTTCTTGATCTTAGGGCTATGGAGACTGATGTGTTCCCTTTTTGAAAATTTATTGAGATATACAGTTAGGTTTTTATGCATTTTTCTTTATGTATGTTAAACTACCAAAAATTTACATTATATATCATAGGTAATATTTATTGAGGCCCTGAGATAATCACATTTCAAGCATTATGCCATTTAATATTCAAAACAATTTCAGAAGGCAGATCCTGTTTTTAACTTCATTTTACAAATAAAGGAATAAGTTCTTGAAGGTTGATGAAACAACCCAAGTACATACAATACAAAGAGTCCAGAAATTTCAACCCAGATCTTTCTGTTGACAAATGCATTTCTCTTATCACTAAGTGTAATGTTTTCATTGTTTCTTAGTTCTATGTTTTTTGTTTCGTTTTGTGTTATTTTTTTCAAACTCTCTCAACAGTTCTGTTCAAGATTTTGGGCAACCAACACAGGTTAAACTATAATTTTAAATGATTGTGAATTCACAACAGCCATGACCTCAATTGATTACATGCCTGAAAAACCAGTGCTTAGGGAGATAGTGTTGAGGGCATACTGCATTTTACTTACATTCACGCAAGATTGACTCAAGCTGCCAAATGTTTAAAAATCAAAGCCAGACTTATAGTCCAAGCATATATTAAATCAAGTGCACAAATGATTCATAACAAAAGCCAATCCACCTGCCATGTGCTGGCAGCCATGAACGAATCACGGTTACACCTAAATCTGAAAAACTACTCTTCTCGTATATTGTTAATGATGAGATTACAAAAGCAGCAAAGCACAGGTGATAAATGGGTGTCCATAAAATATGACATATTCTCCAGTAAGACCCAAAGTAATTGAAAGAAATTAGACCATGATGGTACTTCTTTCTATTCCATCTACTTTTTTCAATCTCCCAGCAGAGGTTGATACAAGAAGAGAAAATATTTGCTGGTCGATACACAAGGCAGTGAAACCTTCCCACTTTCGTGCAGATGGAAGCTAGCTTAATCTGGTTCATATGTTTTAAGCACATCTTAAAATAAAAACTGGAGGCTGATTTGCACCAAGAAAAACTGTGCATAAAGCTGCAGAAGTAGGCAAGCAATTTAAATTTCCAATATGTCATTGCAATTTTTTTTCAATTTTCAAAGGGGTAATAATGCTACCATTTTCACTTCATCATCTGATTCTTTTTGAAACCCACTCTTACATTTCAAATATTACGTCTGACCTAATTATTTCAAGGATGTTGAAGTTGTTTTAAAAAATCATTTACAATACCCATTATGTTTTGTTTCCACCTACAAATTCATTATTTGAACTTGCTGTCAGAATTCATAGCAATAGAGTTTCCAGCTATAATACATGTATGACATCTGTTATTTTCTCTTGCAAGTGAAGTCCTTGAAGTACTTTGGTAAACTTTGTTAAGAAAATATACAGTAACCATTTTAGCATCATCCTACATAACTGGAAAGTGCTTATCTAACAATTGCCTTTACATCTTTATTGAGTTTTAAAATCATACGCTACTCTTAACAACATAATCAATTTTTTTCCAAGGAAAACAGAAAAGCCAAGCACTATATTTTATTGAAGTGTGTTCTGTTAAAGGGTTGGGTCCTTTATTTACTATTTTACAATTAGTTGGCATGTTTTCCATTTTAGAAAACATAAAAAAGAAAAGACAGACATGCTGAAAATAATTTTGTCTTTGTCTTAGTCTATCATTTCAACCCCTGTTGAATGCAAGCTCCACAAAAGCAGGTGCCATGTAGGTCTTATTCACAAATTTAATCCCAGATTCTATTTGGCACAGTACCTATCGCATAGTAAGTGCTCAGTAAATTTCCATGGAAAGGATGAGTTTGCCATACAAGGTCACCTCTGAGATCTAGGGACAAAGAAACAAAAGACTGTACTTTGATCAAGGGACCCCAAGACCCCAAAGAGGTTCGATGATTTTCCAGGAGAACTCCCAGGGCTCAGCAAACAATCGTACTCACAGCTGTGATTTATTACAGCAAAAGGGTTCAGAGCACAGCCACTCATGGGGTGAGGTACTTAGGGAAATGGGCAGAAGCTTCCAAGAGCCCTCTCCAAATGCAGTCACTCAAACCTGCTTAATTCCCCAGCAGTTAGGACAACATATGTGAAATGTTGTCTCCCGAGGAAGCTCATCAGACTCACAGCCTAGAGTTTTACTAAGGGTTTGTCACATACACACCCACTGCCTACCACATACCAAAATTCCAGACTCCTTGAAGGAAAGTAGATGTTCAGCATAAATCATATTGTTTGCATAAACAGTTTAGACAGAGTGAGACATTGTTATCTCTAGGCATGGTGGGAACCCTTTCAAAATCCCAGTTTCCCAGGTGCCAGCCAAGGGTTAATATTACAAGCAGCCATTTTGATGGAGAGTGGTCTCAGGACTGCTATGTTACTGTTTGCTACACACGCAGGGCTCATTTCAACACATCATGCAAATATAGCGCTGCTCAACTTTTCTATTTTATTCTCTTTTTCCATTTTAACAGAGCCCTGTGGGCAATCTCATTTATCCAATATCACTGATTGTTAGCAAACGTATTTTAACACTAAGTAACGTAAGTAATAATATGCACCTTTTTTAGTGGAAGTTGTGATGAGAACCTTACTAGATAGTACAAAACAAATATAAAACGTCAACTGCCTAACTGGACTTCTGTACTGAGTTATTTTGATGGGTCCAGGGAAGGGTCATTTTTCCAACTGTGACTCATTTTAAAAGGCAGAGACGTAATCTTATTAGTATTTTGCTCCTTGAAGCACTTAGGCTTTCTGTAAATTATCAGTGCCACAAATATTTGTTGAATGAATGAATAAATTTATGAACACATATTTACATATGTTCTTTGAAAGATAAATTTTGCTATTGGCTAAAATTTTAATACTCAAAATTCCTTTAAAATATCGCTGTGCTGCCTCCCAGGTAATTTGTTCTTGTTAAGGACATAGGTTTTTTTCCTTAATGAATTAATAAAAATAAGTCTTAGCTTCAAATGGAAATGCCTGTGTTTAAGAAGGGAGCGTGAATTGGGAAGTTACTGTCTTCCGATGGGAATATAGGATGATTATGGTAAACTGCCTTAATGACACCAACAATTCATTTTGCAAGGACATGCCTCCACCATGTAACTGTGCAGGTCTTCCCAACAAGACGATGAGTACATTGTTCAGCCCCTTGAATCTGGATTTGATCATATGACTTGCTTTGATGAACAGTTTGTCATGATGTCGTGATGTAAGCAGAAGCCTGAAAATTATCTGTGAGATTGGGCTCGTGTTCTTGTGCTCCTATCGTGGCCAAGAGAAGGATGTGCCTGGGCTGGCCCACTACTCCCAAGGGAAGGATGGGAGACGTGGAGCAGAGATGAGTGCCCCATCCAAGCCCCGTCTGGAGCAGGTGACCTCCTGCTAACTCCCACACGTCTGAGTGAACCAAGCCAAGATCAGCTCTGACACATGAGAAATCAACGTTTATTTTTGTATGCCACCTGACTGTTAATAAAAGTCAGGTAAAAAGTCACAGAAGCAAATTATAGGATACATTTTGCCAAGTCACTGTAAGGAGGGTTTGTAACAATACAGAGCACTTACAGCTGACTGGAGGGACATGCCAGGCATTTTCTGGAAATGGCCTTTACAGTCGCAAAGGATTTTTTTGGATCAGTTAAAACCAAAACATAAGACATATTTTGCAAGGGCCATTTTAAGATAAGAGATTGAGTCATTCTAAGTCAAGCATAAAAAGTTAATTTGATGTCATCTTATATTTATAGTCTACAGAAATCTTGACTCCCTGGTTATACTTTATTTTTTAATTAAACTTGTATTTAAACCTAGAACCAGTTGCAGTGTACAGCAAAATCGTACGGCAGAGTGACCGGAAACAGCAAGAGTGGTAAACAGTATTCAAACTATTCTCAAATTGGCCTTGAGTTTCACCAGTGGACGGGTGAAGAGTAGGAAAAGAAACACAAGTCAAACACAAGAATCCATACCTTCATCTCATCTCATGTCTCTCTAATCAAGGGGGAAATAAAGGCGAGACATGGGGAAAAGGAAGTAAGAGCTGTCCTGTTATGGCCATGAAATCTTGAATTTCCAAAGGGCTTGACCGGCTCAGACCCACCCACCAGCTCACAAGAATAAGGCAACCTGCAGCAACAGGTATTTTCTTTTAGACCCCAAATTCAGTTAGAGCCAAGTCCTATCTTATTATATTAGTTAGGATTAGTCCTATCTACTATAAGAAATTAATCCCCAAATGTCAATGGCTTAAAACAGCTAATGTTGATTTATTGTTTATTTAATAGTCCAATGTGGGAAGGTTTTGTCCTTGTCAATCTTCAAGGACCCAAGCTTTGTCCATGTTGTGGCTCCACGCTTTCAGGGCCTCGGAGTCCTCTGCACCAGCCATTGTACAGGAAATAAACAAAGAAGAAAACATACTTGCTTCTTTAAAGGACGAGAAGTCATACTCTCGCTCTTACTTTCCATTGGCAAAGACTAGTCACATGGACACACAGAGGTGAAAAGGAGGAGAGGACGTGCAGTTTCAGGCTATACGGCAGCCTAGCAAAAACTTTACCTAGTGGAAGAGGGAGCACGAATTTTTAAGTGGATAAGTAGCCATCCCTGCCATGCTGATACAACTGTGCTTCGCCCAAGGAGACCAGCACAAGTCTTCAATGTAGCAAATGTTCCATACATATTGGTAGAATAATAGAACTAATGAATTATCTGGACTCATGTACCCACCTTTGTCCTGTAATGTTAATACAGCTATTATTAGTGCCTTTATTGGCTTTCATTGGGTAATTGCTGCAGGCCAGTGGCTAAGCTCATTAACTCACTCTCTGAAATAAATATACCAATATCCCTGTTTTGCTAGGTGTTAAAATCAGAATTCAAGCTTAAGTGTGACTCCACAACTGAAACTTTCAAAGGCATTTAATGAATCCTTCACAGTTTTAGCTCAATCACATGCTGATTTGTAATGTAACATTGTCCATGTATAGACATCTCTTTGCTAGTTATTGCAAGTTCTTAGAGGAGATAATCTCAGTCTTTAATGTTTTTTTCCCTGTACCCCTACCTCTCTCACAGCTTGCATAAATTTAATCTTACAACAATCTCTATTGAAACAGAAAAATAAAAAGCTGAATCATTTGTTTCATGTTGCAAATTGAGTCTATTTTCGTACCTCTGAGGTATGTGTAACGGTGTGTATATTATATAAAATAGTATATATACATATATAGAATATGCATATAAAACAGTAAGTATAGTATGTATATATATATGTGTGATATATATACATGTATATATATATACACATATATATATATATATATACACGTGTATATATATATATATATATATATATATATAAACCAGTAAGTAAATACTGTTAAACCAAATCAGATTCTCACCCATTTTCCTGCTCTATAGACTGCTTTCAAATTAAGGTTTGAAAAAGTAAATGGAAAATATAAATTCAGATAAGATTATGGTTCTGAAAGAGATCCAAATGTTCCAGGGCTACAGGCTGAAAATAAACCATTAATTTAGGGCAGGCTTAATTATGATTTGAAGATATACCTTAAACATCAAAACTATAGGTTCTGATAGAATCCATCACCAATAAATTGTGTGCTTAATTCTGAGCTCTAGCAGTGAGGAGAGCAAACTGTGAGAGGTTTGAGAAACATAATATCCCTATATAATTATTTTGATAGAAATAAAAGTGGTGCTAAATTTTTATTGAATTAGAAGTATTTATTTCAAGCATCTAAAGCTTCTTTTATGTTGAGGTGAGTGAATGGATTTTCCCACCTTTTAGCAAAAACAGGATAAATTATGAAGGCCTTAAATTGTGACTGGAGAAATCCAGAGTGAACAACAAAATGGTGAAAATGCAGTATTAAATTCTTTGTGAGATCACATTTGAGCAGATATATCCCTTTACCTGTGACAGTTTAACTTGTTCCAAAGTTTGGGGGCTAGTGATTTACTAGCATATGCAATTTTACCAAATATTTTTACTGGAATGATTTTATTTTTGAAGTAAACAAGTAGTTTACCTTCATATAAAAATTGAATAAAAATAGAATCCATGATTTATGTTCTCTGTTCCAGTGGATAATTAACATCAGCTACCACATCAGGCAAACTTACAGAACGATAGTGGCTTCTAGAGCCCTTTGTCTCTGACATAAAGCCTAATGAGGGTTGGGTAGCCTTCTTCGATCTTATAGCTATGCTGTCTGTGGCTTCTAAGGCTGCAGAGACAGGCAAGAAGAGCGAGAAACAGGAGGCATGTCCTCTTAACTGTCTTGGCCCCTAACTGACACATGTGTCTTCTGACCATAGTCCATTGGCCAGAACTAGTCATGTGACCACAACCTAATTACAAGGAAGACTGGGAAATATAGGGGGACAGGGGACTATATGATGAGCACTGTGTCTGCTACGTTCCCAGCAAAAACAAGCACCCAGCTGTCCCGAGAGCTAGTCCAGACATTTTCCTATGGATCTTAATACCCTGGCAAACTGTACTTATTGAGATCTTTTTTCAGCTGTGTTCATCACAGCCACCATTTACATAAAAATATATTCCTGATAGAACTGTGGGGGCAGACATTATCATAACATTCTCAGTCTTGTGACTCTGAGTCTGAATTTCTTGAGGTTGACCTAGGAAATTTATTTTACAAGCTTCAAATGATTCACAGCTGAAACCGGGTAACCTGAAACTTGATGATTTAGTAGGCATGCATAGTAGGAGGAGCATGTATGATTTAATAGGGTCTTTCTCATAAAGAAAGATATATTTTTTTCTCATTGGATATGAATTCTGCTTCTCTTGAACAAAACCTAAGTAGCTTGCACCAAAAGCTTTCTGCCTGTATGCACTGCAGGGTTTGTTTTTATTTTTTAAACACTAACTGAAAACTCAACACAGAATAAAAATAACGCAGCCAGATAATATGGATCATACGGAAAGCATTAAAATAAAATAAGGAAAAGAATTTTTGACAGCTTTAAAAGTTTTAGAATTAACGCCATGCCAGTTAGAATGGTATGCTCTAGTCACGTTCCTAAGAAAATGTGATGGCACCGTATTTCACAATACATTGAATTTACTATTCATCACTGATATCTCAAGTATTTCGTAAGCGAATTCTTATTTTAGCAAAGCAAACAGATTTCCTCCAACTCTGCTCATATTGAAACTCTTCCAAATGTTCTTGTATGTTAACTCCTTTTCATTATGATGAAATACAGCCTATTATTCCTATGGACTAGCGGACAAGAGAGGTTAGTTTAACCTAGCCCTCAGTCATGAGCGCTGGAGAAAATACTGTAATCATTCACCTACACCAGACTATTGCAGGCATCCCTTATTGTGAAGTAGTTTAATCAGTAATTTCATTAGAACGATATTACACTGGGCCTTAACTAATGCTCGGTTTTCCTGACTTTGAAATACCAGGTAATGTTATTAAGAGTCACAGAATGACCTCAAAAATCATTCCATTTGTATACTATTTGAAGTCTGTATTCCCTAGACTCTAAGAAGAGGTTTCAGGAGCTCTGATGTCTTGTGTTTTATTTATGCCTGAAAGGGGTTTCTGTCTGGTTTGAGCAAGCTAGGAAATGAGCAGAATTTCCACTAAAAAAACCAAAAAGGCCATTTGAAACAGTCCATGGCAAGCAGCATTCAGCATGGGGAACCCTCCCTTCTTTGAAGTCCTAAACATTAGTAGGTGAACTTTTAGCATTTATTGGTTGCAAAACGGTATAATGACAAGTTTTTCAAATATGAAAAATTATAAAAGAAAGTTGTTGGTAAAGTTGAATCATACACACAGGTTACTTAGACAAAATGAAGAATTAAAAGCATGAAAAAGTAAAAGAGAAAAAAATTTTAGTTAGAGTCGGCATTCATTCTCCCTCTTCCCACCCAGTAAATCATGTGCTGAAATGGTCGCAGGATTGAAGAAAAGAAGGTGCTTGTTCCTTGGTCTTAGCTTTCAATGACTTCTGAGAATGTGAGCATCTTCCACCTTAACAATGATTCTAGTGAAGAAGGTTGAGTATCTGCACACAACACTTCTCCTAAACACCAATCAACATCTCCATCTATTCCTTAACCAACAAAACAGCACTGAAGGAAGAACTTACCATGTTGGACTTACTGAGAAATGATATGCCTGGACACTATCCTTTATGGGAAATCTAGCTGATTTTCAAAGGTAATTTTAGCAATGCGTACTTTTCACTTTACCATCTAATTTAAGATTTGGAGCATCTGAGAAGTTTTAAAAGAGCGTATAATTATCGTAATCAGATCCATAGCCACATCATTATTCCCTCCTGGGGGGCAAAAGTATTTGTAGACACCCTTCAGACCTTCTGAGGGTTTCTCCAGAGGATAATGACCAATACCGTGAGAACAGTGAGCTAGAGATTAATACAGACAAGGTCAAAATCAACTGACCCAGCATGTTAAAAAGCCACAGCGCTCGAGACCCAGGCACCTACTTAGCAAAACAAGTCAATAACCTACTTACAAGACACATTCACCTCTACATGGACAGGGGTACGTAAATCAAAATGAGCATTACTCTCTGATTCAGTCAACCTTCAACAAATAGTATACAAATTACCCACTACCAGGAGGCAGGCCTTGGAGTAAGAGAGGCGTGGGGGTTGAAACTCCCTATCTTACACTTACTACTCGAAAGTTGAAATCGGCAAGCTTTTTTTTGTAAAGCGATAGATAAATATTCGGGGCTTTGTGGGACAGATGGTTTCTGTCGTAACTACTGAGCTCTGTTGGGGCAAAAGAGCAGCCGTAGACAGTGCATACATGGATGGGAATGGTTGTGCTCCAGTGACGCTTTATTACAAAATTAGGCAGCAGGCCAGGCCTAAGGGCGGTAGCTTTCCAACCTCGGGTAAAGGCAGGCTGGAAGGCATCCTCCACAGCTCTGGAAGGCTACACAAGACCCAGCAGCAACTGCTGTCTCTGGGGAAAATAAATTGGATCTGTGAAGTTCAGGGAACAGAGATTTACTTTCCATCATGTAAATTTTCATTATCTTGAATTCTGTACAATGTATCACATTTAAACAATAAAGGAATTTACCCTTGGAAATAATCATTATTCCCATGTAGCAATCAACGTCCCAAGGCATCCACTTTATCTCCTATGCAAAGAGGGTATTATATCTGCTCTCCTTCTTCCATTGGGTCATGGTAAAAAAATAAATCAAACACTGGATGCAAATGTGCTTAATATAAACCTAAAGTACCGCCTAAATGGACAGTGCTATTTTCATTATTTTATTACTTTGGTGAAGGTAGAACAGCTTAATAGCTAAGATCTCAGGTATCAGAGCCAGACTATTAGAGACCAAGCAGAATATTTTCTGTTACCTTTTCCTCTCACCACCTGTGTGTTCAAACAGAAGCCAATTTCAAATCAATACTAGGCTCCAAGTAATTTAGAAAGCAAATATGGCATATTGAAAATTAGTACATAGAAAAAAAGTCCTAACTGGGACCCACACTTTTAATAATTCATAGTTCTTACTTTCTTAAATCTATTCGGTTTACTAGAAAAAATTGAGATAAGGAATATGATTTCTTTTTATCTTTTTTTTTTTGACTTTCCAACTAAATTCTGGAGTCAATCAACTCTGGACCCTGTCCTGTTGACATTTACAATCTCTGTAAACGTTGTACAAATTGGAATTGATCGGGATCAGAATAATGACCTTAGGCGCAATGAAACCTTCAAACACTAAGATTTAATTAGATCATGCAAACATGATAAAGCAAGAAAATAGAAACATGTATTTTAAAATCACCAACGATAAATCTTAAAACTAAAAGAAACTTCA
Organism: Phocoena sinus; assembly: GCF_008692025.1. Classification (NCBI taxonomy): domain Eukaryota; kingdom Metazoa; phylum Chordata; class Mammalia; order Artiodactyla; family Phocoenidae; genus Phocoena; species Phocoena sinus. The sequence goes on along the minus strand of NC_045773.1, from coordinate 16,598,135 downwards.
GGTCAAGCAAGTTAGACTAAACAATCCATTTTCATTAACTATGGATCTCTTGAGATTTATTTCAGAGGCAAATATAAAAGATTTTTGGATTATATCCTCTCTAACAATTGTTTATAACTGCTGGAATGGGTAAGCAAGATGGAAACATTTTAAGAGATAAGAAGAAAGAGAAGTGAATCAACGTAATGAAATAAAGCACTCACTATTTATAAAAAATAATAGTACAGCACTTTGGCAATGCAAAATGTGAACGATCACTGATTAGTAATTGGTAAAACGTACCCTTAACATGGCACTTGAACCATCTAGAAAGTTTGAAAGATTCCTCACTCCTTTAAAGATAGTTTAGCTACAAAATCCACAAAGTAATGAAAGCTGGAGATGAAATGTGGAGTCTTCTGGGTATTTTTTCCAACAACGCATCCAGTATTGAACTGGAAGATGCCATATATGTCATTGAGTCTTACCTTACACTGAGGTAAGGTAGCTACGAGCAAACATATAGGTATGGATACTTCTGAACTCAAAAAGTAATAAACTGGTTGGGAAATGGATTTTGAATAGCAAATTCTCTAGGCAGCCAAAGATGAAAGACTTTCCTGTTTACAAACAGAGGCACCAGAGCAAAGAGCTGCTTCACCGAGGCGAGAGCTAATTAAATCTTTGGGAAATTGTTCCAAGGCATGGAAGATAGAGAGTGAATATGAAAGAGACTAGTTTAAGAGGAGTGCCCTAAGGATGAAGGAAATAAACCAAAATGAAAACTTCTTGGGGAATAAATGGAAAACAAAGAGCCATCTCTGTGGGCTACATTCTCACTGAAGAAGGCGGTGGTGAAGTTGTGAATAATACTGGACATCTCTACTAATAATTAGTAACATCAGAATGGAGCCATTGATATTCCAGAAACCAGACACAGTGATAAAACATCCCATGATGGGCAGAGTCTGCTGAAGGGGTCTCACTAGTCCCAACTGGAGGAAGACCTATAGCTGGTACCCAAAGGTAGAACTGTAGTGCCTGAAGCATGTACAATTTGGGGCTTCTCATTAAGTGATTAAAAAATTACTAATAAAAACTGGTCTAACGGGGGATGCTTATTTGGAGACAAAAGAAACTGCAACTGATTAAGAATATTAAAAACCTAACAAATGCCACAAATATCACAAAATGCAGAAAAAAACCCTCATAATATTTAATTAACATTTTGACATAACTCTGACCCTGCACCTCTGTGTCAAGATGTCAGGGAAATTGGCAGGAGAAATACCATGGAGGCATTCCTAAGTCAGGACGGCTGGCCTGTATCGCACAGACACATGGAAGTGACTTTGAGCCACATGTCGAGCGTATCCCCCGCCCAAGTGAAGCTAAGCGTACCCCCCAACTCCACCTCCTTTAGCAGATCCCATACACAATCATGGCCAAAGTAACTAACAGGAGAAGAAATGTGATGGAAAGCAATTCAGAGGTGGGCGACCGTGGTCCTAAACGATTGAAGTCACAATGTCTTATTTTTGCAAATTTTACAGGAACACATCACAGGCAACACATGGTGTATACTTTGCTGGACTCTTCCAGAACCTGGCGAGGGGCCATGCACACAAGGAGCCCTGCATATTCACTCAGCTTCACTAGCTTCACAGCAAGTTTGCCTCCACACATCCACTGGTGCTTCTGAACTATACACTTGTGGCCATTGGTCAAGGCAAAAATAGCCTGGGGCAGGGGTGTGTAAGTGCCTGGCAGTAAGCTTTTGATTATTGAGGCATCCATTTCAAAGATAATCCATCTCAAATAAAGGTACCGCCAACTGTACGACATAGCTACTAGCAAAACGTCCAGATAAGGAACCAGACTGCCCGCACTCACAAAGTTCCCCTTCTGGAAAGGCCTGGGTGACCTAGATAACTACCACTCAAGTGACCAGCTATTCCCATCCTGTGCCCCAATTCTCTCTCTTACATTTTAAATTCACTAATAAAGAGTGAACCCACAAAATCCTAGGCACTCCATCATTAGACCCCAGTAAAGAGGCGGAACACCAGGTTCTCTCTCTCTCTCTCTCTCTCTCTCTTCCCTCCTTCCCCCTTCCCCAACCTACAACCGTGCTGTGTGGCCCTCAGGCATGTCCTGTACCCTCCAGGACTTAGGCATAGACTGGGAGTTGGGGACTGACATGTACACACTGCTATATTTAAAACAAATAACCAACAAGGATTTACAGTACGGCACAGGGAACTCTTCTCAATACTCTGTAGTAACCTAAAAGGGAAAAAAAAATAGATACGTGTATATGTCTAACTGAATCACTTTGCTGTACACCTGAAACTAACACAACATTGTTAATCAAGTATACCCCAGTAGAAAATAAACATTTTTTAAATAAAAATAAATAAATAAAAGAGAGTAATAACTCTTGCTCCTTCAAAGTTCCCTGATGGTTGCTCCTGACAGGAGTCTTACAATCATAATAAGAATCATAAGGGCTGGTCCGGCCACAGCCTTGGCTTGTGTTGGGAAATGTGTGTAGGGCTCGCCCCAAGTAGTACAGGCCCAGGTGAGTGCCTCAGGCTCTCCTACCGTAGGCTGGGCATCTCTACTGTAAGCTATGACTGACACAAACCAGCCAGACTCTAGATTTTCATAAAAATGATGAGCAAGTTGCAATGTAACTTACCGCCAGCTACTCTGCTTCTACTTTACACTTGTAACACTTATTGAAAATGAGAACACTAACAGATACTTTAAAATATTTAAAGAAAAATTTTGCTTGTTTATTTGACAATCCCAGGCCCTTTCACAGGAAGATTAGTAGGACTTCAGTTCCCAAAGATTTAGAATTTCTAGGCTATATAGTATGATCTGCAGGTTGGTGCTGTCAAGTTCTCTGCTGAAGAAAAATCTACCCAGGAAGAGGATTAAACTCTCTCAGACACTCATCATTTTAGAATAAAAGAGAATGATTCAAGGCTACTGTCGCATTAAAATTCAAATCCCTCTCCAGCACAGACTAAGAAATTTGGCTACATTATTATCAATTAGAAATCTCATCAAGAATCAGTATATTAGATCAGAGAGTTACCAAGCATGTATCTGAGAGAACATTACCCAGGAAAGCTGTGTTCTGAAGTTTTCAGGCAGAACAGAGGAAATGAATATAGATGGAAGAAAATGCTTTCTTCCAGGAAAGGTTTCTGCTTCTAGAGGACAAACTGTAAATGGGCTTTCAGTAAGGGGTGGACACAGGAAGCATCTGGGCAGCTAGAATTCTTGAAGAGGTAAGAAAAATGGAAAAGGAAGAGGTAGAGTGATGTTGAAGTTAAATAATTTTTTGGTTGTGCAGTTTTGCCAATAGCCTGCTTTGCCCTTAGCTCCTAACCATGGTCAAAGCTGCACATTTAATGCCACGAGGTCAAAGCTGTGTGTATAATTGGAGAGGTCAACAGTAAATGCCAGTGAGTGAGCAGATGACCCCTTTTCATGCTAGGAACTTTAATTAGGCGAGGTTTGATAGAGGGCTCGTTCAGGTGACAATCTTCAGCCAGCATTTCCAAAAGCAAGTACAAATACCACCATTCGTACGCCAGATGATGTAAGATGAGGGGCCATTTCGCTTGATGCTTTCATTTTGCATTCTGTTTATCTTAACATAGTAAAGAAAAATTATATCTACCCAGTAAGTTTACAGAAATGATGTTTTCTTTCTAAATTAACCGCTTAATAAGAAAAAGTGGATCAGCTTAGAATAAATAATATTATTTTTGATTAGATGTGAGAAGAATTATAAAGGTGGGGAAAAAATGATGACACCTGGAAAATTGTCATGTATAAACCTCTCCTTTCTTAGGAGTCTATAGAAGAGGCCATTTTTCTAAAGACTAAAAGAGACGCAACACATTTTGCGTTAAGGTGCCTGTACCTCAAATTCCTAAAATTTTATCAGATAAAAATGGATATAGTTAGAAAACCCAAAATATAGCTAAGCTCATTAAGTAAATCTGAGCAGGCAACATGCTCCACATTTTTTCCAATGAGGAGCCTGAGGTCTGGGGTAAGTCAGTAGCTTAATTCCAAAGGTGCAAAGAGCTGAGTTAGGGTTGAACACAGGTCTGCTACCTCCAAATTCTGTTACCTAAGCACTAGTTCAAGATGACATTTTAGAGAAAAATTGATAAGTCAGAGAATCAGTATGGGCAGGAAAATGGTAATGGTCTCAGGTACAACCAGAATACCTACTTCATTAGCTATTTCTAACTACAATTTTACCAACTCCTAGAAGAGAATTGTTAACACCAAATCCTCAGTCAGGATGTTCAACCAGAAAAACATTATAAGAATGATGCATGCAAAAAACTTATTTATGTCTGGGTATGTACACGTACGCATAAATACCTATACTTCCATTATATGCATACGTGACATGGTAGTTTATTGATAAAAATAAACATTATGCCATAAGATGAAGAGATCTGAAGCCTTATCTTCTAGACTCAAATCTCTTACCAGCAATGTGGCTTTGGGCAAGTGGTTCAACTTCTCTAAGCTTCAATTTCCTGAAAACAGGGCTAATAACAGTAGTTGTACAGTTGTTGCAAAGATTAAATGAGGTAATATACAAACTGTGCTGAAAACTGTCCTGGAACATCATCAATGCTAAATAACTATAAGACACTATTATTATCCAGTTGATGGTACAATTTAAAATACACACAAACACACAGAGGTCTCGCTCTTATTTGAGTCCATCATTCATCTTTTTCAATCACAGATTTATATATTAGATAGAATACCAAGATTATCTTCACACTAACATGTGACATAAATGTGGGAAAAAGTATTGAAAATAATTTTAATAATATGGGCACTTACTATTTAGTGAAGACCCTGGCCTGAAAACTTGCAACAGCGAGGGGTGAGTAAGGGGGTAAGTGCTCTAAGTACCTCGATCTTTCCAGCTATTTGCACATCCTGATTCTCTGGTTTACTGCCTTGTTAGGAGAATGTAACCGGGTGAGTGGGGTCAGTGGAAGCCCATGGAAGGGGCAGAGCTGGCTCAGTCTGGGATGGAGATGAGTCTGAATCCCAAAGGATGTTGCAGAGTCTGCCAGGCAGAATGGCAGAGAGAGAGGCAGAGCTTGCCCTGGCAGGTGCCCACTGCGTGAAAATGCCCAGAGGTGAGATGACGCTGCCCGTTCAGGGAACTGTTTGCTGTCCAGTATCGTCTGAGCTTCAAGTACAAGGCGGGGAAGCATGAGAAACTGAGCCTTCTTGGGTTGTAATAGGGCCTGTGTGTCCTGCTCAGGATTTCAGACTTCACCCTGAAGTTGGGAGCAAGTGGAGGCCTTCAAATGGAGGAACTACACGTGGTCATCTTTGCTAATAGGCTACCAGCATCTATGTGATAGCATTCCTTAATCTGGAGTCTATGGACATCTCTTGAAATTCAGTGTGTCTGTGAACTGGGATAGCAAAACTTTAAAAAAAGACAGATTTTTACTGAACAATGTAATGTGTTATTAAAGAAGCACATAATTCTATATCACAGATTTATTTATAACATATTGAAACTTTTAATAAAATGGATTTGTTCTGCAGTTGTATGTATGATCCATTATGCTTTAGAAACTATTCTGAGAAGGGATTCTTAGGCCTCCTCAGACTGCCAAAGGGGTCTATGGCACAAATAAAGATTAAGAACCCCCAAGGAAGGGTTACACACACATGTACAGAGATTCTGAAAGGTAATTCCTGCCATATGCAGGGGAGTAGCCGAGAGTTCAAGTACAAACCACAGATCCCAACAAGGTAACAAATAAACTGGCTTAATTAGAAACCACAAACATTGACAGCTCTAGTACTTTTCTTTACTGTGTTTTCTAGCAAGGAAGCTCAAAATACTAAATTGTCTCTTTCAATACCAGTCATCTGGCAACCGTCCAGGCACTAACCCTGCATGTTATTTCTGGTTGCTTCCGTACATACACAGTTTCACAGTGGACGTTTACTGGAGATTTCTCCCCAGATCTATCTCCCTCCTTCTGGCAATAGCAGCAATCAGTGGGTGCCCCCGTTATGCTCTCTCAGCAAGTATGGTCTTGGGGGTTTTCGCCCCCATCGACACGTATACCAAGGCTAAACCAATCACATTCCACCAACCATATGACCTACGTTTGTCCACTCACAGTAACGCTCAAGATTTTGCAGAACCAGCTGACAAGATTCTAGCTGCTCCCACTGGCTTTGAACCCGAGGGGTTGTGAGGATGGAGCTCCTGCAAACAATTGTCCACCAAAGTAGAGAGGCTTGCAGCAGAGGAAGAAGTTAACATGTGGACAGCAGAGGAAAGAACTAGGGAGAAACGGTTCTGGCGACACATCTGATGCCTGAAGACAAAGCTAACACTGGGCTTTTTAAATTCATAACCCAAGAGGTTTTCTTTTTAATTAATAAAAATAAACTCACAGAGGGATATAAAATTGTCATCACTAGATAGAAAAGATCAGAACAGAAATACCCAAGGTTCGTGTACTTGCTGAGAAAATTCTAGGTAGTTCACAGAGGAACGTAGATTCATTTCTTCTCAATTACTTTGTGACTATGTGAAGTTACAGCTGTTATCATCACGTCCTTGGTGCCCATGCTGTGTTGACCTCATTCCTTAAGCAGAATTTTGTCAAGTGTACTCTGCAAAAGCACGTGTGGCAGGGCCACACAGCGTGAAGGCTAACAGTAGACATTCCTGGGTACGAGGCCAAATGTATTAAATGTCTGGGGAAAATGGAGAGGCCAGAGAATCGATATTTTGCTCAGACAGCTGGTACTGGTGACACACAGAAGGATCTGAGAACCTTCTTCCTTCACAGTTACTTAGGCTGCAGAGTGCATGGAGTGTTGGGCCATGAGGGTTTTGGGGACAGTACTGTACCGATTCTTCACCAGATGTTTTCTGTATGTTTTACTTTATAGTTTCCTATTACTGACTGGATGTTTTGCACTGTGATTTGTGGTGCTCAAACGGTACCATGTGCCGTAATTTCTGAAGACTTTGGTATCTAAGTAGATTCCCAGGACCGATTCTGGATTCAGTTAAGAATGAATGGAGGGAGCCCTGAAAGAGCTATATGTTTTTAAATCATGTTTCCCAGGAAACTCCTGATGGTTAAAAGCCATTGAACTGGAAAGATCAAGGAAAAACTGAATTCTAAGCAGAAGAGAAAGAATATTAAATCCGAAATCTCTGAATTCCCTTTTTACCTGGTCAATCCAGGAGACACAATCACTTTTCTCTATTTGCTATAGGTTTTTCCTTTTTTGGCACACCACACCTTCACCTCTGTAGAGGCTGCAATTCATGGTGATCTCTATATAGAACAATGCAAGCCACTCGCAGGCGCCAGCCAGTTTTTAATTAGGAATATCCCTAAGGAAAGGGCTCGGGCACTCTTACGGGCACTGCTGTGCCCCCGTCTTGTCACTCTCCAGCAGGGCTTAATGCTTAATTTTAGGATATTTTTAAAGTAGGAAATTGAGCATACAATTGAAAATGCAAAAATGCTGCTGTATTCATCAAATAAACTCACTGTGAACTCTGAATTCTGTTTTTGTCCCTCAGGCAAAATTAAGTTCGGGTATGCATGCATTTCAGGAATAGGAAAACCATTATTTACCTCTTTTCAGATGTGAGTTTTGGCATCTCCTTCAAACTAGCTGTAGAAATTGAGCTGCCTATAGGTGAGCAGAAATGTTGCAGTTTCTTATGAAATTTTTTTTACAGTGGTTTTAGGTAGAAATTAGAACGTCCCTACATCGTAAAATCCACTCTCAGTAAAAGGAGGAGGAACTGCATTTTTTAAAGTTTTTCATTCTACCAAATGGACAGAGTTGCCTTAATTTGTTAATTCAAGGGCTTTCCCCTATTTTTTTCTGTGTAGAAAATACAGATTAGACCCTGAAAGGGAGAGACCACAGAGAGAGGTTTTCTTAATCAGTTGCCTGTTTCTATTAAGAAGCCATAAGGAGAACACACATTATTTATTATAAGTGTATCTAGTATTTCTTTAACTAATAAATCTGAAGAGGAAAAATCCTTTAATATAAAATTTCCATTTCTTTTCATGGAAGTTTTAAAACGTTAATGCTTGCACATTTTAATAAACGTTTCTCACATGTCACAACAATAAGGCAAAGAGATCTTATCAATTTTTCCCAAAAAATAAAGGCATTTTTTAAACAAAGACATTCTTAACACTGTACAGGGCACACACAGCATCCTTAAAATGCACTTCCAAATCAACCCTTGGAAATAAAGCTGCAAAAGCATTCATTTCCACTTAATCCAAGAAAAAAGCAACCTGGAACACATGAAGTACAGTGTTGGTATTTCCTATTCCTAGTCACACAGTGTTCATCCACAGTAAGATCTGACTCAGCGTTTGACTGAAGCAGGAACCTACAGAGGCCTTTGTGTTGCGTCAGCAGCTTATGTGATATATGGAACCATTAAGTGTTTGTTCTTATTAGGGACTATTAGCCAACAGAAAATACTGTACACTTGATTCAGCCTTTCACACCTGACCCCATCTCGTGCATGATTTTTTTTTTTTTTTTGCGGTACGCGGGCCTCTCGCTGTTGTGGCCCCTCCCGTTGCGGAGCACAGGCTCCGGACGCGCAGGCTCAGCGGCCATGGCTCACGGGCCCAGCTGCTCCGCGGCACGTGGGATCTTCCCGGACCGGGGCACGAACCCGCGTCCCCTGCATCGGCAGGCGGACTCCCAACCACTGCGCCACCACGGAAGCTCTCGTGCGTGATTTTAATCAAGTGTATCAGGGAGGGTTTGATCAGAGTAGGACCACCATGAGAAACAAATGAGGATAGGACCTTATGCAAATGTGGGAGCAGGGGGTGAGGTCCATGCAAGGCTACGGTTTCTGCATCTGGTTTTGGGCTTCACTTGTTACAGATCAGACAGGCTGGCCTCCAGAAGGGGAAGGTGCATATGAAGCGGGGTGTCAAGGACAAATGGAAACCCGAAAGGATGAACTCTAACACACCAAGACCAATGACTTGCTCCATTTCATGCTATGTGACATGTTGTGTTTAACAAGGTATGGGTCCTCTGCAAATGACAGAGGATACTTATCACGGCACTTTTTCCCTAGCGATGAAAGACTGTGCTTCAGAATCCTTCTAAACACAGCTCTCTAGGCAGGCATTTCCAATTTAGTGGAGCTGATTGAAGAGAAGAAAGCTATTTGCCCCCTCTACTGTTAGCACAGCATTCAGGAAAGGGTTGCCTTTTTATAAGCTTCCCTTAATCTCTTGATCTCAATCTTCATCGATTTTATGATTTAAAGAGGCTGTGGGGTAATTAATCAAGATTTAAAACATTACTTTTTAAGGGAAAAATGAATTTCAAGGTTCACCAACCAACTTATAAATGCTATGCTTGGTAGAGTCCCAAGAGAAAGTATTTTATTAGCAGTAGTAATAATAAAACCTGCTCTTGTGAAGATTATCTACATTTATTTCTATTTGTTCTAAACCTAAAATTCTTTGAGTCTACGTGAAGTTGCTCAAAAGATTAGCCATTAGATTTTTTTTTTTTTAAACATCTTTATTGGGGTATAATTGCTTTACAATGGTGTGTTAGTTTCTGCTTTATAACAAAGTGAATCAGCTATACATATACATATGTTCCCATATGTCTTCCCTCTTGCGTCTCCCTCCCTCCCACTCTCCCCATCCCACACTTCCAGGCTGTCACAAAGCACCGAGCTAATATCCCTGTGCCTTGCGGCTGCTTCCCCCCAGCTATCTACCTTACTACGTTTGTTAGTGTGTATATGTCCATGACTCTCTCTCGCCCTGTCAAAACTCACCCTTCCCCCTCCCCATATCCTCAAGTCCGTTCTCCAGTAGGTCTGTGTCTTTATTCCTATCTTACCCCTAGGTTCTTCATGACATTTTTTTCCCTTAAATTCCATATATATGTGTTAGCATACGGTATTTGTCTTTTTCTTTCTGACTTACTTCACTCTGTATGACAGACTCTAGGTCTATCCATCTCATTACAAATAGCTCAATTTCATTTCTTTTTAAGGCTGAGTAATATTCCATTGTGTATATGTGCCACATCTTCTTTATCCATTCATCCGATGATGGGCGCTTAGGTTGTTTCCATGTCCTGGCTATTGTAAATAGAGCTGCAATGAACATTTTGGTACATGACTCTTTTTGAATTTTGGTTTTCTCAGGGTATATGCCAAGTAGTGGGATTGCTGGGTCATATGGTAATTCTATTTGTAGTTTTTTAAGGAACCTCCATACTGTTCTCCACAGTGGCTGAACCAATTCACATTCCCACCAGCAGTGCAAGAGTGTCCCCTTTTCTCCACACCCTCTCCAGCATTTATTGTTTCTAGATTTTTTAATGATGGCCATTCTGACTGGTGTGAGATGATATCTCATTGTAGTTTTGATTTGCATTTCTCTAATGATTAATGATGTTGAGCATTCTTTCATGTGTTTGTTGGCATTCTGTATATCTTCTTTGGAGAAATGTCTATTTAGGTCTTCTGCCCATTTTTGGATGGGGTTGTTTGTTTTTCTGTTATTGACCTGCATGAGCTGCTTGTAAATTTTGGAGATTAATCCTTTGTCAGTTGCTTCATTTGCAAATGTTTTCTCCCATTCTGAGGGTTGTCTTTTGGTCTTGGTTATGGTTTCCTTTGCTGTGCAAAAGCTTTGAAGTTTCATTAGGTCCCATTTGTTTATTTTTGTTTTTATTTCCATTACTCTAGGAGGTGGGTCAGAAAGGATCTTGCTGTGATTTATGTCATAGAGTGTTCTTCCTATGTTTTCTTCTAAGAGTTTGATAGTTTCTGGCCTTACATTTAGGTCTTTAATCCATTTTGAGCTTATTTTTGTGTATGGTGTTAGGGAGTGATCTAATCTCATACTTTTACATGTACCTGTCCAGTTTTCCCAGCACCATTTATTGAAGAGGCTGTCCTTTCTCCACTGTACATTCCTGCCTCCTTTATCAAAGATAAGGTGTCCATATGTGCGTGGGTTTATCTCTGGGCTTTCTATCCTGTTCCACTGATCTATCTTTCTGTTTTTGTGCCAGTACCATACTGTCTTGATTACTGTTGCTTTGTAATATAGTCTAAAGTCAGGGAGCCTGATTCCTCCAGCTCCTTTTTTCGTTCTCAAGATTGCTTTGGCTATTCGGGGTCTTTTGTGTTTCCATACAAATTGCGAAATTTTTTGTTCTAGTTCTGTGAAAAATGCCAGTGGTAGTTTGATAGGGATTGCATTGAATCTGTAGATTGCTTTGGGTAGTAGAGTCATTTTCACAATGTTGATTCTTCCCATCCAGGAACATGGTATATCTCTCCATCTATTTGTATCATCTTTAATTTCTTTCATCAGTGTCTTATAATTTTTTGCATACAGGTCTTTTGTATCCTTAGGTAGGTTTATTCCTAGATATTTTATTCTTTTTGTTGCAATGGTAAATGGGAGTGTTTTCTTGATTTCACTTTCAGATTTTTCATCATTAGTATATAGGAATGCCAGAGATTTCTGTGCATTAATTTTGTATCCTGCTACTTTACCAAATTCATTGATTAGCTCTAGTAGTTTTCTGGTAGCATCTTTAGGATTCTCTATGTATAGTATCATGTCATCTGCAAACAGTGACAGCTTTACTTCTTCTTTTCCGATTTGGATTCCTTTTATTTCCTTTTCTTCTCTGATTGCTGTGGCTAAAACTTCCAAAACTATGTTGAATAAGAGTGGTGAGAGTGGGCAACCTTGTCTTGTTCCTGATCTTAGTGGAAATGCTTTCAGTTTTTCACCATTGAGGATGATGTTTGCTGTGGGCTTGTCATATATGGCTTTTATTATGTTTAGGAAAGTTCCCTCTATGCCTACTTTCTGGAGGGTTTTTATCATAAATGGGTGTTGAATTTTGTCGAAAGCTTTCTCTGCATCTATTGAGATGATCATATGGTTTTTCTCCTTCAATTTGTTAATATGGTTTATCACATTGATAGATTTGCGTATATTGAAGAATCCTTGCATTCCTGGAATAAACCCCACTTGATCATGGTGTATGATCCTTTTAATGTGCTCTTGGATTCTGTTTGCTAGTATTTTGTTGAGGATTTTTGCATCTATGTTCATCAGTGATATTGGCCTGTAGTTTTCTTTCTTTGTGACATCCTTGTCTGGTTTTGGTATCAAGGTGATGGTGGCTTCGTAGAAGGAATTTGGGAGTGTTCCTCCCTCTGCTATATTTTGGAAGAGTTTGAGAAGGATAGGTGTTAGCTCTTCTCTAAACGTTTGATAGAATTCACCTGTGAAGCCATCTGGTCCTGGGCTTTTGTTTGTTGGAAGGTTTTTAATCACAGTTTCAATTTCAGTGCTTGTGATTGGTCTGTTCATATTTTCTATTTCTTCCTGATTCAGTCTTGGCAGGTTGTGCATTTCTAAGAATTTGTCCATTTCTTCCAGATTGTCCATTTTATTGGCATAGAGTTGCTTGTAGTAATCTCTCATGATTTTTTTATTTCTGCAGTGTCAGTTGTTACTTCTCCTTTTTCATTTCTAATTCTATTGATTTGAGTCTTCTCCCTTTTTTTCTTGATGAGTCTGGCTAGTGGTTTATCTATTTTGTTTATCTTCTCAAAGAACCAGCTTTTAGTTTTATTGATCTTTGCTATTGTTTCCTTCATTTCTTTTTCATTTATTTCTGATCTGATTTTTATGATTTCTTTCCTTCTGCTAGCTTTGGGGTTTTTTTGTTCTTCTTTCTCTAATTGCTTGAGGTGCAAGGTTAGGCTGTTTATTCGAGATGTTTCCTGCTTCTTAAGGTGGGCTTGTATTGCTATAAACTTCCCCCTTAGAACTGCTTTTGCTGCATCCCATAGGTTTTGGGTCGTTGTGTCTCCATTGTCATTTGTTTCTAGGTATTTTTTTATTTCCTCTTTGATTTCTTCAGTGATCACTTCATTATTAAGTAGTGTATTGTTTAGCCTCCATGTGTTTGTATTTTTTACAGATCTTTTCCTGTAATTGATATCTAGTCTCATGGCGTTGTGGTCGGAAAAGATACTTGATACAATTTCAGTTTTCTTAAATTTACCAAGGCTTGATTTGTGACCCAAGATATGATCTATCCTGGAGAATGTTCCATGAGCACTTGAGAAAAATGTGTATTCTGTTGTTTTTGGATGGAGTGTCCTATAAATATCAATTAAGTCCATCTTGTTTAATGTATCATTTAAAGCTTGTGTTTCCTTATTTATTTTCATTTTGGATGATCTGTCCATGGGTGAAAGTGGGGTGTTAAAGTCCCCTACTATGAATGTGTTACTGTTGATCTCCCCTTTTATGGTTGTTAGTATTTGCCTTATGTATTGAGGTGCTCCTATGTTGGGTGCATAAATATTTACAATTGTTATATCTTCTTCTTGGATCGATCCCTTGATCATTATGTAGTGTCCTTCTTTGTCCCTTTTAATAGTCCTTATTTTAAAGTCTATTTTGTCTGATATGAGAATTGCTACTCCAGCTTTCTTTTGGTTTCCATTTGCATGGAATATCTTTTTCCATCCCCTTACTTTCAGTCTGTATGTGTCTCTAGGTCTGAAGTGGGTCTCTTGTAGACAGCATATATAAGGGTCTTGTTTTTGTATCCATTCAGCCAATCTGTGTCTTTTGGTGGGAGCATTTAGTCCATTTACATTTAAGGTAATTATCGATATGTATGTTCCTATTTCCATTTTATATATTGTTTTGGGTTCGCTACTATAGGTCATTTCCTTCTCTTGTGTTTCGTGTCTAGAGAAGTTCCTTTAGCATTTGTTGTAAAGCTGGTTTGGTGGTGCTGAACTCTCTCAGCTTTTGCTTGTCTGTAAAGGTTTTAATTTCTCCATCAAATGTGAATGAGATCCTTGCTGGGTAGAGTAGTCTTGGTTGCAGGCTATTCTCCTTCATCACTTTCAGTATGTCCTGCCACTCCCTTCTGGCTTGTAGGGTTTCTGCTGAGAGATCAGCTGTTAACCTTATGGGGATTCCCTTGTGTGTTATTTGTTGTTTTTCCCTTGCTGCTTTTAATATGCTTTCTTTGTATTTAATTTTTGACAGTTTGATTAATATGTGTCTTGGAATGTTTCTCCTTGTATTTATCCTGTATGGGACCCTCTGTGCTTCCTGGACTTGATTAACTATTTCCTTTCCCATATTAGGGAAGTTTTCAACTATAATCTCTTCAAATATTTTCTCAGTCCCTTTCTTTCTTTCTTCTTCTTCTGGAACCCCTATAATTTGAATGTTGGTGCGTTTCATGTTGTCCCAGAGGTCTCTGAGACTGTCCTCAGTTCTTTTCGTTCTTTTTTCTTTATTCTGCTCTGCAGTAGTTATTTCCACTACTTTATCTTCCAGGTCATTTATCCGTTCTTCTGCCTCAGTTATTCTGCTATTGATCCTATCTAGAGTGATTTTAATTTCATTTATTGCATTGTTCATCATTGCTTGTTTCATCTTTAGTTCTTGTAGGTCCTTGTTAACTGTTTCTTGCATTTTGTCCATTCTACTTCCAAGATTTCGGATCATCCTTACTATCATTATTCTGAATTCTTTTTCAGGTAGATTGCCTATTTCCTCTTCATTTGTTAGGTCTGGTGGGTTTTTATCTTGCTCCTTCATCTGCTGTGTGTTTTTCTGTCTTCTCATTTTGCTTATCTTACTGTGTTTGGGGTCTCCTTTTTGCAGGCTGCACGTTCGTAGTTCCCGTTGTTTTTGATGTCTGTCTCCAGTGGCTAAGGTTGTTTCAGTGGGTTGTGTAGGCTTCCTGGTGGAGGGGACTAGTGCCTGTGTTGTGCTGGATGAGGCTGGATCTTGTCTCTCTAGTGGGCAGGTTCACGTCTGGTGGTGTGTTTTGGGGTGTCTGTGGTCTTATTATGATTTTAGGCAGCCTCTCTGCTAATGGGTGGGGTTGTGTTCCTGTTTTGCTAGTTGTTTGGCATAGGTTGTCCAGCACTGTGGCTTGCTGGTCGTTGAGTGAAGCTGGGTGCTGGTGTTAAGATGGAGGTCTCTGGGATATTTCCACCGTTTAATATTATGTGGAGCTGGGAGGTCTCTTGTTGACCAGTGTCCTGAAGTTGGCTCTCCTACCTCAGAGGCAGAGCCCTGACTCCTGGCTGGAGCACCAAGAGCCTTTCATCCACACAGCTCAGAATAAAAGGGAGAAAAAGTAGGGAGAATTAGTAGGAGTATGAGTAAAGAAAGAAGGAAAGGAGGAAAGGAAGGAAGGAAGAAAGAAGCAAAGAAGGAAAGAAAGGAGGGAGGGAGGGAGGGAGGGAGGAAGGAAGGAAGGAGGGAAAGAAGGAAAAAAGACAGAAAGAAAGATGATACAGTAAAAATAAAATAAAGTATAATATAGTTATTGAATTAAAAAATATTTAGAAAAAAAAAAAGGGACGGATAGAACCTTAGGACAAATGTTGGAAGCAAAGCTATACAGAGAAAATCTTACACAGAAGCATACACATACACCTTCACAAAAAGAGGTAAAGGGGGAAAAATCATAAATCCTGCTCCCTGAGACCACCTCCTCAATTTGGGGTGATTCGTTGTCTAAAGGAGGGAAGGAAGGAAGGAAAGAAAGAAAGAACGAAGGTAAAGTATAATAAAGTTATTACAATTAAACTTAATTATTAAGAAAAAGAATTTTTTAAAAAAAAGTCATGGACGGATAGAGCCCTAGGACAAATGGTGGAAGCAAGAGTATACAGACAAGATCTCACACAGAAGCATACACGTACACATTCACAAAAAGAGGAAAAGGGAAAAAAATCATAGATCTCGCTCCTAAATTCCACCTCTTCAATTTGGGATCATTCCTTGTCTATTCAGGTATTCCACAGATGCAGGGTATATCAAGTTGATTGTGGAGCTTTAATCCGCTGCTTCTGTGGCTGCTGGGAGAGATTTCCCTTTCTCTTCTTTGTTCTCACAGCTCACAGGAGCTCAGCTTTGGATTTGGCCCTGCCTCTGCGTGTAGGTCGCTGGAGGGCATCTGTTTTTTCGCTCAGATAGGACGGGGTTAAAGGAGCCGCTGATTCGGGGCCTCCGGCTCACTCAGGCCGGGGGTTGGGGGATGGGGGAAGGAGGGGCACTGCGTGCGGGGCGGGCCTGCGGCGGCAGAGGCAGCGTGACGTTGCACCAGCCTGAGGCCCGCCGTGCGTTGTCCCGGGGAAGTTGTCCCTGGATCCCGGGAACCTGGCAGTGGCGGGCTGCACAGGCTCCGCGGAAGAGGGGTGTGGAGAGTGACCTGTGCTCGCACACAGGCCCCTTGGTGGCGGCAGCAGCAGCCTTAGCGTCTCCCGCCCGTCTCTGGGGTCCGCGGTTTTAGCCGCGGCTCGCGCCCGTCTCGGGGGCTCGCGCCCTCAGCCGCGGCTCGCGCCCGTCTCTGGGGTTTGCGCTTTCAGCCGCGGCTCGCGCCCGTCTCGGGGGCTCGCGCCCTCAGCCGCGGCTCGCGCCCGTCTCTGGGGTTCGCGCTTTTAGCCGCGGCTCGCGCCCGTCTCTGGAGTTCCTTTAAGCAGCGCTCTTAAACCCCTCTCCTCGCGCACCAGGAGACAAAGAGGGAAGAAAAAGTCTCTTGCCTCTTCGGCCGGTGCAGGCTTTTCCCCGAACTCCCTCCCGGCTAGTCGTGGTGCACTAACCCCTTCAGGCTATGTTCAAGCCGCCAACCCCAGTCCTCTCCCTGAGCTCCGTCCAAAACCAAAACCCGAGCCTCAGCTCGCAGCCCCGCCCGCCCCGGCGGGTGAGCAGACAAGCCTCTCGGGTTGGTGAGTGCCGGTCGGCACCGATCGTCTGTGCAGGAATCTCCCCGCTTTGCCCTCCGCACCTGTCGCTGTGCACTACTCCGCGGTCCCGAAACTCCCCCCTCTGCCTCCCGCAGTCTCCGCCCGCGGAGGGGCTTCCTAGTGTGTGGAAACTTTTCCTCCTTCACAGCTCCCTCCCACTGGTGCAGGTGCCGTCCTTATTCTTTTGTCTCTGTTTTTTCTTTTGCCCTACCCAGTTACGTGGGGAGTTTCTTGCCTTTTGGGAGGTCTGAGGTCTTCTGCCAGCCTTCAGTAGGAGTTCTGTAGGAGTTGTTCCACGTGTGGATGTATTTCTGGTGTATCCGTGGGGAGGAAGGCGATCTCCGCGTCTTACTCTTCCGCCATCTTCAAGGTCCCCCCAGTACATCAGCCATTAGATTTTAACAATGGGACTAAAGTCAAAAGGGGTCATGCTTTCAAAACAGCAGACTGGGATGGAGCTGGCCACTGTCTTCATTCAGCCTCTCGGGGAACTCTTCTATAGGTACTGCATTCATAAATTTCACGAGGGTGTGAACTTCATTTTCTTTCTGCCCTTAATCACATTTAGTTTAAAGCTGCCTTTCTTTAGATTCACTCATTTGATCTGCATTCTGTCTATCAATAAATTCATTTCCTCTGTGTGATCTTTCAGCTCCTATTGTCCCCTCAAATCTTCTCTGCATGTCAGATCTGGTGTTTCCTTAAGATTTCCTCTTTTACCATCTATCGTTATTCTTCACCCATTCATATACTGCTTGTTCTTCACTAGAAACATTCTGGTTTATTCGTACTTCTTTCAGCGTTGTAAGAGTCATACTATATTTAGCACAGAATTGAGCCAGAGTATTACAACACTTGTTCCGAATTATACATTTCTATGATAGCCATAGAATTAAAAAGAAATTACTTTTTTTTCTATCCATATCATACTACTTCCTCATATTCATCTTGTGGTCAGTTAAACTCCTGAACACTTCCCACACAAGGCGTTTTAAACCCCAGTGCCATTCCTGTAACTGCACAGCTGGAATACTGAGACTCGAGAGCAGGTCATTATATTTGTCATTTTTATAGTTTACTGGCCTCAAAAATAGAATGGGAATGAGTTGAGTCCCCAGTGAGTATTTTTATTGAATCTACACTTTTTAAGCAATCACTACGACTTTTTCTACATGCTCAGGAGTCAACCTTACACAACATTACTTTGGATTTTTCTGGCTTGGTAGCAAGTTCACTTGTGTACTCTGAACTGTATATTCATATTGTTAAGAGACTGTAAGCCGCACAAGTGGGAATTTGTTAGCTGCTTTGCTCCCTGATGTATCTCTAGCCGTAGGCCCTCACTCGGATCTGTAGAATGGATGAATGAATGTAACAGGCACTTTCCATATACTGAATTGTTTTATCTGCTTAATAGCGCCAAGAGGTAAACACTATTTTTATTCCATTTTACTGATGAGGAAGTAATGCATTTACTTACAAATTCAGAGAGGATTTTGACTGATTACTGGAAATCAGTTCTAACATGTATATGGAAAACAAGAAACTACAGCCCAGGAAAGAAATAGCCAAATTTCCAAAACTAATGCGATTTTCTTTATATAAAAAACACAGCTGGGCTTCCCTGGTGGCGCAGTGGTTGAGAGTCCGCCTGCCGATGCAGGGAACACGGGTTCGTGCCCTGGTCCGGGAAGATCCCACATGCCACGGAGCAGCTGGGCCTGTGAGCCATGGCCGCTGAGCCTGCGCGTCCGGAGCCTGTGCCCCACAACGGGAGAGGCCGCGGCAGTGAAAGGTCCACGTACCGCAAAAAAAAAAAGCAAAACAGCTATTCACTTAAGCAAAATTTGAGCACTTTTTCACCAAAAACTGTGTTACATGCTACGAAGAATTAGGAGATGAAGGACAGCCCCTGGCCTCAGAGAGCTGTCAATCATGGTGAAAATAATAGAAATCATGTACTGAGAAGAAACAGGATGGAGATGAAAAACCACTCATATGCTCACTCAATGTCTGAGTGGACATAATCCAAACTCACAAACAGGCAATCATTTAAAATAAAAAGTGACCAAAGGCCCAAATGGTAGTCACAATACTGGAATCAGATTTCAAAATGAAATATGAGAGGAAGCCCTTCTGGACTGCATAAAAGCTGACAGGATGGGCACCATTATGAGATGCAGACCAGGATTTATGAAAAGACTTCATATTGATAAGAAAACCATTGATGCTGTATTGCCTCATAAATAAGAGTGTGGCTGACCATATATGTACAAAATGAAGTTTATTCCTCATTGATGTAGATGGAATTAATTAACTGAAGTCAGCCAGGTTTTCAATGGGTCTAGCTTGACTAGTTACGATCTGTATCTATTCTCCATTCTTGATCTTAGAACAGTTCTTTAGTCACAGGACTTTCTAAGTTATAAAGACCTTTCTTGGATTTTTTTCTTTTGTCACACATACCAACAATATACTCAAACAAATTATCAATTTAAAGTTTCGAGCCTGACAGTTCTAAGCATAAAACTCTGAAGTTTTAATAACCTATAAAGCTTGTGTCAAATGCTTAACACACACCTGTTCCAACACAGCTGGCGTCTGTCATATACTTGTAAACTATTTGCCTTAATTTGCTTGTCCTAGCAAGAGTAAGCATGTGATATGAGAGATTAGACTGAATTTCAGTCCAAAGAGACATTGGGGAGATGATTTATGAAATAATAAAAGCCAGAAATGAAATATTTTGTTAGATGATTCCTTTCTTTAGATGGCATATTAATCTCACTCTCACCACTACTTGTAATTCCAATCAGGAAGGTCATGGTCAAAGCCAATGCTTCTCTTAATTTCAGCCAGAAACCTGACTTTTACCCCATTTTTTATTTCTATACTTTCTAATGATATAAGAAGCAATTTTGGCTTACTTGGTTTCTGATGAGAAGCCCTTGTACTACATGAGTCACTCTGCCTTACTGCTTTGATTTCTTTCATTTTCTATCTTTTTTTCAGGCTTCGGTTTCTTAGAGCAGTTTTAGGTTCACAGGAAAATTAAGAGGAAAGCACAGAGATTTCCCAAGTATCTCTATACATGCAGAGGCTCGCCCATTATCACCTTCCAGATGGTACACTTGTTACAACTGATGAACCTGCACTGACACATCGTAATTACTCAATGCTAATCGTTTACCTTTGCATTCACTCATTGGTGTTGTACACTCTTGGGTGTGGAGAAAGGTTATAATGACATGTGCCCATTGCTAAAATATCATACAGACTATTTTCACTGCCCTGTGCTTTGTCCATTCAATCCTGCTCCCATGTCCACCTCTGGCAACCAGTGACCTTTTTACTACTTTTGCCTATTCCAGAAAGCCTTAGAGCTGGAATCATACAGTATGTAGCCTTTACAGATTGGCTTCCTTCACTTAGTGATGTGCACTTAAATTTCCTCCACGTTTTTTAAATTGCTTGATAGCTCATTTCTTTTTAGTGTTGAACAATAGTCCATTGTCTTGATGCACCACTCTTCATTTACCCAGTCATCTACTGAAGGGCAGTTTGATTGCTTCCAAGTTTGGGCAATTATGAATAAAGCTGCTATATACAACTACGTGCAAGTTTTTTTTTTTGGTGGACTTTGTTTTTGGCTTTTGACAGTTTGACTATGATGTGTCTAAGTGTGGATCTATTTGAGTTTATTCTACTTGGAATTTGTTGAGCTTCCTGTATGACTAAATATTCATAAATGCTTTTCATCAAATTGGGGATGTTTGGGGCCATTATTTCTTCATATATTTTTTTCTGCCTCTTTCTCTCTCTCATCTACTTCTGGAACTCCAACTATGCAGATGGTATCCCAAACGTCTCTGAGACTCTGTCCATTTCTTTTTTTCATTTTTGTTTTATTTGACCTCAGACTAGATAATCTCAACCTATCTTCAAGTTTGCTGATTTAGAACCTGCCAACTCAGATCTGTTGTTGATCCTCTGTTGTAAATTTTTCACTTCAGTTATTTTAATTTTCAACTCCAGATTTCCTATTGGTTTCTTTTTAAAATAATATTAATCTCTTATTTGCTGAGATATCATACTTTCCTGTAACTCTTTACATGTAGATTCCTTTAGTTCTTTAAACGTATTTATTATAGCTGCTTCCAATGTCTGAACTTCCTCTGGGATATTGTCTAGTGATTGTTTTCTTCCTGTTTATGGAGCATATTTTCCTGTTTCTTTGTGTGTTTTGTAATCTTTTGTTAAACAATTGATGATTTAAATAATTTACTGGGACAACTGTGGAAATTATAACCAACTCTCCCCACCAGAGTTTGCTGTTGTTGTTATTGTTGCAGCAGCAAATTTATGTAAAGTTTGTATTTTTATCATATGCCACTCAAGTCTCAACTCAATTAACTCTGTGGTCAGTGAATCACTGGACAGAGATTTTCTTAATTGCTTTAGATGGCTCAGTCTCTCATCCTTTGCCAAATGACTCTGTGTGTGCTGGAACAAACCTTTAAAATTTTGGCAGTTTATAGCTCTGCCTTAGCACTCACTTCCCCCTTGTGCAGAACTCCAGTGTCAGACAGAGGTGAGAAATCAGGGCTTTCTCGGGTCTTTCCTGGGCATGTGAACAGCCCTGCATATATGCATGGCCTTCTAGGTTATCCAGAACATGTCAGAGATTTCAAAGCCTCCTATGATATCTCATTCCTCAATTTTTCTTTTTAAGTTTTCTTGGCCATCTTCTTATTTACCCTAACTGGTACCACTGCCTCAGGAAGCTTTAAAGTTAAACAGTCGCTCCTAATTATTTTCAAGTACCCTGAGGATAAGGCTTTTTCTGTAGTATAAGCTGTGAGTAAGTCAAATAAAGACAAATACTAAAAATGGAGCTTTTCCAGTGAGCTGTCAGATAGTGAAGATTCTCTGGGTGTGTGATTATGGGGGGAGCTGCAAACCCATTCTGCCTCTCTAGTTACTGCTAGGCCACTACTTCCCACATATATTGTGTTTGCAAAGTTGCTGATTTTCAAGGCTACCAAAGACTTGGGGAATAGGGAGTATAAATAGAGCAAATTTAAAAGTTTGCTGTTCTTACCAAGATCTAGCTATTTTTCTTGGATAAGCTCTTATTCTATTGTTGGAAGCCTTTGATTAATTTCCCTGAGCCCTGAAAAAGTTGGTTTTCACTATTTTTTCAAGTATATTTATTACCCTTGGGTAGGAGCAAATTTTCAGAGGGCCTTACTGTGCCATTCCAGAGTACTTTTTTTCTGGTTTGCTTTTTCATTTTTGTATCAGATTAATTTATTTCATTGTTCTCCATATATGGCTTTCTTAAGCACCCTATTCAACGAATACTTTCAGCATCATTTGTTGTAGAACTTTATGATTTCAAACTGTTAAAAAACTGCAACTGCCATGTATATCAATATCATGAGACTTTATATGACTCTGGTAGAGTTTATAATAAACAGTTTGTATTTTTTTTTTTCTTTTGCGGTATGTGGGCCTCTCACTGTTGTGGCCTCTCCCATTGTGGAGCACAGGCTCTGGACGCACAGGCTCAGCAGCCATGGCTCACGGGCCCAGCCGCTCTGCGGCACGTGGGATCTTCCCGGACCGGGGCACAAACCCGTGTCCCCTGCATCGGCAGGCGGACTCTCAACCACTGTGCCACCAGGGAAGCCCTATAATAAAGTTTTTTACAGTGATCATGGTAAATATCCAAAACAGAACTTTGCAATAGAATAATGATAGATAGCAGGGTTAAGAATTTTGAAATGTGCAAAATAAAGGTTAGAACATTTTGATCTGTCTAAAATAGTAATGTTCACTTAAATAGAATTACAGGAAAAATCACAAAAAGGTAAAATAATTACAAGGATTCATCATTTTTTCTTGGGGAAATACACATCAGATGTCATTTTAGTTAAATGGAATTAACCATGCACAGAAGAGAGTGAGAGAAAAAAACTGTGGGCAATTCTGCTCACCATGCATGAGTTGAGGTTGTTAATACAAGTTGGTTCTTACAGCTACGAATAAGTTAAGTGTCTCATTATGCTGCATCTCATTCTAGTGTTTAAAGATACAGTGCTGGAGAACTCCATCTGCAAGACCGTTTTCTTCTGGGTGCACGTCGTACATGTAAGTGTCACTATTCTCATACAGCATTTTATATATATATATATATATATATATATATATATATATATATATATATATATATATATATATATATCAGACATAGTGAATTGAATAGGGTCCCCCAAAACTCATGTCCGTCAGAAACCTTAGAAGGTAAACCCAGTTGGAAATAGTCTTTACTGGGGTAATTGGTTAAGATGAGGTCATACAGTACAAGGGTGGGCCCTAAATCCAATGACCGGTGTCCTCATAAAAAGAGGAGAGGGGTTTCAGTGTCTAAGGCTCCACGCTCCCAATGCAGGGGGCCCGGGTTCAATCCCTGGTCAGGTAACTAGATCCCACATGCCACAAGTAAGTATTCACATGCCACAACTAAAGATCTCGCATGCTGCAACGAAGATCCTGCGCGCCACCACTAAGACCCGGCACAGCCAAATAAATTTTGAAAAAAGAAAAAGAAAGAAGTTTAAAATGGCAAGTTGAAAAAAAAAAAGGAGAGGACTCACAGAGATACACACAGAGAAGAAGTCCATAGGAAGACACAGGCAGAGACTGGAGTGATGCAGCTATTCAATACAAGCTAATAAACACCACAGATTGCTAGAAGCCACTAGAAGCAAGGAAAAGGAAGGTTCTTTCCTAGAACCTTCGGAGGGAACATGGGCTAGTAATGCCTTGATTTTGTACTTCTACCCTCCATAGCTGTGAAAGAATACATTTCTGTTGGTTTAAGCCACCCAGTTTGTGACACTTAGCCTTAGGAAAGTATTACACCAAGTATCCCATATTTGGGGGGAAATATAAGGAATTTTCAAGGGTAAATTTAACTAGACACAGTTCAGCATTACTTTCATGTTAGGCACTGACCTAAAACTATCCCCTCACATCACTTACATGACTGCAACACAAAGAATTTCATAATTGTAAATGCACAATTTCTTTTGAAACTATTTAAAACATAATGTATATAAGTACTAAAATGTGATCTGTATTGTTGGTGATATCATTCAAATGCTCTGGCCTTCAATTTTTTCACTGGGAAAATGAGACTTCAGAGCCTAATCGGTTACAGCCATTTTTCTATATGCACACAGAAATTTGTATAAATTCCTCTGATGAAATTTAGACTGTTATGGAGTATGTAAAATCTTTGAGTCCAGGAACATTATTTTACTGTCTTTTATTTCACATAGAATAATATCTTTCCTGTGTTTTCCAAGCACCCACACATTGCCTATATCATACTAGACAATCAAAAATGTGTTGTAAGGATACTATCTGGTTAATACCAGAATAATACAATTTTAACGCTGAACAAGAACTTTAAAAGGACAGTACAACTGGCAAAATCTAAATCTTTCCTTTTGGGAACTGAAGCTCAGAGAGATTATAGCCACAGTGAAACTACAGTCCAGATTCTCAACCTCATTCTTTGATAAAAAATTGCTATTCTTGGGCTTCCCTGGTGGCGCAGTAGCTGAGAGTCCGCCTGCCGATGCAGGGGACACGGGTTCGTGCCCCGGTCCGGGATGATCCCACATGCCGCGGAGCGGCTGGGCCAGTGAGCCATGGCCGCTGAGCCTGTGCGTCTGGAACCTGTGCTCCGCAACGGGAGAGGCCACAACAGTGAAAGGCCCGCGTACCCCAAAAAAAAAAAAAAAAAAAAAAAAAAAAAAAAAATTGCTATTCTTATTAGGAGAGGTCCCAACATGCTTTGCAGAATTGGCATAATGGGTTAAGATGGTAGGCTTCTGAGGCTGACTTCCTAGGTTCAAATTCTGGCTCTACCACAAACTAATTTTCTGACTTGAGCAATTAATGCAATCTCCCTGGAACTCAGTTTCCTCACCTGTGGAATGAATTAAAAAATCATACCTCCACATCATAGAGTTATAAAGAGGGTTAAATGACTGTTAAGACATACAGGCAGATAATAAGGGCACCAAGAATGTTAGTGGCTACTATGATTACAACCAAATGTCTGTACCTTCGTAAAGAGGTGTTATGTAATGCACTTTGTGGCCTAATTCTAACTGTGTTTGTTTTGCTGGTTCATACAGCCCAGGGTTTCTGACCCTAGGCACTATTGACGTTTGGGGATGGATAATTTTTGGTTGTTGGTGGCTGTCCTTTGCACTGCAGAATGTTTACTGTCATTCCAGGTCACTATATGCCAGTAGCATACATTCCCTTCCTTAGTGTGACAACCAAAATAGTCACCCTGGGGGAACATTACTTCTGATATAGAACTACAGCTCTCCTCTTAAGTTCTCTGAGGGCTGGGAGTAGCTCTTATGTCACTTTTTTAACTCCCAACTATATGGCCTCATGCTCTCCAATAAACACTGTATTTCATAATTTGTTATATTATTCAATAAGTGATGTATATAGCCTGTTGAGAATTTAAATATTAGAGGCTATAATAAAGGGGTTTTTCCACCCTCACTCTCCCACCAAGACTTATAACTGGTAGCTACCTCAGTGCTTGGAATATGAGAGGTATTTCAAGAATGATGGCTAAATGAATGAATGTTGGTGGGAGAAATTGCTCCCTTCATTGAGAAGGGTGAAATGTCTCCCCTATGCATTGAATCTTTATCATGTAGGAGGCACTCTACTAGATGCCTTACATACATTGTAGCAATTTGGTAAAATCCCATTTTGTAGATAAGCAAACCAAGGTTTAGTTCAAAGTCACACAACTAGTAAGAGAGAGAAGCAAGTTTTCGGTGCATATCTTTCTAAATCCTCATCTATACCTTTTATCCTTTTGATATCATGAAGTTCAAATTAACACTCCTACTGCCCTGGTGACACAGTGGTTAAGAATCCGCCTCTCAATGCAGGGGACACAGGTTTGAGCCCTGGTCCGAGAAGATCCCACTTGCCGTGAGCAACTAAACCCATGCACCACAACTACTGAAGCCTGTGCACCTAGAGCCTCTGCTCTGCAACAAGAGAAGCCACCGCAATGAGAAGCCCGTGCACCACAATGAAGAGTAGCCCCCGCTCGCCGCAACTAGAGAAAAGCTGCGTGTAGCAACGAAGATCCGACGCAGCCGAAAATAAACAACTTATTTTTTTAAAAAATCAACAGTCCTAGAATGAACAGGATCATTTATTTATAGTATCAGCCTTTTGAATTTGTTCCCTAAGATTATACAGACACAGTAGAAAGTTTTATATCCAAATAAATGCAATAGAAACTAATGAAATCATCTGAGGATGGCTCTGAAAGACACTTTTACAATGTAAGGTTGAGGAAAAGCAAGCAGCTAACTGTCCCAAAGCATTTATTCATCAGTCACAGGCCCAGACAAACTTATCTTGTTTGACATACATCTCATCACCACTACTCATGCTTGTAGCTCTCATTTCAACATGATATGTCCACAGCGGAAGGTCAGTCTCAAAGATTTACTATGTCATTAATCAATATTCAGTGCCACAGAGCAAATAAACCACAAACACGCTGAATCTGCCTGTTCAGTTGTCTTTAATACCGTCACCCCAAAGGGACTGAGATCTGAACGTGCTCATCCTGGGGCCGAGCGTGTGTGTGCGTAACCGCACATGTGCCAGAACGGTCTCACCTCAAAAAATTAAAAACTACTTAATCATGACTTATCACTTTCCTCAGATCACATTATACCTTCATAAATTATAACCAACCCTGTTATTTTTGAAATAGGCTTTAAAAAATCACATGTAACCCCATCTTGTTTTAGGAATATAAAGACTGATCAATGCCTCTTAGTGGATAGCATTCCCTTCAAACGTGTAAGCTCTTCAACAAAAATGAAACAACCCAGGTGACTCGGATGTCTCTTTAATGGCTGCTGGCCAGCATATAGGTTTTGTTGTTTGGGAACAGATTTTGCTCCCTTTGGACATAATACCATAGGCGATACACTAACAATTGTGTACATTCAAACTAGATTATTTTAAATTCAATCTTCAGCTGTACTGTAAATAAGAAACCGCATGTGCGTTTGTTGCTTTTCAGTAATACTGAAGAATTGCTAAATTAGCACAACCTTGTAAATCCACTATACTTCACTAAAAAGATAAATAAAATTTAAAAAAATTTAAAAAGAGGTGCTTAGAAGTGTACAAAATGTACAGTCACTAAAATAGCTAATTTTTTCCTTCTCTCCCCCTTTGAAAGGAATGGGATTTGGTTGTTCCTACACTAGCTAGAACCATGATAAAAACATACCATTAATTCATAATGTAGGTATTGTAATAAGTTAGTAACGATCTTGCGGGTTTGTTTTTCAAATTTCATTTTATTTTGATCAGATTAGTATATTGCATGAATTGTTTTAGGTATTTTCTTTTTTCTTTATTTACAACAAAATTTTTTTTATTCCTTTAAGTAACAACGGAAAATAAGCCTTTTTTCCTTCTTTTCTCTAATATTCGCCCATGAATTAGAATATACCAAACACAAATTTAAAATAATCCTGAGCATCATTTATTACTTATCACTTTAGTTCAAGAATAGTTAAGTTAACCACTGACACTGCTGACCAAGTCCTACTTGCTAAATAACATGGGAAAGTGAAAACTGAATGGGACCTGTTTAGGCCGTGGCCTGGGCTTTAACCATCTCTTCCAACACCGGTTGTCTACTATTATTATGTGACCAGCTCTGGTCATTATTTTATATTTATTCTAGCAAATCCAGCCCCTGTGGCACTTAATACTGCCATTGTCAATCAGTCTACAGTAGTGACTGCCTTTACGGCTCCTGCTGTGTGGCACGTCCAGTGTCCACTGGGTTCTGGGAGAGACACCAAAGAAGAGGCCATTTACGGCTCTGCTGAGGGTGAATCAAGCTCTAAGAGCGAAGGCTCAAGGAGGAGGGCTGATTCCTACAGCACAGAAAGGCCTTAAACATTCTCATTTTTGATTGGACTAAGAAAAAAAGCCCACAATTTCAAGGCTTTTCTACAAAGAGATGCACTCTGAAAGATAATACACAGCTCTGAAGGGTGAATACGGAGGTTACAGGGACCCCTTCACCAACTTCCCACACTCCTTTCTCTAAGTGACAAAGTTGTGGGGCATGGCTGGCTGTTAGAGATTGAGGTAGGGGAGGTACTGATTTACTTTACTTCCTTGCACTGCAATTTTATTTATTTTTAAATAGATCTTTATTGGAGCATAATTGCTTCACAATACTGTGTTAGTTTCTGTTGCACAACAAAGAGAATCAGCCGTATGCATACATATGTCCCCATAACCCCTCCCTCTTGAGCCTCCCTCCCACCGTCCCTATCCCACCCCTCTAGGTGGTCACAAAGCACCAAGCGGACCTCCTTGTGCTATGCAGCTGCTTCCCACCAGCCAACTATTTTACATTTGGTAGTGTATATATGTCGATGCTACTCTCACTTTGCCCCAGCTTCGCCGTCCCACCGCATGTCCTCAAGTCCATTCTCTACGTCTACCTCTTTATTCCTGCCCTGCAACTAAGTTCATCAGTCCCCTTTTTTTTTTTTTAAGGTTCCATATATATGGGTTAGCATACGGTATTTGTTCTTCTGACTTACTTGACTCTGTATGACAGACTGTAGGTCCATCCACCTCACTACAAATAACTCAATTTCATTTCTTTATATGGCTGAGTAATATTCCATTGTATTTATGTGCCACATCTTTTTTTATCCATTCATCTGTCGATGGATATTTAGGTTGCTTCCATGTCCTGGCTGTTGTAAATAGTGAGGCAGTGAATATTGTGGTACATGACTCTTTTTGAATTATGGTTTGCTCAGGGTATATGCCCAGTAGTGGGATTGCTGGGTCGTATGGTAGTTCTATTTTTAGTTTTTTAAGGAACCTCCATAGTGTTCTCCATAGTGGTTATATCAATTTACATTCCCACCAACAGTGCAGGAGGGCTGCCTTTTCACCACACCCTTTCCGGCATTTAGTGTTCCCAGATTTTTTGATAATGGCCATTCTGACCAGCGAGAGGTTCCTCATTGTAGTTTTGATTTGCATTTCTCTAATAATGTGATGTTGAGAATCTTTTCATGTGCCTCTTGGCCATCTGTATGTCTTCCTTGGTGAAATGCCTATTAAGTCTTCCACCCATGTTTTAACTGGATTGTTTGTTTTTTTGATATTGAGCTCCATGAGCCTCTTGTATATTTTGTAGATTAATCCTTTGTCTGCTGTTTCATGTGCAAATATTGTCTCCCATTCTGAGAGTTGTTTTTTTGTCTTGTTTATGGTTTCCTTTGCTGTGCAAAAACTTTTAAGTTTAATTAAGTCCCATTTGTTTATATTTGTTTTTATTTCCATTATGCTAGGAGGTGGGTCAAAAAAGATCTTGGGGTGGTTTATGTCAAAGAGTGTTTTTCCTATGTTTTCCTCTAAGAGTTTTATAGTGTCCCGCCTTACATTTAAGTCTTTAATCGATATGCAGTTTATCTTTGAGTATGGTGTTAGGGAGTGTTCTAATCTCATTCTTTTGCATGTAGCTGACCGCTTTTTCCGGCACCACTTATTGGAGAGGCTGTCTTTTCTACATTGTATGTTCTTGCCTCCTTTGTCGTAAATTAGGTGCCCATATGTGTGTGGGTTTATCTCTCGGCATTCTATGCTGTACCATTGATCTATCTTTCTGTTTGTGTACCAGTACCATACTGTCTTGATTACTGTAGCTTTGTGGTATAGACTGAACTCAGGAAGCCTGATTCCTCCAACTCCATTGTTCTATCTCAAGATTGCTTTGGCTATTCAGGGTCTTTTGTGTTTCCATAGGAACTGTAAAATTTTTTGTTCTAATTCTGTGAAGAATGCCATTGGTAGTTTGATAGGCATTGCACTGAATCTGTAAGTTGCTTTAGGTAGTATAGTCATTGTCACAATATTGATTCTTCCAATCCAAGAACATAGTATATTTCTCCATCTGTTTATGCCATTTTTGATCTCTTTCATCAGTGTTTTATAGTTTTCTGAGTACAAGTCTTTTGCCTCCTTAAGTAGGTTTATTCCTTGGTATTTTATTTTATTCGTTTTGTTGCAGTGGTAAATGGGAGTGTTTCCTTCATTTCTCTTTCTGATTTTTTGTTGTTGGTGTATAGGAATGGTAGCGATTTCTGTGCATTAATTTTGTGTCCTGCAACCTTACCAAATTCATTGATTAGCTCTAGTTTTCTAGTGGCATCTTTAGGATTTTCTATGTATAGTAACATGTCACCTGCAAACAGTGACAGTTTTACTTCTTTTCCATATTGTATTCCTTTTATTTCTTTTTCTTCTCTGATTGCCGTGGCTAGAACTTCCAAAACTATGTTGAATAAGAGTGGCCAGAGTGGACATCCTTGTCTTGTTCCTACTCATAGTGGAAATGCTTCCAGTTTTTCGCCACTGAGTATGATGTTTGCTGTGGGTTTGTCAAATATGGCCTTTATTATGTTGAGGTAGTTTCCCTCTATGCCCATTTTCTCCAGAGTTTTTGTCATAAATCAGTGTTGAATTTTGTCAAAAGTTTTTTCTGCCTCTTTTGAGATGATCATATGGTTTTCATTCCTTAATTTGTTAATGTGGTGTATCACACTGATTGATTTGCATATATTGAAGTATCCTTCCATCCCTGGGATAAATCCCACTTGATCATGGTATATGATCCTTTTAATGTGCTGTTGGATTCTGTTTGCTAGTATTTTGTTCAGGATTTTTGCATCTATGTTCACCAGTGATATTGGTCTATAATTTTCCTTTTCTGTGATATCTTTGTCTGGTTTTGGTATCAGGGTGATGGTGGCTTAGTAGAATGAATTTGGGAGTGTTTCTCCCTCTGCAACTTTTTGGAAGAGTTTGAGAAGGATTGGTGTTAGCTCTTCTCTAAATGTTTGATAGAATTCACCTGTGATACCATCTGGTCCTGGACTTTTGTTTGTAGGAAGATTTTTAATTACAGTTTCACTTTCATTACTTGTGATAGGTCTGTTTATATTTTCTAATTATTCCTGGTTCAGTCTTGGAAAATTGTACCTTTCCAAGAATTTGTCCATTTCTTCGTGGTTGTCCATTTTATTGGCATATAGTTGTTTGTAGTAGTGTCTTATAACCCTTTGTATTTCTGCAGTGTCAGTTGTGATTTCTCCTTTTTCATTTCTAATTTTATTGATGTGCATCCTCTCCCTTCTTTTCTTGATGAGTCTGGCTACTGGCTTATCAATTTTGTTTATCTTCTCAAGAACCAGCTTTTAGTTTTATTGATCTTTGTTATTGTTTTCTTCGTTTCTATTTATTTCTGCTCTGATCTTTATGATTTCTTTCCTTCTACTGACTTTGGGTTTTCTTTGCTCTTCTTTCTCTAGTTGTTTTAAGTGTAGGGTTAGATTGTTTATTTGAGATTTTTCTTGTTTCTTGAGGTGGGATTGAATTGCTATCAACTTCCCTCTCAGAACTGCTTTTGCTGCGTCCCATAGGTTTTGGGTTGTCGTGTTTTCATTGTCATTTTTTTCTATGTATTTTTTAAATTTATTCTTTGATTTCTTCAGTGATCTCTTGGTTATTTAGTAGTGCACTGTTTAGCCTCCATGTATTTGTGTTTCTTACAGTTTTTTTCCTTTATTTCCAATCTCATAGCGTTGTGGTCAGAAAAGATTCTTGATATGATTTCAATTTTCTTAAATTTTCCCAGGCTTGATTTGTGACCCAAGATATGATCTATCCTGGAAAATGTTCCATGTGCATTTGAGACGAAAGTGTTTTCTGCCACTTTTGGGTGGAATGTTCTATAACTATCAATTAAAGCTATCTAATCTATTGTGTCATTGAAAGCTTGTGTTTCCTTATTTATTTTTTGTTTGGATGACCTGTCCATGGGTGTAAGTGGGGTGTTAAAGTCCCCTACTATTATTGTGTCACTGTTGATTTCTCCTTTCATGGTTGTTAGCATTTGCCTTATGTATTGAGGTGCTCCTATTACGGGTGCGTAAACATTTATGATTATTATATCTTCTTGAATTGATCCTTTGATCATTATGTAGTGTCCCTCCTTATCTCTTGTAACAGTCTTTATTTTAAAGTCTATTTTATCTGATATAAGTATTGCTACTCTAGTTTTCTTTTGATTTCCATTTGCATGGAATATCTTTTTCCATCCCTTCACTTTCACTCCATATGTGTCCCTAGGTCTGAAGTGGATCTCTTGTAGACAGCATATATATATAGGTCTTGTTT
Source organism: Phocoena sinus (assembly GCF_008692025.1). Lineage (NCBI taxonomy): Eukaryota > Metazoa > Chordata > Mammalia > Artiodactyla > Phocoenidae > Phocoena > Phocoena sinus. Next base: position 16,565,890 of record NC_045773.1, on the reverse strand, counting down.
CTGTATCCATTCAGCCAGTCTGTGTCTTTTGTTTGGGGCATTTAATCCATTTACATTCAAGGTTCTTATCGATATGTATGTTCCTATTACCATTTTCTTAACTGTTTTGGATTTGTTTTGTGGGTCTTTTTCTTCCCTTGTGTTTCCTACTTATAGAAGTTTCTTTAACATTTGTTGTGAAGCTGGTTTGGTGGTGCTGAATTCTCTTAGCTTTTGCTTGTCTGAAAAGTTTTTGACTTCTCCATCGAATCTGAATGAGATCTTTGTTGGCTTGAGTAATCTTGGTTGTAGGTTTTTCTCTTTCATCACTTTAAGTGTATCCTGCCACTCCCTACTGGCCTGCAGAGTTTCCACCGAAAAATCAGCTGATAACTTTATGGGGATTCTTTTGTGTGTTATTTTTTTTTCCTTGCTGATTTTAATATTTTTTCTTTGAATTTAATTTTTGTCAGTTTGATTAATATGCCTTGGTGTGCATTTCCTAGGGTTTATCCTGTATGGGAGTCTCAACGCTTCCCGGATTTTGGTGACGACTTCCTTTCCCATGTTAGGGAAGTTTTTGACTATAATCTCTTCAAATATTTTCTCAGACCCTTTCTTTTTCTCTTCTTCTGGGACCCCTATAATTCGAATGTTGGTGCATTTAGTATTGTCCCGGAGGTCTCTGAGATTGTCTTCAACTCTTTTCATTCTTTTTTTTTATTATGCTCCTTGGCAGTTAATTCCACATTTTGTCTTCCAGCTCACTTTGCTCTTCTGTCTCAGTTTTTCTGTTATTGATTCCTTCTGGTGTATTTTTCATTTCAGTTATTGTGTCGTTCATCTCTGTTTGTTTGTTCTTTAATTCTTCTAGATCTTTGTTAAACATTTCTTGTATTTTCTTAATCTGTGCTTCCATTCTATTCCCAAGATTCTGGATCATGTTTACTATCATTACTCTGAATTCTTTTTCAGGTAGATTGCCTATTTCCTCTTCAGTTATTTGGTCTTGTAGGTTTTTACCTTGCTCCTTAATCTGTGACATATTTTTTTGCTGTCCCTTTTTTTTTTTTTTTATGAGTGGGACTGTGCTCCTGTCTTACTGTTTATTTGGCCTGTGGCTTCCAACACTGGAGTTTGTGGGCTATTGGGTAGAGCTGGGTCTTGCTGCTGAGATGAGGAACTCCAGGAGACCTCACTCCGATGAATATGCCCTGGGGTCTGAGGTTCTCTGTTAGCCCAGTGGTTCAGACTTAGAGCTCCTACTGCAGGAGCTTCGGCCCCACCCTGGGCTTGTGAACCACGATCCCACAAGCCACGTGGGGTGACAAAAAAAAAAAAAAAAAACAATAACAAAGTAAAAAATAAAACGGGACTAGGAAAATAACAGATATGTTAGACAGAATATAAAAATAAAAATATAGATGAATCAACAACTGGAAGGTCCATCAGTATCACAGTAGTAAAAAAGAGGAGGATCGAAAAGAAAAAAAAACAAAGTGGGGGGAAGGCCTTGACTGTGGAGGTGTGGGGCCTAAGCAAGGGTGAGGTTGGGTTGGTGGGTGGGGCCAATGCTCAGGACCCACAGGGCTGGAAAAGGCCCTGGAGGCTGTGCAGGGCGGGGCTGAGGCTCAAGGAACAGAAGGGGCCAGGCGTGCCCCCCACCCCTGGTCTCAGAGGGTGGGGGACTCACCTGGGAGCCCAGCAGGCTTCCTGGGCTTGAGTGAGCAGGGCATACTCCCTCTGCTCCTCTCCAGCTCCTCCCACCTGCCTCTCCTGCTCTCCCCGGCCTCCCCTTCTATGTCCCCAAGGACCCACATGGCCTGGATGGGGATCTGGAGGGCAGGGGACTGGCCTGGGAGCTCAGCAGCCTCCCCAGCCCGAGTGGGCCAGGTGACACCCTCCACTCCTCTCCCACTCTTCCTAGAGAGTACCTCCAGCTTGCCTCTCCTGATCTCCCAGGCCTCAGGGGCACTGATCCTGTCTGGCCTTCACTTCTCCTCCCCCCTCAGTCCCCCTATGTCCTACTGGTTCACTTTGGGGTTCCTCCTGTCTTCTTGGGCATAAGAGTCCCCCACCAGCAGCCCGCAGGCTCTCTAGTTGTGTGGAGACTCTAACTCTGCATCTTCCCACACCGCCATCTTGAGTCCATCCTGTTTTAGGTATTTTCATTATATGAAATTTACCATGTGTCAGAGAAGATTTAATCAATTTAAGTGTTGAACTGGTAGCAGAACTTTTACATTTGTAGTAATTCAGAATTAGTAAGGAAAACAGTTCACCAGTGTCTGGTTTTATATTAAGGTGCTCAGGTTGAAATAAAGTGGTATAAAAAGCAAAACCAACCAACAAAGAAAAGTGCTAAAGCATGTAAGTTTAGTCTCCAAATTCCATTCAATTTAAGATTATTTTCTGTCACATACAGTCAGTCAGAACTTGGTTATAAATAAATTACATATTAGATATTCAACTTTAAAACAATTGTTTCCATGTTGGAACACATATTTCACTATGTAATTACAAGTTATTTCTACAATCAGTCTATACAACTCTATTTAAGTAATATATATAGCTGAAATACATAGCATTATTTCAACTACAATCAACCACTAACTATATAATTTTTATTGAAAAATATATTTAAAATTCTTGGAAAACAAACTTAAGTTCCTTAATGGTGATGACTTAATGGCACTATTAGAGTCAAGAATTCCATCAGTAACATAATGTAGAGAAAGATCATGCTACTGGATAGTGAAAAGTTCTGTTATCTTTTTAATTCAGTTCAAACTTATTCAATATTGATTCTATTTTGAACACATGGATTCTGCACTCTGCATGATCATAGCTGAAAACAGGAAGCAAATACAACTATAAATAAAAGCAATAAAGTGAGTTAAGAATAACAATGGACTGAATACAAGTTAGAGATTACATAGGGAGGAGAAGAGGAAGTGGAGTTGGGGGCTTGGGGTTTAACAGACACTTCACTGAGGAGGGGATTTCTGCAATGCTTAGATGAGGTCACATACATAGGGCATATTTAGGAGATTTAATCTAGAGACAAAAGACGTACGAAATCTGATTAACTCACTTATAATTCTAGCATTTCTCAAAGAATCTGGTAATTAGATTATATCACACCATAAGTATGAGTTATACTGTTATAAATAAATTCCTTTTTGCTTGTTTTGTTTTGTTTGAGTCCGCAATTCTGGGAAATAATCTCTTGAAATTTGCATTTATAATAAGAATAATGGCCAACATTTGGGCAGTTGCTCCAGCCTGAGAATTCTTCTAAGCACTTTACATGCATTATCTTGTTTAATCCTACAGTATGCTTATGAGGTAAACTCTAACTGCCTCCATTTTGTAAATAAGGAAAATGAAGCACAGATCAATCAATAACTTTCTGAAGCTCACAGGGCCAAAATTTGAACACAGTCAGTGTTATTCTACACCTAGTTTTCACCAGAATCTCATACTGTTTCCCCAAAATTAAAATAATAATGTAACTAACATTTACTTTGATATTTTCCCAATTGCCATCTTATTTGAGTCCACGTATCACATTGCCATTAAGGGGACTTAGCCCAGATGATCCTTTGAAAATTATCTCTGCTTTTGTATCTACTACATATCCCATGACCCGGTAATCCCACTTTTAGGATTACACCCATTATATCCACGTCTTAATATGCTTAACCAAGGCCCATGGCAGCATCATTCACAATACTGTCATACTCGAAAATAGCAAAACACCTTTCAGTACTGAAATGGATTTATAATCTGTGCTAGACTAGGTGATACAGTGATACAGCAAGGAGAATAGTTACAACCACACACCATATGGATAAATCTCCCATACAATGTTTGTAAAATAAATCAGACACAAAAGAGTATGTACTATATGAATCCAAGCATATAAAGTGGAAAAAGAGGCAAACGAATCTGAGCTGTTCAAAGACAGGGCTTTTAAGTACCCTGATAAGGTCCTTTTTAAAAAACTATAGGTGTTGATTACATGGATGTTTTTACTCTGAAAAAACTCACTGTGTTCTTCATTTATGATATGTATACTTTTCTCTATATTATACTCTGTTTTGTCTTGTTTTGTTTTGTTTTTGCATTACGCGGGCCTCTCACTGCTGCGGCCTCTCCCGTTGCGGAGAACAGGCTCCAGACGCGCAGGCTCAGTGGCCATGGCTCACGGGCCCAGCCGCTCCGCGGCATGTGGGATCTTCCCGGATGGGGGAATGAACCTGTATCCCCTGCATCGGCAGGCAGACTCTCAACCACTGCGCCACCAGGGAAGCCCTCTATATTATACTTTGAAAACAAAATTTTAAATCAAATGATTGAATTCATCGACCACTGAACAGAGTAGCTATTCAACAAACATGGAAGAAATACCAAAAATTAAACATTGTCTTATTTCATCGAAAATACAGGTTTGGATATCCAACTTCACATATTTAGCCCTCCAACCATAAGATTATTTAAGTAGACATTTTATAATCTTTAAGTAAAATAAGCTAACAATTTCACCTTTCTGGTTTGGATCTGGGAAGAGGATAGTAAGTACACATGAGCCTAACAGTCTCATCAGCAAAACAGGGCAAATGTTTTGGGGATGGGAGCAGGAGGTGAGCAGGAAACAGGAGAAGCAAATCAAAGTCTTCAAAACAATTCTGGAGCCCACTTACTAATGGGGTGTGGCACCAAAGTCTCTCTAGAAATAGTAAAGATAGCCTAGCCAGCCATGAGTCTATAAAGGAGTGAAGGAGGCTTTCTCTGGCTATGACTGCAGGGTCAAAGTCAAGTGTGAAGGGTTGCAATAAAAAGTGACAGTTGCAGTAAACGGTGGTTCCAGGCACAAATCCACCGTAACCATCTTAAACTGTGTTCTGTTCCCCTGTTGGTCTTTTCAACAACAAACTATAACCGCCTTTAAAGCCACTGAAAAATCTCCACATATTAAAAGTTAGATATATGACTATATCTAGAGCCAAGCAGTTATAGGGGCATTGACTTTGCTATTCTTCCCCCACTAAAGCCTTGTAACAAAGCGCAAAAGCCTATTAGTCCTTCCATAGACTGCTCCCGTGAAATATTTAGAGGGGTCAAATGTCTGCAGCTGTTTAGTATGAAAATGCGAATCGCTGTCCTGAAGCACATAAAATACCATTACAAGTTAGAAAATCTTAATAAATTATTGGACACAAATTGTGTAGCCTGTGGCTCCTCTAGATCATGAAATAGCTCTTATGTCGGGCTTGGCCAGTCATCTACTCACTGGTAGAAGATAAATAAGCAGACTCATCTGATCTCCTCCTTAATCTGTAATTAAGTTAGGGAGCAGCATATATGATTTGGGACTAGAATCCATTTTGTCTCCCAACATCAGAACGGTAAATCCCTTCATTAACAGAAACAGGCCATGGTACAGTTATTAAACTTATTATGTTATATTGGATGTTTGTTTCAGATTGCAGTTACGCGTGAATGGGTAGCACCGGATGCTTTGACGACCTTTAGAAATTCTTCTGATTAAGTGCTGCTGTACTTCATTATGACATTTCCCTCCTTGTACTACCAGATTTGATATGTATGGCTTAATAATGCAAAAGCAGACACGAATGTTAATAACTTCACAGTTCATTGGCTTTGCTATTTTTTAACGCACATGAAATTTAGTACAAGTTTCGCTGGCTGGAGGCTTACATGAATCATATAAGTTAGAGGGTAACAAAAGAACATATTAGCATGTGTTAGCCTAGATGCACGAACTTTGTACTAACCATTTTAGTATGTACTACAATTTTTCCACCCTCAAGGTAAAAAGCCTTTCCGTTTTTCAACCAACATCATAATTGAATTGGTTCTCTTTCTGCCTAAGGATGACAACTGTACACTGATGGACTCTTTAGTAGGTTCCAAGGATTATACTGATGGTACTGGTTTTTCGAGTCAAACAACTCCACTCAGGGAAAGGGGTATTACAACAAAATCATGAGGAAAAAAAAAAGTTAAATTTGTCGTTTAGGGTTGAAAATGCCTGATTAATTACTATTTCAAAATAAGCTGAATAGGTAGCTGATAATTGATTCTCAGGAGAAACAGCCACACACTGAGAAGGATGTGAAACCTAAAACTTCATAGAGCGTAACTGGCCCCAAACCATAGCTGTGTTTCACACTAGGTGGTGTTTTGTTATTTTCTGATGAATGCATTTTTAAGTTAGTGTTTGAAATCAGAATTTTAGGAATCATAAGATAGAACCTTTCTTTTTAGAGCTGAGAATTTTGTGTCACCTTAATTATTATTATTTTTTTGAAATAGGATTTAAATCAACAATTTCATACCAAGTTTTAAATATGCTGCATTTGATCTGAATAGTATCCTGACAGTGACCTGAAAGAAAATCTTCAGATGCTCTAAAATTAAAAACTCTTAAGTTACACACAGGACATTAGAGATAAGCTAGATATAGGCCCTTGTGTTTTGAACAATGAATCTGAAATTTTGAAAAAAAAAAAATCAGAATCATATGTAGTACAACCAGGTCATTTTGATGGGTTCCTGTGTATATTATCAGATCTCTCTGTCACCTTAGTTTCTGGCTGAAATTTGGGAGAAGAGTTGCTGATCATAAGGAAGAACTGAAGAATAAAGAGAATCACCGGAAACGAAGCAAACTCATGTGATTTTCTTGATTACAAGCCACACAAAGAGACGCTAGCTAATAACCACATGCACATGTGTATACACACACACACTCATATAAGCACACACAAGTCAATTGGAAGAAAAAAGGATAATTCTCATAATCAAAAGAATAACTTCCTTTCTTAAAAAAAAAGAAGATGGGCTTCCCTGGTGGCACAGTGGTTGAGAGTCCGCCTGCTGATGCAGGGGACACGGGTTCGTGCCCCGGTCCGGGAAGATCCCACATGCCTCGGAGTGGCTGGGCCCGTGAGCCGTGGCCACTGAGACTGTGTGTCCGGAGCCTGTGCTCCGCAACGGAAGAGGCCACAGCACTGAGAGGCCCACGTACTGCAAAAAGAAGATGAATCAGGGCCATTCTGGGTTTCCAGGTAGCACTAACTAATGAGCATAGAATTTTCCTTTCCAGCATTAATGCAATTTTCTTCTGGTAAGAATACCTAGATTTTTCTCTCAGTAACGAACTCCTTTCTCACTTAGCTCAAGAGTGGATCACGTGAGCTTAGCCTAAGCCAATCATAGTGTCACATTTTCTTAACCTTGGTGATTGTCTAAGTGTGCACATGTAACCCAACAACATCTTTGTGAGACTTCTAAAGAACACTTTTAGTCTTGCCCCCCCAAATTTACATCCTAGAGGTTGTATTTTCAGGTTTACTGTAATAAGTTATTACCATTGAAAACAAATCACTGAAAGTGAGCAAAAATTTGGAGGAAAATATACACATATGGACAAAAAAGCATTATGTGATAAAGTAACTAACGTAGCAAAACCAAGCCAGATACTTGCTCATAAGCTTCATAACTAATACAATTTTAATAGAGTGAATGCTAAGTAAATGATGCCTGACCCTGTTCAGACATTAAATGCACAAAATGTCTTCACTTAAGACCAAACCCTCTGGCCCCGGTCAGCTTGAGTTTCCCGTAAGATCAAGGAAGAAATGATCGCTCTAGGCAGGGACGTGAGGAGAGCCGATTGCCTTATCTTGGTGTGCTGTCCACCTAAGACTCTCAGGATGTGCCCAGCTCTACAGAAACCCCACTGGACCAAGAGTGGGAGGTGGGCAGACGGCAGGAGGACAGCTCAGCTCCAGTCATCAAATAAGTACGGATGGAGCAGATCCTTCAAGAATTCTGAAACGTTAAATGCCTGGTATGTCTGTGGAACAGACAGATTTGAGTATTTGCTATATTGGCCTGACGGAAGTATTCATTCAATTAAAGCTGTAAAAATCCACGTGATTAAAAAGGAGAAAGAGAGCCACACCATCCTCAGTGATTTATAATCAGAGCAAAATCACTGGAAGTTGGTTGTATTTCATCTTAGCTCTTCTACTTCTCAAGCACAGGGACCTCACCCTCCTGCTGTGGCTTTGACGTGGTGAACACCCACGGCATCCTCTGTTCAACTTGGAAAGTGATACTTATTACTGACTTTTAACTTTCATTTAGTTAATTATATGATATTGCTCACTCAAGGCTTTGTATGCATTGTAAACCACCGCAAAAGAGGAAAACATCAAAAAAGAGGCAACACCTGGTAATAAAATGTTTCATTTAAGAAAAAAAAAAAAAAAGAGGCCAAACACTAACCAGCTAACTGAAGGCCTCCACTTCCATTAAGATCTTGGTGATTCTCTGGAAATGGGCCCTATTAAGCCACTTAACTCTTTATCCTTAGCAAAATTTTTTTTTTTTTTTTGCGGTACGTGGGCCTCTCACTGCTGCGGCCTCTCCTATTGCGGAGCACAGGCTCCGGACGCGCAGGCTCAGCGGCCATGGCTCACGGGCCCAGCCGCTCCGCGGCATGTGGGATCTTCCCAGACCAGGGCACGAACCCGTGTCCCCTGCATCGGCAGGCAGACTCTCAACCACTGCACCACCAGGGAAGCCCTTAGCATAAGTCTTATGTTTAATTAAAAGTAGGAATGATGAAATTAAACTAGAATTTAAATAATCAGTTGAGTTCTAAAGCACAAAGTTATTTTTTTTAAAGCACAGGACTTATTGAAGAAGATTTAAATACCTAAATAAAATATCTATCGGTAATATATGCAAAAGTAGGTTCTTCTAAAATTGAACTTTGACAATGGGCCAGGCTCTATACTAGGTAAACTGCAAAATTTTCTCATTAAATCTCCATAATGACTTTTCCAGGTAGGCACAATTATCCCTACTTTCAAGTCGAGAGGCAGGGGTATAGCATTAACTTGCCGAGCTGGGGTTCAAATCTGAATCTGAGTTAAACCAACGTCTTTTTTTCTACTGCCAGCCCTTGTCCTACTTATAGATATCTTTTGATTATATTCATATTATTACAATTTTCATACTGAGTGTATTTTTTTAATCTGTAAGCTCATACTGAATCTCCTTCCCACATTTAGAGCTCAATTTATTACTGACCTCTCTCACGTCAGCTCCCCGCCCCAGCAAAAAACAACAGTGCCGCTGAGAGTGTACGTTTATAAAGCACGTGACAGCATATCGTAAAGGTTTAAAAGTTCGTGTGCTGTTTGAAACGGCAAGGTTAATTCTAAAAATATTTCCTAAATGGTTGAATGGGATCAACTTGTTACACTTCAATGTAGTTTCGAAAAGTAAAAACTTAGAATGCAAATAAATGTCCAAAAGAGAACTGGGTAAATCAATTACTGCTTAGTTACACAATGGAATGCTTTGAAGCCATTAAAACTGTTCTCATAGAACAACATGAAAAAGGTCTACAGTACATAAAGCAAAGCATGACACTAAACGTTATGTAAAATATGACTCTATAGAGTTCTATTTTAATATACACACAGAAATTTTTGGTTATCACGGAATGAAAAGGATTCTGGGAATTTCTTTGCAAAGGCTGTCGTGTTTGCAAGGAGGAGAAACCTACTAGATCTAGCTTAAGCATAAAAGGTGTATTTATCAAAAGGATCCAGGGGTATCTAAATGCAGACAAGGGTAGAAATACAATTGGGCTTCAGGAGAGATGGGAAGTGGGGACCTGAGAGCTCTTGGGAAACAAGGCGGTAACATGCTTGGAATCTCTTTTTCCTCAAGACTTTCTGTCTGAACACCTGTTTCCTTCTCCTCTCTAGACTGGCTTTGCTTCTGTGTACACACGGCAGAAGGTGAACGCCCCACTGTAAAAAGTTCACATATTCTCGCTTCAAGCAACTGGGGAAGGCTGACTAGTACCTCTGAATTCAAACATAATAGGAGTATCTCATTCATCTACCATGGGATACATTATAAATCCTGGCTCCGTAAATGGTGACCGAGGGGACCAGGTCCCAGATTAGTCACCTGAGTTGTAGTGCCAACTCTAGGGATTGGGATTTGGGAAGTCAAGGTCTGGGACGTTACTTTAAATTGTTTCTGTAAGAGGAAAATTACATTCTTGTTATTATGCTTTTCTGGATTTTGCAATGTGATAGCATGCCTCTTTTGTACTAATGAGAAAAAAAAACACAAAGATGTCTACTAGGCTGAAAGAGGCAATGAACACAGCAGGTGAGTTTTCCCGTGTGGGCAGCAGAGTCACAGGCTATTCATACCCCAGTAAAATCCTCATACAAGTTAGGGGACACTCTGTCTAGGAGCTTGATACAAACCTTCCTTCAACACTACACTCTCTGCACCTTCAGGTTTCATCAAAGATCCTAAAGGTAGAATATATAATGGTAGAGGGAAAGCCCAGTGTGCAGCCCAAGGGGCTAAGAGTCCTGAAGTCCCCAGCTTCATCTGATGCCTAAGACAAGATGAGTAAGGAAAACAGAAGCAGAACGATATCACGTACCATTCACTCCCACCGCTAAGTCTGCCCCACCTTTTGGAAGTTCATCACACTCAACTGATTTTTCAGTTTGTAAAATGAATGGGCTTGAATCACGTAATCTACAGCTCTGAAAACGTGCAGTTCTAAATATCTGGTAAGAGTAAGTCATAAAATAATGAGCTTCAGATATTCACTTGGTTGTTTACGAGAGCTAAAGTATATCTTCAAGCTATTTTGGCTCGCGTACTCTAAAGGAATTTGCTATATTTGGGGTCTCAGTCATTTATTACAGAATAGGCCTTGTCATTCAGGAACAATCAGGTATGCAATGTGCTGCTATCTTAATGGGTTTTTAAACCCTCCTTCATGCTTCATTAACATGGATGGACATAACTTCAGAGGTCATAAAGCACGATAGCTTTCCTACACTTAGTTGATAAATAGGTCAATCGGCTTACTTTACGTAGTCAAGAACATTCCAGATAAGCACAAACTGAAACTCATGCACAACTAATGGCATATGGGATGACCAAAATGTCAATTCAAAAGTAATGTCCACGCATTAAACTATTATCAACTACGTGAGACTGCCTTTCCTTTTTAGTTTACTCTGTCTATATGCCACAATGTTCCCATTAAGAATGTTGTGACACTCCTGTCATTTTGAGAGAGGGGGAGGGTAAGAAGGCATAGTTTTGCATATCCAACAAGCTAAACCTCCCTCGCGAATATGTTTATTATGGGAACTAATTCTCCATATGCCACACTCATTATTCTGCACTGTTTTCCCACTGCCCACCGCACAAGATTATTGCAGTTTCAAGTCAACGTGGCTCTTTTCTTAAAAGATGTGCTACACACCATCAATGTACTTGAATTCCTTCCCTGATAATCAAAAATCTGTCAAGAGGTTTGCTAGCATTCAACTCTGATATTACAGTGTTTGACATCATTCAGTAATGTGTTGCACACTGAACAAACAAGTGTTACTCTTTAGCATCCAACTCAGGTCAAAGTAAGTGGTGATTTCAGTTCTAGTATTCTCTGAGTGACATTTCTATGCGGTGTCATGCTTTTACTTATCAACCTTGGCTTCCTGGAGTGGCAAGCCTCAAGAACAAAGGTTAGCTCTATTGTTCCCCAGCCTATTTTTAACAAGTTGTCAAACCCAGAGGTCCATTCCAAACAATTTCATAGAACAGATTGTCATGCCTCATCTGGTAAATTGCTTTACTATCTTCTGCACCATTGGTACTCAGACTAGACCTAGTCTTCAAGTTTCTGATTTCACGAACCTTGGTTGGTTTCTATTTCTATGTAACTTTTGTTTCCACCATAGCTACAGGTTTCTGAATTGTTAACACACGTTGACAAGATTAGGTCTGGGGAATACAATCTTAAATAAGTGGGTTTATTTAAAATCTATCTTTGCAAATTGCTTTATAGACACTGTGGAGACTTACAAAGGAAGAGATTCAAAAACTGAATTAGCTGGATCTATGCCAGGCACTCAACTTCAATGCCAAAGTCTTACAGTAGATAATTCAAAACCGCTTTACCAATTTAGTCTGAATTTCTGTGTTCATTTATTCTCTCTTCCAGTGTATCTGTAGACATGACAAATACTCAGTTACATCGAAATTTCCCTTTTTTCCTTTAAGGATTTTATTGTCTCCCTTTGTAACACGGAATCTTTTAGATATTTCAAGTAATGTCTTTGCCTTCCCCTTTTTCTTATATACTATGTTTGCAAGTGGGTCACGCCGATAGGAAGAGAAAAGGTACATCTATGAACCCTGGAGAACATTCTTAAACTAAAAAATCATGTCAAAACAACTCACATATTAAGAAATCAAAGCATTACAAATGAAGCAGCTGTGTCCAGCTCTACTGCATTCCCCACCCTCTCCCCCAACTTCACAGAATCAACTACTTTTAAACATTTGATATTAAGTCTTTTAATGATTGCTTCCAAATCCCAAATAGGACACTTACATTGACCTTCCTAGATTTACTGATGTGAGACACTGTTAAATCTCTAGTTAAAATCTGAGGATTTTGCTCGTTTATTCTGCCCTTCATCTCCTCACCAACCTGTAATCAACATTGTGACGAGCATCTGTAATCTCATCGTCACCATCAGGACCCAATAAATTCACTGATTCATTCACCTGATAAATATGTATTGAACAACTACTATGCGACCAGACCTTTTACAAGCGCTATAAACACAACAATGCACACAATACAACAAAGCTCTGCCCTCACTGAGCCTCTATGTTAATGGGAAGAAGGAGAAAATAAACAGTGGACAGAATATACCAGGCACTCGCTTATAACAGCTAAGAATGACAATGGAATGCAGATTAAGGAGTGGAGGGGACCTAAGACCTATTTAATATAGGATCATCTGAGGCCTTTTGCTCAAGGTAACATTTCAGCAGATACCGGAAAATAATGAAGAAGTGAGCCATGTCAGTATCAGAGGGGATGTGAGTAACAATCGCAAAAGTATAACTGGTTTGAAAAAGACTCCCAAGAACCCCACTGTCGATGGAGACAGCAGGAGGAGAGCAGTAGAAGATGAGAAGGTTTGGGACAGTGGGCGGGCAGGGGGTGTGTTGCAGTGCCTGGAAAACCCTGTCAGCCAGTAATAAGGAACTGTGTGATATACTGAGTGAAATGAGGTCCCAGCAGCTTCAGGCGTCATGATGGACAAAAACATACAATGTCATCATCCACTATGTCTCTGGCCTGGGCCTCTCCAACATAGCCTGTGTACCACATAAGCACCCTGAGATTCTTCTAATAACGTAATACTACTCTTAACAGTATTATGGAAAATGCACTGAAGTAGGGACAAAGCCACGCTAAGAATAAAAGACAATGAACTTATGTAAATCTGTGTGAGGTGGAAAAAAGCCTTGAACGAAGGCAGTGATACTAGGTACAGAGAACAGTGGGCAGACTTGAAAGAAATTTCCTGAAAGAAACTGGTGGCTATTTAAGTCTAAAGTTTAAAGGAGTGATAGGACAATAAACTGATACCAAAGTCTCTATCTTAGGAAGTAAAGAGGTAGAGCTGAAAAATTCAAGACAGAAGGCAGGTTTGCTGAGGTTAAAAAAAAAGTTTATTATTGGACAGTTTAGCTTTTAGGTATGTGTTGGGTATATGTCTTCACAACTACAACGTGAAAATCATTTCAGGGAGAGGTTTTAACAGTTCTTCTTCAGAATTTACTGTGCACTATTTTTTGTTGGATTAATTATTCTCATTTAGTTTTACTGAATTAAAACTGAGTCGTGCATTTTGAAAAGGTGATAAAGGCGAAGGTTACACATCAGCAAGTTGATGGAAACTGGTGAAACTATTCTGGTAGCAAGGTCACTAGGAGCTGATGAGATTCTAGGTGCTTAGTATATGGGTGGGCTCATTTTAGGCCAAATGAATTGAACTGATTGAATGGTAGGTGATCATCTGTGTACTTTATGTGTGTTATAATACATTACAAACTATTTTAAAAACACAAACTTTTGGCCATCCTCAAAATCGCAACAATTTTGGAATTTCTACTATTTCCAATTTGAAAATCCACTAATTTGTGGAATTTTTCCCTCACAGGAACATCTATGGTACCATTATGAGACATGGCTAAAATCAGTTGCAAGGAAGTTTAAAAATAAAATGTCAGCTCCTGAAAAATAACCCCAGGTTTCCAGTAAAATTAATGTCCTTTTTTCTCTAAATGGGCTCCGTTCATACTTTTGTTTCACTTGATTTTACCTTTATGTCAAAATATTATTGTAAATTAAAAAAAATTAGCTAAGTAAAATTTTGGAATAAAATACTTAAAAAAATAATATATCAAATTCTTAACACTATGAGTTTGAGCATTTATTCGAGTACTTCCTTTAATGAATTGGGAAAATTAAAATATATATATATATATATATATATATATATATATACACATGGGATTCACGTGCTTTTTATTCTTATTACTTATATCATCTGTTTCTTTTCATACATCTTCCCTATGAGTCATCTAAGACATTTGCTGTTTTTATTGATCATTATTTTTTTGGATAATAAATATAAAGCACGTATTGCAGAATTTATCTGGCCAATTCTCAAGTATGTTACTTATGTAATTTTTTTTATATGTAAACCTGTCAATTCAACGTCACTAGGTTTATAACCACAAAATTAAAAGCTATTAAAAAGAGAGAGCATAGGGCTTCCCTGGTGGCGCAGTTGTTGAGAGTCCGCCTGTCGATGCAGGGGACACAGGTTCGTGCCCCGGTCCGGGAAGATCCCACATGCCGCAGAGCGGCGGGGCCCGTGACCCATGGCCGCTGAGCCTGAGTGTCCGGAGCCTGAGTGTCCGGAGCCTGTGCTCTGCAACAGGAGAGGCCGCAACAGCGAGAGGCCTGCGTACCGCAAAAAAAAAAAAAAAAAAAAAAAAGAGAGAGCATACCTGAGATGATTCGTTTAATTCAATTTTGGAAACTTCATTCTCTTTGCTAATGACTGATGTAGAGGAAGATTTGTGATCCCATTCCTGATTGAGGTAACATGAGCGGAGGGCCGTTGGGGCTTGGGGAAAGGTTTTTTTGCTGCTAAGAGAGAGACACTAGGCGGGGCTTCGCTGGTGGCGCAGGGGTTAAGAATCCGCCTGCCAATTCAGGGGACATGGGTTTGGGCCCTGATCCGGGAATATCCCACATGCCTCAGAGCAACTAAGCCTGTGCGCCACAACTACTGTGCTCTAGAGCCCACTAAGCCACAACTACTGAGCCCACGTGCCACAACTACTGAAGCCTGCACACCTAGAGCCCGTGCTCCTCAACTAGAGCAGCCACCGCAACGAGAAGCCCGCGCACTGCAATGAAGAGCAGCCCTGGCTCGCCGCAACCAGAGAAAGCCTGCGTGCAGCAACGAAGACCCAACGCAGCCAAAATAAATAGATATTTTAAAATGTTACAAAAAGAAAGAGACACTAGGAAAGGTCCAGGTTTCCTGCCTCTGCTACAATACCTGGGCAGCAGCACCAATATGCGATCAATCAATGAAAGCCGAAACTCACAAACTTTATTTGACTATGATAAGTAAACTGGTGACTATTCATGTTTTTACAACTGATTTTATCTGTATTACAGAACAGAATTTACAGAAATAGAATAATGAGCCATCATGAAAGAAAAGAGAGATGGAACAACCTAGGTCCTTGATGATGCTACGCATCCAGTGAAATTACCTCACCTGGGGCTGCCTGGGCTTCTACAAGTAGATGTGATAATAAATGTGCTTATTTTTAACCAATTTTTTATTGAAGTTATATAAGGAAAGTCAAAACATCCTACGTAATCTAAAGGGACAAGTCTATTCTCTTTAAGACTTCCCCACATACTCAATACAGTGCCCCAAACTTGACGGGTACCTAAGAAATATTTCCTGAATTTTTAATTTGAAATTTGAATTTGCAAATTCAGTTCTTTAAACCTATATATGTTACAGCAGTGTTTCTAAAATTTTTTTTCACTATGAACTCCTCCCTTCACCACAGGAGAAAAATTATATTACATTTAGATGTATTGAAAATTGACTAATTTAATTGATTTAAACTAAAATTGAATTTCCCCTTAAGGAGAAATTGTCTTTCTGAGTGCAATATATCCTGCATATCCATTAAAAATACATGTCTTTGCTACCCCCATGTTCACTACAGCATTATTCACAATAGGCAACCTATTGGTGGCTAAGACATGGAAGCAACCTAAGTGTCCAGTGATGGATGAATGGATAAAGAAAACAGAGTATATACAGACAATGGAATATTATTGAGCCATAAATAAAGAATGAAATCTTCTTATTTGTGGCAACATATAGGGGCCTTGAAGGCATTATGCTAAGTGAAATAAGTCAAAGAAAGACAAATATTCTATGATCTCACTTATATGTGGGAATCTAAACAAAACAAACTCATAGAAACAGTAGAATGGAAGTTGCCAGGGACTGGCGGGGAGGAGGGGGGATGAAATGGGGAGATGTCTGTCAGAGTACAAACTTCCAGTCATAAGAGGAGCAAGTTCTAGGGATCTAAGAAACAGCACGGTGACAAGACTAAACACTTGAAAATTGCTAAAAGAGTAAACCTTGAATGTTCTCACCACACACACACACACACACACACACACACACACACACACACACACAAAGATATACATATGTGCTAATCACTTGAGGTGATGGAGGTGTTAACTAAGCTTACTGTGGTAATCATTTTGCAATATATGTGTATCAAATCATTACACTGTATACCTTAAATTTACCCTATGTTATGTATAAATGATATCTTGATTAAAAAAAGGAATTCATGCGCTAGAGGATATCTTATTATGGCTGAAGTTTTACCCAGCACTGTGTGTGTGGTAGGACTGGGGAGGGGAGAGAGGATAACACCACATTTGATGGCTAAGGAGTTTTCGACAAAAAAGACAATGGCAAGGGCTCATTTTTCTAACTATATAAAGTACTGTTCTGCAATACAGAGTCAACAGAACTGCACAAATATATTTACAAGTGTATTTTATCCTATACAACTAAATGTTAAGCCTAGATTACAAGCTGTTTTTTAAAAAAAATATTTGTATATTTAAAGAAACACATTTGTAGCACCTCTTCCTTGGGTGTACTCCTATTTTCTGAAACTTGTTCCAAACACTTCTGTAAGATGCATTATACAATGTATCAGCAGCTAATGAAGAAGAAATATGATGGCTGTGCACAGTAAAATGTATTAGAATGCTAATTAGACTATTGCCCAGAAACGCATACTGGTGTCTTTTAAACACCTGCTGGGTAATTTTGAAGCCTGGGTGTTACTTCATTTAACAATACACGCTTAATTAGGAGACCAAGTTCAGATTAAATAATAAACCCAGGACAGCCCAGCATGCTCTATGCTTTTAACTTTCTACCTCATCCACAAAATGTAAGGAATGACCATTCCATTTACAGAGGCAGCAATAGAATAGATTTATCAGTTCCCTCAAGGCAGACTCTAATGGCTCTTCTGAACTTCATTTCATAGAATGGCAGGGCAGATTTAGGGATGAAGGGGTGTATAGGGATATTGGAAAGACGTTACATGGAGCCAGGCCAGGTGGGGTTTCTCCGGAGATCTGGTAGCCCATTTCCCTGTGCTCAACAGAAACAAAATGTCTTCAGGGCTTCCATCTTGGTGTCCTGCAGTGCGTACCTGCTCTTTTACACACTTGCCAACTCACTTGCTTATATGCTTCATTTCCCTCTACTTTGACACACGAATACAGTGGAAGTTTCCATAGTACATGACAATACCCCACTGGCCACAGTTGGTGAGTGGTCTCTTGCTACTGGAGTGTTGCATGGACTAGCAGTATTGACCTCACCTAAGAGGTCATTAAAAGTACATTGTCTCTCACTCCACCGTAAATCAAAAATCTGAATTTTCGGGTTCCCCGGTGGCGCAGTGGTTGAGAGTCCTCCTGCCGATGCAGGGGACACGGGTTCGTGTCCCGGTCCGCAAAGATCCCACATGCCGCGGAGCAGCTGGGCCCGTGAGCCATGGCCGCTGAGCCTGCGCGTCCGGAACCTGTGCTCCGCAACGGGAGAGGCCACAGCAGTGAGAGGCCCGCGTACCGCAAAAAAAAAAAAAAAAAAAAAAAAATCTGAATTTTCAGAAAATCGTCAGATGATTTGCATGCACGTGAATTTTTGAGGCCCTGTTCCAGAGCACTCTATTTCTCACAGTCTATCAGTTCAAGGTTTTGATTCCCTGCAATACGTTTGGGTCATTGTCACTTATATTCTTTGTCCTTTAACAAATCTCAGTGGGCTTCGGCTACCTGAGACTAGCAAACCCAAGAAAGCCTCACTTTACCTATTCAATCAATTTTATTTCTTAAAACAAAACGAAGTTTAAATTTAACTTCTAGACAGTTTCCCTTTACCACCAAAACATCACTTCATTTTTTGATCTTGTTGGTTAGTTACGCGCCTGATCTCTGCCACTCATATTTTGTATATTTTGTAAGAATACACACAGCATGCACCTCTTGGGTTGCGGTGTCGGACACAGCGACTTGCCCTTTCTCTTTCTTTCTGAGACATAGGCTCTCTCTTGTCTCCTTAGCTGGAGGTAGACTTCTCTATTATCAGATTGGGCATGTATTATATGCTCCAAAAATATGTGTTGACTTAAATAAGATGACTCCTTTTATTAAAAAAAAAAGAAGAAGAAGAAGAAGCTCCCATTTCAGAGTGGAGTAAAGGAAAGCTCTCTGAAATACTAAGCTGTAAGTTAGGAATCCAGAGGAGAAACAAGATTGTCTTCAGGACCTTGAGAGCAGTGAAACACCTTATGTTGCTGGCTCTAAGGAGACACAGACATAATTTGCAGCGTTTCACTTTCTTGTAAAAAGAATATTTTGCACTGGTGAATGCTTGGAGTTCGTTGATTTAAGAGGGCACAAATAGAATTGAAAAGAAAAGTACTCTGTCTCTTCGTAAAAGAAAATATCTTCCCTTGACCATTCTGTTGCTTAAGGATAGAAACATTCTTATGTATTTCTTTCAATAAAGTACTAAGTTTGTTGCACTGAAGGTGTTTTAACCTCTCAGCTCTTTGAACACAGAATAACTACTCATGTTCAGGGGCTGAATTTATTTGCAGGAAAAGCGTGTCACCACCTATGAAGAATGGTTTTATAAATAATATTGCACTGACAAATTGTAGGGAAAAAAAGATGGGGACAGAACCCATAGATTAAGAAAAACTTAAAGGACTAAAAGAGGCAAGACTAAACTGAAGTGTCTTGGCTGCACATTTGGGTGATAAAAAACCATTAAAAATGTTTACTATAAAGTCAAGGTAATGGCTACTTACAGGAGAAGGGAAGGGCTGTGACTGAGGACGAGTCCATGAAAGGCACTGGGGTAGGCAGCAAAGTTCTACTTCTTAACCTGATGGTAGTTGCCATGAAAGAATGTATTAGGGCATACATTTCCTTTGTGTGGGGTTTTTTTGTAAGTGTATTTTATTTTATTATAAAAATATATAAACAACAACAAGGAAAAGTCTGGTAGGAGAGTGTGGTTCTACCCAAGAGCTAATATATCACCTTGGGCTTCCCTGGTGGTGCAATGGTTAAGAACCCGCCTGCCAATGCAGGGGACATGGGTTCGAGCCCTGGTCTGGGAAGATCCCACATGCTGCAGAGCAACTAAGCCCATGTGCCACAACTACTGAGCCTGCGCTCTAGAGCCCGTGAGCCACAACTACTGAGTTCCCGTGCCACAACTACTGAAGCCCGCGCACCTAGAGCCCATGCTCCGCAACAAGAGAAGCCACCGCAATGAGAAGCCCGCGCACCGCAAAGAAGAGTAGCCCCCGCCCGCCGCAACTAGAGAAAGCCTGCACACAGCAACGAAGATCCAACGCAGCCATAAATAAATAAACAAATAAATTTAAAAAATAAAATATCACCTTTTCTACACATCAGATTCTTTGCAAATATGTCCAAGGCATTTGCTTTACTAGAACAATACTAAAGTCAAATTAAAAAGAAAAATGAATACCTTTATTAAAAAAAAAGCCAAAAAAACACCAGGCATGCTTTCAGGACTCGTCATTCTGGATTCATCTGTTACTAACTCATTTTTTTAAAGCGGCTCCGTTTTCTTGTTTTAGCATTGCAGTAATTGTCTAGTGTTTAACAAGGAAGCTCTGGATCCTGGATGCCCAGATGCTAACATGACCTTGATGTGTTAACACTAGGCTATTTACACATCCTCATCTGGGGAAGAGGAGTAACCGTAGTATCAACCGCAGAGCTTTCAGAAGGGTGCAAGTGTTCATACTGAGTCACTGAGCACTGTGCATGACCTGTCTATGAGGTTTAGACCCATTAGTTTCTAGGAGTTGTGAAAAGAGGAGGGCTTATGGAGTCTAATGATTTGGACTAAGTCCAAATCGTTTAAGCAGAGTAATTATTTTCTGCCCGATTTCATAAATAGTATAAAGGTTCATTTAGGAAAAGTAAATTTGTAAGCGATTTTCTATCATTCTTAACATCTGAAAAATGAGTCATATTCAAATCCTAGATAATTGTTTTAGAATAACACCTTAGAGGTTGAAGTTCAAGGTCAAATTTCTGCACATTATGAGTCTCTTGATAAGTACCATATGCTGGAGTCATATCCAAGATTAGGTCGCAAAACAACAAAAAAAATGTTTTTGATCAAAATTACTTTTGAATCTTGATAAATGTTGAATCTAGTTAATGGGTATATTCTTCTGTATATTTTTTATGCTTGGAAATTTTTATTAAAAATATCTCCAAACTCAACAAGTTTTGTACATGAAATATGTACAGCTTTCTGTTTACCAATAATACTTCAATGGAGTTTAAAAATATACAGGTTCAAAAAAGGAATAAAATTTTAAATATATATATTTTTTAAATATACATACACGTGGCTGCTGTTACAAATCTCTTGTGCAATGAAGCATGTTGAAGAAAGTCTAACATGTAATCTTTCTAGAAGTCCAAACCCAGCTAGTTTTTCCAACTGGGTGAAAATGGATCAATTTTTTCTCTGGTTAAACACCAGGTGATAGAAAGGGCTTGCCAGTTTGAAAGGCAAAACACTGCCTTTTTCTCTTTTAGTCTGTATCTCTTAGAACACTGGTGAAGTTGGCCTCGTTACTTTTTACAGTTATTAGTCCTCTGAAAATCTTCTATTCATATCTTTGGCTCATTTTTCAATAGAGTCATTTATCCTGTAATTATTACTAAGAATTCTTTATACATTACAGATATTAACTTTACTGTATAATACATGTGCCACAGTTTTTCTGTTTCTGTCTAATATTTATCATACATAGAAGATGTTAACCTTTATTCAGATACATCTATATTTTATCTATTTATATATATAATTTTTCCTTTATGTTTTCTTTCTTTGCCTTTCTACTTAGGAAAAAGTCTCCCTTTCTATGTATTTCTTACCTGTTTACATACATTTTTCTCCTTTTTCATTTATTATTAAATACTATATATATTTAGTAGGGTATATATTTTAGGATTTAGCATTTTTCCATTTGGCACTTATTTAGATGCATTTTGTGAAATAGAAATCTCAACTTTTTTTTCCCTCAAGTAGTCAAGTATTATTTATTCTAAAAACAAATCCATCTGTACTAATATACTTGAATTGTCTGCATGTTATAATAATTACAAAAAACAGGATGCTTTGTGCACATGGAATCTTTGTTATAGCTGACCATTCAAAACTTGGCAACAGGCAGTCTAAGTCTCCATAGCTGGAAATATTATTCATTTCTCAGAAAGAGATGTGCCTTGAGAAAATCAAAGAAAGAACTTTTAATGTCCCCACCCCCCTTCTTTTTGTTTTTTTTGTTTTTTTTTTACAAGATAAGTAGGAAGGAGAGAGAGTTTCAACTGTTATACAGGCAGTTTTGTGGCCCTTCTCCGGTGCCCAAAACATAACTTTATGATACTACCACGAAGTCAAAATTATGGGGCACATAATCTTGAAATAATCTTGAAATTCCCATGGGAGGGGCAAAACTCTTCATTTTTACTTTGAAGAGTTTATATCTTGACTTCAGTGAACTTTAGGTATGATACTGATAGAGGGGCCAACCCTGAGAACAGACATTAACGAGCAACTGGAAATCTTGTGCCTGATAGGACACGCTGGAGAAGAAGTTAAATAGAGAATATGAAAAATGGAGCTTTCTATCACTAGTCCTGCTACATCCTCCATTGCTAGAAAGGCGATCATATCCTAGGTACAATCTAGCCAACCTTCTCTGGAAGACAGGCAAGTGAGTCCATCAAGAGAAAGCAAGGAAATTCTCTAGGTTGTACATTTCACTTGACCCTTCTGAGGAAAACTCTAAATCATAGGTTGATGAGAAAGAAAAGATAAACAAGGAGAGTTATAAACTCAAGACACCACAATGTAACACAAACACAAATAAATCACACCTGCACTATATGGGGAGCAACCCAAATTCCAAAGAGGGAAATATAATTGTTCCTACAATCAGAGTGGACAAAGCTTATAATTTCAGGGAGGCCAGGGATAACATTTAGTTGACATAGGTGATAAGCTCTCCTGACCTCACGGGATGTAGTGATCAGTGGTTAGACAACATCATAATTTTGGTGTGTACCTAGAGATAACCCTTCCCAGGGGCACAATGACCTGGATTGATAGGAGCTGAATCTATCAGTTTTACACAGAGCTGAGAGGTTAAAACACCTTCAATGCAACAAACTTAGTACTTTATTGAAAGAAATACATAAGAATGTTTCTATCCTTAAGCAACAGAAAGGTCAAGGGAAGATATTTTCTTTTACGAAGAGACAGAGTACTTTTCTTTTCAATTCTATTTGTGCCCTCTTAAATCAACGAACTCCAAGCATTCACCAGTGCAAAATATTCTTTTTACAAGAAAGTGAAACGCTGCAAATTATGTCTGTGTCTCCTTAGAGCCAGCAACATAAGGTGTTTCACTGCTCTCAAGGTCCTGAAGACAATCTTGTTTCTCCTCTGGATTCCTAACTTACAGCTTAGTATTTCAGAGAGCTTTCCTTTACTCCACTCTGAAATGGGAGCTTCTTCTTCTTCTTCTTCTTTTTTTTTTAATAAAAGGAGTCATCTTATTTAAGTCAACACATATTTTTGGAGCATATAATACATGCCCAAACTGATAATAGAGAAGTCTACCTCCAGCTAAGGAGACAAGAGAGAGCCTATGTCTCAGAAAGAAAGAGAAAGGGCAAGTCGCTGTGTCCGACACCGCAACCCAAGAGGTGCATGCTGAGTGTATTCTTACAAAATATACAAAATATGAGTGGCGGAGATCAGGAGCGTAACTAACCAACAAGATCAAAAAATGAAGTGATGTTTTGGTGGTAAAGGACAAAAAGGCCACTTTCCCCAAGTGAATGATAGGATTCCCCAAGGAGCACATGAAATGAGGTTAAAATGAACTAACACGAAAATTCAACATGTTTTACATTAGATTGTAGCTTTCAGGACACAAGCCTGAACATGAAAGCGGCAAGAAGAGGACAGGGTTAGTGAGGAGTCTGGCTCCCAGTTAAAATCCTGACTGTGATTTTTCAGACCTGACTATGGGAGATTCCAAAGGCTCTAACTGGCAGGCAGAGCCACTGCCGTGCAGTCCCTGAAAGGGGATGCAGTCAAGGACTCAGGTCCCTGGCCGGTCATGCTCTTCACACGTTTACATTTCCAGCCCCAGAGCCCTCATTCCTCAGTCTCTTTACCTGAAGTCTCCGGCAGACAACTCCTTCAGGTATCTCAGCCGAGGGCCCCTTTTAGGGAGGGGTCAGATCCCTGTGACTCCATACCAAGCACTTTTCTACTCCTAGATCTTCCCTTTCCCACTCCCTTCAACTTCAGGGTCCATAAAACGGCCAGAGCCTTTGGGTCCCGGCTCCTTTAAAAGGGGAGGACCCATCCCTCCTCAGGGCTGACACCTCCACCCAACCCTACACGGATGTGCAGCTCCATGGGAAGAAATGGGACAGGGGAGTGGGCTACTTCTGTTTTAGATTCCTACTGCTACCATCACAGAAAGTGATTAAAGGCTTAACGTTTTCATTTTTGTCTTGTTGCTTTAATAAGGAGCAAGGCCTTGCCAGCTCCTTCGTAGAAAGGCCCCTTCTACGGGGCAGATAATTACAAGGAAGCACAGGATCAAAAGGCTGCTCCCCCTCTAGGCCCATGGGGCCAAGGCTTGGAGCCAGGAGCTCAGGCCATATCTCACCCTTGTCCAATCTACACAACCACAGGGGTGCGCCAGGCCCTAGAGTGATGGCACTAGCAAAACACATGGAAGGAGGAAGGGGTGATTTTCTACAGATAGTAAGGCTCCGGGCAGACAGGAGACAGAGCCAATGCCCTAGGCTGAATGCAGCAATGGCTACAGTCAGGACTGGAATCGAGACTTCAGTTACAAGCAAAGATGGAATCTGTGCACAAGTGGAGAAGGCAGTGCCCTCTGTTCCCCTTCAGAAGGCATTGTGTGGACAGAAGCATGGAGAGAGAAATTCACCTCACCGTAAAGCAGTGGAGGTGAACATATTTATAATTGAAAAGAAAATCACGTAAAGGAACAAAGGCTCTTTAAATAAATACTCAACAGTTCTCACACCCATTGTGTACTTGGAACTGCGATTAATACCTTGAGATGAGAATATTTATCCAGTACTTTGTCAATGTTTGTTTTTTGCGAACCATTAAAGGTTTGGATATCTAGCCTTGAACTTTCTATCTCTATTGCTAAACTATAACTTCTATGCACAAACTAAAGAGTGGACGAAATATAATTAGAATATACCTTTCAAGAAGAGAAATGAATATGTAATAAGAATATGTCAAAACAAGGTTTGAGCTTGAGCAAGGATCTCCACCAAATACTCTGAACGTTTCTCTGCTTCATGTGGTGGTTTGACTCGTGGACCCCTTACTGAATAGGGAGATGACTGAACTCTCAATGAATTCAAAAGTGACCTGGAAAACGATATTTTTTTCTTTGAAAAGGATTTGGAATCTAATCTTTACCCTCTAAGTATAATTTTTCAAGTAAGCACTTTTTCAGGGCAATATAATGCCCCTGAGGTTTTTCTGTTTTTTTTTTTTTTTCTTTAATAGATATGTCCTTCCCAGGTAGAATAATCATCTGATTTCTAAAGTGCGTTTAAATACAGCAGTACCATTTTACCTACTTAAAAAAATTCAATATGAATGTAATCCCAGATCCCATTAATTATTACACCTTTAAAAATCCATTTTCACCATTCTAAATTTAACACTTTTACAGTCAATACAGTAGACCACAGACATTCACAGGTTTAAATTTTATGATTTTGACAACTGGCAGTAACTATGAATGTCTATGACATATAGCAATTTGTAATTTGCTGGAGACCTGCATTTGAATTGCCTGCGAGAGATAGATGCTCAAGAATAAGTCTCTTAGCTAGTGACTGAGCACTCTCATTGCCCAGAAGCTGGGCATCTCACAAACACCTGTCTGCATTAACACAGGTTCTCAACCAAGCTGCTTAAAATGGCCAGAGACGACCATATTCTGACAGTGTGGGCTGTGTTAACGACCTCACACAGTGATTCTCAAACCCTGAGGGTGTTTTAACTCATCCAGAGGAAGGGTGGGAGGGAGGGAGACACAAGAGGGAAGAGATACAGGAACATGTGTATGTGTATAACTGATTCACTTTGTTATAAAGCAGAAACTAACACACCATTGTAAAGCAATTATACCCCAAAAAAGATGTTAAAAAAAAAAACAACACACAAATTGCTGGGCCCCGCCCAAGTCTGTCAGAGTTGGAAAAGGAAAATTTGCATTTCTAACACATTCCAAGAGTTCCAAGGTGATGCTTTGAGAACCCTTGAGCTAAAGGATACTATCCATTTATCACTAGGAAAAAAAAAGTTTTTTAGCTAAAATTTCCCAAACATATATCAGTAGTTTTACCAATACAATGTTTTATATCAAATAATTACTAGGGATGGCCTGGGCCAGAAGTGATATTTTGCTGGTAACACTATCTATACTGGTTGTCAAAATATAAAAACACTTTTGTACAGGTAGTCACTCCATTGAAACAAGTAAATCCTCCCCTTCGCCACCCACACTATTCCTTTCAACCCACCCATGAACTTAGCAATCAGACGTTAATAACTGGCCTAGCAGGGGACCTCCCAAACCTTTCCAACTGATCATCGCCTTTGGTTGCAGAAAGCAAAACACATTAGGAACCAGAACTTCTCCTTTGTCCAGTCACACCCCACCTTATCAGGAGAGAGGAGGGGAAATGGGAGAGAGACCTACTAAGGATTCTTTTTGATTAAAGAAAAGAGTTGACAAGCTTGTTTATACTCATTCCAGTAATGATGGCTTTTTACCATGGAAAAATTATTCCAAGTTTCTGTGAATTCTTGAGGCTCTCAAATCATCCAGACTTGTCCAACTGTGTCAAAGATCAGAAAGGAATCTAAGAGGGAGACTCCACCATTAATAGGAGTGCACCTAATTCCAGGGCATTCTCTGTACCTTTAGAGAGCTGCAGTGTTGACAGCGGATGAGGAATCTTAGATTCGGGACACGGCCATCTCAACGATTCAACGAGATGAAAATGTCAACAATAATTTGAAAGTTGTCTCATACATAACTATATGACATAATAATGAATGCATAAGAATTTATCATCACCATATGTTTTTATACAATCATTGGGTTTCAAGATGTTCTAAAGCAGCACTAATACAGATATCCAGGGCAATGTCTTAGTCAAATCTTCAACAGATTTTCCTCCTGTCTCTGTTGGCTAAATTCTTCATGTGTAAATTACTCCAGTTTAAATTTACTCGCTTTTCTCCATTTGGTCCTTTGAGAAACAAATCGTGTCCCTCATAAAAAGCTCCCTAAATGTGAAGCGAATGGTCTAAAAATATCTATCATCTTCTCTTTTCTTTCTCTCTCCTTCACTCAAGTCATTAAGCACCTGTACCAGGTACTAGGCTGGGTACCAGGGCTACAGATGAACAAAATGTAACTCCTGTCCTCATGACACATGTAATATGAGGGAAATTACAGGCTTCCAGGAGAGGAGATATGAGTGGGTCAGATTTGAACTAGGGAATAATATGGCAAGAAGAAGAGCATGCGAAGGCCTTAACTTGAGAAACTACTTTGTGTAGCAGAGAAAGAAGGTGCTACGTGGCCAGGGTGGGCGAGGTGGGGGAAGAACAAAAAGGCTACAGTATTTGTGACCTTGTTGAAAATTTAAGAAAATTTGTAATTTAAGACTTACAAATTAGATGTGTCATGAGCACATTCCATTTTTAAAGAGATCTCTTGGGCCACAGTGTGGAGACCAGATTGGAGAAGAAAAACAGGGAGAAACAACCAACCCTTGTACTTATTAATACTTCATGCCAGACATGATGGTGGCTTGACATAAAATAATGGTAGTGAACATGGAAAAACACAGACAGATTTGATATACATTCAGAAAGTAAAATAATCAAGATTATTTGGAGGTGAAGTGAATACGTGGTATGGAAGTAGAGGGTATTATAAGGACATGAGTGGTGGTGGCACTTCCTCCACGTTCAGAGACTGGGGAGATCAACAGTTCACCTTCAGCTTTTCTCGATGCCTATCAGCATGCACAAGGAGAGGGCACAGGTATGTGGATCTCACTATTGCAGTCTGGCGTTCAGAAAAATTACACTTAATCACGTTGGTCATTAACATCTGTAGAAGCAGTACGGCATAGGGGAGAGTTTAGGCTTTGGATTCAGAGGCCTGGGAGGCAGAACCAAAGAGATCATGAATCCCCAGAGAAGGACTTTGAGCTAGCCTAGGAACTGCTTTCTTTATTTTTTTAATGGTTTTCCGGTTCCAATCCATGAGTGTCCACATAATAGCATACTTGACTGTATGGTTGACTTGGCTTACATCTTGAAACCAAAAGAAATAAACATAAAGGATTCCCATTTGGCTCTGCTCAGATGACTGACTGACTGGAGGCTGGATGAGGAGGTTAAGCTCAAAGGGATCAATAATCAAAGCAAACAGTAGCTCTGTCTTGCTCTGGAAACTTCTTTATATATTTTACTTTTTCACTCTAATTGCTTGGCACCCTAGTTAATGATTTCTATGGGATTAAACCCTATGGTAAATAGTATTGATTCTAGCAACAATCAGCTCTGTAACAATTCCTGCACCAATGTGCTCAGATGTCATCAGCAGAGCCAGTGAGTTCTATCTATGAAATCTACCTTTCCTTTTAGCGTGAAGCAATAAGCAAAATTCTCAGAATATTACCTCGGCACCAAAAGGTATCCTTACTATACAAAGAAAATCATTACATCTTTTCAACTTGTATATACACCTTGCTTTTCCCTGTGCCAGCCTGGGAGATATTCTCTCCCTCCACTGAAGGACAGTACAGTTTCATACCAAAGTCACATTTGAAAGAGAGTATCTTAATATAAATTGCTAAATTGGCTGTGATTAGTAAAACATGTTTCTTTAACACAGAGGATCATTTTCCTTCTATTTTAATCCCTGATTGGGCAAACTCACTCTGCCTTCTGCCTCATCACTTATAAGACCTACACTTTGAGAAATTGCTTTATATTTTCTACCCATTATGGTAAATTCTTTACAGTGCATTACAACTTAACCACTTTTAAGAGGCAAGATATATCTATATTTATGTATCTCTATCTACGTTTATGTCCAGGCTATATTTATCTACCTGTGTCTATAAATAGATATATATATATATATTACTTTTATATTATAAACATATAAATATACTGTTTGTTTGTTAATTACAGTCAAACAAGTTGAAGGTTAGTTTATGCTCAAGTCAAAAGCCCAAGGGTCATCCAGCTGGTAAGTAGCATTTCTAAGACTTGAATCTTAGGGTACGTGATCTCCAACCTGAGCTCTTGACAACAAAAAGTGATATTTTCTGAATTACTCTTATCTGTGTAAGATTTCGCAATATTCGTGGCATCATATGTCTCAATTAAAGATTTGAATTAAATACCAATATCTGAGAGACCACCCTCAAAAAAGCTTTCATGCATGATCTTTGGCGTTTCGAGACATATGTAGCTGAGTCTTCAAAGACAGAATCATCTTCTCAGACTAAATGCAACTACTGAGAATTATAGCCACTTGTCTACTTGCAGTGAAATGTCTTTAAAAATGATCAGTTCTCCCAGATATTCAGTTCATTTTTCAACTGTAAATTATTTAGAAAAGGTATCACCTATGCAGTTCTAATAAATCCTATGGACTGTTTCTTATGATATCATATTTATATGAGAATGTGAAAAATCTCCATCTTCTTCTTTTGAGCCAAAATAAAATATAGCAAAGCTGCTGAAAACTTACATTAAAGCACTGGAATTATGTTTCCAAAAAAAGTCAGGAAATATTCAAATAGAGTTTTGGGGGGGTTTTTTTGTACGTGAGTGAAACTGATTAACAGCCTAACTTATATTTGTGAGCCAATGGGGATGCCAAACCAATGGTATAAAAGGTTTCAAGTACGTGTCTACTTATTTTAAGGTGAAAACCATACCACTCACTGTATGTGTATTGTTTTAATGCACCTGTCTTCCTTAATGAGCTCTGAGTAATAAAAAGAGAATTATTCTAGGTATTTCATGTGGAATTATGTAATGTAATGAACAGGGTTTGCAAATGGTTTCTCTTCTACCCAGGAGATGAAGTGTGTAATTCACTAAAATCCTGGATATTGACAGTTCCTATATCTGGACTGAACAGCCTTAGCTACAAATGAAAATTTCATAGAAATATAGCCGAGTTTAAAATGTTCTCAGAAGAAGTTGGGAGAGGGAGAAGACAATATTTTTACTTATATTTGCTTCTCACCTTAGGAGGACATGTTAAGAATGGTTTGACTTTTTCTGTATTATGTAAAACACCAGAAATACGCCTAAAGGGCATTGTTCATTTTACCTGACACACAGTGATTTCAGCTTCTTCTTGGGAGTCACCCTCCTTCACTCAGTCATGATCTTTATGTCCCAAAACAAGCATATTGAAATGCCTTAAAAGTCCTTCCTTATAGCACCCAGGAGAATACTGTCCAGTTAAGTTCTAAAGAGCTTCATCTTCAAAAGCTTATTCTAGGGACATGGTGAGCAAGGTGTTTATTATTCACATAATCTTTAGATCTTAGGGTGTCTGACAAAGTGAAAAGTGTTATGAGATAAACCATTTCTCAGATAAATCCGCTAGCAAATCTCAAATATCAGTTCCTGTTAAGTCAACCTTGTAATTCTATCCTGCAGTTCTTTCTAATAAGAAATTGTATACATCATGGAAATGTAAATTAATTTTCAAAAATCTGGGATTCTTTGAGAGCGGTATATACGTGTATTTGTGGAAATGAACTCTGTGTATTATCTTGTATTCACTTTTGTAAATTCTGCCTTATACTAACATCCTCAGAGACAAAGGAGACTTCAACACGTGGACAATACTTGGGAGACTTAAGCAAGTAGAAGATGGTATATTCTAGAATTCAAGACACCAAGGCCCTTTTATTTTGTTCCCAAGAGGAGCTGATAAGCCTAACTCTCCTTATGACTAAATTTAGCATGGTATTCCCTCCTCAGACAGTTCGGGCCTGAAGTCATTAGACGGAAGCGAGCAAGGTTAAGTGTCCAGGAGGGGTTCAGGGGACGGGAGGTACAAGGGTGACCAGAGACCAGATATCAGAGATAAGGTGTGGTCTTCATGAGCAAGTCTGGGATGGGCTGGAGGAGGAAGCCTGGCCTAGTGTGTTGGAGTCCTAGCAGGGTAGGGAGGGCTACCTAGTGTGGGGAGTTACAGCCCAGGAGGGGTTCAGAGGGCATCCAGAAGATGGTCTATCACAGGGGTGTCTGAACCCGAGCAGAGTGAAGTTGTCATCCACATGGGAAAGCGGCTTGGCTGGGCCTATTCTGGGTGACGAAGGCATCTGCGCAGGGGGCGAATGCAGTGAGGTGGTGTTTGGGGGCACAGCGCTCAGTACAAGGCACAGGGACGTGGACAGGGAAAGGAGAGGTGGTGGGGTTTTAGCAGGTGATGGTGGCAATTCTGCCTCAGTTACACACACAGAGTGAGCAAATACGTAAATACTTCAAAGGCCACGAAAGCGGGGTTCTCATTGTCAGAGAATGCAGAAACCAAAATGCCACAGACACTAAGCAGGTGCCACTGAATCCCTTTTATGAGAGGGTCATGAAGAAACACTTGAACAGCTCTAATATCTGATTCCTCGAGTCAGTGAAACTATACTGCTAGCTGACAGGTGAGTCTCAGATGAGTCCTCAGATTTTCCTGAGACCTAGTGAGTAATTATGTAACAGAGACTGGATTAAAGGCCCAATTCACCCACCTGGAAACTGAGGAGCCTTAAACCTGATAAAGGTGGGGACAGGCGATCTTCTCCTCTGTAGGGTACAGGAGAGCAAGTTACTCTGTCTCATGGGAGTGGCCCAGGAAAAGGAGGAACGGATAATACAGTTAACAAGAACCAACGAATTAATGTGCTGAACTGTGATACACTGCCCACACGTTTTGTCTCAGTTCTCACGGCAACTCATTATGGGTATCGGGAGTATGGCTACTGTAAGACTGTTTCGTAAATGAACAGCATAAAGGTTCAAATTTAAATACACTGCTAGTTGGGACCTTGAGCAAACGTAGTACACGGTAAAAGATCTCAGTCTGATTTTGAGCCCGTGTTTTTGGCCTTTTTACTTCTTCCCTAAAAAGAAAGAAAAGTAGTCCCCCAGATATGGTAGCCTCTCTGATGTGGCACCATTCCCAACCTTCCATAAGTATGTTACAATAAATACTACCTTATCAGTATACAGTAGCATTGCATATTCTAAGGAAAAAATAGTGAAGAAATGTTTATGGCTATAAGATAATCAAGTGTTTTCTAAGGTAATGAGTTATGACTTTTATCCCAAGATGAAAACTGACACACTTTTTAAGAAAGGTGAGTTTAATTGTTGTTTCTCTTACTTCTACCGGCTTTCACTCATGGTGCCTTATTTCCTTATGTGTTTATCGATTTTTAACTGCTTTCTGCTCATTTTGTTTGTAAAATTACATACAAGACTTCTTTGAGCCATGAGACGCAGGTGGGTAGCTCCTGGGAGGATTTTGTCATCTGGTCCTGCCACAGGTCTTAAATGTACTCCTACATGAGAAACACATATCTAAATTTCTGGCTTGAAGTGTTTTGGGACTGACCACATAGTATGAATTTATGTCACAGACTTGTTCAAATATCAGCTTCTGGTTATAGGCAATTTCCCTATTTTCACGTGAATTCACAGTTCTTTCTAATTCACCTTTAGATGGAGAGTATAGCACTTTTGAGTTCCAGCATAAGAAAAGAGGATCGCTGCTTTGCTTTTCTCATTTTGGCTCAGCCTTAGGACTTTTTTTTTTTTTTTTTCCTTCCATAGTAGCACCTTCCCCAGTCCTGTGAAATACCAAGAAATGATACTCGGTAAAACTGAGATTCCCACGTGCCCTCAAGGTGAAAGCGGGCTGCAGTGTTCCAATTATTCTCAGGCTCTTGGCTTCATTTAGCTATTACTCTAAATTCTTTACTTTCTTTTTTTTTTTTGCGGTACGCGGGCCTCTCACTGTTGTGGCCTCTCCCCGTTGTGGAGCACAGGCTCCGGACGCGCAGGCTCAGCGGCCATGGCTCACGGGCCCAGCCGCCCCGCGGCATGTGGCATCTTCGCGGACCGGGGCACGAACCCATGTCCCCTGCATCGGCAGACGGACTCTCAACCACTGTGCCACCAGGTAAGCCCGAATTTCTTTACTTTCTTGTTACACTACATATGCATCTCTTTTCTTTTCCATTTTGTTTACTGTTTTCAGAAGAAAGATTGGTGCTAGATCCTTATCTGCTAATACATTACTAGAAATGGAACCATAGGTAAGTTTTTCATTATCCATTCAGTTATTTAAACTTTAGAGTTCAATGATATGCCCTGCTGAAATTCATCTGGGGAAAAACTATTATAGATGACATGGATTATCTCATAACTAAATTTAAAGAAGAAATTTAACATATCTTAATCTTCCCCTTGTTAATGGATCTTCTTTTTATTGAAGCTCAATAATTTTCTTTCTATATTTTAAGCGATAATGATTTATTGACAGGCTCACACGGAGACTTGCATTCTATGCTAGTTTCTATACTAAAAAACTGTATCACTCGGTAAGTGACAATCTCTCTGGACTACAGTTGCAAGAAGTTAGCAACCTCAAAAGGAAAGTTTTGTATTTCCTATAGCACTTAATGGATAAGAATAATACATGTACGTAAAGATTAAGTCACAAAGAGGCTGTTCTGGGACTAAAATCTCATTTGTAACCATAAGATCCTTGAGTGTGTTGATTTTAAATCAATGCATAATTTCACAGCAGACAACTCTCTACTTATAATTCTGGTGTCACCTGCTCTCACAAGACCTGATCTAAAGTTGGTAATGCTTATTACATTAAAACTTACCAATGCCACTTGGAAAAATTAAACTATGTTAATTAAAATATGCAATATTTAATACGGTGTTTCAAGTTATTACAGATACTTGACAGACATACAAGGGGTTCAACGACTTGTCTTTTGGAATTCAGTGAGTGAAGCTGCTTCTTTTCGTCTTATGTATAATCTTGCACTCCACAAAGGAAACACATTGGAATGCAACAAAAGTAACGCCACAGTTTATTTTTATTTCTACTTATTTTGTATGAAATATAGGTTTCTAACAATTACATAGCCAAATCCTCTTGTTTCAGTCCTGATAAATATAAGAAGCAAATTTCCTCTTGTTTAGTTAAGTCCTGATAGAAACTAGAAGGGGTGATGCTTAGTAAATGCACAAATGTTTGCTTGTAAACTTTATATAAAATTTGGCTCAGGGACTTCCCTGGTGGTGCAGTGGTTAAGAATCCACCTGCCAACGCAGGGGACAAAGGTTCGAGCCCTGGTCCGGGAAGATCCCGCATGCCACAGAGCAACTAAGCCCGTGAGCCACAGCTACTGAGCCTGCGCTCTAGAGCCCGCGAGCCACAACTACTGAAGCCCGCATGCCTAGAGCCTGTGCTCCACAACAAGAGAAGCCACCGCAATGAGAAGCCCACACACCGCAAGGAACAGTAGTAGCCCCTGCTCGCCACAACTAGAGAAAGCCTGAGTGCAGCAACAAAGACCAAACGCAGCCAAAAAAAAAAAAAAGTTGGTTCAGTCACGGTGCTCCATTGATTACTTAACATACAGGTTATGTCATAAAACCAATCATATAAAAAAATGTTTTGAGAATAACAGTGTTGCCTGGCACAGTGTCTGGCACCTAAGAGCATTAGTATTTAGTAAAACATGTGTGGAGTAAATCAATCACTGAATGAATAAAATGTATAATAGATTTCTATATTTAAAATAGTTCTATAAATATCTAATAGCACATTATCCTTAATCCTATGAACTTATCTAATAGCTGGTCTAGGTTAATAGCTTTTAGCTCTGTGGATGGACTAGAGATGGTCCTTGTGCTTTTGGAAATTATGTATAAAATTATGATTTAAAGGACTAAATGGATTGTTCCCTCCTGGGGAAAGGACCACTGCTCTCAAAAGATCCTTAAAGTGTCTGAGATGAATAAAGGTTAAATATCAATATCTTAAACAAAGGTGGATCCATTATTTGGGATCAAGGTATTTCTCTAATCAACACAATGCTCTTTTACTAGAACACCAAGAAAAAAATACTCTGATGTAGCCAAGTCTCGGGATTTTAAAAGAACAAAAGCAGTATTAGGCTTAATCATTGTACTTCCTGTCATAAAATCTCGCAGGCGTGTAAACTCCACAAGGGCAGGAATTTTTTTTTTTTTTTTTTTTTGCTTTGTTCACTGGATGTGTTTCCCAGCACCTAGAGTGGCACCTAGCTTACACAAGGTGGTCAAATTCTGTTGAGCAAATGAGTTAAAATTCAAATAAACGTTGCTTTCTTTTTTTAAAAAAAGAGATAGACACTAGTTATATTTCAACAATTAAGTGATCTATGATTGTAAATATTAATAAACTCGAAGTACAGGATGTATCCTCAAAAACACCAAGTTATATACACTTTAAATATTATATAAGATTTATTTTATGTGCACAGATTTTGGAAAGCCCTTAGTTATTAACTTCAGAAACACCTGTTTAAATGACCTACCATAATTTCTGAAAACCTTCCTAGTGTACGGTAAAAATAAAAAAGGAAGAATTTGGCCAAGTGAATCCCTATTTGTAATATGTGTGATGTTATCTTCAGGTGTGAAATCAAAACTTAACCTTCTGGTTTGCATAGCTTCCAAAAGAAACAGGCTTAATTTTATTAGATCAGGAATCAGCAATCTTTCTTTTCTGTAAAGGGCCAGATGACATTTTCAACTTTGAGGGCCACGTGGTCTTTGCTGCAACTTCTCAACTCTGCCATTGTAGTATGAAAGCCTCCAAAGGCAATAAGTAAACGCACTGGAATGGATGTGTTCCAGTAAAACTTTATTTACAAAAACAAGCTGTGGGCCAGATTTCACCTAATGGTCCTGTTCGCTGAGGCTTGTTTTAGATCACTTTTTAGGATCCAACGCTCGTTCCTAGTCCCCTAAGCCAGACAGCATTTACGTGAATTCTATAACCTCGTGCAAACTCATACAAATTGGAGACCTCACACAGACTTTTAATTTTTAAAGGCACACAACTGTCAAATGATGAGTTAAACACTGTCTTAGGTCAAATGAAAGGCATCTTGAATACAACTGGTCCCCATGGATAGAATCCCATCAGAGAGAGAGTGTTATTTTATAAAGAGAAAATGGCACATTAAGTTACTCTTCATTAAATGAAAAAACAAAAGCTACTCAGGAACTATTAAAAGCATGTGGAGATTGAGTGAAAAGAGAAATAATGAGGTATGGCAGCAAAAAGAACCATGGCAGTACATTTTATCGATCATTATGATATAGGAGGCATATGAAAACCACAGAGAAGTGTGTTATTGGTTTGGCATGAAACCTCTAACGATGCTTGAGAATATATGCTCAAAAATGTCAAAGGTCACCAGAATCACATATTGGCAGATAAAATGTTTTTGATATTGTGTTATACAGAAGTAAAAGGGCAACAAGCTGACTTCTATTGTAATGCTGGCTGGGGAAATTTTGTGGTATTCAGTAAAGTTAAAACTGAATGTAGTACAATATAATCTTGGCCTCCTTTCTATACACCATCAGATAAAACTATTGCTAAAATATCAATGTTATGGATATATTTCTTATCAAGTATGCATTAAAGATGTCGAGGATTGACCAAATTTTTTATATTAATGGTGGTTCAACAATTTGCCAGTGTAGACTTTTTGCTAAAAATTGGAGAACCAACTCCCCTATCGACAGAGATAGTCGTAGGCATATAAAGCTCTTCCTCCCATTTTACTCATTCTGTGATTTCAAATGTCTAAAATATTTCTGTGAGTGGTATCTTAGCTATTGAAATATTAGGATAAATTTGATCAAACCTATTGTTTTCTAGAAAAAAAGGGTCTAAAAAAAACTTAGCAGGGATCTGAAAAATCTTTAAAGTTTTGTACGACTGCATATTTTTTATACATCTCCAAATAAACATTAGTATGCTAAAAAAAAAAATCCTACCATACTCAGAGCACTGTGCATACAGGACCACATCTGAATTTTTTTAAGCTGCTTTATTTGGAAAATAATTCAACACTACCTTTCAAAATAAACTCGATTTACAAAGTTAAGCTTTGCAGGTGTGTTAATTTGGTAGAAATAAACTTCAGACCAAAAGTATGAACTTGGCATAAGGGTAGGACGGATTTCTTGACTTTTGTTGACAATGATCTACAATCTACCTAAAGAGAAAACAACATTTATAACATGTGGCATAAATGCGAGGACCTAGTACACATGAAAAGAAAAATGTCCTCATGTATTCTCCTGCAGAGACTTTTTTAAAGATCTAAAATGAGACGGCCTATGAGTTTTACTTCGGGTGATCAAGCAAAAGCAAAACAAAAACAAAGTAAGAAGTCATCCTTTATTTCTAGTTTCCCATATCCTCCCCTATTGAATCCACTACTACTAATATTGATCTTGCCCCCAGAATCTCACAAGTGTTCCCATTCTTCTCAATCACCGTTCCTTTTGCTACTCCAGCCCACGCACCAGACGTTCTCATTGTCACAATCATACTAACCTCCAAACTGGCCTCCCCACTGTAATCCATTTAATGCACAGTGGCCAGTTTGATTTTTTAAAAAAACTATTTAGATCATACCACTCTTCTGCTTAAACATTAAATTGCTTCCCATTTTACTGCCTATGAAATCCAACTTTCTAATCATGACCTAGAAGTCAACAAGATGTTTTCCACTTCATCTGATACCATTTTCTCTTCTCCAGACTCTCTTCTTGCCTCAAAGCCTTTGACTTAATGATTTCTGTTTGGAAAGATAATATTTGTGAAACCAAGTCCCCCTAAAACCGAGTGCCTCTGCCCAGTTTATGATAAACCTGTCTATCCAAAACATTATTCCCTTTCTTGTCCAACACCTTTCCCCCTCCAGATTGAGAGGTATAAAAGAAAATGGGGGATTGAAACCAAGCAGGGCACTGCGGGGTCCTCCTGGGTACAAAAGCCTCTCCATGTCCCCTGTTTATCTGTAGGAAAAAGACTTCAGCCTCCTAAACCACCCCTGAGTGCCAAAGGGCAGATTCAGACACAAATTCGGGAAAGGAGGGAATACAGAAGCAAAGGAGAAGCAGTCAAGAAGTAATAATGCAGTGATAAAGCAGGGTCCTCGTTCCTCCTCAAGGGATACACATAATCTGGTACAGATCTATGAGCTCTTCTATAGGAACTAAGGTCCCCGCCCCACCCAGGTGGAGGTTGGTAACTTCAGGCTGAGCAAAATCACTGGACCCTGGACTGCGTGGAACCAGAAGGCTGATGACTAGATTCCTGGAACACCACCCTGTTACCTCCCCACCAACGAGTCAGGAAGGTCACATGCCCTGCAGTCCTCCCCCTAAATTTTGCCTATAAAAACTTTTCCCCCAAAACCATAGGGAAGTTTGGCCTTTTTGAGTATGAGCTGCCCTTCTTGCTTGGCCTTTGCAATAAACCGTTTCCCTTCAAACTCCGGCGTTTTGCTTTCTTTGGCTGCAGTGTAATCGGGCACATAAACTTGGGTTCGACAACAGTCTGAACTCCGTTTACGGAGAGAAAACGCTCATCCTTTAGCTCTTGGCTGAAATCTCCTCCTTCCCCTAACTTCTCATTCTGTAAGGCCCCCTTTCCTACCAGTGCCATTATTAGTTCTCTCACTTTATTTTCTTCTCGGTCTGTAGCTATTCAGTTCATTTTTTGATCGCTTGTCTAATGCCTATTACTGCTTACAAAATGGAGGCTCCATGAGAACACAGGTATTGCTTTTCTTGCTAACTGCTATATCCCAGTGCCTAGGATGAAGGCCCACTCAGAATAGTGTGAAATAAAATTTCTATTTTATGGCAAGACAAGAAAAATGTAAACATAAATTCTTCTCTGCCCTTTGGCCTCCTCTCTCCCCCTTACCGTGCACTTGTATCTGCATTGAGCATCAACCAAACCTCCCCCCATCAGCAGGAATACCTTGTCACCCATAAAGAACAATGTTCTTCCAGCATCAAGACAACTCCTTAAAGAGACAACATTCCTTCTTGAGCTTGTAAGGGGTCATGTGACCCACCAGGTTGACACTTAGATCTGGATTATGTAAACTGTCAATAATACATCATTTGATGTACAGCCCTCTACCTCAAAAAATCTTACATAACTGTGCCTTGACTTCTAACTGGTGGAACAGTTCTCAGAGCTTTCTGAGATGCTCTTCTGGGGTTATAATCCTCAAATTTTGCTCAAATAAAATTTTCCATTTCTTAGACGGATTGAGTTTTTGTTTACAATAGATAATCAGACATTAATTACTGAATGAGACACATGTTACAGATGAAAGTTCTGCAGATCCAAGGATAAAATAATGACAATATATGTAAAGCACACGCACACAACACTAGATGCTTTATAACTAAAGCCTCAAGTCCTTATTAGGGATTTCTTGAAAATGTCGTAATTATAAATGGAGATTAAATGTAGAGACAAGGGAGGGAAAATATTATAGTAATAAAATTTCAAAATCCCTTTCTTTGTTTATGCTGAAAAAGCACAACACAGCTTCAGAACAGAATGATTTTGTTTACGTTACTGACTTTCTGTCCCCAAATTCAACGGGAGCCTGATCTGAAGCACTCCTCTATCAAAATGTCAGGTCTCAGTAAACGACAACTATCGATATTTAGTGCACTCCTAACAATACCAGACTATGTACCGTGTTTTATGTGTATTCTATGTTAATCATTTCAACAACTTTATTGAGATGCTATGACCATTATTCTCATTTTGCAGATTAGGAAATCTTGAATCTCTTATCTCAACAGGCCATAGAAATAAGAATATTTCAGCAAGTCGTCTGCTAGGCTTACAGAAAAAAAAACACTGCAGAGTTTACTGCTGTGCTTAATCATTTATGAATCTTGGTTTAACTTCTGTCTCTTGCTGGAGAATGGAGAGACTGTGGAATGTTCACTTAATTAAGAGAAAAGACATTTCGTGTCTCTTCCCATGATTCATGCAGAAGTGTCAGTTATTAGAGACTGGCATAGGAAGCAACAGGAATGAGAGGATTACATCTGACTGCAAGATGGGAGAGAAGGCTCCAGAACTCTCATTTATTAATTTATTTCATTAATTATTTGATTTACTGATTTTCTACCAATTACCAAGCAGAATGCCTCTATGCCAGAGATACAAAGACAGATAAAACACATTCCCTGCCCTAGACTCAGTTACTGTCTTTTGAGTGGAGAGACCAGCAAACCAACGATAAAAATATGCTGTGATAACTTCTTTAATAGATGGTATTTATAGAACACTTTTCAAGAGTTAACTATATACCTAACTTCTGAGTAAATGAAACAGTGCAAAACCAATCAGTGTCAGATGCTTTTATGAGACAGTAGGGAAACACTGAAAGCACAATTCCTCAAATAAATAATTAATTATACACATCTTAGTATATAGATGCATAACTGAAAAAAGTTTTCAGAAGGAAACAGAAAAACCCATATGACCGTAAAACAAGAAAATTTAGTTTCTTAATGTTTGACTATTTACAAACCTATCCCACTCCACCAAATCATATCATATTGTTATTTATTTTAGACATAAAGCTGTCAGATTAATGCATGCTCTCATGCAAAACTTCATCTTTGATTGTCTGAAGTTAATTCCTAAGTGCCACTGCCTGACAGATGGTTT
The DNA here is from genome assembly GCF_008692025.1 of Phocoena sinus. NCBI lineage: Eukaryota > Metazoa > Chordata > Mammalia > Artiodactyla > Phocoenidae > Phocoena > Phocoena sinus. The sequence continues at coordinate 16,525,291 of NC_045773.1, read as the reverse complement.
CAACTTTTCTATTCTCACAATAAATAGACAAGTTTACCCTTTTCAGGAAAACTATCTACATTTGATTTCCAATAATTCTTAAGGATAAAATTAGTGTCTAGACGACAAAGCTATAAAACATCCAGCATATCTATGCAATGTATTTGACAGTCGATTGTCTCGTAAACCAAGTGATATTTTTACACTGACAACTCAAATTTAAAGCATCTTTTCAAATTAACATTGCTAGGAGTATAAACACATTATTGTAAACACAGATACCTGACAAAAGCATTTCCATTCCTGGAATATTTATTTTTATTTAAGACTTTTACAGTTTATTTCCTTTCTTACCCTATAGTCAAATACATTTCTCTGCTTTGACATTCATATAACACTAATTATTATACACTCCCATAGTTAAAAACTTTGTTTAAATTTCATTATAATTTCTATGTTCAGTTTTCAATATTCTCTTTTCTTTTTCAAGTATGCTTGTTTTACATTATTCCAGATTTTTAGAGATTAAAGTTTAAAAAGTTAAGGAATATAGGGGCTTCCCCGGTGGCTCAGTGGATGGGACATTGAGCTCCCAATGCAGGGGGCCCAGGTTTGATCCCTGGTCAGTGAACTAGATCCCACATGCATGCCGCAACTAAGGAGCCCATGTGCTGCAACTAAGGAGGTGGCAAGCTGAAACTAAGGAACCCTGGAGCCACAACTAAGGAGCCTGCCTGTCACAACTAAAACCCAGAACAACCAAATAAATATTTTTTAAAAAGTTAAGGAATATAAAGAATATGCCTATTTTATAATGTATACATGATGTACATACACCATACATATTACACAATTATATTATATTTTATATATATTCTTTAGAAAAAAGAAAAATGAAACAGAAAGATATATATACAACACCAAGATTTTACGAAATACAGCTTTCCCTCAGGCTCTAGCTAGTAACCTTAATTTGATTTCAGGGCCTCCTCCCAAGCAAGCATTTCAGAAACTCCTTTGACCACTTCTGATTAATCACCCAATCTCTCCCTAAGTAACTCCTCCATTCGTAGCCCCCGTCCTTCACCTACGTATGCAAATTAGTCCTGTGCTTTATTGTATTATTCAAATTCTGAGCCCATCCTTGTCCTGTTTTATTTGGCTCCAAGAATGGTTTAAGATTAGAAAAGGTAAACTTTCCACTTATATCCTCAAGCATTTGTCTATGTGAATCAACGAAGAAAACCTACATTTGAAGTCCAACTTGCTGGCTCTAAGGACTGGGGAAAACGAAGTACTGACATTTTGTCCCTTAAGACTCTTGCATGGATTAGCGTTATTTCACCCACTGCCATGCCTATGGGCCCATAAAAGAAAACACGCTCAGGCCACCCCTGAGAAGACAACGCTATGGTAACTGAATCTGAAACAGAAATCTGAGATGAGGCCTGAGGACACCAGAGTCCACATTTTTGAGTGTGGAGCTCAACCCCCAAGTGAGACTTGCAAACTGTACTTCAAAAAAAAAAAAATTAGGGGGCTTCCCTGGTGGCGCAGTGGTTGAGAGTCCGCCTGCCGATGCAGGGGACATGGGTTCGTGCCCCGGTCCGGGAGGATCCCACATGCTGCAGAGCGTCTGGGCCTGTGAGCCATGGCCGCTGAGCCTGCGCGTCTGGAGCCTGTGCTCCACAATGGGAGAGGCCACAACAGTGAGAGGCCCGTGTACCGCAAAAAAAAAAAAAAAAAAAAAAAAAAAAATTAAATTAATAATTTAAAAACCCCAGCATGGGGCAAAACAGGTTTTATGAGTCAAACCCCTGGCTCATGCTAAAAAAGCATAAGAAATTTATGGGTGAGGAAATAGAGAAAGATTTTTTTTTAATTACTTACTTAATTTTACTGAAGTATAGAAGACTTACAATATACGTTTCAGGTATACATAATAACGCAATATTTATATAGAATACACTCCATACAAAGTTATTAAAAGATTTTTGATGAGGCTTTTGGGTCTTATTATCACAAACACACATTTCCCTGAATTGGGAAGAGAATGATTTCTTCCTCTTTATTTCAGTGTGAGAGCCTTCAAGGAGATCACTTTGTGTGTCATCTGTATTTTGAGGACACACTGGATTGATATGTGTGTGACTGAGTAGGACCCTATGGTGCCTTCCCAGGACAGAGCCCTCCCACTATGTCCTCTGCTTGCCTCTTATTTGTAGAAAAGCTGTAGTCTCCCAGGCCCCCTGAGTCACAAAAGCATGGCTGAAGAATTAATGACTGAAAAGCAAACTTAAAGAAAAATGGAGCTAGAGGAATCAGGCTCCCAGACTTCAGACTATACTACAAATCCACAGTAATCAAGACAGTATGGTACTGGCCCAAAAACAGAAATATAGGTCAATGGAACAGGATAGAAAGCCCAGAGATAAACCCACGCACATATGGTCACCTTATTTTTGATAAAGGAGGCAAAAATATACAGTGGAGAAAAGACAGCCTCTTCAATAAGTGATGCTGGGAAAACTGGACACCTACATGTAAAAGAATGAAATTAGAACACTCCCTAACACCATACACAAAAGTAAACTCAAAATGGATTAAAGATCTAACTGTAAGGCCAGACACTATAAAACTTAGAGGAAAACAGGCAGAACGCTCTATGACGTAAATCACAGCAAGATCCTTTTTGACCCACATCCTAGAGAAATGGAAATGAAAACAAAAATAAACAAATGGGACTTAATGGAACTTAAAAGCTTTTACACAGCAAAGGAAACTATAAACAAGACCAAAAGACAACCCTCAGAATGGGAGAAAATATTTGCAAATGGAAGCAATTGACAAAGGATTAATCTCCAAAATTTACAAGCAGCTCATGCAGCTCAATATCAAAAAAACAAAAAACCCAGTCCAAACATGGGCAAAAGGCCTAAACAGACATTTCTCCAAAGAAGATATACAGATCGCCAACAAACACATGAAAGGATGGTCAACATCACTAATCATTAGAGAAATGCAAATCAAAACTACAATGAGGTATCACTTCACACCAGTCAGAATGGCCATCATCAAAAAATCTACAAACAATAAATGCTGGAGAGGGTGGAGAAAAGGGAACCCTCTTGTACTGTTGGTGGGAATGTAAATTGATACAGCCACTATGGAGAACAGTATGGAGGTTCCTTAAAAACTAAAAATAGAACTACCATACAACCCAGCAATCCCACTATTGGGCATATACCCTGAGAAAACCATAATTCAAAAAGAAGCATGTACCACAATGTTCATTGCAGCTCTATTTACAATAGCTAGGACATGGAAGCAACCTAAATGTTCATCAACAGATGAATGGATAAAGAAGATGTGGCAATATATACAATGGAATATTACTCAGCCATAAAAAGAAATGAGATTGAGTTATTTGTAGTGAGGTGGATGGACCTAGAGTCTGTCATACAGAGTGAAGTAAGTCAGAAAGAGAAAAACAAATACCGTATGCTAACACATATATATGGAATCTAAAAAAAAAAAAAGGTTCTGAAGAACCTAGGGTCAGGACAGGAATAAAGACGCAGAGGTAGAGAATGGACTTGAGGACACAGGGAGTAGGAAGGGTAAGCTGGGACGAAGAGAGTGGCGTAGACATATATACACTACCAAATGTAAAATAGATAGCTAGTGGGAAGCAGCCGCATAGCACAGGGAGGTCAGCTCGGTGCTTTGTGACCACCTAGAGGGGTGGGATAGGGAGTGTGGGAGGGAGATGCAAGAGGGAGGAGATATGGGGATATATGTATATGTATAGCTGATTCACTTTTTTATAAAGCAGAAACTAACACATCATTGTAAAGCAATTATACTCCAATAAAGATGCTAAAATTATAAAAAAAAAAGAATTAATGATTGAAAGGGTGTGAACATGTAGTGACAAAAACAGCAGTTGGGCCAGGAGAACTGGTACGAATTTAAATAGTAAATCAGCCATATGCCAACCACAGAATCTTTAGCTCCTCCCTGAAATACACAGATAACTGTATCTGATGCACAGTCCCTGAGTTGTTTCTCAGATGCCAATGCCCCCACCAAATGGAAGAAGTTAACTGCTTGATGACCATGAGCACATAGTCCCCAGAGTGGAGACTGAGGATTGATAATGTTAACCTCTGTGACACCACCCTTGTTACCTCACCATCAACCAATCAGAGACTTGTGCAGAGCTGACCACATACCCTGTGACTTCCCTCCCTCATTTTGCCTTTAAAAATGCTTCCCTGAAATCTGCTGCGGCTTTTGGGTTTTTAGAGCATGAGCTGCCTGGACTCCTTGTATGGCGCCTGTAATAAACGCTGCACTTTCCTCCACCACAACCCTGTGTTAGTAGATTAGCTTTATCACATGAGGGCAGATGGACCCAAGTTTAGTTCGGTAACATGTTTCCCATACAGAACTATATGAAGGACAAGCTGTCCAGCCTGCCTTCCTGAGTTGGAATATACAACATGATGGCAACAGTTAACAACGCCATTTGATGTATATGAATGTTGTTAAGAGAGAAAATCCTGAGTTCTCACTGTAAAAAGAAAATATTTTTTATTTGTTTTTTATCTATATGAGATAATGAATGTTAACAAAACGTGCAGGCATCATTTCATGACATATGTAAGTCAAACCGTTATGCTGTACACCTTTAACTTACACAGTACTATACATCAATTATATCTCAATAAAAGTGGAAAAAAACATAAAACAAGGTGATAAGACAAAAATAAGATGCTTTATAGTTATATCCCATGAGGATTGCTTGTTTGCCGTAACTTTACAACAGAGTTACGCCACTTTGTTTTTTATATACACCTAAGCAAATTATAAAGTATGCAATACATTACTTTAATTAAGGTGAATATTTTAACAGAAATAGCATGGATAAGGCTAAATAAATCTTTGAGCACAACTCCTAATCTCAATACTGCCACTTCATTCCATAAGTAACCACTATTACTGCCTTAGTGCCTTCTCTTCCAGACCTATGGTTTTATACATGAACGTATAACAATGAAAAACATCATTTAAATTTTCACATAATTAGAACCATTCATTTTTTCATCTTATATTTGCCTGTAACACCCAAAAACCTGTGTGCGAGGAGGTCATCAAGAAGACTCGACCGCCAGTTGAACTACAGTCTGGACCCAGGCCATTGGAGGCTTCCCATCCCACCTCCACTGCCTTGGGATGTGTGTTCAGCTTGCGTTCCTTGCTCCTAGAAACTGCACCAAGGAAACAGCCTTGAAATAGGACTGGGTATGTTACTAAACCCAGTTAGGGGCTCTATATAAACATTTCACCTTTGGCTGGTGAGTATGGAGATCTACTCGTCTTGCAGCCACACAAGACAAGCGTTCTTCTAAGTAAGCTCTCTTGCTTATTAAACCTGCCACCTAGCAATCTGGAAGGGTCTGCCTTTTTCTTTGGTCTCTCTCGCCCTCTGCTTACTGGGGGTTGGGAGCGGGGGCTGTTTCCTTTTACACCCAGGAAGCTCCTGAGGAGGTTATGAAGCAACAACCTGTCTTGCATATTTTTTACTTGCAGATTTCGTTTTAAGTACAGCATATGCTAATCCACAGCATCTATTTATCATATCGTATTTAATTTGTCTCCTTCTGTGGACATTTAAATTGTTGTTAACATTTGTTTTTCTTTCACAGACAACAGGGAATATCCTTCTTATACTACTAAGAAAGCATTTTGATGTAAATCTCACAGTTTATAAATTCTTAAGGCCAAAATGCTGTGCTTTAATCAGATTCATTCTTTCATAGATCTTAATCATGATGTCTGATTTTACTTTACACATCGTCTTATTAAGAAATGTTTTTGTCTTGCCTCAGATATTTTTTACTCATTTGTACTTTAGAACATTGGATACCAAATCTGATGGCTCATTTTAATCAGCTCATTAGACAAAAATCTGTGGATTCCTTGCCTTATCCTGAAAGACTCTGATTCAAGACAGCTGGGCAGGAACCCAATTCTGATACTTTGGTTTGAAAACCTCTAATACAGAAAGAAGACCTGAAAACAAACTCCTCCACCTTCTATGAAGCTTTACTTAAAGATAATTCTCAGGATAAGTTATTTCCGTGTATACTCGATGCTCTGCCATGGCAGCAGTATCTAGAGAGTAAACTCTGATGTCCTAATACAGAAAATTGTGGGACTTGCTGGTAGTTCAAAACACCAAGATCAGCTATAAATCACAAACAGCTGTGTACAGGGTCTATTTCAGCCTAGGAAACACAGGATTTTCAAGGAAGAGCCAAGAAAAGAATCTGTAGTAGATGCTGATAGAAAGGCACTCAAAGGTTTTCTATCTCAAGTTTAGTGGCTGAAAAGCTTCCTGGGATTTTTCTGCTGTTGAAAAAGTGACTACTCTTTTATTAAGTGACAAGTGATCTCACATTTGTCCAAGAAAAAAAAATCCAGATCAATATGTTTAATTAAGGTACTTTTCGCCTTAAAAAATCACAACGTCATGATTAAACTCTGTTTTCATGTTAGAGTCTTACTCAAATTCTCAAAAACATGTCATAAATAAGAATGAGTCTGAAGGTATTCCAGGATGTCACGCATGTTTTACTCATAAAAATGTGAAGGTATCTAAGAGTGAAGTTTTTCCATTATCTGTATAGAAAGGCTTTAAAACAACGGAAACACTCAGATGGGAATATGCTATCTGAGAAGAGGGAGAAAATATTTTTGATGCCATGTTTTTCTCTTGAAAATACCATTTAGTTTTAAGCAAAATAATTGAAATCGAACACTTAAGGATGCAGAAACCTAAAATTCTTTACATATGACCATTTTGGGAAATTTTTCTGAACGAGTAAAGGAAAGAAGGCTTTTTCTTTTTATTTATTTTTTGCGGTACGCGGGCCTCTCACTGTTGTGGCCTCTCCCGTTGCGGAGCACAGGCTCCAGACGCGCAGGCCCAGCGGCCGTGGCTCACGGGCCCAGCCGCTCCGCGGCATGTGGGATCCTCCCAAACGGGGGGCACGAACCCGTGTCCCCTGCATTGGCAGGCGGGCTCTCAACCACTGCGCCACCAGGGAAGCCCGACTTTTTCTTTTTGACCTCCCTTTTAAGCCCAAGAAAAAACAGTGGGTGTCTCCGTTCAATATGGCGTTTTCTGTGTCAGTTTTCACCTTGAGCAACACGCAAGTCTACACATGCAGTCAATGAAAATGATAAACAGAATGAAATTTCAAGAATTAAGAAAATTTAGCGCTAGCCTTCTCATTCCTGCAATATTGGAGATGGGAGAAAAGTTGAAACTAAGTTCGGAGCCGTGAGGGCTTCCTTCCTCACGTAGAGCAATAACCCCATTCTGTGTATTATTTCATTTATTTATCACGTACTAGAGGCAGGCATATCCCACCTCCGTTATATGGGTGAGGAAAGGGATTTAGAGCGCTCAGGCACTTTGCTCAAAAGCCCCAAGCAAGTGAGAGGCAGATTCAGGCATTACAGGATATCTGATCCCAAAGCACACCATCGTCATCTTTCCCCAAATCCTCCTCTACCATCCCTTCTAAAATACAATTTAAGTGTACTTACCAAGCCTGGATGCTCAGCTCACAGCTTGCATCATTTCCTTCCACCGGCGTGTTGCTTAGATCTGGAAGCTCTTCCCCGAGGCAAACCACCGTCTGCTGCAAGTCCCTTCCAGTTGCCTAGGAGCATTCCATGTCCCCACTTCTCTCCTGAGCAGCTGGGGCTCATCTACCTTCACAACACCTGTAGCCACTAGCTGCCTTTTCAACAACACAGGCTGTCAGCAGAAAGCTCTCCACAGAACTTCAGTCTCTGGCTAGAAGTATGGGTACATGCCGTTTTAAAGAAAACTCTCTTTGAAGGTATTGAACGACCTTTCAGTGAAAGGTGAATGTCCCTGAACATAAGTGAAATGTTTTCAATTAGCATTACATTGGAAAATATACCTAGCGCTTACTCTACCCCTTGCCTTTTCTTTAAACTGAAATCTTGGCCTAGATTTATCGTTTTCTCTCTCTTTGAGATCATTTCATTACTACATAATGAATCTCCCGAGCTATGGCAGGAGGCAACTAGAATTTTTTACCCCCCATTCTGCATTCCTTAGCATCTCCTCTTATAGAAGCGGAAAAACCCAAGGAGAGAATGGCTTTCTCTCCTACAGAAAGGGCCTAGTCAGGTGTTGCAAATTTAGACAAACGTGCTTAATTTCGCAAGTAAGAAAGCTTTTTTTTTTTTTCATATGGTAGCAGTAGCCAAAGAAATCTCCTTTGACACTTCCAGGGCCAGCAGGACTTTGTCACTCACGGGCAGTGGTCCTGGCAGATGAAGGTAACCCGCTCTGGGTAAGGACACTAAACTAAGTACCGTTCTCGAAATGCGGCTTCTGGACACTCTTTCCATGATTTCCTTTTTTCTTTTCTCCTTTATTGGAGTATAATTGCTTTACAGTGTTGTGTTAGTTTCTGCTTTATAACAAAGTGAATCAGCTATACATATACATATACCCCAATATCCCCTCCCTCTTGCATCTCCCTCCCACCCTCCCTGTCACACCCCTCAAGGTGGTCACAAAGCACGGAGCTGATCTCCCTGTGCTATGCGGCTGCTTCCCGCTAGCCATCTGTTTTACATTTGGTAGTGTATATATGTGCATGCCACTGTCTCACTTCGTCCCAGCTTACCCTTCCCCCTCCCCGTGTCCTCAAGTCCATTCTCTACATCTGCGTCTTTATTCCTGCCCTGCCCCTAGGTTCTTCAGAACCTTTTTTTTTTTTTGATTCTATATATATCTGTTAGCATACGGTATTTGTTTTTCTCTTTCTGACTTACTCCTCTCTGTATGACGGTCCCATGATTTTCTTTTGCTCAACACATTCCCCTCTCCCAAGCCTCTCTAAAAACTCTCAGCCCCTCATGTTCTTCAGTCTAACATCTAGAACCTTCTCTGTAGCCAAACGAGCTCTACCAGGCCAAGGGACCCAGTTTTCAACTTAATTACCATAATTCGTGAGGAACAAGTATGAGGTCATGAATAGGCCTTATTGATTAAGGCAGAAGCAGTGAAGCTTTTAGTCTGAGATTTAACATCTTTCTGAATAACATTCTCTGAATAGTATTACAGGCTTTGACTGTGGCAACATTTTGAGCTATCCGCCATTTGGATCTTGTTTTGAGAGAATAAGGATTGCAACCAGCAGAGGCTGAGTGCCTGACATGTGCCCAGTATTTTGCTAAAAGCTCTATAAACATTACCTTAGTTCTCACAACTACTTGAGCATATATTCTACAATATCGTTCTCATCCTCAACTTACTCTGTAAGTCCTTTCCTTTGCTTTATAGCTTGCATGTAACCTCCTGGAGACGAGACATCTTGTCCCAAGACCAGTATCTGAAACTCTGGAAGAATTAATGAACTACCCTTTGAGGTTTAATACTGTCATCCTGTGTATTTTACAAGTAACCCTTGAAGAATAATTGAGCATTTAAAACCCAATAATCAGGTCAGCGCCGGTGCCGGCCATTCCCGGTGCTCTCCCCCGCGGTCGCGGCACAGGCCAAACAACCAAACAGAAAAGTTTAATAAACAGCAGGCGGAGGGGCTGGAGGCGGCGGCCGGGCCCGAGCGAGCAGGAGTTCGGTGGCCTCACCTGTCCTCATTCACCAGCGGAGACCGGCGGCAGCGGGCAGCGCGTCAGGCGGAGAGAGCCGCCGCCAGCCCAAGCAACAGCAGGAAAGACAACCTGACATAGGGAAGTGGGGACTGCTATACAGAGAGAGAACTACAAAGCATCCTCAGTGCAGCAGGAACCCTAATCCAAAGCCCCTATACTTTTATCAGAGTGCGCAACAGAGGAACATAGCTCAAGAAACTAACCAGAGCCAAGTGCCTATACTTTGTTCCACTGGCTGCAGATTTTATGGAAACCCTCGTACAAATGGCATGTGTTCAATATGTTATAAAGAACATCTTCAGAGACAGAATAGTAGTAACGGTAGAATAAGCCCACCTGCACCTTCTGTCAGTAGTCTGAGTCTTTACCAGTTCAGGGCACAGATGGCAGTGTCCCAGAAGCTCAGTTGGCATTAGACTCTACATCTTCATCTATGCAGCCAAGCCCTGTACCCAATCAGTCACTCTTATCAGAATCTGTAGCATCTTCCCAAGTGGACAGCACATCTGTGAACAAAGCAATACCTGCAAAAGAAGACCTGCAAGCTTCAGGATCAGAAACCGCACAGCAGTCATCTGAAGAGCAAAGTACATCTCTTGAAAAACCAAAACAAAAAAAGAATCGCTGTTTCATGTGCAGGAAGAAAGTGGGACTTACTGGGTTTGAATGCCGGTGTGGAAATGTTTACTGTGGTGTACGCCGTTACTCAGATGTGTTACACAATTGCTCTTACAATTACAAAGCTGATGCTGCTGAGAAAATCAGAAAAGAAAATCCAGTAGTTGTTGGTGAAAAGATGCAGAAGATTTGAACTGCTGCTGGAATACAAAATCCTTTGACCATCTGCAAACCAAAAATCGACTTGAGGTTTTTTTTCCTAGTCATTGGGAATGTAGAGCAATGTTTTTGCATAGACCTTTTAATCATGAATGTCATCAGGAGAATAGATTTTTGTTTCTGTTTTGAAAATGACTCTGAACATTTATTTACATTGCAGTTTCTGTGGCTGAAAAGACTTAAGTAAACTTTACAAGTATTATCCTTTTAAGATCATTTTAATTTTAGTTGAGCGCAGAGGGCTTTTATAACAAACGTGGAGAAATTTTGGAGGGCTGTGATTTTTCCAGTATTAAACATGCATGCGTTAATCTTGCAGTTTATTTTCTCATTGTGTATGTATATATAGCTTTTCTCTGCAGCACGATTTCTCTTTTGATAATGCCCTTTAGGGTACAACTAGTTATCAGTAACCGGATGTATCTTAATCATTATGGCCGCTTCTGTTTTTCATTAACAAAGGTTATACGTATGTTAGCATATAGTTTCTTTGCACCCACTATTGATGCCTGAATCATTTATCACAGGAGAGTGTGTGCTGATGAGATTCTAAGTTTTTACATTTTTAAGTGTGTTTTTAAATTTTTTTGAGTGAGGGAAGGAAAAGCTGTATGCATTTCATTGCTGACTGCAGCTTTCTTTCAGATTACGTTCATTGGTCTGTTTGTATACAATATGAAGAATGATCTGGAGTAACTGTGCTGTATTTGTTTATGTTTATAAATATGTGTATTTATGTTTATTTAACATATTATATTATGTTCATTCTTTAATTAAATAAAAAGGAAAACCATAATGTTCCCTTGTAAAAACAAAACAAAAAAACCCCAATAATAATATTATTATTAACTTTAATTAGACTTTCTGATTGAGTACCCATTAGCCAAAGTATGATAAAAAGCTTTCTATGGTTAGATCATGTCCTCTTACCATGACAATCCTCCAAGGCGGGTCCTTCCTTCCATTGGTGTCTTTTTAGAGATAAGCATTGCGTCTTAGAAAGTTTAACCTGCTTGTCCAAGATCACACAGTTATTTAGGGACATGGCTAGGATTCCAACCCAGATCTATGACTGGGAACAAATGCTCTTAACCACTATGCTATACTGTTTCATCCCAATTTGGTCAACTTTCCCAACATAGATGATCTACTGCTTGTCATTATTTCAAACACATTTTAAAATACCTCTTAGTCTCCTAATCATCATAATATCTTCAGGGGTCGCACAGGAGGAAAAATTAAGCAAGCAAAATCGGTGAGGGTTAAGACAAAATGGCGATTAATCCCGATTTCACTCGACAGTTACGTACTGAACAGATAAATATGAGCTACACACAGTGCGTGTACTTACTGTGCCACAGTTTACGATCCCAATGAGCATTTCCATATGTGATCTTGAAATTTAGTCTTGGAAGGGCAGCCATTCTTGCCTGGATGCTTTTGGAAAGGCCAATACGCCAATCACACTGGATGGACCCTTCACTTCCTCATTAGCCAGTCTCGATAGACATTTTACATTAGCATTGTCATTTATATTAGACTGTCCCATTTTACTGTCCGATGGTAAAATAATTCAATTTGCTGTTCTTATCATTTGTGTCTGTTTTTTTCTGAGTTTTCCCAGGTAACATCCAATTGCGCAGGATGTAACTCTTTCTCTTCCCCACAGTATTAATGACCAAGGCAGAATCATCAGGCTATGAGATAATTTCAGCAGGCAGAATAAGAGTAAAGAATAAGAATGAATGCTGACAAATAACAGAAGCACCCTCGCTTACAACTTAAATTCTGTATCAGGGCATTTATTCCGCATGCAAGTTCAAGAGGTAATTATCACCTACATGTAAAGCAAGACATGTTAAATTAGAGCACAGGGTTCAAATAAAAATCACAGCAGAAACACCTAACCATTTCAATGAACCATAGTCCTCTCTGTTTACATATTTTCTTTCAAAAGAATGGTACAACTTACTAATTGCTAAATTTGTAATAGCCGCTGTGGTGACTTTACCTCCGATATTTACTGAAGTGATTCCAAATGATAATGAGTATCGGCACAATTTTCATTTTTAAAAAGAGTAAAATACTTCAGAAAAAAATGAACCCAATGAAGATTAATTTTAAATTTAAAAAAAGATGGAGTTATAAGAACATGAAACGACAGGGGTGATTTTAATTGAAAAATAAGAACTTGTAACATTCTAATTATTTTTCTTTATTTAATTGAATTATACTGTTAGGTTTTCATTGTAAATGGTAATATTAATGAAAATTAAAAATAACAAAAAAAATTAAAAAAAAAGAAAATCAACAAACCATCTTCAATTTTTAAAAAAAAATGTGTGGAGAAAATTAAACATAAAACCTAAATATTATTTTTAAAAAACAGACAGATATTTTTATAATTTTTACTTAAAGAATACTTACGCTTGGTCAATTTTAGCTTGGATAGCCTTCCATGTAAGAATTAGAGAATATCAAAATTTATGATAGACAAAAGAAGTCTTTCCAGGTGTTCAGTTCTCCAATTTGAATTATGATCAATAATAGAGGGCAGAACAAATTATACTACAAATTGACATTAGAGATGCTTATTCAGAATCTCTAAATCTAATGGATCTGATTTTGAAAGGGATTAAAAACCTCTTCATGCCTCAGACTCAGGGGTTACAGCCAGATTACCTGGGTTAGACTCCCGTTTTACTGTGCCCTTGCTAGAATGACCTAGTACAATGTCCTTAATCTTCCTGACCCTCAGTTTCCTCATCTGTAGAATGGGTTTGATAATAATACCTAACTAAGAAGACTGTTGTAAAGATGAATTTAGCAAAGGTACAGTGCTTAACTCAGAGCCTGGCACATGGAGGGTGAAGATATGTTGTTTAATAGGATCAGTATTACATTACTATGAAAAATTAATCTGATACTAGCATTACTTTACCCTCTCTTCTAGGAACTCCTGGAATCATATACCTTTCTTCTCAGTAGAATGAGATCAAAGGAGAGCTCTAAATGTATACAACAAAGCCACCTTCGAACAATGTCTTCTGTCTTCCAGTGTCATATAGTTACCTACTGATGGGAAGAAGAATGCTAAGAGCATGGTTCTAAGCACTCACACATCATCTTGTTTCCTAACTCCCAGCCCTCTAAATGGGTAGCACTAATAACCTCCATTTTCATAAAAGAGGAAATTTCAGTGCAGAGGAGTTTAGTAGTCACTGAAGATCTGACAACTCTATGAGGATAATACCACCATAGTCCTATTCTGCCGACAGGGAAATGGAGGCGTAGCGAAGTTATAGAACTAGTACAAGATCACAGGGCCACTAACTGGTGAGGATGCAATTCAGATCAAGGCAGTTTGACTCACTGCTGACCTGATTGTGCCATATCAAACAGCCCTGGCTTGGGGGAGAGGACATCAGGGCTGGTTCTGGTGTTATAATCTGTTTCTCCATATTCCCCAGCTCTTTGCCCTTTATTAGGGTACCCTAATGCACCTAGTACAACTAGACTTAAATTTACAGCCACCCCCCCACACATGAACACACACACACGAACAAACTCACACACAAACACACACACACGAACACACACACACACACCTTCATACCGTGGTACCACCCCTACACATACTTTTCTCACTTAATTCTCCTACTTCTAAATATATCTTTGAATTTTCATTTAAGAAAATGATTATTATTTTAGCTCTAATTTTCCTTACATCAACAATAACTTTTAACACTCTTTACTAATTGAAAACTAATCTTTTTCTAGTATACATTTTCAAACATTTAGAATATATTATACCGCAAGGATTGTTTAGAAGCAAGTCTCTAACACTGATACCAAGGAGAAAGTCAATGAAAGAGCTGATAAGTTGATATTAATCTTAAGAGGGTATTTGTCAGAAAAGTGGGAGTAGCCACATTAACTTCAGAAGAAGTCAGAAGAAACTAGATACCATAATTCTATGAAGTGAATTTTCTGCTTCTCTCTCCTCTCGTCTCCCCAGAGCTGAAATCCCTTTAATAGAGAGGGTGTTGTCTCAAACTGCTGATTTTACTCAGTCATTAGGGTATAAAAAAAAAAAAAAGATTAAAAGATGGAAAGACTAAAAGTAGGCTGAAGAATATAAGAAATGATAGCATCAGCATAACTATTATGGTGCCCACTTATTTCCCCCTTAAAATGTTCTTTTTGACCATACCACAATTCAACATGCATGGGAATTTGATTTTTATAAATTTTATTAGAATAATAAAAAATAATACATACAGACAACCATAGGATACACACACAGGAATTTAAAGGTAAATTTTATACTTTTCAATATGAAACAAAGTACATATCTCATGGAGATATATTTCTAGAAACACCATGAAACAATAGAGTAATTGCCTTGAAAATGAAAAGTATAGGAACATATTATAGGAATTACCGAATAATAAAAAGGTACAACTCCATTACATGTAGCATAAAATACAGGTATTGGAAAAAGTGTTTCTCCACTTTTTGACCTGAAATAACAATGGTCATATGAAATCTACTCGTCATTCAGAATTTTTCTAGATATATACAGTATATACAGACCTTGAAGAGAAAAGTTATAAATATTTTTCTTCTTTGTGTATAATGACTTTATCTTAAATGTGATCTCTAAATGTAAAGTAACACTATGGTAATATCAGAATTTTGCTAATATGTATTCTCTTGTGATATCTGTTGGTTTCAAATTCAGATATCTTTGCAAAGAACAAGTTCCTGTAAAATGTGGAATGGACAGGAAAGAGGTAAAAAATTGATTTTGCAATGTGTAACACTCAATCTGCTGATTTTCATATATTTTTTACATACTGCTATGAAGTCATGTCTTCGACAATCCTTTGAACACCATGTATTGAGAGACTGAGTCATACATATCTAAGTCAGCAGCATGGCCATGGTTCTATTACAAATTTAGCTCAGGAACTAAAAAGCCTGCCAGACTCACTCTCATAAACGGTTGGATTTCAATAAAAACCATCTCCACCATCCAAAAAAGAGAGGGTCCCTTGATGGAATCAGAGATTGGAAATGAAGGATCACGTACATTTTGTTTAATATCTGGATTAAGATTCAGGTTGTTCCTAATTTTCTCCACCATGTTTTAATAAAACCTGAAAGCTTTTTCTTAGGTGTGAAGGAAACAATCCCTTTTTACTTTATTTCACTTTTTAAACCTTTTGAGAGAGGGTAAAATGTGATCATTTCAGTTTTCTAATATCATGGAATGAAAAGGAAAGCATTACCTAGAATGGAGTGCAAACTTTAAAAATGTGGCTGGTCCTCAGGACTTCAATATGATTAAGTAAATTCATACTAATATATTGTACAGGCCTAGTGCATTAGGGCTAACAAAGCACTTTCACATTTCCTTCTTTATCTTTTAGCAAGTAATTCATGGGGGAGAGGCAGATAAGATGGGTATTATTATCTCCACATTTTAAGGGTGAGTGCTTGAGAAGTAGAGAGAGCAGTGATTTGTAAAGAATCTCACAACCACGCAGCAGTATACCCAGACGAAACAGCACTCTTCCAAAGTCTACCGTAGCATCTCCAACAACATGCTTTTGAATTACATGCACCCTCTGCCCAACAGGGTAATTTTTAAAATGTATCTTTCACCCTTGAGTATTTCAAATGAGCATTTCCAAATAACACTAATTATGTCTTCCAAACAGTGCTGTTACAATGGGAGCAAAGCATCTGGAGTAAATGAGTTTTTCTATGTTAAAAAAAAAACAAAACCAAACCCACAAAAGTATGTGTCTGCGTGTGGGTGTGTATACATGGAAGCATGTGAGCCTTTATCCACAGGCAGTGCTTAAAATCATAAGAATGTCTCTATCAAAAATCGGATGTATGTAATATGTAAATTCCTTTGGTGTATCAAGTAAATATTAAGGCATTTCAGATTCCCCTAAAAGGATTTACTGGGTTTGTTTTTTTATTATATTCATATTTTACCTATGTAGAAAGTTAAAAATACAGAGTTGGAAAAAAACATGCATAATCACTGCATTTCATGAAAGCACTTTTTTTGTAACCAATGAACCTTCCGATAAATAATAATAAAAAAAAAGTGACTATCACCACAGGGTGTTTACAATAAAGAACAGTACTGTAGAGATATAACTTGACACAGGGTGGGCATTGGAGATGGCGGATGTACAACCTCTTGCATCCGTATCTGTCAAAGAGGATAAAGAGCTCATTAATAAGGTCTGTATCAATTTAAGTAACTAACTTAACCACCACAAGTTAACATTAGCCTTCACGTTATTTAACAATGTAGTATAGATTATTTGCCAAGAGTATCTATAAACACTCTTATATACTTAAGTTTTCTTAAGGGATTCTGGGCTTTGTTCATCTAGTATTATTTAACTTTAATTGAAAGTGGAAAAACAACTTCATCATTTTGAAAACAATTATACTCCATTAAAGACATTTTTGAGATAATTCAATGGTTTAATTATAGAAAGCTTCATTGGAGAAGGGTTAGGAAATACGTTTGTTTCTCTTCTGTACATTTTTAGATAAGTTATTATGTATAATATAGAATATCATCTTAAAAAAGCAATCAATAAAAGCTCCATTTTCCTATAGTTGGCCTTTGTCTGCACCAATCTATACAAACTCAACAAGAAGGCAGATGTCAGAGGGAAAGGCTACTCTTGACTCAGCAACCCTCAAATGCTAAAATCTGTCTGTTCCTGCAAAAGCACAGAACCTACTCCTTTTAACAGTTCCACTTTGGCCATATTGTAATTTTACCTCTGAACCTTGAGCTATCTTAGGAACGAGATAGCAGGTCTTAATTAAAAACCTAAATAATAATAATAAGCTTAAATTAATTCCTGGTTTTGCTCTATTGAAGCACATACAGTTTTAAAAATGTCTGTAGTCCTAAATGGTTTTTACATATTTTTATGTTGCAGAACTCAGTTCTGAGATAAATATTTCCCATTTTCTCCATTTAGTTACTTGTTTGTTTTGGTCTAAGTATTGCAGTCTTTATGATTTCATGAAGAGATAAAATTCCTCCAAGTTTCCACATCTCCCTTTCTTTTTACTTGCTAATGATGTCCCTCATTTTGTTTTCCAAGATTACAAATAAGGGTTTTAATCTTGAATGCCCAAGATTATAGATTAGGTCAACCTCAATGAAAAGAAACAGGGAGCAAAGTAATTTAGGTTACTAAGAACCGTAGAATAGCATGGCTTACTTAAATTGAGGCCACAAAACTCCACCCTTGAGATTTAAAAGATAAAATTTCTTCTAACACGGTCACTGGTAAAATACGTATGAAAAGTCCGTTTCCCTGAACTCTAAAAGTACAATTGCTATAATACAATAGGCTTCATTTGGATTTTGAAAAGAAAAGCAAGTATGAAACTCCACTGAAATCAGAAACTAAGAATTTTTTTTAAAAAGTGTCTTTTGGTTTGGCCAAATGGGTTCTGACCTTAATTTAACAATGCTAAATTTTCTACTTGGTAAAGAACTGATAAGATTCATCTATAATTTCTCAGAGGCAAACAAGTGGAATATTAAAGATCTTAAAAACACTTTGTGGGTTCAACGTTGCCCTTGAGAAATGCTTAAGGAATTCTGTTTTATGACAATCCAAAGGCAAATTTATGCATAGCTCAGAATGAGAAAAAAATTAAATTAATAAAATTTGCTAAATATTTCTCAATGTTTTTTCTGTTATTCTGTTCTTATCATTCTTATTTTGCACCACTTGTGAGGAATTCCTCCTGCCCTCATCTCTCATATTCCAAGACCTTCTCAGCATTCAGATGAAAGAAGTGGTAGGAGAACAAAGAGTGGAGAGGGAGGCACCGATTGACTCTCTTGGGGGCTCATAACTGATGCTGGGAAATAAGGAGATGTTGACGTCGACCAACTTACTGGTTATTCTTGGAATCCTGATCTGTTCGCTACTGGTCCCATCCCCGCCATCCGTTGTGGCCTTAACTTCAATAATGTAGTCCTCTTTAATGGGCAGCAGAAGTTCAGCTGAAGTTTTGTTTGTGTTTAGCACTTGCATATTATTTTGACTGCTAGTCCTATAGAAAACCTAAAATGCATGAACAAACACATTGATATTTTATAGTGCCCTCTTTTATTTTTTTCATAAACGTATTACTCTGATGTTACTTCATTTATATTGCTTGTTTTCCTTACCCACTAAAATACAGGCTGCATTCATAGCTCTGTCACCTTAGACTAGGGATCAGCGCGTGGTAGAATCATCAGGTGCTCAAAATGAAGGAGGTGGGGAAGAAAAAACTTCTTCTATGAAAAGTTCAGCTGCTTGGGTATTTGTGAGGATGGAGAGATGGGGGCAAGGTCCTACTGTATAGATCTTGAACAGGAGACCAAAGAATCAGAGCCAATGCTATTAGTTGTTTTTTTTAAGTAGTATATGGGTGAGCAACAGAAATAGGAAACTAACATAACGAACAACTTACCAACATTTGATCTAAAATTCCCACGTGAGCAGAATTATGTCACTTAAATTTATATTTAAGAAATCAGATATTTTGGAAAAATACCCTTTTCATAAACAGCTTGACATCTGTATGTCAGAAGTAGTTTATAAAGATCACACCATCAACATTTAGAAAAACTGTTCAAATCTAGCTTCCTTTGAAAAGTACTGCCAGAAGTAGGAAAAGAAAGCATTGCAAATGATACAACTTACTTTGTACCCTGTTACTTCTGATTCATTCTCCATGGCTTTCACTTGCTCCCAATTAAGTAACACTTTCGTGTCTGTAGCATTCCAAACAACATTTCCCGGTGGCTGACTGGGAGCTTGAAATGCAAAATGAGAAATTAAAATAGATTTGAGCATGGAGTGATATTTTACATAGAACAGATAAATGACATTCATAGGAGGCAGCCAAAGGAGAGCAGAATCTCTTTGGTAACACATAGTGTATAAGAAGAATCAGGGAAAATAACAGAGTAGCTAAATTTCCTTTTACAAAGGCATTTCCGTAACATTGTGAGACAATTTGCTTTATCATATTCATCATATACTTTAGGGCATTTCTCACTTGTTGACATGGTCTCCTGGAAAACTTGTTGATAGTGGAGATAAAGAAATTCTTTTATCCACCACTAGAGGGATGCTTGTGATGGGCTAGGAAAGGCAGGCAGTGTGTCCTGTTTGACACATCCAGAGGCTGAGAGAAATTGCCAACTGAGCAGATTAAAGTTGCAGGAAATGAAGTGTGGATGATTTTAAAACCATCCATGTATGATGAGATGAGCAAAATAGGAGGCAATCAAAAATAAGGATTATTTAGATTTATTCCCAAGAAGTAATAGCTATACACATGAAAAACTGCAGCACAGACTCTATATTTTACCTTCGTTTTCCAAGTTTAAATCAATTTTTGAGAAAAATAAGTCAAAACAATGAAACGTTAATGAGAGCTCCATTAGATAATTAATGAAACTCGCTGAGGTTTAAAAACTTGGATTCATAATTTAGCTCCCTCTCATGAACACTAGATGCCGGCCGGGGGAAGGCGGTTTGATAGCATTTGTCAAGAGCAACATAGGACACTGAAAATTCAGTTTCTTGTCAATTACAAAACAGCAAACATAATATTATCCATTTGGCAACATCACAACTGCCCAAAACAGTGTTGAAATATGTTGTACTTGTGGATTTAGCCACAGAATGTGATTTGGTTAACTGAATTTGTCATGGGAAAATGAAATAAAAGGTTGGCTAGGCTGAGAAATTTCTCAACATCACTGACTCATGCCATGAGGGAGAGACGGCTGGACTTACAGATGGGAAGAGGGCTCAGATACGTTCATGTGACTAATGACGCCAAACAAGATTGTATTCCCTGCAGATACTTTGGCTTACTGTCTGCTCTTTAACACAATTCTACATTGCCTTTAAAATTTGTGATCTGGTATTAACAGTGAGCTTAGGTCAGCTCAGAGCACTCTTAAGCTGCAATGCTTAGATAACAAAACATAGATATGGCAGTGACTTAGGGCTGAAATACTAATGACTGTGTTTTGCGGGGCTCCATCCAAATGCTATGAACGCACAATTGTTAAAACAGTTTCCCAAAGTCTGTGATTTCCTGTGGCCCGGCGGCACCATAAAAGGACAGGTTCCATTTGAGGCAGCTCAGATAACATGCTTCAGCATGGTGTGTCCTGCCGAGAGGTGTGTGCTTGTAGATTATAGAAAACTTGAGTGATTTTGGTTGAATCACTTATTCCAACACTAGCCTTGCAAAAAAATTAACTGCAAGGTTAAAACTTGGGCTTATTTTGTATGAGTCCCAAGACAGATGAGAGTTCAGCCTGAATTGAATATTTTTTGAATGAACAAAAAGAAAAAAAAAAAAAAACAGGAAATGAGAAAGGGGAGAAAAATAAAAGCTTTGTTCTGGGTCTGATCACTATTATTTTCCATATCGGTGTTTCCAAGCCTCAGATAGTCACGTCCCGTTTTCATCATTTTTGCTATTTTTTAAAAAATGAACTTGACTTAAACATCAACTTTAGTCTTGTCCTAAACACTAATATGCACACAGTCGTGAGCCTTGGTATGCCTGTTACATTCCTATGGTACTCTATATAATAAATGAAGCATTATTAAATTTTCAAAAATATTTGTGGACTATTCTAAAATCATTTTTTATCGCTACTGGTAAGAATAACATCTTCTGGAAAATCCTAGATCAGATAGACTTTCCTTCCAAATTTAAAATCCTATTATTGTTAGCAACTAATGCCTATTAAAACCTATAATATATTAGGCAAGGTAGAATGTGGTTTCATATAATATAATTTACTTAATCCTCATTACACTGCATTATAATAAAGCCCATTTTGCTACATGGGTAATCTGGACCCAGAAAGTTTAAAAAGAAGATTGTACATTCATGTTCACAGCAGCATCATTCACAGCAGACAAAAGGTTGAATCAACCCAAGTGTCCATCAACAGGTGAATAATCAAAATGTGGTATATCCATACTAAGGAATACTATTCAGCCTTAAATAGGAAGGAAATTCCGACACATGCAACAACCTGGATGAACCTTGGGGAAATTATGCAAAGTGAAATAAGCCAGTCACAAAAAAGATAAATTTTCTGTAGGATTCCACATATACAAGGTAGCCAGAGTAGTCAATCCATGGAGACAGAACGTAGAATGGTGGTTGCCAGGGGTGGGGGAGGGGACAATGGGAGATGCTGTTTCACGGGTACAGAGTTTCAGTTTTGTAAGGTGAAAAGAGTTCTGGAGATCGGCTGCACAATAACCAAGCCCAACACTAAGGAACTGTACATTTAAAAATAGGTAAGATTGGGCTTCCCTGGTGGCACAGTGGTTGAGAGTCCGCCTGCCGATGCAGGGGACCCGGGTTCGTGCCCCGGTCCGGGAAGATCCCACATGCCACGGAGCGGCTGGGCCCGTGAGCCACGGCCGCTGAGCCTGCGCGTCCGGAGCCTGTGCTCCACAACGGGAGAGGCCACAACAGTGAGAGGCCCGCGTACCCAAAAAAAAAAAAAAAAAAAAAAAAGGTAAGATGGAAATTTTATGTCATGTGTATTTTTATCACAATTAAAAATTAAAAGATTAAAGACCTAAATGTAAGGCCAGAAAATATCAAACTCTTAGAGGCAAACATAGGCAGAACACTCTATGACATAAATCACAGCAAGATCCTTTTTGACCCACCTAGTAGAGAAATGGAAATAAAAATAAACAAATGGGACCTAATGAAACTTCAAAGCTTTTGCACAGCAAAGGAAACCATAAACAAGACCAAAAGACAACCCTCAGAATGGGAGAAAATATTTGCAAATGAAGCAACTGACAAAGGATTAATTTCCAAAATTTACAAGCAGCTCATGCAGCTCAATAACAAAAAACAAACAACCCAATCCAAAAATGGGCAGAAGGCCTAAATAGACATTTCTCCAAAGAAGATATACAGACTGCCAACAAACACATGAAAGAATGCTCAATATCATTAATCATTAGAGAAATGCAAATCAAAACTACAATGAGATATCATCTCACACCAGTCAGAATGGCCATCATCAAAAAATCTAGAAATAATAAATGCTGGAGAGGGTGTGGAGAAAAGGGAACACTCCTGCACTGCTGGCAGGAATGTGAATTGGTACAGCCACTATGGAGAACAGTATGGAGGTTCCTTCAAAAACCACAAATAGAACTACCATATGACCCAGCAATCCCACTACTGGGCATATACCCTGAGAAGACCATAATTCAAAGAGTCATGTACCAAAATGTTCATTGCAGCTCTATTTACAATAGCCCGGAGATGGAGACAACCTAAGTGCCCATCATCGGATGAATGCATAAAGAAGATGTGGCACATATACACAATGGAATATTACTCAGCCATAAAAAGAAACGAAATTGAGCTACTTGTAATGAGGTGGATAGACCTAGAGTCTGTCATACAGAGTGAAGTAAGTCAGAAAGAGAAAGACAAATACCATATGCTAACACATATATATGGAATTTAAGAAAAAAAATGGCATGAAGAATGTAGGGGTAAGACAGGAATAAAGACACAGACCTACTGGAGAACGGACTTGAGGATATGGGGAGGGGGAAGGGTGAGCTGTGACAAAGCGAGAGGGAGGCATGGACATATATACACTACCAAACATAAGGTAGATAGCTAGTGGGAAGCACCCACATAGCACAGGGAGATCAGCTCGGTGCTTTGTGACCGCCTGGAGGAGTGGGATAGGGAAGGTGGGAGGGAGGGAGATGCAAGAGGGAAGAGATATGGGAACATATGTATATGTATAACTGATTCACTTTGTTATAAAGCAGAAACTAACACACCATTGTAAAGCAATTATACCCCAATAAAGATGTTAAAAATAAAAAATTAAAAGCAAAGAACTTGCTAAGATGCACAGCTGGTAAGAGGTATCATGTGGATTCCAATCAGTTCCGGTTAATTCCAAAGTCTACGCTTCCCCTGTTATGTTGTAACTATCTGTGACTTCAGTTAACTCTTGAACCATTGACAAATGATTTGTCAATGATGTAAAAATGAATATTAAACATGTTCATCTCAAAATATACTCAATTTTCACTTTCCTAGGACTGCTCTTCCTGACTTCTCAGACTAAACGTACAGTGGGGCCTCTTTTCATATACCAGGTTCCCTTTCTTCATCATTTTCAGCAAAGGTACATTTTACATTTATTTGTGGTTTTATGTTTATTATCCAATTTTCCTACTAATTCATAAGTGCCTTGCAGACAAAATGTCCTATATGGTCTCTGACATCGATAGGCCCATATACTAGTTTTTATTCACTAGCCTAATGTCTTGTTAAAGGTAGATATCAAATTAGATTTTGTATGTAACTGACTGCTCTTTTAATGCAAGAAACACAACCCAAGGATGAAGAAAACGCTTCTCTAGTGTTATCAAAAAATAAGTTTGATCTACTCCCTACATGTCCCTAAGGAATGATTCATGCAATGACAAAGTACACTGAATGGGGAAAGATTCAGGACAAGTATCAGCAGCAATTCACCATGGTGTCAGCGGGGTAACATTTGGCTGGTCACAGTTCTCAAATGTGGCACCTCAGAATTTAGAATGAATTTTCTAGCTCCATGGTTTTGAAAGTCCTCCAAGACACGTCCCAATAAATGCATAAATTTCACAAAGACAAAACTGGGACATTAACACTGACCATCAGCTTGAGAGCTTGAATATGGCTGATTATATTGAGGCTAAGACGATAAGGAACAAAACACAAAGAAAGAACAGAATAAGAAAGACAGCAAAACAACTAGTGTATTCATTCAATACTTAAATGATTTGTTTACTAAATATTTATGTTTTAAGTGTTAAGGGAAATATGCATAAAGAGGTGACAACATCTCGAGTAGATTTTGAAAGATGAATGTGAGTTTCACATGTAGAGGTTGGGGGGTGGTAACCCAGGCAGAGGGATGACACACGCCAAGGCACAGAGGCAGGAACTAGCATAGTGCCGTAGGGAGCTCAGTTCTGACGGGTTACAGGTAGGGATGATGGGAAGGAACTGCAAAGGCAGTTGGAGAGACAGGTAGCAGCCATATGCTTAAGAGTCTAGAAGGCCAAAGGAACTAGAAAAGGAATTTTTTGGGGCAGGCAATTGGCAGGGCACTGAAGAAGGATCAGATCTGTGATGCCATCAGGTCTGTGCTTTCACAGATCTTTGTGGGGACAGAGGGAGAAGATGGAGAATCTTGGTGGGAGCTCTGTAGGGAGTGCACTGCAGCACTTTGTATAAAAGATAATAAAGCTCCATATGCAAGTGATGGCAGTAGAGTTGGAGGGATGGAACAGACCTGGAATTCGTGAATAGGTCATGATGATGGAGGTCATATGGGTGGTGGTAATAAGAAGGCAGGCTAATTCTAGCTCGGCAGCCCGGGTGAATGACACACACCTTGGGGAACAATGTTTCTATCCGGAATTCCCTTTCAGTCACTACGTAATTAATAAGCATTTCGCATGTGTCAGGGATTCTCCTGAGTACAGTGAGCACAGAGATAAAGATGTTCTCTGACTTCTAATCATGGACCGCATTAGTGGTTCCCAGAGACCAGTACTTGGACAAATACGATGGTTTTAGGTGGATAACATTTTTCATTGTTTTAACTGTTAATTGATTCATAGATATAATTCTTTTGGATGAGGCCAATATTGGTACATCAGTGGTAATCTACTTTAAACACAATACATAGATTAAAATTAGGTTCTAAATAATGACACAGAAAATAGGGTGTTACACAAACATAAATAACTCAGATGCTTTCAGTAGCACACAGATGTCTGGTAAACACCCCAAAAAACAGTCATAATTCAAACTGACTCTGACCTAAGGATATATTTACAGTAAATAACTCATCTTAAACTAAGTGATCAAGAACAGAATATCACTCTATTAATAACAGCCATCAACACTCTGGTTAGCTCACCGCAAAACTTATTTCTAGGTACACATTTTTCGCAAATCAAGTATGTTTATTTTTGCTATTCATTGTAGTTTTAAGTTGTAAACTTTTCTCTAAGTAACTGCTTTGCTTTCATTTTTATAGGAAGAAAATTAAAACTACTATCTTGTAAGGAGAGAGTATTAGTCGTGTTCTGTTTATAGCAATGATACAAAGCCTTTTAAAATAAATATATTTAAGTATTAAAGTAAATACATTAGGGAAATAATAATCCAGGTTGTTAAGTATGTGGCTAAAATCTTGCAAGGATCATTCAGTGACTGGAGATTGCAAAACACTGGGCAAATTATGAATAAAGTAAACTTTGGTTATTGTATGATCCAAACTTCCCTTTAGTATCTTCATCCCTACTTTTGGTTTCCATCCTTACCAACCTTTAGTTACCTTGTATTAAGCCTTAAATGCCCTTCTTTTCTATCTTACTAATGTCAAACTTCAAATATTAATTCTTTCCTTCCACAAACTCTCTATAAAAACGATTTACCCTTGTGCACCAACAAACAGCAAGCTTGTATCACCACAGACAAGGTCTACCTAATATACTTAAGGCTTAGTGTACTAGAAGCAATGTGGCCACTTACAACTCACCTGTATTGATTTTAGTCCCTTAACCTAGCAGAAGCCACAGAGTCTCAACTGCAAAAGAAGGAAAACAGCTGGTAGAGCTGTTGCTGGATTAAAAAACACAAGATAGTGAAATGTTTATAACGGTAAAGCTTCACATCAGAGGGTGCAACCTGAAACTTCAGCTAGATCCAGCTTGCACATATTTTTGGTCTAACCCAAATACTGTATTTTAATTTTGTTTAGTTACCAACATTTAAAACTTGGGAGCTTTCATTTAAGTTCCAGATTTCTGGTTTCTTGTGCAAAACTAGACGATCAAGAACACTGGTCCTACAATGATGGACAGAAAGCATGGGATGGAGCAACAAGAGACTGCCCCACATACGCACCGCTGCTCATTTAAACCTGCCTGGCCATTGAAGGCACTTGACTTTATCACTCCTCATTTTTTTTTTTTTTTTGCGGTACGCGGGCCTCTCACTGTTGTGGCCTCTCCCGTTGCGGAGCACAGGCTCTGGACGCGCAGGCTCAGCGGCCATGGCTCACAGGCCCAGCCGCTCCGTGGCATGTGGGATCTTCCCGGACCGGGTGCAAACCCGTGTCCCCTGCATCGGCAGGCGGACTCTCAACCACTGAGCCACCAGGGAAGCCCTTACTCCTCTTTTTCAATAAAGAGTCATTTGGGGTAGTTTTTACATATTTTGAGGATATTTTATTGACATATTTATATAAGTAATCTATCTGGATGGAATAAATTACCTTGTTATTTCTGTAAAGGCTTGAGGTAGATGCTGAAGGGATATGAAGGAGGAAGGTGCAAACAGTAAAGGCAGGTGAAAGAACAACTCGCAGACCCCTAGGGATCTCTCAGGACCTGTGATTTATTCTTAGATCCTCTGGAAATATTTTGAAATGATCCTTATTATTGGCTGGTAGGATTGACTGTATTATTGTTTAAAAATACTTTGGGGTAGATTATTGGGGGTGTATTATTATTTAGTCTTTGCAAGTCTTCTGTCCTTCATCCTCCATGGAAAGATTACGCTTCCCTGCCTCACTCTCATTGACATTCAGCTTGGCCATGGGACTTGTGGTCCCATGCCTTTAGGAAGACATACTTCCCCTTCTCACTGGCATCTCACAGACATCAGGTTTTGTTATATGGCTTGTTTCAGCCAGTGGAATGTAAGCAAAAGTGAAATGACAGCTTTAAAAGCAACTGAAGAGCACGGTTCACCATTTTCCCTTTGCCATGAGACCAGCATGGCCCAGAGAGTGGCTGCTTCTTCAGTCAGGGTTCTGAAGTGAAGATGCAATTGGTCAGATCTGAATCGCACCTGTGATGGACATGTAGTATGAATGAGAAAGAAACACTCGTAGTTTAAAGCTTCTAGGTTTGGGAGTTTTGGATACTCTACCCATACTAGCCCAATCTGACTAATACAGCTATTAAACAGTAGCCTAAGCTTCAATGTAACACAATGAATTTTTGTAAAGGCATTGAGTCACATACTGAACTGGAAATGGTCAGGCGAGAGTTGACAGCATATCTTTTAGGACTTCCAGTTTCACTTTTCATGTTCTATGACGTTGGAAGCCCAACCCAGAAGGCTGGCTGAGTTCCACACCTTATGAGAATTAACTTGATATATGTTCTACATTTTGAAATGTTTTGTAAATCGTATCTCAACTTTCATATCCTGTAGATTTTTCCTCTGTCAACTTCTAGTGTGTTGACAGTACACTAAAATAGAAAAAAATGATAAAAACTAATTTAATTCTAGTAGAAGTGGCATATCACTATATTTATAGCGCAACACTAATTGACAGGCTGTAACATTATTTCAATAATTTCAAATGGTATGTGACAAGAATAATAGTGCGTCGAAGGCTTTTATTATTATTGTCATTCTTTTAGCACCTATCCTGACATCCTCCGTGTATCTGATTATCAGACTCCTCAACAATAGCCCTGTAGATTTTACTAAATCTACAGCCACTTGACTGCCAATAGGTGATTATTGCAAGGGTGTTGAACGGATGAAGCTGGGAATATAAGACATGTCTACCAATAGGAAAATGGCTAAATCCTGGTGCATTATCACAATGGAATGTTATACACACACTAACATATTTATGAAAATTATTAATGACCTGGGGAAAATTCTGATACCAGGTAACTAAATATATGGCATAACCTCCACTTTCTAAGAGAAACATTTTAGAGAACGTAAGTCTGGAAAGAAAGATCAACAATACTAACAATGGTCTTTCTGAGGGACAGGATTATGGGTGATTATTTTCCCCTAATTTCAGCAGTGAATACATTTTCCTTTACATATAAAAAGTAGAGGTTGTTAAAATAAAGAATATTACTGTCCAGAATTTTCAGTGGTGATATCTTCAGTGCTGAGAGTGAAGTTGGCATTGACTTTCAAAATATGGAATTTTAAGAAAATATATTTGCCGTGACTTAATTATGTAAAACTCAACGGATTTCTTGACTCCCTGATGGTAATGAGCTGACTTACATGATAAGTGGTAGCTTGAAGGTACACTTTCCACTTGGACTTCGCTTGAGTTAAACATCAACATTTGTCATGAAACAGCTTAAATATTTGACACTGTGCAGAAAACAAGTTACCAAAAGCCACTTTTTCCCAAATAATGAGATATACTCGTCTTGACATCACTGAAGTTATTATAAATTAAGTTATCATAAGACATTGACTCAATTTTAAAAAACAAGACAAAAACATGTGCTTCTTAACGCATCTAAAACTCAGAAAAGACCTTACTTGGGGTCTAATCTAGAATGTCAGGGAAGAAAGCCTTTCTTCAATTTTAAATGAATGGGAATTCCCGTGACCAAAATCTCTCCTTCTTTGGATAATAACAACATGAAAATCTGTAACCTATAGTAAGAACATTTACAAGCTTCCAAAGAATTCATGGGCAAGGTAGACAAAAGTACCAAAGCTCCTACAAACTAAAGTTCATAAGGTTTATACATTTGGCCAAAGTAAGTATTTGTTTCTCTACTAGCTGAAACTTCCTAATTGGATTCTGATTACATTCAATATTATACTGCTATCTTGCTTCAGAGCTTACAAAATCAGAGATCACTTTCTGGAAGTCCACAGACAGGAAAAGAAAACCCTTCTAAATCTGAAGAATGTACATTATTAGTAAACAGTGTATTCTAATGTTGTATGTGTGATTTGTGGTGTATCAAACACAAACACGAGTGGGTGACATATATCTGTGGTATGTGACACACAGAAAAGCCAACAAAGTCACCTAGGGAGGAATTAATTCCTTTTTAGTCTTCCCATTAGTTTCAAGAGAAAGCTGGATTTGGGGGCTACTAGCTCTTTCATATCCCTTCAGTGCTAACATCACAAACAAAGAGGAAGCAGGTTCAGTTGTCTCAATAGGCAAGACCACGTTGCTAATATTTAAAATGGAGAACAGCTTATTTTTTCATTATATTTACTATTATTGGCATTGTTCATTGTTTAATTATTACTTTGTTAACATCTACTTATGGCAATGATACTGGTTTTCATACTCAGGAAATTAGTTTCCATTTCCTTTAGGTTTATGTAAGTAAAAATGGTAAGTTAGTTTTTAAGAAAAAATACTAGGTACACATTAGCAGAGAAGGCCCACAGGAATGGCAAAAATTGAGAAGGCAGATCACCATCTAAAATTTGGGAAACCTTGTACTGATATGTACCTGACGCTTAACTTAGAGTGGATGATTATATAATGAAATCATACCTTTGAAAACTTGAAAACTTCTACATTAGGTGTTTGAGGCAGAAATATTCATTTTATCAAAAACCTCTGAAATATTGACTCACATTGTTTCAGGGCTTGTTTTATTCACCTTTCCTTTTCATTTCCTGAGGACACACTTAATTGGTTTCCTTAAATTCAGACAATTAATTCTGGCTCAACCTACATGGATGAACATTCCACTTGGAAATGCAAACACTCAAGTGAAAAAACTGATTTCACCATTTAATATCACTATTTTCTCAAGTAGATACTCATGTATAATCATTGGTGAAGGCACTAAAAAATAGGATTCTCTTGTTCTAGGGGAGAATCTGGGCATGTGATGCAGGCCAGGCCAATCTAGGGTTTCCACCTACTTGCCACAAAACCTGGCTCTAGAAGAGCCAAGACCCCTCCTTGGCTCTGAGTGGAGGGATGAGGAAGGAGCTGGCCCTTTTCCCAGCATGTTTAGTTGACAGGAATAGGCTTTGAGGTGCTTAATGGCAATACTGTTACTCTGAAGAGGGGATCTGGTGAGAATGACGCCACCATGGAACAGAGCCAAGAGATGAAGACATTCCTGATTGTTTAATAAATACTTACAGGGCACCAACTGTGAGTACTGAGACACTGAAGATAGAGCTCTGGGGATAGAGTAATGAGGAAAACAGGCAAAATCTCTGCCCTGAAGGAGTCTGGCCTTCAGTCAAAGCAGGCTGGTGAGACAACAATAAAATAATTATGAACATGCTATAGCATGGGTGGTGGCTCTAAGAGCGATGCCCAAGAATAAAGCAGCAAAGGAGACAGGGAGTGTCGGGAAAGGAGGGGCTGTACTTTTACATATGGCGGTCAGGTGGCACTGAGGTTACATGTGAGCATGGGGGAGAGGCCCACTTGGGCATCTGGAGGAACAGCCTTCGGGGGAGAGGGAACAGCAAACGCAGAGCCCCTGAAAGGAAGGTGGAAGGAGCGGGTAGAAAATAGGAAATGAGTCTAAGTAGGATTTCAGGATGGACTGTAAAGGTCTTGTTGGGCATTTTAAGGATTTAGCATTTATCTGCAGTGGGATGGGAAGTGATTGGAAGGTTCTGAGCAGAGAAGCAACATCATCACTACCACTCTGGCCTAAGGGAGACAAAGGCAGATGGGCTGAATGATAAAGGGCCACTGCCCTGATCCATGTGAGGGTTGTACCAGGGCGACTGCCGTGAATGCCTTAAGAAGCGGCAGATTCTTGTAGCAGGCAGATTCTGGACCAGGTGCAGGGCATAAGAGAAACAGAAGAGTCGAGGATGACCCCCAAATTTTTGTGGCTCAGCGACTGCAATAACGGGATTGAATTTACCAAGATGGGGAATATTGATAGGGTAGAAGGGCCAGGTTTTAAATGGGGTGGATGATTTAAAGAACTTAGTTTTAGAAATAATCAATTTGAGATGTCAGGTGATTGTTGAGGATGTTGAGTGCTAAATTTATCCATACTGAGAGCCACGATTACCACTTGACTTTTCAGTCATTCAAAGCAGAATATTTGCCCTCCACATTCTTCCTTGCAATCTCCGAACATAAACTTCTCAGTATGTTTCCTTTTAGAAGCCGTTCCATTTCGTCATTTATATGCTATCTGCAATTTCTCCTCATCAGTGCCTTTAGATAAAAGATGTTCTTAAGAGTTAGCTCTCTTTGGGTTGCAAGTAACAAAAATCCCTCTTTGATTACTTAAAGAGGCTAATTAGTGTTTAACTTAGAAATGCTTTAAAAAAACACAAGTATTTGGATATCAAAACTTAAGTGTTTAATGGAAGCTACAGTCCTTAACCTGAGAATCCTTGTATTATTTACATTAATCAAAAATATCACCCAAGATCTGTATGGATGTAAAGCCTCGCATACAGAATTCCATGATTACAAGTACATGAAACTTGCACATTTTAAGTAAGATGGTGAAGGACTCCAGTAAGTGTTCTGAACTCACCATGTTCAGTCAAGAGGAAGTATACGGGATTAATAATAGTACTTCAGGCTGGCCTGCTTCTTTAGATTTCATTCATCCATCTAGCTACCCACTAAACATTTAATGAGTGGCTCCCAGTGCTAGGCTGGGCACTGGGGCTGAGTGAACAGACACAGAGGGACTCTTTCCCCATAAAGTTTACAATCCAGAGGGGAAGACAGATAGCAAGCAAAGACTCAAAGATGTTCTCTTCGTTCTTTATGCCTGAAGCGTGACAATAATTCTCTTCATAGTGATACTCACAAAAGCCTTATTAAAATTCGTAACTAGGATTTGAAGCTAACACCGTGTCAAACGTTAGTATGACTATTAAGAGCTGCCAGTAAAATAATATTAGAAATAGTTTTCAAAGATTGTCTTACTTGTATTTTGGTACATTAGAAAAATTATGAATGTAAAATTTAAAACTTAACAATGGTCTTTATACACAATCTTAGAATAGTTAGGGATTTTAATTATCTCTATGAATTTCCCACTCAAAGTAGGAAACCTTTCTTTAATAACACCTACAGCCCCACATGCAGACTCCAGTTAAATTGGGGCGATAGGAACGTATCATTTGCAGGGGGGATTTTGTTCAATTACTGGAATTCCCATGAGACTCCAGGTCCATGAGCACAGAAGTCCTGTCTATCTTTGATCACCTTACCTGCTTCCTAAACACAGAGTAAAAACCCAATAAATACCGGTGTTATATATGACATGAACATTCGAATCATATGGTTGAAAGAGAGGCTAGCACAGTGGTTAAGACTATGTCTGGATTTGTATGGCTCTCTTGCTACTTACTCTGTGATCTCAGGAAAGTTATATAACCTCTATGTGCTTCCACATCGTCTCTAAAGTGAGACTACTAATAGTCTCCAAGTCACGGTGCTGCTGTGAGAATTAAGAATCAATACATGAAACATACTTAGAACAGAGACTGGAAATTGCTCTGTAAGTGTTAGTCATTAAAATCATAATCACCATCATTACTGTAACCTGCAAATTCCTACTTTAGATTGGGTATTTATATGCTATCTTTAAATTTTAAAGGGTTGTGCTTTTTTATAATTCTATTTCACTCACTGTACAGTACCATGAAATTCCTATTGATTTATAATCAATCTCTTCCTTCTGTCTAACCAATCCACTAAGCTCTTCACTGGTTTCATGATGATGTCACACAGTCTTTTACAATCGTAATTTCTTAGCGAGTAATCACATCAATTATTAAGTCGGAGGAAAGAGCCAGATAACCTTGTATACATGCAACAGTGCAATCAGAATTTTTCACTGATGCTGTGCTTTGAACATATAATAATTATGTATATTTAAAT
Organism: Phocoena sinus; assembly: GCF_008692025.1. Lineage (NCBI taxonomy): Eukaryota > Metazoa > Chordata > Mammalia > Artiodactyla > Phocoenidae > Phocoena > Phocoena sinus. The sequence goes on along the minus strand of NC_045773.1, from coordinate 16,491,945 downwards.
CTTACTAATTCAGAAGCGCTACTGGGAATACCAAATATATTTAGCGAAAAGTTCTAAACGCAGAATATATTCAGTTTATTGGCAAACCGACACGCTCCTTGGTCTAACCCCAACCATGTGTTATAAGAGATGGCGTCAGGCTTCTCCTAATAATTAGTGAAGGATAATTAATTACCACATTAGTTGGTTGCTTGTAAATCTATGCTACTTAAAGGGATTAAAATGTTTGGTTGCTAAACTTTCTCTCCAAATTCTCTTTTCAATAGATAAATACAAAGGTAAAAATATGAACTTTCCTGATCAAATGAACACTGGTTAATGAAAATCCATAGTAGGATTGTGTTTTATATATAGTTTAACTTACCCATAAATAACACTAGTAATAAAATTAGATTTTATACTTAGCAATTTTAGCCAGCCAACTGCACGTTCTCACGAAAGTTTGGGAATTATATACGGAAACAGAAATGCATTAATGAAATTGGCAGTCAAACACAATAACTGTCTCATTCCCATATAGGGCCAGTTAACAAAACATTTTTACTGGGTTAATTAATTTTGAAAATAAATTAAGAAGAAAAATTGTTTTACTGCACCATTGTTTTAAAATTAAAGTTAATCCTGTCATGCCCACATTCCTCATCTTTCAAAAAGAAGTAAAAACGACACCTACCTCATGTGGTAGGTATGAAGTTTAGGTGTGGGAATACATGTAAAGCATGTGAACATAAAATGTTCTAATTGCTATTAGCTACGATGATGATGCCAAGAGTAATTCAAATGGTTGCATTGTGAGAAAGTAGCAATACAATACAGTAACTAGATATACACTGGTGTTATCAGTTTCATGGAAATATATGTGAAAGACTACAAGATTGCAAATCACTGATTTTTCTGTAGCCTAATTTAAAGCCAGGTTAGTATACAGCTCATAATTGGTGCTTGTGAATGTATCTGTGAATAACAGCTAACAAAGACTCAGCTTTGAAGGCAACACTGACTGACATCTCTGGTCAGAGTTTTAAAAATATCTATATATTCACGTGGAGCAACATCTTTGGCTGGTAACCTTTTATTGTACATTGCCCTCTTTCGAATAAGTAGGAAAGAAAAGAAGAAAAACATCACTCTTGATTCTTTGGCCTGAACTTTAAGTTATTCATGCTTATCAAAAATCCTCAAGCTTTGGAGAACTAAAAATACATGAAATAAACCAATTAGCTTGATCACATTTTAAAAGAAAAGTGGATGGACGTGACTAAACATCCCACTCTAAAATTTTTCAAAAGATGCGCATTTGTTTTCACATGGGGTTTCTAACTGAAGATTTAGGGGTATCAGGAAGACATGTATGCGTGCCTCTGAGTTTACAAGGGATTGGAGTTGGGTTTACATCATTCATTGGGCTTACTGACTTGTGTTGTCCATCTAAAATGATAAAGAAGGCTACCATTTTAAATGCAAAGTATTTTTTTGACGTTAAAAAAAAAATCACAAGATACATACGAGTTTTCTTGGTGGTTGCATTAACTGTGGCACTAAAGGGACCGGTACCAGCGCTGTTGAAAGCCCGGACAGCCGTGTAATATTCCAAGTTGCTGTTCAAGCCATGGAGTCTGGCCGATGTCACATTTCCTGCCACTTTCAGTTTGCTCGATGATCCCTCTTCTCCATTATTCCAATACCGCACCTGGTGGACAGAAAACATAAAAGATGAGAAGGACTGACAAAACAGCATCCTTTAAATTAAGTGATTTTTATTAAAATGGGCACTGTAATTTATTTACTTTACCATTTGTTCCACAAGTAGTTTTTAAGGACCTACTATGTGATAGGTGCTGCATTAGGCTCTGGGCCACAGACGTGAAAGAAAAGGGACTCCTGGGGGAGACAGGTAATAAGTACACAAATAAACCAGATAAATTCAAAGATAGTAAGTGCTACATGCTACTAGCCCATAGCCTTATAAATGGGAAAATGAAGGGGAAAAAAATCTGCATTTCTAAGAGAGTGAGCTGCTTCTCCTTCCCAGACCCTAATCAACCTGGCTCAGGCTCAACGCTGGAAGGCTGACAGCTATGCTTAAACTCTGACGGATGGTGAAGATGCTTTCTGTGAAGAAAGGGACCTGTCAGAGCAAAGACCACTGAAAAGCCAGCTGGCCACTGGCTCGTCCTACAGTGATGGCCAAGTGTCACCAAGACCCCTGAGTAGGCAGAGCTGCTGCACAGAACAAGAAGGCAGGTAACATAGGTTAATATATGGATATATTGAAATGTTTTACTTGTATTTCATTATTGTGAATTGTGCAAAATGATCTGAGACTGCTTATAAAGATATATACATTTACAGTATAAAAATATAAAAATGTTTTGAGAGTATTTGACAAAATAAAGAAATAAAAGTAGAAAAATACAATAAGAAGACATGTTCCCCAGTGAACTCCAATTTATGCTATAAAGTCCTACTATGCTTTACTAGACAGTTTGGATCCTTCATAAAATAAAAACAGCAACAAAACTACCAAACAAATGGCTCATGAAAAGTGCAACTATTCCTCGTGCTGAGACCAGATATCACCATCTGACCATCTAAAGCAGGGGTTGGATATGTAACACAAATACATAAAGCAGACTGAGTACATATTTTTTATTTTCCTAAAGAAACAGGCACTTGGGGCTCCCCTGATGGCGCGGTGGTTAAGAATCCGCCTGCCAACGCAGGGGACGCAGGTTCGAGCCCTGGTCCAGGAAGATCCCACATGCCGCAGAGCAACTAAGCCCGTGTGCCACAACTACTGAGCCCGCGTGCCACAACTACTGAAGCCTGGGAGCCTAGAGCCCGTGCTCCACAGCAAGAGAAGCCACTGCAATGAGAAGCCTGCTTACCGCAGGTAGAGAAAGCCTGCGCACGGCAACGAAGACCCAACACAGCCAAAAATAAATAAATGAATAAATTCATTAAAAATAACAAAGAGGGCTTCCCTGGTGGCGCAGTGGTTGAGAGTCCGCCTGCCGATGCAGGGGACACGGGTTCGTGCCCCGGTCCGGGAAGATCCCACATGCCGCGGAGCGGCTGGGCCCGTGAGCCATGGCCGCTGAGCCTGAGCGTCCGGAGCCTGTGCTCCGCAACGGGAGAGGCCACAACAGTGAGAGGCCCGTTTACCGCAAAAAAAAAAAAAAAAAATAACAAAGAAAGAAATAGGCACTTTCCTGTTTTTCTTGCAGTCTTTGCCCTTTTGGTTTGACTTTCATTTATCTACTTCGATAGCAAAATATGAAAACAGGAAACCATTTCTATAATTTCTGTAAGTAAACGGCTGCTTGAGCACAATGAAAACGGCAATCGATGCTCAGCCATCAGAGTCATGAAGGCAGTAGAGACGTGTGGGAACTGCGGCAAAGGAGACAGGCACGTTCCATCTTCGTAATGGAGCCTCTACGCAGCTCTGGTCGATGCGGGGAAGATGGACCCAGTGTTTACAGGTCACTTTTTAAAAGAAAGCAAAAATCCTGATTTTAATGTGAAATGTCCCAAATTTAGAGTTGGCCCCATTTGTCTGTGGGCTAAACAAAACGTGTTTATGGGTTGCATAGGGTAAACCCATTTCAGGCCTCTGAGAAAAATACACCTAAAGTTACTTTAAAAAAATGAGCAACTATAAAATTATTTCTTTAAAAAAGATTAACAGCAAAATATAAAATCTCAGGTTTTTCGATAATAATCCCAAATTAGCATATTAATATCATGCAAGATCAATATTTTCCCTATATATGTGCATGTATATATGTGTGTGTACATTATACATGTATATTTATATTGATATCAAGGCCCCCTTAAATTCATGCAAAATGCTGGGCTCATGTATGTGTATATGTGCGTTTTCCCTGGAAAGAAGTTATTACTTTTCAGAAAAACCTTGAAAGGAGGATGTAAACCCAAATAATCAGGACTGAACTGAATATGCACCTCCTACAGCTTTAAAGCATCGAATATAAATTAGCAAAACACATCCACAGATATGACAGATACCATTTACCATTATCAAAGAAAACCACATAGGTTTTATTCACTAATTAAGGATAACATGCCAAACGGTCTTTTATAAAGCCACACCCCGCAAATTGTTAATGGATACCGAAAACTCACAAACATTCTAAATCCACCAGCTGTAAACAGCGGAGGTACTGCTTAGGTTTAGATGACCACCATGAGAAGACGCTCCCTGCTCTTTAAAACACTGTCTAGTTATGAAACTAAGAATGACACATAATCGATAATTCTAATAAAACACTGTAGTCAGCCCGAAAACTTGTGGCCTAGGAAAGAGCACAGACTGGGAAAAAGATCACATAATTATGAGCTTTAATAATTGTCACTCAACACATGGAATGACAAAGGCAGGGAGAACTCAAGTAACTCAATCAAGATCATCCTGTGATACACACTGGCCTCTTAGGTTTCCATCCATGCGCCATTCTTTCTGTATTCAAATTACTTCAATATAAGTTGCCTAAGAAATCATTCCTTAGGAGACTGATTTAAAGAAGAAATAAAAATAATTTTCAATTAGCATATGGATTATCTTTTATAAATCAGTTCATAGAAGGTGTCTGAAAGCTCTTGATAGCAGTTTGTTTCTGAAGTACTTTAACCAATCTCCATGTATCAGAATGAGAGATTTATTTTTAGATATTAGTCTCTGACAGGTATTAGAAATATTTAATCATAGAGAAAATTTAGTGCCAAAATTGAGCATGATATTAGTTCAAACTTATTATATAATCTTCTTAAATAGCTTTACTTTAAAAGTTGAATAAATATGCATATAACTAAAGCATAAAGAAATAAAGCAGTGACATATATTTCCAAGTAATAGTTATGTTCTATAAAAATTTTGTTCAAAAATATTTATACAAGGATAGATATTTTTTATTATGTAAGTAATAAATCAGTTATGTTCTATAAAATTTTGTTCAAAAATATTTATATGAGGATAGTCTTTTTTTTTTTTTTAAATAGAGGAAAAAGCCAAGAAGAAAAGACACCATTTTTCCTCTCAGTTGTGTTCTGGGTTTAAATGGTAAAAGTTCTACACTTGAGAGGACAGAATATAACTCCACACTAATATGGATTTTATAGGCACAACCACAATACAGGGATGAAGAAAGGAAACGTGTCCAGGCTGAAGGAACAAACTCTGAAAATATAGTTGTGCAGAAAAGAGTTAATATAACATTGTCAGAACATGAAGGCAGCATCTACAAAAGATGAGCAGAGAGAGAACTATTACAAAGCACATGAGGAACCCTGCTAACAAGAAAGAAAGTCAGCAGACTGGACCACAGGGGACTGCCTATTATACGTTTAGGTGACATGGATCTTAAAATAAGTATATTTAAAATGTTCAAATTTACCAGAGAAGGGACTAAATTTATAATGCAAGAATAGGAGACGAAGAAAAAAGATGGGGCGAATCTAAAAAATATCAAGTAGAATTCTGACACCTGAAAAATACAATAGTAAAAAAGAAATCAGTGCTAGGATTGAGCTGAAGACCGCAAGGTAGAAGACAGAATGAATAAATCCAGAACACGGAGAAGGAAAGAAAAATTATGAAAGCCAAGTTAAGAAACACTGAGGATGAATGACATTTTCCAACCAGAGTTCCAGAAGGAGAGGTTAAGGAAAAGACAACAATAAAAGAGAAAATGTCTCAGAATTTTCCAGAGCTGAAGAAACGCAGATATTTTCATGTTGTAGATTCACTCTGAGTTCAGAGGGAGGAAAAATAAAAGGTAAATCAACTCCAAAGGAGAAGGTGGTTAAGACTGAATTGTGGCTCTCAACATTTTTTTTCATCACCCAGCCTGAGAGACACAGGCCACTCTCTCCATCAGTAGCGGGTCACCCTGCCTTGGTTTGCTAGTGCGAGTGTGCGGCAGTGCCAGCAACTGCATCCCTTGGCACAGAAAATAGCAGGAGGCGCGAATGCTAAGGTGGACTCATGTTCTGGAGGCAGGTTTGTCTTGGTCATCACCATAGCTCTGCCGCTTGGGTCCAAGCTTGTACACGCTACGTACCTAATATTGGTGAATTCTTGAATGACTTAAACACAGACAGTTTAAAAATGCCTCCCTTCTTCCCACCACAGAGACACATAAGAAATATGTATTTGGTCTCTGCACCAGCTCCCCCCAAACCCGTGGAATCTCAGAAGTGGTAAGTGTGGGTTTTTTTGGGGTTTTTTTGTTTTTTTGCAGTACGCGGGCCTCTCACTGCTGTGGCCTCTCACGTTGCGGAGCACAGGCTCCGGACGTGCAGGCCCAGTGGCCATGGCTCAGGGGCCCAGCCGCTCCGTGGCATGTGGGATCTTTCCGGACCGGGGCGCGAACCCGTGTCCCCTGCATCGGCAGGCGGACTCTCAACCACTGAGCCACCAGGGAAGCCCCGGTAAGTGTCTTTTGTATGCTAATGAGACATCTGGTGGCTGCGGTCTCCTGGGTACCTTCAGGATGGAGACTGGTTGCCAGGGTAACCAACCTTGTGATTAGAGGGTTGGAACTTTCAGGTCCACCTCCTGACACAAGGCTGGAGGTTGATTTAATTTGGTTAACTAACGGTCAATGATTTAATCAATCGTTCCTATGCAGTGAAGCCTCCATTAAAAAAAAACCTAACTGAAGCGGTTTGAAGGGCTTCCAAGTAAGTGAACACATTGAGGTGCTGGGAGAGTGGAGGGCATGGAGAGGGCATGGAAGCTCTGTGCCCCTTCCCACATACCTTGCCCTACACCCCTCTTCCGTTTAGCTGTTGCTGAGTTGTATCCTTTACAATAAATGGAGAATGGTAAGTAAAGTGCGTTCCTGAGTTTTGTGAGCCATTCTAGCAAGTTATCAAACCCAAGGAGGGGGTTGTGGGAACCCCTCAGTTGGTCAGTGGAGGGCTGGACTTGTGACTAGCATCTGATATTTGTGTGTGTGTGGTGGGGGGGGCAGGGCAGTCTTGTGGGACTGAACCCTCAATTTGTAGGATCTGAAGCTAACTCTAGGTACAGAGGATCAAAATTGAATTGAATTTTAGGACCCCCAGCTGGTGTCAGAGAACTGGTTGGTGTAGAGAAAAAACCCCACATTTTTGGTGTCAGAACTGTTTTGTGGATAGAGCAGAGAGGAAGATTTTTTTCCCCTTAATTCACCAAGCTAGTTACTCAAGTCCTAATATTCTATGTGCCTATGAAACACTGGGACTCCAATTTCTTGATAATAATTTTTTCTTCAGAACCTTAATACCCTTTCACAAGCTAATATATTTTTATCTCGGTAAGTAAACAGAAATAAACTTGAGGAATGTCAGGATTTAAAATGCTATCTCTATTTCTGCAAGTAATTTGGTTATTCCAAAAACGAATGCCCCTGCTGTGAGGAGTCCTTCATATCACAGTATCAGAGATTTCACTTAAGCCTAAAATGAAATGCAGTTTATAAAAATAATATATTGAAAAATGGCACCTTTTTTAGCCATTAAAGTACAGGTATTTAGTCAGAATAGACTGAAATAATTTTGTGTATACTTACAGATTTTCAGGAAGACAAATATTTCATCTTAGCTGCTAGATGGAACACATTTCAGTAAATATCGGGCAGGCAAATGCATTCGACAGGTTTTAGAAGACACATCCAGATCTATCTCCTACTGTTTACTTAGCTCTCAGTCCCTGGAGGGCTGACCTATGTGAATTACATACCAAACTTGCTGACCCTCTGGCTTCTCACCTGATGGAGAGGAAATGGAGCAGGACCCTGTATGGCCCCTCCCAGTACAAATCCTTTCTGTATACCCAGTTTCTTGTTTGCAAGAAATAGGCTTCATTTAGCCTCCTTGACCCTACCCTGAGTTCCAAAGGGAGGATTCAAATAACTGCTTAACAGGGAAGGGAGGGAATACAGAAACAAAGGAGAAGCAGGCAAGAAATAATAGTGCACGGGGTGGGAGTGGAGGCGCAGGGTCCTGCTTCCACCTCAAGGAATATACATAACAATACCTTTGAGTTCTTCCGCAGGAACTAAGGCCCCCCGCCCAGGTGGAGGATGGTAACTTCGGCCTGAGCACCAGTTTCCTGGAGCACAGCCCTGTTTACCTCACCACCAACCCATCAGAAAAAAGTCTGCACAGTGGAAGATAAATGAAGACCCTGAAGGCCTCCCCAAATCATTCTCCCTTTAAAAACTTTCATGGTCGAGCAGAATCTTCAGAGTTGGTTTTTGGACACAAGTTCGCCATCTTCCCAGTTTGCTGGCCTCCTGAATAAAGCGACTTTTCCGTTCCTACCAGCACTTGTCTCTTGAGTACTGGCTTTTGAGAGGAGAGCAGTGAACCTGAATTCAGAAACAGAGAAGCCAGGAGACGGCTGGTGCTAGGAGAGAGAGGCTGGGATATTTACTCCCCTGGATCCCTCAATGCTGAGCCACAGTCTTGTAGGGACTATATTTGCCTAATAACAAACCCAGCTTTGTTTGGGTGGCTCTCACTCACACACGTACTTACTGCTCTCTCCAGCATAACAAATCCTTCCACCACCTCCAGAAAGTCTGCATTTTATTTACTCAATTCATTTTTGCTGCCTTCCTGTTTATTTAAATGGACCTGAATTGTCTCTATCCAATTTTCCTACGTACATGTGACTCGTTCTAGAGTGAAGTTAATTCTCGGCCTGATAGTAAGGAATTAGACTCTCTCCATATGTCTTTGTTTCTTCCAGTAGAATTTTCGTATTCTCAAAAAAGTATTCAAATATTTGACGCCTTTTTCCATTCTAATTAAAATGCTAGGAGCTAAACACATTCTGTACAGCTGTTTAGAACAGGAGGTAGGATAGAGGTATCTGTGAAGTTTTAGTTTGGCCTTCTGTACACATCTTTAGTTATGTTCCCCTGTTACACATGAAAAACAATAAATCTACTGTGTTCCCCTCCCTCCCTACCCAAGTTCTATTTCACTGCCAAACATTTAAAAAAAATCTACAACTCCCCCTCGCCCCCCCTCCCGGGGAAACACTGACTGAAACGGCCCGCCCTGGCCAGGCACGACAGTGACCACTTGCATGAGTTATCTTCAACAGGAGGTCCTGGTAAGGAATGCGAAACTAACAAGCTACCACCAACCGGAAGAATTCGGGAAAAGTCACAAGGAAAGAGGAGACGCCAGCCCAGATGTCCTGCCAACTTCCCAGAATCCTTCTCGCTGGAATCCATCTTGGCCGAGCGATGCACGCGCCACCGGGAAGGACCCTGAGTCAAAGTGACTGTCCAGAGATAACCCCAAAACTAACCCCATCCCCATAAAACCCGAGACTGAGCCACGTGGGCCGAGCAGTTCTCCTGGCTTCCCTTACCCTGCTGCTCTCCACCCGGGAGCCGCTTCCCAGCAAAGTCTTCTGCTTTGTCAGCACGTGTGTCTCTCCAGACACTTCACTTCTGAGTGTTAGACAAGAGCCCACTCTCGGGCCCTGGAAGGGGTCCCCCTCCTGCAACAGTCCCACAAATATGCTTACCTGCAGTATTTCACAAGTATAGATTTTTGTTTCCATCACTTATCAAGGTCATTCTCCCAAGTTTTATCTTCTCAAGACACAAAATGACTTCAAAGAAATGGACTGTATATACCAAGCTAGAACTTTGGAGCTTTTGTTCCTCAGGCACCCACTACCCATGAACTTAAATCATCTGCATCCTCTTTATCTTGTCTGTACGTATCTCTTGTTCCTATGCAAAGGGCACAAGAAAAGATCTGAGCCTGAGTGTTGTGGCTTAGAAGATGAAATAAATTGGAGCCCAGGGAAATGAGCTCCTCGACGACTACTGGTCAAATCAGAAAGAAAATTAGTCTAGATGCTAATGATGATGTGTGCTCAGCACACCACGTGGCACATGGTGAGACGAGAGGGAAGCAGGTGCTATTAACAATTATAAAGCCACACTGGGGAAACTGCAACCCAGAAAGTTAGCCACATGCCTGATAGTTAAATACTCTGCTAAGTCATTTATTCTTCCAAGTTACTGTTTAAATCATTATTGAGACTATGAAAATACATATTTTTATCTTGGCATAATTATATAAATTATTTCTTAAGTTGCCCCAATTAGTATACCTTTTCCTGAGCTTGTTTCTTTCTTTTCATACATACCTAGCACTTGGGGAACAAACTTTCACTAGTTGTTTCCTTTCAATACTGTATTCAGGCTCCATTTGGATGTTAAATTTGGTACTCTTTACACAGATAGGCAAGATGTCCTCGTTAATGTCGAGCAAAGTCCCATATGCTCATCGCTCTGCATCTTTTTGCCCCCCACCTAAGAGCAACACCAGTAGCAACACAAACAACAGCACTGAGTGCCATACTCAGATTGTGCCAAGTGTTTCTGTATTACTTCACTGGTTTTCAAATTTCCCCTTTCAGTGAAATCTTATCCCAATGCCCAATATTCAAAACAGAAAAGGAGAAGCTCCCAAAGTCTCTTTGGGCCATTTTCACAATGGCTGCTTTATCTCACTTAAAGTTTCTTCAGTGACGCTGAGAGTTATTTACTGTTTTAACTGGGCCTTGGAGAGCATTCATAATGTGCTCAAAGCCAGATAGCAGTAAGATAATGGAGCCAAAATTGCATTTATTCAATCAACATGAACTTTTTGCCTGCCTCCTGTGTGCCAGATACAACTCTTGGCACTTGGAATACATCAGTGAACAAACAGGCAGAATCCCCTGTCGCTGGTGGAGCTTATATTCTGTCCCAGTGGATTTGAAGGCGGGTTTGTCTAATTCCAAAATAGTGTGGACTTCATGGGATACCACAGTGGCACTACTTGGATTCTTTGGTTTTCTCTCTTGTTCAATCAACCTCTCTCCGCTGACCTGAGCCACAGTGGTATAATTCTACGTTCTTAGGGAGTATGCGTATCTGGATGACTCGTGATCAGCTTAAACTGATATATTCTAAAATCAGCATCTACCTGCCGCCAAGCTGTCAAAACAATCGCCAGTGACTGGTAACATTCCTGTGGTGCTTGGAAGCCCACAAAGCCCATTTATATAGAGTCTCTTGCTCATTTCTCTTAACTACCTCACAAGCTACAACCAAGTCAGAAATTATGATCCTATCATACAGTTTGTAAAGGACAAAGTTATGAATGGGGGATGTGTACTTCAGTCTGCTGTTGGAGAGATGCAAAATGTGCTCATTTATTTTAAGTAAATTTGATTTAACACTGTATTTCATATCCTGCTCAGCTAATGGAAAATTCGACTTCAGTCACTCCTGGGGCTCCCTTCCCAAAGCCTGGCCAAGATAACTTCCTGTTACATTGGTCTGATCCCTTTAGGCCCAGCAGTTCTGCCATGCTTGGGGAATAAGAAGTCCTTGCTGAGTGTGGGAAGCACAGCTGTTCCCTTCTGTGGTCTGGCCACCAACTTGGGCACCGCCAGGTAGAAAGCTGTGGGACCCTCGAGATTTCGTAAGCCTCAGATCTTCGTTTCCTCCAAGGTCACCTGAAATTTCTCTTGTATTTTTTCCTCTGTGGCATGTTCTCTCTCTTCACCCTCTAGGATACATGAAATAATCTCCTTAAAGGCTTGAGCTTTAACGAAGCGAGGAAGGAAGGGATCTCACAGGCAACCCCATCTTGATAGCTGTCACAAACTCTCATGAGGCAAAAGAGCTTGGAGTCGAAGAACTGCTTGAGAATAGTTACTGGGGAGAAATCTATAAATTAATATCTGAAAAATTCTTCTGGAACATGGCTCACACTTATTCATTACTTATTATTATGAGCCAGAAACTGTGAGAAGCACAGGTGCCTAATCTCATTCAATCCTCTCAAAATCCTAATTAGGTTAGGCCCATTGTTCCCATTCTGCAGGCGAGGAAAATGAGGCTCACAGAATTGATGTAACTCTTCCAGCACAGTGAGTGGCAGAGTTGGGGTCTGGTACAGGTTTGACCTCAGGATTATGCTCCTTTACATCTGTGTTCCTTCCATCCCACTTACGATTCCTGTCAATGCCATTTCTCTAATCATTGGGGAGCTACTATTGGTTGCCCACTATCTTTCACTGCTTCTACTCACTGTCAGGGAATTAAAGGAATTTTCCATCCAAGTGTTCTTGGCTTCCTTTAAGACGCTGATCGAGTTGCTCTGCTGTATTTATGTGGTGTTTTGCTTCTTCAGTATCACTTCGGTTTCCTTAAGTCTGGACAGCTCTGTCTGTGATCAGGTTCTCTGTCAAGACCAGGGCTTCCTATACATACATGTGCAGGAAGATGTTTCCCTATGGGAAACATAAAAATGCACATTCACAACACCCACCCCTAGGTGTCTGGGTTCAGTGGGCCCAGGGAGGATTCTGGGGGCTCATCTTCAGCAGAAATTTAGGTAATTGTGGTGAAGGTGGCTCATGGTGCATCCTTTGAGCACCACTGCTCTAGCCAATCCTTTCTCTACTTTATCTTTCATTTATTCAAGTCACTGCTTGTTGGGTTACAAGGACCAGGAACTCTCTCAAGTTCAAATGTAAAGGGAGCTGATGGCTGAAGAGGAGGACAAGGTGACATTATGAGAAAGAGAAGAGCCAACTCAAGAACTGGACAATTGTCAAAGAGCTCTTCTACTTTGCTCTTTAAGCTCCATGGGTCCTTGTCGCCTCTATCCTTTAGGGCTGCATGAACGTATGTCTGCTCCATCTCATCTCTGTAAATCAGCTTTGTCCTATCTGCCCATGGCTTTCACTTGGGAAGTCTGAACTGGGCCCTAAATTTGACATATCACTGCATTATACTCACTAAACACAATCTCTATGCTGCTTGCTTCAATTCTTCAAACAAGGATCTGACTAGGGCTTCACCGGTGGCACAGTGGTTGAGGGTCCGCCTGCCGATGCAGGGGACACGGGTTTGTGCCCCGGTCCTGGAGGATCCCACATGCCGCGGAGCGGCTGGGCCCGTGAGCCACGGCCGCTGAGCCTGCGCGTCCGGAGCCTGTGCTCCGCAACGGGAGAGGCCACAGCAGTGAGAGGCCCGTGTACCGCACACACAAAAAAAGAAGCTGACTAGCTCAGCTTAACTGCCCATGGGTCAGCTGCCTTTGAGCAAGTGACCACCCTCGTGCAGTCACTGAGGTTATGCTGGCAAGTGGCAGGGTACACGGTCCTGTATTGCAAACACGTGCATGTAAATACGCCACTGAATCAGGAATTAGAAGCAGGAGGGAAGCTTGCTAAGAAGATAGCTGTGGGTCGGGGTGAAATCACAGCTGTGGCTACCACAGTTTCATGGTCACAGAAACCTTCTTAAGACTTCGCTTTTTATCTTGTCAGCTCTCAGCTCAACTACTCCCACTTTTCTCTAACTGCTCCGTCCTAAACATGGAGCCCAGTCCAGAATGGTTCTGCTTAACATTCAGAGCCGTCTGTGACCTGGCCCCACTGTACCCTTCCACCGTCACCTGCCCTACAGGAACCACCTGCTACAGGCGGACCTCTACTCCTTCCGCTCTTTCAATGTGCCATGCTCAGTCTGGAATGTTTCCACTTTCTCTACGTTTACTTATTTTTTTCCTTGAAGTCCTGTTAAACCTTACTACCCTTATGAAACCGTTCAAGGTCACTCATCCCTCAACCACTTTCTGTGTGGCCTATTCTGAACTTCATTACATTTGGTCTTGTGCTATGCTGTTTCAGACCTTTCATCTTATTTCACCAAAGGCAATGATTTGAAGGCAAGAATTACATTCTACAAGGCTGACTTCTCTAGAGCCTGGAAGTAGCAAGGCCACCAAGAAAATAAGACAAAGCATTGGAAGAGCTATTAGCAGATATACCCAGTGAACTTAAATACTATGTTTCGATCTCACTCCTATTTTTTCGCCAAACTAGCTACAGATTAGGCCCACAGGATACATGATTTCCTTTCATTTTTTTTTTCTTTTATACCTCAACTAAAGTCACTTTCATTCAACTGGTTGAGTTCAAGTCAATATCCGTTGATAGTCACACAGAATAGGGTGATAAAATTGAACAAAAGTCAGACTTTAGCTAAGATGTCATTGTTAAGAAAACTTTTAAATGAAAGCAGACAAGGTAGCATGGCAACATACTTACACGAGCTAATTAATTTTAAAAGACATTACCTCATAGCCGAGTAAGTGTCCATTGCTCAACTTCCAAGGAACAGCGTTCCAAGAAACTTCAATTTCTGAGGAAGACAAGCTATTTGCACAAACTTGAGATGGAGCTACTGTAGGTTCTATTTGGGAACAGAAAAATATGTTGAAGTTCTTATTTTTTTAAAAAAAAGCATTTTAACATATTTGAACATGTAAAATATTCTGTAAAACTATTTGAAAACAGGAACCATGTCTTGGTCACTTTCCATTTCCTAGGAAGAGAGAGCATCACAGCCACAGGCTTTTCCTTGCTGAACAGCCAGGGCAACTTGCTCCCTCTCTAGCACTCCCTTCTTGGCATCCTACTTTCCCCCCCATCATTATTTCTCTCCTCTCCGTCCCACAGTGCCTATGGGAAATCCTATGCCCACAAGTGCTACTTATTTTATGTTATTTTTTGTTTTTCCAAATAAAGGTCAAGGTCTACAGAGTTCATTTATTCAATAAGCATTTAGTGAGTGCCTTGTCTAGCCAGGCCCACAAGAGGGGCAAAGTTAAATGAGATCCTGTACTCTTCTGGAGGAGATAGGCACACACAGAGCTTAGTACACAGGAAGAAATCCCCTTTGTAATGGAGAACTCTCGGGGCTTCATGGATCTCACAGTGATTCTTTCCTCTTAGGAGCTCTGAGCAGAGATGCGTCCTCCCCCAATATCCATTTCTACGTTAAAGGATCCTGCCCCCTGGCCATGGCTGATGCATACTGAGATAGACCCCTGGTCCAAGGATGGGCCTATTAGATTTTTTTCTCTTGAGAATTTGAAATGTGCTTTGGAGAAACGAGGAAGACTTGAGGCCAATCAATCCAGCCCTGGTGCCCTAGAGAAGCCCTAGGTTTCTGAGGGCCCAGAGCTTCTCTGATTAAGGTTCTTCATGAGGTTTGCTATTTACCTCTCTCTTTGATTCAGTGAAAGGTGTGAGTATATTTCCAATAAATCCCTGCTTTTTTTTTTTTTTTTTTTTTTGCGGCACGTGGGCCTCTCACTGTTGTGGCCTCTCCCACTGCGGAGCACAGGCTCCAGACGCGCAGGCTCAGCGGCCATGGCTCACGGGCCCAGCCGCTCCACAGCATGTGGGATCTTCCCGGACCGGGGCATGAACCTGTGTCCCCTGCATCGGCAGGCAGACTCTCAACCACTGCGCCACCAGGGAAGCCCCAATCCCTGCTTTTTTAAAAGACAAGTCAAATCAGTTTCTGACATTTGGAACAGAAAGACCTTTAACCAAATCATCAGTGGTGGCAAGAATGGAAACAGGAGAAGGAAAGTGCAGGAGGCAAGAAGATATTAAAAGGCTCTGGCCATCCCTCCTTCCCAGCTGCCGCCCGCCCCCAACCCCGTCTACCCAAACTCCCTGGTTAATTGAATTGTCATCATCCCTCAGACTCCTGACCTGCTCTTGTAATGATAATCCTTCTCAGCAACTCTTGGAGATAGGGTCTGGCTATGAATATAAAAGCTCTTGGTTTTGCAAAAAAATTAAAAATCCTGCTCCCTTTTTCTCTCAGAACTCAGTGGGAAAAGAGAACAAAAACAGGAGGTGACAGCATGACGAAAAACTGAGCCTCCTTACTGTTTTTAGGAATGACAACTGTGGACCCACTTTCTCAATTTACTGTAAGGCTTGGAGGATAGAGGAGATACTGTGAAATCATATTTCGTGAGCTCAAACTACTCAAGAGCAAAGGCCCGGGGTTAAAATACGAGCTCAATAGGTCTGTATGGATTTTGGCAAGTTCATTAATTTCTTTCATCAAGCTTCCATTTTCTCCTGTGTAAGTGGGAAATAACAAATGACAAGTACCTACTTGTCATTCCTCCTCGGAAGATTCAAATTAGGTAATGTCTGGCTGATAGTAAGCATCTAATACATGCTAGCTCCTGCCATTCTAACTAGCTAGAACCGCATGAGATAGCCAACATTCAGCTGCTTTTGACCTATAAAATGGCAATTTCATAGGATTCTCCTAACATTACTATTATGTTTACTACTACTTTCTGGGACAGAAAGGCAGAGAAAGGGAGTGAGTCCAGAGTGGAGTATGTATGAATCTATACCGACTAGAACTGGTGAAACCCATCCTCAAACCTCCATATTCCATACCTCTCCAATGTCAGGCTTCTGGTCGTCCCTCTCCATCCTGCTAAAATCTCTTTCTCAGGTCTAGGAACCACTATAAAACTTCAGACCACGGCACTTCAAAAAGAATATCTTAATCTTACCTCCCAAAGAAGAAATCTGTAGAAGGCTGTGCTGTCCCCTGCTTCACAGACTGGAACTCAATGTATTCCTCATAAGCACATTTGTAACTAATTATTACCCCCTCTAACTAGCCATTGAGTCTCACACTTCAACAGGGCATGGTTGATCTTTATTACCTGGACTAGTAACTATGACTTCAATCATTCTCCTTTTCAAGAAATATATCTGAAGTCACAAAGAACTTCCAAATGGGTTTTTGGAGCACAATTGGTTGATTAAGTGTGGAACTGACATACACATCTTCCTTGACTTATGATGGGGTTACATCTCGATAAACACATCTTAATTTGAAAATATCGTAAGTCGAAAATGCATTTAATATACCTAATAGAGCAAACAGCAAAGCTTAGCCTAGCCTACCTTAAACGGGCTCTGAACACTTACATTAGCCTACAGTTGGGCAAAATCATCTAATACAAGGCCTACTTTACAATAAAGTGTTGAGTATCTCCTGTAAGTTATTGACTACTGTACTGAAAGTGAAAAATAGAACGGTTGCATGGTTCAGAATCATTTTAAGTATATCCATTGTTTACGCTTGTGGTTGTCTGGCTGCCTAGGCGCTGTAGCTACTGCTGCCCAGCATCCTGAGAGATCATTTTACTCCGTATCACTAGCCCAGGAAAAGATTAAAATTAGAAACTCGAAGTGCGATTTCTACTGAAATGTGTCTCACTTCACACCACTGTAAAGTCAAAAAATCATTAAGTTGAAGACCATCTGTCTAATCATAGCCTTTCCATACCTTCTTCTGCAGAGAACACTGTTGTCACTGGGCTAAATGGTCCTTCACCTTTGTTATTATAAACACCCACTTTAACTTCATACAGTGAAAATGGCAGGATGCTTTCATTTCTAAAGACATATCTTGGGGTATCAGGAGATGTGACCACTGTCTGGATCCAGTTGCTTACTCCAACAGGGCGGAAAGCAACAACATATCCAAAACCTTCACCATTCTGTAGTTCTTCAGGGACTGGCTGTAAAGGAAAGGCATATTAACTCACGCTTTCACACGAGAGCAAGGCAAAAATAAATGCAGCTCTAATGCGGAGTCTTTTGTAAAAGCCATCAAATAATAATCCACATTGTATTAAGTGGTTGGATTAAAAAAGGAGAAAAAGGTCAGGGGGACAGTCAGCTGCTTTTAAATAAACATATGGCACTCTTTCATAGCCATCAGATAACTAACTGGAATTTTCCCAAATTATTCAGATTTTTGAGCATCTTGCAGCCCTAATTTGAGTTCTGAATAATAAAGATATACTTTCAGTTGAAATACTGCATCTCTAAATCAAATAAAAATCATCTCATCCATAATGTTGATTTTATAGAAAAAAACTACACATTGACATGATAATTCAGAGCAAGAGTAAAACTTTAAAAAAGGAAATAAAAACAATATATTAAACTCAAAGCTGTATTTGCATCATGCCAAAAATTCCTATTGACACTCCATAACCTCTCGACTTCTTATTTTTCCACCCACATCTTCAAATAGTGTAGACAATTCTAGTGCCTTCTGACTTTGTTAATTAACGTTTTTCCTAATTATGACTTAAAGCGAGGGCTGAGAGAATGGCTAGGACGCAGCCCCCGCTGGAGAAGTGGTGTGTGCATCACCAGCGGGGGAGCAGCTCCAGAGGTGCTGCTCCAGAGTAAACAGCCAGGACTAGACTCACCCCTATGTTTACCAGCCAGATGACCTCGGGCAAATTATTTAACATCTCTATGCCTTAGTGCTTTCACCTAAAAAACCTTGCGAGGATAAAATGAAAAAAATATGCAAAATGCTAGGAACAATGATTAACACAGAGTGAACACTCAAAAATATTGGCTACTAGTTCCAGCCACCACCACTAGCACCACCCAGGACGCCATGACTGTGGGAAGGGCGTCACCCTGAGGGGCAGGCGCTGTGCAGACACTTACATCCCAGGTGATCACCAGTTCAGACCGGCTCCCACCTCCTCCACTGGCATCTGAAGGAGGCACTTCCGGCACTGAAAGGTTAGAAAGAAAGACTGAAACCCTGCTAGCATCTAGTAAGATTTATCTGAAAGAAGACTCAATGTTGTTTACTTTTTTTTTTTTTTTTTTTTTTTTGTGGTATGCGGGCCTCTCACTGTTGTGGCCTCTCCCGCTGCGGAGCACAGGCTCCGGACGCGCAGGCTCAGTGGCCATGGCTCACGGGCCCAGCCGCTCCGTGGCAATGTGGGATCTTCCCGGACCGGGGCACGAACCCGTGTCCCTTGCATCGGCAGGCGGACTCTCAACCACTGCGCCACCAGGGAAGCCCTGTTGTTTACTTTTAATACTTAAAATAATTTGATCATTGGCACATTACACGTGTGTGTGTGTGTGTGTGTGTGCACACGTGGGTGTATATATGCAATTATATGTGTGTGCATATATATGTGTATATATATATATCTTTGAGGGAGATCATCACATGCTTTATATTTGCATAAAATTATTAAATATTCAAAATATCTCAAACAGTAAGAAAACAATGACTCAGTGTGAAGGTTAATAAAACAAGAAAAAGTGATTCATCAGGGATGATGATAAATCAATCCCATATGGACATTTTTCTTCTCCCAGTTTCAAAGCGATTTTTAAAATTGAGTTATAGTTGATTTACAATTGTTCAGGTATACAGCAAAGTGATTCAGTGTTTTATATATATACATATATATACACACACATATATATTCTTTTTCTGATTCTTTTCCCTTATAGGTTATTACAAGATATTGAATATAGTTCCCTGTGCTATACAGTAGGTCCTGGTTGGTTACTTACTTTATATATAGTAGTGTGTACCTGTTAATCCCAAATTCCTAGTTTATCCCACCCTTCTCCTTCCCCCTTTGGTAGCCATAAGTTTGTTTTCTATGTCTGTGAGTCTATTTCATAAATAAGTTCATTTGTATCATTTTTTTTTTAGAGTCCACATATAAGTGATATTTGTCTTTCTTTGTCTGACTTGACTTCACTTGGTATGATAATCTTTAGGTCCATCCACGTCAGCATGAACATTTAACTTGTGACTCTTTCAAGTGACTATTTTATTTTTTTAGACTCCACATATAAGTGATATTTGTCTTTCTCTGTCTGACTTGACTTCACTTGGTATGATAATCTTTAGGTCCATCCACGTCAGCATGAACATTTAACTTGTGACCATTTCAAGTACAGATTTAGTTCTCAGAACAACATTGGCTCTATATAAAGATGACCCATACTTAAATTCTCAAATCCTGTTATGAGATAATCTTTATGAACCTCACACAGGCTTTTATGCTGAGAAATTTATGCTTAATAAATCCCATGACACACCTAGAACATAAGTTCGCTGAAGATGGGTCTTTGCTGCGTTCAGAGCTGTACCCACTGGACCTAGAAAGTGCTCAGTGCACAGCAGGTACTTCCTGAAGATGTGTTGTGTGAATAAATGAACTGAGCACCAAGACAGACATGGCTCCCCGATTTCTCACAATACCTGGCATAAACATTATATGCATTGTCCCGTGTAAAAGAGCATCATTAAAATTACAGAAATGTATTCCATGACTTCTATCTTGGCTTTGTTCCAAAGTGATATATTGGCTGTATTTCAAACATAATTTTAGTCTTAATTAATACTGTGGACTCTGAAAAGGAAAGTCTTAAGTCCTCTCTGATGCCTCAATAACGTGATACCATGTACACTTTCTACTTTGCAGTTTCAATGTTAGGCTATTTTTAGCATTATAAAAAGAGTCTTATGGTTAATATTAATAGTTGCCCCACATGGAAAATTTTAACAATAATTCTCTCTTAATTTAATACTCAAGGGGCCAAAATATACCTATTCATCAATCGCTTAAGCTTGGTGGCAGAATGAGATTTCCTAGCAGCTGAACTCCCAGAAGTCATTATCCTACCAATTTGTCAATGCTCGTTATAAATGAAAACAGCACTTCCCCTGTTAACAGGGTAACTATATCAGATAGTAATTATAACCTTAAGTGACAAAAACATATTCACTCTACATACACTAATGAATGCTGACGATGGACTGAACTCTTGCAAATGTCACACTACATCAGAATCACTTACACGTGTCTTTTGACAAATGCCATATGGCCAGTCTGCCGTTAGATAGTTCAGATAATTGCGACAATGCATTATCGAGGCTGGAGATCAAGCGCAAGAGAAGTGGAAATACACACCCAGAAAAACCTATGAAGCCATGACTCAGAAAACAAAAAACACTAACCTGCCTCCTCAGTTCTTACTTTTTCTGAGGGTAAACTGGGTTCTCCACCTCCGATTTTGTTATTGGCTACAACCCGAAATTCGTATTCCACCCATGGATTTAACTCGACTACCGTAGCTGTGCGTGTTTTCCCATCAATGACCTCAGGCACTACAAAGGAATATTTCAGAGAGGTAAACGTCTGCACGTCTTAGGGTTGACCTGAAATCCATACATATGTACCGGTGGCATTTGCCTCTCCCCCTTTACCTGTTGTGGCCGTCTGCCAACCCACGGAGAAAGGGGTCCGTGCCTGGACAGAATAGGATATAACTGGGCTGTGGTTGTCTGTACCTTCTTTCCAAGAGAGTTGGGCTGTTGTATCTGTAATTTCATCTACCTTTACGTCTTCTGGTGGTCCAGGTGAACCTAAGGCAAAAATGCAAACAATATTTAGCAGTTCCATAAACGTCATTCTCTTCTACCAATGTGAAGAACATGCCCCATAGCACTTGAACCCCTTCAACGGATCCCAATTTCAAAAGCGCTTAGGGAAAGAGGACATTTACCTGGCAACAAAACTTCCACTTTTTTTCTTTCACATTCCTGTTGCTAGATATTAAATCTGCATTCTGAGCCATGAATTCCAAAGGCATAATACTCCACAATTGCAAATGAAACCTGCTTTTTGAGACCTCTATTCAGCAGGGTTCCTGCCCTGTTCCAAATTCAATATCCTTTACTTTGGGC
This sequence comes from Phocoena sinus, assembly GCF_008692025.1. NCBI lineage: Eukaryota > Metazoa > Chordata > Mammalia > Artiodactyla > Phocoenidae > Phocoena > Phocoena sinus. Next base: position 16,470,472 of record NC_045773.1, on the reverse strand, counting down.
GCGAAACCTTTTTCTTTAATCTCCTGGGACATCTCTGTAGTTCCCAGTTTGTAATTCAGAGCTGTTTTATTCTACCATGCACGCTGGGTGATTTTTCAGCTCAGTAGCAAATCAGTACTTTGGCCGGTAGCTCAGACTGGCAAATTTTCTCAGGCATCCTAGATGATCCTGTGTTTTATTTCGGAAGTAGACACACACACCCACTATCACTACTCTCTTTCATATTAAACACTACTGCTGTATTAATGACATACTCAAAAACACATCAGCTTGGCAGCAGCTGTGGAACGCTTATTACACTGAGAGCTATTGGAATGACAGAGTTGAGAATTTTATTTCTTTGAATTAGCACCTATCCTTACTCTCACATCTTCTGGTCTATTTGGGCAGGGGGATCAAATCAATATTATATAACTCACATGTTCATATGCTATCTCATCATGGTTTTTCAGTTAGAAAGGCTCAGTTAAGAGGCGAAATTAAAGAAGCACACAGAGCCATTAATGTTTACCTCTTACTATGAGGTCAGCAGCAGATGAAACACTGTCCACCCCTGTCTGCACCATACAAACATATTTCCCACTGTGTTTCAACTGAATGTTTCTGATCATTAAATCGCCTGACGAACTCTGTTGGAAAAAACAGGTAATGAACATATTATTAGTTTGAAAACACAGAGACTCTCGAAGGCTATGGCCAACACCACCACTGGAATAAAACCCATATTTAGAGAGAAAACCTAGGTGGTTCCAAGACAGAAGATTGCTACGATGGAGAGTATGGAAATAAAAACAGGTTAAAAACCATACATGATTGCAGACATAGGTTTCTGTAGCTAAATAAACAACAAGCTTTCCCCTGGGCATTATGGTTTCAAAGATAAATAAGGGCAGAGATTACAGTCTCAGAGTCTATTTACTTTCACTAGGGTGACACTTCTTTTTATATCCATCGCTCAGCACCAGCTCAACTCTTTTCTCCAGTTCCATCCTCTTTGCAATTATCTGCCTGAGAAGAAGACGGAAGCATTTAGGTATCTGGCGGGAGATAAAGGCAGCACGACAAGGGGATTACCATGGTTGAAACACTTTTCTGAACACTTTGAAGCTTAAAAAGCCTAATGCTATTTAATTCCTTCGCTACAGAATTTAGGGACAGTCAGTATGAACCCCTCAATAAGAAGAAATTAAAACATTTTTAACCAAAAAATAACAGCTACCCATAAAGACACAGGTTGGCATCCCCCAGTGCCAATTAATGAAGCAAATGTATTTCTAAAAGCTCAACTTCAAATCGTCCTCGTTTTAAAAGAATGTAAAATCATGTTCATAAAATGAGTAACTGCAGGCCAGTTTCATGCATTAGTAAAAGTATGGATTGAAATAAAACGATTTGGAAAGCAAAGCCCTTTGAAAAGGATCACTTAATGGAAAACCTCTAAACTGGTACGGAAGAGGAAGCAATAAGTAGTTTGTCTTATTAATTAAAAGGATAATTTTACTCTTGGGTTTTCCCAGTATTTGTTGAAAGATGGATTCCACTATCCTGCTTTTAGGTAATTTCCTAAGATCTCCTATCAGGTAGTTTCTTAAATATCGCTTCCTATCCTTAGGATTCTTAATGTGCTATGTATTCTCCGTTGGTTGGATTGTTTGGCTTTAGCCTGAATTTCTTGAGTATCGGGAAAAGGCAGATGTGAGCTGATTGATGGCTGTAATTAAATGATAATCCAGAAACTGTTGAGTTTGCACGCTTTACTTTCATCAAGTTAAACTTTTTCCTTTCCCTCCCTCTGTCTTTCTCCTCAGGGTTACTTAGAAATTTATCCCCAGGACAAAGCCTTCAATGCTTGCTGACCTTTAGAAACTCTTTAAAAATTTTATGAGCTCCATATACTCACAGGAGGTTGATTACCATTTCTATAGGAATCTCTTATTTTCAGTGAAGTAAGAACTGTTACGATTAAATTCCATCAAGGCATTGGGGTAAGTTGTTATTCTTCCCTGTGTTTATTTGCTTATTTTGAAAGCAGCTGGGTAAAAAAAGAGAATTGGAACTAGTACTGTCTTTTGGTCCTCAGACACACGAATACAGCTTTTAGGCACATAAGCTCGTTTTCTTTCTTGAAGGAGTAAAAAAAGAGATTGATGTTGGGTTTGTCATTTCTCTTCACTTTGGTATTGATGGGTAAAGAGAGATATAACTTAGCTAGCTTGTGTAATAACCAAACCATCTTCCTGAAGAAATGTAGTTAGGCTCACCGTGTAGGGAAATATAATTTTTAATTATATTTTACACTGTAGAGTGAAAACAGAAGCAATAAACATGTAGACGGTAGGAACCATTGATTTTGTTTTTCAGCACCAACATGAAACTGAGTGGATGAATACATAAATGAAAAATAAAATATAGCAAAAACGAAGGATCTTATACTTAATTTTTGTCTTTCTCAGTAGACTATATTTATATTGTTCCTCTTCTACTGCTTTTTCTCTCTCACCCTATCTATTGTCTTTTAACGGAGCAATATGAAGAGTCAAGATTCATCTTAACAAAAGTTCATTGAATGCTTGCCATACTAGATTCACTCGAGGTTAGAGAAGTGTGTTATCCATGACCTCTGCTCTCTAGGATGTAAACCCAAGTCAGGGATATATATATATGAAACAAGTTATGTTTACAAATTTAGAGGGGCTTCCCTGGTGGCGCAGTGGTTGAGAGTCCGCCTGCCGATGCAGGGGACACGGGTTCGTGCCCCGGTCCGGGAAGATCCCACATGCCGCGGAGCGGCTGGGCCCGTGAGCCATGGCCGCGCGTCCGGAGCCTGTGCTCTGCAACGGGAGAGGCCACAGCAGTGAGAGGCCCGTGTACCGCAAAAAAAAAAAAAAAAAATTAGAGAAGTTATTTAATAAAGGTTAAATAAAATCACATGGCACATACCATGTGTACACAACGTTAGAACGCGGGAGGCAGGAAATTTTTCAGTCCTGCCGAGGATGTGGAGTGACCAGTACTCTTGCTGTTGCTAATGGGAATGGAGACTGATGCAATCACTCTGGAACCTTGTTTAGAAATATCTACTAAGGCAGGATATACCCATAATCTACAACCTGGCAATTCCATTCCTAAGTAATACATACTTTACAGACATGTGTGTGTATGTTCATCAAGACATTTAAAAGAACGTTTGTGGCAGTACTACCCATAATAGCTAAAGAACGGAAACCACCTAGTGTCCATCACAAAAAGTAGCTTAGGAAGTAGTGGAACACTCATTTAAGGAAATACTATTAGACCATGAAAATCAATGAACTATAACTATATAGACTGACATAGCTAAGTCTCAACATAAAAAATATCAGGTAGAAAGGAGTACATGACACTAATCTATCACATCATAAATCTAGACTGTGACTATCTTTGGAGGGATATTTAGTACTGCAACGAGGCATCACAGGGACTTCTAGAATAGGGGTCATACTGCTTCCTGATTTCATCGTTGGTTACCTGAATGTGTTCATTTTGTGAAAATTCACTGGGCTACACACTTATAATTTGTGTATTTTTTGGCAGAACATAATGACTCTCAAGATGCAGTTGTTATAATGTACAACTATAGCTCTAAACGCTCCACTATAAATAGGACCATCACTGAAAAGGTCAAATAACATGGCTGTTATTCTAAACTCCAGTTTCTTTCACAAGAATTAATGTTTAATAGTAAAAGTGCAATTAATTAGAATATTCTATAACTTCTTATTAAAATGCAATTGATTATTCCCAGACGTTAAAAAAATATAAAAAAGGAAAAGGAAATTCCAAAGGGAAGTTTCACTTACATCAAACCAATTCTTGTCCCCACCAATTTTCACTGCTACTGGTTAGAATATAGTTTGTTACTGATTAACTAAGATAAAGGGGACAGGAGAGGAACGTTCGAAAAAATCCAAGTAGCATTAGTCTAACTGTGGTAAAATAGCACTTGATAGATTATTTTTCAGTATATTTATCAGTAAAATTGCATCTATTATTTAGATAAATTTAGAAACATGCTTCTAATTCCTCAGAGTGTAAGTATAAAACAACTTACAAACATTAATAATCTTGCAATAAATTCTTAGGAACACTAATAACCCTTTGAATAAAAATAGCTTCTACTTTATTATCTGCTAAATTAGTTTGTTAGTCTTTCTTTGTATTGTTTCCCTAAACTCTCCTTTGGCCCCCTTCCCTCAAATAGAACGGACTAGAATTGGGACAAAGCAGAGTCAAAGCTTCATTTTCTTCACTTCGCTTATCCCTATTGCCCTTAAAACGTCCCCCTCAAAATGCAGCAGTGTAATTCCCAGTCTTTCCTGAAAGCAAGTGCTTTTTCTATGCCGCTGGTCACAGCATTATTTGAAAATGGAGCTTTTAACAGTGCAAGAGGCCTATTCCTACAGCTTAAACGAGGGTTTAAGAAGAGGGAGACATTTCCCTAAGTCATATGAATTTTAGCTCTTTCTCAGAAGCTCTATCTTTTAAAATAGGATCATTCATTCCAAAACTATTCATTAAGCAATGGCTATACTTTAGTCGCTGAGGATACAATAGTGAGGGAAAAAAACAGTCCTTATGTTCATGGAGGTTACAGTTGAAAGACAGCCATTAATCAAATGACTACCACAAATCAATGTAAAATTACAGTGTAATGCAAGTTCAAAAAACACAGACGAATCTATGATTCTGGAGTCTCAATGTATTGATAGTTGAGCTAAGATTTGCAATATGAATACAAGCTATCTAGCAAAAGAGGGTAAGAAAAAAGTAGTCTACATTAGAGCACTTACACGTATGCAGAGACACTAAGGCAGGTGACAACATAGTCTCTTTTGGGAATGGGAGGGATAGGCAATGTCAGGGGGGTTAGTTAATCCACAAATCCATAGGAATAGGCCTCTCCCACTACCAAAAGCTCCATTTCTGTCCCCAGAAAACTAAAATTTCACTGTAGCTAATTTCAGGTTCATATTCATGTCTTAATGATAGTAATTCTTTTTATTATATTTGAAAAAACTTGTAAGCTTTTCTAGAATTAATTATCTAATTAGTTTTTCACCTAATTATATAGGTTTCCCCTAGAAAAGATCATATTTCCAGAATATGTTACAGGTATAAACAGTATATGGATTTATAAGTCAAATCACCTTTGAAATAAATGCTAAGAGAAAATCCAGTGAGCGCATGAGACGAAAAAGAAGATAAGCTTGTTAACTTTTTCCCTATATTTTCTTAGGTGATGATGCTAGTGGAATTTTTGATGTAGTTGAAAAACCACTCTGCACTGAAAGAAAAACACTGCATGATGTGATAACCCACGCCAGCTGAAGGTAAGAAAGCAGACAACTCATTACTATTACACGTAAGCTGAGAGTACATTGTGAGATCTACCATATGCTACAAATCAAGGTATAAAATAAACCTTGGAACTTGGAAAACCTCGTGACCCCTGCAAATGTAGCATGCACTTTGAATAAAACAAATTTTCAGCAAAAACTAATTTCCTAGTAAGCACTCATGATGTAAATGCGGCTGCTGGACTGCCAAGAAGCATAATTTTCCAATTTAAGGGGGAAAAAAGCATTTTGACAACTATTTGGAAGGCAAGGTAGAATAGAAGCTCCTCCTTTTTAAAAATCACTTTACACAGCCTGTTTTTGTATAGATTCCAATGTTAATCATTTATCCCGTCACTGGGTTGCCTTCCAAGTCCTGACACTGCATGTAAGTCATACACAGGTGACTAGCGAACAGTCAAGCCTCCAGGTTACTTCTGAAACCTGAGTGGTGTTTTTCTCTGTGAAGGTCCCTAAGGGAATTGGTGGCAGATGGGTCACCTCTGTATTTCTGACCAACCAAGTTAAATCTTGCCCCATCCCTACCCCAAATGGCTGCAACAAGGCCACCTTTGTTACAAATGGACACTGCTCATCCAAGGAACAGAAATAATTGGCAACCACTGAAACATGAAAATGGGCCCTAACACTGTAAACCATTTTAGTTCTTCTGACGGATTAATAATTTCATCTGAAGCTGTCTGATGCCTGGTTGTCCAAACAGGTGATATCTAGTGCAGGTAATATGCAATCTGTTCACATCAAAATTCTTCGACTTTCTTTGGTACCAATAAACTGAAATAATTGATCCATTACAGGATTTAGAGCCCCAGCTTGTCCCGTCATAAGTGCTTTGAAAGAATAACACATGAAAGATAAAAACTTGGTCAAAGACCTTCATGCATATTTTAAACTGTATCAAATGCCCAAGTTACCTTAAAGGTATCAGCTTTTCTATTTCAACATCAAGTTCACATTAACAACTTGGGGATTTTTTTTTTTTTTTCTGGCCAGTGTAGTGTTTATGGAGTATCTTACTGGAAGTTGGTGATCTCAGGATCCAGTGTCTATTCCCACACTGATTGTACCTCAGTGTTTTCTAAACTTCAACCACTAGAGTTATACCTCCACATTTTTTTTTTTTTTGCCATATTCCAGTACTAAATGCTCTACTATTTACTTGTTTCTTAAACTGCTTAACTTTCTTAAATAATATGTAAGTCAATACAGAAAATGTGTACTTTTATCTAACATGGAAAACTGCTGATCACAGTAATAGTTAACTGATAAAATGAAAACAGTGAGTGCAAAATAATGTAAATGGACACTAGCTGGGCACTCTCAAAGTCTCTGAGACCTGGATCTTTACTCTTTCAATTAAAAAGGGAGATTAGCAAAAATTAGAAAATCATTCGTGACAAACCTAACACCATACTGAATTATTCTCCTTGATTTAACCTAAATGATTGAAATGAAATTGAAAATAGAATAGATCTCATTCTGCATTATTTAATATTGCCTATTGAGTACCTAGTCTGTGCTTTGCAAAACACTGGGCTACCCAGATCACTTAACCCAGTTGTTTTCAACATTGTCTGTACAGTAAATTCACCTGGAGAGTCTTTAAAAACATACCAGAGGGCTTCCCTGGTGGCGCAGTGGTTGAGAGTCTACCTGCCGATGCAGGGGACATGGGTTCATGTCCCAGTCCGCGAAGATCCCACATGCTGCGGAGCGGCTAGGCCCGTGAGCCATGGCCGCTGAGCCTGCGTGTCTGGAGCCTGTGTTCCGTAACGGGAGAGGCCACAGCGGTGAGAGGCCCACGTACCGCAAAAAAAAAAAACCAAAACAAACAAACAAAAAAACCATACCAGAAATCCCTAGGCCACATCCCAGAACAGTTAAATCAAAAGGGACTAGAAAGAGGAGATCCTTTAGCTGATTCTAATGATCAGTTAGTATCTAAAAGCATTAAATGCCCGAGATTTTATATTCTTCACATCATCACTCCTCCTGGAAATGAAAGCTTCAAGATAGGCACTCTTTTCCCTAGCTCTAAAACTCTGCAATTAATAAATGCATAAAATAATCCTTAAGTTAGGTTGTTTAGTGCTGGGTTTATAAACTGAGAACAGTACACCTGTACATATTTTCATTCTGGAAGATGGGTGAGAAAACTAGTGTCTGTGAAACAGGTACTAGATGTCAAGTACAAGGTGCATTTCCTTGACATTAGATTGCCTTGGTGTACTTGTTGTCATTTTAAAAACAAGTAGTCATTGAAATAATTCAACATGGTGATAGATTTCTATAGATTCATATAGAAACTTACTGTTAGTCAACGTGAATCACCCTACGATTACTCTGAATTGATGTGACGGTAGTTCAGAATGCAAGTATTTCAAGTCACAAGAGCCTACCCTGAGTAACAATTTATCTCATAGATCACAGGTCTTTTTTTTGTCTTTGTTGCTTTTACCCTCATATTAGAGATTTAAAATATACTGGGAGCAGATCGGCCCCTTGCAGAATTATAATGTTAGTGTAAGAAAAAGGAAATCCATTGATACAAAGGCACAAAAAGCCATTGTTTCATGGAAACTTGACCAAGTTGTGCAAATGTATTGTGCTCAGTTCTAGTTCCAATTACTCTTGCTGTGTAATAAATTACCCCCCAAATTTAGTGGCTTAAAAAATTGATGATCATTTACTCTGCTCAGCAATATATAATCTGAGCAGAGATCAGTAGGGGGACAGCTCATCTCTGTTGTAAACCTCATCAGCTGGGGCAGCTAGGATGCGGACAGGCAAGCCAGCTTACATGACTGGAGAGTGGTGTTGGCTGTTGGCTGGGAGTTCAGCCATTCTCTTAAGGTAGACCTCTCCACCATCTGCTTGAGCTTCCAAGCAGGAATTCCAAGAGAAATTGCACCAATGGGACAAGGTGGAAGTGCATGCATTTTTATGAGCTAGCCTCAGCAATCACAGAGCATCACTCCTGCTTTTCTTTATTGATCAAAGCAGTCACAAAGGACTACCTGGGTTCAAGACAAGAGGCATACGTTTCACCACTTGATGGGGAAGACTGTCAAAAGTCACACTGAAAGACAAGCAAGTGAGGTACAAAGTGTGCTTTTGCAGTCATCTTTGGAAAACACCATTGGACACGTCCCTCCAGATCCATTCTGTACCTGCCGTACTGCTTCTTTTGGAGGCAGCTGACCTACACGGACTATATAAAATGGTGCCCTTACTTTCTGTCTTTTCCTTGGGTTCCTCCCATCAGGAAATCTGAGGGAGGGAGAACAGTGAGTTCGTGGTATTTGTTTATCAAGGTTCATCCCTGCACAGTTGTTTTACTCTGACTGTGCCAAGAACCCAAGACAGACTTTAAAACAACCCCACCAACTCTGATCTAGACGCCCTTTCATGTCAGGAGCCTATGTGTGAGCCAGAGAAAGGATACCCGCAGTCAGAGAGAATAAAATTACACTCTCTCCCAGGAGAGTTGCTCCCAAAGAGATCACACCAACTTTACTACAACTTCAGACCAATGTATTCCCACAGTCTTCCTGATACTCTGGAAATAAATAAATAAATATATGTATATATATATCTCAAAGTCATATTTAAAAAGATGATAAAAAAGACTAGCTTGGATGCCAAATCCAATCTATCAGTAGACTATTTTTTTTTGTAAACAGTTATGATCTAAAATTTTAAAGTCAGTATTAAAAAATGGTTTACAAAATCAGAGTGTTTACTGTTATAAAAAACAGCTTAAATTCCTGGGTTTTGTGTCTAAAATTTTAAATTGCCCCAAATGAGCCATTTATTCTTCACTTTCTTATTCACGTCCAGATCAATTAAATGGTATAATTAAATACTGTCTTGCAAAGTAGAATACTTTTCTTTCTGAAATCGGAGCATAAAAATCCAAGCCACTATGGACAATTACAACTCAATAATAAAAAGGCAAATAACCCGATTAAAAAACAGGCCAGTCATCCTGACTTCTGATTCTCAGTTGGCATATAAGCAGTTTAGCAGTCATCACTCTGTTCTAACAACAAGTAAAAGCTGAAGTAATTCCGCTTCGATCTGACAGAGAAGTGAGGCCATGGAAAAAAACCACTGCCTTCAAAAGTGGAGAGACAGACTGACAAATACAGAGAAGCACAACTTACTGGAGCAGAAATCCGCCAGCAGAAATTCCCCTGGGAGCCAAGACTGGGGTAGAGAAACCCAAACTGTGATGGATGAATTGCTGGAGGGTCAGCGTGGACAGGTCTGAGAGCTAACACTCCAGGGAACCCAGACACAGGTGGTTCCCCATACTTTTCTGAGTTTTACCTCCGGGAGCTCTACTGGGTCCTCACACTGAATGGTGAAGAAAGATCCCCTCATGTTTCTGGCATGGCAGGGGAAGGGAAAATGAACCATTGTGACATAAGCCAGAGCACTCTGTTCTTCTGAACCAAGGTTGCCTTTAGGAGAAACTAATTTACCAGAGCCTAACCTGCTGGGGTTTTGTAAGAGCCTAATACCTCTTCCTAAGAAAAATACCCAAATCCTGATCCCTCTAGCTTCCCACACGGGGGAAGGGAAATACACAGCTCCAGTACCTCCAGCCATCCTGTCTCACCAGATGGGAAAGGAGGAGATGAAGAAGCACTGTGGAAGTTCACAGTCCAGGGGCACAGGCTCACCAAAACAGCAGACCAAGTCACAGGACTGGAGAACACTTCCTCTCACCACCCCACAGACTCACCACGATATTTGTAAAGGCCTGCTCACTGCAGTTCCTTTCAGCTACTACACATCACGCATGCCTTTCAACAGAACAATTACCGGGCATGTGAAAATGCAAAAAATACAGTGTTAAGAGGCTGAATACAAATCAGAACAGGCATTAGATATGGCATGAAGTATCAGACGAGAAATTTTAAAGAGCTATGATTAACATGCTAAGGGATTTAATGGAAAAAATAGATAGATTGCAAAAAGAAATGGATAATGTAAGCAGAGGGATGGAAATTCTAAAAAACAAAAAAGAAATGCTAGCGATCAAAAACACTGTAAAGAAATAAATAATGGCTTTCATGAGCTCATTAGTAGACTAAACATGGCTGAGAAGACAATCTCTAAGCTTGAGGATATGATGATCAAATCTTCCAAAACTTAAAATGAAAGATGAAACAACTGAAAATAAAGAACAAAATACTTAAGAACTGTGTAATGGAGATATAAGAAAGAGAAGAAAGAGAAAAAGGAAGAAAGTAATATTTGAAGCAGTGGTGACTGAGAATTTCCCAAATTTATATCTGAAATCAAACAACAGGCCTCTCTCCAGAAAGAATGAAAATGATAGGTCAGAAACACGGCCCTCCATAAAGAAGGAAAGAGCATCAGAAAATAAATAAGTGAAATATTCCTAATTTATCTAATAGATAACAGTTTTTTCAAAATAATAATTCACTGCTAGGAGGAAAGCAAAACTAAACATACTCATACCATATGACCCAGGAATCTTACTCCTTGATATGTACCCAAATAGAAAACTTATGTCCACACAAAACCTGCACACAGACGTTTAAAGCAGCTTTACTCATAACTTCAAAAACTTGGAAGTAACCAAGGTGGCCTTCAGTAGGTGAGTGGATAAACTACTAAATCCAGTCAAAAGAAAAAAGAGCTATTATGCCATTGAAAGATACGGAGAAAATATAAATCTATGGTACTAAGTGAAAGAAGCTAATCTGAAAAGGCTACATACTACGTGATTCCAACTACAGAACATTCTAGAAAAAGCAAAACTATGGTGATAGTAAAGATTATTGGTTGCCAAGGGTTGGGGGAGGGAGAGATGAATAGATGGAGCACAGAGGAATTTTAGGGTAGCGAAACTACTCTGCACGATGCTCTAATGGTGGATACATGTCCTTACACATTTGTCCAAACCTCATGAATGTACAGCACCAAGAATGAACGCTAATGTAAACCACAGACCCTGGGTGACAATGATGTGTCAATGTAGGTTCATGGATTGTAACAAATGGACCACTGTGATGCAGGATATTGATAGTGGAGGAGGTTGTGCACGTGTGAGGACAGGGGTTGTATGGGAACAACTCCTTGTACTTGCCGTTCACTTTTGCTGTGAGCTTAAAACTGCTCTAAAAATAAAATTTATTAATAAAAATAAGTTAATAAAATACTTATTAATAACAAGTAAAAAATAAATAAAAAATTTACAAGTCACAAAGGACCACATCCTTCATGTTTCCATTATATGAAATGTCCAGAATAGGCAAATACCAGAGCAGAAAGTAGCTTTGCGGTTGCCTGGGGCTGGGACTGTCTGAAGGTGGAGGAGTTGGGGGAATTATGGATAATGGGTGTGAGGTCTCTTTCTGAAGTAATTAAAATATTCTGAAATTGATGATGGTGATGGAGGCACATCTCTTTGAATACAGTAAAAGCTATTTAATTGTATACTTTAGTTCAATTATATGAATTATTTCTCAATAAAGGTGTTAAATAAATAAGCCATCATGAATAAAAGATAATGTTATGATTAGAAGACACCATTTACCTCCTCATTCAGTTTCACTGATCTGTTCATTTACTGGATTTATTAGATTTAAGCCTTTTTTTTTCCCCCTGCGGTACGCGGGCCTCTCACTGCTGTGGCCTCTCCCGCTGCGGAGCACAGGCTCCGGACGCGCAGGCTCAGCGGCCATGGCTCACAGGCCCAGCCGCTCTGCGGCATGTGGGATCTTCCCGGACCGGGGCACGAACCCGTGTCCCCTGCATCGGCAGGCGGACTCTCAACCACTGCGCCACCAGGGAAGCCCAATTTACGCCTATTTTTGACAAGTCCTCTTTTTCAGAATGTATTCATGAACCTTAGCCCCACCCCCTTTGCCAAACAAAACCAAACCAAAATTATGAACTGCTAGTTCTCTCCTCTGCCTCCAGAGATGAGATATTTTAACTCTGCAAATCACAGATGCAGGTAAATATCTGTTAATCACAATTTGGAGGATCTTAAGTAATCATAATAATCGAATGAATTGTTTCTGACTCTCTTAGAACTTCCTTTAGAGATTTTTTTTGAAAGTATCTGTACATAATGGTGTTTGGATTTTCATGTGCTGGTATATACACAAACATATTTACAGGTACACAAACATACACATTACTGTCTCTTTGATGGTAGCTTATAGTTTTCAACTGGCTAACAGTAGGGTGGGTCCAGTGGTGGAATCCCAGTATGTCCTAAGCTCAACAGTGAACAACTGACAACCCCACCCCTGAGAAAAAAAGTCAATTCCTAAGAATTGGAGTGATGTCATTTTATGGAAGGTTTGTAGGGAAAAATATGAAATTCACAACAAAATCTCCCTGAAATATTCTTTAAACGTCTGCATCTCTCCCAAAGTTTCTCTCCTAGTATCACTAGCTTATCTAACTTCCCCAAAGTTTCCTATGTAACCCTCCTGGAACACTAGTTCTAAAATCTTCATATTTCCCTTCAAATTCCTACAGCTTGAATATCCCATTCAACCCAAGAAAAGTTATGAAAGCTATTAGGAAAAGAAGAATACAGATTTTTTGACTACATGAAAATGAAAACTTTTACTCTATGAGTGATAAAATAATAGACAAAGTTAACATAAAAGTGACAAACCAAAGGAAGATATTTCCAGTGAATCACACTAAGATATAATTAATAGCTTGACTACATAAGGACCTACTATAAATCTGTAAAGCAAAAGGCTTGACTTCTAACGGAAGAAATGAGTAGAGGATACAAATCTGCAATGTATGGAAGAGGGACAGGAAATGGCCAGTACACACTGTGAATTTGCGTGTAAGTGAAGGATTTCCTGCTGTGACCTAAGGAGAACACTGTCCAATGGACACAAAATATACATGAGATGAAAATCTATTATATGCAAATGTCAATATCATTACTGTGTTTCTAGCAAAAATAAAATAAGTCTTATCTGGTTGATGGTTGTCTTGAAGCAGTGTGTTTTGTTTTTGTAACTTTCGGAAGTCATTCTCTATTGCTAGATTTAAAATAATTTTTTGAACACTCTTCTACACAATAACCCAGGCAGCTGGGCTACTGTGAATTTCTCTAGCTAGAAATTAGGTAATTTTTTGTTTTCTGCAGAAGTAACGATGCATTTCATGAGTCAGTATTAAGCCCCCAATTTTCTTGATTTGGAGGAGCCAGTCATAAATCTGAATCTTTCTTAAGTATCCAAATTACTAATAAGCAAAACAGAGAGATTCTCCATCTTACTATTAATCTGAGAAATGAGAAACTGTTGATAATGAGATATCACTTCTCAACCATCTGTTTGGGAAAAATTTTATTTAATAAATAAAGGGAAAAAATCATGTGTGGAAAAGAATGTGGGTCAACAGGCACCTCCTGCTCTGATGGTGGGAATGTAAATTGCCGCAGCTTTCCCAGAGAACACTTTAGAAGCAATCCTACCGGCAGTGCTAGTAGCAGTGACAGCAAGAACAACCGCAGCAACAGCTAACATGGGTTGTTCTGAAGTATTTTATACACATACCTCAGAATAAATGACTATTATCATGCCAGTTTTACAGATGAAGAAACTGAGGCAAAGACACATTAACAACAGTTCATAGGAGAATGAAATCGGTTACAAGAGATGGAATTTTGAGTTCCGATGTTTTAATGATGCAACAATATGTATAATTTCTAGTCCTATCCAGCAATTCATACCTGAACAAATACCCCCCAGAAAACTTCCTGGGAATTACTGACAGGGTGTCATTACTCTTCTTTCAAAATACTGTTAACTATTCTTTTCTTTACCTAAATACTCTCAGAATTGTCTAAAGTGGTGTCTGATTGCTAGTCATTTTAGAAGCATGGGAAAAAATCGAAGACAAATGAAAAGCCTTACAATATAATAACTGCTTTATTTCATCTAGGAGCACTGATTTTTTTTTTCATGATTCTTTCCCTGTCTCACTCCACATCCAATCCATCCAACCATCCATCCATCCACCCTAAGAGAAAACTGGAGTTGTCTTTATTTAGGCCTGTGTACTTGTGCAAATTATTAACATGCATTTTATACATCTTTTGTCCGTTATACTGCTTATTGGTTACTGTTGGTACATAAGTAAGCTATTACTTTTTGTGAATTTATCTTGTATCCCAGTAGTTGACTGAACTCTGATTATTTTTTTAAAATTTTAGAGTTGATACTATTGGGTTTTGAGTAGCCCTGATATCATTTTGTCCAAATAATGGTAATTTTGTTTCCTTATTTCTAAAGTTAGACCTTTTATTCTTGTTCATCCCTTACTGAATTGGCCCAAACACCTCCAAATGGTTTTAAAGTAATGGTACCTGTGTGCATTCTGTCTTATTGTTGATTTAAATAAAAGTATTCCTGATATTCCCTTTAAAGACATTTTTGAGATGTGGAAGAAGTATTTTTCTGTTCCTACAACTGGTCATTAATTTTATTGAATGTCTTATAAATGCCCATTGAGAATACAGTGGTCTATTTTATTATATCTATTGATATGAAGCATGCACATTTCCTAGATCATCATCTAGTGCTTACAAAAGTTGACTCTTTCAGTATGATGTTCACTTGTTTTTTGCTAAAATTTTATTTAGGTTTTCATACTATATTCATGAAATCGATTCATATTTACTAATTATTTGTTATCTTGCCAGGTTTTGTTCTCAGGAATATGCTAACCTTACATAATAAATTGAAAAGATTTAAAACTTTTTATATTGTCAAATAGTCTATATAACAATTTATCTATTTCTTAAAATCTTAAAAGAAATTACCAGTAAAATTCTAGCCTTAGAATCTTTTTCTGTGGGGGAAATGGGGAGGGGGTGTTACTAATTTATACTTTTTCATGATTATGAATCTACTTACCTTTTTAAATTCTTATTAATTTTGATCACTTATATCTCCCCCAAATTTTCTACTTAATTGGGTTTGCATATATATGACTTGAACATGGAATATTCTGTTTATTTTTAATTCTTTCTCACCCATTACATTCTCTTTCTCATTTCTAATTTTAGCTGCTTTAACCTTTATTCTTCATTAATATTTTCCAGAGCTCATCTATTGCTTTTGGACATTGCTCCATCCATCCATTTATTCTTCCATCTCCTTAATATACAGTTGTTTTGTTACTTTCTTTCCTAAAATTTACAAGGGTGTGAAAAAGATGAAAAGGAATGTGTATTTTCTATTTTTAGGATCAATTTTTTATGTGTATCTGTTACTTCCATTACAAAATAGTATTAAATTGTGTTTCTGATTTTTGGCAAATTGATCTGTTGATGGTTGAAAGAGGAGCTCTCAGCAGACTACATGACAATTTAGTTTCTCATTTTCTCTTTGTTTTTGACTTGATATATTTTAATGGTACATTAACTGGAATATTATGATTTATGATTATTACCCCTGCATGGCAGAGCAAACTTTTTCCAAAATAAACTTACCATTTTTACTCTTAAGGCTTGCCTTGAATTCTTATTATTTTTATTTATTTATTTTTTTTTTCTTTTTTGCGGTATGCGGGCCTTTCACTGTTGCGGCCTTTCCCATTGCGGAGCACAGGCTCCGGACGTGCAGGCTCAGCGGCCATGGCTCACGGGCGCAGCCGCTCCGCGGCATGTGGGGTCCTCCCGGACCGGGGCACGAACCCGTGTCCCCTGCATCAGCAGGCGGACTCTCAACCACTGCGCCACCAGGGAAGCCCCTCTTATTATTTTTTAAATTAGTAATTGTTACCGTATTTCTTTTTGTTGAATTTGACTGATAAATATTTGCACATCTTTTCGTGTACAGCCTTGGTTTTTGTTTTAACTCCGCTGTCTTTATGGGCTTTAATTCAAGTTACATGTTACTTGGTTTGACTTCTGCTCGTCTTCTTATAAATTTAAATCTTACAGGGTTTCCACTAGGGGTGGATTGGACCATTCATCTTAACAAACATTGTACGTAATAAACGCAGCCCTGGGATACTAATCATACCCTAGGTAGGAACTGAGACTCTAGGATGCCTGGCTGAGCAAACAATGAGTTAGTGAAATAAACTCAACTTCAACTCTTTTGTGCATTTCCCCGTTTCCAACAGGCATCGGAGAATCTTTGTTTTTTCATCCCCAAATAGCTTTGTGGGAGGGGCTGGGCTTCAGGGATACATGCTCAAGATGAATAATATTAATCCCCCTGGTCTAATTCCCAACTTTTATGGACTCATTACTGGATGTATTCTCTAAAGGATCCTTCCAAGTCAGTTTATATTTTGAATTTGGAAAAGATCTAAAATTTATAAGACACTCTAAGTGGGAGATGTTTACAAACGCAGTGTGTCACCACAGGTAGTGTTTGCATGAGTGCTTTACCTCAGTTCTGTATTTACAACGCACACAACACCTCTTACAGAATTTTGTGTTGTAAAATAACTGCTATTGTCAAACTTTCAGTTCTCACACCCAAGTAATTCTATGAAATAAATCAAGTCAAGGTGACCATATTGTATTACTATACACAAAGGATTTCTTTCAAAGATACTCTTTTCTGCCACTGAGAGCTGGGAAATACATCAGGTCTCAAGCTCTCAAGCACTAGACTGAGATTGCGGCCTGTGGGAGATAAAGCACACCGAAAGCAGCCAGTTCAGTGAGTCGCAGACGGGCTGTCACTGCTCAACCTCTTACTGCTTCCAGTGACTTTTATCCACACACATTCTAATTCATCATAGATCCAATCCCATAAAATGTGTGAAGCTCTATAGCTTGGCTCTATACATTCCTCATTTCTAAAGTGTCTGCCGCACATCAAGTTTATCAAAGCACAGCTATTTAAACATCCTTACAATATACAGGGAACTTCTGGGGTGTTCAGGTTCAACAGTTCCTAGCTACAGTCAGTCTCCATAATGTAATATGTCTAGGTCCAAAGGTTAGCTTATCAAGGCAAGCCAAATTATTCTTGAATGCTCTTAAAAGCATACTTACATTTCCAGGCCCCTAAATCCTCAGGTACCAGCCAAAAATGTTCTTTCATTTCTCTTGAATTTGGGGGCTATTATCTCCTTTTTCCTGTCAGTGGAAGCTTCGATATATTTAAAAGCTGAGAAAGGAAGATGTTATACTAGGAACTGGGTGAATGATGCAATCTCTTTTTTCTCTCTCTCTCTTTTTTTTTTTTTTTTGCATGGAGTGGAATTCTGTTGGTTAAACATGGCTATGATAGAATGCTACCGTAGACATATTGTCGGGACTGTGTCTCTTCCTATTACTGTGCATATACAAAATTTATATACATATAACTACATACATTCTTACCTATATATGCACAACTACATATGGAGACATCTAGATATAGCCCAAAAGGAGAGAGCACAATGTTCCTGGAAGAGGGACCAATGTGTGCAAAATCTTGTGGTGGGAGGGAACATGGCAAATACTAAAAACTGATGTGAAAAGAAACCAGAAAATGGGGAACAGAAAGTTAAGTAACTCATGCAAGGACATCATCTAGTAAGCAACAGAATCTAGACCGCACCTGTATCTGGACCCAAATCCCCTGCTTCTCTAATTACACCACACTCTGCCTATAACCAAGATTTGCTTGGCAAACAATGGACTTAAGTGGATGCCTTTTACTGCTGACTTATTTATACAGCGCTGATTTGTCCCATGGAACAAAGCCTGTGTCTGACCCATATTTCTCCTCTGTGATGTGTCAGTTTGCTTTGGACGCTTGGCTTAATAAGCTCTTCTGAATGCTATACATTCTGACAGTGCAGAAACCTATAACTGCTGTTGAGACAGGAGGGAAAGGGACAGGATACAGCCACTCGATAAATGAAGAAGGGGTGCAGCCCTTAGGATGTGATAAAAACTGGCTGGAACCGGCTGAAACCAAGGTGGCATGGAGAACAGTCTGGTCCTTGACCTTTAGCTCATTATACCTTCATTTTAATACTAAAAGTGGCCCAATTCCTGGAGATCCTCACCCTTTCCTGGAATAGCAAGAATATTCCTCCTACTCTTTAGCATGTGATATTACTCAACCCACAAAAAAAGACCAACCCCAGGCCCTGGGGCCACTCTCACTTTCTGAGCAGGACCGCATTCTGCCTATGGAATGTGTCCCTCTAAATAAATTTGCTTTCACTTTACTTTGGCTCACTCTTGAATTCTTTCCTGCTTGAAGCCAAGGACCCTCACTTGGAGGTCTGTCCCAAGGACTTGAGCGAGTCCCTGGATGTGACAATCTCCTCTCCTCCAACACTGTCATCACACTCCTTTGGCATGACACGCAAGTCTACACAACAGATCTGATCTAAATTGGAGCTTCTGGATTTTCCCCAAAAGGTGTGGGTTTTTTTGTTTGTTTGTTTACAATGAATGAATGAATATTGAATACCCAGAGTCGTCTCAATGACAAGTGGCTGAAACAGTTGAAAGCTGTCAGTTAGATTTTCCATTTTCTAAACGACCCACCCTCTTTTTAAAACATGGCTCCTACACTATCCAGCTTTCTAAGCAACCTTCCCAGTTACCGGCTTCTCTCTCCCTCACATTTTGCTGCTTTTGAAAACAGGGGATATATCTATGAACACACTGGGATAAAAGACAAGCAGACTTCCTAGGTATTAACGTGAATGCTGCAATGAATACACAGAGGACAAGAGCTGTTGTATGATTCCCTCCTCATGCAGTAGGAGAGCAATTTACTTAATTGCTTGTGTTTAAGGGTAATGTCATCTTGTATGGCTTACATTTTATACTGATGGGAGAATACTAAGCTACTAATGGCACAAGTCAATAAAAAAATTCATAGGCCATGAACAAACATGTTAGAAAAAGACCAGAACTGGCAAGTGATAGGGTTAATTCATGCAGTTTCATGTTTCAGATACTTGATTCCTGTAGAGAGATGACTGACTCAATACCTTACGTAGAACCTATCAGTAGCACAGGAGCAGCTAAGTTAAAGTATTACCTTGAATATATTTAATTCCAAGACCCTCTGAGAGAAAGCAGCCATCTAGCTCAGTGTCAGTGAAATGTTTGTTTGAGGATGTTTGATGCATATTAAAATCAAACTGCTGGGACTTCCCTGGTGGTCCAGTGGTAAAGAATCCATCCTACAATGCAGGGGACTCGGGTTCCATCCCTGGTCAGGAAACTAAGATCCCACATGCCGCGGGGCAACTAAGCCCGTGCACCACAACTACTGAGCTCGCGAGCCTCAACTAGAGAGCCCGCGTGCTGCAAACTACAGAGCCCACAAGCTCTGGAACCCACGCGCCACAACTAGAGAAGTGAAAACCGGCACGCCACAACTAGAGAGAAGCCCGGCCACATCAACGAAAGATCCTGTGTGCCGCAACTAAGACCTGACACAGCCCAAAATAAATAAAAATAAATAAATTAATTTTAAAAAAATCAAATCAAAGTACTTTGGGTTTTTAGTCTTTTTTTTTTTTTTTTTTTTTTGCGGTATGCGGGCCTCTCACTGTTGCGGCCTCTCCCGCTGCGGAGCACAGGCTCCGGACGCGCAGGCTCAGCAGCCATGGCTCACGGGCCCAGCCGCTCCGCGGCATGTGGGATCTTCCCGGACCGGGGCACGAACCCGTGTCCCCTGCATCGGCAGGCGGACTCTCAACCGCTGCGCCACCAGGGAAGCCCGGGTTTTTAGTCTTTAAATGTGTATTTCTTTAGCATTAGTGCAGACGAAGGACATTGTATTGGATACAATATTATCAACAGTTCACGATCGAGGAGATAAATCACGGTGCTATCTACATTATACAGCAAAGGCAATTAATGTTTCGAATCAAATTCTTTATGAATTAAAGTTAGGGCAAGAGCTGGGTTACAGCAGTGAAGGTAACATTCTAGCCTTTTCTTTTTTCCCTTGACTCGTCTCCAAGGAAAGGGAAATGATAAACCCTAAGTATGGAGTAAAGAGTTGGCTGAGGATACTGCCATATGCCTTTTCCTGTTGTGACAGAAGAAATCCGTGACTTAAAAAAAAAAGCATTTAAAGCAGCAATTCTACTACTGGGCATATACTCTGAGAAAACCATAATGCAAAAAGACTCATGTACCAAAATGTTCACTGCAGCTCTATTTACAATAGCCCAGAGGTGGAAACAACCTAAGTGTCCGTCACCGGATGAATGGATAAAGAAGATGTGGTACATATATACAATGGAATATTACTCAGCCATAAAAAGAAACGAAATTGAGCTATTTGTAATGAGGTGGATGGACCTAGAGTCTGTCATACAGAGTGAAGTAAGTCAGAAAGAGAAAGACAAATACCGTATGCTAACACATATATATGGAATTTAAGAAATAAAAAAAAATGTCATGAAGAACCTAGGGGTAAGACAGGAATAAACACACAGACTTAGAGAATGGACTTGAGGACACGGGGAGGGGGAAGGGTAAGCTGTGACAAAGCGAGAGAGTGGCATGGACATATATACACTACCAAACATGAAATAGATAGCTAGTGGGAAGCAGCTGCATAGCACAGGGAGATCAGCTCGGTGCTTTGTGACCACCTAGAGGGGTGGGATAGGGAGGGTGGGAGGGAGGGAGACGCAAGAGGGAAGAGATATGGGGACATATGTATAACTGATTCACTTTGTTACAAAGCAGAAACTAACACACCATTGTAAAGCAATTATACTCCAATAAAGATGTAAAATAAATAAATAAATAAAAAATAAAAGTAAAAAATAAAGCATTTAAAGCAATAGTAAAAGAAATGTCAATGGTTTGCAGCAATTTGTGAAGTTCTTGAAAGCCTTGAATCAGTCAGAACAATTTGGAAAACTAGAATTCCGAAAATGGAGTAAGCCAGATGATAGAACATAGAAACAGCATTGAAATTGTACTTAATCGTGGCTAGGTATCTAAATATCGCCTTTTTAAATTTTAATTTTATTTTTTTAAAGACCAGCTGTAGTGGGTCACTAGGGCTGCTGTAACAAAGTAACACAAACTGGGTGGCTTCAAACCACAAAACTTTATCCTCTTAGAGTTCTGGAGTCCACAAATCTGAAATCGAGATCTCTCTCCCAAATTTCTAGGGTAAGACCCTTCTTCCCTGCCTCTTCTAGGTTCTGGCAGCCCCAGGCATTCTGTGACTTGTGCCTCCATCTTCACAGGGCCATCTTCCTTGTGTCTATATTCTCCCCTCTGTGTGTTTGTCTGTGCCTAAATTTCCCTCCTATTACAAGGACAACAGTCATACTGGATTAGGGCCCATCCTATTCCAGTATGACATCATCATAACTTCACTACATATATCTGCAACAACCCTTTCCAAATAAGGTCACATTCTGAGGTACTAGTGTAAAGGACACTCTTCTGTATCTCCTTTACAGTCAATACTATACGCACACTCGGAACACGTCACATTTCTGACACAAGATGTGTGTGTTTTCCACACCAAGCAATTCTCCAACACCAGGTGGGGGGGTCCCAAAAGTCAATTCAATTCTGACACTATCTGCCTGGAGTTAGCATCAGATCCATAAGTTAAGGGCTCAGCCCCCTGAGACTGGCCCCTCTTCAGACACCAACTACAAGTCTCAGATTGTCACTTGTACTTCCGACCAACCACTTATAAACTGAAGTTCCCATGGCACTCTCCTTGGGTTCAGTAATTTGCTAGAATGGCTCACAGAACTCAGGGTAACATTTATTTACTTTATGATACTTTATGTATCATAAAGGATACATATAAACAGCCAGATGAAGAGACAGATAGGGAGAGATCCAGAAGGGTTCCAAGTACAAGAGCTTCTATCCCAGTGGAGGTGGAGTGTGTCACCCACCTCGCGTGTAGATATGTTCACCAACGCAGAAGCTCTCTGTGATGAAAAGTACTTTACTTTTGGGATTTTTATGGAAGCTTCATCACATAGGCCTGATGGATCATAAATTCAGTGCTCAGCCCCTCCCTCCTTCCTGGAGCATGGAGGGGCTGGGCACTGAATTTATGATCCACGGGGAGTGCTGACGGTTCCAAGTTTCTAATCATGGCTTGGTCTTTCTGGTGACCATCCTGAAACTATCCAGGAGCCCACAGCGTCACTTCATTAGGACAAAAACACATTTCATCACGCAGGAAATGCCAAGGGTTTTAGGAGGTCTGTGCCAGGATCCAGGGGCAGAGGCTAATAACCCTATTATTATTAGCCTCTACCACAATCCTATCACAACTAGGCCTTAGGATTTGAACTTTTCTTTTGAGGAAACATAATTCAAGTCCTAACACCATCCTTTCAAGTTGCACACAATCCTAACACATTAATAGACCCCATGTATATACATATATACATTGAAGAAGAAATATTGGTGGTGGTTTTTAAAAAAATTTTTTTTGACCTGGTCATGTGGCTTGCAGGATCTTAGTTCCCCGACCAGGGATTGAACCCGGGCCATGGCAGTGAAAGTGCCAAGTCCCAACCACTGGACAACCAGAGAATTCCCAAGAAATATTTTAAAATAAATATAGCTGAATTGACCATCATATCGTTTTGTCCATAAGGAGAAAACCCAGACTCTACTATGAGGTACCACTGACATCTTATCCAAAATGAACAAAGCTAAACCCTGTGTCAAAGAAAACAGGACTGCAAGGGAAACTGGCCTTGTGACGATGGATTTACAGACATGTGGCCAGGTGCGAGGCCTGCTGTTAGTCTGTGCGGTTCCCAACACTGCGTTCCTTCTTAACAGTTCTCCTCAAGGTGCCCATTTTCCCTTGAAATCTGTAATTCTTCCTCACATAGAACCATCGCAAACGAGGAGACAGAATGAAACAAGAGAAAGTATTTGTGTTTGGGGGACTCACAGATCTAGGCTTGGATGTAAGTTCCACAACTAGCTAGTTCAGTGGTCCTGGACAAATTAATATCATTACAAATCCTTAGTTTATGCACCTGTAAAAGGGCAATGCTTACCACTGACATTCAGTGTCATTGCAAGGATTAACTGGGATGAAGCACCCGGCCTGATACATGGAAGGCATTTAGCAAATGTGACTTCGTTCAACTTCATAATATATCATGTTGAAAATAAACAGTTGTATAAGAACACTTTCCCTTCTGTGGAATACTAATGACGAAAGTATCGTGCAAAATAACAATTAATATAAACACAGCAAACATCGATTTTAATTAAAATTATAGTTTACGGGTTGAAGTAAATATGCTCACTTTCTGGTAATAACTGTAATAAAATTAGATCATTACAGAATTGCAACCCCGATTCACTCACAGAACAGACATTACTGGAGTAACAGATATGTGCCCGATGTTCCTTTAGGGACAATATGTCAGAGACAGATGTAAAAAGCATGAGGAAAGTGTCACAACTTACCCCACCGACTTTTTCAAAGTGAGATCCATCTTTCTTAAAATCTGTGAGGGCCCCATTGAAATACCAGGTAAACATGATGTCTAATAGGGGGTCGTGTTGCACCTGGCAGGGCAAAATGACACTTTCGCCCACTGAGACATCCATGTTGGATGGTGCCAAAGTTATTCTTGTTGGTTCTATTGGGGAAATAATAAAGTTTTAAGTAAAACTTCAGCGTTTTTATTTTGATGAAAGCAATTTTCAACAGGCAGACTGTTAATCTAACATAGTATGTATGTGTGTGTAGACATACATATGTGTCTATATACATATATACACCTCTGTATCATGAAAAGTCTTCAAGATGGAAAGAGACATTTTGATGCAGACCCATAACATATTTCACTGGATACACAAATTCTTGTTACATGAATTAGGGTATCTAAATTTATGGGATATTGAAGTTTAAAAATTGAAGTCACCTGTAAACAAGGGTTATAATACTACTACAAAATTAATTTCATTTTAGCTTTATGGCTTCATGAAATATACCAGTAGAAACCATTGTATTTTCAATGACTGGAAAATGTATTACTACCAAAATTTAAATAGACTCAAACTTTTGAAAGACTACAAAAATGTTTAGAATAGGTAGGATACTAAGTTAAAATGTTAACTAATTTGTTTTTTCTCAAATGCAAATGTCCTTTCTATCATCACCACTGTCCTTCCATAGTTGGGAATTAAGCTTCCCTTGACTCTACTTTTCCAGCACTGCTCCCCATTTCTTTACTCCATGTTGTAGCAAAAGTCTTCAAAAGAGGCATTGATTATGTTTTCTATAACAACAATCTTCCTCCTACCCAAACCTGTGCAACCTCAAGCCTTTCCCATCTCAGTTGTTTTGACTGTTATTCTTCCTGTTTGTTGTTCACCAAACACTCTGCAGACATCCTTCTCTTTCTTTCTCTCAGACCTCACAGTCAGTTTACCAGCAACGCCTACTGACTCTACATGCAGAATACATGCAGAATCGAATCCCTTCCCATCAACTGCTCCGCTGCCACCCTCATCTGGGTCACTATCACTCCCACCTGGATTACTGCAATGCCTCCTGACGTTCCTCCCACTTCGACCCTTGACTCCCCACAGTCTGTTCTCAACAGAGCAGCTAGAGCAACCCCTTAAAAATATATTTCCCATCATTTCATTCCTCTGTTCAAAACTGTGCACTAACCTCGACTTTTCATGCCAACTAAAAGCTGACGTCCTAACAAAGTCTACAAAACCTCTACACGATTGTCCCCAAGAAATCTACTGAACTCCATCTCCACGAAATCTTTGTTCACATCTCTCCTTCTCTGATCACTTGGGTTCATGCTCCAGCTTACTTCTCCCAAACACTCCTCTGTATTTTACAATCGTTTGCAATTTCTTTCCTTCTAAGAATTTCTTTGCCTTATATTCCTACCACTTATTTTCTTTCTACCTTTGGTAGAAGGTAAGCTTCATGTGGGCAGCATTCTTTGTCAGTTTGTTACTGAATAATCCAAGCACCTGGCACATGGTAGATACTCAATGCTTTTCTTCAATGAATAAATGAACAAACACATCCACAATTCTAAGTGACTCTTTTTGATAGCAAGGGTTATTCCATGGACTCAAACATCTCCAGAAAATATCAAAGATAATGGAAAAGGGAAAAGTGTACCCAAAAGATTTGACATACTAGAATAGCACGAAATAAAAGCAGACCAGCCACATATGCTACTTACAATTCTACTGCCCATTTTGACAGCATGGTAACTCACGTGTCCCTGGTACACACCGTGGTGTATAAAGAAATATTAAGGATTGTTCCCTTGACTTTCACTTGTTAGAGAAAACACAAGTGCAAACGTAAGGTCGACCTTCGTAGTGCACTGCATATTGTGAAAAACATTTTTATCTTTGATCTTAATAACATACCACACAGTGTATCTCCCTGTAAAGCAATGTCTCAGAAACGCACCTACCTGTAACCACCAAGTGTGTTGTGCCATTTGCTTTCCCAAACTGGTTTTCTGCTATGCACGTATAAATTCCAGCATCAGCTTTAGTCACATTGGCAATTTTGAGTCCTCCATCTTTTAAAAAAGAAATTCTAAATATACAAATGAGACAAATAAATGTATACTAGTCACTTTTTTTCAAAATAAATAGAGTTTTTGTTAACAGAAGTATTGTATTAAGCTACTATATTTAAGGCAACATAAACCAGCCCTTAGCCTCCTTGGGTCTAAAGAAAATGAAAAGAAAATTTATACACACATGCACACAGCAGACTAAAATAGAAGTTCTACCAATTCGAACATTTCTTGATATTTTTACACAGTTTTACTTAACAGCATTACTTAATATTACATATGGTTTTGGGGATGCCTTTATCAATTAAGTGTGAAACATTTTCCAAAAATATGTGGTGAGGTAGATTACTCATGGGTTAGCCTTATCAATTTGGAGAAAATAAGAAATAGACATGACACTATTGTCCATAAATCTGAAACAGTTTGTGAGAAATGAGAAACTCCCTGGTGTTTCATTATGAACTTCAGAGAGTCAGATCTAACCTAGTATAAATCCATATTTTGCAAAAGAACATCTGCATGGTCACCCATGAACTACTGCAAAAATGTGGGCAACGTAAATGAACACATCTGAGTTTCTAAGCATACGCTTAAAGTACTTAAAGCTTTTGGTCTAACTAATTAACTAAGGAAACAGAAATGAACTTTACATGAGCTAGACGCTATGAGAGTCTCTGAGATCACAGTGTGAGCAAGACAGGAAGTCCCCACCTAAGAAGAACTACAATCCTGCAGCCTGTGGAACAAAAACCAAATTCACAGAAACATAGACAAGATGAAAAGGCAGAGGGCTATGTACCAGATGAAGGAACAAGATAAAACACCAGAAAAACAACTAAATGAAGTGGAGATAGGCAACCTTCCAGAAAAAGAATTCAGAATAATGATAGTGAAGATGATCCAGGACCTCAGAAAATGAATGGAGGCAAAGATCGAGAAAATGCAAGAAATGTTAAACAGAGATCTAGAAGAATTAAAGAACAAACAAACAGAGATGAACAATACAATAACTGAAATGAAAACTACACTAGAAGGAATCAATAGCAGAATAACTGAGGCAGAAGAACAGATAAGTGACCTGGAAGGCAGAATGGTAGAATTCACTACTGCAGAACAGACTAAAGAAAAAAGAATGAAAAGAAATGAAGACAGCCTAAGAGACCTCTGGGACAACATTAAATGCAACAACATTCGCATTATAGGGGTCCCAGACGGAGAAGAGAGAGAGAAAGGACCCAAGAAAATATTTGAAGAGATTATAGTCGAAAACTTCCCTAACATGGGAAACGAAATAGCCACCCAAGTGCAGGAAGCACAGAGAGCCCCATACAGGATAAACTCAAGGAGAAACACGCCAAGACACACAGTAAGCAAACTGGCAAAAATTAAGAACAAAGAAAAATTATTGAAAGCAGCAAGGGAAAAACGACAAATAACATACAAGGGAACTCCCGTAAGGTTAACAGCTGATTTCTCAGCAGAAACTCTACAAGACAGAAGGGAGTGGCATGATATACTTACAGTGATGAAAGGGAAGAACCTACAACCAAGATTACTCTACCCAGCAAGAATCTCATTCAGACTTGATGGAGAAATCAAAAGCTTTACACACAAGCAAAAGCTAAGAGAATTTAGCACGACCAAACCAGCTCTACAATAAAGGCTAAAGGAACTTCTCTAAGTGGGAAACACAAGAGAAGAAAAGGATTTACAAAAACAAACCCAAAACAATTAAGAAAATGGTCATAGGAACGTACATATCGATAACTACCTTAAACGTGAATGGATTAAATGCTCCAACCAAAAGACCCAAGCTTGCTGAATGGATACAAAAACAAGACCCATATATATGCTGTCTACAACAGACCCATTTCAGACCTAGGGACACATACAAACTGAAAGTGAGGGGATGGAAAAAGATATTCCATGCAAATGGAAATCAAAAGAGCTGGAGTAGCAATACTCACGTCAGATAAAATAGACTTTAAAATAAAGAATGTTACAAGAGACAAGGAAGGACACTACATAATGATCAAAGGATCAATCCAAGAAGAAGTTATAACAATTATAAGTATATATGCACCCAACACAGGAGCACCTCAGTACATAAGGTAACTGCTAACAGCTATAAAAGAGGAAATCGCAGGTAGCACAATAATAGTGGGGGACTTTAACACCTCACTTACACCAATGGACAGATCATCCAAACAGAAAATTAATAAGGAAACACAAGCTTTAAATGATACAATAAACCAGATAGATATAATTAATATTTATAGGACATTCCATCCAAAAACAGCAGATTACATGGTCTTCTCAAGTGCGCACAGAACATTCTCCAGGATAGTTCATATCTTGGGTCACAAATCAAGCCTCAGTAAATTTAAGAAAACTGGAATCATATCAAACATCTTTTCTGACCACAACGCTATGAGATTAGAAGTCAATTACAGGGGAAAAAAACGTAAAAAACCACAAACACATGGAGGCTAAACAATACATTACTAAATAACCCAGAGATCACTGAAGAAATCAAAGAGGAAGTCAAAAAATACCTAGATACAAATGACAATGAAAACACAATGATCCAAAACCTATGGGATGCAGCAAAAGCAGTTCTAAGAGGGAAGTTTATAGCTATACATCCTACCTCAAGAAACAAGAAAAATCTCAAATAGACAATCTACCCTTACACCTAAAGGAACTACAGAAAGAAGAACAAACAAAACCCAAAGTTAGCAGAAGGAAAGAAATCATAAAGATCAGAGCTGAAATAAATGAAATGTAAACATAGAAAACAATAGTAAAGTTCAATAAAACTAAAAGCTGGTTCTTTGAGAAGATAAACAAAATTGATAAACCAGTAGCCAGACTCATAAAGAAAAGACAGAGAGGACTCAAATCAATAAAATTAGACATGAAAAAGGAGAAGTTACAACAGACACCACAGAAATACAAAGCATCCTAAGGGACTACTACAAGCAACTCTATGCTGATAAAATGGACAACCTGGAAGAAATGGACAAATTCTTAGAAAGGTATAACCTTCCAAGACTGAACCAGGAAGAAATAGAAAATATGAACAGACCAATCACAAGTAATGAAATTGAAACTGTGATTAAAGATCTTCCAACAAACAAAAGTCCAGGACCAGATGGCTTCACAGGTGAATTCTATCAAACATTTAGAGAAGAGCTAACACCCATCCTTCTCAAACTCTTCCAAAAAATTGCAGAGGAGGGAACACTCCCAAACTCATTTGATGAGGCCACCATCACCCTGATACCAAAACCAGACAAAGATACTACAAAAAAAAGAAAATTACAGACCAATATCACTGATGAATATAGATGCAAAAATCCTCACCAAATACTAGCAAACAGAATCCAACAACACATTAAAAGGATCATACACCATGATCAAGTGGGATTTATCCCAGGGATGCAAGGATTCTTCAATATACACAGATGAATCAATGTGATCCACCATATTAACAAATTGAAGAAAAACCATAAAATCATCTCAATAGATGCAGAAAAAGCTTTTGACAAAATCCAACACCCATTTATGATAGAAACTCTCCAGAAAGTGGGCATAGAGGGAAACTACCTCAATATAATAAAGGCCATATATGACAAACCCACAGCAAACATCATTCTCAATGGTGAAAAACTGAAAGCATTTCCTCTAAGATTAGGAACAAGACAAGGATGTCCACTCTCACCACTATTATTCAACGTAGTTTTGGAAGTCCTAGCCACAGCAATCAGAGAAGAAAAGGAAATAAAAGGAATACAAATTGGAAAAGAAGAAGTAAAACTGTCACTGTTTGCAGATGACATGATACTATATACAGAGAATCCTGAAGTTGCCACGAAAACTACTAGAGCTAATCAATGAATTTGGTAAAGTTGCAGGATACAAAATTAATGCACATAAATGTCTTGCATTCCTATACACTAATGATGAAAAATCTAAAAGAGAAATTAAGCGAACATTCCCATTTACCACTGCAACAAAAAGAATAAAATACCTAGGAATAAACCTACCTAAGGAGACAAAAGACCTGTATGCAGAAGACTGTAAGACACTGATGAAAGAAATTAAAGATGATACCAACAGGGTTTCCCTGGTGGCGCAGTGGTTGAGAGTCCACCTGCCGATGCAGGGGACGCATGTTCATGCCCCGGTCTGGGAAAATCCCACATGGCGCAGAGCGGCTGGGCCCATGAGCCACGGCCGCAGAGCCTGTGCGTCCGGAGCCAGCCTGTGCTCCCCAATGGGAGAGGCCACCAACAGTGAGAGGCCCACGTACCGCAAAAAAAAGATGATACCAACAGATGGAGTGATATACCATGTTCTTGGATTGGAAGAATCAACATTGTGAAAATGACTATAGTACCCAAAGCAATCTACAGATTCAATGCAATCCCTATCAAATTACCAATGGCATTTTTTACAGAACTAGAACAAAAAATCTTAAAATTTGTATGGAGACACAAAAGATCCTGAATAGCTAAAGCAGTCTTGAGGGAAAAAAATGGAGCTGATGGAATCAGACCCCCTGACTTCAGACCATACTACAAAGCTACAGTGATCGAGACAATATGGTACTGGCACAAAAAAAGAAATATAGATCAATGGAACAAGATAGAAAGCCCAGAGATAAACCCACGCACCTATGGTCAACTAATCTATGACAAAGGAGACAAGGATATACAGTGGAGAAAAGACAGTCTCCTCAATAAGTGGTGCTGAGAAAACTGGCCAGCTACATGTAAAAGAATGAAATTAGAACACTTCCTAACACCATACACAAAAATAAACTCAAAATGGAGTAGAGACCTAAATTTAAGACTGGACACTTAAAACTCTTAGAGGAAAACATAGGAAGAACACTCTTTGACATAAATCACAGCAAGATCTTTTTTGATCCACCTCCTAGAGTAATGGAAATAAAAACAAAAATTAAAAAATGGGACCTAATGAAACTTCAAAGCTTTTGCACAGAAGGAAACCATAAACAAGACAAAAAGACAGCCCTCAGAATGGGAGAAAATATTTGCAAACAAATCAACAGACAAAGGATTAATCTCCAAAATATATAAACAGCTCATGCAGCTCAATATTAAAAAAACAAACAACCCAATCCAAAAATGGGCAGAAGACATTTGTAAATGTAAATAGACATTTCTCCAAAGAAGACAGACAGATGGCCAGGAAGCACATGAAAAGCTGCTCAACTAATTATTAGAGAAATGCAAATCAAAACTACAGCGAGGTGTCACCTCACACCAGCTCAACTAATTATTAGAGAAATGCAAGTCAAAACTACAGCGAGGTGTCACCTCACACCAGTTAGAATGGGTGTCACCAGAAAATCTACAAAGAACAAATGCTGGAGAGGGTGTGGGGAAAAGGGAACCCTCTTGCACTGTTGGTGGGAATGTAAATTGATACAGCCACTATGGAGAACAGTACGGAGGTTCCTTAAAAAACGAAAAATAGAATTACCATATGACCCAGCAATCCCACTACTGCGCATATATCCAGGGAAAACTATAATTCAAAGACACATGCACCCCAATGTTCACTGCAGCACTATTTACAATAGCCAGGTCATGAAAGCAACCTACATGCCCATCGACAGATGAATGGATAAAGGAGATGTGGTCCATATATACAATGGAATATTACTCAGCCACAAAAAGGAACGAAATTGGGTCATTTGTGGAGACGTGGATGGATCTAGAGAGTGTCATACAGAGTGAAGTAAGTCAGAAAGAGAAAAACAAATATCGTATATTAACGCATATGTGTGGAACTTAGAAAAATGGTACAGGTGAACCAGTTTTCAGGGCAGAAATTGAGGCACAGATGTAGAGACAAATGTATGGACACCAAGAGGAGAAAGGGGGGGGCAGGGTGGTGGTGGGATGAATTGGGAGATTGGGGTTGACATGTATGTACTAATATGTATAAAATAGATAACTAATAGGAACCTGCTGTATAAAAAAATAAATAAAATAAAATTCAAAAAAAAAAGTCCCCTCCTTCATGGAAAGAACAGTCTAGTGAGTGGCACAGACAGTAGATGATGAAATAGGTAAATGTGATAAGTTCAGATTTTTGAGAAGTATTCAGAAGTGGTGATACCATAAAAGCAATGGCTCTAGGGAGTGTTCCCATGAGAGAGTGCTTCAGAAAAGCCTCTTAGAAAAGGTGCCATTTGAACTGAGAAAGAAGAATGAGAAAGAGTTGACCTGTCATTAATCTGATTCATGAACCTTTACTGCCCATCTTGTCTACCCAGAATTATTCTTCTTTTCTCTGAATCCCTATATTCTTTACTATCCATACCATGCATTTAATACTTAGAATGCCTTTTATCTTTTATGGTTCACAGCTTTGATACATGAGTTTAGTATCTATCCAAATGGACGGTAAACTTCTTAGAAGGTTTGCAACTCCAGCGTCAGCATAGCATGGTATGTGTAAACCGTCAATAAATGCCTCCCAATTCTGGGTGATACAGTAGAGCGGACAGGAAAGATGCTGAGGACATGAGACTAGAGTTGGAGGATCTTAACTGAATCTCTAAATACTACCCCATTGGTTGTAAGATTTTTAGGTGTGTGCCGAAAATGTGATTATTAGGACAAGTTTATGTATTAAAAATACACAAGATACGGATTTTATGTTTTATGTATATATGTGTGTGTGTATTTTTCATAGCTTGTGATTCACTTTTGCTTGCATCCTGGTTATATTTTCTTGGGTGAGAAAGTTGTAGGGGAATTGGAGGTGGTGCATAGGGACCTGTTTATGATCCTGGGTAGAGCTTTCCATGAATGTTAGTTGCTCATGTGCTTTTTTTAATCTATCAAGATACATTTCAAATACAAGGGTTTGAGAGCAATGGCCTGGACAGCTAATTAGGGAACACACAGCACTATATTTCAATTTGAGGAACTACACTGAAGGGTTAAAAATTCCAAGAACTTTCCTAAGAATCTTTAAAAAAGGTGCTACGTCTGATTTCCTTCATGAAATCCTGGCCACTCTGTTGGGCGTGAAGTGTAATCTGATCACTTTTTGCAAAGACACGATCAAAAAATAATTCTTTATATCTTGTCACAGAGCAGAGATTTTCTTAAACTGTGTGCAATAATAACTGAAAGAGGAAAGCCTGCAGGGAGGTACACATGAATGAAAGCTTTGGAAATGAAGACTCTTTTGAGAAACATGGGGAGTAAGCTAAGGAAATAGAAATCTGATCACTAACCCTGCCTTACTCCCTCCTGCCCAACCCAGGCTTAGACCCCCTTCCCTAGCATCCCACTGCCTGAAGGACGAAGACCACATCCTAAGCCTTAGCCATACCCTCCCGTCAGGACCCCGCCCCTCTAACTACATAAGGCCTCGTGAATTCTACCCTTTGCTCTTCTCCAGTGTCACAAGCCTTCTTTTAATTGCTTTTATGCTCTTCTTGTCTTGGGGCCTTTATAAAACCTGTTCCTTATGTCTGATAAATGTATACTCAACCTTCAGATTTTGGTCACTTCCCTGAACCCATGCACTGGATTACGTCTTCCTATACTGATTATTAATCATCTGTGCTTTTGTCATAGCATTTGGCAACTGGCCAATTATATACCTGTGTGCTTATTTGACTAATATTTTTCTCCTCCTGTAAGCTCAGAGACAGTAAGGTCTCTTGAAGCAGGGAGAGTGAATAGTGTCTGGATTACTCACCACTGCATTCCTAGAGCTTTGAACTATTCCTGGCACAGAGGAGATGCCCAAAAATAATGCCTGTTGAATGAATAAGTGACTGTATGCCTTTAAAGAGTCACTGTAGAAGAGATGGGATTAGTGATGGCAGGTTGCAAGGCACTGAGAACTTTACAAATTACAAGGAAGTAAATTCAGAAAGCGTGCAGACTTTTACTCACACATATATTTATATACATATGCACATACGTATATATGTTCTCTATATAAATGTGTGTGTGTGTGTATATATATATACACACACATCTATACATATGTGCATAAATATATATGTGGAACAAAGAAAGATGAAGCAGTAGAGGGCTGGATGAAGAGAACTGAACAACTCCTAGGATAAGAGGACTGAAAATACACTTGTACTATTAAGGAAGATATCAATAAAGGGCAAGGGACTGAAAATAAGGGAAGCACAGGGGAAATGAGGGAGGGAGGAAAGAGAACGAGAGAGAAAACTTGTTGAGAAAAGTCTCAGAGGTGGAAGGAATGAGTATAAACAAAGGCAATGCTCCTGACCCATTCCAACTGTTAATCCTACTTGTCAAATTTTTGGCCAAGATCCCCAAAGAACATAGTCCTTGATCCACAGCACTGCTCAGTAAATTTTACCTACCGTTGCTTTAAAAAGAAAGTGCAGATTTGCTAGAGATTTTCCTATGTAAAGAAAGCAAGCTGATATCAGAAAGATGGTTATCAGAAGGTCTTGAAGACACTCAAATGGTGAGGTAACCTTATCTGTTCTGAGATAGAGGGTGGAAATAGAATTGAAAGCTCCAGGAGGCTGGGCAATCAACCACTTCTGAGATTAGTAAGCAATAAAACAAAGTAATGATGTCTCTTGTTGACTGAACAAATATTCAACTTAAGCTTAGAGCTTCTGATTTGGGTACCACAGAGCAGAGACGGGCAATTTCAGGTATCTTCCCAAGCTATGAACTTGTGTTAACAGTCAACCTTTCACTACAAATATAGAACTATTAGCAATGATGGAAGAACTAGAAATCCTTAAGTGTAGGAGGTTTAATAACTCTAAATGAGCAGGCCTAGCCTCATGACTACAATGAGATAAGAAACAGTTTCAAAAGCAAGGTTAACACCTCGGGAGTCACACACAGAGTCCAAAACAAACATACTGACTCTCAAAGAAGGAAAACTCTGTACATTGTAAAATTTTGAGCTAATTGGATATTTTCCTCCTCAACTGGTTCTTCCAGGAAGTTCTAAGAGGCCCACAGGGCATTCCACACAACATAAAAATAAACAATATTGAGTAAATGGATGGAGTAATTGCTTCTCAACAGAAAACCTTCAATAACCCATGCTTCCCTACAGAGATCCGAAGTGAAAATTTTATACCACTTCACTATAAATGAAATTGCTTTCTGAGCTTTCTGGGAACACGTTTTTCTGCAAATGGGTAGAGCTGAAAATGTAGATAACCATGAGTAATTCTAGTCTTGGCACAAAAAGTTAAATGAAGATTTATGAGATTAATATTCAGAAATGTGGTACTCCACGTTGCTTTGAGACATGTACAATTTTAATCACTGTGGCATTTTAACTCCTCGATCAGTTTTATAATATACCTTTTTATGTACGCTTTTATTGGTTTTCTCCTTTTGTAGGAAAAGAGGTTATTTCACTTAACTTCACGCAGCCTGTGGTTAGTTTGGGATAAGTAAACTTAATTGCTGTAAGCTGGTCTAATGGTCCATGCTGTAGTTCAGAGATGGAATTGAATGTATGACTGTTAAGAAACCCTGTTTGCTCTGAAAGTAGACTGTTGTCTAGCCAACGTTGACCTATACTGTATGATGACATTTAAGCACCCATAATAAGACACTATGTTTTAGAATGAGAAAGGTATGCAGTATTATGCACGCAAGGCAGGATTTCTGAAAACTTTCTTTTCCCCCTGCCTATTTTCTGAATATTACAGTACTTTATTCAACTTGAATTTCAACAAACACACTGCAACTCTACATTTTCTCAGTGGAGATGATATCACATGAGATTGTAATGATTAAACTGTTCTATAGAAAATAGCAAGGCTATTTTGGACTTCACTTTGTTAGTACATATTGTAAGAGACGGATGTTTAAAATTAGCTACAAGAGAAAAGTACTCACAATGCATATATGACAGGATAAATAATGACAGTGAAGAAAATCAAATATAAATTAATGAAAACACATGAGAAAATAAACGCCAGAGACAAAGAGCATATAGTGTATATTTTCCTTTACAACTGATCTCATTTCCATATGCTTGGTAAATAACGTCTCCCCCTTGAGTTCAAAGATAACCTACAAATAGTATTTAGGAAAATAATATTAGCATTTTCATTCTTTTAGTTATACCATGTTGAGCTTTCATCTTATGAATTAAACAGTGTCAGTTTAGTGATTTATTGGTTAGAAAGTCTCCAAGGAAAAGACAGGCAGAGTAGAGAAGATTCAGCAGTTAATTATCCTTTCTTTGAGTAAGTACCAGGCTAATAATATGCAGCTGTGTTACTTTGTTGGCTACACATGTTACACAGAACAGGCACCTGAAGTCCTAGAGAAACAGGGTGTGGCTCCACGCTGTAGCCAAGATAAATATACATTTTTCACATTAATTAATACTTCCTCATATTTCTAAGAAGAGAACCAACAATAAAGGAACATTTTCATTACATGTATAAAACCTTTCCAAATGTACATCTATCCTAACAAATATATTTGGAGCTAAATTTATTATGACAGAGACTCAACAGTTTTTTTCCTCCTAAAATGGACTCACAACTATAGAACAAAATGCCTCTAAAATAAGATTTCAAGTTTGAATGATTAAATAAAACTATTTATCTAAGTAATTCATGAGGCCCAGGCAGCAGTCCATTTGAAACATTTAAATCCTCATACAACAGAGGATCTGCAAAAATTATAAATGCTCAGATGAGTTAGTAAAACAAACAAACATGACAAATCAACAGTTCTCTGATGGCTCATGTATTCAAAGATAAACTCGTAAAGAATACTTAATAAGATTCAAAGGGGCCTCATACTCGACACTATTCTTCTTTGCCTGAGAGATTCATGAGTCAAAGCAATGCAAATCAAGATGTCAGCTGTAATACACAGAAAGCTGACGCAAAACTGCTTAAGTGAGCAGCTATGGTTTCCTGACACTTCATTCCAGAATTAGGCAGGCCTAAGCTTCCTGGCACATGCAGACGAGCCCAGGCCCTCCCTGTAAGGGCAAGCTCCCTTCCTGTATGGTAAACAGAACAGCAGAACACATTCATTCTCTACAGGCAGGCAGACACCAAAGAGAAAGAAGGAAGACGTCTGAGCTACAATGTCAAGGTCT
Source organism: Phocoena sinus (assembly GCF_008692025.1). Classification (NCBI taxonomy): domain Eukaryota; kingdom Metazoa; phylum Chordata; class Mammalia; order Artiodactyla; family Phocoenidae; genus Phocoena; species Phocoena sinus. The sequence goes on along the minus strand of NC_045773.1, from coordinate 16,433,387 downwards.
TTCACCCAATTTCAGGAGTCAGACAGTTTCTCTGGGGAAGGGTTGAAGAGAGACACAAGTGTTACCCAAATGGGTGTCCTTCCCCCTAGAGACTAGCAGTCCTGGAATGGAGCTCACCTCCAACAATAATGCTAGAAGCAAGATACCTTGTACGCAATAGGGAAATTTCATTGATTCAAGGGATGTAGAAGGTGCTGGATACTTTTTGGCTGCCCAGAATCTATTCCCCTTTCTTTGGGAACCAACACAGATCTTCCTTTGGAGAATTCTCTTCCACTATTGTATGCAGTCATAGTAGGAACCAGTCATGGGCCCCATCCTATCCTAGCCAAGGGGGAAATACCGGACACAGGGCAACATTTCTCAAACTTTACTATGCACCATTCGCCTGGAGGACTCAGTCCTTCAAATACCCACTGCTGGGCCCACCACCAGATAAGGTGTGGGACAGGGCCCCGGAACTTATATTTCTAATAAGTTCCCAGGTGATTCTGGTGCTGCCGATATGAGGACCACACTTTGAAAAACAGTCATCTAGGCTACGTCCTTTGGGCTCTCCCTCTGCAGACTTTGATTTGAGACACAAGGATGAAAATAATGACTAGTTTATTCATTCCAGCACTTACCCTGACAAGATGGGGCAATCCAGGATTCCTGGAGCCAACTAGTTCCTGTCCATTCCTAAGTCAGTTTCTACAGCTAATCTAACAATTTTGTTCAATATTCTTGTATTAATTCTTAGCTAGAGTGCCCAAATCCCTAAAAAATACAAGTTACAAATAGTTGGCGACACACACATAGTATTTGTTCAATAAATATTTGTTGTCTTAATGAATATGAAGGGTTCTGAGACAATTTTCTACACAATTTTCTAATTTTCTACAAGGTTCTATCACAAATCAATAATGGCCCCCCAGACTTGATTAGGAAGATGGCGGAAGAGTAAGACGCGGAGATCGCCTTCCTCCCCACGGATACACCAGAAATACATCCACACGTGGAACAACTCCTACAGAACTCCTACTGAAGGCTGGCAGAAGACCTCAGACCTCCCAAAAGGCAAGAAACTCCCCACGTAACTGGGTAGGGCAAAAGAAAAAACAGAGACAAAAGAATAAGGACGGCACCTGCACCAGTGGGAGGGAGCTGTGAAGGAGGAAAAGTTTCCACACACTAGGAAGCCCCTCCGCGGGCGGAGACTGCGGGAGGCAGAGGGGGGAGTTTCGGGACCGCGGAGTAGTGCACAGCGACGGGTGCGGAGGGCAAAGCGGGGAGATTCCTGCACAGACGATCGGTGCCGACCGGCACTCACCAACCCGAGAGGCTTGTCTGCTCACCCGCCGGGGCGGGCGGGGCTGCGAGCTGAGGCTCGGGTTTTGGTTTTGGACGGAGCTCAGGGAGAGGACTGGGGTTGGCGGCTTGAACATAGCCTGAAGGGGTTAGTGCACCACGACTAGCCGGGAGGGAGTTCGGGGAAAAGCCTGCACCGGCCGAAGAGGCAAGAGACTTTTTCTTCCCTCTTTGTCTCCTGGTGCGCGAGGAGAGGGGTTTAAGAGCGCTGCTTAAAGGAACTCCAGAGACGGGCGCGAGCCGCGGCTAAAAGCGCGAACCCCAGAGACGGGCGCGAGCCGCGGCTGAGGGCGCGAGCCCCCGAGACGGGCGCGAGCCGCGGCTGAAAGCGCAAACCCCAGAGACGGGCGCGAGCCGCGGCTACAACCGCGGACCCCAGAGACGGGCGGGAGACGCTAAGGCTGCTGCTGCCGCCACCAAGGGGCCTGTGTGCGAGCACAGGTCACTCTCCACACCCCTCTTCCGCGGAGCCTGTGCAGCCCGCCACTGCCAGGTTCCCGGGATCCAGGGACAACTTCCCCGGGACAGCGCACGGCGGGCCTCAGGCTGGTGCAACGTCACGCCGGCCTCTGCCGCAACGTCACGCTGCCTCTGCCGCCGCAGGCCGGCCCCGCACGCAGTGCCACTCCTTCCCACATCCCCCAACCCCCGGCCTGAGTGAGCCGGAGGCCCCGAATCAGCGGCTCCTTTAACCCCGTCCTGTCTGAGCGAAAAAACAGACGCCCTCCAGCGACCTACACGCAAGAGGCAGGGCCAAATCCAAAGCTGAGCTCCTGTGAGCTGTGAGAACAAAGAAGAGAAAGGGAAATCTCTCCCAGCAGCCACAGAAGCAGCGGATTAAAGCTCCACAATCAACTTGATATACCCTGCATCTGTGGAATACCTGAATAGACAAGGAATGATCCCAAATTGAAGAGGTGGAATTTAGGAGCGAGATCTATGATTTTTTTCCCTTTTCCTCTTTTTGTGAATGTGTACGTGTATGCTTCTGTGTGACATCTAGTCTGTATACTCTAGCTTCCACCATTTGTCCTAGGGCTATATCCGTCCATGACTTTTTTTTAAAAATTCTTTTTCTTAATAATTAAGTTTAATTGTAATAACTTTATTATACTTTACCTTCGTTCTTTCTTTCTTTCCTTCCTTCCCTCCCTCCTTTAGACAACGAATCACCCCAAATTGAGGAGGTGGTCTCAGGGAGCAGGATTTATGATTTTTCCCCCTTTACCTCTTTTTGTGAAGGTGTATGTGTATGCTTCTGTGTAAGATTTTCTCTGTATAGCTTTGCTTCCAACATTTGTCCTAAGGTTCTATCCGTCCCTTTTTTTTTTTTCTAAATATTTTTTAATTCAATAACTATATTATACTTTATTTTATTTTTACTGTATCATCTTTCTTTCTGTCTTTTTTTCCTTCTTTCCCTCCTTCCTTCCTTCCTCCCTCCCTCCCTCCCTCCTTTCTTTCCTTCTTTGCTTCTTTCTTCCTTCCTTCCTTTCCTCCTTTCCCTCTTTCTTTACTCATACTTCTACTAATTCTCCCTACTTTTTCTCCCTTTTATTCTGAGCTGTGTGGATGAAAGGCTCTTGGTGCTCCAGCCAGGAGTCAGGGCTCTGCCTCTGAGGTAGGAGAGCCAACTTCAGGACACTGGTCAACAAGAGACCTCCCAGCTCCACATAATATTAAACGGTGGAAATATCCCAGAGACCTCCATCTTAACACCAGCACCCAGCTTCACTCAACGACCAGCAAGCCATAGTGCTGGACAACCTATGCCAAACAACTAGCAAAACAGGAACACAACCCCACCCATTAGCAGAGAGGCTGCCTAAAATCATAATAAGACCACAGACACCCCAAAACACACCACCAGACGTGAACCTGCCCACTAGAGAGACAAGATCCAGCCTCATCCAGCACAACACAGGCACTAGTCCCCTCCACCAGGAAGCCTACACAACCCACTGAAACAACCTTAGCCACTGGAGACAGACATCAAAAACAACGGGAACTACGAACCTGCAGCCTGCAAAAAGGAGACCCCAAACACAGTAAGATAAGCAAAATGAGAAGACAGAAAAACACACAGCAGATGAAGGAGCAAGATAAAAACCCACCAGACCTAACAAATGAAGAGGAAATAGGCAATCTACCTGAAAAAGAATTCAGAATAATGATAGTAAGGATGATCCGAAATCTTGGAAGTAGAATGGACAAAATGCAAGAAACAGTTAACAAGGACCTACAAGAACTAAAGATGAAACAAGCAACGATGAACAATGCAATAAATGAAATTAAAATCACTCTAGATAGGATCAATAGCAGAATAACTGAGGCAGAAGAACGGATAAGTGACCTGGAAGATAAAGTAGTGGAAATAACTACTGCAGAGCAGAATAAAGAAAAAAGAATGAAAAGAACTGAGGACAGTCTCAGAGACCTCTGGGACAACATGAAACGCACCAACATTCGAATTATAGGGGTTCCAGAAGAAGAAGAAAGAAAGAAAGGGACTGAGAAAATATTTGAAGAGATTATAGTTGAAAACTTCCCTAATATGGGAAAGGAAATAGTTAATCAAGTCCAGGAAGCACAGAGGGTCCCATACAGGATAAATACAAGGAGAAACACGCCAAGACACGTATTAATCAAACTGTCAAAAATTAAATACAAAGAAAGCATATTAAAAGCAGCAAGGGAAAAACAACAAATAACACACAAGGGAATCCCCATAAGGTTAACAGCTGATCTCTCAGCAGAAACCCTACAAGCCAGAAGGGAGTGGCAGGACATACTGAAAGTGATGAAGGAGAATAGCCTGCAACCAAGACTACTCTACCCAGCAAGGATCTCATTCACATTTGATGGAGAAATTAAAACCTTTACAGACAAGCAAAAGCTGAGAGAGTTCAGCACCACCAAACCAGCTTTACAACAAATGCTAAAGGAACTTCTCTAGACACGAAACACAAGAGTAGGAAATGACCTATAGTAGCGAACCCAAAACAATATATAAAATGGAAATAGGAACATACATATCAATAATTACCTTAAATGTAAATGGACTAAATGCTCCCACCAAAAGACACAGATTGGCTGAATGGATACAAAAACAAGACCCTTATATATGCTGTCTACAAGAGACCCACTTCAGACCTAGAGACACATACAGACTGAAAGTAAGGGGATGGAAAAAGATATTCCATGCAAATGGAAACCAAAAGAAAGCTGGAGTAGCAATTCTCATATCAGACAAAATAGACTTTAAAATAAGGACTATTAAAAGGGACAAAGAAGGACACTACATAATGATCAAGGGATCGATCCAAGAAGAAGATATAACAATTGTAAATATTTATGCACCCAACATAGGAGCACCTCAATACATAAGGCAAATACTAACAACCATAAAAGGGGAGATCAACAGTAACACATTCATAGTAGGGGACTTTAACACCCCACTTTCACCCATGGACAGATCATCCAAAATGAAAATAAATAAGGAAACACAAGCTTTAAATGATACATTAAACAAGATGGACTTAATTGATGTTTATAGGACACTCCATCCAAAAACAACAGAATACACATTTTTCTCAAGTGCTCATGGAACATTCTCCAGGATAGATCATATCTTGGGTCACAAATCAAGCCTTGGTAAATTTAAGAAAACTGAAATTGTATCAAGTATCTTTTCCGACCACAACGCCATGAGACTAGATATCAATTACAGGAAAAGATCTGTAAAAAATACAAACACATGGAGGCTAAACAATACACTACTTAATAATGAAGTGATCACTGAAGAAATCAAAGAGGAAATAAAAAAATACCTAGAAACAAATGACAATGGAGACACAACGACCCAAAACCTATGGGATGCAGCAAAAGCAGTTCTAAGGGGGAAGTTTATAGCAATACAAGCCCACCTTAAGAAGCAGGAAACATCTCGAATAAACAACCTAACCTTGCACCTCAAGCAATTAGAGAAAGAACAAAAAAACCCCAAAGCTAGCAGAAGGAAAGAAATCATAAAAATCAGATCAGAAATAAATGAAAAAGAAATGAAGGAAACAATAGCAAAGATCAATAAAACTAAAAGCTGGTTCTTTGAGAAGATAAACAAAATAGATAAACCACTAGCCAGACTCATCAAGAAAAAAAGGGAGAAGACTCAAATCAATAGAATTAGAAATGAAAAAGGAGAAGTAACAACTGACACTGCAGAAATAAAAAAAATCATGAGAGATTACTACAAGCAACTCTATGCCAATAAAATGGACAATCTGGAAGAAATGGACAAATTCTTAGAAATGCACAACCTGCCAAGACTGAATCAGGAAGAAATAGAAAATATGAACAGACCAATCACAAGCACTGAAATTGAAACTGTGATTAAAAACCTTCCAACAAACAAAAGCCCAGGACCAGATGGCTTCACAGGTGAATTCTATCAAACGTTTAGAGAAGAGCTAACACCTATCCTTCTCAAACTCTTCCAAAATATAGCAGAGGGAGGAACACTCCCAAATTCCTTCTACGAAGCCACCATCACCTTGATACCAAAACCAGACAAGGATGTCACAAAGAAAGAAAACTACAGGCCAATATCACTGATGAACATAGATGCAAAAATCCTCAACAAAATACTAGCAAACAGAATCCAAGAGCACATTAAAAGGATCATACACCATGATCAAGTGGGGTTTATTCCAGGAATGCAAGGATTCTTCAATATACGCAAATCTATCAATGTGATAAACCATATTAACAAACTGAGGGAGAAAAACCATATGATCATCTCAATAGATGCAGAGAAAGCTTTCGACAAAATTCAACACCCATTTATGATAAAAACCCTCCAGAAAGTAGGTATAGAGGGAACTTTCCTAAACATAATAAAAGCCATATATGACAAGCCCACAGCAAACATCATCCTCAATGGTGAAAAACTGAAAGCATTTCCACTAAGATCAGGAACAAGACAAGGTTGCCCACTCTCACCACTCTTATTCAACATAGTTTTGGAAGTTTTAGCCACAGCAATCAGAGAAGAAAAGGAAATAAAAGGAATCCAAATCGGAAAAGAAGAAGTAAAGCTGTCACTGTTTGCAGATGACATGATACTATACATAGAGAATCCTAAAGATGCTACCAGAAAACTACTAGAGCTAATCAATGAATTTGGTAAAGTAGCAGGATACAAAATTAATGCACAGAAATCTCTGGCATTCCTATATACTAATGATGAAAAATCTGAAAGTGAAATCAAGAAAACACTCCCATTTACCATTGCAACAGAAAGAATAAAATATCTAGGAATAAACCTACCTAAGGATACGAAAGACCTGTATGCAGAAAATTATAAGACACTGATGAAAGAAATTAAAGATGATACAAATAGATGGAGAGATATACCATGTTCTTGGATGGGAAGAATCAACATTGTGAAAATGACTCTACTACCCAAAGCAATCTACAGATTCAATGCAATCCCTATCAAACTACCACTGGCATTTTTCACAGAACTAGAACAAAAAATTTCGCAATTTGTATGGAAACACAAAAGACCCCGAATAGCCAAAGCAATCTTGAGAACGAAAAAAGGAGCTGGAGGAATAAGGCTCCCTGACTTCAGACTATATTACAAAGCAACAGTAATCAAGACAGTATGGTACTGGCACAAAAACAGAAAGATAGATCAGTGGAACAGGATAGAAAGCCCAGAGATAAACCCACGCACATATGGACACCTTATCTTTGATAAAGGAGGCAGGAATGTACAGTGGAGAAAGGACAGCCTCTTCAATAAATGGTGCTGGGAAAACTGGACAGGTACATGTAAAAGTATGAGATTAGATCACTCCCTAACACCATACACAAAAATAAGCTCAAAATGGATTAAAGACCTAAATGTAAGGCCAGAAACTATCAAACTCTTAGAAGAAAACATAGGAAGAACACTCTATGACATAAATCACAGCAAGATCCTTTCTGACCCACCTCCTAGAGTAATGGAAATAAAAACAAAAATAAACAAATGGGACCTAATGAAACTTCAAAGCTTTTGCACAGCAAAGGAAACCATAACCAAGACCAAAAGACAACCCTCAGAATGGGAGAAAACATTTGCAAATGAAGCAACTGACAAAGGATTAATCTCCAAAATTTACAAGCAGCTCATGCAGCTCAATAACAAAAAAACAAACAACCCCATCCAAAAATGGGCAGAAGACCTAAATAGACATTTCTCCAAAGAAGATATACAGAATGCCAACAAACACACGAAAGAATGCTCAACATCATTAATCATTAGAGAAATGCAAATCAAAACTACAATGAGATATCATCTCACACCAGTCAGAATGGCCATCATCAAAAAATCTAGAAACAATAAATGCTGGAGAGGGTGTGGAGAAAAGGGGACACTCTTGCACTGCTGGTGGGAATGTGAATTGGTTCAGCCACTGTGGAGAACAGTATGGAGGTTCCTTAAAAAACTACAAATAGAATTACCATATGACCCAGCAATCCCACTACTTGGCACATACCCTGAGAAAACCAAAATTCAAAAAGAGTCATGTACCAAAATGTTCATTGCAGCTCTATTTACAATAGCCAGGACATGGAAACAACCTAAGCGCCCATCATCGGATGAATGGATAAAGAAGATGTGGCACATATACACAATGGAATATTACTCAGCCTTAAAAAGAAATGAAATTGAGTCATTTGTAATGAGATGGATAGACCTAGAATCTGTCATACAGAGTGAAGTAAGTCAGAGAGAAAAAGACAAATACCGTATGCTAACACATATATATGGAATTTAAGGGAAAAAAATGTCATGAAGAACCTAGGGGTAAGATAGGAATAAAGACGCAGACCTACTGGAGAACGGACTTAAGGATATGGGGAGGGGGAAGGGTGAGTTTTGACAGGGCAAGAGAGAGTCATGGATATATACACACTAACAAACGTAGTAAGGTAGATAGCTGGGGGGAAGCAGCCACAAGGCACAGGGATATTAGCTCGGTGCTTTGTGACAGCCTGGAAGGGTGGGATTGGGAGAGTGGGAGGGAGGGAGACGCAAGAGTGAAGACATATGGGAACATATGTATATGTATAGCTGATTCACTTTGTTGTAAAGCAGAAACTAACACACCATTGTAAAGCAATTATACCCCAATAAAGATGTTTAAAAAAAAAAAAAAAAAAAAGAATGGCCCCCCAAACACATATCCTGATGTTGAGTTCTTGCAAGATGAAATGGTTTTAGCCCCACTATTTCAATTCCAAGGTCATCCTCTTTTATAGATGTCCATCAATATTTAAGTGACTCATTTACAACCTTATGCAGTGTTTCTAACCTTTCTGGGACACAAAGTTCTTTGAATATTTGAAAAATCTGAGGACTCCCTTGGCAGAACAGATAAACACATATACAACGATAACAATAACAAAAGATCTGATACGATTCGGGATGAATTGTCTAAGCTTCTGTGGACGTCAGGTTAGCGACTCCTGCTAGCAATTCAACTCATCCAATGACACAGGAGTGCATTGGAGTCTCTTTGTCTTGGATGCTTTAGTGTGACTCTTTTAAGATGTGCTTTATTGAGATTTTCTATTTATATGACTGTGTACATTTGACGACTCGCTCCTTAAAAATTATCTTGCACAGAAAGAGAGAGGGAATATTGTATAGCTCAAGAAGGTAGAGTCTTAGCTCAGACGTGTATCCACACACTGGAGTGGGTCCCAAGGTTTTCTGAGAAAAATCTCAGCCCCAATAACCTGAACTTTGTTGTCCCTCTTCCACGCAGAGTTTAATCACCATCATCTATTCAGACACAGGGTCTGGTGATCCATCACACCTCTAATAAGATGATATAAGCTTTAACACTAGTTCAGTTGACTCTTTAAGCATTTGACTCTGTATTTTCACAGCAGCACCTTCTCTTTACCTCAGATTCTTGACGCTGAAAATAACCTTGAAATAATTTCTATTTACATGCTTATTAAACCATACATGTGAGAAATAATATTCATGTAAGATGAGCTGAAAAACAGTGTCTATCTATTCCTCAAGTGTCTTAAGTCTTAAAACTCAAAGTTACCCTTGGATTATGAGAAAGAAAAAAAATTAAAATTCATATTTCATTTTAAGGACATTAACTTATATATTACTCAATGTTCTCTCCATCACAATCCATGGAATTTGGACATATCCATTTGCATACTTTTGCCTAGGAAGAGTTGCATATCTCCTTATCAAATGGCTTCATTCAATCTTACAGACAGTGTGGATTGTGTTATTAGCAGTATTTTTCTCTGCTCATTTGTTAAAAGTGTTGAGCCAAAATTGTGGATCTCAACTAAGCGAATGGATCTGTTGGCATACGTTTGGTACACTAACCTCGGATATTCACTCTACAAGTATTTACTGAACATGTACTATGGACCATGCTCTGCAATAAGCAAAAAGGATTTACTGGTAAGACTTTATTCTGTCCTAATGAAACTTACATTCTAGGAAATTTGAACTCTGGCATATTTTTTGTCTTCAATGTTCATTTTGTGTGTACTCTAATAAACTGTCCTCAAGTTCTTTTTGGAACGAGGCATGATGTTAGTAAATGAAATAAACTAGAAGACATAAAGGTATTAAAATGAGTAGTCATAAGAAAATAATATATAATAAATTAAGTAAGGTATAAGGTGTTTCAAGAGCCTAAACTAGAAAAACATATAATTTATATCAAGCTTTAAAAACTACAATTTTCCCATTTATGTAAATCAATAACTACTGCAGAAAATTAAATGCCTAATACAAACTTTAAGTTAAAGGTGCTTCCTTCTTTAGCATTTGATTGTAAAAGGTTAGAAAATAATTTTTTCCCCAAACAAGACAGATTTTATATACTCAGTCCCAGTTACAGATGTTTTTTCAGAATTGCAAGACTCTCAAAGGGTCAAACGCTCTCGTGCGCCAACAAAAACTGCTCTAGCAATGACATCTACATTAAGACAGGATTATAAAATACCACAAATAATATCAGGAAGTGGAAAACACGTGCAAGTACAAAATGGTTGTTTTTTTAAATCTGTCAGGCAGTAAGAAATGTAACTCAGTGTACCAATTCATTAGAACTTACAGAACAGATCATAAATTATGAATAACTCCTTTCCAGTATAACTACGTGGGAGGCATCAACCATCACCAACAACAATGTGCGTGTTTATTCCTTTTTCACAGAAGTGCAATTGCACCTCACCTCATCATTCATTCAACCATTCTTCCATCCATTCCCCCCTATTTCTATTGAGGGCTTCAGGGAGGGGGAAGAATAAACTAAAATATAGCACTTTTCATATTTTAATAGGAAGCCTCAAGTAGAAATCTATTAAAAAAATCAATTTTACACATTTCTAAGAAATTGCTGCAATAAATTAGATAAGAAAACTATAGGTACTTTTAAGACACGGGAAGCGATCCAAAAAAGAATAAAATTCACTTCAACAAATATTTGTTGAGTACTTATGACACTCTAAGTGTTTCGAAAAACACATGTATGAGTAAGAACTAGCCCCTATCCTTTAGAGACTTTCAAATTAATTCAATTTTATTGAATGGCGCATTCAATAAAATTTGATGCTTTGGTATGAAATTTTGTATCTGAGGTACAAATTCATCCAGCTCTACCTCAAAACACACAATATCCTTTTCTCCATTTCCTCCACTGTTACCCTAAATCAAGCCTCCAGTACATCTTACCCTGACAACTCCAAGTTGCCTCCTAACCAGATTCATTGCTTTCCCCCTTTCCCTCCTCAACCCACTCTCCACACTACAGCCAGAGTTACCTTTTTTAACCAGAGTACGTCACACCCTGTGTTAAAATCACCAATGGCTTCTTATTCCATTTAAAATAAAACCCAGCAGTTTGATCACTGCCTTCAAAGGCCCCATTTCTGGATCCTGCCCGTCTCTGGGACCTCATATTTCATTATTCTCCCTTTCTATGCATGATTCTTCAGTCACACTGGCTTTGCTCCTCATTCTCAAATGAGTCAATTTCATTCCCATCTCCAGACCTTTGCTCTGTTGGGACCGCTTCCTGCGAGGCACATCTTCCAATTCTTGGCATGACCCATTGCTTCTTACTATTTAGTTCTCTGTCCAGAAGTTACTTCCTTAAGGAGGGCTATCTTAAAATACCCTATATGATTATACACTTTTTGCCCTTAATGGCTAAAGAAATTATCTTCTTAACTTATTCGTATGCTGTCTCTCCCTTCTGCAAGTTCCACAAGGAAGGGACCGTATCTGTCCTGTTCACTGTGGTTTCCTCCGAGCCTGGAACAAGGCATGCCAGGTGGGTGTGCCAGATTGTATGTCCCAAAGGTGGCCACAGTAAGATTTCCCATCCCAAATGCTCTCCTAGAATCTTGCTACAGTACTCTCCCATTAAGAGGTACAGTCAAATCCCCCTCCTCCTGAACCTGGTCAGCTCAGTGATTCACTGGTAACCAATGGAATGCAAGGAAAGTAAGGTTTTGTGTCTTCTGAGCCTAGCCTATTCAACTTCCACCTTGCTTGCTTGAATATTCGCTCTTGAAGACTTTAGCTACCATATAATCATTTCAACTCCCCGTGAGGCCACCATGTTTTGAGGGAACCCAAACTAGCCCACGTGGAGAGACCACATGGAGAGGCTATGGGCCTGCCAGAGAGAAAGCAGCTATGGGCCAGCCCCCAGCAGCTCCAGCTCCAGCACAAGCCTGACTGCAACCACGTGAGACACTCCGAACAAACACTGCCGAGCCAAGCCTTTCCCCAATTCCTGACCCATGGAAACCGCGGGCGATAATAAAGCGATTGCTGTTTTACACCGTTAAATCTTAGGGTGATTTGTTATGCAGCAATAGTTAGTGGGAACAGTAGGTGCTGAATAAATATTTGATGAGTAAATGAATGTTGAAATGAATAAACATGTATGGAACAGTGACCAAGTCTACAAAGACAGAGAAGGTGAGAATCCAGGTGAGATGGCCTTCTGCACAAACAGCCACAAAACACTGTGTTAACTGACACAGTTGGGCCTAAAGAAACCACAAGGGTAAAGCAGAAGAAAGTGCAATTAACCTCGCCTATTGGGCTTGGGAAAGGCTTCCCATGGTGAGTAACATTAAGCTGGGCCTTGAGTGGTAAGCAGGGGTTTGCAAGATAGAGAAGAAAAGACATTCCAGCCAGAGTAAATCACAGGAGGATAAATGCAGAGTGCAATGAGAATTCTGTTTTGTCCTCCTTTCTTTTTAAGAATTACTCAGAAGGCAACGGTAGGCACTCTTGATAATGTTAAAGGAGTCAATATTCTTATTTTGAGAGAAGTCTCCTGTTTTTTCCTGTCTTAAACATTATTACGAGAAAAAGTGCAACGGTAGTATGTTATGATATGACAGCGGTCCTCAATAAAATAGTTTTTCTTTGAATTTTCAGTGAAAGCAGAGATACGGAACATTGACTGAGCCGTAGGAAAATGCATGTGGGATTTGGGGGCTTGAGTGAGAAATTCTATACGACCAAATGGATGTGGTACGGAGGGACATACCCAGTAAATAAAACATCTATGCCGAGCACGGTTATGAATTCATGTACCCAGTTCTAACACAGAACTGGCTGGAAGTAGATTCCAATGCCTAGCATTGGAATTCACTAACCTGCTTTCCCCTACCAAAATCATATAACTGACAAAATATTTTTAAAGGGGCCCTAACTTTTATAATCCATAAAAATCAAATTTAAAATATGGATTTAAGAACCACATGGTCATCTGCAAAATTCAGTTGATATAATTTTAGAAACCATTTCACAGCTGCAAATTCTTTAATAACATTTGGGTAGAATTTATTCATGGTTAAATAATGTAAAACTAATCTGGTTGTTGTAAAAAAAGAAAGGTCTTTACTCACCTTTCTTTTAACCCAGTCTTGTTACTCTTAACGTATCTGAGAAACACGATGAAAAAAAAAAATTAAAAACTGTAGATTTGGGGATTAGTAGCTGCAAACTATTATATATAGAATGGATAAAGAACAAGGTGCTACTGTATAGCACAGGGAACTATATTCAATATCCTGGGATAAATCATAATGGAAAAGAATATGAAAAAGATTGTATATTTTTTCTATAACAATCACTGCTGTACAGTAGAAATTAATACATCGTAAATCAACTATACTTCAATAAAATAAATTTTAAAAAACTGTATCGGGCTTCCCTGGTGGCGCAGTGGTTGAGACTCCGTCTGCCGATGCAGGGGACACGGGTTCGTGCCGCGGTCCGGGAAGATCCCACATGCCGCGGAGCGGCTGGGCCCGTGAGCCATGACCGCTGAGCCTGCGCAGTCTGGAGCCTGTGCTCCGCAACGGGAGAGGCCACAACAGTGAGAGGCCCGCGTACCGCAAAAAACCAAAACAAAACAAAACAAAACTGTATCAACAGTAGCAGGTCCCTTTTTTTGAGAGCCTATGTAGAAGCCACCAGAGTAGATGCTTCACATACTTTATTATTTTTATCATTACAACTTGAGTCTACTGAGATAAAGGAATGAATGTGAGAGAAATGGGGCAGGGCAGAGTTGGAAGTAATTTGTCCTTTCTCTGCCTGTCAGGGGAGATCAGGTTTTTTTAGCCAACCTCTTGCTCAGAGTTGGCTATGCCACCAAGCAAATGCCACCTAACAGACCAACTAACCCTGCAAAGTAAGAATTTCTGGCCCTGTTGCACAAAGTAAGGAAACCAAGGCTCGGGGGTTAAGTAACCTGCCTAATATCACACAGGTGGTATGATTTGACCCACGACTTTTCGACTTGGATGTTCTGCTCTTACCAAGTACTAACATTAAATCAAGAAGCAAACAGAACTTACATTTAACTTCATCTGATACGGTGAATAATGTGCACAGTGATCAGTATACTGCATGTCAATCACGCATAAATAATGCATGTAAGTAATGATACAAATATGCAGAAAATTACGCTGCCCGCGGTTAAGAGGAGAAGACCTGCAGGTCTCTGTTGGTGGCTGGAGAACGGGGAATGGAGGAGAGAAAGTGACTCTGATCCCTTCCCATGAGTCCCATTTCAAACCCTTCCCATGAGTTGCATTCCAAACCCAAAGTCTTGGGTTGCATTAACTCCTCTCTTGATTATCTTCACTCTCAAATGCTAGCTTAATCTTCTCATAGGGTGTGGGAGTTATGGGGCAAATGCACCGTTTCCTCTTCTCTTTCCAGCTGGAAGCATGAGAGAAATGGAAATATGGGTTGGGAAACAGAGAGACAGAAGGAGACTGTTCTCTATTCTCTGAGACTCTTGCATATTTACCCAGGCATTTCAATCTCGCCTTCAAAAAAAATTATCTTCCTTCGATGTTCACCTCCTCTGAAGGAGAGAGATGGTTCTCTATCTGGGAAGGAACTCAGCTTAGGCTTTCTTATTTACCTGATCACATGTGAACTTTACCTTGGACACAATCAGAATACATAACTGGTTTCTCCTGTCTATGCAATCATTTTGTTCAAATGGTGTTTTCCCTACTTTTTTGCTTTCCTTGGTTTCACAGATCCTTCATCACTTCCTTCGAGACACCTCTCTGTTTGGAACTGCCTGTCCACTGCCCCAAGATGCTGGCTGAGACAGCATCTCTTCTCTGTGCTTCTTACTGGCTTATAAACACCCCATGAGAGACAGGGTGGCAATGTCCTGTTTCCTCGGGACAACCTTGGTTTCTATGTGTTGTATTGGCGGGAATTACTAAAAGGGTCCCCTTTCTCTCTCAAAATGTCCCAGATTGTAGAATAAATTATATACGGTCACTTTAATTATACAGTCTCTCCCAGAATAACTGATGGGTAAATTTTCCACATGCTAAAAGAATGTGTGGGCTCCTTGAGGGCTATATTCCCAGTGCTGGGCACTGTCCCCAGTGCTGAATAAAGATAAGACAAACTAGTGGACAGCCTGAGTACCTTCCCTGCAGACAGGAAGCAAGGACATCAATCTCGATACAACTAACATCCAGGTTCTGACAGGGGGCAACATCACATGTGTTAGATAAAATTCTCCTTTGTTCTTGTAAATTTACCAGTGAGAGATCCATCTGGAGTTAAGGGTACAGAAGTAGAGGACTGGCTGAGATCTTGGCTGTGTACCCAAGGGTAGATGAACTGATACTCTCTGGGCTTCATTACCTCTCTGATGGTTGTGAGGGGACAGCTGTTGAGATGGGGAGACAAAGGGTGATGGGGAAGATAACCCAGATGGCTGTCTGGTGAAAGGAGCAATGGCAGGCAGAGAGAGAGCAGTATTCTGAACAGCATGAAGAAAAATCCACTCCACTGTGATAAGAGACAGAGAAGCCAAGAAATGTGAGGAAATGCGGAGGGAATGGAGATAGAAACGACCTGGCAAACGAGCTCTTTTTCGTCATCTAAGAGCTCAAGCCAAGGGAAAAACCATCTAACAGATTCGCTGGATAGTAACAGAGTCCCCAGACACATCTTTACAAAGCAAGACTGTGGCGACTAGTAGTAGCGATGGCAGAAATGCCAAGTGGTTCTCGCTCTGATGGAATTATCCTGTTTACCGGCAAAAGTTTAGATTCTACTTCGAAGTAACGTCATCCAACTACTCAGTGTTTCACAAAAGGGCCAAAATGACCAGTTGGGGGCGTTTCTTGAGCTTTGAAACTCTTAAACGAAGCCACTCAAGAAATCAGGATGAGATGACTGTAAAATCGCATGCAAAATTTTGTTTAAAAAATTAAGGTATAATTTATAGAGAAAATAATCCACCTTTTTTGCTGTACAGTTCTGTGAGTTTTAACAAATGAATGTAGACATGTAACCACCACTGTCATAATCAAGATCTAAAACAATTCCCGCACCCCCCAAAATTCTCCCATGCCCCGAAATAGTCAATCTCTCCACCCACTCCCAGCCCCTGACAAGCAGTGATCACTGTTTTTTGTCTGTAAAGCGTGCCTTTTTCCGGTCTGTCGTATAAACGGAATCATACAGCGTACCAAGCTCACTGTCTTTTAAAGTCAGCTTCTAACTACATGCAAAAAATACATTAAAATTGGTTAATACATTTTAAAAAACATTGTCTGGACTATGGCTATTAATATTTGGGGAAAATCTTTATTTCTTTAAAAAGCATTTAAATTTCTATAGTATTAAATGCTGCCTAGAACCTTCGAAACAATTTTAATGTGTTTAATTAGAAATAATGGGGCATTGTTTTACTCTCTTCTGAATTGAGGCCATTGTAATAAAATATTTACTATTAAATAGCATTCAAGTGAAAGCCCCATTCTTAAAGATAATTGGCTAATGTGTTTTAAGTACCACTAAGTGAAACAGAAAAGCTAAACATTCTTTAAAATATGCCAGCTGTGGCCATTTCTTCTTGCATACCAAGCCTGTTCACATTCTCCAGGGTCTTTTAGAATTTTCCTTGGCTTAAAGGAGACAAAACTTCCTGTTTTATTTCAAGTCTTTTGAAAACATGTGGATTTAAGTGAATGAATCCAACAGCACAAAAATGTTGAAATTTAGTGAAAAACCATTGGATGCTCAAAGGGTAGAGCATTTCTGTTTATAAAAGAAAACCTCCTTTCTGAAGGGTGAAAAGCAGAATAGTTTTTCTCAGTACTGGATGATACAAATATCAAACCAAAAGAAGGAAAAAAAACTCTACTCAGAATTAATGTCAGTAATTTAAAAGTTTAGAATATCTGCATTCCAGGTGACCTAACTGGACCTTGACTTAATATATCAATTGCTTTATACATTGTGACTGTTAGTCATTTAAATGATACTGTAAAAACAGGCATCCTCGAATTACATTTAAATTTCCATAAGCTTCAGAATTAAGATACAGACCCTCCTTTAATTTAATGATTTACTGTCTAATGACATGCACCTTCCTAGAAACTTCTTCCCACTGTCATGGTTTCAGCTACCATCTGTATACACGTAACACCTAAATTTCTATCTGTAGCTCAGGCCGCTCTCCTGAGTTCCAGATTTAGGGAGTCAACCTTTAAAAGCACACAGATATAGCCAGTTGGTTTGTCAATGAGCATTTCAAACTGAAACAATTTCAAATTGAATTTATCATATTTGCCCTCACCTCTGCTCCTTCTGTGTTGTTCCCTGTCTCACTAAATAGGTCTACCACGATCCTGATGCCTGAACTGGAAATTTAGGATTCAGCCTTGACTAGCATCTTCTCTCCAAATCTTTAATCGAGTCCTCTGTCCTGCTGATTTAACTTTTTCACAACTGCTCAATACTTCTCTCCATTCTCATTGCCATTTCTTTATTTCAGGCTCTAATCCTCTCCTGTTCAAACTGCTCAATTGCTGCTAACTGGGAATCTTGCCTCAAGTTCCAACTGCTCCGATTCATGCTCTCTACTGCCACTGTTGTGACTTTTTTTAAACATAAACTTGATCTTTCTCCAGGACACATATCTGGAGAAAACTATAATTCAGAAAGATACATGCATCCCAATGTTCACTGCGGCACTATTCACAATAGGCAAGACATGGAAGCAACTTAAATGTCCATCGACAGACGAATTCATAAAGAAGATGTGATACATATATATATATATACACACACACACACACACACACACACACACACACACACACACACACTTACATACATACAATGGAATACTACTCGGCCATAAAAAAGAGTGAAATGCCATTTGCAGCAACATGGATGGACCTAGAGATTATCATACTAAGCAAAGTAAGTCGAAAGAAAAAGACAAATACCATATGATATCACTTATATGTGGAATCTAAAATATGACACAAATGAACTTATCTACGAAACAGAAGCTGACTCGCAGACATAGGGAACAGACTTGTGGTTGCCAAGGGGAAGAGTGGGTAGGGTAGGGAAGGATTGGGAGTTTGGGATTAGCAAATGCAAACTATTATGTATAGAATGGATAAACAACAAGGTCCTACTGTATAGCACAGGGAACTATACTCAGTATCCTGTGATAAATCATAATGGAAAAGAATATGAAAAAGAAAGTATACATATGTATAACTGAATCACTTTGCTGTACAGCATAAATTAACACATTGTAAATCAACTATATTTCAATAAAATAAATTTTTTAAAAATAAATTTGATCTTTTAACTGCTACCTTATTATGTTGCTTTCACAGGAAATAAAGGCCAAACTCTATTTCATTTGGCTTCCCGCATCATTCACAATAAGATCCTCGCTTACCTCCATTGGCCTCGCTCCGTCTGCAGCCCTCCCGCCTAAGTGACTTTTCACTCGAGTTGCACTGAACGTCAAATGCCTGTTCTTGTCCTTGCCTCTGTGCCTTTGCACAGGCTGTTCCTCCTACCTTGAGCACTCTTCTCCAGTGAATCCTAGTCATCGTTCGAGCCTTGGTATAGACACTACATCCTCCAGAAAGCCTGCTCTGCACCCTAAATTGGAGATGGGGCCTCCTCAGGTAATCACCGAACATTCTGTATTTTGCCTATTGAGTTTTATTATAAAGGTCCTGTGTTACCTGCCTGATACCCTGAAAATCTACAAATGATGGGATTAACTTCTCTGGTGAAAATTAAATACCTAGTGCCTAGCACATAGTAGGTATTCAAAATATTTTCAAATGAATGAATGAGCACTTAATTCTAAGAGCTCAGGAATCACTATGTGCGTTACAAGCCCTTGTTATCTATTCACAGAAGCTTTACTAAGACCTCTGTTGGGAAGTAATCCCTTTATTACCTTAGCTTGAAATGCTCTCTCTACTTGAAAGCACTAACTGATTTCTTCAAAACCTTTCTGTAATTCAGGTGTCTCGCTCACTTAGATCTACATCACTATGGCTGATGCAAGATTCAAAACTGTAACTGTGCTGATCTAACAACTTTCAAACTAGATCGATTATAATTATTCAAACATATTGTGTGGTTTACATAGTAGGCATATTTATCAATTTATATAATTTTTAAAAGACATATTTAATCCTTGAATTTTTGTTCTGATTCAGGCTTTGAATGATACTATATATCTATATAAATATATAGATATCTATGTTTATATCATACTATACATATATATATGTATGTATATATAGGCTTAATCAAAAGTGCATTTGTCAACAGCCCATATGCTAGGCTAGAGAAAGCTTTCCTATTTATCGTGTCTTATTCACTGACAAACCCGTGTTGATCCACCAAAAAAACCCCAAATAAACAAAACAAAAACCGATAAACACAAGAAAAAAAACTAAGTAAAAATTTCATAGATTTAAAATCTTGCCATAAATATCCCATCAAAAATTTTTGCCTTCTCTTATATTTTCAAATGCATCAATGAATTCATTTGTCCCCAAGATGAGATTTGAGTCCGCATGTTTTATGTTGGAACAGCCCATGACTGAACAACCACAATAAATCTATCATTTAAAGTGCTACCCCAATTTGGCTTAAGCCTGCAGACCAAGAGAGATGGACATGGCGCTTTTGTTGCCAAGTGATGGCTGAGACCCACTCTGATTTCACATGAACT
Organism: Phocoena sinus; assembly: GCF_008692025.1. NCBI lineage: Eukaryota > Metazoa > Chordata > Mammalia > Artiodactyla > Phocoenidae > Phocoena > Phocoena sinus. Next base: position 16,413,411 of record NC_045773.1, on the reverse strand, counting down.
TGGAGTACGTTCAACTCTGCAACTTGTTCCATAATTGCTTCTAGCAGCTTTTCCCCTAAGCATCAAGGCCCTGGCATATCAGTGCTTTTGCTGTCCAAAGAGATAAAAGCAAAATCCAAACCACCAGACCTGGTGCCATGTACTGAATATTAGGGTTTCCCCAAAATTATATATGTTAAATCCTAATATCCAATGTGATGGTATTTGAAGGCAGGGCCTTTAGGAGGTGATTAGACCATGAGGGTAGAGCCTTCATGAATGGGATTACTGTCCTTATAGACGAGACCTCAGAGAGCTCTCTGGCTCCCTTTCTGCTTTGCTGAGGATATAAGGAGAAGGCAGCTGTCCTTACCAGAATTCAACCATGCTGGCACCCTGATTCTGGCTTCCATCCTTCAGAACCGTGAGAAGTAAATTTCCACTGTTCAAGCCAGCCAGTTTATGGTATTATGTTATAAAAGCTCGAACTAAGATACCTAGGAAAGACTGCAGCACTATGGAGCCTTCTCTTAAACATGTTTCCTCTTTTAACCTTATTTTTATACCTGACAGTTTCCTTATTCACTGGGGAGATGTTAGAAATACTTAATACAAAGTACAGGGTAAGTAAGCTTGAAAGGCTCAGAGAAATAACTTTTATGAACATGAGACATGGTTGGAATAGCCACCACTTTCCCCCCTTTCTTCTTAAAACATAATCCCAATTTCTCATTGGACACACTCCCACCCAGGAAAGAAATCTGTATTTCCCAGCCTCTTCTGCAGCTAAGTTTGGCCAGAGAACTCATTTCTGACCAGTAAGGCATAAGGAAAATTATTGGATGGGGCTTCTGGGAAGAGTCTTAAAAGGGAGTAAATATATCTTGATTTCTACCTTCCTCCTTCCTGTCATTGGGGGATGACACTGGGATGACATTGGGAAGGATGTCTTGGGAGGCTGAAGCCCCAGCAGCCATCCTGGTTCCTGATGTGAGGATGGTAGAGTAGCAAGATAAAAGGGGTGTGCATCTCTGATGACTCTGGATTCCAGGTAGTCTTAACTGCCTACCTTCTAAGAGACCAGCCAGCCAATGAACTGCCCAACCAACCAACCAACAAATTCTATCTCTTTCAGCCACTGTTACTTCCAACATTTTATCTGTAACATAACCTCATTTTCCTGATCAGCGGATCTACAGATATCAGACATCATGGTAAATGCTTACTTTATAGCAACTGTATAAGGTGGCAATTATTCTTTCTGTTTTATAGATGAGGAAATTAATGTTCAGAGGCGTTACATAACTGACCCAATGATACCAAGGTAGCAAGTGGCCAAGTCAAAATACCTGGTGAGATTCTAGAATTTAAACTTTTTCCCTGCGTTATTCCATCACTTTCTAAAGTGGGAGTAAATCTCTCCTGTGTGCCTTTAGCTAAATCTCTTAATCTTTTAAAATTAAGATTAAAAACCTCTGCCTACTATAGGCACTACTGTGAGGACAAGTGGGATTATTATTTTGCAAAGCATTTAAGTCCTTGGAACATAATCACTATTTAATTTATGCATACAATTAAAACTCTAAAATGTTTTTGACAACAAAAAGTCACCAGTTATACACGAACACTTAACTTCCATCATAGCCAAAATTAACTAGTTTGTGCCTGTAATTGTTTAAACTGGCTTCAACAATTAAACTCCAAATCACTAATTAATTTCCTGTTCCAGAAATCTATTCTGTGCCACCTAACACTTAGTTGGATTGTGTTTTGTAACCACTCAGCTGACAACTTGGCCTTGTCCTCCTGCTGTGGCTGCCTTTTAACGGAGGTGTCTCCCATCAAATATCTGAGGGAGAGCAGATTGTGTTGTCATAACCAACTCACAAAAAAAACTTTGGGACTGTAATCTAAAAGCAGTGCAACCTGGTTGTCTTGTCTGCAATAAGACTTTGCAATTTTGGAAAAGTAAATCTACATTTCTTAGTCTAAGAAATTGTTTGTTTGTTTTCCCCCATCTCCAAAGAGAATAATTTGGACCCCATGACTTCAAAGGATGAGACCACCTCTCAGATTCAGGGCTCCCTATACACAATCTGGAATTGAAAAAGCTTGATGGTTACGCCCCAGCTATGGGACTCATCCTGGCTATGTGACTTTAGGCAAATTACATAATTTCTCTAAGCTTTAGTTTTCTCATTAGTAAAAATGGAGATGATAATAAGATCTAATAGCAGAGTTGCAGAGATACTGAAAGGAGATAATACGTGTAGAGTTCTGTATTAGTTTCCTTTTTCTCCAATTACAAGGTACTGTAAACTTGTTTAGTGGCCTAAAACAACACAAATGTATTATCTTACAGTTTGGGAGGTCAGAAGTCCAGTATGGGTCTCAATGGGCTAAAATCAAGGTGCTGTCACGGTTGTGTTACTTTGGAAGGTCCTAGAACCATTTTCTGCTCCTTCAGGTTGCTGGAAGAATCCAGTTCATTGAGGTTATGGGACTGAGATCTCTCTTTCCTTGCTGTCAGCTGAGGATTTTCCCATTTTATAGAGGAGTCTGAAATTCCTCTGTTCATTGGCCCCCTTCTACCATCTTCAAAGCCAGCAATCCCAATCAGGGTCCCCCTCAGGCTGGAAATCTCTCCTGCTCTTCGCTCATTACCATACATTTCTTTCAAACACTTCCTCTGTCTTCTTCCCCTTTCAAGTGCCCAGGTGAATACTTAAGGCAACCCAGATAATCCAATATAATCTCCCCATTTTAAGGGCAAACGGTTAGCAACCTTAATTCCATCTTTAACTTTCATTATCTTTTGCCATGTAATGTAATGATGTAAATCATATGTCTTCAGGATAAGGACATGGACATGTTTGGGGCCATTATTCTGCTTACCAGAAGCTTTCAGCATAATGCCCAACAGGTAGTAAGTACTCAATAAATAATAATGATAGCCAATACTTATGTTTACTCTATGCCAGGTACTGACCTAAGTGCTATATGGATATTTATGTCTTTTATCCGCATAGCAACCCTCATAATGTGAAGTATGCGCTAATATCATCATAACCATTAACAAATGAAACACACAAAGTGTAAGTCACTTCATGTAGCTGGTAGAAGAAAAGAGATTTGAACCCCAGCAGTCTGGGTCCAGAGGCTGTGCTTTTAAGTAGGCCCCATTCTGCCTCTTCATTTTAAATATTATTACAGTAAACAGGAAATCAAGAAAGCGTCTGCTTAAACAAATACCTGTAAAGCTAAATTATTTCAATATAGGGCAACGGCAAGATTGGTATTCATCTGGCATATGCTGCCGTCATATATTCTCTTTGCCCTGTGATGCTGGGCCACCAGGAGCTGAGAGAGGGCCTGGGTCCAGGGCTGGCATTCCTTTGTCATCCCAGTTTGAGTCTTACCAGGCAAATGGGGAGGAAACTCCTTTCTACAATATTCTATGTTGGAAGAGGTGACATAAATCTCTGTTGTTAGATTTCAAAACTGGTGAGTATCATCTTGAGAGTATTACAAACAAAAATACTGCTATTGCGGTTCTTGGAACACCTCACATTTTATTGAAATGCTACTGCATTTCACTTCATACTGAACACCTACTTTGGCATCACGATGGAAAGTGAGAAGCAAATAAATCACCACCTTTCTGGACAACAGAATGAATACCTTTCAGTCTCCTGTACAGGTGCATCTCCTTTCTTCCAGGAAGAGAGCGCCCTGGGGGAAGCTCTGGGTTTACAGTCCAAGCTGACCTCGCTGCCCACCTGCACCTGAATCAACTTTTTCATCGGAGTCTTTGAAAAATCTGGAGCAGAAGCTAAAAAGGATGAAAGAAGAAAGAACGACAATTCGATGTCTGATTTCATTTCTTTAAATTCCCGTAAATTTCAAAGGTTGACTTTATGATTTTTTAAAGTTTCTTGACACATAAGATATTGGTACTTGATTTATTTGATTGGGTAGCACCTACAGGATGCTTTCAATGCTTAAAAAGTAAGTCCTCTCATTGCGTTTTCTGGCAAGTTCCAATTCCTGAGACAATTACTTTATATGAGAATTTTTAAAGTTTACTATGAAGTTTTAAAATAGCTCAATCATGAGTTTATTAAAACTAAAAGCATTTAATAGAATGTTCTTGAAAGTTAGTTCCATGAGGACAACAGTACGGTTGGTCTCTCTTGTGACTTTAAGGACACAGATGTGGCACAGGGCCTGGCACTCATTAGATGCTCAGTAATGTTTTTAGAATGAAGGCTGAGTACTGAATTCTTATTCTCTTGTATAAACAGTAACAAGATCTATTACAAAATTTTCATGTGGTTAGCTTTAACTTCCAAGTTGGAGAAATATATTATAACATGCATTATTATACTAAGTTACAGTATTCCATTAAATGCTATAATATGTAGAAAACATTATGCTGGCTAATAATGGACGGAATGCTGATCCTGAAACAATACCTGAACATTCAAGAGACACAAAAATGTATCATTTGAATTAAGTATGTTAACTCAGAAAATCATCCTTCCTTTTACCGCAAATGCAGAAAAAAGTTAAGAACAGAGTGCATTTCCCCAAATATCTAATCCCCTGTCTTATGTCATATCCCAGTTAATATAACTTATTTTTTATAAGTGGAAATCATAGAAGGAATTATACTATATATATATATATATAATTGCAGATAAAGAAGACACGTTATCCAAAGGTTGCTGGCCTTAAGAATTAGGATCCTGAGAGAGTAACTTTCACTAACACAAATGAAAAATACTTGTATATTTCAATGAAATCTTTTTTTTAAGCATAGATCATATATTTTCCCTTATGAAAACCCCATGCAACACTGGGTAGGGACCCATCCATTTGAAAGATGAATAAACTATGGCTTATAAGGCTAATTTAACATAAGAGCACAGCCATGCTTCGACTTAAGATATAGGCAAATCCCACTTTCTTTCTGTCATGACACCCTACTTCTCTGTCATGGATAACACTAGCCAGATTTTCAGTTGATGATCTGCCCCTCCCAAGCTTCAGTCTTCCTGGTGCATATGATTTGTTTCTTAACTTCCAGGCACCAAGAAAGACCTGTTTTCCTCAAACCAGTGTTTTTCAGTGAGACACTTCACATTTCAGGCTAGACAGGACTTTGTTGTGAGAGGCTATCTTGGGCATCGTAGGATATTTAGCAGCTTCTCTGGCAGCTGCCCACCAGATGCCAGTAGCACACGCTAGCTCCCTTCTTCCCCACCCTCTCCTTACACTGTGACAGCCAAAAAGGTCTCCAGAATTTGCCACTATCCCCTAGGGGCAAAATCATCCCCAGCTGGGAAATACTGAGTTAGATCAGGACCTTTCAACCTTCTGGCCATTTGGGTTGGACCAACCATGGGTACGTGACTCAAACCAGGTACATGGGGCCAATGACATGTAGGACTGTGACTTCCATCTGAACAATTAAGAAAGCCATCCTTCTGCCACTATATTGACTGTGGTAATGAAAACAACATGCTGGGTAACATCATATGGGGCCAGAGAGTGGCGATGATGTTTGAGCCCTGGGTCAAGTCCAGCTGAAATCCAAATTCTCCATTTTAATAACACTGAGCAATAAACTTCCTCCCCTTCTCCTCCTCTTTCTCTCCCTCCCTCCCTGCCTTCCCCCCACCCCCTCTTTCTTTCTTATTTTACATACTATGTTATGCTCTGACAATTTTGGTTGGACTTTAAGTCATTTGCATCTTAAACTGTTTTTCTGGACAACTGCCCTAAACATGAAATAACATCTCCTTTCTTCTCCTATACCTAAAGTACAAGAAAAAAATAATTCATAATTTCAAGTACCTGAGCCTTGGTCAATTAAAGCTTTGGTCTGCCGAATGCTTGATGTTTTCAGCAGAGTTATTAAAGACAAAGACAACTCCTTTTGGATCAAAAAACTACTGATTTGAATTTTGATATTTACTTTTATGGACCAGCAACAGAGAACACCAGAGTCACTTATTCTCTTAAAAGGTACTACTTAGTTGGTACTGCTGGAGGTGGATAATAAGGATGTCTTAGGTCAACACTCTCTCCCTGTTGCTTCTCTTCTTCAATCTTTGGGCCTTAATTCTGGTCATAATTGCTGCTTTCCCTTAGAAATCATTAAAATGTGTGCCTTGATTAGAAACCCTGTATGATTCTGCTGTGATACTGAAAATGTTATTAGATATAGGAATCTAATATGAAAAGTAAATATTTCTGCTTCTGGCAAGCATGGAGGATTTAAGAAAAAAAATAATAAGACAAGAAAATTAGTCTTACCCACAACCTTGAGCTCAGCACTAGAATAGACGAGACCATGTTTGTTCTCTGCTATGCACTGGAACATGCCAGAATCGGTCACATTTAGGTTGGATATTGTAAGGGCACCATTTTCTATCTGTGTTCTCCCCTAGATGATAATAAAAGTGTCTTGTATATACCATTTTAGAAGAAAAAAGATAACCACTGAATCTTATATCAATCATACACAAACCTCCTTAATTTTTCTCATGGGATTAGGCAAGCTGACCTGAAGTTTAAACGTTTCCCTTATTTGAAACAGTGAGAATGACTTAACAGCTAGACATTGGAAATACTAATAAACGTCCTTCAGTCAAAAAGTATATCAGTAAAATAAATAACAAAGCACAATGTAAAACATTGCAACTATTTCATTTTTCCCTGTGGATAAAGTTGCAGACTTTAAGAAATCTACCATGCTTCCCACCCCATCAACCGGAAAGGTTCTCACCAGTTTTTAAAATCATGCAAATTGAAGATATTATACATTATGTATTAAAAAGGGTTCTGGGAAACACATTTATTAAAGGTTCACAGGTATTATGAATGGTTATGTGTAGAAATTTGAAGGAACATAACTGACTTAGTACACAATTTTTAAAAAGAGCAAAAATTACCTGGCTTGAGAAGAGAAGTGATTGAGAAAATAAGTACTCATGTAACAAGGTAATGAAGTAATCGATACATTTTTTCTCCAGACGCCATGCAAGTTATCGGACACGAGAAAGGAAATTATATTCTACATTTTATCAACATAAAGCCTTCTCTAATTTCAAAATGAAAAAAAATAGTGCAGTGGACCCTTGAACAACAAGGTTGGAACTACGGGGGTCCACTCATTTGCAGATACTTTTTCAACAGTAAATACTACAGGACTACATGGTCCCTGGCTGGCTGCATCTGTGGATGCAGAGGAATTGAGGACACAGAGGACAGGCTATAAATTATACGAGGATTAACGCCTGCACTGTTCATGGGTTGACAGTATATCATTTTATGTACAAAATTCATAAAATCACCTTTTCCCAATGAAATTCAATATTGAAAATATTTCCTCCTTGGCACACTGAGTACTTGACTTTATCCTTTTTACCTCTGTACCACTTCTTAGATGAACGTGGTATGAACTGTTCAGACGAATGTATGCAAACTCACCAGTTGACTCTGGCACTGGTCACTAGGGAAGGCATTTATTTACACAAAGTGGGGACAGGGTGGATTAAGCAGGCATGTTACCTTACCTCGAGCACAAGGGCTTCTCCATTTTTCAACCATCGGTAGGAGGGTTTGGGCTTACCACTCGCTCGACATTCCCAGTAAAGACTGTCCTCCACAGCTATTTCCACATCTTTTATGAGTTGAACCCAATGAGGCTTTGCTGCAATGAAAAAGGAAAGAAAATCAAACCACTCCACAATAAAAAACAAATACTTTATCCACATAAATGGATATGACTATGGGCAATAATAGATTAACGTAAGCATGGTGGCTAAAATTATATTTAATTCCCTAAGTATTTACTAAGTGGGTATATGAAACATTTCTATATTTGAGGATGGATGTTACAATCTGCCTTTCCCTAAGTCAAGCTCATTATGCTTTCTCTGTTTTTGAAATTCTGGGCACTGTATTACATTCTTCAGATGTCTATTAGTAGAAAAAAAAACGCAGGTACACAAAATACATTTTCTTGTCCAAGTGCATTTTTGAATTATGAGATCACAATTGATAACAACTTAATATGTGAATGACAGCAGATACTAGTCTAAATTTGCACTAAAAATCAGCATCCATAGAAGAGAAACTTCTACAGTGGAGGAAAAAAATATTTCCTTCAACTTAGAAATAACTCTTAATTAAATACAAACTAGTGAACATCTTACGAACCTCTGTGCAAATGAAAGTGTAGGCAGGGAAAGATGGATAAATTGCTTCAATTTGAATCAAATGATGTTTTATGAAAAAGAAGTAACTCGTGCCACCTTAAATGATGTATGCAAATCAGTGGCATCAGGTTCATCTGTCATTTTTACTTACGTTTTAGAAGACACTTGGGAAATCCTTTTACAGATGAAAGCAATGTACCACTCATAATGAAAGTCATTCAATACTCACAGTATATTCAGCCAAGTCTCAGCTTGTGTTTTAGACCCGAGACTAGGAGGTGAGATGTCTTCCTGGTTTCACATTGCATTACGCATGGGATGTGTACTTCGGGATTTACATTTGCATCCTCCATATGGAGAAACAGTTTATCTATTTCTATTTAATTTCAACCATGGGAAGGTCTGTCTTTCCCTTTCTATCTCATAAAATTGCTTTTTTTATAACTGAAATTGAAATGAAAATATAGCTATTTCGCTTTTAGAGAAAATGTACCCATCTGAGTTTTACCTTATTTTGTTTTTTAAAAAATATAAACGACTTGCCCAGTCTGAAGTGTAGTTCAGTCCCAAATCACTCCTCTCTACTCTATATTAAAACACATTTTCTTCTTTCAGGAATTTTCAGCCTCGGTGGATGGAGACTACAAATAAACTCACACATGATCCCTTGACTGAGACTCAAGTTTCTAGCAAAAATTTCCACTGGCTCCTCATATTACTATTCTCCAAATGGGAGGATAATTTGCTGGACCAAGCCAATCCTGAGATTACAACTGGTACATTTATCGTGATTTTTCCCCTTATTCCATCATATGAGATTCAAATATCCTACTGGACCATTTTTTACATGAAATATTAGAGCAGATAAGCAGAGAACTGCGCAGCATTTATTGAATATACTAGTCTTTTTTTAAAAATAAATTTATTTTATTATTTTTGGCCATGTTGGGTCTTCGTTGCCGTGCGTGGCTTTCTCTAGTTGCATTAAGCGGGGGCTACTCTTCGTTGCAGTGGGTAGGCTTTTCGTTGAGGTGGCTTGTTGCGGAGCACAGGCTCTAGGCAAGTGGGCTTCAGTAGTTGCGGCAGGTGGGCTCAATAGTTGTGGCTCAAGGGCTCTAGAGCGCAGACTCAGTAGTTGTGGCACACCGGCTTAGTTGCTCCACGGCATGTGGGATCTTCCCAGACTAGGGCTTGAACCCGTGTCCCCTGCATTGGCAGGCAGATTCTTAACCACTGCGCCACCAGGGAAGCCCTGAATATACTAGTCTTAAGCCAGAACTGTAAAGTAGCTTTCATGAAACTCTCTATCTCATTGATTTCTTTTCTTGTTATCTTTTTCTTTTTTGTGTGTGGCTGGCCCACGCGGTATGTGGGATCTTAGTTCCCCGACCGGTGATCGAACACGCGTCCCCTGCGGTGGAAGTGCAGTCTTAACCACTGGACTGCCAGGGAAGTCCATTTATCTCATTATTTCTAATTTGTTTCTTAGGTACATATCATATTACCTACATAATGGACTAAAGCAACAGTCTACCTCATTTACTAAGAATAGTGGATGATGTTGGTTGTCTATTGTGCATCCATTTCCTCTCTTATTTCTAAGATGACCCAACTTTTCGTTGAATTATCCTCTCTTCCATCACCTCGCACTGTCCACAAAATCCAGGGAAACCTGACCATATTCCATGTTCCAAAAAGAGGCTCTTAAGTTGTTTAAGCCAATTCTCCTAGCTGGTGATTGGTTTAGGAATGAACACGCAGCCAACGAGATTTGAGAAGTGAATTGCCAGATGTTTTAGACAAAGGAAGGATGAACAAAAACTAATGTGCTAGCCACTGCTGGTAGCCATTCTGTGACGGTAAGGGCAACCAACATGCAGAGAAAGGGAAAAAGTAGATAAGGGCAGAAAACACACCACAGAGAAAATGTGCCAGGACCTGAATATAAGGCACATAAATGTCAACTTAGCTTTGGATGTCTTGCCATACAAGTGTTTTATTATTTGTGCAGGGTCGCTGTTCCATACAGATAAAAACATTCCTATTGAAACATTAAGACAGTTGGAATATCCTGTGTTTTCCCGTCATGGTCACTTCTTACCCTGGGTCAGTTAGTGGCTGCTTAGAAAGGAGAAAATAAACTAGGACTTGTTTGCGGTCGACTTAGAGCCATACAGCCACGTGGGTTAAGTGTCCCCAACTTATCTCCGTATCATCCCACCAACATGTAGAACCTGACACCTTGGTGCTACGTATTCTAACCTAATCCTGTTACAAGACGGGAGAGTTAGAACACGGAATGACTCATGCTATTAAACCATGCCTCCATTTTGTTCCAGACGGATCCTATAACCTTACCATAAAATAAGTGTCAATCTAATCACACATAATGTATGTACAAACTTCACATTCTTTTGAAGGGGTTCATAATAAGCTCTATAATTTTAGTATTTGTCTTTGCAAAGTTTTTCCTCTCTCAAACATCTTATATGCTGTACAAGTTTGCACTGAAAATTATTTCAAATTCCAGTTTTTAAGATAAACAGAATATATTGCCATTTGCTTTTCACAAGTGTTCGATTCCTATTAGTTTTACAATGTTTCTAATGATTAAACTGCAAAAATATATTCACTGAGCTTACATCTTCCCATATTTAATAGTACATTTTGTAAAATCATTTACTTCTGCTTTCTAAAACCTGCTTTCATCAAAACACCTAATATATTTTTTTAATAAAAGGGATTTGAAAACAAGTTTGGGGAAAAAGGATAATCTAATTTTCCTACAAATAGACTTTAAATAAAGGTAACGTTACTAACCTTCCTTTACCCAAATTGAGCAGTACATCAAATAAATGTGCTTACAAATTAAAGGCAGCAAACATGGTACACCTACGCTATTGGAAAGGATAGAATAACACTGAGGAAGTCAAGTAAGCCTGGGTTTATGTGGTTTGTCTAACGCAGTAACTGCAAGTTTTCCCAGTAGACAGTTTCTTTCTGCTTAGTAAAGACCATAAAGAAAGATACAAAATCCCATTTTCTAGAGGTAAGGGCAGATAGAAAGATCTCTCCTTGTTATGGTTAAGTGAGTAAATGGTTACTCTTAGGAAAAAAAGTGAAATATTTCATTATCATATCAATCAGTTTAAAATGCAGTACGAGTATATCATGCCTCCAACTTCATTGCAAGAATTAATTTTTTTAAATTCCTTCTATGATAAATATCCTCATTTAACAAAATGTAGAACAGAAAACGCTGGACACTGGCATTCTGCTAAAACCTCCTACTCACCCCCACCCAGTCCCAATAACAATAACTTTTAGAGAGATCAAAAGTTAAAAATCCAATATGCCCAAAGTGAAGGCTCACCATAGTAAGTCAGACGCCCCCTGGCGACATTTCTTCCTCGTGAATTCTCAGCAATGCATTCATAGGAACCTGCATCTTCCTGTTGGAAGTTGGGGATTTCAAGCACACCATTGGACTTCCTCAATTTAATTTTAGTGGAAAAAGGCAGTCCATCACTTCTTCTCCAATTAATCTGAGGTACAGGACTAAGAAGAAATTTGTCAAGTTATTTGCTATTTTAAACAGATGTCTGGAAGCCTTTTACGCTTGACAAAATAAAACTTTCTTAGGATAGAACAAAAAAGGCACAGATTTTCAAATGCAGAACACAGCCAGTTGTCAGTCACATAAACCTGCAAATGCAAAGATTTATCTCTTTATTTTAATAAAATAAACTGTGCATTTTCTCTAGTTAATTCATGATTTAGAGAAAAAGGTCTAATGTATACTCACTGTATTATAATACAACAAATGAACAAGCAGAAGAAAAATAACACCAATTTAGTTTATGAAATTAGGCAGGCATAGTCATTCTCCGTAAATCTCCTTTAAAGTTTCAAACTAAATTATACATGTGCATTTCCCCTGTATTTTAATTTTTTCTTTGCTTCTAAATGAAAGAAAATTTTAGAAAAGAAGGAAAAGAAGAGGCTGTTAAAAGCTATCTTGATCTCTTACAGCAACCTAATATTTTAGCGTATCGGTATAAATGTTACAAAACTTACTTTCCAAGGGCAAAACATTCCAACTTCACAGTTGAACCTTTAGCTGCTGGAAGAGTTTCTGGAAACTGAACTTCTATTTTCGGTTCATATTCACCCATCACTCCTGTGAATCCACAATACAAAGTTAATGGTTTCAACGTTTCCTTTGGAATTGTCCCATTTTTCTTAAAACTTTTTTTTTTTTTTTTGCTCTGTTTTGAGCTAACTCTTCCTTATGATTTGAATTACTCACTAGCCGTCTGGTAGGTACTTTTAGAAGCAGTGCTACCTTGGGCCAAACGTGCGACATTAATAAATATGTGGGAACTTTGGATTCTGTGATTCCTAAGTTACGGCTTACAGAGCAGTTCTGAGAAAACCACTAGGCCTTTTACATTATATAAAACGAGAGGCTTTTTTATTCTGTATCCAATTTGGACGTTTCTAGTCAAACCGAAATATACAATGTATTATGAGTTCTTAAAATAGCCTAAAGAGCAAAAATTATGGGAGGAAATTTACTTAATGGTACCCTGGTAGCATAGACACCAATCTTAAACTTATTGACTACCAGGAGACAAGAAATGGTAACTTAATAAATGGGAAAGGTCAAATTCAATTATAACTGACTGGAAAGTATTTTGTGGCCATGGCATTGTGCTGTATCAGATACGGGTTTTGCATAAGTGGGACAGTTACCCAAGCTTCCAAATCTGCTTACTCTGCAGTTCATGGGCTCCCTTGAAAAAGTCATTGAGGGGCTGAAGAAACACCTGTTTTCCTTTTTTCCCCTCCAGTTTTATTGAGGTATGACTGACAAATAAACACTGCATGTATTTAGGTTGTACAACGTGATTTTTTTAGGGCGTACGATGTGATGATTTCATATATGTATACTTTGTGAAATGATTACATCAGTCAAGTTAAGATATTTAACACCTCACAATTACTATTTTCAATTTTTAAAATTAATTTTTTTTTCTGTAGTGAGAACACTTAAGATCTACTCTCTAAGCCAATTTCAAGTACACAACACAACGTTACTATATAATCACTGTGCTGGTGAGGGTAGGGGAATGGGGGAGATGTTGGTCAAAGTGTACAAACTTTCAATAATAAGATGAATAAGTTCTGGGGATCTAATGTACACACTTTTTCTTTTAATTTTCTTTAGAGATGCTTTTTAGCCTATAACAAAATATCCAAAGCTTTAATAACCTCAAACTGGCAAAAATAAGGATTGCTGACATCACAGGAACGCAAGGTGAGCCCCAGGCTCAGAGGACCTCGCGTTTGGCTTAATGACCTATTGCCACCATCTTGAAATTCTTCATAAGTTTTGAACAAGTGACTCCTCATTTTCATTCTGCATTGGTCCCTGCAAATCAGGAAGCCAGTCCTGAGTAAGAATTATGTACAGGGACCTATGGTTGATGGAATCATTTTAGCCATTGTACTCATAAATATTTTTTCTGCTGAAAAAAACCAAAATGATAATTCTTCAGGATATACTTTTCACTTCTCTCAATTTGTTTTTTCTTGTATTCGCAACAGCATTTCCACTCAGAATTGCCCCTTGAAACATTTCCTACCATCGGAACGTAGCACCAAAGGAGTTGGAGAACCCAGCACTCTGGCGTTTGTCACCATACTAGTCACCACACACGTGTAATTTCCCACATCCAGTGGTTCCACCTTGGCTATGTAGAGGTGGCCTGTCTCTTGAGAGACGAATCTCCGACTATCTTCTTCGACAAATGATGGATATTCATTGAAGATCCAAGCATATGATAGTTCTAATAAAATTTTTAGAGAAAAGAAATTCCATCATGAAGGAAACTTTTCCAAAGTATATTAAAAATATCTGAAATCACCTTTACTGCAAAGCAAAGCTGAGTGCTTTTACTGCAGGTCACAAAGAGAAACAGTTATGAGACATGATGCTGTGTTCATTCTGCACTGTTACGGAGGTCACTGCTGATTCTTCTAGGAGCGATATTATCACTGTCATCATTATCACCACTCCAGATACCTCCTAACAAGTATCTCTGGCTTCAGTCTTGCTCCCTTTTAATTTGTATCTCCATACGACATGTCCCATGATCTTTTAAAATTACTAATCTCATCACGGCAACTCCTGACATAACGCTTGCAGCAATTCCTCGGTAGTCTCTGGGATAATGCAAAATTGCTTAACATGAAAATGAGACCCTGCACGGTTAGGCCCCTGCTTATGGCTTTAGCAACTGAGAAGCCCAATACTCTTTCTTGCATCTGGGTTTTTATATATGCTGCTCTCGGTCAAGTTAAGATATTTAACACCTCACAATTACTATTTTCAATTTTTAAAATTAAATTTTTTTTCTGTAGTGAGAACACTTAAGATCTACTCTCTAAGCCAATTTCAAGTACACAACACAACGTTACTATATAATCACTGTGCTGGTGAGGGTAGGGGAATGGGGGAGATGTTGGTCAAAGTGTACAAACTTTCAATAATAAGATGAATAAGGACTGCAGTGTCCTTTTTCTCTGTCCAAGGCTTCTTTCCTTTTCAACACCAAACCCCATTCTGTCATAACTTCCAAATGTTTTTCAAAGCTTGGCTCCAACATCACAGATCACCTTCTCAGAGAAGTCTTCCTCAACCGTCATCCTCTGAGTAAGTGCTTCTGTACAGAGCAACTCTATGCTTATACTACTTAAAGGACTTACCACTTCTTATGCAATGATCTATTCACTTATCTGTCCTCCCACCACTTGGTAAACAAATAATGTCAAATTTTATCCTGCCTGCCTTCCCCTCCTAAAATTAGCAAACTGAAACATCCAAGAACATTGAACAGTCCTCAATAAATATTTATTGAGTTAATTACGTTAAAATTATGCTACTATCTCCTACGTCAGGTCCACTATTAGAGTTTTCCTGAACTTTGGGATCAAGGAAAACTAACTTTCCCCAAAGGAACTGTTGTTTTCCTCCTCTGAGATAATGAGGACTAAATAATACTATGCTGCTTTGTTCTAGCTGCCCATATTTTTTAGAAGCAAGTTGTTATTTAAGTATAGTTATTGTGGTTGGTTTATCTGATTCCTTCTTTCGTGGCCCTATTTTCTTTTACAATTCCACTAACCTTACGGCACTGGCTCATACTGTAATGCTTTTCCAAGAGAATCTTTAGAAAATATATGTAATCAAAATCGATTTTAATGAATAACAAGTTCAAAAATGTATTTAAAGCATAATTCCAATGGTGAAGGGTCTTTCTGCTTGGTAGAGGGGGACAGTACGTCAATACAAAAATACAATGAGATATGTGTCAGGACTGGGTGAGAGTTCCTGTGGGTTTCAAGGGAAGGAGTGGTGACATTCTCAGGACTGAAGAACAGGTCTTAAAGAACAGGTGAATATGAAGGGATAAAAGTGCTCCAGGTGGAGGGAAGAGCATGTGCAAGGGGAACAGGGTAAAGGGCAGTTAAGTACCTGATGGAAATGAAACATGACTGTGCCTCTCTTCCACTTTCAAAGCAAATACTGATGATTTCCAAAGGTTAGCAGGTCGATGGCATACTGTGCAGATGTTCAGAAACAATGGTTTGTAATCTCGAACTGATCTTTATGTCATGCTATCATATCAGTAGAGAGTTTCATGAAATTCCACTCAGTCATGTGATAGATCGTGAAATCTAAAGTTGTTTGTTGGATTGTATGAAAAGGAATGTATCTCAAACATCCACTCCACAATTGGCTTCCTGTCTACCCTGATGGTGCTTTCTGTTGCACTACTGCTGAACAAACCACAGAGTTGAAGTAGGCTTAATGTGTTCTGGGATGGTTAAAACTGACAGCTGTAAAAGCAAATAAACCTTTAGGCTCTTCCCTTGGCTCTAAGTATCCAGTCCCATCCCAACATTCCCCACGGCCCCATAACCTCCCCTTGCTTTAAAGGAAGCAAAGCAATCTTATTCTGCTTTCCAAAGTGTTCTATTTATGAAGTGAATATGACTGTACCTCTCCCTTTAATCCAGGGGGAGTAAAACATCTACTGCTCCCTGACATAATAGACCTTAGCTGGGTATTAGAAAAAGTCAATCTTATTAAACTAGTTTATACTAAAGTGAGAATGGCTGATGGAAAAAAACGGATTCAGAAATCCTAAAATCTAATAAATTCATGAAAGAAAATATTATACAGCAAGAAGAATGTATGAACAACAGCTACATGCAACAACTTGGAATAAATACTACCTATGTAATTTTGACTGAAAATGTTTGCTACCAAATAAAACAAGACTGCATTTGTAGTATTTCTTTTAATTCCAAATTAAAATGGATACTACTTAAATATTGTACTATTATTATACTGTTAAAGAAATATTGTGGCAGCTTTGCCTATATGACCTAGTAATGACTGTTAAGAGAAGTAAGGGAAGAATATCAAAATTAAAATCATTTTAAGGCTGCTCCCAAAATGAGGATGAAGAAGTGCATATGCAAGAATCACAGAGTGGACTGTGGTAGACACGGAAGGGTCCCAAGTAGGTCTCAGTTGAGAAGAACCTACTGCATGGCACACTAGTGCATGCGTGCTGTGGCTGCACTTCCCCAGGTTGCTACCTGCTAATGGGGCTCCATGGGGGTGTTAATGCTGGCATTCCTGCAGGATTCCTCATAAGGGCAACTACGGCTTGAGGACTCCCGAACAGAAGGGCCACAATATTTTCAGAACTGTGCTGTGCTCTGGCATTCTTCCTGCGTAAGTTTTCCTCCCCTCTCTGTTCAAAGCTATCAGACCTGAATCTCAGTCTGAGTCTCCCTCTACCCATTTCTGCTCGCTCCCCCCTTATCCTTCACAGGCACTTCCTCAGGTCTTTTTTTTTTTTAACGTCTGATTCTCTGATGCCATCTTGTAGTCTCCTTCTTAGGGGACCTGAACTGACATGGTGTTGCTGAAATTGAGTAACACACTCGCCTGGGTATTAAAAATTGCCCCTCCCCTTGGAGGAAATGTCTGTTTTCACTGACGACCTTTCAGATAACTGTCCCTCTCCCCAACCTGCATCAAGATAGTCCCCTCACCTCATCCCCCAAGCTCTTCAAATATACAAACCAATCCCTGGTTGATTCTTAGTACCTGCCCTCCAGACAAGCCCAGATAAGTCAGCATCCCAGAGTCAGTGTAAGCCTATCCTGAGACCACCACCCAATCCCCCCACCCCAACAAGCAAAGAAGGAAAAATTCCACCATTGACAGAAAGTTCATCTTTCTGGGCTAAGTTACTGAGCAGAAGCCTTAAACCACTGGCTTACAATGGCCTATCTATTGGAATATGATGTAACTAGAATAATACAATGGTCTTCCTCCACTATTTCTTCCAAACACATCCTCAGAAAAGTAAGAGAAAAAAAAAAGATCTTTAACTAACAACACAAAAAACTACCTCTAAGGTTTTGAGCTGGAATAAGCAGAAGAAACAGGAAAATTAGGAAGAAAAACCACTCTGGGGATGGAAAAGGTTGTACTGAAAACAGATTCTGAGACTCAGGCAGGTAACCTAGAAGTAAATGCCCAATACGTGGGTAGAGACATAAATACAACTTTAGGAGAGAGCCTGGGCCTAATAAACGTAGGCAGAACAGTGGCCCCCAGAAGAAGTCTACCTCCTAATCCCTATAGTCTGAACATGTTACCTGGTGGGGCAGGAGGGACTCTGAAGATCTGATTAAACTAAGGATGTTGAGATGGGAAGATTATTCTGGATTATTTGGGGGGGCCCAATGTCACCATAAGGGTCCTTATAAGAGGGAAGTCATTGAAAGGACATGTAATGTCAGAAGCAGAAGTTGTAGTCAGAGGAAGATATTTCAAGATGCTAAACTCTTGGTTTGAAAATGAAGGAAGGGGCCGTAAGTCCAGGAATGTAGTTGGCTTATAGAAGCTGGAAAAGGCAAGAAAACAGATTTTCCCCTTGAGCCTCCAGAAAGACGGCAGACCCGCCAACATCCTGATTTTCCGTCAGGTGAAACTGGTTTTGGACCTTTGGACCTTCAGAACTATGAAAGAATAAATTTGTGCATTTTAAGCTACTAACTTCATGGTAATGCATTACAGCAGCAATAGGGAAATAATATACATGGCAGAGGCAGTCTGCAGATGTGATCAAGTTGAGAATCTTGAAATGGATCTGGGAGGGCAAAAATGCAATCACAAAGGTCCTTATGAGGAAAAAAGAGAGACGGGAGGGTCAGAACTTTGACTAAGAAAACAGAGAACAGGGTGATGGGATTGCTGGCTGGGGGCCAAGATTGCCAAGGAATGCGGGCAGCCTCTAGAAGCTGCAACAGTAAGGGAACAAAGCCCTTGATTTTAGCCCACTGAGACTTCTGTTGGACTTGAAGGGGAGCAGAATATACCACCACAAAATATGTCTCTTTGGCATAAAGATCATTTTAAGTTGATTATTTTTAAGAAGGAGCCGACAGAAAAAGCTCTGAAAACTTGAGTAGAAATTACATTTTTTAAAGAGACGTTTACATTTATAAGGGGAACCTCTGTTTGTAAGGATGCCTGTCTCCCTGTACCAGGAAGAAAAGGATGACTAAACTCTTCTCAATGAAGAAGACAAGAACTTAAATCTGCATAACCACTTTACCCTTGTTTACTGTAGTTTTCCTGACCACCTCCCATAACAGGGCTCTTCCTCCCACACCCCAACGTTTTCTTTTCTTTTATATTTAAGGTGGTGTCTTGCGCCATTTCAGTTATCCTGGGTAACGCCTATGTATATATGAAATACACACACACACACACTACATATATAAATATATATATATATATTTATATATATATATATATATGTGGAGAGAGAGAGAGCTTGGAAGGGTAGAGGGAAAATTATTTTTCCTCCTCCACAGGTTTCTGACCTGCAGGACTACAAGATAATAAACCTGTGGCATTTTGAGCCTTAAAATTCGTGGTAATTTGTTGCAGTGGCAACAGGAAACTAATACAAATGATGATGACAGCTAACAATGAAGTGTTCACTATGTATCAGGTACTAAGTGCTGCAGACACAATTTTCAAAGAAAAGCAAACAACCAAGGACAAAAAAGTGGAGAAAGCCTAAGGAAGAATTAGATTTTACATAATCCGTTTATAAAATCAATACAATTAGGGAGGGGTAATTCCAAAAGTGGTATCAAACTACAATAACCTCAAAGCAAATGAATTAGTGACTGATCGTTCTGTACAAAGATTCAGACCCTTAAAGACGTATGGAAAGAGGGCTTCCCTGGTGGCTCAGTGGTTGAGAGTCTGCCTGCCGATGCAGGGGACGCGGGTTCGTGCCCCGGTCTGGGAAGATCCCATCGTGCTGCGGAGCGGCTGGGCCCGTGAGCCAAGGCTGCTGAGCCTGCACGTCCGGAGCCTGTGCTCCGCAACGGGAGAAAAAGACTTATGGAAAGAAATAAAACCTGTAATGAAAGGTACACAGAATTCTGTAGCACTGACCTACGTTTCTTTATAGATTTTCTCACTGAGATGGAACGAAATATAAGTTTTATGTCTTAGAGTGAAGAGAGAGATCCGCACTATTTCATGTATTGCTTGCATGTCTTTGTTGAAATATATATGGCATCACTCTGACTGAAAACATTAGAAAATCATGTGATTTACTGTGTTCTGAATAAGGTAAAAAATACCTGCCGTAATACTCTCAGAGTTTATTCATCATCAAAATCTGCATTTGCAATAAATGTTCATTGTATACTGCAAAGTAACATATATATCAAATCAGCATTCTTTGGAGACTTTTCAACATCATTTTATGCATGATGATAAATAAAAAGCTATAATAAAAATGATAATTTTATATACTCAAACAAGCTAGGCTTTACAAAACCCTTCCCAACCTCCTGTGTATAATGTGCGTCAGTACACTGTCCCAAAGCTTCTTGGCTGTTGGGCGTTCTATTAACAATGCTCCACGAATATTGGGAATGTGAAATATTTTTTATTAGAGGACAAAGAGGTTTTACCAATCAAAGCCATAAATTAATAAAATGGGGCACTGAAACTGCTTTCTAAAAAGTAATATTTGATGGAGGACATCACTCCTCCAATCACATTCCTTCCTGCGTCACTTAAGTGTAAGGCCAGTCGATTTAACATGAAACATGTCACCTTAGTGTTTACCTGGAAATACATTAATACACATACTACTGACATTTAAGGGTTTACTTCTAGTTCCATTATAAAATTCTATTATGAGGGGTATCTAATCCTTTGTATAGGCATTTTCTAGAAGAAATTCTGTCAAATAAAATTGCAGTTGGGCAAATTTGTGCGAGTAACTTTGGCAATTTTCTGTGGTGCCGAGTGGGAAGTCTGACCTGCTTTTTTAAATATTTAAACATATTTAAGTATGTTTAAATAAAACATATTTAAAAGGGTCTGAGAGCTTGCTTGATGTCATCAAGATTTTTATCTTGATTTTAACTGATTCATACAAGTTGGGAAGGAAATTTTGCTATAGAGCTTACACATGACACCACATTGATGGAGGGTCTGGGACACACTCAAAAATCTAAAATGTAGAAAACTGAAGACAATTTAGGTTTCAAAGAAGAACAGACAGATCAATGGTTAGGAATGAAAAGTCTGTACCTCGAAGCAGAAGGGGTCTATCACCACTTCTGTCATTTCAGTGTCTTGTCTTTCAAAAGCTTTTTTGTAAGTTGTTGCTTTGGTGACAACATTATTTATATAGGTTTCCTTGCTTAGCCCAGGAAGGTCTGCCTAATCCATTCTGATTCAGAGTACTAACAAGCCGGGCTTGTAAAGGTTCTAAGATTAGGAGAACAATGATCAGGGAGGGAAAACACTAAAGGTGACATTTCTTTCCTCCTTTCATACTTGGGGGACCATGGGTCAGCAAGGAATGACTAGGAGGTCAAGCCCAGACTGCTGCCTGCTTTGTAAACTACATCTTTTGGAACAAACTCACGCACATTCAATTGCTATTGTCTAGGGCTGCTTTCAGGCTGTAAGAGTAGAGTGAGTAGCTTCGACAAAGACTATGTGGCCCGTGAAGCTTAAAAGATTTATCTGCTCTTTAAAGAAAAAGTTTGTCGACTCCTGTTCTAGGTTAATATTATCTCCAGACCAAATTATGAGTTTGGCAATCTTTTAAGATCCCTTGTCTTATTTATTTTTCCTCCTCTTTTCTTTATAGGGCTGTCATGTTGTCCTACCTTTGTGAAAAAATATTTCACAAAGGTCATGCGAGACCGTTAGCCTCTTGCACTCCACATTTCTCTGTTCCTCTCTCTTGCTTTAGTCGCTACCATTAGGGACTACATACCAACCATTCCACTGTGTAATAGAAGCTTCCAAGAAATAAAGCAGCCCTGTGCCCACCACTTTTAGTTCTACTATTTTCTTTTAGGAATGGGGAGTATTTTCAGTGGGTACCCACATCTTCCATCACATTCTGACTGGGGTAGGCACTGACATCCTTGTCTCATTTTTAAGCTTCTGCCAGGGAAGCTCCTCTCCTAACAAGGGCCTTCATCTCTCTCCTCGTACCTTGGCTGCTAAAAGTGATACGGTGCCAAAGTGAAGCTCTTTCTTCCGTATTTGTTGAGGCAAAAATGTGTGGTGCCCTCTAGAGGCTATTTGTATTTTTGCTTGTATATACACATTCTTCCTTTCTCTCATGAAGAACATTTATTTATTTTTCCAGTGACCCTCCTCTCTCTCATCCTTAGTTCAAGTTGTTTTGGTGGGATTGTCTCCTTGCTGCAAGTAAATTTCAAGATGAGGAAATACAAGTAGGAGCTTGACACTCAATACCTGATGCCTAGAAATGATTTGGGGTTAAGGCGGAGACGGACTAGCAAAGACATCGGCAAGCCATTTAATGACATACTTCCTTTACAGAAGTAAGGCGTTGCTACAGAAAGTGGTTCAGACATTCACTAGAGAAGATGAGATCTACCAAGGACAGGATGGAGTTACCGTGATGCTTTATAAAGACAGGACAAGACCTTCATGCCACAGACCCAAACTGCAGTTACGTATTCCCCAGCTCGTATGAGGACTTGCTGGTATCGAGCTGACACTCAACTCAGGAGTGCCCCAAAATGGCAGATTCAGAACTTAAGGTAGGAGAGACTTTGGGAATATAATGCATTTCTCCTGGGCTTCCTCATTTTTATTATTAAAATGTACCTTTCCAGAGGAGTTCAGAGACCCTGAAAATGTCAGCAAGCGATTTTAAGATCAGCTCTAAACCCAGATGTTGCCAACACTAGAAGCTTCGCTGCCGCCACCTGTTTGTGCAGCTAAAAGAAAACGCTTTGTAATAAACACATTTTTGCACACTGCTACGCTTGATACAATGCGCACTTGGGTGCACACATCTTAAATATATGCCCAATCCTTCTGGCCAGGTTTGCACTTGCTTCATCACTTATACTGAATAATGGACATTTTTTTTTAATGACTTCAGTGACAGTAAATAACATTTTCTTTTTAAGTGCAGTCCAGGAGAAGTGAAAGAGTCCTACAGCTCATGCGAGTGCTAATTGGAGCCAATTATAATTTGATTGACCTGCCTTGCTTATTAAAATGATATGCAAAATGTACACTGCCCTTGCAAAATGGAAATTTTCTTCACTGCAAGCTACCTGTGAGAAGCCCACCCTTTAATGACTCCAAAGGTGGTGCTTCTGGGTTGTAACTCACACATGAACTCTCAGAAGCTAATTCCAGAGAGGGATTTCACTGGGCTGCAAATAATACAAAAGAAGTCTACGGAGGGGGAAAATGTGCGATAAAATAAATGAAATAATTAAGGGCTAGCGAATAAAGAAGCATCACAGTAGCTCTGTCCATTCCTCATGAGGTCTCATTTTCTTTTATGAAAATTAAAATGATTTCCTTAAGGAATGTCATGGGGACTTGCTATTTCCCTTCTTGCCATGTGGGTGATTTTTTAAAGCAGAATAAATGTTCATTTTCACTGGTAAATAGAAATGAAGTCATTAGCAGAAGATAAAGTCGTTCTGCCAAGTCACAGGGGTCTTCCAAGTGGGGACAACAAATGAGTCCTCAGGAAGCTGGAGAAATTCATGTTTCTCCTTCCCTCCCTGTCCAGCCTCCAGAGACACACACAAAGGCACACTCAAACCCACACTCTGTCATATACACACACACACAAAGTGGTACTACTACTTAACTATTACTAACATATCAAACTGTTCATCAAAATAGGGTTAAATACCACCTAAAAATGTATTTTAAAATGGATCTTCACCCTTCCCGATCTAGCTCTTCTGAGTAACACATTTTAGAAAGTGGTGGTTCCATTATAAATTATACTACTAAAATAGTCCTAAGTCACCTGATTAAAAAAACAAATCAAACCAAAATCAAATGAGTCCACGTCACATAAATATTTGATTATGGAAGGATGTGCAATTATGTCTGAATAACTGAAATGAACATGGTGACAAAGAACAGGGCCCGAAGAAATCAGTCACCAGAAGTAATTCCCTTCCTTCAAATCTGTAGGGCTCTATAAACGCCAGTTTCTTTAGGCGCTAAAGGATATGCTCTGGAGATTTCACAGCCACCTCAGGTTCAAGTCAAATATAGATAGTAGTTTGCAGGCTTTCAGAAAAGTGACAGATGACAGAGTCAGAAAAATACCTTTTAGACCACTTCACGTTTCCCTGCCTGCTATGCTAAATAACACGTGTATAAAGGCATACATCGCTTTATTGAGTTTCACTTTATTTTGCTTCGCAGATATCCTATTTTTTCCAAATTGAAAGCTTGTGGCAACCCTGTGTTACCTGTGTCTGTTGGGGCCATTTTTCTAATAGCATTTCCTCACTTCCTGTCTCTGTGTCACATTTTGGTAATTCTTGCAATATTTCAAACTTTTCATTATTATTATATTTATTATGGGGAACTGTGATCACTGATCTTTTATGTTACTACTGTAAGCGTTTAGGGCATCCACATAAGACAGCAAGCTACTGGGGCCCAGGGCAGGCCACCCCAAAATATGCCTCGATGGCATACTGATTATTTTGAATTAAATTAAATGGCCAATGCAAGAGGTACACTCTGAGCCTCTTTTCTATCTCCCTGAAAGCAGGAAATACATTTCTCAGGTGAAAGGTACATTCCCCGTATCTGGAGGTAGAAGGACACACCCTTATCACCAGAGACAGTAATCCTGGGCCAAGAGGCCTGTATAAACAAGCCTTGTTCCTTTGTTATTTTACTACCCCAAGCCCACACTCTAAGTTCTTCACTAATGAAGAACCCAAAGCCGAAGTTGCTTTGCCCTGTCATTTCTTCTCAGATTTACTGTTTTTTTTCCCAACACTTATAACAGCTGCTTGTTGTGGCCACTTCTTAGGTCCCATTTCTATGAGACCTTTGTGCACATGAATCAAAATGTGTTTCTTTTCCTCTTGTTATTCTATCTTGTGTCAATTTTACGATTAGTGCAGCCACAAGAACCTAAAAGAGTAGAGGAGGGAAATTTCCCCTACCAGCTGCACCACCACCCACCCACCCCGCCATTTGCCCGTCTCTCTCCCTCTTCTCAGGCCTCCTTCTTTCCTGACACACAACAGTATTGAAATTAGGCTAATAACCCTACAACGGACTCTTAGATATTCAAGGGAAAGGAAGAGTCACACGTCTTTCACTCTAAATCAAAAGGGAGAAATGATTAAACTTAGAGGAAAGCACATGGCAAGCTGAGACAGGCACAACTTCTTGCACAAGTTAGGAAGTTGTAAAGGCAAAGAAATGGTTCTTGAAGGAAATTATCAGTGCCAGTCCATTGAATACACGGATGATAAAAACCCAAACAGCCTTACTGCTGATATGGAGAACGTTTTTGTGGTCTGGATATAAGATCAAACCAGCCACAATATTCCCTTACGCCAAAGCCTAACCCAGAGCAAGGCTCTAATTTCTCTTATATGCTATGAAGGCTGAGTGAGGTGAGGAAGCTGCAAAAGAGAAGTTTGAAGCTAAAAGAGCTTATTTCAGGAGGTTTAAGGAAAGAAGTCGTCTCCGAAACATAAAAGTGCAAGGTGAAGCAGCAAGGGCTGATGTAGAAGCCACAGCAAGTTATCCAGGGGATTTAGCTAAGATAATAATTTTAAGTGGCTACACTAAACAACAGAATTTCAATGTAGATGAAACAGCCTTATGTTAGAAGAAGATGCCACCTAGGACTTTTATAGTCAGAGAAGAGAAGTCAATGCCTGGCTTCAAATCTTCCAAGGACAGGCTGACTCTCTGGTTAGGGGCTAATGCAGCTGGTGACTTTAGGTTGAAGCCAATGATCATTTACCATTCTGAAGATCCTAGGGCTTAAGAATTATGCTCAATCGACTCTGCCTGTGCTCTATAAAGGGAACAACAAAGCCTAGATGATGGCACGTCTGTTTATAACAGGGCTGACTGAATACCTTAAGCCCACTGTTGAGACTTACTGCTCAGAAACAAAGACTCCTTTCAACATATGACTGCTCCTTGACAATGCACCCAAGAGCTCTGATGGAGATGTACAATGAGATTCATGTTGTTCATGCCTGCTAACCCGATGTCCATTCTGCAGCCCATGGATCGAGGAGTAATTTCAACTTTCAAGTATTATTATTTCAGAAATACATTTTGTAAGACCACAGACGCCATAACAGTGATTCCTCTGATGGATCTGGGCAAAGTCAATTGAAAACCTTCTGGAAAGAAGTCACCATTTTAGATGCCATTAAGAAGATTCATGACTCATGAGAAGAGGTCAACATATCAACATAAACGGGAGTTTGGAAGAAGTGGATTCCTACCCTCATGAGTAACGTTGAGGGATTCAAGAGTTCAGTGAGGGAAGTAACTGCAGCTGTGGTGGAAACAGTGCGAGAACTAGAATTAGAAGCCGAGCCTGAAGATGTGACTGAATTGCTGCAATCTCATGATAAAACTTGAGATGAAGGGTCAAACAGATGAAGGGTCGCTCCTTACGGATAAGCAAAGAAATTCGTTTCTTGAGAAGAAATCTACTCCTGGTGAAGATACTGTAAAGACTGTTGAAACAACAACAAAAGATTTAGAATATTACATAAGCTTGGTTGATGCAGGGTTTGAGAAGCCTGACTCCAATTTTGATAAGAAGTTCTACTGTGGGTAAAATGCTATCAAACAGTACTGCATGCTACAAAGAAACCATCCTTGAAAAGAAGAGCCAATTGATGAGGCAAACTTCATTAAGAACAAACTGCCGCAGCCAACCCAACCTTCACCAACCACCACCCTGATCGGTGAGCAGCCATCAGCATCGATGCAAGACCCTCCACCAGCAAAGAGATGATGACTCACTGAAGACTCAGACGATGGCTGGCATTTCTTAGCAATAAAATGTTTTTAAATTAAGGTTAAAACTTTTTTTTTAAGAAATAAAGCTAGGACTCCCCTAGAGGTCCAGTGGTTAAGACTCCACACTTCCACTGCAGGGGGCGTGGGTCCGACCCCTGGTCGGGGAACTAAGATCCCGCATGCCGCGTGGGGTGGCCAAAAAAAAACAAAGTTAGTAGAAGTAAAGCTATTGCACACTTAATAAACTATAGCTTAGTACAAACGTATCTTTTGTATGTACTGGGAAACCAAAAAACTCGTGTGATTCACTTTACTGCACTATTTGCTTATTGTGGTGATCTGGACCAAACCCGCAGTATCTCTGAGGTCTGCCTCTAGGCACGTCTACTGACAATTGTCCCTAAAATGCAATAAATTTTATGGTTGCTAACTTTAATTAATTTCTTTCCTTTTGCTTTTTTCAAACAAGAAACAATGATAACAGAAGTGTTAAAGAGCACTGGCTCCTTCTTTTCGGCTCTAAATATATTTACCGGAAACAACACGAAGAAATACAAAACCACCATCTGCTCGCTCACTCAGACATTTCTCTATAAAGCGCTTCTAATAAAGGAGACAGGTTTCCTCTTGAAAAGGAACGGCAGCAATCACGTGAGTATTCTTCAGCCAACATGATGAAAAGCTTTTCTTTCCAAGAAGCAAATATGTAGATCCTCAGTATAAAAGCATTAGATCTGGCCTTGATCAAAGTCAAGAATAAACTTATCTAGAAATTTTAACGTGCTTGACATAAACGTTCGTTGATCCTCTTTCAACGAGAGGGATACTGAACTTCATTCCTTTAACTTCTAATTCAATATTACATCTTCTTTTTATATTTATTATTGCCTTTTTTTTTTTTTTTTTTTTTTTTTTGCGGTACGCAGGCCTCTCACTGTTGTGGCCTCTCCCGTTGCGGAACACAGGCTCCAGACGCACAGGCTCAGCGGCCACGGCTCACGGGCCCAGCCGCTCCGCGGCACGTGGGATCTTCCCGGACCGGGGCACGAACCCGTGTCCCCTGCATCGGCAGGCGGACTCTCAACCACTGCGCCACCAGGGAAGCCCCAATATTGCATTTTTATTTTCAGAAT
Source organism: Phocoena sinus (assembly GCF_008692025.1). NCBI lineage: Eukaryota > Metazoa > Chordata > Mammalia > Artiodactyla > Phocoenidae > Phocoena > Phocoena sinus. The sequence continues at coordinate 16,385,608 of NC_045773.1, read as the reverse complement.
AAATTCATATTAAACAAGTTGTCCTGCTGATTTACCCTGCTTACTTTGATTCTTTTCCCTTTACATTACCTGAGGTGATATAAAGATCTCTTCTGTCAATTACATTTCAGCAGTTAATGTCCCGTTATAAGCAAGAGGAATGCATCTGTTTTACTGTGTATCTAGTTACTGTGTGGGATGCCCGTCCGCTGCTTCTACACAGTTTTGCTGTCTTTTTTGAGACCATATGTCGTACAAGCCTCTTGGAATTATTGAAACTGCTCATATTTGCTTTACCACGTTTTCCTTCAACAACATATCTTCTGGGACACTTAGGAGCATGTTTATTTCTCTCATTCCTTAATTTTATTAATTCAACTAGTTGACCTTCAACTGGCATGCGATGAAGGACTTTTCTAGCTTTCAATGTGAATGTGTTAAATCAAAGAGGACTTGGCGCACCATGTTCCAGATCAGAGCTATATTTTATTTCTGTCGACCATAGACACTTACAATACTTGGGCTCTGATAAAAATAATAAATTTTATCACTTTTCTTCGGAGAAAGATTTTCAAATTCCAGTTAGAGAATCTCTTTTTGCACCACTTGTTCACCAGAGAACATGTAAGAAGGCAATATGATGGGTCTTAGCCCTAAGGATTCGGTCATCAACCCCTAGGCCCCAGGTGACTTGTAATGGTTACAGTTACACGGCACATGGAACCTGTTCTGTCCTTTCTCCAAATTTCCTTTCAGCCTCTTATACATGAAGATATGAAGGGAAGATTCTCTATTTCTTAACAAGGAGAAGCAGCAAATATAACATGGATAATGGAAACTAAAAAAGCCTGAAGTACTGTTTAAGGACATAACACTGTTTGACCAAGCTGTCTCTCTGATTGGAAGAACAGCATGAAATAAGTTTATGGGGGCATTTTTTTTTTTCTTTGCGGTACGCAGGCCTCTCACTGTTGTGGCCTCTCCCGTTGCGGAACACAGGCTCCGGACGCGCAGGCTCAGCGGCCACGGCTCACGGGCCCAGCCGCTCCGCGGCACGTGGGATCTTCCCGGACCGGGGCACGAACCCGTGTCCCCTGCATCGGCAGGCGGACTCTCAACCACTGCGCCACCAGGGAAGCCCCAATATTGCATTTTTATTTTCAGAATAAATTCATATTAAACAAGTTGTCCTGCTGATTTACCCTGCTTACTTTGATTCTTTTCCCTTTACATTACCTGAGGTGATATAAAGATCTCTTCTGTCAATTACATTTCAGCAGTTAATGTCCCGTTATAAGCAAGAGGAATGCATCTGTTTTACTGTGTATCTAGTTACTGTGTGGGATGCCCGTCCGCTGCTTCTACACAGTTTTGCTGTCTTTTTTGAGACCATATGTCGTACAAGCCTCTTGGAATTATTGAAACTGCTCATATTTGCTTTACCACGTTTTCCTTCAACAACATATCTTCTGGGACACTTAGGAGCATGTTTATTTCTCTCATTCCTTAATTTTATTAATTCAACTAGTTGACCTTCAACTGGCATGCGATGAAGGACTTTTCTAGCTTTCAATGTGAATGTGTTAAATCAAAGAGGACTTGGCGCACCATGTTCCAGATCAGAGCTATATTTTATTTCTGTCGACCATAGACACTTACAATACTTGGGCTCTGATAAAAATAATAAATTTTATCACTTTTCTTCGGAGAAAGATTTTCAAATTCCAGTTAGAGAATCTCTTTTTGCACCACTTGTTCACCAGAGAACATGTAAGAAGGCAATATGATGGGTCTTAGCCCTAAGGATTCGGTCATCAACCCCTAGGCCCCAGGTGACTTGTAATGGTTACAGTTACACGGCACATGGAACCTGTTCTGTCCTTTCTCCAAATTTCCTTTCAGCCTCTTATACATGAAGATATGAAGGGAAGATTCTCTATTTCTTAACAAGGAGAAGCAGCAAATATAACATGGATAATGGAAACTAAAAAAGCCTGAAGTACTGTTTAAGGACATAACACTGTTTGACCAAGCTGTCTCTCTGACTGGAAGAACAGCATGAAATAAGTTTATGGGGGCATTTTTTTTTTTCTTTGCGGTATGCAGGCCTCTCACTGTTGTGGCCTCTCCCGTTGCGGAACACAGGCTCCGGACGCGCAGGCTCAGCGGCCATGGCTCACGGGCCCAGCCGCTCCGCGGCATGTGGGATCTTCCCAGACCGGGGCACGAACCCGTGTCCCCTGCATCGGCAGGCGGACTCTTAACCACTGCACCACCAGGGAAGCCCATGGGGGCATCTTTGAAAGAAAGAAGTACTTCTGCATTGAGTCTCAGGATTTGAGGTTTAAACTTGACTTTCTCTCATCCTAGGTATGTGCCTTTGGTAAATTCACTTAAAATCTCTGGTCTCAGTTTCTTCTCTTCTATGAAAAATGACAGGGTCACGTAAGATTGCCCTGGATGCCAACCTGTGGGTTGTATGAGATTGCCCTGGTTGCTAACCTATAGGATATGGGTTCTTTGGGAATTGTGGAATTGCCATAAGATTAGAGAATCCACATGCAAACTTCACATTACAAAATATATAAACAGATCCTGCTGTTTAAAATGTGAGAGCCATACTGTGATTAACAAAAACATATATTCAATTAAAAAGTGTTACTGAAGTCACTGTGACTTTTGGGTATCATGTACTTTCTCTCTCAAAAATACAAAAAGCAACAGAAATAGCTGAGTACTTACTGCGAGCCAGATACTGCTCTTAGCAACTTAAACATATTACCTTATTTAACTTCACAAAAGTCTATGAGGCAAGTACTATTAACATACATTTTACACAGACGAGGCAACTAAGACAATTAAGGAAGTCCCAGGTAATAAGTAATGTTAGAAGGATTTGAATCCAGGCAATGTGGAACAAAAGCTAACCCATTACACAGGGCTGTCTTCTCTGTGTAGTGTCTAAATAATGTGACAATAGTAAAATTTTGACAGTTAAGAGGAATCCATAAATTCAAAAGGGTTGAAGACTATTGGTGTTTCAGATTCCTTTTATCCCTTAAATATTCTCCTTTACAAGTTTTATTTTAAGAAAAGACAGTCTAGGGTAGAGGTTAAAAACAAAAGTTATTGGAAAAAACAAACAGCAATAAACCATGACTGAGATCCATCCCTGGTTCTGGTATCTAAAGCTATGTAACCAAGGGGCAAGGCTCTTTTCTTCTCCACACCTCAGTTTCCTTGTTTGTAATATAAAGATAATAGTAGTACCTACCCCATAGTTTTGGTTGTGGATTAATTAAGAGATATATACAAAGTATTTACAGACATGCATGACAATTAGTGAGGGTTCAATAAATGTTTGTGGCTATTGTTTTGCTCTTGTTTGACTGTCCTCTGTGGGGATCCTACAAAGAAGTTAAACATGCAAAACGCAGGTTTTGTGGAGGAAGCAGAGAGGCAGGACCGCATAACACAGACACTGCAGCCCATCCAGATCCAAGCAGGAAAGATGTCATTTTCACTGCAGATCTAGGGAGCAGATCAAACCAACTGGAAGTGCTTAAGGTGCTGGTAGCAGAGGGCAAGGCAAACAGGGCTCAAACAGGTGTTTATGCTTTTATGGACAGTGAGAAGCTCTAAAATGAGACCATGCACGAAGATATTTGACTCCTATCACCAGCTAGGTTGAGCGATGGGAGTTGCTTGTGGACAGTGTTTTGATGTACTTTTAGGAGACACTGAGATATGCACTGCTGGATATATAATTACTATATCACGTATGAAAAACAGAATGGGAGCTTGGCAAGAATAAAGTTTCCTCAAACAAAAGAATGGACAGAACTGGACAGAGCAGATTAAAATCATTATATAGCACAACCAAGATTAAAGTTTACTCTGAAGAGAAAATATAAGCCAAGGTAAGTGTGCTGAAAAAATCATCTGGTCTCACTTGAAAAGAAAGGTAATAGGAGCAAATACTGATGTGGAGAAGTATTCAAAATGCAAGCATGACAAAATGCAGCATCCTTTCTGCTCAATTAATCAGATGAGCTAAGTGTGCCACAAAAACGAGGCTTCACAGTACAGGTGGTGTCAAGTGAGCTGGGGAGTGGGTACGCTGCTCTGCAGAGTGCTGAAAGCTAGCAATGAATTGGAGTTCTATTTCTAACTTGCTCTTGGAATATTTCCATATGGGAATAATCATTTCTAAATATCAACTGACTGTATGCAATCTTAAGTCAAAGGAGCACCTCCTGACATCTCTATGAGGATATTGAGAGAAGGTTTTGCCTTTAAAATTGCAAGGGCTGTTAATTAAATGCTCATCGGTGTGCCATTGTTTTGAGATGTATACAGATATTAAATGAAAATGAGAACAGAGGGAATTCCCTAGCGCTCCAGTGGTTAGGACTCAGCGCTCTCGCCGCGAGGGCCTGGGTTTGACCCCTGGTGGGGGATCCCACAAGCCGCATGGTGCGGCCAAAAAAAAAAAAAGAAAAACAGTGGTTAAAGGGACTTCCCTGGTGGCGCAGTGGTTAAGAATCTGCCTGCCAATGCAGGGCACACAGGTTCGAGCCCTGGTCCGGGAAGATCCCACATGCCACGGAGCAACTAAGCCCGCGAGCCACAACTACTGAGCCCGTGTGCCACAACTACTGAAGCCCGCATGCCTAGAGCCCGTGCTCCACAACAAGAGAAGCCACCGCAATGAGAAGCCCGTGCGCCGCAACGAAGAGAAGGCCCCGCTCGCCGCAACTAGAGAAAACCCGCGTGCAGCAACAAAGACCCAAGGCAGCCAAAAAGAAATTAAATAAATAAAAGTAAAATGAGAACAGGTCCCCATCCCACTCAACTTGTGAACCTTGATGACGACATAATGACACAGGTAGGAAAAGAAACAATTTATAGTTAATATTCTAATATCATACACATAAAATGGGACCCCAGTAATTAAGAATGTTCTCTACTTTTCTTTAGCTGATGAACTGTCATCCTGGGGTTAAAGGGAGAATGTTTAAAGGCAGATGATCAGGCCAAATTAGTTCTCCTGGCTGACGGGTGAGTCAGGATGGTTTATTCTAGGCTCTCTGAATAGCCAGAAAATAGCCCATCCCAGTGCCAAGATGGTTTCTGATAAAAACCATATCGCTGAATTAAAATTAGCCTAGTGTTCCTCAAAAGGTAGGCACCTAACAGATAGTAAAAAACAAATAAATTAATATGGACAAATTTTAAAAGGAACATGAATTTAAATAAAAGTCTACATTGCAAATGTTTATGAGAACTTAACACGTTAGAAGTTTACTGAGTATATTAAACATCTTGGGAATATTAATTATATAATTTTTATGATCAGATACATTCAAACTGAGTGGCTGTCAAATCACTGATTTTAGCATTTCAAGTATTTTAAATATGGCTCAAAAAATCAGTGTCAGAAAAAGTATAGCATATGAATACTCAGAGATGTTTCATAATTGTTTTAAAAAGGAAAAGAAAGAAACATACACAGAAAATAGCTTTTACAACCCAGTAGTATATTTATCTTTATTAAAAACTTTCCTACCCCCCAAAATTTTTAAAATAAATCCTAATTTTTATATTTAACAAGTGTTTCCTGAAAAGTTATACTCTAAGGGGCAGCTAAAATAGTCTTTGGATACACAATATAGGTCACCCATTTTTCTTCACAGGACATCTCACAAAATTGCCTACAGGCACACAGGCAAGAGAAAACTGACTGGCCTTTACAATCTCAACAAAGAAAGCACTCTTGTAGGCCACGTGGCAGAAAGTCCTGGATAAAACCAGGGAAATCAGATTTTATAAGGATTTATCCTTTACTTACACTTACTTCAGAGAAAAGGATGGCTAGTCCATCAGACGCTCCTTTTTTCATCTCTTAGGTTAGTTATCAAGTTTTAATTTGATTATTGAAGCTAATTCCCTCTGTTTTCTATATTAGAGATCAATATACATACTCTTGGCAGTTATCCCAAACAACTGATTAATTTTTCAGTTTGGATTCAGTCTGTTAATGTGAAGCTTCAACTGACTTTGTATGCAAGTTATTGGCAGAAGAAATTAAGGCATCTAAAATATAATTTTAACTATTAAAACTATTGACCCTTATCTCTCAACTATTGTATGTTAAAGTAGATACCTTACAGATAAACTTACGGAATTACATTCGCTTTAACATTTGCAGGAAGACTAAATTAAATTAAATTACCCTGATATTGTCACTGAATTAACAGGCTGGATTCAATTTGGGAAGTTAACACGCTGCTCTATAAAGGAAGAGTCTACTAGTTACATGAGAGGAAACAGGTATCCCCCTTTCTCATGGGACGAGTATTTCTGACTCTTATAGTCTATTTAAAAACCACTTCTTACAACTATGTTAAAAAAAAAATAACTCACATAAGGGCCATGACTTTATTTTTGTGCTTCATGCTATGCTCTGAGAAGTAGTATGTACATGAGAAGAGTATCTCTTAGTAATTTTAATCCCATTTTACTGATGAGAGTATTGAGGCCCATAAAGGTTAAGTGAGATCTCATACATAGTAAGGGAGGAAAGCAAAGATGAACCGAGCCTGGTCCCCAAGTCCCTGCTCTTAAAATTTAAGCAGCTTCGCACCCACTAACTCAGACTTGCCACCATTATCCCTTTTTCCTCTTTAATCCAAGCTCTGTTCTAAATGCCAAAGATAAAAGGGAGAAATTGAAGGCCTAAAATTTAGATTCCGAGCCTAATGACTTGGAAGGAAACCTTATTATTCTCTCTGAAATAAATAAGGCACTCCTGGAAGAAGTAATTAAGATTCCGGGGAACAAGCATGGTAATAACTTGTAGGAGTCAACATACACCCCTACCTTTCTTCATATCTCTTCTTTTAAACTGATCCCCTATTCACATGTCTCCCCTCTCACTGTAGCTAGATGGTACCAGGAATTATATGCAATGATCTTCAAAAAGTACTTTGTGAAGTACTAGGAACAAAATTGTCATTTATTAGCCAAGTTGATCTCATTAAGGAGCATCACTCTGACCGTCGACGTGCAGCTGTAACAGAGCTGGATTCCCAGATCCCTCAGTACTTGACCTGGGTGGGACAGAGGCCCAGAATGCCAGCTTTTGTTAAAGGGTTTGACTAAATAGAAGAAAAATGTTAAACAGCCCTAACAGCGCGTCATTTTATACTTTCTCTCTCTGCTGAGAGTCTGCTTTTTTTGGAGAAAAGGCTATTTCATGACAGAATAGTTGGTTCTGATTCCACAGTTTTCTATGTCAATGTTCCTTCTTCCATGAGGCCCCAAGAATGCTTTGAGCTGCATTGTGAAAAAAAAAAAAATTCAAGCAATAGACTCAACCCATTTGGGAGCTCCACAGCCCAGTCTAAAAATTAGGCACCAGAAACAAAGCAGAAGTCACAGAAGGAAAGGAGTCCTTCCTCCGAGAATGGCACAAGGTCACTGTCATCACCGCCATGAACAGACCAACCTCAGCGGGCCAGGCAACGTGGGCTAGCCTGACGCCTCCCCTAGTGTACAGTATCCACCCACTCACCTGTTCTTCAGATCCCTACTTAACACTTACAGACGCTTTCCCGACACAAATTACACCAGTATAAAGGTGGTAATGGGATAACAATAAAAGTCAGGTTTAGCAGTGTTCAGACAAATGGGTAAACATAACTGAGCCATCAGAGTTATGTTACAAACGTTAATTTAGGCAAAAAGGTAGGATTATTAAGGCATCGTGTGCTCTGAAAGTATTCCCTTTCACATTTATTAGTTTCTCTGCCACGACTCTATTTATCAAAGTATAATAAGAGCCCATTCGTGGTCATGAATTACGGGAGACGGGTCTTAACCAGAGGAATTAAACACGTAACAGCCTGTGATATGAATGAAGGTGTTTTAATAACTTGGGGTTTGGCAGCCCAATAAAACATTATGATCATCTTGGGATTCACGCTGAAGTTAGCAGCCCTGTTTAATGCAAACAGGCTCCACGTGAATAATCTATCCTTGCCTAACTACGTTTCCTCCTTAAAATGATATGAGTTCAGATTAAAGAACATATGAAGGCATATCATTATCACAGACATAAAATTGCTAAGCATGTGGACATTCTGTAAACAGTAAATACCTGTTTCCTGGGTTGGGAGGCTGTATTAAGTAGTGCTCAAGAGGATCAACTCTGACTCTGCTGCCCATCAGCTACATGACCTTGAGCAAGGTCACCTTACTTACCATCTCTGAGCTTCCATGTCCTTATCTGTGAAATGGAGAAAATAATACCCTGACCTTTATGAGGCTGTTGTGAAGATTACATTACTTAATATACCTCAGTGGCTCAAACTAAATGCTCAATAAATGTTAGCTATTACTATAGTTTATTCCTTGTGTTATTATTTTGCACTCTCCTACTGGATCTGTGAGAAAGACAGTGCCCTCTAATTTCGATGACAATTGTTATGTGACTTTACTCATGTAAGTAGAGATCAGCTGTGGAATGACAAAGAGGGGATGAAGAGGAATGGAAAAAGGGACGAAGAGGAAGTAAGAGGGAGGGGGAAGTGAGGAAGGAGAGAGGGCAGAAAAAAAGGACAGAGTCTAAACCAGGGTCTAGGAATGTAGAGTATTTAATTCAGGGGGATTAATTAAAAAGCATTACTCTAATGGAGAGGGCCGTGCTTGGGCCAAGGAGGGTTACCGGTGGAGAGAATTAGAGGTGACAAGGCAAGGGGAGAAGGCCCATGGCTCTCCTTGTTCTACTGACACCTCCTCCCTCCTCATCGTTTCTTTCCTTCCTTCCTTATTTATTTTCCTCCTTTTTTCCCCTTTCTGCTTCCCTCCTACCCTCCATCCCTCCCACGCTCCCTCTCTCCTTCCTCCTTTCCTTCATTCACCCAAGAAACGTTTATTCAGGAGTCATTAAACCCTTAGAACATCATAAAAGTGCATTCTACATAAACCTCAACAACAAAAACCAAAGGACTAGGTATCAGGTAGAGAGGGTATTGCATAGGCGATCAAGACAGAGAGAATCCAGTGACAGTACATGTGTCAGTGTATAGTAACTAACAAGTTAGAGGAATTCTCTGTTCTCAGGGAGCCTATATTTTAGCAGTGGAAGATACTCTTATTAATTAACAAACACAAAAATTTATATCAGAATCATATCATTTGATGAGAGCTGCTATGAGCAAAGTGCCAGAAGGTGCAAGAGAGAGAACTCCTTTGGACAGGGTGCTCAGCAACAGGGTTTAATTCCCTAATTTTTGAATTGAGATTTAGCATTCATCCACAGAGTGCACCATTCTAAGTGCACAACAGGGTGAGTCTTTACATTTGTATACACCTGTGCAACTATCACCAAGATCAAAGTCCAGAACATGCTCAGAGATTTGGTTTATGTACTTTCGTTTTTCATAAATGATACTGTGTTATATATCTAACTCTCTTAATTTTTTTTTTCACCAGGCACTATTTTAACACCTATCTCTACTGCACTTTTCACCTGTGCCTTCTAACCTCTGTACGTACTCTGTGATGGGCATCAACCACATGTCTACTTATCCTCTAACCCAGTAATGGGTCCAAGGTTGCTTCCAACATTCCAGACGTCTAAAGAATACTGAAAGGAACATCCTCAAACATGAATGCTTACTGAACTATATGACCTTTTTCAGTTCCTGAGTAGAAGCAGAAAGTTGCTCTCTGAATCTCCAAGAAGAATAATTTGACCAATGCCTGACTTCTTTACAGAACGCTCACCACTCTGTGCTCCCACCAGCAGTTCACATCTGACTGTTTTTTAAATTTAACATGCTCTGACATCTCAGAATTTAGAAAATCTTTTCACACAACTCTAAAACTTCTGGATTTCCTCCTCTTAAATTCATCCTTCCTTCCCTGGGGCGTGTTTTTCAAAGTGTGTGGCTGTCCCTTTCTTGATGATTTGCAAGAATAGTATTATTAAGGAGGTAACACTTAAGCTGAGATGTGATTGACAGGGAGGAGAAGGCAGAGGGTACATCCTAGACAATGGCTGTCAGGCAGGACTGAGGCTGCTGTGTAGAAGGAACAGGGAAGACCACCAGTGTGACTGGAACACAGTGGGAAAGGGGGCAAGGGAGGCAGATGAGGTCTGAGAGGGAGAAAGGGCCAGAAGTAGCCTGTGATTCAAAATCTGCCAGACAGCGCAGAGTTTTCCTGTTCCATGTGCAGAATTTTTAATGCTGAACCTGACCTTTTACCCGCCATCAATAAATGAAGAATGGCAAGCACAACTGTAGCTGATGTGCCTCTGAGAGTTCAGTAATACAAGTAGATCAACAATTGTGATTCGAAGCACTTAGAACACCATAAAAGTACATTCTATAAAAATCTCAGTAGCAAAGAGGTAAAAGATTACATATCAGGTAGAGGAGAATTTGTGTAGCAGGATAAGACACATCACTGAGAGAGCTCAGAAAATAGCTTACTCCTCACAGGAAAAGCTAAAAAGAATAATAATAATACACTTATTTCATTAGACCAGTCTGTGGAGATGTTCATCTCAAATTACTATTGAAATGAGTCTACACAAGGTAAAGGATTTTGAGATTTAAATTTAAGGACAAACTGTTCTCATTTTTTAAGTAAAAGCTCAAAGGGTAGCAAGTTAATAACTATAAAATACAAAGAAAAAAAAAAAAAGGCCGGCAACTGATTAGTGGGAACATTATAGTCTTAAATGTATCAACTTTTCAGATGTGAACTAAGCATACTGCAATAGAAAAATAATGTGATTCAGAAGCAGTATACACTAAGGCTCTTGGAAAACAGAAACAGAAGACTTATTAATCTGGTATAGAGCAAAATGACAAAGGATCTGTTAATTGAGTGACACGTGACATTGGGACACGTGACACCCAACCTCAATTTGTCTGTTTGGCCAACAGTAAAAAGTCATTCTGAAGATGATGATGAGCATGGTAAAACAAAAAGAAATAAAGAACAGTAGACATGGAGGAAAGTATATTTATGTTTACCTTGACATAAATAAAGTTTTTCAAATGTTAATAGGGAAGTTAGTCTCTCTTTTTAGTCATTTGATTTGAAAAGACAGTGTGGAATAACACAGCTAGGGTGAAACTACTTTTTAAGCTTTTGCAATAAATGTTAAAATAAACATCACAATTAAGAAAACCGTTGATTCCTCTCTAATCTTTATTGGTGGCTTCTAATTTTAAAAGAAGATATGAATTTAATCACTCCTTGTTACTCTGCTGTGATGATCAGTAATTTGATATGCATGGAAGTGCTTTGAACTCACAGAAAGAGTCTGTAAACACAGAACTCTCGTTCTTTCAAATAAATAAATACATGGAAAATGTTAAACATGCAACGAAAATGACATATATGTTAACAAAGTTATAAGATAAAAATGCAAATAATATAAATTGGTATAATGATCAAAAACAACTGAAATTAACTGAATAGCCTGGGAAGTCTAGATTAGATAACACTTGCTTACACAGGTCTATAATGTTTATTCTGTTTCCCTGCAAACTGTTTATGTCCTTTTCTGTTTCTCCTACTTGACTCTAAGCATCTCACAGCAGGAACATCGTCCTCACCTCCGTGGCCCCAGAGTGTGGGATGGTGTAAGAGGTCAGCAGATGTACCAACTCGTGCACTTGAACTGCTATACCCAATGAGCAACTGAGGGAAAGGCAGGTGTTTTGGAGAACAAAACCAAGATTGACTTGATTCAGCTCTTCTGTAATCATCAGTATGTTAAGCATTCATCACTGCCTGCTATACTTTTACACACACGTGCGCGCGCGCTCGCACGTACACACGGAAATTAGGAAGACCCTGAAATTAGAGCAAGACATACTTGAGTCTGACTCCCAATAAGTACAGATTTATTAAACATTTATGATAGTGTCTCGTATTTAGTAAAGGTTATATAAGTGCTTGATTTATTAAAACAAAAACCAATCTAGGCCATCCCATGCTGGCTATTAGCACGTCAATCCTGGGCAACTTATTTTACTGCTTTGAGCCTGGGTTTCCTTTATCTGAAAAATGGAATACTTCTTACTTCACAGGGTTTTTGTCAGGAGTAAAATATGAAAATGAATAGAAAACTATTTAGCATGCAGGTGTTCAAAAAACATTACTTCTTTTCTCTACTGCTTCTGTCTACACTTTAAAACCTGATACAGCTCAACTGCTGTGATGTACGTCTCTAATTTTACTCTTAAATAGGTTACTATTGGTATAGTGTGTTTCGATGATGAAAAGTCATACAGTAAGAGAGGTGTTACAGCATTAGGTAAAGGTGAAACATCAGTCCCTTGCTAACCTGTGGGTTCCACCCGTCTACCCCCAGAACAATTTGTAAAAGCCTCCATTCACTGCTTCACGTGGCTTATAAGTCTCTTTACTATCTGCTTCTCCATTTCTACACTACAGGAGCAGCATCAATGCAACAGTGACGTCTCCTTTACTTTTATATCCTTTGAGCCCAGCGTGCAGTAAGATAAATGCTTGCTGAATTAAATGAACAAGTGATACTGGAGGAGCATCAAAAACTCACGAGCAGTCTGCTTATGCCTGGCTGTATAACACAAATGAAAAAGTTAAACTGCTCTGGACAGAGACTTATAACTGGGTCTTAAAAGGTTAAAAATAAATTTCTGAATGATGTCTAATTAAAATTTGTCAGTAAATTTTACACAAAATGTCTCCAAATTAACATAAGGCTCTTCTTTTCTCCTTCAAAGATCCCGTAACTTTTTTCTTTTAACTTTCCCATTTGTTTATCTTCAAACAGGAGGTGTTCATAATCATCTCCATTTAACAGATGGGAACACTGAAGTTCAGAGATGCTGTGAAATTGCTTTCTCCAAAAGGGGCACCATCCCAGGTGGCGTCACGATAGAAGTCCTATATCTTTCAATTAGAATCCGCTTCCAAGTAATTAACACATTTTCTTTAGCCTGCAAAATAATCACCCTTTGTAGAGCTCCAGTGTGGAAAATTTTTATCTGAGAAAGACTTATTTCGGAAAGCTTTATATGAACTTGCAATTGCAGGCCATTGTGAAAATCACCATGCCATTTCAGGTTTAAAAGTGTAGTTGTGATCAACAATTCTCTGCAACCATGGTAACGCAATGTGCCCCTTTCTAGCTGTTTACTCTTAAAGAATTAGAGGACTATTTAAGGATTAAGATTACCATGTATGCTATACTAGGTGACCTTACAAAGGATAAGATAAAAGCCCTGGGTACTCACCTTTGTAAATGAGTGCTACTGATTACTTTGGGTTACACAGGTATATATGAAAATTTAATTTCTTGGGAACCATTTATAGGTTATAGGAATCCAGCAATAACTATGACATATTACGAAATGATTTGCATACCAAGGGGAACTTTACTATATTTGTTTCCATAAATTTGTGGACCAGTGTTTAGTACCAGTTATGAGATCAGAGCAAAGGAGGAGTCCTTCTATTGTGAATTTCTAAATAAGAAGACATTCAGAATTTTGACTATTTCTATTAAATATATATTAATGCTCATGTAAGACGAGGAGAGAAGAAAAACTCAAGAGGGATAAACTTGTGACCTTGTAATAGAAAAATGCACCTTAACTGACAGGTTATATGTGCCTGTCTACTAAGAGACCAACTCAGTTATTAATGAAAATATCAAAAAAGGCTCATGCATTTTGGGTCCACTGCTTACAAAGATCCAATTTAATTAACTGTTGAAGCTCAATCACTACACCAGATGAGGTCTTCTTTAACCACAACTTTTTAACTGTTTATACTAAAAGAGATTCTAACTGTCCTTACTGTAACCAAATTAGTTTTCATAAATCTTGTGCTCAAGATCAAAAAGAGAACATAGGAAACCAATTATTTACAGAAACATTTTTTTACCAACTCACCTGTAGGCCACAGATCTTTAATCCATCTAGTTGAATTTGAATGTTTTATTCATATTCTCATTCATTCTCCTCTCCCCACCCGCCCCCGGCCCCAGTTATCTGACACAAGCTGATTTAGGGGCCTAATTAAACATTAAAAATTTTGTAAGAACCATTTGTAAGTATTTGTAAGAACTATTCTAAAATGTATGACACACTTCTTTCTCTTAGTATACTGAGTCTGAGGAACTTAATTTAACTCTTATGGCATAAGCATTCATTAACATAACATAATAAACTGATGCTAAGAGATGCTCCAGGGAGCCATAGGGATGGAGTTGAAGACACTGTGATGAATGCTCCCCAAGCCTCTCCTCTCCCTGATCTTGTCACCTCCACACACCCTACATCTCTGCTACTCAGTGAGTTATTTTTCCAGAATAGCCCGTTCTTCTAACCACCCTCATCTTTCTTCAAGAGTTAAGCTTTTATAGCAGCATTTTATATCTACTTTTAAGCAACAGGCTTTGGTTGGGAAAACTCTTATGAATGAAGCCCATCTTCTCCTAAGAATAAACTTTGCAAAAGATACAAGGTCTGTTATGTTTCTTAGACTGAAGGGTATGGTCCCCAGGAGCAGAAGCTTGGCTTCTGGGGATATGTGAGGCCCTGGGGCACACACCGCACCTCTTCCACGGGCATCCATTTTACCATGTGGATATATTATAGGGTAGGAGGCAAAAACTGCAAGAATCTTCAAAGTAAGATCTGAGACTTCAAAGGATTCTTGGGTTTATGGTTGTTTTCCCATGGCTATGTCCCCGAACCCCTAAGGTCTGTGTTTTTTCTCTCCTCTTTTTAGGGGGAAAAAAAAAAAAAATACAGAAGCACTGCTTAAGGCATGGATACGGAATTATGTCAAGAATACACGAGGTTTCTAATAATCTAGCTGGGTGGGTCATTAATGATGGCCTTTTTTTAATGACAGCCCCACCAAATGAAGCCTCATCTAAGAGCGTAAAATTTTAAATCTTTGGAACTCACCACTTTCTACCTTGTCTTATTTAGCGTCATGCCTTTTTTTCCTTCTTCTCTCTCACAACAATACCTGATTAATCTCTATCATGGAAACTTCCTAGAGCACATTACTTTGAATAAGTAAGCAGTAAAGAACATTTTACATGCTCCAGCAGGTACTGGGCACCTGTTTATTGAGTGTATGCTATACACTAAGCATTATTCTTGGCTCTGAGGATACAGGGCTAAAACATTTAGCCAAGTCCTAACTCACTTGGAGGTAGATTCTAACAGCATTGGCAAAGGGGCAACATTTTTTAAAATATACAAAATAAAGAGCAATAAAATGGGAGAAAATGATACATGCTACGAAGAAAATGAATCTGGGTGATATGACAGTGACCGGAGGAGTTGCTTTCGATGGTTGGGAAACAGGCCATATCAATTGAGCCCTCAACACAAAGGAAGTCAGCCAAGGAAGGATTTGGGGGATGAATATTCGAGGCAAAAGAACAACAGTGGAACTGCCCTAAATGCTGGGGTTTCTGAGGAGCAAGGGGATAGCAGGTCTGGGCGGAAGGAGAGGTTGGAGAGTGGAATCAGAGAGTGTCCTGCCCTGGGCTGATAGCAGATGTTCTGGGCTGTGTGAGCAGGGCAATGAATCTGAATTTGACTTTTCACCTGTGATAAGCGGGTGCCGAAGTGCTTTAAGCAAGGGAGCTAGGTGACTGAATTTACATTTTAAAGCCATAACTGGCTATTGTGTGGACCAGGACTGTACGGAGAGGTTATGGTGGAATTGGGAAATCAGAGAGGAGACTCCTCAGGTGTAGACACCGGCACTTTCCACCAGAATCGGGGAATTGCAAAAACGTGCCAAATTTTGTTGAGTGTAATTGCTGAGAGAAGATGAAGGGAAGAACACGGCTCACCTCACATGCAGTCTCCCAGCCTGAGGAGTCAGGAGGTCTCATGATCCCTCATGCAAGGTCACAAGGTGCTAGGTGACTGAATCAGGGCTGAAACCCAAAATGTGACTCCACCCACAAACTTTGTGATGTCAACTAATCAGTTCAGAAAGTCCAGTCCTTCAGTAGAAAGGAAGGCAATACAGCCAGAAAGGGCGTAATGGTCTAATCCAAGCTGCCTAACCTGGTGTTTGAGTGCCCTCTGCCACATCCCTCCCAGCCCCCATACCGCAAAGCAGTGGGTGTTCAATACTTTATAATTTCAGTTCTTTGTTTGCAAGAATATGCACTCAGAAGAATGCTACAGGAAATAAGAGCCTGTTCAAGGTGACCATGAAACCACACGGAAGTTCCTGGGCTTTCAGAAATATTCCGACCTCCTTCTTCTCGTTTGCCATTAAACTCATTAACGCAGGGAGTTCAATTAATTCTCCTCTGGTTCTCTTTTCTCTCCTTTGTCTAGATTTATTGATACTCCATGCTCTGATTCCGCGAGGCTACTTTGACCAGGAAACTCCTCCTCTTTATCAGGTAAAACAATCTTTCACAAGCTGCTTCCTCCTTGAAGTCTTCCCTGTTCTAAGCTCCTAATACTTTCATTCATTTGGATCTTAACCCGTTCACCATTCTCTCTTTCCTTATTTAGAGCAATGTCTAAGCCTCCCTCTTACACGTCACAAACTATTTCTGATTTATCTTTTTGATGGGACCCCTTCCCCCAGCACAACAGGCACAAAATAAATATATACAAAATAAACAATTACCTAAACTTTTAGGCTAAATTCATCTCTATAAGGAGTCCATTCTATTTTAGAAAAGACAGCAAGGGATCAGGAATTTTCTTTCTTAACTGAACGTGGTAAAAGTGAACTCACAAACATTTGTCAATTCAACAGTTATTTACTAAGCCTTTCCAATAAGCGAGGGATGTTGTACACATTGGACAAAAAAGAGAAAAGGAGGATGGCTAAGTCTTCTCAAGGTCCATTATTCTGGTTTCTCTAACTGGTGGGCCTTGAATATGATAAATCATTTCCATGCCTGTCTCTCTTTGACTACAACTTCACTTTTTCCCCCCAACTGAAACTGAAGTCTGTTTCCTTTTAAGAAAAGCTTAAAAGAGAATTTTCCTTGTAGAACTCATCATGTTCTTAAAAGAACCCAGGAGAAAGCATGCTGGAGTTAAAAGAAGGATTAGAGTTATCAGGTAACCTGAGTTTGAGTACGGCCCTGACATACACCATGTGATTTTCCTCAAATCTATTAATCTATAGAGGTCTCCGTTTCCTCATCTGTAAAATAAATAAATTAAACTACCTTTTTCTACAGTGTGTTTAACGCTCAGCACACTACTGCAAAACACTGACATAATTACAGAACAAGGTAGTTTGCTTATCTGTAGGGACATTTTTACAGCAGTGGAAAAGACGTGAAAGAAAGATGGATTAGACAAAAATGTTTCATATTCCAACTACAGAAATTGTATTATCAGGCCTCACTACTTGTGCTCTTGAAAGAGACTTCAAACGTAGAAAAATCTTTCACAAAAACCCCAAATATGAACTGAATTTTACACTCAAAGATATTAATCATAGCATTATAACAGCAAACGTCCAAATAATCTAAATGACCAAACAGAAGAATAATGAGAAATGAAGGGCTACTTCCTTCAACATGATAATGATTATCTATCAGAACAACAGAAAGCAGTACCCTTAGTTACACAAGAGCAATGGTGTATTTCAAAAATGGCTCCTGTCACTGTATCTTCTGGGAACATATGAGGGTCATCCAAGAGTTCACTGACACTAACACAGTGGCCAGAAAATTTGCAAATAAATATAAAAAACTAGGTAGTCTTCTCATACTGGTCACCATGTTTTAAAAAATATGTAAATTAAAAAATCTTTTAAATGTAATGATTCTGATGTGCATTTAGAAGAATGAATGTATTTGAAAGACAATATTTCTTTTCTCTTTTGGCAACATAAGCTGTACAATAGGAGGACTGGTCCTACAAATTATTAAAATATTATGGAATTAAAATAGGTGCGGCATTTAAAATACCATAGTGATGTTGCAGGAACAGAACAATAACAGAGAATAAAGAGTGCAAAAATTGATCCATGCGTGTGTGTGTGTGTGTAGGTATGTATCAATCTATATGTATTTTTATATGATTGTGGTGGCATTTCAAAGAAGTAGGGGAAAGAGTGGATTATCCATTGAAGTGTGTGGGGATAGCTAGCTACCCATGTTACAAATATGATGCCAAATCCTTACCTCACACATTACATCAAATTCTAGATGGATTAATATTAAAATTAAAAATATCATAAAGGTCCTAAATATATATATATATTTGAAAATATTTATAATGTGGAGACATTATCAAAAATGACACCCAAGGCAGAAAAACATATGTAAATGAGAGATTTTGTTATATAAAATTTTAATACTTTAATAAGGCAAAATAAGGAAACAAAAATGAAATCCACTAAAATAAGAAAACGTGAAAAATTATGGAAAAAAACAGAAAAAAAATGTGCCATATATGACAAACAAAATGATAATCATCTTAAAATATAAGGAATGATTTAAAGGCATTATTTTTATATTAAAATTGTTTTTAATTTAAAAAATTGTTTGTAAGGTGTTCACACTAACAGGGAAATGCTTAAGCTATAACATTAATAGAAAAAAATACAAATATGTCACCACAGTTGCTCTCAGTTATGGAAAACATATGTTCAAGAAAAAAATAAGACAGAGTAAACAGACCAAAATGATGGCTACTTTGGCACTGTGGTAATATGGGTGATTTTACCTTTGTGATTTAAACCTGCTAAGTTTTCTAAATGCTGTGTATAATAAGTATCATTTATTTTATCACCTGATAAAAATTAAAAACAGCACAAACTTTTTTTTTTTGAAGTATCTTCAAGGGAAAAGCTTGGGTTCATTTTGGAATCTTACTTTTTTATGTTCCTTACTTGAACTATATTCAGTGGAGGGTAGGTGCCAATAAAACCCTCCTTCTCCATGTGTGCCATTCTCCTTCATCCAGACAATTCTCTTACTTAGCAAATCTACAATTTTTCCAAAAGGAAAAGAAGTTACACGTGCACACGCACACACAAAGGAAATTGCTAAAATACAACAGATACGTTATTTCTCATTGCTAGTATTTATTTGCTTCTGCCAGAGGAAGAAAGCAATAAAGAAAAGACATATAGGAGAATTTCAGCAGTGAAGACGTACTTATTAATTCTTTTCCAGGCTAAAATGACAACTCCACTTCGTTTGTTACATTGTATCTTGAAAACTGTACAACGGGATATAAGAAAAATGAAAGTTCTTGTGTTCAGCGTCCTGTTCTCAGACCTCAGGTTTACAGAACAATGTGGTAGAGTGGAAGGGGTCCTGCATTCTCCCTTACAACTGAAGACGGAAGTCTTTCAGTTTTAGTCACCAACCGAAATTTGTTGTATTTTTCTATGTAATGCCCAAGACAGAGCAATACGGAACTTCAGAGAAACAATGAACTGAAGAATAACACATAACCTCTGTGGGCAGTAGGAGAATCATAACTGAGAAAATAACGAAGGTGTGAGTAAAATATAGCCATGCCAGATGTTCTTCGCAGAAGACCCATACCAAGTTTGGAATACTGGTAAACAAATACTTGATGGTAAAATGTAACACCACGTTGCATCCATTCAAAGATATCTCAGCTTGATAAAGTATAAGGAACCATATTTTCCCTCCTATTTGGGTAGGGTACATATCATAGACACCATGTATATACAGGACACCATCTCCAGTGGGGGCTGGTGTTTGCGAGCAACATGATGGGTCTCTAGTTGACCTTTCTTTGACCTGATACTTTCCAGCTTAGCCAGAATGGCCCAGGCAATCACTGGCTTCCTTCAGTCAGCTTATAACTTGGGGTAGGAAGGATCTTAAGAGGTCATCAACAGTGCTTGAATAAATTCTGTGCCACGGTGGCAGGCTGCAGACTTCAAACTCATGTGCTTCAAAGGAAATTAATTTCCCACTGGTCTTGCAACTTTGTGTTATATAAATCCCTGGATTTAAGACTAGGAGTATTTCTGATGTGCTTTTGAAAATCTGATCTAACTAGAGTTTAAAAAAAAGATAACAAAATTCCTCAGAACAAAGCGTGGTAGGCCTTTAATAAAAGGTTTGCATTGAGTAAGTCTTATCCCTGGATTATCCCCCTAGTACAGTAACTGGCTGGTTTTTAAAGGGTATCACAGAAATCAGACAGACAACAATAGGGCATGATCAGGAGGCAGTGCATGTTTTCATTCTTTCAACTGCACTTGGAAGTTGTCCCATTTCTTGGAGGGGACATGACTGAAGCCTGAAACTAACTTTGAATGTCTCTTGATGCACTTCCAAACTGGGCCAGACTGCTGGAGACATTCTCAAATATATGCATTCACACCCGACCCCCCAATCCTGACAGAGATCATGCTGAACCTTTGTAAACTGACTTGGATTCTCTAGAAAATGTCCTTCATTTTCCATGTGGAATTTTGCATGCAGCTTTGTTAAAGAATTCCTTTCCCTTCTTCAGGGCAATTTCCCTGCAAAGAAGGCTCTTGCATCCTCTGGTTCCAGAAGAATTTTCATAGAAATATCTGTCCTTTTGTCTTCTAGTGAAGCCTCCCATTGTTCCGGAGACCATTTGAAGGTTGTTTCCCTAAGTATCACTAGTATTCTACTAGCACTAAGATAGAGTATGATTGTCTATACATTTATGAACTTGATTATATTTTTTTCAATTTCAGGTGTAAAGGTTCTCAAGTCCTTCTGCCAACACACTACACACGGCTTAGATGAATCAGTTTTTCATGACACAAACTGTTCAAGAACTTTGCATATACGTAAGTGTTGTAAGTTATGTCCCCTATAAGGATGTCTTATCATAGTCCTAATATCCCAACTGCTAGTTGTCTCAATTCTTATTAAAACAGATTCAAGGGGGCTTCCCTGGTGGCACAGTGGTTAAGAATCCGCCTGCCAATGCAGGGGACACGGGTTTGATCCCTGATCCAGGAAGATCCCACATGCCGTGGAGCAACTAAGCCCGTGTGCCACAACTACTGAGCCTGTGCTCTAGAGCCCATTGAGCCACAATTACTGAAGCCCGCGCGCCTAGAGCCCGTGCTCTGCAACAAGAGAAGCCACCACAATGAGAAGCCTGCGTGCTGCAACAAAGACCCAATGCAGCCAAAAAAAAAAAAAAGTGGATTCAAGGAATCTGTCTCTAATCATGTGCATGAGACCTGGAGGTTCATAAATGTAACAAGAGATATACAAAGGTGCTATACTTTCAGCAGAACGCTCTCTCATTTTCAGTTCTAAATTTTCTCTACACAATACTTCCAACTGAAATTCCCAGGCTGTTCCGAAGGTTTGTTTCCTTTGACTCGGAAGCCAATTCTTGCATTGTTTTCTAGTTCTCCCAACTTGGAGATATCTGGAAATCCAGTGAGTTTTGTATTTCACCTATTCCTTTTACTTCCTGGAGATTTCCTTCATTGTATTATTATGCTCTGATCATGACTTGGTTTTAGTGAACAGCATTTCTTCCAATTTAGGTGAGGATTCTTAATAATGCTTTGTAGCTTGGAATACATACCCCCAATATACTTCATTAAGAATCAGAAATAAGTCATGGCCACTTTAATACCTTCCAATGCCTGTTGGAGATATGGAATTTTGTCTCTGTTCTACTTCAAAAATAGAAAGATTAACAAAGCCTTAATTTCACCCTCATTTTACATCTGTATCTTGTTCTAATAGTCCTTTAAGCTTTCTTATTCTCTACTGGAGCAGACAAAATTCTCTCATTGCCTGGCTAAGGACTCTTGAATCTCTGCCTCCCCCCTAATCTACGGTGTGGAATCCAAGACTCAGAACTAAAAAATAACTTTTACTCCTTACAGCACTGGATTAAAAAAACCCATACAGATTCTGTGTTATAGCCATGGGAAAAACAAAATATATCACACGAGCATCTGAAAGCAGCTGGCAATATTAAGTATGAGTCAAGAATTAACATTTCATGTTTATACCAGATGTCAGGTACACCACTTCTCTCTCTGAGCTGTCAAAAAGCCTAATACTGAGAGAAAAGGTCAAAGAATCCTGAGGGAGGTTAGTGGTGCTTAAAGGTTATAATGATTGAAAAAGATTGCTTTAAGTCTACATATGTCACCACTTCAGATGTCATTTCACATCACAAGTGGAAAACAAAATAGGCCTTCTTCAGAACTTTGCAGAATACAGTATGTTTTGGCAGTAGTGTTGAAAACACACTATGGTTTCTGTAAGCCAGCCAGCACAGGTTCCCTTATCTGAAGATCAGTGATTACAGATGATTCATGGACTCATTTCCTCACCAGAAAACACGAGCCTGTTGTTATTACTATAACAGGTGTAATGTGATCCACACATAATTAATTGAATTTATAAAATGCCAGAAGTATACTTAGTCAAAAACATCCCTTAATTTTCTCCCCCAGTTTTCATAATGATATAATGAAGAATCCACCCCCTAATATATCAAGAATCACAGTGAAGATGAATCAGAACAAATTCCGGGAACTGACTCCAACTGCTCACTGATAAAATAAGAGACACTTGTCCTCTACCCCTTCCCTTCCCTCCCTCCCTCCCTCCCTCCCTTTCTCTTTAAAATTTATCAGTACAGAATTCTATCTTTAAAGAATATTTATGTGGAACTACAACATTTAAAATTGGTAAAAAAAGAATTGCTCTATTTGAAGAGGGAGTTGGGGAAATTTTGAGGTCTGTACACTAAGCTGTACCCTTTCACAAACGCTTAGAGCATTTAGCAGAGAATAGTCTGAAAATTACTGGTATGCATGAACTTCAAGCTATGTAAGCATTTCCTGAAGTGGACTTCTCAGAATATCTGGTCCCGCAAGATGCTATATAAACAAAGGGTTCTCTCGTCAAGTAAGTTTGGGAGAAGCTGTCCGCTAGACTCCTCCTCCAGGATATGTAAAATTAGTACTGTACTATTAAAAGCTCTGACAGGGACTTCCCTGATGGTCCAGTGGGTAGGACTCCACACTTCCAATGCAGGGGGCCTGGGTTTGATCCCTGATCAGGGAACTAGATCCGGCATGCCGCAACTGAGACCCCCTCGCAGCCTAAATAAATAATAAAATAAATAAGTAAATGTTAAAAAAAAAATAAAAGCTCTGACAAATAAAAGAAAGATGCTTTCTTTTGCTTTCCCCAGCATTTTTGCAAAAGTGTTTTTTTTTTTTTTAAAAAAACTGCCTCTCACTCTTTTGCATGATGCCTGTTGCTGTTGCATAAGAATACATAGTGAAAAAATGTTGCTCAGTGTCACACAAATGGTCTGTGAGCAAAAGTATAAAACCACAAGAGAAAATAAGGAGTCTATGGCAGGAACACAGAATGTACCTTTACCTATTGTATTTAATATATCAACCCATGAATCAGATGATCCTGTCAGGCACACAGTGCACAGGAAGGTTCCTTATCTGTGGAGGGTGATCAATACTACTCAGTGCAGAGAGTATGTATGTGTCATGTTGTATAAAAATCAAAGGGGGGGCTTCCCTGGTGGTGCGGTGGTTGAGAGTCCACCTGCCGATGCAGTGGATGCGGGTTCGTGCCCTGGTCTGGGAGAATCCCGCATGCCGTGGAGCGGCTGGGCCCGTGAGCCATGGCCGCTGAGCCTGCGCGTCCGGAGCCTGTGCTCCGCAACGGGAGAGGCCATAGCAGTCAGAGGCCCGCGTACCACAAAAAAAAAAAAAAAAAAAAAAAAAAAAAAAAAAAATCAAAGGGGAAATTAAAAGAAATGATAGGAGTGGGTTGCAAAATGCATAATGTTTCCAAATATATTAATGTCACTGAAAACATTAAGATTATTTTAGAAAAATGAGGAAAAAAAAATTTTTTTTGGTTGCATCACACGGCTTGCGGGATCTTAGTTCCCCGACCAGGGATCAAACTTGGGCCCTCGGCAGTGAAAGCGCCAAGTCCTAACCACTGGTCCACCAGGGAATTCCCCCCAAATTCTTAAACTTCTAGATTTACATAAAAATTTACCTTAGGAACAACAAATGATTTACTCATAGCTACAATGGAAGAATGAGTTACAATTCTGCTCAATTATTGTGTTTACTCTTGGGAATACAATGCTTCTTCATGGGAACTGGGCTTTAGCTGACATCACTGACCTTCCAAGTTCATCTCTTTCTAGATAAAATCAAATGTGGTCTCAAAAATTACAGGGTTTGTACTTACATATAATAAAACCTCACACATTAGACCCCCATGGCTTTGCTGAGTTTAGTTGATTGGTTTATCCCCACTTTGGGGGCATAAAACATTTGCTAAGAAAAGTAATGATGTAAACTAGACTAGATGGGGAGAATGTAAAATGAATCTGGAAAACTGTTTCCAGAAGGACTGAGATGCTACTTCCAAATACTGCAGGCCTCCAAGAGCCCATAATTAGCTGTTTTAATTAGCCTTGTTTGGAATTATTTTCTGTACTCCTGAATCTAACCAAAGTGAATTTTTAAAGGCTATAAACAATACTCTTAACTCTTAGACACGTATACCCTTAGGCTACTGAGTGAATGAGGCATTTTTAAAGATTAGCATTAATTGAATGCCCTTGAGGAAGAGCCTTCTAACTGTGGCCCACAGGCTAAAGGCACCCTCAAACCGAGTACTGTCTGACCCATATTGTTAGCGTTTTGGAAAATTTTGCCAACACAGAGTTTCTACCTGTTCTTGCTTTCTCCATGGCACTAATCAGCTAGAACTGAGCAGCATCTGAACGCTTTGGGTGGTTTGGACATTTTGGGTGTCATTTTTCATCATGATATATTGTTGTTCTTACATCTTCTAGTTGGAAGAGTTAGGATAACTTAAACTAGTTATTGGATCTAGATCTCATCACATCTGGGGAAACTGAAAGAAAGACTACAAAGGCCAAATAGCTAAAAAAGAAAATAAGAGAGAACTTATGGTCGATTACATTATTATTAAAATTTTTTGTTGCTCCTCTCTGTGACAGAATGGTTTCTGGCCCATTTGATCAGTATTGGCCATAATATGTGTTTCGCAAAATAGAATAGGAGGGACTCCCCTCGTGGCGGAGTGGTTAAGAATCCTCCTGCCAATGCAGGGGACACGGGTTTGATCCCTGGCCCGGGAAGATCCCACATGCCACGGAGCAACTAAGCCCGTGCACCACAACTACTGGGCCTGTGCTCTAGAGCCCGCGAGCCACAACTACTGAAGCCCGTGTGCCCTAGAGCCTATGTTCTGCAACAAGAGAAGCCACCGCAATGAGAAGCCCGCACACCACAGCGAAGAGTAGCCCCCATTCGCTGCAACTAGAGAAAGCCTGCGCACAGCAATGAAGGTCCAACACAGCCAAAAATAAATAATAAACTAATTAATAAAAAAAATAGAATGGGAGCAGAAATGATGTATATATACCACCTGTGAACAGACTGAATGAGTCTGACAAGTTTCTTTTCTTCCTGCCATGAGAATGGCATATCCCAGACAAGGGCTACTTTTTCCCAAAATAAACAGGTCACATGGAATATAGCTGCAGCCAACCCACAGCATAGAGCCTACAAAACTGGAAATAACTCTTCATTATTATAAGCCCTTGAGACTTTGGAGTCAGTTGTTACTGAGACTTTGGAGTCATTTGTCACTGCAACAGAACCTAGTAAAAGCTGACCGATACGCAGCAAATTTTACATAAATAGTGAAAATAACATCTCTATGTGTTTAATATGCCAAGCGTGTCTGTGTCTACTGAATTTAACTTAAGAGGACATTAGGAGAAAAGCCATAGTAATAACTTAACCAGCAAATGGAAGATATGTGTGACAAAACGCTTAATAAACTCAGAAAAGAACTGTATTTTCTATGTCGTGAAAATTGCATTATGAAGTAAATGATGCTGTTAAGTGATTTCAATATGTTACTGAGAAAAGAACAAAAAATTGCCCAAGTCTCAAAACCTGGCCCTGCTCGTTAATCTGAAACACTTGGCTGGCCCCCGCAGACCTCTGAGAATACACAAAGGTGGTCCCTGTGATGCTTCTTTGGATGCATCGACTGACCCTTGTAATCTTACTGAAAACACTGCACATGATTCATTTTAAAATTTTAGTTTTCAATACTGGTATCCTTTCAAAGTCAAACTTCCTAAAGTTAGTAGGGAAAAAATAGGTTTGAAATAAGAGCCAGGTCTAAAAGGGAAGAAGGAAAGTAACTGATTTTGAAAATCCTCCCCTACAATATCAGTCTGATTTTTACTCCAGATGGGCATACCCCCCTGAGATGAACACTCTCACAGAAACACACAGACACAATAACAACAATAAACAAATCCAAACCACTCAGGGGTAAGATGCCAAGCAGTGCCTGGAGGATTAAAAGCAACGCACACTTAACCAATGCCCAGTTTCTGTGATTATCAACAAGCACAGGTGACTGCCCGGCACCTACCAGCTACTCCGCACGGGGGAAAGTGGATGAATGCCGTGGAATATTCAGCTACACGCCTAGGCACACCGTCAACCGTGCTCTCTAAGGCAGCTAATGTTAGTGAAGGAAAAATTCAGCTGGGAGAGGAATTGCCTAGCTTATAAATAAACGAACATCAATGTCCTATATAAGCCAAGAATTCCACTTCCCTTTTAAAGTCCAAAATGTCCTACTTAATAAAATGCAACTCCTGAAATACTTCAATGCTTACACTTGCTCCATCATAAATGACATTTCTCTACTCCTTAAAACATTTCTTTAAGGCATTTAAATTTGTACGACGTGATGATAGTGGGTCTCAAAGTGTGGCTCAAGGTCCCGCTGAGTCAAAAATCCCCTGGGTCATTCATAAAGAATGCAGATTCCCAGAAAAGACTCCACACTAACGAATCAGAATCTCTGAGAGTGGGATCGTGGAATACACATTTTTAACAAGTCCTCCAAATGAGCTGCTTATACAGCCGCTAGAAATCATGAAATACAGCCTCTGAAGACACACTGTATCTTATACGTCTCTGGTCCTAACCTGCTTGTGCTTATTTTCAAAAGCACAGGTCTATCTAAAGGTGGCAGAGAGAAGCCAGCTATACTCCCAGCCCGTTCCCACTTCCCCCATGACACACAATGGACCTCCTCTGCTCTCAGTGTGACCATGTGACTGGGAACCAGTCAGCAGAATGTGCACATAGGTGACACGTGCCATCCCCTCCAGGCACACGTCCACAAGAACCACTCAAGGGTCATCTCTCCCCTTTTTTCCCTGCCAGCTGGACCAAGACAGAGGCAGAGACCACAGATTTTAGATGCTGAAACGGAGAGGCATAAATGGATGAGGCCAGAGATCTATGATCAAAAGCACTTGATGTGGATTTTATCTGAGCAAGAAATACAGTTCAGTTTAAGCTAATATATTTTCAGGTTTTTTTGTTAACAGTAGCTCATGTAAGCTTAATTAAAACACCCGTACATATAAATGCATTTCTACAGCAAAGCAACGAACATTTAACTGTCCCTCTTGCTAGCGTACAGATTAAGTCTTAGGTTTCACCTAGCGCTACTATGTTTTTTGTTTTTTTCTGACAAAGAGCACTGACTAACAATCACCCTTAATTTCTGCTTAAGATGTCAGGAATCGAAGCCTTTACCATCCTTGATTTGTACTAAATTAACAACGCAATGTTTACTTAAAGCAGAAAACATCCGAGCTCTCCTATCTTAAAGTAAGTTCTTGTAGTTCACTCTAACGGTGGATTTGAACTTCCAGCTCACGCACGTGATTTTTGTTTTGATGAGCTTAACGCTCCTTCTGACTTCTGTTTGTGGGTGGATGGAATCAGCAAGGAAAACTTGGCGGTCTTTTGAGTGGGAGAAGATGATTTTCTCACTGTACTATAGCAGACTATTTATGGGATCTGAGAATGAAATGGGCGGGGGGAGCGAGCTTGAACCCATGCTGCTCTGATGAAATATATGTGGAGTAGTCACTGGCAACCCTGAAATTTGGGGGAAACTCACTCATAGACTGAACACGTAAATAATAATGAATGCGCAGTTTCTTTAAATTGTCTTCTGTGACCCTGCCACCTTCCAGGGCCATCTGTGGTGTGTTCAGTTCTGACTTCAATCATAAAAGGATGCTGGAACAGCCCAGTGACGGGGGTAGCCCTAACAATAATGCCCTCTACATTAGTGATGAGACTTTGGTTGTAAAACACAGAAACCCACTAGACTCAGCTGAAAATAACAAAGGGAACAGAATATATATCCATATACTGGGGCTGCTGCATAGCACCCAAGGGCAAGAAAGCAGCTGCCAAGGGAGAAAGGTTGGAAAGCCCGCAGCCAGGCAGTCCTTAGTCTTTTTTTTTTTTTTTAAACATCTTTATTGGGGTATAATTGCTTTACAATGGTCTGTTAGTTTCTGCTTTACAACAAAGTGAATCAGCTATACATATACATATGTTCCCATATGTCTTCCCTCTTGCGTCTCCCTCCCTCCCACTCTCCCCATCCCACCCTTCCAGGCTGTCACAAAGCACCGAGCTAATATCCCTGTGCCTTGCGGCTGCTTCCCCCCAGCTATCTACCTTACTACGTTTGTTAGTGTGTATATGTCCATGACTCTCTCTCGCCCTGTCAAAACTCACCCTTCCCCCTCCCCATATCCTTAAGTCCGTTCTCCAGTAGGTCTGCCTCTTTATTCCTATCTTACCCCTAGGTTCTTCATGACATTTTTTTCCCTTAAATTCCATATATATGTGTTAGCATACGGTATTTGTCTTTTTCTTTCTGACTTACTTCACTCTGTATGACAGATTCTAGGTCTATCCATCTCATTACAAATAGCTCAATTTCATTTCTTTTTAAGGCTGAGTAATATTCCATTGTGTATATGTGCCACATCTTCTTTATCCATTCATCCGATGATGGGCGCTTAGGTTGTTTCCATGTCCTGGCTATTGTAAATAGAGCTGCAATGAACATTTTGGTACATGACTCTCTTTGAATTTTGGTTTTCTCAGGGTATATGCCAAGTAGTGGGATTGCTGGGTCATATGGTAATTCTATTTGTAGTTTTTTAAGGAACCTCCATACTGTTCTCCACAGTGGCTGAACCAATTCACATTCCCACCAGCAGTGCAAGAGTGTCCCCTTTTCTCCACACCCTCTCCAGCATTTATTGTTTCTAGATTTTTTGATGATGGCCATTCTGACTGGTGTGAGATGATATCTCATTGTAGTTTTGATTTGCATTTCTCTAATGATTAATGATGTTGAGCATTCTTTCATGTGTTTGTTGGCATTCTGTATATCTTCTTTGGAGAAATGTCCATTTAGGTCTTCTGCCCATTTTTGGATGGGGTTGTTTGTTTTTTTGTTATTGAGCTGCATGAGCTGCTTGTAAATTTTGGAGATTAATCCTTTGTCAGTTGCTTCATTTGCAAATGTTTTCTCCCATTCTGAGGGTTGTCTTTTGGTCTTGGTTATGGTTTCCTTTGCTGTGCAAAAGCTTTGAAGTTTCATTAGGTCCCATTTGTTTATTTTTGTTTTTATTTCCATTACTCTAGGAGGTGGGTCAGAAAGGATCTTGCTGTGATTTATGTCATAGAGTGTTCTTCCTATGTTTTCTTCTAAGAGTTTGATAGTTTCTGGCCTTACATTTAGGTCTTTAATCCATTTTGAGCTTATTTTTGTGTATGGTGTTAGGGAGTGATCTAATCTCATACTTTTACATGTACCTGTCCAGTTTTCCCAGCACCATTTATTGAAGAGGCTGTCCTTTCTCCACTGTACATTCCTGCCTCCTTTATCAAAGATAAGGTGTCCATATGTGCGTGGGTTTATCTCTGGGCTTTCTATCCTGTTCCACTGATCTGTCTTTCTGTTTTTGTGCCAGTACCATACTGTCTTGATTACTGTTGCTTTGTAATATAGTCTGAAGTCAGGGAGCCTTATTCCTCCAGCTCCTTTTTTCGTTCTAAAGATTGCTTTGGCTATTCGGGGTCTTTTGTGTTTCCATACAAATTGCGAAATTTTTTGTTCTAGTTCTGTGAAAAATGCCAGTGGTAGTTTGATAGGGATTGCATTGAATCTGTAGATTGCTTTGGGTAGTAGAGTCATTTTCACAATGTTGATTCTTCCCATCCAAGAACATGGTATATCTCTCCATCTATTTGTATCATCTTTAATTTCTTTCATCAGTGTCTTATAATTTTCTGCATACAGGTCTTTCGTATCCTTAGGTAGGTTTATTCCTAGATATTTTATTCTTTTTGTTGCAATGGTAAATGGGAGTGTTTTCTTGATTTCACTTTCAGATTTTTCATCATTAGTATATAGGAATGCCAGAGATTTCTGTGCATTAATTTTGTATCCTGCTACTTTACCAAATTCATTGATTAGCTCTAGTAGTTTTCTGGTAGCATCTTTAGGATTCTCTATGTATAGTATCATGTCATCTGCAAACAGTGACAGCTTTACTTCTTCTTTTCCGATTTGGATTCCTTTTATTTCCTTTTCTTCTCTGATTGCTGTGGCTAAAACTTCCAAAACTATGTTGAATAAGAGTGGTGAGAGTGGGCAACCTTGTCTTGTTCCTGATCTTAGTGGAAATGCTTTCAGTTTTTCACCATTGAGGATGATGTTTGCTGTGGGCTTGTCATATATGGCTTTTATTATGTTTAGGAAAGTTCCCTCTATGCCTACTTTCTGGAGGGTTTTTATCATAAATGGGTGTTGAATTTTGTCGAAAGCTTTCTCTGCATCTATTGAGATGATCATATGGTTTTTCTCCTTCAATTTGTTAATATAGTTTATCACATTGATAGATTTGCGTATATTGAAGAATCCTTGCATTCCTGGAATAAACCCCACTTGATCATGGTGTATGATCCTTTTAATGTGCTGTTGGATTCTGTTTGCTAGTATTTTGTTGAGGATTTTTGCATCTATGTTCATCAGTGATATTGGCCTGTAGTTTTCTTTCTTTGTGACATCCTTGTCTGGTTTTGGTATCAAGGTGATGGTGGCTTCGTAGAAGGAATTTGGGAGTGTTCCTCCCTCTGCTATATTTTGGAAGAGTTTGAGAAGGATAGGTGTTAGCTCTTCTCTAAACGTTTGATAGAATTCACCTGTGAAGCCATCTGGTCCTGGGCTTTTGTTTGTTGGAAGGTTTTTAATCACAGTTTCAATTTCAGTGCTTGTGATTGGTCTGTTCATATTTTCTATTTCTTCCTGATTCAGTCTTGGCAGGTTGTGCATTTCTAAGAATTTGTCCATTTCTTCCAGATTGTCCATTTTATTGGCATAGAGTTGCTTGTAGTAATCTCTCATGATTTTTTTATTTCTGCAGTGTCAGTTGTTACTTCTCCTTTTTCATTTCTAATTCTATTGATTTGAGTCTTCTCCCTTTTTTTCTTGATGAGTCTGGCTAGTGGTTTATCTATTTTGTTTATCTTCTCAAAGAACCAGCTTTTAGTTTTATTGATCTTTGCTATTGTTTCCTTCATTTCTTTTTCATTTATTTCTGATCTGATTTTTATGATTTCTTTCCTTCTGCTAGCTTTGGGGTTTTTTTGTTCTTCTTTCTCTAATTGCTTGAGGTGCAAGGTTAGGTTGTTTATTCGAGATGTTTCCTGCTTCTTAAGGTGGGCTTGTATTGCTATAAACTTCCCCCTTAGAACTGCTTTTGCTGCATCCCATAGGTTTTGGGTCGTTGTGTCTCCATTGTCATTTGTTTCTAGGTATTTTTTGATTTCCTCTTTGATTTCTTCAGTGATCACTTCATTATTAAGTAGTGTATTGTTTAGCCTCCATGTGTTTGTATTTTTTACAGATCTTTTCCTGTAATTGATATCTAGTCTCATGGCGTTGTGGTCGGAAAAGATACTTGATACAATTTCAGTTTTCTTAAATTTACCAAGGCTTGATTTGTGACCCAAGATATGATCTATCCTGGAGAATGTTCCATGAGCACTTGAGAAAAATGTGTATTCTGTTGTTTTTGGATGGAGTGTCCTATAAACATCAATTAAGTCCATCTTGTTTAATGTATCATTTAAAGCTTGTGTTTCCTTATTTATTTTCATTTTGGATGATCTGTCCATGGGTGAAAGTGGGGTGTTAAAGTCCCCTACTATGAATGTGTTACTGTTGATCTCCCCTTTTATGGTTGTTAGTATTTGCCTTATGTATTGAGGTGCTCCTATGTTGGGTGCATAAATATTTACAATTGTTATATCTTCTTCTTGGATCGATCCCTTGATCATTATGTAGTGTCCTTCTTTGTCCCTTTTAATAGTCCTTATTTTAAAGTCTATTTTGTCTGATATGAGAATTGCTACTCCAGCTTTCTTTTGGTTTCCATTTGCATGGAATATCTTTTTCCATCCCCTTACTTTCAGTCTGTATGTGTCTCTAGTTCTGAAGTGGGTCTCTTGTAGACAGCATATATAAGGGTCTTGTTTTTGTATCCATTCAGCCAATCTGTGTCTTTTGGTGGGAGCATTTAGTCCATTTACATTTAAGGTAATTATTGATATGTATGTTCCTATTTCCATTTTATATATTGTTTTGGGTTCGCTACTATAGGTCATTTCCTTCTCTTGTGTTTCGTGTCTAGAGAAGTTCCTTTAGCATTTGTTGTAAAGCTGGTTTGGTGGTGCTGAACTCTCTCAGCTTTTGCTTGTCTGTAAAGGTTTTAATTTCTCCATCAAATGTGAATGAGATCCTTGCTGGGTAGAGTAGTCTTGGTTGCAGGCTATTCTCCTTCATCACTTTCAGTATGTCCTGCCACTCCCTTCTGGCTTGTAGGGTTTCTGCTGAGAGATCAGCTGTTAACCTTATGGGGATTCCCTTGTGTGTTATTTGTTGTTTTTCCCTTGCTGCTTTTAATATGCTTTCTTTGTATTTAATTTTTGACAGTTTGATTAATATGTGTCTTGGCGTGTTTCTCCTTGTATTTATCCTGTATGGGACCCTCTGTGCTTCCTGGACTTGATTAACTATTTCCTTTCCCATATTAGGGAAGTTTTCAACTATAATCTCTTCAAATATTTTCTCAGTCCCTTTCTTTCTTTCTTCTTCTTCTGGAACCCCTATAATTCGAATGTTGGTGCGTTTCATGTTGTCCCAGAGGTCTCTGAGACTGTCCTCAGTTCTTTTCATTCTTTTTTCTTTATTCTGCTCTGCAGTAGTTATTTCCACTACTTTATCTTCCAGGTCACTTATCCGTTCTTCTGCCTCAGTTATTCTGCTATTGATCCTATCTAGAGTGATTTTAATTTCATTTATTGCATTGTTCATCGTTGCTTGTTTCATCTTTAGTTCTTGTAGGTCCTTGTTAACTGTTTCTTGCATTTTGTCCATTCTACTTCCAAGATTTCGGATCATCCTTACTATCATTATTCTGAATTCTTTTTCAGGTAGATTGCCTATTTCCTCTTCATTTGTTAGGTCTGGTGGGTTTTTATCTTGCTCCTTCATCTGCTGTGTGTTTTTCTGTCTTCTCATTTTGCTTATCTTACTGTGTTTGGGGTCTCCTTTTTGCAGGCTGCAGGTTCGTAGTTCCCGTTGTTTTTGATGTCTGTCTCCAGTGGCTAAGGTTGTTTCAGTGGGTTGTGTAGGCTTCCTGGTGGAGGGGACTAGTGCCTGTGTTGTGCTGGATGAGGCTGGATCTTGTCTCTCTAGTGGGCAGGTCCACGTCTGGTGGTGTGTTTTGGGGTGTCTGTGGCCTTATTATGATTTTAGGCAGCCTCTCTGCTAATGGGTGGGGTTGTGTTCCTGTTTTGCTAGTTGTTTGGCATAGGTTGTCCAGCACTGTGGCTTGCTGGTCGTTGAGTGAAGCTGGGTGCTGGTGTTAAGATGGAGGTCTCTGGGAGATTTCTGCTGTTTAATATTATGTGGAGCTGGGAGGTCTCTTGTTGACCAGTGACCTGAAGTTGGCTCTCCTACCTCAGAGGCAGAGCCCTGACTCCTGGCTGGAGCACCAAGAGCCTTTCATCCACACGGCTCAGAATAAAAGGGAGAAAAAGTAGAGAGAATTAGTAGAAGTATGAGGAAAGAAAGAAGGAAAGGAGGAAAGGAAGGAAGGAAGAAAGAAGCAAAGAAGGAAAGAAAGGAGGGAGGGAGGGAGGGAGGAAGGAAGGAAGGAGGGAAAGAAGGAAAAAAAGACAGAAAGAAAGATGATACAGTAAAAATAAAATAAAGTATAATATAGTTATTGAATTAAAAAATATTTAGAAAAAAAAAAAGGGACGGATAGAACCTTAGGACAAATGTTGGAAGCAAAGCTATACAGAGAAAATCTTACACAGAAGCATACACATACACCTTCACAAAAAGAGGTAAAGGGGGAAAAATCATAAATCCTGCTCCCTGAGACCACCTCCTCAATTTGGGGTGATTCGTTGTCTAAAGGAGGGAGGGAAGGAAGGAAAGAAAGAACGAAGGTAAAGTATAATAAAGTTATTACAATTAAACTTAATTATTAAGAAAAAGAATTTTTAAAAAAAAGTCATGGACGGATAGAGCCCTAGGACAAATGGTGGAAGCTAGAGTATACAGACTAGATGTCACACAGGAGCATACACGTACACCTTCACAAAAAGAGGAAAAGGGAAAAAAATCATAGATTTCGCTCCTAAATTCCACCTCTTCAATTTGGGATCATTCCTTGTCTATTCAGGTATTCCACAGATGCAGGGTATATCAAGTTGATTGTGGAGCTTTAATCCGCTGCTTCTGTGGCTGCTGGGAGAGATTTCCCTTTCTCTTCTTTGTTCTCACAGCTCACAGGAGCTCAGCTTTGGATTTGGCCCTGCCTCTGCGTGTAGGTCGCTGGAGGGCGTCTGTTTTTTCGCTCAGACAGGACGGGGTTAAAGGAGCCGCTGATTCGGGGCCTCCGGCTCACTCAGGCCGGGGGTTGGGGGATGGGGGAAGGAGGGGCACTGCGTGCGGGGCCGGCCTGCGGCGGCAGAGGCAGCGTGACGTTGCGGCAGAGGCCGGCGTGACGTTGCACCAGCCTGAGGCCCGCCGTGCGCTGTCCCGGGGAAGTTGTCCCTGGATCCCGGGAACCTGGCAGTGGCGGGCTGCACAGGCTCCGCGGAAGAGGGGTGTGGAGAGTGACCTGTGCTCGCACACAGGCCCCTTGGTGGCGGCAGCAGCAGCCTTAGCGTCTCCCGCCCGTCTCTGGGGTCCGCGGTTTTAGCCGCGGCTCGCGCCCGTCTCGGGGGCTCGCGCCCTCAGCCGCGGCTCGCGCCCGTCTCTGGGGTTTGCGCTTTCAGCCGCGGCTCGCGCCCGTCTCGGGGGCTCGCGCCCTCAGCCGCGGCTCGCGCCCGTCTCTGGGGTTCGCGCTTTTAGCCGCGGCTCGCGCCCGTCTCTGGAGTTCCTTTAAGCAGCGCTCTTAGACCCCTCTCCTCGCGCACCAGGAAACAAAGAGGGAAGAAAAAGTCTCTTGCCTCTTCGGCCGGTGCAGGCTTTTCCCCGAACTCCCTCCCGGCTAGTCGTGGTGCACTAACCCCTTCAGGCTATGTTCAAGCCGCCAACCCCAGTCCTCTCCCTGAGCTCCGTCCAAAACCAAAACCTTAGCCTCAGCTCGCAGCCCCGCCCGCCCCGGTGGGTGAGCAGCAAGCCTCTCGGGTTGGTGAGTGCTGGTCGGCACCGATCTTCTGTGCAGGAATCTCCCCGCTTTGCCCTCCGCACCCGTCGCTGTGCACTACTCCGCGGTCCCGAAACTCCCCCCTCTGCCTCCCGCAGTCTCCGCCCGCGGAGGGGCTTCCTAGTGTGTGGAAACTTTTCCTCCTTCACAGCTCCCTCCCACTGGTGCAGGTGCCGTCCTTATTCTTTTGTCTCTGTTTTTTCTTTTGCCCTACCCAGTTACGTGGGGAGTTTCTTGCCTTTTGGGAGGTCTGAGGTCTTCTGCCAGCCTTCAGTAGGAGTTCTGTAGGAGTTGTTCCACGTGTGGATGTATTTCTGGTGTATCCGTGGGGAGGAAGGCGATCTCCGCGTCTTACTCTTCCGCCATCTTCAAGGTCCCCCCAGTCCTTAGTCTTTACGCTGTTCCTGGTCTCTGTTTTTAGCCTCTGCAGGGCTGCATCCCTCTACGCCATGTGCATCAGCTTTCTTGGCATGATAGAAAGGATCTGCCTCAAACTTCCAAATTCAAAACTTAGAGCCTGTCGGTTCAATTTTCAAACTGGCAGGAGAGAGTGGCTGATTGGCCCAGCTTGTGTCAGGTGTCCTCCTCTGGGCCAATCAGTAGCGCCCAGCTGTGGTTCCAAGCCTGTGGAGGCAATGGAGGCAATACCCAGGAGAGGCAGTCACTGCCTGTGTCTAAACAAAACACAAGCGAGTCTAAAACTTCCACCACATAATCCAACCCTTACGGCTGGAGGAAGGAAACCCAAGTGCTGTCTAGAAACCGGTTTTCTAAAATGGGGTAAAAAATGTACAAATGTACCCTGGAGTACATGAAGAAAATATAGTAAGCCCTCTTTAAAAATTTACTTACATAGTTTAATTTTTCTACCTAGTAAACATATTAGGATTATAGTATATTTTAATCTATATATATAAATCAGACATTTCAAGCCACTCACATATATGCTCCTGGGGACAGGGGGATTCCTATTTATCTTTCTATTGCCTTGCACCCTGAGAACAGTACATTTAACTTGGAAAGTGGTTTGGATAGGGTTCAAAAATACTGACTTGAATACATTCCTATCAAGTTTATCAGCAATGCTTTCAGTTTCTTCTGTATTTAATACTAAGATTATTCAAGTCAAGGGCCATATATATTACAGTAAAATAGCATTATAAGACGTAAACATCTTCCACACGTCAACAGATATGTGATGGATGCATGAGTAAGTCAAAATATCAACAAAATAGATGGATGGACAGATGGAAGAAGGAAGGAAGGGAGGAGGGCAGACTCAAAGAATATTTTTAATTCACAGTTTCCACATTCGAGCACTTTGGAGAAACTCAGGATTTTTCATCTCCATGTCCAACTACAACATGGATGTTCCGCAATTAAGACTATTTGAGACAACAGATACTCCCTTTAGAGATCAATTTCACTGTTATCCACATAGTAGCACCCGAGGTTTATGTGTCAACCGATTCAGAACATACTTGTCTGAATACTACTGCGAATTTATTAATATTCTGGACACCCCTAAGTGTCAACAGTCACAACAACATTGGCATATATTCAAAAAACACTTTTACGATTGTGATATATTATTCATTCAGTCTACAGACGGATTCTCTCTTTCTTGTGACATGTTAACATATCTGACTTCCAGGCTTAGGAGCAATAAATTAGGAGCAGTATTCTATGGGGCAGAGAGATGCTTATTCCTCAGTAACCCCCCCCCAACCATCTGCTTTATCTAGATTTCATAATTTGTGATGGTATAAAGACGATGCAACTTTCAGATACATTGCTTCAGGGAAGGGGAAACCCTGGGGTTCTCAAAGAAACGTTTTATATAGTGACCAGCGATGCACATGCCATGGGAGCCAGAAAGCACATTCTGCCCATGAACATATTACGTATTCCCTGCTTCAAAGTTTTGTTAAAAGCTGTTGTTTTAAATTTGACTGAACTACAAACATGAATAGTAGAGTGTAGTTCAAGAAAAAATGAATGCCTAAGCCAAGGTGGTGCTAAGGTTACACATCAAGGTATTTGGGGAAACTACTGTTTTGGGTCAAAATCACATCCCAAAACACTAGGTGATGTCTCATCGCCTTGAAGCAAGGTCTAGCAACTGCACAAGTGTTTCCAGAACATTCCTACTTGGAAATTTTTCTTCAAGTTGCCCCATCTAAACTACCTGAGGTGACTTTTGTTTTTTGGTCCTAGGGAAAGAAAAAAAAAGATGTTGACACAGAGGGTGTAAATCACATGCCATCTGGCGATGTTGCTAACAGCTGTCACCTCTGTCACACCAGGATTTACAAAGCAATTTTTAGCATGAAGTTGCTTCAGCCTCCACTACCTGCTGTTTAGCATCTCACACTCTTCCTTTTCACATCCCAAAGGATGGCAGTGTCCAGGGCTGTCACTGTAAGAAGAAACATGCACAGAGCACAGACGTTGGAAGCTGGATCAGAGACCAAAGCTGTTTGCTTATGAAACACTGGGAAATACTCAGGTCTATTTTTAACTCAGAATAAATCTCATCAGGCATCCTTGGACAAAAACCAAGTCTTTATTAACATGTACGTAGGCAATAACTTGATTAACCTATGAATTCCTGTCTAATTAGTATTTATCATGAAAAGCCCATGAACTAGTCTTGTATCCTTATTTATATTAGGATAATATTTTTGTGCATTTGAATTTCAACGATCTTGTAGTGATATCAGCAACTGACTGGTAATGACACTAATTCCCAGCTTTTCACACTATTGGTAATTAGATTGATAACTAACCCATGGATAATCCATGGCTGGTACCTTATTTCTGGCATGTTGCTTCCTGATTTTCCAACTAACTTTCAAGAGGATACTAATTCCTTTCACCTTAGAGGGATGTTGGATTATTCTGCAGAGAAGACAGTGAATAGGAAGTGGCAGAAAGTGTCACAGAATGAGTGGGAGATGAGACCCCTCTCAGATGACAGTAACCTGCATTGCTTAGGAGTTATGGGGACTCCCAGGAAACATTTCTGTCACCCATCAGGAAACAATTTTTCCTTCTATGGCGTCATATTAATGGCGATTGCTCTTAAGCAAAGCAACCCCAGGTTGCTGCTACTTGCTTATAAATTATCTGCATAGACAAATTATTTAAGGGAGTTTGAATAATACATTCAGTTTCCATACTTCGGGACTCCTATTTGGGTTCTTTTTTTGCATATCTCCCTTGTCACTTATCCAGTTCCTCTCCATACTTTGCATCAAAAGAATCTCCTAGCAGATGATTTATTTCCACCAAGAGCCAGCACCCTGCTTAGCAACCAAGCAGCACTCAATAAATAGAGACTACTATTATTATTCATTATTATTATTATTTCACCCCTGTGTCTACTCTGTCAGGCTGTGATTCTGTTAGAGCATATGAAAGCTAATAAAATACGATGATGTCTTCAGTAATCAGAAAACAACAACAAAATTAAAAATTTCCGACCACTGAGAAGGGACCAAGTAGAAGTGAGTAAAAGTAATATAGCAGTTAAGACAGAGAAGGGAAGGTCATGTCCCGCAGAGACCACGGGACTTTGTGGAAAGAGGACACAATGGATCACAGCAGGGCCACGTGTGCCCCATATCACATGTACTGATAAATCCTGGAGTCGCGGCTTCAGCTGCTCTGTGCTGCCTCACAGCCTCCACTGAATGAAAAGTCCCTCAGTCCACAAGGGGATGAAGCGGAGCTGATACCAGCTGCTGTGGGCAGAGTTCACCGTCATCTGTCAGTGTCTGCACCTGTCTGCTTGGCACCCAGCGCATATTAGTTGTTAAATGCTTCCACCTCTAGAAACAGTTTGCGGTGCATTCTCAGAAAGCATCTGTAACTGGCCCAATCTAAAGAGGATTCCTTTATTCATTTCATGAATGTGTTCATTTGTTCAACCGTTATTTACTGACTGCTTGTCATAAACCAGCCTTGTGTCAGGCACTTGGGTGCAGAGCAAACCTGGACATAGGCTCTGTCTTCAAGAAGCTCCCAAACCAAGAAGTCAGGGCAGGGGATGTAAACTGTGACTTGGCAGACTCAACATTAGGTAGACTTGGATCAATGACGATCCTGTTCTCAGCATCTAAATCTGACGCTCTGGTCCCTAACACTTTCCTACACAATCTAGCATGCAGGAAGATATACTTTCGTTCCGTCGTTCGCTCCCCCATGCATGTCGCGGGGTCTTAAGAGCTAATGCACCGCATCTGGGAAGATTTCTTTCCTTCTTTGCCAACGATTCTACTGACTTTCACAGTCACCCCAGACTGTGAGCTTTAAAAATGAAAAGACCACTATATGAAGTAAGTCACCAAGGCAGAGAGGAATCATTACTTAGGAGAGTTGTGACTGGCCAGCAGTTCTCCAATTTCATGGCAATGGAAAAGATTCATCTTGTGGAACATGTTTTATCCAACCGCTTATTAAGACTTCCTCACTGTGTGCACGACCAGTCGACTAAAAGATCCCCTCCTGTGTTATCAGCAAGTACATCTAATCATAAAAATGTTTAAAGAAGATCACTTAGACTTTTAATTTGGGTCAACAGTGCCAACACACATCATAGACAAGACCGCCCAGCTACTATTTTATGTTGCTTTTAAAAAATAAACGTTAGTTATTTTGATACTTGCTTACTAGGTGTACTTCTAACCATTATTAGTGTCTACCTAAAACATCACTCCCTTTTTTTTCTCATAATAAAACCCTGCTTGGGCTTCCGTGGTGGCGCAGTGGTTGAGAGTCCGCCTGCCGATGCAGGGGACACGGGTTCGTGCCCCGGTCAGGGAAGATCCCACATGCCGCGGAGCGGCTGGGCCCGTGAGCCATGGCCGCTGAGCCTGCGCGTCCGGAGCCTGTGCTCCGCAACGGGAGAGGCCACAACAGTGAGAGGCCCGCGTACCGCAAAAAAAACCCCAACAAAACGAAAAAACAAAACAACAACAAAAAACCCCTTCTTTTCTGTTGGAAACTACGCCTTTCTCATCTCAGTGCTTGCCAGTAGATGGAGCTGACTCTGGTTCTCTGCTGGAGGGGAAAATCTCATGAGCAAGGCTGATCCAATGAAAATCAGGAGCCACTGAGCAACAGGCTGTCTGGTCCATTAGGATCCTTAGCACTAAGGACAAGAAGGCCTGGAGGTGCCAGGAGCCACCTGTGCTACCACAGGGAGTCTACATGACAATGGAATCAACATGGAGGGAAGCAGAGCCAAGAAACAGCAAGAAAGACCAACCGCTTATGAAATTGGTTTAACCATTGGGTCCAGTAGATCGGGTTCTCAGGGAACAAATATTAGAGTCTGGGATAAAGATTTTGACCAAAGCTCAAAACCCGTGAAAGCAAGAAGGAAAAAGTAGGATTTGAGATAAGAAAGAAGTCAAACTGTGATGGCCCAGAAAGCCTTGGTCATGCTGGAAGGAAGCTCTGGATTGAGCCCTCCCCACTAGAACTGTC
This sequence comes from Phocoena sinus, assembly GCF_008692025.1. Lineage (NCBI taxonomy): Eukaryota > Metazoa > Chordata > Mammalia > Artiodactyla > Phocoenidae > Phocoena > Phocoena sinus. Next base: position 16,344,431 of record NC_045773.1, on the reverse strand, counting down.
CAGTGTTGGGCAGAAATGACCCCTGATATCCTCTCCTTGTTCAGTCACCAGATGCAGGCAGTCCCTGGAAGGGCGAGACCCTGGGCAAGTGGCTCCTGCAGCCAAGGAGATCAGGAAGAAGCTGAGAGCTGGAGGCCACTGGCTGACCCCGCTGCCCACAGTGAGGCAGCGAGTCATTCTGGGTGGTACTTCGCTGTGTCAACCATACAGCTCTAGTAGAAAGCACATGCTCAACCCAGTTATATGAGCCAGTATAAACTCCCTACTTTCTTCAAGCCAGTTTGAGCTCAGTTACTTTTACTGCTAATCAAGAGAGTCCATGCTTCCCTTCAAAGTCACAGGTCCTCTGAAACTTCATGATTTCAGCAAAATATACACTCCCGAAGTAGACTGGGGAGCCCAATTTAAACCCATACTCACCAACATGAGGGCAAGCACGGCAGCTAATCAAGCCCCAAATCTGCAGTCTGCAGCTGGCTCAGACATTTCAAATGATCAAATACTGAAGATGGGAAATGTCTGTTTTATTGGGCTGAGGATTTTGTGATTAAAACTGCCGAGTCACTGGGCAAAAAGGACTTCGGTTCGGATGTCACAGAACAAATAAAGTCCAGCATACTGACATCTGAATAAGCTTTATTATAATGGGAAGAAGACTTCTCAGTTTCATCTCTGGTCAGAAAGCTTCTCTCTAACCTATTTATCTCTCAGGAATTCTCGTCCTCTCATAACAGAATGTGTTTGCTTCTCTGACAACAATGATTCATACATTAATAATGCCTTCTTTGTTCCTGCAAGTGACCAAGTTTGTAATAGTGAGCGTTAGAGGAAAATCCAACCAGCACTTCAGGCTCTTACTGGGGAGCAGTACTTGTTAAATTATTTTCATATGTGCAGAAGTTCATTTTCACTCTCGGTAGCTATTTTGTTAACCTTGTGAATTTCCAGCAATATTTCGATTTATAGCAATATAGCATAAAATTTGCAATTCCAATACCCCAATAAAATGATGTGAATACACACACATATTTCATTTTCAATATATATATTACACATATATCAAGAGGTGCAACAGCATATATCAATAAGCATGTGTAAGCGTGTATGCATAAGGCAGGAGAGAGAGACAGAGAGAGAGAGAAACCACAAAGACACCAATGTACGTCACGGTCTACAACTAAATAATAAACGATAATAGCGTAAGGATGAAGCATTGTTCAGCACCATTAGGTAACTGAAATTAACTTGATCTTGCTTGCCTTTAGAACCTTCCTTGTTGAAATGAGTAAATTATGTTTATAATCTCCTCTGGATAGACTGTTTTTTGTAGAGTTTCTTATATTGCAACTCAACTGACAGAATCCAAAGCTTGGATTATCAAGTTTCTCAGGGTAATTTATGGAAGCAGTAACAGTACATATGCTGTGGGTCTCGCCCCAAAACTTGTTTAATAAACATAAAAGCAAAAACAGAGCACTTGTTACCTCCAGAGTGTGGCGGGAGGCCACAGAGCAGGACAACTCCCTGTCCTTCACGCACTGACACTGTGCTTCTCGTTTTGGTTTTAAAATTTTCCAGATCTGATTCGAAAACAAAACAAAACAGAATTTCAGAAAGGACCATAAATCTAAAAATGTTCACACAGAGACATTCCTCTTTTTCAGGATAATAAAAAATCCCGTCTCAGGAACCTCATTTGCCTTGAGAAGGAAAAGTAGGATTTTGATTTCTTTATTAAGGCTTCTAGAAACGCGGCAATAGAAACAAAAATACATACCCACTGATCCTGTAAATTAAACCCACATACATTCCTTTTTATCTGTAGCTGTAGAAAACGACAAACTGTTTTTATCATTGGTCAAATAATTTTTTCAAGTATTTAATAAAGCAATTAAGGCAACTACTATTTTGATCACCAGTGGCTATTTTTAAAAACCATTTAATTTCTTTCAATAATAATCCAGGACAGCAAATTCCAATTCATATTCTCCAGCTTAAATTATAGCATGGAGAAAATGCTATGGGCTTCATTTTGAACAAAGCTTAAGCCTACGGGGAAAAAAAGAAGAAACGTTTGTTTCTCTAAACTGTGACTTAAAAAAAAAGTACTGTGCATTCCATAGTTAATATATGCTGTGGTGTCACTTTCTGTATTAGAACAATTACACTGTCAATTTGTGAAAGAATATACCCATTTCATAGCTTTTAAGGGTTGATATAAATCGCCTATGTGGTGACTATGAAAAGTAAGGCAGTGTATGTATTTTAAAACACAACTTGAAAAATTTCAACTTTGAAAAATGCAAAAACCAAAATAATCTTCTTCAACTTGATAAAACTACCAACTCTAGACATGTATGAATTTTCTGAGCACCATAAATCAATACATCAATGGGAAATTAGAAGGCCTATGTGTTTCATTTTATTGTTACTGAAAAACAGTATTAAATTGCTAGCTTTTAAGCATGGAATAAAGCAATTCAGCAAAACTCACATATGTGTGACTATAAAAGGAGAAAAAATAGTGTTTATGGACTTATTTTATGCAGACCCTACGAAAGTGATACAACATACCATTATATCATCTTAAATCTATAACCAAACGCAGCATTACCAAAACATTAAGGCTTTTGAAGTGTAACTGAGCTGGAACTGCAAAATTGGACCATCCAAATGTTTCCCAAAGACTAAGTGGAGGAGTACATCATATCAGAATGTAGCCCATACATGGAAAAATAATTTCAAATCATTATATTCTGACAACCAAGTATGCATGATAATTACTGATTTTCTGTCCAATTCCTTGTTTTCTTCTGTTATATAACTTCACATCATAAAACATATTCATCACTGATTTTACCTAGACTACACCAAAAAGGATAAAAAAAAGGTTCTACGGAAACTAACAATGTCTCTTCTCCTCCATAGGTGAAAACCTCTTTTGCCTAAACACTAACACTGTCACACGTTTGTCCATTGCTCTAGACATCTGCAGTGATACTATCTCTACAGTATATAAGGGCAAAGAACATTATTTTTGGATACCTGATGTGGCCAGTTCATGGAGAACATGCATTAGGAAGAGCAAACAAAAATAACTGTAGTGGCCTGAAGTGTTTTCCCGGCTTTTTTGTTTTTTAACCCCAGGGACTATAGAGATCAAAGTAGCAAAAATATCCAAAAAGTTTCAGATTACTGAAATATCCTGGCAGATTATATATGCAACCCAAACCCAAGTCAAGGCTGCATATGGTCCAATCTTGACAAGAACTGTATCAGAACAAGTCCTGTTTAGGAGTCAAAATAAGTAAGAAATCGTTCCAGAAATTATTTGGTAGAAACCTCTCAGATTTTTCTTCCTGTCTCCTAATTCTTGCAATTTTGTGAGCCTCTAATTAGCCAGACTTTAAGAAGAAACCAACTTCATAAGGAGCATCTACAAAGAACTACAACTAGCATCATATCTGACGGTGAAAGACAGTGTTTTCTGCCAACATCAGGAATACGACAAGGATGCTCATTCTAGCCACCTGCAGCCAACATATTAGAAGTTCTGACCGCTGCAATAATAAAAGAATAAAAAATAAGAAGCATACAGTTTCTAAAGGAAGAAATAAAATGACCCCTATTTGCAGATGATACGATTGTCTAAATAGAAAATAGGAAGGCATCTACAAAAACAAAAAGCAAACCAAAAAATTCCCACTACAAAGTGAGTTAAATAGGTCACAGGATACAATTTCTAGAGAGTAACAATAAACCTGCAGAAACCAAAATTAAAGACACAAAATTGCTTACAATCATTTCAAAGAAAGTACAGTACTTAGGTATACAGATAATAAAACATACAAAGGATCTATATACTGCAAGTTACAAGATACTGATAAAAAAGAATCAGTCTAAATAAAGCGAAGACACCTACTGTGTTCATGCATTGGAAGATTCAGCATAGTTTCAACTGTCCCCAAATTGATAGATAGATTTAATGTAATTCCTATCAAAATTCCAGCAAGGTTTTTGGTTGTTTTACTTTTATATTTTTTGTAGATGTAGACAGGCTTGTGCTAAAACTTACATAGAAAAAGCACAGGCCCTAGAATAACTAAGACACTCTTGACCAAGAAGAATAAAGTGGAAAGAACCACTCCACCTAGTATTAAGACTTATTATGTAGCTACAATGAGCGAGACAGTGTGGGAACGGCAGAGGGACAGACACACAGAACAATGGAATAAAACAGAGAATCCAGAAACAGATGCACACAAATATGCTGAGCTGATTTTTGACATATGTGCAAAAGCAAGTCAGTGGAAGGACAGCCTTTCAATAAATGGTGCAGGAGCAACTGGACAACCATAGGGAAAAGAATGAACCTTGCCCTCAACCTCACTCATATATGAAAATTAATTCAAAATGGATTTGAATGTAAATGTAAAACATAAAAATATAGAAATATAGACCTTTTAGAGAAAAATATAGGAGCACATCTTTGGGATCTAGGGTTAAGCAAAAAGGTTTTAGGCTTGACAGTAATAAACTGGACCTTACAAAATTTAAAACTTTTGCCTTGTGAAAGTGCATGGGAAAAGGATGAAAAGACAGGCAACAGGAGAAAATATTTTCAAATCGCTTATCCAGTAAAGGAATAGTATCCAGAATAAGTCCTCTTAAAACTTAATAGTAAAAAACGAAACTATCCATTTAGAAAACGGGCAAAACAATGAACAGGCATTTCACCGAAGAAGATATAGAGATGGCAAATAAGGACATGAAAAATGTTCAACATCATTAGCCATCAGGGAAATAGAAATTAAAACTGCAATGAGGTATCACGGCACACCTATCAGAATGGTTAGCAACACCTATCAGAACTACAGCGACAACACTAAACCCCATAAAGGATGTGGAGAAACAGAATCGCTCATACATTGTTGGTGGCTGTATGACTGTACAGCATTTCACAGCCACTCTGGAAACAGTTTGATAGTTTCTTCAAAAACTAAACACACAGTTGTCATATGATCCAGCAATCGCACTCCTGGGCATTTATCCCAGGGAAACAAAAACATATTTTCACAAGAAAACCTGTACAGAAAAGTTTGTACAGCTTTATTCATAATAGCCCTGAACTGGGGACAACCCAGATGTCCTTCAATGGATGAATGGGTAAACAAACAGTAGTGCACACATTTCCTGGAATACTACTCAGCAATAAAAAGCAATGGACTATTGATACACTTGGAAGAATCTTCAGAGAATAATGCTAAATGCAAAAAGCAATCCTGAAAGGTTACATGCTGTACGACTCCATTTATATAATATTTTTAAAATTACAGAATTTCAGAAACAGAGCACGCATTAGTGGTTGTCAGTGTTTAGGGAAGTTGGGGCAGGGATATGGGTGTGGTTATAAAAGGGCACTGTGAGGGATCTCGACCACAGTGTGGATACACAAACTATACACGATACCATTATAGAGAACTAAATACACGCACACACACACACACACACACACACACACAAATAAGTACATATACAACTGGGGAAATCCGAATTAAAAAACAAAGATAAAATCCAGCTCTCCATATTTTTTTACTTTCTTTCCTCTTCCTCCACCCCACCTACAGGCCACAAGTGGCTCACCTTGATTGCCCTTCTGGTCACCACCTATGCTGTGCTGCTCTAAGATATCCCAAGTTCTGGTCACACCCTGGAGACAGTATATCCCAAGATATCACACGGAGGTATGCAGAGCCAGGAGAGAAATACACTCCTTACTTTGACTGCTTTTCCTATGAATATTCACACGGACCATTCCTGGTGTATAAAATACTCTACCTTGACACCTGTCTGTTAATTTTATTTATTGGGCTAGGTTTTCTATGGGCTGCTCAAACACTTCATACTTGCAGGTTGATCTCCCCTAGAGGGGTGGGATAGGGAGGGTGGGAGGGAGACGCAAGAGGGAGGAGATATGGCGATGCATGTATATGTATAGCTGATTCACTCTGTTTTACAGCAGAAACTAACACACCATTGTAAAGCAATTATACTCCAATAAAGATGTTAAAAAAAAAAAAAGAAGAATCTGCTTGCTAATGCAGGGGACATGGGTTCAAGTCCTGGTCTGGGAAGACCCCATGTGCCATGGAACAACTAAGCCCATGCGCCTAGAGCCCGTGCTCTTCAACTAGAGAAGCCACCGCGATGAGAAGCCCGCGCACCGCAACGAAGAGTAGCCCCCGCTGGCCGCAACTACAGAAAGCCCATGCACAGCAACGAAGATCCAACGCAGCCAAAAAAAAAAAAAACAGTAAAGTTTCTAAGGGAAAATTTTACCATGGCAGGCTATAGGTGTGTCCTAGGAAAACAAAACTAGTTCCTTATGTAAAAACAATGGCTTGCTCAACAAGTTCAATAGTATCTTAGTTTTCCTTCCCCAAAAGCAGAGCCAAGAAAGGACTTGAGTGATCTGCGGTATATGGAAGATGATCTCGGAAAGTAGGAGGGAAGGAGTGGGGTGAATAAAAGAGGATGGAAGAAAAGCCACCAGCTGGTTACATTACTGAAGCTGCTACTGTAGTCAATAAGGGATTGATTCTGCATGAACCTCTGATAAGTGTACAGAATGCCTTCTAGAACCATCAGCTTGAAAGACGGGAGTCAGGGGTATTTGAATACAGGCTCCCAACATTACCAGTGAAGGGTTTTCCCTGGGGGTAATCATTTTCCCCTACCCATCAGAGCTCTCACTGTGAACTTTCATGGAACTGTCCACCCTCCAATGCACATTAGTCAGAGGTGAGCAGAGGGGATTTAATACATTTGGGGAATACCAAAAATGTCTACTGCAAATAGATTTCATACTTAAAAGCCCAGCCTTTTTACAGGTTTTACAACAGGTTTGTGTTGTAAGTTTCCAAGCAGACTTACATATTCAGTATTTTCTAAGCCTCCTTAGGGAACAGGGAAGAACTTAATAAGATCTTAACATCTTCAGGAACTGTCTTTGTTTTTTATACAGTTGAAATACTGGTACCATGGGTGAACTCTAAGCACCTAGGAATACTTCACAAGACCTTTCCCCACAAATATATCACAATTCAGCTCCTTCCCTGCTTCTCATCACCCCACTGCTCCAGCAACCCCAACTCTCGGCCACATACACTGAAACAATAACAAACTATTTGGATTTCCCCAAGCACAAAATACTTGTCAAAAATCACGCAACTGTGCTCTCCCACTCCTTCACTGACATTGCACTTTTATTCATCTTCTAAACCAGCTTCATCCACATCCCTTTCTTGAAACTCTTGAAATTACCTCAATCCTTTCAATTCTGTTTATTTATTTATTTATTTAGGCTGCGTTGGGTCATCGTTGCTGCGCGCGGGCTTTCTCTAGTTGCAGCAAGCAGGAGCTACTCTTCGCCACGGTGCACGGGCTTCTCATTGCGGTGGCTTCTCTTGTTGCAGAGCATGGGCTCTAGGCGCACGGGCTTCAGTAGTTGTGGTGTGCCAGCTCAGTAGTTTTGGCTCGCAAGCTCTAGAGTGCAGGCTCAGCAGTTGTGGCGCAGGGGCTTAGTTGCTCCGCGGCATATGGGATCTTCCCAGACCAGGGATCGAACCTGTGTCCCCTTCATTGGCAGGCAGATTCTTAACCACTGTGCCACCAGGGAAGCTCCCAATTCTGTATTTTCTATATTTTTCTATTTTTCCATTTTGTTCTCCTATCCTGGGGGTCCACCAAGATTAGGACACTGTCATTTTCATCTTTATATCTCTAGGCTATTACATATTTGTTGGCATTGTGAGGGTCATCAACATACATTTGCATCCATCATATCATTTTCCTTGGAATCTCCATGGTGGGTCCCCCACCGAAGTTGAATCCTCTGTGCCTGGGTTGCAGATTTCTTAACTTTCTACCAGTGAGACTTAGGAAAAGAAAACAGGAGTGGGCCCACCAGGGATCCTGTCTTTGCTCCACCATAATCCAGACCTGCAAGACTGGGGAGTTACCACTTGATCATCTGTGCTTCCCAGATTTTAATTTGTAAACTGGGGACAACACCTGCCCTCTGAACCTCACAGAGTTTTTTGAGCGAGGCTCTCTAGCATCGTAGATCTGCAAGCCCTTTGAAAAATAAATAGAATTATAGAAGTGCAAAGTTCCCTTATTCCTTCTGAGACTCTGGTTTTACAACTCTCCTTACTTCAGTCTCTCTCATCTCATCTATGATTTCAAACATCACTTCATCTAAAAAGCAAAATATATCTTCCAATAACTCCCATGCTCCACTTTTCTTAAACAAATCCTCCTTCCCCCCACGACCATCTCTCTGTTTCCTTCCACTTTTTAACTTGGATTGAATTTAAGTCTCGGTCCTCTGGAGTCAGATAAACCCATCTACAAATCCCTTTCCTGAAACTTAAGCGTTTGACCTGTGGTAGATTACTTCACTTGTTGATCCACAGTTTCATCACCTGTAAATTGAGGATAATAATAGCAATTATCTCTGCTATTGTTGTGAGAAAGAAATAAGATAGTCTACATCATTTACTGAAAACGGTGTGCTCAAAAAATAATAGCTATCAATTTTCTTTACAACCTCTCATAGATCTCACCATGTCTGAAGCTTTTACCATTGTGTCTATACCAAAGATGTGCTCATCAAAATTTTGATTCAACACATGCATTTTCTGCATGCCTTCCAGACACATTTTGGCTATTCATCTCATATTCAACATTTCATTTTCCTATGCTTAGAGTAGTCCCTACAAAACCCTACAACTTCCATCATTGTGTTGTTACTTTCTAAGATTCCCACCTCCAATTTGTCACTCCTCATTCCTACTTTTGTTTAATCCATTCAATTTTATCATGTTAATTGTTTTGCAAAGTTCATCCTCTTTCGTCCCATTTCTAATTTCTCACTACCACCGTTTTAATTTTACTGGAAAAATTTTATGATGCAAATTCACCTGGCATGTATTAAGCATATGGCTCCAGTATGCTTGTCTATCAAAACTCTGCATCCCCAACGTCATAAGAATATGCTCTATCAAAACTGACTAAATTCATATATGAAGGAATTAATGGATGAAAGAATTTGCTAGGCTGTGTGATAGAATTTCCTGGAATTTATCTCATTTAATTTTCACAAACGCTCTATTTAAAGGTATTATTTTTCCATTTTCCAAAAAAGCTGTGGCTCAAAGCAATTACAGACTTTGACAAAGGTGATGCAGTAAGTGGTGGAGCCAGTTCAACTGATTTCAAGTCCAGCTCTTTTCATCTTTATACTATGTGATAAGTCCATCCAACCTTTGGGCTGGTCTCCCCACCTGCGATCTCTCCCCTCCCATCCAATCCATCTGTCTTGTGCCCAGAGAGTTGACTTCAGTTTTCTTCATAAAACACATATCCAGTTTTCAATACCTGCTCAAAATTTTACATGAATTTCTCATTGCCTAGATGATGAAGTCCATTTTCTTGTCCTAACATTCAGTCATTCACTTGACATGTATGTATTAGTATATGTACATATATATGTATATATGTGTGAAATATGTACCTATGTTCCAGGTATTGCCACAAAAGAGCTCGGTTTGTCATTTGGAGTATTTCAGCTTCTAAAACTTTACTTATGCCCCATCATTCTCCTTTCAACTTATGCTAAGTACCTACATTTCAAGGTCTAGTTAAAAATGTTCACGCTTCGTGAAGGAAGAATTCTCCGATAATTCTGGACTACATGATAACTGAGTTTTAGATTAGTCTGTCTCACAAGACTAAGGCTGAGGGCTCAGTCCACCTCCATCTCCTTTTTGCCTTCCACCGACCTCAAAAAGCACCTATCCAGTACAAATGGCTTCAACTCAAGCAGTATGATTCGTCCCCTCTAGAAAAGATACCGTCCACTGTTAAGAGCACACAGAATGCTTGTGCCTAGTAGCTGCTCTCTAGCAAGCCCTTCTGCTTCCATCAGTTGAACTGCCTGTATTTATTAACAGAACTGAATCACCCTTTTTACATGACATTAAATTACTAGTGAAATACTAAAAAAGTTGAGGGAATAAGTGTGTGAAAAAAACGGAACTGTTTATAAAAAATTTTTTAAACTTTTGAAAAACTCAATGAAAGAAATTCACTCTTTCCCCAAGACTGATGCTAAAATAGATAGAATACATGATGCAAAATACCATAAAAGCTTATAAACAAAAAATAAAAATCTTTAGACTATTTCTGTACCCAGATTACTTAAGAAATATTTTTTAAATTATCACTCAAATTCAAAGAGAAACAATAGCTGGAAATCACATGATATTCATAATGTTTGTTTTATACAAATAACACAACAAATTCCTACCTTCCATCAACGAAGAGTGCTTGGCACTGCATTAAAAAACAAAAACAAAAAGCAGAAGACATATATAGTTTCATATTTGAAGCAAAAATAAAATTGTTTTAATAAAAGGTAACTTTTCTTTAAATGATTACCTATTTAAATTTATTAAGGAGCTTTTCAATTAAGAGTCCAACTACTGGTCCTGACTATATCAAATTAAAAAGCCCCTTATGTATTTGGGAAAAAGTAAATGCTGGATTATTAAATCAAACAACAAAAATTAAGAATAATGTTTCTGATATTGACAGTTCTGCTCTTCCAGTATATTAAATCTAGGAAAAAGAAAAAAAAACTCTCCCCAGTTGATTGTGGATATTAATTTCACCTGTAATACTGAATTTTAAAACATGAACAGCTTAATGTAAGTGGAACAGTACTATAAATCTTACTTTCCGAAAATTTTTTCTTCTTATACTTCATGTATCTTTAAAAAGCTAGGTTTATCCTTAAAACCACATTTAAAAAATGTATGTGGCAATACTACAAATCATTTTCCTTCTCTTTGAAACTAAGATCTCCAAGTATACCAGAGGTTTGAGATAATTCAGAAAATCTGCATGAAAACCATATTTTAAAAGTCAGTTTGATTTTAACAGGGCCAAAGAAAAAGCCAGCATTCATACATAAAACGTTACCAAATATAGAGAACTATTTTCAAGACTATCTAAGAATGTTGTATTTCAGAAACTAACCATCATTGGGTGTGTCACAGAGGAATTCTAATGATTAGTTATACAAGGATGTGCTTGGTCTTTTCACTTAGAAACGTCTACTTGCCAATTTGGAAATAAAAAGATCACATAAAATGACAATATTCTGAATATCTGAACAAATCACGCCACTTCAATGTAGTTATCTTAATAATATTCTCAAACGTTTTAAAAAAGCTTTTTAACAGCCTAGATTAAAATGTCTTAGTGGCTTCTTCAGCAAAGAATTTGAAGTTAGATTTCCGTTAGAGCCTCTGCTACTAAAACAAGCTCTGTGGTTTTACACAATTTTCTCAGACTCTTTGATATGCAGATTCTTCTGAAAAGTGCAGATAATATGACCTGCGTTAGAAACATGCTGAGAGGTTATGTGAGAAAATAAACGTAAAATCCTTGGAATGTATTAGGTGCTCAGTAAGTATTAGCAAGCTGCTTCCCCTCCCCGGGCAAGGATAAGCTCTACATATCCTATCTTCATCTATCCAGACCTATGTCATCCAAACTCAGATGAGTATCCTTTCTCATTTGAAGCCTTCAACAGTTACTCCAGTTTGTCTATATTTAGCCTCTTGCTTTCAACAGGCATGTCTCTCTTCCCAGGAACATCATAATTTCTATTGTTTTCCCCCTGCAATTAGTAGAATAGATGCTAAGTAATACTTGTTGAAATTCAACACTTGAGGTGAGTTTTTTAAAAAAAGCTCCTGTTATTTGCTAAACTGGCTGAGTCACTGAGACTGTTCATACATTTCATGGAACAGTTGCCATTAAGACACATGTGATTTTAGCAACGAATATATGGTGTTACATTATATGCTTACTTCTATCCATTATAAGAATAATGGAAAATAAATTAGCATAATGCAATAACCCTCCAACACTACAAGAAAAAATATCAAATATTGAATCGTTACCCTTATTTACAAATAGTTTATTTTTGAATGATTCCTTCAGCAGCACATTACCAGACTAATAGCAGGGCTCACAGATGATAAGAACACCTATGGTCTGGCATTCAAAGATCACCTTTGTTACAGAGAAGGAAGCTAATTAGATTTATTTTAATTATATGATCACTTCATACTGACAATTTTCATCAAAAAGAGAGAGAGACACACATAAAAGATTAGTTATGGACCGCCTGAAAAAAATACTTACCTAACTCAAGTTAAATGAAGATTACTTTCTAAAGAATCAAAATGACTTACATGTGTACAGACCTCTTGAGATTGACATAGTTTATCTCGTATGATTCTCAGCAATAATCTGTGAGACAGGCAATGCATATATAATTATTCCCAATTTTTACAAGAGCAAACCAAGTCCAGGAGAGGTTAGATTTTGCCCAAAGCCATGCTGCTAATTGTCAGAGCCAGGCAGATGACACATCCTCTGATTTCTAACTTAGAGAAAAAGGAGGACCATCACATCTGAATTACAGTTTAAGCTCTCGACTCCTTTTCAGTCTAGAAATTCTACCTTAGAAAACTGAAATGGATAATTCGCAAGTCATATTTAAGGTATGTTCATTCTTTCAATCGTTCACTCAAATTATTCAACAAGTGCCAACAAGGCTGAGTGAAAGAAGATGTCTTTACTCTTCTGAAACTTGGCAACTCGTTTCTTAACCATGCAGTGCCTTGGTTTCCTCTTTGTCAACAAGGAGGGATAACACCCACCCAGGAATCCCCTTGGGGTTTGATAAAACAATCAAAGGTAATGATCAACGAAATAGAGCTTTCAAAGTGTAAACGACAGCAAAATATTTAGGTGTAAATGCTCCTATTTCTCATCACTCTATAACCTTATGTAGCTTCATGTTTCTTCAAAGTCACTATACAATATTGTAGAATGTATTTATTGTTTATTTATTTAGTATCTCCCCCCCCCCCCCCCCCCCCCCCCCCCGCCGCATCCTGGCTAGAAAGTAAGCTTCACAAAAGTATAGTCTTTCTTCTGCTTCATTTTTACATCCTGGGCACATATTATGTGTTAAGCATATAAACAGATGTTATCATATGATTTCAATAAAGCCTCTCACTCTCTTATGCCCCTACATTAACAACACATAAAAACTAATTTGTCTGTTGGTGAAAGATTGATAATATCTTAGATCATTACCTTGGGCACAGCTGATGTCTGTTGTTCTGTTGCAGAGCTCCTGAATTATTAACTTAAAGCTCAAGTTACAAAGTTACAAAGCAAAATAGCTAAAAAAAAATCTCCCCCAAAATATAACTGTGAAATTTAAAGAAATGTGTGTATTTCTCCCTAACTTTAACACTGGCCACTTACTGTGTCATGTACATCTATTTCAAAACTTTTATAAACAAATGTACAAAATTTAAAACTAATAGGGAATAACAAAAATCTACATGTGTAACAATGATTTCTTGTTAATTTCTATGAGGTCTTTAAAAATATTTAACCCAGAAAAAAATCAACCTAATATATATTTAAGAAAACAAAGGCATATGTTATTTTGTCATTTTAACACCAAACCCTAAAATAAACTAAAGCATAATAGTCGGATATAAATATTATGACAGCATAGCCTGCTTGTTGCCATGGAAACATCACTATCAGCAGACCTCTGAATGTGCATTTGCCTATGTTTCTCTGAAGAAAGCAAGCACAAATTCATACTACTTGTTTTCTTTGTAAGTTATATCTGAGTTCCAGAATAAGCAAAGTACAAGAGTGCAATTCTGTGCTACAGAAGTGCATTACAAATGATACTAGGTGACACATGGATCCATTAGTCTACTAGATCCCCTACACTTCAGTACTTAAAGAGCTCCTGAAAAAGGTTTCTTGGTTTAAGTTTTTAAAGCACAAACATGTATACAAATTAGAAAGCAATTAGGGCAAATGTGCTGATGCAGAGGGTAAAATAAAGTGAAAATGGGACAAATGTAAATATAGTGTTGTTAGAATAAATGGGCCAACTTATTAAATGGGTTATATTATCCTTTGGACCTGTTCATGGAAAGTGCCAGCAATCATGAAGCTGGTAGGAGAAATGCACTCCATCAGTTCTGTAGATGATGCTTCGTTCCATAAATAAATCTTCTGCATTTAACCAAAACGAAAACTTAGGTTACCATTCTAACCATTCTAAATATTCTAAAATATTTCTCCCTAAGTATATATTCTGTAAGCTTCACTTTCTGAACACTGAGATTGCTACATTCCTGTTCTATTCAATTTTGTTTCTTGTTTAATGGTTACATAATCAGGTGGGAGGCTGTTACAGTAAAATAGATTAGATGGGAAATGTGTCCAAAGTAAGACTGTAGAAATCAGAGAGGAAGAGAGGGATTTTAGCAATACCTCTACAAGATAAAATTAGATAATCAATATTGTGTGGAAATACTGATAAAAAAGAAAGTGCTGGGCTTCCCTGGTGGCGCAGTGGCTAAGAGTCCGCCTGCCGATGCAGGGGACACGGGTTCGTGCCCTGGTCCGGGAAGATCCCACATGCCGCGGAGCGGCTGGGCCCGTGAGCCGTGGCCGCTGAGCCTGCGCATCCAGAGCCTGTGCTCCGCAATGGGAGAGGCCACGACAGTGAGAGGCCCGTGTACCACAGAAAAAAAAAAACTACTCGTGTTTTATGAATGCTTTCTACTAGAATCAGTGAAATTAAAGAGAAATGCTTTAATAAGATATGTATTTAACTAAGACAGTAGGCAAAAGTAGTGCTACTAAGGCATTAATTTGGAAAGCAATACATTTTATGCAGTACCTTAATGTGTTTCACCAAAGCAACGGTAACAAAAACGAGGAATGTGACAACATGCTAGTGGAGAAAGATGTGCTCCCCGTCATTAGGAATCACAGGACAAGAGAGGGCCTCTGTGATGGCATCAGCATATACTCTTCATTAGCGTTTGAAAAAAAACAGGGGAAACTCTAGTAATTTGCCTATGCTTATTGGTCTGGAGACCTGATGTCAGGGCTGCCACCCATGGCTGCACAGGAATCCTAGATAACATACAGTAATCTAGCAGCCAAAGAGCTGGGTTACTAAATACCCTGACCATTCCTCTTCCCACTCTCCAACTGCCTACCACTGCCTCCCATTAGCCAAAACCACCCAAAAGCCACATGGCAAGGGAATCCTCTGATGTAGTCCATATGGGTCTCCTTGGGCAGACAACAGGGTGGAAAGTGGATGTGGAAGGACAGATGGAAGACAACTAGCACAGCTTGCTTTTTTCATTGTTTTCTTGTCAACCAAGTGAATAAAGGGATCAGTAATTACATGGAAAATAAGACATACTAAGATGCTCCCGCAAACATTTTTAATTGAATTTAGTTGAAGGATCTGGCATTTTTGTCTCCAGTGAGGTCACAATAGTCCTCTCACCACCTGTCCTATTTTCAAGTTCCAGATTTACCATCAACTTTCTCTCTTAGAATGAATGACCTGGTTTTCAGACGTTATTATCCCTTAGGTGAGGAGCGCATAATGAGCTCCACTGCTCCAAGTTTTTAATGGTAGGAAAAGGGATCGTTTAGACCTCAAATTAAATCGCTCTACTTGAAAAACATGATGCATTTTATAATGAAGAGATGAAAACAACCTCAATAGGTTGTTTTTTCAGCTACTTGGAGAATAACTCATTCTGGCAGATCCATTGGGATGCAGCCCAGCTTCCAACTGCATGATCCACTGCAGCCCACAGCCTGATGTCATTTTATGGATGAGGCACTCAGCTGGGAACATCTGCTTTAAGATCTTCCAGGTTAAAGCTTTGTCTTCTATGCTACATGGGGCAGAACTCTAGGGTTTTTAACCAACTACTTACACACATACTCAACCTGATTCAAAGATCTTCTATGGACAGTGAATCTTTCCAGGCTACCTTCAGGAAATCCATGATACACACCCACACTGAAGTTGGCGAGCCCAGGGTCTAGGTGAGAATAAGAAGGCAACTTCACCTTCCTTCCTTGTTTACATCCGTTACAAACAAATATTTTTGCAGGGTGGAAAGACGCATAAGTAGATGGGCTTCTTTTAACCAACAACATAGAATAACAACAGAACCCCTAGATACCAGTTTCACCTCAGGACACTAGATAAAAAGGGATTGAGACATTTGTCTTGGTCTAGAAAATGAAAGACTGTGATAATGTAAATACAAACGCTCTAGTCATCCTTATTCTCCAATATGCGCAGTTTATTATTTTAACTTAGGGCAGGAGAAGGCAAACCACTTGGATGACTCTGACAAGTGCATAACGTATAGAGTGTAATAGGCTCTCAAGTCAGGGTGCCACTTGGTAACCCAAGCAACTCAAATGACTTAGCCTCCCTACACACACCTAAGGTTCTAAGATGTAAAACAAGGAGAACAGTATTATATACATTTCTGGGGGTTTTGGGTTTTTTTTGCTGTACGCAGGCCTCTCACTGTTGTGGCCTCTCCCGTTGCGGAGCACAGGCTCCGGATGCGCAGGCTCAGTGGCCTTGGCTCACGGGCCCAGCCGTTCCGCGGCATGTGGGATCTTCCCGGACCAGGGCACGAACCCGTGTCCCTGCATTGGCAGGCGGACTCTCAACCACTGTGCCACGAGGGAAGCCCCTCTGGGGTTTTTCTGAAGATTAAATGAGAGACTATATACAGGGACAGTATAAACCCTAAATATTATTATAAGGCATCAGCCCAACCAGAAGTGTCTTTCATGGCTGTATTTAAGTGTCTATTCATGGCCTTTCATGGCAAGGCCCTCAGTCTACCAGAATAATACATTTCACAAATATTTTTCTCTCTTTTGCAAAACATTCCTTGTTTTCTCTGTTATACAATATCCATCACTATACATCCCACATTCATCCATGCTTACTTAGCTCAAGGAACACAGTCTCTTCTGACAGCCATATATGCTTTCTATAACCTAAATGAAAAATGTATAAGCCAACATGTTTCATTTGGTTATAGCTATCAGGATACTTCCCAGCTGTTAGAATCAATATCTCCCAGGTGCCTCTAATTCTTTTAAATGGTGTCCTTCCATTTTTATCTGTGATTGTCCTATTTCGTACTAATTTCCTTCTGTAAGCCAACTCAAGTCTTTTCAGAAGCCACTGAGTATAAATCATGAAGAAATATCTATGTATTTATAATAAAATTAATGGAGATTCATTGTGGCTTCTTATTGCATCTGCTCTGGGGCCATTTCACTGGCAACTGACATCCTACCACAAGAAATACAAAGTAGGAGAAAAAGACTGAAAATTAAATTAATCATTTTTTAGATGAGATTCTAAGTCTTAAATCATACCATTACAGTAAAGAGTTTAAATCTGAATTATTTATATACTCTTTTAGAACACTAATCTCTTTAGTCATCTTTGCTCAATTAAAAAGAAAACCAGTGATCATTTTTAATAGAGAAAAGAATGAAATTCACTTTGGTTTATAATAGTCAGCAGGGCAGCATGTTTAAAGTGTAGATTCCCAGGCTCCAACTCTAAAGATTCTGATTCTGCAGGTGGGGGAAGCCCTTTGGATTTATTAAATAGGAAATATATATAAATATAAAATAGATATGTCCGGCTAGTGATTTGAGGGCCACACATTTTAATATTTTGCATAAAGGGGTAGTCTACTTGATAGGCAGAAAAACCCGCTGACTGAATTTATGTTTCTTTAAAATGTAAGCCTGGACTGACTGAAGTCATTTCGGTTCTGACAGTTACCAAAAGCCATTTGGCATTAATTGCTCTTTTTCCAAATATTCAGGAGAGTAACTGACTACTCCATTATGGAGTAAGTAAAAAATATGTACGCAGGACCCTAA
The DNA here is from genome assembly GCF_008692025.1 of Phocoena sinus. Lineage (NCBI taxonomy): Eukaryota > Metazoa > Chordata > Mammalia > Artiodactyla > Phocoenidae > Phocoena > Phocoena sinus. The sequence goes on along the minus strand of NC_045773.1, from coordinate 16,326,500 downwards.
GATCCAGAGGAATATCCTTGGAACATTGTCACTGAACAAGAGAAGTGTTTGAAACTTCTTGACACTTAAGGCAATTTAATTCCATGTTTCTCGAAAGAGCATGTTAAAGTATATTTCTTACTTTAATAATAATTTTTGTGATCATAAGTAGTTACATAATCATTTAGTAGCAAGAGAATGAAATACACTAAGTGTATTCCCCTCACCCCTTACCTAAAAGATGAAAACAGTTTTCCATTTTCAGGCTTATGAAAATTAAGTTACCCAATTTCTAAAACATAGTAGGGTTTGAGCAAATGTTAGCTGTAAGCATCTTCTACTTTGGTAGGCAAGGTTTTATATTCTGCTTTGTAACTATCTGAAATATACATACATACAGTTTTTGGATACACAGTTTTTAAAAAAAGGCCTTTGAATCTTCTAGTTATAAAAATATAGACATACACCAAGTATTCAATTTCCTGCGCACATCAGGGACTCAATGCTTTAGACTAATTACACATATGTGCAGTCCATACATTATTCTGAATTTAAGGACTTGATCACTCCAAAAGCTCAGTTCCAAGTTGGTTTGACTGGAGAACACGAAGTACTTAACTTTAACCCTGTTATTCTTAAGCATCTGCCTCTACCTTCATGGCTCTGAAAGTGCTAGAAGCCTATGAGATCTTGATCAGCCCTTGCGCCAGTTATCAACTTCTGTGTAACAACCACCCCCAATAAATTAGTGGCTTAAAATAACAATAATAATTTTTTTCTTCCCAAATATGCAGTGTGGCCAGGGCTCAGCAGGGAACTCTCGTCTCTGCTCCATGTGACATCAGGTAGGGCAACTACTTGGGACTGGAACGTTTTCTTCCAAGACAGCGAGTTGACAATGACTGTCAGCAGGGAGTTCAGCCAGAGCTGAGAGCCAAGAGCCTTGAATCTCTCAATGGGTGGCTTGGACTTTCTTTTGCATAGTTGCTGGGTTTCACGAGGGGATATCAAAGGAGCCCCAGGAGTGTTGCCTTTTATGACCTCATCTTTAGAAATCACATAGGATCACTTCTGCTGTCGTTATAGACCTGCCCAGATTCAAGAAGGTTGCAAAGACCCTTCCTGTCTTTGGGAGGAGTGTCAACATCACATTGTAGGTTGGCCATCCTGAAAAATACAGCCTTTTTAAAATTCTCTCCTACTGTAATCACCTGCCTACCTACAAGATCACTTCTTCTCAGTCTTCTTTGAAGGCTTTTTCTCCCTGACATATCCTCAATCTAGTCCTCTTCTCCATCCATTTATTACCAATAATAATTTTTTTAATTACAAAAATAGAAGAAAACCTCAAGAAAGATTGCTTCAGAAATGCTAAGAAAAATCTCATACATTATTGGTGGAAATGTAAATTGGTATAACTTTGGAAAACAGTTTGACAAATATCTATCAGTCTCCTTAAAAGGTCTATATACAAGGATCTTCACTGCAGCACTATTCATAATAGGAAAAGGCTAGAAAAAACTTAAATGATTCTTAATAGATACCATTATAAACAAGATGGTTCACCTGAAGCCCTGATTCTCAGTCATTAGTGGGCATCAGAATCACCTGAGATCTTGTTAAAACACTGGCTCTTGAGTCCGACCCAGAAGTGTCTGAGGCAGTAGGTCTGAGGTAGGGCCCAAGAATTGGGATTTGTAACAAGATCCCAGGTGAAGTTTATGCTGCTGGTCTAAAGGAACCACACTTTGAATACGGCTGGTCTATGACGTGGACTATTACACCGCTATGGGGAAAGAGAGAGTCATATATTCTGATATGGAACAATGTCCAAAATATGTTGAATGGGAATTGTTAAGGTGCGAACAGTCTGTTTGGTGTTACTACTCTAAAGAACCTAAACTCTATATATGCTTGAAGAGTCACATAGGAATTGCTGCCTGGCAACCAAGGGTATGGGGGTGGGAAGGAGACATCCTCTACGATATGTCTTTAATGTTTTACATGTACATATGCTATTTTTTAAATGAAGATCCATTGACTGAAAAATAATAACAATATTCAACTTTCATTACTTTTCAATGGACTTAGAAAACCCCTATACATCTTCCTTGCCTAGGAGCAACTTTCTTCAAAGGTACTGCAGTAGCACAAAATCTGAAATCTGAAGAATCCTAAAGGCAGCTCCACTCTTACATTTTCTTGGCAACGTATTAGAATCATGGGCTCAGAATGAGGGGTAGAGATATGAAAAATGATGTGTTTCTTTTAGAGCAGTAAAGTACAATACTAAAATAGTAACGTAATGTCAACATGTAGGAACAAATGAAAACACAGAAAGAGATAACCTGCTCATTTACCATTAGGTGGTATGTGTTGTTAAAAGCACCTGATATTCATACAGGTTTCAGAGGTGGAAAGTAAACTGTCGAAAACAGTTGGGCTGTTGAACGTTTCTCTAAATAGGAAGCCAAAGACTGGTAGGAAATTTCATCATAGGTAATTTTGCATTTGCCTTTAAATAAAACACAAAACTTAAAAATTTTTCCTTTTTGTGACATAGGTTAAAACTTTTTTGGCAGATGAACACGTATTGGTCATTTCATCTGGCTGAGAGTTTAAAATGTTTATGTTAAAATAGCAAATTACTGAGAGTACACTTAAAGGAAAAATAAACTCTGTTTACCAAGAAATTTTTATATATACTTTGCATACTATAAAAATAAAGCAAATATAATTCTTAAGGCCAATAAACACAAAGGTTATAACTCCTTCCACAAATATACTGTTAGTGGCAGAGTTTATTTTAATATTATTAAATACTGTATTTTGTAAATTTCTATGATAAAATTGATATTTCAGTAGCTGAGTCTATTTTATTTTAATATTATTAAAACCTGATATTTTGTAGAATCCTATGATAAACAAGATTACATAACTGACTGGTGGGAAAAAAAGTCATCATTTAATGTAAGTGAGAAAAATCGAAAAGTGTTTTGATTGTTTGCAAAAGTTTAATGAACTCCAAATGGGTAAGAGTTTTCAGAAAACAACTTTGCATTAAGACAAAATTTTACAAGTCAGATATGCATAGACGTTAACAGTCTTTCATTTACAGGTAAGTAGCCAAAGTTTGTATTTATACTTTATCATCAACTATGTGCCTAAGGCAGTAAAATGGGGATAAGAGAATAATATCATTTACCTCAACCAAATGAAGTAAGACACCCCTCCCAGAAACTACCCCAACAACAAAAAAACCACTATTCACATTTAAAATAGCATTTGTAGCACAGGGGGTAGGAGAAGCTAAGGAGCCATTCCTGCTGCCCTTTTAAAATAATTAGGCCAATGAAATTAGGCTAAATGAAAAAATGTTTACTTTGACTCCTTACGTTTACTTTGCCTCATACTCACTGTTAAAACTAAAAAATCTTTTACATTTAGTGTTCATAAAGTCTGATAGAACATAAAACTCATTAAATTTTTAATGCCTTGCCTTGTTTAAGAAAACATTCTGCATGACTCAGAAGGACAGATAATACAAGACAGCAAACAAACAAGAAGGATCTAAGGAATGTAAAAAGTAAAAGCAGTGGTATAAACTATATAAAACAGAGTCAGGAACTGCTATAAAGTCCTACCTACTTACATTCAGGTCATAAATTTCATTCTGAGCTTTCTAACAATTATTAAGAAAACAAATATTTGTTTGGTTCAGCAATTCGTTATGTCAAGTTTTTTTTTTTTTTTTTCATTCCACAAGTGAAACACAACCATACCTGATACTACACATTCCCATAAAGAGGATTCTGTTGGTATAAACAGCAGCACCCTCAACTACATCTTCTCTGGGGTAGACGATGGTGAGTACTTCAGGGCTGTTGCTCACAGCATCTTCCACATTGGCTGATGAGCTCTGGGCTGACCATATAACATGATCTACACCAAGACAATTTTGAACGTGACAACAGCTACTAACTAGGCCTGAAGAAGGGCAAACAGATGTAAACTGAAAATGTCCCAGGCAAACTGAGATCCGTGGTCATCCTTGCTGAAATCTATCAGTACAAGTAATTCTATAGAGATTGAGGGATGGAGTGGCTGAAAATTTGATGAGGTCCAGGTACAAGGCTCTCTGCTGGAGTTAACACATACTTTATCCATTTCTAATCAGCAACGGAAATTCCTAAGACTTATATAGTTATCAATAATAAAAGCAGTTTACATTTTCCAGGATTTACTAGGTACCTGGGGCTAATGGTTTCAGGAGCTGGCAAACTACTGCCTGAGGACCAAATCCAGCCTGCCATCTATTTTTGTTATTATTGTTTCTTATATTTAGTTGAAAATAACGAAAAGAAAAAGCACACGTCTCTCTTTGGAGACATGTGAAATTGTAAGAAAAGAACATTTCAGTGCCCACAAATAGTCTTACTGGAACACAGCCAAGCCCATTTTATCTATACATGTCCTATGGCTGTCCATCGACTGCAAAGGGAGAACTGAGTACGTATGACAGAGATGAATATGTCCTTCAGAGAAGCCAGACTCAGAAGGTTATATATTGTATGAGCCCATTTATATGACTTTCTGGAAGAGGCAGAGCCAAGGACCCAGAGAAGGGATCAGAAGTTGCCAAAGGTAAGGGATATGGGAAATTGGACTACAAGGGGCAGCTGGAAAGAAGGTTCTTGATTGTGCCATTGGTGCAATTGTCCACACCTGTAGATCTATATACACCAAATGGCGTGAACTATATAATTAAGGGGAAAAAAAAATCTGTTTGGTTCCAAACCCGGTAGCCATGCAGACTCAATAAAACACAGCTTTGTGTCTTTCCACTTCTGTTTTCTTCCAACTGGGAGCTACAGACGAGCTGTAAATCTCCATTCTCAATTTATGTATCTTTCAATACAAGAGTTGTATTTTATTCAGTAAAAGACTGCTAAACTCACCTGCCTCGTGTGAAGGTCAGCCAGAGCCCTCCTCCACTTGACTGACCTAGCACTCCACAGCCATCTCGCACTGACTGGACCCCTCAGGGCTCCTTGAATCTTGAGCTCTCTGCCTTGTAACAGGGTGTTTGTCCAAAGTTTCCTCCACAGACCTCGCTCTCTTTACTCCATGTTGCCTCTTCACACCCTCTTGTTTTCCCAGACCCAGAGGGATCTTGCTACCACTCTTCACTCATTCTTTTTTTCTTTTTTTTAATTTTATTTATTTATTTTTGGCTGCGTTGCATCTTTGTTGCTGCGCGTGGGCATTCTCTAGTTGCTGCGAGCGGGGGCTACTCTTTGTTGTGGTGTGTGGGCTTTTTATCGTGGTGGCTTCTCTTATTGCGGAGCACAGGCTCTAGGCGCACAGGCTTCAGTAGTTGTGGCACATGGGCTCAGTAGTTGTGGCTCACGGGCTCTAGAGTGCAGGCTCAGTAGTTGTGGCGCATGGGCTTAGTTGGTCCGCGGCATGTGGGATCTTCCCGGACCAGGGCTCGAACCTGTGTACCCTGCATTGGCAGGCAGATTCTTAACCACTGTGCCACCAGGGAAGCCCTTCACTCATTCTTCTGCTTAACAATCTGTCACCAAGTTCTGACACTTTTATTTCTGAATACCTCCTGAGCCTTTCCTCTTCATTTCCAGGGCTAAGATCCTTATCCAGGCCACCACCATCAATCCATTCTACCAAACAACCCCCCAAACCATCCAAGTACAAACCTCACTCCCCTACTGCCCTGCTTATACCACCCCAAAGTCTTCCCACTGACCTGACTTCTTAACGAGGCCTGTAAGATCTCTGCACGTCTATTTCCTCAGCCTCATCTCTTTCCACTAATCTCTATAAATTCCAGGGTACAACCATCAAACTTCCCTCAGGCCCCTGAATGTCCTATGCTTGCTGCTTTTCCAACCGCTAAACCTTTACACATGCCATTCCCTCTGTTGAAACTCTTCTTCAACCTTTTTACTTTTTTGTCTTCACCACCTATTCATCCAATTAGTCCTCAGTTAAAAGCTGCCTTTAACCTTGAAGGTAGCCGGCCTAAATGCTCCTGAACAGGATGACGCCCATCTTTCATTACCTCCAATCACACTTTTAGTTAGGTTTTTTAACTTCTACTTTTCTATTTTTCCCGGAGTACTTTAAAGCAAATCCAAACAGCTCATTATTTGACTTTAAATACAGTCAGCCCTCTGTATCCATGGGTTCTGCATCCTGGGATCCAACCAACCACAGATGGAAAATATTCAAAGCAAAGTTCTAAAAAGTTTCAAAACCCAAAACTCGAATTTGCCTGAAGCTGGCAACTAGTTACATAGCATTTACATTATATTTACAGCTATTTACATAGCATTTACACTGTATTAGGTATTATAAGCAAACTCGAGATGATTTAAGGCATACAGAAGGATGTGCATAGGTTATATGCAAATTTCACACCATTTTGTATAAGGGACTCGAGCATGGGGGTGTGGATTTTGGTATGTGGGATGGTGTCCTGGAACCAATTCCCCTTAGATACAAAGAGACAACTGCAGTATTATTTCTAATAGCTAGGACCTTATTTTTTAATTCAGTTAGCATTAACAGCTTTACCATTAGCACAGTGTTTGCAATATTTTCTTCTAGTCTGTAGGATATATTTTCATCCTCTTCCCATTTTCTTAATTGGTGAGGTCCAATTCATAAATTTTTCCTTTTATGAATAATGCTTTTGGGGCCAAGCCTAAGAACTCTTTAGTGAGCCCTAGGTCTCAAGAATGTTTTTCCTATTTTTTAGAAGGTTTACAGTTTCGCGTTTTACACTTAAGTTCATGATTAATTTTGAGTCAATTTGTGTGTAAAGTATGAGGTTTAGGTCAAGAGTCATTGTTTTGCCTATGCATATCCGATTGCTCCAACACCATGCGATGAAAAGGCTATGTTATCAATTTAGGGGCTTCCCTGGTGGCGCAGTGGTTGAGGGTCTGCCTGCCGATGCAGGGGACACGGGTTCGTGCCCCGGTCCGGGAAGATCCCACGTGCCGCGGAGCGGCTGGGGCCGTGAGCCATGGCCGCTGAGCCTGCGCATCCGTAGTCTGTGCTCCGCAACGGGAGACGCCACAACAGGGAGAGCCCTGCGTACCGCGCGCGCGCGCGCGCACACACACACACACACACACACACACACACACACACACACACACAACTCAATTCAGAATATATGTGTCGGTCTATGTCTGGCTCCTCTATCTGGATACTCTCTTCTATTCTTTGGTCTATGTGTCCACCTATTTGTCAATACAACAGTCTTCATTACTCTAGCTAAATATTAATCCTTAATATCAGGAATCAGAGTGATTCCTCACACTTTATTCTTCTTTTACAGGATTGCTTTCAGAGTCTGTGCCTAGTATAAATTTTAGAATACGTTTTTCTGTATCTTAAAACAAAACAAAAATCAAAATCAACCTCTCTGGGATTTTGTTTGGAATTGCATTAAACCTACAGATCAATTTGGGGAGAATTGACCTCTTTATTATGTTGGTATTCTCGTTTATGAACATGGTATTTTATTCCATTTATTAAGGTATTCTTTGATTTCCTTCATTAGCATTACACAATTTTCAGCATAAAGATACTGAATGTATTTTGCAAAGCATATATCTTAGGATTCCATTTTCTTTGGAGCACGTGCAGTTGAGATTGGGTTTATAATTTTGGTTTCAGTGAGTTCACTTGTCATCATATAAAAACATGATTGTTTTTTGTGTGAACTTGTTTTCTTTGACCTTGCTGAACTTAGGTCTAAGAGATTTTTGTAAATTCCTTTGGATTTTAGATATATCTGCAAATATACTTCTTATTTTTTTCTTTTTACTTTGCAATATGTATGCCTTTTATTTCTTTTCCATGAGTCATCGCAGGGGCTTCAATTTTCAGTACTATGTTGAATAAGGAAGGTGAGAATGGACATCACAGACTTATTTCTGATCTTATGTGGAAACCATCAGTCTTTCACCAATAAATAAATGTTTAACTACAGTGGAGGTAATTCCCTTGTATTCTTAATTTGGTGAGAGATTTCATCATGTATGCGTGCCAGAACTGTTAAATGCTTCTTCTGTGTCAACTGACGTGACCATGTGATTTTTCTTCTGTAGCATGTTGATATGATGTATATACTGATTGATTTTTGCTCCTTCCACAATGTAAGGATACAAGGAGAAGTCTGGGTGAAGAAAATCAGTCATCTGTGCCGTTCAAATGATTATAATGTGGACTAACTGCATTTCTGTGATTTCTTTCAACTTGAACTTCTAGCCCCTAAACTGGTGGTTTGACTTAGAAACTTGATTAAAGTTATTATTTATTTATTTAAGTTAACCATCATTCATAGGTGTTGCTGTATACTTTCTATGGCATCAAATCAAGAGGCACCTAATTCTGGATGACACTTTTTTTGTGATGTTAAAATTGATCAGTAGGTTCAGGTATTATCTGTTTCCCCACCTAGATGCATCAATCTCCATTACTCTGGAATTTTGGTAAAACTGCACTTTCACTTTTCAATCTATTTGCGTCTAATTTGCATCATATTATTGGATACTTAAATTATCAGATAATTGCTGAGATGGCTTGAGAAAAAAATTAAGGAATAGGCATGGCTGTTACTAGGGATATTACTAAGGAGGAATATTTCAATGTGTAAACCTTTTATAAGTGGTCAATTCCCTAATGAATATTTTCTTGTTAAAATCATTTTTCTACTCAACTGTACTTCGTAACTGTAAGGAATCAGATAATGACTACTTGTATATTAAGAAGGCATCCTATCTCTCAAATAACCTGTCTCCCCTTCCCTTCCATTATAATTTATCCTTCTAAATTAGAATATACTAGGCAGAGCAACAACAATGTGGCCTTTCCTTACATTACATGTAAATTTTTCTCTCCCCTAATGCATAACAACTAAAATATTGGCTGTTGAATACTACAGCAAACTTCTCAAAGAACAAAACCGTATTTTTACCCAATCTTCTCCATCTATCACAGCACTCTCAGTCTTCCTTTTATATGAATCCAAAAGCTAAGAATCATCCTCAAAGTCATCCTGCTTCTTTATTCATTACCCAAGTCTAGTCAACACTAGCTTGGACAGGTTTATCAGCTCTTTTCCTACTGCCTCTATATACACACTCTAATTAGCCCTCCTTTTTCTAACCTCTTCACCTCCAAACCATCACATCATCCTGCCAGGTGAAACATCCGAAAGCACAAATCTGGTCACCTTGTCAACTCTGACATTTAATATCTCTCCGTTGCCTAGAAATTAAGTCCCAAATTCCATACAATGTCATATAAGACCTATGTCATCTAATCTTATTTCTCACCAGTCTCCTTTGTGCACAATTTACTAAAAAAAAAAAAGAAAAAAACCAAAAACACCTATTCCTTTGTATCCGTATGTCTATACTTTGTTTAAAAAGATGGACTTTCTGGAAGTCCAGGAAGCCTATGGACTTCCCTGGCGGTCCAGTGGTTAAGACTCCGCACTCCCAACCCAGGGGGTATGGGTTCGATCCCTGGCTGGGGAAGATCCCACATGCCACGTGGCGCAGGCAAAAAAATTTTTTAAAATAAAAAGACTACTACCTAGAATGTTATCTCTAAACATTGAAAGCAGTGTCAGTACTGAAAGTTTTTGATGAGCTGTGTGACATGGGCACCAACAAACAGATGGACTATCAGCCAATAAATCCCATTGGTTGGTAAAGTTTTTTAGAGCAGTCTGGTTCCAAAGCCTCAGCATTCTTTTTTTTTTTTTTTTGGCAGTACGCGGGCCTCTCAGTGCTGTGGCCTCTCCCGTTGCGGAGCACAGGCTCCGCGGCATGTGGGATCTTCCCAGACCGGGGCACGAACCCGTGTCCCCTGCATCGGCAGGCGGACTCTCAACCACTGCGCCACCAGGGAAGCCCCAAGCCTCAGCATTCTTCAGGAAACTATGTACTGGGCTACTTCCTCTACAATATTTCTATTGATTCCCCCAGATTTCATTAGTCCTGTATAGATATTGAAGTAAGGATCGCATCATTTTGTTTTCAACAGTTACAGCATATGTCATTTTCCCTTTTAGTCTGTAAATGTCCTGAGGTTAAGAGCTCTCAGATTCATCTTTAATGCCCTTACTATCCCTAAAACAAAACCTGTCCTCTATTTATCTAAGAAAGACCTATACGTTTTTGAAGTCCAAGAACAACTGGAATCTCCGAAGTGCAACCTTGCAAAACCTTCTTGAACTTGTTAATCTCTCCCTACTTTGTATTAAAGTAACTCCTTCACGTTGTTACCTGTAGATTAGTCTGTCTTTCCTGGTAAGCTATGAGTCAATTAAGGTCATGGAAGTATGTCTTTATAACCCCATATTTAGCGTAAAGACTGGCACAAAGAATCTGCTCATAAAGGAGTATTAATTTATATAAAGCATCAAATGTGCTCAGGATCATTGGTTCAATGAAGATCTGTAACAGCTCTGATCCATTAAGTGTTTGATTCTACAATGTCTAGACTTAGTTAGTTTGTATATTCTGTATATCTCTTTTCTGCAAAAGACTAGAAACCTCATGAGTCTGTGCCACATCCTTTTGTCTCTCCCATAATGCTTAATATTTATGAATATCTGCAAATGATTTATAGCTAGCATCAATACGATTAGACATGAATTTCAGTTAGTAAATGTCCTGAGGTTAAGAGCTCTCAGATTCATCTTTAATGCCCTTACTATCCCTAAAACAAAACCTGTCCTCTATTTATCTCCCCTGAGGGAGAAAAAAGCTCTCTATGTAGGATTCTGGGCAGCTTGGAGAGGGAGTGGGGCATACCTATCACAGTCTCCTGCTGTTACAATGCATGGTTCTTTCTCTTATTATGAAGCCAACTCCCTTCGCGAATGCCTCTGTGAGGAACTAATTGCTTTTCTGAATTCCAGATTTCCTACATAAGATGTCAAATGAGTTTGCACCTCATGCAGACAGCTCACAGCAGGGACCAGACTATCTTAGAAACGTTACATGTTACCAGTTTAACACTGCTCTGGCTGGTTTCCTGGTCATTTAGGGAAACCTGGGAAAACACGTCTTACGTTGTCGTTTTGTTCTCAGGTCAACATCTCCTGGAGAGCTAGTGTGTCTTATTCACACCTTTCACTTTCTCTCTAATGAAATGATGCTGTTGTCTAAATAATCTTCTGTCTTGTCCACCAGCATATTTAAATCAATCTATATTACACAAGTGTTGAATCTGAAAACAAAAATCCACAGGGACATGAAGTAGTGGTTTCCAGCCAAGGGTGTATGTGTCTGGTTTTACTGTTTTTATTACATTTGATCCAGTTGAAATATGTAACTAAACTTTCCCTAGGCATCCCTTGACAATGTCAGTTTCCCATTCAATCTAGCTGGTCCTTAAATGTCTTCCATAGTTCTTTTTCCCTAGGGTCAAATCTAAGTAGTGGTTAAAGCATGGACTTTGGATGAGAAATATTAGGCTTCAAAATATGGCTCTCCTCTGGCTGGCTGTGTGACCTCAGAGTTGTTATAAGGATTAAATGACACGAATATGCAAATGACGCTATTAGCACTCTACAGACCTATAGCGGTTACTTTACAGATAGTATTTACTGTTACAATATCTCAAATATGCATATGCAAAAACTCATAAACCGTATGCTTTTATTAAGTAGCGCTTAAAATTCTCAAGTGAATGTATTATCTGTTGGCCCCCAAATAAACTTGGTTATGGGACCCAAGCTAATTATTGTGATTTCTTCTTTGCTGAAATACTTGATGGTATATGCAGATATAAGGGCAGGAGTGTAGAAAAACAATGCTAAGACATGACGTAAGAGGGATTTAAAGGAGAGAATGACAGTAGGAGAACATGCTGACAGCTTAAAAATCAGCAGCTAAAGCCCACAGTACTTGTACCCCAGTCCAGGGGAGGCCTACCAAAACCATTTACTGAAGAACCACTGAACCCAGAGGACAGTATGTGAAAAGTGCCAACTCGGGAAAGAAGTCTATCTTATATGGTAAATCCATATTACACAACTGTTGAATTTGAAAACAAAATCCACAGAGAAAAGAAATGGTGGTTTCCAGCCAAGACAATATATGTACCATGTTTTACTGTTTCTATTAAATATGATTCTGTTGAAATTAGCAAATAGATATTCTCTAAGAATCCTCTGACGCTCTCGGTTTCCTATTAAACTCAGCTGATCCTTAAATGCTTCCCAAAATACGTAAGAAAGCAGCTGGTATACGGAAGGCCCTCAGTAACTATCAGTGAGCTACCAAAATTATTTTCCCTCAAGCACTGTGTACCATTCTGGGGACACAAAGTCTATAAAACGATCCCACACAGAGTACCTAAGTGTTGCACGTATAGACCAAAGGCACAAAAAATAAAGGTCCTTAACACTGTTGTTAGGCTCACGAATCAGTTAAGGAGGGTGGTGACTGGTACATTATTTCAGAAAGAAAAAAACAACTAGATAGTAAAAAGTTACAATAGGAAAAAAAAAAAAGCAAGCAATTGGACTACAGCCTCAATTAACCAACTACCTCTGAAATGGTTTTCCCCTGCTGCTTCTCTAAAAGAAAGAATGTAGAAAGCACTATAAAGTGGTGACTGTTTCCAAGGCATTAAATACTTTATTATGCTTGTCCAGGAGCCATCTATGCACAAACAAAATATATTTCTCTGTCCAAGAAAATGGTTACAGTACAACACTCACTTTTACCTGTGCAGCCTCTATTCCTCCTTTGGCAAAAGAACCTTTCATTTCCTTTCCGGTCACCATCCACGCACCCCACAACTCCTCAGTGTATCAATAAAAATACTGAATGAGGCTTACCAACTGGTATATTCCAACCACCTGGTCAGAGTTAGTCCAGAAAAGGCAGGCCTCCTATTTCAGGTGGATAAGGCTTACACCTGGGAGCCATGTCTGAACCCTGAGGGAGAAGCACGTTCCTTTCTCTGAAGATTGCTAAGCTTGGGATTCTGGTAGCCATCCTGACATGAACTAGACATAGGATGACCCAGAGTGAGGCCAACAGAGAGGAAAGTAGAGATCAGAGAAACCAAGGCCTGGGGGCATCGTTTGAACCCTTGTAGTCAGTCTTGACTACAGTCAATTTGCCTAGGACTTTTCAGCTGCAGGAGCCAAAAACCCCTTTTGGAGCTTAAGCCAGTTTTGATTTTTGAGTTTCTATCACTTGTCACTAAAAGAGTCCAAGCTAAAAGAAGGGGGGCCTGAACAGACATAGAAAGATGCTGCCAGCAGGAGAGAAAGATGGAGAATACAAGTGAGCTTGGCGGGTGGGCAAGTGAATCCCAGCAGGAAGAGAGGCTAGTTAGGAAGCAGTAACAGACAACGGGAGAAGATAAACATGTTATGTGGCATAATATTAGTCTTACTGGACACTGAATTCCTTGCAGAGGAACTCAGGGTCTAGTCAAGACGAAGGGATTTTGAATTGCTGACACCAACGAGACACAATGATAGAAAAAATCCATAATTAAAACATGGATAACAAAGATTCATAGTCAAGAAAAATATAATGAAATTGAGATCAATTCCTAAAATTTATGCTTTGTAACTATTATTATGCATTAGGAGACAGAACTTTTTTTTTTTTTTTTTGCTGTACGCGGGCCTCTCACTGTTGTGGCCTCTCCCATTGCGGAGCACAGGCTCCGGACGCGCAGGCTCAGCGGCCATGGCTCACGGGCCCAGGCGCTCCACAGCATGTGGGATCTTCCCGGACCTGGGCACGAACCCGTATCCCCTGCATCGGCAGGCGGACTCTCAACCACTGCGCCACCAGGGAAGTCCCTGGAGACATAACTATTTTGATACATAAATTATAATATGTATAACTATACACCTTATCATTAATATCTATTCTAAAAGGAGATTCAGGCCTAGATGAGTTGGAGGAAAATTTATCTAAAACTCCTGGGTTGAGGGAGATGTTTTATTAACAAGTTGTCTACTGAACAACCTGGAGCTAACTATAGATTTTTAGGAAACATTCTTAGTGTATGCATTAAAACAAACTTAATCATTTGAGAAGGCGGTTATTTAAAAATGTGAACTTGGTAATCAAGGTCATAATCAAGATATTAGGAATAAAAAACAAATGTTAAAGAAATGAATATTATCTACTGACTTAAAATCATTACATATTAGTGTTTTTGAGAAGAGAGGAATACAAATTTAGTGGGAAAGTGACAGAAAGCACTGTCACTCATAATCTGCACATATAAAGAAGAAAAATTGATTAGTGTTCACAGCGGGAAATTTTTATCAATAACTTTACCAAATCAAATAACTGAAGTGATGAAATGTTCTATTTTATAAAGTGCTGTCCTTTGAGATTTTGAAATTAAAGTTCTGAAGTATAATTTATAAGCAAACAATTTTAAAGAACGATATAATGTACTCTTGAGTAGCATATTCTTTGCTTTATCACAGAAGAATTAGGGGAGACAATTCACAAAAGGAAAAAAAGTAATATTTGTATGTCTTTTGCAAATCAAATCATTTTAAAACTGACAAACAGATTCCTTACCAAACACAGAATAATGAAAAGATGTAAAGTGAAGTAATATATGTTTATAAAAGCTAGTTTGATTTTTAAAGCCATAACTCCAAATTGAACAAAAATAAGGGAAAGGGGGAAGAAGAGAGAGAAAAATCCTCTAAAAGAGATCATTACTCTGAAAATTACAGGATTTCAGGTATGACTTTAAAGATGTCTTCCAACATCTGCAAAATAGAATCACAGCAGTATAATGGCTGAGCATTAAACCAGGACTCAGTTAAATAGATGCTCCTGTAGAAGAAGAAATTACAGGATATTTTTAGCATGCTACAGCAGGAGAACACAACAGCCTAAAAATTATGGTACAAGATACACTAGAAAATACCATACACATATAATAGTGCCTTATCCTAAATTAAAGGGTTGTGTTCAATTCTAGCCTTTTCACAAGCTATTTGATTTTAACTTTAAATATACCACCCAAGCAGCTGCTTCCTTCACCAGGCAACAGTTTCTTTCACAGACAAGCCATAACACTTCTGTTATAGACAAGAAATTGCTTTTAGAGTTCTTAAGAAGTGATTAAAAAAAAGAAAATTCCCAACAGAGCAGCAATAAAGGCACAGTTCTACAGTGACCGAAGAAGGACAGTAAAACAAAACAACAGGCAGATGACTTCTAAGCAAGAACTTTTCTGAGGTTCAAGGAAATAAAACTGATCTAGCCTGAGAAGCATCCAATCTACTTCTACTGTAATGGCACCGTAATAGGAACAGAGGAAAATCCATATGAAAGGATGCCAGTTAATCAAAGGGCCAAATGGGCTCACGATGTTGCCCATTAGGGAAACTTCCACGTCTCTGGGATACTGGACTCCGATAAGACGAATTTAATATATATGTGTGTGTGTATATATATGCTTACATATATATATGTGTATATATATAACTGCATACATATATATATATAATTGTTTTCAATTTGAAAGCAATCTGAATCAGCTTCATAAAAAGCTAATCAACATTCTTTCTTTGATCCCTACAATGATATATACAACATGTTTTGTATACATGTTTTGTATTTTTAAATATTTGTAGGAAGTTAAAATAAAATGTTATTGCTACTCAAGCAACATCTTGCGTCTAGAAGTTTTCCATGACGGATAACGGACAGAAAAGGGAAGAGGGCTAAAATCCAGCCAAGGCTTAATATCAAAGGCGATCCAAATTCTTTTTTAAAGAAATGTAATAAAAACTAAAATGTACATGTAATTAAGAGATCAGAAATCTTTTAGACGCTCACATATGAGATATATTTTCGTCATTACCAGAGTCTAACTTAATGAATTTCATATAATATCCAGCAATTGGCCCATATTGATGGAGATGGCTCCATTCTAATACCAACATGTCTGAGGGAAATGACCTATTTGAATTCACAGAATTAACTGATCAAATTTTTAATGATGCCATTAGCCAAAACCATCTGGATAACACAAAAATCACAGCTGGGGAAAAAGCAAAAAAAAAAAAAGAAAACAGGAAAACACATTAACAATCAACTGGATTTCCATGAATGCTACTATACTTCAACACAGAAAGAGAGGTATCAGAATAACCACCCTGTGGTTATAGCAAACAAGGGCCACTCCCAATAATCAACATCCACATGACAGATGAGGCTCTTTCAGACCACAGATTCTGGAGGAGTTTAACAATACTCTCTAAATTGTGAATTATATCATTTTATAGAAAACAGTTTATAAGCCTGTCATTTAGTTGTTAGTTTCAACAAGGACTCCCTGGAAGGGGGAAAGGCAAGGGGATTCTAAGGACCATTGGTGAACTTTGATATCTGGAGAATTCTCAATAAAATAGGAGGAAAAAAGATATTCCATCCAAAGCTCTCAGTTGGTTCAAAGACTTAAAGTTAGAATCTTTGCCTTGAAAGGAAACCTAAGTTCATTCTGTTCAGCTTAACTTGGAAACTTAGAATCATGCAATGGTAGAAAGGACAGTCTTTTTAGGTGCTAAATTCCTCCTTACAGATAAAGCAATTGAAGCCCAGGGAGGTCAAATGACTCGCATATAGTGGCTGAGCCAGAACTAGAACCAAGATCTTCAACATCTAATCTTGGATTAATTCTACCCTATCACATTGGTGTGACTAGTATAGTATCTATAGTATTTCATTTTAACCCTGTTGGGTGACCCTCAGCCTTTTCAGCGTGTTAATCACACATTTCTACCACTGACCCCAGAGGTTTAAAAAGGTGACTCAAAAACTCATCTGACCAACAGAATGTTAGGAAACATTTGCATGAATCTGACAAAGTACTTGCATCTAGAATATATAAAGAATTTTTACAACTTAGTAATAAAAGAAAAATAACCCAATTAGAATATGAGCAAAGGATATAAACAGACCTTTTTCCAAAACAGAGAAATGGCCAATAAATACATGAAAGCATGTTCAAAGCATTAGTCAACAGGGAGATGCCAATCAAAGCCAGTGAGATATCATTTCATACCCACTAAGACGGTTCTAATCCAAAGGACAAATATAACAAGTGTTGGCTAGCATGGGAAAAATTGGAACCTTAAACACTTGGAACCTGGTGGGACTGTTAAGTTCTGCAGTAACTTTGTGAAACAGTATATTGTCATAAAATGAATATCCTAAGATAGCTGCAGTTATTTTACAAACTAAAATATTTTTGATTCAAAAGGCAAACAGCAAATATATTCCATTTATATTGAAAAGCATAAAACACAGACTGAGCAGTTACTGAAAAAACATGTTGGCTTCTATAGAATCTTAGTTTTAAAATCACAACCTCCTATGGGACTAGGTTGAAAAGTATTGTGTTTGACAAAAAGTTTTGTTTTGTTTTCCAAATTCATATAGATGAATAGTGTACTGATAAAGTTACAGCCTTTTGTTTGAGATTTAACTGTTGTTGGACCATCAGAGCAAAGCAGCCTTGGACTTCATCAAAGTCATTATGTTCAAAGATGAAATTTATGTTTTTAGCTGCACTATTTAGTTATGAGAAATAGCATTGCCAATAACTCACAGCAAACTAAGCTCCTACTAATTATAACAGAACAATTTTAGCTAATTAGTCTTTAGTAATTTTTCTTTTCAGATACAGCCAGCCACTCTGGGATTCATCCTTAAAAATTTCTGCATTTCTTTAACCTTTCTTCACACTTATTTGAACAAGTCTCCACGTGCTTTTAAAGATTAAGGTCTAAGAAAAGTGAATAATGTTACAACCCCTCTGCTAGTAGAAGAAAAAGTAACCCTTTATAGGGGCACTATGGTCAATTTCTGTTTTATACAAAGTGCAAAACAGACAGCAGCTAAAAGGGAATTAAAAAGAGGAAAAAGAAACTTTGGGCTTAATAGATGTGCTCTTACATATCTTCTGAGAAGGAAGTAGGATCATTCATAATCCAGTGTAGTCCTTTTAATTTCATAGTGTATCTGTTCTCAACATCTAGGTCGGAGGTCAATAATGGTGACCCCTGGGCTATATCTTGCCTTCAGACTTGACTGCTGCAGATAGGGTTGACCCATGCAGTGTTTACATAAAACTTAAATTTAGTCTCTAATATGTAAAACATCAAGCACTGTATGTAAATAATGGATTCTGCGTTATCCTGAAAAGTGATTAGCTTTGGTAACTGTATGATCAGGCCACCCAAGACAGCTGTTCTCTTGCTCTCTGTACATCCCCTGCTTGACCAGTGTCTGCTTCACCTATACCCTACTCACCTGACTGATCTCCCTACATACTTGCTCCAGGCCCCACCTAGTGTTTGTTCTTACCAAAAGGCTGGTGAGGGGCTTGCCCCTCTCCCAGTTTCCCTGGTAACCAATGAGCCAACTGGACCTCACTTCCCCCTATGACTGGCAATCTCTTCCCCCCCGAGGAGCGAAGACTGCAGCCATGTCCTGCCCGCTGTCCACAGCACACAGTGGGGTGTCTCTCCAGGACCTTGCTGCAGACATGTAAGATCCCCCATCCATTAAACCACTGATGTCTCTGTCACTGACTCCCAGCTCTTTCTTCGGTCTTGAAGCTGGGCAAGCACAGGGCTTGTAGACCTGAAGGGTGCAACCCAACAGTAACACAGTTCCTGCATTTCTCATTCATTATTTCACTCATTAATACTAAACGAGTGTCTACAAAACCTGGGCAGCTGCACAGTGAGTGCCCCCTATAGGAAAAGCACGCCATCGTCTCTGGTCCATCCCAGACCTCACTAGTCCTTAATGCTTACACAAAGCTGGCTTCAGTGATGAACGTTATCTTCCTAGGTAATCAAACTTAATAGAAATACAAAGAAGCACAAAAAGTGGTAGGAGACTTCGAGTTCCACAAATTGCTTTGCAATGCTGGTTAAAATATAACAAAAATTTAGTTGAAAGCATAGCATAGCCGAGCAAACAAAGCCGCAAAGCAGAACAGTTACTTCTAGAGCCTATGCTGTGGCAGCTGGGGCAGTGGAATGAGGGTGTGGGGAACGGCAGATCAGACTCGGCAATTTGATAGCTTAGGTTGAATTGCCCTTGTGGAAACAGGAGATGTGGAGGTCCTAGGCTTAGGAAACAGACATTTGAAAACGAGCCCCTTTGCACACAGCTGCATGCCTAAAGGGCCGCACTCTTGCTTAAACCCACCCATGGACCTAGGGAGAAGGCTAGGGAGTTAGTCTGTCCATCTTTTTTTCTCCTTGGAGTGAGGTTGTGGTGAGGTGGGAGATTTGGAGGGAGCAGATATTTCAATGAAGAATTCATGATTGGGGGCCTATATCTCACATGATTTGGGGTCTCATATGTATTTAACATATAATCGATGCTCATTATTTGTGGATTTCATATTTGTGAATTCACCTACTCCCTAAAATGTATTTGTAAAGACCTGAATCAATATTTGTGGCACTTTTGTGGTCATTCTCAGATATGCTCAAAATGGTGAAAAATTTGAGTCATCCCCACATGCACGTTTCCAGCTGAGGTTGAATAAAGCAATGCTCTGCCTTCTTGTTTCAGCTCTTGGACTGTAAACAAGATCTTTTTTGCTTTATATTAGTGCCTTTTTTTTTTTTTTTGCATCTTAGTGCTATTTAAATTGGACTCCAAGCACAGTGCTGAAATGCTATCTAATGTTCTCAAGCACAAAGAGGCTGTGCTGGGCCTTATGGAGAAAACACATGTTAGATAAGCTTCCTTCAGGCATGAGTTGCAGAGCTCCTGACCATGTGGTTAATGTTAGCAAATCAACAATGTATATTACATAAGATGCCTTTAAACAGAAACATCCATAAAACAAGGTTATGTATCCAATGGTGGACAAAAACCTCACGACCAGAAGTTTGCATTTCCTGTATTTCCTAAAAGCGATAGTGCAGTATTTGCTAATTCAGTTTTATTGGTGACTGATAAGAAAAATTGACTCTACGTGGGGGCTACACTGAGCCAATACATTAACGTAATACACTTCCCAGGTTGGTTATATCCCTGGTTCCTGGAGAAATCCATAAAAGCTGTTGGGTATGGACTTCTTCAACCAAGGCTAAGAAGAATCTCACATTGGCATGGGAGGGGGAAATTCTCTTAAAGAACAGATTCACATCAAACATTACAAAAAATGCTAATATATACTACAAATGAGAGTCAACAGACTAACATCAATGATATCCTGAGCTTACAGAACAACATTATGAAAGAATACCTAAGTAAACTTTAAACAATTAAAGTAATAAAAAATGGGGTTGGGTGTCAGACCATGAGCAAAAACAGGATGTTCTGAAGAGAGAACAGGAACATATGAAAAAGAAGCAGACAGAATGTCTAGACAAGAAAAATGTAATCACTGGAATTAACAACTCAAAGGATAGTTTAATAATAAATTAGGAGGAGATGAAAGATTAGTGAACCACATGCTAGAACTAAGTAAGTGGAAATAGAAAACATGAAAGACAGGTTAACAGACATGGTGAAATGAGAAATTTCAAAATACATTAAAAAAGGAAAACCAGAAGGAGTAAAGAACAGGCATGGGGATAAACAAAACTGGAAGAGATAACAGCTGTGAAATTTTCAGAGTTCCCATAAGACATGTATTTCGAGATTCGGGAATCATAGCTTAGAATTGTTTAAATATGATAAGAGCTTATCCTTGTATGGCATGCACTGTGGGCCAGGCACTGCTCCAGATACTTGACATACTGTAGCTCATTTAATGCTCACAGCTGATGAAGCAAATTCTACTGTTACCTTTGATTTACAGACGAAGAGTCAGAAACACAGAGAGGTTCAATATTTGTCCAAAGTCACATGGCTGCTAAGTGGTGGGATTCAAACCCAGGCAGTCTGGCTCCAGTCTCTATGTCTTTAACACTACGTTTTAGAGCAGAATTATATTTGGAAGAATAAGGGCAAATAACACACTCTCTCAGACCAAAGGGGAGAAGAGAAAAAAAAAAACAAAACAGTACTGACACATCAATGGAAACTCACTAAATGAATTTCTAAAAGATGCAAAAAAAAAAGATCACAGATGCATGAACGAGGGTGCACAAAGGAAATAGGAAATGTGGATAAATCTAAAAGAAACACGGATTATGTAAAATAACAATAAGTCTTCTAGGGCAAACACACACATCTATACTTTCTTTCTTCCTCTGAGATATTCCCCACAGTAAGATGTACTTGCAGTAAAGAGATGTTTTTTGAAGGCACACACTCACAAAGACAGGAAAATAGAAGAGCAAACTGCAATACAATTTTGAAAACTAGAAAACAGAAATGATGGTGTTGACTGGCTTGGCGTAATGGAGGAAGATGTCTTTTAAACTCACAGTGAGGAAATGAAGAGGTGGAGGTGGTAAAAGTTGGAATTTGAAGCAATGGTTAGGCACCCAGATCCCCTGTCCCACCTACATACCCAGGGAGTGCCACTCCACACCAGGAGAGAGGAGGCTTATTCTCTAAAGAAGGTAAGACACAGGATGTCTTGACAACAGGTCACTAGGCAGATTTTATGAAGGATATTGTGAGGAAACAGGTGGATTAACTAAATATATACACATTGGTTGCTGCAATCTCTTAGGCCTCTTCTCCCACCAGGCTCCCAGAATGCTAGTGGTGGCTTTTGCCACCCACAGGGAAGTCTGGACTCTTTTCTCCTCTGGGGAATATGACCTGTCCCAAAGGGAAGAACTAAAACTACTGATACTAAGAGATCCCCAATGAGATGAGCCACAGTATAGCTAACCTCATCGTGACAAGTTCCACCAAGTAACTGGAGATTTCTGTTAGGTTATTAGTTTCCCACTCTTTAAGTCTGTGCAAACAACCAAGGATTACCAGATATCTACGAAAAATTTCTTATATGAAATACAGAAACCATCCAGCATAAAACAGAAATGAAGCTACTTGGAAAAAAGTCTGTCCTAGGGAAGAAAAGGTAAAGGAAGAGAAGCATCCTTCATATCTTCATATAGATCTGAAAGGATAAAACTACTAAACTAGAATAAGATACAAGGAGGCAATTTAGAGAACAGAAGGTCTCTTAAGTTGTAAACATGACAGCTGGTATCAAAAACTCAATAGAAGAGTTCAATACATGGTTGAAGTAATTCACCAAGAGTCAGAGGTAAGAGTCAAAAGAAGAAAATTTGGATAGAAGGTGTGTGGGGGAGTGGTGAGGTGGGAAAAGTGAGGAGAGAAGCAATCCAATCTAGGTGGTCCAAAATGCAAATAATGATGTATGTCAAAAAGAAAATAGAGAAAACCAGGGAGAGGTAATCGTAAAAGCTCTCAAAACTAAAGGCCTCATGTTCTCAAACTATAAGGACTCAGAGAGTATCAAGGATGTTAGATAAAATTTGACACATACCAAATCAAATCACTGTGAAATTTAAGAACACTAGAGACAAAAGAAAATCCCACAAGCTTCCTCTAGAGAAAAACAGGTCCTTCTATATAAGGAATCAAAATGGCAACAGATCTCTCAACAGCAACACTGGATGCTAAGAAACAAGGAGAAATATCTTCAGGTTTCTGAAGGAAAATGACTTCTAACATCGTATATTTACAAGGCTGAGCCTCTCAATCAAGTGTGCCAGTATAGTTTTTAGAACACATGGTCCAGAACAATCATAGCTAGTATTCCTCCTTTCTTGGGACACTTGAGGACATGGTGCTCTAAGACAATGAACACCAAGAACAAGGAAGAGGTGGACATGGAATATAGCTGAAGGGAGATCCTGGAAAGAGAGTTTTGCCCCTAATGTGCAGGAAATCCAACCTAAACTGGAGCATCCCAAAACCTGCAAGACATTTCTCCAGGAAGGTAAAACTGACAGAATATCGGATGCCTCTCAAAATCTGAGAGGACCCCCAGAAAACTGGCCAAAATTTTGGTTGACACAAGTAGAAGGCTATAGAAAATTAAGAAATTAAAAATTAAGGTGCCTAATTTGAAGGACAAGAAAATTATGCACGGAAGGAAAAACAATCATAATTACAGTCTGCTACAAAAGTCAGCTCTGAATATCATTTACAAAATCAGAGTAATGTAAACACTGAATATTGACCTAATTCAAATTTTGACCCAATAAAATCCTGGAATAACATGCTCTGAATTAATGTATATTCAAATGTTAATCATTTGGCAACGGGATTCTTTACAGCTCCCTCAGTTTCAAACAGAGACAGGTGAAATGTTTATTCTTTGTGGAGGTTTGGATGGGGACTGGGTTAGGGAAAGGGCTTGTGATCACTTGGGTCTCTATCCAGTCAAAGTACAGTAAGTGGAATACAGTGTGGATTTCCCTATTTTTAACTTTGTGTTTTTGTAAGAGCCATGACTTTAAAAATGCTGTTTTCTTCATAAACCTCATAAAAAAGCAACCTGACATTTCTGCGGTGGCAAGGTGGTGGTATGATAGTGTTATAGCATCAGTTGCCAGATTTAACGGCCAATATTAATGCTTAAAACTGAAAAATCAAGAAGCAGCAGATCAGCAAGTTATTCAAAAAACTGAAGTAAATATCAAGAGCCAGTCAAAAAGTTAAAAGTAATTTCCTTTAGGAAAGGAGAAATAAAAACAGTATGGGCAGAAGTCTGACATTTTTCCTAAAAACAAACAAACAAAACACCGCCAACTATGTGGAAGTTTGCACATGCTTACATTATTTCAGATATAAAAGAAAAACTAGAAGATGAAAGGAACAATACCAATAATATCTCATTCATGATGTTACAAAAATTCAACAACTTACTGGACAACCATAGTACAGTATGCTGGAGGAGGGAATTACAGTGTAAAATGCTACAGAGTCCTCTATTGTTGGACATATTAATTAAATTTGGACTTTGTTAAATGTGTGTACTTAAATTTCTAGGGCAATCACTGTAAGAAAACAAATAGAGTGTATAACTTGTGATGTTACTCAGGGGGAAATAAATTCTCAATCAGTCCAAAGAGAAGAACACAAATATTAACATATTAATATTTAAACTATAAGGCAAAGTGCTTTATTAGAGATAGCGAGTCACCTCATTTGGACCAAAAATATACCCATTCTAAACTTCTATACATCAATAACTTACTAATTACAAAAAGCAAAATAGAAATACTAGATAAACTGAGAAATCCACCATCACTGTGAGAGAAATTGATAGATTAATTAGATAAAGCATCATTAATAATATATATATGATTTGAGCAACACAATTGCCAACTTTAACCCAAAGAGCATAAGGAGGACACTTCTCTGGTCAATGGGTCACTAGGTTAGAAATCAGTAACCAAAGATGACTAGAAAAACTCCGTATGTTTGGAAATTTAAAAACACATGTCTGATAACTCATGGATTCAAGAGAAAATCATAATGAAATCATAACATGTGTAGAACTGAACCATAATAAACATGCTATATGTCAGGACGCAAATTTAAAGCTATACATATTTAAAATAGACAAAAGAAAGGTAGGAAGGTAATGAGTTACCTATATAACTTAAGGGACTAAAAAAAGAACAATAAAATAATCCAAGAAGCTGGGAAGAACAATAAACATAAGAGTAAAATGAATGAAATATAATAAAAAGATTCAAAGGTAAGGAATAACAACATCAAGTTCTGACAAGTTTGATACTAAAATAATAGTTAGAATGAAATAGGGAATGTATGTATAGATAAGGCACAGACAAGAAGGACAGTAAGAGAAAATGCTTTGAAACAACTTTTTGACAATACATTAGAAAACATAAACAAAATGGATATAATTCCTAGGGAAAAAACACAATTTTTCACAAAGGAGACAATATGGTTAGTCCTATTAACTATTCAAATGATCCAATCAATAGTTAAACTATTTCCTGAATGAAAACTCCAGACCCAGATAGTTTTATTTGTAAGTTCTATGTTTTATTCCAGGAGTAGATAATTCCAATATTTCTCAAAATTTTATAGGGAATATAAAATAAGGAGTACTCCCCAGCTCATTTATAGAGACGAATATAACTTTGATACTAAAGCCAAAAAAGGATAGTATGAGAAGAGAAAAGAAAAGCTCCTATATTGATATATATGCAAAATGCTAAATGAAATATTGAAAAACAGATAACATCCAACTATTAAAAAAAAAAAACTTACACAAAAGCCAAGTTGAAACTAAACCAGGACTAGAAGTTTGGTTAATACTAAAAACTGTTCACTGCATTAAAAGGTTAAAGGAGAAAAACAGCATGAATATCCCAGTAAAAGTAGGAAAAGCATTTACAAGAATAAAGCATTCCTGATTTAAAAAAAAAAAAAAAAAAAAAAACTAACTTAGAGAAGAACTGCCTTAACTTGATAAAGAGTATCTTTAAAATATATAGTAAACATCATACCAAATGGTGAAATGTTAATCTTATTCACTCTTGAAAATCAAGAGCAAAACAGGGATAGGGATATTCACACTCAAAATATCTATTCAACACTGTACTGGATTAAAGAAAGTGCACTCCTATAAAATATATAAAAGGAGCAAGGGTTGATAAGAACAGAAAAACTCTCACTGCTTGCAGATAATATGATTCTCCAAACACAAAAGCCCCAAGAAGCCAGACATGATGACCACACACTGCTTTTCAGTTGGTTAAGAATGGCCTCATCCATCAATTACACTGGTAAAGCTGACTTCCCATCCTGGAATAAAATAAATCGGTACCTCTACCTCACACGATATACAAAATCAATTCCAGATAATTAAAGACTTAAATGTAAAGAGGAGAATATTAAACTTTTATAAGTACATTTAGGAGAATGTTTTTACCATTTCAGGAAAAGGAAGAAAAAATTTTAAACAACTCATGAGAGAACATGAGCTATAAAAAAATCAATACTTTAATGTAAAATTAAGAACATCTGTTTATCATTTGACACCATCAAGGAAAAAAAAAGCCACTAAAAAGAAGATATGTATATAACGGACAAAGGATTAATCCAGAGTATACAAACAACTCTTAAGTTAAAAAAAAAAAAGACTACCATACAGCGAAAAAGTATCTGGATAACAGAAACATAAATGGTCAGCAAATCTATGAAAATGAGCTTAACTTCATTGTAATTATAGAAATGCAAATTAAAACCAAAATTGCATTTTAATTTAAAAATAAAAATGCAAATTAAAAAGTAAAATATAATTTTATATCCACCAGATTTGCACAAATTAAAATGCTGAACAATAACAAATGTTGGCAAAGATGTAGATCAACAGATACAAATATATTGTTGGGGGGAAGTTGTAGATGTAGGAATGCTGTCTGATGTCATTACATAAAAGTTTAAGAAATGAAAAAGGTAAAACAATTTTACATGTTGCTTAGAAGCACATACATACTTATTCAAAGGATTAAAAAAAGCACATATAATTCAGAACACGGGCCACCTATTCAGAGGGAGCTTAAGAGAGAGAAGATAATGTCATCAGGGTGAGTTATCAGGTAGCTTTAATTGTACTTTGAATCTTTAAATCTTAAGATAAGTGGTGGCTACACAGAGATTCTCTACACTTTTCTCCATACCTTATACGTCTAATATAATTCATGATCAAAAATGTATTGCACCTCAAAAATGGTTAAAAGAAAAACATTTTAATAAAGAATGACAGGAAATTCAAGAATAAGAGAAGTAAAGCTAATTATCAATAAAGCAAAGATATTTGGGGTTTTGGAGGTACTACCCTCACTTTTTGTGGTTGGAATTAAGAATCTGACAAAAACATTTGCAAATATATTAAACAAGCTTCAAAAATTATACACATGCAACGTAACAGTAAATCATTGAGAAAATGTCTACAATTCAAACATTGCATCATTTTACGTATCTTCCCCCTCCCTAAATTTTGTGATTGCTCCACAAAGAATCTGTTAAAAGGAATAAAAAATGCCTACAGAAAGTATGCTTCTTAAACTATAAATGAGCTTTTCACTTTCATTTAATTACAAATACTATTTTTAAGCATCTTGAAAATTAAGATAAAATTTCACTGGATTTTCACCAGTGTTAAAAGTGGTGCATTGAGGATAATGTCATTTACTCATTTCTCCATGAAGCACATTTTAAGTACTTTGTCCATGGCTGACAGAAACAGAGAAGTATTACTAAGCATGCAAACATAGCTATACTGATTAATTAGAACATTTTTTCCATGACAACACTTTATTATCTACTTACCTGTGGCAAAAACAGTCACGGTTCCCCTGAACTGGAGTCATGAGCATCTAGAAGGATGTATATGTAGCAGTGCAAGACTCTTCTTCTTAACCCCTTCTTTCAGTTAATGTATTACACCCCTTCAAGGTTGTCAAGTTAAAGGAATGCTCTCTTATACCTGGTAATTTGGAATCTCTGATGTATTAAACATCCTCCACGTTTTTTGCCACCTTCTTTGGTTTCTTTACCAGAAACCTGTATCTCAAACATATGAATTCAAAAATTCATTTTTTATATTTCCAGTTTAATGCGGCATCAGGCTAAGAATAACCAATATTGCTCTTTGTAACTTCCCAAAACCACCAAACGCCAAACGCCAAAAAAAAAATGTGAAACAAAAGAATCTCACTGTACATCAAAAACTGCAAAAGCTATCAAATGCCAAGCATATGAGTAAATAAAATTTATGAGGCCAATGAGGCAGACTGTGGGGAAATACAAGGGACTAAATGGTAGGTACGTCCTGGGTTTTCTGTATAAAGAGAATTCACAACAAAGGCAGGAAGATATTTTGTGCCTTATTCATCACACGTATCCCGATAGGATGCACCCCAAAGAGAAACTCAAGGACAGCACCAAATGAAAAAAAAAAAGAAAAACTTTTGTTGGAAGAGGCAATCCACTCACTGTGTGCTCTTAGCTTCCTGTTAACTGTTCCTGGATGTGCCAAGAATGAAAGGCCCAGTTGCTCCATTTCTCAGGGATGTGTTTTCAGAGACCAACCAGGAGGGATAAGACAAGCTCTCCCTCTAGGACAAAGAGCAGGCTTGCAGTAACTCCCTGCTATAAAAGAGATGGATTCACTAATCTCAGTGTTCCTCAGCTGCGGGTGTAGCATCTCTCCTGGCTAAATCATATCACTTCTGTGGGACTTGGGGGCGAGCCCAGGAATATCATGTCTTCTGCTAGCATCCATGGAAGAGTAGCAGCCTAGCTTATTAGCTCGTAAGTAGGGTAAAATAAAATCCCAGACTCAACAACTTTATCCCACTTGGCCTATAATGTTCTGGCCAGGAAGTAGGGGCAGACTGCAGGAGACATGATATAACTTTAGAAGTATTTGCAAACAAGCCACTCTCTCCAGGAAGAAAAGACTGAGGAAAAACCTACAAGTTAATGATACTTCTCCAGGTATTAGAGGGCATCAAGGATCTGTAGTAGAAAAGTAGCACTGCTCAAGAGGAATAACGTATTTCATGAAAGACTCCGGGGAACAGGGAATTAGACTGGAAACTTCACATTCCCCTATAGATCAGAGAAGTGGATCTGATCTCTGCATGTGGCAAAGAAAGCAAAGTCAGGGTAATCGACTGACATGTGTTGACAAAGGCTGAGTTTGGGCAAAATTTGCTTTATTAAAGGTATTAAGCATAAAAATGGAAACATCAAATGAAAGTAGAAGGAAAGACTGCCTCTAAGATCCAAAATAGCATTTCAGAAAACTGCCTATATCTTCAGAATAAAACAAACAAATAGATGTGGCTTCAATCAATCAGAAACAGAAATTCATAGGAAAGGACAACCTGAAATAAACAGTATTTCAAAAAATGGGACAAAAATAATGCCTTTCAATCCTTTTAAAAATATAAATAAATCAAACATACAACTAAAAGATGGAGGAAATTTTCCTGAATTGTGTATGAGATGGCTAAGTATCGATATAATAAAATAATTTTTCAAGTTGTAAGCAAAGCAAATAAAAAAAGAGATCTAAACCCATCTGTATGCTGGAAATATATACATTTATCTTTATATATATATATATATATATATATATATATATATATATATATATATGTTTTTAGCTAAAAGAATGAAGAAAAAAATTATCCCATAGTCAACCAAGAGAAACAAAAAATAATTACAACAAAAAAAGGAGGTGGGGGGCTTCCCTAGTGGCACAGTGGTTGAAAGTCCGCCTGCCGATGCAGGGGACATGGGTTCGTGCCCCGGTCCGGGAGGATCCCACATGCCGCGGAGCGGCGGGGCCCGTGAGCCATGGCCGCTGGGCCTGCGCGTCCGGAGACTGTGCTCCGCAGCAGGAGAGGCCCCAACAGTGAGAGGCCCGCGTACCGCAAAAAATAAATAAATAAAACGGGGGGGACTCCAAAAATTTAAAATTCTGGCTACTAGAGAAGTAAACTTTTATAAATTAAAAAGTAATTTTATAAACTAAAAGATAAACTTAAACTTGTGTAACATAAATATGACATATAGCTATCAAAATGCCCAGAAAAGATACAGGTTATAAAAACAAAAAACCTGTTCATAGACGGAAAAGAAACAGAGGAAGCAGAAGAAAGAGCAAGGAAGTTTGAAAAACGGAACACACAGAATATAATGGCAGGAACAAAACCAACCATTGCCATTATAAAAACAGAAGCAATAGAATAAGCCATGCATTAAATGACACATCATCAACTTATTAACGGTCTGTGGCAGCTGGGGGAGACTACTACCACATTATAAGAACATTTGCATTCTAATTTCAGAATAATTGAGGTATAAAGAACTAAAAGAAATCTTAGAACCAAGGTAATGCTGATATGCATTATATATGAAACATACAACAAAAACAAAGGAAGAGAGACTAGTAAGAAGAAACAAAAATTAGAAAATAGTCAGAAGATAGATCAGGAAGATAAACACTAAATTAGGTCTCTGGTCCCAATTCTAAATTCCCTGCTAAAAAGCATGTGGTTTTCTCAGGATGGGACATGGGTTCACCCTGGTCCAATTAACAAGGTACAAACTTGGCTTCCAGAGCCAGGCCTCAGTGGGGGCCTGTGTTGAAGGTCATCATGAGCTGGGCAAAACTGCAGTGGAGGTCAAAGATATGTCACGTTCTTTTCTTTCTCACTGTCTTTGTTCCTTTATATTTTCAGATTTGTTAGATGTAATTCTCTAATTTCAATGTTCTGCCAGAATGAAGGTCATGCCTGACAATTCGTTCATATACGTTTCAGTTCTAACATAGTACAAAGCACAGAGTAACTAATGAATAAATACATCCTTCACTAGATTCTTTTTCCTCCCCTAAACAGAATCCTTACAAAATAGTAAAACAGATAACACACACACATACACCCACATTCACATACACCCACATTCACATACACACACATTTTAAACTCTGATTTGTACAGTATATAATTCAATCGTATTGAATTACTTTCTCAACCTATTTCCTTAATTAATAAATTCCACATATTGTTTCTGAAATCCGAAATGACCACACAAATTCAGTTATATATTTTTAAATGTTGGACCTATATGTGTGAACATATACTTACAGGCAAACTGGAGTTTAGCTTCTCTGCTGACAATTGTTCCAACTGAATTTGTTGCAAAACATTGATAACTTCCTGTATCCCAATTTCTGTTGGGGTTAATAACCACAAGATTTCCTCCGTTCAACTTATAACGATACTCCATACTCAGATTAATATCGCTTCCATTCAGCTGCCATCTGTAAAACAAATGTCCAGGATTTTCCCCTTAGTATATTTAAACTTTTTTAAAAATCTGCATTATATCATCTACTTTAAACATCAGCTCTCTTATAAATGAAAGGCAACAAATCTACTTTAAACATCAGCTCTCTTATAAATGAAAGGCAACAAATCTACCTTAAACATCAGCTCTCTTATAAATGAAAGGCAACAAATATATCATTCAATTATTACATAACTGAAAAATCAAACATGCCTAAGTTCTTTTATCAGAAACAAAAGGTTAAATTACAGTAGAAAGCACAAGACAGTAGCATCTAAAAGCTAACGATTTTTCAAGATTTTCTGAAGAGGTGAGAATAATTTAGTTTGTTCACTAGGGGGAAAATTCGGCTTGGTCTGTATAGACAAAGATGAAGTAGAAAGTTGAGGTAATTATATCATATACTTCAGGCCAGTCTCATGCTGCCAAAGAAGGGGGAAAAGAGCACATTTCTTTGATTTATCCAGACTGACTGAGCACATTTAATAAATTAATTGGGTAAGTGCTCAACTATCCATTTCAATTTGTCTGAGTAAATACCTGTCCCCGAGGCCCTCCGCTCTTCTAAGCCATCACAGTGATATTTACTAAATGGTACACTGTGGTAAAAGATCCTAAATGCCACCTAGGGGGTCGAAAACAGTAAAGGCACTAACCCCAGAGCCATATTTATCAATGGGAAGCCAAAATAAAAAAAGAAAGAAGCTGGTTTTTAAACAAGTTTTCAAATAGAAAAACCAGAATTTTTTAAACAGCAAGCACACCTGACACATCCAAGTAGATTATTACCTTTAAAAACTCATTAAATATTGCACAATCTCAAGAACACATCCATTGTATAAATTAAGCCATCTGTCTCCTGGAGGACTTGATTTTTATAATAAAATTACACTGGTATCCGTTCTATAAATTTTAGAGTATTATGGCAACGATCTCAATTGCTTTTCATAATAACTTTGAGGAAGTGGTTAATAAAATGACCATTTCACAGATGAGGATTTCAATAAAACAGCTGAGTGAGTTTGCAACTCTCCCCAAACTATTAATTACTGGATCAGAACTAGTACCCATCTGAAATCTAGCCCAGAGGTCTTTAACCATGTCATGGGTCATATAAAAATTGTATTAATATATCAAATATTTAACCTGGAAATAGTAATATTGTGAAAGCATAAAAAGAGGTGAAATGTGAACATTATCACAAACCAAAGCACATAAAGGTAAATGAAATATTATACAGCTGTGAAAATGTATGAGCTTTTGCAAACACAGAAAAGTCTTACAAAGGTGAAAACATTTTTTACAGTGCAATGTGATACCATGTATATAAAGTTTTAAAACATATAAAGTAATACTAAGAATGTATTAAACACTTTAAAATGTATGAAAATGAATCACTTCAAGTTTAAGGTACTTTAGAGCTCTCAAGGAGAGAAAAGTGAGAAAGGGTTATGGGGCAAACACTGGGAAATGTAGCTTTTTTGGTTTAATTTCCTAAACTGAATAGTGGTTATATGGATGTTCATCATTACACTTAATTATATGTTTATATCATTTTCTATATCTGAAATAGTGCATAATAAAATTTTAATAATGGAGGCTACAGAAAATGAATAAATTTAGAAGTTTAGTTTCTACAGCTCAAAGCAATATTATATCATTTGCTCATTTTAAAAATCAAGACTTTCTTGATTTTTCTTTCTTTATGCACATACAAGTCTCCCAGGTCTAAAGCAATATTTCTTCTGAGAAATCAAAATGAAATTAAGAGGAAAAACCGGAGGCCCCATGTCTATTCTTTTGAACTTAAAAGAGCAAAATTACAAAGAAATATGAAAAAGCCATAATTGCTTTCTCGTTTGTGGCAGACTTCCGCTATGGGTTTGATTCTGCTTTGTTTGTAGAGTAACTCTCTTATGCTCCTTCCCAAGGCAAGTCCGTATTTGCATGTCCATTTTAGGTCACTTTCTTCTCTTCGGACTTTAATCCTGCCCTTAGAGATCTGAAGTCAAACCACGAACACTTATTAACCCTTCTTCATCTTATTCCTGCCCAAATCCTAGAACCACAGAAACTCAGAAAAGGAAATGAAATCAAGGGAAATTGTCCATCTGCATTCTGTCTGAATACTTTGCACTCGATACACAACATGGTCGGCAGACCAATATCATCAGCATCCTCAACACCATCTGAGAGTTTGCTGGAAATGCAGAATCTTGGGTTCTATCTTAAATCTACTAAACCAGAATTGGCATCCTAGTGAGATCTGCCAGTGTTTAATATGCCCATTCAAGTTTGGAAGAACTGGTCTATAATATCCCCAAGAAGCAACCATAGACTGCCTATAAGGGACATAGATAAGAATTCCCTGCTCTTGATTTAGCCTATTCCATATTCAACAACTATGATTAGAAAAAGCAACCTTCCCTTCCTGGTGCAAAAACATTTATTGAGTGCCTATATGTCAGGCAACTTTCCAGGTTCTAAGAATGGGGTGAAAAAGGTTCCTGCCTTCATGGAACTTACCTTTTGGGGGAGACTTTTTTATGATTCATAGTTCCTACCCTTTCCCTCTTGTCCAGTCCCAGGCTCTATCCAATCCTACCATGTAACAGCAGAAAGAACAGAAATGAAATTCAGAAACAAGTGCTCCATGTTTTATGGGTTGGACTCATCCCTCACCAGCTGTGTGACCATGGGCAATTAAGCTAACTCCTTTAAACCTAAGTTTTTAACATGTAAAATAAAGAGAACGTCACCTTTCCCATAGGGTTGTTCTATCAATTTATTTAGACAATGTATGTAAAGCCGGTGGCTCAGGACAGCCAGCCAACAAATGGGCCGGCACCATTGTTAACAAGGGAGGAGGTTCCATCAAAGGCTGCAAACCGATCTGTCTGCTTTGTTTTTCTCTTCTGCCACCCTCATAGAGTAGACGTGGGTTATCCGTAACCTGCTTGATTCAATGCTTTTGGTCATCTCCTCTCGTGTGGAACGGGCTGTGTCTTCCACATAGGGTTTGTCTGCATTTGTACCTGCCTGAGAAGTCAGGGAAACATGGGACGAAACACATGCTGGGCTTGACCTTCAAAGAATAAATCTGATAGTAAATCACAAGTGGGTGGGTTGAATTTTTAAGCTGCAAATGGCTTGCCAGTTACTCAATGGTTTAATACTTGCAGGGGAGGAGGGAGGGGAGAACTCCTCTAAATGCAAAGCAGGAAAAATATAGTTAATTTCACACACTTTTTGAATGGAAAACTCTCATGACAAAGGGTACTTGTGGCTTTGTTACCTACAAAGAACAGTTTGTACCAAGGAAAAAGGATTTCAGCTCCAGAGTCTAGAATGTTTACGGCCTGATGAAGCATGTCTGATGGCTTCATTTGAAAATTCTGTTTTCTTGTTTAGCTGATGAATAATAAAGGTACAATGGCTATGTGGAAAATTGTAAAGCTAAATAAAAATATAGAGAAGCACTTCTTCTTGCCCATTTAATAGCTGGAAAGATTTAGAGATCATAAAGTATGTGGGAAAATACCGTATTTCAGTCTAAGTGTCTAAGATCTAAAAGCTATCATCTCAAAGTTTTGACTGAAGATCCAAAATGGAAAACATTTCTTCTATTATGCATAAGTGTTTCTTACTTCTTTTAGCTCAGTCTTTGTCATATAGACAAAATCTCTATATTATTTCACTATGTGAAGAGGTAAAAGCTACTCTCTTTTACGTATGTTTCTGCTAGACCGAAAGTATAAGTGCATTTGTTTTAGCAAACTCTTAGAGCAAAGATATACTTGAGATACTCTGAAGAAGGTTAATTTTCTTATAACAAAGCAATATCATTATTTCTCTCCTTCTTAACACTATTCATCATTAAATGGAACTCATCCCCAGGTGATATAAAATTTCTTAATATCTTATTAAACAATGGTGGTTTTTCCTCTTGCTGAAAATATATGAATTCAAAAGGGTTGTCTTGGTTTAAACTCTGCAGTGTGTAAGCAATCTCTGGGCCTGGGCATCGAAATATTATTTTATCCTGAGGAAAGAATGTACTTAAGTTCCTAATACAAAATATTCATATTTGGGCCCGATTTCTGAGTATTTCTAATATGATCTTCTGTATAAGAAATATTCATGAAAACTGAAGGCACACACATATACTCCTTAGACAAAGATCGTGTCCAATAAATCTACAAATGAGACTTAATTCCTTTGCAGTAAATTGTAATCCAGCTGTTCAGAGTTCATGAACATCATGCCTGGTGGTAAGACTGTGACAGGTAAGTGGCACATTCGGGTCATAAATTTGGGAAGCTTTCAGAGGTAGACACTTTTAGTTTTGCACATTCACAATCCTTTGTAAAAGTTACAGATGTCTGTCTACCTTATGAAGGAATTTTGAAGTTCCTGAGGACTCTAAAATCTCAGAGTGAAATCTTTTTGAAATATGGAAATTGTTTAAAACTTCATAAAAGTAACATTTGCATACCCCAATTCCATTCCAAAAGGCTTAATGCAGTGATCTGGAGTAAAAGAAGACAGCTCTGGGGCTCTTGGGGCTACGTACACCAGCATTTCAATCATGTAACATTTACACTGTGCTCTAGAATCACACTAACATTGTAGCTTTAGCTCAGCGGCAAATGTCACAAGATTAAGCACCTCTACATAATCATCATCCCGCAACACTCCTGAATGATCTTGTAAGTTCACTGTCTGCCTTCAGTGTTCAAACGCTCATTCTACATGAATTAGGATTTGCTTTCAGAATCCACAAGTAAGAAATGGTTTATGATTCGTATTTCACAGCTCTGATTCTCAGGCAATGAGCTCTCATCCCCCTTAACCGCTTGGTGTGGAGCTTATATGTGAATTTGTTTCTAGGCCAATAACTTGAGGTTGGGGGTCTGGAAGAAGTCCTGGGCCACTTACTCTGATCGCTGACCTGAGGCAGCATGGATTGGATCAGTCCACTTCTAAGTCTCAGTTACATCCCCTACACAACAGCAAGCTGGTATCGACCTCATTGGAGAGAGGCTAGGGAGGTAAAGTGAGCGTGAAAAACCAGGCCAAGCCTGCCACAATAGAACTGTGAAGGCTATGGCACTTTTTCCCCTAAAAATCTCAAATACAATTTCTTTAAAACATCGTACAGGCCCTCAGGTTAACAGTTTTTGAATCTTGAATATAAAACATAAGGTATGTGACATGAGAGATATTTCAACTGGTAGTTATTACTTTTAAGTGATGAAAACTACAGTGGTGACTTCCAGGAAATAACTAAAACGTCAGTAATTGAGAGCACGTGAATCGCTGCCTTCCAACACAAAGAACAAACTACGTGTAAGACCGTGTGTGTGTATGTTTGTGTGCAAACACAAATTTACATAACAGTGAGTTAAATCAGTACAAAAAGCCTAGATTCTCAGTGTTGAGAGGTGCTTTTCAAACCATATAAGCTCCATTGGAAGATGACTGTCAATCACTGCTGAATTCCCACCATCGGGCATAATAGGATATGCATGGTAGGTGCTCACAGAAGTTTCCTGAATTGGAGCAATCTTATTTTACCCTCTAACCTAGCCATCACTAGCCTCCATACAGTCGTCCCTAACTGTGGCCATCCATATTACCAACAAACATCTCAAAGACAGGGAATGAATGCATAATTATTTTCGTTTACCATACGAGTTATTATTTATTTACCATACTAGCTATTATTGTATATGGCAACCTCTTACAAAAAACCACACTAGTATGGAATGAAAATAATGAAGATAAACATAGATGTATCTTGTTGTCAGTATAATTTAAGGCACCGAGTCCTAAACTGGGTCTTCCACTAGAACTTTGTAACAAGTCACCCTTTGAACTTGAAAGTAACAAAACTGAGTGACAATAAATTGGGTGACATCAGGTAGTTTCAAAATAATCCCAGGATGTAATTCAGCTCATGGTTGATTGTATTAATATTGTCCTTCAAGATATCTACACCCGTCTGGTCAGGAAAATGGAAACAAAAACAATATTCCAAAGAAAAACAAATATCACGTGTTAGACTTTGATATAAAACCAAACAAAAAGGACAAAATAATTTACTAAAATCTTGAGGGGGTTGGGGCTAGGTTTGGAAAATATGCCCACATTAAATACTTGTTAAGTCAACAGGCAATAGTTTATTTGGGGTTTGAGAGGAAAATTAGGAATTTAGTCACAGAAGCAATTTGTGGTTTTAGATGCAGCTTTCAAGTTAATAAGCAAATGAATTTGTGTTCAAATGCAATGTTTGTTAATATGTTTACTGAAGTGATGAGAATAATTGCAGTCCTTGAAAGAACGAATGTCTGCATTTGCATATTCAATACTTTATCCAAAAATAACTAGTTAGGCTTCAGCAATTATTGCTGAAGATACAAATGAGTTAAATTGTGATGCTGTGTTTTTAAAAATCAGGTTTTTTAAATGTGTTTTATGACACAGATTCCCATTTGTCACTCATTGATAAATTTTAAACATATATAATAAAAAAAGGAGGCAAACAGAGATTAAAGCTACACTGCGATTAAAAACAACTGTTCAGTTTACATAGGTAAAGCCTCGTTCAAATTCATCACTGATTGTCTTTCAATTACTCTGAGAATTATAGAAGACGGCTGCTTTTTCTGCCTT
Organism: Phocoena sinus; assembly: GCF_008692025.1. NCBI lineage: Eukaryota > Metazoa > Chordata > Mammalia > Artiodactyla > Phocoenidae > Phocoena > Phocoena sinus. Next base: position 16,288,974 of record NC_045773.1, on the reverse strand, counting down.
CCCTGCATCCATTTCAGCTTTTTCTGGTAGCACCTTTCTCCTTCTCCTTTGAAGAGGCCACTCTTCCCAGGGCCCAGGAGTGGCCAATGAGCACAGTCCGTATCTCAGGCCTTAGTGATTAGTCAAGAATACAACTGTGACCCAAATGATTTAACTTGTGTTTGATCAGTATGTGTTTTCCTTCCCCCTTGCCTCACTACCAAAACATAAGACCAGCAGCAAAAAGATGTTAATTTGTTAACTGTCATCTTTAATATCTAAAATCTAACCTCCACATTTCTCCTGGGTTCTGACGGCTGACAGTATTAGCTATGTTTTTATTTCATGTTTTTCTGACGCCATTCAGAGCTTTTGATGACTCTAAAAGGAAAGATGTCCTCTTTTTCCAGTTAATATTCTGTGGAGGATATAAGTAGACCTAAGCAGTCATCTTTGTCACCTCAAGGGCAATCTGTCTTAAAATAGAGCCAAAAAGAAGGACTCAATCCAAATTTAAGAATATCCTACAGAATAAACAATGGACCACTTCTGATCCTGTGATCCTTCAAGACACTCTTGACTCCCGAAATACGATCTGACCCCAAACTGCCTCTCTTTGTTTCCTCCCTGTTAACTTCATTCCATTTCTTTTTTCATGCCACCAACTTAGCTTTCACTGTTTGCTAAGCATTGTGAATGTAAGGATGAAGAACACACTGTCTTCACCTTGAAGGAAGTTACATCTGACCAGGCAAACCCACTTCATTTTGGTAAGTTTTATAATCCAGGAAGGTCTAGGTGCAATGGGCAGTACATGGCTGAAGCATGGAACCCAGCTCTGAGGATATCGAGAAGGCTTCATGGGAGAGACAGTAGCACAGCCAAGTTTCAAATGCCCTGTAAGAGACACTGTCTACCTCTGCTTGCCTCAGGCACCAAAGAAATTCTTTCTTCTTTATGGTGTGCGATCATTCCAACCTTGTAAACATTTCATTGCTCTTAGTAGCTGACTCTGTGTGTGGGGACCAGAGCTCATCAGCTAGAGAAGTCAGGATGCTAAAAGGAGTTGAGCTTGAGGATAGGCTCAGAGAATTGGGCCTAGTAATCTAGCAGAACAAATTACATATCCTTAGGGCCAAGGGAATTCAGAGGAACAATAATTCTTACTTCCTTGGAGCACAAAAGTAAAATAACAGTGACATCAGATCTTACGTGGCAACAAGATATACATAAGGGACAAACTGCATATAATCAAAAATATACTTTAAATATATTTCACATTTTATTAAATAGAATATATCATATATTATACACAATACATATGCTATATATGCTCTATCCTATACACTGTATGTGGTACCATGTATATAGTATTATGGGGTGGGTCTCCACACGGATGTGTGTTTAGATAACGAGTAAACGCCTTACATTTACTCCTTGAATAAATGGTGAGCAGAAATTAGTCCATTATTTTTTCTTCGTTCTTATACTGAATGCATTTCAGTAAATTAAACATGTGCAGGATGTAACTCCATTATAGGGAACTCTACTTAAAAGGGAGAAACTGTGGCCGAGAGATCTGCATTTTGCAACGTTATATAGTCCTTACAACGTGTATATCCAAGATTCCTCACACTGTACTTTATTAAAATTATTTACTTGTTATATAAAGCTGGAAGAGAATGATGCTCTGGTTGCTTCCTTGTGATGAGAGAAAAACAGAAGAGCATTTATAGAAAAGAGTTGTGGATCCAAGGGTCAGGGTAGAGCAGTGCTGTCTGACAGAACCTTCTGCAAGCACCACAAGTTTCATCTGCGTTGTCCATTACAGTAGCTATTAGCTACATGTGACTGCTGAGCACTCGAAATGAGGCTGCTGTGACTCAGGAACTGTATTCCTAGTTTAACGGATTTAAACGTACATGGCCACCCTTGGCTACCGGCTACCATATTGGACAGCACAGCCTGTAAGTCTCCAGCTAGACTAAACTTTGTGAACACAAAGGCCACATGGGACACATTCACTTTTAAGGCTTATCTTCTTTGGCCTACATTATATTTAAAAAGAAAAACAGTCAACATTAGAAGTAGTTCAAAAAAGACAATTTCTCAATTTTAAACATGTCTTGAAAAGGTTTTGTAATATTGGACCATGATTCCTGGATGGTAACAACTGGCTAGTGTTAAGGGGCAGTCGTGACCAGTGGACGGACTTGTGGCTGAATGTGGGACGGTCTCCAGTCATTATTCAATATGTCCATATGTTCCTAAGGCAGGGCCACCTCTTTTAGTTTTGTTACTTACCTGGTCCCCATTGGCATTTGAATACTGCACTCCAGTCTAACCCAAATATGTGGTCCCTTTTAATCCTGAATGGAATCAGTAGAGGTGACCAGGGAGCCTCCTATTTGGGATCTTTCATCTTAGCAAATGATGGGCATTTTTAACCCTTTAAAAATTGGAGAAAATCCTTCCCATTTAAAGAAGTTATTAATACTTCCTCAGGGTAACCTCTTTCAGCATCGTCAGCAATTAAAATGAGACTGAATACTAATTAACCTTTAAATACAGGCTTTGGGGCTCAGGCGGGAAGATGCAAAAGAAGGAATAAAATTCTCAATTAAACCCTAAAACAAGTAATTTCTCTTGAGAATTTCTGAACTTTTGGATATCTAATATGGCCAATTAAGAGTTCTTTTTACCCAGTGGGATAATAACAAAGACAAGATTTCTCATCAGAGAAGTTTGCCTCAGTCTATAAGACAGGCTTTCAAAGGACATTCTTTTATAAGACTCATACACTTTATTCTAAAACTTGGGAAATGTGTTTGGACTGCTTTTAATTTACAGCTTCAAACGAACCACTAATTTTCCTCCTTGATATCTTCCTTTTCCCTCCCTCCCTCCCTCTCTCTATCTATGTGCTTAGATTTGTAAATACTTACAAAAAGGTATCCTTCCTCTGACTTTATGTAAAAAAAAAAAAAAACCCATGCTATTTATTTATGTCCTCAAAGTCATTACCTATTTACACTATTTATCTGTAATTTTTAAAGGATAGCAAAAAATAAGAACAAGCAAGCATATTTTCTTCTGGAACAATTAAAGAAAAATGCAGAATACTACCTGGTTGACTACTAAAGTCAAAAGCTAGGGAAAAAATGAGGCCATAAATGAAGGTGTTATCTAGGTAGACACGGTCATGATTACAACCCACATCAGTCTATATTCCCATTTATTCCATTAGCACAATCTATTACTTATACAGATACCATGGATAACAGGGAGTTGTTGCTTATTATAGGAAAGTCTAATATTTTCACAATGAAAAGAGGTTCCCTAGTGCTTTTTCAATGTCTCAATTTCTTTTTTTTTTTAATTAATTAATTTATTTATTTTTGGCTGCACTGGGTCTTCGTTGCTGCGTGCCGGCTTTCTCTAGTTGCGGTGAGCTGGGGCCATTCTTCGTTGCAGTGCGCGGGCTTCTCATTGCGGTGGCTTCTCTTGCTGAGGAGCACCGGCTCTAGGCGTGCAGGCTTCAGTAGTTGTGGCACGCAGGCTCAGTAGTTGTGGCACACGGGCTTAGTTGCTCCGTGGCATGTGGGATCTTCCTGGACCAGGGCTCAAACCCATGTTCCCTGCATTGGCAGGCAGATTTGTAACCGCTGTGCCAACAGGGAAGCCCCCAAGGTCTCAATTTCTAATGACTATAAAGTGAAATTTTATACTGGTTAGAATTCTTTTTTTGTTTTTGAATTTTATTTTATTTATTTTTTTATACAGCAGGTTCTTATTAGTTATCCATTTTATATATATTAGTGTATATATGTCAATCCCAATCTCTCAATTCATCCCACCACCACCACCCCACCCCCCTGACGCTTTCCCCCTTTGGTGACCATACATTTGTTCTCTACATCTGTGTCTCAGTTTCTGCCCTGCAAACTGGTTCATCTGTACAATTTTTCTAAATTCCACCTATATGCGTTAATATACGATATTTGTTTTTCTCTTTCTGACTTACTTCACTTTGTATGACAGTCTCTAGATTGAATGGATAAAGAAGATGTGGTACATATATACAATGGAATATTACTCAGCCATGAAAAGGAACGAAATTGGGTCATTTGTAGAGACGTGGATGAATACTGGTTAGAATTCTTAGCTTTAGAAAATCGTTCGAGCTATAATGAAAGTGTCTGCTCTATTTTCCTATAAACCAAATATTTTAAAACAGTAACTAGCATGTAAAATTTCTTCATTTATCAGACTTAAAACCGATAAGTCAATTTCAGTCACACATCTCCTAATCTCAGATACAGATTTTTTTAGAATTTCAACATATAATATCTCAGGACATACAACAAATCATAAAAAGTATGGTGCAAAAGGCAGAAAGTTATCAACATTTTATACACGTTATCAGTATGTTTAAACAAATACATTATGTTTACACAATGGCATCGTGTAAATACCTGGTATCACTTTAAATGTATTAATCCGGAATTAAAATAAATGCCTGATATATAAAGAAATAATTACCACAAAAGCCTGTTTCTGGATTTCTAAGCTCAGGTCTTCTTGCTGTTTGATTAAACTTTACAAACATAACTCACCTATTCATTTAGAAATAAACTGCTGTATGACTATATCTTGTATCTTGACAATTTTTCAGCTGAACACATTTATCACCAAATTATTCACAAGATAAATGCCAGGAAATAACTTTACTGACAACAACAACAAAAAAATCCAGCCCACACATGAGTCATTTACATGGATTCTTTATAATATTCACAGTCGTATCTAAAAGGATAATCTTCCATTTCAGGGACAAACAAACAGATATATTTAGGAAGTGTTAGAATGTCCTACAAAAATGCCAGGAATAAATGTTTCCAGGATAATGTCTTGTTAAGTGGATCTGTTTATCTTCCCCCAAAAGAAGAAAATATTTTCAGCTTTTGTATGTGCTATGTCTGGTTAATTGAACTCGCTCATAAAACACAGTTTCTTGTTTTTTTAGTCATGTTAGGGACTTCCCTGGTGGTCCAGTGGTTAAGACTCCACGCTTCCAATGCAGGGGGCGCGGGTTCAATCCCTGGTCGGGGAAATAAGATCCCACAGGCCACACAGTGCAGCCAAAAAAAAATAAAATCATGTTATACTTTTCTTATTTCTATAGGTTAAGGAAGAGGCAGACAGAAAACTTTCTATCACCTCTGTCAATTCTAACCAGTAACCTGGAATCTTTACATTTATTTTGTTGAAAACACACAACAGGTGCTCAATAAATATGTTGTTGAATACTGTTGAAAGAAACTGACCTTGATTACTTCCAGATGCAAAAATACCAAGGTCTACCTTCTAGCCTAATGCTGACCCAGTTTAACAATGACCGTTCGTTTCTATTATCTACACGGGTTAAGCAAACAATAGAAGATCTACTCCAAACATTTAGAATTTCACTAATAAAGGCTGAAGTCTGCTTGTTCTGCAGGTTATGGAAAAGGTTTTGCCAAGCGAACTAATACTGTAAACAGAGTGTTTCAGACAAATGCTCACAGTACTCAAAAGAGCATGTTGTTTTCAAGGTACCTCAAGCATTTTCTCATAACCATTCATACAAAAGCAGCATATGCTATTGATAAATAATTCATCTCTTCATTAAAGTGGGCCCCCTGAGCACCCCTAAAAGTAAAAATCGTTAATCTTGTATTATTTAATAAATATCCATCCCATCCAAATAATCCACCATCATCTCCCAAAAGTTAATATTTTTATCTTAAGGTGATGGGAGTTCACTTTTTTTTTCTTTTTTCCTTGTACCTTTCTGTGTTGTTTGAAAGTTTTCAGTGAACAAGTTATTGTTTATGTAATCTGAGATATACACTTTCATATGAAAAAATATAATAAATTTATTTTCCCTTCGAGAATAATTAAAATGACTTCAGTAGGAATGCATTTTATTCTTCTATACTTAATGAACCTTCTAACATATACTCAGTAAAATAGCAAAGGAAGGATAGATGCTGTTACCTTTTTCTCAAACTATGATTGCTACATACCTTTGCAACACACTGAATTTCACCCCCACAATGGATGTGTTCCCAAGGACTACCTGTAAATCCAAATCTATACATTGTTTTACCACAAATCAAAGAAAATACATTGTTTAAGAGATGCTACCATGTTTCTCTTTAATCAAGAAATCTTACTGTAAAATGAATAATCAATCAAATATACACAATATGGAGCCAAATGTTTATGTATGAGCTCTGCTGAATACAGCAGACAACTATAGCTTCATGTATTATTTCTTACCGATAGCATAAATATACTGAAGCAAAAAAACGTTCACAATTGCCACATCGTTTTTTCTTAATTTGGATTTTCAAACATTCCACTGTACCTGTAATGAGGTGAAGGGTTGCCTCGTGCTTCACAATTTAAAGTTACTTTTTTATCCTCTGAACCAACAGGAAAAATGCTGTTGCTGGGTTCTTTGATAAACACTGGGCCTTGTAAGAGCAGCTCACCTATATGGGTGGGAAAAATAATCGTAATAAGTAAAAGCTAGTGTACAAGCTGCACTCTACAATCTAAGAAGAAAAGCAAGCAACTAGTGTCTGCTCTTTAAAAAAAAAAAAAAAGGAAAGAAAAAGCAGGCTTTGCTTCTTCCCTCATCCACAAAGATGCCCTGTAGGCACTGCTTTGTTTATAAGCATCACTTAAGCCATCTTTAACAGCCCAGTAACACTTCTAAGAGAATGAAAATTACTATCAAAACCACTGCCTTATTAATAAGATTACTTAAAAGAATAAATAAGGCTGTACTAATTACTTTTTGTAACATAAACTCTACCTAAATTATCGTTGGTAAATTACCTAGTCTAGGAAGCCTTTCTGTCATAAGCCTCTTTACAAAACTAAAGCTGTTCTGAAAATCAGTTGAATCCCTGAGTATTGTCTTTCTCCTAAAACCCTATACCACGTCTGCAAACCTGAATGCGGACAATGTTATTTTGCATTCTGACCTCAAAACACTCAATATTTGGTGGGATTTCCATTTTACTACTAGCAAATTGAAAAGAAGGATACAGCACTGAACAAGTGTCCTTTAAAAAGTGTCTCTACGTTGGTTAAGAGAACTTGAACATTCTGAGAATTCCCACATACACACACACACACAAAATTAAAAACCTGCGTCTTTGTACTATGAATTTCAAAAGGAATGAGATAATGCCATCACCAAATGCTTATGCTACTGCAATTGTATAATCATTACCAGAGCGTTTCTGAATACAAACATATTCACGGGGGTGGGGGGGGTGGGGGGCTCTTTTCTCTCCTATCTTGAAATGCTCAGTAAAGTTGAAGAGAATGAATAATCAGACTAAGAGACAAAGACAACCCATGAACAGATGACAAAGAAAACGAGACGGAAAATAACCCCCGAAAGCCCAGAAACCATTTTGGCTACTTAACTAAGTAATAACATTACAACATTAATAAAAATGTTTCCCATAATAACTGGAATAATAAAATAACATAATACTGAAAATAATCATTGAAATTATGAAAAAGCAGCAAAGCCACCACATGAACCCCACGTGCCCACATCTTTAATCTCCACCACGTTCTGTGAGGTAAGTACCGTAATTATTCCCAATGCACAGAAGAGAAGTGTTGAATATAAGAGTGGTTAGGTGAAGTGAGCAAGTACACACAGCTTTCCAGAATGTACACACCGGAGATTATCTGATTCCAGTCCATGTAGTGATACCCTCTGGACTTCTGCCCAGCGAATTTGGTCTTGCTGTTAATCTGGCCTTTGGGAGGTAATCTATGTCTTACCTGATAGGAATGCCTTTGTTTAGTGTGAGGACTGGTCACCTGGGTCTGAGGGTGGGAGTGGCCACACCTGATAGTCCTTGATGGGGGCTGACCAAACTAGAAAGACCAACCACATGACTGACAGTAGGAGATTTGGTCACATGGGATGAGGTGACTTGGAAACTGCTCTCAACCCCATATGCAATCAATCAACCATGACTGCAAAATGAAGCCCCAGTAAAAACTTTGGATGCTGAGGTCTGACGAGCTTTCTGGTTGACAATTCTCCTCGTGTGCTGTCACACACCAACACCAGGATGGTAACACACACACACAAAATTAAAAACATTAGCATTCAGGACTCTTCTAGAGTCTGCCCTATGCTTCTCTTCCTTTGGCTGATTTTAATATGTATCTTTTCCCGGTAATAAGCCATAATCATGAGTATAATAGCTTTCAGTGACTCCTGTCAGTCCTTCTTGTGAATAACCAAACTCAGAATTCACATTTGATGATATAAAAATTGAGGGCAGTCTGGGCACTGTGCACTCAAGCTTCAAAGTCTGGCTAACTCTGGGAAGCCTTCCACTGCATCACCATACAGTTAACCCTTACTACTACTCACCATGATTTAAGAAAGCAGTGGGCTATCCTTGGAAGTCCCTGGTTTTTGTTTTTGTTTTTGTTTTTTGCTTTACAATGTTGTGCTACTTTCTGCTGTTTAACAAAATGAAATCAGCTATACGTATACATATATCTCCATATCCCCTCCCTCTTGCGTCTCCCTCCCACCCTCCCTATCCCACCCCTCTAGGTGGACACAAAGCACCCGAGCTGATCTCCCTGTGCTACGTGGTTGCTTCTCACTAGCTATCTATTTAACATTTGGTAGTGTATATATGTCAATGCCACAAGTCCCTGGTTTTTATTTATACATAAGGGGAAAACGTCACAAAGAAAAAGAAAATCTCACTTTTCCTTTGTGGAAAAGGACAACCTCCAGAAGAAAGGAATTTTGAAACAGCTACTAATCAAATAGTCCCTAATCAAAAAAGAAATGCTGTCATTTTCTTGAATTTTTTCCCTTCAAACAGTTTGCTGCATAAAAATAAATACAAAAATGACAGTGTTTTATTAATTTGAATATCCTTCCGTCTGTTACAATGTCTGTAAATATTTGCAAAGAGGGTGGATTCTTCATAGCATGTTTTCTAGTGTAATGGTTTCTGATTTATTTGCAGTGACATATATTTTATTCATTTAGGAGATGGTATAGCACCACTGTCCTGACAAACTGATGTACACAGGGCTTGAAAGCAATAATATTTTAACATAATGGCATACATTTGAAACTAGCAGGTAAGTTGGGGAAGAAAACCAACAGAAGGAAAATTGGGTCTAGATAAGAAGGGGGTGATTTCAATGCAAAAGACAGAGGTGTTTTAACAAATTTCCTACAAGTGACCACTATGAAAACCCAAACATTCATCATCATCCAATAAAAGTCAAATTCCCAAATGATGTTCTAATTCTTCTCTAGAGACTGCTATAAATTTTAGACGATGGTATTAAATACTTAGAAACATTTTTTTCTGAGACCCTTTTGAAAGAGGGATGATAATAGCTAATTTGCTAACATTTATGTGCCAGGCACTGTGCCAGCCTCATCTCCCTATCCCCAGGCTGCCTTTGACGCATCCCCTACTTTCTGAGGTCCAGCTGCACTGCCATCCTTGTCTTTGCCTCTCAGACATGCTGAGCTTTGGGTTGACCTTCCTTCTTCTTCTTGTGCTCTGGTTTCCTTTTGTCATTCAGAACTCAGCATAACTGTCATCTTCTCAGCTTAAATGAGACTGCCCCTCCCCGCCCTAAGTCATTACTCACCCCTCACTTCCACCACATGTCAGCTGTCTCTCACTACCTGTAAACAGTATACATGTTTATATGAGTGTTTGTTATTTATCTGTATCTAAGTCATTGCTGCCTCCCCAACTCCTAGAACATGGCAAACACTCAACACTCACTATCTGTCTGCTGAATGCACAATTAAGATGAATGAAGACATTCTCGCAATAACTCAATATGAGGCAGATATTGATTTCCAGCTGGTGACTGATAAAGCTAAGATTTTAACTCCAGAGCTTATTTGCTCACCTGGTAGCTGTCTGGCCTCCCCAGAAGAAACGAGACCCAGAGAGGTTATATAACCAACCAAGGTAACACAGTGTTTTAGTGAGAGACTTGGGATCACACCCCAGTGGTCACAGTGTTGGTTTGTTTCCGTTTCCATTAAACCACACTGTTCTAAATATGCTCAAAGGTGAAAATTAACCATCAGTTTGCTTCTTCCACTTCAGTATTTCCTGATGATACTGGAGTTAACAGCCTATGAGGCACATACCCGCCATTTCTGAAACTTAAGGCTCCTAAAGGCTTTTCAGACCATCAGCAGCCATTCAAGAGTCTCCAACGACTCCTAAAATTTAAGTACAAATTAATAATCAGCAACTTCCCTGGTGGCACAGTGGTTAAGAATCCGCCTGCCAATTCAGGGGTGTGGGTTCGAGCCCTGGTCCGGGAAGATCCCACATGTCGCGGAGCAACTAAGCCCGTGTGCCACAACTACTAAGCCTGTGCTCTAGAGCCCATGCGCCACAACTACTGAGCCCGCGTGCCACAACTACTACTAAAGCCTGCGCGCCTAGAGCCCATGCTTCGCAACAAGAGAAGCCAGCGCGATGAGAAGCCCGCACACCGCAATGAAGAGTAGCCCCCCGCTCGCCGCAACTAGAGAAAGACTGTGCACAGCAATGAGGACCCAACGCAGCAAAAATAAAAAATAAAATAAATAAATTTATAAAGAAAAAAATCAAACATGACAGGTTGGTCCATGCTTCATACTCAGAAAAGACACAAAGGCCACTCAATCTTGTTTCCCCAGAATAATATCGGTGATGAGAGATGCTGGGTTATAACGTTCTAGTCTCCTGCTGGCAATATAAGCTTAAAAGGAAAAGATTCTGAACTCTTTGCTAACCTAAAGGAAATTATCCAACAGTTTCTTCAAAGCTAATTTTGATCCTCCAAAGGACAAAACCTTGACTATTCATACAGATATTCATAACCAGCAAAAAGCAGCTTGGCTGAAAACAGAAGGGGGCCTCATGCCTAACCAAATGGATTCCGTGTAACATTTAGATTGATGCTCAACTTTACTTTTTGTGACGGGGGCATTTTTTTGATACGCTGGCCTGGCTCCTAAGCTCCACTTTAAGTTTATAACCTAAAATAAAGGGCATATAACACTTCTGAACAGGACTAATAATTCCAAAAATCCAATCCTGAGGTGGTTTTTTTCCCCTCCAAACACCCAGAGGCTGTTTAACTGGGAGTAATAACTCCCTCTGAATGTAAGTAGAAGCTTTATGAGCTCCTAAGGTAATGTCACTAAAAGATCAAGCTGTGGCCAATCAATTCTAACGGTCATACTGCATACAATTTCCATGAAGAATGACGGAGAGGAACAAAGGATTGCAGGCAGTTGCATTACTTTTACTAAAAGAAATAAAAGTCCTAAAATACTACAGTGTTATCTCTGAAATTCCTACAGAAGAGGAAAGCATACCCCACTTTCCCTTGCTGACTTACATCATAGCTACATGACCAAAAAAAAAAGGAGGAAATGAAGAGGGTAAATCCAAAAAGAGAGCTAGGGTTGGTAGTGCTGTTTAAGGCAGAATGTAAATAAGAGGGTGGATCTAGAAAGGAATATTCAATGTACTTAAAAGAGATACCTGACCCAAACAGAAGGATCTCTAGCCCACATCAGAGAAAGTAAAATAATACGGTGCCAGTGAGATGAGATCTAAATTCCAGGCCTTGCTATTCCACAGGAAAGAAAATTTAAGATGGAAACACTCTGTAGCAGTGGGACATCACCTTTGATTTTGGCATCGGCGGTCTACAGCTAGAAAATGCTTTAAAAAAAAAAAAAAAGCAAGGGATGACTAGAATAAAATTCCATTTATATTCTTCCAATGTCAGGGGAGGCCGAAGAATTCAATCTTAAGATAATTCATTTCTTTAAAAAATATCTGAAGGCCAGACACGCACACCATGTGCAAAACTAGCTGTGGCAGATCCTGTCGGTTGTCTATACGGCAGTTCTTCCCTAAGTGTTTTCCTTGCCTTCAGAACTTGCCTTTTCATCAGAGATGCTGAAAGCACCAGATATGTTACCCTTCTAGGACTCTTTGTAGTTTTTGACTGGAAAGCAGGGTAGACAGGGGAGATTGGGTTATGAGACCAGTAACAGCCAAAAAGGGGTGTTATCAGTTTGCTAGGTCTGCCATAACAGAGTACCACAAACTGGGTCGCTTAAGCAACAGAACTTAATTTGTCTCACAGTTTGGAGGCTAGAATTCTCAAATCAAGGTGTGGGCATGGTTGATTTCTTCTGAGGGCTCTGAGGTGAGGATCTGTTCCAAGCTCGTCTCCCTGGTTTATAGGTGTCCTCTTCTCCCTGGGTCTCTTCACCTCATCTTCCCTCTCTGTGTGTCTCTACATCCAAATTTCCCCCCTTAATAAGGATACATCCATAATGGATTTGGGTCCACCCTGATTATCTAATCTTCACTAATTACATCTGCAATGACCCTGTGTCCAGATAAGGTCACATTCCGAGGTCCTGAGGATTAGGGCTTCAACACACAAATATTGAGGGGATACATTTCAACCCATAACAAGAGGTAAAGGAAAACCTGCTAGAGGCTTCTAGGAAAGGGTCCTCACATCTTTGAGCTCTTGCACCAACATGAACCACGTTAACTCTAAACATCATGTGTTGGAAGAATAAACCTCTGACTCATTGTCGCCATCTGTCAATCTACTGTAACTCACATGCTAAAAGAAAACAGGGAAAACACAATATAGCACACTTTAGATGAGAAAGAATAAAACACGAGGAATAACTAATTCATCCACTTCCCACGCCTGGAAATGTTATCAAGCAATTAGGTTAAAAGGAAAAATGCTGGAGTATGACATGTATCTGGAGTATGACAGCGTGACGGAGAGCATTAGAAAGTGATCAAATTCTTTAACTTGCTAATAGTTCACTACTTGATTTGCTCAATCGTTACTTCATGCTTTGTCCATAAACAGAAATGGAGAAACTGCGTGAGAAGCAGTATTCAATAGTTACGGAATTAGAACTGAAAGTGGCTACTTAAGCTTTACAAGTACTAGAAATAAATGTTCACATAAATGAATGCTCCTCCCTAAAGTGGCAGATCCCTTTCAACGCATGACAATTTTTGTAAACCAAGGATTGTATTTTTCCTCTCACTGCAACCTGCCTACAAAAAACACAATAAGGCTCATACCCATACACGTTTATTTGCCTAATAGTCATGTTTAAGGTTAAATATCTGGACTTGAGCACTTCAGTAAACCAATCACAGATTTTGATGAAAGCTGTTACCTGTTTCACTGGATGGATGAATATTCAGTATGTAATATAGTTGAGTAAAATAAGAGAATTTGGGAATATTTCTGAGGGTAGCTAATATTTTATCTTGATGCTTTTAATCCAATGGCTGTATTTCTGATTTGTGAAATATCTTTACATTTCAATGATACGTTTAACCAATTTACAGTCATATTGCAGGAAATAATGTACTGGGGAAGAAAACAAACTTAGAGGACATGGGTTGAAGTCTTAGTAGATTAAAATGTTTTCATAATACTCTGTCTTTCTTTCTTTAAATACATGTTATTGTCTTTTTATGAATGTGAGTTTTAGTGCTTTTAAATCTCCCTGACATCTTTCCGTAATACCCAGTCCATAATTATACCTTTCTTGCTAGACGGCTTAATAGCAACTCCACATGATAAAAAAATGTTACACTACTATTGTTAGATGCAGTGCGCCACGTATACAATACACCCAGGAATACACAATCCATGACTCATTTATTTGAAAAGAAAAAAAAAACACTTGTAACTCCACTTTCTATTATACCAACTTATACTGAGTATCTCTGAAGTGTGCCAATTCATAAGGTGCTCCCCAATCATACTGAATTGAAAACACTTCATTAATCAACTCTTTTAAAAACATTTCTTTAGTATACTTCTCTCAAAGAATTTAATAGAGCTGGTTATATTTGTGGTTTCTCTTCTTTACCAAAGAGATTGGGTCAAGGCTTTCTGGGGCCCAAGCATGACTTCCTTCGTGTATTTTAGAAAGAATGTTTCATATCAAACTGTAGTTGAAGGCTATTGTTTTCTATGAAAAAACAATTATACAATAAAGGATCCCTACGGTTGTAACGGAGAAGCCATTAAGAAGTAACGGGAACTGGTGATTGCATTTTGTAGTATTTTTGCAGCTGTAATCTCATGAAGTAGAAAAGAGCGTACCTTTTCCTGGCTCCACCTCCATAAGCAGAAGCCAGCACTGTGTTTGTAAATGTCTAAGTATATGAAACACCATCTAGATCTCTCTTCCCACTTCTTTACCCAAACAAGGATCCTGCTTTTATATTTCTAGACCACTGAGGGGAATTAAGCTGGGTTGTAGGGTAGGTATGGAGATCCAAGAAAGCAGGACAAAGGACAACCGCTCCGAAAACTGTATTTGGAACTATGGGTGTTGGTGGGGGAAAGTTTCTCAGAGTTGCAGAAACTTAAATAGTTAAATAATTTTTCAAATAATTTTTCATTTGATCCACAATTAAGATTTATTTTTCATCGTGATTTATCGTACACACAGTGTGCATGTGTATACACACACATACAACTGATTAAAAAGTTTCTGGAAATAATACTAATTCTCACTGCATGCTAAATCATAACATTTTTTCTATTCTCTTCTATTCTATTCCATTTTCTACCCCCAATTTGATAATCCATGGTCTAGAAGCATCCTCTCTTGTCCCCAGTGTCCTAGATTATTATTTGGTGGGGGGAGGGAGTGGAATTGTAATGATTACAAGGTATTTCTTTCATTTCCTTCACTTAAGAATGATACCAACCTTGGCAATGAAGGAAAAGAACCGACCACATTCAAAATGGTGGTTGCAAGATGCAGTGATGACAAGACAGCCTTCTCCAAATCTGTTTAACAGCTACATCCTCCGTAGGCTTGGGGAGAACAAACAATATTGTGCACTACTCCTAGCCTTGGCAATGAAGGAAACATATTTTATTCTGAAAAACAGTGCTCCTCAGTTCTGTATAATATGGAGCAAAGTCCCTCATCGTAAATACTTCACAAACACATGCACAGTCTCCAATGTCAACAAAGAAAAAATAAACACTGACCATCAGGCCCTACTCTAGACACTTTGCATCTACCAAGTCACCTAATTCTAAGTGAATATTAAACACTGAATAAAAAATGGTACTCATTTGAATGTTATTGCTTTCGTTAATACTGACATGGATTTTAAATAAGAATCCTGAGGGCTGGTGAGGATGAGTTACAACTCACTATATTTTTGGTACCACCATTCTGGAGAACCTTTTGGTGGTAGGTATGAGAAGCCACAGTCATGTAGAAAGTCTAAAGAAACTCCACTAAATTATTTCATTAATCCTTCCTCCATATAACCATGTAGTAGCAATCTTTCCCCATTCTGAATTCTTAGAACAATTTTTGTGTATTTCATTCATCACAATTTCTCTAGCCTACTATATATTACCGTTACTTGTTTTTCACTCACAACTCCTCCATCCCCAGTCTTTAAAACTTTTATAAGATAGTGACTATATTTAACACACATTTCAACCCCCCAAGCATCCCCATCATATTGTATATATTGCATAACTTGGTAAATTAACATTTGAAAGGAAATGTGTGTGTTTATGCTTCACTGCAAATGGTTTTAACTTACAAAATGCTATTGCTGATCAAAGAAAGAATCTGGCCCCTCTCAGGACAATTCTATAAGCAGCTATCCTATCTCCAACTGGAATATGTATGTCCAACTACAAAATAACCCATTACATGAAAATATGAACTTACAGAAGCTACGTGAGTAACTGCATCTCTGACTCTTAGAAATACCTGCCCTGTGTTCTTACAGTCAAGGCATTCACTGTTATTAGGTGGCTATTTCTGTTTGGGCAATTTGCAGGATCTTGGTCACCGACAATTCAGCCATCCCTCGGAGCACTGAAAACACAGGTACTACGCAGGAGCTGCTTCCCTAAAGCCACATATGAATGGCACTTTTATAAGCACTTTATCAGTAATCTCTTGTATAATTTCTGAGAGCTGAAGCAAAGCCCCGTTTCTGGATTTTAATGACTTGTTTGAACAGCCACCAGAGTCATTAAAAAAAAAAAAAAAGTTGAGCTTTTGGTAGGCTGTTTATTGCCCAGATCTCCAAGGAAGTTTTCTGTGCTTCAAGTTACTTTCAAGAAGGGTTTCAAGAGGGTTTCAAAACACCAGCATCTGCACAGGTTTTACCATCCCATGGAGTGGATCTCTTTGCAAAACAGCCCCACATCTGTGATACATCATTTATGTGAACCACAATTTTACTTAACGTGTAACCAGCATGGAATTCTTACTTTAGTCTAATTCTTCTAAGGCTAGGGATAGAATGTTAGGATTTCAATCAGTCACCTGTTGGCTGCCTGAACACACTCCACAGTTCTGTCTCTTTATCTCAGAATCTGAGCTTTACTTAGGAAGCCACGTTTGTTTTTCAGATAGAACCTGAGCTAGACTGTCTTTTCAGGGTTTTGTAAATCTGAGATTCTTTAATTACATGAAACGTGTATGACGTGACCCATCATATATATTTGGAAACTTTGGTTTGGACTCATTTAAATATCCAAATGTATTTGGCCCAAAGTCAAATTTCACCCTTAAAAAAAGCCATAGGTCTAGCAATACTGGGCCTTCTTTCTCTCCTGGCACGCCTCATCTGGGCACTGCCATACAGAGAGAGCACATTCTCAGCTTTCCCTGCAGGCAGCCCTACAGGGAGTAACGGGTTGTCAGTAAGAACTGCACCTATAATTACGTGCAAAATAACTGTGTTTACCAAATAAGTTGTCTTGAACTGACTGATACCATCCTTCTGCCTGGAATGCTTCCCCAATCTACCATTCAAGACACAGCGTCTCTTTTGATAGTCCAGCCAAAATTAATCCCACTTTATCAGAAATTCAATTGGATTATACCTCTCTCAAGCCTCTGTATTTTAGTAATTTGTGTGCAGGTTTCCTCCTTTTTCCCCAACCTATGGCTTTCTATTGCCTTACAGCAAAATACTTTGCCCACGATAGTACAGTAAGTGCTTGACAAAAAATGATCTTAAAAAACATGTATTTATGCTTTAGGACAGGGGTCAGAAAACTATGGGCCATGGGCCAAACGCAACTGCCATCTGTTTTTTTATGACACATTATTCAAAAATATAATATTCCATGACACATGAAAATTATATGAAATTCAAATTTCAGTCTCCATAAATATAGTTTCATTGGAACACAGCCATGCCCACTCGTTTATGTATTGTCTATGGCTGTTTTCACATTACAGTAGCAGAGATGGGTAGTTATGACAGAGACCATATGGGCCATAAAGGCAAAAATATTTACTATCTGAATATTGTACAAAAATGCGTGCCGACCACTGCTTTAGGAAGGACCATGTCTACTAGCAGAACAGCGACTTTGCCTTGGGATAAACAAGATTTTTTTCCCTAATACTTCCATCTAGCTTTAGGCAAGTCATTTAAGCTCTCAGAGCCCCTGAGTTCTCTACTGTTATGCAGGAATGATACCAATATTATAGGGCTTTTGTTGCAAGGATAAGCAAAAAAATTTAATACAGCAGCAGTGCCATAAATGGTATTGCTACTGCCCAGTTTTGCTTAGCCCTCAAATAAAACTTTTAATTACCTCTGACTGAGGACTAGTAACTTATGACACTGTGGTCTGATAAATGACTTAATTCTTTAGAGTCTCATAACTACATGGCATGAAAAGTAGGATGGAACTGTCCTTATCTTCGTGGTGGTTGTGAACACTGGCACCTGTGTTCTCTTAATCTGGTTTGAGCAAATAATTGCAAGTATTATGCCTCAGACAAAAGGTGCCTATTAATCTGTGGAGGGTGATAACTTCAAAATATTTTTTAAAAAAAGGAATCTTAATAACACCCACGGCACCAGTTCTCACTGAGAGACGATCCTCCAACAAGTAGTTACTCTCCACTGTTTCCAAATAATTACTCACCAAAGCAGTATCAATGGAAAACTCAACAAAACCACAGCAAACAGCTTTCAAAAACCCCATGAAGCAGAAAAAGAACATGAGATTCTCTTATACTGTTGTAAGCTGAATGTTTATTTTCTCTCTTCTCCCGTAATAGGAATAATTGCCACAGCACTAAGGATTCTCATTTACTCTGCTGTGTAATCAAGCACATAAAAAAGGCATGTGGGGCACTGCATATGCTGCACTAAATATTATGTCTTAACTAAAAGACGGATGCTCACTCAGAAGCCCACGTAGCTCATTGTTCAACAGCCAACACTTCATAACTACCTACATAATTATGCTCTGCATACGACCACTTTTATATATTGCTTGTCCATATGTTTGAGTTTAAATATCATGTGAAAGAGTGTGCACACACACATACATACTCATGGGATCAGAATGAAAAGCTCTGTTTTCCTATACAGTCAAAAAGTCAAAGTATTTAAAAATCCTATGAAAGAAACCCCGGTAATGAAAATCTCATGTGGAGGCTAAAATTCCAGGAGCCCTGCTACAAAAACTTAAGGCTAATACAAAAACACACCAAAAACACACATATTGCCATCTGTCTGTAAACCTCCCTGGGTGGCACATCAGATTGCCCTTTATGTTGTACAGAACAAGAGAGTGTATGATGCCGCAATGAACAAGGTAGAACAGGGAAATGCTATTCCCAGTATTCAGGTGTTCTCTGTCCAGGGGCAAAACCAACCAACATCACAAGGGCAGCTACTGATCCCAGCGTTGCCTGGATGCATTAAGTCCAGTCAATAGCAGCCTTCACCACCCCTCCTTGCTTGTAGGATTAGAGGAGCAAAGAACGTTCACGTGCTTGGAATTAACAATGAATTAGTCACCAGAGCCACTCAGAACAGCAGCCTGCAAATTCCACTCTCACAGGTCAACGGACACCATAAAGGTGTCCACACACAAAAAAGTGAATGGAGTCACAGGTTCAGAGGATGTGAATTCACGAGTCACTATACCATCTCACACCATCACACACCATGCCTTAAGTTTTCTTTCTTGACTACCTTCCACAGATGATGGGTCTTCAGTGACTATGCAAAAAGACGAAGAAAAGAGCCACTTCTTCCTTGAAATAGTCTCCCAAGGTCACTCATCACAAGCTGGGGCTCAGGTCTACCTGAGACAGTCCTCTTTTTTTTTTTTTTTTTTTTTTAACTGTCCTTTTAGTTAAAAGGAACAAATTGCTTCCTGTTTAAGTGACAGGTGGGAATATTACCTTTGTCTCCAGCAGTGTCATAAATAAGAAAAGTAAACCCAGGTGGTATAAAGAGAAAGCAGGAAGTCAAATACCAAGATAAGAGCTTAATCCCTCAGCTTCCAGGCAGAAGCTGGAAGAGGAAGCACATTGGCAAATCTAGGGCCAGGGAGGGGTGCAGGAGTTTTTTGTCTTTTCTTTTTTTGCCAAGATCAAGTTTGTTGTTTTTCCTTCTTTTTAAGCAATAAATACCCAAAATGTAGTGTGACCAAAAAGCAGCGTTTCACACTCAGCAGATGCTTTTCAAAATGAATAGAATGCTGAGCAAACATTTTATTATCAGCAATATTTTAATCTTAACCATCTAACGTGGGATTTTATAAGTAGTAGTATCGCACTGACCCAAAACTGCACGATTGCATTTGTAATCCAAGGTCAGTTATTTCAGGCTCCAATGATTGTGTCATTGACTTGAAAGATAAATAGTAAATAAAAAAGGATGCTGAATAATTTTCATTTATATATTTATCTACTGAGGGACAAATAAATTCTAACATTTCAGCCATTTATAGACGCCATTTACCTTCTCACTTTCACTGACACCCTTCAAAGAAATAAATGTGGTGCTCCTTGTGGGCATTGTTAGCTAGCCTTCTGTAAAAACAAAAGAAAACTGGCAGTCACTGGACAATTACCCACCACAGAAAAATGGCTAAGCCTCTCCTTGCCACCGCTGGCAAATAAAAAGTTGTTCAATAATGTGATACTGCTTTAAGCTTATGGAAAGCCGTATCAGAACAGATAAAATGGCTATCTTCTCCTATAGTTTCTTCAAATTATACACAGAGAAACTTATATATGTAAAGATGCATCCATAATTTGATTGTTCCCTACCACATAAAATAATTTTAAATTTAAAAATATCTTTATCTAAAATAGCATCCAGTGTTGCATATCTAATCACCAAGTTCTGTCACTTGACACTGTCTCAAGCTTAAAGTGTGGACTAATGATCAAAGAAAGCAACATGGAGAAGTGAACATAAATTGTATCTGCATGTCTCATGGGTGGAGAGGAAAAAGCGACAGGGCACCTTAGGGTTCACCAACAAAATGGGATTAAGGAGCCCTGCCACTTCCCCAATTAAAATATGCAGCAGTTTTTGAGTAAGAATCCATATTACTTTTCAAAGGTTTTCCTTTGAAAGTAATATGTATGCAAAAACGGTGCCTGTTTATGGACATTTTGTTACATCCAAGCTACGAATTTATGGAAATGGGAAGGGGGTTTAGGTGCAGGTGAGGCTTGGAAAAGATGAATGGCCAATGGCAGGTGATCCTAGAAAGTGGGGAAAGGGATCCCCATGGAATACCCCTCAGGCTTTTTCATTGTCACAGGATCCGAATGATATATTAAGGAAAAAAAAAAAAAGTTTTAAAACTGAGAGAAAACAGATAAAAAGATAAAAAGTATGTAAGAGTTGGACACCACACAGCTGACGTGAGAATTAGAGAAAAACACAGTAAAACACCTTGCACAGTGCCTACCCACTGAGGACAGCCAAGCAACGATGGGCATTATTTTTATGCAAGCTCAGAGGCACTGACTGACAGCTGGTATTAGTGAGGAAACGGCTGATTTCCACACTGGTGATCATTTCCAAACACTCAGCAGTGAGCTGGATGAATCAGCAGAGTCACTTGAAGCGATACACATTAGTGGGTGTCCACAATCCATTCCAGAAAAGCACCTGACAGTCCTCAAGAGGGAAAGACAAAGGAGATAAACACAGAGGCCAGGGCTGGAATTGTATCATGAATGGCAATGTATCCCTCAGCCACCTGGCCCACCAAGGCAATCCTGAGCCAGTTAACACCAATTAAGCCTCCCACTTTTTGACTTCGGAACAGCTCTATCTACCTCACAGGCACCATTTTCCTTTCGGCACCCCAGTCTCCCTGGGGCAACACTTTCTGTCAATTCACTTGAGCCTATTCACCTGGAGAGCTGAAATAGAAGATGCTGAAAATACATTAAAATGTTTTCAATACACAACTCCTTCCCGTGCACACCTAGTCTGTTGTGCACACACACGCATGCACACACACACACACACACACACACACACCTGCCTCCCAAACACTGCAAAGTATCAACACTCTCCCTTACCCAGCACCACAGAGGAACCATTTGGTTCTTTGCTGTAGGAGGATCTACAACACACCACACTCAGAAAAGGCTTAGTGCAGCTGAAAGCTCCACAGACAGAAACTCTGGCAATCGAGAACAAGACAGCACTGGACCAGTAACTCATTAACGGGCTGTGTGTGAGACAGGGCCTGAAACACTCTGAACTGTACTGCTCTCACTGACAACGTGAACAAAGCCTGCAATACAGAAGCATGTGTACAAAAGCATATTATATGTGTATGAGCACAAATACAATCCAGTTTCACCAAAGATTACTGTTATCGATGTGTTTCCTTTCTTTCTTACCAACTATTTCTTCTTGGTATCACTATGAAGACACCTCCCTTTGATCTTGATCTCCTGCTCTGATACCCCAGCCACGCACACACACACACACGTATACATGCACACATAAACTGGGTTTTAATCTTTTGGTTTCAACAGACTTCCAGCTCATATCACCCGGACACTCTTCCAGCACCTCAAAACTCAACATGCCCAAGATACATCCAAATCCCTTCCTCCTTCTGTGTTTCTTATTTCTGTTAATTTTCTCATTATCTCCCCACTCAACTTCAAAACCTCAAAGTCCCCTTCAACAATCTCTTCTCCCTCACCAGGCACAACCATCCAGTTGTCCGTCACATCCTTTCAGTTGTGACTCTGTAATTTCTCTCATCTCCCATCTTATCTTTTTGACTCCACCTGCCCTAGTGTGGGCATAAGTTATCCCTCACTTGACAGTAACTTCCAAGCAAGCCTTTTTTAGTTTTTCTTCCTTCCAATGTATCCTACAAACATCCTATTGGGGCAAAGGTCTGTATATAGCAAAGCTAAGATGCCAACATTCCTGACTTAGCAATCTCTAGACCCAACCTTTTTATCTAGCCTTCCTCTACCTCTTCTCTCCAAGTGTGCAATGGGCAGAATTTAGATTTATAATTTCCAATGGAAGTATAACTATGGTTTATAACACTGTATTCTATAAGGGAAATTTGCTGAGAGAGTAGAACTTAAATTTTATCACCAAAAAAGAAAGATACATAACACATATATAAGTTTACATTTTCTAGTAATAAGAAAGGAAAATGAAACAGGTGAAATTAATTTATTTGTATATTGTATATATCCCCATATATCAAAACATTATCCATCTAATATGCAATCAATATAACTGCTAATGGAATGTTTTCTATCCTTTTTTCATAATATGTCTTTGAAATCCAGTGTGTATTTTACACTTATGACAACTCTCAATTTGGATTAGCCATGCTTCAAGAGATCAACAGGTCCATGTGGCTAGTACCAAACACACTGGGCAGCACAGATCTAGAGAAACATAGTCTGCGTTTGAAACCTGGCTCCACTTAACTGCATGTGACTTTAAGCAAAGTAATAATCTCTCTGTATCTCAGTTTCCTCATGTAAAGTAACAAAAATAAAGTTATTAGGAGAATTTAATGAAATTAATTAACACAAACAGATTGATTAAGCTGGGGTTGACATGCAATACATTCCAATATACATTGATCGTCATTATTAACAAAGCTACTGCATGCTTGCCACAAATACATATAACTAGGAGCCAACTCTATTTTACACTTTGCTCTAACCGTGAATGAAGTTTTTCTGCCTGACTGAATGTTTGTGTCCTCCCCAAAGTTCATATGTTAAAGCCCCAACCCCAGAGTGGTGACATTAGGAGGAAAGGCCCTTGAGAGGAAATTAGGATTAAATGAAGTCATGAGGATGGGATCCTCATAATAGGATTAGTGCCCTTATAAGAAGAGACCATAGAGCTTGCTCTTTGTCTCTCCCTGCCTTGTGAGGATACAGCAAGAAGAGAGCCAAATGCAAACCATTAAGAGTGTCCTGTGAGGAAGTGATCAGCCAGCACCATGATCTTGGACTTCTCACCCTCAAGAGTTATGAGAAATAAATTTCTGTTTAAGCCACTCAGGCTATGGTATTTTGTTATAGAAATCTGAGCAGACTAAGACACTGCCTTGTTCTCTTAGATTATGTCCAGTTTTAACATAATGGTTATATCCATGGGCTATGGAATGAAGCTGTCTTATAGATTACTCTTTGACTTCTCTTACTAGCTATGTGAATTTTAGGAAATATCTTAACTTCTCAGAACCTCAGGTCCTCATTTACAAAATAGGGATCACAATAGCACAAGGTTCAGAGGATATAACTCAGGCAAGGCCCTTTGCTCAGTGCTTGGTACAAAGCAAGCACTCACTACATGTTCACTCTAATTATTATTATATTAAGACCCATATCAAATGCTGTTCTCTCCATAAATATTTTTTCTTCCTTCCTTTCTATAAGATCTGTCTTCTTAGAGCTTCCATGCCAGTTTTTTAGTATTTTTCTTAAATAGGATCCTAAATCTTAGCATTTTTTTCTCCTCTCATTGTTTGCATGTGCCTTCTTTCCTTCCTAGACAGACAGCAACCCGAATAATTCATCTTGGACTCCTCCACAGCACTTACCACAATGCCTCACACAAAGCAGACACTCAGTAACTGCCTGACAAATGGCAACTCCGGTCGCAATGTAAGAGATGCACTGTAGAAAGGAAGGAAAAGCAGGCAGAAAGATGAGGAGCAAGGCCAGGGCAATAGTTGAGATGAGAGATAATAAAGACAGGACCTGCCCACGAAAGGTGTACCGGAAGTGGGAATAGGGATGGGGTGAGAATAGGGGACAATGAAGAGGAAGAGTAATTTAGTGTAATAGCATAACCACTGCCTTCCCTTTGCAAAACATGTGTCAATTGACTAGAATCAAGATTCCTTTTGTTGTGGCTTGTATAAATGCATAGATATGTGTGAGTATGTTATACTCAAAGTTCACCATTATTCATGAGTTAACACTTAAGAATGTACCCTTACATACCAGGAACCCAAATCCATTTAGCTCTGCTAATACAATTCATGGAAAGACGTAATTTGCACAGGGGTACTTAAAGACACTTTCATATGATGAGTACTTTAAGACTGCTTAACACTTAAGCAATAGTCAATGAAATTGGTTTGAATGAGCACTTTATTTGCAGGAGTCAGTGAACCAACCGACAGATACTTTCGAGACAACAGCTACCTTAAGAGCTAAATAAAATTATGGGTTTTATTTAAGCTTATGTGTTTGTTGAACTCTAATAGCATTTCAAATACACATTATTCCAAAGCCTTCTTAGGCACCATGAAGCTTACAAAAATGCAATAGGCGGAGATCAAGGTCATAGGAACAAAACACACCAACAATGTTGCTTTTTTCCCCCCTGATTTTCACATGCATACTCTGTTAAGCCATCAAGATTTAAACAGGATAAATGAAAAGCAATTCAAGATTTAGGCAATTGAGGGAATTATCTTAAGTAAGTTTACTGGTGAAAACATGGAGGATGTCAAGATTTATAAGCAGAGATCAGCGACATCTCCATTTCACCAGCATCAATGCTATCAAATCATATTACACTACACACAAATAAATACTATAGAAAAAAATGACATCATTTGAGCTTATGACAACAGTTTACTTGAAGTGCCACATCCAATGCCACAAACTCATTTTCTCAGTGATTACAGGGTGGCGGTATTAGAACCAATTGAAAAATATTCCCCAATTATCTCAGAGAGAACTTGGAAAGTTTATTTTGCTTCCAAAGCTTTCCTTAATCACTATTTGTATGACAGACTAGCACAGAAAGACTTTCACATTAAGATGACAAAGAACAGGATGGAATATATGATTAAGGGCACTCAAAGATGTGTACCAGTAGGCTTGGTTTGTATTTGCACACAAACTACTGGCTTTAAAACAAGCAGAGTTTATGATTTGCAAATGCAGCCCAAACATGTCTCTTTTGTTTGTATATACTGTCCATTGTACACTACACTGTTAAAGGAAGCCAAGGCTCATCTCATGCTTGATGATCACGCATTTTATCCTTATTTATAATATAAACAATTTTAAAAAATAATTTAATCTAGGTGATCTAAATCATCTCGTAAAGGTATGGCCTCATAGTCTCAGTTATAATATATTTAGGGATACCTATGAGTGGACACAAGCCTTTACTGCCTTGGTAACTCCTGAAAGAGGCCAACATAAATTTCATAGGTTAATGCAGCTCTGTGGAATAGGGTTATGCCAGGTCATAGGGGCTAGAGGTGGGGCATTTACCACTTTTGATGATGTTTAAGCCAGAAAGGGGGAGGGGTGGGAGACATGTCAAGATGATTTCATCAAGGACCTGGTGTCTTCTGATTTCTCTGATCTCAATGCAAGAATCAGCTTTTCCCTCAGGCTGGCTTCCCAGGTGATTATAGGTTAGCCACCGTCAGCAAACAGGGTGTCTGGGATTCCTCATTCAGATACACTGGGAGAAAGGGCACTTCCCACAAAGTTTGAACAAAAAGTCCTTGAATCAATCAAATCTTATGGCCAAAAAAAAAAAAAAAATCCCATAAGCTCAATGGCTTAAGCCAATCACTGGGGCAAATCAGATGGGTCCATATATGGAGCTCTGCATGGAGTCAATCTCTTCCAGGCCTCAGGGCTGCTTCATCATTGCAGAAAACAGTAGATATCAGAGATACCAACACAATATCCACTACAAGAAAGTTAAACACAACTAAAAATCATCTTCCCTTTTGGATTAATGGCTACTTATTTTCACAAGTAATTTCTAGCTACTACCAAAATAATAGATTGCAATGCATTGACTGTTCACTACAATTTTAAGAGAATAATTTGATGAAATAACAACACTAGAACTTTTACAGATATATGACATTTTCCACGATGGTGTTTTAAACTAGGCATCAACAATGATTTCAGGTATCCAAGGAAGCTTCCCTTTCCAAAAGACTTTCATTTGCCTTGTTAGCAGTCCCACTAAAAGATTAAAAGTAAAAACAGAAAAGTCTCTGCAAAGTTTAGAATTTCCACATGCATTGATTAAGGATTTACCTACATTCACCAAGTACTGACACCTAAAATCAGAACTCATCTGACAAGGGATTCAGTATTTGCCGCTAATACACACTCAGGAGACACAACTTTTCATGGGAAATCAGGAAGTCCCCATTAGCGGGTGTCTCTGTCTCACTGTGAGGATACAGACACTGGCAGTAGAAGTTCTGGGAAGTATTCCTTGGCTTGAGCCCTCCCAGAGTCTGTCATTAGCCCCACCAAAGAGCCCAGGTAGGCTCCAGTGTGGGGTTGCCTCAGGCCAAACAACCAACAGGGAGGGAACCCAGCCTCACCCATCAACGGTCAAGCAGATTAAAGTTTTACTGAGCTCTGCCCACCAGAGCAACAGTCAGCTCTACCCACCACCAGTCCCTCCCATCAGGAAACTTACACAAGCCTCTTAGAGAGCCTCATCCACCAGAGGGCAGACAGCAGAAGCAAGAAGAACTACAGTCCTGCAGCCTGTGGAACAAAAACCACATTCACAAAACAGACAAGATGAAAAGGCAGAGGGCTATGTACCAGATGAAGGAACAAGATAAAACACCAGAAAAACAACTAAATGAAGTGGAGATAGGCAACCTTCCAGAAAAAGAATTCAGAATAATGAGAGTGAAGATGATCCAGGACCTCGGAAAAAGAATGGAGGCAAAGATTGAGAAGATGCAAGAAATATTTAACAAAGACCTAGAAGAATTAAAGAACAAACAGAGATGAACAATACAATAACTGAAATGAAAACTACACTAGAAGGAATCAATAGCAGAAAAACTGAGGCAGAAGAATGGATAAGTGACCTGGAAAACAGAATGGTGGAATTCACTGCTGCAGAACAGAATAAAGAAAAAAGAATGAAAAGAAATGAGGACACCCTAAGGGACCTCTGGGACAACATTAAATGCAACAACATTTGCATTATAGGAGTCCCAGAAGGAGAAGAGAGAGAGAGAAAGGACCCGAGAAAATATTTGAAGAGATTATAGTCGAAAACTTCCCTAACAGGGGAAAGGAAATAGGCACCCAAGTCCAGGAAGCACGGAGAGTCCCATACAGGATAAACCCAAGGAGAAACACATCGAGAAACATAGTAATCAAATTGGCAAAAAGTAAAGACAAAGAAAAATTATTGAAAGCAGCAAGGGGAAAACGACAAATAACATACAAGGGAACCCCCATAAGGCTAACAGCTGATTTCTCAGCAGAAACTTTACAAGCCAGAAGGAAGTGGCGTGATATACTTAAAGTGATGAACGGGGAAGAACCTACAACCAAGATTACTCTACCCAGCAAGGATCTCATTCAGATTCAGTGGAGAAATCTAAAGCTTTAAAGACAAGCAAAAGCTAAGAGAATTTAGCACCACCAAACCAGCACTACAACAAATGCTAAAGGAACTTCTCTAAGTGGGAAACACAAGAAAAGGACCTACAAGAACAAACCCAAACAATTAAGAAAATGGTCAAAGGAACATACATATCGATAATTACCTTAAACGTGAATGGATTAAATGCTCCAACCAAAAGACACAGGCTTGCTTTGCATGGATACAAAAACAAGACCCATATATATGCTGTCTACAAGAGACCCACTTCAGACCTAGGGACACATACAAACTGAAAGTGAGGGGGATGGAAAAAGATATTCCATGCAAATGGAAATCAAAAGAAAGCTGGAGAAGCAATACTCATATCAGATAAAATAGACTTTGAAATAAAGAATGTTGCAAGAGATAAGGAAGGACACTACATAATGATCAAGGGATCAATCTAAGAAGAAGATATAACAATTATAAATATATATGCACCCAACACAGGAGCACCTCAATACATAAGGCAACTGCTAACAGCTATAAAAGAGGAAATCGACAGTAACACAATAATAGTGGGAGACTTTGACACCTCTCTTACACCAATGGACAGATCCTCCAAGCAGAGAATTAATAAGGAAACACAAACGTTAAATGACACAACAGACCAGATATATTTAATTGATAGGACATTCCATCCAAAAAGAGCAGATTACACTTTCTTCTCAAGTGCACATGGAACATTCTCCAGGATGGATCACACACTGGGTCACAAATCAAGCCTCAGTAAATTTAAGAAAATTGAAATCATATCAAGCACCTTTTCTGACCACAACGCTATGAGATTAGAAATGAATTACAGGAAAAAAAAGTAAAAACCACAAACACATGGAGGCTAAACAATACGTTACTAAATAACCAAGAGATCACTGAAGAAATCAAAGAGGAAATCAAAAAATACCTAGAGACAAATGACAATGAAAACACGACGACCCAAAACCTATGGGATGCAGCAAAAGCAGTTCTAAATGGGAAGTTTATAGCAATACAATTTTACCTCAAGAAACAAGAAAAATCTCATATAAACGACCTAACATTACACCTAAAGCAACTAGAGAAGAACAAACAAAACCCAAAGTTAGCAGAAGGAAAGAAATCATAAAGATTAGAGCAGAAGTAAATGAAATAGAAACAAAGAAAACAGTAGCAAAGATCAATAAAATTAAAAGTTGGTTCTTTGAGAAGATAAACAAAATTGATAAACCATTAGCCAGACTGATCCAGAAAACAAGGGAGAGTACTCAAATCAATAAAATTAGAAATGAAAAAGGATAAGTTACACCACAGAAATACAAAGCATCCCAAGGGACTACTACAAGCAACTCTATGCCAATAAAATGGACAACCTGGGAGAAATGGACAAATTCTTAGAAAGGTATAACTTTCTAAGATTGAACCAGGAAGAAATAGGAAATATGAACAGACCAATCACAAGTAATGAAATTGAAACTGTGATTAAAAATCTTCCAACAAACAAAAGTCCAGGACAAGATGGCTTCACAGGTGAATTCTATCAAACATTTAGAGAAGAGCTAACACCCATCCTTCTCAAACTCTTCCAAAAAACTGCAGAGGAAGGAACACTGCCAAACTCATTCCATGAGGCCACCATCACCCTGATACCAAAACCAGACAAAGATACTACAAAAAAAAATAAAACTACAGACCAATATCACTGATGAATACAGATGCAAAAATCCTCAACAAAATACTAGCAAACAGAATCCAACAACACATTAAAAGGATCATACACCATGATCAAGTGGGATTTATCCCAGGGATGCAAGGATTCTTCAATATATGCAAATGAATCAATGTGATACACCATATTAACAAACTGAAGAATAAAAACCATATGATCATCTCAATAGATGCACAAAAAGCTTTTGACAAAATTCAACACCCACTGATGATAAAAACTCTCCAGGAAGTGGGCATAGAGGGAACCTACCTCAACATAATAAAGGCCATATACCACACACCCACAGCAAACATCATTCTCAATGGTGAAAAACTGAAAGCATTTCCTCTCATATCAGGAACAAGACAAGGATGACCACTCTCACCACTATTATTCAACATAGTTTTGGAAGTCCTAACCACAGCAATCAGAGAAGAAAAGGAAATAAAAGGAACACAAATTGGAAAAGAAGAAGTAAAACTGTCACTGTCTGCAGATGACATGATACTATACAGAGAGAATCCTAAAGATGCCACCAGAAAACCACTAGAGCTAATTAATGAGTTTGGTAAGGTTGCAGGACACAAAATTAATGCACAGAAATGTCTTGCATTCGTATACACTAATGATGAAAAATCTGAAACAGAAATTAAGGAAACACTCCCATTTACCACTGCAACAAAAAGAATAAAATATCTAGGAATAAACCTACCTAGGGAGACAAAAGACCTGTATGCAGAAAACTATAAGACGCTGATGAAGGAAATTAAAGATGATACCAACAATTAGAGAGATATACCATGTCCTGGGATTGGAAGAATCAATACTGTGAAAATGACTATACTACCCAAAGCAATCTACAGATTCAATGCAATCCCTATCAAATTACCAATGGCATTTTTTACAGACTAGAACAAAAAATCTTAAAATCTGTATGGAGTCAGAAAAGACCCTGAATAGCCAAAGCAGTCTTGAGGGAAAAAAACAGAGCTGGAGGAATCAGATTCCCTGACTTCAGACTATACTACAAAGCTACAGTAATCAAGACAATATGGTACTGGCACAAAAACAGAAATATAGATCGATGGAACAAGATAGAAAGCCCAGAGAGAAACCCATGCACCTACAGTCAACTAATCTATGACAAATGAAGCAAGGATATAAAATGGAGAAAAGAGAATCTCTTCAATAAGTGGTGCTGGGAAAACTGGACAGCTACATGTAAGAATGAAATAAGAACACTGCCTAACACCATACACAAAAATAAACTCAAAATGGATTAAAGACCTAAATGTAAGGCCAGACACTATCAAACTCTTAGAGGAAAACATAGGAAGAACACTCTTTGACATAAATCACAGCAAGATCTTTTTTGATCCACCTCCGAGAGTAATGGAAATAAAAACAAAAATAAACAAATGGGACCTAATGAAACTTAAAAGCTTTTGCACAGCAAAGGAAACCATAGACAAGACCAAAAGACAACCCTCAAAATGGGAGAAAATATTTGCAAACAAATCAACGGATAAAGGATTAATCTCCAAAATATATAAACAGCTCATGCAGCTCAATATTAAAAAAACAAACAACCCAATCCAAAAATGGGCAGAAGACCTAAACAGACATTTCTCCAAAGAAGACATACAAATGGGCAAGAAGCACATGAAAAGCTGCTCAACATCACTAATTATTAGGGAAATGCAAATCAAAACTACAATGAGGTATCACCTCACACCAGTCAGAATGGGCAGCATCAGAAAATCTACAAACAACAAATGCGGGAGAGGGTGTGGAGAAAAGGGAACCCTTTTGCACTCTCGGTGGGAATGTAAATTGATACAGCCATTACGGAGAACAGTATGGAGGTGCCTTAAAAAACGAAAAATAGAATTACCATATGACCCAGCAATCCCACTACTGGGCATATATCCAGAGAAAACCATAATTGAAAAAGACACTTGCACCCCAATATTCACTGCAGCACTATTTACAATAGCCAGGTCATGGAATCAACCTAAATGACCATCCACAGACGAATGGATAAAGAAGATGTGGTATATATATATATATATATATATATATATATATATATATATACACACACACAATGGAATATTACTCAGCCATAAAAAGGAACAAAATTGGGTCATTTGTAGAGATGTGGATGGATCTAGAGACGGTCATACAGAGTGAAGTAAGTCAAAAAGAGAAAAACAAATATCATATATTAAAACATATATTGGAACCTAGCAAAATGGTAAAGATGAACTGGTTTGCAGGGCAGAAACTGAGACACAGATGTACAGAACAAACATAAAGACACTAAGCGGGGAAAGCAGTGGGGGGTGGGGGATGGTGTTGTGATGAATTGGGAGATTGGGATTGATATGTATACACTGATGTGTATAAAATGGATGACTAATAAGAACCTGCTGTATAAAATGTAAATTAAATAAAATTCAAAAATTAAAAACAATAAGTCCCCATTAGCTTCTATGATTTGGGCTCCCTTTGGGGTATTAGATATTAGAAAACCTTTGCAAAATGGTCGGGTTTCTATTTTATAAATGTTTAGGGCAGTGCTGTCTGATAGAAATATAACACAAGTCACACACGTATTTTAAAATTTTAGTAACCACATTAAAAAAGGTTAAAAGAAACAGGTGAAATTAATTTTAATAATATTTTTGCTTGACCAAATATAATTACATTATTATCAGTGCAAAATTTAATCAATAAAAATTATTGAGATATGTAAATATTTTTTTTAAACTCTGAATATTTTTGGTTACAAGTCTTTTACATTCTGTAAAAGACTTTTACTGCATTTTAGAGTCTCCATCGGGCCACATCTCAGTTGGGACTAGGTACAATTCCAATCTTCACCTGCCACACGTGGCTAGCGGCTCCCATATAGGACAGTGAACATGTGAAGTATCTAATACAGTTAAGCAACGAACTAATAGGTAATTAAGGAGCAAGAGAACACTCTCCTTGGGTCCTTGATGATTTTTAGCCCATGGCCTATACCTCTGACTTTATTCCAGAAGAGAAACTACTGAAGTGGTAAATTCTAGTGATAGGGAACTATACTCTGATTTCAGAGATAAACAAATCTTGAGACAACCATGTAGAATGGGCAAGTTACTTAAACTCTTAGAGACTGTTCCCTAATCTCCAAAATAGAAATAACATCTATCTCATTTTATTTTTGTTAACTAGATGACCTAAGTAAAGCATTTTCCACAGTGCCTGGTACACAATGAATGAGCATCCATTAATTCCTATTGTTGATATTATTAATTTTCCTGTATTTACTATTGTTTTCCTCATCTGCGTGTTCCTTCCTCTTCTTGTCTCTATCTCTCTGTTCTCTAACTAGGTCTCTGGCTCTTAAACTTTTTTCATAGCAACTCAGTAAGAAATATACGTAAGATCAAGACCCAGTACACAATATTCAAAGGACAGCTCCATGAGGACTGGGACATTGTCTGTTTTATTCACTGCCATGTCCCAAATGAGCAGAAGTGCTCAACAGACAATATGTACTAAGTGGGCAGTGCATGCTGATATATTATACTCTATTCTTTAATTTATTTATTCTAATAAAAAATGCTAAATGTGACCCACAGAATTGATTTTTTTAATCCACTATTTGGTAGTGACCTTTAGTTTGGAAAACTCTCATCCCTATTTTGTGCAGGGTCTTCATTTCGTTCATAAGGTACACCTCTTGATGAGGGCACAAGGTGACATAGAGCCTTGAGGTTATCATAAAGGCTTTCCTTTCTCTCATATCCCACATATATTCCATCCACAAATCCTCATGAATATACCTTCAAAATATATCCAAAATTTGACCACCGCCCCTGCTAACTACCCTGGAGTTAGACATAAACAACCCTTGCCTGATTAACTTCCCACTGATACCTCTGCTTGTTCCCCTGCACCTCTACAATCAATCCACAACACAACAGCCAGCCAGATCCTTAAAAAAAAAAAAAAAAGAAAAAGCCAGATTACATCACTTCTCTGATCAAACCACAGTATGGCTCCTGAGGGCATTCAGAGCAAAAGCTCTAAATATTTTCAGTGATATACAAGGCCTTCACTTTTGCTGCATCCATCTCCACGTTAACTCTTGGCTCTCACCTACTACTTCTTTCCCATAACTCTTCCTTGTCCAACCAGGCGAACTTTCCTGCTGTTTCTAGAAATACTCAGCATGTCATATATTAAACACTTGGATGGACTGCTGACTCTGCCTGCAGCTCCCTACCCTAAATACCCACGAGGTCAACTCGTTCCCCACAAAGTCTTAGCCCAAATGTCACCTTCTCTAGGAGGATGGACCTGATGACCTCTGGTAATTCACTTCTCAGCCCCCCACACTCTCATCTTATTCTGCTCCTTTTCCTTCACAGCACGAGCATCTACTAAATCAATATCATTTTCTACCCTGACATGATGGAATATAAACCCCACAGAGACACAGATCTCTGTCCATTTTCTTCACTGGAAACAAAGTATGGCACATAACAGATGCTTAATAAATATTTTTAAAAGAATAAATGCAGCCTGGTGTTTTGGAGGAAAAACACGATTAAATTCACCTTCGGAAAAATTCCCAGCCAAAAATTACTATTTGCCCCTTTGCTACAGAGAGAAACATGCAGAGACAGAACAACAGAAGGAAACTGTTTTAAAAATGCAGAGAATAATGGATAACAAAGAGCTTAACTCTGAGAAAACAGAAAACACAAATTATCAAGCATTTGCTATATTTATCGAGTTTACGTCTTTGGATAAACTCTACTCTACACAACTGAATTCACATAACACGTTTTTACTTGGCATTTATCTAGAGATCTTCCCTACCTCATGAACAGATTTCAACTTTAATACTTAAAAAATGACCCAATATTGGTTAAGAGAATATCACACTCACAAGCTGGCTTTTTAATCTACATTTTATGTAAATCCAAAACGAGTACCAATATTCAGTACATAAAGAACTGTACACAATCAATACTCTTTAGAAAATTAGTCAGAGACAAATTCTTCTCCATACTATAATTATAAAGATTACCAATTCTCTAAGTAATACCCTACATATAATTTATCCTATATCAATTAGTCCAGTTCTCCTTTACCAACCTTTATAGCTTTTTTACCAACATACTCAGAAAATCAAGCTGACCTTTAACTTTTTTAATGTCTTAATATTTTAATAAAATGGATACTGCTTTCTCCATAAATTCGTTCATAAGTCTGTAAAACATTTCTAAAAAATATTGAAAACAAGCAATACAATTTGCACACTGTAAAATTACAACTCAAAATTTTAAACCTTTGAAATACTGATCTCATTTTCTTTAGCTATACTTCCACTTTCTGAGTACATCTACCTGTTTCCAACTAATTGTAAAAGTTCAAGGTTATTTCTATGAAAGTTGACATTGCGAATAATAATACTGCTGTAGTGTATTCCCTTTCATTTTCTCCTTGTACAACAGAACTCAAATTTAAAGTTTTGTAAATGAAAATAATCCAAAAAAAGATTTATTTTGACATCTGTATTGGTCTTTCTCCAAAAACTATTTAAAACAGTAGAAATTTATAAATAATTACTCCTTTTTTCCTCAGTGCTAGATTAGTAGGAAAGAAAACGTTTTAGGAAACAAAATTGAGGCATCACAGCGGAAAACCTGTTTAAAAAAATTTTATTTTAAAAGTTGGAGGTTTGAATATCATTTAAATACTTCAAGAATGTTTAAGTTTGAGATACGGGCTTGGAAGTTTACTCCAATATAAACATGTTTTCAAATAACATATGTTCTACCTGACAATGCATTTGGCCTCGTTCCATACCAATTTCCTCCTCTTAGAAAAGAAAAATGACAAGCTACTTTTTCTTGGCTACTTTCCTTAGGTATCATAAAGCACTTGTGTTTATCTAGAAGGTAGGTCTTCTTCTCAGATGGATGCTGAAATTTTTAGAGGTGAGAGGTGATAACTTCTGTAACTTACTTCCAAATGGTGTAGTCAATCAAACAATGAATGGAAAATACACACACATATGTATATATATAGAACAAGTACAGTAAATGGTACAATAGTTAAATCTAAATGGTGCATATATAGGTACTTATTGTACTATTCTTTCAACCCTTTAGGTGCTGGAGAGTTTTTATAATAAAAAGAAAGAAAACTTTGCAAACAAATCAACGGACAAAGGATTAATCTCCAAAATATAAAAACAACCCATGCAGCTCAATATCAAAAAAACAACCCAATCAGAAAACGGGTGGGAGACCTATATAGACATTTCTCCAAAGAAGACATAGAGATGGTCAAGAGCCACATGAAAAGATGCTCAACATCACTAATCATTAGAGAAATGCAAATCAAAACTACAATGAGATATCACCTCACACCGGTCAGAATGGCCATCATCAAAAAATCTAGAAACAATAAATGCTGGAGAGGGTATGGAGAAAAGGGAACCCTCTTGCACTGTTGGTGGAAATGTAAAATGATACAGCTACTATGGAGAATAGTATGGAGGTTCCTTAAAAACTAAAAATAGAATTACCATATGACCCAGCAATCCCACTACTGGGCATATACTCAGAGAAAACCGTAATTCAAAAAGACACATGCACCCCAATGTTCACTGCAGCACTATTTACAATAGCCAGGTCATGGAAGCAACCTAAATGGCCACTGACAGACAAATGGATAAAGAAGATGTGGTCCATATATACAATGAAATATTACTCAGCCATAAAATGGAACGAAATTGGGTCACGTGTAGACATGTGGTTGGACCTAGAGATGGTCATACAGAGTGAAGTAAGTCAAAAAGAGAAAAACATTGTATATTAACGCCTGTATGTGGAATCTAGAAAACTGGTACAGATGAACCTGTTTGCAAGGCAGAAATAGAGACACAGACGTAGAGAACAAATGTATGGACCCCAAGGGGGGAAAGGGTGGGTGGGATGAATTGGGAGCCTGGGACTGACATTTATACACTAATATGTATAAAACAGATAACTAATGAGAAATTGCTGTACAGCACAGGGAACTCCACTTTGCTGTATAGTAGAAACTAACACAACATTGTAAAACAACTATACCCCAATAAAAAAATAAAATACAATAAAATAAAGCAAAAAACTAATCGTTGTACACGTGTTACTTCATTTTAAAAAATCCTTGTCTTACTCTTCCCCGTTCAAGAAAATGAAACAAAATGAACAAAAAGGAAATGCATCAAATGATTTTTTTTTTTTTTTTTTTTTGCAGTACGCGGGCCTCTCACTGTTGTGGCCTCTCCCGTTGCGGAGCACAGGCTCCGGACGCGC
Organism: Phocoena sinus; assembly: GCF_008692025.1. NCBI lineage: Eukaryota > Metazoa > Chordata > Mammalia > Artiodactyla > Phocoenidae > Phocoena > Phocoena sinus. The sequence goes on along the minus strand of NC_045773.1, from coordinate 16,252,054 downwards.
AGGCTCAGCGGCCATGGCTCATGGGCCCAGCAGCTCCGCGGCATGTGGGATCTTCCCGGACCGGGACACGAACCCGAGTCCCCTGCATCGGCAGGTGGACTCTCAACCACTGTGCCACCAGGGAAGCCCATCAAATGATTTTTAAGAGTTGCTTTTGTATGGTGAATATATGAGAATTATTCCTTTTTCTTTCTATTTTGTTCTAAACTTCAAATTTTCAATATTAACAAATAAAAATTCTATCCTTATTTTTGGTCCCTTAAATAAGTTATTTGCTGAAAGAAAAATAGTATTGTTTTTAAGATTAGATATGAAAACACTGATATTCTTTAAAATCTGTATTTTCCCTTTACACTACAGATTACAAGATTTAGCCATTTTGGTAACAAAGTCATGAATTAACATTCTCAAATTCTGATTAATTGTTATATTCATAACACTACAGTAGATCCGTAATATTTTTTGTACCCATGTATCTATTCTTTTTTTATTTGAATTTTATTTTATTTTTTATACAGCAGGTTCTTATTAGATCCATGATATTAAATGCCATTATATTTGTAATGAAAATATAATGGTTTGCAAACACTAGGGAGCACAATGAGAACCCAGTTATCAGAAGAGAAAATTAGAATTTCCTTTCTGGGACAAAAAAAAGACTTGTGGAGGATTAGTTCAACTTAAAAAAATTATTTAACAAATGATTCAAGTATAGTTCTAACTTCAGTTTAGAAGATATAGCTTATTGTTACCTCCTAGGCAGCCAATGAATGAAAGCAGGATCAACTGTTTCCATGACAACATCATCTTTAACTGCCAAAAGCAAGAGTAACTCTTGTCCAGTCTCTGATGAATAGAATGCTGTGTCTTCAGGTGAATCCTTTAATCTGTAAAATAAATATACAAAGAAGTCAGACTTGAAAAAATGAATTGCTTTAAAACATAGATTTTCTTCTTTTCATAAAACTGTACCACTCTCAACCACTCAAAATCCCCAAATGAAATGAATCTTTTTTGGTGCAAAAAAGATGTATGATATGTAGATACTTAAAAAACTCTTTATGTAACTGATAGGCAGACAGAGAGGCTTCACGAAATTAGAAATGTTTGACAATACTAAAATATTAAATATTAGTATACTAAGTATTAAAACTTTTGCTAGATAGTAATTACAACAAGTAAAATATTACCCTGAAATTATAATTTTTCTCATTTTCTCTCATGATAATATTTTTGGTTAAACTAAGAGTCAAATCAGCAGATTTAATATCTTGAAACACTGCTTTTCATAGTCTCTGAATCCCTCATAGGCATATAAATTATAAATAACATTATCAGTGTTCATTTTAAGCCTGTGTTTTCAGAAACAATTGCAGAAAGCCCTCAATTACATATGTTGAATTAAAAAAATGCTAATGATGTTAATCATTAGAGAAATGCAAATCAAAACTACAATGAGATATCACCTCACACCGGTCAGAATGGCCATCACCAAAAAATCCAGAAACAATAAATGCTGGAGAGGGTGTGGAAAAAAGGGAACACTCTTGCACTGTTGGTGGGAATGTAAATTGATACAGCCACTATGGAGAACAGTACGGAGGTTCCTTAAAAAACTACAAATAGAACTACCATATGACCCAGCAATCCCACTACTGGGCATATACCCTGAGAAAACCATAATTCAAAAAGAGTCATGTACCAAAATGGTCATTGCAGCTCTATTTACAATAGCCAGGACATGGAAGCAACCTAAGTGTCCATCGACAGATGAATGGATAAAGAAGATGTGGCACATATATACAATGGAATATTACTCAGCCATAAAAAGAAACATTATTATTTGTAGTGAGGTGGATGGACCTAGAGTCTGTGATACAGAGTGAAGTAAGTCAGAAAGAGAGAGACAAATACCGTATGCTAACACATATATATGGACTCTAAAGAAAAAAAAAATGTCATGAAGAACCTAGGGGTAAGACGGGAATAAAGACACAGACCTACTAGAGCATGGACTTGAGGATATGGGGAGGGGGAAGGGTAAGCTGTGACAAAGTGAGAGAGTGGCGTGGACATATATACACTACCAAACGTAAAATAGATAGCTAGTGGGAAGCAGCCGCATAGCACAGGGAGATCAGCTAGGTGGTTTGTGACCACCTAGAGGGGTGGGATAGGGAGGGTGGGAGGGAGAGAGACAGAAGAGGGAAGAGATATGGGGACCTATGTATATGTATAACTGATTCACTTTGTTATAAAGCAGAAACTAACACACCATTGTAAAGCAATTATACTCCAATAAAGATGTTAAAACAATGTTAATGATGAAAATTGTTCAGTATGAGAATCTTGCAAATGAAACTGCTTTATTTTTTGCTTTCCTGAATTTCCAGAAACTTGAATGTGCTGGCTGAGAGTAAATAATTGTGTGAATACCCTGTGTCATTTTCAATGGCCATCTGAAACTACCTAAACTGCATGGTTAATGATCAAGTAGGCTGGATGCACACACTTAAAATCAGAGAAACTTTTTTCGATTGCTAAAACTCAGCTGGTTCCACACAGGGAAATGAACGACTTTAATGTCGGCCATTTTAGCAGAGAAGGTGTACAGCTCTCGGTCAGTAGCTGCTACGGATTGGGCTGTCTTAGCTGTTGCTAAGCAAACGAGAGAACTCTCAGTGGTTCTTAACTATGGGATCCTGCCATGTGATGTGATATATTCAATTAGAATTAAGTGTGTTCCAAATAATAATAATTTCAAGTGTGAAAATATGACATCTTGCAAGTTACATACTTAAAATAATATATTAAATCAGTTATTCCTACAGTAACGCTGCTCTTGTTCACTTGCAATACAATATACATTCTTGGGGAAGGCGAGGGGAGTAAGTGGTGGAATGGCTAGAATCCCGGGATTTCGGCATAACCCTGACTTGGCCCATGGGACTCTGAAACAGGTGGAAATACAATTGAGAACTACTCCTCTAAGAACTGCAGGGTGGCAACTTACACCATCATGGGATCTGTGACCATTTCTAACTGTCCCCATTACTACAAATTGCAAGTGTCTTAGTTTAGTTTCCCCTTAATGCAACCACTGCAAAATGAATTCAAGTGCAAGCAGTTTACTTGAGAGGTGAATGTCAAAAACAGTCAGGACCTGGCAAAGTAAGAGAGGGAAAGGAAGGCAGCTGATAAAGGGTAAGATATGAACCTATCAACCCCTGTGTCTAAGTACAGCTTATTCCTTCTGGGGAAACTCTGGAAGTCCAGCCTGTGTAGAACGTATGCCTCAGAGTAATCCCAGAGTTATGCTTCAGTTGTCCAGTTATCCTTGCCAAGGGGCAAGGGATCTGGGGTATTTATACACCAACTCCCATGAGTCTTCGTTTGGAGGCTATTTTCAGGGAGTATTAATGATCCAGCACTTCTAGCCTCTCATAGGGACAGCAAAATGGCTTCAGAGGCAAAAAAAACAAAAACAAACAAACGAAAGAAACATTATGTCCACTCAAAAAATGCATTTGGTGGCAAGTGGAAGTGATGTGTGCACTGAAGTGATAATGGCAAGAGTCACATGTGGTGTCTGTCACACTGAGCATATGAAACTGAGACATTTTGAAGCTATTTTCAATAGCATTCAGTCCCAGGAGACTTATGGCCAAAATCATGAAATTATTTAAGAATACAAGGAAGGACACACATTCTACTTCATTCAATAATTACTTCTCAAGCCTTTCCAGTGGTTGATTTCCCCCACTTGGACCAAAGGCTTTCAGATACCTAGCCTGCCTTCCTTTTTCCTGATTAATCAGTAAGACATTTTGTATCCATAATTATTTTCAATTACTAAGTTGAACAATAACTTAAATCCTTCTAGATTACACTTAAATATGACAGCCATAACCACCATAACTTCCTTCTAATCATGCACGTGAGGAAACCATAGTCCAGAAATCATGAGAAGAATGACATACACACACATATACACAGTAGAAAAGCAAAAAACTTTTTTAAACTTTTCAAATAAAATACAATGACAATTATTCATAAAAGGCATTGGAAACATTAAATGCAGTAATATGATACACGAAATGTCAAATATTCATAAAAAGTTAGGCAGCAGTTGCAAGGTATATTAAAGGCTGGGGACAACGGTTAAGTCTCAAACACAGGAAAGCCTTGAGGAGTAAAACATTATCAAACTAGTATTTCATTCTTTGAGGAGTTAAAGCTATCCATTAAATGGGCTTAGAAAGAATTTGGTAATAACAAAATAACAGACTTAAAAAGAACAGGTTGTTGGAATTTTCAAGAAGAAAGGACAAACTTTAGCAGAAGATCCTGTAGTAACATCATCACAATCATTAAAATGCATCCATATAAATGCGTGAGGCTTTGCTCTATGTCATACAGAGAACAAAACATATGGTCTATGTTCTAATACTGCAACGGGAAAAGAAAATATTATAAACACTTGTAAGTAGGATAAGGAGAAAATTACTAGACTGATACATTTGAAAGTAGGACCACAGCTTTTCCACCACTGGTTGCTGCAATGTTTCTAACACCCTGTACATCATTTTAGGCTTTTAAGTAATTTTTCTTGCTGAGCTTTAAGAAAAATGAATAAGTCAATTTGGGAGATTAAACCATTTCACTGGTCATCAAGTGAGTGAGAAGCATTTCTACGGAAAGAAAAGATAAGCCACAGCATGGGATCTAGCCACCACTTGAAAATTATTTCAGAAAAATGTATAAGAAGGCATTAAGTAGATGGTAAATTAAAAAAAAAAAGTTATCTTCCCAACAATGCATCCCACAACTAACACGCATATCAGCTACATTTGCAAAGTATAAGTATGTTCAAAGAAGTCCTAAAGTCTTTTTGAAAATTCATTCATTCAATAAATATTTATTAAGCTCCTATTAGGTGCTAGAATTTTAATTCTGGAGGAAGATGAAGATGGGGTTCTCAGATAATTGATGATCCCTGCCCTCATGGAATATACAAACTAATGGGACTGATATATGACTCAATTATTTACAAAGTATATGTAAACTGACCACTGTGAAAGGTACAATGAAGGGATAGGAGTTTCTAGTGAAAATCTCAATGAGAACAACCCTCACCAGGAAGGTCAGGAGAAGCTCCTCTGAAGAACTGCAGTGAAATGGAAGAAAAGAAGAGATGACATAACCAGATGTGTGTATGTTTTGCAGGGTGAGAAAAGGAAGAAATTTTCCAGGTATAGACAAAGACTTGGTATGGCCTTGAGTTGGTAAACAGGCTGGTGAGTAGCCACTGTCTGGACCCTCTACTATCAATTAACCACCCTGTCTCCCAGGCTGGCCAAGAACCCCACCCCACCAACTAGACGTACCACCTAAAAATTAGTGACTGGCTCTACAGGGGGTTTCCAGAATTCTGCTCTAGCCCATGTCACTTCTGATTGGTCAGTGCCCATGTCCCTACTGCTGGTTAAATATTTTGGCAATCACTCCTGGGCGTAAAGAATAGAATATGCAAAAGGCCCTGTGGCTTCAGTGTTCACGGCTTATTGTACGAACAGAAAGAAGATTGATGAGATAGAATGCAGATGGCCAAGTTCACTGTGGTGTGAAATGAGACTGCAGATGTATAATAGGGGTCAAGCTTCTATGCCTGGCTAAGAATATTAGTATCAGGATAAAGCCCTTTGAAAACGCAGTACAATTTTAACCAGGAGTTGACATGATCAGATTTACAATGAACATTCAAATCAGACAATATTATAATCTGTATCAGGCTTAAAAGGATAAAAATACAACACATTTTGCAACACACCAATTTTGTTCTTGCCTTCAAATTCATAGAAGTCAGATGCTAGACAATATTAACCAAACTATCTAATTTAAGAGAAGAAATATGTATATTCCAATATTCTTATATTGGTTCACACACATACACACAGGCACACACTGTATAAAGTTCAAAGATAAAAAGAAACTTCACTTAGGAATACTATTTTTAAAAATTATGTTGCTCATTTTTAATCAATGCTAAAGTAGGGCACTGACTTTATAAATAATGAAGGTAATTAATACAGTCGTGACCTGACTTCTCAGTGTTGCCAAGTATTGTCACAGAGAGAAAGGTCATATAAAAGCTCGCACCACTTCTGAAATCACCAAGTTAAAATAAATACAAATGAAGCTACTGAAGCAAGACAGATATGAATCAAAATGTCATCTGGGTCTAGGACTTTTGGGTCCTACCACATTTAATGATAACTAGAAAACTAAACGATAAGCAAATTCTGCTATATACTTATCCTTGACATTTTCTAACTTAAACAAGGAACAAAATGAACAAAGACTAATTTCCATAATTATAAATGATGCATGGGTTTTCTTCCTTTCTTACTGAACGGGAAATTACTACAGACCTCATGATATGGTAATGAGGAGCAATGTAACTTTCTTAAGTCTACATCACAACATTCCTTGCCACTATATATTTATTTAGAATTTAAAAATACCTTAAAAACCATACGATGCAGGGACTTCCCTGGTGGTACAGTGGTTAGGAATCCGCCTGCCAATGCAGGGGACACGGGATTGAGCCCTGGTCCGGGAAGATCCCACGTGCTGTGGAGCAACTAAGCCCGTGCGCCACAACTACTGAGCCCTCATGCCATAACTACCGAAGCCTGCACGCCTAGAGCCCATACTCTGCAAGAAGAGAAGCCACCGCCGTGAGAAGCCTGCGCACCCCAACAAAGAGTAGCCTCCGCTCGCCACATCTAGAGAAAGCCTGCGCACAGCAATGAAGACCCAACGCAGCCAAAAATAAATTAAATAAATTTATTAAAAAAAAAAAAAACACCATATGATGCAAATGCTTTTCTACAAAGACAATATTCCAAATATTAGAAAGGAAAATGAACTGTGATATCATTACCTTTTATTGTTTGTTATTTCCCAGATATTGTTTCATACATTAACCCACTTCACCCTCACAACAATCCATGAGGCTCATTCTATTATCACCCCCATTTTTCAGATAAAGAAACAAAGACACACATGGGTTAAGACATTTACCCAAGATAAATAAAGGCAGAACCTCTGTATTTTCAATTATTTTTCACACGATATGTAGTAAATGGAATGTTTATGCAGTCAGATTGTTAGGGAACCATAAAGTATAACCTGATCTTTTATACATTTTTATTTATTTTTTTTTAACTTTTTATTGGAGTATAATTGCTTTACAATGTTGTGTTAGTTTCTACTGTACAGCAAAGTGAATCAGTTATACGTATAAATATATCCCCCCCTTTTTGGATTTCCTTCCCATTTAGGTCACCATAGAGCACTGAGTAGAGTTCCCTCTGCTATACAGTAGGTTCTCATTAGTGATCTATTTTATACACAGCATCAATAGTGTATATATGTCAATCCCAATCCCCCAATTCATCCCACGCCCCCCTTCCCCCTTGGTATCCATACGTTTGTTCTCTACCTCTGTGTCTCTATTTACGCTTTGTAAATAAGATCATCTATACCAATTTTTTCAGATTCCACATATATGCGTTAATATACAATATTTGTTTTTCTTCTGATCATTTATATACTTTTAAAGGTTTGTATTAATACAGTTGACAACTGAAACTAGTTCTGTAACTGATACTGCATTAAATTTCAGTTAAATTCATTACATTTTTAACAAATTAAATTTCTTTTATAAAGGGAAAGTACTGGACTATTTAAATAAATAACACTTCTGCTTTGATTTCAAGCATATACACTGTGATAACGTACCATCTCTATTGCAGGCAAGAATTAAGAAGAATGCAGCAACTCTGTTTGGGATTAAATCAAGAAATCTCAAAGATACACTAAGCCACGAACATAAGATACAGCACAATGTGTGAAAAGTATGATGCCTTTCGTACGGAGTCAAAAAATATACACTTATATACATTTATGAGCACAAAGAATTTGAAAGAATATTCGAGAACTGGAGAAAGCAGTTGTCTCTGCGGAGAGGAACTGTGTATTTCGAAACAGAAACCAGGTAAACGACTTTTCTCTCTACATTCAATTATATATTTTAAATTTTCTACTATGGCCACATATTGATTTCTCAAAACATTACCAAACATTTTGAAAAAGGGGAAAAAAAATCTCCATTTCTAACATGACAACAGGTTCAAAAATATGTAAATAATTTTGTTGTGAGGGTCAAGTAGAAAGGGGTCAAGAGGTTGAAAAGGGCTAAAAAGTGCTCTTTGGCCAGGACGAAGCAGTACTCAGCAGGAAGTCTGGTTGTGTACACTAAGCAAGGCCACACTTTCTTTGTTTTTTTTTTTACTTGTAATTTTGGATAAAGGAGAATGATCTTGGTGAGAAAACTCACATTTCCTGAGTGCCTACTGCATGTCAGATACAAGCACAGAGACAATATTTTAAAATAAATCATCATCTTTGACCTCCAGGTACTTAAACTCTCAAGAAGCAAACTGACCCAGAAACATTTTAAAACAAGCTTCTGGACCAGAGGAGAGAGGTCTGTAATAGGATGTTAATAGGAAGTTCCTTCTTCAGCCTCTAAGACATAGCAGTGTTGTACCCTAAAGGTGAGGGAGGTGCCAGAACAGGAGAGGAACAAATTTTCAAAGGAGATCCTGCAAAACCATTTGTCTGGCTCTGAATCCCTTGCTCACATCAGAGGTGTCTGGAGCCTCAGTAGAGGATTTGAGAAAAGCTTCTTCCGAGAGAATTCTGATGAGTTCTACCCACGCAGGGGGAGGGAGGAGGGTTTCGTTTAAACCCACTGAGGGGGGACATGCTATAAGGAGACCACAGAGAGCTGCTTTTTGAGGGATGCAGGGGTCTAGGATCACACTAAGGAAAAAGAGTAGGCTAAGCAGAATAGAAGATTGCAATTTATGAAGGAGATGGATCCTCAGAGACATTACGGGTACATAATGCATGGTTGTGTTCTGTGAGCCAGACACCCACCCGGGAGTGCCTGGGGGGATGCAGCTGTCAATCACCCAGAGCAAGAGAATCAGCAGGGTGGGGCAGGGGAAGACCTTCCACAGGAAAGGTAGGGCATCTAAGGACAGAACCACTGAAAGAAAACACCAGTTCTACACTCCCGGTAAGTCCAAAGTGCCATGATCCTAAATCACAACAACGGAATTAATCACGTGAAACGTGCTGCCCCCTCTTCTCTTCCTTTGCAACACAGTAATCAGAACTAGAAACAGCAAGTTAGGGGGAGGAGATGTAGACACACTAGGTGAGAAAAGAAGCCGAAACATTCTTTCTCTGATCGCAGACTTCCCCTCTGCAGCAGCGAAGCAGTAGGGAGGGAGATTAGTTTTATCTTTAAACCAAGTTCTAAGTTGTAGCTATTAAACAGGACAGAATATTCTAATTTTTGGAATGAAATTATGTCAGATACTTAAGCATCACCAAATATGGATTGGACAGGGCTACTGGGGTTTTCTTCCAGGGGCAGAAGAAGAACTAAGAAAAGAAATTCACAGAAAGAACATAAGGGGACAAAGAGAGACAACAAAGTTGCTTGAGGGTCATAGCTCATGAGCTACATTTCTTTAAGGTATAGTTATAGAGAAGGAATAGGAATGGTGGTTAGAAAATAGGAAGACTATCTATAGTATAGGTGGCATCTGAGGTCATTCTTAAAAGGGAGGGCTAACCTAGGAGAAAGGTAAGGAGAAAGGTATGGGGAAATGTAACCCCAACGGCAAAACCTAGCACCAGAGGTAATTCATGGGAGCGAGTGAAATGACTCACAGAAAATCCAGAGACAGTGGGCTGAGACAAAAAGATGGAGAAGCCCAGTGTGCAGGGTGTGAGCAGAGGAAGATCAAATCCTTGAGGATGACAGAAAAGGAACATGCCTAGAGGTCCAAAGCAACTCATGCGTGACTGGGTTATGAAAGCTAAGGGTGCACGCAGAGTGTTTAGTTTTGCAAGGGCGTGCTGAAGATCAGGGAAAGAAACAGATTGCTTGGGGCTGGGGGTGGGAACAGGGAGTGACTGAAAACAGGCAGGAGGGTTCTTTCTAGGGTGATGGAAGTATTCTAAAATTGAGTCGTGGGAATGGTCACACAACTCGTGAATTTACTGAAATCGTTGAGTTGTACACTAATGTCAGTGCATTTTATGGTATGTAAATTTTACCTCAATAAGGCTACTTTAAAAAAAAAAGGGTAGAAATAAAGAGAGAAAGAGGGCAACAAAGAACAAGAAGGAAAGCTAGAGGGGGAAAAAAGAGAAAGAGAGGCGGTAAATCAAGGCCTGCAAATGCCTTTCGTGATGTCATCATGGCCAGTCCTTGGGAAGCATCAGCCTCATTGTGGTGGGTAGAAGTGTGAACAGAGGGTGAGGAATGGAAACAGCTAAAATCAGCTACTCTTTCAATAATTCAGAAGGAAAGAGATGGGACTGCGGTTAGAGATGGGTGGCAGGTCGATAGAGTCAATGAGGGATATTTCTAAGTTGGAAAATTCTTGAGCATATTTATAGACTGAGGGGAAGAATTTAAAACATAGGAAACAAAAGGTACATTTTACGAGTGGAGACCATCTTCCCAGAGTGAACTTGCATGGTAATGACTCTGCCTCAGCCATAATCACATGAGCAAGATTCAAAGTATCAATATATCTTAAAAAGGAAAGAGCAATGATGATTCCCCACTATTCAATGACTAAAAGAGAAAAGGTGAACTCTGGGGTGGAGACAGTTTCTGGAGCATTTCAGGCTGGTCTCTGTGGCTCTTTATTAGTGTCTCACAGAGCATGAGATGCTCAGCATGTCCTGTCTTCCCATTTTATTTTTATTTTTGTGAGGTAAATTAACTTAGAAACCATAGTTTCTACCCATTTTCAGGAGCTCTAGAACCCACCCCATTTCCTACTCAGACAGCAGACTCAGATTAAACATTCTAAGCACTGAGGTATGTTGAGGAACACTAACAACTAAACATGATATTACTACCGGGCTCCAGAGAATCCCCTTGTCCCCCAACTATTTAAACCACAATTCCAGCACAACAAGTTCTCGGTAGGTAATAACAGCAAACCCTAAGTACTTAATGTGTACCAGGCAAGATTCTAGGTGCTTTAAAAACACATGTAATGTCACAAAGAAGAAACTGTCACCATCCCCATTTTACAGATGAGGTAACTAACGTAGAGAAGAGTTAACCATGCCCAGTTTCACACAGGTGGCCTTGCCTGAGTCTGGTATTACTAAATCAATCCCTAGTTGTGATGATTCTGCCTAATCTATTCTTCATTTACCCTAAGACACAGGTAGAATGTGGTTCTCTGAAGCTTCGTATCTCTGTTCAAAGCTCAGCTAGACATATACACAAGGTGAGGCGATAGGTTCAGACTCTAGGGCAGTGGTTCTCAACCAGGGGACATTTGTCCATGTCTGAGGAGGTTTTCTGTTGTCACAGCTACGGAGTGGAGGGGTGTGGATGTTCCACGGGCATCTAGAGAATGGAGGCCGGGGGCGGAGGCCACTACAATTCAACAGTGCGAAGGACAATTCCCCACAACAGACAATTATCCAACCCGTAATGTCAATTATGTTGGAATAAGAAGCCTCACTTTAGAGCAATTTGGTATCAGAAGACCCTAAAACCAGATTCTGTCCAGCCTGGCTACTTACTGTTAACAACTTTACAGAATAAAGGTCACACTTCAACCTATAGGGTCCTGCTCTCATTCAACCATGAGCCTTGTGGGAAAACAGAATAAAAGACCATGGTGACCCACCTACTTTTTTTTTTTTGCGGTACGCGGGCCTCTCACTGCCGTGGCCTCTCCCGTTGCGGAGCACAGGCTCCGGACGCGCAGGCTCAGCGGCCATGGCTCACGGGCCCAGCCTCTCCGCGGCACGTGGGATCTTCCCGGACCGGGGCACGAACCCGTGTCCCCTGCATCAGCAGGCGGACTCTCAACCACTGCGCCACCAGGGAAGTCCCCACCTACTTTTTCAAAATAAGTTTTTGTTACGAAAAACCCTAATCACATACAAAGTAAACATTATAGGGTAATGAACACTCATATACCCACCAGCAACTACAACAAATACCAAAAATCTGCCATTCTTGTTTTTTTATAGCTCCACTCACCCCATTTCCCACCTGATTATTATTTTTTAGTTATTTAAGGTATAATTTGCATACATGAACATCTCCGTGTAATTTTTAATATGGAGTTTTGAAGAATTATTTTTATTGTAAAATAAAACAAAGCTCTTTCTGAGGTAAGTAAAACATGAAAAGAGAGACAAATATATGTCTCCATGAATTACTGGCTGGCAAATTCCCCTGTATTGTGGCCTCATTTTAAAAGTATCTGCCCTCTTCGTTCTCTCTCACATACTTCACCAGAAAGAGCTTCCTTGACATGTAACTTCTAAGTCAGTGTTTTTCAAACGTTAGGTTATGTCCCATTTAGAGGGCTATGAATAGGGTTTTTAAAAAAATTTGTTTGTGTGTTTGTTACGGGAGCAAATGAGAGAACAGACTAGACTACACTAAAATTGAATAGAACATAAATGATCAAAATGTACTCAATTTAAATAAGGGTTAGGACTGGTTTCTACAATGATACTATGGAAGGACAACATATTAAGCATTAAGACCTGAAATAACTGGTATTTCTTACTATGAACGGCGGTCAAAAATAGTTTAAAAACATGAGAGGCGGAATGAACACAGTATGTGTGTATATGTGTGTGTATACATATATATGGCATAAATATATATGTATGTGTATATGTGTATGTATATACACACGCAGCTGTATAACCCTGGGCAAGTTACTTAAATCTCTTTTGCCTTTGAATTTTGCATCTGTAAAATGGGGCTGGTAAGTACGTATGTAATTGGTTTATTGTAAGACTTAAATATGATTGTGAGTATATATATGAGCCAGCTCCTTGGTGTCCAAGATCTGAAAGTTACTGCTCTTATTTCAAAGAAATTAAATATAACTGGTACCTTCACTGGAGATAAATCAAAGACTTAAATAAAGTACTAACTCAAACATAGGTCTCTAACTCATTTTAAAGAGACACTAACACCTTATGGACTGCTTACATCTTTTTTTTTTAAACACTTGTGCTGCTTGACTGTGTTTTTTCAAGCTGCTTTATCACAATGAATGGAGTGATTTTGACACCTTTAGGAAATGCTAATCGTGGCTGTGAATAGTTATCTGCTTAGCATTCACACCTATTAGGGGCTGTATCTAGGTATATAAAACATCCACTCTATCAACACAGAAGTGTAAATATAAATTGAAGCAAACTGTGGTAGCAGCTTGAATTTATATCCACAGGATCAATTTCAGCTGAGGAGACAGAAAGGAAAAGTACCCCGGGCCCCCTCCCCCACTGCAACAAACCTCTATTTGTTATCAAACAAATAAATAGTGGTTCGGATGAAGCCCATAAACCACAAGTTGACTGCCTGTACGGAATAATCTGGAATGTAATGACATAACACCATAAGGAAGGGTGGAGGCTGAGAACAGGAGTGCATGTGCCCATCTTAGCCTCAGGGGCTGTCTTAATGGTGCAATGAGAGGCCCAGACCTACAGAGCTTTAGATAAGATTTCCTAGTTTTCAAATGTTAGCAAGCAGCTATTTAAAACCACAACGCCAAAACATTTGTGTTGACCAAACAAAACATGTCTGCAACTTAGATACAATCCATCTTGAAACCTCTGACCAAAATGCATGCGACTGCTTAAAATTCGGAAAAGCATAACTGATCACTCTGTTGCTCCTTGAGAAATATACAACACTTCATTATTAAAAACATTTCAATATTTTTTCTGATCAGGAATACATTTTTTAAAATTTTGTTTTATCTTTCCATTGGGGGAAGTGTGACAACAAAGGAAAGGATGCATCCCCCTCAGTTTTCAGAGTAGGAGATCTCTGTTATGTGGAAAGTATTCCATTTTATTCAATGAGACGGTTCTCATTCATCCAGTAATGACCTCTGGTCTAAGAACCAAAACTTTGCAAGCAAAGTTTAGAAGGTCCCAAAGACTGTGCCCCTAATGGAGATTTCCTCAGCTCTGGGTACACAGGCTGCCTCTGGCCACAGGAAGCCTCCCTTGTCTACCTAGATGTGCCACACAGATATTAACATTTCTATGCATGCCACATGGGAAATACTAGGGAAGCATTTGTAACTACTGGCAGGAAAAGCTTGAAGACCTTAGTGAAGATTTGGAGCTTCAGCTAAGAGTTGATATAGTTCAGTTCACACAACAGTCATCGCTGTGGTTTCATTTCCCCACATAGTTTGATTTAGGAGATGGAAGTGAATTTAACCAAAAAGCTACATGCGCATTTGTAGGTGAAGGTCCAACCCTGTATACCAGTGCTGTTTCTTCAGCACCTAGAATTCTACCTGGAGCAATACATTTATAATACATATGCTTCTGGGATTGGACTTGTAAGATTGCTGGTTTGCTCAGAACACAGATTCTGCTTATTTCCTGCTTCTCTAGACCCTCCAAATGAAGTCCCACTGCGTGGACATATGAAGACACATTTCATTTTGTAGATCCACAACAAGTTCTGTTCATTGCACCCTTACATTTCAAAATAACAAAAACAAGTCCCAGTTTTCATAAACACATACACAATTTTCTTAATATCCTCATAACATGAGAACCAGGCAGACATTTAAGTTAGTGAAAGTGCCAGGTGGGGATGGCATGGAGCTGCTGAGAAGCAGCTGTAAAAAGGGACGGCTGCTTTTCAGTTTTAGGAAATAGCTGCTAATGTCTTTTTATTTTTCATGTTGGCAATTCCTTTTTTAACAGGGGGCTGGCCTAACAAAACTTGCCTGTAGACATGATGTGGCCTATAGGCCAGGAATTTGAGGTCTCTGGATATACAGTCACAGGGGAGAAAAAAATAGAATAACAATAGCAAAAATCCTCTTAAGAGAGACGCTCTTCTTCACATGGAGATAAGTTCTGCTGCGTGCACTGTCTGCCTAGCCATTTCCATGCACCCCACTATATGCCCAATTCCTACTGCAGTGCTTGGCCCACAGCTGACACTCAAAACAATATGTGTGGAATTAATGAACATCAGATTTAGGGCACTAGTTGCCACACTTGGCTACATATCTGACCATCTGGGGGAGCTAGGCAGAAACGCTGATTCCCTGGTCCCGCTGCACCATAAATTCCAGGCACCAGGCCCAGAACTGCTTGCTTTTTTTTTCTTTTTCTTTTTAACTTCCCAAAGTAATTCTGCTGCAGGGTCATTGATGCATACAGGAACCACTGGCTAGGCCTCAGTGAGCCTCCAAATTCTAGTCCTAGCTGCCGGTGACAAGACTGAAAGGCATCTTCACCTCTGTGGCTATTGTTAACATTTTAAACTTAGTTTGTTTCCCCTGAATATCCCCCTTTCGCTAGCTCTGTGATTCCCTGATACAGGGAAGGAGGAGGCAGAAGGGAAAGTTAAAGTTGTTCTCCCAACTAATTGCTTCCAAAAGCACAAGCTGTTTCCAAGAAAACACTGAGAAGATTCAAGGAAGGCCTCAGCTGGAAACACTCGAACAGAGAAGGAAGATACTTCCTATTTATGGAGGTCTGGAAGTCTACAGGGGGTGACTAGACTCAAGAGGGAGGAACCCAGAGCTCTCAGGGAGATGAACTTGGGAAAGATGCCAAGAAACAGGAGCTGGGATAGGCAGCCTGACGGGAAGAGACAATGCAGAGAGACAACCTGAATGGATGAATGACCTATGATCCATCCTTCCAAGTCCTGGTCATTACCACTCAATTTCCAAGGCACAGGCTCTGTGAAGCCTCTGAGAAATATAACAGGACACCTGGGGAGGCAGGATGAGGGTCTGCCATTAAAAAAAACCACACACACACTGAAGTTGAATTACAGAAATATGGGAAGTGGAATTCTTTGTGCCATCTGAACCTGGGTTGGGGGGGCGGGTCACGATTCCAACCCTTAACACCTCTTACATAAACTTGGGGGTGATACTTAGTTGAAAGGATTTTGTGCAGATTAATTAGTAACCCTTTGTGAAACACTTTCATGCAATAAATATTCCTTATTTTGGTTACATAATCTACTAATTTTGCAACTGGAAAGCAGAGTGATTAAGGTTTTATCACAAGCTATGAAAGCCGAGAATGCTGAACTTCTGTGAAAATTCTCTCCCCGTCTATTCCTCCTGAGCCCAATTATCTGACATCTACAGATGTCAGACATCTATTATTTTATTTAGCAAAACTGATGCTTTGAAACACATTTTGAAGGAACAACAAAAAAGGTAGATTCTGGTGTACTGCAATAAAGACCTTCGTGTTTAATGTTCATTTTGGAGATGCTCTAATTTTTTTTTTTTTTTTTTTTTTTTTTGCGGTACGCGGGCCTCTCACTGCCGTGGCCTCTCCTGTTGCGGAGCACAGGCTCCGGACGCACAGGCTCAGCAGCCATGGCTCACGGGCCCAGCCGCTCCGTGGCATGTGGGATCCTCCCGGACCGGGGCATGAACCCATGTCCCCCGCATCCGCAGGTGGACTCTCAACCACTGCACCACCAGGGAAGCCTGCTCTATTTTACTGGAGCACGTATATTTGAATAGATAATGTTTACTGGCATTTGGGCATGTTGAAAACTTACATATTTTATGATATAAGGACCCAAAGGATGTGTGGATATTCAGGTCCTTGAGAGGTGGTGTGGTTTTTGGGAGATGTGCTTCCCTGAAACAGGAATGGAGGAAAAAAAAAAAAAAAAAATCAAAAACAAAGCTGCTGGTTAAACAGGGACTAGCTACTAAAAGACAGAAAATGGCTGAAGATTTGCAGCTGCAACCCAAACTCTCTCAGCCAGGTTCAAGGTTGTTACTTAGCTCAGCTGTAAACAGTACAGCCAGGGCAATTATGCTGAGTTGCCACCCGTTCTGACACGGCAATACCACGCCCTTCCTAATGTTTTATCACCCTCAGTACATTAAAAAAAATAGTTTAGTGGATGTTTTCACATTATACGGACTTTTTCACTACATAAATGATCTTTTTCTTATGTTTTAAAATGAAAGCTGCCCATTAATTTCAATGTGCACTAAGATATTTTCCTCTCAACAGAGGGTCTCCCATGGACATGGGCCTGACACAGAAGAACACACACCTAGCACAGGATGGATGATGACAATGAGATCCTACTATTTAATGTGCCCTTTGCGGCAGGAACGTCACTTTGAAATTTCAGGATTCGATTTATTGCAAGTATTTGGGACCGAATAGTGGTGCTGAGAAATGTTTCTAAGTATTAACAAATATTGATAGTGATTCCTGTCATTTATTGACTACCTTGTGCCTGGCACTGAGCTTATTTAATCCTCCCAACAGCCCTCTGAGGGAAAGGCTTTGACTATTCCCACTCAGAGAGAAGGAAACTAAGGCTTAAGGGAGTAATACGTCTATCATCACCCAGCTACGAAAAGTAGTTTGGAGTCCACTCCAGTGGAATCTTAAGAATGTGCTGCTATATTTCTGCTTCCTAAAATATCCATGTGTGTCTTTCAGCAGTTTAAAACATCCATTCCTTCTGGGATAGAACAACAACAAAATAATAATTTAATATACTGTCCTCCAGGCAGTCCCTACATAGATATTTCCACCTTGAAATTCTGGTGCTGCTTTTTTGTTACGTACCGGTTATCACTTCTCATTTTTACATTTGAATTCACTGACATGCTTGTACTTTCCTTGCTCCTTTGAGAGTCTGAGGAGGGGATGGAGAGGGTGGGTGAAGAACTAAGACAGGAAAGGAGTAGGAAAAAAGGAACATGTAGGTACAATGCAGTCTAAATATCAAGGCTTAACTCCCCACTTCCACATTGTATTTGTGCAGAAAGTAGGCTCCGTTTGCTCTAAGAAGTGACAGAATGACCTCGCAGAGAGCCTTCTAGAACCGCACACATAAAAATCCAGCCCAGCATGACCTGTCATGCAAGCATGTTCTGTTAGGGAAGCTCGTCTTCTATAAGGTTACCACTCCAGGGGATGAAGTTTCTAAGAACTAGGGAAGTGCATGGCTAGCAAAACACTTCTCTCTCTCAGGGCTGGCAGCCATCCGTGCTCGACGAAGTAGATACTTGAAATAGAAAGCCAGCTCTCTGAACATCGTAATTCCTCTCTGGTTTCTATTTCTGCTTATACTTTTTTTCTGAGATTTTTTGCAGCGATTCCCCTCATCGGTTCTTCAGTAAAAGGGGTAGGGTAATGTGGAAAAGTGTGGATAGACAAATAATAAGGAACAGTTTTAGAGCCTCAGGTTTGGGGGATTTCCCTTCATGTAGTGCTTAACAGTTAATATATCTATCCTTAAAGCAATGGGTTTATATGAACACTGATTAGATTATAAATGATATATCATCCTGGCTTTGGCAGTTAGTATATGTTTCCTGTACTGTTATTTGCTTTATGCACATCCTGTTTCTCCAAGGAGATGCTCACGGAAGTTTGCTGAGCGTTCACTACATGCCATGTTCTACAGACAGTGTTTTACATGGATTACCTCATTTAAACTTCAAACAAAAAGATAAGGTAGGCATTACTCCTACACTAAGGAATTTGAGTTTGAGCGATTAAGCAATTTGCACTTGGCTAATTAGTGACATAGCTGGTAGACAGTCCCCAGAGTTCTCTCTCTCTATTCTCACTCCTCTACACCACCTCCTACCTGTCCAAGACTTTCTTCTGGTTTTCTCTATCCAAACTACATAATTAATCCCTAAGCCAACAAGTATACAAAGAATAAATGACACTCCTAAGTGGTCTCACTGAATCAAGCAATATTAATTAAGCATTTGTCTATTTTATATGTGTATATACATATACACACACACATACAGATGGGTAGTATATTTTATTTACATGTTTGCAATCATAACAGGTCGTTCTGTAGCTTACTTTTTTCCACTTAAAATATTCTAAACTTTTGGTTTTAATTTAATAAGTAATACAAATTGGTTGTATAAAATATAAAAAGTGAAAAAGAAGAATATCAAACATTACCAAAAATCTCATAATCTAAAAAGTTAGAGAATCATAATTAAAAAGTTAGAAAATATCAAGCATTGGTGAGTCAGTGAAACAAAAAGAACTCTTCTACCCTGATTGTTGGAGTGTATTTTCATACTAACTACCATGGATGACAACGGGCCATCATTTGGTAAAAGTGAAGGCACAGAAGTTCCTCTTCTGGATATACACACTAGAGACACTCTTGCACATGTACGTACGCCTTTCAGTGTACAAAAGGCGATGTACAAAAACGATCCTAGCACCACTATGGGTAGTAGCAAAAACATAAAACAAACCAACAGCCTTCAACAAGTGCTGGATAAATGACCTGTGGTAGATTCAGTCCGTGGAATACTACAGAGCAGAGAGAATTAATGAAGTATACTTTTACACATCCACATAATGAAATCTCAACAACATACTGAATGAAAAAGCACACTGCAGAAGAATAGAGTAGAATCCCATTTATGTGAACTTCAAAAAAATACAAAAGTTAACAGCTGTACAGAGGTACATGAATACATAATAAAAACTAAAACAAAAAGCAAGAAAATGATAAATGTAAAATTCAAACGGTGCCAACATCTAGGGTAAGGAGAGAGACTGGGATAGAAAGGAACATAAAATAGCCTTCAAAGCCACTGATAATGTTCTCTTTCTTAGGTGTGCAGAGAGCTCATGAGAGTTTATTGTTCTTTATAAATTATGTACATGCAGCATATACGCTTTTCTATGAATGAAATGTTTCACTATAAAAGCAAATAATACAGTTTTTTTCCTAAACACTATAAAGATGGAGACTAGAACAAAAAGTTCAGCTAGAATATGATGGCACATGGTTTTACTTTGCATGTCAACTCACTGTTTGGTTATAGCTTTCTCTAAAACTATGTTAAGAAGGGCGCTCAGACCAAAAGTGAGTTCACCTGGAAGGAATGCCATGACTGACTGTCAGCGTCTACCGTGGGTTCAAGAGGAAGCCACCCAGAGTTTAGTGCAATGGCCATGGGTTTGTAGTGCATGATATAAGTTAGAATTAAGACTGTATTTGTAGCACGTTCCAGCCTCCTCTAGGGTGAGGAGGGGCTGATGAAACACTACAATGTATGAATTTCCTTCTATAAATATGAGGAACCACCAAGGCCTTGGAATAAAGATATATTTAAGGAAGTGATTTTGGAATTCCCTGGCAGTCCAGCGGTTAGGACTTGGCACCTTCACTGCCGGGGCCCAGGTTCAATCCCGCCCTGGTCGGTGAATTAATATCCTACAAGCTGCGAGGTGCAGCCAAAAATGCATGAATGAATGAATGAATGAATAAATAAATAAATAAGTGATTCAGGGAAATTAACCTGGTAGCAACTTGCAAAATTATGATAAGATAAATCAGACCATTGAAATAGTGGATTACTACGAGGGAGAGTTTTTGAAATCCACATGTCTTTGATCTACCCAAGACAAATCTGAGGCTTGAGAATGTATATATTTGAAAAAGTTCTTAATGTAATTCTGATCAACTCAGCTATGTGAGAATCACTAAGTAAGTTATCAGTAATTATTCTACTAAAATGCACTAAGTAGTATTAGATAATATGATGAATCTGAAACAATGACTGTTCCAGTCTGACATGACTCAACAGTAACCACACAGGCTTGATTGACTGTAGCTAGCTAGCAGTGTAAA
Source organism: Phocoena sinus (assembly GCF_008692025.1). Taxonomy (NCBI): domain Eukaryota; kingdom Metazoa; phylum Chordata; class Mammalia; order Artiodactyla; family Phocoenidae; genus Phocoena; species Phocoena sinus. The sequence continues at coordinate 16,231,239 of NC_045773.1, read as the reverse complement.
TGTGTCAGTTCATACATACTGTTTAAATAGTGTGCAAAAAAATCATTAATTCTGATTCTATTTCTTTCTTTCTACTTCTACAACTGTAAAAGTTATCTTATAGCTTTATATTTCCTTTATAAAATAAAACGTACTCATTAAAAGAACACAGTTTCAATGCTACCCCAGATGACTTAACAATAAAAAACAGTGTGTTAAGTTTCATAGTATTCAACAGGCAGAAAACACGTAGGAAACTGGGATACAGTCTTCAAGATAAAAGAGGATACATGGGCATTTAAAAAGACAATGTTACCAGAGAAAAGGTTTAAAACTAGCACAAAATTTATTGCTTGGGAACAATAAACTCTGGTGGTAACAGATCTTCTGAGAGCACTTGAAAAATGATGTAGTCAAGCTAAGACTTCGGAGATTTAATGCTCCTGGCAAAGAGCTGGTTATGACACTTACTGTTTTTCTACAAAAAGTAGTTAAAGTGAAAACACTCTGAAATCCAAAATGGAGAAAGATAAAAAATTCATTCACAGGAAATGTGAATTAATATGAACAAGCTAAAATATTTCCAGGTCTAATGATATAAATTAATTTAGTAGAAGGTCACAAATACTACACATTAGATCTTCAATACTGTTATCTAATTTTACCTGGAAGATATTCGTAACATTGATATGTTATGCACAGATATTAATTTTTATTTCTATCCCCCCAAAAAAACCAGAGGGACACTTCATTACAGCAATTGCACAAGCACAGGCGATATACAGTCAAACCTGTGTGTGGACCATGGTTAGCAAAGACCTGACAGCCCCACTTTTCCAATCAGAAGACCACAGAAATGCCAAGGTTGGGCAGGACAACTGAGACAGTATGGGAAACGTAACTGGACAGAGCAGGGCTATCATCCAACCAAGCCCTCAAATTAAGAGTCTTTCCAGTGGAAAGGAAGGTCAAGTACAAAGACAGCTCAAAGAACACGAATGAACATTATTACTTCTTTGCAAATGGTTTTTCATCATACTTGACTGGCAACTTCAAGTTAAACTTTCAATTTGCAATGGTGGAGTTTGTAGAGTCATTGAGGATAGATTAATCAGAAATTCCAGGAATGCAAGAGTCAGAAAGAACACAAACTGTTTTTTCTGTATTGATCACAGACCACAAGGTAGGAAACAAATTGGAGGAACTGACATGGTAGGTCAGGCTGGCAGTGAAAGGGAAAAGACGTTATTAGAACTCCTTCTCAATAAATTATGATATGAACTCACAACCTTAAGATCTAACAATGTACATTGACCAGTTCAAGAGTATAACTTCGCTGACTTTGAGAAACTTTGAAATTTAAAGGAGGCTTTATCCAGTTTCAGATCATCTTGCTGAACACTGAACCATGTTTTGCTTTTAATACAGTATTTGCAACATACTTTTTTAGCATTTGCACTAAAAGTTATTTAATGATGGATAGACATTGTCATTTATAAGTCCATAACAAATCTTCTAAAGTTGAGAGGGTGAAGATAGACAATCTTCTACTCTAAAATAAAGAATGTATGAGGGCTTTTAGAAAGATATGGCTTAAACCATCCCCTTCGGAATCCCTTGGGATGCTTATTTTAAAAAGCAATTATACAGCCAGCTTCCCACTCCTGGATTAACTAAGGAGGACACCAACGTGAGATCAAGGAATGTACGCTTTATACATATAGCATAGGTGACTCTCTGGTATAATGAGGTTGAGAAATAACGGAGAAGTCTTTAAAAACAATTATAAGGTAAAGAACAAGCAATCTTAAAAAAACCCTGACATAATTCTAAAACACCATATACAATATGACAATATGACAAGTTCCAGGAGACGCTGTTGAGGTGTTTGCCCTGCAGAGCTATTGTTTTAAATACCCACTAGTTAACGCACAGCAATTAGTGGCTATTACCCCAAACTAAAATTAGAATGTCTATTATTTGCTTTAAAATTTTCTAAATAGAAATCTATCCTAAACATTTCTCTAATCTCTGATGGGCTGTCAATTTAGACTTTTCAGTTTTGTCAAAATAATTTTCTGAAGGTACATATGCTATCTGACCAGCCCCATCCTCAATTAGGGCTTTGTGGAAACCATCCTCTTGGAATCCACTCAACCCTCCATAATATTTTAATAACTCAAAAACCATCTGGTGTCAGTTTTACCAGATTCAAATGCCACCACCACGCCTGAAGTGGCCATAAAACTCCACCTGTCTATTCACAGGCATCAGTGTAATTATTTTATTTATAATTCAGACATGGTAGCTTCATTAATTTATGCTATAAATTCATTATGATCAAGGGGAAGATCTTTTATTTAAATTGCATTTCAAGGTTAAGTTCTTGATTTTTCTTTTGTTCTGACAAAACATAGAATCTTTAAATATGAAACTCATTGTTTAGGGATACCCAGATATTCAGTGATATAAAGCAAATAATATAAATTGGTTGTGTGATTTGCTACCAGAAAAAAACCCTGATAATCAAAAACAAACAAAACATGAACCATTTAAATCATAACATCAATAAAGCTGTCTTGATTATGATAGCCTGCACCATATGTACCATACTCAGGAGATAAAGGACCGAGTTGAGAACTGGGTGCACTCTTTGCTCTTAACCACTCAACTGCACCATCTCTTAGTAACTTTTTAAAGTTCATCTTCATTTGCTTCCATTTCTTGATAATTTAAGCCATCAGTCAACAACCATCTACATTCACAGGCATCCAAAATAATTTTAAAATTTCCATTTATTCTGTTTTATTTCATTTTATTTGTTTAAATTTTCTTGATTTAGTAAAATTATTTTCTTTTATTACTTCTTCTCTCCACTTTACTCTTTTCCCTATCCACACTCATAACTGTCATTCCCATCTCACTTCTTCCAGGTTAATAAGTCAATAGCACAGCTATTCTTCCATAGTTTTCCTTATATTTATTAATTTAATTTAATTTAAACATACATGTATACATTCATACATACATATTCATTCACACATGTATATTTACATGAAGTGTCATTGATTTGTAAAATTTAGCTTTTTCTGCAACTTGCTATTCTTAGTAGCACCCGATGAAAATTTCTCCAAGTCAATGGCATAACTCTCACACATCATTTTTAATAGTTATATAATATACGAGTAGATGTATATGTGTTCAACCCTTTCCAAAGCTTTGATAGATCTCATGTGACACACACACATGCACTTTGATGTATATTAAATAGATTACCAGAAATGAAAATATATGTAAAATGTAATTTAAAAAAATTTAAGACAACACCAGATTGCTTTTCTAAAGGTGTGAAAAAATTTGTATTTCTACCAGGAAAGCAAATGTCATCACTTTTTCACTGTTGCTCTGTCATGAATATGAGCATCTGTTTATATATTTGCTAGCTCCTTGGTTTTACTTTTCCATGAACTGCTAGTTTGTTTCTTTGTTCATTTTTCTATTGAACTATCCATATAGACATATAATTCACAAATGTCAAATTGTAAGAACTCTGTATATTATCAATATTAACCCTTTGCACCTGTCATCTACTTTGGAAATTTTCCTCAACATATATTTCCTACTGATTTTCTTTATGCTAATATTTTCTATCTAATTAATTTACATTAAGTTTTACATAGAAAATATGTCTGTATTTTTTTTCTGGGTTGCTATATTTGATTAAGAATTGTTTTCTCATCACTAAATTAAATATGTAGCCTCTTAAATGTCCTTCTACAATTTTATTTTGTTCATATTTAACTCATTAATCCATATATAATTCATATTTATCTAGTTATCTATCACACACACACACACACACACACACACACACACACAGTAAGGTAAGGGGTCCTCCTTAATTTTACTCCAGATGGATAGTCATTTGTGCCAGTACTACTTCTTAAATGAAGCATCCATTTCCCATTACACTGAAATGCTAACTTTGGTATATATTAAATTCCTACAAATACTAGTATCTATTTCTGATTCTATATGCTAATCCACCAATTGATTTGTCTATTTCTTATGTCAAATCATGTTGATTTGGTAATAACATGTTTTTGGAAATAATGGTGATCTACGGCATTTTTGTCAATTTCTTAATTTAATATTAGTGGTTGGCAATTTAGATGAATACATGTGGCTTTGACAATTTTTGGTACACAGCCTTTCTCATATCTAAATATTTTCTGTTTTTATTCTGTCTATGTATTAAGTGAGGAGTGGCAACTGGACCTTATGAGATTACTATGGTCATATGATTTTTCCAAAATAACCTGTTGTCTCTGATGACACAGTAAAATATTCTTACTTTCCTGGAATAAACCTTTCTTGGTCAGAATTATTATCCTCTTCATACACTGCTGAATACCAACTATTGGTATTTTAGTTAGAATTTTTACATTTTAGTTAGAATTAGTTTTCCTAAAATCACATGTATTTTGGTCACTTCCTTTTAATATACCATAAAAGCTTTTGACACAGAAATTATGTAGGACTCATAATACGAATTGCTGAGTTTTCCATATTTTTCTCAGGCAGTTGCTTGGGACAGACAACAGTATACATTTTCAGTCTTGCCCCAAGGATATGGTAACTCTTCCACTCATTGACATAATATAGTTTCAAGGGACCTAGACAAGATGGACCCTCTGCAGAACATGGTATTATGCCAATAACATCATGTTAATCAGACCAAATAAGCAAGATACGTCAAGGATGTTAAAAACCCTGCACAGGGAGATTAGCTCGGTGCTTGGTGACCACCTAGAGGGGTGGGATAGGGAGGGTGGGAGGGAGACGCAAGAGGAAGGAGATATGGGGATATATATGTATATGTACAGCTGATTCACTTTGTTAGAAAGGAGAAACTAACATACCACTGTAAAGCAATTATACTCCAATAAATATGTTAAAAAAAAAAAAAACGAAAAACCTGATAAAATACATGTGTTCCAGAAGGTGGGAGGAAAACCCTACCAACATCCAGGGGTCTTACTCATAGCCAAACATTTAAATTTTTTAAATTTTTTTATTTTTATGGTCCCATGATCTGGGGCATGTGGGGACATTTTCATCAAAGTGAAGGACAAATTACTGTATGTCAAACCTCCCACCACCAGTTTGGCCTCTTTGCTTATGAATATTTCTCTGACCTGTTCACCATGTGATGCAAAGGTTGAGCGGGTCCAGAGCAGGAAAAGATTCCACAGCAGACCAAGGCAGTAGCACAAATGGCCCTTCTCCTAGGGCCATATGACCCGGCAGATGCTATGGGTTTAGAGGTATCAGTGGTGGGTAAACACACTGTAAAATTTCTGGCAAGTCCCAATAAGAGAATCACAGCACATCCCCTCAGGGTCCTGGAGCAAGTACATGCCATCTGCAGTGAAGAATTACACATCACTTGAAAAAGTCCCAGGAATGCCACTGAGCCCTGGTAAAGAGAGATGCCTGACATTATATGGGACATTATATAACCATCACAACCTGGGTTCAGTCAAACCCACCAAATCATATGGTCACGCAGGCACCTCAGAAATCCATCATAACACGAAAATGGCATTCCTGGGATCAGGCATGAGCAGGGACAGACCAGCCCGTTGTGTATGTGGGTGCAAATCAAACATAAACCACTGTACCACATCTTCAATCAGAGATGACCAGTGAAGGAAAACCTTCACAATGGGCAGAACATCCATTTTCTGTTAAAAGAGAAAGTACCCCAAGGTAAGAATACATGGACTGACAGGCAGTGGTAAATAGTTTGGCTATGTTGGTCAGGAGCCTAAAATAATGAAGAATTACAGACCATGGACAGGGTAACCTGGGGAACAGTCATGTGAGCAGAAATAGGAGTGGGAACAAAACGTGAAGACCTTACAAGATAACAGACAGCAGAGAATCACCAAATGCCCAAGTCAGGCAGAAGAGCTCACCAGATGGTATCAGCCACCTTTGTCACCATCTACCATAGAGCTGGTGTATGAATGGAATGGCAGCACAGATAGAGGCTGTGGATGGGCCCAAAAGCATGGTCTCCCCACTGACCAGAGCTAGGCCAACCTGCCATCACGAGACCAGGGCTGAGGCCCCAGAATGGTACTATCCCGCAAGCAATCAACAAGCAACTTGGCAATGGGTTGATTATATCAAACTCCTTCCACACTGGAAGGTGCAGCAATTCATCTTGACGGAAATTGATCTATATTTTAGATATAGGTTTGCCTTTTCTGCCCATGTGTCCACGCTAGCCCCACTATACAAGGGTGTACCGGGTGTCTGAATCATCCAACGTGAGTTCACATATAACACCGCCTCAGGTCAAAAAAACTACTCTGCAGCCATGGAGATGCCAGAGGGCGCAATGGTACAAAGGCCACTTGTCGTAACATTCCACAATACCAAGAAGCTGTCAGCCTGATAAATATAAAGGCCACTTTTTTTTTTTTTTTTTTTTTTTGCGGTACGCGGGCCTCTCACTGTTGTGGCCTCTCCCGTTGCGGAGCACAGGCTGCGGACGCGCAGGCTCAGCGGCCATGGCTCACGGGCCCAGCCGCTCCGCGGCATGTGGGATCTTCCCAGACCGGGGCACGAACCCGTGTCCCCTGCACCGGCAGGCGGACTCTCAACCACTGCGCCACCAGGGAAGCCCTAAAGGCCACTTTTTAAAACAGACTTTACATTTTAGAGCCGTCTTCAGTTCACAGCAAAACTGAGTGGAAATACATGCATTTCCCGTAGACTCCCCACCTCCACACACACACAGCCTCCTCCACTATCAACCTCCCACACGGGAGGGGTACATTTGTTACAACTGATCAACTTACATTGACACGCTATTATCACCCAAAGTCCACGGTTTACCTTAGGGTTCACTCTTTGTGATGTACCTTCTATGAGTTTTGGCAAGTGTTTAATAACACGTAGCTACCATTAAAGTACCATAAAGAGTAGTTTCACTGCCCTAAAAAGTCATCTGTGCTCCACCTACTCATCCCTCTCTTCCCCTTAAACCCTGGCAAATGCTGATCTTTTTATTGTTTCCATAGTTTTGACTTTTCCAGAATGTCATACAGTTGGAATCACACAACATATAACATTTTCAGATTGGCACATTTGACTCAGTAATTATGCACTTTAAGTTCCTCCATATCTTTTCATAACTTGATAGCTCATTTCTTTTTAGATGCTGAATAATATTCCACTACCTGTATGTTCCATACTTAATTTATTCATTCATCTACTGAAGGATATCTTAGTTGCCTCAGTGTTTTGGCAATTATTTTGGGTTATTTGGGTTTTTTTGTTTTGTTTTGTTTTTTCCGTACGCGGGCCTCTCACTGTTGTGGCCTCTCCCGTTGCGGAGCACAGGCTCCGGACACGCAGGCTCAGCGGCCGTGGCTCACAGGCGCAGCCGCTCCACGGCACGTGGGATCCTCCCGGACCGGGGCACGAACCCATGTCCCCTGCATCGGCAGGCGGACTCTCAACCACTGCGCCACCAGGGAAGCCCTGTTTTGGCAATTATTAATAAGCTGCCATAAACATCCATATACAGGGCTTTGCATGGACATAAGTTTTCAGATCCTTTGGGTAAAGACCAAGGAACATGTTGCTAGATCGTATGCTAAGAGAATGTTTCATTTGTAATAAACTGTCAATCTATCTTACAAGTGACTACTACAGTTTGCATTCCCACCAGGAACAAATGAGACTTACTGTCATTCCACATCCTCACCAGCATTTGGTATTGTCCGTGTTCTGGATTTTGGGCATTCTAATACGTATGTAGTGGTATCTCATTGTTGTTTTCTTTTGCATTTCCCTGATGACATATCATATGGAACGTCTTTTCATATATTTATTTGCCATCTGTATATCTCCCTTGGTGAGGTCTCTGTTAAGATCTTTGATTCATTTTTTAATCAGGTTGTTTGTTTTCTTATTGCTGAATTTTAAGAGTTCTTTGTATATTTTGGATAACGGTTCTTTATCAGAAATATCTTTCATAAATATTTTTTCCAAGTCAGTGCCTAATCTTCTAACTGTCTTGAGTATGTTTTTATGTGCTTACTGGACACCTGTATATCTTCTTTAGAGAAATGTCTATTCAAATCCTTTGCCCATTTTAAAAACTGGGTTCTTTATCTCTTTATTGTTGCCTTGTAAAAGTTATTTATTCATTCTGGATACAAGTCTCTTACCAGGTATATGACTTAAAATATTTTACCCCATTCTATTGGTTGTCTTTTCCCTTTTTTAATGGTATCCTTTTAAAGCACAAATGTTGTGCTTTTGACAAAGTCCAACTTGTCTTTTTTTTTTTGACACTTAGATAACATATCTAAGAAACCACTGCCTAACCCAAAGTCATGGAGATTTACACTTTTCTTCTAAGATTTTTATAGTTTTAGCTCTTATAGTTAGGCCTATCCCTATTTTGAAATAAGCTGGCCTATATTATGAGGTAGTGGTCTAACCTCTTTTGCATAGGGATAGCCAGTTGTCTCACCACTGTAATGGCATTTCGAAGGCACAGCGAGGCATCAGCTTGTAGAGGATTCCCTGCAAGGATGAGGTATCCTTCTCCAGTACACAGAATATGCCCTAAATCAATGACCATTTTATGGTGCTACGTCCTTAATAAGTACAACACATATATTTAGGAACCAAGGAATAGAAGTAGAAGTGGCCTCACCTCACATCAAAAATTTCTTCTTTACATTTTCTGAAACTGATAATTTAAGAATCTTTGTTTGCAGAAAGGGAACATTTCCACTAGAGGACAAATCCAGAGTCCCACTAAACTTTAAGTTATAGTTTGAACCTTGTCACTTCAGGGTCCTCATGCTAGAAGATAAACAATAAACAAAGAAAGAGGAAAAAGGAAATACCAGCCAAAGAGAATCTAGAATGGACAGTAAAGTAGAAAAACAATAACTGTCTCCACAAACACTTATTTATACAGTATTTTTAATATATTATCTGTATGATGATATACAGATTTTGTACTTGGAGACCAAATGCAGAGGTAAATAATGTATTTTGTCCTATTGGCTGTCCCCTAATAGGACAAAACATTTTGGTAAGTTTCTCCAAAAAATAATACGAACAAGAATCTTGGAGAAGCTGTTTCCAAAACCTAGTACACAAAGCAAGTGGATGTGTTCAACATAGGGGTAGACTGTAGTGGTCCCCTCAGAATGACGCATTCATGACCTCAGCTACTGGAAATACAGGTGATTGAGTCGTACAGGAGCTAAAGAGATTCAGCTAAAGAGAATCACCTCACTCAAAGTTGTTCCTCCCTCCTTAATGACAGCCTGCATGCAATTACTGCCTTTTGTAGGGTGCTATAAAGGCACAATCTTAGAACTCAGGGCAAAGCAACCCTCTAGAGCCATCACAGCCCAGATCTCCCCATAGGAGGGGCTTAGACTTTAATGTAACTGCATCACAGATCACCTCCTTCCTTGGTTCAATCCTCTTTCCTTCATTCTCTCACAGGGCCCGATCCTGAGAGCACTCCCAACTAAACTTCCAGTATGCAGATCTCTCTCACAGTTGGTCTTCCAAAGAACACAATCTAAGGTACCTTCCAATTTTAGGAGTAAATCTTTGCAACATTCCTCAACAACTGTGATTGACACATCCATGTATTTCTATACCATATATCAAAAACGATGATCTGAGTCCTCCTTTTTTTTTTTAATCAGATATATATCATTTCAAGAGTCAAATGGAAAAAAGAACAGCATAAAGATGATTTTCATAGTCTTTAGTATGAATCACTTGCGTTTGAGTCCTTAACCTGCTATTTAGTGTCTCTGACTTTGCGTAAATTACTTAATATCTTATATATATATATATACTATTTTCTTTACTTGTAACATGGTGTTAAATAAAAGGACCTGTGCTCAGGGAGTCATGTTAAGAACTAAATAATCAAAGGCACAAAAGGTAATAAGCATAGAGCTAAATAAAAATTAGCTATTATTTTCATAATTAAAATTACTAGGAAAAAACTCACACAAGTGGGTTTAAGCCCCAGTTCTGACATTGTTAAAGCTTTACCAAGTTTCCTTGTCTAGCCTATACCTCGGTTTCCTTAACTGCAAAATGAAGAAAGCAGAGGAAGAATTGCTAAGCTGTTTTCTCCAAAAAAAAAAAAAAAACAAAAAAAAACTGTGATTCTTTAGATACAAAGACCCAAAAGATCTGCATCAGTGGGGTTTTTGGTATTAACAACCCCGGGGATGTTGCTGATTCCTCAGCAGTGAAAAAGAGGCACTGGCCACCCCTGCTCCTCTGGGGCCTTGTTAGAGCCTTGCTCCCCAGCAGCTCAGAGGAACCCATGTTCTCAGGGACTTCGGTGTTTGGCAGCGGCTGTGGGTACCTTGTGACTCACCCAGCCTACCTCAGCGAGCAGAGAGCTCTGTCACTGGCAGCCAGTCTTGACAGAACCGAAGGGTTAACATAGAAGATTCAAATAAACAAAGACAAACACAACCAACCTGGACCAAAAAAAAAAAAAAGAAAAGAAGGAAAAGCAACACTGAGCAATATTCCAGCACTTGTGCAGAGCACAAAGGAGAAAAAGAGTAAAGGGAGAAAGTCTGCCTCCTTAGAGGCAATGAAGATGCAGCCATTCTAATTGTACTTCGATTTCTTCCCGTCTCTTTTAGATGGCTTCCTGATCACACGGTGCAATTGCTTAGTGTAATAATATAGATTGTGCGGCTCACCAAAGTGTATTTTAGGCACCCATTACCAGAATCATGGAGACAACTGTGTCGGTGATGATGGAATTTAGCGTCCAAGACACTGGGGCACTCAAATTATCCAGAAGTCCGATCGCTGAGTCCAGAACATGCATCTCCAAGGACAGTAAGATCTTGTATCATTTACTCAGAGGGAAACTCAATAGGCCCGTTATTTTTCCTGTCACCCATGTGGACTGGATGACTATAAATCATGCCAGTACACAGTGTCAGCACCACCCAGGCTCTGAAGCCAGACAGCCCTGGGTACAAATCCCAGCAGTGACCTCACTGGCTGGCTACCATCAGTTCCTCCTCTAGAACAGGAATAACAATGGCACCTACCTCTTGAGGACTAGATGAGTTAATACCTATAGAGCACCAAACGCAGTGCCTGGTAAAGGGTGATTGCCTGATAAGGGTTATTTTTTTAATTTATTTTTTATTTTATATTGGAGTAGTTGATTTAAAACGTTGTGTTAGTTTCAGGTGTACAGCAAAGTGATTCAGTTATACATATATATGTATCCATTCTTTTTCAGATTCTTTTCCCATATAGGTTATTACAGAATACTGAGTAGAGGTCATGTGCTATACAGTAGGTAGGTCCTTGTTGATTATCTATTTTATATACAGTAGTGTGTACATGTTAATCCCAAACTCCAAACTCCTAATTTATCCCCCCGACCTTTCCCCTTTGGTAACCATAAATTTATTCCATAAGTCTGTGAGTCTGTTTCTGTTTTGTAAATAAGTTCATTTGTATCATTTTTTAAATTAGATTCCACATATAAGTGGTATCATATGGTATTTGTCTTTCTCTGCCTGATTTACTTCACTTAGTATGATAATCTCTAGGTCTATCCATGTTGCTGTAAATGGCATTACTCATTCTATTTTTTTTTTTTTGACAAGTGGTTATTGATTTTTTTTAATTTATTTATTTGGCTGTGTTGGGTCTTAGTTGCGGCATGCGGGATCTTTCACTGTGGCACACAGGCTCTTTGTTGCTGTGCACAGGCTCCTCTAGTTGCGATGTGCCAATTTCTCTCTCTAGTTGTGGCGCGCAGGCTCTCTAGCTGCGGCACACAGGCTTAGTTGCCCTGAGGCATGTGGGACCTTAGTTCTCCGACCAGGGATCGAACCTGCATCCCCTGCATTGGCAGGCAGATTCTTAACCACTGGACCACCAGGGATGTCCCGTTAATTCTTTTTTATGACTGAGTGATATTCCATTGTATATACGTTCCACATTTTCTTTATCCATTCCTCTGTCGATGGACATTTAGGTTGCTTCCATGTCCTAGCTATTGTAAATAGTGCTGCAATGAACATTGGGGTGCATGTATCTTTTCAAATTATGGTTTTCTTCAGATATATGCCCAGGAGTCGGATTGCTGGATCATAGGTTAGCTCTATTTTTAGTTTTTTAAGGAACCTCCATACTGTTCTCCATAGTGGCTGTACCAATTTACATTCCTACCAACAGTGTAGGAGGGTTCCCTTTTCTCCACACCCTCTCCAGCATTTATTGTTTGTAGATTTTTTGATGATGGCCATTCTGACCAGTAAGAGGTGATAACTCATTGTAGTTTTGATTTGCATTTCCCTAATAATTAGCGATGTTGAGCATCTTTCCGTGTGCTTTCTGGATATCTGTATGTCTTCTTTGGAGAAATGTCTATTTAGATCTTCTGCCCATTTTTTGATTTTTTTTTTTTTTTTTAATATTTAGCTGCTTGAGCTGGTTGTATATTTTGGAGATTAATCCCTTGTCGGTCACTTCATTTGCAAATATTTTGTCCCATTCTGTGGATTGTCCTTCCACTTTGTTTATGGTTTCCTTTGCTGTGCAAAAGCTTTTAAGTTTAATTAGGTTCCATTTGTTTATTCTTATTTTCATTACTCTAGCAGGTAGATCCAAAAAGATAACTTCAGACTATACTACAGAGCTACAGTAATCTAACAGTATGGTAGTGGCACAAAAACAGAAATATAGATCAAGGGGAACAGGACAGAAAGCCCAGAAATAAACCCACACACCTATGGTTAGCTAATGTACAACAAAGGAGGCAAAAATATACAATAGAGAAAAGACAGTCTCTTCAGTAAGTGGTGCTGGGAAAACTAGACTGCTTCACATATAAGAATGAAATTAGAGCATTCCATAACACCATACACAAAAATAAACTCAAAATAGATTAAAGACCTAAATGTAAGACTGATTACCATAAAACTCTCTGAGGAAAACATAGGCAGAACACTCTCTGACATAAATCACAGCATTATCTTTTTTGGATCTATCCCCTTATTATGGATGATGTTATTATTGATGAAAACCTCAAGAGAAGTCAAGATATTTTTTATACATGCCTCCGATGTCTTTTGTATAAATGCCTCATAATTTTTAATTTTACATATGAAATAAATTATATAATGAAATTTATGTCTATTTACACATGTACACATTTATGTGTATACGTGAATGCAAACACAAATTTATAGAAATTTAGAAATAATCTATCAGTGCCTCCCATCTCCAGGCTATCACCCCAGGAAGAACTACCCTAATCTCTTAACAGGATTATTGAAATTGACATTTAACTAGTCTGCTTCTACTCTTGCCCTCCTCCTTTTCATTCCCCTTTCAGTAGCCAAAGTTTAAAAACCAAATCAGCACTTAGCCCCTGGCTTCAAACTCTCCAATGGCTTCCCACTGTCAATGGAATAAAATCCAGACTCCTGACCATGGGCCACAAGGACCTCCACCTCCACCTCTGGTCCTTGTCTCTCCCCCTAACCTCCTCTTCTTTCACGCTCAGGCTCTGTGCTCACGCTCTCACACTCCAGCCACTGTGGCCTTCTTCCTGTTCTTCAAATAAGTCAGATTAATTCCCTCCTCAGGGTACCTGCACTTGCTAAAGTCGGTCTGCGAATCTTCCTTCTGCCCCCGACTGGCTTTTCTTCTCATGTTTCTGGTCTCCACTCAGAAGAAGCCTCCTTCCAGAAGGGTCCTCCATCCCTCGCCTCCTCCATTACAAAACCTTGTTGCATCATCCTCATAACCATGATCACTCTCTGGTTTATGCCGTTCATTTATTTTTACATTTATTGTTCATCTCCTTTCCTTTCACATGGAAGCTCCATGAGAAAGGGACTGGGTATAGCCATCACATCCTCAGCACCTTCTACAATACTTCAGACATAGTTAAAACTCACCAGGTACTTTATAAATGAATGATTTCCTGAAATCATTTTTTTATAGAGCAAATGCCTTCTCATACACCAAGAGAACATACAATCATGTTTTTTATAGAAATGCATTTTATTTTTATTTCTACTGACCATATATTTCACAAGTAAGAAAGACTGAATTGGATTTAGCATTCAAAATGCAGCTCTGCGTGATCCTTAGAAAACGTTTCCAGAAGATATGAGTAAGCTATTCTCACAAATCTGACTCAGCCAGGACAGCAATTCACCTAAACCCTTGGGACTGAGATCCTATAAGCCTCTTGGCATATTCCCCGTATTTCCACCAGTCACATCATTTTATATTCTCATTCCCAGCAGAAACGACTGACAACACAAAACAAAAAAAAATTGCTAACATATTTGCAGGTAATGGATTCTAGTATATATGACTAGCTGTGAAAATAAACACAATCCAAGTTTTACACAGTCAGATCTGAGTAAAAGTAAATTTAGACCTGCTTTTGTTGCATCTGGTGTTACTTTCATAATTTCCCAAAATAATACTGTTTTTCTCCCTTTTTAAATTTCTCATTTGTGTGTGTTTTCTTCCCCCTTTAAATCTTTCTTTTGGTGTCTAAAGGGAAAGCACACACATCATTTTTATTTCTTCTCTGTTTGCCAAAGAATTAGATGCTATGGCAACAGCACCCAGAAAATGATTACTGAAAATAATTAGGACCTAGGCATTGACACAAATTACATCCAGGTAATAAATTTAAAAGAAAAAAATGAGGGGCTAATGATGGGGCCAGAAAGGTAAATCCTTTTGCTCAAAAATAAGCTGGTGAAAGCTTCTATACTCTTGAAAACACTGGCTGCACAAGGTTTTTCCTCTCTGCCTGTCCCTTTGCAACCCTGGCTCAGCACTGAACTCTGCCTGGATGCTTTATGTTAACACAATTACAGAGCACTTTCACTCAAGTCACCGGGAGTGCCTCTCCCTCCAGGACACTTGAACTTCTCCAACCCTTTCCTTCAAAGCAGTTCAGACAAAAGAAAGAAAAAAATACTGTATTTGACCTTAAATCTAATCACCTGAATTTCAGTGCAATTAAAAGCAGTCAAAATGTAAACCCCCCAGTGAGCTTCTATTAGACAGGCTAGGAGACACTGAGGCATCCCCAGCCTGCAAAGAGAGAACACCCACTTGAGAATAACGATAAAGCAGCTGCAGATGTTCAGTCAATTAGATCGCCTGATTAGCTCAACGTTCCAATGCATCATGCAACTCAATAATGGGTTGCCCCCCCACCCCGTTCCTTTCCTGGGGGAATGACTTTAAACAGCATACCCAGCCATCTATTTGTTTCTACACATTCTGCTACTCAACCCACCTCTTCTTCATGCTTCTTTTGGTTGCCAAGTTGCAGATGTTTCTGCCTTCTCATTTCCCCTCTTCAGAGTACCTTTTTCATTTGAAACCCAGTAAGCCGAAAAAAAAAAAAAAAATCACATTAATTCTTCAAATTGTGGGAGTTAAAAACAGACACATCACTGTCTGTTGAAAAGGTTACATCTGCAAGTGCCAAGTTCCAGGATATTACTGCTAAGTAAGAATGGAATCCACTTTCCAGTCACCCTCACATTCCCATTGCAGGTGGAGTGGACTTCTGCCATTCTGTCTGGGTAGCCACCATCCTCATTTCCTACACATGAGAGCTCTCCCCAGATTCTGAGGCAGTATCCCCCAGAACAGAACGAGAAACCTATTTTTTTTCAGTCACCAGAAACCTGTTTTCCCAGGCTCCCTTGCAGTTATAATGGAGCCCATGACCTAGGCTCTGACAAGTAAATCCACCCTCCCCAGACTCTGAATGGGAAGCTTATGGCACAGAGTCACAGGGACTGACAGCATCCATCTCAGTAGAGAGGTATGGCCATGGTGGTACATTTCCTGGAGAACAGACAGCAGCGATTCTAGCACCTGGATCTTATACTGGTCAAGATATTCATGACAAAAGGTATGAGGTCCATGGTTTTTGGCTGTGTAAATTCTTGGCTTAGCTCTCTGGCCCGCAGAGATATTTTCTCCTTCACTTATCAAACATCCTTTAAATAAATTCCCTTTCTGCTTAGACAGCTAGAGTCAGCCTATACTGCTTACATAATAAGAATCCTGACAAATATGGCCAGAGGAGAACAATGATATGTGATGGTTAGCGTATAGGCTGGTACAAAGAAACACATCATGCAGTGACCCAAATAAGACAGACACTTTTTTTTTCTCTTAACTGTCCACATGTCAGATGTCAATAGCTCTGTGCCATAACGTCACCCAGGGATCTAGCTTCCTTACAGCTTTTTCCGTCCTCCTCCTCTGCAAGGTCCAATTTAGCTTCCACCATTTTCACAGTTCAACACAGAGGAAAAGGAAAATAGTTGAGTGGAGTACAAGTAGTTTTCTTTTTTGATTTTTTTCCTACTACTGCTGTAAAAAAAATTCCACAAACTTTGTGGCTTAAAAGATCCTAAACTTATTACCTTGCAGTTCTGGAGGTCTGAAGTATAAAGTGGATCTTATGAACTAAAATCAAGGTGTCAAAAGCATTCCTTCTGGAGATTCTTCAAGTTTCTAGAGGCTGCCTGCATTCGTTGGCTTCGGTCTCCCTACTCCATCTCAAAGCCAACACTCTAATCTCTGCTTTCATTACACCTCTATGACCCTGAGCCTCTGCAGCCCTCTTTATAGGGACTTTTGTCATTACACTGGGCCCACCCACCTGGATAATTCAGGATGCCATCTAAAGATTGTTTAATTAATTGCATATAGAAAGTTCCTTTTGCCACAGAAGTTAATACACGTATTCACAGGTTCCAGTGATTAGGACATGGGCACACTTGAAGGACCATCATTCCATCAACCACAGAATGGAACCCAGAAGTAGAACTTATCATTTTCACTCATATCCCACCAATCTGAAATTAGCCACATGTCCACCCCTAGCTGCAAGGGAGCCTGGACATTTCAAAAAACCTTGTGAACCTGTGCCCTGCCAAAACTTAGTAATAATGGTAATGGGCAAGGTTTTCTGTAACTGAAAGGAAGATGAGAAGAATGGAAACTAAGTGTGTCAGTCAAGGTTGTCCCAGCAAGAGAGAGATGGCAGATTCAAAAGGTGTAACTGAGAAGAGTTCAATCAAGGAACTATTCACAAATGTATGAACAAGGTTAAAGAAAATTATCCTGGGATATTATGTTAAAATTAGCAACAGCTGAGAGCTCTTACCACTCGTAGGCCTAAAGGGGCAAAGGGAGGAACGTATGTCTCCTAGGGCTGCCATAACAAAGTACCACAAATCAGCTGATTTAAAATAACAAATTTATTCTGTCAACGTTTTGGAGGAGAGAAGCCTAAAATGATGGTGTTGGCAGGGCCAGGCTCCCTCCAAAGGCTCCAGGGAAGAACCCTTTCCCTACCTCTTCAAGCTTCTGATTGTTGCTGGCAATCCTTGACCTCCTTCAGTCTGTACCAGCATAACCCTGACTCCATCTTCACATGGTCCTTCACTGGTCTTTCAATCTCTTTCTCTATCCTTATAAGGACACTGGACACCAGTCCTTGGGTTTATTTAGGGGCCCACCCTCATCTAGTATGACCTCATCTTAATTTGATTACCTCTGAAAAGATACTATTTCCAAATAACGTCACATTCACAGGTATAGGGGGTGAGGACTTCAACACAGCTTTTTGGGGGGAACATAATCCAACCCACAATAGAGGTTTTACCGGGCACTGAAGAGGGGCTCTAGCTTAACAGAGGGCTGTGTATGAGAAGCTGTGGCCTCCAGTTCGTGAACAAAACCAGTTTATGACAACCCAACATGGATACAGATGATGGAGGGACCACTGTGACTGCACTCTCCTCACCCTCTGATGTCTTGTCATCCACTGGCTGATCTCAACTAGAACGTGGGGCTGGGAAGCAAGAAAGTCCGTTAAAGTAATCCATACGAGTCAGCCTCTCAGGGCACAGAGCTGACTGGAGAGGGGTACAGAAGGGATGTGGAAATGCAGAGTCTGCGATAGCGGGCACTTAAAGCTTCTGCCACAGGGACCGTCATGAACACAACACTTCAAGAGGCCTCCTAACCCTTGATAGATGTGCGTCAGGCAGCAATCAACGCACCATGTTTGAGTTCCTGCTGAGCGACACATACCAGAATAATCACTAGAGCAACTACAAAATCTGAAATATGGCACCTATGGTGACTTAGTTGGTGGAGAACAGAAGGCACCTGCCTATCTTCCAAGAGGGAGGCCCTTTTGAATCTTGAGAAGATGAAGGGTGAAGGCTTTTTTCACAAGATCATTTCCTCTGCTGACAACCTGATGATGGCTTCTGGGTATCTGTTTTCAAGATGCTCAGAGTTTCATGGAGGAGACACACAGCTAAACAAGAACAATTTGATGGGAGATTTAAGAGTATGTAAAAGAGCTAAGAGAATACAAAGAGGGAACAATTCGCTGGGTTCAATACACTGTTGGTTATAATTTACTGGATTCCCTCTCCTTGAAAAACTGGTAATCTATGAAAAATAACTACAGGAATATCTGCATTAGCAAGACTGGAACAGTTCTTGGTCTTTCTCTGTAAACTGGGAGTTAGTAACTGAGGTCCACTTGGTGACTGCTCTCAAGAACACAGGTCCTAATGGCAGTCCCTAAACTTTCTAAACCAAAGAGAAAGAAATTGTTAAGCATTTTGGCAGCATCAATTTTCTATGACTGCAAGACAATATTCTATCAGTGCTGTCCAACAAAGAAACTGTTGTGTTTAATAATTTAAAAAACAATGTATGTGACATTTAAGTAGGGATTCCTAGGTGATTTAACAACAGCAAATGGAAATATTCTCATTTGTATTTAAAGAAAGGCTAAAGAAGACTCTAAATACGTGTGTTTGTACTTCAATGTGAGCATAAGTATATGTGTTTGGGGAGAACAATTTCCTTCACTCCTTCCGTGTGGACTAAATCTCATTAACTTACTAGTGCACTTCTTATTCCCCTCCTCCTGGCGATGTGGAGTGACAAGTGCCTGGTCCTGTCGGAAACAATAAACTGAACACGCTCAGCTCACTACATGCTGCTCTCCTTTGATTCCAAGCTCGTTCTACTGATCTTCTGGAACAGGGTCTGTGCAGTGAGGCCTACCCTGTACATCTTTGCTTACTAGAGGATAGACACATGTGCTAGTTCTAGGGTTCAGCCTTAACAAGCCCACTTAGCCAAGAGCACTAAAACTCTGCTCTCCCGCTTGGCCTCTACCAGTAACAAAGGTAACAATTTGGCTTCCATAGCCTCTTCTTTGCTTTATTTTCCATTGTTTCAGAATGTGAGTAGGCAAAGGGGTTCTATTTATTGGGGGCCCTCTCAAAGCCTTCAGCCTTCAGTGAGCCATCTCAGGGTGATATGAAGTACACATCAAAGTGCCAAAGTTGGTGTAGCAAATGGTGCTCTCAAACACTAAGACCTGTGGCTTCTAGTCTTAGATTTTAGAATGGGGGTAAGGAAAATGAATGTTGATCGCTGAGTCTTAGACTTTAGTGTATGGGGAAAAAAAATTATTTTTTAAAAAATATTTATTTATTTGGTTGCACTGGGTCTTAGTTGCAGCAGGCGGGCTTCTTAGTTGCAGCTCCAGGGCTCCTTAGTTGCGGCTCTCCGGCTCCTCAGTGGTGGTGTGCGGGATCCTTAGTTGTGGTGTGCGAACTCTTAGTTGCAGCCTTCACGTGGGATCTAGTTCCCTGACCAGAGATCAGACCCAGGCCCCCTGCATTGGGAACGTGGAGTCTTATCCACTGCGCCACCAGGGAAGTCCCAAAAATGAATGTTAATGGTTGGATAAACATTATATGAGGCCAAGAGGGTTAAACAGCCATGCCCTGAGAAAAAGAATTCAAGCCTGGGGCCTATGGTAACTTGAACTTGGAGGATTTAGGGAATACAGCTGACATTCTACTAAGATTCATTGGGATCCATTTGACAGGTCCTGTGCGTCTCACTCCCAGTTTCTGTACGCTTTGTGTCTAGACATTCATACCTGTTACCCGTAACCTCCATTAAAGGCCTTTCCTTGTGTTACTAGAGATGGATCACCTTTATAAGCACAGAACAGAAAATGCCTGGGAATTACATCCCTTGGTGTGACCCAAAGCCAATAGCTGAACGTGTGGAAAGCCCAGGCCCCTTCCCTTAAAATGGGACAGACTTTGGGGGGTAATTTACACGGCAAGTTCCTCGCAGGATCAGGATCAGCCAGGATTTGCCCTGAATCTGCCCACTGCTTGGCTTATTCCCCTTTCCTGTCCTGTTCCTTACTTACCTACCAGTCTCTTCGGGACACATTTCCTCAAAAACTCACTAGCACAAACATCCTCACCTAGGGGTCAGTGTGCGGGTATCCAACCCAAGAAAGAGACACCAGAGCTTTGCCCCAAGGGAGTAACTATTACTACAGAGGCAGGAACTAAAGCACAACCCGGGCCTTAAGCACAAGTGCAGAGGCAGGTAAGCCAAGCCAGACAGCAGTGGCAGGGGAGGCAGGACTGTTTCCAGACAGGTGAGGTGGGCGGCCTCAAGCCTCAAGGGCAGGGCCGGCTGCTGCAGTTGACTAAGGAGACACCGTATTCCTGGACAAGACTGGGGCCAAGATTTTATCGCAGAAAAAAAAAAACCTTGGTAGGCTTTGGGAGGCAAAACAATCTTTGCAATTTGTAACAGAATTTCTCCACTTGCCACACAGAACTGGAGTGCCAGGCCGAGGTCAGCAGCACTAAGTCCAGAGCCCTAGAAGCCATTCTGTATTCTGGGCCACAGGCAGGAAGTTGTGGTAAGACTCACACTGAAGTCCTTTTGCTTGTCCACGGGTTCAAGGACAGAAAGCCCGCAAATTACTCAGTGACTTTAAAGTATGATCATAGAGGTGGGTGAACTAGTAAGGTCATGAGGAAACATGGAAGAGGAATAAATAGAATTCGAACGAGTTTTCAAACGGAAGTACTGGAGGAAGCTCATCCCTCTGCAACCCGTTGGAGAAAATGCTCTGCTTTCAGAGGCCTACCTGATTAGATCAGGCCCACCTGGATAATCTCCCTTGTGTCATATATATAAGGTAACCGTACCAGAAAAGTGAGATCTCATTATACTCACAGAGTTCCACCCATATTCAATTAGATTATACAAGTACACCAGAGGCTCAGGAGTCTTGGGGCCACCTTACAATCCTGCTTACTACACTTTGCAAAACAGAGTAATGTCCAAAATACCATTCTCTGAGTTAGAAAAGCCGTATGCAAAGGTGGATTCTTCTACTAGGTACGGCACATGGATAGCGTCAACTTGAAGCTCTTATGAAGAGACAGAGTTTCTGTTCATGGGGAAGATTCTGCAAGTGAAGCTGAAATCAAGATACTCTATCAGCTTCTCTAGGTCTTGGAGCATTGGGTCTCTGGCAACATTAAATGCTGGGTTCCACAAACATACGCTGCCTAGGATAACTGCTCTGGAGACTTGAGACAGGCGTTTTTTTTTTCCCCAACTCAGATTATGTTGCAGTGGAGCCAATGTTGTGTGATAATCTTGTGTGTCACGTTAACTCTCTGGCTCTTTAAAAGGAAAAGGCATCCGAGCCTTGGCCTCAATTTCTGAGGTCTTCCTTCCTCAAACTGCAGGGATCACCAATTTTCTGAGGCGTCACTTAGAATAAATTGGAGGGAATGGATTTTGGAATCTACTGTTACTAAAGATTTTGAAATTGTAACTGAAAGGCAAAGAATTCGATTGCAGATTTTAATTCATTTGAACTTGGACGTGTTTGCTATTTAACTTCTGAGAAGGATCTGACTTTTAGGCTGAACATTTTCCTTGGGTATATGATAATAGAGCATTTATTCATGCTTAAATTTAAGGCATTTCTAAGATAACAAAATACAGAACTCTAAAGAACAGAAACATTATAGTATGTCACATCTGCATGGATAAGTGCTTTTACATGAAACTATAATTTCTGAATTACATATATCTGTCTATGTGTGCTCGGTAACAATATAAAATACACTTAGTACTGTAAATTGCAGTAAATGTAATTTGAAAGCCGTCTAATACATCTAAAGTGTCTCATGTGGTCTCTGGCACATAACAAGCATCACTGTACTTTAGACAGTGTTCCTACGATCAGCAGCATCAGAATCAGCGGCTGTCACCCTGGCTTGACCCCTGGATCATCTGGGAGCTTTAAATCTCCTGAGGATGCTTGCTTCCTCACCCCTACCCCACGCACCCAGATTCTAATGTGATTGGCCTGGGATGTGGCCTGGGTTTTTATGAAGATGGTGATTAGCTTGGTGGTTCAGACCTACAACTTGGCCTTTCATTGTTGTGTCACCCCGGACAAGCCACTTAACTTCTCAGGATTCAGCTCCTCCATCTGTAACATGGGAACTATTTTATTGCCTGCTTTATAGAACCCTTTCATAACAGAATTATTATGAGGCTTTAATGGCTTAATATACGTAAAGCACTTAGCATAATGCCTGTCCTCTATGTTCACAAAGTGGTAGCTATTATTCAGACATATTAAAAACCTATCACAACAGGAAACATGAACTCGGATTTATTGATGATTTTTGTCAAAAATAATCTAGTCATTTCTTTAGATAATACACATTAGGAACCATCATTTTACACTCTGAAACTAGGAAACAAAACTTACAGAACTTGAGGTCTCTCTTCGATTAACACCAATTATAAATCCCATGTTAACATACTTTGCCACTTTCTTCCTGTTCGACTATTAGTTGCCCAGGTTCATCTTCGCTCTTTCTGGCTTTGCAGCCTTTCACAGCTGTCAACTAAGGCATAATATTATTAAATGTCTCACTGGTGGCTTTAGGTCATATACTGACCTCTGCCTTAACTGCCCCACCATCTGCGCTCCACCTGCCGCGGGCCCCACGCCTTTGCAGATCTTCTCATCAACTTCTTTCGGGTCTCTGAGTTACTTCTAAATGAGTAAAGGAGCCTGCCTTGCTTTTCTACTTTCTTCACTAAGAGCTACTATACGCAAAGGTCACCAACTTACATACATAATGCATTTCAGTTTCCTGGGTCTCCACGGATGGCTAAGTTAAAAGCAAATGCCACTTTTCACCCATCAGGTTAACAAACATTTTAAAATCTGGTAATATCAAATACTGGTAAAAAGTAGGCCAATGAGAACTCTCCTGTACTGCTTGAGGGAATGAAATGAGTGCTATCGCTTTGAACGGCAACTGGAAATTATTCAAAATTTAAAATGGACTTATCTTTGCATGATACACTTACTGAGGAATCAACAATTAATTCTGAATATCACATGAAAAAGAAATCTTCCCACATTTGAAGAGAGAGGCATAGCCCGTGACATTCACTGCAGCCCTGGGACCAATAACAAAAAGCTGGGACCAATATAAATGTTCATCAGAAAGGGAATGGCTAATTAAACTATGATATATTCCACTACGGGATAAAAGAGTTTGATCTACTTACAACATAACATAATGTTAAGTGATAAAAGGATGATGCAGAATGACACATTATGACATTATTTTTAAAAAAGAACATACAACACTACTGCGTGTGTGTGTGCAAGTGTGTGTGTGTTCGCAAAAAAGGCCCACAACACACAAATGCAACGCTTAAATTTGATTATCTCTGGAATGGTGGGGAATTTTACCTGCTATCTGGATTGTATTAAAGGATATATTTATTAATTGTATAATTAAATACTTGTTTATCAAATTCCAATTTTTAAAATAAGAATAACTGACGTCTATTCTTCTCCCCTTGCAGCAGATAAACTGGTGATAAGTAAAACCTTTCAGGAGAAGCCAGGAGAAGCCAGGGGACGAGGTGCCTGCCTGCATGCATGCATGGGAGGATACCCGTAATCTAGAGAATGAGTAAAGTCTGAATTCATCTACCTTTTAAGTAGTTCTCTGTGAGTGCCTGGGGGGACTGCAAGAGCCATATTTAAATCGCCATAGTGGAATACATTTAGTGCTTAGACGGACTGAAGAGAATGGAAGTTCCTGTCTTATCTCCACAGAGCAAGTGGGGATAGCAGTTTCCATAAGGCACGTGATTCCCTGCCTGAATGCCTAAAGCCCAGAGCTGCGTGCCTCCTACCCAAACCAATGGAGGGGATCAACTGGACACCACTAAATTGGGAAGGACCTATTTAACCTGAAGGACAGCCCAAGCCTCAGGGAAAGGACATAAAGAGATTGGCACAGCAGACTAAGTCTGAAGGTGGCATGAGATGGGGGTGGGCGACGGGGCAGGATAAAGAAAGGAAAGACTCTTTAATTGTGTAAGCTTTCATAAGCACCAGCTCCAAAACACTGGGCTACCACAGTGTAAGCTCAATGCATTTCCTCTGCATTTATATTTCAGAATCTATACAATAAGTCACAATCACCATTGGTATTCTGATTACGGAAGATAAATTCTGTAGGAATGAAAGCTTCGAGTAGTCAATGCCTAAGCCAAGCTATATAATAGTCTAGGAGTCATGGGCTACCTATACATGAAAATGTTTTCAAAGGTCCAAGACATGTAAAAGTTATACTCAACTCAAATATCCAACAGTTAGAGACTGATTAATAAATTATGGTATACCCACTACTGGAATATTATGTTCCTATTAAAGGAGGTAGTGGAGAAAGAGCTTGTTCAACATAGAAAACTGCTCAGCAGACACAAGAAGTGATGAATTTCAACAGAGGTGCCCTGAAGCAGACAGCCTAGGACTGAATCTAGGATATGTCATTTGTGATCTGTGGAAACTTTAGCAAATCTCCTAGCAAGTCTCTTAGCTAAGACTTCAGCAAGACTCTTAAGCTGTGTCTTAGTATTATAAAGCATCTGACCCACAGAGGCTGTTGTGAGAATTAAATTTATTTACACACACACACACACACACACACACACACCCCTCAGAAGGGTGCCTTGGACTGAGTAAATGCTCAGTAAATAACAGCTATTATTATTAACATTATCATTACTCAAGAACTGCCATTAAATGACACAAAAAGCTCGTAAGTCAATGAAACATTTTCCCGTTTTGAAAAAGCATATACATTTATACATAATCTATATTGATACAGAAATAGCTCAAATACACAAAAACATATATGTATATATCAAAACTCAATGATATAGGAACTATTGATAAGAAAAACCAACTATTGTTATTGAGTACTCTTTATTTCTTCTCTTATTTGAACAGGACAGCTGTTCAAGCCAGATCATCAATGTTTAATTTCCGGCTTGGCTACTTGTTAGCTTGTAACCTTGGGAAATTTACTTAACTTCTCTGGGCCTCAGTTTTCCTCATATGTCAAACGGTAATAACATTTATATCTACATTAAATGAGAATGAAATACTTATTTAAAAATCGTGCTATTTACCATGCCACACGGATCACTAAAGATCAAATGATTTAAATATACATGCCAGACATAAAAGCATCATGTCAATTTTTGCTTTCTATCACAAGTCTAAAAAATGGTTAACCATTTTTTTTTACTCCATTCCTGGTGGAGTAGTGGTTAAGAATCCGCCTGCCAATGCAGGGGACACGGGTTTGAGCCCTGGTCCAGGAAGATCCCACATGCCGCGGAGCAACTAAGCCCATGAGCCCCAACTACTGAGCCTGCGGTCTAGAACCCATGAGCCACGACTGAGCCCGCATACCACAACTACTGAAGCCTGCGAGCCTAGAGCCTGTGCTCCACAACAAGAGAAGACACCGCAATGAGATGCCTGTGCCCCACAATGGAGAGTAGCCCCTGCTTGCCGCAAGTAGAGAAGGCCCTTGCACAGCAATGAAGACCCAACGCAGCCAAAAATAAATAAATCAATAAATGAATTTAAAAGAAACTGGTTAGAATTTTCAGATGACGTGACCTTATAAACAGAAAATCCAAAAGAATCAGCAAAATAACTATTAGAACTATACGTGCACAATGGAACATTATTTAGCGATAAAAAATAAAACACTGGGCTTCCCTGGTGGCGCAGTGGTTGACGGTCCGCCTGCCGATGCAGGGGACACGGGTTCGTGCCCCAGTCTGGGAAGATCCCACATGCCGCGGAGCGGCTGGGCCTGTGAGCTATGGCCGCTGAGCCTGCGCGTCCGGAGCCTGTGCTCCGCAACGGGAGAGGCCACAACAGTGAGAGGACCGCGTACCGCAAAAAAATAAAATAAATAAAACACTGATACATTCTACGACAAGGATGGACCTGGAAAACATAATGCTAAGTACAGGAAGCCAGACACAAAAGGCCACTTATTGTATGATTCCATTTATCTGGACTTTCCAGTGTTGGGAAATCCATAAAGACAGAAAGTAGATTAGTCGTTGGTAGGAACTGGAGGGGGAGGAGGATAGGAAGTGATTCCAATGGGTACAGGGTTCTTTTAGGGTGATTAAAATTTCTGGAATTAAAAAAAAAAAAAAAATTTCTGGAATTAGACAGTAGTGACAGTCGCACAACCTTTTGAATATGCTAAAACCCACTGAACTGTACACTTGAAAATCGTGAATTAAATGGTAGGTGATTTATACTGTATTTCAAGAAAAAACTACTGCTTAGAACGCTTTTAAAGAACTAAACTGAACTTCTTTAATTCCTGGCCATATTTCATCGTGACGAAACCAAAGCCACTTAGGCTTGCCTTTGAACTTAAAGATTTTCCCATAGAATTCATGTCATTTTTCTCTAACAAGGTTTTTCTTTTTCCCAGTGTCGTACCTATGTTTTCAGTCATTCCAGTAGCCCCAATCACCTTTGCAATCAGATGTTACCAAACTGAATTAACCTATTTTTGTAAGATTCTTGGAAAAATCAGCTCTTACCAGACATTTCTTGAAGGATCCACATTACCTCCCTATACTTAGTCCTACCACTGAAAAAAAATTAAAACTGTTGGTGAGAAAGTGAATATGAGATATTAAAGAGCATATTGATAATTGTGATGAAAATATATGCTTTTCTCCAAAGAATTTTCTACCTGTTAAAAATAAAGTGATCAATTTTTAAGATATGTAATTGTGAATCACCGCCCCTTCACTCTCTCGCACAAGTGCACACACACACCCCTACACACATGATGTTTTAAACTGTAGAGCCAAATCTTTTGTGGCTCCTTGATTTAGGGGGGATATCTCAATGTCTGGCTTTGTTCCCCAAAATTTCCTTCATTTTTGGGTGTCCCTGTCTTAAACCATGTGAAATCTTTCTGAGAGGCTTCTCAGCCCACAGAGTTACTATGGAAATACCCGCTATCCCAGCCCACGGGGTTCCGGGGAACCCAGCACCTTTACTTTTTCAGAGCCGAGCCTGGGTGGGTAAACTGTTACTAGCATGGCCATTGTGGTACCCAGAGCTCAGCTTTCCTAGGTACCCTATACATTCTGCTGCCCCAACCAAACCTCCCCCATAGCCCAGAAAGATTCTACCACCTGTGGAGGGTTGGCCACAGGCACTACTGCTTCCAACACCCAAGACCTCCACCTTCTTCTGTTAGGTTTCCTTCTCCTGCCTCCTATGAGCACATTCCCCTCCCTCCTCATCCCTCTCCTCTTCCTTTTTCCTTCCCTCATATCCAGAATCTGACATTTTTCCTGAGAGGCAGTGCAAAGGAATACAGTAGGAAAATCACACAAATTTATATCTTCAGAAATTATCCTGCCAGGCAGATATGTGAAAACAAATACAGGTCTCTGACCCAAGCATATCAAATAAACTTCCAATATTTTCATCAGTAAAATGAAAGAAGTTGGAGAGCTAATCTTCCTAGCCTCTTCCTTCCCATTTAAAAGAGAAAAAAAATTCAATATTACATATAATATGTCTAGTTAAAATGGAACAAGAGAAATTCACCCCCAAAACCTAACCAGACTAAACACAATTTTTTGAGAGTAGGAAAAAAATAATCCTTAATCTAGCCACAAGCAAGGAAGAAACAATTTCACAAATCAACAGAAATTGAAATTACATTAATCATTTATATGTAAACCAGAAAAGAAGTCCTTTTAATGGCTGAGATAAAAATTAAGAGTGATCGTACATTTTTTTCTATTAAAAAAGCCCTTAAACTGTATCTACTCTTTTAAAAAGTTTGTATTTCTGATATTATAATTTTAAATTTATACTAAGTAAAAAAAGGCGGGGGGGGGGGCACATACCCTGATGCTTAATGATTTTTTTTTTCTATTTAGAAAAGACAAAAAGTATTCCTAGGCACTGTTTTTAAACAAGTGCATGTTTTTCTTTTTTTGTGGTTTTGTTTGGTTTGGTTTGGGCCGTGCTGCACGGCTTGCAGGATCCTCCTAGTTCCAGACCAGGGATGGAACCCAGGCCCCCAGGGTGAAAGCCTCAAGTCCTAACCACTGGACTGCCAAGGAATTCCTTTTTTTTTTTTTTTTTTTAACAAGTACATGTTTTCAAAGAAGCAAATTCAAAGAAAGCCTTAAATCCTACTTCCCTACTTTCCAGTATAGTGTTTATTTTCTGGGCTCAGACTCCCACTTTTAAGCTGATTTTACTTCTCAGATTAACCGCCAATTCCTGAAGAATCTTAGTGACCATCTTTGACTTTCTAAGCAGAAGCAGCAGAGAATTCATAAGCAGAGTCTTCCTACTATACCTGAGAGTAATGAAAATAAACACCTCCTGGGAGTTTACGGTATCCCTACTTCATTCAGGATGGAAAGCAAAACACACACCTCTCCACAGAGAACGATCCACTTGCTATACCCAGAATACAAAGTCAAGTCCTCATGACCTAAAATCAGGAGAAATGCCATTCAGGGAACCATGCCACAGATGTTTTACATGAATGGATAAACTAATATCAAATGAGTATCAAATGCTTCCATGCACTATAAAAATGAAGACTTCACTAAAACAGATTGTTAATCTAAGGGATATCAGCAGTTTCTTTCTTGGAAGTTGTGATTTCTAACTGCTCAAACTTCCCAAGTGATTGCATTAAAATGCATCTGGCTTCATTCCTCGATTGGCTTCACAGCATTACTTATTCTATTATACATTTTCAACAGTGAAGGAAAGAAAAAGAATTATAGTACGTGTATGTTACTGAAATGACCTCAAACCCAAATAGCATAGTTCTCTCTCATTTAACCAATGCATATTTCATTTTTACTACCACACAAAAGCTCAAGTTATTCTAAATTATTCATGATCACTCCTTCCCAGTAACATCCATATGTTCTCACTCACCCAAAAAAGAAAAGCCATTTCCATTCTTGATGAGTAGCATTTCTAACCTATCACCTTTCTTTACAATGAAAGAAAGCTTTGTATTTCAAAAAATAATCATTATAACATTGGCAAAAGCTAAAGACTTGTGTCACATACTAGCATTAGTTTTTGGCAAAAGTTTTCTCCTGAACCAACGATGGATGTTACTGACAGAAACCTATGATTAGATATTTTAATATTAATTATGTTACCGATACATATGCAGTTTGCAGAATCTTGAAACGTGCTTGGCACAAGGCAAGCATTTTATACATATTTGTTGAATTTACTAATGAATATCTAACTGATGTAAGTTTCATTTTAGATTTTTTTAAAAGGATATGTTTATTTTAAATTTTCTATATTTCCATTACAATAAATTTCTGATAAATCCATATCAGTCTGCAAAGTAAACATTAAAAATAGCAACTTCCTTATAAGGTAAAGCTAATGCTCCTTTTTAACTCCCTATTTTAAAAGCCTAAATGATTGTATACTGAAATTTCCCATTTTTGTTAAGCAAGTTATCAATAGAGATAG
Organism: Phocoena sinus; assembly: GCF_008692025.1. NCBI lineage: Eukaryota > Metazoa > Chordata > Mammalia > Artiodactyla > Phocoenidae > Phocoena > Phocoena sinus. The sequence continues at coordinate 16,201,346 of NC_045773.1, read as the reverse complement.
ACTATTAAACAGCCCTGTAACCAGACTCTGGTTATAAAATATAAAAGAAAAAGTTGAAGCTATAAATACACTATAGGAAAGAGTACATAAATAAAATAAAGTCCAGTATCATACTACCAGATGCCACAGTAAAAGGTTTCTCCATTGTTGGAAATTCATGTAAAAAATTACAAATAACACACAACTTAAGGAGATTCTAATGCAATGCAACACTTCCAGTAGTGAATTAATGAAATCCTGTTCTGTGAAATACTGACAGGTCATCTAGAGTTAAATGACAGGAGTGTTCCTCCATACAGTGGAATATGGACATCTGTTCTCTGCAAGCCCATGCTACAAATTCATTTACAATCACATTCATTAACCTGAGAGTATTGCATCAAGAAATCAGGAATCATTAACAATTCACAGCTGGCTACAGTGGCATGTTCCAGAAAGGTTAAAGTGACATAAAGGACCCCATGACTTATTATATTTTCTATGTGTTCTGGAAAGGACTTAGGGAAGGGGACAAAAATTACAAGGTTTTAATCACTAGCTGCAAAAGTTTATCTAGTTTTAAAAGATTTACCTAGCATTAATTTAAAAATCCCATGTTTGTGGATTATACCTCAACAAAGTTAAAGAATTAAATAAGTAAATAAATTTTTAAAAATTAAAATGGTGAATTCATCCCCTTCCTCAACAGGAGTCGTGTGAATTCATGTATACCAATATGTGACACTCTTACCTAAACAACAACTGAGTTAAATGTAAACAGACTACTTTCTGCAATTAAAAGGCATAGACTATCAGACTGAATAAAAAAATAAAGGCAACTATATGCTCTTTAAAGAAATATACTTTAAATAAAGGTAACAGATTAAAAGTAAATAGGTAAAAAAAAATTACCATGCAAACTTTAAATATCAGAAAGCTAGTGTTATAAACCTAGCTTTAGGTTTATTTTATACAGCAGACAAAGTAGACTTTAAGCCAAAGAATATTACTAAAACTAAAAAGGGCATTCCATAATGATAAAAGGATCATATCATTAGGAAGAGATAACAATCCTAAATGTGTAAGCACCTAACAACAGAGCTTCAAAATACAGAAGAGCACAAATTGACAAATCAGAAAGAGAAAAATCTACAATAATAGTTGAAGATTTTAAATGCACTTTTTCAGTTATAAATATTAATAGAACAAGTAGATCCTGCCCACCCCCCACAGAAAAATTCAGTAGAGACAGAAAATCTGAAAAACAGAATCAGCCCATTGTACCTAACCAGAATGTATATATCACTAACATAACAACATAAAATGCATTCTTTTCAAGAGCACCTGGAACATTTACAGAGATAGACCACATGTTGCCCTATAAAATAAGTTTTGAAAACATCAAAGAACTGAAATAATAAATAGTATCTTCTCTGACAATAAAAGTATTAAATTAGAAGTTAACTAAAAAGAACACATTGACAAATCCACAAATATTAGGAAAAAACCAATATACTTTTAAATAAACCATAAATCAAAGAAGAAATGAAATAAAAAGAGAAAATATTTTGAAATGAAAACCAACCTATCAAAATTGTGCATTGCAGAAAATGCAGCTCTTATAAGTTTATAGTTTTAAGCCTTAATAGTGAAGAAGAAAGGTTTAATCATCTGAGATCCTACTTGAAGAAGCAAAAATAGAGGAGCAACTGAAGTTCAGAATAAATGTAACAAAGAAAATATTTTAAAAAGAGCATAAATAAATGAAATTTTAAAGAACAAACAACAGGGAAAATCAACAAAGTAAAATATTGTTTCTTTGAATACATTAATAAAATTGATAAATCACTAGCAATTCTACACAGGAAAGAAAAGAGAGAAAACACAAAATTAAAGCATCACAACAGATCCTGCAAATATTACAATGATAACAAAGGAAGATACCGCAAACGACTTTATGCCATAAATTCATGGAATTTTGATAAAAAGGACACATTGCTTCAAAAACAAAAAAATACCACAGCTGATGCAAGGTGAAGTAGAAAATCAAAGTTACCCCGTATCTATTAAAGAAACTGAACCTGAAATCAAAACCTTCTCATAAGGTAAGCTTCAGGCCAGATAACTACATTGGTGAATTCTAACATCAAGAAAATAATAATTATTTTACACAAACTGTTTCAGAATATAGAGGAAGGAGGAATACTCCCTAACCCTTCATGAGGCAGCATTATCATAATACTAAAAATATCTGACATATTACAAGAAGTTACAGATCAATATTTTCTCATGAAAAAAATCCCTTAAAATCCTAAAAAAGGCAAAAATCCTTAAAAGTATTAGCAAGTTAAACACACAAATATATAAAACAAGTAATAAATACATCATGAAAAAAATGTGGTTTACCCCAAAATATAAGATTGGTTTAACATTCAAAATACCAATCAGTGTAATATTGCCATGTTAATAAAATAAAAGAGAAAGAAACATAATCATCTTCAACAGATGAAGAAAATGCCTATGACCGAAGTCATGACCTTCATGATAAAACTTTCAACAAAGCAGGAATACAAAAGAACCACCTCAATACACTAAGGAGTATCCACAAAAACCCTATAGCTAATATTTTTCTTAATGGTAAAAATTAAACCTGTTCCCAGTACCATCAGGGAGAAGGTAAGTATGTTGTCTGTTACCAATTGTATTCACCATTGTACTGGAGATCCTAGACAGTGTAATAAAGCAAGCAAAGAAAATAGAAAATAAATGGCATTCAGATGGAAACATATATGTATAAAGTTCATTATTAACAGCCAATATAACTGTGTTTTAGAAAACACCATAAAATCTACAAAAAACGCACACGCACACACACACACAAACACACAACTACTTGGATTAAAATGTTGCAGAATACAAGGTCGATACACTAAAATCAATCATATTTCTAAATACAACAATGACAAATTGGAAAATGAAATCTTAAAATTATACTTATAATAGCAGGTAAAACCATCAAATACTCAGGAAGAAATAAAACAAGTATGTGCAATGTTTCTACACTGGAAACCACAAATATTGGTGAGTTAATGATGACCTAAATAAAAAGCTATGCAATGTTCATTGATTTAAAGATTAAATATTGTTATGAGGTCCATTCATTCTAAACTGCCTTATAGATTCAATGCAATTCCTTCCCAAATCCCAACAGGCCCTTTGGAAGAAACAGATAAGATGAATCTAAAATTTACATGCAACTGCAAAGGATCTAGAAGAGTCGAACAAATCTGAAAGAAGAGCAAATTTAAAAGACACTAATTGATTTCAACCTACAACAATTAAGACAGTGTTGAGTTTGCATAGACTGACAAAGAGATCACTGGAAGAGAAGACAGACTTCAGAAATAGACCCCAAATACTAGGTCAATGTTTTGGGGTTTCTTGTTTTTACAAGGCACCAAGGCAGTTCATGGGGGGAAAGTGTTTTTAATAAATGTTATAGCAAAAATGGATAACTATATATTAAAAATCCTCAATGCCTTTGTCACTCCACCAACAAACACTTACTTGACATGACTCATAGATCTAAATGTCAAACAGCAAACCAGAAAGCTTCAAGACCATATGTGAGAATACTTTTGTGACCATGGGCAGGACACACAAAAACACTGGTAACTTCAAAAAAATGATAAGTTGGATTCCTTCAAAATTAAAAATATCTCATCATAAACAGTAATATCATTTAAAAAATTAACACACAAGCCAGTTTACGAAAAATATTAACAGTACACTTGTATGCTGAATATGTAAGTAAGAAATGAAAATATAGGGCTTCCCTGGTGGTGCAGTGGTTGAGAGTCCGCCTGCCGATGCAGGGGACACGGGTTCGTGCCCCAGTCCGGGAAGATCCCACATGCCGCAGAGCGGCTGGGCGGGTGACCCATGGCCGCTGAGCCTGCGCGTCCGGAGCCTGTGCTCCGTAACGGGAGAGGCCACAACAGTGAGAGGCCCGCGTACAAAAAAAAAAAAAAAAAGAAAATATAAAAAGCCCTATAAAATTGGGCAATACACTTGAATAAACACTTCCCAGAAGAAGATGTATAAATGATAAATTAGCATATGAAAAGATGCTTAACAAACATTAGTCATGCAAATTAAAACCAGAGTACTATACACTTTCTCATTTACTAGAATGGCTAAAATAAAAAAGACTGACAAATGTTGGCAGAGATATCCCCAGACAAGAAATGTAATAGGAACCTCCAAACACTGCTGATAGGAATGTAAAATGGTACAACCACTTTAGATAACTGCTAAGTGTGTGTGTGTGTGTGTGTGTGCACATGTGTACACACGCATGTATGACCTTATGACAAAGAAGCTCTACACTTAGGTATTTAACCCAGAGAAATGAAAGCATGCCCACAAAATGAACAGTACACAAGTTTCTATAATCCATATTTATAACTGTGTCATTTCTACCTGTAGGGTTTTCAATTATGGAGGTGACGGAGAGAAGACACAGAGAGGAAAATGCCACTGAAAGAAGATTCACTGCTTACATTTCCCAAGAGAAGGGGGCATGCCAGACCACAAAGGACCACATGGGAAAAATACCAGTTTTGGAGAAGCAGCAGAAGCAGGAGGGAGTGGAAGGCATAAGCCTTAGCCTTTATTGGGGGAAGGACAAGGCAGGGCTGCATAACAGCTTAGGATTGGCTGGTGTGAAAAATTACACAGGGCTCTGGGGCATAGGGACTGTCCCCAGTTGTCTGGCACCTGGTTTCTGGATTCATCTAGGGCAGTGGAAATCCTGGCTTGGTGTGTGAGAGCAGATAAAGGAGTTGGTTCAGAGTATGGATTCTGAATCACAGGGGAGTTATAAACAACTTTGGCCAGTAGTTTGGCCCTGTAATTAACAGATACCAAATAGACCAGTACAGAATCTAAGAAACACAGTTAGAATAATGACAGCCCAAGAGTGGAAAGCAAACCAAATGTCCATGAGGAGACCAGTGAATAAATAGTTTGTGGTATACCCCTATAGTAAAAGAATACTTCTTAGTAATTAAAAAAAAAAAATGATAGACTCAACACCACCTAAATACATCTGAAAAACATGATGTTGATCAAAATAGCCAGACTATACCGCAGGGGTCCCCAGCCCCTGGGCCGCGGACCGCTACCAGCCTGTGGCCTGTCAGAAATGGGGCCGCACAGCAGGAGGTGAGTGGCAGGCAAGTGAGTGAAGCTTTATCTGTGTTTTTTTTTCATTTTTTTCTTCTTTAATTATTATGTTAAAATACACACACATGAAATTTACCTTCTTAACCATTTTCAGGCGTACAGTTCAGTGGTATTAAATAGTCACACAGCTGTGCAACCACCACCATCATCCATCCCCGAGATTCTTTTCATCTTGTAAATCTGAAACTCTATACCCATTAAACACTAACTCCCCATTCTGTATTTACAGCCGCTCCCCATCGCTCGCATTACCACCTGAGCTCCGCCTCCTGTCAGATCAGCACAGGCATTAGATTCTCGTAGGAGAGCGAACCCTACTGCGAACTGCGCGTGTGAGGGGTGTAGGTTGCGCGCCCCTTACGAGAACCTAATGCCTGATGATCTGAGGGGGAGCTGAGGCAGTGATGCTAGCACTGGGGAGCGGCTGCAAATGCAGCTTACCATTAGCCGAGAGGTTTGACTGCACTGAGACCGTAAGAAATCCATTGCTTGCAGACTCATATCAAAACCCTATCAGTGGGCTTCCCTGGTGGCGCAGTGGTTGAGAATCCGCCTGCCGGTGCAGGGGACACGGGTTCGTGCCCCGGTCCGGAAAGATCCCACATGCCGCAGAGCGGCTGGGCCCGTGAGCCATGGCCGCTGAGCCTGTGCTTCCAGAGCCTGTGCTCCGCAACGGGAGAGGCTGCAACAGTGAGAGGCCCGCGTACCCACCCCCCGCCCCCCGCCCCCAAAAAAAACCCTATCAGTGAGTGGTGAGTGAAAACAAGGTCAGGGCTCCCACTGATTGTGTATTATGGTGAGTTGTATCATTATTATATATTACAATGTAATAATAATAGAAATAAAGTGCACATTAAATGTAATGCGCTTGGGTCATCCCGAAACCACCCCCACCCACCCACCCCCGTCTGTCGAAAATCTGTCTTCCACGAAACCGGTCCCTGGTGCCGAAAAGGCTGGGGACCACTGCTATGAAGAATATATACATTATGTTTCCAGTTATATGAAGCCTGAGAACAAGTAAAATTCTATCGTGGTAGGGATTAGCAGTGGCTGCCTGGGGGGCCAGGGGGCTGGGATTGACTGGAAAGGGCCACGAGGGAAATTTCTGGGGGAATGAAAAGTGTTCTATATCTTGCTGTGGTTGTCAATTTGTGACTACTTGGGTAGTCAAAAGCAACTGTCAAAATGCATCAAACTGAACATATAAGATCTGTGCATTTAGTTGGATACTAATTATACTTCAACATTTTAAAATGAAAAAAAAAATCTGTTAAGGAAGATTATACATTTGAAGCACAGAATTGCTATGTATACTTTTACTGCTTGCTTTTCACGTTTATCCTTTATTTCGAGTCCAATAAGAGACAACTACTGTGGTTCTAAGCACAGGTTTTGCAGACAGATAGTCCTAACTTCCAGTCCTGGCTCCTGCCCCTGGTTATTATCCCAAAATCTCTATGACTTTTTTACCAAGGTACTTACTTATCCTTTCAAAGCCTCAGCTTTTTCACCTGAAAAAAATTAGGCTAACAGTCCTTACTTCTTACCTGCATAACCACTCTGACAACATGACAATATAGGTGAGCCACATACTGATGGTAACCATAATCACAGCAAAGCTAATATCAATGATTATATTGTTAAAACCTTCATCAAACGTGTCTCCAGGATGGACAATTATATGTAATATAATGGTAATATATGATTACTCTATGTAATACATAAATTGTGTATTTTATTTTTCACAGTAGAATGTGATACCTTCTATAGTTGTTGACGTCCAAATGAGACAATATATAGGAAAATAACATGTCATTATATAATCTTGTTTCTCAGAAGGTATAAACTGCAGCATTGCACTTGTAAGGTGCTCTACGTGTATTATTGCATATGATCCTTACAGCATGCCTATTAAATAAACACTGTTATCACTCCTATTTGACAGTTGAGGAAACGGAGACTTAGATAAGCACCAAGCTCAAAGATGACAAACGGATAACGGGTAGAGCCGGGATTTCAACCTTATCATTAAGAACCCTGGTTCTTTCCATCTTTCCATCCTGACAGCCTCAGTAAATCGGCTAATACCCTCTTGACTGTAAGATGGTTGTTCTTGATTGGGCATCACATCTTTATACAGAATCCAAAGTCCAGAGGGAAGAAAAAGGGTCCTTCTGCTTTGTGCTTTTTTAATCCAACCAGTTGAATAACTCATACGAGGAGTGTTTCCCCATTTTAAAATTCCTTTGAAAGGAAGAAAGTAGTAAGTGACATATCTTGCTTTAATAAAATATTGAAGCTGAGATTTTTTACATGCATGGAGAGTCATTACACTAAAGGATTCTGATGGGTCAGTATTCACAAGTCACAGTGAGGACCTGTGCAAATGAATCCAAGCTAGAGAGAGATGGGGAGAATCAAATTAAAAGTTGTAAATCCTGGACTGCTTTTATATATGACTGAAACAGAAGTTGGAGTATCTAATTCACATTACCTTCAATGTTAAAGAAAAATGGTATATAAGTCTAAACTCTATGGATTTTCTGCAAAAGAACTGTGGGAATTGAGTCCTTGCAAACTACAGAATTAATCATTTACTGACATCTGTGGGCTTAAATTGCATTAGACTTCTTATTTTGAAATCAGATTTTAGACAGGCAGAACACTACAAATAACTGGCCATCCTTTATAAAGGATGAATTTATAAACTGAATTAAATGTTGTATTTGCAATGGAACTGAAAGCTCTTATGGAAAAATATTGGCTTTTTGTAGGACATACCAAAACATTACATGCTGATTTGATCATTAAATATTAAGTACATGCACATTTTAAAGCACAGTGTAAAATTAAAACTCTTAACTTTCAAAAACTTTTATATCTATCATCTTGAAATACTAAATGGCTGTCTTAACAAAATCTAATGATTGTACTGTTTGAAATAAACAAAACTAAAAATGTAATTTTAACATCTGATAAATACAGATTAAAAGGGGATCTATTTGTACCCATTTAAGAGTTTTCTTAGCTGTCAAAATGAGCTACAATGGGAATTGCATTCTATTTTATTTCACCTTTCTACAGAGGCACAGCATGAAATTCTTTTCTTGTAACTTCCTTGTTAAAATTACAATGTATCAAGTAGAATACCAAACCACTAGGATAATGGTAAAATTACTGTCTTGGTATTCAGACTTCGTTTCCTCAAAGATTTTGGAAGTTGTGACAAGTTGCTAGATGTCTTCAAACTACAAAGAAAAGCAAAATATCCTTATCTTGGCTGGCACAGGACAAGACAGCAAACAAAGTAGGGCATGTAGCCTCGGGCAATGATTTCTCTATAGAGATTCCAGATCTGAGAAACCCAATTATCAAAATATTTGTTCCTCTACAGTGGTAGAGGTTTTCAACCAAACATGTAATGGATATTTCATAAAGAAAACATATAAAGGTCATTAATTAAGTGGGAGACTGGAGGAAGAATGCTAAAAAACATATATACCCCATTAACTTTCTTACTTGCATTGACTGTCAGAAACACTCCCGTTGATCTTGTGGAATTAACAGCCCTTCTCTGTCTTTCAACCTGTATTAATGATGAGGGATATACTGTGTAGTCTGAGGCAAAATGTATTAATAAACATATCAAGTGACTGCTCGGTAAATAACTATAGTGGTGGAGCACAGAGCTGGACTTGCTGGGTTCAAATCCCCGGTACAGAACTGTGCAGTCCTGAGAAGTTGGTTGAGCTACTTCACCTCTCTGAGCCTCTTCTTTCCCATCTGATATAATGGGTTAACAATAGTATCTAGTTCATGGGGTGTTTGTGGGATTCAATGAATTCATATACATAATTCACTTAAAAAGTATCTGAAACATACTGTAATGAATATTGTAATACAGGTTACCTAATAATAATAATTGTATTATGAATGAATGAATAAATAAAGCCAACAACTCAAGGAATGTACTATCTTAAACACTCTTTGCTCATGTAATGTCTAATCTAATAGGGAACATAGGAGTGTCCGTGGAGTTTGCTTGCCTTTGCCTCCCATCTCTTCTGTGTTGAATTTACTGTAATGAGCTGCCCCCTCCCAGCTACTCTCCCAACTTATAATTCAGGTGGGGCATTTCCCACTTCCCTGGTTCTCTCACAGATTCTAGGATACACATATGGCCCAGACCTGGGCCCCAAAAATCAATTTCAACACTTGGTCTCTATTAGTAAGAAAATGACCTATTTTTCCATGGAGGAATAAAAAAGCATGAAAAAAAATAATAGTGGAGTCAGGTAAAGCATGGGGGAGGAGGTGTGGATGCAGAGACAGCACAGGCAGATAATGACAACACAAAGGAAACACAAGTGTGTTCAACATCAGGGCTTATCTGTCCACAAATGTCATCTTTTTTCCTTTCAGTTCAGGCACAGGATAGGACTGCAACCCCCTTTGAATATGGACACGGCCATTTGACTGTTTTGGGTCACTGAGATGTGAGCAGAAGTGACTTGTACCCGCCGAGGGCAGAAGCTTGGAGACAATTACACATTTTGCCATGTTCCATTTTCTACATGGTTGCGAGAAGAGAGGCACATGTCAGAATTGTGTTTCTGTCAACCTGGGTCCCTGAGTAACTACAATGAGCAGATTCCACCTGCCATTTAGGTTATCCATGTAGCACAAGCAAGAAATAGCTGTAATTGCATGAAGCTATAGTGAATTTGAGGACTTAGCCTGCCTGACTGATACATGAGCAAAGAAGAAAAGAGGGAGATACAGACAGAGCTAGCCACTAACCATGGAGAAACTCCTGGTCTCATTCTGCCCAGTGAATCCGTCCTGGATTTTTCAATAAGGAGAGCCAATGCACTTAGAGGGAGTGGAGGGTAGAGGCTTGAGCCAGTTTGAGTTGCATATCTGACATTTGCAACCAAAAGTACACCTTCTACTACAAAAGAGGCAGTATTGATATACAAAAAATAAACATACAATTATAATACAGATGCTAAATTACCACAGGGCACTTTTAAGCAGATGGGAGATCAGAGTGTAAGCCCTAGGCATAGACTGGATTTTGAGAAGCAGCCAGATGAGGGCAGACTTTCCCCAGAAGAAGGGCGCACACAGGTAAAGGTGAGTGTACAGCACAGAGGCAGGGATGCCTATGCAGTGCTCAAGGCGCTGTCCCCTACCCTACTGTGTCGATACTTTGGAAAACATCTGGGGGCATTCTAGTTTGCTCACTGGGGAATACCAGGGTCTTAAGAAAGCAGAGCCCATGGAGGCTGGATGTCCTGCAACGCAATTCCCGTAGGGCTTTCAAATGGAAAGGTTATGTAAGAAAAAATCCTATCTATCATTACTTGAGCTTACAAAGAACTATTTGCATGGTCTTAATATATAAGGATACAACTCCCGTGTGAATCAAAGGAAGACCAAATCTGCAATGAATGTTCAGATGATACCAAGAGTTGTCCATCATGTCAGAAAATCACATCACCAGTGGCAAAACTCATAATGGGAACCCGATCAACAATCTGACTCACAGGTAACTGGTCTGCAGCTGCAACCACCACATTCACATCGACTTTATGGATATATTCACATATACCTGCTTGGCTATCATGTTCAATGTCAAACATCAAGAAAACTGTCTCTGAGGTTCAGCTGACTACTGTCTAATGTCTCTTCAATCCAAGCTTTATTGTAAGTATATGCAAGGACAGACAACCTCATCTTATCTTCTGGGGTGGGCATAACTGAGCACTAAAAGATTAAAACAAAAAATAACAGATTACATTATGAATCAATTTCCTTGTATTTCTCCTTTTATTACACACAAGGTCTTACGTTGGCCTTTTTGAAATCATGTGGATAATTTTGTTGTATTAACTATAAATGTTGTATCAGTATATAAAGGGGATGTTACAACGTATTAGTTCACGTGTATGATGTTGGAGAACCACTGACTCCGAGGAGAGCAATTGAAAGAATAATACTGTTGTCAAAATGTAGGAAGCCTTGGGCTTCCCTGATGGCGCAGTGGTTGAGAGTCTGCCTGCCGATGCAGGGCACACGGGTTCGTGCCCCGGTCCGGGAGGATCTCACATGCCGCGGAGCGGCTGGGCCCGTGAGCCATGGCCGCTGAGCCTGCGCGTCCGGGGCCTGTGCTCCGCAACGGGAGAGGCCACAACAGTGAGAGGCCCGTGTACCGCAACAAAACAAAACTAAACAAAAAAAAAAAATGTAGGAAGCCTTGAATGCCAGGTTAATAGCTTTTTTTTCCCTACAAGCAGCAAGAAGGTATTACACTCATGCAGTGAGAAAGCTGTGTGAACACAGCTGTGTCCAAAGGTAACCAATATGGTACCATGAAGAGTGACAGGAGGAGAGGAGAAACCTGGAGGCTGCAGATGTACCCATGGTAATGTGACAATAAAAGCCTAAACCAGGGGAATGGGGGCAGGGAGATGGATCTGAGGAACAACATAAAGAAGATGCCAGCATGGTAAGTGCATGGTTAGGGAGGTAAGGAAAGAATCAGTGGGAACTCCAAGGTTTCTGGCTCCCCTGATAGGGAAGACTTGATGGTCCAGCGTCAGAAATTGGGCAGTGTGAGTCAAGAAGCCATATCCGAGGAGAAAGATGAGTTCAATTTCAGACACACTCAAGTTTAAATCAACACAAAGACGTTCAAATCGAAATGGTGGACAGCGGTTGGCAAACTGGGACTGACAATACATAATCAGGACACAGGAATAACAGAGTTATAGAGAGGATGGAAGGACTCTCTAATGGAAGAAAGATGGGGAAAAAAGAAAAGACAGTCAAGGACTGAAGCTCAGATAACATCTACAACGAGCAAGGTAATGAAGGATAAAAATCAGCCAGACAGCAGACATATAAAAGAACACCAAAAGTTCAGTGGTATGAAAGTCAAAAGAGGTAAAGTGATGGCAAAGAGAGGCAGCAAATAGCATTTACAGCCTGGAAACAAGGACTGAGACAGAACCACTGATCTTGACCTAAGAAGCTGCCTGTGACCGCAGAAATGCCACTTGTACAGGGGTGAGATCAGAAGGCAGACAGGAAGGCCATACAAACCAGGAGAGGACAAGAAATCAAGGGGGCAGGTGTAGGGCACATGTTCTAGAAGCTCAACAGTGTACAGGAGGGCAATAGGAAGAAACCTCCTGTCAATGATTACTGATTTCCACGTGAAACAGGAAAAGATTTGTTGATTCATTTTAACCTGGAACTGAGAACTGGTTGAAAAATACATCTACTCCAAAATGCCTCACTTGGCAAAAAAGAAAAACAAAATGAAACATATACAAATTATATCTAGTAATTCTTAAAGAAAGTAACACACATTTTCTCTCAGCCCTCAGACTTCAGGATGTGGCTGCCCCACGGGCCTTGGCTATGAGGCTGACATTCTGGGTCACTGTTTCCCTGAACGAAAATGAGGGTAGAGCACAGATCCTTTTTTTCTTTTTAATAAATTTTTATTTATTTTTGGCATCGTTGGGTCTTTGTTCCTGCGTGCAGGCTTTCTCTAGTTGCAGTGAGCGGGGGCTACTCTTCGTTGCGGTATGCTGGCTTCTCATTGCAGTGGCTTCTCCTGTTGCACAGCATGGGCTCTAGGCAGGCAGGCTTCAGTAGTTGTGGCACGAGGGCTCAGTAGTTGTGCCTCATGGGCTCTAGAGCGCAGGCTCAGCAGCTGTGGCTCAAGGGCTTAGTTGCTCCGTGGCACAAGGGATCTTCCCAGACCAGGGCTCCGAACCCGTGTCTCCTGCTTTGGCAGGCGCATTCTTAAGCACTGCGCCACCAGGGAAGTCCAAAGCACAGATTCTTAATAGGAATTTTCTTCACAGCAAATGATTGTGGGTCACACCTAACTGAAGATTCACCTCTAGTGTTCTCAATAAACTTATCTTTTAAAAAGCTTAAACAAAACTCTGGGTCTATACGTCTCACTGGTCATACATTCTCTCTAGGAAATCTCTTTTTCTAGAAAGGTTACAGAACAAAATATGCACAATTTACTAAGTCAACAATCGTTACCTTTAATCGCTTCATAAAACTAGCAGCCACTGAGTGGCTAGTAGGTTTTAGGTACAAATATAGCTTTAAAATAACCTTAGCTTCCTAAAATGTAAGTGAATATGCAAACTGACTCAAGTCTAACATTTATTATTAGATGTTGAATTTTGTTTTTGTTTTTAGAAGATGTTGCACAAATTCTGACTGGAAAATTAACTGAGAGTTTCATAGCTTGGCAAATCTGTTTTCACTGGAGAACAATTTATGACACAGAGTCTAAAATGCATTGTGGCTAATTAATGACTTTTTTGTGGTTTGACATACATAATACATTAGCGTTGTGATAGCTTCTCCTCAGATCCTACTGAATCATCTCTCTCTCTCAAATTTCAATGCATGTAAGTGGCTGAAAGAATAGAATCTCCATTTTCTCTTCTTTTTTGTAACAACTTCTGGTGCAAAGGTGATTTGTTACTGAACATCAAAGAACAATGGAGAGACTTGTAAGGTTGAGAGAAGATTACTACATGTGACTTTAAACTTCCAAAAATATAACATACTGGTCCAGAACTCCTAACGGTGTTATAAAGTCTATGTGCTCACAGGAAGAGAAAATATTCTCATTAACGCTAAGAAAATACTATTACTATATTAGCAGAGTAATTACAAGTACCAATGACTGAGTATCTCTGTGCTGGAAACTGTATTACTTTTAATGTTGAAAAGTTGATTTTATAGATGAGAAAACTGAAGCTCAGTTTAACTTTAAAGGCCACATATATGTGTGTGTATATACATACACATACACACATTTTGATTTTTTCTTTTTCTTTTAAATAAATATATACAGGGCTTTGTTCCTGTTCACTGGTTGGTATTGTTTTGAGAACAGGATCAATATTAGCTGCAGCCTCTGTTATTTGAGCATCTGCTAAGAGGAAGCCCTAGAGAGTAAGAGCTGTGTCACTGACTTAAAAATTCTTATAAAACAGAATTATCAAAAAAAAAAAAAAAAAAATATATATATATATATATATATCTATCTTCTCCCAACCCCCTTCCACCACCAAGCCAGAGTATAGCGGAGTAACGTGAACAGAGTGACTGACAATTCACTCTCTAGAGGAGAAGGAGACACGGCACTTTGTAAGACAGAGAGAGAAAAGACCAAGGGAACATGGAAGAGAAGAGATGAAACTCCAAGGGGAAGATTTTATTCTCCTCGCTACATGCCCAGTGAGAGATGAGGGTGCACCAAGTAGCATAGGAAGCCTCTCAATAGACTGTAAGCATCCAGTTTGTTGGAAATATCCTACTGCACTCCATGTGCGTGTGCTAGGCTACAGGGCTGTTTGCAGTGGGCAATTCCATCAGTGTTTGCACTTAAATTAAAATCACAGTACTCTAGTTACATATTCCAAATAGCATCTCCTATTTCAGAAAAGTTTTAAACAACATATGGAAAACAAAAACAAAAAACCCCACAATGTATCACCAACACTGAAATCAATGGCTCCCATTCCCTGGGCAAATCGATGAATGCAAAATTTAAAAGGCAAGGGACTTGAGCACCAAGGGTCTTTCCAGTTGGAAAGGGTGTAATTCTGTCACCAGGAGGTATCACTGTTTTTGAGGCAGAGTTCCAACATCTCCAACATGGCATCAACGTGTGCCTAACGGACCCGGAATTAATCCTTTTCCCTTCAAGGGAAGCATGACCAATGTTGCCCTGGAAGTGAGGTCCCTCCCGTCCCCCTGGGTACACTGGCAGGAGAACAGTCAATTTAAATACACCATCCATTCCATTTACATAGAACTCTAAGGCGACAAAGTAATGAAAAGGGTAAGAGGTCTCCATTCACCGTCTCATCAGTTCAGAGGTCCAACACAGGAATCTACCAATGCAGATTGATTGTATACAAGCTTCTATCAATCAGACTCATACTAGGTTTGGTCCTGTACCAGAAAACCACCCTTTCTAACCATTTCAGAGAGAAACTTTATCATTATCTTTGGAAGAATGATTTCATTAGACATATAAACCTCTTCACATGATTTAATATCGTATGTGAAAAATCTCTATACTCTAAGTAAAAATCTTTCTAGAACTCCATTTTATCGGGGAGAATTTTTTTAATGAATAAGGAAAACCCAGACTTTTTTCATCCTAACCACTGAGCTGTGGCTTTGTGAAATGGAATTTACAATTACTAAAAAGAAAACAGCCCCAAATCCCACAACTCCTTTCACTTAATTATTCATGACATTGATCAGCACATTTATTTTTAAAAACAGATAAAGTTAGAGCAGCACTCAGAGAAGAAGAAAACTTCTTGCAAACTTGCATTACTGTGGACTTGGAAGTTTCTTTTTCAGGGATTTGTACTTTGCATATGTAAATTTTAAAACCAAACAAGTATCATCACAAAATACTTAAAACAAGCTTACAATGTTCAAAGCCATCTTTGCAGGTGCCACTTTTCATTCTAATTCACTCATCAGGATTAATTTCTGTTTATTGTTCTTAATCATTAAAAATTAGACACTTCTAGCAATACTAAAAATAAATGTGGTAATAATGAGGGAAATAGAATGGATAAGTCCTTTAGGAGTTTTAGAAATGACTTCAGGTTTTACAAAAAAATATTAACTTTTAGTAAATCACAAGACATTGAATTTAACAGAGTAGACTTTCTATTCCCCATACCAATTAAGAGTATCTTGGAAACTTCTAGAAGAAATTTTAGAAAATAAAGAGTTCCCTTAGAGTGGCAGATTGTCTGTAAACATGGCAATCAACAATTCCTCTTAATGCTGTGTACCACGCTGCTTCTTCCAATCAAGTGTTTCCCCTGCTCTTGATTCTGGACTGGCCTTGTGACATGCTTTACTGAACAGAATGCAGTACAGGGGACGCTCCGCCAGTCCTGAGCTTAGAGCTTAAGAGATTTCCACTTTCACTCTCGTGGAAAGTAAAGTAAGCCTAGGTTACTCAATGATGACAGGTGAGAGACAGCAACCCACTCAGGTCCCAGTCACTCCAGCTACCCCAGCTGACGCACCAAGCTTGTGAGTGAAGTTATCTCAGATTTCCCAGGCCCAGCCAAGTCAGCCCAGCCATCACCACGTGGATTAGAGATGCACTATCCCTGAAGAGCCCTGTTCGAATTCCTAACCCGCTCACACAATTGTGAATGATAAAATGAATGTTTTAAACCACTAAATTTGGGGATGGTTTGTCACCCTGCAAAAAGTAACCGATACATTTATAGTTGAATTCAATGCCAGGTCATTTCCATAGTTACACTACCTTCCTTAATACTATAAGGAATTCCTATTAATTCTACAAAAGAATCAATGAACAAATATTTCCTTCCAGTGAGGCATCTCTAGTTGTAAGGCACAGAGAAAAAATTAACCACAGTGATATCAGCCAGTTAATGTGAGTTTAAGCATGATTAGTAATTCATCAAATGAATATGGAATGCCTATGAAGATACAGGTTGTATGCCAGGAACAGGTGACCAGCAGGTAGAACATTTTATAGCATAGAGGGGTATAAAGGCAATTATAATACAGTATACCAAATGCTATAGTAACAAAGAGTTAAAATATAGATGTGGAGATTTTTTCCAAATCTAGAAATAACTATGTTGAAGCAATACGATAAGCATGAGAAAGGTAGCTACGGTGCTCGTTTGCTGTAAAGATTAAATGAAGTGGTTAGCATAGCACTTAGTACATAATTATTCCACATTAAATGGTGCTGAAAAATCTCAACTATACAAAGAGTTAGAAGCATTCCAACAGGGAAAGCTCATGAGTGGTTTGCAGGTTATTTGTGGATTTCATCTAACTGGCCCGATATTTTTGAGAGCCTGCTCTCTGCCAGGCATTGGGGGGTACGACAGGAGGGGCCAAGAAAGACACATTCCTTTCCCTCAAACTACTCAATCTGGAAAACAGACAGGAAGAATAATGAGAGATACAGAAGGTAGAGCAAAAGACTGTCATCTGGTCAGGAAGTGCTATTTAATTTGAAACTTGAAGGAGGCACAGGAGTGAGCCAGGCAATGGCTGCTGGGTGAGTGTGTATGGATGTATGTACGGGGATGGGGCAGAAGCAATGGCGGTGGGGAAGCGTACCCCAGCCAGTGGCCACAGCATACGCAAAGGCCTGCTCAAGAAACGGATGTCCGTCATCGCTGGCGTCAGAAAGCACAGGGAGGAGCTCCCCGGAGTAAGGCCAGTGAGGGCAGGAAGGGGAGAGATCACACAGAGTCCTTAGGAGCCAGGTCAAGTAACCTGGACTTTACCTTAAGGTCGACTGAAAGTTACTAAAGTTTTGGTAAGCATTTCAACAGGGTTGCATATTTAAAACACTTGCTGCAGTGTGGAAATAGAATCCAAATAGTCAAGAAAGATACTGGAGACAGGAGAAACCAGACTGGATGCTTTTGTAATAACTGGGAAAAATGATGATGGTTGTTTAATTGAAGCTGTTGGCATTAAAGGTGGAGAGAAGTGGGCAGTTTCAGCAGGTATTTTGGATGGAGGAAAGACAAGACTTGTTGCTAATTCAATATGGGCTCAAAAAGGGGAAGAAGTCAGCAGGAAATCCCAGGTTTATGGGTTGAGCAAGTGATTCGATCCTGGTGTTGCTTTCTTGTGGGGACAGTGGAGAACACTGGTAGAAAAGTAACTCTGGCCAGGATGCTGAAGAGGTCAGCTCTACACATATTGAGGTTGAAGGGCTCTGAAACATCCATGTAGATGGTTGTATATTGACCAGCATAAGGCAGGTTATGCTGTACCAACCAATAACTTGAAACTCTCTGTAGATGGTGACAATGAAGTTTATCTCATGCTCATATATGATGTCTACTGCAGGTCAACAGAGGGCTCTGCACACAGCAGTAACTCAAGCTCCAGGCTCACAGAAACTCCATCTTAACATGGGCTTCTATGGCGGCAGAAGCAGGTGAGGACACACAGAACCATGTACTGGCTCCCAGAGCCCCTACAGGAAGTAACTAAACGTGAAGTGTTCACAATTCCATTGGCCAAAGTAAGTCAAGGGACCGAGCCTGCCATCAACTATGGGGCAGGGAAAAAATCATCCTCTCCTGGGGAGGGGTAAATAATTACCAACAGTTTCTAATCAGTAATAAAGCAAACAACATAAATAGGTTTAGACCTTTAAATAAAGCTAACTGAGCTAAAGAGAGAGAGAAAAGAGTCGTTAAACTGATTTTTTTAAAACATGCATATGTTTTTGACAGGAGTAAAGAAAACCATTAAGAGGATTCCAGATATTAATACGTTAAAATGGAAAGGAAAGCACCAGTGGTGGATGAAACTTTTTGTTAGATTGTGTTCCTCTCTTTACAATGAACAGAAAAAGAGGCAAAAAATAAATGATTCATATGAGGGACAAGGAAAATGAGCCAATCAAAGACTCCATGACCAAAAGAGCAGAGGGCGGACCGCCTTGCAAAGAAGGGAAGAGACAGGTTTAAGCTGGGATGGGAAGCTGAAAGAGGTCCTGAAAAGTAAACTCAATTTTAGTCCTAGAGATGAAATCTTATATTGAGAGACAAATGGGTCCCTTGGGGTCTGAGATGAGTAGAAAAGTTCACTCACAATCACTATGGAAGACAAGTAGCTCCCACTTACAGTCATATAAATTTTTTTCTCAAAAGTGGAGGCTGGGGCTTCCCTGGTGGCGCAGTGGTTGGGAGTCCGCCTGCCGATGCAGGGGACACGGGTTCGTGCCCCGGTCCGGGAAGATCCCACATGAAGTGGAGCGGCTAGGCCCGTGAGCCATGGTCACAGAGCCTGCGCGTCCGGAGCCTGTGCTCCGCAATGGGAGAGGCCACAACAGTGAGAGGCCCGTGTACCGCAAAAAAAAAAAAAAAAAGTATATGCTGTTCTGGAGTGAAAAATGCATTGCTTCCAGACATGGGACAATATGGATTCCATTTCTGGTTAGGTCATTAACCTGTTATTTGATCGAAAGCATTCTATGAATCTTTTTGGCCTCACTAGTAACACAGATTCCAACATGCTAAGCTTTATAAGGATTTTTGGACAAAAACATGAAAGATATTTACAGAGATATTTTACCTAGATCCACCCCCTCCTTGGTCTCCTAATATCTGAGATTGACAACAGGACACGCCTCCAATCTACCTCCACGTGCTAATATCTGACACTCCGCCCAAAGCAAGGTCTTCTACTGTTACAACTTACAACCTGCCAAGTAGCCCCTTAACAAGCTCTCAACTACAACAAGCAAGGAAATGACTCACTGGTTCAAGAACTTGCCAGGGCAGCTCTTACCAACCAAACAGCGTGTGCTTTGACTTCCAGCCTTCCATGCATTGAGGATTCAGCCTAGTCCTAGACTGACAGGAAGCCTTCCCTGATTATTCTACTTGATAGTCACCTCAGTTTCCTTTTCTTCTAAACTCTCGTCGTTTAGCATAAACCACATCTCCATTATTCTATGCATATATATACTATAAAATGCAAATAGTGAATAATATGGACACCAACACTACTACAAACACAAACATCAAAAGGTAGCAAAACTACTGAGTTTTCCTAAGGGCCTCATGTATCTCCTAAGGTCCTTACCTCCTGTATTTATTACAACAAATCTACACAGCTGGAGCCAATATCCCAGCTTTACAGATGAAGAAACTAGACTGCAGAGAGTCCATTAATGTAGCCAAGGGCACAAACTATTAAGTGGTAAACGAAGTTTGCCTGGATTAAGAAGCATAGGCATTATGACTAGGCACAATTTCATTATACTGTTCACCAGGTTTCTAAATACATGTCAGTTCTTGCCATTCAACTGTATGTTCCCTGAGAGCTTTCATTATATTTTCTATCTCTCTGTATTCCTGGGCCTTATACAGGACTCCTCCACTTGGGCAGCAATTAGAGAGTTATAATTCATTCATGGGCAATAAAGTGACATTTACATTTCCTGTTTCTTATCTGAAAAGCAACTGAAATCTAGAGGGAATTTACAAGGCTTAATGGATATGACATTTCGCGGTATGGCAGATTGCATTACTGGCCTCAATTCTCCACCCCTTCCTGTACCTCCGCCCTTGGCCATGTGACTTTACAGTTCCTCCCACTTAAGGGGCAGAGAATAATTCCCCTCCCTTGAATCTGAGTTTGGCCATGTTTCTTGTTATGGCCCACGGAACACTACAGAAGTGACAGCACGCTAGTGGCAAGCCAAGATCAAAAGAGACCTTATATGTTTCCACTTACCTTTTTGCACCTATGCAATTGGCGTAAGCGTAGTTTCTACCACAGAGCTTCTCCTTTAGCTTGCACCCCAAAACAGCATGTGGAAATACCTGAGCCAGCCAGACCTGCAGCTTGAGCAAAGCACCCCAGCCAAGCCCAGTCAAGATCTGCCAACTCTAGCTCACCCATAAAAACATGAGCAAGCCCAGCTGAGTTCAGCAGAGCTACCCCAGCCAATCCATAGTAGTGAGAACTAGATAAATTCCTCTTCTTTGACGCTACTGAAATTTTCCGGTTGCTTCTTATATAGAATCATTGTGGCAGTAGCTAAATCATATAGGTAAACTGTATTCTTATTCACAAATATTCCTTCTTCACCCCCAGGCCTATATGTAGAATACGTTTCTGCCCATTGTCTTGGGCATGCAGTTTTTCAGTAGCATATCAAGGTATGAGCCATATGCCAGGACCCAGCAGAAACTATAATGTGCTAGTAGTGGTTTGGTTCCGTCTCATAAGATACTGGGACCTTAATAAAATCTTGGACTTCCAGCCTGATGACATGATTAGGTAAGACTTTTGGGGTATAATTCTTGTAAAGGGAGTGAGCATAATTTGTGTACATGTGACTAAAAGTATATTTTGTGTGTATAAGGTAGACTATGGTAGATTATACTATTATTTGCAAACATTCACTTATCTTTACCTTTTTTATTGGTCTTACAGTGACTTCTGGCCAATGAAAGGTTAGAAAACCTGATATATGACCAGCTCTAGCCGAAGTTTTAAGCAACTGCACAGTTCAGCTAAGCCTCTTGGGTTTCCACCCCGTCATGAGAATGTGTCCCAGATAAGGGCCTTTCTTAACTTGGATTCGCTAGAAACAAAATCTGAGAGGAAGAAGGTTTACGGAAAAATGCTCTTGAAAAAAACAGGTTTAAGGAAGTAAACAAAGCAAGAACAGGCAGAGGGGGACTGTGAAACTTAAAGTAGTTGCAATGGGGGCATCAGTTGGTCCTAAAGGGCTTTTGGTGCTGGGATGACCCTCCAGAGTTGTCCTAAATCAAGGCCAGGGGACCAGGTTTTGTTGCCCCTGTATCAGCCAGGCGCTGGCATGAGCCATCACCCAAGAAAAGGCACAGCCTTGGCTTGAGACAGTTCCCTGCACAAAAGGAAATTCCCAGGTGACGGATGAACTGGTGGGCCATCGGCAGCTGATATTCCAAGCAGACGTGGGTAGATATGTTGGCCCTAAATTGGTGGGCCTGGATGGAGCACTACAGTATCCACTACATGGCTGTGCCTTCAATCTGGACGCCAGGATGAAAAGTCACGCAGGGCAGGTGCACAGTCAGTCCACAGCATGGAAGGGAGCCAGGCTGTCCCAGAGTCAAGCCTCAGCTCACAGGTAATACAGGTGAGGAAAATCTGTTGTTAGAAGTCCCTGAGATTTTCAGATCATTTGTTACCCAAGAAAAGCTAACTAAAACATTTATAAAATAACAAAAAAGAGACAAGACCCCACATTTTTAAAATATTTATCTACATTTTAAAAAATATGCTTTTTAACTTCGAATGTGTGACTGCTGCAAAAATTACCCCCGAATTGAACCACTTAACCATATTTATTCGCTGATGATTATGCATTTGACCTGAGCTCAGCTGAGCAATTTGTTTGCAAGTTCTGCCTGGGGTCACTCATGTTATCTTAATCTTCTGACGACTTAATTGATCACTGACATGACTGACTACCAATTCTGGCTATTGACACTGTCTTTACCTGGCCTCTCCTGTCAAAAAGGCTTGTCTGGGCTTTACATGGTGGTCTCAGGAAGAGGGCAAGAATGGAATCTCAGTGTCTTGAGGCTGAGGCTCAGGATTCACAATCACACCACTTCACTTTGTCCACATTTTATAGCTCAAATTCCATAGGCTAGCCCAGATTCAAAGGGAAGGGAAATAGGTTCATTGCTTAAAGCAAAAAAAAAGCACGTCACTGTGCAGAGTACCAAGGACAGTATTCTTGCAGCCATCTTTGCAAACAGTCTCCCACAGGGCTGATGTGTGCTTTATCTTTTTCTAAGGTTATTTTTCTCTGATGGTCAAACTTGATATATTTTAGACTTGCCTTTCCCATCCCTGGGTGTTCGGGGTGGAACACCTGCAAACAAATATATGTAATATTTTCAATTAGAGACAACTGAAAACATTTACCCACTAGGGGTCAGTACAGAAGAGTCAATTCAAAAATATGACCCTAAAGCAAGAAAGAAAACTAAGAAAAAGAAGAGAAAGAGAAGAGAGATGAAAAAGAGGAGGAGGAAGAAGAAACTAACTTTAAATAACATGGGCATTTAATCCTATATAAAAGTGCAAACACCTCCCCATCATTTGATTTTATTCTCTTTGGCTTGAAAGCATACAAAATGGATATTTCTTACCCTATGAATTTATGATTTGGTATTAATCTATTCCATATTCTAATCTATGGCTTGGGTAATCTGTGTGTGGGGAGGATCAAAGTGGGTGAGAAGAATGACAAAGAAATAACCAGATTATTAATAAACAGATGTAAGAATTTTTTAAAAAATCAAGATTCAGGAGGAAAACCCCGTAAGAAATTTCTAGAAAAATGACAAAAGATATTTCCAAGCAAGTCGTAATGCAAAACCATTTACAGCAACAGACAATTAAGACCCTACTAGATTAAAAAGAAATAATGCCTATAAGTCTAGCATTTCGCATGATATGGAAATATGCCCTCCACATATAAGCATCTTCACAGAATATGTGGTTTGTTTCATGACATAACAAAACGCATATATTGAGACCCTTTTGTTATTTTTAAAAACATATTTCTACTAAATACTAGAGAACCAACTCCACAGGGGCAATTACTGGTTAATATTAGTGAAGGCTTGTCTGGGCTTCTTTACATGGTGGTCTCACCATAACAGTTCAGTAAATTAGAACTAAATATAAACGTTATATCTTGCCATTGCATATGAGAAACATTTCATTCAATGGTATGAAAAAGTGAGAAAGAGAGAAAATCTTTGACACACAAGGCTCAAATTTCCAAATTGCACAGATATACCCAGTTCTTAGTTGGTTTTACTTGGCAAAAAGAAAAAGTCCTAGTAAAGGGTCACTGAGAATAGTTGAGGAAAATGACAAACTGTCTAAAATATACAAATGTAAATGCCTTTGTAAGTATAGGGGATGGATAGGGGTAAGGGAGGTACCGTCTACTGTTGCATGCACCCGACTTTGGTACAACTGTGCCTTATCTGTATTCCAGAGCCTTCAGAATATCCATCAGAATTAGTAACAAGGAATGGTAATCAGCAACTTTCTGCTGCTTTACATTCACAGAGGCAGCCAGCCCAACTGAGTAGCAGCCATCAGATTAGATCACTAGCTACATTGTTCGGGTTGATTTTAATTGCCTGAAAAGGGTCATTACCGACTACTGCAATGTGTTAAGTTATTTTAAAGGGTAACTATTTCTATGTAAGAAATAATAATGGACTCTGATTCAGTTAGAAAGTACAAGAAAGTATTCAGCTGGGTCTTTGTCCTGGTGGCATAAAAATACTGTCCAAGTCTGATTACACTGATAAACAAACATCCTTACCTGCAGAACTCTTTAAAAGTAGTATGGAAAGTCAACACAGATTCCCAAACTGATGACCCCAGAGAACCACCCAAATGTCACATCCTGGTTTATAAAATGCCAAGATTTCCATTTCCATACCAACTTTTACATACAGGCAACTCCAAGGTAAAGAATTTCATGATATTTAAGAAGACAAATATTTGCATGGAAAAAGGTCTATGGAAGTGGAACTTTTGAAACCTCAAAGATACTTGCAAAAATATCACATCAGTGTATGATTACATGGAAACTGTAGCTCTCTGGATAGTTGTTCTTTAAATTAAAATTCTAGATACATGAATCTATATATGGGATAAAAGGCATAGAGGTATACACATATTCTTGCAATCAGGCTAAAAACATTGTGACACCAGAATAAGATCTGTTGTCTAGTTAAGAGTAATGCACCAGGATCAATTTCCTGGTTCCGGAATCATACAACAGCTATAAGCAATGTGACCATCAGGGGAAGCTGGGTGAAGGATATATAGCACTCTGTACTATCTTTGCAACTTCCTGTGAGTATAATTATTTCAAAACAAAAAGTTTTAAAATGCAGGTTACCAAGACTCACTCCCACAGGTAACTCAGAAAGTCCTGTAAGGGCCAAGGAATTTCCATGATTTCAACAGGACAGTTCATGTTTCTAGAAAGATCATTAATTGGGAAGCAGTGAAAGAAAAGTAGAGTATATTCAGCACTGTAAGAGGGGCTTTCTGTTTGACGGATGATTGGTGAGATTGGTTAATGTCCATAAGGCTTTCCTCCATTTTTAAGTAATTAGTTACCGTTTAGGAAGAAGTGCTTTTGATTTGTTGTGATGCAGTCATTTAGTTCTTTCTTTCTTATGCCAATGTTTTACTCTAATAGAATAATGAAATTTGAGGATTCCAAATTACCCCCCTTGCACTAAAAAAAAAACAATTACACCAAGGACCAATCCTTGGTACTGGCAACCTTTTAGCTTATGCTTTTTTTTTTTTTTTTTTTTAATTTTTAGTTGCATTGTGTCTTCCACGCTGTGCATGGGCTTTCTCTAGTTGAGGCGATCGGGGGCTACTCTTCTTTGCGGAGCACAGGCTCTAGGTGCATGGGCTTCAGTCGTTGTGGCACACAGGCTCAGTAGTTGTGGCTCACGGGCTCTAGAGCGCAGGCTCAGTAGTTGTGGTGCATGCGGCATGTGGGATCTTCCCGGACCAGGGCTCGAACCTGTGTCCCCTGCATTGGGAGGCGGATTCTTAACCACTGCACCAGCAAAGAAGTCCCTAGCTTATGCTTCTTCTAGGGCATAGGTCTGTCAGAGAATTTTCTAAATTCAGACCATATCAAGATATTCATCTATTGTCAATGAATGACTTGTCACCCAGAAACTGTGCAAGATAAAATAAAACTCTTTAAATATACACTAAAATAATTTTAAGTCCAAAGAAAGATGCCCTAATATAACTATAGTAGAATCTATCTTTCTTTCATTCCACAAATATTTACCAAAATCCTAATAAGTGTGTTCCACTCCACCCACAGACTATCAGGAAAGGCAGATATTAAACTAATGTACAGTGTTAATTAAACTCTAATCCATTCTCCCTCTAAAGAAGAACATTTTAAAACACAGGTGAAAGCAGACAGTATGGGGCTCAAATCTAGTCTGGGAGGGAGAGTAAAGACTTCTTGGAGGAACAGATGGATGGGTATCACTGGGCAAATGGTAGGATTAAAAGTAAAGAGCTTTCCTGGCAGAAGTAACAGTGAATTGAGGTAGACATGAGCTGAGACAGGAATGAGGGGCTTGGGGTGGAACCCATGGGTGCAGGGACCGTGAAGCCATAAGTGTTACACTGAATCGTAAGGGAAGTTAAAGACGGCGCCTGTAGTTGGAACACTCTATATGGAGGAGAATGAGGGGAAGAAGTCTCACGTAGACAGGCTGCATCAGTGGCAGTTTTTCTCTCGGCAGTGGGTGTCCAATGACAAGATGGATTAATATAGCACCATGTGTTGGAAAGACTGGAGCAAGAAAGGGAGTGTGGGGAGGAGGGTCATTTCTTAAGCTACTGCATTTAGGTAAGAAGTGTAAAGGGAATAAAGTGCTTGAATCCTAAGCTGGTGCACAATAACCCAAATAAAAGTTCTTGTACTTTTAATCAGTTGACTGTTCACAGAACAAAGGAAGAGGATGGTGCTAAAGACCGCTGGTGTCACCTGCCCTGAAGACCACAATGAGAATCAAAGAAAGAAGAGATCATCTAAACTGGAACCAGCCTGGGAAGAAAAATGATCAATTCCATTTTGACAAAATCAGTCTGAAGTAGCAGATATTCTACAGATCTAAGAGACTGTGGGCGAAGCCACAGAAAGAACCCTTTGAAAGCCAGGTGCAGACTTCTGTTGAACAGGGACATTCCTGACAGAATCTTTGGTCACAGGGGTGCCCAGTCACATGCTTCAAACTCAGCACCCCCAAAAGCACAATTCTCATGCGTGGATCAAACTCCACTGTGAGCCAGGTACTGTGATAGGAGCTGCTTTGCAGTAGCGAGTAAAACAGATGTGGTAACTGCTTACGAGACGGCTTACAGAACAGTCAACAAGGAATCAGGTAAGGAAATAGTTCCAAGTTATGATAAGGAGGAATATTATCAGAAAGTTAAGGAGGACATGAACAGAAAGAGCGTAACAGAGGTGCCCTAATTTAGAGGAGGAAGGATATGAAAGAGAGCCCTCTCTTAGTAACTGATATTTAAACTGTGAGCTAAGAAGCAATGAACACTAGTCAGAATTTGTAATGTGTGTGCCTCTGTGTGTGCGTGCGTGAACGCACGCACACACACAAGCATGTTTTGTGTGTTTGGGGCTAAAGGCTACGGGGAGCTACCAGGCAAAGGAAGAGAAGAAGCCCTAAGGTAGGAAGGAGGTCAACAAAACCACAGACATAAAAAAAAAAGCCTACTAAGTTCTTATTCCCAAAAGCATGGGAGGAGATGATGCTGGAGGGATAAGGCAGTGTTTAAATCCTACATCGCTCTCTAGGTAATACTGAATAGTTCTGAATGCAGCAGAAAGCTACCTAAGTGCTTGAAGGAGAGGAGTACTAAATTTAACTAAATTAAAAAAAAAAAAAAAAAGAAAGAAAGAAGAATACTGCCCTGACTGCTGTGCAGAGAATGATTTGGGGAAAGAAGTAAGAAAGGCAGGGAAGCCAGTGCAGTTGTCCCAGGAGAGAAGATGGTGACCTGGAGTAGGATGATGTGAGTGGACGTGGACGTGGAGGGAAGTGGGCCAACTGAAGAAATATTCCAGAGTCAGAATCAAAAGGACACGAGAACTGAGTCGCACTAGTTCCCAAAATAAGATTTTCTGAAGTACTGCAATGATCCCAAGAATTCTTTCTCCTATTAAAAATAGTATACTGTCAGGCTTATTTATCAGAAATATAATCAAATTGCTTTTAGAATTACATAACATTTCAAAGGCATTAAAAATCAAGAGATTTAGAAAAACAAATGGGACAAAGTTGTTCTGTTTTAGAACATAGAAAATTTATAGTCTGAGTTCTAAAGGCACCTAAGAGAGTGCTATGGAATTGCTGTAACATATATAATCTATTTCTTAAAATGTCAATATGTCTGCAATAAGGAACATGCATACCTTGTGAATTATTTTATCCTACTTAATAAAAGTCATTTTTTCCTCACTTTTTTGCAAGGCACTTTCTTGCACAGTAAAGATTCTACAAATATTTACATTCCAAGTAGCAGAGCTGTTTGAGATGCAGTAAAGTTCTGCCAGCACTTCTATTACAAAGCCTTATTTCTTATTTACAACATGCACATAAAAAGGGGGGAAATAAAACCATACTATGGATTGAAACTTGGCATACAAAGTTTCGACAAGAAAGTACATTTCTAGCGCAGCAAGTTTTCAAAAAGAATGTTCCATAGTGTTTAGGAGATAGACTAAGCCATGGTGGGGAAGGGGAATGGGGGGGGAGGACACTTGGGGGTGTCCTTTACAAAAACCATTTAGCACATGTGATCCGATTCTGAATTTTTTATACAAATTAGATCTGAGACTAAGATCTGTAACCCATCAATTTTAAAGCAATATTCTATCTTAAAATACTCTGTGGCTCCAACATGCTAATTACTGCCAAATATCTTTGCGAAAAGGGTATTATCCAATGCATTATTATCAAGCATAAGAAAGGAAGTAGTCCACCAGCATTAAGTGATTAATAAATGCTTATTAAAACCATGGGAGCACTTCAGAGATGCCCACCTTCAAAGAGACAAAGTAACTCCCTAAGATCAGAAGCCTTATTAAAGATGGACTGGTGGGGATCATTAAATCAGAGACGGCAAGCAAACATGCACAGCATCTATAAATCCTCCTGCCATCTGAATATCTCCCAATGCATAAAATTAACATTATTTTACTGCTAACAACTTACTAACTGGTGACTGGAAAACACAGAACATTGAACCAGTCATACGATTCTCTGGTGGCACTGCAACAATATAGTGAACTATACATAGATCTGGCAGTTTGAAAGGGGCACTTATATACTATTTCAGCACAAAACATATTAAGAGTTAATGAGAACTTCAAGTTGGACACTTAAATTACATAGTTAAAACAAAGCTGGAAGATGTGTACTGAATGCATGAGAAGGAGTTAGGAACTTACAAAAGAGAAAGACACTTCGCCGGCAGAGTGAAGAGGCTACTAGTTTGTAATAACTAGGCATAGATGAAATGTGACAGTGATAAAATTGAACATAAATCAGCAACGGAAAGGCTGCAGCTTGTTGTCCGCAGCTAATCTTCTGCTCCAGTTGAAACTGCTCAGCACTTTGGTCCTATTAAATGTTTTGTTCCATTTTAAGGAACACTTGGGCTACCCAGTTGTGGTGTGAAGGATATTTAAAAATTAGAGTTCTCCTGGAGAAATGAACTTAATGCCTTCATGTCTTCCGGCTGACCTTAATGACATCCAGATAGCGAATAGGACATGGGGCTGAATGTTATTGTCTGAGGCAGCCACTGCCTGAATCTACTCCCCTGCAGATCAATTAGCCATTCAGTGCCTCCGATATCCCATGTTTAGATAGGAGGGCCACACATATGTATTCAACCTCACCTTTCATGTAAAAAAAAAAAAAAAAAAAAAGTGCAGCAATTTGCTCTATGTCCCTGGTGGATATGGATCCTTTCCAGGGTCCTCAAACCACATGTTGACTCTCAAATGACTTCAAGCAAGCATTCAAAGATCAGCAATTCCTGAAGCCACTATTTTTATAATTGGCACAGTCTTTCCATTAAGGAGGCTGAACCCAATCAGACATCTTTTATGAACAACATTTACAAGAACCTATCTTACTGTACTCAGTAACTGGCACATATTAGGCATTTTGCTAACATTGCCCAAATGGGTATGAATATTAACCGGCAGACAACTTCCTCTCTAGTACCATGGCTCACAAAGGGTTAAAACCACAGACACAGATACCAGGTTACAGCAGCCAAAGTCCTATGACTGTTAGTAAACACAGCTAACAAGGCAAAAGTAACACATTTGACTTCAATATTGAGAGGCAATAGCTCTTTCAAAGGCAATTACTCCTTTCAATCTCTGAAGGGCTCTGAATCATTGTTCTGATTAATTCCTGTTTTTAATCTATTAACAGATCAGAATTCTTTTTCAACTGGTGTGATATTCATCTCTGTGGGGAGATGGCAAACAGATGTGGGCAGACAGAAACCACAGCACAGCGGTCCTACTTTTTTTTTCCCAGTTATTCTTGCTTAATCATTTTAAAATTATTTCTAGATTTACCTACTCACTGTATGAGCTGGGGCTTCTGACCTCCCTCCTGCACATGACACAACTCCTGTCTGTTGCTTTCTCTAGCTCTGTTTCCCCACATCTTGGTTTGAGATGAACAGGCTGGCCACCCCTTTCCCAGAACTCTGTCTGTTCCCCTCCCTTCGGCTCAGAACGGAGATTTCCTCTCCTCCCCATACCGGTCACCGTTTGTTATTAAATCATTCCTCTGGGCGCATCTCCCTGCTGTAAATCAATACGCAAATGCAATACAGGAAAGGACACAAGGACTGGCGAGCCGTGCGGAGCTTTGCACAAGCAGAGCCCAGAAGCTGTTCATTTCAAACAAACCAAAAAAAAAAAAAAAAGAAAAGAAAAATCCCCCAAGGTGCTGTGATTTGGAGTGCCCAGTTGGCACTTCCTGGTTTTCTGATCTCGACCTCTCAACATTCTGGTACCTGCTTGGTTAGGTTTGCAGGGCTCCTTAGAGAACGGAGAAGCAGCCAAGAACAGGGGCCGATCTCAATTAAACTGGATCACAGCCCATCAGAGAAAACCTGTCAAATAAACGCGACGGGGCATTCCATCCAAGACTGCAGATTTGAAAGTGGAAAGAAAATGCATCTCGGCAAACTTGACCGCTAATGGAAGCATCCTCCACCCTGGCTTCCTTAGAGCTGGAGGCCAGGAAGGGGGTTTCTGGCAAAAAATTATCTCATTTCCATCCTCTGCACCATGGACCTGGGATTCTTCCTCTGCACCCTTACAGTGAACAACTTTTTTTTTTTCCCCCAACTTTCCCTGGCCAAATCCGCTGAGATAAGGACAAGCCAGGGGAACCCACCTCGCATTACCCCACGCTCGTGCCCAAGTTGCGGAGTCTTCCCATCAGAAAACCAATCCTCTACCGAGAAGGAGGAAAATAATCTCCCCCAAGCAAAACAGCCAGGAGAGGCAGCCTTTATTCTCGACCCATCGAGTGTATTACCCCGCAAACAAACTTTGGGGCTGAGGAGCCGTGAAGCCAGGGCGGAAAGTTTGCCTCAGCATTTGGCTCATCCCAGTACCCGGGCCGGCGAGAGGAGCCGGGCATGCCCAACCTACCTGGTCCCTGCAGCTAGCTCATCAGATGCCAGTTCCGCCGGCCGGTCAGCCGCCGGTCGCCGGGGCTCGCTGGGCAGCCGTGCGCGCCCACGCGAGACGCCGCCGCCGCAGCCTCCCGTTCCGCGCCGTTCCCGGCCGAGCCCGCGGCGCCCGCCTGCCAGCCGCCACCGCCGCTGCGCGCCAGGCTGCTGTGGCCGCTGCTGGCGCCAAGCGAGCGGTGTCTGCGCTTCCGCCGCTCCGGCGCGGGCACGGGGAAGAGGGGAGAGGGGCGGACGGGAGGGGAGAGGCGCGGGCGGGAGGGGCGGGGAGCGCGGCGGAGCAGCCAACGGGGTCCCGCGCCTCGCGCCGCCCGCGTACCCGCCCCCGCCAACCCGCGCTTCCGCGCCCCTGCGCCCGGCAGGACCTCGCGTCGCCCTGCGCTCAGGCAGCGTGCGCCCACGTGCGTTCGGCCTCCGCAGGGCCCTGGGCGCGGTTCCAGAGGGGTGCGGCGGTCAGCGTATCACCGCTGGGTGGCCTTGTGCGCGCACAGTCGGGCCCCGGGGAGCACGGGTTAAAGGTAGGAGTTCCACTTCTAGGAAAACCTCCTACAGCTGCTCTCCCACAAGTGCGCAAAGATGGGCAATTTTAGTACTAAAGCCTATATTTATTAAGGGTACCCTACGTACCAGGTAGCGGATTGCGCAATTTAAGTGAATTAGTTCTTGGTTGTTCCCCGAACACCCCTGGGTCTATTATTACTCCCTGATTTAGTGATGAGGAAATTAACTTGC
Source organism: Phocoena sinus (assembly GCF_008692025.1). Lineage (NCBI taxonomy): Eukaryota > Metazoa > Chordata > Mammalia > Artiodactyla > Phocoenidae > Phocoena > Phocoena sinus. The sequence goes on along the minus strand of NC_045773.1, from coordinate 16,169,441 downwards.
CTAAGGCTGAAATGAGTTAGTTATGAGAATAATCACTAATTTTTTTTTGTCTTTTTACAAGGACCCTATAAGGTAGATCTTATCGCCTTTATTGTCTTAAATACATACAGACAGTGTTTGGTTGGACAACCTAGGCTTGAATGAAAGCCTGCTAATTAAAAGAACAGCTAATTAAAGTATAGTGGAGACATAGGATGGAATATAATGCAGCCACCTACAGAGAGGGAAGTACATCTACTAGTATTGGCATGAAATGACCTTCAAGAGGTATTACTAGGAGGAAGAAGTTTCAGGAAAAGTATTTTCAGTTTTTTGCTTATATACATGTGCGTGTGCATGTTTATGCATTCACCATTTCTAGAAGGATGACCCAGGATATTGTTAACAGTAGTCCTTGTGAATAAAACTGAAATTGGGGCTGAATTTTATAACTCTTCGACATTGTTTTTAAAGTGTAGCATAAATTTACTTTCTCTTTATAGAAAAAAAATATCTACTCCTGTTTGTTTAATTAGACTTAAGCGTTTCCAGCCCTGTCCCCTCTTCTCTCCTTTCCTCTCTCTGATTCCTACTGTCAGAGGGACACAACCGCTCATCAAGGGCAGCAGCCAGGGCCAAAAAGACCTGAGAGGGCTTTTAAGGGAAATAGCTGTTTGGCTCCTCTATCTCATTTTTGCACATTTCTCCCAGGAATAAGTGCTCCTGTTTAGTCCCCTGCAACTCAGAATGGAATTTGAACTTTTGGAAAACTCTCCTTCAGGGGGCTTAAAAGATAACAGGTAGAAAACCCAGGTCAGTAAGATGCAGAGCACTGCTGCCTACACTGAAGCCCACATGCAGGGCCCCAGTCCTTCTTGCTGGCGGAAAGAAAACTGCTTCAAAGGGTCCAGTGAGGTGGGGTTTCCCCCAGAGTTGTTTCGGCAGTGATGTCTCCTTTCCCCTTGAGCACACAGCAGGGTCCTGGGATACACTGGGTAACTTTGTCTGGTCTTGGCCACTTTTATCCTATCTCTCACTTTATCAGGAAAACTGTTCTTCCCTGTCAAAGTAATGGCTGGATTAAAAAAAAAAAAAGATGGGGTTATTTATGTTTCAAAAGAGGGGAAGCAAGGATAGATGGAGCTCACTACTATAAATAAAAATAATGTGCTTTTTCCTGTGAGAATTAAATTGCAGTAAATTTGGGCTCCTTAAGGTCTCTCTACTTAGCAAAAGAAAAAAATAGAACAGGTACAGAACTGTGGTTTATGGTCGTTTCAGTTGTTATTGGTTACTGTAAATAATCTTTTTGCTTGCAATCTGGCAATGTGTTGGCAAACCCCCTGAGTGTGACAGAATGTTTTATTGGGTAGAACTGGTGTATTCTGGAAGGAACTGAGAAAACTTTCCATGCAAATTATGCTCATGCCTTGCACCTAGCAGGTGCAATTACTGCCAGGCCCACATCCATCACAGGAGTGCCTCTTCTCTTAATATTTTCAAGTCGATGTCTCATAATGCATTTTCCTTCTAATACATACATAAACATAGACCCTATGTAATGGGAAGGGAAAGAGCATTTTTATCAAGGAGGAGGAGCTTTCCCCAGGCAGCAAAATGACGGGAAAAAGACAGAAGAGAAGTTGCTTTAAATTAGAGGGAGAGAAATCTAAACCTGAACCCCCCACTGCCGTCTCCAAATAATTAGTCATTTCCAAGCTCAGATTACGTTCGTTGCCTGTGCTGGTGAAAGCTGGTTAGCGCTGGAAAGGAATTTAATGAAATTTCGAATCTATGGTCGCAGCAGAAGGGAGGACATCCTAAATTTGCAGGAGTAATGATGACCATTTCGTGTGAGCCACAGTTTCATAGTCACAAGAGGTAAGAGGTGTATAAATATATGTATATAAGGAGATATGCATCATTTTATTTCCTCCCTTTGCTCAAAATGTAAAGCATAATTTGAGTCAACTGAAGACCTGATATTTACCAGAAGTTGATACACAAGAGCAGGTTTAAATAAAATTTCCATCCAATTTCTGGGCCGGAAGCCCAGGAAATTAAAAAAAAGAAAAATTAAAGGCACATGTGGGTCTTCTCAGTGTGAATGCCGGATGGAGTTTTTATTGAATTTGGCCTCAACTGATTGTAGCATTATAAGCAATTCTGCAGTTAAGTTTCAGCAGCCATTTAGATGGTAAATCCTTTTTTTAGGGTATTATAACTACGAATAATAACTTCCTTTTTATATGGCACCTTTTATAACAAAGCTCTTTAAAGTGTGAGATTATCTTCCCATTATTAAGATACCCCATCTGTGTTGGAATATAAAAGCTATTTCATGCCACTGACACCACATAACAGTTATTTGTTTGCCTGTTTCTTGTGTAGCAGAAGGAAATGAAGAAAAATATCTACTAAACCCACAGACTGACATTCTTCGGTAAAAGTATAAATTGGAATGTAGCCAAGTTACTAAGTTAAACATACCTATTTCTATACAAAGAGGTGAGGAGTCTTTTAGTTTCCATGGGTGGAAAGATAAGTCCTATGGACTTTGCCATGTTACTGTCCCCAAGTACATATCTAGATGTAAAGATTATATTACTGAGTATACAGAATTGTTGTCTCTAGTGCTGGGGTGGGTGGTTCTGAGAGGTTCCTTGAGTCAGGTTAAAGAGCAGTAGTAAGTTTTCAGCATCCCAATGGGAGTAAAAATTAAAGTTGTTACAGTAACTGGATAACAGAGGCAAAAAATCTTCCATGAAACTTTCACCTTAAATGTTTGTCCATTGAATACCCTTATTCAAGCAAGTTCTCCATTTTTCTGGTAAGAGGGTCAAATTGGAGGATTCTGGAAACATGAATGCATGTAAAATGCTTAGCACTGTGCCTGGAACTTAGCTCTGGGTGTTAATCAAATATAACTAATTAACGTATCTTACTCACTTGTTTTCTCCTCTAAAGGTGATTGCCAAACTTTCTGTCTGTAATAGCTCTGCTGTCATTCTCTTTATGTCACAGAACATATCCCTGTGTGACCCTATTTTTTACATGTTTTTTGTTGCCAGAATCCCTCACTAGAATGCAAGCTGCATGAAAGTGTGGTCTTTTATTTGTCTGTTTACTGTGGCATTCACAGCCCCCAGCACATATCTGACCCACACATGATTCAGATTCCGTAAATGTTCATTTAATGATTGAAAGAGTTTCCAGTGTGCCAGGCATTGTACTCATTGCTTATACCCAGTACTTTGCAACCCTTAAAACAACCCCAGCAGGTAACTATTGTTTTACTGTCTTTTACAGATGAAGGAACTAAGACACATAAAAGTGAACTCATGTATTTGGAAGCTCTCTGTTTGAAGATTACACAAGCTATAAGTAGCAAGGCTTGGCCTCGAATTGTGGGGTCCAATGCCAGACTCTCTGCTTTCTGTGCATCCCTGTGAGTTTAAGTGGACTTTGCTACCCATTCAGTCCAACACTTGTAAAACTCTAATATGCCTGCAACTGGGAATCTGGTTAAAATGCAGATTCTGATTTAGCAGGTCTGGGGTGATGCCTGAGACTCTGAATTTCTACCAGGCTCCCAAACGATGCATGGAGCTGTTGGTCCAGAGACCAGACTTCAAAGAGCTAGGTTTTCATGTTAACATATAATCCAGTTGGCCCATCCCAAATTTTAGGGATGGAAATTAATGGAGGTTAAAAAGCAATATTGGAATTACTTAAATAGTTATGAAATCATAGAGTTTGACTTAGAATTATTTCTTCTAGGTTTACAGTGACTAGTCCAAAGTAAAATCTCAACGAATATTAATTTCCTATACAGAAGAAGAAACTGAGGCACAGAAAGGTTATGTAACTTTTCCCAGTTCACTGGTGGCAAAGCTGAGATAGTGACCACCTGATACCTGTGCTCTTTTTGATCAGAAAGCGCTGACGCCTCTTGATCAGTTTTTTTTTTTTTTTTTTTTTTTTTGCGGTATGCAGGCCTCCCACTGCTGTGGCCTCTCCCATTGTGGAGCACAGGCTCAGGGGCCATGGCTCACGGGCCCAGCCGCTCTGCAGCATGTGGGATCTTCCCGGACCGGGGCACGAACCTGTGTCCCCTGCATCGGCAGGCGGACTCTCAACCACTGCGCCACCAGGGAAGCCCTGATCAGTTTTTTAAAAGTAGATTTCCTGGAAATTTGAAATGGCAACAGACTGACAAGGTTAAGAGAGTTGGTAAAGAGGGTGTGCACAGATGTACTTGGCGGTTGCACTTTCGTAGGGATGAAGTTGTTGCACCCTGAGGAAGAAATGAGGGCACCTGAAGTTCAGAGCTCCTGAATTGAAAACCTATTACACAGCATGCTGAAGACTGCTATATATAAGAGCCCTTCCCCCTAATGTATGTTACTATACACAACCAATGTAAGTTTCCCATTTAGTAACTCTATTTATGGGATTTTTTTCTCCAATATTAATGGGAATAACACTGTCTTTCCTATTTAAATATGACCATGTTTTGAAAAACAGGTTATGTACATATGTCACTTCATTGAAAATATGGGCTCTTGCCCAAAGTAACTTGCCTTTTATTTACCTCATCATCTTTTTTACTGTGGGTTTTAATAAGTATTTTATTGGTTTGTCTGTCTAAAGTGTTTTCCCCAAGACTGCCAATATTTCTTGGAATAAAAATGAAGATTTTTTTCATACGCTGAAATGCAGAAAAACATCCTTTATGTATTTATATTTTCATTCTGCTCATATTATTATGATGCAAATTTTTCGACAGTAATAAATATATTGATGTTAAAACTGGGCTTCTGCTCTATGTGTATCTTTGACCTGCTTTTATATCTAAAAAATCTTAGCTGATATGGTGAAACACAGGGCGTTTTTCTAAACTTAAGGTGAAATAAAGTTCTTCACAGGGGAGTTTGAGAATGAAGAACAAAAACTGTTTCTTTATGAATAGACGATGACTGTTATTAGCCAGAAAAGTATCTTGGATGAGGGATAAAGAATGAAAACAAAGATTGTTTTAGTCAGCTCTGCCTCCTAGAACAAATTACCATAGACTGGCTGGCCTACACCACAAACATTTATTTCTCACACTTCTGGAGGCTGGAAATCCAAGATGAGGGTGCCAGCATGGCTGGGTTCTGGTAAAAGCCCTCTTACTGGTTTGTAGATGGTGGCTTCTTTTTGTATCCTCACATGGCAGAGAGCAGATAGAGAGAAAGAGGTGGGGGAGGAGAGAGAGAGTGTGTTTTCTGGTCTCTTCTTATAAGGGCACAAATCCCATTCATGAGTCCTCCACCCTCATGATCTAAGTACTTCCCAAAGGCTCTACCTTTTAATATTGTCAAGTTTTTAATATAATAGCCAGTTATTTTACCAGCAAAAGTGAGTTTATGCAGAAATAGAGGAATTGCAGTTCGGGATACCCAGACTATGGTGGATCATAGGCAAATCCAGGGAACAAGGAAGGGGAACTTGCTTTAATAAGGAATTGTTTTTTTGTGGGGGGGCGGGGAGGTGGTTTGGAAGGGGCTGTAATAACCAAAGAGTCCACTGGAGGAAGCTGGGAGTACAAAGTATGGAGGCTTCTCATTGGTTGAGCTGCTACGGTCTGATGGGCTGGGCTGTCTAAGGGCAGAGTTACATTTTCTCCTCCCTGCTAGATAGTAAAGTAGACAACCCCTTCCTCCCTGAGATGTAGGCATGTGTCTTTTCCTATTTGTAGTAAATGACCACGCATGGCAGGCATGAGAGCTCCCCCTATAAACCTGCACAGACTCCAATTTTAGCTGAGGTTTCTTTAATTCATTCCACAGTACTGTCACATTGGGGGTTAGGATTTCAACATATGAATTTTGGGGGGACACAAACATTCAGTCCATAACAATGACACAAAGTAAGTTGAGGTAAATCTATGCTAGGTAGAAACCATCGTACAGAAGACCAAGAGACAAGAACGAACAAGTTTGTGTTGATCTAGTTGCTATCATCAGCTCCTAATGAGCTTACAGGGTAGTATGGTGAATAGTATTTTGACAACATTTATAGGCATCTGTATGAAGTGGGTCTTTTAGGCTCTGAAAAAAGAAATGTAAGAAATTGTTTTACATTTCAGCCAGTTTACCCCAGTGAAGTGCTTTTTCTTTAATAATTTAATATAACATTAAGTTTTCTATTTCCACTATTTACTAATAATTGGGCAGTGTCTTGGAGAAGGAATAATTTCCACACCTAGTCACAACTGGCCAAAACGCAAGGAAACCTTTCCTTCCTCCAGAGTTTGGAGGAAAAGCAGCTGATTTCTAAGGTTCTGATGACCACTTTTGGACCCCTCACAGGGCCCAACACACAGCATGCATTAAAATGTTCACTGGGGCTTCCCTGGTGGCGCAGTGGTTGAGAGTCCGCCTGCCGATGCAGGGGACACTGGTTCGTGTCCCGGTCCGGGAAGATCCCACATGCCGCGGAGCTGCTGGGCCCATGCGCCATGGCCACTGAGCCTGCGCGTCCGGAGCCTGTGCTCCGCAATGGGAGAGGCCACAACAGTGAGAGGCCCGCATACCGCAAAAAAAATAATAAATAAATAAATAAATAAATAAAATGTTCACTGAATGAACGTGTGTCAAGTGGTAAATTTCTAAAATTCTTTTTGATTACATGCCATTTATTTTGATCACCTACTTTCAATTATTTTTCATTTTTGTCAATATGATTAAAGGAAAGAGATTTTTCTCATTGAAATGCACACACTTCATTATGCTAAAATATCCTTTCGAGAAACTGACAACTAGAATCCTTTATTCTAGTGGTTCTGACACTTTTGCCTCACGTTAGAATCACTTGGGAGAGTTAAAAAAATCTGGGTGCCCTGGTTTTACCTCTTCCTGATTAGTTCGGAATCTCTGGGATGCAATACCCAGGTATCAGTATTTTTTAACTGCCCATGTAATTCTAGTATGAAGATAAGTTTGAGAAGCACTGTGGGTTGAAATGTGTCCCCTCAAAAGAGATGTTGAAGTCCTAACCCCAGGTACCTGTGAATGTGACTTTATTTGGAAATCAGTTTTCTGTAGATGGAATTAGTTACATTAAGGGAAGGTTTTACAGAATTGGAGTGGGCCCTAATCCAATGACTGGTGTCCTTTTATAAGGAGGGGAAGTTGGACATACGGAGAGCAGAGAACGCCCTGAAAAGACACAGAGAGAGGCACAGAGGGAAGACAGCCATGCAAGGTGGAGGCTGAGGCTGGCATTGTACAGCTGTAAGCCAAGAAACACCAAGGATTTCCAGAAATCTCAAGAAGCCAGAAGAGAAGCATGGAACAGTTGCTCCCTCTGAGCCGCCAAGAAGGGAGCCATCCTGTTGATAACATGACTTTGCACAGCTGGCCTCCTGAACTGTGAGAGAGTAAATTTTTATTGTTTTAAGCTACTGAGGGGGACTTCCCTGGTGGCACAGTGGTTAAGAATCCGCCTGCTAATGCAGGAGACACGGGTTGGAGGCCTGGTCCAGAAAGATCCCACATGCTGGGGAGCAACTAAGCCCGTGAGCCACAACTACTGAGCCTGCGCTCTAGAGCCCGCGAGCCACAACTACTGAGCCCACACGCCTACAGCCCATGCTCCACAACAAGAGAAGCCACCGCAATGAGAAGCCCACCCACCACAATGAAGAGTAGCCCCCGCTCGCTGCAACTGGAGAAAGCCCGCACACAGCAACAAAGACCCAACACAGCCAAAAATAAATAAATTTATTTTAAAAAAATAGCTACTGAGGTTATAATAATTTGTTACTGCAGCCCTAGCAAATGAATACAGCGCTTCTTAGTGGATCCAAGGAGTAGGCTGAACAGCAGTTTGTAATTCCTCCTTTTCATCTCATTTATTCAGCTAGCTGAATTGGTGGGTGGGTTCTAAATTAATAGCCATTTTCACTGACTATGCCAGAGCAAATAATTCTGCCTCCTTCCATTCCTCCCTCTGCCCCACCTTGGTCATTAAGCCAGGCAGAAAAATTCAAAGCACTTATTTGGATGAAACATTTCTTTGGGTCATTATAGTTTTAAGGATTAGACTTTGCCACTTGTTAGTCCAAGCATTTGTTTGCTTACATTCTTTCTATCATGGTCCATAAAATACTGAGTCACATTACTCCAGTATTTTCTCTTTTAGGCAAGTTCAATTGCTGCAGGATTCAATCACTATAATCAAAATATTTTTTTTGCAGTACGGGGGTCTCTCACTGCTGTGGCCTCTCCCGTTGCGGAGCACAGGCTCCGGACACACAGGCTCAGCGGCCATGGCTCACGGGCCCAGCCGCTCCGCCGCATGTGGGATCCTCCCGGACCGGGGCACAAACCCGCGTCCCCTGCATCGGCAGGCGGACTCTCAACCACTGCGCTACCAGGGAAGCCCCTAAAACATTTTATACTTGAAAACAATGAAAGGAAGAGGTGACTTTCTTTTTCTTCACTCTTTCTGTCAAGGTGATAAGTTCCCAACTATATTTTCCCATAAAACAATCTCTTCCAATTGTTTCTTCAGTATTTATGAAATGTTCCTACACTACAAACTATTTTAAAAATGAGATTCAAAGAGACTTTAGGTGACTCTTAATCATTTTCAAACTATTATCACAATTATCACAATCGCTGGGAAGACAAGTATAGGCATGATTTGGACATAGATGCAAACAACCTAGTAATGAAAAGCTGAGGAAGCCACCCTCTTCCCAGTGAGCCATTTTAGATGATAAAATAAGTAACTGCAGTGTGATTCTCCAGTTAACGAGGATATTCTGGTTATAGCATGAATGTGTGTGAAACTCCAGAGCAGGTCTAGAAGTTTATAAATTATAATCCCCAATATGACTGTTGTGTATCTGACACCCCAGCTAACACAAATTAGACCCACAAATGCAGATGTGCAAATACTAAAGCATCGGGAAGGTTATCAAGTGAGATGTTTTTTGACAGTTAAAATCACAAAACAGAGGTAACCTAACAATTAAGGGTTAGTGAGTCACATGAATAGAAATATCACTGGTGGAGAGAGAGGGCTTCTAACTTCTGTTAGCAAAGGTTGCTAGTTTCTAGAAATAAGCATTATGGGTATTTTGGCTAGTCCTATTTTGACCACTAGGCAAATACCTTTGGGGCTATTTCTGGCTTTTACATCCTCAGGATTCTTAGCAGGGAAAACACACATAATAAAAGGAAGGTGGTGGATTACAATAATACTACCCAGATGATTGGAGAGGAAAGATCTCTCCCCCTATGGACAGCCAGTATTTTATACACAACTAATGGCGGGCGACATAATTTGTGGCATAATTTCAGTGTGAAATGAAAATGTGGGACCCCTTGCTCGAAACACAGGAAAAAAGTGTTGTCTATAAATGTAGCTTTTTTCTTTTTCCCACAGTTGATCTCTCTTGAGTTGTCGTGATGTTCTTTATTTTCTGTTTAATGTCATTCTAAATAAAGGAGAATTAAAAATGTTAATTTTTAGCAAGAATTTTACCATGCATATTTATGTTGTGCAATGCCAGTTTTAAATGCAAGTATAAGAGCATTTAACTCATATGTGGTATCACCGAAATTATACAATTTGTGTTTTGTAGCTTTTACATGCATATGTATTTTGTTCTTCCCAGAACAATGGAAAGGCTGGACAAAGCTAACTCAGCTGTTGTTATTTTATCTGATATGCAAAACTCTCTATTTTCTGCTTATTGATGAATGAGGAAGGATTGAAAGAAAAGGATGCGTGGGTTGCTTTATCTTTCACTTTCCTCCTGTGCCATAATTTTCACATTTGTGAAAATTGTCTAGTACAGGGAATAATAGCAAATAAGAAAGGATAAATAGTGTTCTTTGGTTGTTAGGATTTCTCAGGATGCCATTGCTCTTTTTCTGCATTGGAAGCAAAATTCTGATTCCGATGGAAAATGTGGCCTCTCAGGGCTATCAGCACCTTGCCTACTCAGTTGTGGATGTAACTAGCCTACTTTTTACTTTAAGTTTGATTCTTGCTGAATTCCCAGGCATGGTGAGCGTACCAGCAGTCTGTGACTATGCGCCTTCAAGAACACTTGTGAATGGCACAACAAGGACTGTCGACGCCGGGATTGCACGCATTTCCTCTGCACAAGCACATATTCTGTTGTCCAGTGGATTTCATTAACAAAACACAAGTCCAAAGACAAAATTATTAAGAATTTCAAGGTAGCCACAACATAGTGTTAAACCAAGAGCAGGGCAACCGCATGGGTCACGCCACCATGAAGCCCCCTGGCAAAGCTGTTGTAAGCCTATAACTGTAGTTTTCAAATTCAACTCTGCCCTCCCACTAGCATAAAAATGTCTTGGATTTGTATGTAGGTTTTCAGGTGATAGCTAAAGACATTCAATTTAGTAGGTAACTGGGGATGTATAAAAAAATAGTGCTAACATTTTTTAGCTCTTATATCCAAATTTTGGCTCACTAAAAATCGATTACTTTTGTATAAAATAGGTAAGCACTGTGTCCCTGAGTATATTTCATCCCCTTTCCCCTCCCTCCCTTCTTCCCGTCCTTCCTTCCTTCCTGCCTTCCTTCCTTCCTTCCTTCCTTCCTTTCTTTCCTTTTCTTTATTTTTCCAGTGTCCTTTCTTTGATTCATGTTGGAAGTTTGCTACTGGAAACTAGCCACAATCTACATTGTGGACCTCCAAAGCTATCTAACAAGCCTCGGGCAATTAATATTTACTAGAGAACAATATAATTCCACAAGCAGTCATACCCTCCCTCTGCTGCACACATTTCTATGCATTTCCCTCTTTTCTTAAATTAGTGTAGCCATTGATTTTGGTGTCTTTTTCTTAGGGAACAGCTTTTATACTGCGTGTTTAAAAAGTGATGATAGGGTTCTTAGACATGTGGCCTTGTGATTCACTGATAGAGCCTTTGAGGGTAAATCTGCCTTTTCGGCATTGTTAACCTCTTTTTGCCACCACTCTTTTTTAGAGAGTTCTTGCATTTAACATTTAGATCATTAACTTTAAGTAAGAAGTGGCAGAATCTCAAAACTGGCATACGTTCCACAAAAGCAGCCTGGGGGCTACACACATTCTTCCAAGTTTTAATACTCCCAGGTGCTGCTTTTGTTGAAAACATTCCAACTCTACCCTGTATTTGGTATGCTGCCCTGTTTACCAAGAGTGCAAATCTCCTGTAAACCTTACTTTTAAAAAGGCTACCAGGATCAAAGCCAATCAAAAAAGGAACAGCCCTCATAAATATTCACAGCTCACCAGAGACTGAGCTGTAACAAGTAATGAATAGTCATAGGGAATCTCATCACTGACGGAGACCCATCAATGCAAAAACAAAACCCCATTTCCAAAAACAATATAAAGGAAGCATGTCTGTAAAATACAGGCTAAGAGTAGTATTATGAGAACAATTATTTCAATTTAGGGACGTCTCTGTTATATTCCATGCATCATTTATTTTCTCCCCCTCTCAGATTAAATATAGATTTTTAAATATAAATATCTGTTTTAAAGACCTGTTTTTCCCAATATAACATTTTCCCCTTTCTACTTGGATAACTGTTGGCAGTAAGATACATGCATTTTCTCTGTATAGCATATCTGTTTGCTTGCAGGACTCATAGGTGATTTTTAAAATGGTTTCTGGCTTGTGGTAAACATTTCATCCTAAAAACTGGAAAAACACTTGGTTCAACTACCCTTAATCTGAGAATAAAATATTTGGGCTTAAAACATGAAGCGGGTAGAGGCATATGGGCTTCAATGGTTCAGGAAGTTTCTGGACATTAAATCTGGGAGAACAGGGGAAAATGTGTCTCTCCTTCCTTATTTCTCCCTTTACTGCTTGTTAAATAGAATGGTCAAAGCCTCCAACCTCCTGCATCTGTTACAATGTTTTGTAGATTAGATATTTGGAAAGCACTGTTGCTTTCTGAATCTGTCTTAAATGTGATCTGCTCTCTGTTATGAAATGCACACAATTACAGATGATTTCATAGGTATGTACTATGAACAGGACACCTCTGGTTGTATGATGTCCTTCCCCTCTTCACATGCTTCTGCATGATTAAACTCTAAGAGAGACTGGAGGACTCCAAGTATTTTAATGTATACATGAAGTAAGTCCACAGAAACTTTCTTCATTTATCCTTTTAACAATCTTATTATCCACCTAACTCTCTCTGTTTCTTTTTTTAAAATAAATTATAGTTGACTTAGAGCAAATTCATTTCACAGTCACCTCTTCCTCAACCATCCCACACCTTAAATTCTAGAAACTTGCAACTGCCGACTAAATCAAATATAAATTCCTCAACTTTACATGATGCTTCTTATTAGTATTCTATTAGCATTAGGATGCTTTGGGTACCAAATAATAGATACTCAAACAAAAAAGAGGAAAATGTGTTCATAGAACCCAAAATCCAGAGCTAGAGTTAGCTTTAGATAAAGCTAGATCCAGAGCCTTTTTTTTTTAAAATAAATTTATTTATTTGATTTTTGGCTGCCTTGGGTCTTCATTTCTGCACGCGGGCTTTCTCTAGTTGCATTGAGGGGGGCTACTCTTTGTTGCGGTGCACGGGCTTCTCATCGCAGTGGCTTCTCTGGTTGTGGAGCACAGGCTCTAGGCATGCAGGCTTCAGTAGTTGTGGCACGTGGGCTCAGTAGCTGTGGCTTGCGGGCTCTAGAGCGCAGGCTCAGTACTTGTGGCTCACGGGCTTAGTTGCTCCGCGGCATGTGGGATCTTCCCAGACCAGGGCTCAAACCCGTGTCCCCTGCATTGGCAGGCGGATTCTTAACCACTGCGCCACCAGGGAGACCCTAGACCCAGAGCCTTAAATCATCTCATCAACTCTCTTCTCCTTTGCCTCTCTCTTCTCCTGTGCCTCTATTATCCTTTGCATTAAATTCAGTGTCAAACTTGTTCTCACCATTTGGCAACTCCTGGCAGCTCCAGGCCTACATCCTTAATGGTTCAAGGGTATCTGAATGAGACTGCTCTTAATCCCAGCAGTTCCAAAAGAAGTTCCAGAATGAAATCTCATTGTACTCCTTGGCCTACCTTAGGTTACTTGCTTATCCTTGATCCAGGCTCTGGAACCAGAGGAGATGATGCTATGATTGATGGACTTGAGCCATAGTGCCACCCTTGGACCTAGGCATAGACCTAGGAGTCAGCCCCCCACAGCCGCATGGACTGTGATGCTCATAGGAAAAGTAAGATCTTGTAGACAAACAGAGAGTTGAGGCTGGGCAGGAAGTAACAACAGACATCCATCAGAAGCCATAGCCTACATTTCTTATCTTCTCCTATCTCCCTAAAACAACCTGTTGTGGAGACCTCTTTGGTTTTATCAGCCACTGCACAAGGGAATGGTAGTGGAGATTCTGTACCTAGTTGGAAGTCATGAGTATCAAGCATGGTCTAGGGAGATATAGTCCTCTTCCCAAGAGACTGCAGTCAGCCATATAAGATTTTGAGGAAATCTTTCTACCAGTTCTTAGTCCAAAATCTAGTCTGGAAATCAAGTCTCATTCCCAAAGATGGCTGTCTCTAGGGAGACTGAGTCTCTTTTAAGTTAAAGGCTTAAATTTGGCCCAGAGTTTCGTGGCTGTAACCTCTCTGAGATGTTTAATTATATATTCAACATAGGTTTAATCATATACTGAACATCCCATAGCAAGGAGGGTAAGATAATTGTTCTGACACCTGGGACCTCCCAATTGCATTAAGCCACTCAGACCCCTCACTGCAGTGTAGTGGTCTAATTGGCATCTCAGTACAGCCTTCTGGTTGCCTCCCCCACTGACCTATCCAAAAGCCATTTATGAAAGGTATAATTCTGCTAAGCAGGGCATCCCCCAGTAGAAAACAGGATGCAAAGACATTAAAAATATACCACAACTTTTATAACCTACTTTTGGCATTAACATTTTTTTTTTTTTAATATCCTGAAAGCCTCAAAAAAAGGGGAGCAGCCTCTGGCCTTCTGTTTCCAACACCTTTAAAATTATCTCTCTCTTTATTGAAACTTTCCAGAAGCCACTTTCCTCTAAACCTTCATAGCAAGTTCTGAACTTCACACTGAGTCCTCCTTATCTTCTGCATTGAATTAGTGGTGTTGTGTGCAAGCCTTAGATGGTAGTAACCTTTTGAGTTCAAGGCCTATTTATACCTTGCCTATGTGATATTTATCTTTTGTTACGATGTGCTAATTACCTGGAGGACAGGTAATTACCTGTCACAATTACCTGGAGGACAGGACCTTCGTTCTGCTCATTTACGTATCTACTAAGAGCCTGGCACAGGATTCTGTGTACAAAGTTGGTACATAGTTCATATTTGTTGGAATAGCATGAATCTTTTAGTCTGCATCTGTCTTTAAACTGTCTGTGTCTCGTGTGTATCTTGATGGTCTGGGTTGTAGTTGGTAGTGAAATCCGTATTTTGCTTTGCTCCTGTGAATTTATAAAGGGTTGCCCCTCTGAGAAGTAGTTCTTATCAACACTTCTAACTCTCAGTCAGATAGAACTGACCACTTATCTTTGGCTCATTCCACATATCTTTCACTCCACTATACATGGGCTTCTATCACGTTACGTTTCTTAGTTTACGTGCCTGTCCCATTTCCTTATTCTGTGAGCCCTTCAAAAGACAAGAGCTATTTTTTTTTCCATTTTTTTTTATCTCCCGTGCCTAGATCATAAATTTTGGTCTATAAGTATTTTTCATGTTATATAAATGGAACGACGTATTGAAGCTAAGATAATTAAGACAGTTCCTCTAGAGGAGGATGGACTCTGGTGTAAAAGTTAATCTTCACAATGATAACACTTCATTCATAACAAATTGCCCCAAGATTTGGTGGCTTAAAATAGCGATCATTTACTCATGCTCATGTGTCTGTGGTTTGGTGACCTAGCTGTGCTTCCAGGCGTGGGTCTGGCTGGTCTAGGCTCCTCACCACAAATTGGGCTCAGTCTTTAACCACGTGTTGATGCTGGAGGCCTGGCGGGAGATGCAGCAAATTACCCATCACCTTCTCATGGTGATGGCAGAAATGCAAGGGAGCAAGCCCTACCGCTTAAATATTTCAAGCCTTTGCTTCCATCATGATGTGAACATCAAGTTGGTAATAATAAGCAACAAAGATATATTGTACAGCACAGGCAAATATAGCCATTATTTTGTAAGAACTTTAAATGGAGTATAGTATATAAAAATATTGAATCACTATGTCGTACACCTGAAACTAATGCAATATTATAAAGAATCTATACTTCAGTTAAAAAACAATAATATTGAGTTGGTAAAAAACATCCAAATGGCTAAGCCTGAAGTCAGTGGGTGGGTAAGTATACTTTGAGTGTATGAGAACGGAAAAATCTTGGAGCAAAGGGCATACATAGGTGCAGGCAGGGGTGGAGAATTGTGGCCAACATTTCCATCTGGCATATCAGGTTATAAAGAAGATTCATGAAAGAAATAGCAATCCTAGAGTTGGATAGTTTCACCTAGCCGTTGCTGTTCTGGGATTTATTTGTGGTCAGCATCCAAGATACCCAAGGATGATTCTATTTTAAATCATATTTGAAGATCCCCTGAGTTGATGCTTATGAGCTGTCTTTTTACTGCATTTACAGTATAAATTGTATACACTTACAGATATCAAAATGTTGCTGTGCTATGCTTATTAAATCTAAGGTTAGTTTCTTTCATGACTAGATTGTCCTTATTATGGCCCTCATTTTTAACACACACCCCCCCCAAGTAAGTTGCCTCCTTAATAATTCACTAACAATCCTGACCCTCCCTTCAGAGAGGCTGTGTTATTTAACTACCTTCTTCCCCATAATCAAGTCAGACTCCATGAACAGTTAAGGATTTTTTTTGGAATTTGTAAATGAATATGATTCAATACAAGTTGATGTAATAGTTTTAAGGTTTAATATTTTGCACCCTCTGCTGGGGAAAAAACAAAGAGAATTACAGCAGATGTGGAAAAGTAAGTGATTTAGGACATGAAGTGAAAGCCTTAGATTAGAAGACCACTTGGCCCATAAAAGTCTTTCATTTTGCAGTTAGTTTGAGAATATGATTCTGTAACTCTCCTTGCATAAACAATATATGATGAAATTTAAATTCATGAACATTAACCTGAAAATATCCAAGCTTACAATTTATTGGATGCAGAGATCTGAAAAATCCCTTTAAAGCCTTCCCTATAGGTGGACTTTGGAATATATTTAGGTTAAATCCCACTGATAAGAACCCAAAATATCAAGAAACAGAAATACTAAATATCTGAAAAACTGAGACTTAAATGGTACTTTCTATTAAGAAAGCCACAAACTAGTAATTTTCTGTTCTGCATTCCACAAAAGAGGTTGTCAGCTTATGCAGTACTTGAATTATAAGGAAACAAATAACTTTTTGTTTCACAAGTAAATTTAAATGCCATAACCTCTTAACAGTGCATTACTGAGAATGATAAAGACATTATCCACTGGCATACACTTTCATTTAAAGGTCTCCACATAAGGGCAGAGACAGCCTAAAATTTCTTCAAGTTAGTTTCAAACATAACATAAATCTGAATTTCATAATGCCTTTCATAAGATGGAAGAAAGTAGCTATATCCAAAACATTCTCCAGCTCTTATTCATAACAGGTGAACAGTTTCATCAGAGTGAAATGATCACTTAGAATGACAATTTTTTTTTTGACAAATGTTTTAAATGGAAGAATATGAGATTCAAGTAGATCTTCTTTCTAAACCCTTATACCTGTACAAACATCTGTGTGACTGCCCTAGTTTATGTTGAATGCCCTAGGACATTGAGAGTGGTCAGCCTTATCCATTTCCCACACTTTTATAATCCACTGTTGAAAGAATATTTCAGCTGACACAGCTGTCTCAGCAGCCTCTGGAGCAACACAAACCTGATATTTTCTTATCCGAGGTTATTTTTTAGGTCATCAATTCTATTCCCAAACATCTGACAGAGCCTGGTGTTCTTAATTAGAATGGTGGCACATCTATTGATCATTATCTTTGTGACTTCAATTTTCTCAACTTGTAACAAGTTCAGAAGCAGGTTTTTGCAGACCTTGTCTGTTGCTCTCTGAATCACATCTACTAGCACTAACTAAGCCAGTCTGACATCATTGGATAAGTAAAACACAGATCCTCAGATGGTAAATCAAAAATAGAATGGTTTACCTCCAGGGAAGGGACCTTGAGGGCAAAATGGTAAATTCTGATCTCAATTTTTCTTTCTCTCTCGCTCTTTCTCTTTTGCTCGCACTCCCTCTCGGTTCTCTCTCCATTTCTCTTTCTCTTTCTTTGCCTTTTTCATAAAGCCACACACAAAATCACATATCAAAATGTAAAATAGAAATATGAATAAAATTACATGTCCATATTTTGTTGCTAATCTTTAAATGGTACAGGCGATATACATGTGTCCTTTATAAATAGAGCCTTTCTGAACTGTGCCATGTACGGGAGTACAGGGAAAAGAGCCATAAAGGTCATTTAACGGTATTTTCCACAGGTTGCTGTTATGTGAAGACTTCATATAATCTGGCCTTTCCTTTCCAGCTTTCTCTTCCATGTTTCACAATCTATGCTGTTTTAGTAGACCCTGTGCCTTTAATAGCATTTTCAAAATGCTACTCTTGTCGATTTATTTATGTGTTAGAACCTGTCCAGGCTATCTTCCCTTCTCATTTCTACTACTTCACATTATCTCCAGCTCATGTAAAATAACCATAAAAATTATTTTTCAAAAATGTCGACATAAAGTGATTTTTTTTCCTAAGGCTAGGACTAATCTAATTAATTAATTCAATTAATTACTTTTGTCACATATATGTCCTTTTAACACAAATTTGGATTGAGCTGATTAACCTTTATGCTTCTGGATCCAGATTCCCCATTGCAGTTTTCTCCTGGGGTAAAGGGGGGATACTTTCCATACAATAACAATGATTGTGTTGATTTCCCAGTCTTATTTTCTTACCACGTAGAGAAAGATCTTAGGTTGGAGTTTGTCTCATCTTCATTCTTGCACCTGTCATGCTCTCCCTGAACACTTGCAATCCCTGTGTAAGGACTCTTTCAGTTGCAAGTAACAGACAACACAATCAAACTACCTTAAGATTAACAAAAAGAACTTATTTATTCGTGATGTAGCAGGGAATGAAACAGGGTAGTTCTCAGAATGAAAGGAAGAGATCTAAGGCCTTAGGGACTAAAAACGAAGTCTCAGTGCTTCCCAGATACTGTTTGTATGTATGCCTTCCATCTCTGCATCTCTCTATGGGCCTCTTCCTCCAGCTCAGCAAAGCTCTTTCCACGTAGTGAGGATCACGACTGCCATAAGCAGCAATTTCAAAACCAGCAAATTCTCTCATTGCCTGGTTATCTGGAGAAGGCATCTGATTGGCCCTGCTTTGATTCACCCGTTCACCTCTTGGACCAATCACAGTTGCCTGGCCTTGGAAAACTATTAGTTTGAATCATATGTGATTTCTGTTTCTATAGGTTCAAAATAGTCAAGTATAGGCAGTTTCTTTTGGTTCAACTGAATGAGGATCAGGCCTCAGTCACATGCCACCCTTGGGGCCAGGTGGTCTTTTACTATGATCTGAAGAAAGATGCAAAAATGGACAGAGAGCTGAGAAATTAGTTACTAAATAGTCCTAATAAAATATTTTATATATTTCAATAACTTAAGGCCAATAATATAATCTTTATTATGTGAGAACTTAAACCATGAAAATATACCTGGAGCAACAAAAATCTGATCTTTTCAAATTTGAAGTGATTTAGCAGGTCCTAAGTTCTATTTCCAAGCATCTAAATGGTTCTGGTATTCTTAATTAGAATGATAGAGGCAGTTGTAGATTCATATATATACTAAAGTGAATTTTACTTTTAATTATCATGTTTCATATGCTAAGTTTCTTAACATACATCGCATTTCATTCCCAATTCCCAAGTAATTGAGGACCATATGCTGAAATGTTTCATGTCTTCTTACACGAAGCCACTATTCTGTATTAGAAGATGAGTGCTTATTGATTTAGGATCCTACAAAGGGAGATATATCAAAAGTCTTTTAAATAGCCCATAGATATGAGACTAATGTGATCCTTCTGGACTTTGCATACAATTGTTTATATTTAAACCTGATGAAATACTAATATCCACCCATTTTGGACTGACCAAAGTGGCAATTTCATGTGGTTCAAACTATTAATCCATGAAAGAAATTATTCTAAATCATGCAGATGGACTTTGTACAATTTGAAATTCAGTATCATTCTTGGCCTAGGTCTAAAGTAGTATAGGAGAATCCCTCTCAGATGTGGCTTACCTCATGTTTTTCACAGCTGTTAAAAATGATCGTTTGTACACGTAGAGTTATACATGTACACAAGTATAACTATAAGTGGACAAAGGATAATTTTCCAGTGCAGCTTAGATATGGGTATGAGATCACGACAGAGCTCCCGAAGGGAACAGAAGCCACGCCAGTTTTGTTCACTGTTTTGTCCTCAACACCTAATACAGAACCTGTGACAAAGCAGGCATTTAGTACGGTAATATTAACTGAATGAAGATAAATATATGTAAATGTTTGAATGCACTGTGAAGACAGGCTTTGGATGAAAAAAACATATGCCCTAAGTATATGGAAAATTAAATTCGTTAGGTACCTGACATTTTACTGATGGCTTTGGTGAATACATTGTGAGATAACACACCAGGAATGAGATGCTGTATATGAGGACAATAACAAGAGAAGACTAGTGAAGAACATTCCACACACACACACAAAAAAAGTACGTACAAAGGTCCTAAGATGGGAAAGAAGTTAAAAAAATCAAGATGTAGTGAATGGAGCCCAAAGTTGCTGGAGTGGAGAGCAGGGAAGTTGGGAGAACAACTTGTTAAGGATAAGGATTAGGCTTGTTTTTACCAAGAAGATCTTTCTTTCTCTTCCTTGATTCTTCTTTATTTTCTGATCCGTGTTCGAAGAGGCAGTTGGTAGACACAGCGGCCTTGGGCCTCTTGCTCTCCTATGTGTCTGGCTGGCTCTGCTAAAGCTACAAGCTTTTACAGCCCTTCTCAGGTATTTCTCGGGGTTATTTATTCAGCCAGTAACCTTGAGCGACCAGGTTACATCTTGTGTGGACAAAGCACAGGCTTGCTTACGGTTCGCTATAAGAACGATGATTCCCCAACCTCAGAGTTCTCAACTACGACACAGACCCGCTGTGTGTGCAGCATCAAACACATTGCCTCTCCACACCCACCCCAGGGCTTGGGAGCAGGGGTGACAGCGTGCTGCTGCCTGTGCTGTGTGTAATAAAGTCATTCGTCTCTGACCCATGAGTCTTGTGTCTTAGCATCCATGAACAGTAACAGGGTCACATTAGGTTGTAAGTAGTGTAAACATCAATTCCCAGACCTGACACTGTATTTATTAACTCCTCAGCAATCTGGGGGAAATAATACAAAAGATAAGACTTTGCCTTTTAAAGAGTTTAAGCTAGAGATTTGACTGAATACAGTCACATTAACTTTTAGTGTGATTTTTAATAAGGAAGAACATATGAGAATATTATTAATGTTTGCTTACCATCTGTGACTAGGTGCAAAAATATCATTTGATTACTTTCATAGGGATAATAATATATTATTTTGTAAAAAAAAGAATTTCGGGCTTCCCTAGTGGCGCAGTGGTTGAGAGTCCACCTGCTGATGCAGGGGACACGGGTTCGTGCCCCGCTCCGGAAAGATCCCACATGCCACGGAGCGGCTGGGCCTGTGAGCCATGGCCGCTGAGCCTGCACGTCCGGAGCCTGTGCTCCGCAACGGGAGAGGCCACAACAGTGAGAGGCCCGCGTACGTCAAAAAAAAAAAAAAAAAAAAAAAAAAATTCCTATTCTATGTGAGTGGATTTTCATCTTGAATGTATAGTGTTGAAATGTAAGTAAACACTAGTTATGTTATATACCACTGGGGAAGCTTTCTCTATTTTGCCTAAGTATCTGTACCATAAATATATTTTTTCTAAGATACTCCAATATCTATAGTTTCAATTTATTTTTCATAATAATTATATTAAAATACATAGATATCTAAGGACTATTTCAATAATATGAAATATTGTAGATTATGACATTTTATTTTTTTTTAAAGTTGTCATTTTTAATAAGTTATGTTGAACTCTCAAAAATTCTCTGAGACTCAAACTGTAAGGGAATGAGCATTTTATTTAGGTCATTGCAACAGGAAAATCTCTCAAAGGAAGTAAGTATCTCCTCAAACCTGGGGAATAAGAGGGACTTTTCAGGGGAAGGGAGCAAAAGAAGCAAGACACTTGCTGCAAATTTGGTGGGTTTCAGTGAGGCAAGTGCTTCAGTTGTGCTTGAAAGGAAAGGGTATTTATGTGTGTGTGTGTATGATTTGGCCCATTATCAGTCCTTCACATCCTGCTCTTAGAATTTTTTGACTTAAAGAAGAAGTTTAGAAAGAGGCAATTTGTTTATTAACATGAAATCATAATCATTGAGCTAATTTTTTCCAAAATGTTCACTTCTGTTTAAGATTCTTTGGAAAATTGACTAAAGGACCAACATCGTTTTCTTAAATGTATCCCTAAATATTACAGATGTTGTCACCAGATTGCCAGTAAACTTATTTTAAAAATAAATGAAACTTCTAGACAAACGTAGTTATTTAATATTCTGCAATATATGTTTTGAACCTCCCCTTGTGAAATCTTACATGAATGAACAGTTCACTGATTAACTGTGGAACAGTGATTTATTCTACCTCAAAGTTAGAGTCTAAATATAATCATTTTATTACTGGTAACAAATCACCTTAAGAGCAGTTACAGTTAGAATATTTCCTCACATCTGGAATGAAATGTTGAATGTAACTTTCAGTTTTATCTCCCTTTATCATGCTGCAATGAACCTGAAGGTTAATTTACTTCCCATCTGCCTTTATTTCTTATTCTATGGATCTTATGCTTTTTTTCCTTTGTTCTTTCATGAGAATATATTCTCTATTCCAACCTCGCCCCCTTTTTTTCCACTTGTGATCCTTTAGTGTGATGTCTTTCAGTAAGACATCACACTAAAGGATAATGCTTTCATTAGCATAATGTAAACACACCCTCTTCCAATTAATCGGCGGATTTTTGTAATTTGAATTTTTTTTTTTTTTTTTTTGTGGTACGCGGGCCTCTCACCGTTGTGGCCTCTCCCGTTGCAGAGCACAGGCTCCGGATGCACAGGCTCAGCGGCCATGGCTCACGGGCCCAGCCGGACCGGGGCACGAACCCGTGTCCCTGCATCGGCAGGCAGACTCTCAACCACTGCGCCACCAGGGAAGCCCTGTAATTTGAATTTTTTGAAGCAACTTTTTACTTAATTTTCTCCTATAGATGAATAGCACTTTGAAAGTTATAAAAAACAAATACTGCTGGTCATTCTAAATGATATTCACATAACTTAGGCATATTTTTCTGATAATGGAGCTATTATTACTTTTTTCTCCCTTTAGACTTTGTCAGTATTAACTAGCACATGACACAATAACATCTGCATCTAAATCTATTCAAGGAGAGAGGTAATTTAATAACATCACTTAAATTTCAATCAGAGTTATGGTCAATGAAGGAAAACTTGGATAGTCTGATGGGATGTGTGCTGGGTTTATGGCAGTTTAGTCCTCCCCTATCAGATTGTAGGTGGTATAGTACAGTGCCAGAGGACATAGTTCTGTGGTCAGTCTCACCCGGTCACTCTAGTCTTAACTGTTTAATTCCTGGATCTGTGAACTTGGGCAAATATCTAAGCCTCATTTTCTCATCTTTAAAATGGGAACTATAACCTCGATCAGAGAGTGATTGTAATGATATATATTAATTGCTTAATAAATTTTATTTCTCTATTATTACTATTACTGATACTAATGCAAAGCCACTATAACATGCATATTTACTGGCCAATCTCAGATGCCTGTTTTGAAGCAGCAGGTCAATTATTTAGTATCTACATATCACGCACACAATGCTTTAATTACTGTATTTGAACCCTAATAATAGGTCTAAATAGATATGTTATCTTGGCCTCAGTTTAGATTACTGGGGCATATGGATGATGAACTTTGACATTTTAAGTCATTCATCTTAATTCATCAAATATTTTCAAACGTTTTAAAAAATCTTTTATTGTGCAGTTTTATTTTTGTTGTTCTATTACTTTTCTTCAAACCTGACATTAGTGCCTTACAATAATATGTAAGTTACTGGCATTTTGTTACCACATTTTGAGGAAAGGAGTTCATAATCTTACTTTTTACAGTTTATGTTTTCCTCCTAGTTTCAAGTATTGCATGATTATAAAGTGTTTTTTTCATGTTTAAAAGCTGAGTACATAATGAAGGTGGCAACATAGAGTCATGGGAAAAGTCTATAAATTGCAGTTGGAATCTTGGAATCACAGCCTAGTTTCTCTGCTCATTGGTCATGAGGTCTTGGACTAGTTATTTATACTGAAAGAATGTCAGTTTCTTTGTTTACAACCTGAGGACAGTAATATACCTGTAGGTTTATAGTGAAGATTTAAGGAAGAAAAAAATAATATTGTAAATAGTAGAACATATATAGGTGTAAATTGTTACCATGAAAGTGACTCAAATCCCAGCAACTTAAAATTTCTGGTAAAAAACAGAAAATAACAAGTATTGCTGAGGATGTACAGAAATTAGAACCCTTGTGCTCTGTTGGTGGGAGTGTAAAATGGTCCAGCTGCTGTGGAAAACAGTACAGTGGTTTCTAAAAAAAATTAAACGGAATTACCATATGATCCAGCAGTTTCACTTCTGGGTGTATACCTGAAATAATTGGAAGCAGGGTCTCAAAGAGGTATTTGTACATTCGTGTTCATAGAAGCACTATTCGTAACAGCCAAAAGGTGGAAGCAACCGAAGTGTCCATTAACAAATGAATGGATAAACAAAGTTGAATATAGAAGTACAATGGAATGTTATTCAGCCTTAAAAATGAAAGAAATCCTGACACATGTCACAACATAGATGAACCCTGAGGATATTACGCTAAGTGAAATAAACCGGTCACAAAAAGATAAATACTGTTTGATTCCACTTATGTGAGGTACCTAAAGTAGTCAAATTTATAGAGACATAAAGTAGAATCGAGTTGTCTAGGGGCCTGCGGGAGGGGACAGTGGGGAGACATTCTTTAATGGGAACAGTGTTTCAGTTTTTCAACTGAAAAGAGTTCTAGGGATTGACTGCATAGCGGTGTGATTGCATAACAATGTGCGTGTACTTAATGTTGCTGAACTATACACTTACAAACGGGGAAGATGGTACATTTTTTGTTACGTGTATTTTACCACAATTTTCTGAAAAAGGTCAAATTGTTTTTGTCTGAGCATCCTAAAGTTGAATAGCATAGTATTTAAGCGTATAGTAAAGTATTTATTGTATCTAAGCCTAGCGCTGACAGGAGTATCAGAAAACCTTGTTGGATGACTTAGCCCGGCCTGTACCGAACTCTGGAGTAAGTAACCCTGAACTTGAGTTACTGCATCCATGAACTGGGGGATCAGTGCCTCTACTTCAGTACTGCTATTGTGATGTTTAAAAGAGATATTGTTCTTAAAGCACAGCAGGGTATCTGTACTCATTTGCTAGGGCCGTCATAACTAGAGCCGTCATAACAAAATAGCATAGACTGGGAGGCTTAAAAAAACAGAACTTTTTTTTCTTTCCCCTCAGAGTTCTAAAGCCTAGAAGTCCAAGATCAAGGTGTTGGCAGGTTCGTTGTTTTCTAAGGCCTCTCCCCTTGGCTTATAGATGCAATCTTCTTGCTGTGTCCTCATATGGTCTTTCTTCTGTGCATGTGTCTGTGTTCAGATTTCCTCTTTTTATAAAGATATGGGTCATTATTGAATTAGGGCCCACCCTAAGTACCTCATTTAACTTAATTACTTCTTGAAAGACCTTATCTCCAGATATGGTTACATTCTGAGGTACTGGGAGTCAGGGCTTCAACGTAAGAATGTGAGGGAGTTACAGTTCAGCCCATAACAGTATCTCATACATTGTAAGTGTAGAATAAATGCAAACTGGTGTGTATTTGTTATTTTCATAGATAGGTGCTTTTAGTGTGCATATAAAATATGATATTCTCATAATTTGTACGTTTTGAAAATGAAATGTGATATGGACAAGGTTATTCATTCAGCAAAATGTGACTCATCAATCAATTGAATAGACAAGGGCTTACAATGGAAATTAAAACATGGCTTATAATATTTACGTAGCACTCTACATTTTATGCTGTTCTTTTACATATTGTCCTATTTAATGCTCATAAAACCTTGTAAGGAAGATGTGGGCCTATGTTTTATATGTTTAATATTATGTATTTCTTTCTATTGCATCTGTTTCTAGGAATGAATTGTAATGGTTTTAAAATGATACCCATCATATCATTTAAAAATAGAAGGAAGTGAGGCAATCTTGGCAATAATCCAAGGGTGAAAACATACACAAAATACTGAGAAATCTGGATTCAGAGAACAAAATAAACACATGTCTCTAATATTCCCTTCTGTTCCAAATCCCTTCAAATAAGAGAAAGAATATGTTTATATATGTATGTGTGTATACATATATATGTTTATGTATATACATACATACATACATACATATAGCCTGTTCTGCTCCTTTCTCCAAATTGCCAAGGGCAGACTCTTGTAATCATGGTCAGCTTCTCAACTGCAGTGTGATAGCAGACAATCTTTATGTATGTGAGGAAAACTCAGACAAGGGAAGAGAAACACTCGAGCTGGGGTGGGGGCTTAGGGGGGAAGAGCAGAGGATTCAGGAATGCTTAATTAAGTTGTATCAGAGCCATCGGGGGGATTAGCATCCTAACCTCAACAA
This sequence comes from Phocoena sinus, assembly GCF_008692025.1. Lineage (NCBI taxonomy): Eukaryota > Metazoa > Chordata > Mammalia > Artiodactyla > Phocoenidae > Phocoena > Phocoena sinus. The sequence continues at coordinate 16,143,401 of NC_045773.1, read as the reverse complement.
CAGGCTGGAAAAGTAACCTATTCAAGACCTTAATTTTTTTTAAAGAAACTCTTGTGAAATAATAATAATAATAAATTTCCTGAATATCAGAATGGGCACCACTACAGAGGAAATGAAGGAGCAAGAAAAGGAAGCCCAGGGATTTTCGGAAAATATGTGGCAAAAGTCAAAAGAGATGGAAAGCAAGGACTAAAAGGTAACAGGAATGAGAGGAGGCATCTAGAAGTTTCAATGAGATGAAGAGAGGATGAAAGAAAGTAATGGAAAAATTTCTCAACGGGCAGCTAATAGGATGAATGAAACAAAAAATATTCATTTTTCAGCCACTCTAGTGAAAGTCTAGGATTTCAAGGATTAAAAATAAAAGTGAAAAGGCAAACAATGAGGAAAAAAACGCTACAGCGTAAAACAAATTTCCTGCAAGTAAATGAAAATGCAGATGACATCAGGGTTATTTTCAAAAACAGTGAATATAAGAGAACAATAAGAAGAAAATAATTTAAAATTCAGAATTTCCTCGGATTCAAGTGTACAATCATTTTTATCATGGAAGGACTCTGAATTTTATTGCGTCTTTGAAAGAATTACTCAAGGATATATACCAGCAGTAAATACAAACATACATACATAGAAAGATAAAGAAAGAAAGAGGGAGGGAGGGAGGAAGGAAGGGAAACTAAAAGCTTGGTTATAAAAAACTGTGGTAGGCTAAGAACCTAGTACAAACTTCCTTATAGTTAAATCTAAAACATACTGCTGCACAGGAAAAAAAAAATTTATGTACATGTGAACATGAAAGTCTGAGTTAGCAAAAGAAGAAAAGACAGAAATAAATAGAAATAGGAAGGATACGGTGGACATAAATTGTATGGAAGAGATTTAAAAATAGGTGAATTCTATCTTGCCCAAATATATGAGTTTCCAGACAATATTTTGAAGAAAAAAAGGGCCAAGACTACAGGTATGAAATCGTGATGTAGGGCTTATGCTGTTTGTTTGAAGAGACACTAGCCGGAAGTACGACCCCTGGGCATATCGAATATTTTAAGCTGAAGGAGTCTGAGAAAGTGGGAGAAGTAGGAAGTTTACTCTGACCTTTCTCCCTTGAAACAGGTCATAAAACTCTCATATGAGAGGTGCCCTCCGTATACCCAGAAGAATGGAGCATCTTTATGTTTGATGACAGATAGATACCAAAAAGAATCCTAATAAACAGGTATTTGCTATTTCCCCCAGTTTACTACACTTAATTCTCATATTCTTTAAATTCATATTCCTCCACCTGCTCTTCATCAAACCTACACTCAGGTCTGTTTCTTTGGGTCTTTATTTCCTAATGAAGGCTCCCGCATCACATAAAAATAAATGTGTGTGCTTTTTTCCCTTTTAATCTATATTTGTGAGTTTAATTTTTAGACGCAGCCAGGTACTCTAAGAGGGTCGAGGGGAACTTTTTCCCTCCCTACATGCACATGACCGTAACCCAAGGACCTCCACCACCTTCGCCTTCCAAAAAGCTTCTCCAAATTGGTTTTGCAACCTAGAGTGGAGAAAGGACCTTTAACTCATAAAATAAACACATTTTAAAAAAGGCTGTTAGAAAGGAAAGCATTGATGATATACACCTGAAAAGAGGGCAAAAGCATTTGAAAACTTGAGGAATCAGAGAATTTATTCAGAAGTTAGGGGGTCGTTTTACTCTGAAAATCTATAAAGGAGTCCTGATATTTTTCAAGTGAGTAAATCACTGACATCTGTTTTTGTTCCTTAAGTTTTCAACTCATAGGACATGAAGTTCTCTTATATGTGGAATTCGTTTAATTATGAGGAGAAAGTTCTCATCCAAATACGTTTTCCTAGTTGACTCAGGTAGTAGCAAGCCTGTACAAATGGCTATATGAGGAATAAATCGAAAAGTCATTCAGAGATTTGCCCCTAAACCGTAATAGGCTAAAGTAAGTTAATTTCTATAAATGATTCAAAAATCAGATGTTATTACATGATATAAATTACATTGTATAAATGATTTCAGAGCATAGAAACAACTAAATGTCTAGTACTGGGATGACTGGATAAGTTTCAATGTATCCATACCATAAAATAATATGAAGACATTTTACAAGGAGATGGCCTTCTAAACACAGACATATACGAATGTCCAAGACTTAATATTTAGATTAAAAGTCAATGAAAGGACTTCCCTGGTGGCGCAGTGGTTGAGAGTCCGCCTGCCGGTGCAGGGGACGCGGGTTCGTGCCCCGGTCCGGGAGGATCCCACATGCTGCGGAGCGGCTGGGCCCGTGAGCCATGGCCGCTGAGTCTGCACGTCCGGAGCCTGTGCTCCGCAACGGGAGAGGCCACAACAGTGAGAGGCCCGCGTACCGCAAAAAAAAAAAAAAAAAAGTTACTTTATATTTTGTATGGATGTGGCAGGACTTAGTGAACCAATTCATTATCATAGGACTTTTTGCAGTATATCTCTCTGAGCATTTTTTATAGCAAATACCTAGAAATGAAATTTCTTGGTCAGAACTCATACTTCTAAGGCTTTTGATAGATCTCTTGGAACTGCCTTCCAGAAAGTTTTTACCATGCCAGTTTAATAAGCAGGCTATTTTCATTTACCCCAGATAAAACTAGGTAATTAAAATAAACTTTATTATTAAAGGTTCCCAAAATGATGGGTGCAAAGTGATATCCTTCTGCCTCTCAGATTTCACCATTTAGTGCCAGCTGAAGTGCCTAACAGAATACGTAATACTCTGGGAAAATTTTTACTGTAAAAAGCAAGTTTTCAAACTTTCAAAGTATCCACTTAGAAGTAGGTCATTTGGGAAGAATTCCTGAGTACCAGTCATGTTCTAGGTATAACCCAGATAACAACCGAAGTAACTCACTCTGTCCTTTGAGATGCAGATAAAATTAGTTCAAATCTACCTTGCTGTCCCCAGGAAGTATAATATTCCCTCTGAGATGTCTGAAGGTCAAGGAACATAAGTTTCGTGGTTACCCTGTACTCTGATTTCTTGCTCCATCCACACTTTACCCCATCTAGCATTGCTCCTGTGGAGTCCTACTCCCATCCCTGCAGTATTGACAGAACAGGCACCACGCTTCTGACACCATTCTTGCAGTTCACTGCTGTGTGGAACGGGGACACTGTGGATGGGAACTAGAGAGTTTGTACCCCAATTCTACCCAGCAAGTGACATTTACAAATTATGAATTTACGAAGTGAATAGAAGTTAAATATTAGCCATCCTCATTCTTAAAGTCATTTAGCTAGCATGCTGGGCACGTCTCATTGCCCTGCTTTCTCTTAAAGGCCAGTACCTGTTGATGTGCCTCTTGGTCCCTGCATCCTTTTCTCTCTATCTTTCAGTCTCATTTCTTCTGTTTTTCCTCACTCACCTCTCCCACCAACCCAAACTCTCTTAATTTCTTATGTAGAACAATTTAATGATCACTTTTTTTTTTTTTCCCAGTACGCGGGCCTCTCACTGCTGTGGCCTCTTCCCGTTGCGGAGCACAGGCTCCGGACACGCAGACTCAGTGGCCATGGCTCACGTGCCTAGCCACCTCGTGGCATGTGGGATCTTCCCGGACCAGGGCACGAACCCGTGTCCGCTGCACCGGCAGGCAGACTCTCAACCACTGTGCCACCAGGGAAGCCCAATGATCACTTTTTTTTACCTCAAAGCCATCCAGCCAGAACCCAGGAGATTTCACCTTCATAAGTAATTGTGCCCATTCAGGAATGTTTCTGGATGAAGACAGTTTTCTCCCAGATAGGCATGTTAGCAGCAGCACTTAAAAGAACATAGTCAGCCCCCTCACTGTTTCAAAGATACCGTGGTGGGAAGGTGTGGTCATGCCAAGCAGAACAAAATCTGATTCCTGCTGTCCAGGCTCTCCTAATCTAGGCACTCTTTCCTGGACTCATTTGGGGCCCAGATATTCTTGCAAGGCCACTGTCCATCTGCTGATTGAACCCCTACATTTTGCTGTCCCACATGCAGGGTCATGGTCAGTACTAACTACCTCCTAAAAACCATTCTTGACTCCTTATGATGCCAGAGAACATCTATGCCAAGACAATATATATTGAGTTCATCCAACTTGAGTTCTGTCTTTATCGTATTTAGCATTCAGAATGAGTGTCTATTATTTAGGATACTTTCTTCAGTGACATACCTGACTCAAATTACCTTAAGAAAAAAAAAAGAGAATTTATGATAAATGTCTTGGTAAGCCCAGCGGTCGGATTGACTTCCTCTCTCTCTCTTTCCTTGGAAAATGGAGTGCTATAGAAGGGGTAAGAGCAGCTGACTGTAAGAGATAAACGCTACACAGATTCAGGCAGTGTGGTATTATGGAAACAGTCCTGATTTGGCATTTAAAACTCTGGGTTCTAATTCTAGCTTTGGCTCAAGCTAGCAGTAGGTCCTTAAGGAACTTTCTTAATTCCTAGATTTTTCCAGGACTTGCATTCCTCATCACCCAGTAGTTCACCATACAGTTTATTGGAATTACCTGTGGAGTTTATGCAAAGCAGGTGCTTGAGCTGTAGGGCAAATCCATTGAATCACTATCTCAGAGGAAAGAGTTCCAGACACTGGGAACACTGTGATGATGCTTATATGCTATCAAATTTTGAAACACAGAAATAGTCCATCTTTTGGGGAAGTTCCTTTCCAGATATAAAATTTATGAAACTAGGAAGTTGCAGAAGGACCAGATCCAGCTACATAATATTTTGTAAGTTCATTATAAAAAAAAACAATATCATTATAAACAGTTCAAAAGGGTCATATATTGAGGTTAGACTTTGTTTCTCTGAGATAAAGTAAAATGGACTTTCTAAAAGATTACAGAGAAAGCTTCCAAACATACAGGGAACATGGCATGCATGCACCTTTCACAGAAAATCGACCAACAAAAAGATGAATCTGGAACTTGTGGGAAAAGAACAGATAGTGATGACTCAATTAATTACACATAGACTTCATGGTAAGCACTATGGGAATTTTTGTGACAAAACACAATATAAATGCAGAAATGATAATATGACTTACTAGGTATAAGGAAGAGACAAGGTAGGTCTCAATACTCACAGCAGTGGTCATGACACTTCTCATTGCAGCAGGATTCTTGTGGTCTTTTGTACTCAGCTTAATAACGGTAATTTAAAGATAATCACACTGTGACCCATGGCGGATCCTTCTTGGTTCCAGATGACTCCATTAATGGAATCTTCTCTTCCTACACTGATTGAAAGTGAAGTTGGAATAACTTTATATGCTGGCTGCCTGTTTAGGCAGAAAAATCCTATAGTACTTTTTTTTTTTTTTTTTCGGTACGTGGGCCTCTCACTGTTGTGGCCTCTTCCGTTGCGGAGCACAGGCTCCAGACGCGCAGGCTCAGCGGCCATGGCTTACGGGCCCAGCCGCTCCGCGGCATGTGGGATCCTCCCGGACCGGGGCACGAACCCGTGTCCCCTGCATCGGCAGGCGGACTCTCAACCACTGCGCCACCAGGGAAGCCCCCTATAATACTTTTTATCCTGAATTGAATAATTCATTTTAGGAGGGGCAAATAAACCTTTTATCCTGTGTGAAGATTTACACTTTATATTAGTTCAAGGCTCTTTGAGTTACAGATAAGAAGCATCCAACTCAAATAAGCTTATGAAGAAAAGAAAGAAGGAAAGAAGGAAGAAAGGGAGAAAGAAAGAAAGAAAAAAGGAGAAGCAAAGAAAAAGAAAAGAAAGAAAAAGGAAAAAGAAAGGAAACAGGAGGGTGTATCGTATTGGGTAACATGACTGTCATGTCTCAGGACCTGCTTTAAATCAGCATGTTCCAGAGTTCAAATGCTGTTATTAAGACTTTGTTTCCCTATCTTGGCTCCACTTGCCTCAGCGTCATCATCGTTTAGGCCATCTCCATTGGGCAGCCAGATGATGACAGGCAACTCAAATAATTATTGCTATCAAAGTAATAATACTTTAATGTTTTATTAAGTATCTACTATGTTATAAGTACTCTACATGTATGAACTCCTTAATCCTCAGGACTGTTCTATGAGGTAGGTCCTATTATTTCCAATTTTAAAGATGTGACGACTAAGTCATAGAGAAGATAAATAATTTACCCAAGCTAGTGAGTAGTGGAACTGGAATTATAACCCAGGCTGTCTGACACCAGAGCCCCAGTCAAACCTGGATCACTCGCTTTCAGTTTAGGGGGAGAAGATTGGATTCATGCTAATTTTATGACTGACAATGATTATTATAAAAATGGGAGTGAAGGCATGTTTTCCTCAAAGGAAGGGATGATGGAGAGACAATTCAAAAGACTAAGATGTATTTTTTTCTTCCCATAATTGAACAACACACGTAATAGAAAAATATTGCATTTGGTTGTAGGACCAATAAAAGAATTAATTAGGATTAATCTAAAAATTGGTGAGGTCTGTGAGACAAATTAATTTTTGTGGGAGGAAGTGTAATAGTCGATGAGATTGTTAGAGTAAAAGCAGCAAAAATGGGAAATGAATCCACCTCAAGGAGGTCATTTGTTTTTTTCCACCTCCTAGTTTTCAGGTAGGTTTTTGAAAGACACTTTGATTTAAAAGCATAGAACAAATACAGAGGTGCTCAGGTCTTCAGAAAGGTAGGCTATTCCTGAATGATAAAGGAAAGTGAGAAATAATTTGAACATATTAGGTTGAAACATCTTAAATTTACTCGCTTTGTTGTTTAACCACACACACACAGTTGACGTACACACCCTTTTTTGGTGGAAACATCAAAAGTGAATGTTTCTTTATATCAGAGTCAAAGATGATGGCATCTTTCGTATGATCAATTCCTTTTCTTCCAGAAAAGCCAATCTTTCTTTATTCTCTGTGCCCAGATTGTTTTTTAAAAAATACGTTCCAAATCACACAAAAAAAATTCACCTGAAAATGACGAGGGGCTAAAAAGCGAAAGAAAACAAACAAGATGAGAATCAAGCTACACAATTAAGCATCGGAAAAAGGGTAGGAAGGGGCACCTTTTCTCAGTGTCTGTGTTTTACCACACTTAGCTGGTTCCATAGCAAAGGCCAGCCTCTTACTGTTGTGGTAGTAAACTTTTTATGTAGGACATATATGACAAGAGCAATCATTTTTACTTTCGCTGCTAAGGAATATTTTAGAAAACGATTTAAAAAATGGCCATAAAGAAAAGTGTAAACCCTCCTCTCTCCAACAACATATTGCAGCTTATTGGTGCAATATACTAGGTGGAAACTTCTTATTTTCTGCAAATATTTTCATGTATTTTTCCATCACTTTTTAGGATGGCTCCCCTCTGAATATTTTGGGTGTGATTTAATGAGGGAGTAGAGTGGCAGTGATTAGGGTGGCTTAAAGCAGAGGATTTTTTGCTGGCATGTCTGAGGAATGTTCTCGGAAATCCATCATCTTTTTGAACTCTATTGGACGACTGTACATAGTGAATGTGTGTTTTTAAAAGTGAATATAGGGCTTCCCTGGTGGCGCAGTGGTTGAGAGTCCGCCTGCCGATGCAGGGGACGCGGGCTCGTGCCCCGGTCCGGGAAGATCCCACATGCCGCAGAGCGGCTGGGCCCGTGAGCCATGGCCGCTGAGCCTGCACGTCCGGAGCCTGAGCTCCGCAACGGGAGAGCCCGCAACAGTGAGAGGCCCGCGTACCGCAAAAAAAAAAATAAATAAATATAATAAAAAAAAAAAAGTGAATATATTCTTCTAATAAAGCATATTTTATTTGATATATTCCATAAGAAGACATTACCCAGTGTGGTTAGTCCCATCATGACTGATATTTTTCTAATTGTTACCTAAATGAGATTGATCACATTTTAACCAGGTTCCTACTCCATTAAGGGATCTTAACCCATCTCTAGCGGGTATCTCTTCATCATTGCAATGTTGCTGTGATAAGAGAGGAGAACTTGTAAGAGATTAAAAACAGTGTTTAAGGTTAGGCTGAACCTTCTCGAAGCAAAATAAAATCTGATTAGAGTACAAGCAATTTTAAAGTGTTTTTGAAACTAGATATAGATATATACTTTCAAATAAATTAGTGAATTTGATAGAATGAAAGTATACTGAATTTTGTATATTGAGATATAGATTTTAACACTAAAAATTTGTAATATATAATGTCTCTTATGGTTTCAAAGGAAACTAGTTTCATTCACTTTTTTCTCACTTAATGCTATTGAATTCTTATAGTGCTTTCGGGAAAACTTTTCAAATTTAAACCTTTTTCCATATGCACCTACAAACATATTATCATCAGAATAATATGGAAATTAATTTTATTTCTTCATTTGTTCATTAAAAGTGTAATTTTCAAAAAAAAAGTGTAATTTTCTTCAAGCTAAAAGAATTTGTTGATTCTAAATTCACCTTTGGGAAGATGGCATCATGTACTATTGGTGGTATTATACTCCATTGAAGTTTATAAGTATCTTTTTTTTCAAGTAACATTTCTGTGTTTGCTTTACCAGAAAGGATATTCTTTATTTTGTTTAATTAGTAAGATCTATCTGTCAGTAATGTGGGCAAATTAATTTATTGTGTATTATAACTTTTCCACATTGTAATCCATACAATTGACTGTGTATTTATTATTTTCTAAGGGATGACTTTTATAGTAAGTCTTCAGAAAGAATTATTTTCACTAATGTTTAATACAATACTGTGTTTATCATCTATAAAAGAAGGCAAAGATTGATACCATTTACAGTCATTGGGTGGAATTTGTACGTGTTTCTGTTTGTATGTCACATTCTCTAGTATTTACCATCTGGAATTTTATTTTTGACTATTTAAAGTTAACTTACTGAACTGAAACTGGTAACATATAGGAAGCTGAATGTCACACGCTTTGAGTATGCTTTAAATACACAAAAACAAGCATATATTTTGGAGACTGTAGTGGTTGATTATTTCCCATCCTGCCCCAAACTTTCCACTGTGTGTAGAACTACTGAAGTAATTTGGTTTTCAAATGTTGATTCTAGATCAGTCCCAGGCTTCAGTGAAAATACCAAGAAAGGAGGCTGATTATAGTAAAAACTTTTGTGTTTAGTAACCTTAAAAACACATCAATATGTTAAAGTACATCAATTAGAGAATCAGCATGAAAAAATGGAAAAGTTTTATTTCAAAAAGTTTAAAGCATCCCACATACTAGAAGTTGGAGGTCTAAGTACTGTCATTACTCTTTGTTGAGCCTTTCTTTGTTTGGGAGGGAGGCAGTGATTGGAAACAAAGGCTGTGACGTCAGATATAATTAAGTTTGGGTCCTGGGTCTCTCTCCTTCTAATCTTGCATCAATTTCCTAATTTACAGAATGGAGACAATGACAGCTACTTCACAGGGTTGTTATAAGGATTAAATGACAAATATATCCAAGCCCTTAGTATACTGCCTGGCTAAAAATCAAGGAACAGTTAATGATACTGCTCTTACTGGATTGTAGTTATTATTATTATTGTCTCCTGCTGGTACGATGGTTTGTTAATCAGGCAGTCGTACCATTTTGATCTCTTAAGATATAAGTAATTAGTTACCTGTGAATGTCTGGGTAAAGCTAGTAAGGATAAAGTATATTAGTAGATTTTCATTCTAAGGATAAAGTATATTAGTAGATTTTCATTCTGTAACCAAATTCTAAATCCCTGAACTTGCTGGGATTTTCTTAAGTGCAGAAAACAAGGAGCGGGGGAGGGGAAGCATTTGTTGTTATCTCAGCCACCGGACTATGATAGAATACTTCCCAACCCACCAGTAGGGATCTATGCACAGTCTTTAGAAATGAAAGACACTTGACTCCATTGAAGCACTCAAACCTATTTGTATTCTATACATGCCATGGAGACTGGGACCATATCTATTTTGTTTTCCACTGAATTCCCTGTATCTAGCCTAGAGTCCAAAATATGTATATAACAAACACTAAATATATATTTGCTGAATAAATCTATCAGAAAGGACATTAAATCATAATGCCATTGCAAAGCTTCTACCCTCCTTCTTTCTTAACATTCTGAAAAACTTTAGCTAATCTATTTTCTTGTCAGTTTTCATTCAAGTGATTGTTTTCCTCATTACAGACATGTAAATCTGTGTTCCTTGGTATTAATTACTACTGTCAAGGTAGAAGAAGGAGAGTCTACTAGAAAGATACTGGCTTACCTCATTGAATCCAAAGGGGGAAAAAAATTTGACAACAAAGCTCAAGAATGATAGCAAATTCAACAGCTTCTTCATAATGGTTTAGCTGCTGATAGAGTCCAGTCTCTCTGTCTTTAAATTTTCAGAAAAGAGACTCTAACCCACCTCCGATGAACTGTCTACCTTTGGACCAATCAGCTAGAGCAGGAGTTGTATCACTCATTAGTAACATGTTTGCTAAGAGTGTGCCTGTGGGTAGCTTAGCTAGTTTATAGCAACTGAAAGAGCCTGAAGACAACCCATATTTATCAGAAAGAGCTGAGCTATCTCTGGTAACAAACAGACCTAAAGTCCCAGTGACTCATACAAGTTTTCTTACTTAGGGCACATTTCCATTGCTGATTGCCCTGGGGGGGGGGGGGGGCTCTGCTCTGCATTGTCCTCACTCTAGGACCAAGGCTGGGAGAGCAGTCAGTACCTAACAATTTACTGTCCAAGGTAGTAGCCTCCAGCCATATGTGGCTGTTTAACTTTAAATTGGTTAAAATGAAATAAAATAAAATATACAGCTCCTCAGACACACTATCCACGTTTCTAGTACTCAGTAGCCCAATGTACTGTGGCTAACGGCTAATATATTGGACAATACAGAGAACATTTCCATCTTTGCAGAAAATTCTCCTGGACGGTACTGATCTATTGCCAATCACTGTGGCAGATGGAAAGAGGGCTCTGAGGGGTCTTGAGCTGGCAATTTAACTGCTGTAAGTGAGAAGCAACATATATCACTTCTGCTCACAATAATGACCCCATCAGATTTCCTGGTCCCACCAAGCAGCAGGAGGGTCCATGAAATGTGAGCCTATTCTGATGGTTAGTTTCATATGTCAATTTGACTGGGCCAAAGGATACCCAGATGTCTAGCTAAACATTATTTCTGGGTGTGTCTGTGAGGGTGTTTCCGGAAGAGATTAGCATTTGAATTGATGGACTGAGTAAACCACATGGCTCTGCCCAAGGTGGGGGGGATAATCCAGTCCATTGGGGGCCTGAATAAAACAAGAAGGTGGAGGCAGGTGGAATTGGCCCTCTGCCTGACTGCTCTAGGTAGGACACTGATCTCTCGCCCTTGGTGTTCCTGGCCCTCATGCCTTGAGTTTTGGACTGGAATCTACACCATCAGCTCTCTGGCCCTCAGGCCTTATACCACACCAGCAGCTTTCCTGGGGCTCCAGTTTACAGAGGGCAGATTGTGGGACTTCTTTTATAGTCACATGCGTCTGTACCTTATAATATATCTTTTTCTATGTAAGTATATATGTATATCTCTATATTTTATTGATTCTGTTTCTCTGGAAAACACTGACTAATAAATTTACTATATGATTAGAAATAGAAACCAGGAGATATTTGGTGAACTAGCACGAATAACAACCACACACACCAAGAGGCCTTTACTAGATACAAGAGCAAAATTTAAAACCATGTAATACTTAAAAAACATTTTTTTCCCTCAGTAAAATATGTGTGACTTCTACGTTTTTTTGTTTTGTTTCTGCGAACAGTATTGGACATAAAAATCTTCATGTTTGATCTGGAATGGTCACGCCATCCAAGAAGGTACCAAACCTTCTGTGTGTGTGTGTGTGTGTGTGTGTGTGTGTGTGTGTGTGTACATACATACATACATACATGTATGCATGTATATGAGCAAGAAAGAGAAATGGGGGAGGGTGACAAGAATTTTGTGGGTTTTGTTACTTTTCTATAATTCTACTTGAGGACAGTACCAAATGATTTGTTTCTGTTCTCAGAGGATTGCTTTCATACGATAGTAGTAGTTTGCTAAGCTAAAAATGAAAAAGTATCTGGTCTTAGGAAAACAAGGAGAACAGTGATGCTGTTGAGGAACACCTCTTACTCTCTCAAACTCTGACATCAGCCATAGTAACAGTTATGTGCCTGGAATTATGCTAAGTCTGTTACGGAATTAAATTATTTAATATTTATCACATCAGAATTTTACAAATAAAGAGTTGTTAAATAGCCAGCTGGAGATCCTAAGGCTAGTAGACGGCAGACATGAATGAGGCTGAAATCAGGTCTGTTTCCCCATCTGAATTCCAAGTCCTTGTACTTGATGACTGCACAATACGGTTCTTCACGGCTTCCATATGCTGTCCCTTCTAGGCACTAAGATGATAGCTATGGTTAACGAGCAAATTTTTAGAAAGTGAGATTTGCTGAAGACCTTTAATCTCCTTTTGAATAACATAGCTTACAGTTGGAACATGAGGGCTACATGGGGTTAAGGCTGTTGATTAAGGTCACAGAGGTAGCTATTAGCAGGGGTTGGATGGAGACCCAGGCCTGATGAGCACTGTGGCTGTTTACATGTACAGGGCAAGGAAAGGATGATGCTTCTACAGCTACCTCATACATATTTTTATTCATTTATTCACACATTAATTCACTCCACAGATAGTGGAGAATATTCTAAATTTCTAGTCCTTGGGTAGGTCATAAGGACATAACTCTAATCAGATGTGGTCTCTACACTTATGAGGGGTGTTATTAATTGTTGAAAAAATTTAGTTCTTTAAAACTTTGAGGTATTTTCTGTCCTTCAACTTTTGAGACTTTAAAGTAAATGCTATGGGCCTAGCACTTTTTAACTCTAAAATCAGTATTTTCCCTCTATGCTCAGAAAAACATGAATGCTTCTTTAAGAGACACAGTGTCACTCCAATTTTGTTAGGCTGCTGTCACATTTAACTCTCAGCAAGACTTTTGAGATCCTCTGCCCATCTCTGTGTCATAGGGTTTTCTGGATTTGAACAACTGACGCAGAAGTGATAGAATTTATATTCTGCATCTGACCCAGTTATAGTCTCCGACACCTCCTGTTTTCTCCAAAGGGTTGATTTATTATTACACAACAGACCTTTATACATTTCTTCAGTCACAAGATACGCATTGGTGGCTGTTCATACACTTGTTGTTTGAAGACCTTGCTTTCTGAATTATTTTAATGCTGAGCCATCTATCTTGAATGCTCAGTTTAAGCAAACTTGACTCCCTTTTGTTATCAAATACCCTATTTATAAGGGTAATTTCATGCCATTTACACAAGAAAAGCATGGCATTTGCTTTTTACATAAAGAATTGCGTATTGTTCTTGTGCTCTAGAGATTGTGAAAATGTACCCTATTGCTTTGGAGGATTTTCCCCTGTAAATCATTAAATCTTAATTTACTTTCTACAATGTGATGTTATTATTTTGGCCGTATCTATTCAAAATAGATATCTGCCTGTTTTCTGCAAGGGAAGAAAACAAACCATCCTGCAGACTAAAACCTGTAATTCATGAAAAAACAGACAAAGGAAAGGAAGGCTGTTATTAATGTGTAGTATATTATGCATCTCTCTTTTGAAACCATCAATTAAATAAAAGCAAGTGCACGATAGCTATTATAACTTGTATATGTACCGTAATTCTCCGTAAATATCTGGTCATCTGGATTGAGAGGTAAGGTGCACAATGTAATGGATGCTGTCGGTTCCCCACCTAGATCCTGCTTTTCCAGCCCAGTATGCCCATTCATCAGCTATCGTGAATGATGGCAGCTAGTGGCTTGCTACTCCAAGGGAATTAGCCTTCCTTCTCCAAAGAGTTAGCTTTGGTTGATAGCATCCATGCCACCCAGGAAGTCACATAGTAAATCACTGATCTGGAGGTCCTAAAGGCCACTCCCTTACCTCAAGGTAATTCACCTATGTTGTGCAATTTATGTTGCAGAGTCCCCCATGGATCAGGCAAGGTTAGACTTATATAAAACCATATCCCACACCCTTGTGTATGTCCTTTCTCTGCCCTATTCTTGCTTCCCTCCTTTAGACATCTTACCCATAACAGAGATGCAAGGCTTTGAAGAAGGTTTTTCTGTATGATTGATCTTAGAAGGCAGTAAATAATATGGTAGAGGGTGAGATGATAGGCTTTTTTTTCCAGTTTACTGGGGACTGAGAGCTGTGGAAAATCTGCTCAATGGCTAAATGATGGAATGAGCCACTCCAATAGCAAGGCCAAATATACAATTGACCCTAGTGATGGATCAGATTTATATATCATGACTAATAATGATTTCCTCTTCTGTCTTCTTGATTTCTCTTCTTCTCTTCCAGAGGTAGATGATGCATTTTTTAAAAAGGACAGATCTTCCTTGCAGAAGAATTTAATGTATATAGATATTCTCCCTTTCAGGAAGGGGAAATTAATTCTCCTCCACTTGAGTGTGGACTAGACTTAGTATCTCACTTCCAAAGAATAGGGTATGGAAAGGGAAAAGGAATAACTTTACAGTGGAGAAGCCTGGCAAACATGACCTTGACCAAGGTTAACATCTTTCATGGTAACTCATGTTGATATCATGTACCCCCGATTTGATGTCATGAGTAGGGCCCTTTACCTCTCTGGTATTCTTCCCTCAAACCCATACCCTAGTGTAATCCTGAGAAGACACCAGACAAACGAAATTGAGGGATATTCTATGACATATCTAATCAGTATCCTAAAAAAAGGTCAAGCTATTGAAAACAGAAAAGATTGACAAACTCTCACAGATTAGAGAAGACGAAGGAAATGTTGTATCCTGAATTGGATCCTAGTGTACTAAGAGGATATTAGTGAAAACACCATGCAATCCAAATACTGGATGTAATTAAGTTAATAGTGTTGAACCAATGTTAATTACTCAGTTTTGACAAGTGCATCATAGTTATGTGAGATAGCATTAAGGGACACGAGACAGAGGGTGTAAGGGAACTCTCTGTACTATCTTTGCAACTTTCCTGTAAATCTAAAATTATTCCAACATAAAAAAGTTTTATTAACTAAAGAGAGAAAGAACCACTGCCTCAGTGTAGACACTTTTATATCCAAAAGTCAATGATTAACTGAAAGTAACAGAAACAATATAATGGAATAATCTTAGATACAATTAGCTGATTTTAATGTAGATGCCCCCAAATGAGGAATACCGGATTGACCGGGAACTTTAAAAAAACCTTTTAAAATCTTTCGATCCTACAAAGTAATTTTTGAGATCTCATTATGTGTCAGGCACTAGAAGTAAACAGCCAAAGGCCTACATTATATATCACGTGCTCTAGAGACAAACTATCTGAACCCAAATCCTCAATTTGCTTCAAAAAACTGAACTACTGTGTGCCTCAGTTTATTTAACTGTAAAATAGGTGATAAGAACGGCACTTAACTTTATAGAGTTGTGAAAAGTAATGGAAACAATGCACATCTAACAGTTGCTGTTATACATAGCCTGGAGCCACAACCACATGTTAGGTATTATGTCATTATTATAAGGATCAGATACATCAGTTTGGCATTATTAGCAGTACTATATCAACTACCCTTGCATTAATTCTATCAACTGTAAATTTTAGTATATATATATATAATTCTCTTGATTCTCATAACCTCTATGTTTCAAAGTAAATACCTTTCAATTTTTCATTCTGCAGAGGTGAACATTTGGGACATTTAAAAAAACAATGTTGAAGGGTCCTGCCAGTGTACAAATCATTTAAGAGTGTGAACATCACCTACTAGAATTTAAATCATTAAGAAGAGCAATATGTTCTGGATCTCTAAATGACACAATTTAAAATTCCATCACAGTCATTCATAATGCCAATTTGGGGATGTTTATTATGACCATTTAGAGAAGAAATTGAGGCCATGTGTGAAAACCACATTTAAATACATTAAAATAGATGGATAAATTGAGTTATGAGATTATATAAACAGATAACATTTAAGCTAAAGAGCTGAGAGCACACTGGCACACAATCAAAGAATCAAAGTCAGTTCTCTCTTGCTGGCTGCGATACAGAAAAAGACTGTTTTCCCAATCTTGTCTCTTGCATGTCACCCTTTACAGCCAGAACCAGATAAAACTACTTTGGGCCATTTGTTTACTGACATTAAAGTGGATTTACTGAGACTGAAAGCTTTTCTATTGTCCCTTCTGGGCTGAATCAACTTTATTTAAATGGTAATTCACTCACATACTTCTAATCCCCTTCTTTGTTTACAACAACCAAAGATAATGAGGATTTAAAAAACAGTTTGCAAATATTATTGAACATTTTGGATAATAGAACCCTGGTGCTGATACTTAGTAAATTAGTCCTAAAGAAAATGGAATATTTCCATTTTCAAACTAAAGATTTAATATATTAGACAAAGGATTTAAACATAATCCTATATGTATAACTAATCACTAATTCTGGTAGATAGTTAATAACTACTCCAAGAAAATAGAGTCTGTTATCATAACTTCCCAAAAGTCATTTCTATTGTGTTACCTCAATAGAAATTACTTAGTTAAAATTTTCCAATGGCAATCACTTAACTTTTTTCTCTTCTCTCTTCATTTGGGTCTTTTCTCTTATGCTGTATTATTTTATTAAAACTTATCTCTTTTTTTAAAAGGATTTTTTTTTTTGGAGTATAAAATCCTTGGAGTTTAGTTTGACAACTCTATTCATTTGACTTACAAACTTTGTTTTTCAGTGAGTGTTTTCTGTTTCTTTTCTTTAAAAAAAAAAGTGTGTTTTGAAGGTTTTATGTGCTTGCACTTCATAATAAAACCTATGAAACCACAGTGTAAAGTCAACCCCAGTTTGTATATATGTAGTAGTGTTGTCTTCTTAACCAGCTGATTGTCAGGAATGTTAAGCTGAGGTGTCAACATGGTCAGAAAAGGTGGAGAATATACAGGGAACTGGATATGGTTTTGGCATATTTTCATACACTTACCAAAATTTGATTACAGGGATCTCACTTTTAAATTTTGTTTGGTTCAAAAAACACTCCAATTAAAAATCTGATATTCTCTGGCTGGATGAAAATGCAAGATTCAAATATGTGCTGTTTATAAGAGACAGACTGTAAATGTAATGAAACGGAGCATTTGAACAAAAATAACTACCAATATAATACCATGAACCAATACTAAAAGCACTGTGTTGGGTGCCACAAGTCAGACTCCCCACGCCAAATTATGCATGAGTGATTCCATTTATAAGAAGCCAAGGACAGGCAATTATAAATTTATAAGTTAATTTAAAAACACACAAACAAAAACACCCACTGTACTCCCTGCATCAGAATTAATTGCTTGTTAATTTCCCAGGCTACACCAGGTATTTTGAGTTAGAATATCTTGGGAGTAGGGCCCCCAAATCTGTATTTTGAACACATTTCCTAGGTGACTCTTAAGTAGTCTGAAGTTTAAGAAAGGAGTGCTAAATAGTCAATAGACAAAGATAAGTACAGAGAAGCTAAGTGACTTATCCAAGGTCACTCACTGCATGGACTGCAATAACATGTCTCTTGACTCTCAGTCTGTGGCCATTCCTATTATATAACACACAATTCTTAGTTTAGATGTGGGATCAATTAAGTGGATCTTATATCAGAGATGACCTTAAGCCATGGCTACTTCTACTTTCAATCCCATGAGTAATCTCACCATCATGCATTTCCAGGCTTGTATAACACATCACATTCAGTATCACATGGAGAAGCTGATATTAAGATACATTAGGAGAGAGTGCTTATCAGAGGAAGCAGATTGCTGTTTAGAAGAGAAGATGAGAAAGATGGTAGATACAAGCAACAGAGAAGGAGAGAAAATAGACTCAAGTCTCTAGTTTATGGCAAAAATAAGAAATAAACTTTTAATTAAAAATGATTATCTTTTATTTCAGAAATAATCTTTTAATTTCTAGTTAAACAGATCTGTATCACGTATTAATTTATGGGCATAAGTCTATTGATACATTTATTAAGTGGAAATTTAAATTAAATATAGTACCATAAAGAGAGAGTTACAAT
This sequence comes from Phocoena sinus, assembly GCF_008692025.1. NCBI lineage: Eukaryota > Metazoa > Chordata > Mammalia > Artiodactyla > Phocoenidae > Phocoena > Phocoena sinus. Next base: position 16,125,271 of record NC_045773.1, on the reverse strand, counting down.
TAAAACTTTTTTCTGCAAACATTCCAAAGAGTTTTATTATCATTAAGATAGGTGATAGGGCTTGCCTGGTGGCGCAGTGGTTGAGAGTCCACCTGCCGAAGCAGGGGACACGGGTTCGTGCCCCGGTCCGGGAGGATCCCACATGCCACGGAGCGGCTGGGCCCGTGAGCCATGGCCGCTGAGCCTGTGTGTCTGGAGCCTGTGCTCCGCAACGGGAGAGGCCACAACAGTGAGAGGCCCGCAACAGGAAAAAAAAAAAAAAGATAGGTGATATACTCAGAAGAGCATTAACACCACATTCCTTTCAGTCTTATAGGAAAGAAATACTGTTTTTTTTAATTTGAGGGCAATAAAAATAAGGCTACAGAGTTGTGGGGTGATCATAAACTTTGATCTTTGATTCTGATAGAAAGATTTTGCTTTATTTTAACATGTTTCTTTTTGTGAATCTAGTTATTTGACATTAATAAGTTTAAATTTCGTTTTTTTTCCTGCTAATTGTCATAAGGAATACTTATATACATATTGAAACAATAATTGTCATAGTCTATTTTATTAACATAGATACCTGCAATTTAGACACAACTTAAAAATAAACCTTTGGTTATTTCTCAAAAGCAAACTGAAGTCTGTGAAGGGGAATAAAGTATAATTCATTGAATTTAATCAGTTCAATTTGTTGAACCCACTGAATTCATTAAAAAAACATAAACTGCTTTTCATCAATACCTTTGAAATCACCATTGCTCAAATCCACAATACAGATATAACTCTTGGAATGCCTTAAAAGATGAGTGTGTTAAAATAGGTGACTGAGCGATGACTAGTCCATTTTTAATTGTTTTGGAGTGAGGGTAAAAGTTGGCAACATGTGCATGAACAGAAGTGCAAATTTGAAGATTATTCAGATTTTAATATCACTATCAACAGCCAAATCAGCTCCCTAAGTTCTGAAAATAGGTAATAGCATGCTCTGTAATTTACAAAATACCTTCACAGTCATTATGACAAATAAAGGAATGGATCTCTCTTTTTTGCTGACTTCTTCAGGTTTATTTTGCTAATGTTAAATGTGTGTATTCTTGGACTCAGTTGGACCTAAATTTATTTCTAATGTGGTTCAAAAGCATAACCCTGCCATCTGTTGCTTGCAGCCTCAGTAAGCACATGTCCATGTTCACACACCCTCCACACTTCTCTGAATTTTCTTTTATCTGGATCATTTTTGTAAAACTTCAGCAACTTCATTTTAATATGGCATGACTTAACATTTTAATATCCTAAACTTGGTCCTGAAATCCCTCTAAATTAGGACTAGCTCCCTTTCCTTGTTTCTTGGTTGACATTGACCTTTAATTCTCAAGGCATCGTAGAGATCTTACCACTGATGATGTGTATGTAAAGTCAGAGGCAATTTGAACAAAAGAAAACCAGCCCTTTTTCTTACAGAGTGACAGTGCTTCGAGGTCTGCACAGTGATTTGGTATTTGTGGAAGGATCAGGTACTGTGAACGGTGGCTTCATGTTTTAGTCATATTTTCTAACTCGTTTCCTGTTTATCTGCTACAAAATCCAGACTTAGATTTTGGCAGCCAAAAGTCATTGATTTCTTTGACATCTCTTCAGGAGTTTTGGATAGATAATTCCCAGATAAAGAGTCAAAAATTCAAGTTATTTTTATACATATGCATATATTGTTGTACCTGTATGTGCATCTGTAGGAAAAACTCACTGTTTTGTCCTTTACTCTCATACTTAAACACTTCTGACACCAGATGTGTGGGTTTACTACACCAAGCAATTTTGATGCTAACGGCCTGAAGTTAGGGCGCAGATTAAGGCTCAGTCCCACAAGACTGCCCCCTACTTCATAAGTAGTAGGTCCCCAGGTCACCCAGAATTTCTGTCTGACTTGGCTATAAATGGGAGTCTCACCTAATATGGCTATAAATGGGAGGTTTGATAATTTGTTAGAGCAGCTCACAGAACCTAGAAGACACAGTTTACTTATTTATTGCTGCTTTATTACAAAGCATATTTTAAAGGACACAAATGAACAGCTAGATTAAGATGTGCATGGGGCAAGGACTGGAAGGGCCCCAAGCACAGGCGCCTCTATCACTGTGGAGTTGGGGTGCAGCACCCTCCCGGATGTGGATGTGTTCACCAACCTGGAAGCTCTCCAAACTCCCTAGCTCAGGGATTTTTTTGGAGGCTTCATCATATAAGCATGATTAATAATTATCATTCTCCATTTCTTCCCCAGAGGGCAGAGGATGAAGCTTAACGTTCTAAGTTTCTAATCATGGCTTGGAGTTTCTGGGAACCAGCCCCCATCCTGAAGCTATCTAGGAGCCCACCAAGGGTTGCCTCATTAGAACAAACGACATTCCTACCACCAAGGAAATTCCAAGGGATTTAGGAGCTCTGTGTCAGGAATTGGGGTAAAGATCAGATATCAGAACAGAAGTTGCTTTTAGCACCTTTATCCAAGGGATTTAAGAGCTCTGGCCGGGAGCTGAGGATGAACACCAAAGTATGTATTTCTTATTATATCACAATATTACAATGAATATATATTTACATATTCTTAAACCATAAATCTTTTTATATCGCTATCTCCCTAACTGGACATTCATTAACTCACACTCTCTGTTCTCCATTGACTTTTGTGCTACTCTTATTAGTTAGCAAGATGCTCCTGGAGTCTTTGTGCCTGAGCTTTTCCCCAAAACGTTTATGCCCTAGTTGTGTGATTTAGAACAAACTACATAGCTTTTCTGAAGTTTCAGTCTTGCCATCTATAAAATTGGGATGGCTATTACACTAATCTCGTAGGACTGTTGGGAGATGTTGAGTGCCTAGTACAGGACTGGCATCGTATAAATAGTCATTGAATATTAGCTCTTAAAGAAAATGTGGTGTATATATACATATATATATATATATATATATGTTATACACACATACATATGTTACTAAGCTGTAAAAAAAGAAAGGAAATCCTGCCATTTGCAACAATAAGGATGGACCTTAAGGATATTATGCTAAGTGAAATAAGTCAGACAGAGAAATATACACACTGTATGATTCACTTTTATGTAGAATCTAAAAGAACTTAGCTCACAGAAACAGAGTAGAATAATGGTTGCCCGGGGCTGTGAGGTGATGCTGGTCAAAGGGTACAAATTTTCAGTTCTAAGATAAATAAGGTCTGGGGATCTAACGGAAGCATGGTGACTACAGGTAATAATATCGTATTGTGCACTTGAAATTGCCATGAGAGTAGAGCTTTACTGTTCTCACCATAACAACAGCAAAATAACAAAATGGTAATTATGTGAAGGATGTGTTAATTAGCCTCATTGTGGTGAATATTTCACAATAGATACTTGTATCAAATCATCACCTTATTCACCTTCAATTTATACAATATTATACGTTAATTTTATCTGAATAAAGCTGGAAAAAATAAATATTAACTTCTATTACTCTCCTTTTAATCTTCTTTTGGTTTTATCATTTGTGTACTCATTTAATTTTCTCATCTATATTGTAAAGTTCTACGGAACAAAGATTTTATCTTGCCTCATTTTGTTTTCTAATGACTATTATCTTATACAGTGATTAGTACTTAGAAATGAATATGGGCTTTGTGGTCAGAAAGATATGGGTTCACATGTGAATTCAAATCTAGGTTTTGATACTTGAGAACAAGCTTCATTTTTTTCATTTATACATTTTGAGTAATAAAAATACCAAGATCATAGGTACTATTGGGTTTCTATAACATAAAATGTACGAAGAACTTAGCACAGTACCTGGCACATAGTACAATATCTGCTAGTGTGGTGATTCTCTTGTTGCTATCACTTGCAAAACCAAACAAAAACTTATGTAAGTTTTGAAAATTATCAAAATTACGAGAGGAAATTTACAAGAATGTGAACTGACTACATAATCTGTTAAAATTCTTTCTCATGCATACAGTGAAATTAGTTGCACTTTTTTAAAATGGGGCAGAGTCTTATTCTAGACTCTTTAGCATTTTAGAGACAGCAAATTTTCCCCTCGATCAAGCAGCTCAGAAAATGGAGATGTAGGAGGGAGAATTAGTTTGTAAAAGAGAACACAAATCTTTAATGATGCTTTCTTTTTTTAAAAAATAAATTTATTTATTTATTTATTTTTGGCTGTGTTGGGTTTGTTGCTGCTCACGGGCTTTCTCTAGTTGTGGCGAGCAGGGACTACTCTTCATTGCGGTGAGCAGGCTTCTCATTGCGGTGGCTCCTCTTGTTGCAGAGCACGGGGCTCTAGAGCACAGGCTCAGTAGGTGTGGCGCACGGGCTTCGTTGCTCCGCGGCATGTGGGATCTTCCCGAACCAGGGCTCGAACCCGTGTCTCCTGCACTGGCAGGCGGATTCTTAACCACTGTGCCACCAGGGAAGCCCTAATGATGCTTTCCTGATGACCTCTTTTAGTATTTCTTGGCCTTCATTTCCTCTAATGGTAATCTCTAGCCAACATAAAAGTAGTAATTTGGAAAGGATTTCTACCTAAACTTATCTGCGCTCTCCTAATTTTTTTCCTTCTCTTTCTTTCCCTCATATCTGGGACAGGAGATCTAGCTCATCGTTTAATTTGAGTTTCAAAATATCCCTGTGTTGTATATAGGGCAGTTATAATTATAGCCAATTTAAAAATGAGAAACAGCCTGAGATAGGTTTACTATCCAAGGTCATACAACTGTAGTCACTGGTAGGCAGGAAAGGAACCTTTTCTTTAGACTCCAGATTCAGTGTTCTTCCTATCACATCAGCTGGTTGTGAGTTTCAAGAGTGCTTGGGCCAGACCATTATGCAATGGGTAGTTTTTAACTTGGCCTGAACTTTGTGCCTTTTGCCATCAACTCTCCAGTCAGTTGACAAGTGTCAACTTTGTTGTGAGCATAATAGTGCTTTATAACACTAGGAGACAAGAACAATTCAAACCCCCAAAACAAATGTAGCAAGAGAAGAAAAATGTTCATAACCAGGAACATATTAGCAAAATAATATGCTCTGCTGATGCGTTGAAATGAAAGCCTGTATATGGTTAGTTTCATGTCTGTTTGGTTCCTCCTTGGAATTACTAATACAGTACTGAATATTTGCTTAGGAAAAGCATGTTTTTAATGATAAAACTCAATTTTAAAAGTGCAAATCTTCCAGCAGAAAGCAGTCTATAAAGACACTATTCACTTGTATGAGATACCGGGTTTTTTGATGCCCAATTATGCTTTGAGCCCACTCCTGAGAAAACAAACATCTCAGAATTCTTATTTTTATTTTTGAATTCTCCCCATAATGCTGAATATAGGCATTACGTTCTCATACACTAAAAAAATACCGAGAAAATATTATTCACTGATTTGTTACCTCACAGAACAAAAACACCTCCTGGTTTCTTGGAGGGGCTGGAGTCAGTAATTCATTGTAGACACAGTAAAAAGCAACTCTCAGCACAGCTGCCTGCTCCTGCCCTGAGTGATGACTGATGGGGGAAGAAGTAGGCAGAGAATGCTCTTAAGGATTTCTTGTAGGCAGGGTTCTTAACCTCAAGTTCATGGGTAACTTGGGGCTTCAGTGATAAACTTTACAAAGTCTGCAAACCACCACTAACAGTATGTAAATATATCTCCATACCTTTATATATACACCCTAACTGAAGCATATATAAACTTAGTCCCTTGTTAATAGTTCTGGTGTAAACCACCACTGTAGCTAACTTAGGGAACTAGATATCACAAGTCTCAACAGAATTGTGTAGCCCACTGCTTCTTTTATAGAATCAGAGGCAATAGCTGAAATGTTGCATCTTCGCTATTGTAACTTTACTGCCCCAATCTCGTGTGGATTATGGGTAGGACAGAGTATTGTGATAATGTGCTTTGGACATAAATTTCAAGTGGAAGTTGCAAAAGTAAATAAGATTATGTTGCCTAATTCTGTTAAGTGTCCAAAAATATCCCATTACATTCATCATTAGTGATACCCATAAAAAATGTGGAATGAACAGCTATGTAAGGAATGATGAAGTGCTGGGAGAGCTGAGAATTTTAGGGTAAAATAAAGTAGATAGGTCAGGAGCAGAATATGTCTCCAGAGAAGGGAATGGGGTGGGTAATTGTACTGCAGTCATTAGGGTAGTCATTTATTAAATGTTAGGGTTCTTTATGTTTCATGAGATACTGTTTTATTTTTTAAAGGTGAGTCTTCTGTATTTTATTCTTTAGTAAACTCAAAATTTCATATCTGCCTCCATCACACTTCCTTCTTTTCTTACCATTGGATTATCTTTCATTTTCTTGAATTCTCTTACATTGCAAACTCCACAAAACATATTTATTTTGTCATCTCCTATATATGTGTGGAATTTTTTCTGTATACAAATATCTGTGTTGAAAAGAAGACGATAAGAGAAAGTATCAGCTTCTGTGCTGAATGTCAGTAGGTATCTCTTTTCTGCAGATTTTCAAACCTACAAATCTCTTTTGTATTTTTTCACTGTTCTTATTAAAGACATGTGACTTATAGTGAAATCTGCAGAGGTAAATTGGTATCATAGAATAGAGTGTACTGTAAATGCCACAGTTCTGTGATAAACAAGGTAAGTCATGTTTGCTGTTTTGGCAAAAATTTCTTCATTTGTATTCTGGAAAGATAATAGTCGTCAGTTACTTGGAATACCTTTTCATGTTAGTGGATTCTATCTATGATTTATATTGAATTTCTGAAGACGAAAAATGCAGATTTCACTTCGTTGAGACAAAGAGTGTAGGGAAATTACAGAAATGCCAACTGTGGACAATTGTCAAGTTGGCATTCTAACTCTACTGATTGTGCTTTTTCTAGACTTGAAACCACCTTTTACTAATGATGAGATTTTATAGGCCATAGGGTTTAGTGTAAAAGAGGTTCACTGCTTTATTGTAGAAGCTAAAAGGAAAAGAATTATCCCAGGTATCAAGCAGACGATAGTCTGTAAAACAACTGTATTAATTTATGCACACATTTGCCATTACTGTAATTAGAGGTGAGAATCATCTTAGCAATGACCCTGTTCAATCCCATAATTATCAGTGTCCTTGAAGGATAGTATTTATTGCAATTTTTTTTTTTTTTTGTGGTACGCGGGCCTCTCACTGTTGTGGCCTCTCCCATTGCGGAGCATAGGCTCCGGACGCGCAGGCTCAGCAGCCCATGGCTCACGGGCCTAGCCGCTCTGCGGCATGTGGGATCTTCCCGGAACGGGGCACGAACCCGTGTCCCCTGCATCAGCAGGCGGACTCTCAACCACTGCGCCACCAGGGAAGCACCTGCATTTTTTTTTAATTGTAAGAATAAGTGATTTACATAGGAATTTTTTTTTTGAAGTTGTCGTGTTTGGGGGTTACCTGCATGAGAATTAATCTTTACATAGGAAACCAAAGTTTAAGCTTAGTTAATATATAAACATTTTTCTCTTTGACTGGTTTAGACCTAAGTAAGCAGATTATATTCATTTAATAAAAATGCCTTGTTTATTTAATAGGTAATCAGAGCTATCATGGATAATCTGTCATGGATAATAATAGACAAGTTTTGTGGTTTTATTACACTTAACCAAAATGGAGTCAACTGGAAAAAATGCACAGTGTAAGAGCAGTGAGTTGAATTTATTCTATATCTTACTGAGGACTCTTGCCTGGGAGACAGCCTTTCAGATAGCTCTGAGGAACTGTTCAGAAAAAGTGTGTGGGGGGAGTAGAATATATGTGATTTTGGCAAAGGGGTACGTGCAGTCAAGCACACATCTTGATGGAAGATTACCGCTATCACGAGGAACAGATATCTTAGGTCATATTTTAGTGCTTTTCTAAGTATGAGAGGATGCAAGAATTTAGGTTCACAAAACCTTCTCCTGAAAATACATCTAACTATCTGAGGGTCTTTTCTGCTTGTTTTCCTCAAGCACAGAGTGCCTCGTTACTGACCTTCACTCTTGAATTCCTTTCAGGGTGTACTGCAGGTTAGTGATTGCAGCAGTTTGTAGAACCAGATGGTGAGTGACATTCTTTAGTTTATAATAGTTAATTTAACTTGATGCATGTTTCTAAATCAGTAAGGAATTTAATTAGGATAAGGGTTTCAACTATCTGACTTTGGATTACTCAAAGTTTCAAATATATTCAAGTCTGTTGATGCTTTTCAAATAATAGAACCCTTAGTGAAAATCTGGAGGGTTATAAAAATTTTAATATCAAATAAATAGACCTCTTCCTAGGCATGATGAAAGAGAAGTAACAATTATTAAACTCCCAAATGATACTAAACGGGGTAAGTGTAACTCTTTATAAAGCATATTGATGTTATGGTTAGGATAGGAATAGCTGACTGGGTTACTTCTGCATTGGAAGATAAAAGGTTTTAGTTTGAATTGTCTAGGTTCAATGTGTTGTGATTTTAAAATACCAATTAAAATACCTTCTATAGCCTGAAAGCCGCCAGGGGTATTTCATCTTAATGTCCATATAGTTTCTAGTAGACTGTGGCCATTTAGTCAAACTGTGAGAGAAACAAATGTGTTTTTTCTGGTTGCTTATTTCATGTGTTCTTCCTAATAGATCTAATTTCCATATTGAAATGGTGCACATGACTTGTCAAGATTTTAGACCATATTTTGTTTTGCGTCTGGCTTGTTTAACCATTGTACACATTTCCCACCATTCCTCTTTCCTCCCCTCTCCCTCTTTCATAATTTCCTTCTTTTCTTTTCAATAGAATTCTTTGTTTCTGTGGTTATTGTATGTTAGGGCTTGAGCCTAGCTTTCAGATCCAACTTTGGTAACATTTTCTCAATTATAAAACTCTTAAGACACTAATTTACTCTCAGAGCCTTCTTTAGCAAGGCAGCAATCTATCACAATAAGGTGCTGGCATCAAAATAGGGTGATTGTTGCAGATGTCTTTTTTTCCCAAATAGGAACAGAACATATCTGATTCATTACTTTCTAATGACACAATCTTATCCAATTTTATTTTGTTTAATGAGGCAAAAATAACTCAGGGTAATCTAAATATTCAATTCTGATATTTATTTACAAAAGATTTACGGAAAAATATTTTTTAAAGCTGAGATTTTGAAAGTCATGAAAACCTAAACCTCAGGAAATGAGGGGAGTTTGCTGTTTATACACAGCGATCAAGCCCCCTTTCTCAGCGCTTTAACCTCCTGGAGGACCTGCTGTTTTCCCCCTTTTGCTATTTTCCCTTAAATCATATGACTTCTTTTCCTTTCCTTGACCATTGCTTAGGCTCTTCCTCAATCATTCCCTGTCTGCAGTGCTCTTCCCCAGAATCTACATGGCTAACTCCCTCCCCACCTTCCAGTATGTCTTCAAAGACCTACCTTGACCATTTATTGAATCCTGAAAAATACGCTCCCACCCCAACTCCTGGTTCCTTTCATTCTAGTTGACTTTTCCTTTTATCTGTAGTACTCATCATCCTGAACTGTAGATAATTTACTTATTATATATTTCTCATATATTTCTTTAACTCCCATCCTAGACTATAACCTCTATAAGGACAGGAATATTTGTCTCAGTGGCTCAGGGATATATTTTAATTACCTAGAACACTGCTGGGTTATAGTAGGAGCTGAATAATTATTTGCTGAATGAATGAATGATTTTACATGACCTGTTTTATCTGTTAGGCTTATCTCCATTGCAAAGCAGTTCCATAAAAGATACCAAAAATATTCTTAACTATTCTTAAAAGTTAGGGTGTAAAGCATATACTCTGGCAAAGAGAATAAAATAATTACCAAGGACTACAGGTTAGTTACCACAGATGTGATGTGACAGTTCAGTTTTTGTTGTTAGCCTCAAATCATAAGAAAAATTCAAAGCACCTGCTTTATTCTTTAGAAAGAATACTATTAGAGAATTTTATTTATTGAAGTAAAAATATTCTAACATTTTAACATCAGTAAAACTGTACATCATCAAAACATTTTTTGAGCAGAAGCAGATATGTTGTGAAAGTTTTGTAAAGATACATATCTGAAATAAATGGCAGATTTTGATTCCTTAAAGAATCATGGGTATCTTTCAACCAGAGTAGAAAGTAACTTTTTTTCTCTATCAGAGTATTTTGTCCAAATTACAGATGCTATTAAAAAATGAATTTTAAATGTTTTTTAACTTAAAGCTGTGGAACTATCTTTATCCCTTTTAATTTCTACTCTAGTTTATATTCAAATAAAATCTAAATAGATATCAACTTTTGATCTGAAAATAAATTAACTTTTTAGAATAATGCCTTTTGAGACACAGACATTTTCACTGTAAACACACAATAAGCATTCATCCAATAAATGCAACTTTGGCAGGCACTATATTTGCTGATTGAAGAAAGAATATTTAAAAACTACTGACTGAGAAGAAAGGTTCAATAGCAATCTCCAGTTTACGTTATGGAGAGAAAAAATGGTTTTCTTTGAAGAGTGGGGAAGATTTAATTAAACATAAAATAAGGAAAAGGTTACTTTCTGTTAAAATTTAAAAGGTTAAGAAGGTAAGTACAAAGAAGTCCATGACACCATTTTTTCAAATTCTCACTTCATTTGCATCATACAAAGCAGATAAATCATGTACCCCCCCCCCCAAAGTGGGTAACAGAGATATGTGTGTAACATAAAAGAACATCTGTTAGTAGGTCTCTCCTGAAAGAAGTGGGAAGGGCAAAAGCTTACTTGTTTCAGAATTAATTTGATAATGAGAGCTCTCTTTGAAACTTCAGATGGCTCAACACAGAAGAGCACAGAATATCAAAGCATACAGGGAATTTCCAATGTAAATTAATAGGATGATGGTAATACGCAGAGGCAGTGCTAATTCCTCCATTACTAATTGCTATAATCATAATATGGTAAGACAATATGGAAACACACGAAAGTAAAGAAAGAAAAAGGACACGTCTGTTTATTATTAATTATGTCAGTATGAGATATAGCAGTAAATTCAGGCATGAGGGAAAACTCAGTTATTGGGTTTTTTTGTTGTTGTTGTTTTGTGGTACGCAGGCCTCTCACTGTTGTGGCCTCTCCCGTTGCGGGGCACAGGCTCCGGATGCGCAGGCGCAGCGGCCATGGCTCACGGGCCCAGCCGCTCCGCAGCATGTGGGATCTTCCCGGACCGGGGCACAAACCCGTGTCCCCTGCATCAGCAGGTGGACTCTCAACCACTGCGCCACCAGGGAAGCCCTGCAAATTCTTTTGACATTGACCTAGAACATTCACCAATGTGGACCTAATCATGAATCATAAAGAAAATTTAAAAGAATTGTAATAGACTATACTCACGAATTGTATACAGTAATCATAATGGAATTAGACTAGAAATCATTAGGAGAAAGAAAACAGGAAGATCTTAAAACCCAAGAAAATCGAACAATACACTTCCTAATGATCCACGGATCAAAGAAGAAGTCTGAAGGGATTTTAGAAAATATTTTAAATTGAATAGATATTAAAGTACCAGATGTCAAAAGTTTGTGCTATGCAACTGCTGCTGTGCTTGGTGGGAAATTTATAGCATTAAATGCTTATATTACAAAGGAGAAAGGTCTCAACTCAACATTATAGGCTTCCACCATAAGAGACTGGAAAATAAAAAGTAAAATAAATCAAAACAAGCAGAAATCAATGAAATTTAAAATAGGGGAACAATAGAGAATAATCAATGAAACAAATATGAATCTTTGAAAAGTCAATGACATAAATAAAGCTCTCCCAAGACTGACAAAAAAGGAGAAAAAACATAAATTAACAATAGCAGGAAAGAAAGAATATCCCTACAGACTTAAAAATGATGATAGGAATACTACAAACAACTCTATGGACATAAATTTTCCAACTAGATAAAATGGATCAATTTTTTAAAAACTGTAAACTACCAACATTTGCCCAAGATGAATTTGGTAATCTAAATACTGCTTTATGTATTAGAGAAGTTGAATTTGCTACTAATACCTTTAAAAATGAAATACCCAAGCTCAAACAATTTAATGGTGAATTCTACCAAACATTTCAAGAAGAAATAACACCAATTCTATGCAGTCTCTTCCAGAAAATAGAACATGCAGAATACATCCAATTTGTGTTCTGAGGCTGTCATTACCCTGATTCCAAAGCCAGACAAAGACAATATGAATGAAAAAGACTACAAACCTATACTCCTCATGAGCACAGCTGTGAAAATCCTCCATAAACATCAGCATATAGAATCCAGCAACGTATGAAAGGAATAATACACCATGACCAAGTGAGATTTCTCCTAGAATTTCAAGGCTTTAAAATATTAGAACATAAATCAATAAAATTAAATCATATTTTAACAGTCAAAAAAAAGAAAAGCTACATGATAATTTCAACTGATGCAGAAAAAGCACCTGACAAGATTCAACTTGATTTGTAATATAAACTCTCAGGAAACTAAGAATATAAGAAAACTTATGTTGTGTAAGGTCTGATGTTATGGGCTGCCTCGCCATCTGGTGAGACTGGGAGGGCTTGAAGTAGCCTGAGCACAAGTTTCCTTCTCTCCTTTGCTTTTGGGGACAAGGTGCCCTAGCCAAACATCCCTTTTTATCAAGGGAATCTGGCACAATTTGTGCTTATCCCTGAGTAGTGAGTTTCAGTTCCTTGCCACCTCATGGAATTATTCAAACAAACCAATCATATCCTCAAGGGAATCTTTTTTTTTTTTTAAACCTTCTTGATACTACAAACCTTGCCTCCCACTGCCCCTTTTTGATTATTCTGTTCCCAAGCTGAAACCCCTGTGGCCCTGCATCGTGTACAGTGTCCTTCTCCCCCATGCTGTGAATATATGTGACTAATAAACTGCTGTTGATCTCATCTGTCTAGTGTTGACTGTCCTGTGTTCTGCCATCTCCATAACCCTAGGGCAGGAATCTTTCCCTCACCAGTGGGATGAATAGGATGCAATTACAATGATGTCCTCAACTTAATAAAAGGACTCTAAATCAAAGCTACAGCAAACATCATATTTAATGTTGAAAGACTAAATGTTTTCTCTTTAAGACTGAGGACAAGGCAAGGATTTCGTGGTGGGCAGAATTTGGAGATGGTCTCAAAATTGCCACCCCAGAGTTTAAATGTCTCACGTGATACCTATCCTTTGAGAGTGGGCAGGACTTGTAAAGATGTTGGGATAGTCACTCTCTTGATTAGGTTAACGTTAATGGACAAAGGTTATAGAATTGAAACTTTCAAAATTACAATATATGAAACTCTGTCTTGGAAGTTGGAGAGAGAGCATCCTGTTGACTTTGATGAAGTATCCTGCCATGTGCTGAGAAAGCCACATGGCTAGGACCTGAGAGTGGCTTCTACTTTCTGAAAGTGACCCCAGCCATCACCTAGCAGAAAAATGGGGACCTATCCTCAATCCCACACGGGCAAAGGACTGAATTTTGCCAATAACCTGTATGAACTTGGAAGAGGATCCCCAAATTTTACAGGAGAACACATCTGACACTTTAATTTCAGACTTGTGAGATCCTCTACAGAGAACCTAGTCAAGCCATGCTTGGATTCCTGACACACAGGAAATTAGCAGGTTATATATGTGTTTTTTTTTTTAAAGCTACTGAGTTTCTAGCAGTTTCTTATGTAGCAATATACAACTAATATAGATGTCCTCTCACCACCCCTATTCTAGATTGTACTGGAAGTCCTAGCCAGTAAAAAGACATGCTAGGAAATAATATTTGCAAGTGGAGACAAGGGACTTTATCCAAAATATGTAAATAACTCTCAAAACTTAAAAGTTAGAAAGTAACTCAATTAAAAATGGGCAAATTACTTGAATAGACATTTCTCCAAAAATGGCAATAAACATATGAAACAATGTTCATCACCATTACATTAGGGAAATATGAATTAAAACTATGCTGAGGGCTTCCCTGGTGGCGCAGTGGTTGAGAGTCCGCCTGCCGATGCAGGGGACACGGGTTCGTGCCCCGGTCTGGGAAGATCCCACATGCCGCGGAGCGGCTGGGCCCGTGAGCCATGGCCGCTGAGCCTGCGCATCCGGAGCCTGTGCTCTGCAATGGGAGAGGCCACAGTGGTGAAAGGCCCGCGTACCACAACAACAAAAAAAAAAACCAAAAAAAAAAAAACTATGCTGAGATACCTCTACAGCCTATTAAAATGGCTAAAATGAAACAACTAACAATATCAAGTGTAGATGAAGATGCTGAACATTATAATTCTCATACACTGCTGATGGAAATGCAAAATGCTACAGCTGTTCTAGAAACCAGCTTGGCAATTTCTTATAAAGCTAAACATATGATGCAGGAATCCCATTCCTTGGTGTATACACCAAGGAAATTTAAAAATTTATTCATACAAAAATCTATATAGAAATGTTAATAGTGATGCTAATCATTGCTCTAAACTGAAACAACTCAAATACACTTGAACTGGTGAATGGATACATAAATCGTGGTCATTCACACAAGAGCGTAATGCTCATCAGTAAAAGGAGGAACTACTGAGATAAACAAGACTTGGATGAGTCTCAAAGGCATTTTGCTGAAAGAAGCCTGTCTCAAAAGGATACAGCAGACAGAATAATAGCCCCCCAGAGATGTCTGTGTCCTAATTCCTGAAACCCATTAATGCATTTTTTTCTTACATAGCAAAAGGTACTTTGCAGATGTGATTGAATTGAGGATCTTGAGAAGGGGAACTTATCCTTTTAGGTCCAGTGTAATCATGGGGTCTTTATAAGAGGGAAGCAGGAGGGTCAAAAGGCAGAAAAAAGTGATGTGATGATGAAAGCAGAGGGAAACAAAGCAACACGATGATGGGCATGGACCAAGGAATGAGGACAGCCTGTATAAGCTGGAAAAAGCAAGGCAGTGGATTCCACACTAGAGTCTCCAAAAGGAAAGCAACCCTGCTGACACATTGATTTTAGCCTGCTGACACTGAATTTGGACATTTGACTTTCCAAAATGTAAGATAATATATTTACATTGTTTTAAGCTACAAAGTTTGTACTAATTTGTTGTAGTGACAGTCAGAATCTAATACAGTTGCATATTGTATGATTCTATTTATATCACATTTTCCAAACGACAAAACTATAGTGATAGAGAGTAGATCCAGGGGTTGCCAGAAGTTGGATGGAGTGTGTAATTGCAAAGAAATTACCCTTGGGTGTTTTGGAGGTGTTGGAATTATTCTGTATACTCAGGGTGACGGTAGCTACATGTATATGACTACATTAAAATTCACAGAATTTTATACAGACAAAAAGTCATTTTACTGTTTGTTAATTTTAAAATCTAAAAGAAATAAAGAGAACAACTAATATAGCACTCTACTCTTTGTAGAAGAAAAAAAGAAACTCCCCTTTGAAATTTTTTTTTTTGCGGTACGCGGGCCCCTCACTGCTGTGGTCTCTCCCGTAGCGGAGCACAGGGTCCGGACGTGCAGGCCCAGCTGCCATGGCCCACGGGCCCAGCCGCTCCGCAGCACGTGGGATCCTCCCGGGCTGGGGCACGAACCTGCGTCCCCTGCATCAGCAGGCGGACCCTCAACCACTGCGCCACCAGGGAAGCCCCCCTTTGAAATTTTTACAGTATATATTTAAGAACTTAGAATGCGGACTTCCCTGGTGGCGCAGTAGTTAAGACTCTGCCTGCCAATGCAGGGGACATGGGTTCAAGTCCTGGTCTGGGAAGATCCCACATGCCATGGAGCAACTAAGCCCGTGCGCCACAACTACTGAGCCTGCGCTCTAGAGATCGCGAGCCACAACTACTGAGCCCACTGCACCACAACTACTGAAGCCTGTGCGCCTAGAGCCTGTGCTCCGCAACAAGAGAAGCCACCACGATGAAAAGCCCACACACCACAACAAAGAGTAGCCCCTGCTCGCCGCAACTAGAGAAAGCCCACGTGCAGCAACGAAGACCCAACGCAGCCAAAAACAAATAAATAAATACATTTTACATTTAAAAAAAACTTACAATGAAGAATTTAAGTGACTGTTTTGTTTTTCTATATGTAACAACTTTTCAGCCATGCAAAATTGTGATTCAGTTATAAGCTAATTAATGGGATTATTTCCAAACTGAGCCTCTCATGAGACGAGTTTGGTTTTGTAAAGGAAAGGTACTATAGGGTGTAAAAAATCTGAGGCACCAAAGGACTTTTACTTGTTAAGTCTGGGTTTAAGCAAACTGAGTGGGGTAGAAAAAACTAGCTGGGTAACTCATGAGTCTTTTTTCTTAATATGAAAGTAAAAAAATAAATAAAAAAAAGATTTAAAATTAAAGTAAAAAATTAACTACAGGCAAAATACATTTGCTGTGGGGAAAAAAAAAAAAGGCAGAAATCTGATTATGTTGAGCAGCGTTGTCCATCTGTCTCTCCTTTGCATTCAAGAACCAACCAAAGACTTCTTGTTTTCTAATTTCCGTGGAAGACTGAGCAGATATTGTTTCAAACAAGACAACATTGCCTGGTTGGTTTTACCTTGAGATTCAGTAACTCATGTAATAATGAGCTTAGTGTCCACATATTTCCTTTAATTTGCATTGCTTTACTTGATACTATTGGGTAAAATTACAGAACTTCTAAAATATTCTAGGTTATTCACAATTTAATAAAATATTCTAATTGTCTATATGAGATTGGGATATGGGGATAGACTGGACATTTGTTAGCTGTCCCCCTCCATCCATTCCTCCTTATTCTATTTTCAAGAATTTTCCATTTGAGATCCTGGTTGTTTTGGAGAAGCTGAATCCATTCCTGGGACCTGGCACCAAGGCTAAGCCAATTACCACATTCCATTCTTCTGGCCACAGAACTGGTGCAGTGAAAGGCATATGAGCTGCTCCAATCAGAATGAACCTCAGAAGGTGTGCTCAGGTTGCTGAGACAACAATAACCTCTCTATTTCTTACATGAAGGGATAATTTTGTGCCTGTGAGACCTATTGACAACTATCTTGGGATCATGAGGGTGAATGACTTAGGATGACATCAATGCTGAAAACAGCAGAACAGAGAGATTGATAGAAACCAGTTATTTGAAGATATCAAGCCTGTCCTAAATCCAGCCTCTTCTGCACTTTTTACTTTCATAAACCAAAAACGTTATTTAATTTCTTAGTCGATATGAGTTGTTTTTCCAAAAAAAAGATTAACAATATTGTACCTGGTACAGAAGGAAGACTAAGCCCTTTTGCTGTAGCCAGAATAATGGCCAACCAAAGATGTCCACACCTTGATCCCTGTGTGAAAATGTTAAATTACATGACAAAGGAGAATTGAGATTGTAAATGGAATTAGGGTGGCTAATTGTCTGATTCTTAAATAGATTATCCTGGATTACCAGGATGGAGCCAAAGTAATCACAGCATCCTAAAAATTGGAAGAAGGAGGTGGAAGATGAGTTAGTGTCAGAGTGATACAGCTTGAAAAAGATTCAAACACCTATTGCTGGCTTTGAAGATGGAAGTCTGTAGCAAAGTGCCAAGGAAAGTGGGCAATCACCAGGAAACGGAAATGCAACGAAACAGATTCTCCCCTAAAACTCCAAATGGAGCACAGCCCTGACAACATCTTGATTTTAGCCCAGTAAGACCCATTGGACTTCTGATCTCCAAAGCTTAATAAATTTGTGTTGTTTTGAGCCACCAAGTTTGTGGTAATTTGTTACAATAGAAATAGGAAATTAAAATACCATTAGTTATCAGTTCCTATGGAAAACTCTCCCTTATATCCCAAATTTGGCTAGATGTTTTTCAGATATCCTTTTTTAGTACCCTGTCCACAGCACTTTTGTAACTTCTGCATACTTCAGCATGTATTTCTTAAGAATAAGGACCTTTTCTTATACAATCACAGACAGTTTTGAAAATCTAGAAATTTAAATTAACACAATACTTCAATCTGTTGTCCTTAGTCAAATTTTGTCTCATTAACGCCCTTTTAATCAAAGTTTGGGGGGTGGGTGTTTGTTTGTTTTTGTTTTGTTTTTTTTGTTTTGTTTTTGCTGATCAACGATCCAATCCAGGATCACACAGTGCATTTAGTTATCATGAGTTTTTAGTCTCCTTTTTCTGCAACATTTTCTCAGCCCTGTGTCGTTCATGTCAATAACATTTTTGAGGAGTACAGACCAATTATTTTGCAGAAGATTCCTCAATGTGTTTCTCTGATGGTTCCTCATGATTAGATTCAGGTTATGCATTTTTGGCAGGAATACCACAGAAGTACCCTTCTCAGTGCATCATACCAGTAGGAAGATGAGGCAGTTTGTCCAATTACTGGTGATATTAACTTTGGTCACTTGGTTTAGGTGGCAGCTACCAGTTTTCTTTACTATAAAGTGACTAATTTCCTCTTTATAATTAGTAAGTATCTTCTTAGGAGACACTTTTAGATTTTTGGTCACCCATCTTAGCATCTATTTATAGTCCTTGCCTGAAAAAATTATTACTATAGTGGTTGTCATGTAGTGATTTTCTAATTCTTTCACCAGTTCTCTATTTATGATTGGAATCCTCTTTTAAAGGAGTTTATCTTTCTCCTCCGTTTTTTTTTTTAGTTTCTCACATTTATTTATATCAGTATGGACTCATGGATACTTATTTTATTCAGTGGCTTATAATTCATCACCATGATAATTTATTTTGCTCAGGTGTACCAGACTTTGCCAGTAGTAGTCCTTTTAACCTGACTCCAGTGTTGTTTTGATATGTTTCAATGAATCTTTTTTTTTTTTTTTTTTTGGTGGTATGCGGGCATCTCACTGTTGCGGCCTCTCCCGTTGCGGAGTACAGCCTCCGGACGCGCAGGCCCAGCGGCCGTGGCTCACGGGCCCAGCCGCTCCGCGGCATGTGGGATCCTCCCAGACTGGGGCACGAATCCGTGTCCCCTGCATCGTCAGGCAGACTCTCAACCACTGCGCCACCAGGGAAGCCCTCAATGAATCTTTGAAAACATTCTTACAGTCTGGCACAGAATACTCTAAGTTCATCCTGTTGTACTTTCCATGTCAGCCATTTCTTCAAGGAGCGCTGGTTCCTTTTATTGGAGATGGTATTTAGAAACCAAGATATGGGTGCTAGGTGTGCATTTTGCCACTAGGGTTTCATTGCTTTCAGGTCTTTTCAGCAAACACCTACCAAACAGGAGGACTGAAAGTTTCAACTATACTTCTGGATTTCTCTACTTTTCCTTTTATTTACCTATCAGTTTTTCCTTCATGTATTTTGAAACTCTTGTTGTTGGATGTAAACACATTTAGGATAGCTATGTTTTCTTGGTAAATTGACCCATTTATTGTTACATAATCTTCCTCTTTATCTCTGGTAATGATTTTGTTCTGAAGTCAACTTTATCTGACATTAACATAGTCATCCCAACTTTGTTTTTTACTTTCTGTTTTTAAAAACAGCATTATTGAGATATAATTCTTATATCATACAGCTCACGCATGACTGCTTTTTAGTATGTTTACACAGAATTGTGAAACCATTATCATAACCTCATTTTAGAACACCTTTCCCCCTCAAAGGAACTCCACACATATTAGTAGTTAATTCCATTTCTCCTAGAACCCCCACTCTCAGGTGTAAGCAACCATTAGTCTACTTTCTGCTGTTGTAAATTTGCCTATTCTGGACATTTCATAGAAGTGGAATCACATAATATGTGGTCTTTGTGACTGGCTTCTTTCACTTAGCATAATGCTTTCAAAGTTCATCTATGTAGCTGTGTGGATGTGTTTTCTATTGCTGATATTACAAATTACCACAAATTTAGTAGCTTGAAAAAACATACAATTATTATTTTACAGTTCTGTAGATTAGAAGTCCAATACAGGTCTCAGGTGTTGGCAGAGCTGTATTCCTTTCTGGAGGCTAGGGGAGAATCCATATCCTGTTTTTTTTTTCATCTTCTAGGGACTGCCCATATTCCTTGGCTTATGGGCCTCCTCATCCATCTTCAAAACCAACAAAAGCAGGTAGAGTTTTCACATTGAATTCCTGTGACTGACCCTTCTGTGTCCTTTCAATGTTAAGACCCTTGTGATTACTTTGGGCCCCCTGATCTTTCAGGGTAATGTCCCCATGTCAAGGTCCTTAACTAACTCACATCTAGAAAGTCCCTTTTGCCATGTAACTTAACATAGTCACAGGTTCTGAAGATTAGGACATGGTCATATTTGGGAGCCATTATTCTACCTACCCCATTTGGATCAATCCATTTGTCAGTTGACGGACATTTTGGCTGTTTCTACTTTTTGGTGTTTATGAATAATACACTTGCACACTTCATGTGTATATGTCTCCATTTCACTTTGGTATACACTGGGAGTGGAATTGCTGGGTTGTGAGGTTCTATATTTAACTTCATGAGAAATTGCTAAATGGTTTTCCAAAGTAGGTGCACCATGTCATGTCTGCTTCGGCCACCGCAGGCTCGCCCCACATTCTGTACCCCTCCCTCCCACTGGCTTGAGTGAGCCAGAGCCCCCGAATCAGCTGCTCCTTTAACCCAGTCCTGTCTGAGCGAAGAATAGACACACTCAGGCAACCTACAAGCAGAGGCGGGGCCAGATCCAAAGCTGAACCCCGGGAGCTGTGTGAACAAACAAGAGAAAGGAAATCTCCCCCAGCAGCCTCAGGAGCAGCAGATTAAATCTCTACAATCAACTTGATGTACCCTGCATCTGTGGAATACCTGAATAGACAACGAATCATCCCAAATTGAGGAGGTGGACTTTGGGAGCAACGATATATATATTCTGTTCCCTTCTTCTCTTTTTGTGACTCTGTATGTGTATGCTTCTGTGTGTGATTTTGTCTGTATAGCTTTGCTTTTACCATTTGTACTAGAGTTCTCTCTGGCCGTATTTTTTTTTTTTTTAGTATAGATTTTAGCACTTGTTATCATTGGTGGATTTGTTCTTTGGTATGGTTGCTGTCTTCTTTCTTTCTTTTAATTACTTAAAAACATTTTTTTAATAATTATTTTTTATTTTAACACTTTCTTTTCTTTTCTTTTCTTTTCTTTTATCTTCTTCTTTCTTTCTTTTTTTTCTCCCTTTTATACTGAGCCATGTTGATGACAGGCTCTTGGTGCTCCAGCCAGGCGTCAGGGCTGTGCCTCTGAGGTGGGAGAGCCAAGTTCAGGACACTGGTGCACAGGAGAACTCCCAGCTCCATGTAATATCAAACGGAAAAAATCTCCCAGAGATCTCCATCTCAACGCCAAGACCCAGCTCCACTCAACGACCAACAAGCTACAGTGCTGGACACCCTATGCCAAACAACTAGCAAGACAGGAACACAACCCCATCCATTAGCAGAGAGGCTGCCTAAAATCATAATAAGGCCACAGACACCCCAAAACACACCACCAGACGTGGATCTGTCCAGCAGAAAGACAAGATCCAGCCACATCCACCAGAACACAGGCACTAGTCCCCCCCACCAGGAAGCCTACACAACCCACTGAACCAACCTTAGCCACTGGGGACAGACACCAAAAAAAACGAGAACTACAAACCTGCAGCCTGTGAAAAGGAGACCCCAAACACAGTAAGTTAAGCAAAAAGAGAAGACAGAGAA
The DNA here is from genome assembly GCF_008692025.1 of Phocoena sinus. Lineage (NCBI taxonomy): Eukaryota > Metazoa > Chordata > Mammalia > Artiodactyla > Phocoenidae > Phocoena > Phocoena sinus. Next base: position 16,103,556 of record NC_045773.1, on the reverse strand, counting down.
ACACACAGCAGATGAAGGAGCAAGGCAAAGACCCACCAGACCTAACAAATGAGAGGAAATCGGCAGTCTACCTGAAAAAGAATCCAGAGTAATGATAGTAAAGATGATCCAAAATCTTGGAAATAGAATGGAGAAAATACAAGAAACGTTTAACAAGGACCTAGAAGAACTAAAGAGCAAGCAAACAGTGATGAACAACACAATAAATGAAATTAAAAATTCTCTAGAAGGAATCAATAGCAAAATAACTGAGGCAGAAGAACGGATAAGTGACCTGGAAGATAAAATAGTGGAAGTAACTACTGCAGAGCAGAATAAAGAAAAGAGAATGAAAACAATTGAGGACAGTCTCAGAGACCTCTGAGACAACATTAAATGCACAAATATTCAAATTATAGTGGTACCAGAAGAAGAAGAGAAAAAGAAAGGGACTGAGAAAATATGTGAAGAGATTATAGTTGAAAACATCCCTAATATGGGAAAGGAAATAGTTAATCAAGTCCAGGAAGCAAAGAGAGTCCCATACAGGATATATCCAAGGAGAAACACGACAAGACATATATTAATTAAACTATCAAAAGTTAAATACAAAGAAAACATATTAAAAGCAGCAAGGGAAAAACAACAAAAAACACACAGGGGAATCCCCATAAGGTTAACAGCTGATCCTTCAGCAGAAACTCTGCAACCCAGAAGGGAGTGGAAGGACATATTGAAAGTGATGAAGGAGAAAAACCTACAACCAAGATTACACAGCAAGGATCTCATTCAGATTTGACGGAGAAATTAAAACATTTAATTTTTTAATCAGACAATCAACAGCTAAGAGAATTCAGCACCACCAAACCAGCTTTAAAACAAATGCTAAAGGAACATCTCTAGGCAGGAAACACAAGAGAAAGAAAAGACGTACAATAACGAACCCAAAACAATTAAGAAAATGGTAATAGGAACATACATATCAATAATTACCTTAAATATAAATGGATTAAATGCTCCCACCAAAAGACAGGGACTGGCTGAATGGATACAAAAAGAAGACCCGTATATATACTGTCTACAAGAGACCCACGTCAGACCTAGGGACACATACAGACTGAATGTGAGGGGATAGAAAAAGATATTCCATGCAAAGGGAAATCAAAAGAGAGCTGGAGTAGCAATTCTCATATCAGACAAAATATACTTTAAAACAAATACTATTACAAGAGACAAGGACACTACATAATGATCAAGGGATCAACACAAGAAGAAGTTATAACAGTTGTAAATATTTATGCACCCAACATAGGAGCACCTCAATACATAAGGCAAACACTCACAGCCATAAAAGGAGAAACTGACAGTAACACAATCACAGTAGGGGACTTTAACACACCACTTTCACCAATGGACAGATCATCCAAAATGAAAATAAATAAGGAAACACAAGCTTTAAATGATACATTAAAGAAGATGGACTTAATAGATATTTATAGGACATTCCATCCAAAAACCACAGAATACACATTCTTTTCAAGTGCTCACGGAACATTCTCCAGGATCATATCCTGGGTCACAAATCAAGCCTTGGTAAATTTAAGAAAACTGAAATCGTATCAAGTATCTTTTCTGACCACAACGCTATGAGACTAGATATCAATTACAGGAAAAGCTCTGTAAAAAATACAAAACACATGGAGGCAAAACAATACACTACTGAAAAACGAGGAGATCACTGAACAAATCAAAGAGGAAATAAAAAATGCCTAGAAACAGGGCTTCCCTGGTGGCGCAGTGGTTGTGAGTCTGCTTGCCAATGCAGGGGACATGAGTTTGTGCCCTGGTCTGGGAGGATCCCACATGCCGCGGAGTGGTGGGGCCTGTGAGCCATGGCTGTTGAGCCTGTGCGTCTGGAGCCTGTGCTCCGTAATGGGAGAGGCCACAACAGTGAGAGGCCCACGTACAGCAAAAAAAAAAAAAAAAAAAAAAAAAAAAAAAATCCTAGAAACAAAAGACAATGAAAACATGATGACCCAAAACTATGGGATGCAGCAAAAGCAGTGCTAAGAGGGAAGTTTATAGCAATACACTCCTACCTTAAGAAACAAGAAACATCTCAAATAAATAACCTAACCTTACAGCTAAAGCAATTAGAGAAAGAAGAGCAAAAAACGCCAAAAGTAGCAGAAAGAAAGACATCATAAAGATCAGATCAGAAATAAATGACAAAGAAATGAAGGAAATGACAGCAAAGATCAATAAAACGAAAAGCTGGTTCTTTGAGAAGATAAACAAAATTGATAACCCATTAGCCAGACTCATCAAGAAAAAAAGGGAGAAGACTCAAATCAGTAGAATTACAAATGAAGAAGGAGAAGTAACAACTGACACTGCAGAAATACAAAGGATCATGAGAGATCACTACAAGCAACTATATGCCAACGAAATGGAAACCTGGAAGAAATGGACAAATTCTTAGAAATGCACAACCTTCTGAGACTGAACCAGGAAGAAATAAAAAAATATGAACAGACCAATCCCAAGCACTAAAATTGAAACTGTGATTAAAAATCTTCCAACAGGGCTTCCCTGTTGGCACGGAGGTTGAGAGTCTGCCTGCCGGTGCAGGGGACACGGGTTCGAGCCCTGGTCTGGGAGGATCCCACATGCCGCGGAATGACTGGGTCCGTGAGGCACAACTGCTGAGCCTGCGCATCTGGAACTGTGCTCCCCAACAAGAAAGGCTGCGATAGTGAGAGGCCCACGCACTGCAATGAAGAGTGGCCCCCGCTTGTCGCAACGAGAGAAAGCCCTCACACAGAAACAAAGACCCAACACAGCCAAAAATTAATTAATTAATTTAAAAAAAAATCTTCCAACGAACAAAAGCCCAGGACCAGATGGCTTCACAGCCAAATTCTATCAAACATTTAGAGAAGAGCTAATACCTATCCTTCTCAAACTCTTCAAAAATATAGCAGAGGAAGGAACACTCCAAAACTCATTCTACGAGTCCACCATCACCCTGATACCAACACCAGACAAAGATGTCACAAAGGAAGAAAACTACAGGCCAATATCACTGGTGAACATAGACGTAAAAATCCTCAAGAAAATACTAGCAAACAGAATCCAAAAGCACATTAAAAGGATCATACACCATGATCAAGTTGGGTTTATCCCAGAATGCAAGGATTCTTCAATATATGCAAATCAATCAATGTGATAAACCATATTAACAAATTGAACGATGAAAACCATATGATCATTTCAATAGATGCAGAAAAAGCTTTCAACAAAATTCAACACCCATTTATGATAAAAACCCTCCAGAAAGTAGGCATAGAGGGAACTTTCCTCAACATAATAAAAGCCATATATGACAAACCCACAGCCAACATCGTCCTCAATGGTGAAAAACTGAAACCATTTCCACTAAGATCAGGAAAAAGACAAGGTTGCCCACTCTCACCACTATTATTCAACTTAGTTTTGGAAGTTTTAGGCACAGCAATCAGAGAAGAAAAAGAAATAAAAGGTATCCAAATCACAAAAGAAGAAGTAAATCTTTCACTGTTTGTAGATGACATGATACTATACATAGACAATCCTAAAGACACTACCAGAAACTACTAGAGCTAATCAATGAATTTGGTAAAGTAGCAGGATACAAAATTAATGCACAGAAATCTCTTGCATTCGTATACACTAATGATGAAAAATCTGAAAGTGAAATTAAGAAAACACTCCCATTTACTATTGCAACAAAAAGAATAAAATATCAGGAATAAACCTACCCAAGGAGACAAAAGACCTGTATCCAGAAAATTATAAGACACTGACGAAAGAAATTAAAGATGATACAAATTGATGGAGAGATATACCATTTTCTCAGATTGGAAGAATCAACAGTGTGAAAATGACTCTACTAACCTAGCAATCTAAAGATTCAATGCAATCCCTGTCAAACTACTAATGGCATTTTTCACAGAACTAGAACAAAAAATTTCACAGTTTGTATGGAAACACAAAAGACCCCGAAGAGCCAAAGCAATCTTGAGAAAGAAAAACAGAGCTGGAGGAATCAGGCTCCCTGACTTCAGACTATACTACAAAGCCACAGTAATCAAGATAGTATGGTACTGGCACAAAAACAGAAATATAGATCAATGGAACAGGATAGAAAGCCCAGAGATAAATCCATGCACATATGGTCAACTTATCTTTGATAAAGGAGGCAAGAATATACAGTGGAGAAAAGACAGCCTCTTTAGTAAGTTGTGCTGGGAAAACTGGAGAGCTACATGTAAAAGAATGATATGAAAACACTCCCTAACACCATGCACAAAAATAAACTTAAAATGGATTAAAGCCCTAAATGTAAGGCCAGACACTATAAAACTCTTAGAGGAAAACATAGGCAGAACACTCTTGACATAAATCATAGCAAGATCCTTTTTCACCCACGTCCTAGAGAAATGGAAATAAAACCAAAAATAAACAAGTGGGACCTAATGAAACTTAAAAGGTTTTGCACAGCAAAGGAAACCATAAACAAGACCGAAAGAAAACCCTCAGAATGGGAGATAATATTTGTAAATGAAGCAACTGACAAAGTATTAATCTCCAAAATTTACAAGCAGCTCATGCAGCTCAATATCAAAAAAACAACCCAATCCAAAAATGGGCAGAAGACCTAAATAGACATTTCTCCAAAGAAGATATACAGATTGCCAAGAAACAAATGAAAGAATGCTCAACATCATTAATCATTAGAGAAGTGCAAATCAAAACTACAATGAGATATCATCTTACACCAGTTAGAATGGCCATCATCAAAAAATCTACAAACAATAAATGCTGGAGCGGGTGTGGAGAAAAGGGAACCCTCTTGCACTGTTGGTGGGAATGTATATTGATACAGCCAGTATGGAGAACAGTATGGAGGTTCCTTAAAAAACTAAAAATAGAACTACCGTACGACCCAGCAATCTCACTACTGGGCGTATACCCTGAGAAAACAATAATTCAGTAAGAGCCATGTATCAAAATGTTCATTGCAGCTCTATTTACAACAGCCAGGACATGGAAGCAACCTAAGTGTCCATCAACAGATGAATGGATAAAGAAGATGTGGCACATATATACAGTGGAATATTACTCAGCCATAAAAAGAAATGAAACTGAGTTATTTGTAGTGAGGTGGATGGACCTAGTGTCTGTCATACAGAGTGAAGTAAGTCAGAAAGAGAAAAACAAATACAGTATGCTAACACATATATATTGAATCTAAAAAAAAAAGGTTTTGAAGAATGTAGGGGCAGGATGGGAATAAAGATGCAGACATAGAGAATGGACTTGAGGATATGGGGAAGGGGAAGGGGAAGCTGCGACAAAGTGAGAGACTGGCATGGACATATATACACTACCAAACGTAAAATAGCTAGCTAGTGGGAAGCAGCCACATAGCACAGGGAGATCAGCTCGGTGCTTTTTGACCACCTAGAGGGGTGGGATAGGGAGGGTGGGAGGGAGGGAGAGTCAAGAGGGAAGAGATATGGGGACATATGTATATGTATAACTGATTCACTTTGTTATAAAGCAAAAACTAACACACCATAGTAGAGCAATTATACTGCAATAAAGATGTTAAAAAAAGAGTAGCTGCACCATTTTATATTCCTCCAGCAATCTGTGAAGGTTCCAGCTTCTCCACACCCTCACCAACACTTCTTATTTCCTGTTTTTTTTTTTTTTATTATAGCCATTCTTACATTTTCCGTTTTGATCAGTGTTTGAATGGTATATTTATTTCCATCGTTTCACCTTTAACCTATGTATTTATATTCACATGGTTTCTTCTGAAAGTATAAAATTCATCTTACATTATCTGTGTGTATATATAAATCACTTTTAATATTAACTTTTGTAATTTTTTTTGAGAGCTATGCTTTAAAAAATATGGAACACTTCATGAATTTACATGTCCTCCCTGCTCAGGGACCATGCTAACCTTTGGAAAGCTATGTGGTATGAATAGCTTCAAATTTTCCAGTAGTGTATTATTAAGAGGATTAAAGATTTTAACTGTTATTCACTGATATTTATGCAGATGTATCTATTTAAATTTTATTTTCAGTTGACTAAAAAAAATAATAAAACCTTTTTAACAAAATTGAGTTTTGCCATAGATTTGCTCCTCTTTTCCATAAAGTACGGATTGCATAATTTCAATTTTTAAAAAGTTCATAGATTAAAATTGATCCATACTACTTGACACCCTTAAAGTCAACAGATATACAGAGGTTAAAACATTCTCTGAAATGTTGAATCAACAAAGCTGGACTTAGTAACATTCTGATTAAAAGATTCTTTCCATGTTGGCATTGGTTTTGGAAGATTCAGTTTATGCCAATAATGGAATTGGAAATGTGACAGAACAGTTATGATGAGACTTTGGCTATATGGTGCCCTTGGACACTTTGAGATTTCCCTAACTGAACTCCCTTTTTGTCTAATACTAGTTACAGTATCTAATATTGATGCCAACACCTCCCTTGCAGAATACATACCTGTCAAGAATTGAGCACAACGCATGTAGTAGACAGCTCAGCACACAGGGACTTACGATCTTATGCATTCATTTTCAAGTTAAGTTTTACTGTTTGCTCATACAATAAGCTAAATTTGGCTTTTATTTTTCTAAATATGTGTCACCAACACAAGGTCTCAGGAATGACTTATTCTTGAGGAAAGTGGAATACTGGCTATTACGCTTAGATTTTCTAACTAGCTATGCGACCTAGATTGTTCTTCATCTGTTTTTCTGTTGTGAAGCAGAGATAATATCTGTTTACCTCTGGTAATATACGGAGCTGGTAAAGACAGAAGACACTATTTGCAAATAGCTTTCAAAAATAAATATTTAAAACTATCTTTTGGTTTTGCACATTTTATCAGAGTTTACAAATTGTTGGCCCTTGGACTAGTTGGGTCCCAAGACGTTTTATATGGCTTATGTATGTGATTTCTTTCAGAAAGAGCCTGTGTGTTCTTCACAAGTCCTATGTTCCTGTTGGCCCATTTTATTAATTCATTTTCTGTAAATACTTGAGTTGCTACTGCAGCTCTTAGGAATTCAGAAATGAAAATTTATTTTGTGGAAACATTGAGAACTTCTAGTCATTTCTTTCTTTTTCTATTTTTTTTTTTTTTTGTGGTACGCGGGCTACTCATTGTTGTGACCTCTCCCGTTGCGGAGCACAGGCTCTGGACGCACAGGCTCAGCGGCCGTGGCTCACAGGCCCAGCCGCTCCGCGGCATGTGGGATCTTCCCGGAGCGGGGCACGAACCCGTGTCCCCTGCATCGGCAGGCGGACTCTCAACCACTGCGCCACCAGGGAAGCCCCTAGTCATTTCTTTCTTAAAATCACTTTGGGTTAGAACATCCTCAAGGTTCTTTTAGCAAGATCTATCAATATAATATTATTACTCCAAAACCACAATTCTTATCCAGTGGTCCTTGATAGAACCCAGAAGGTTTGTGAATTGGAGTGGGAAAATATAAAATATTACATCTTTATTTTCAGCATGTCCCCTAATTATGATTGTAGGTAACAAACCACCCTAGTATTACCTAATAAAAATTACAGATATTTTTGTACATTACATATATTTCTGATATCCTGAAATATTATTCTTTACTTTGAAATTATGTTTATTGTTACACTCACTGCTAGACTGTGTTATTTAATATGTAATTAAAGAAGTGCACATATTTCTATATTACAAATATATATTATTAATATTTTTATAATTGCATTTCAGAATGTGTTTCCTTTCTAATCCTATATGGTTTAGTTCATGAGCTTAAGAAATGTATTCTGAGAGGTATCTTGGTGAGAGAAAAAGAAAACAAGAAATAAAAACAAAAAACTAGTGCCCTAAAACATTGTGCTTTTATCTAGAGAAAGTACTTATTAGTTCAAACAATGTACATATCAAGTCTATATTGTCATATAATCTCTTATATTCACTGGAAAAAAAATACTGGAAATATATATATTCCAATTGCAAAATTATTCCATTAGACAATGTTTCTTTTCTTGGAAACATCCTTCTCAGAAACACGATTATATGCCTACTTTACCTTTTATCACACTTTGCTAAAAGGAGCACAGAATGGTTTACAGTTATGTATTAAGAATTTATTATGCCAACCACTATATTAACATAGACTTGAAAATAGCAAAAGAGCACTGTATAAATCATGCACAACAGGAGTTTTAAAAATCTGGATAAAACATTCAGTTGTAAAAGTTTAAATAGTAGATTGGGACTTCAAGAGTCTGTTACTTCAATAATATACAGTTGTTATCTGCTGCAACTGGCCAATTTATGTTTTCTACATTTTGGAGTACCAGGAAGGCAGGATTTTAATCTTTTTTTTTTTTTTTAACATCTTTACTGGAGTATAATTGCTTTACAATGTTGTGTTAGTTGCTGCTGTGTAACAAAGTGAATCACCTATATGTATACATATATCCTCATATTTCCTCTCTCTTGCATCTCCATCCCACCCCCCACATGGCACGTGGGATCCCACCGGACCGGGGCATGAACCCGCGTCCCCGCACTGGTAGGCGGACCCCCAACCACTGTGCCACCAGGGAAGCCCTCCCAGCGCCACTTATTGAGGAGGCTGTCTTTCCTCCACTGTATATTCTTGCCTCCTTTGTCAAAGATAAGGTGACCATATTGATGGGTGTATCTCTGGGCTTTCTATCCTGTTCCATTGATCTATATTTCTGTTTTTGTGCTAGTACCATACTATCTTGATTACTGTAGGTTTGTAGTATAATCTGAAGTCAGGCAGCCTGATTCCTCCAGCTCTGTTTTTCTTTCTCAAGATTACTTTGGCTCTTCGAGGTCTTTTGTGTTTCCATACAAACTGTGAAATTTTTTGTTGTAGTTCTGTGAAAAATGCCAGTGGTAGTTTGACAGGGATTGCATTGAATCTGTAGATTGCTTTGGGTATTAGAGTCATTTTCAGAATGTTGATTCTTCCTAATCCAAGAACATGGTATATCTCTCCATCTGTTTGTATCACCTATACTTTCTTTCATCAGTGTCTTATAGTTTTCTGCATACAGGTCTTTTGTCCACTTGGGTAGGTTTATTCCTAGGTAATTTTTTTGTTGCACTCATAAATGGGAGTGCTTCCTTAATTTCTCTTTCAGATTTTTCATCATTAGTGTATACGAATGCAAGAGATTTCTGTGCATTAATTTTGTGTCCTGCTACTTTACCAAATTCATTGATTAGTGCTAGTAGTTCTCTGGTAGCATCTTTAGGATTCTCTATGTATAGTATCATGTCATCCGCAAACAGTGACAGTTTTACTTCTTTTCCGATTTGGATTCCTTTTATATCTTTTTCTTCTCTGATCGCTGTGGCTAGAATTTCCAAAACTAAGTTGAATAATAGTGGTGAGAGTGGGCAACCTTGTCTTGTTCCTGATCTTAGTGGAAATGGTTTCAGTTTTTCACCATTGAGAATGATGTTGGCTGCCGGTTTGTCATATCTGGCCTTTATCATGTTGATGTAAGCTCCCTCTATGTCTACTTTCTAGAGGGTTTTTATTATAAACTGTTGTTGAATTTTGTTGAAAGCTTTTTCTGCATCTATTGAGATGATCATATGGTTTTTCTCCTTCAGTTTGTTACTATGGTGTATCACATTGATTGATTTGCATATATTGAAGAATCCTTGCATTCTGGGATAAACCCAACTTGATCATGGTGTATGATCCTTTTAATGTGCTGTTGGATTCTGTTTGCTAGTATTTAGTTGAGGATTTTTGCATCTGTGTTCATCAGCGATATTGGCCTGTAGTTTTCTTTCTTTGTGACATCATTATCTGGTTTTGGTATCAGGGAGATGGTGCCCTCATAGAATGACTTTGGGAGTGTTCCTCCCTCTGCTGTATTTTGGAAGAGTTTGAGGATAGGTGTTAGCTCTTCTCCAAATGTTTGATAGAATTCGCCTGTGAAGCCATGTGGTCCTGGGCTTTTGTTTGTTGCAAGATTTTTAGTCACAGTTTCAATTTCAGTGCTTTTGATTGGTCTGTTTATATTTTCTATTTATTCCTGGTTCAGTCCCAGAACGTTGTACTTTTGTAAGAATTTGTCCATTTCTTGCAGGTTGTCCTTTTTATTGGCATGTAATTGCTTGTAGTAATCTCTCATGATCCTTTGTATTTCTGTAGTGTCAATTGTTACTTCTCCTTTTTCATTTCTAATTCTATCAATTTGAGTCTTCTCCCTTTTTTTGTTGATAAATCGGTCTAGTGGTTTATCAATTTTGTTTATCTTTCAAAGAACCAGCTTTTAGTTTTATTGATATTTGCTATCATTTCCTTCATTTCCTTTTCATTTATAAGTGATCTGATATTTATGATTTCTTTCCTTCTGCTAACTTTCGGTGTTTTTTTTCGTTGTTGTTCTTTCTCTAATTGCTTTAGGTGTAAGGTTAGGTTGTGTATTTGAGATTTTTCTTGTGTCTTGAGGTAGAACTGTATTTCTATAAGGTTCCCTCTTAGAATTGATTTTGCTGCATCCTATAGGTTTTGGGTCCTCGTGTTTTCATTGTCATTTGTTTCTAGGTATTTTATGATTTCCTCTTTGATTTCTTCATTGATCTCTCGGTTATTTAGTAGAATATTGTTTTGCATCCGTGTGTTTGTATTTTTAAAGTTTTTTTCCTGTAATTGATATCTAGTCTCATAGCGTTGTGGTTTGAAAAGATAGTTGATACGATTTCAATTTTCTTAAATTTACCGAGGCTTGATTTGTGACCCAAGATATGATCTATCCTGGAGAATGTTCCATGAGCACTTGAGAAGAATGTGTATTCTGTTGTTTTTGGATGGAATGTCCTATAAATATCAATTAAGCCCATCTTGTTTAATGCATCATTTAAAGCTTGTGTTTCCTTATTTATTTTCATTTTGGATGATCTGTCCATTAGTGAAAGTGGGGTGTTAAAGTCCCCTACTATGATTGTGTTACTGTTGATTTCCCCTTTTATGGCTGTTAGTATCTGCCTTATGTATTGAGGTGCTCCTATGTTGGGTTCACAAATATTTACAATTGTTTTATCCTCTTCTTGTATTGATCCCTTGATCATTATGTAGTGACCTTCTTTGTCTCCGATAATAATCTTTATTTTAAAGCCTCTTTTGTCTGATATGAGAATTGCTACTCCAGCTTTCTTTGATTTCCCTTTGCATGGAATATCTTTTTCCATCACCTCACTTTCAGTCTGTATGTGTCCCTAGGTCTGAAGTGGGTGTCTTGCAGACAGCATATATATGTGTTCTGTTTTTGTATCCATTCAACCAGTCTATGTCTTTTGGTTGGAGCATTTAATCCATTTACATTTAAAGTAGTTATCGATATGTATGTTCCTATTACCATTTTCTTAATTGTTTTGGGTTTGTTTTTGTAGGTCTTTTCCTTCTCTTGTGTTTCCTGCTTAGAGAAGTTCCTTTAGCATTTGTTTTAAAGCCGGTTTGATGGTGCTGAATTCTCTTAGCTTTTGCTTGTCTGTAAAGGTTGTAATTTCTCCATCGAATCTGAATGAGATCCTTGCTGGGTAGAGTAATCTTGTTTGTAGGTTTTTCCCTTTCATCACTTTAAATATGTCCTGCCAGTCCCTTCTGGCTTGCAGAGTTTCTGCTGAAAGATCAGCTGTTAACCTTATGGGGATTCACATGTATGTTATTTGTTGCTTTTCCTTTGCTGCTTTTAACATTTTTTCTTTGTATTTAATTTTTTAAAATTAATTAATTTATTTATTTTTGGCTGTGTTGGGTCTTCATTGCTGTGCATGGGCTTTCTCTAGTTGCAGTGAGCAGGGGCTACTCTTCATTGCAGAGCACTGGCTTCTCATTGCAGCAGCTTCTCTTGTTGTGGAGCACCAACTCTAGGCGTGCGGGCTCAGTAGTTGTGGCACTCAGGCTCAGTAGTTGTGGCTCGTGGGCTCTAGAGCACAGGCTCAGTAGTTGTGGTGCACGGGCTTAGTTAGACCGTGGCATGTGGGATCTTCCCGGACAAGGGGTCGAACCTGTTTCCCCTGCATTGTCCACCAGGGAAGTCCCTGTATTTAATTTTGATAGTTTAATTAATATGTGTCTTGGTGTGTTTCTCCTTGAATTTATCCTATATGGGACTCTCTGTGCTTCCTGGACTTGATTGACTCTTTCCTTTCCCATGTTAGGGAAGTTTTCAACTACAATCTCTTCAAATATTTTCTCAGTCCCATTCTTTTTCTCTTCTTCTTCTGGGACCCCTATAATTCAAATGTTTGTGTGTTTAATGTTGTCCCAGAAGTCTCTGAGACTGTCCTCAATTCTTTTCATTCCTTTTTCTTCATTCTGCTCTGCAGTAGTTATTTCCACTATTTTATCTTCCAGGTCACTTATCCGTTCTTCTGCCTCAGTTATTCTGCTATTGATCCCTTCTAGAGAATTTTTAATTTCATTTATTGTGTTGTTCATCATTGTTTGTTTGCGCTTTAGTTCTTCTAGGTCCTTGTTGTATGTTTCTTATACTTTCTCCATTCTACTTCCAGGAATTTGGATCACCTTTACTATCATTACTCTGAATTCTTTTTCAGGTAGACTGCTTATTTCCTCTTCATTTGTTTGTTCTGGTGGGTTTTTACCTTGCTCCTTCATCTGCTGAGTATTTCTCTGTCTTCTCATTTTGCTTAACTTACTGTGTTTGGGGTCTCCTTTTCACAGGCTGCAGGTTTGTAGTTCCCATTGTTTTTGGTGTCTGCCCCCAGTGGGTAAGGTTGGTTCAGTGGGTTGTGTGGGCTTCCTGGTGGAGGGGACTGGTGCCTTTGTTCTGGTGGATGTGGCTGGAACTTGTCTTTCTGGTGGGCAGGACTGCATCCAGTAGTGTGTTTTGGTGTGTTTGTGAACTTAGTATGATTTTAAGCAGCCTCTCTGGTTATGGGTGGGGTTGTTTTCCTGTCTTACTAGTTGTTTGGCATAGGGTGTCCAGCACTGTAGCTTCCTGGTCTTTGAGTGAAGCTGGGTATTAGCGTTGAGATGGAGATATCTGGAAGAGCTTTCGCCATTTGATATTACGTGGGGCCAGGAGGTCTCTGGTGGACCAATGCCCTACTCAGCTCTTCCACCTCAGAGGCTCTGGCCTGGCACCTGGCCGGAGCACCAAGACCCTGTCAGCCACACGCGACTAGAAACAATGTAGTGTGCCTCTTTACCAGCATTTGAGTGACTCAAGCATTACAGGGTTGGGTATGCAGTAAGCTGCTCTGCATGGTGCTGACACATTAAGGTGGACCATGATCTTGGCTCCCAAAGCTGAGTCTACTTGCTTGTTTGGACCCTAAGGAAGTTTTTACTCATCTACGCATCGAATACACCAGGGGCCGGAAGAGTTGCATTTTGTCGGGAAGACCCGGTAGGATTTTTATCTTAATGTCAGCTCTGAGTTTCTGCAGAAAATTCAGTCACGCCAGATATACCAGATGCTTCCCTGTGTCTTTAGAACTATCAAGGTAATGATGTTCTGTACTAATGTAGCTTTCGTCAGATCAGAGTGTGAATATGAAGGATTATTTTCAAGCTGAACAAATTATGTTTTTTCTTACATACCTCCCTAATAAGTGATTGTCAGAATTCTAACTTTCAGGCAACAAGCATGACATTAAAAATATCCAAGGTATTAAAAGGTCAGAATGCCAAAGGAACTTACTTAATACTATTATAACATTACTGTCCCCCACCCCAGTGAAAAACAAAATAAGAAAGAAAAGAAAAAAAAACTTTTTAATCAATGTGGAGAAAAGATGCAGATATATTATAAATTTATATCCCTATCCTGGTTTCTCCCTTCAACTACAGACCCTATTAGTGTCTAAGAGAATAGTCATATTTCATACATTAATAATAATTTCTACAATTCACCCTACATTGTAAACTCCAAAAAGTGGTGAACTTTCTTTAGGCCCATCATTCCAATGCAGGATGTTTTGGAATGCTTTATTGGTGAAATGATCCAAAGTGTATCATAGGGGCATGAGGAACTGAGAGAGGGAAGGGAAGGAAGCCAGTAAGTAGCACCGGTGGCGGTTCAATTCCTCTGAAAAACTCTGGAAGGGAGTGTGGGAAACAACTGAGAAGCTGGAATAGTTATTCTCCAGCTCTCATGTATTACTGGTTGTGGGCTGTTGTGAAGGCATTAATGCCCTTGCACTTTCCACTTTCTGTTTGTCCCATGTAGAGCTCAACAGGACAAGAAGAAGACCTTAGGTAGAAAGTATCAGGGATCATAGGATAAGGACTTCCACACCTGCAGAACTGATGCACAAAGAGATATCAGGGGAGACCAGTTGTACCTCTTGCAACTGTCATACCAGGACAGAGTGAAGAGGATTTTTGTATGATTCATAAAAAGAAAGTTATATGAGGTTAGGAGGGAAAATTGCATAGAAATTCTAAGAAATCAAGACTAAAAATAAACAAAAATCACCTTCCAATGCTTCTTCCATTTCTGCTGTTAGAATAATCATTAAAATTTTTTTCAACAGAAGCATGTATGCTCTTTAAAAAAAAATTTACAGGGAGAAGGTAGGTGGAAGGTATGGGCTAAGTACTTGCAATGAGGAAAGAAAAAGAGTAAAATTGCAGTAGTGAAAGAAAGCAAAATGTGCTCAGTCTCCCACAGTATTTCAGCACAGAAGGCATGAAGCAAGAACAAAGGGCAAATATCTCATCCTTTACTCCCACCAGGCAGACTTCGTACTGTGAAAATTAACCTTCTTTTGCCTCATCAGAATTAAAATCATACACCGTTTGCAGACATATGCTCACACTTGAAATAGTTTGGAAAGAAATGATTCATTCTACAGTATCCATTAGAAAATGCCTCAGAATTATGGACAGTTTCTCAGTGTGAGGCAATAGTTTGTTTTAATTATTTTTTTTGACTAGAATATAAACTCAGTGAAATCAGAAACTGTAGTGTTTTTCACCATCTTACTAATGCAATGCCTGGTATGTAGTATTCACTCTATATGTAAGAGTTGGATGAGTGAATTTAATTGGTTAAATTAAGTGAAGTCATTTCATAACCCAGTGGTTCTTAAAGGGAGATAATAGGATTCTGTCTTTCCCCTGGGACATCTGTCAATGCCTAGAGATATTTTGGGTTGTCACAACAGGAGAGAGAGTGCTATAGGCATCTAGTGGGTAGAGGTCAGAGATGCTGCTAAACATCTTACAATGCACTGGACAGTCTGTACAACAAAGAATTACCCATCTCAAAATGTCAACAGTGGCAAGACTTTCTAACCCTGCTATAATACCTAGCAGTGTTCAGTCGTTGACATAGTCTATTCATACTTTATAAAATGCACTTTTAGTCAATAACCAGCAAGTTGATTTTTTTTGTCCAACGTAAGTCAGTCTCACATGTAAAGTTCTTTGATTCATTCTCGAGTTAATGTTTGCCCTGTGTTTGGGTTCCCCTAAAAGCCAACCCAGAGACAAGGAGTTCTACAAAAGTAGTTTAATTGACAAGTGACTTCTGAGACACCAGTAGGAAGTGGAAAACTGAGGTAGGGAAAAAAGGAAGGAGTCAATGGTGTAGCATTATCAGGACATTTACCACTGTGACAACTGGGGCTAACAACTACTGGAGAACCCTGGGAGACAGGGTAGAGTGCAGCTGAAGATAATCCCAACTGAAAGATAAGGATGCTGGGGTATGTATCCACTGATTCAGTAGTAGCTACTCCATCATGATGTGGCAGGT
The DNA here is from genome assembly GCF_008692025.1 of Phocoena sinus. Classification (NCBI taxonomy): domain Eukaryota; kingdom Metazoa; phylum Chordata; class Mammalia; order Artiodactyla; family Phocoenidae; genus Phocoena; species Phocoena sinus. Next base: position 16,087,726 of record NC_045773.1, on the reverse strand, counting down.
TTATGACCAAACATGAGTTCACGTAGGCAACTGCATAACAAAAATTGTTTACAGTGAGTTTTTACTAAATGCTTCCTTTTTTCTTTAGAGACTTAGTACTCTTTAATCCTTAATCTTATTCTTATTCTTGTGATATTTTAGAATCCTAGAATCATGAAGCCTTTCAGTGTATCTAACCCAACCTGTTCCATAACTTGGACAAATGGATAGTTAGCTTCTGTTTCAGCATTTATGTCCTACTATGTCTAACAATTTGATTAATTAAATTGATACTGAATAAGGAATAGTCTGTTTTCCTTTGTGTTTTCACTTTTCATTATGGATTAATTAATGTCAGACTGTCCTTGACATCTAGATCTATTGCTACTAGAAATGCCTTGACATTAATACTTGATTTATTCTTGGAGAAAGATACTAAACTCAAAAGAATTGGCAAAATTTTACGTAGAAAATGGTGACTGTTTGAAGGTCTCTGTATTTTGTGTTCATTTGTAGTTTAAATATTAATGAAAGCTTTCCATTAAATATTCCAGTAGGTATATGATACTAATTTATAAGGAAACACAAAATTAGTTTTATAGAAACTTCTAAAACTAGTATAAATCAACCCCCTATGCAATATTCATCTCTGTCCACACATTATATTAAAGTGTGCTAAAATGTGTAAATTTAACCCTGGTACATAGGGGCTGAAGGCTCTTTTACATGATTTATGGGATCACTAAAAGATTTGTTTCTCCTCCTCAGTTATTTTTCTACTATTGTCCCAGGATTTATATTATCCAATCAGGTAAAGACCACTTTCAACCCTATTTGAATAAGTGCTGATAGGTCATAACATTTCTAGAAAGGTATATCAGGTACAGTAATGATGTTCTTTGATTTGATAAATCTTGAACAGGGAAAGTTTGGCTGCTGAGATTTTCAACATCAATCCACTTTTCGTGTTCTTATGGGTCTTATTTTTAGTCTCAAAACACAAAAATGAACTATGTCAACTTCTCAAAAACTGTTACCAAAAAAAAACAAAAAAAAACAACCCAAAAGACTTGTTACCAAAAAAACTATTCAATTTATTTTAAATTTAATTTCAGGAAAGACTATCAATATAGATGATTGTATGACAGTTACAACAATTACTGCCAAGCCATAAATAATTCTCTTTAACTTAAATATATATTTCTCTTCAAAGTCTGCTTAAATGCAATATAATTTTTGTGCAGATGCATTTATCTCACATTTTATTCACTGCTGTTAGTTATATCACTCTGTAGAGAGTTAACAAAGGGCAAGAACACTAAAGATTTTACATTTTAGATACCATTTTATAAATATTTTATAGAAGGCTGATCTAGGAGGAAAAGTTTGGTACCACTAAACACAAAGAAAATGCTATTTAAATCATTTAGATCATGCCACTGGAACTATTTTTCAAATAGTTTATGAAAATTATGTTTCAGAAGAGATTCTAACACCATGAAAGACACCGTGGTTTTTAATGGTGGTTTACAGAAGGACATTTCTTGAAAAATTGATTTATATATTTACAGTGAATCTGGAGTGAGTTTGTCCTAGTTCCATTTTGATATATGAATTTCATTTGGTATCTTTGACAAAGTGCTACAGCAATCAACCTGGTTTTTATTTAGTGTGTGAAAGGACAATCAGCCAAATTCTAATCTCAAATGTGTGAATTTATCACATACTTCATAAAATATGCTGCTTCGCCGTATCAAAAATGGATTTAAGACATTTATGGCAATGCACAGTACATGAGAAGCACATGAGAGTGGATGAATTCATTTTCAGGGAATCAACCTGGGGCTTTGCTAGTGCCTTCAAGAACACAAGACAAGGGGCTTCCCTGGTGGCGCAGTGGTTGAGAATCTGCCTGCCAATGCAGGGGACACGGGTTCGAGCCCGGTCTGGGAAGATCCCACATGCCGCGGAGCAACTGGGCCCGTGAGCCACAGCTACTGAGCCTGCGCGTCTGGAGCCTGTGCTCCGCAACAAGAGAGGCCGCAATAGTGAGAGGCCCGCGCACCGCGATGAAGAGTGGCCCCCGCTTACCACAACTGGAGAAAGCCCTCACACAGAAACGAAGACCCAACACAGCCATAAATAAATAAATAAATATTTAAAAAAAAAAAAAAAAAAAAAAAAAAAGAACACAAGACTTTTATTATTCTCTTTAGGTTCTTGTCAGCTCAGGAAACTTGTAATTTATCAGTGGGCAGAATGGAGAGGCTAACCATTTTGTGTGGGAAGAAAGAAGGGCAGCAAAACTTGCAAGTCATAGATTATCTGAGAGCTACGCAGTGCACAAAATGGTTGTGTTTTCTTTCAGTGATCCCTGATTGAACTAGTCATTGATCATTTGCATTCTCCCGCATAGATTTTCATAAATCGCAGTTATACTTCCTTTTACATTGGGTTGATACACTGCCAAATATGACCATTACCTCTTTAATATAGGCTTTCTTGATTTGATTTTTTCTGCTCACTTTCTCCACCTCACAATGAGTAGAGTTATAAAAATGTTAGAAGGTGGCAAAGAACCTTTAATATTTATACATTTCAGTTAACCTTCTAAACTTCTGGGTATCCTTGAGAAGCAATCCAGAATGTTTCACCCTTTGAAGCTTCTCATTTCAGTTTTAAAATGCAACTTAGTTGTATCATTAAGAGAAATATTTACTGCAGGAACTTATATTTTGTACATCTTAGCTTTCACATTTTGTGGCCTGATCAACTGTTCTATAGTCCATATTTCCAGTGTATTGTATATAATTATGTTTAATTGATTGCAGCTTTTTGACAAGTTCTAATGAAATATTCAGTTGTCAATTTTTAGTTTTCTTTACTGGAGCTATGGCTCTTAAATATTATTTAATATGACTAATAATACCAGTTTTGGATATAGGCTACATTCTGATAAACACTTAGGTATTCTGAAGGAGGTAGCTTTATTTTTATTTTATTTATTTTTATTTTTATTTATTTTGGCTGCATTGGGTCTTTGTTGCTACACGGGGGCTTTCTCTAGATGCGGCGAGCAGGGGCTACTCTTCGTTGCAGTGCGCGGGCTTCTCATCACGGTGGCTTCTCTTGTTGCGGAGCACAGGCTCTAGGCGCAAGGGCTTCAGTAGTTGTGGTGCGTGGGCTCAATAGTTGTGGCTCACGGGCTCTAGAGCGCAGGCTCAGTAGTCAAGGCCCACGGGCTTAGCTGCTCCACGGCATGTGGGATCTTCAAGGACCAGGGCTGGAACCCGTGTCCCGTGCATTGGCAGGCAGATTCTTAACCACTGCACCACCAGGCAAGTCCCAGTAGCTTTATTTTTAAACATGCAATTCATTGAAACTGACATTATGCAGTTCAAAATATATATATTTAGTCTCCTTTCACTTTGAAGAATTACAGTCTCTGAATGCATTTCTTTCCGTTGTTAATAAGCGCTATGCCTGAAGATCAAGTCCTATAGCAAACCACATGCCAACCTTCACTACACATTGCTTCTTTTAAGTGGATAATTTAAAACATATGCACTCAAGTATACTATCTTTCTTCCTCTTTAGATGCTGTTTGAGTATCTCATCTGAAAGAGTCTAAAGCATAGATATTTGGTGTTTTTTATTGTAACTAACACTTTTCACTCCGCAATAGCATACCGTTTGCATCGTATAGTAAAGACCCTTTGCAAATCAAGCTGGATGGTATGAATGAGAGGGATCAACATTAGCTTCTAAGTGGCTATGAAGAAGATTGGGAATTTTGAGTCTTGGGAATCCTGAATATGTAATAGAGAAAATTGTGTAACTACTTATTGCAACATTTTACAAAGGGACCTTACATCTTTTAGGAATGCTTAGAGTTATAATGTAATAGTTGATACACTTCCATGAGTAATGTTGCCTATAAACATTAAATATTGAAGAAACTTAATGTACTGGCCAGACTGAACCCTTTCATGGAGCTATTGTTACGGTTATCATTGTTATTATTATTGCTGCAGGAGGTTCAATACACAGCTAACACAGACCCTTTTAAATTGAATTTGCATCTCTGCTATTTAACACCATCCGAGGAAATCTCTAAATGTGAAACACACTTACCTAAACGCTTGTAATATAAAAACCCAATGTACACAACATTAATCATCAAGCATTGGTAACTGGATGATTCAGTGATGGAGACTCATTGAATATTTCAAAATCAAATCTAGATATTGAATTTTTGGTAAAGTTACATGTTTAATACCTTGGTTTCATTGATGAATCCTGTCTTCTCTAATTCAATTATTAATTCTTAATTTTAAAAAGTTGTTTAGCATAACACTTCTCTAAACTATGATACTTTGCTATTTGCTTAGAATTCTACAAAAACTTATTGAGCCCTTACTGCATGCCTTATACCATGATAGGCACTAAGTGCCTTACTCATAAAGATAGCGGTAAGACACCATTCCTGACCTCAGAACTTCAAGATTTATTCAAATAAGCACAATCTGTGATATGATAAGAATCATGATGAAGGAATAAAAAAGGGAAGTAGTAATGGCACAACTATATTCTAATGAAGATTAAATTATCAAAATTCTCTGTGATCCATTTTTTTCAACAAATGCTCATTAAGTACTTAACCATGTACTGGGTCTTATTCAAAACACTGGGGATTTCTCAGTGAATGAAACAGACAAAATCCCTCTTCTGGTGAGGCTAACATGCTAGTGGGGGGAGGTGGAAAATATATCCTAAGTATCATACATAAGTAAATTTTGTAGCATGCAATATTTGATTAACCATCTTCCCCCTTTAAAGGAGATAAACTTACGTCCTGGTAAAGGGACATATTTGGGGCAATTTTAAAAAATTATTTAACTCAAATTATTCATGTTGAATATTCAAATATATTCAAAAAATATGAAATCAGTTCTAGGTTGACTTCACCAAATTTCATATTTTATTGCTGCTAAGATACACATCTCCTTACATATTTAGTGACTCTGAAAACAGAGTGTCGATTAATCAATAGGATGTAACAATCATTGTCAACAGGGCAGCAGGTGCAGTGCAAGTTGTCACCTGCTGTGCACGCACCAACTTGGATTTCACTCATGATGACATGATGAGAATACAACTACCCCTTGGCCTTTCAGTTGACACACCATGTATGAACACGTTAAAGAAAGAATATGAGTGCTGGTTGTGGTCTGAAACCTCCCATTAATTCCTTGTGTAAGGTCAAGAAAGCACTGAATAAAAACTTACCAGAAGTGTGGCAGCAGCTTAAAGGAAAAAACTGGAGACAACTGAGGAGCAATCTTTTGAGAAGTGCTGTATCACCAATGCTGTCGATGGGGACGATACTGTGGGAATAAAGAAGAACAAGGATATGGATGACTGATGTGAAAACATTTTGAGAATACTCTACCCAATTTATTTGGTTTATATTTCCCTTTTCATGTGTACACAACGTGATATGTTAAAGATGTTAGCTAAGTCTAAAACATCTCTACGATATCTTTAAAAAAAATTTCAGGCAATATGAATGTATAATCCATCAAATTGGCAACTTTCTTCTTGTCTTTCAGGGGAATATAAGTTATTGGTTTGTCTTATAATTAATGGTGTTTTAAGTTTTATCAAGTACAATAATTGTATAAGCAATAGCTGGATTTTCACTTTTATTCATGGAAATAATTATTCTCAAATGAGGAAAAAAATTCCTTATATTTGAAAACTATCACAGAAAAGATCATGTCTTTGGATGTTTGCACATGAACATTCTATGATCAGCAGGTGAAAAAGACTGAGACCATCTGCTGCAATTAAACATGGAAGCTTTCATTCAAATGACTGAATAATTCCTATAAGCTCTCAGCAGGAAAATCAAAAGCCAATGCCTTAGTTCTTTTTGTCATTCAGAATAGTTCAGTCAGGTTTTTGAAGACCAGGGTGCATTTTTTAAAAGATACATTGTTGCATGATTTAGAATTTTTTCATCTCCACCACTCTGCTTTTTAAAAAATGTATTTGAGTTGATTTATAACAATGATGTACTTTTCTTTGTAGATTCAATTATGTTTGCAAAGCTATTGCTCCGTTGTGTATACCTAGCTTTCAAACCACTACTATTATGATGACCAAGCACAACTGATTGTCTAACAGGTTGCTTGGAGATAATGGCAAGGTGGTAAAGAATTGAGCGCATGCGTCAACTTCTGTTTGGTATGTATTACGATTTCAGTCTCTTTTCAATCTTTGAGGTTCCTGGCCATCGGTTATTACACCACTTCTTCCTTCTGTCTCATGACAAACCATACACACACAATGAGTAATAATTTTTATCTTAAAAAATACGAAGGGAACAGACAGGTTTTTGCTGTCCATCTTTTGGTGTGCTGGGGAAGGGAAGAATTCTTCCTGATGCTCCTCAAATAATGCCCAGTGGCTACTATCTTTAGAGTTTTTGATCAATTCTGGTGAAAAGGAAAGTACAGCTACTGATGCATAGTAAGTCATTTTAAAAATCAGATAAAATGTGGACTTTCCGTTACTGTTTTTGATTTAAGAATGTAGTACTTTTCTGCTTTGTTGAGCCAATGTCATTTTAAGAAATGTACAAGACTCTATTATTTATTCACGTTATTGTTTGTGTTAATAGTATCATTAATAAAATGAATCGTCTATATGCCACATGGTAAAATACCACTAACATTTCCACTAAAATTTCTTTCTGAAGTTATTAGTAGACGTTTCTCATTTTAGGTCACATAATTTCCTTTTGTCATTGAGGATATTGGTAAAATTATAGAAAATCTAAATGATGCATTAGGAGACCCACATCTCAGCAACAGGGTTTTACTGTGATGTAGTCTACGGTGTGCCAAGTTTACTAGGCACTGGAGAACAATGGAAGTTTGGATAAATGGGCATTTTCTCTTTAATTGGCATAACTTTAAATGTTATCCACTTGGATGCAAGTTTTTCTTTAAATGTAATGTACTCTGTTCTTCCTTAAGACGTAGAACACACTTGACTTTGCTTGACAGGTCCCAAAATCAGGATCATCTTTAATAACATTGATTACTGGACGGCAGTTATAAAAAAAAATGAATTTTGTGAGGGGAGCTCCTAAGGGCCAGTTAATTAGCATATGAAAATACATTTATGAATGGTGTATTCTGCTTATGACCACCACTTCCACCTGCTGTGTACTCAAGTAATTTTTCCTAGTCTCTACATCTCCACTGGCCATGACTACCAGCTCTTTATATCCATTGTTTTCTTTCTACTTTTGTCCATTTTTTTCCTTTCCTCTATCTTCTTTTCTTTTATCTTGTCTCTTTTTTCTCAGACTCTTTGGCTTTCATACATTTCAGATTTGGCTGATAGTTATAATTAGACAACAAAAGCAAATTCTTGGTTGGATTAACATCGCTTCTTTAGTTCTTGGCTAGATTTATTGGTAGGGTTTTCTATTCCTTCTCTTGTTGGAACCGTTTCAGAACATTGGCCATGCCCACTATCCAAGTGCTGAGTATACAGTGTTCCTGTAATAAAAATTAGAGCCTTTGGATACCAATTTTATTAGCTTACCGAAATGTGAATTCTCTTATGCCAATTGTATATAATGTGGCATTTGGATACATAACAATATTTTATGAAGGACACTATGTGTTGTTGCCAGAGTTTGTGTTTGATCTAATGTCTGTGACTGCTGTGCCAACAAGATGGCTTATGAGTAGATTAAAAAAAATCAGATCTGACGTTCATCTGAAAAGAAAGTGTTTAGTCATTATAGGTTATCATTTATCTGATTTCATGAGATAAGAAGTTGGCATTGAAAGCATTTTCTTAAAATTTTGAAATTTATCTTCTGTGTAATTGATACATCTCTGTACCATCCCAATCTATTTGGATGAAGTCACCAAAATAATCAAAAAGCCCATAACTTAGAGTTTTTATCATTATTGTCTAATACAACAAGGACTCAGGTTTCATGATGAAGTGTATTCTGGACAAATAATGTAACCAGGCCCATATGTCTTGTAGTTAAGTCTTATCTATTATATAATTGCCGACATGTGTCTTTGTTCCTAATTATATCTATTTCTAAGTTAAAACATACATAATGCTCCCAATTTCTACATGGGAAAATATGTAAAAGAATTTTGTGAATCAAGCCTATGTTTCTTCTTCTATGGCTTCATGATTTCTACTCAATTCCAAAGCACTATATTTTTAAAGCAAGAGACAATGTTATGGGATATATGAGCTCTTTCAAATAATAGTGTAATGTGAAAGCTAACAGCTGACTCTGGAGTTACACTAACTTAGGTCAAGCCTCAGTGCCATTATTTTAATTGCAGGATACTGGGCAATCCTGGGCTTCACTTTCCTCATCTGTAAAATGGGAGGGGGTGGGGGATACTAAGGGTGCATATATTATAGAGCTTTGGAGAGGATTAAATGAGAAAATACATTTAAAGCACTTAAATATACCTGACCTATAGGAAACATTTGACAAATGTTAGATCTTATACATATATTTTCTGAGTAGCTATGTTACATTTAGACATGAAATGTAAGAATGCACAAGAATTTACAGATGGATTTATTGGAGAAGCCATGATTACATATTAGAGTCACAAGTAAAAGGACAGCATGATCTTTCCTTATATATATATTTCTTTGAATAATCCATCTTCCACACTATGCAATCTAACTCAGTCCCACATGGAAACACCTTCAGAATGTAGCCAAAAGATCAAGGCTTGGTTTCTCTGAATATTGCCACTATGCTGGAGAGAAAACAGGGGATGATACTAAGTGGATTTGATTTTTTACTATCTAGAAACTTACTGTCTGAAATGAATTTGTATAAAGAGAAGTTGGTCTTTTAGAATTTGTGACACATAGAATGGAATTCAGCTAGACACAGGGTAATTTTCAGTCCTTCTGATTACTGTATGTCACCCACTTTAATTTTAACATAATACTTAAAAATCTGATACCAGACCTGATGTGTGGTATCTAATATCAAAGATAATACAGAGGAAAATTTGAAAGCTAAAAAGTAATAAAAATTACAATGTTTGTTGGTATTTTTATACACAAAAATAAAAAGCAGTATAGGTTATAAGGCTAAGTTTCCAGAAATGACTGTTTTAAGTTACTAATAATTCAGTTGTCAGATGTAGAATATAGTGTTTTTTTCACATGCTTCAACTTCTTTTCTCTCTTCTTTAAAAGTGAATTGAAGTATTTTGTGAGTTTGAGTTGAATGGTATTAAATAATTCATGTTTTAGTAATACATTATTCTGTTTTAATAAGATATGACCCACTTAATCAATGGGATACTAAAACACATACTTTCATTCATGTTTCAATTAATCAGCCATCCAAAAATTTATTGAAGGATTTTAGAAATTATGAGTAATGCTGAAAAGGGTATTAAATATTTTCAAGGAGTTTACAGTTCAAACAGAGGACAATAGTAATGCATATGTCACAAGCATATAAAAGCATAATTAAATGTACCTCAGAGTACACAGGATATTTTTCAAAAACTCTAAAATAACAGTTAAGTCTATGGTGCTGTCAGCATTTCATGCAAGTCATGCCACTCCACAACACAGCAAAGCATCATCAGAAGAGCTACAGAAACTGGCTTAACATTTGAAGTTTTTTCACTGCACCATCCAGACTATGCCATGTCACTGCAGCGCACAATTATCAGCACTATCTGGGCAGAGGCTGCTTCAACAGTGAATATATTAATACTGTATTTTGGAAGATTTTTATGGGATAATAGAATACTTTTCATATTCTATGCAATTTCTGCATAAAGCTGTAGTATTGCCAAGGGAAATGTAAAAGCAGTGCAGAGCATAGTAGCCCCTATAAAATAGAATGGAGAACTGGCAGTCATTAGTGGATCATTTTCTATTGCAAAATGCTGAGGATATGCACATATTCACCACATATGGCTGTTCAAGTTGTGCACTACACAACTCTAAGGGATAATAACTATCATTTGCTTACTCAACCCAGGAAACATTTTTTTCACTACAAATGTTTGATGACAGAGAGGAATCTCAAGAGCAAAGTGCAGATCCAGGACAAAGAAAATAGGTAGGCTTTTCAAGGCAGGAATGGCTATGTCCGTACAAGTGGTGGTGATGATGTATGCAAACTATCCATTGCTTATATATCCTTCAGGATACATATGGCAGGATTCTGACAGATAATTTTTTGAAGGGGTAAGAAAATATTTTATTTTCAGTTTCTGCTGTTTGCCTAGGTTCTATATCAGTTGCTTTGGAGAACTGAATTGGTGAAAAGAACCTTATGTTTTTGTGTGTTTGGGTTATTGAAAGATCTTCAGTGAAGCTGCAAGCATATCTCTCTACACAACATGTAACAATTAAATATTAGCTTAACTCTTTCTATCACCTCCTGTGTCTTTACAAACCACCCTCAAACTAACTCAGCAGGATTAAGAACATTTCTAATAACTGAAACAAAAAAGCTTATTTTATTTGTACATTCTGGATAAATGCATATAAGTGTATAGTGTATAGTATATTTGGATACAGCATCATAGTCTGAAGAACTATGAACAGAGACAAGAGTGTTCAAATGTACTAACATATGCTGTGTGCAGATTCAGCTGCCATCAGCTGCCATCATTTTCCTTTGCCACATTTCTGCATAGAGGAGGGACACATAGATGGAACAGCAGAAGAAAGTCTTTTCTGAATTACATATTCTTACCCTTATCAGTTGAAATCATTTATCTTGATTAAAATGGAGACCAGAGATGCCTAACGTTTTATGGACTTTGCAAACTCAGTTCCCTGATCTATAGTGACAGAAAACAAGAGTGGTGGAATAGGGCTGGGTGTTGGATGTGGCATTGATTGGGAAAGGATAGACACGACTTTTTGAGGTGATGGACATGCTATATCTTGAATGTGATGGGCATTATATGAGTGCATCTACTTGCCAAAAGTCATTAACTGTACATGTACAATGGGGGCATTTTATGGTATGTAATTTATATTTCAGTAAAAGTGATCTTGAAATACTAGCTGCCTATATCCAAAATTAATATTTCTATATCCAACATAGAAAAAAAAATTGTGTTCTGAAGAAACAGTAGTACATCTGTATATTTGAAAACAAAAGTAGTACATCTGTATATTTGAAAACAAAAGAAGAAGTCTTGTTGAGAATTAATTCTTGAAGAACTGTAAATTTAACTAAAAGTAAAATATGACAACATGATTTTAAAATGTTCAGGTCATTAAATCACTATGAGTATGCTTGAGTGTATGAGTGAAGAAATAATTATTCTATTGCTAAGTAATCTAAAAATGTATAATTTGTTTGCTATACATATTGAAACATTTCCTCCCTTAAAAATTGTAATATTGGTACAAATTAGTATATTCTCTTTGAAATGTCTGAGCAGTATGAAATACTTCCTCCCTTCTTATCCTTCTTTGTCTCCTAATGTTTACTGCTAAACTGAGACTTCACATTGGAAGCTCACACTTGTACTTCACTGTGTATCATTTCAGATTTTATTCATTCATTGAACATTTTGGGTATGAATGAGTGGATTTACAATGTAGATATACACACACTAATTCTGCAACTTGATCTTCACTTAAGTATTTTAAAAATATTTCAAATATTATTAAGACTATGTCCAGATCCAAATTCAGTTGGTCAATTGTAAAGCATATGCTTCCTCCAAAGTATATTCCAGAGGGATTTTAAAGTAGTTAACATTTTGAAGTTGTTGATTCCAGTGGGATATTAGAGCAAATATTTTAAACATTTTAAACTTAAGTGTAAATTATTAAGCATATATCTTAAACTCAGTGAGTCTTGACAACTGCATACATGTCAAGACTCACTGAGTCTCACTCTATCTAGACATAGAATTTTCTCAACTTCCCAGAAACTTCTGTCATAACCTTTCTCAAGCAGCACCTGTGGCAATTGTTCTTATTTCTTTTACCAACGATTAGTTTTGTCTGTTCTAGGACTTCATATAGATAGAATCAAACTGTTCGCATACTGTCTCTAGTCTCTTTGGCTTACCAACATGTTTTTGAGCTTCTACATATATAAGTAACCTGTTCCTTTTTACTGCTGACTAGTATTTGGTTGTAGGAATATATTACACTTTGTTTATCTATTCTCCCTTTGATGGATATTTGGGTTAGTTTTAATTTGAGGTTATTATGAATAAGTGTTTATGACCATTTTTATACAACTCATTTTTGTGCCTGTATGCTTTATTTCTTTGGGGGTAAATATTTAGAAATGGAATCGCTGGGTCTTAGAGTTAGTTCTGGTTAACTTTTTGAGAATCCACTAGACTCACTTCTAAAGCGGTTATATCATTTTACACTCCCACCAGCAGTGCATGCCAGTTCTGGTTAATAGCCTATATTTTAAAGCTATTAACTTCAAAGAGATTTTGGTACCCAGTATTTTAAAAGAACTATGAGTCTAAATAGACAATTTGGCCAATGCCATCAGGGAGCTACTTTCAGCTCTAGGAGCTCATTTTGTAGGGCAAGAGTTAAATGTCAGAAACCGAAGAAAGGTTTAAACTTCTGCTAATTATCAGGTGTATTAATAAAAGTCCTTGACTTTGGCTGATTTTACAACTACCACATGTGCTTCAGTATTGGATATATTTTGAAATATTATATAAATTAGTAGTTGCTTAAAACAATATAATTTCCTGTGTTTTCCTTTTTAAAAGCTGGTACAAGCCATCATTTCTCACTGACTTAATTGTAAAGTGCATGACCCAGCACAGAAATAAACACATACCCTCAATTTTGTCCTAAATCTTTGAGTTTTCGCCAACCCTGTCATTTCTTTACACCTCTTAAGTCTTCCAGTGGGGGATATGAGGTCATGCAGACATCAAATTCTAATTCTGCCCCTTACTTGCTTTAGAATTTGGGCAAGTTAGTCAACAGAGAAGGGACAAACGGAGGCTGTAAAAACGACATGAAGTAATGCAGATAAGGCACTTAATAACTGATGGCAGGAATTTGTGGCTGTTGGATATTGTAGCAGCAGGAATTTCTTTCCTTAATCCTGTGCCATAGACAGGTGGAGTACTTTTTGTTTTCTAAATGTAGCCTGTTTTCTCTCTGCAGTGCCTTTATCCATACTGTTCCTACCATCTAGGCAGGTCTCTCTTCTCCTTTTTATAAGTCTAGATCCTCATGGTAGTTCTCAAGTCAAAGGCCACCTCTTTGGGCTTCCCTGGTGGCGCAGTGGTTGAGAGTCCGCCTGCCAATGCAGGGGACACGGGTTTGTGTCCCAGTCCGGGAAGATCCCACATGCCGCGGAGCGGCTGGGCCCGTGAGCCATGGTCACTGAGCCTGCGCGTCCGGAGCCTGTGCTCCGCCACGGGAGAGGCCACAACAGTGAGAGGCCCGCATACCGCAAAAAAAAAAAAAAAAAGGCCACCTCTTTACCTGAATCTCTCCAAACTTCCTATCTGGAAACAAACAAATTTTCAACTGAAGTGTAACGGTCCTTTAAAAACAAAACAATTTTGTTTTCTTTGTAACTTGTCACCACGTTTAGTACTATTAGAGAATAAGTTATAATGAAAACAAAAGTTGTTTAGTTCTGTTTATTTATATTTTTCACTCTTTGAGAGGTAGAAAGAGTACCATACTGTATATTACCATCTTTATCATCACCACGAGAACTAACATTAATTAAATGCTTCACACATGCCAGACTCAGTACTAAGCAGTGACATTATTAAATGAATGAGTCAGATACACTTGGGAATTTTTAAAATCTCACTAACATTAGCTTCTTTCCTTCAAAACTTCTTTTAAATAAGCTAATTTCCTTTCATCTATTACTGAGACTCAGGGTGGACATTAAATGAAAAATCACTGCAGAAAATGCTGCATTCATCTAGAGTTGTGACAGGGATTAAAAATCAACATACATTATTAACGTCTAATTTCCACTATTTTTAAAAGTGTTCTTTCTCTCTCCCTCACTTTTTCCCCCTCCTTTAGTCCCGGCTCATATATGAGTTTCAGCATTAACATTCATAAATTGGACTATGGCGAGGATGAATCACTGAAATAGTATATGCACTCTTTCAATACATATGTGCAGTGTAAGAATGAACATGTCAAACTACTGTAGTGCATCTGTCTTTAGCACTGAACTTTTGTAGGTCATCTGAGAAGGCAAAGCAGTTTTTCAGGCATCGAAGAAGCAAAACCATATCAAAGTTTCCTCCATGTCCTGGAAACTTTCTCTGATTTAATCAGTGGATGTATTGTCCTGTAATAACTTGTGATTGAAATGTAGTTTGTTTATTAACTTTACTGTAATTTTAGACATTAAATGATATTTTAAATGACTCTTTTGAGGTACAATTCATATACAATAATATGAACCTATTTAAGTGTATAGCTTAATGAGTTTTGTCAAATGTGCACTCATGTCCACCTCCAGGCAACCACTTCTTTTGTGTTCTGACACTGTAGATCAAGTATTGCCTCTTTTACAACTTCATATAAATGGAATTCACAGAGTCTGTACTCTTGCATCTGGCTCATTTAGCGCTCCATAATATTTTTGAGATTCAGCCAAATTCAGTTTTTTCATATGATCTAAGAACTATCATAAAATTATTTTTGTATAGAAAGGCTATGGAGTAAAATATGTTGATTTTTTTTTTTTTCCCGTATGGATGTTCAGTTATTCCAGCACCATTTGTTAAAAAGGTTTTTCCTTTCCACACTAAACTCGATTGGCACCTTTGTCAAAATTTCAGTTGGCTACATACTATGGGTCTACTTCGGGACTCTCTATTCTGTTCCTTTGAGCAAGTTGTCTACTCTCATACCAAAACTGCACTGTCTTCACTACTAGAGCTTTATAGAAGGTCTTGCAATCAGGGGTAAATTTTGCTCTTCTTTTGAATTTGACTTTATTCTCTTTTTCAAAATTGTTTGCCCATTCCTAATCTTTGCTATTTCCATATAAATTTTAACAACAGTTTATCAACTTATACTAAAAAAGATGGGAAAATTTTGATAATGATTGCATTGAAACTATACAGCAATTTGGAAAAAAATGGTACCTGAATACTATTGAATCTTCCAAAACATGAACAGTGTATATCTATATATTTATTTAGGTCCTCTCTAATTTCTTTAACTGCTGTAGTTTTCATCGTAATGATATTGCCCAATTTCCATTGCATTCATTCCTAGGAAGTTGGTGTTTTTTAATGCAGATATAAATGATATTCAAAAAATTACTTTATAATTGTTCCTTGATAAGATATTAAAGTGCCATTTATTTTTCTGTATACTGATCTTATGTCTTGCAGCCATACTGAATCCACTTATTATTTCTAGTAGTATGAGTTTTTTGTGTGCATATTCTTTTAGATTTTCTATGCACACAATCATATCTTCCAGGAATAATGGCATTTTTACTTCTTCCATTTTCTACCTTTCAATTCTATAGACTCTTTTTTTTCTTATGTTCTTGCACTGACCAAAACTTTTAGTACAATATTGACCAGAAGTCGAGGCAGCAGACATCCCTGCATTGCTCCCAAACTTAAAGGACAAAGATTCACTTGTTCACCATTAAGTGTAATATTGTAAGTTTTTCATAGATACTCATTATCACATTGAGAAAATCTATTTAATTCCTAGTTTTCTGAAAGTTCTTATAATGAATGTGTACTAAAATTTATGAAATGCTTTTAATGTATCATTTGAGGTAAACATATGGTATTTCCTTTCTGTTTTGAATATATTGTGAAGTATATTTATTAAAATCCTCATGTTAAAGGAGTCTTTGATTCCTAGGATAAATCCCACTTAGTATTATATATTTTACATGTTGCTGGATTTCATGTGCTAATTTCTGATAAATATTTTTGCACCTACATTTATATGGACATTACTTTTCTTTCCTTGGATTACCTTTGACTTGGTTTAGTATCTCATTAATTCTGGCCTAATAAGATAAAAAGGAATTGTTCTTTCCATTTATTTTCTGAAATAGTTTGTTAACATTTTTATCTTATGTTTGAAATAATTCATCAGTAAAGTGAGCTTGATTTGATTTTTTTTCCTTGTTGGAAGGTTAACAGCATTTTAATGTTTTTATATACGTATGGGACTATTCATATTTTTTCCTTTTGTATTTTACATTTTTGTTGGTAAAAATGTTTCTTTTATGGAAATTGTTCATTTCATCTAACTTTTCACATTTATCGGCAAAAATTGTCCTTTAATCTTTTCTTCTCGTTTTCTTTTAGTGTTTGTAGGATCTGTACAGATGGCTGCTTTTTTATTCCTGATACTGACGATTTATACCATCGGGTCTACTCCATTGATCTATAAGCTTTATCCTTATGCCAATACCATACTTCTTTGATTACTGTAGCTTTATACTAAATCTTGAATTTTGGGGTAATGCCATTCCTTTGAATTTGTTCTTCTTCAATATTGTATTGGCCATGCTAGGTTATTTTGCCTTTCCATATAAATTTTTGAATCAGTTTGTTGATAGTCATCATGAAATAATTTGCTGGAATTTTTACTGATATTGTGTAGAATCTATAGATCAAGTAGGGAAGAACTGACATTTCAACAATACTGAGTCATCCTATCCATTAATATGGAAGTAGTGTACCTTCTTCATCATAGTTATTTTAAATTTATCATTAAAAAATACCTTCTTAATCATGGTTATTTTAGATTTATCATCTGATAATTCCAACATCTGTGTCATATCTGAATTTCATGCTGTTGTTTGCTTTGTCACTTTAGACTGTGCTATTCCTTGCCTTTTAGCATGCCTGTAATTTTTTGTTGAATACTGGATATCTTCTATCATGTAATAAGAACTGAGGCAAACAGACTTTTTTCTCATATATAATTATTTTTTCTTTCATTTTATTTAGATATAATTGGCATATAGTTCTATATAAGTTTAAGGTGTACACCATAATGACTTGTGTGCATTGCAAAATGATTGCCACAACAAATTTAGTTGACTTCCCTCACTTCGGACAGATAGATTAGGAAAAAAAAACAGGTAAACAGGCTTTTTTTTTTTTTTTTTTTTTTTGGCGGTACGCGGGCCTCGCACTGTTGTGGCCTCTCCCATTGCGAAGCACAGGCTCCGGACGCGCAAGCTCACTGGCCATGGCTCACCGGCCCAGCCGCTCCGCAGCATGTGGGATTTTCCCGGACCGGGGCACGAACCCTTGTCCCCCGCATCGGCAGGCGGACTCCCAACCACCGCACCACCAGGGAAGCCCGGTACATAGGCTTTTAATGTGAGGATTTATTTTAATCTTGGCTAGGACTTGGGCTGTGTTTAATGTTAACTGAAGCTGTAGATTACAGAGCCTTCAGATTCTTCAACTGCTATCTTTGGCTCCTTTGTTGAATCTGGTCTGGGCTTCCCTAAGTACTTCTTCTTAGAGACACTGTGACTTTATGCTGTTTCAGCTGTAATCCACTGTTATTATATAGAGCCCTGTTGGTGTGGTTGTAATGTGGAGGGAGGGGATGCATTGTATAATCTTATGGCTAAATCATTTATGTGTTTCTGGGTCAGGCTTTGACCTTCAAGAGTTTTTCTCCAGAGGCACAGCTTTTTTTCCCCCTTTAGAAGAAGACAGGAAGATGAGAGGGGGACAAAATGACTTTCTACCAGCTGGGAGAATCTGGTAAAGTCTTTTCTCTTGGAGAGCATGCCTTTGTTATGGAGAATGTTCTGGGCATATTTCTCAAGGATTCATCTTTCCTGCTCCTTTCCAGAACCATGAGAGAATCATTCTCTGATCTTCACCAGTTGGTAAAGCTCACTAAAGTGTCAGAGATCCCTGGGTGAGGGCCCAGGAGTTTCCCACTTTCATGCTAGTCCACACTCAGCCTCCAGCAATTCCTTAAATTTATCACTTAAGTGGTCCTACTAGTTTATATCTTCTGCTCCAATTAAGTAAATCTTGGCTGTGATTCCTTTTATTTCTCTCTCTCTCCAGATTTTGGAGTCTTAGTTTGTCCTGAAGCTTGGTTAACTGATGGATTGAAGAAAAGTCATTGATTTTCTGTGTTTGGATTTTTCTGTTTATAAGGGCAAGCATGATGAGTTTCAAGGTCTTTAAATGTCAAAACTGAAACCAGAAGTCTGTGCGTTTATTTTTTTAGTGTTTTGGTTTTTCTGGACTTCTGTTTAGGTAATTTCTATTATTTTTAACTTCAAGTCCATTGATCTTTTCTTCTTTAGTATTTCATATGATATTAAGACATTCTATTACTTTTAAATACACATGATGTGTTTTTCACCTCCAGAATTTCCATTTGGTTCTTCTTCTTATCTCCTGTTTTTCTCATTATGTTAATGCTTTTATTTAAATCCTTGAGCATATTTAGAATAACTGTAATTGCTTTTTTAAAATTCCTTCACTGCTATTTCCATTATCTTTGCTATTTCTTGGTTTGTTTTTATTGACGGATTTTCCTTGGGATTATGGGTCATAATGTATGCTACTTTTTTGTACATCTATAAGCTTCTTTAGTCAAGCAGCTCAGTTATTTATTGATCAGCTTATCTTTTTCCTTTTACTTCTCTTAAAAACCCTCTTTTAATATGGGAACATATGTATATGTATAGCTGATTCACTTTGTTATAAAGCAGAAACTAACACACTATTGTAAAGCAATTATACCCCAATAAAGATGTTAAAAAAAAAAAAAAAAACCCTCTTTTATTTTTAAGCTTTGTTAGAGCATATTTACAGTAACCTTTACAGTAAAGCTAGTTTAGTCTTAATATTTAGGTGTGACTCTCTGGCAGCTCTGCTGATTGCCTCAGTGTTCAACAAGGTCTCACTACTTCCCGTGAGTTCTAGAAGGTTTTGCTTATAGATATCCAACTCTTTTTGTTTTGTTTTGCTTCAGCTGATGGAATATTTCCTTTTGAAAATGATGATTACTATTTAGCTGAAAACTCTGCAAACCTCCTATGCAGACTACTGGAGCCCTTTATTTCTGTATCTCCCTCCCACTCAGTACTCTGTCCCACAAATTACAGCTGATTTCGCTTCCCCAAACTCCAATCAGTGTATCTTAAGCTTATCAAGATCTCCATTCTCTGCTCAGGTTCCTCCTTCCTGTGCCATTGTTCTGAAATTGGCTCTAGGTAGTAAGCTGTGGCAGTTTTTAAGGTGGACTACTTCTTTCTCTTCCCTCAGGGATCACAGTCCTACACTTCTTGTTCAAATGTTTGAAAACAGTCCTTTCCTATATTCAGTCAAGTTTCTATCTCTTATTTCAGAAAGGCAAGTTTCATACCTGTCACTCTTTCATAGTCAGATGCAAAAGTTCTGAATTATACTTCCATGTCATTGAATTCCCATAATATAAACTATCATAAATGATTGGGGACTCTGGGATCACAAAATAACCTTAACTTTATAGAGATTTATGGGATAAGTTGTAAAGAATTTTAGTTTCCTTATTTTTAGCCAATTTTATTCTTAAAAATGATTACCTAATTGCACATTAATATAGTAATATTGTTTTTAATTATTCAATTGCTTGGCAATGGATCGATTTCTTTCCCCAAAGTTTCTCAGCATACATTCAAAATTAGCAAAAATGTATTGAGGTTAACTGGGATAATAATGACAACATTAGCTAATATTTATGGAGCCCTAATTATGCGCCAGCTGCTGAGCTAGATTCTTTATATAGTTTATTTTATTGAAACTCTGAACTGTCTTTAAAGGCAGTTGTTATTATTGTACTGATATTATTGATGAGAAAACAAATAAGGTAGGTAGCATTATCATACCCATGTTACATAAGGAACTAAATGCTTAGAAAGATTATATACTTAATAGGATATGAACTTAGGTTTCTCTCAGAAAAGTACAAATAAATGCTATTTTCTCTTTAAAAAATTGTGAATTTAATGTGTATGATTTAGGATATTCTTGAAAAAGTAACCTTAAAAGCTAAAGCGAGAGGCTTATTTGGGTGTGTGAAAAACACTTCTCTGTTAAAATTACTTTCAGTGTCCATTTGAGATTTCAAAGGTTCATATCAGAAACATAAAGTTTATCTCACAATCTTTTATTTATTTTCACTTTTATAGTTATTGACATCATTATTTTATGTGGACAAATATCTTCCCCTTTTCTAATTTGTAATCAAGATCATCACCATTTGTATTTCTCCAAAGATCTACCTACCATTACGATCTGTTCTGTTTTACTCTAGACGTGGATTTATTTATATTCCAGCACCTCCCAGTGCACTTTGCACATACTGTAGTGGTATTCATTATGCATTTGTTGAATAAATGAGTAAATGCAATAAATAAGTAATGAAAGCCTGAAATCCCTGTCTGCTCTCCAAGTTCCCTATGCCAATTGCTTGCTCTTTTCACTCGCCACAGAATTCCACATCTCTAAATCACTTATACTGTGAACGAGTCATTGCTCTTCTGTAGAGAATCTAAATTTTAACACTTTCTTCATTCTTTCCTCCCTTCTTCTCTTTACCCTTACCTCTCTAAATTGTAAATGTGCACTTATAAACAAAACACAGACCCACATACAGCATACATTTACCCACAGTTTACTTATAATTGTGTTACAAGTTTCATTTACTCTTTCACTAATGGAAAACTCCTCATTGACAGGAAACATAATTTTTCTCTTTCCAGCACTTTATTCCTCAGTTGCAATGAGTGGAATCAATGTGTCCATCAAAGATTGTCCACTCCCAAGGAAAATGTTATCTGATATTTTTTTGGTTGCTTACTAGCGCACCATATGCCACCAAATTTGGTCATATTTAAGGATTACACACACACACAAACACGACCAAGTACTGTCTGCACATAGCATTTTATTGTGTATGCATTTTATTTCATGATATAAGTAAACAGATACAATCCTAATTTATAGAAATTTACATTATAATATGAAGAGAATTTCAAAAAGTTTAACCCAGGAATAATGACAGAGAGGCTATTTAAAATAATATGCATAGAGTACAGAGTAGTGAGATTGAAACAATTAAAATTAGGAAAAGATTAAAAATTACCATGATAATGATATATACACAGTTACTTGTATATATTTCATGTATACACGTTTTGACCCTTGAACAATGCAGGGGTTAGGGATGCTGACCCTCCATGCAGTCTCAAACTGATGTGTCCGATGTGTAACTTATAGCTGGCCTGCTGTATATGCAATTCCTCATATCCACAGATTTAACTAACCTCGGATCCTGTCTACTCTAGTATTTACATTGAAAATATCCATATATAAGTGAACCAATGCAGTTCAAACCTGTGTTGTTCAAGGGTCAAATGTATATATTTTGGGGAAATATAAAACTGGAAATGCAGAAGAGGATATAACATAAGATTAAGGACATGGATTTGGGTATCAGCTCTGGGTTTAAATGTTAACTCTGGACACACAAGCTGTAGGACTCTGGGAAAGTTACAGAAACTCTCTGATCCTTGGAGATAATACCTGTTTTATGGCACTATTTTGATGATTGAATGATAAAAAGCAACTTCTCTCACATATTATTTTCCCATGAATACTTTCACAATCATCGCCATATTTACATATCACCTATAATTTACTTAATGTTTCTATAAATGTACTCATATTTTGACTATTGTATTTAAAAAGAAAACTATAAATGGAAGCAGTATTTTTCTAATTCACACGAAAATGAATGCATACATATTAATATAAGAAATATTTGTGTATCTTCCATGGTACACATACTATTGTACTGATACTTGGGTTAACCCTGAGATAATACTAAATTGAATTGTATTATCTCTTCATTACGTAGATAACACTAAATTGAATTTACTGCTCAGTAAATTATGACTGTAATTATTGCTCATAACTAAAATAGTATAATAATGAAAAAATAAATTGTGTTATTAGAGGTATTTTTTAAGGAGAAGATGAAATTTCACTGTGGTAGCTAAGCAGCGAAATTTGGTAAATGTGTGCTAAAGTTTCAGGGAGCATCCTAATTTCATTTAATCAAACCCTGTTCTGAGCCTATATCCCAATTTTTGCTTCCAAATATATGAAACAGGATATAGGTTTGGTGCTTGAGGTCTAGGGAGGAGAGCAGAGCGTGTATTTCTAGTAAATTTCCAAGTAGTACTGATACTGCTGGTTCTTGGTTCACACTTAGAGAACCACTGCTCTAAGTCATTTAGTCCATCTTTCTCTGTTGTTCATTTGCACATTTGTTTCTTTACTTCATGTTGGAATAAATCTACCCTTAGAGGAAATGAATTCATGTGAAATATTGGGACTTAAGATAAGGGACTCCCCTAAATTATCTACATTAGGTTAGTCCCTTTTTTCTTGAGTTTGACAATCCAATTCGCCCACCCTAGCTCACTAACCCTAATGATTCTGAATCTTAAGATAAATCTCTTCTATCAAGGTTCATAAATCCCTTCCCAAACCCTGCTCCTTCTTTCACAGAGTTGCATCTGAGCAGAATCTGCTCTTAGGAACTTTTTCCGAACACCACTGATGCTTCTATCAAAGTCTACCAGTCCTTTGTCTTCCTCTTGACTCTGCTATCTTATTGGACTGGACAAATAAGCTTGTATTACGTCTGATAATGTATATTTTCATAAGCAAAAGTGGATACTTTATCACTTGGATATAGACATGTCTTATAGAACATAAGGGCAAGGAATGTGACTGGACTTCCTAAGGACTGGCTAGAATCAGGAACTGCAAAGCTATCAGGAAATCAAGTGACTACTCACTTGTTTTCTCCCCTTCAGAAAACACAGTCACTTGTCTGTTGCATTCATCTCTGCAGACAGCTTTCTATTTCTCCATTCATATGTCCATGCCACAGCTCTCAATTTCATGTTTGTATGAGCAAACAGGATGATCAGTGTCTTTGTTACAAATCAATGGAATACAGAATTTGGCCCATGTTGGTGTCAACTGTCCAGCCCTTTATCAATTAACCATGTCCACAGGAAAAGTGTATATAGTAAAATTGTAACTGTTGATGCCAAACCCTGGGGATCAGGACAACTCTTAAGATGAATGTGGATTTCTCATAAAAGGAGAACATTGATATTTATGTTCTACTGAAAAATATGTATATATGAATTTTAAAATTACAAAAATAAAACTTGCATATAATAAAACAAAACACATTCAGATAGGTCATTAATGGAGCTGGAGGAATCAGGCTCCCTGACTTCAGACTATACTACAAAGCTACAGTCATCAAAACAGTATGTTACTGGCACAAAAACAGAAATATAGCTCAATGGAACAGGATAGAAAGTCCAGAGAAACCCATGCACCTATGGTCACCTAATCTATGGCAAAGGAGGCAAGAATATACAATAGAGAAACGACAGTCTCTTCAATAAGTGGTGCTGGGAAAACTGAACGGCTACATTAAATGAATATTAGAATACTCCCTAACACCATACAAAATAAAAAACTCAAAATGGATTAAAGACTCAATGTAAGACCAGATACTGTAAAACTCTTAGAGGAAAACATAGGCAGAACACTCTCTGACATAAATTGCAGCAAGATCTTTTTTGATCCACCTCCTAGAATAATGAAATAAAAACAAAAATAAATATATGGGACCTAATTAAAGTTAAAAGCCTTTGCACAGCAGAGGAAACCATAAACAAAATGTAAAGACAACCCACAGAATGGGAGAAAATACTTGCAAACGAAGGAACCAACAAGGGATTAATTTCCAAAATATACAAACAGCTCATGCAGCCCAATTAAAAAATAAATAAAAAATGGGTGATATATCTAAATAGACATTCCTCCAAAGAAGACATACAGATGGCCAAGAATCACATGAAAAGATGCTCAACATCACTAATTATTAGAGAAGTGCAAATCAAAACTACAATGAGGTATCACCTCATACTGCTCAGAATGGCCATCATCAAAAAATCTACAAACAATAAATGCTGGAGAGGGTGTGGAGAAAAGGGAACCCTCTTGCACTGTTGGTAGGGATGTAATTTGGTATGGCCACTATGGAGAACAGTATAGAGGCTCCTTGCTAAAAACAGACCTACCATATGATCCAGCAATCCCACTCCTGGGCATATACCTGGAGAAAACCATAATTTGAAAAGATACATGCACCCCAATGTTCATTGCAGCACTATTTGCAATAGTCAGGACATGGAAGCAACCTAAATGTCCATCAGACAGAGGAATAGATAAAGAAGATGTGGTAAATATATACAGTGGAATATTAGCCATAAAAAAGAGTGAAATAATGCCATTTGCAGCAACATGGATGGACCTAGAGATTGTCATGCTGAGTGAAGTAAGTCAGACAGAGAAAGACAAATACCATATGATATTGCTTATATGTGGAATCTAAAGATGGTACAAATGAACTTATTTACAAAACAGAAGTAGAGTCACAGATGTAGAAAACAAACTTGTGGTTACCAGAGGGCAAAGGGTGGGGAAGGGGTAAACTGGGAGACTGGGATTGACATATATGTACTACTATACATAAAATAGATAACTAATAAAGACCTACTGTTTAGCACAAGGAACTCTACCTAATACTCTGCTATGACTTATATGGGAAAAGAATTTTAAAAAGAGTGGATACATGTATATGTATAACTGATTCACTTTGTTGTACAGCAGAAAATAACACAACATTGTAAATCAGCTATACTCCAATAAAAAGTTTTTAAAAAATATATATTATACATACCATCCTTGAGGTAACCACTTTTAACTTTTTTTAGTTTGCATGATTATTTCTTTTTAAATATTTAAAAAACTTAAATAGATGAAAACAGATATTCAGATATTCAATTTTTCCAACAACATTCTCTAAAAGGTTCTTTTCTAACAAAAAATTGGGGGTTTGTCAACACTCAGTTTGCAAAATATTTGTGGGTATCTCCATACTCTCTATTCTGTTCCATTTATCATTTAACTGTACTTAAAACCAAGAGAACACTATCTTCATTAACGTAGTTTCATATGCAGTCTTGACATTAGGTAGTAGGAGTCTTACAGCTTGTGGAATCTTAGTTCCCTGACCAGGGACCAAACCCGCACCCTCGGCAGTGAAAGCACAGAGTCCTAACAACTGAACAGCCAGGGAATTCCCTGTTCTACTCTTTCAAGATTGCTTTGGTATAGTAGATTGTTGGCATTTCATAATAAATTTTAGAACCAGCTTGTCAGTTTCTCTAAAAATCCTGTTAGGATTTTGATCAGGATTTACTTGAGCTATTCATTGGTTTTGGTGAGAATAGACATTGATGTCTTCTAATCCGTATGATGGTACATTTCTCCATTTATTTAGATCATCTTTGGTTTCTCTCTCAACAATGTTTTGTAGTTTTCAGTATAGAGAACTTACCCCGTTTATTCCTAGGTATTTGATATTTTGACATGCAAAGAGTTTTCTTAAAATTTCACTTTCCCATTGTTCATTAACGAGATATAGAACTAGGATTGAATTTTGATTACTGACTTTATATCCCTTGGCCTTACAAAATTCACTAATTGTAGTATATTAAAAAAAAAATTCTTGGTGTTTTCTATGTACACAATTCTGTCATATAGAAATCATTAAAAAATTTAATTTCCCTTTCCACTCTGTATGCTTTTTTTTTTCCTTTTTCTTATTTTATTTCAGTGGCTAAGACGTCTAGTACAATGTTGAATAGAAGTGCTGGGTGAAAATATTCTTGTCTCATTTGTTATGCAGGGACAAAGCCTTCAGTGTTTTATCATTAAGTAGAGGTTTAGGCTTTTTGTCAGACAGAAGCATTTTCCTTCTATTTCTAGTTTACTAAACATTTTTATTATTCCAGTTATTAAAATGATGGTATGGTTTTCTTCTTCCTTTCATCTGTTAACATTGTAATATTGATTGATTTTCTAATGTTAAATTAACCTAACATTACTGGGATAAACTCTATGTGATTATGATATATTCTCTTTTCATATATTTTTAGATGCTCTTTGCTAATAGTGCCTTAAGCATTTCGTATTTATGATCATGAGTGATAATAAGTAATTTTTTTCTTTGTCAGGTTTTGATATTAGGGTTATGCTGCTCTTACAAAGCAAGTTGGGTTGTGTTCCTTCTACTTTTAAGTTGAAAGAGTTGTCTAAGATTGACATTCCTTCTTTCCTAAATGATTAATAAAATTCACAAGTGAAAGCCTCTAGACCCAGGATATTTTTGTGGGATGGTTTTTGATTAGGAACTCAGTGTTTAATGTATATAGAGCTATTCAGATTTTCAATATCTTCTTGCAATATTTTTTGTAATTTTTGTTTTTTAAGGAATTTATTTCTCCTAAGTTTCTGAATTAATTAGCATAATGTTCATAGTATTATCTTATTGTCATTATTGTCCTTTTCATCTTTGCAGGATCTGTTCTGATGTCTCCTCTTTCATTCCTGAATTATGTCATTTGTATTTTTTGTTCCTTGATCCATCATGCTAGGAGTTTATCAATTTTATTAATCCTTTCAAAGTTCAATTTCTGATTGTTTCTCTATTATTTATTTGTTATTTACTTCATTTATTTTATTTCTATTTTTATTACTTCCTTTAAAATTTTCCTTTGGTTTAAGCTTGATATTTTAAATTTTATTATAAGTTGATTGGGACATTTTTATTGTCCAGATTATGGTAAATCTTAGTAAATATTCTAAGAGAACATGAAAAAATTATATTCTGTGCTTGATGACTACAGTGTTCTATAAAAGTTCATTCAAATTGGGGGATGGTACTGTTTAAATATTTTATGTTTTTACTGAATTTTTGTCTACTTTTCTCTACATATACCTGTCCACTTGTCTTCTGTGTTCTGATTTTGATTGTCTCCTTATTGTGAACGTATCCATTATATTAGTTTTCTACTGGTGTGTAAAAATTACCAGACATTTAGCAGCTTAAAAGAACACAAATTTATTATCTCATAGTTTCTGAGGTCAGGAATCTGGTATGTGTTCCCTAGATACTGTGCTCAGGGTTCCAACCTGGCTAGGGCTGCAATTTCATCTGACGTTTGGAGTCCTCTTCCAAGATCATTCTAATTTTTGGCAGAATTTATTTGTAGAATCTATGTCCCTGCTGACGGTTGGGGTTCACTGTCAGCTCCTAGAGGCTGCTCTCAAAGCCTAACCATGTGGTACTCTCACAACATGGCAACTTACTTCAAAACCAGGAAAAGAAGCTCTCATTAGTCTCCTAAGGCAGAGTCATATGTAATATAGCATAGTCAGGAGAGAGATCATTGCAACAACTTTATCATACGATGTATTCTAATTAAGGGAATGACTATCTCATGGTATTCACAGGTCACACATACACTCAAGGGAACGAGATTATTCAGTGTGTACACCAAGGGGCAGAAACCTTGGGAGCCTTCTTAGAATTTGTCTGCCACAATGAGGAAATCAAAATGAACCAGTAGGATTGCTCTATTGTATATCAAACACCTCCACGTTCATAGGATTACTGTAAAACAGTGTAACTTGTGATTCCTTGAAGTGATGGGCTGGGCCCTGGAAATGTGGCAGAAGGATCTGGGCCATGTTTGAAGAGCTATGTTTTATCATGAGGAGAGGGATTTTAATTGCCTGAAGAACATCCCAGAGTAGAAGCTTGTATAATAAAAGAGTAGCTAGGCACTGCCTTGTGGGTAAAATATTTTTAAAAGAAAATTGCTGCCAAAAGCATGGGATGAAGGAACTTTGGAGAGCAGAAAAGTTGAAATGATATTTTTCAAATGAAATACATTGCAATGTTACATGAGGACATCTACTCACTCCCAAATCTCAGTAAAGACCATAAAATTTGCAAAAATAAATTGACATTTTCATATTTTTTGTAGAAACTAGTGAAGGGGCTGGATTCCATGTCTTACTCGATGCGAGGGCAAAGACTTACTCTCAGTCTGGGCAGATGAGAAGGCGGACATCTCTGTGATAGTGGAAATTGCTGTTTAATAAACATACAACCCATCCTTAATCAATTTTGTGATAAAAAAGTTTGGCAGATAACATGTGAAACTAGTTTCCCCTAACCCCTTTTCTAGCTATAAATTAGGTTAGCTCAATGACTCTTACACTGTATTTTTTTGGACATATTTGGCTGTTTCTTGAACTTCTTAAAAGCTTAATTGTAGGAACAATTTGCTGCTGAAAGCAGAGTTTCAAAAATGTTCATTTTATTAAAAAATTACTTCTGAGTATTTATAAAATTTAGAAAAGTGCATATAATAAAATAATACTCCTCCATATTTTCCACTGCTGTGGAAATCTTAGCCTATTTGCTTGCTTTCTTTACTTCCAGTCTCCTCCTCCTCCTTCTTCTCTCTCTCACTCTCTCTGTCTGTCTCTATCTCTCATTCTGTGTCTCTCAACTTCTTACTCTATTAATTTTGTTAAAATTATAACTGCACAGCATAAAAACTAAAATAATCCAACAATTATAATGTTATTGTAAGATCAAAATTAAAACAATGGCAATAAAATAAACGTAAAACGCACCACTATGAACATTAGGTGACTGTCACTTCCTGTTTTACATGTAGTAGCAGGGTAAATAGAATGCTAGATAGGCAGGTAGACAGACAGACTTACATTAAAAAGTAAGTAATATATATTATATTTTTTATATAATTACTGCTATTTTTAAATTTGAGAGTAATAACTTTATTATTTGAATTAAATTTACTTGAATGAACAAGTAAATATCTGTTTCAAGAAATATTTCGTAAATGACATTTAGGTTCAAAAAAGTGATTATAAAATGCATTAGGTAGTTGAATTCATATTCTTTAGCCTGCATTTCCCTATCATAAACAATTCGGACATGGACATTCTCCCAGGTCTCCTCTCCACCCACACGTGTCTTTTTATTTTTGTTTTAAAAAACTGATCGACATTTTCATTGTGGATAATCTTGGTTTATATTCTTTTTCTCTCAGACACTGGTATATGTTGTTCTGTTGTCTTCTGGCATCGAACTTTGCCTCAGAGGTGAGGACAGCCAGCTGCTTTGTATTTCTCCATTATCGGTTGCTTGTTTGTTTTTCTTTCTGGGTATTTAAAAGAATTCTTTATGTTTGAGGTACTGACTAGGCTATTTCTAGGTGTGGAATGTCTACATCAACTTTTTTTTGAAACAGGATGGGTTATTTCAATCTGTAGTGTTTTCTTCATTTAAAGTAAAATATATAAATCTATGTCATTTCTGGCTTCTTTAGTTTTATATCAATGTCTATAATTTTAAACGCTTTGACTTTTTAATTTGTATTCACTTTGCTTAAGCCTTCTTTTTATGTCAACAATTCAGTTTTTAGTGTGGCCTCTATTCGGCCCCTTCTTATTTTTTAACTTATTTCTTAGCTCTGTAATGATGATGCCATTCTGTTGGTCAATGTGTTTCTTTGGGAGGGTCTGCAATCTGAGTTTCATTTCATACTATCATTTATTTCATTGCTGTTTTGTGTTGTTTTATCAAATTCATGTTCTAATTGATTTGTTGTCTATTGTGAAAAATAATTATGAGGAGTTTTATTCTTTTCCTTGAAATTTTAATTTTTTCTGAACTGGATTACTTGTTTTCCTATTACACCTTACTTCCTCTCTTTCTTTTTTCTGTCTTCCTCCTTCCCTTCCTCTCTCCCTTTCTTCCCTTCCTCCCTCCCTCCCTTCCTTGCTTCTTTCCCTGCTCTGTAGTATATCTCCATTATTGCCATGTGGTTTCTTTCATCTGGGTTATGCTTGGCTATTCTGCCCATAAATTTTTTTGTTTATATATAGAGTGAATGAATCTTGACTCTCCTCTTGGAGTATCTGACACTAGTTTGCTTTTCCTTTCAAGGTAGAGATAGGTGTTGGGGATTGTGTATCTTGACCATGTTCCTGCAGATTTATATGGGATAGTAGAACGAGGGATGTAAAGATGAGGTGAGTGAGAACTCAGTAGAGTTCTCGCACTTTTCAGCTTCTGGTTAAGGTCTTGAAGCAGGTTTCACTCTGTCTAATTTGAAGGCTGGTATTTTTTTCATGGAGAGACTTTTGGCGTACCCTTGGGCTTTGGACTTTTTTCTCAATTTAATATGTAGAGCCTTTAGTTGATTGAGTCATTTCCTTTGTTGTCTTCTTTATATTAACCTTCAGATTCCAATATTCCTCAATACAAAAAGGAAAAATAAAGTGGATGTCCACTCAGTTGCTTCATTCTGGGTTTGGGGAGGCATTAACAGTGAGTACTAATGGGATTTTGTTAACTCATTAGTAAAACTTCTAGAAAGTGAGATCAGTGTTAGGAATCAAGTGCTTTATCTCCTGTAGCCACTATTACTTGCTAAAGAATCTTAATATAGGAAGCAACTAAAGTTTCTGTGTCACATGGTGTCTTAATTTGGGTGCCTCCAGAAGAGCTTGAGACAAGATTTGACTGCAGGTAGTTCATTTGGGAGGTAACTCCAGGTGCTGAAGAGGAGACTTGAGCAGAGAAAGAAAGACATTGTCAGTGCTTACTTTTCAAGACAGACAGTCACATAAATAGTTGGAGAAACTCTGGAAGCCACTCCTCAGAATTCTGCCACCTGAGAAATAAATACCTGCCACCAGGTATTTATACCCCAAACACCTGTTAGTCATTCATTAGTTGCGTGTTGTTCCTGAGGTTGTTAATCCTCAGCACTTTTAATCTGTTGTATAGTCAGAAAAGCAGGTTTCATCCTGCCAGAGAAAACCCTCAGGCAAAGCAGTGTAGGTGCTGCAGGTTGGAAGATGCAGTGAACACTTAATTAGTAATGGGGGAATGGGCACGGTTCTGACAGCATCTGTTACAGATAGATGAATTTTCCACTAATTTGCTGTCAATATGGTGAAATGGTAGCCAAAGGAAAAAAGAATATGCCCATATAATTTATGGTAGACCCCAGTACAGTCTAAAAAGCTATTAATTTATAAATAATAAGGGTTTACCAATTTTGCTCCAGTATTTGGCTTAATGTGTGTTTTTATTTCCCTCAAGTGACACTTAAAAATACAAAGGTTAGATCAAACCACTCAAAAGTAATGTGTAACAACAATATTATAAAGCACATTTCAGGAAATCACAGCAAATGACACAGAAGAAAGAAATTCAGCTACAACATTACAAAAGGGATGAAAATTTGCTGAACATATTAACATAAATAATTTTAGCTTCTAGCTCAATTTTGGAAGTTGGAAAGTTTGGATCTCTTCCTCGGAGATCCCATTATGATCATGGCATTGAAGTACAAATAATAATAAACCCAGAACGACAAAGAGAATTAACACGTGAGATCTCAAGACATTTCTGCAAGCTAGAAAGTCTGTTGTTTGAACAATGAATGTACTTCAGACTCTTAGAAGCTGTAGGCCAACATATGACCCTACAGAACTCTTGTGGAGGTAAGATTCGGTCTTCAAAACAAAACTTCAGAAAGGTGCTCAAATTGGAGTTAGAAGAAAGGAAAGAGAAATAATGAGAATGAATGTAGGAATTGGGGGAATGATTGACCAGGAAACAACCCAGTATAAATAGCCACTACCAATCCAGGAGGGTCTTCTATAAAGAAATCAGATGCAGTCTCTTGGGAGAACTAATACATCTGGTACATGTGATGGCGACTTGGAATAAAACTCTTCTTAATTCTGTCATTTAATAGAACCACGCTTGGCCTGCTAGCATTTTCTTGCATGATCACCCTAAATTGAAGCTTTATAGTTAACACCAGACTTCCTAATCTGGCATGCCACTCTGAGAAAAGATCTGTTAGAAAAAAGACAAGGTTATTAAAAAGCAAAAGAAACTCATATTAGCTACCTAAAGTAGTCCTCTCAGCTCTTTATTCTTAAATAAGAAATGGTACTTAGATATCACCTGATTATGAAGAAAGCTAGAATAATGAAAAAGATAGGTGTAAATTGAAGAAAAACTGACCTCCTTAGGATACAGAAATAATTCTTTAAAACTATCTCTTAAAAATAAAACAGTGATGTCTTCAAAACAGAATATAATAAAACCTGAAAAACTAATTTTAATCGTCCTTGAGTGGTAAACAATTGCACTCATAAAACATGAAGAATAGATAATGTGATATAAAGCATTGTAGAGCATGAAAATAACTGTTATAAGTTAAAAATATGATTGCAAAATTTTTAAATCAATTGAAGAGTTGGAAATTAATCTAAATAAAATATCCCAGAATGAAGAGCTAAAATATTAGACACAGAAACTATTTGAAAAAACTTGAGAAACAGAGAGCTAGTATAGAACATTCATCATCAGAATTATAGCCCTGGAAAAAGAGTTAAGAAAACAGACAAGAGAAAAATCATCAAAGAAATTACACCAGAAAATCTCACTGTGGAAGGGAACTACAAGTCTCTAACATAAAAGTGTTCGTGATGAATATGAAAATTGCTACACCTTGTCACATTTATGTGATTTCATGAATGATGAGAAAACTCTGAAACTAAGTTGAAAAATACTTAAACAGAAGATAGGATATGTACAAAGTAAAGCAAAGCAGGCAGGTATCAGTAACATGAAATGACAAAAGTTAATGAAGCAATACCTTTAAAGTTCTGAGAAAAAAATATATTAAATCTGGAATTCTATATTCATCCAAAATATCAATCAATTCAAACATTAAAAATGTTCAAGACTGTCAGCATTTACCATTTGTGTACCTTTTCATAGAAATTTCTTGAAATACTCTAGCAAAATTAGGAAGAAAACCAAGAAAAACAAAGCTCATGAGATCCAGGAAAGTATAGTTATAGCCTAGGAGAGTGGAGAAGTTCTAGGTTAACAGCTTTTGACCACAGGACTCTAAGGTTGGAGAAGATTATAGCACTTTGGTATTTTTATATTTGGGGGAAAAGATCTTATATGTGATATTTTTGTCAATAGGTATATGATAAATTGAAGCTATGGTGAAGCTTCTTCTTGTTTTGGTTTTTGGTCAAGAAGAAAAAGGAAAGGCGAATAGACTGTTCGGGAAAAATCAAATTTTGTATAGGAAAATATGAAGCGGACTAATATGTGGAATGGTTTGAAGTAAAGGAGTGTAAGAAAAGTAATTTTATTTGACTTATTCCTCACAGCTACTCTGGAATCGAAATAAGCTACAATAAAGTAGAAAGTTCTCAATATGGCAAAGACATGTGAAGTTAGGACATTCATAATAATATTGATATAGACTATTAGTTTTCAACTTTACAAATACATCTGTACAAAACGTGAGACAAAATTATGAATATAGAATATAATGTTGGTTTTTTTTTTTTTTTTTTTTTTTTTTGCAGTACGAGGGCCTCTCACTGTTGTGGCCTCTCCCATTGCGGAGCGCAGGCTCAGCAGCGGCCATGGCTCACGGGCCCAGCCGCTCCGTGGCATGTGGGATCTTCCCGGACCGGGGCACAAACCCGTGTCCCCTGCATCGGCAGGTGGACTCTCAACCGCTGCGCCACCAGGGAAGCCCAATGTTGGTTTTTTTTGTTGTTTTTTTTTGTATATTTTTTGCCTCTGAGTCCTTGTGGGATTTTTTTTTTATTCAAACAGAAAG
Organism: Phocoena sinus; assembly: GCF_008692025.1. Classification (NCBI taxonomy): domain Eukaryota; kingdom Metazoa; phylum Chordata; class Mammalia; order Artiodactyla; family Phocoenidae; genus Phocoena; species Phocoena sinus. Next base: position 16,053,981 of record NC_045773.1, on the reverse strand, counting down.
TCACAAAAATTATAATCATCCTCATCAGTTCACTCTGTCCCATCGAATTAATTTTTTTTCATCTTGATCTTTTGTTAGCACTTTTATGAATTCATCAGTTTTCCATTAAAGTTATGAAAATGCTTATTCATTCAGTTCAGCAGTATAGTCAGTTACCAGAAACCTGTACTTGTCAGAGTCTTTTCCATGAATTCCTTGAAGATGAAACCCTTTTATAGGAACATTTTTGTGAAAGCATCAGAGTACACCCAGAATATAATGTTAATTTTAATCTTAAAAATATGCAAACAAAGAAATATTTGAGAAAAGATAGAAGGTTAAATGTAGTGGGAGAAGATGGGATGGAAGGGCATGGGTGATGATATGTCCATCTTACCTTAACAAAACTATTATACTGACTGAGGTTAATGACATAAGAAATAGAGCTGTAAAAATTTTATTCAAAATTACAAAAAAATGACATAAAGAGTGCAATTGTGAGGATGGTTGCTTTTCATTATAATTTTTATGTACTCTTTAATTTTTATTATTTCCCGGTATTACTATGATAAATTATTAATTTATGTGCAATATGGAGAATCAATTTGTTTGCTTTTTATGTTACTTTATCTCTTATGTGACACTATGCAAAAGCAACATTTTTCTCGGTGTAATTATTTCATGATAGCTGGAGAATGGCTCCATTTATAATTGCTCAAAATTTTTAATCCATTTTATTATCAAAAAATAAAATAAACCAAGGGTGATATAAAAAAACCAAGGCAGACTTAAACTCTAAAACTGATTCTGAAAAGGATTTAAGGGCAAGGGGAAGTGGCTGAATAAATTTACAATGAATGTGAATTTTCAGGCTGCCAATAAATCTGTTAATTACTAGGCAATTCATTGTGAAATATTTAACTTATATAAAAGAAAAGGAAAATTTAAGCAATTACTTTTATAGCAGATGGTTTTAACTCTCTAGTTACAAATCTTATCTCTTTCTGGCTCCCGTATTTATGATCTCTTTTCAAATGTACTGTTAAGACAATTTCTTATTAAAAATAGATTGAGTAACATATGCCTCCTAATATACGAGTTTACAAAGTCAATTGTAGTTGTATTATCACAGAGCTTTTTACATGTCTGTAATAAGACTTACAGTCTTATTTAGATGGCAATATTAAACACATTCATAACATTTAGGCACAAATATTTTAGGGATACAAGGTGAAAAACTGCAGTTTTCATTTTGGTGTTTCATTTCAGTACGCTGGCTGTCATTACGTACTACGTGATGTGCTTTGAGCTCTACAGCTTAACAAAAGATGTGGGAAAATGAGAGAGTCAATGAAAAGGATTAAAGAATTGACAAGATTTAAGATTTGGATATAGAAATTGGGGTTTAGTTTGGCAAAAATGATTTTTGGAGAAATAACTAGTCATTTGTGCCATTTTAACAGGGTGACTGTGTAAGTCACATTGAGGGGGTTAATTTCTCCATCCTTAAATTTAAAGGATTATTTTAGAAAATCTTTAAGCTCTCTTCCATATATAAAATTGTGTAATTCTAGGAAGCATTAGCACAGAAAAGGTATTGTCTTAAAATATTTTAAATTGAAGCAAGAAAAGGATAGGTTACATATTGCAAAGCAAAAAAAAAAAAACAACTGTTAACTTAGTTATATTCTTTTAAAAGAATCTCTTTACAGATTTTTGTAACATCAGGCAGCTAATTTGTGTGGGGAAAATGTCTACTTATATGTTGGGACAGAGTGGACTGAGTCCACTTTAAAAATTGATACCTAATCTTAGAAATCTAAGTTCTAAAGAAACGAAAGCCAGCCACAGCTTCAGTCATTTGCTTTAAATAGTCCAGACTCACAGACCTTCTCCTGGTCCTAAGTATTCTTCATCAACCCCCCCACCTTCACAGGATCTTTGCACATGCTGTTGCCTCCATTTAGAATATTTTTCCATCACCTTTTAAGTCTGCTCATCCTGAAGATCTCAGTTTAAGCATCATTCCTCCCTTGGACATCCTTAACTCTCCTCATTACATCAAACTGCCCTAATACGAACTCTTTTAGCAGCAAAATATCTCCTCTACAAAGTACATGTCAGAGTTGGAATCTTCATGTCATTTGTGTACATACTTGGATGTGTTCTGTCTCCTTCTGTTCTCTAACTCCATGGGGGTAGGGACGAATTAGGGTTTGATCTTAGTTGCATTCCCAGTGTCCTGAGACAGACACTGGTACAAAGAAGGCACAAAACACATAGATGTTGAATGAAGGGATGGATATTTTTAAACCTCTATCCATAATTTTGGAGGTCCTAGCTCTCTTTGCAATATCATTATTTTCTAGAATTCCCATTCTGAGGATTGATAAAGTTCTTTATAAACTCACAATTTCTTCCTTCACTTTTACTCTCAGATGCTAGGTAATCCTTATTAATATTCAGGAAATAAATTGTTAGAATAATGAGACAGTGGGAAGGGCAATGTCATACAATATAAAAAATATCAGATATCAGAAAGACATAGGTTCCAGTCCAAGATATAATGTATTAGCCTTGTCCTTTCTTCCTTGTTTATCTGTAAAATAGAATTAATAATATTTGCCTTACCTGCTATGCTGGATGGCTTTATGAATAAAGATGAAATACTTCCAAATTTTATTGTTTTTCTGTTGTTTATTAAACTGTGTATATTTATCTAAATATAACCAGGAAAAACAATAAGCAAATCATGAACAGTTATGTGTTATTAGAGCTCTTTCAATTGTAAGTAATGCAAATGAAATTCAAATAGGCTTAAGAAAAAAGGGACTGTATTAACTCATTCAAACTGAAATGTTCAAAAGAGATTTGAGCACAACTGGATTCAAAGGCTTAAATGAACTCTTAAGCTTCACCTGTACTCTGCTCCCATTGTATTAGCTTTAGTTTCAGGTAGGACCACCACATATGTTGACTAAGATGGCCACACGCAAATCCATTGCCTACCAGGTTAGCATCCCCAGCTGGAAAAAAAAAAAAAAAATCTTCCTTAATTGCTGCCTCAAACGTCCCAATATTCACTGGCCTGTCTTGCCTCATACTGTCTCCTGAACCAATCATTTTGAGATTTGATTAGTTAGGCCTGAGACAAACATGCTTTTGTTGAGTAAAGGGTAGGGTACGTCATACCCACACTTGGATTGAATTGCGGAGGACTGAATTGAGTTTTCTACAGCAAAAACAGTGGGCTCTTTGGGAGGATGAAATACTAAGAAGGCAAAAGAAAATATGCCTCCAATATTTATCTTGTTACTAGGATTACCTATAATCTGTTATCTACTTTTTGCTTCTCTGTGTTTTTCAATAATTCTACAATAATCGTGTACTGTGTGGGCAGTAACAAAAATATAAATGAGATACTGTATACAATAGTGTGCTCTAAACTCTAGGGAGCTATATAATGAAAGGGATTATTAAGAAGACTGGATTTTTTTTCAAATAGAAGAAACAGGGTAAGCAAAAACCTCAACCAAAACACCTTTAATCCCCATTTTAGACTTATTGAGAATGTTTTTGTAATTTTTTTTAATGTGCTTGACCTAAGAAAAGAATTTGAGATGGTTTTTCCAGCATAAAGCTGTCATTGCCTCTTAAGGAAGATTTGGTCTATTTGCTGTGAATGCCAGTGAATAACTGTGGCTTCTTATGATAACTCAGCACCTATTTCTCTACACGCTTTATGGCTTAAGGGAGCATTTTCTCATTTTTTCATATATTTCCAGTCGTGTTCTATTATTTTATCTTTGGCACTGCAGACTGGTGGTAGATGGAACCCACGTATGGCTCTTAGAGTTGGTAGAGTCTAGATGGAAAGTGGGTCTCAACACAGTCATTTGGTTTTCCATGAATGTGTTTTATTTAGCCCATCATACTGAGAGAAACAATCTAAGTGATTATTTTCAACTGAAAGTTGCTGTTATGCTTGTTTTTTCTCACCCCCTCATCTTGCACAGTATTTTCAAAGGACTCAGCTTTAGAACGGTTCTGTGTATGATAAACTCTCTTAGGTCAGGTTACCCAGGAAATAGACTAGGAGACAGAGATTTGCGTGCACAAGGTTTTTTGGGGAGTGCCTTTCGAGCAACACCTACCAGGGAGGGATGAAATAAGATCACGCAGAGAAAAAAGTTGTACTGTGACGTTGTGAGAACAGAGGCTGATTCTGTGGGGAGCTGTGGAGCTGCAGTGACCCTTCAGACTTGTCCTGAATTCCGGCGAGGCGGCTGGACTTTTGTACCCAGCACAGACCAGTCACTGAATGTGGGGGTCCCTGGGACAGAGGTGCAGTGGGGGTGAGGGAGCCCCTGTGAATGAGGGCAGTTCTTGAGCAGGTCTCTTCTGTGAGTGTTCAGTAGCCAACAAGTCTTGGCAGCTGAGGAAATAAGAACTTTTGTCCTTTAGGACAAAAGTGACATAATGGTTTTCCTCCTCTCTTTAACATATTTAAGCTTCATTTGTAATGTCTTTGATTTTTTGCATTTTGATTATTATGTATCTATGCATGTTTTCCTTAGAATTTATCCTATTTGGAATTTATTGAGTTTCTAGATTCTATACATTTATGATTCCCACCAAATTTAGCATATTTTGAAATGTTATTTCTACAATTACAATTCTGCCCTAAACTCTTTATTCTCTTCTTCTGGGACAACAATGTAACTTACTTTAGACCTTTTCCTATTGTTCCACAGATCCCTAAGTCTTGTTCAATTTTTAGGAAGTATTTGGGCAGCACGACACAGCTTCTACTACATATATCTAGTGAATTGATGGTTTCATTTATAATTGAAATTAAAATGACATTCGAACAATCTCCATAGTTAGGGCCAAAAATCTAATTTAAGGTTTTGATATTTGTATCTAGCTATCCAAATCAATTTCATTCTTTTTATCAGCATGCATTTTGTTAGAATTTTCTCAATCTCTTCATTTATTCCTGAAGATTAAATTTTTCCTCTACTATTATTTTCCTTCAACTTGAACTTCCTTAAATTTTTTCTTATAGTTTAGATTGGCTGGCAACAAACTGTCTTTGTTGTTCCTTGATTTGACAACATCTTTATTTCCCTTTCATTCCTGAAGGATATTTTTGCTAGATATATAATCGGAGCTTTTATGTTTTTATTTTTCCTGTCAGCATTTTATTTCACTAACTACTATTCTTGATGGATTTTGATAAGAAATCCAGTGACTTATTTAAATGGCTTTCCTCCTCTCTTTAACATATTTAAGTTTTGTTTGTAATGTCTTTGATTTTTTTGCAGTTTGATTATTATGTATCTATGCATGTTTTCCTTAGAATTTATCCTATTTGGAACTTACTGAGCTTCTAGATTCTATAAACTTATGATTCTCACCAAATTTAGCATATTTTGAAATGCTATTTCCTCAAATACACTTCTGCCCTAAACTCTTTATTCTCTTCTTCTAGGACAACAATGTAACTTACTTTAGACCTTCTATATATATATGTATATATATATATATATATATATATACATATATATCTGTTTATATATATACATATTCTGGTTTTGAGCCCATTCAGTGAACTATTTATGTAAGTAAGATAGTGTACTTTTAAAATTTTCATTTACTTATTTTTTTTAACATCTTTATTGGAGTATAATTGCTTCATTTAGTTATTTTTTATAGTTTCATTTTCTACTGATATTTCTCATCTTTACATTCATTTCAGTATATTTGTTATGAAAGTTGTAACAAATAGTGATATTTAAAATAGCTGCTGGAAAGTCCTTGTTGGATAATTACAAAATCTGGGTCATCTTGACCTTGGCATCTGTTGTCTTTTCACTTAAAAATGAGTCTCTTTTTCCTACGTCTTTCCATGTCAATTTTGGGTTGTATGTTGGTCATTGTTAATGTTATATTTTATACATTCTGGTTTCTATTATAATCCTCTTGGGAGTGTGGATATTTTTGTTTTGGGAGGCAACCAGTCTGGATACATCTGAACTGTAAGATCTGTCTTGTCTTTTGTGGGTAGTGGTTTAAATTTCAGCTCAGTTCTTTCAGCTTTTACTATGCTGTTTTTTTTGGTTTTGGTTCTTTTTGCTCTATTCTCAGTAAGTTATACTCATGAGTTGCATTTTTCCTTATCATCAAGCAATATCATAAATTACCAATTACAGACTGACATATCTCAGCTAAATTTTCTGCATGTCATTGAACTAAATTTACATTAGGGAAATCTTGTCTCTATTAGATTTATCAGACAAGATAATATTTTAATATTTTTGAAAGCTGGTCCATTAACTTCTACAAATATTTATTTTTTAAGCAATGATAAAGAAATTCTGCTTCTAGTAATGACTAACTAGGAGTTTTCGGAACAGCCTTTTTGCTGAGAACAATGGAATAAGCTAGAAAAATATTTAGAAAATTATCAGTTTTAAGACATAAAAAAGGTACCAATACATTGAAAACTTAAAGAACCAGGAGACAGAAAATGAGGAATACCAAGGGAGGTTATTTCAGTATCTGGAGCCACTTTTACCAGTAAAATTAATGCCAAATGCTAAAGCAGTGCTTGAGAGGATATCAAATGCCAAATGCTAAAGCAGTGGTTGAGAGGATAATCAACTGAGCAGAATATGGGCTGTCTTATGTTGCTGGGGAAACTATGGTATTAAGGGCTCTGGGTAAATACCCCGATCTGTCAGTTGGTATCTAAAGGTAGTGCATTCTACATGTGATGTTGAATGGGAACTAAATAAGCTCTCATAATAACTAATGCCCAGCTTAAAATCATCTCATCTACTCTGTGGATTATGGCGATGTACGCCCCTGCTTCATGATAACAAAAATAATTCCTCTCTGGAGAAAGATGACATTAGTTAAAGCTTCAAATGATTGATACTAATTTTCTATACAATGGTAGGCAATGTGGGTGAGCAATAAAAAGTAATCAGGCACTTATAAAATAAATAAGATACAAGGATGTATTGTACAGTGAATATAACCAATATTTTATAATAAGTATAAATGGAGTATAATCTATAAAATATCAAATCGCTATGTTGTACACCTGAAACTAATGTAACACTTTAAATCAACTATACTTCCATAAAAAACAATCAGGTGCAAAACATCAAGAACCGGCCAAAAACAAGAAAAAAAAGCCAAGAGAACAACCACATATTAGAGTTATAAACTATAGCTTAATTCATATGTTCAGAAATTGTGACAAGATGGAAAATTTTAGCAGAGAACTGGAAATTTTAAAAGATGGGAATTCTAGTACTTAAGTAATAAAATGAGTGGTTAAGATCTCAACAGTGGAGATTTTATTAAACTAAGTGGTTGGGTTTATCAACAGACTAGATACAGCTGAAGAAAGAAGAAGCTGGAAAATAAGTCAAAAGAAAATATTCAAACTGAAGGTGAAGCTCCAAAAGGATAGAAAATTTAGAGAAGAACATAATGGATATTTAGAATATAGTACAAAAATGTCTAACAAATATGTAATTGGGGTCTTAGAAGCAGACAAAAGAGTGAATAGGGCAGAAACAATAGTTGAGAATATTGAGATTAAGAATGTTAAAAAAACTGAATAGAGTGTTCAAGGCAGAGATTCAAGAAGTGGTATAAAACCGAAGAAACACAGATACAAAGAAAAATATGAGCTATGTCATATTGCTGAAAACAAAAGATAAATAATAAATCACAAAAGCAGTCAGAAATCTGTAGATTCAACTCAGTCCCAATCAAAATTCCAGCAGTAGTTTTTGAAGAAATTCATGAACTTATTCTAAAATTAATATGCAATTGCAAAGGATATGTATATTTACATAAAATATAATAAAATATATGTTTATATAAAAGCATGTATATTTTTTTCTTAATGAACAAAGTTGAAAGACATATTACCTGCTATTGAGAACCACTATAAAGCTACGTTAATTAAGACTGTAGTATCAGTATAAGCAATAACAAATAGATCAGATGACCCAAACGGAGTTGAGATATAGACCTATATATACAGCCAGCTATTTTAAACCAAGGTGCAAAATTAAATCCATGGGATAGGAAAGTTTTTTTTAAACAAATAATGCTGAATCAATTCCATATATCACTCCAAAATTAAATTAATTCAAGATAGATCAAAGGCCTACATCTAAAATCTACAACTATAAATCTGTAGGAAAATGTCTTCGTCATCTTGAGTAGGCAAAGATTTACTGGACAAACACAAAAAAACACTAGTCATTACAAAAACTGATATGAACTTTATCAACATTAAAGATAAAACTTCTGGGCTTCCCTGGTGGTGCAGTGGTTGAGAATCTGCCTGCCAATGCAGGGGGCACGGGTTCGAGCCCTGGTCTGGGAGGATCCCACATGCCACGAAGCAACTAGGACCGTGAGCCACAACTACTGAGCCTGCGCGTCTGGAGCTTGTTGTGCTCCACAAGAGAGGCCGCGAGAGTGAGAGGCCCGTGCACCGTGATGAAGAGTGGCCCCCGCTCGCTGCAACTGGAGAAAGCCCTTGCACAGAAACGAAGACCCAACACAGCCATTAATAAATAAATAAATAAAATTTTAAAAAACAAATAAAACAAAAAAACCCTTCTATTTTTGAAAAAAATTAGGAAAATGAATAGGCAAGTCACAGACTGAAACAAAATATTTACAATGCATAAATCTGACAAAGGACTTTTTTCTGTAATATATAAAGAACTTCTACTTATCAATGTTACAAAGACAGATTACTCAATAAAAAGGGTAAAACTTTTGAACAGACACTTCCCAAAAGGAGATATAAGAATGATCAATAAGCACAAGCATGTAAAAAAACGCTTAACATCATTAATTATCAGAAAATTAAAACAACAATCATATATCATTTTACACCCACTGCAATGGATATAGCCGTTAAGAGTAACAATGCCAATTGTTGGCAAAGATGTGGAGCTACTGTAACTTTCATAAATGCTGGTAGGAACGTTAAATTGTTCAAATACTTTGCATAACTGTTTGGCAGTTTCTTATCAAATTAAATATACATTCTATCTCACACCCTGAGAATTCCATTCTAGGTATTTACCCAAAATAAATAAAAAGCTCTGTCTGCAAAAGATTTATAAAACTGTTCATCATAACCTAATTTGAAACAACTCAAACGCTCATCCACAAGGAGAACGGAATAAACAATCTGCGGTATATTCATACAATGGAATATTGCTTGACAACAAAAAGGAAATTAATAATGCTGACACATGCCATGACAAATGTTATAAACACAACATCGAGCACCCAATGTTGAGCAAAAGAAGCCACACATAAGTGATTTTATGCTGTAGGATTTTACTTATTTGAAGTCCAACAAGAGAAACTATAGTGACAGAAATCAGGACAGTAATTCTTAAGGTGAGAGTATGAAATTGAATGGAAAAAGGCAAGAGAACTTTCTGGGATAATGGAAATATTCTATATATTTTGCTTTGGATAGTAGTTACATGGGTAAATAAATTTGTCAAAACCCATCGATACTTATGTGCCTTTCGTTGCATGTATACTATACCTCAATAAAACAGGAACCCAGTGAGATGTCACTACATATAAAAAATGGCTAAAATTCAAAACAAAGTAAACATGGTAATACTAATGAGGGGTTTATGGACCCATGGAAACATCTAAGCAGTGCTTGCAATAGCTTAAGTTAGCACTATCAGTTTGGAAACCTAAAGAATGAGCTCCACAGTGCTTTGACCCAGCAATTCCACTCCTAGTTATATTCCAAAAATACCTAAGTAGAAAAGGTGGTCCAGGCTATTTATAACAATACACTATTTTAATGGCAAAACTTGTGGTATATACATTAGAGCAATGAAAATTACTACTACATGTAACAACATGGAAGAAAATTTCACAACCATAATAATTTGTGAAGGAAACCCCAAAAGAAAGTATACATATTGTGTGAGTCCATTTATAAAAGCTTCAAAAATGATTATAAATTTCTGTATGCATTTTTGTGTTTGTATGTTTTATTTCAGTTTCAGAAAGTGTATTATAAAAGAAAGTAGAGGCTGTGCTAAAGGATGGGTTTGGGGTAAAGAGGAAGAGGAGACTTGGATGAGGAGCAAGTATTTTATATTTAATTGCCATTTTTATTATCAGAAAAACATAGTATCTCTCTTATACTTATGTTCAATTTTTTCTTCATTGATTTTTACTATATTCATCCCAGAAAAAAGTCACAAATCTTCAGCCATTGAAATTTTTTTTGTTTTCTTCCATATGCACTCTGCATTACAATTTTTAAAGTTCACCAATGCTATGGGAATGTAAGTTGGTACAGCCACTGTGGAAAACACTATGGAGGTTCCTCAGAAAACTAAAAATAGAACTACCATATGATCTAGCAATCCTACTCCTGGGCGTATATCCAGACAAAACTATAATTCAAAAAGATGAATGTACCCCAAAGTTCATAGCAGCACTATTCACAATAGCCAAGACATGGAAACAACCTAAGTGTCCATCAACAGATGAATGGATAAAGAAGATGTGGTACATACAATGGAATACTACTCATCCATAAAAAAGAACAAAATAATGCCATTTGCAGCAACATGGATACAACTAGAGATTATCATACTAAGTGAAGTAAGTCAGAAAGAGAAAGACAAATACCATATGTTATCACTTATATATGGAATCTAAAATATGACACAATGAACCTATCTATGAAACAGAAGCAGAATCATGGACATAGAGAACAGACTTGTGGTTGCCAAGGGGGAGAGGGTTTAGGGAGGGTTGGAGAGGGAAGTTGGGGTTAGCAGATGTAAGCTTTTATATATAAGAATGGATAAACAACAAGGTCCTACTGTATAACACGGAGAGCTATATTCAATATCCTATGACAAACCATAATGGAAAAGAATATAAAAAAAGAATGTGTGTGTGTGTAACTGAATCACTTTGCTGTATAGCAGAAATTAACACAACATTGTAAATCAACTGTACTTCAATTAAAAAAATAAAGTTCACCAATGCCATATTACCTTATTATCTTGCTGAATATTTTATGGATAGACACTTCTTTCCGTATTTGCTTTCACAGCTTTGCAGGTTTTTCATTGACTTCCAAATGCTAGCTTTCTGCTGAGACTAATACCTTTTGCAAGTCTGTTAGACCCTTATCAGCTTTTGTAAAGTACACTGACCTTTGTGATTACACTGTTAAACAGCGTGATTAACATACACATTTTTGAAATTAGGACATTAACGGGCTCTAAAAGAAGTCATAATTTAATTAGATTATTAATGCGTTTCATTTATGCATATTATTTACTTATAAAAACATGATTGCCTCAAATTATTGCACAAACCCAATTTTGTTCTATTGTGCCATTCGATAATTTCAGTGTGAATAACTGCTTTATAAAAAATAAATAACCTGATTAGGAGGACGGGTTAATTAGATATTTACATGATTCTAAGCATTTTTCTTCTGAAACTCCAGTATTTTAACTATGACAACAATATAGGATTCTGAAAAATCAAGATTTTTCCTTTTATAGATCCTTTCATGTATACATTTTGTCTGGGAAAAGTAAATTCTGTCTTAAATATGTGCATTTACAGACAAAGGCAAATGTAATTGGCAAACAAATGTAAAATGTGTTTATAGAAAATACAGCAGCTATAATTTAATTAGTACCTACTGTATTATGGCGCCACATAGACCATTTTCATATATTATTTTATACTGAGTGTAATTTTCACTGCAAATCTCTATAATATATCATCTCTATATTCTATTCCTTTTTGCAGATGAGTAAACTTAGTCTTAGGGAGGTAAAATGACTTGAACAAAACATATATGACTGTACTGATTTCCATTGTTACTGTTCATGGCTTTTCATGGTTCACAATGATGTGCTCAAGGGTTTGGCTATTCCAGGCCCCACCTGTTCATCCATACAGAGAAAGGTCATCAAGTAGCTCAGTGTAGTGGTTGGAAAGCTCTCAACCAATAAGTGGTAGAGGTATTTCTTAATAAGGTAAAAAATATGAAATGAATATTAACATAATGGACACCCTGGCTCATGGCAGAGGTAAAATCAGTGGAGAAATAGTTTTGTTGGAGTAGTTTAGTTTGAGTTCTGCACAAAACTGCAGATCTCACATTTTGCTAAATCATTCCTAACCCCAAACACTGCACTCAAGTACATGAAAACATGTCTTCTACCTCTGCTCGCTTCCCTTTTTAATGCCCCTCCCGTCACCAGCCCCCCCACCTCTCTGTTCTGGGTACCTGATTATTCTGCATTCCATTCAGAGCTTATGGATTGTGCTTACTCTTCTAAATTCTTCTTCCTCCTCCCTCACAAAATGTTCCTGTCAGGTATCATATATCTTCAAAATTTTGATGTCTGATAAGCATATCATAATAGAGCTTTCATTACGTTTTGAGCATTTGTAAAAATACCTTGTCCTTGTGACTATCCTCTTGCAAGTGACAATAACCCATCTCTAAACAGCTTAAGCAAAAAGTGAACTTATTAACTTCAACTAACTGAAAAGTTACGGTGGTTCTTCCATTAGGTAGCACTTCACTCTTGGACTTAAATGATGCCCTTTGGGATTTGTCTTTCTGAGTCCCCTAACTCTGCTCTTTGTGCTGACTGCACCTTCAGACAGACTCTGCCTTTTTGGAGCAAATATACTTAAAGCTCCAAGGTTACCCACGAGCAGGTGGGCATCCTCAGTGGAAAGAGAATGCATTTCTTCTAAGAGTGGTAAAGAAAGACCTGTCTCCAGCTGGTTTGTTTGTCATATGCTGACTGCTGGAACAGATTGCCACCTCATGGTGACACAGTTTTCTCCTTGGATGGATGCTTGGTCGAGAAAAAATATATCGAACTCACTCAGTATATTTTCAAACAAGCCTTAAGGCAGTCTTATCAAGACATATGTAACTGTAGGATTAGTGAAAGCATTCCTATTTGCATTTTAGCAGTTTCAGTACCAGGAAATTGACATTCCAGGAGTGTAATTTACAGATATGAGGGCTGATGCAAATGCTCCTTTGGACTATTTGGAATTGGAATGGGGGCCACAACTTCTTTCTATAAGTGGAGCAACATGCAGAAATGAATGAATTGTTCTTAGTAAGATCTTAACTGGGAGATATGATTCTCTCATCCACATTGCAATCCTGTTTTCCTTGTCAACAGCTTTCTTGTGCTGATTTTAAAATATTCTAAGGATTGTAGTTTGTTTTGCTTTTCTGGTAGCCAAAAATGTGTTCCTTCTTTGAGGGGGATTATATTCTGCTCTGGCTTGGGGTGAACACTTATACATTTTCAAATTCATGGCTTTACTCTTGAGTTTGTTGAAAATATGAAAATTCTTAAGGTTTGTGTGCCTAACAGTGAAACATGGTGCATGATGAAACATGACTAGTTTATTTAAATAGCACAAGTGAAATGTCTGCAGCAACTTGCACACCATAGAGATATTTCTCAGTGGTATACCCTGCTGCCTAATATGTCTCATGTAACTGCTGGAAATTTGATCAGGGATTCCCTGTGCAGTCTAGAGTTTAGGATAAAGTATCAGAACTTGAATTTCACATCTAAAATATCCTCCTTCCACCCAATCAGGAGTAAGATTGGAGTAATCAGTTTGCGTGTAAAAAACGGAAACATTATCCCTAGAGTTTAATCCAGAATCAGGGAAAATACAGTATGTTCTTCCGTTAAGCAAATAGCCTTCTTTATTGAAAGTGGGTCATCCAGAGCCCAAGCTGCTTAAGGAAAACAGATGAAACACAGTAATTCCAAGAACAGACCAATAAAGGCCAAGTGCCCAGTTGATCTTTCAAAGGACAAGTCCCTCAGTAGCCATGAATGCCTGTTAAGAGTTGAACATGTCTAATTTATATATGACTCCAGCGTCAACATGATTTAGTGGGAGGGGAACAAGGTATATATAATTTGTAGAAACCAATGCAAGGGAAACTGTTAAGGAAAGTTTTAAGGTTTAAAAGATTTCAAGGAAACTTTTCAAGAAAAAGTACATGTCATAGCCTCCAATTGACAGTTGCCCCACAGAGAGTAAATGAAAAGGTTTTAGCTCATTAACTCCTTTTATAAAGGTCTAAATAGAAACAATATAAAGTAAGATGCCCTAAAGCAGGAGAGGACACTCCTGGCATCTCAACTGTTCTGAGGCAGCTTGCCTGATAAACACGTCATTACTGCATTTTCAAAGGTCAGTTTGAGGTATGATATCACATTCCTTTTATAGCATGAGAAATTCAATATGTATTAATAAAATATTAGCTTCCTTCCCAGTGATTTACAAGCTAGGAGAAAATTTTCTGGGTTTTTGGAATTTATCTTTAAACATTCAAATCCTCCTTGAAGCATGCATGCCATATTGTAGAACATGGCAACCTTTTTCTGTAGAGGACTGATAGCAAATATTTTCAACCTCTGGGGATAGATGGTCCCTGTAGAAACTGTTTAACTCTGCCATTGTAGTGCAAAGGCAGCAATAAGCAATATGTAAATTAATGTGCATGGCTATGTTCTGATAAAACTTTACTGACAAAAACAGGCATCAGGCTGGATTTGAACGATAGACCATCATCTGCCAAATCTTACTGTAGAAAATTGTTTACGTAAGTGGTAACTTAATGACTGGCTGTAGAGGTTGGTGGGTTGCCGGCATATGAACAGCCAAGTTTCAAATGACTGGTTAGTGATGTCCCAGTATGACTTTGAATAATTCTGATATCACTAGTAACTGATATAACTCATAATTCTGATATAACTAGTAGGAGCTGTGGATGGTTCTCATGTTCTGATTGTTAATAACTCTTTTGGAAACACTGATTTCTAATTTTCTGTGTACACACACATACACATCCATACATGTACATATCTATTGTGAAAATCATTTTTTGGAACACTGTTGTATTTTGGAAATAAGGTAACTGAATTATTTAAGACACTATGATACTGATTTTGTCACAGATCGGTTATGGACATTATTAGTCAACCATATTCTACTCTACTCTTCTGTTGTTACAAACAAACATCATTTTTTGAAGCCACGTAATGAAGTTATTTTACTTTGCAGCTTCTGTTTTCTTGTATTCTCTGAAAATAAGATATCAAGTTAGTTCTTATGGAAGCAGTATAGTGGTTAAGAGTCTCAAGAACCTGAACTGGGAAATCAGATAAATCCATATTGTATTTTAGCTCTGCCTTTTATTAGCTTTAGGGATTCTGTGCAAGTGACATCACTTTTTTGAGCCTCTGCTTCTTCATCTGTGCGTAAGATAAAGCAGATAACATGTGTACAGCATTTAGCACAATCCCAGATGTATAGCAAGTGCTCAATAATTTACAGCTATTATTATCTTTAGTAAGATGGGGAAACCACTTTGTCACTTACCATTATGTCTTTACTGTTAATATTCGTCTTGATAAGGTGGATGACTACTGTTTTTTGCTTGCCAAATATTCATTCTCGAATCTTACAGTAATTTTACTGGATTTTCCTTGTGGTTTCTAGGTGTTTAAAAGTGAGGCTGCCTTCATCTCTGGTTCAAAGTATAAGCATATGGCCTATCTTGGCCATAGGACTGCTTCAAATGTGGCACATGGCCCTTTCTGGCCCATGAGATTTAATTCTGGGACATCTCTCTGGGAAAGTGAAGATGAGCGTATAAGCCTAGAGCTTTGCCAGCAAGCAAAGATATTTGCCTGAAGCCATACCACCCATGAACTTTTCATTTGTGCGTATCACTAAATATTTTGTTGTTGGTTTTTTTGCTTTATCCATTTTGAAAGGGGTTTCTGTCACTTGTAACTGAATAAGTCCTAACCAGTACAGCTAATTATTTTACATTTGCTAGCAAGACAGATTCAATCAGCTAATCAACGTCTGAACTTTCTTATTTTTATTTTTTTATTTTATTTTTCTTTTGTAGAATAGCACATATGATTGACCAACTTTCTTTCTTTTCTTTTCTTTTTTTCTTTTCTTCCTTCCTTCCTTCCTCCCTCCCTCCCCCCTTTCTTTTTCTTTCTTTCTTCCTTCCTTCCTTCTCTCTCCTCCCCTCCCCCTCCCCCTCCCCTCCTCCTCCTCCTCCTCTCTTTCATTCTTTCATTTTTTTACCTTGGGGACCAAAATTCAAAGTAATCAAGTGGCAGGACCTAAACCTGTTATAAAGATCAAATATTTTCAAAGAGTATTAACTCTGGGGGAGGGGTAATGCTAAAGACCAACAGCCCCTTTTTCCCATAAGAGAACACCTTGTCCTATGAGATTTGTCCCAAAGTGACCTGCCCAATGTCCCATAATTAGTTACAAAATAGGATTAGAATTCAGGTTTCCTATCCATACAGGACTTGGCTTTTGATGTGCATTTATATGTTTAGCAAGCCATCTTGTCTGTGCTACATGAACCCGAATTAGTAAGATTTCTTGGATAAAAACAAGGAATAAAAGAAATAAAATACAAACAAACAAGGAATAGACACAGATATATTTCTTTTGTACATAAAGCCTAATTATACCTGTAAAAATAATAGCATCTGTTTAAATGCAGGTAATAGTTTAATATAGATGTCAAAATGTGTTAACATTTCAAGTACTTGGGGTGCTTTGGATGGCTCTATAGCTGCTAGCATTTAACATACATATTGCTTAAAGTTTGCATGGGGTATCTTTGGACTCAGATTCAAAGTAAATAGGAGATGGCTTTGGAATAATAACAGAGGGACTTTGGGAAGTCACTTAACCTCAGTGAGCCTCAGTTTCCTCACTTTGTAAAGCATTTATAATATTAGTAACTTTAGCTTAGTAATAATGTAGGTAAAGATCAAATGAGACAATATCTGTGAAGTATGTAGCACTGGGCATGGCACACAGTGTCTTAGTCTGCTCATGCTGCCATAAAAAAATACCACACACTGTGTGGCTTGTACAACAAAAATGTATTTCTCTCAGTTCTACAGGCTGGAAAGTCCAAGATCAAGATCAAAATGCCAAATTGATTTCTAGTGAGAGCTGTCTTCCTGACTTGTAGATGGCTGCTTTCTCACTCTGTCCTCACATGGCCTTTCCTCCATGCTTCTGTAGACAGAGAGAAAGAATGTGTGTGTGTGTGTGTGTGTGTGTGTGTGTGTGAGAGAGAGAGAGAGAGAGAGACAGAGAGACAGAGAGCGAGAAAGAGAGATATCTTTCTATTATCATACCAGTAATCCCATCATGAGAATCCCACCCTATTAAAGAAAAAATTGTTGTGAGCCTTGTTCAAGTGGTAAGGCAAGCTGTGTTCAGGATTATCAGGCTAGGAATGAGGGCTACTGCAATGAGGCTTTTGAAGTAAGAGAGGTGGCTCAACTCTAAATACAGCAAGAAATGGTGGGAATTTGTAGCCAAGGATCAGGGTGGGGGTCAGTAGATGGAATATTGCTAAGAAGAAACATCAGCGGTAAGAGAGGATTCTAGCTAAATGAACCTAACAGAATTCTTGCTTAAGGGGCCAGGGAGATCAGATGTCACCTGGGGTAAGGCGGGGAAGAGGAACCCAATTAGCTATTGAGGGTGATCAGATATTGAGGGGGGAAATTCTGGCTAAATTGACTTAGCAGGACTCTTGCTAAAATTGTACAATGCAAGAGGTAGAAAGAGTAGGACAAAAGTTGAGGCCCAGTTGGTAAGAAGATCAAAGGAACCTGACTAAAATTTGGTCAAGGAGAGACACTTTGTCAAATCTCATGACCTCATCTGACCCTCATACCCCACAAAGGCTCTCTCTCCCACTACCATCACATTGAGGGTTAGGGCTTCCACATATGAATTTTGAGAGGATACATTCAGTCCTTAATGATTAGTAAGTGTTCATTTTAAGATTATTATCATTTTGTTATCCTCATCTTTCTTTAGCTCAAATATTAAACCTGAGCCTAGGTTAGCTATTTGGAAGTTTTTTCTATCCTCCCATATGTTATAATGCTTTGTTTAGAAGTCTGGGATTTTGGTGAGCTTCCTCAGGTATTTTGTCATGTAATAGACTGTGTAATAAAAGTGGAGTGGAGCACGCGTCTGAAATGGGTACCAACCACAAGTTGATCTATTTGTATAATAACAGTACAGTTAAAAATAAATAGGCAACCATACTTCTGAAAAACAGAACTACAATTTCAGGAAGCCAGTGAGTTCATTAGTTGCTTTTAATGATCTAACAAGTAACATTTCACCGGGAACGCTAAAAAAGATAATTAAGCTTTTTGCGTCACAGCCTGTATTCTGTTGGTATGATATGTAGCAATCCTACTCACAACAGCAAGACATTAGAGAGGGATAGTACAGGGGAAAGGATGGGAAGGGAAGACAGCAGGGCAATACCTGGAAATCATGTTTGGAAAGAACTGTAAGACAATCTTTTTCCCCCCCAGATGTAAAGCATTTGATTGGAACCAAGTGGTGTGTATATTTCACTGAGTTCCCAAGGGGACTTGAGGAGATCTCATAAAATTGAGGCCCAAATTGGTACCAGGCAATATCCTCATCTCTTCACTCATTCTCTATATTGGAATTTTCTCTATGCTTTTCACCCCATTCAAAGTAGCAAATGAGGGGCTTCCTGGTGGCACAGTGGTTAAGAATCTGCCTGCCAATGCAAGGGATACGGGTTCGAGCCCTGGTCCGGGAAGATCTCATGTGCCGCGGAGCAACTAAGCCCGAGCGCAACTAAGCCCGTGCACCACAATTACTGAGCCTGTGCTCTAGAGCCCGACAGCCACAACTACTGAGCCTGCATGCCACAACTACTGAAATCCACACACCTAGAGCCCATGCTCTGCAACAAGAGAAGCCATTGCAATGAGAAGCCCGCACACCACAACGAAGAGTAGCCCCGGCTCGCTGTAACTAGAGAAAGCCCGCGTGCAGCAATGAAGACCCAATGCAGCCGAAAGTAAATAAATAAATTTATTAAAAAGAAAAGTAGGGCTTCCCTGGTGGCGCAGTGGTTGAGAGTCCGCCTGCCGATGCAGGGGACACGGGTTCGTGCCCCGGTCTGGGAGGATCCCACATGCCGCGGAGCGGCTGGGACCGTGAGCCATGGCCGCTGAGCCTGCGCGTCCGGAGCCTGTCCTCCGCAACGGGAGAGGCCACAACAGTGAGAGGCCCGCGTAACGCATTAAAAAAAAAAAAAAAAAAAAAAAAAAAAAAAAAAAAGAAAAGTAGCAAATGATTAATAGGACTCCATTAAAAGGTCAGTTACCTTTTAGAATATGGTTCTCAACCTTTAATATGCATAGGTCATCTAATAATCACCTTCAAATGCAGTGTGGGACTTGACACTGTGCATTTCTAACTAGCTCTCAGGGGATGTCTGCCATGCTGGAGTTTGCAGACCACACTTTGAGCAGCTGTGCCAATAGAACTCTCTGGGACAATGAATATTCTGTATCTGTGCTGTCAGATAGGTAGCTACCAGCCACATGTGCCTTTTAAGCACTTAAAATGTAAACACTGTGACCGAGAAATTGAACTTCTAATTTTATTACATTTAAACATAAATAGACATGTGGCTAGTGGCTACCTGATTGGACAGTGCAGCTCTAGGATAAGACTAATGTCAACTATAACACTGCCAGTGTCCTCTCCCCCATTAAAGCCTCCAAGAGGTTCCCTTTGTATTTGTAGAATGAAGGAGGAGCTAGTCTACAAGACTCAGCTGTCACCTCAATGGCTTCTTCTCACAGTCTGCTTCCCCTTCCCTGTTGCTATCCCTGTTGTTCCAAAACTGCTGCTATTAATAGTATACTAGCAAGTTGTGCTATATTTATTTAAAATAAAAAGGTAACATGCCCAAGTTAAAGGGAAAACACACTGGCTAGCAAAGGTTATTTGCTTTACAGATGCAAATCATTAGTGTGGAGCTGGAAACTGAGTGAAGGTGACGAAATAAAGGAAAATCCAACATATTTGGACACTCAGCCAACAGGAAGGTGGCCCATCTCATGTTGAAGGTGAGATGAGAAATGAAAACCTCACTATTCTACCTTCTTGCCTGCATTCCTCTGGTGAGAAAAAGATAATCTTAGAAGAACTAGAATTCACTTTTTTTCAGAAGGAGGTAGGGACTACCACAGAAACGTGATCCTGTTGATATGACAGCGCTTCCTTCTTTGGTTGGTTCAGTTCATTCAATCGATACATATTCAGTAGAAGCATAGCATAGTGATCAAGAATATTCTGTCTGGAGCCAGACTGCCTGGGTTCAAATTCTTTCACCACTTACTAGCATTACCAGTTGGGAAGGTTGCTTATGTATTTGAACGCCCCAACTTTCTTATCTATAAAATGGAGATCATAATAATAATTCCTATTCCATGGGTTGTGGCAGGAGCAAATGATTAATATATTTTAAAAGCTTAGGACAGTGATGGCATTCTAGGTTCTATATTAGTATTAATTTTTTGTGTATATGGGTGTATTTTTTAGTGCAGTTTTGTTTGAGGAACACTTCAGGGTGAAAACCTACCTTTGTAGAATTTACAATCTAGTGAGAGGAGATGAGACAGTCCACAATAAACATAATGTATCAGTAAATTATAATAATAACAGTAATAACCAGTAAGTAATAGAGTATGCTATGAAATACAAATGGACTGTGGAAAAAATAGCATTAAAAGAAGAGCTGGGGACTTCCCTGGTGGTCCAGTGGTTAAGACTTCACCTTCCAATGCAGGGGTGCGGGTTCGATCCCTGGTTGGGAAGCTAAGATCACACATGCCTCATGGCCAAAAAACCAAAACATAAAATAAATAGAAGCAATACTGTAACAAATTCAATAAAGACTTAAAAAAAAAAGAGTGGAGTTTGGGCCCTGAGAATAGTTATTGTTATTCCCCAAAGGACAGAGAGGTTCAGCAGTTTTCCCAAGGTCACACAGCTAGTATGTGAATTCTGACTCCAGAGACCATGACCACAGTCACCTGATCGGTCATGGTACATCCCACAGAACTTTGCCATTTGGAGGAGGAGGTGGAATGAACCATGCACATCAGGAGAGGAAGGACTGCAGGCCAAGGGGACAGCTACTATAAAGGCATTAACTTGGGTCCATCATGGCACGTTGGAGGAATTGCAGTGGATTTGTTGCGACCAGAGTAAAGTTAAGGAGTGGGAGGTAGTTGGGTCAGATAGATAATGAGAGGATGTAATTCATGTAGACCACTGTAAGAATTAAGCTCTTACTTAAAGTGAGATGTATGTTTATTGAAAGTTTTTTTTTTAAGCAAATGACTGTCATAGGAAAATATCAAATATAAGAAGTGTATATTAAAAAACAAGATACAGACGATTATATATACAATTCTAGAAAATAAATTCTGGAGAGAAATACAAAACACTGTTAACAGTAATAACTATCTTGTGTTTGGAACATGGCAGGCTTTTATTTCCTTAATACCTTTCAGTATTTTCCAAATAATATAAAATGATATGCATCATATAGTCAGAGAGATAGAATATTATTTTCTAAAATACAGGTGGCTGCTAAGCAACCAGAAGTGAAATATTAACATCTAATAATATAATTATCAGATACTTGGCCACTTTACTGATGGTCGCCAAAGAAAACTTTTTACTGTGTCGAGGCAAGCTGATTAAGTTTTCTTTACTCAATTACAGAAAAAACACTTCACCTATATTATCTAGAAAAATAGGTTTATGTAGACTTGACTCTAGGACAGATATAATTTATTCTCTCCTTCATCTGAGGTGTTTTTGTGTCGTGTTTATAAACCTGGTATTAAATTTGTTCATTTTAAATTTAGTAGAGTTTTAGATAGTCTTTTTCTTTTCAAGTTAACAAACTGTAATTGTGTTCCCAAAGATACATTTTTTTTCATAAACATCCATCATACACTGTAACCAAAAAAAGCAGTGTACATGAAATAAGGGAAAATAAATTAAAAATCCATAGCATAGGTAAGGAGGCTCTAGTCTGGAGCACAGCTGAGTTTCCAGCCGTATAATGAGGCTCGAAAGTTTCTTTTATAAGAATGCCTGCTAGCAAAGGTTCCAGCCAGGTGGCTGGTTGGTCTGTAAGTCCGTCTTGAGTACTTGAAACAGTTCTGTGTTTTTGTTTTTGTTTTTTTTCCTTAGCGTTTAGAATAGCCATCATTGTCCTGCAATAGGCAGAGCTATCATGTCCAGAAAAAGTGAGGGAGGGAACCACAGAGGCAGAGGGAGATCCAAATACAGCATTCAAAGGTAACTGGTCCAGGGGCTTCCCTGGGGCTTCCCTGGTGGCACAGTGGTTGAGAGTCCGCCTGCCGATGCAGGGGATGGGGGTTCGTGCCCTGGTCCGGGAGGGTCCCACATGCTGCGGAGCGGCCAGGCCCGTGAGCCATGGCTGCTGAGCCTGCTCGTCCGGAGCCTGTGCTCTGCAACGGGAGAGGCCACAACAGTGAGAAGCCCGCGTAGGGCAAAAAAAAAAAAAAAAAAAAAAAAAAAAAAGGTAATTGGTCCAGTGATGCCTAGGGAAGGAGGAAGGGGATGTCACTCCCGGGTTAGCCATCTTCCTTCGGGGGTGTGTACCAGGCGTTTTTTTCATGGATCTGCACCAAGGACTTGAAGGCCTGCTGTGCTCTTGTCGGGCTGTATTGAGATTTGTTGGCTCCAAACTGCACTCGTGCTTTTTCCTTCACCCGTGTGGCACTTATCTGCATGATCACTGACTCTATTGAGTAGGCACTGCTCCAGTCCTGCTTGGTGAGGAGTTCCATGCAGATGGCACCTCTGCCCAGAACATACCCTCGGAGAAGACTGGAGACACAACCCTGACAAACGGCACGTCAAAGGGAAGTTATCTGTAAAAGAAGAGTTAAGTAGGATGAAGTCGACTCCTTTCTCTGAGGATCTGGAGATGGTTGTGCAAAGCACTGTCCTGGTCAACTTTGAGGAGTTTGACATTCCAATCATACAGGCTGTCATTCACGAGTTCAATGGTATAGTTTCTGCCTTTGAAACTCAGTGATCAGTATATATCCCTGAGCTCCTTCATCACCTGGTCAGTAGCCTGCGCTGAGCCAGACGCTGCGCCATTTAAGTAATCTTGCCTCTGATTCTTTTTAATTTTCTCTGGTATGGCCAAGTTTTCTTTTCCAATGCCGTCATCTTCAGATTTCTTGCCCTCAGCTGGCGCTTCTTCTTTCATTTATTTCATAGTGATCTAGGTCTTCTGTGTCCTCAGGCATCTCTTCATCTTCACCTTCCGAAGATACATCTTCCTGTGTACACTGCTCTTCTGGCAAGGGCTGATCCAGCATCTCCACATCTGGATGCTGAAGGAGGTTACAGAGTTTACACAGGTCGGAGATGATACTCTTCAGATGCTGCAACAGCAGAGTATTCCCTTTCTTTATGTCTACCAGCCTCTCCAAGAGAGCAGCCAAGTTAGGGTCATCGGACTCCGCTGACCAGATGGGGGGCACAGCTGGGTATGACTCCGTGATGTTGCAGTGGACGCAGACGGGATTCCCAGGCACTGACCCCTGTGGGGAGAAATGAAGCCCGGGAGCGGCCCTCGTCCCGGCCCCTCGGGCCTCAGCCAGCGGGAACTCGCATCTCAGCTGGTCCAGGAAGGCGCTGGCAATGCGGAAGCGCTCGTGGCCGCGGGGGAGAAGGAACTGGAGCAGTTTCAGCTCCCCACTCAGGCAGGGCCCCGGCTCTGGGCCCCGCCCCCATCCCGGGACTGTCTCCCTCCCCCCGGCCCCCCCAGCTGCTGCCCCGGCCCCGGCTGCTGCTGCTGCCCCAGGGCCGGCGGGCGGGAGCCTCCAGCCTCCGCTCCAGGCTCCACTGTCGCCCCTGCCGTCCACACTTTCTGATCCCCCCTTCGACAAGATGGCGCCACTGCCTCCTCCAGGACAGGGCCCCCCCCCAGCCGCCGGAAGCCAGGCGCCCCTCCTCCTCGGTAGCCCCGCCTCCCTTAGATAGCCTCTTATACTTCTTGTGAAGTTTGGAAGATTATAAATTTAGGTTGAACCGATAAAATATTTTGGCCTGCAGGAAAAATATTATAATTCTATTATATCTTTGAAATGTTAATTTTACATTGGGATTTGGATAAACTATAATTATGTCAAAATGATACTTTTACAAGAAAATTATATGAATAGAAGACTTAGACATGTATTTTGCATATGCTTTTATAATTATTCTGTTCCTGTGATAAATTCTTCTTTTTATACACATTACAGAATAACTGAGTGTTTCAGTTCAAATAAAGGAAAATTGTGTTTAAGAAAAATATTTTCTCTGGATAAATGCCCAGAAGTGGGATAACGGGATCATATGGTAGTTCTATTCTAATTTTTTGGGGGGGAACCTCCATACTGACTTTCATAGTGGCTGCACCAATTTACATTCCCACCAACCTCATCCTCACCAACACTTGTTATCTCTTGTCTTGTGAGCACATTGTAGGGTATACAGAAGTAGAAGTATAATGCTGTGCACATGAAACTCATATAATGTTATAAATCAGTGTTACCTCAATAAACAAATTAATTTTTAAAAAGACAAAAAAAATATTTTCTCTATTTCCTATCCTCTAAATTGACACCATAGATACTGTATCCTTTACAAAGCTCTCTGTGGTCAGAGACCATTAACTCAATTAAAATTAGATTAAGGAATAAATGGAAATTATCAACACATAAAAATATCCAGAGCTAGATTAATTTTCAGGTATAGTTGGGTTCAGAGACTGGGCCACCTCCTCAGGATTTGTTTCTTTCTGTTTCTTGACTCTATTTTCAACTTTGTTGGCTTAAGTCTAGGTAGCACTACATTTCTCCTTGTGTCAGGAAGATGTTGGAAAGCAGCTTAAACTTCCCATTCTTCTAGTAAGAGACTATAAGGAAACAGTGAAATTCTTTTCTGGTAGCTTTTCCAGAACTCCTGAAATTTATTGTGATTGGCCGAACTAAAATCTTATGTCCATAACTGAATCAAATTACAGTGACCAGAAAAATCCCAAGACTTGGTTTACCCCAGAAACTCCCTCCTAAAGATATGGAATGAAGGTGGATCTTCGATTAAAAATCAGGGAGACAAATGCTGGGGCGGTAAACATGAAACATCCATAGTATAAACATTTCTGGAAAAGCCTTTATTAAGGGAAATAGTAATTTCTGCTGTTAACAAACAAGTTCAAAAATCTCACTGTCTTACAACAACAAATATCTTCTTTGCTTTCAAGTCGTGGGTCAGCTCTGCATTTCTCTAATTAGTTAATAGTCACGTGAGGCATGTTTCTCTAATAGCAAATGGCATGAAAACAAAAAAGGTGAGCAGAGTTATAAAATGCCTTTAAAGGCTTCAGCTTGTGTCTAGGGCCCATCACTTTAATCCACATGCTATTGGACAAACAAGTCATGTGGCTAAACTCAACATCATTTGAATGAGGAAACATATTCATTAGTGCGAGGTAATGCAAAGTCCTGTGACAAATGGTATGGAGTAATTCGAATACAGGACAGAAGTGAAGAATTAAGAGCAATGAACCTATTTACCAGAGAACGTTTCTAGTGCTCACTTGATGACAAAGTCAGCTGTCAGAAAAATTTTCTCCAATTCACGTCTCTGTAGAGTTTATTATTAAGATCCAAGAAGATAGTGTTCATCACCATTACATTTCTGTTCAGATTAAATTATACACGAATATCTGTATATAAATTTGTTTTATAACAGATAAGTAACCAAAACAGTAACAAATGTAATTTATTTTTAAATTATTATTGACATTTTCCCATATTACAGTTTTTGAATACCAAACTTTATTGAAATCTTTTTTTTTTTTTTTTTCCGTACGTGGGCCTCCCACCGCCGCGGTCTCTCCTGCTGCGGAGCACAGGCCCCAGACGCGCAGGCCCAGCGGCCATGGCCCACAGGCCCAGCCGCTCCGCGGCATGCGGGATCCTCCCGGACCGGGGCACGAACCCGCGTCCCCTGCATCGACAGGCGGACTCCCAACCACTGCGCCACCAGGGAAGCCCTATTGAAATCTTTTATACTAGTTCCGGAAGAATTCTGATGTCAATTTCAGGTTTCCAATTAAGATTTTTATACTATCTTTGGTTTATTCCTGTGGAGTATATTTTCTAAATCCCCACAAAGGAAAGTTAGGTCAAATCACCATTAATTCTGAATATGCTTGTGTTTGGTTAGTGTCATAACTTTAATATGAGCTAAGTGTATTTTTATGCAGTAATTTGGTAAATCATCTCAGTAGATGATAGCAAATTACCCACCTTTTTTCTGCCTGATGGATAATATGTTCTAGTTGAGTAATTAGGTATTAGACACAGCTGCAGCTTGTGTTCGACAAGTACTTTTTCAGTCACACATTTATCTCTCTCTGTGGATGAATTGGCAACATGCTTCATACGGGTCTTTAATGTACTGTTTTTATGCAGCTATAGGCTGCTGATCCAAAGGGTATGTATACAGTTTGATATATATGTAATACCATCTTTGAAGAAGAGGACAACTTTTTCTTAAAAATCATACATGGGGGCTTCCCTGGTGGCGCAGTGGTTGAGAGTCCGCCTGCCGATGTAGGGGACACGGGTTCGTGCCCCGGTCCGGGAAGATCCCACATGCCGCGGAGCGGCTGGGCCCGTGAGCCATGGCTGCTGGGCCTGCGCGTCCGGAGCCTGTGCTCCGCAGCGGGAGAGGCCACAACAGTGAGAGGCCCGCGTACCGCAAAAAAAAAAAAAAAAAAAAAAAAAAAAAATCATACATGGTATTATTGATATATTATTATTTTTTATATAATACAATATTTTTAATCTTTCAATCATCCCTACATAATTCTTTCTTTTAGGCTGTCCTTTCCAACTGTGAGAGTTTAAGGGTTATATTTCATGACTTTGCAGATAACATTTGCCTATGCATAATTAGTATGTCTGAAATGCTGGAGACTATGCCATTGGCTGGAATGCCAGTGTGCTACAGTGGTGCTCCTTTGAAGTGGCATATGTCAACCTAGGTATAACTGAAATTTTGGGCCAGCAGATAATTTGTTGCGGGAGGCTGTCCCGTGCTTTGTGGCATGTTTAACAGCACCCTGGCCTCTACCCACAAGATGTCTGCCGTACTCTGCCCTATCCCAGGTTGTGTCAATCCAGAATGCCTCCAGACATTTCCAAATGTCCCCGGAGGGGCAAAATTGCCCCCACTGAGTGCTACTGCTTTAAAGTAATTTCTAATTAATGGTGACATATATTATAGCAACCTCTCCCTCCTATCTGCCTATCATACTTAAAATTGCTGACCTGAAAATTGATAAAGGAATGAGGAAGAAAGAGGCTAATATGTCTGATTTATCATAAATCTCTGAATTTGGACAATAGTGAATTACAGGTTAGAAAAAATTGTTTACATTCTTTTATTGAGGTTTTTCATGTAGACCTTTATAGGATAGGAAGGTTCTGGTCTACCAGTTTTCTCTTTCCTTTCATTAGAAATGTCTCTCTCCATTGTTATTTGTTGTTATTATTGTTCCCTTAATGGCTATTAATTTAAAAGGTTGCACTTATTCATTTTCTTTGCTGTGCAAAATATTTTAGAATAGATGTTGTAAGCGAATTCCATTATGTCTATGAAAACTTACTCTGAGTAGGTGGTTTCTGTAAATTAGGAGTGTCTGGGGAGTAAGATTTTTTTACATTTGCAGAGAGAATGATTTGGGGTTAATTGAACATAGTTATTAAACAGTCTCACTCCTTCAGTGTGCATGTTCACAGGGATAACAGATGAGGTTTCATCTCATTTCTCTGCAAGAATATTTTGCCTTCTAAGTTCACGATTTTTGGAATCTAAAACAATTTCATGAGGCTTGAATTCTGGGCTCTAGAACTTAAATTCTAGGGAAAATCCAATCTAGCAGAAAGAACATGGGTTTTGATTAAACAGAACTGGATTCCAGTTCCAACCCCTAAGTACTTGCTGTGCAACTTTGGCTAAGTTACTCAAAATCTCTGAAACTGTTTCCTCCTCAGTGAATGGAGATAATACATTTTATTGCTGAGACTGGGGCAGGAATGAGTTGGTGGTGGGAAGGTGACTGCATTTATTCTCTCCATTTTCTTTTATCCTATTCTTTATATTTAGCATCAACCGTTTTACTGAAAACTCCTCTCACAGAGTCTCCCAAAACCTACTTGCTGATAAATCCAAAGGACTCCTGGTAGTCCTATTTTTAATCAACTGCTCTTTTGATTTAAAAAAAGGACTGGCAAACATTTTCTGTAAAGAGCCAGATAGTAAATATTTTTGACTTTATGAGATAATGTCTGTCTCAGTTACTCAA
Organism: Phocoena sinus; assembly: GCF_008692025.1. NCBI lineage: Eukaryota > Metazoa > Chordata > Mammalia > Artiodactyla > Phocoenidae > Phocoena > Phocoena sinus. The sequence goes on along the minus strand of NC_045773.1, from coordinate 16,025,546 downwards.
CTTGGCCATCATATGTAAAAGTGGCCATAGACAGTGTATTAATGAGTCGACTTGGCTGTGCTCCAATAATACTTTATTTATAGTAGTAGGCTTTGGGCTGGACTTGTCTCACAGGTGTAGTTTGATGATCCCTACTCTAAGCTCCTCATTGGCTTCTATTTCACTTTATATCCTCTGGTTTTCTGCTACAAAAGATTTGTCTCTTGTCATTGATAACTCCTCCTCTATCTCCTTCACTGGGTTTTCTTTTCTTGCTCACATATTAATTGTTTAAATTAAGATAGTGCCGGTTGGGAAGAGGAAGCAGATGTGAATCAAAATGAGACCATCATTTTCTCTCTCAAGCCTTTATCCTCTGTGTGAAGGCCAAATCTCAGAGGCATACAACTCTTTATTATTTAATTTCTGCTCAACTTTGCATCTTCTTCTCCTTAAATTCCTCAAAGCTGTTACCCTCCCAAGCTATTTACATTTTCTCAGTTTGCCTGGTGCTCCCTCTTATCCCTGAGCTCAGCACATATGACTTTTTCCTCTCGAAAGATTTTTTATCTTTTTTTTTTCCTGGATGGAGAAAGTTCATTCTTTATACTCTACCCTAATTAGCTTCTGCTCTCAGATTTCTTTAAATCCCCACCCAAGATTGGATTAGAGCTTTTTCTACATGATTTCTTTGAGTATATTTAAAATTATCTAGAAATAAAACTTTAATGAAAATATCAACATAGTCTGTTCCATAATAGAGTTATGGTTGGATTGCTACGGGACTGCACAGAAAGGGTACTAACCCTATTCTTGGAGACAAAACTGCCAGGGAAGGTAAGTGGAAAGTGATTTTTGAGTTGGGTCTCGACACAGAGGACCAGGGGAGGAAGGTTCTGACAAGCTGATGGAATGTCAGAATTCAAGACTGTGGGACACTGGGCAGTTCATGGGACAGTTCATATTCTGGACGACATTCTATGATTCATGTCTGTTCTCTGCAGTAAAGCTTCACTTAGATAACTGATGCTCAGTATGTGCATGGTCAGATGACAGATTTATTGTTAGAAGTTACAAGTTAGGCTAATTTTTTTTAAGGTAGGCATTTACTTTTGATTGATCTTAATATATTCATCAATTAAGATAATTTAAAATGCACTGACCTTTAATCACAATACTCTAGGTGAGCTTTCACAGATGTATGTATGCCTAATTCATCTCCCCTCCACCCATTCATCTCCCCTCCATCAAAACCCAGCATCGTGCACAGAGAAGGTCTTCATAAATATTTGTTGAATGAAAGAAAAATGCGGAATGTTGCAAGGAGGTGGCACCAGATAGACGACAAAGAGTAAACAATTTGCCAAACTCAAGAATGCACATATGCAAGGCATAAAATAGATCTTGGTACTACTTGTTTATAACAAAGTAATTACCTTTTAATCAAAAAATGTAAAAGCAACTAGAATATGAAGCAAAGGAGAAATACAATAAAGAAAAATGCTTATGAAAATTCTAAACTCTGAGTTGAGATTTATAATAAACTTCCATTTTAACTAAGGCAGTCCAGTGATATTCATCATTTTCTCTTGACGTTCATTCATTCATGCATTCCAAAAATATCTACAGAATACTACTTATGCAAAGGCACTACTACAGGCTCTCATTACCCTTATTAAATTCTGAAATCTTGGTATTAGCTATGAATATATTTACACACACATACACAATTATGGACACACATATGTGTACATATACATGCATTCAGTTTAACTAAAAAGCTGGCTATTCAGGATGAAATTGTTTCTCAACACGTGCAATTACCATGTCTCCTGTACTGTACATTCCTTGACTACTTCTGGTAAAATGGCCTTATATTTCACGCTAAGTTCTTCTAAAAGCTCTTCATGAAGTTATTTATGCTGGGAATAAAGTTTATGAGAGAAAATAGCATTAAAAAAATAATTCTTATTGCAATGTGACCAAAATCCAGGAAAAGACAAAAAGAGGGAAGCTGGATTTTCTTACAGACCCCCTTCTACTTATTCTCAGAATTGGAATTAAGAGATATAACTTATGGAGAACATACACCATTGAACAGGTGCCTAGGGAGTTAGAGCCAAATTCTTGTTTCAATGGGTGAACAGTCAGTCGCTGCCATATGGGCAGAACACGGTTTCTTCTCAGATGTCTCCTAGGTATTTTGTGCCCTATCAACTGTGGCTACATCCACTCCATTTCTAGGCTCAAAATATTAAATATAGTTCAAGTATCTTATGCTGTATTTTCCAAAAGAATGTTCTGATAAAACAATGCGTATCATATATATTCATAACCTATTAAAGAGTTCATCACAGACTAATTAGTTGCTCATTAAATATTTGCTGAGATCAAAAGAATGCATTATAACTCTATCAATGTAAAAGATTTGTCAAAGTCCACAAATGAAGCAGGAAGTTATCACTCTTTACAGACATATACAATAACATCTGACTGTTGACAACTTCTTGATAATTCACAGATCACTCATGCTCAGGAAATAATAAGGGAGTACACACAGTATGATTTGATTTGGGGTGATTAAAAAATAAGGATGTTCTATCCTAGGATAGATGCAGTAGTAGAACTCGGTGTCTAATTTCAAGTAATTCTGCCAGCTAGCTGTAATGCCTCTGAATATAGGAATAATAATAATTTCCTCAAAAGTTTTTAGTGAAATTTAAGTGAAACAATGCAGGTACTGCATTTGATTCAATACTTATCACATCATAGAATCTTATATAAGAGAAATACTAAGATGAGATCATGAAATCAAAGTAAAATAATAAAAATAGTGTTCATCTGTAAATGTTTGTACTACAGTTTCCTGTGCTTTTAATAATTTTCTATAAAATAAATTTGTGCTAATCATTGTCAGGTTTGCAGTGTTCTGATACTCCAGGGATGTAATAGTAACCATATAATTAGAGAAAAGACAACAATAGTGGTTGTAGCCTTTTCTGTAATTCTCAATGGCTATTTCTTTCTTTGCATCAATCTTGGGACCCATGAAGAGTGGGAATAAGGAACAAATAAAATCTTTAAAAATGTTGTCAGCTTGAAGGTTCTCCTTTTTCTGTATTATTCCTTCAACACCCTAAGTGATCAGTGCTGGGGAAGAGGTCATCATCTGACTAGGAAAATGAATTATTTTTATAAGTGTGGGGAGAAAATCATTTAAATTAAGTTATATAGAGAATGATAAAAGAAATTCCTTGAATATATGAATATTTACTATACATTTTTCTTTGAGCCCTTCTCTTTTCTATTCTTATTTTTTCAAGAAATGGTAAACAATCATTTTATGTTTTCCTTCTTGTTCTAATTTTCCTTAACCTTTCCCAATTCTCATTTTCTCATTTCCAACCACCCCATCACCACAAGCACCAAAAAAGAAAAAAAAGGAAGTCAGACTTGTCAGACTTTGTTATCATTGTCCCAGAAGGGAATTACTTATCACAATTTCTTTTCTTTCTATTCCACATCTAGTTATTTAAAATTTCTGTTGGAACCAGAGAGATTACTTTATTCTAGGATTTCCCCTAAGACAGAAACCCTGGTAACCATAGCAGCATTGCCATCCAATCTCTTGAATCCACAACAAAATGCAGCTAGAAATGCTTAGCGCAGTCTCCCAAGGCAAACATTGCTGTGATGAGTGACAAACTGAAACAGTAGGAGCTGCTCCTGTTGCCATGGAAACAGGCCTTTCCATCGGAGAGGTTCCATCCCGGGATTCACAATCTAAAGCTTTGTAAAGGTATGCTGGTCTTCACTCCCCTACTGGTTAGCACTTACCACCAGACTAACACTGCTGAGATGACTGACATGGAAAAATAAGGGCTATCCCTCATTGCCACAGTAACCCAGGTTTCCAGTAATTTGCCTTAATGGAAAGTTGAAAGAGCTTTGTAGCAGATGTCTACAGTAGCTAAATCAAATGACAGTTAAAGAGAACAAATTGTGATTTAAGTTCCTTAAAAGTTAAATGCACACCTTTTGGGGTATCACTGGGGCTGTGTTTTCTAAAAAAATATATGCTCCACCATGCTTTTAAGGGATCACAATTTACATCATGAAGCACTGGAACAAAATATGTTTTATCCACTTGCAAAAATGTTCATAGAGAATACAAAGTTCTCTGAATATAAAGAGAAAGCACTAAGTTATTAAACACTTTTTCTTTGGGAGTCCTTCAACAGAAGGGACTCTGTTGAACAACAAAGAACAGAAATTTCATTGAATTAACTGGCATATTTATGACTAATCATATATCCTAATGGCATTTTTTAGCAAATGGCTAGTCAAAATATTAGATTTGGAAAGTTATGATGCGCTGATAATCCATTACCATTACTAGGGGATTACCATTACCATTTAGATCCAAGTTACTAGGCTTTTTCCAACGTAACTGGATTGTCAAAGTGTACATATAGTCAGATGTGCATGAAAATTATAGCTTAATTATTTTATGCAACTGACCTAAACATTGTCACAGACTCTTATCCTTCTAGGCAGTGAGGAGACACATGTTGTTTATCAGCAATATTTCAGCATCTTCCAGTTTTAACAGCACCTTTCAGTTTTCAGTAGACCCTCTATGTTAAATATTTAGTCAGGTTAGAAGTCAAGGCTCTGTCAGGGCTGCTTCACCTTTCCCCTTCAGTCTTCCCCCAGGTGGCATCTGGACATAAGTGACAGGTCTTCACTATGTTTCATGGAGTAAGAGCTGTCTGAGGTTTTACCTACTAGTGGTCTACTCTCCAGGGCGACAGATCTGGTATTCGTGTTTTCACTGGTGGTGTCTGCTGAGGTACAGTTAGTTGAGCTTTATTCCAGGACAGCTAGCTCTTTCTGCTACTACAGTCTATGGCTGGTGACCTTGGGGTCTGGTTTCTTAGCTCAGGCTTGATGATTTAGCCCCACCTCAGTAACTGCTGGTGTTACAGATCCACCCTGAAGATGGCTGTGACTGCCTCCGAGCTTCATCCTTAATGACCAACCTTCTTGTTCTCAGCTACAAGGCCACTCTGGCCACACTGTTCTTAACAGTGATTCTCTTTTGGTAGTTCCCCCAGCAAGATTTTTAATTCCTTATCTCACTATTATTAATTTGTGATCCATATCACATATTTCTAACATTTTGTTTATCTTTACATTGTTTCTAAACTCAAACCCAGTTTTTGTTAAAAAAAAAAAAAGGGAAATGAAAAAGACATACACACAGACAAAAGTTAGCTGAAGTTTACACAGCTTATATCCATTGAACAAGGTAACTTTTGCAATGCCTTTCAGGCTCTGTATGATCTATTCATCAATACTTTTACCTATAGGAATAGGATGCTACAGTTAACTTTGAAATAAAAGACTACTCTCCTGGACACATGTGACTATGTCCAGGAAAGAAGATGAATGACTTAAACTGAGCCAATCATATTCTTTTTCCAAAGGTGCCCTTATTTATCAATCAGAAGCAAAAGGAAGAACGGGTAGTTTCTCAGAGAAAAAAAATAGAGATCAAATAATTCCTGTTTTCCAGATACTTTTCTCTTCCTTGTTACCATCCTTCTCTGAGGCCTTGCTACATCCTCACCCTTGGAAAATACAAAACACTTTGATTCTTCATAATGAATTCCCATTATATCTCTATAAGCTAGCTCAAGTTGATTTCTAGAATATTTAAAGGGTTATGATGAACACATCTGTGGGGTTTATTTCTTTCATGGCCAAATTACCTCGCTGAAAATGAAATGGAAATTTTGGCCTTTATTTTGGATTCTATACAAGAACAATGGCTCTAAGAATTTAAGGAAGGATAATCTCCATTTGTAATTCAAAGGTGTGACAACGGTTCCAGCGGTGAGTAGAATCTTTCTGTGTTCTTCTTCTGAGTCTCCATATTGTCTGCTTTATATTACCATATTGAGTAATTCAACCAGTTACTGCAGGTACAGCAAAAGAGAAAATCTATTTCTGTTGGCTGATGTTTGAACATTTCCTACCTGTCCTTAATATGGGTATGCTGGTGAACATTTTGCTTTAACTACTGCTGGAATTTTTTTAAAAGCAAAACAGTATTATTATAATTTTTTTATTCTTAATGTAGTCTTAGTAATGATTTCCTGCTGTCTTGGATGGTGATACCTAATAGCTTTTCCTACCTACATCCGTTTCACTTTCTTCCAGTTGCTGCAACTCTATGTTCCTTTAGGGAACTGTTCCTCATTTCTTGCAGCCTTGGTGAGACTGATAATCCAGGTACTCTAGCTTAATCTGAGAAAGTCTATCAGCTCCTCTCCTTCTCTAGATCCTGATGTAGTTACTGGACTTTCTGAGCCCAGGTTGTGCTAGCTTTCCTTCAAAATTTGCTACTTTCCATTTATTTGTGTCATCTTCAATTTCTTTCATCCATGTCTTATAGTTTTCAGAGTACAGGTCTGTCACCTCCTTGGTTAAATTTATTCCTAGGTATTTTATTCTTTTTGATGCAATTTTAAGTGGAACTCTTTTCTTAATTTCTTTTTCTAATAGTTCATTAGTAGTATATAGAAAGACAACAGATTTCTATATATTGTATCCTAAAACTTTTCTGAATGCATTTATTAGTTCTAATAGGTTTTATGGGATTTTTGGGGTTTCCTATATACAGTACCATATCATCTGCACACAGTGACAGTTTTACTTTTTCTCTTCCAATTTGGATGCCTCTTCTTTTTTTCTTCTTTCTGATTGCTGTGACTGGGACTTCCAATACTATGTTGAATAAAAGTGGCGAGAGTGGACGTCCTTGTCTTGTTCCTGATCTTAGAGGAAAAGCTTTCAGTTTTTCACTATTGAGTATGATGTTAGCTGTGTGTTTGTCACATATGGCCTCTATTATGTTGAAGGATGTTCCCTCTATATCCACTTTGTTGAGATTTTTTGTATCATAAATGGATGTTGAAGTTTGCAGATGCTTTTTCTGCATCTATTGAGACGACTGTATGATTTATATCCTTAATTTTGTTATGTGGTATACTGCTTGATTTGCAGATATGGAACTATTCTTGCACTTCTGGAATAAATCCCACTTGATCATGGTGTATGATCCATTGAATGTATCGTTGAATTCAGTTTTCTAGTATTTTGTTGAAGATTTTTGTATCTAGGTTCATCAGGCATATTGGCCTGTAATGTTCTTTTTTGTAGTGTCTTTATCTGTTTTTTTCCATTTATTATTACTTTTTAACATCTTTATTGGAGTATAATTGCTTTACAATGGTGTGTTAGTTTCTGCTTTATAACAAAGTCAATCAGTTATACATATACACATGTTCCCATATCTCTTCCCTCTATCTGGTTTTAGCATCAGAGTAATGCTGGTCTGGTAAAATGAGTTTGAAAGCATTCGTTCCTCTTCACCCTTTTTGCAGCAGTTTGAGAAGGATACGTACCAACTCTCCCTTAAATATTTGGCAGAGCTCATCTGTGAAGTTGTCTGATTATGGACATTCTACTCCTGAGTTTGGTTAGCATCTTTATGAGTATTACTTTGAAGTCTTTATCTATTAAATTGTTTATCTTCATTTTGTTTAGTTCTTGTTCTGAGGTTTTGTCTTGTTCTTTTTTGATTGTCTTTTGTTTTGCTTTTTTCTTTTGGAAGGTGGTTTGTCTCATTTTGCCTAACTTTCTGCATTTGTTTCTATGTACTAGGTGTTATCCACTACCTCTGTCGGTCTGGAAACAGTGGGGCTCATGTAGAACCTGCTCTGTGAGGCCCAGTGGCGCAATACCCTCTGGTCTTTAGAGCCAGGTGCTCCAGGGGTATCTCCTGTGTGGACTGTGTGTGCCCTCCTGTTATGGTTTGGCTGCCATTGCTACATTTGTGCTGGTGGGCAGGGCTGGCCCCCGGCTTAGCTAGCTGTGTGGCTTGGCCTCAACTGCTGTGGATTCCTTGTTGGGCAAGTCTGGCACCCGGCCCAGCTGGCTGAGAGGGCCAGCTATGACTACTGCAGGCACGCTGATGTGTGGGACTGGCCCTTGGCCCAGCTGGCTGTGAGACTTGGCTGAAATTCTTAGGGGCACACTGGCATGCAGGACTGTCCCCGCAGGATGGGAGCTGCTGTGGAGGGGTGCCAGTGCTGGTAGAGACGGCCCACTGGGTGAGACAGGGCAGGAGCCATGTTGAAGGGGCAGGCCTGGATGGGCAACTTAGGCAGGTTGGGTCCTTGGGGGAACTCTGGGGTGGGGCACAGGATATTAGCTAAGTTGATGGAGAGTGACAGATATGCACAAAAATCATAATGGCACCTGCAAGCACTTCCATCTCAAGACAAAGCTCCATCAGATCCCTGCCTCTCTAGCACACACCCTAAAATTAGTCAAGGAATTTCCTTCTCATATAAACCAGGTGCTTTTCAAGATGCTGCCTCTGCACTGTGAGTATTAGCTAGTGAGTTTGTGCAAGAGTCAAGAGTGGTGTCTCAGTTTCCCACAATCTTCCAGGTCTCCCAGATGCAAGCCCTACTGGTTTTCCAAGCCAGACTTATGGTGGCTCATCTTCCTGGTGCAGGTCCCCTGGGCTGAAGAGCCAGACATGGGGCTTGGAGTCCTTGCCTCTTGGGGAGGGGGGACCTCCACGGTTGTGATACCCCTCCTGTTTATGGGTCACTTCACCAGGGGTGTGGGTTCTGGTTAGACCATGCCCGAGCTCATCCTCCCTGTCTTGACATGGACTTTGCTTTATATCCTTAGTTTCAGAAACTCTATTCTGCTAGTCTTCAGGTTGTTCTCAGAAATAGTTGTTGTGTATGTAGTTGTAGTTATCGTGTGTCCATGAGCAGAGGGAGGTAAGCTCAGAATCCTCCTACTCTACCATCTTGATCCAGACTCCACTTTTGTAATATTTTGAAGCAAATCTCAGACATATATATTTCCTTTGTAAATATTTCAGTATACATTTGTCAAAATTAATAAATGTTTCTCTTCTTTAGATATAACTGGAACAGCATTATCACATCTAAAAACAAAATGGAGTTTCATTTCTGGTAATGGTGGAATAGCTGATATCAGACCTGCCCTCTTGATGAAATAATTATAAGCTTTGGACAAAACACATTAGAAAAAAAAAAAAGAACAATTGTTTCTAGTCAGATGAATCTAGAGGGTATGCTCCATAGTGAGAGAGACCGTGACTCAGCAGCTTGCCTGGATATGGGAAGGCCAGGCTCTAGGGTCAGCAAAACACCTCATTTGAGGATTAGAATACGTAGGATCTGCACCCTGTCAAGTTCTCTGGTCAGGGGATGCCCAGAACTTGGTTCTGCAGGTGAGTGAAGCTGCTGGTTGGGATTACAACTTGGGCACTACAGAATAAGAAACAAACATGTAATAATGAGGAGGTGCTTGCTGTACTAAGCCATGAACTGAGGCACTGGAATTTGGGACACACAAAAATATCGTTATTAGCCAGATGAATTATTTCCTGTGTTTTTTCTTGTTTGCTGTACTAATTGATTGAAAAAGAGCTTTTTGCTGTATTTGGTTATTATGGCAGCCATTATGCTCTAATTGGACTACTGATCATCTTCCAGTTTATTTTTCCACCTTATCATGATGGTCTTTCTTTTCACCTAACAGCCCTAAGCCACAGATTTGACTTTCAAGCTGATGCATTTGCTAAAAACTTGGAGATGCTAAAGACGCATGCTGCTTTAACCAAACTAAACAAAGGTAACTTGGGATTCCCTGTTTTTGACTGGCTGTTTTCAATGTCACATTATTCTCATCCTCTAGTACCAGCGAGACTTCAAGCTTTGGAAAATTCAAAACAAGACTAGTTGTCCACAGTCTGTGACTGAAGACACTTCCGATCAGTTTTGTCCTGGTGGCATATTCTAGCTCTTCCTGTTTTTAATTTTTTCTTTAAGAAAAATTAATAAGTACAGAAAATCCAAGATTTAAATAAATTTAATATCTCATTTCAAAAATGATTTTAATAATCCATTTCTTAAAGAAAATGGATGAAATTTTTAGGCTTAATGTTTTAAAAGGCATAGTTTTTCTTGAAGTATAGTTGTTTTACAATGTAGTGTTACTTTCTACTGTACAGCAAAGTAATTCAGTTATACATATATATACTTTTTTAAAAAAGTTCTTTTCTATTATGGTTTATCACAGGTTACTGAATATAGTTTCCTGTGCTATACAGTAGGACCTTTTTATCCATTCTATATATAATAGCTTACATCTGTTAATCCCAAACTTCCACCCCATCCCTCTGCTATCTCCCTTCCCCCTTAGCAACCACAAGTTTGTTCTCTATGTCTGTGAGTCTGCTTCTGTTTCGTAGATAGGTTCCTTTGTGTCAAATTTTAGATTCCACATATAAGTGATATCACATGGTATTTGTCTTTCTCTTTCTGACTTACTTCACTTAGTATGATAATCTCTAAATCCATCCATGTTGCTGCAACTGGCATTATTTTGTTCTTTTTATGGCTGAGTAGTATTCCATTGTATATATGTACCACATCTTCTTTATTCATTTATCTGTCGATGGACATTTAGGTTGCTTCCATGTCTTGGCTACTGTGAGTAGTGCTGCAGTGAACATAGGGGAGCATATATCTTTTTGAATTACAGTTTTGTCTGGATATATGCCCAGGAGTGGGATTACTGGATCATATGGCAATTCTATTTTTAGTTTTTTGAGGAATCTCCATGCTGTTTTCCATAGTGGCTGCACCAACTCACATTCCCACCAACAGTGTAGGAGGGTTCCCTTTTCTCCACACCCTCTTCAGCACTTGTTATTTGTAGACTTTTTTTTTTTTTTCCTGCTGTACGGGCCTCTCACGGTTGTGGCCTATCCCATTGCGGAGCACAGGCTCCAGACGCACAGGCTCATCGGCCATGGCTCACGGGCCCAGCCGCTCCGCGGCATGTGGGATCTTCCCGGACCGGGGCACGAACCCTTGTCCCCTGCATCGGCAGGCGGACTCTCAACCACTGCGCCACCAGGGAAGCCCTTGTAGACTTTTTAATGATGGCCATTCTGACCATCGTGAGGTGGCACCTCATTGTAGTTTTGATTTGCATTTCTCCAGTAATTAGCAATGTTGAGCATCTTTTCATGTGCCTCTTGGTCATCTGTATTTCTTCTTTGGAGAAATGCCTATTTAAGTCTGTCCATTTTTCGACTGGGTTGTTTGATTTTTTTTGTTGTTGACTTGTATGAGCTGTTTGTATATTTTAGAAAATTAAGCCCTTATTGGTCATATTGTTTGCAAATATTTTCTCCCATTCTGTAGATTGTCTTTTCATTTTGTTTATGGTTTCCTTTGCTGTGCAAAGGCTTGTAAGTTTGATTAGGTCCCATTTTTTTTTCTATTGCCTTGGAGGACTGACCTAAGAAAACATTGGTACGATTTATATCAGAGAATGTTTTGCCTGTGATCTCTTTTAGGAGTTTTATGGTGTCAGGTCTTATGTTTAAGTTTTAAAGGAATAGTTTTATCTTTAATATCAAATTTATCATCAACTTGTAAAATTATTTGAGAAAATACAGAACTTGTTTTACTTACACACTTATATGGAATCAGGTCAGTTTGGGATCATATGTTTAAAAGAGGGAGCATCACCTCTAAGTCCTCTCTGTAAGACAGAAATAGTAGTCCCAAATCATTGTGCTCATACCTGAGTTGAGACTTGTTATTACTTTCATGCTTTTATGATTTAACCTGCAATCAGTGTTTTAAATGAAAAAGAAAAGTAACAATTGGTAAGGCTGATGTTATTTAAATGAAAGTAGCTAGAAATATGCTCTACTGTTACACCAAATTTCTGTTTGCTCTCTTGCTACAAACTGATCAGGAGTTTCTAATGATGCTTTGAAATTAGAAATTATGTGTAGAATGTTTTACATCATTGGGCTTTATTTTTGTTTCTAAGAAAATCCCAGTCTTTATTTTTCCTTCTACATACTGGGAATGATCCCATTATGGGTAAATTAGTATTTTTTAAAAATATTCAGCTTTCTCCTCATTCATAATCTTTTAGTCAATAAACAGTACATCTTTTCACTTAGCAGAAGTTGCCATATTGAACAGCTTTTACTGTTTTTAAAGTGGCAGAATGTGGATAGAAGAAGAAATGACATTTTAAGAGACACAGGGCAAAACACTGGTGGCTCTCCTATAATATTGCAGGAAAAAATATAGTCTTCTATCTCTTTCAAGGACAGAAGAGTTTCACTTTTTATTTATAATCTTATCAGTAAGTTGTAAGTACTGTTTAAGCAGGCCTGATTATGTTCTTGATAATTATAGTTTTTGATATGCAGATAATTTTTATTTTCAAATCAAATGTCATAAAAATTTTCTTTTCCAGTTTTCAAGGCTCCATATTTGACTGCTTTAAATTTCTGTCCACTTTCTGAATGAGAACTGACTTTGTCCCTAGAGCTCCCACCCATTGGTGATATCTGCCTTCTGGGGATTTATTCCAAAGTAAGATCAATGATGCATCCTTGGTATCTGCTCAGAAAGTCTGTGGCTCAGCAGATATTTGGGTGATGTCTTTACATGGAAATGTAATTAAAAATAAATATCTAATTTAGTGCCACATTATTTATTTTCCTAAGGCTAAAGAGGAACAGTCCTATGATTTTATCCAGCATCCTATATCTTTGAATTCATGCTGTGACAACTGCCTTTCCTTCCTTCTGTGACTTTAAAGACAAATTTCAGTTGTGCACAAGTGAAACATTAAAAATTGCCAATGCAAATTTAAAAAAAAGTTTGAAGGCATTAAAGGGGCACCAGAAGCAGAGAGAATAGAGAGAGAGAAATAGAACTCTTGAAATGAAATAAACGAGGTGAGATCCACACTTAACTGACTTTTCCCTGAGGGAATTCTCCAGTCTGTGTGAGCACCCCAGAGTTCAAGGTGAAAGATGCAGTCTTACTTGACTGAAGAGTTAGACATAACAATGTGAAACTGACAAAGAGATTAAAAATTGAGAGGAAAATGATAGAAAGTAGTTAGACACAGAACAGGAAGACCTAAATATGCATACAGACTCCTGTAAATTTTTCAGTTTGTTCCTAAAGTGTAACTGTATAGAGCAAGACTTCAAGGGACCCAGCAGACAGCAACAAATAGAATCCTTAAAATGTGAGCAAAGATTTCATCAGCTTCAACACTGGAGAATAAGAGTTTTGTGTTGGAGTCCTGTCAAGTTGGGGTGGTTAGATAAAAACCTTGCTTTCTGTGTAAAACTTAGAAGGGGCATACTTTAGGAATGAAGTCTCCAGTAAGGGCCATGCCCAAGGACCAAGGGCAAAAGCAAAAGAGTCCTGCCCTAACAAAACCTAGTAAAAACTTTCACAGAATTAAAGTTATCTGTAAACAATATAAATGTGTGCTAGGAAAATTCTGAGATACCTAACAATATCTAGCATTTCTACAAAACATTATATTCAATTTTCAATATAACAATACTATAAAAAATTACTATACACATGAAAATATCAGGAAGTGCCATCACATTCAAGAGAATAAAGAGTCAATGGAAGCAGATCCAAAGGTGACTCAGATATACACAGGTTTTATAACTTATTAGTATGTTAAATAATTTACAAGAAAACATGGACATAATGGGTGAAGGCATTTTCTCAGGAAAGGAATAAAAAGTGTAAAAATGAAGCAATCAGAAATCCCAGAACTAAAAAATACAACATCTGTAGAAAACATCATTAGGTGGGATTATAAGCAGATTGGACATAGTTTAATAAAAGCATTGAACTTGAAGAAAAGTTAATGGAAAATTTGTGGGTTCTTTAATCTTTGTATTTGTAATTTGCAACTCTGAAACTCTAACTCATGTTTAATTTAAAATCCAAAGCAAATATACACATACAAAAATTAAAGTTTGAGAGTTTAAAATGTTAAATATACATAAAACTTAAGTTTTTAAATTCGAAGGAATTTCCGCTATTTCTCCATTTCTTTTGATGTGTTCATGACTGCTTCAGTCACAAAGGCTTAAACTCTACTAGACATGGCTCTCTTGACAAATTCATCTAGTGAATCATTAAGTCAGTCTCATGGCAAAAAATTTCTGTTCATTCTTTCAGTTTCTTTTTTTTTTTCTGCTGAAATTACCTTCCTCCCTAAAAATAAATATGCCCCTTGTCAAAATATGAATATAAATTGATAGGTGAATGAATGGGATTATTCAGTACTTAAAAAATGAACAGTTTTCCCATGGCATTGAGTAAATTAATAAAAAGGAAGATCCTTTTCTTCTGCTCAGGGAACGCAGAGCTCCTTCAAGGTTTATGTGAGAGACCTTACTTATTACTTATCCACAACTCCCCCTTTCTTGCTGGCTATCGGAAGCACAGTTGTTTTTTCATTTTGTTTTGTTTTGTTTTTTTGAAGAACAGTAATATGTCCATTATCAGGGAGTAAATCATGTCTGTTCTAAGTGAACCCCTGTCTCCATCTTTCCTATTTGCCATGTACAAATTTTCCAGTGTCACTTATAGCCGTGTGAACATTTTCTGGCCCATAAGATGTAAGGAGATATCTTTTTTTTTGGGGGGGGGTCTTCAATTAAAGCTTTTATTTCCTGATAAGAAGACATAGACTCAGGAGGAGAAAACCCTCCCCTCTCTTTCTAATTTTAAATATAACTGTGACATCTGGAGCTTGCAGCTATGAGGCAATAAACCTAAAACAAACAAACTAAGGCAATGAAACGTACAAAACCAAAAGAGCCAATGTGTCAAAAAGAATGGGCAAATGGAAAGAGTCTAAGTCACTGATGATTACATTAAAATTTGAACTAGTCTTTAACTTCCTATCTCTGGACTTCCTATTAAGTGAAATAATTATAGCTGTGATTTTAGCAACAGTTAGTTGGATTTTTGTTATTTGCTGCCCCCAAACTCTTGATGAATAAAGATTACCTCCATGAAATAATTTAATACCAACGCAAGAAAGCATGTGATTGTTACCAAAAGTCATGATGGATTATTGTAAAATGGAAAGACAAATTTGATAAATGTGTACTTTTGAGTCAGAAAAACTATCATGGAATGTTTGCCTGTAATGACCGTGAGTTGTGCTGATTCTTAAAGTTTTCCCATCTCAAAGAAAATGAATAGTACGTGAAAGTAAACTCAAAACTTTTCCCACGTTCTATTTTTATGAAGGTTGAACTTACTGGATAATGAAGTTCTGTTTATGAAAATTACCTCTGCTATCATTATCCCTAGTAAATGTGTAATATGAGGTAATAGTGTATTTATGCTTTTCTCACAAAGTTTCTGGATTGGAAAAAGATCTTCTGAGCACAATACCTTTCCAGTTGTTCAATTCCTTTTACACATTACTGATAAATGTTTGCCAGGTCTGTTCCTAAGTTCCACTGGTAATGAGGAACTGGAATCAGTACACTTTATCTTCTAGCAGTACTGGACTTATGACAACTCTCTCCTTCTGTGGACTAGAAATATGTATTCTGTAGTTTCTTCCCATTGGTGTGAATTAGTATTGGAAATGTATAAAGATAGCTATTATTTCCTCTCTGACACTTTTTCAGTTTACTCATCCCCAGTTCTGAAGAGCAGTTTTATAGTAAAGTTTTATAAACCTTAGTCATTTGTGGGCTACCTTCATGTTTTTTTCCATATCAACTAAACTATCATTTATTCAATAACTTATTAATGTGACTCCTCGTTTTACTTAAATAATTCTACCTCCCCCCAGGCAGTAATAGACATTAAATCACTAGTTTGATTCCTCAGTTATATTTTTCTAATAGGCATTATAATAAATAAATATTAAAATAAAAATATTCATGTTTAGCCTAAGTAATATGTGTAACACATATTGAGAAATACTGCATTAAATATATTCCTATAAAGATTTTGTGTGTCCTAAAACCTTTCTACTTTCTCTGCTGACTATGTTAAAGCCTCTTTTTCATTCTTCGTCTCCCTCCCTCCCTCCCTCCCTCCCTTCCTTCCTTGTGACAAAACAAATTAAACTTATTTACCATGAAGCTACAAAGTATGAGTTTGAATCTTTCAACTTGAAGAGAGCTCTCATTTCATGACTACAAACATGTAGGTTATTTTTTCTCTTAGCTACCATAGAAATATTCAGGTACCCTATACTTGTTGAAGCATGCATTCTTTAGGACTAAGTAAACATAGTTTTTTATTAAAAATTAAGAAGAAAAGTGAGATAATTTTTATCCATGTTATTTAAATTGATATAGGAATACCTCAGTTGGAAGGATAGCTGTTTTAATAGAAGTTCATCCTATTTTTAATAAATATAATAAGGTAGACATGGTTGTAATTATTTTCTAGGAAACAGTTATGGCTATATCAAGGAAATTAAATAAATCTTAATATAACATTTTCCAACATTTTTAAGAATCAAATCCTACATTTTAAAATAAGAAAATACAGTGTAGATTATAGCCATTTTCATGTGTGAGATGGTTCCTTATTTCTTTTTCTCTAATCAAGCTTTTAGTCACTTCACATTGTCTGGCCAATTTTAGGTTTATGCCCATCAATGCTTGGCAGCCTCCAGCATGGCATAGTCTTGTTTTATGAAGACCCTAGACAACCATTCAAACAGATTGTGTGATTCCAGAGAGGGCTGAAGGTGAGGTTTAAAAATGTCAGTAACTCAGATTTATTACACTTCAAGATGGAGGAGGAATAAGATGTGGAGATCACCTTCCTCCCCACAAACACATCAACAATACATCTACATGTGGAACAACTCCCAGAACACCTACTGAACACTGGCAGAAGACATCAGACTTCCCAAAAGGCAAGAAACTCCCAATGTACCTGGCTGTGTGGCTGAAGGGTCTTGGTGTTCCATCAGGGTGTCAGGCCAGAGCTTCCGAGTTGGGAGAGCCGAGTTCAGGACACTGCACCACCAGAAACCTCCCGGACCCATGTAATATCATGTGGCGAGAGCGCTCCCAGAGATCTCCATCTTAATGCTAAGACTGAGCTCCACTCAACGAACAGCAAGCTCCACTGCTGGACACCCCATGCCAAACAACTAGCAAGGCAGGAGCACAACCCTACCCATTAGCAGAGAGGCTGCCTAAAATCATACTAAGCTTACAGACACCCCAAGACACACCACTGGATGCAGTTCTGCTCACAAGAAAGACAAGATCCAGCCTCATCCATCAGAGCACAGGCACCAGTCCCCTTGGCTATGAAACCTACACAACCCACTGACCCAACCTTACCCACTGGGGCCAGACACCAAGAAAAATGGGAAATACGAACCTGCAGCCTGTGAAAAGAAGACCCCAAACACAGTAAGTTAAGCAAAATGAGAAGACAGAGAAATACGGAGCTGATGAAGGAGCAAAGTAAAAAACCACCAGACCAAACAAATGAAGAGGAAATATGCAGTCTACCTGAAAAAGAATTCATAGATATGATAGTAAAGATGATCCAAAATCTTGGAAATAGAACGGAGAAAATACAACAAATGTTTAACAAGGACCTAGAAGACCTAAGAGCAAACAATGATGAAAAACACAATAAATGAAATTAAAAATTCTCTACAAGGAATCAATAGCAGAACAACTGAGGGAGAAGAATGGATAAGTGACCTGGATGATGAAATAGTGGAAATAACTACCACAGAGCAGAATAAAGAAAAAAGAATGAAAAGAATTGAGGACAGACTCAGAGACCTCTGGGACAACAATAAATGCACCAACATTCAAATTATAGAGGTCCCAGAAGAAGAAGAAAATAAGAGAGGGACTGAGAAAATATTTGAAGAGATTATAGTTGAAAACTTCCCTAATGTGGGAAAGGAAATAGTCAATCAATGCCAGGAAGCGCATTCCAAGGAGAAACATGCCAAGACACATATTAATCAAACTATCAAAAATTAAATACAAAGAAAAAACATTAAAAGCAGCAACAGAAAAGCAACAAATAAGAACAAAGGGAATCCCCATAAGGTAGACAGCTGATCTTTCAGCAGAAACTCTGCAAGCCAGAAGGCAGTGGCAGGGCATATTTAAAGTGATGAAAGGGAAAAAACTACAATCAAGATTACCCAGCAAAGATCTCATTCAAACCAACGGAGCAATTAAAACCTTTACAGACAGGCAAAAGCTAAGAGAATTCAGCACCACCAAACCAGCTTTATAACAAATGCTAAAGGAACTTCTCTAGGAAGGAAACACAAGAGAAGGAAAAGACCTACAAAAACAAACTCAAAACAATTAAGAAAATGGTAATAGGAACATACATATCGATAACTACCTTAAATGTAAATGGATTAAATGCTCCAACCAAAAGACATAGACTGGCTGAATGGATAAAAAAACAGGACCCATATATATGCTGTCTACAAGAGACCCACTTCAGACCTAGGGACACATACAGACTGAAAGTGAGGGGATGGAAAAAGATATTCCATGGAAATGGAAATCAAAAGAAAGCTGGAGTAGCAATTCTCATATCAGACAAAATAGACTTTAAAATAAAGACTATTACATGAGACAAAGCAGGACACTACATAAAGATCAAAGGATCAATCCAAGAAGAAGATATAACAATTGTAAATATTTATGCACCCAACATAGGAGTATCTCAGTACATATGGCAAATGCTAACAGCCACAAAAGGAGAAATCGACAGTAACACAATAAACGTAGGGGACTTTAACACCCCACTTTCACTAATGGACAGATCATCCAAAATGAAAATAAATAAGGGAACAGAAGCTTAAAATGACACATTAAACAAGATGGACTTAATTGATATTTATAGGACATTCTATCCAAAAATAACAGAATACAGTTTCTTCTCAAGTGCTCATGAACATTCTCCAGGATATTCTCCAGGATAGATCATATCTTGGGTCACAAATCTAGCCTTGGTAAATTTAAGAAAATTGAAATCATATCAAGTATCTTTTCTGACCACAACCCTATGAGACTAGATATCAATTACAGGAAAAAAAACTGTAAAAAATACAAACACATGGAGGCTAAACAATATGCTACTAAATAACCAAGAGATCACTGACCACATCAAAGAGGAAGTCAAAAAATACCTAGAAACAAATGACAATGAAAACACAATGACCCCAAACCTATGGGATGCAGCAAAAGCAATACTAAGAGGGAAGTTTATAGCAATACAATCCTTCCTCAAGAAACAAGAAAAATCTCAAATAAATAACCTAACCTTACAGCTAGAGCAATTAGAGAAAGAAGAACAAAAAAACCCCACAGTTAGCAGAAGGAAAGGAATCATAAACACCAGGTCAGAAATAAATGAAAAAAAATGAAGGAAATGATAGCAAAGATTGATAAAACTAAAATCTGGTTCTTTGAGAAGATAAACAAAATTGATAAACCATTAGCCAGACTCATCAAGAAAAAAAGGGAGGAGACTCAAATCAACAGAATTAGAAATGGAAAAGGAGAAATAACAACTGACACTGCAGAAATACAAAGGATCATGAGCTATTACTACAAGCAACTATATGCCAATAAAATGGACAACGTGGAAGAAATGGACAAATTATTAGAAAAGCACAACCTTCCAAGACTGAACCAGGAAGAAATAGAAAATATAAACAGACCAATCACAAGTACTGAAATTGAAACTCTGATTAAAAATCTTCCAACAAACAAAAGCCCAGGACCAGATGGTTTCACAGGCAAATTCTATCCAACACTTAGAGAAGAGCTAACACCTATCCATCTCAAATTCTTCAAAAATACAGCAGAGAGAGGAACACTCCCAAACTCATTCTATGAGGCCACCATCACCCTGATACAAAAACCAGACAAAGATGTCACAAAGATAAAAAACTACAGGCCAATATCACTGATGAACATAGATGCAAAAATCCTCAACAAAATACTGGCAAACAGAATTGAACAGCACATTAAAAAGATCATATACCATGATCAAGTGGGGTTTATCCCAGGAATGCAAGGATGCTTCAATATACACAAATTAATCAACGTGATAAATCATATTAACAAACTGAAGGAGAAAAACCATATGATCATCTCAATTGATGCAGCAAAGCTATCGACAAAATTCAACACCCATTTATGATAAAAACCCTCCAGAAAGTGGGCATAGAGGGAACTTACTTCAACATAATAAAGGCTATATATGACAAAACCACAGCCTACATCATTCTCAATGGTGAGAAAGAGAAACCATTTCCACTAACATCAGAAACGAGACAAGGTTGCCCACTCTCATCACTCTTATTCAACATAGTTTTGGAAGTTTTAGCCACAGCAATTAGAGAAGAAAAATAAATAAAAGGAGTCCAAATATGAAAAGAAGAAGTAAAGCTGCCACTGTTTGCAGATGACATGATACTATACATAGAGAATCCTAAAGACACTACCAGAAAACTACTAGAGCTAATCAATGAATTTGGTAAAGTAGCAGGATACAAAATTAATGCACAGAAATCTTTTGCATTCCTATAATGCTGAAAAATCTGAAAGAGAAATTAAGGAAACACTCCCATTTACCATTGTAACAAAAAAAATAAAATACCTAGGAATAAACCTACCCAAGGGGACAAAAGACCTATATGCAGAAAACTATAAGATACTGATAAAAGAAATTAAAGATGATACAAACAGATGGAAAGTTATACTATGTTCTTGGATTGGAAGAATCAACATTGTGAAAATGACTCTATTACCCAAACAACCTACAATCCCTATCAAACTACCAATGGCATTTTCTACAGAAGAAAACAAAATATTTCACAATTTGTATGGAAACACAAAAGACCCCGAACAGCCAAAGCAATCTTGAGAAAGAAAAACAGAGCTGGCGGAATCAGGCTCCCTGACTTCAGACTATACTACAAAGCTACAGCAATCAAGAAAGTATGGTACTGGCACAAAAACAGAAGTATAGATCATTGGAACAGGATAGAAAGCCCAGAGATAAACCCATGCACATATGGTCACCTTATCTTTGAAAAAGGATGCAAAAATATGCAATGGAGAAAAGACACCCTCTTCAAAGTGGTGCTGGGAAAACTGAACAGCTACATGTAAAAGAATGAAATTAGAACATTCCCTAACACCATACACAAAAATAAACTCAAAATGGATTAAAGACCTAAACGTATGGCCAGACACTATCAAACTCTTAGAGGAAAACATTAAGAACATGTAGAACACTCTTTGGCATAAATCACAGCATGATCCTTTTTTTTTTTTTTTTTTGCAGTACGCGGGCCTCTCACTGCTGTGGCCTCTCCCGTTGCGGAGCACAGGCTCCGGATGCGCAGGCCCAGCGGCCACGGCTCACGGGCCCAGCCACTCTGCGGCATGTGGGATCTTCCCAGACCTGGGCACGAACCTGTGTCCCCTGCATCGGCAGGCGGACTCTCAACCACTGCGCCACCAGGGAAGCCCAGCATGATCCTTTTTGACCCACCTCCTAGAGAAATGGAAGTGAAAACAATAATAAACAAATGTGACCTAATGAAACTTAAAAGCTTTTGCACAGCAAAGGAAACCATAAGTAAGACGAAAAGACAACCCTCAAAATAGGAGAAAATATTTGCAAACAAAGCAGCTGACAAAGGATTAATCTCCAAAATATACAAGCAGCTCATGCAGCTCAATATCAAAAAAACAAACAGTCCAATCCAAAAATGGGCAGAAGACCTAAATAGACATTTTTCCAAAGAAGATAGATTGCCAACAAACACATGAAAGGATGCTCAACATCACTAATCATTAGAGAAATGCAAATCAAAACTACAATAAGGTATCACCTCACACTGGTCAGAATGGCTGTTATCAAAAAATCTACAAACAATAAGTGCTGGAGAGAGTGTGGAGAAAAGGGAACCCTCTTGCACTGTTAGTGGGAATGTAAATTGATACAGCTACTATGGAGAACAGTATGGAGGTTCCTTATAAAACTAAAATTAGGGCTTCCCTGGTGGCACAGTGGTTGAGAGTCCGCCTGCTGATGCAGGGGACACGGGTTCATATCCTGGTCTGGGAAGATCCCACATGCCGCTGAGCGGCTCAGCCCGTAAGCCATGGCCACTGAGCCTGCGCATCCGGAGCCTGTGCTCTGCAATGGGAGAGGCCATAACAGTGAGAGGCCCGCATACCACAAAAAAACCCCAAAAAACAAAACAAAAAAAGAACTAAGAATAGAACTACCATACGACCCAGCAATCCCACTGCTGGGCATACACCCTGAGAAAACCATAATTCAAAAAGAGTCATGTACCACAATGTTCATTGCAGCACTATTTACAATAGCCAGGACATGGAAGCAACCTAAGTGTCCACTGACAGATGAATGGATAAAGAAGATGTGGCACATATATACAATGGAATATTACTTGGCCATAAAAAGAAACAAAATTGAGTTATTTGTAGTGAAGTGGATGGACCTAGAGTCTGTCATACAGAGTGAAGTAAGTCAGAAAGAGAAAAACAAATACTGTATGCTAACACATATATATGGAATGTACAAGAAGAAAATGGTTCTGAAGAACCCAGGGGCAGGACTTGAATAAAGATGCAGACATAGAGAACAGATTTGAGGACACAGGGAGGGAGAAGGGTAAGCTGTATGAAGTGAGAGAGTAGCATTGAGATATATACACTACCTAATGTAAAATAGATAGCTAGTGGGAAGTAGCTGCATAGCACAGGGAGATCAGCTCGGTGCTTTGTCACCACTTAGAGGGGTGGGATAGGGAAGGTGGGAGGGAGACACAAGAGAGAGGGGATATGGGGATAAATGTATACGTATAGCTGATTCACTCTGTTATACAGCAGAAACTAACATGACATTGTAAAACAATTATACTCCAATAAAGATGTTAAAAAAGATGTTAGTAACTCACACATGAACCTCTCTAAATCAACTCTCATTTCATTTGCAGAAAGACAGTTTTGAAACTTGATTTCTAAGGATTTAACAATAAGTAAGCTCACTGCTCTCAGGATCACATGAGATAGACTAGGGACATGCTCACATTAATATATCTTAAAGTAATGTTTTTCAAACAAATATCACTGTATATTTTTAATGTCACATAAATGAGAAAAAAATCCTCTGATGTGAATTAATATACATGAATGCAAAGAAAGTCAACAGAAATTTACAGAGATTGATAAACTGGAATAAAGTAATGAAAACTTTTAAAAAATAGCTTTATATGAAAATTATAATATGTTCTTAAAATGAAGAGAAAGAAACTCACATAATTAAAAAGTGAACTGGTTTGGCTGCAGATATTTCAATCAGAAGGACACATTTTAGTAGATAAAATTATGTTAGATCCTCATGTATACTCATCTTGCAGGTGTGACTATTTGGATATATAATATATTGAGATGAAAATATTCAACATATGTAGTTAAGATACATGGATTAGCCTCAAATTCAATTCCTTTCATCTAGACTTGTTGTGGGAGATAAATAAGTGATAACTATTCAAATGCTTGAGTAATGAGAATTCAAGTCAACTGTTTCTTTTGATACTACTTATTCTCCAAAAGCCCAATCGGGTCATGAAATTTCTAAACAAACCAAACAAAAAAAATTTATACATTGCTTACATGAGGGAAATCTCTGGACCTTTTGAAGATGTCAGTAATGTGCTTCATCGTGAGAAGCAGAATTCTTCAAATTGCACAATGTTTTTTATGGTTGTTATTTAAACATAAGCTTTTGGCTTAGGTTGACTCATGGGACAATCCCACCTCATCCTAATGGGTTTTATTTAAAGCAACACAGAGATTTTTTGGTTGAATCTTGCTGCTTTTTGTTGTTGTTGAATCTTGTTTTCATAGGTCTAGATCTCCCATTAAATCAGTTTCACAGTAGCTTCTTTGTACTGCTGAGAAATCATATATAAATTTTCCTCTCTGTTTTTATTTTTCTCTTCTATTTAAGTGAAGGATTTGTGAACCTTATTAAAATAGGATTTATCCATTCACTTCTGCTTTATTCAACTACCTGTGCTACTTTATGATATGGAAGTTGCTTAGTTGCTTTTATACTTTGGGTGCAAGTATCATATTTAAGATCATATAAAGATGTGGTAGGCCATTTGCTTGGTGTTCCATGGAATGAAATCTTTAAGAAACCAGAGATAAACACAATTGTTATCAGTTTAAGTTCTCTGCCAAGAAACAGAAAAAAGATTCTTGAATAAGAAAAAAATACTCTGAGCGGGTGATATCATGGTCTGTGATCCATATTTGTGCTGAATTAGATGTTGCTGATGGTCTAAATCAAACAATTTTTCAACAGATTTGAAATCTAATTTTTTTAATCATAAAGATTTGTTTACATTGATTTCTCTATATTCTTCTATTCAGTCATCCCAATGGTAATGATCTATATTTGGGAATCAAAGTTAAAAGTCAAAACATAAGCCAAGAAAAGAAAACAGGAGTAGGGAAATTTGCCTGTTACCTCATTAACTGATTATCTAACCATCCAAAGTTAAGGTTTAAATATTATTAAAATGGGATTAATTTTCCACTCTTCTAAAACCACCTTCTTATCACAATCTATACTTAAATTGTGTTAATTTATATGTTGACCTCTGTAGAGGTGGTTGCCTGTCTGTTATAAAATAGGTTTCATAAGGACAGATACTTTGTCTGTTGTGGACTCTACTATACCACTGGGATTTAGCACAGTACCTGGCACCTGGCAAATGTTTGTTACAGTTGAGTGCACAAATGGCTTAGGATAATGGTGCCATAAACCAGGCACTATCCGTGTTTGCAGACCATAACCCAAAGTCTTAGGTTGGACAGGCATTTAAAGCTCACCAGTCCAATTCCCAATGAAGAATTCTACACGTTGTGTAATTAAAATATTGTCATATGGATTTTGCTCTTTGGAGCAACAGAAATGAAGACACTACTGTAACTGCTTGAGACAACTATCATTGCTTCTGCTGTCTCCTATTGTTTTCTCTCTGACTAAAGCACTAGAATTTCATTCTGCTCACTCTCTTTTGAGTTCTCTGGTGTGATCCTCTAGTGTTTCAATGCTTGACTGTGAGAGAAAAGAGTCCTTGCTTTTAGATACACTACGTTGCTGGATTCAGTTAATACAGGTGACTGATTACGAAGTACACTAGGTGATTAAGTCTGGCTGGAACCAGAAATGGAAAATCTTAAGAAAAACCTTTATCAGGGTTCCACAGTGGAGAAACACCAACTCTGAATGGCTTTACAATGTTACAAGTGTAGATAATAGAAACTAAAAACGTTATTAAAAGGAGTATAGAAGTTTTCCATTTCTATCAAGACATCTAAATTTCTGATTTCTTTGGCTCTCTGATTAGGAAAAAAGTACATCTTTACATATTTATATATAAAAGATACAAATAACAGTTTGACTATAAAGTTTCCAAAGTTATTTATAATTTAAAAAAAGCACTTGATAATGCAAATGCCCCTCTTATTGGTTTACTTTAAGAATGAGGAAGAAGTGAATGATTAGAGAAGAATTCATTTTGAAAAGTCATCTACTTAAGATGACTCTGGAGGAGTAAACATAAGCTTCTTTAAAATAAGCATGACTATGAGACAACAAATAACAACAAACTAAAGTCTGAACACATTCACACTGAGAAAGAATTCTAGCCCCTGACGTGCAGCTAGAACCTGGTGTTGCTACAGGCTGATCTGATGCTCGCAGTCATGCCGCGGAGTTCCCCTGTTGAACATAAACTGACTTAGAGAACCTCAACATCAGACGCGGCAACCCCATGAGCACGATGGATCAAGACAAAAATAAGACCAGTGTGTAATCACGCTTGAACACGGACTAAACATGAACATTGTCTAAACCATGAAACACCAAACACTTCATTCTCCCATATGGTATGCGTGACTGTTGCTCTAGAGCTGAAGGATTTAGTCTTCCCTTCTTCTAGATAAGATTTATTAATACATCCATTCATAGAATTACCCCACCTCCTGAGAATATCCAGTCCAGACCAGAGCCCCACATCCTTAAACTCCCCCCCAGATCACTTAACATGATCCCAAATTCTTTAACAAGAATATAGTGTTTTCTAACACTCTCTTACTGAGTCATCCCATGGTTCCCATGGCAAGTGTTGTCTCTCACTGTTGTGGATAATAAACCTAACTTGTTCACCTACAGCTGTTAACACTGGGGGGCTTTGGCTGGAGAGCACTAGCAGCAGATAGGTGCCTTGGACACTTTTGGTACGATGGTGCTTGTGGTAAAGGTAGGAGTGAATAACCCTCTTACAGTTTTAACTGACACCATCTTCCTAGCTAACACTGGGAGGTGTTTGAGCCATTTGCACTGCCCAAGTGCTCTACACTTAAAGCATATCTAACGCATGTAAAGACAGATTTCTACAATAGTTAAAGCAGATTGTGTGTTACCTCCAAGGATTACTAGTTGTGCAGTTCACTCTTAACGGAGAGTCCTTTTAAATAACAAATTCTCCTAGTGCTTTTTTTTTTTTTTTTTTTTTTGCAGTACGCGGGCCTCTCACTGTTGTGGCCTCTCCCATTGCAGAGCACAGGCTCCGGACGCGCAGGCTCAACGGCCATGGCTCACGGGCCCAGCCACTCTGCGACATGTGGGATCTTCCCGGACCGGGGCACGAACCCGTGTCCTCTGAATCAGCAGGCAGACTCTCAACCACTGCGCCACCAGGGAAGCCCTCTCCTAGTGCTTTTGAAGTGTGATTGATTATCAGAAATTTGATTTAAGAGAAACTTTTCATGAACACATTGAAAGCAGAATACAGCTGTAAGGGGAAATATTAGAACTTGTTGGTCTAGACAGTAATTCGATTTGCATTCATTTTTTAGTATCTAGATGCACTATTCTAAACTTAATTAAAGCCAACAGGGAAAAAATTCACTTGAAGAAAGGATGCTTCTTAAGGGCCCATGTGAAATATGAAAACACTTCTGATTTTTTAGACGAACATTTTATCACCTGAGGTAAAGAGAAAAATGCACTTTTTCTGTATTTCCCAGAGAATAAGTTGGCATAAAACATTTTTAGTAATTCAGTTTTTAAAGATAAACAATTCCAATTCTTTCCTATGTATCTTAGTTCTTTTTCAATGTTATGTAACAATAAGACACTCTTCACAGCAGATGCCTTGTATGAATGAAACTGGCTTTAAAAAATTCTATTAGATCTTGCTTTACAAGGATTTTATTGGAAATATGTATATATTTTTAATATTGCTGAAAATGCTTCATTGCTATAAAATGGTTTCCTTTCAAATTGTTGCCATTGTTTCTGACAGAAGCTCACCAGCCAGAAAGAGCCACATTTCTGCTCTTTTCTGCTATAATATACCTGATGAAGAAGTGAATTCTCATGGAATCTATGCAAAACTTGGTCACTGGATTTCATTCATCGTATGGATGGCGAAATACAATGTTTTAAAATTTTAATCGCAATTTCTACCTGCCTTTACTGTCACAAAAATAACCATACAGTTCATCTGAGTGAGCCTTTAAAATGTAAGAATAGAAATGGCAAGGTGAACCTCTTAAGTTTCATTTCTATTTAAGGTCAATATTGTGTTCTGAGGAGGTGGCTGAAGGTAGTGGTGACTTGAAGAATACCTAGGATGGCAAAGGTGCATGGAAGTAGCTGGTACATGGTGCACAAATGCCTTGGGGGGAAGCATAACTTGGTTCACGTATGCAATCGTTTGTGCCTTGAACTTCCTCTACCTTTATGTTCCCATTTTTTTCAGATAACTTTATTTATTTAAAAGTGATTTAAACTAATGATTTAAATAAAGTAATTTAACCAGTGATTTAAACTAGTCATGCTAGAACATCTGGAGATTATCATTACCAGTTTTTTATTTCATCTTGATACTTTTAATCTTAGTTTTGAAGAACATAGATTTTTAAAAAATTAATTAATTTATTTAATTTTGACTGCATTGGGTCTTCGTTGCTACACGTGGGCTTTCTCTAGTTGCGGCGAGCAGGGGCTACTCTTCACTGTGGTGTATGGGCTTCTCGTTGCAGTGGCTTCTCTTGTTGCGGCGCACAGGCTCTAGGCATGTGGGCTTCAGTAGTTGTGGCACTCAGGCTCAGCAGTTGTGCCTTGCGGGCTCTAGAGTGCAGGCTCAGTAGTGGCGCATGGGCTTAGTTGCTCCACGGCATGTGGGATCTCCCGGACCAGGGCTCGAACCTGTGTCCCCTGCATTGGCAGGCAGATTCTTAACCACTGCGCCACCAGAGAAGTCCTAGAACATGGATTCTTAAACTGCTGTTTGAAGATGAAGTCTTCAAATCAACTAGTCCAATGGTTACAACATCATTTTAGAGACAGAACCCATTATTCTGTTAAAGCTCATTTGACATCCCCAAATGTAAAATACATAACATCAGAACTTACGCATTATTTATATGTATTGAAGTAGGAGAAAGAGACATAAAGCTCTTCCTGCTCCAATATCCTGTTTATTCCCTCTCTCCTTCCCTAGCTGGGTAGTCACTGAGGCATTCTATGAAATTCCATGATCTTCAGAACGTGGGTAGGAAACTTCAGAGGATAAAGGTCTTCATTGTATCAGGGAAGTGATTCAGTTCTTTCAAGAAGAATTGAGTTTTTTGAGAGGCAACAGCCATTGAATGATAAAGATTGAACCCGAATACAAACACCTTCATTCCAAGCCTGGTTGTTTTCGATAAATCTTATTACACATTAGTGTAATTCTTTAATCATTAGGTCATTTTTAGAAAAATAAGGTGCATGTCAGAAGAAATTGAAAAGTATTTCCATCTGAGTAGAAAAGAGAATTATGAGGATAATGATTTATACTCTTGTTCTTAAAATCTTCTATTATATTTCTTCTTGAAATTATAACTACAATTACTTTGAAACCAACATACAATCAGTTGCCTATATCATAGAATCTCCTTGTTGAGCAGACTTTGATATGGGACCATAAGAACAAGTTAAGATCTCATAAAATAAAATTTTTGCTTCATGTCTCACTCTAGCTACTACTAACATATTTAGTAAAGAAAATAATAAATTGGTGTCTTTGCACAGCTAGCTGCTTCTCATCCTTCAGGGACCAAGTTAAATTTCATTTCCTCAGAGAGGCCCTTCTGCAGGTTCTGCTTGTCATTTTCTACAATGACATTTGTTTACTTCCTATAAATGAAATAATCCAGATTTATCCTTTTTTTTTTTAAAGGGCTTCAAATGCTTGGCTTTTTAAAAAAATTAATTAATTAATTATATTTATTTTTGGCTGTGTTGGGTCTTCATTTCTGTGCGAGGGCTTTCTCTAGTTGTGGCAAGCAGGGGCTACTCTTCATCGTGGTGCACGGGCCTCTCACTGTCGTGGCCTCTCTTGTTGCGGAGCACAGGCTCCAGACGCGCAGGCTCAGTAGTTGTCATTCACGGGCCTAGTTGCTCTGTGGCATGTGGGATCTTCCCAGACCAGGGCTCGAACCTGTGTCCCTGCATTAGCGGGCAGATTCTCAACCACTGTGCCACCAGGGGAGCCCCAGATTTATCCTTTTTGTATGTGCTTCCTTAGTATTTATCTTTCTGTACATCTGTACTGTAAACTCCATCATACCAGAGTTCATGTCTTTTGTTCTTGGTCATTTTTGTATCGTTAGCAACTAGTATATTTCCTGTCACATGGCAGGTCCTCAATACATAATTATTGAACAATAAATGAATATATTATATAGATGGCTAACTCATGTGTGTAAATTGATCATGTATAACACATTCTAAGATGCACATCACATATATTTATGTACATGCATTCCCAAACTGATACTCAATTTTGAAAATTAGAGTTGTACATGTTCCTACACTTGTTAGTGGCAATTTTTGGATGATATCTTGATGTGCATTTGTGGTGCTTATATTCACTTACAGAGTTCAGTGAACAAACTTCATGAGGAAATATTCAGCCATATGCTGCTTCAGAATTGCAGTAAGAGTGTGACTAATCTCTGCAGCTCTTTCTTTCAATAACTCTGAATTTCCAAATGGTTCAGTTACTTTCATTTTAGGTTTCATTTTTGGCTTTCTCTCCAATTACCGCAAAATTACAAGGAAAGATTGGACATAAATAGCATGTTTTCTATCCCTTGGGTACTTATAACTTTGAAAATAATAATGTACAAAAATTACTGGATTATGTTTAATAAACAGCTCAGAGTGTTCTAATCAATCAAGTAATCAATTTAGCATCTCTTTATTGAGACCCCATATGGGCAGCACTGTGATACAGACACATAAATATATAAACAAAGGTCCTTTCCTTTAGAGAATATAGTATCTATTAACGATAAATATCATCCTACAAACCAATTCATTAATTGCTTAAGCCAACTAGCACTAATTATGTGTATAATCGAGGTAACTGAAAAAATGAATGATCACTGTGTGCTGGAATAATGATGAAAGATTTAATGGAAGTTAGATTTAATCTTAACTTTGAGGGATGGGAAGTATTTGGAGAGGTCCTGGCCTTTTGGCTTTTTCAGGACCTGGTAAGGGTGGGTAGGAGCAATGCACAAAAGTTCAAGCTTCCAAGGTTAACGCAGACAAAGAGGGTTGGTTGAATATGGTAGACCCAGCATTCTGAGAAGGAGAGAGAAATGAATAGGTGTTTTTAGGATAAGAAAAGTTTATGGAAGACCTAAAATGTGAAACGGTCTCATGTAGTACGTAATAGGGAAGCATCTTTTATCCCTAAGTAATTCAGTGATGGGATGCAAAATGTATTTTTAGAAAAATTAATGTGGCAGTGATACGCAGAATTTAAAATAAAAAATGGAGTTAGGGAGAGGAAAATAAAAATATATGCTTAACTATTTTCTCAATACGTTCTAGTTTTTTAAAAACACTCTTTAGTCATCCAAGACATAATTTCTGACTAGAACAATATACGAATCACTCACAGCTTAAATATGACAAGGTGTGTACTAAACAAATCCCAAATTGCAGATGTATAATTTAGAGATATTTTTGTTTATGAAGATGTATCCATTTAAGTACTTCTTACCTACAGTTATATTGAAACAAAACACTCATAGACATCTCTGTGACAGCTCTATGTAGATGAAATGTTTTCATTAGGTTTATAATAATAACCTAAACTCAGAACAAATTCATAGAGTGTGTTTAATGGTAGGAGATGAAATGAGAAGAAATTCATAACAATATCTCAGTAGCATTCAAATTGAACAGTAGATAGCAAGTGGGTGATTACCATTGATCTACTTCATATGCACGTACAACAGGTATTATCTTTAAACACCTCCAAAATTATGTTTCTTGCTGAAATCCACAATCAATAGCTTTAAAAATACTGAAGATTTGATGCCAGGGACGGAAAGCTGCTGGCAGCATCTGGGGCGTGTTGGGAGGAGAATGAGCATTTCCAAAGGTGACAAAAAACAGTTCAGTCAATTTGTTCTTGGATTTAATTCCAGGATTTAAATGTAATTTTTTTTTTTTTTTTAAAAAAGCTACATTAGATTTAGCGACATCAACAGCTAGGATGATTTTATTCCCAGGATTAACCAGTTACCTATCTATCCAGCTGAGCAAACCAGAAACCCAGGACTCATTCTGGATGTGTTTTTTATTTGCACAGCCCGCATCCATTCCCTTATCAAGTGCTGTTGGTTTTACATATACCACTGTAATCAGTCAGCTTCTCATCGTCTCCACTGCCTCACCTTTGTCTGAAATAGGATCATGTCTTCTGTGATTATGTACCCTGCATTCATGCTGGCCCTTGTCTGGTCTGTTCACGACATAGCAGCCAGCATGATCTTTTCCATACCTCTCCCCATTCCCACATTTAAATATTTCCATGACTTCTTATTCTCAGGAAACAATCCAAATCCTTAACAGTGGCTAAAGGCCAAGTGTGTTATTATCACTGCCTGTCTCTGCAGACTCCCTGCTCACTACCCCCTCCCCTAGTCTTGTCCTAAGAGCCGTTCTCTTCCTCCACATGGGTTCTGTGCACATACTGTTTCTTATGTTCGGAAGGCCCTTCTGCCTCCTCTTTTCCTGCTTGACTATTATCCGTTCCTTGAAAATTAGCTTCAACATACTTCCTGAGGGAAGACTTCTGTGAACTCCTAGTTTAGAACAAATGATATTACGTGTTATATGATGTCCTAGGATCATGTTTCTTTTATTCAAATCACTCAACTTGTCTATAATTATAAACTTGTCAATGTGACTTTTCATTTTATTGACATTTTATTGATACATTTGTCTCCTGTACTATATTTTGTGTGCCATGAAAGCAGAGGTCATGGCTCCTTTCTCTTACCGTTTTATCCATAACACCGAGCAACATGTCTTGCACACAGTGGGTATCTGATCTGCTTTTACTCCCACATTTATGACTGGTACTTCTTAGATCCACTGACAAGTCCCTTAACCACGAGTCATTGTTTTCCAATCAATAAAATGGGTAGTAGCACTAAGTCCCATTTCTGTCAAAATGTTTTCCTTTTGACAGTATGTGCTTAAGCTAAATAGATGCAGTTTGACTCAGGAATTTCCCAAGACACTCTGACTCATGAATTCCACTCCTAGATATAAACCCAAAAGAAGTACATACCTATGTCCCCTAGTAAATATGTATAAGAAAATGTTCATTGCAGCATTATCATACTAGCTAAGTTCAGAAAACAGCCCAAATTTTCATCAAGTACAAAGTGAATAAATAAATCATGATGGATTCATGCAATGAAATATTGCCCACGATGAAAATGAAGAAAACAAAAGTGGATGCATCTCATGAGCATAACAATAAGCAAGAGAAGCCAAAAACAAAACAGTACATACTGTGTACTTCCAGTTACGTAAATTTGAAAAATATGCAAAACTAATAGGAGTTAGAATAATGATTAAATTTAAGGGGATACTGACCAGGAGGTGGTGTGGTAAGAGCTACTGAGGTGCTGGTAAAATTCTGTTTCTTGATCTGAATGGTAGTTACGTGAGGGTTTTTATTCTGCAGAAAAATTAATGAAAATTCACCACTGTGTCCATTTTCTGTATGTTTGTTATACTTTACTAAAAAGTTTAATGTAAAAAAATCCATGATTATAGATAATTCCAAGTCCTAATACAATGGGTGAATATGAGAAAACAGGTTTTATCTAAGGTATGTGAGGATATTTATGAAGGTGTTAAAGTAATTTTCTCAAGAAAAGACTATATGAGATGTACAGATTAAGATACTTAAAAATAAACAAGTTATTGTTCTGGATGAAGTAAGCTATTTAAATTTTGAATCATTTCTATGTTGTTATACTATATTAACTAGAAAATGATAATTTATATTTTCAAGATATTAACTTATGTACATTCTCCTGATTGTTAACTGAGACAAATATTTTTATTGTTCTGCACTTAGACACTGGCTAAACTCTGTAATTATGGCCAACATTAAGTGAGCACTTATTATATGCCAGACATTGGGCCAAATACATTATATACAATATATTATTTAATCTCCATGACAACCATGTACACTTGGCACTATCATTTTCTTCAACTTAAAGAATGAGGAGGGACTTCCCTGGTGGTGCAGTGGTTAAGAATCCACCTGCCAGTGCAGGGGACATGGGTTTGATTCCTGCTCCAGGAAGATCCCACATGCTGCGGAGCAACTAAGCCCATGTGCCACAACAACTGAGCCTATGCTCTAGAGCCCCGCAAACCACAAATACTGAGCTTGTGCACTGCAACTACCGAAGCCCGCATGCTCTGGGGTCCGCGTGCCGGAACTACTGAGCTTGCGTGCTGCAATTCCTGAAGCCTGCGTGCCTAGAGCCCGTGCTCTGCAATAAGAGAAGCCACCACAATGCAAAGCCCACGCACCGCAACGAAGAGTAGCTTCCACTCACTGCAACTAGAGAAAACCTGCGAGCAGCAACAAAGACCCAACGCAGCCAAAAATTAATAAAATTTAAAAAAAAATGAATGAGGATGCTGAAGTTGAGAACTTAAATACCTTGAGGAAGGTGACAGAATGAATAAGTGATGGAGCACTGAATTTAACTGAAGTTGAGGGTTCTAGTTCCAGTATCTTAACTGTTACTCTGGCTCTCAACAGATGCTGAATAAACTCATCAATATTTGTTTAATATAAGAAATAAACGGAAAATTTTTTGCATAGTTATATTTGTTAAAGACTTTCTTTCACTGCCTAAGAGATAGGCCCTTGAAATCTAAGTGTTTACATGACTAGACCACTTATGAATTTTAGGGATTTAAACTAATGTAATTTTTAGTTCAGCCAGAATAGAATAGCTAGAGCTGACAAGATCTTTAAGAATATGGGCAAAGCGAAGACAACCTATGGGATGGGAGAAAATATTGTATATGATGTGACCAAGAAGGGATTAATTTCCAAAGTATACAAACAGCTCATACAGTTTAATATCAGAAAAACAAACCTTCCAATCAAAATGTGGGAAGAAGACTTAAATAGACATTTCTCCATAGAAGACATATAGATGGCCAACAGACACATGAAAAGATGCTCAGTATCACTAATTATTAGAGAAATGCAAATCAAAACCACAATAAGGTATCACCTCACATGGGTTGGTGAAGCCACTATGGAGAACGGTATGGAGGTTCCTTAAAAAACTAAAAATAGAGTTACCATATGATCCACAGATCTCACTCCTGGGCATAAGTCCAGAGAAAACACTACCTTGAAAGATACATGTACCCTGGCGTTCACAGCAGCACTATTTACAATAGCCAAGACATGGAAGCAACCTAAATGTCCAATGACAGATGAATGGATAAAGAAGATGTGATATATATATATATATATATATATATATATATATATATGCAATGTATATATATGTATGTATGTATATGGAATATTACTCAGCCAGAAAACAGAAAGAAATAATGCCATTTGCAGCAACACTGGTGGACCTAGAAATTATCATACTAAATGAAGTAAGTCAGATAGAGACAGATATTATATGATATCACTTATATGTGGAATCCAAAAAATGATACAAATGAACTTATTTACCAACAGAAATAGACTCACAGACATAGAAAATAAATTTATGGTTACCAAAGGGGAAAGATGGGAGAAGGGATAAATTTGGAATTTGGGATTAACAGATATACACTACTTTATGTAAAATAGATAAGCAACAAGGTCCTTTTGTATAGCACAGGGAACTATATTCAATATCTTGTAATAACCTACAATGGAAAAGAACCTGTAAAAGAATATTATATGTAACTGAATCACTTTGCTGTACACCTGAAACACTGTAAATCAACAATACTTCAATAAAAAAAAATTTTTTTTAAAGAATTTAAAAAAGAATATGGGCAAAGCTATAAAAGAATCCCAATGTTTCTCTAAAAATGAGAAATAATATTTATCTGACTCATGCTACTACATTTTATGAACAGAATAAGAAAATAAATTATATATTTGAATGAGTAAATATAATTTATCAAATTGCTAAATCTTAGTAGCCTGTTATAGAATTAATAACCTATTTTTCAGAGCAAGTATTTTATGTCTGTAAATGTACTCATTATATAAATTTTGGTATACTCCCACCAAATAACTTTTATAATGATACATCTGAAATATATAAAATAGTTAGTACTCTTCAATAATTTTTGCAAATGAAGCAAACTATTTAAAATCTCCATGTAATCTACAAATGATTAGGAGCATAAAAAGACACAGAGAGAATAAAACTGGATGCATTTGCAAAAGATTTGTTAGCTCTAACTTTATAATCAATCATATTTTTTATCCCAGAGAACATTCCAAAATGAAGTAAAATAATTTGTTAAGTTTTCAACTGTAAGAAGTTATTTATAACTGCTTGTATAAAAATAACTATAAAATATTTATTAGAAGGTGAAAACTGCCAACAGTGATAGTACAGTGATCTGTGTTGATATTAATGCAAAAATAATAGTAACTTTCTACTGAAAGTTTCCTCCGATTAAATAGGGGGAAAAAAATCACATGAGCTAAAATAGTTACAGATAATGCCTTGCAGGCACTGAAGACAATAACAGTTAATGTGACTTTCAGAAATAAATCTTGGGAATTCCCTGGCGGTCCAGCGGTTAGGACTCCTCGCTTTCACTGCTGAGGGTGCGGGTTCAGTCCCTTGTTGGGGAACTGAGATCCCACAGGCCAAGCTGTGCAGTGCAGCCAAAAAAAAAAAAAAGAAACAAATCTCCTAATTCTGATTTTCTTTCAATTTGCTATTGATCCATAAGTCCCCTTGGATTTAATGAACAACCAGTATTCATGCTAATAATCAACATATTTCCATCATTATCTCTAAGAAGTGAACTAGCCCTATCGTCCTATCATTGCTAATAGAATATATCATATATGTGTGTATATATGTGTGTATATATATATATGTGTATATGCACACATATATCATACATTCTACTGAAAAATTATTTCAATATTTCCTTGACTACACTGATAAATCAGGAAGCTAAAAACTTCAAACAAAATGGCATTATTTTCATTATATTATAAGCTTGGTTTCATATCAGGACTGTTATTCAGATTCTTACTGTGGCAAAACACTTCAATGAAATTATCTTTACTTTCCTGGAACTCACTTCCCTGGGATTGATGATGTCTGCTGGATGGTAAATAAATTTCAATGACCATGAGTTAAGTGCACAAAGTAGATGCTTCAAGGATTCACTGAAGGGAAATTGGGACAAGTATTGCAATCCCTAAGGATGGGATGACTTATCATTCATCTGTCTCTCGGGATAGAGACGTAACAAAGAGACAGTGTGTTCTGCCTTCTCTTCTTCTTGTAGGTGTTTTGTCTGGAAATAATCGCTGTTATTTGATTCAGCATCTGCTGTTAACATTAGAACTTAAAAATCTTGTCACTGGCTTCCTCATTCTGAGACCTAGCAGGAGGAAGCGAAACTCTTTCTCTTGTAATCCTTTAATAGAAGCTGAATGTAATAACTACAGTGATGCAGAGATGAGCAAAGTTAGGAGAGACTGCCTACAGAGACTCCCATTCTGGGTCTGGCCAGTTCCTTCTTTATTTATTGTGTGACGTCCGTGAGCTGGAGTCGACTTGAATAGAAGCGTCTTGGCCCTTATTATTCTTCCCGCTCACATAACTCTAACTCCTTTTGACCAGCTCATATCTGCCTATCTCTAGCTGATGCCCTTTTGCTCTGCTCATATTTCCAGGATCCCTTTTAGAAGAATGGCGCCCAAAGGCTCTCATTCACATCCTTGTTCACGGTATTGCCATTAGGCATAGAAGCTGCTTCCCTTGGAGGGGCTTGGGAATGGAGCCCCCCAGCTGACCCAGAGCCAATGACTACATGCACAGGAGATACAAAAGCTCAGCTATTTGCTTCCAGGCAAAAGAGATTTCCTATGCAATTTGCACTCCCTTGTGGAATCAGACTGTGGCTAGACATCACCTGAAACCACATCCTTACTTAGCTTCTTCCTTTCTCCGGAAAGGAAAGTGCTACTTTAATGAATTTCTAGAATGAGAATCCTCATCTCAGCCTTTCTTTTTTAGGGAATCTGACCTAAGATAATACATAAATTGTATTTGTATGTTTAAAACCTAGTACAAATGGCATTTTGTCAGCAAATCTTTCACTAATCGCAGAGAAGGAAAAACCTGCTTTCTCTCTGGGAACGCTGTACATTGCTTAGAGCTTTTATTACTTCCTATCACTAATCAGAGCTATCAGTAATGTGGGTTTGCTCCTCACTAGAGTGGGTGCGCTCCTCACTAGAGTGGGTGCTCCTTGAGACTAGGAAATGGTTACAGCTGTGTCACGTTCACCTCTTCTACCTCTTTTTTTCATGCTGTAATAGGGAAGAACCTTTTGTATTCTATTACAAGTTAATCACTAAAGGGATGTTGCCTATAAGCTTAAATTATCCATAATTGCCCATATCTGGGAACCCTGCCTTCCAGGTAATGAGCATTAAGCTGAAATACCTTTGTTTAGCTCTCAGGGAACATCCTGACCAGACCCACCCGTGAATGACTGCAGGGAGGAAGAAATTAACACATCCCCTCTGGAGTCTGACCGGAACCAGGATATGTTTGACTTTACTCCCTCCTCTTTTAGTATACAAGAAGCCTGAATTCTGACTCAGGCAAGATGGTTCTTTGGGGGCACGAGCTCACCATCTCTTGGTTTGGC
The DNA here is from genome assembly GCF_008692025.1 of Phocoena sinus. Taxonomy (NCBI): domain Eukaryota; kingdom Metazoa; phylum Chordata; class Mammalia; order Artiodactyla; family Phocoenidae; genus Phocoena; species Phocoena sinus. The sequence goes on along the minus strand of NC_045773.1, from coordinate 15,987,213 downwards.
CTGTTGTGTGGCGAACAATATGAGCTTAGACTCAGTAACAGTGCATCTCAACCTCTTGGTCTCTTTGTCTCTCCTCCAGCCCCCACTGCCTTCCTTTTAGTTCCTCCAGCTCTTTTCTGATTCTAGACCTTTGTTCTTGCTATTCCTTGTGGCTGGCATGTTTTTCCCCTCTGCCTTTTTTACAAGCTGGTTCATACTTCAAGTCTCCCCTTAAAGCCACCCTCTGGCAGATGCATTTTTCCTGACCACCCTGTCCTATAGCTCCTGCCACACTGTTTTCTGTTATACTCAACTGTTTATTTTCTTCAGGTCTTTTGTATTAGTTTCCCACAGCTGTCTTAAAAAAGTACCACTAACTGGTGGCTTAAAACAACAGAAGTTTGTATTCTCATAGTTCTGGAACGTAGAAGTCACAAATCAAGTGATGGCAGGGCCAGGCTCTCTTCGAACAGTCAGGGGAGGACCCTTCCTTGACTCTTCCTAGATTCTGGAGGTTGTTGGCATTCTTTGACATTCCTTGGCAGGTGGCACATCATTCCAATCTCTGTTCTGTCTTCGTATGACCTCATCTCTATGTGTCCATGTCTCTACCCAAACTTCCCTCTTTTTATAAAAGCAACAGTAGTATTGGATTTGGGGCCCACCCTGATTCAGTATGATTGAATTAGATGCAGCTTGATTAGAATGAGAACCCATTCAGGGGTTCTCAGCAAACATGAATTTTGGGGGACACTAGTCAACCCAGCACATCTTCTTAACGTTTAACACAATCTCTACTTTTGGGGATTAGTCTCCTGTTTGTTTCTTGTTTGTCTCTTGGCTGTGTCTGCTATGTTCACAGTTGTATCACCTGCTCCTAGATTGAGTACCAGACATATAGTAGGCACTCAGTAAATGCTGATTGAATGATTACAAGAAAGCATTTTTCAGGCACCAGTTGATTCCTAAATAAAAATTGTCATACTCACTAGTTATACATGCGATTAGTTGATAATTCAGTGCCTGCATTATAACAAATAACCTTCTGCAGGCATGAGTTTTGTCTACCTGCTTTTAGAGAAAGAACAGTTGTTTCAATCACAAAACACTGAAATTTAAGTGATGACTCATCAGCTTACTGATAAATATCATTAAAAAATCTGCATCTTTTGCTTGGAACTCAATGTTTCTTTGCTTGCATTAAATACACATATTTATATGTCTCTATAAACAATGGAATTTAACCAATAGAAGTTGGTTTAACCAATAGAAGTTGGTTTAACCAATAGAAGTAAAGGCAGCTCAAAACATCATAAAGGTCTGTATTCTGGATAAGTTATCAGACATGTGATTTGTTAGTTGCCCATAATCTACATATTCAGTCTACTCTGAGTATGAACTTTTTTGGAGAATGTATCTTCTTTCAACACGGAGAACGATTTCATAAATAGACAAGGGCTGTAATTTGCAAAAACAATGAGATGTATTCAGAAGCTCAATGGGGCTGGTGCTAATGAGGGAAAAAACAAACATAAACAAAAACCTTTGCATATAAATGATGTTTCAGCTATTAATTTAAATTAACTTGATGGGATTCAATATATGGTACCACTAGCCTCCAACTTTTAGTTTTTTTAAACAATTCTAAGCCCAAAGGGTATATTCAAGTTAGTACCATCAAGGTCACTGGGTATATACAACACAGAATTAGTTGCATAAAACACATGGATTCAATCCACAGAGCCCAGAGACCTATTGCAAGAGTGTTTGTTGCTACTTGCAAGTAATGGTAGAGCTGTGCAGCTATAGAACCGGGAGTGTAGCTGTGTGACCATTAACAAGTCATATAACCTGTTTATAACTCAGTTTCCTCTTTTATAAACTGGAAATAATCATAGTACTTCCCCATAGGGTTGTTGTGAGGATTTAACAGGTTACTACCTGTAAAATGCTCAAAGCAGTGCCTAGTAATCAGAGCTCATATGAAGCTATTGTGATCATTATATGGTAATAATGATAAATAACATCAGAAGTTATTTTCAAGAGTGCAAACATTTTTTATCTTGAGGCAGGATAGGTTTCGAATGTCCATCTGGATAAGACCTTTCTTTTGCTTATTTTTCTTTTTTCCACAACTAATTAACTTATTTTTTTCCATTTAGTGAGCATGACTTCAGATCTTTAGTTTCAGTTTTAGCCTTTGGTAAATAATGGTTTTAACTGAGTGGCAAGGGTGAAGAATAACTGTTTCCCTTCCTGGTGTACAACTATCAAGAATTTGGGGTTTCTCAGGTTTACCATGGGGCATCAATGGACTAGCAAATGACATGATAAGACCTGGAAGACAAATGTGAAGTTCCAGATCTGTGAATGGATGTGCCAATGTAAGATAAATATGATTCGAGGTGAGTACATTTAGGAAGTTCTAAATTTGTAGCTTCCTAACCTTTGCGAAAAGCTTGTGTAGTGGGGGTTGGCAGCCAGATTTAGATTTAGTCTGCAATGCATCTTGACCATGATGGCATGGGATAGCTTCACTCTAACGTTTGCTGGTCAACAGTGTGTCCTCAATGGTATTACTCTGAGAACCCACAACTACTGTGCAAGGGGCTTGGGGGCAAGGGAGAAAACATCGTACAGTGTATTCAGTTCTGTTCTCTCCGTCTGGAGCTAGCCTACAGGTTGATTATATTTTAATACTTTTCACATAATATTAGAATGGCACACATTGTCATCGTTTTGATGGGAAGTTTCACTAATCTGGCAGCTATCGTGTTTTTACTCCTTGTATTTTTCCCTTTCAGTTCTATTCTTTTCAGCTACAAAGATGAAGTGTTTAATACTAAATGTGGGGGAAAAATAATCATTTTTGATCTATTTTTTCCTCCCACCCATTGCTTTTCTTTCAAAAATATTTTTGTACTTCCTTTTGCTTCTATTTTCACGACAATATATTGCATCTAATCTCTTCCTGCTGTCTTACATTGTTTGTCATTAAATCATCTGAGATTTGCTCCCAAGAGCAAATTTATTTATTTTATGGCATTCGCTTCCAATAGCAATTTGTTACATTTATCCATTCCATTGTTAAACAGTTCTTATTAATGAGAGATTCTTAAACTTAATGTTTTGAAGGACTTCAGGGTCCTCTCACAATTCAGACTACCTTAAATGTAAAAGTTAATTTATTTGACTTATCTAATGCAAAAACCTAGGAACAGATTTCCTGTCTTTAGGCATGGCTACAACCAGGTGCTCTACAGATTACCTGGTTTCTTTCTTATTTTTCAAATCTGCTAAATCATTATCAGGGTCACGTGGTCATTTAAAACAGGCTTCCATTCTCTCATGTGCAAATCTGTTGAAAAAAAGATTGCTTCATTCTCACCAGTTTGAACAAAGGCATTGGGCCTGGTTACATTGGTCTAGTGGGTGATATGCCTAGCAATAGGTATCTGAATTGCTGCACCTCACTCAAATATCCACTACAAAAGCTTCATCTTTCAGATGGCTATGACTTTTCTCATTGAAGATGTAGGCTTTCCAGCAGTTATCCAATTCTAGATAGCCTTTCTTTAAGTCCACAACTAGATGGAAGCTGCATCAGCAAAGGCTTGATTATACTATACTATACGCATAGTATAGTATATACTATAATAAACTGTACTATAATATTTGAGGAATAACATGTGCACATTATAGTATTCTGCTTTTTTGTTATGGTCTTATATTTTTGCATTTAATATGTCATAAATGTGTTTATAATATTAATGATAATTGTAAGCTATTTTTTAATTGGTAAAAATGGCCGACTACTTAGTTTCATCATGATGTATTCTATGGGAGTCCGAATAGTCTTTGGATTCAGACTTTTGAGAGTCAAATTTCAGAGTCAAACAAATTTGTTTGAGAGTCAAACAAATTTCTGTTTGTTAAGCTCCCTAAATATCTGTCTGTTATCAGAAAAATGGACACAAAATTACTGGGATTAAATCACTAATTGAGATAGTGACTGAAAAGGATCAATGTGGTATGTATTATTTTCCGGCTTAGATTTTATGCCATGCTTCCCAAGGACCATTCCTCTACTTCGAATATATGAATTCTTCATAGTTTCCACTTTATAACCAGTATAGATATCTAAGGTACAAATCTGAATCAGATCAAAAAGTTTATAATTTTAGAAGAATGTTGTGGTTGAGTAACGTGTACTTTTGCTGTGATTTGCGATCATCTGTCTTTTCAGTGTATTCTGTTTTGTTTTTTTATTTGATTTTGTTTTTAATTGAGGATTCTCCTTCTATGTTGAAACACGGTGGCTGGTAAAGTGATCACTGAACAGACCAGGTGCTGTTTTTTGGATTCTCCAAATTCTAGAAGCTGAGATTAAACTTTTACCAGAGTGCCGTAGTACTTGGTCAATAGGCCTCTTTATTTTTTACAAAAACGTCAGGGCTCTGAAATATTTCTTTCTCTAAGCACCTGTCAAAAGTCAATGAAGAAAAAGAGGATATAAAAACAGATGGTTGACTCATATTTATAATCTTAACAACTTTGATAGTTTGCTGAAAAGTATCTTGCTCTTGGTAAAGACTGACAAAAAAGAGAACACCAAATGCTGGACATCTGGAGGCCAAATAAAAATAAAGACATATGCCCTTTGTGGGCCCTCTTGCCTTTTTAAGACACTGTTTTTTGGGAAAAGATATATAGTCCATGGGTCACTATTAAACATATGCTATAACTTTTATTTTCTTATATTTGTGAAAAATGAAGTGAGGTCTGATAGCTTACAGGCAACCTAAACTACCTGGTGAGACAGAATGATATATCTTGATGGTAGAAGGGGAGTAAAACAATATTCAACCACCCCAGTGATCTGCTTTGTCCTATATAACTCATCCTCAGTCTTCCTCTCTTTGTTATGAAATAGAGGTTTTCAGAGAAATAATACTTTGATTCATAGGTTTATTATGTGAACATAATAGAAGTTGTCAATAGTTACAAGCAAAGATATGAAGAACAGTAATACCTAAAACTTAAAGAATATTGCATTGCTTTAAAAACTGTTTCAGATGCACAGTATAATTGATACACTCTGCAAAATTTTAAGGGTTGTGGGGTATACATTTTCCCATATTATAGGTAAGAATGCAAAAACTAAGAAAAGGTAAATGTTTTACCCAAGGCCATCCAGATAGACAATGGCTAGCTGGGAGCAAAATTTGATTATTTTATTTCTTACCCAATGTTCTATTTCACAGAACTATATCCCAGAACATGTAAAGTGATATTCACATAAATGAATCCAAAACCTTAAAAAAAAATCCTAAGAAATTGTTTTCAAACGTGTAACAATCATTAGCCAATGTGAATATAGGCAAGCCGCAATCCCTGTTTTGTTTAAACTTTTAGAGGGGGGTTTTCACCATATCCAACTAATAGAAATCAGATTTAAGTTCCTAAGACTATTTCATTTATGTTTCCAAAAGCATGGTGAGCTTCACACAAAACAATTTTCCATCTTTTAAGTCTTGCTAATCCACTTTAAGCTAGGGAAGAGTCACACATCATCTCAGCTGCTGTGATCACATACAAACCACTTCTGCTAATCTCTTCGAACGGGATTTTCCTCTGCACAGGCATACTGCACAGCGTGGAAGTTAAAGGCAGTACCTTGCCAAGTTTCACAGGTTCATTTATAATTCAGTCCTTATCCGAAAATTATAGCACGGAAGATCTCTTCCAAATAATTCCAGCCCCTTTCACTGCTGCCTTTGGTTTTCTCCCTAGCTTTTTAATAACTGATGAAGTCAAGGATGCAGTCTTTACAGCAAGGATTAACTGTGATCCACATCTTTTATTTGCAAATGGAAATAGAAAACTACCCTGATATTTGACACATCAAGTTTACAGGGTGTATCCAAGGGTTTTGGTCGTTGGGTTTTCTTAGCTTAGTAAATTATTAAAAAAAACACAGTAATTCTCTCTTGTGTCTCTGAATGCAATTTCCATTTTAGATCAGGCATTTGAAAATCTTAAGCACGATTTAGATAGCTTCTAGTACATAATGAATAGTATTATAAATAAATTTGAACACTTAGGCAAAAACAGAAGCACAATTTTTCTTTAAAAATTCAACAGAAATCTAAAACTGAAAAGAAGTTAATAAATACTAGCTTGACACACTTTCAGACAAACAAAACTACACAACTGACATATTCCAGAAAAAAAAGTGAATAAGTGTAATCAGCAAATTCAAGGATATGAAAGTAAAATCTTATTTTTCTATTACATTTGTAATGATATTCTGCAACTATGTGATTTAATTCCCCAAATTGTAACTTGGGAGATATACTTTCATAGTCCCGTGTGTTACAACTTTGGAAAAGTTTATGGTTTAGAATCCCTTTATAATTCAATGTAGCACATCCCACAGGAGTCAGTTCAATTCCGATGGTAACTCAGCAAAGCATGCTATCATTAACAGGATGGTCACACATCCTTTTGTTGTTACTTGGCAAAATTTATGGGATTCTAATTTTAATTTAATTCTGCTGAGAACTGATACTTTAAATGCTGAAAAATGAGGCAGAAGTTCATTAAACATCCTTTCTAGAGGACCTAAAATCGTAACATTGCAGTCTCTTATTTGTCTAGATAAAATCATTCAGAAAAAGTCTTAGCAAGATGGATACCTTTGGAAAAATTCACACAATCTTTAAGAACCTTGAGCTGGGAAATGTATTTTTCTCGGGTTAGTTTCTTTTTTGGAACATATATTTCCTATCCAAAGAACTACAGTTGGTTAAAGAAAGAACAGTGTTTTTTTTTTTCTAAAGTATTGATTGCAATATTTTAAAAAGAAGCTTTTTTCTTCCTTCCTTTCTATCTCTTCTCTCTCTCTCTCTCTATATATATATGTATCCCTCTCCCTCTCTCTCTCTCTCTCTCTATATATATATATATATCCCTCTCCCTCTCCCTCTCTCTCTCTATATATATCTATCCCTCTCCCTCTCCCTCTCTCTCTCTCTATCGTTTAATATCCCTAAGAAAAGAAATTAAGTGGAATCCCTACCTTGGAAAGAAAAAAAGGGGGGGATAAATAATTCTCTCATAATTTTATATTCTTAATCCATCTTCTTTGTGACCAGATTTTAGATATAAAGCTGAGGATGTCAGAAATGCAGATTTTCTAAGACATTCAGTTAGTAAGTGACACAAAACACCAGGATTTGATTTCTTTAAACCTAGGGCTTCTTAGATTGCAGGAGGAAAAAAAAATACAGAACTGCAATTCAAATCTTAATCACTCCCTTGCTTGTTTCTTTGTGGTCTGATCTGAGAATGTAAGAATGGACATGGTACCTTCTGAAGCCTTTTCTAGTCCTGTGATATTTTCATTTTCAAATGTAATACAAGTCTAAAGAAGATAAACATGCCCAGCTTTTATTTTTTAACAGCTTTATTGGAGTATAGTTGCTTTACAGTGATGTGTTAGTTTCTGCTGTATAACAAAGTGAATCAGTTACATGCATACATATATCCCCATATCCCCTCCCTCTTGCATCTCCCTCCCACCCTCCTTATCCCACCCCTCTAGGTGGTCACAGAGCACCTGAGCTGATCTCCCTGTGTTATGCAGCTGCTTCCCACTAGCTATCTATTTTACATTTGGTAGTGTATATATGTCAGTGTTACTCTCTCACTTTGTCCCAACATGCCCTGCTTTTAACAGGTGCTTTGTGGTGAGTGCCACAGTGATTTTGCTTTACTATCAATTCTCCTTGCTGTCCACACTGACCCTCCTCTTTCCAGGAGGCAAAAAAGTAATAAAATACATAACTTTTCTGCTCTTTACCATCCACTCCCTTTAAATTGTAACTTATATCAGCAAATAGTTCATTGGAAAGGGAGATTACTTTGTGGAAAAAATGTAGAACAGAATGATGTAAAAAACTCAGTTATTGCTTCCTTGAGCTGAAAGAATGGCTAGAACCTTTGGTCAGTTACCTTTGCATATCTGGATATAGTAAATATCACTAGCTTTTTAAAATTAATTAATTAATTTATTTTTGGCTGTGTTGGGTCTTCGTTGCAGTGCGCAGGCTTCTCACTGCGGTGGCTTCTCTTGTTGCAGAGCATGGGCTCTAGGCGCGCGGGCTTCAGTAGTTGTGGCTCGTGGGCTCTAGAGTGCAGGCTCAGCAGTTGTGGCACACAGGCTTAGCTGCTCCGTGGCAAGTGGGATCTTCCCGGACCAGGGCTCGAACCCGTGTCCCCTGCATTGGCAGGCAGATTCTTAACCACTGAGCCACCAGGGAAGCCCCCACTAGCTTTTTTGGGAGGGGAAAAATCTCCTAATAGAACAGCAGTGCGTTGTGAGCATCTCATATAATATGTCTTTAGAAAACCAGGTCAGGTTAGTTCAGTTACATCACCGAGGAGAAAAGCCAAGTGACCACAGAGGAGTGTCATATGTTTTGCCTCAGTTCTTAGTTCAGTAGCTGATAATTCTCTGGGGACAGGCAACTAATCTCTTGATTTGGAGCGTAGCTCTTTGGTTGCATCCCCACACATCTGCATTCCAAACTTCAAGCTCCATTAGCATGCAGAATACTAGGTAGAGTCCTGATGAAGGTTTAGTTGGCACAGTGTGCATCCGGTTATGCACAAGTGCCTAGAATTAAAATAATAATTTCTAGTTGATTTCATGCTTCCGTAGCTTAATGGTCTCCAATGCTACATGTCTTTGCACAGAAAAGATGAACTGAAAGGAAATGTCAGCTTTTGAATAAACCTGTATCCAAATTTACTCCAAAATGAAATTGAAAAGAAAATTGGAAATATGACTTTATGAAGGATTTACTACTCTCTTTTCTGGGTAATTTGATACCATGGTATTCATAATGATCAGTGAAGTACTAAGGACAATTTTGTGCTCATTTCTACACCAATCTGACATCTCCTGTTTTTCCTTTAAGTGCAGTAGAATATAATTAGCCAAGAGCTTGATTAAAATGTCATATTTTATAAATTTATGGTCATCTTCTGTGCCTTCCTGAAATTGAAAGACTCAGAATTCGACTCGACCTACATGCCCAGTAAACGTATTCCTTTGTTAAACAAAAGGGAAATGTACTGCCTGGTGGTATTCAGGAGTTTCCATAAACTTCCTTATAATGTACATGTAAATGACTTATAAAAAGTAAGCTCTTACATTATTAAGTGTATTTTGATTGCTAATTTTTTAAAACAAAAGCTATCAAATTTATCTCCCCAATTATTCAAAAGTAATGTTAATAGAACTAATAATAAAATTAGAGCCTGCTTTCTGATTGCTCTGAGCCTCCAAATATGAAAGCTAGAGATGGTATGATGGAGTCTTTAGGCTGTGGAGTGTGCTTTCCACTTCTTGGCCTTTCTATATTGCATAAGACTTGCTTTAGCCAGTGGAATGTGGAAAAGTGACCATGGCCAGTTCTGAACCTAGGCCTTAATAAGACTTGTCTATTTGCACTGGCTCTTCTGCAATCAAATGAAAAGATCTTTCACTGGGAAATGGTTGCTCCTTCACAGGGAGCAGACCTAAGTGAGGAGTCAAACTCATCCAGACCTACAGCTTGTTGTGGAGTCACTCAGGCCGTCTCTCTCTAGCTGAGTTGGCCACCAACCAGCTGATCCAGAGACGTGTGATAATTGCTTATTGTCACCAACAAGATTCCATGGTTCTTGGTTAAGCAACAACAGTTGATTGGTACAGAAATGGAGTAAAAGGATATTTGGAACTAACTAAATAGTGCTGCTCATGGATACCAATTCTGGTATCCAGCAGAAACAAGTACACTACTCACTTTTGGGGTAGATGTTTTAAAAATTTAGCACACGTTTTAAAAAAGGTGCTGGGAGCAGAAATTCTCTGCATCGAATTTTATATCTATATAATATATATCTACATAATTTATTGTTTGCTGTTACTAATTAGTATGTATTATATATAAATATATATATTTGTTTACCTATTATATATACCTGTGTATATATATATTTAGAAGTAAGCACTCTTGAGATATTAGATATTTGCTTGACTGAACAATAGGACAGCTTATTAAAGTGAACGCAGACTAACTTCTGGATTTTCTTCACCTGTATCATACTGTATCAGTCAAGGTTCTCATTTGAAGAAACAGAATCCATACATTCTTACTAGATTAAGCACCGAGGGATTCCTTAAGGGGCTTCAATAGCTGATAGAATGTTTGGGAAGATTGAAGAAACAAACGCTGTTCTTAGCTTCTAGGAATGATTCTCAAAACTCACTATAGAACTGGGCCTCCAAAGTAGCTGTTGCCTGAGCCCTGACCAGGAAGGTGCTGCCCTCACTGCCAGCTCCAAAACCACTCACCCCAAGTGGTGAGTCATGCAAATAACACAGTTGCCTTTTTCTCCACCTAACTGCTGTAATCAGAGTGATTCGTGGAGCACAGAGATAGATGGAAGTCAGTATTTGTAGAACGACTACAGTGCCTATGATGTGCCAGCCACTGGCTTACGTCCTGTCCTCATGGACTTTACATTCTGGAATGGAATTAAATAAAATATAAAATATATAGTGTAATGGATGATGATAACTCCCCCGGCTGAGTGAGGGTACACAGTTTAAACTCTTTGGTTAAAACAAACCCCCAAAACTCACTTTAAAAGTAACAGCTGAGCAGAGTTTCAAAAGAGGGGAAAAAGTGAGTCATGCAGACGTCTGGATGAAGAGCATTCCAGAAAGAGGGAACAGCAAGTTCAAAAGCCCTGGGAGTAGGGGTGGGGGGGCATATCTGAGCATTTAAGGAATGGCAAGGAGGCTGGTGTGAAATGAAAGAGGAAGAAAGTAGAACACAAGGGCCAGAGAGAAGTGACAGAGGAGCAGACTGTGTGGGTTCTTTGCAGGGCATGGTAATGACTGTGTTTTACCATAAGTGGGTTGGGAAGTTATCAGAGGGTTTGACCAGATGAGTGATTTGGACTGCCATTTTCCCCCCGCTTAGAAAAAATAGTAAAATCCAAATAATATAAAATAACCGTCTTAAAGTCCACAGCTCAGTGGCATTTACTACATTCACAATGCTATATAACTGCCACCTCTATCTAGTTCCAAAATATTTTGTAACCCCAAAAGAAAACCCTTTCCCTATTCAGCAGTCATCCCTCAACCTTCCATGGCATGGAAAACACCAGTCTGCTTTCTGTCTCTATGGATTTACCTGTTCTAGAGATTTTATATCAGTAGAATCACACAATATATGACTTTTTGTGTATGGCTTCTTTCACTTAGCATAATGTTTTCAAGGTTCATCCACTTTGTAGTGTATATCAGTGCTTCATTTCTTTTATGGCTGAATAATATTCCACGATATGTGTAGTCTGCATTTGGTTTATCCAGTCATCAGGTGATCCATTCATCAGTTGTTTCCACCTTCATGTACAAGTATTTGTTTGAGTACCTTTTTTTCAGTTCTTTTGAGTGTACAGGTAGGAGAAGAATTGTTGGGTCACATGGTAACTCCATATTTAAATTTCTGAAGAACCACCACCCTGCACCTGCATCATTTTACATTCCCACCATTACTGTATGGGGGTTCTAATTTCTCCCATCCTCAGCAACACTTGTTACTGTCTATGTTTTTATTATAGCCATCCTAGTGGGTGTGTAATGGTATCATTTTGTTGCCATTTTTCCAAAACAAAATCACTCTGGTTGTTATGTTGAGAACAGGCTGTATGAAGGCAAGGGTGAAAGCATAATAATTGGAAGAGTATATATCCTTTTCAATAAAACCTACTCTGGTAGAATGGAAAACAAATCTGCATTGTCTGTTAAAAAGATCTCTGAATATATAGAATGAAAAATCATGAATGTACAGATTTCCATAAAGGGAAAATTATGTGTAGTGTTAAAAGAAAGAAAAGTAAATGTAGGAGATATGGGGATGTATGTATATGTACAGCTGATTCACTTTGTTATAAAGCAGAAACTAACACAACATTGTAAAGCAATTATACTCCAATAAAGATGTTAAAAAAAAAAAAAGAAAGAAAAGTAAATGTAATAACATCCTTACAAAATGACCCCAGAATGTTGTACCCTGCGTGTTTGAAAGAGGTCACACAGTTCTAGAAGACAAAGCCTGTGACTGCGAGAGAGAATTTAGGCCTCTGTATTAGTCGTTTTCTCTTCAGTTGTAAGAAACAGAAAAGTCAAACAAAAACTGGATTAACTAATAATGGAATTAACTGTCTCATGCAGCTGTTATCCTATGGGAGTAGCAGTGGTGTTACACTCAATTCAGGAAGAGGCTCAAGAGATGTCCCCACAGGAACCAGTTTCTTCATCCATCTTGTCTGCATCTAGCTCTTCTTGTGTTTGCATATGATGTTAGCACTTGCAAAACTTATCTTTAACTCAGGTTTAAATCCTCCAGGAAAGATGTGAGCTCCTTTCCCAGGTATCTAGCACATGTGCTATGGCACCTTGTTGATTCCAGTCTATCATGAGCCATCACAGGCTGACACTGTACCGCATGCTCTCCCCACGAAGGCCCCACACCTGCTGTACAGATGATGAGTGGAGGAGAGGTGGACTGCCAAGTGACTGTGAGCAGAAGGCAAAATGGATGCTAAGTTACCAAAATACAGCAAAGTCAGATATATCTGGATATATTTCCTGACTCTACCAGTTATCTGTTCTCTAGATTTGCATGTGTTCATATTTCTGAACCTCAGTGTCCAATTTTAATAACTGGAAATGGAATTCTCTGTCCATATGTTTATTGGGAAGTTGAAATGAGATAAAATATGTAAAATCCTTTATACATCTTAGGAACTGAACAAATGTTATCTGCTTTTATTTTTATAACAATGATTATAATAACCACAGTTAAATTGAATAGCACTTAATGTTTTACATTTCATCACTTATCCTTGTGCTGGGCCCATAATCTACACTGAGTAGGTACTGTTGAATTGGAAATTGTCTGTCTTTGCTTCTTTTTATTTTTTCCACTGTTATTGAGAAATAATTGACATACATCACTATAAGATTAAGGTGTATGGCATGATGGCTTGATTTACATATATTGGTAAATGATTACCACAATAGGTTCAGCTAACATCCATCTTCTCATATAGATACAAAAAACATTCTGCTTGTGATGAGAAATCTTAGGATCTACTCTCTTAACAACTTCCCTAAATATCATAGAGTAGTGTTAATTACAGTCATCATGTTGTACCTTATATCCCTAGTACTTATTTATCTGAAAATTGGAAGTTTGTACCTTTTGACCATCTTCCTTCAATTTCCCCTAACCCCATGCTGCATTTCTGATAATCAAAAATGTGATCTCTTTTTCTGAGTTTGGTGGGGTTTTTTTAAAGTATTTTAGATTCCACATATAAGTGAGATCATGCAGTATTTGCCTTTCTCTTTCTGACTTATTTAACTTATCACAATGCCTTTAAGGACCATCCATCCATGTTGTTGAAAGTGGTATGGGTTCCTCATTTTTTATGGCTGAATTATATATATATACATATATATATATATATATGTATATATACACACACACATACTTACACACACACACCACAAGGTCTTTATCCAGTCATTCACTGATGGACAAAACTTAGTTTATTTCCATGCCTTGGCTATTGTAAATAATGCTACTATAGACATGGGGGTGCAGATACCTTTTCAAGTTAGTATTTTTGTTTCCTTTGGATATATATTCCTGGAAGTGGAATTACTTTATGGTAGTTCCAGTTTTAATTTTTTGAGGGACCTGCATACTGTTTTCCATAGTGGCTGTACCAATTTATAATCTCCCATCTTTGCCTATTTTAACTAACAATGACAATGAATTTATTATATATATTCACTGAATGGAGTTCAAAATCCTCTCTCTACAAGTACCTTACAATAATTTCTTCTATTGTACTTGTTATTCTTATTCAAAAGACATGATCAGTTTATCAAATATGGGTTTCATCACATTCTTAAGTTTATTCCTTGACTTCAATGTTTATTTCTAGGCCACTAAAATAATTTTCATTTGTATCACTGTTTCACGGAGACCTTTTTCAGAGGGTATGTCTTAGATTGGATTCCCTCAGAGCAGAATGTAAGACAAGGATTTGAATGCAAATGAACTTCTGGGAGATGATTTGAGGAAATGCTGAAAGAGTGGAGAAGTATGAAAGGGAAGGAAAGGCAGCCAATAAATGTTGCATTTCAAATCATCTACCACATGAGTAAATGGAACTTGATGCTTCTGTGGAAATTCTGAGACAGGATGAAACACACAGCTCTGAGTTATCCCACCCAATGGGCAAGGATTTATCCACCAACACTCATGCGTATGTATACCAGATCTCATGAGTTACTGGTTGAGGACGCTCCCAGTGGGGGTCAGTTTTCAGCCTATGGTGTATGTAGCAAAATGCATTCCAGTGGAAAGAAAATATTCTCAGGGAAAGAAGAGTAGGAACTTACAGTTAGAAGAAAACAGGTTCTTCTAGGTGATAAGGGTCAGAATATGAGTAGGGCACAGATAGCAACTGCTGCTGATATATCTTAGAAAATAAAGTTAGAGAATTTAGTCATTCGTGGGACTTAGAAGGGAAACCTCTTGTAGTGGCTTACTAAGCACAGTGTGACCAGTGATGGGCTACAGGAGAGAGTGCTGAGCCTGTCACACTGAGATGTGGACCATGACAAGGACAGAACAGTGATCAATTGCCACAGTGCAGGTAACTTCAGAGGGGACACTCAGAACCTCATTTACTCATTTTCTTCCAACATATTCAGAAGTAACTGTGTGTCGGGATTTTTCTGGATTTGGGCTATCCAATGCCAGTATCAATAGCCATGTGTGGCTGTTGATCACTTGAAATGTGGCCAGGGCCATATATAGAAATTATATATTTTGCAGATACATTAGATTTTTACATGTAATAAATACATTTTACATTTATTTCACCTGTTGCCTTCTACTGTTTTAATGAAGCTTCCAGAAAACTTTAAATTATATATGTGGCTCTCATATTTCTCTTGGAGACTACTCTTCTACACATCTGCAAAGACTCTGTCCTCTTAGACTTTCAATTCTAGTGGAAGAAATGAGATAATCAACAATAAACCTAAGTGAATTATATGGCGTGGTAGAAGTTGGTGAGTAGTATGAGGCAAAATAAGAACTAAAGCAGCATAAGAGGAATCAGGTGTAATGTAGTAGGCTGTTTTTGTCAATATGAGTGGGAGGGCAGGTTGCTTTAAGAAATTTGAACATTTGAACAAAGAATCATGCAGGGAGAGGAAGAGTTGCACAGGAAGTACCAAAGACCTTAATGTGGAAGCTTGCCTGACTTGTTTGAAGAACAGCAAAGAGACCGAGGTGTGTGGAACAGAGTGAGATTAAAGAGAGCAGTAAGGACTGAGGTCAAGGAGGCAAGGGGTGTAGGAGGTGGGACAGACTGTGCGTGTTTGAAGACCTAGACATTGATTCTGAATGAAATGGGGATCCAGTGGATGGTTTTAAGAGGAGGAATGGCCCGACTTACTTTCATTTTAAATGGATTGCTCTGGCTAGTATGTTGCAGCCAGTTTACAGAAGAGTCAACTGTGGAAGCAAGAGACTCGTGCAGGCTCTGAAGTAAGCCAGTTGGGAGATGAAGATGGCTCAGATCAAGGGGGTAGCAGGATAGACTGTGAGAAAGGGTCAGATCTCCCAACCATTCAGCTCACCAGAAAAATACTTTCAAACCTTCAAGCTTAGGACAAACTAGAGAGATCCTGAAGTTCTAGGGGGTATCCCTGCCAAAATAATGTGGAATTTATTTCTTGGTCTGCTTGTGTACAGATCTGAGCTCTGTTCCTTTTATCCCAACACAAGCTTTGAGTTATTTATATGTTACTTAAATAGGTTCAAGTGGTTCTCTGGGAAACGATTATCGTTAGGAGTCAGGAGCTTTGCATATTTGATTATCAGACATGCATTTCCTGCTTGGTGTCTATTTTCTATGAAACCTCAGATGGATGGTAATAATAAATGTTTGTTCAGCAGCAGCTGGTCCCAGATTGTTATTCTGTCTTGAACATATTTTATTTATTCATCTTCATTTTTTTAACCTTTTTTGGTAGCCTTTCCTTTTCTCTAGGCATTACATGTGAAATAAAAATGTGTAGCACTTAATGCGTTCACTTTCACGTTTCTCTCGCTGAATTAAGTACAACTGTATTTATATAAAAGGCCTTATGATACCTGCTGTGCATCATTAAATAAGAACCTGAAGAACGAAGAAAAGGTCTTTCAACATTGCATAATGTTATGACAAATTTTCCAGTTTTTAAAATGTCTTTGTGGGGAGGTCTTTAATGTTGACTTAAGAGAATCAGCTGCTTTCAAAAGAATTAATCTAGTATTAGATTTGAAAGAATTTAGGGAAAGAATGAAAGAAGACCACATATCCATAAAGGCTACTATAGCATCAATACTCTTACCTTGTACTAAGTGAAATGAATTGTTTTAACTGGAGCATAGTGTTCTGTTTATGCTTATTTCAACCGCATTGCAAGCTTTATCTTATAATCACATTCTCCAGGTCAGTTTTAGATAGCATTTAGCAGCCAAAAACCTGGGAAGTCATTTATTCTAATGCCTGTGTGATTTATGGATTATTTTTTCCTAACTAGACTTATCTAATCTTAGTGTGAATGACACAATTGTTCAAATCCATTAGGAAATACCACCAAATAAACCAATAAGTTAAGACAACTTGCTCTAGACTTCTGACAGCGTGCCTTTTGAAGGCAGCATTAAATAGGAGGTAAGGCTATGGTCTTTGGTGGCAAATATCTAAATTCTGACCCCAACTCTCTAACGTATCAACTTTGAAACCTCGATGAAGATACTCAGTATTTCTAAGCCTCCGTTTTCTCAATTATGGAGGTAGAAAGCCTTCCCTTGAGTGTTGCCATGAGCATAAAGGGAAATATTGTTTGTGCATTAGCTTCCAATTGTTGCATAATAAATTACCACAAACTTGGTATCTTAACACGTATTTTGTCACCCCACAGTTCTGTAGGTCAGAAGATCAGGCAGGCTCAGTAGGGTGATCTGTTTAAGGTCTCATGAGGCTGAAATTAAGGTGTCATGTCTTGGCTGGCCTGTGCTCTCATCTGGAGGGTCTGGGGAGAATCTGTTTCCAGGCTTATTCAAGTTGTTACAGGAATTTGGATACATACAGTTGTAGGACTAGGGCCCTCATTTCCTTACTGGCCGTGAGCCGGGAAACATTCTCAACTTCTAAAGGACACCTTCATTCCCTGGCTTGTGCCCCGTTCATCTTGAAAGCCAGAAACAGCACAAAGAACCCTTCTTGTGTTCAACATCTCTCTGACCTCCCTTCTAGTTCTACCTGTTAGAGCTCATGTGATTATACTGAGTTCACCTGGGCATCCAGGCTACCATGGCTATTTTAAGGTCAACTCATCAGTAGCCTTCATCACATCTGCCAACTATATTATGCATGTAACATATTCATGAAGGTAACACCAGAGGGCAAAGTCATGGGAGCTAAAATTCTGTCTGTCACAGTTTGCAAAGTACTTAGCATACCCTGCTTGAAACAGAATGATTGCTGACTGTTGGCGTTTACAGCAGCAGTGAGAACAGCACATCCACCATGTGTGGGTCTATATATTCTAAATGAATATGCTACCCTGAAGTAAATTCCAAGGCACATTAGTTACTATGTTTGTATTCAAGGTGCCTTGTTATAATGTTGAATGATACCAGAGAATTTCAATGGCAGCTTTATTCACCTGAAACTGAGGAACTAAAATCAGAGAGGAGCTATTAACGCTTACACCTTTTCTGAAGTTTATAGGAGCTGGGAACTGAGCAGATTGATGATTAGACAGAATCCCGCTCACAGGGAAGGGAACCCGCATTCCTGAAGGGAGCCCTTAGGTTAGAAATCACTAGATAAAACATGACAGGAGACAATGGGAGGGTGACAGCAATTTTAGCTATATACAGCAAAGAAAGATAAGGGATTTCTGAAAGAGCATAATGTCTCCCTCAAGAGAAAAGGACATTCCAAGGAGACTAGTCGAAGAGCAGTGAAAAGGAAGCTTACTGAGTGGAAGTGTCTTACCAGAGTGAAAAGACATAAGGCAAACAGCAGTGTGTACATGAAATATGGATGGATTAATTGGCTGTTTTTGATGATTGCAATATTGAAACCATAACAGCACTTGGAAGAAAATTAAACAAGCACAAAAAAGTGAAGCTCGTAATATGGGAGCTACTGTTGATGCCCTGCCCTTATTTCTTCATCACTCCTCATTCACCTAAACCAAGATTTCTCAGCCTTGGTGCTGTTGACATTTTAAGCAATTTAAGTCTTCATTATGGGGCTGTCCTCTTCTACGTAGGGTGTTTCACAGAATTCCTAGCCTTATCCACCAGCCAGTAGTACTCTCCTTCTCCAAGTTATGACAACCAATAATGTCTGCAGACGTTGACAACTGAACCCTGGGGAACAAAACTGCCCCTGGTTGAGAACTCCTGCCTAGACCAGTGGCTCACACACTCGAGTGGCATGAGAGTCACTTGGAGGGCTTGGTAAAACACAGATTGCTGGGTCTCAGCTCCAGTGTTCCTGTTCAGCGTCTTGGGTGCTGCTTGAGAATTTGCATTCCTAGTAAGTGCTCAGGTGATGCTGATGCTCACAGCCCAGAACCACACTTGGAGAACCAATGCTGTAGAAACCAAAAGCTTCCTCCTACAAACACCTGTCACTCTCCCTGGGGGCTTCCTCTGACCACAGGGAATGCCCAGACCCTCCATAAGGCAGGCATTAAGGGCCAGAGAATCAATGACCTCAGGAGTAGCTGCAAGCAACTAGGGAGGGAAATTGGTGAATAAATACCTCAGGTCCCTCACTTTTAGGGGGACAAAACTAAGGCATGTTCTTCACAGTCTCACAGGGGTCCTGGTAGGATTAAGCCCCAGTGGCATATGGCAGAAATCTGTTCATTAACTAACCTCTACTGGCTTCTTCCCTTCACTGGCTCAGTTTCCTCCTCCTCTTCTGGTACTTTCTGGGACTACCTCCCAAATAAACTATATGACATCAAATACTTGCATTAGGGTTGTCTTCTAGAAGAACCTGAATTAAGGCTATATTATAACTATAATTTCTAGGTTTTATTTTTTAATGGCTATTACTTTTTCCCCTTTTAGCTCAGGGGTTCTCAACTGGGGGCAGATTTGCCCTTCTCTGCCAGAGGACGTCAGCAATATCTGGAGACACTGTTGGTTGTCACAAATGTGGATGGGAAGTGCCACTGGCATCTAGTGGGTAGATGGCCAGGGATGCTGCTGAACATACTACAATGCACAGAACAGTCCCAAATATTAGCAGGGCCAAGGATGAAAAACGAACTCTAAAGGATCTAAGGAAGATGCATTCCCAGCACTATGCACTTATCGTTTTTGGAATTACAGGCTTGAGGTTCAAGTTCAGGGACTGGTAAGATTCTGAAACTGTAGCCATTCATCTGCCTCAGAAATACTAATCACATTATTCTGTGGCATTTTTTCTTACCCTGTGAATTGGACTATTCCTAGATAAACTTCCAAAAGATCTCTGAACTCCTTAAAATATGTTTCCAAAAGTAAATGTTCAGTTTTCAATGGATAAAATTTTATGAAGGATGAAAATAATGCAGTTAATGTGTTAATAGTTACTTTTTTTTTTTTTTTTTTTTTTTTGCGGTACGCGGGCCTCTCACTGTTGTGGCCTCTCCCGTTGCGGAGCACAGGCTCCGGACACGCAGGCTCAGCAGCCATGGCTCATGGGCCCAGCCGCTCCACGGAATGTGGGATCTTCCTGGACCGGGGCACGAACCCGTGTCCCCTGCATTGGCAGGCGGACTCTCAACCACTGCGCCACCAGGGAAGCCCCGTTAATAGTTACTTTTGAAAGTCTTACCTTTCCTGTCTTTCTCTCATTTTCCTCTAAGGAAAAGTAACCAGCTGCTTCTTGTGTTTAAAGTACATTCCAGGTCAATGTATTATGCAACTATATATGTGCAGCAGAGTGTCCTATAAGATCTCCTATAAGGACAGTGATCACCAGGTTGTTTCTACAGAAATAGCAAACTAATTTCTGGCAGACGATTCCATTGCCATTGCACAGCTGGAAGTTGGTATATTTGGATAACTGTCTGCAAGTTTTCTCATCTGTTCATATTGTTACCATTCGAAGATGTTTCTGGGTATCTGACACATAGGGCTTTTTTTTTTGTCAGTGTAATCTTTTGAAATATTGAATGCTAATGAAAATGTTCAAACCAATCAATGCAAAAAATTTAACCTTGATAAAAGTGTAATAAAAGATAACTGAAGAAAGAAAAGAATTATTGCATAAATTCAAGTGCTTCTTTTTTAAATACAAAAGTTTGAGATAAGTAAATTAACTTGTGAGTTACTGAGTTTTAAAAAGAGAAAAAATAGCAGGACCAAAATTATTATTTTCAACTGTTATCAGTGTCTTAGTAATCTAGACAACTTTAGATTTAACTGATTTTTAATCCTATTTATCAGAAATCTGACATCAGTAATTCAAGGTCTAAAATTCAGTTTAGTATTTCTTTTGTGACATCACACAGCCTTTCACACAACCGTTAAATAATCAGCTACAAGTAATTCCGTTTGCAATAACTATTAGAAAAAAAACCTTCTTAATAACATTTGTTGCAGATTGAAAGAGAAGGTCATTCTATGTCACAGTACTTGATTCAGTCGACTTTTTGTTATAAAAATGTAGTCATAAGACAGCCACTATATTTAAAACCATAGATTATTTATGCTCCCCCATATGGAAGACAGTGTTTTACATTATAGCTTTTCTAAAGACTATATAGTGAAGTAATATGAGTGCATGAACAAGAGAGAGGAGTGGGGGAGGGAGGAAGAGAGAGATGATGGATGAGAGATGTGGTCTGAAGTGCCTGATTAGGAACAAAGATTTTAGGGAGTACATTTCTGCAAAATACCTTAAAAATACAAGTTTTACTCTGTGGAAGACGTTACTTTTTTCCTGCGTATATATGCATCAAAATGAAGTGATTATGTATCCAATATCACTCAGGAATTATGAAAAAGTAATATCAAATCAGGTCTTATTTAACAATTGAAGAGAATAAATGAAAACATCTTTTAAAACCTATATAATTTAGATGAATAGCTATTCCATATACACATTTTATTGTGATTTACTTTTTATTAACTAGAATAAAAAGATGTAATATCAAAAAATGAATTTCTGAAACTGTGACATAGAAGTGGAAAAAAAATTAGCATTCTCTGTGATGGGAAACAAACAAAAAAAATATTCCAACTTGGACGTGCCATTTCACTTTCTGTTTTTGTTTTATCCTGAAGAAGAGGGATACGTGTCCCAGGCTCTTTGGGCATGCTTTTCTCCAAGTCCACCCAAAATCAGAAAGATGATGACCATGTTTATAGCTTTAGACAACAGTAATGCAAGGCAGTTGCTCTGGGAGGGGCCATATCTAATTTGAGGATGCACAGTTGATGAATGGAACACAGCATGGAAATTTTGAAACACACAATAACCATTAAAAAAAATCTGAGTAAAAATGTATTTGGTATGATTCCTATGTCACTACATGAAGTCAGCTCATAGACTGGGGGCATAAATTAATATAATTTATCACCTCTTGAAGGCTGCTTTGGAAATCCGCATAGCTCTGTCTATCTAGAATAGACTAATCTAACTCCCGGCTCAGGGTCTCTTCCCTCCGCCGTCACGGAACTGCCCCGGAGCCCAAGGGGAGGGCGGCCTCACTGAGGCTGCCAGCTCTGGAGGGGCCCCGGCGGCCGAAGCCGCGACAGTCATGGGGATGGTGGGCTGGTTGTTTCAACAAGTAACTTAAAGACAAAATGGAAAAAGAAGGTTTGTGCCTGAGATCATGTTGATGTGAAACCAGGGATGGCCACCTTGTGCCAGTTCCCTGAAACCTGGACCTCGAAGGCCACCTTTATTCACACAAAGAAAGGATTCTTCCATTTGAAGGTTAACATGTCAGAGCCGTGTGGATGAAAGGCTCTTGGTGCTGCAGCCAGGAGACAGTGCTGTGCCTCTGAGGTGGGAGAGCCAACTTCAGGACACTGGTCCATAAGAGACCTCCCAGCTCCACATAATATCAAACGGCGAAAATCTCCCAGAGATCTCCATCTCAACACCAGCACCCAGCTTCACTCAATGACCAGCAAGCTACAGTGCTGAACATCCTATGCCAAACAACTAGCAAGACAGGAACACAACCCCACCCATTAGCAGAGAGGCTGCCTAAAATCATAATAAGTCCACAGACACCCCAAATCACACCACCAGACGTAGACCTGCCCACCAGAAAGACGAGATCCAGCCTCATCCACCAGAACACAGGCACTAGTCCCCTCCACCAGGAAGCCTACACAACCCACTGAACAAACTTTAGCCACTGGGGACAGACACCAAAAACAACGGGAACTACGAACCTGCAGCCTGCAAAAAGGAGACCCCAAACACAGTAAGATAAGCAAAATGAGAAGACAGAAAAACACACAGCAGATGAAGGAGCAAGATAAAAACCCACCAGACCTAACAAATGAAGAGGAAATCGGCAGTCTACCTGAAAAAGAATTCAGAATAATGATAGTAAAGATGATCCAAAATCTTGGAAATAGAATAGACAAAATGCAAGAAACATTTAACAAGGACCTAGAAGAACTAAAGATGACACAAACAACGATGAACAACACAATAAATGAAATGAAAAATACTCTAGATGGTATCAATCGCAGAATAACTGAGATAGAAGAACGGTAAGTAACCTGGAAGATAAAATAGTGGAAATAACTACTGCAGAGCAGAATAAAGAAAAAAGAATGAAAAGAACTGAGGACAGTCTCAGAGACCTCTGGGACAACATTAAACACACAAACATTCGAATTATAGGGGTTCCAGAAGAAGAAGAGAAAAAGAAAGGGACTGAGAAAATATTTGAAGAGATTATAGTTGAAAACATCCCTAATATGGGAAAGGAAATAGTTAATCAAGTACAGGAAGCACAGAGAGTCCCATATAGGATAAATCCAGGGAGAAACATGCCAAGACACATACTAATCAAACTGTCAAAAATTAAATACAAAGAAAACATATTAAAAGCAGCAAGGGAAAAACAACAAATAACACACAAGGGAATCCCCATAAGGTTAACAGCTGATCTGAAAGGGACTGGCAGGACATATTTAAAGTGATGAAGGAGAAAACCTGCAACCAAGATTACTCTACCCAGCAAGGATCTCATTCAGATTTGATGGAGAAATTAAAACCTTTACAGACAAGCAAAAGCTGAGAGAGTTCAGCACCACCAAACCAGCTCTACAACAACTGCTAAAGGAACTTCTCTAGGCAAGAAACACAAGAGAAGGAAAAGACCTACAATAACGAACCCAAAACAATTAAGAAAATGGGAATAGGAACATACATACCGATAATTACCTTAAATGTAAATGGACTAAATGCTCCCACCAAAAGACACAGATTGGCTGAACGGATACAAAAACAAGACCCATATATTTGCTGTCTACAAGAGACCCACTTCAGACCTAGAGACACATACAGACTGAAAGTAAGGGGATGGAAATAGAATAGACTAATCTAAACAAATGTAGATATTTGCCCCCTTTGAAAAACCATAAGCTTCAAGTGAAGGGTGGGAATTTAGTCTTTGGCAGGGAAAATCTGTTAGATCATGGGTGAGCTTTGTCTCAAAATAGTTATACCTACAGCAAGTCAACCAACCATTCAGAGAAAGAATATTACCACCTGGAAAATTATATGCTAAAATTTAACCTAAGGTTACCTTGTTAAACAGGCATGATCAGATTCTCTACTACTCACGGCTTATGCCAGCCCTTGGTAAAACATGCCAGGAGGTATGCCACTTCAGCAATCGTGCACTGAGTAATATTTGCTGCCTACGAAAGTAATTACACATTTGTAAGCATTCAGTATCTATTGGAAAACAGGGAGACACTGACTATATTTAAAGAAGTGGTTTGAACACTGTGAAAAAGGAGGCAAAGTGTTGCTATTGTTTTTAGTATTACTATTCATTAGAAGCTGC
This sequence comes from Phocoena sinus, assembly GCF_008692025.1. NCBI lineage: Eukaryota > Metazoa > Chordata > Mammalia > Artiodactyla > Phocoenidae > Phocoena > Phocoena sinus. The sequence goes on along the minus strand of NC_045773.1, from coordinate 15,962,975 downwards.
CCTGAGTGGATCAGGCTTGTATATGAGGCAAAGGTCCAGCTAAACAATGCTTGACTGATCTTGTGACGACACATTCAATAAAGTGAAAATCCAGTATGGAGATGTGAACACAATGCTTGTCCACTCCTACCTAATCTGCAAATTAGATGTGGTTATGGTTGACTTTCTTGGGTGTAGACTATATTTAATGTGGCAGAAGCCATTGTTGAAATGTGTCCAGATTAGTTGCTAAGGATTATTTCGAATTTCTTCCTTTGAGGGTTCAGTGAGAGAAAAGATGAAGGATAAATAAGAGACTGGGTGGGGCTGGGGCAGGGCATAAATTGAGGTGCTACAAAGTCAATGGAGATGAATGGAAAAACTGCAATATGTTCTGAATTAGTCATTTCCTTCAGTCATTATAGGAGTCAATTAGGTCAGCCTCTTCAATTTCTAACAGTGTTGTTTCTATTTAAAGGGAATCCAGATGCATCAGAGTGAATGGGACTATCTAACAAGTTGGCTAAAATGGGATCTAATAGAACTATTTTTATACTGTACAGGAGAAAAAGTAATTTTCCCTCTACCATTCTGAGATCCCTGTAACAGAAAGAGAAATTAACAAAAAACAAACAAAAAAGCCATTAACCCCTGCAGCACACATCCCATGGGAGAAACTGAAACCCAGATTAACTCAAAATGGTGCTTAAAATTGCAGTTTATATAGCATCTTCAACAAAGAACAATAAATTTGTAAAGAAATGACAAGACAAAGGAAAGCAGTTTTAGGCCTCCAAGGGTGGCAACCTTTGGGCAAAAATATGGGAGGAAACTAATGGAGTAATGTTTGTCTGCAGATTCCTCCGGTGCTATCTCTGGGCTAGTAAGAATGTCTTCTTTTCTCCTGGTACAGGGAGGGTGCCTTTCCCAGATAATATATGGGAATATTATTTCCTGATTTTAGGAAGAAAAATGAGGGTCAGAGTGAACTTCCTGAACCTGCTGTTTCAAAAGTGCTTTTAATTCAAAATAATCAGTGTTCCAAAGTAGCATATTTTGGGGTGACACATTCTGATTTCCTTCAGTACCTTACCTCATCTATATTAAAAAAATAATACAAATAGCCATGGCTTTTTCAGATGTGAAAATTCAGAGAATTACAAAGCATTCTGGTGCTTTACCTTTATGTCTTACACTTTACTAGTTTTAGGTTGAAATAAAAGTAAATTTTTTGACACATTGAGCCAAATTTTTCATGCTGTTGTTCAGTGAGTGGAACAAGAGGACTGAGATAAAAATGTAACATGTTCTTTTTAAATGTAAAGCATGAGACACATTTTCAATGTGAAATATAAAACCAACCCTTTTGGCTAGCAGATATCACGCAGCTTCATTTTTATTTCAGTCCTTTGGCTACAAACAAACAAACAAAAAGCCAAATAATTTTATTTCTTTTTTGATTCCCCGATTGAAGGGAAAAAGGAGATGAGGGTATTAGAAGCAGTATTTGGACCGAGTTTTTTGTTTGTTTTTTCTTATGAAAAGACTGCAACACATTCTGGATAATGAAGTGAATAAGGTTGGAATACAAAATGGAAAGTATTTTTCAATCATACAATTCTCTTTCAAAACCAAGACAAGCCTATGTGGGATACTGAGATCTCAGCCTGTGTAATCAGAAGCCATTAGAACTGAATGAAACTGATTTGAAGAGATGAGAATGTTGTTATTGCCACCTAGGCTTGTGTTTTTTGCTCCTGCCTTATAACTACCCTTAATACTGTTTGCTCAGTTGTAAAACAAAGCCTGAGACAAAAATTAAAGAAGCAAAACAAAAAGCCACAAGAGTCAAACCTGTTACTGGTTGTAATGCAGATCAAGCAATTGTTTAGATAAATCCCAAATGATAAATAACATTTCACTGGACAGCTTTTCTTGGAAAAAGTCCTCATTGATTTATGTTTTAGTATGCTAATCCAGTTCTGAAAAATCCAGGGCATAAACCTTTTGTTGAACTGAAAGAAAGTTAACTGCTGTTTTAATTTTAAAGGTAATTGCAAAGGTTAGTGGTACGCTTTAGGAACATAACATGCACAATTACAGCAGGCATGACTGGCCAGAGTGGGTTACATTGTACACGTAATTAGTCTAGACACATGGTGGAGCCATGTGTGAGGGCAATCTGGCTGATTTTGCTAGCACTTTCTTCACTTCTTGCATACTCATTTTTAAGAAAGTATTTGCCTTTGTTTTTTTATAGTAAAGCAGTTTTCGTAATAATATTGGGTAAATAAATAGGTATCTTCCAAAGCCATATGTTATCATAAGTAACCTAAGTCATTGTTGATTTATTTTCCTATAATAAGAAATTTAATAGTTGGGATTGTATGTAGTTGCTATAGTAACTACACAAGTCTATCTCTTGAAGGGGAAGCATGCAATTAATTCGTTTTTTAAACTATTATATTTTATAATGAGAACATCCATGAAGTGCAGTAACAGAGATCTGTAGGCCTAATTATTTAACCTTTTTATTGTAACCCTCTAAATAATCCTTTCTGATTAAAAATGTTAATTAGCAGAACTATTTTGAACTTGAGGAAAAATAAGTGGATCTTCTGTTAAATAAAACTTCTAAAATATTCAGAGTCCTTTGTATTATTTTACATTTTATGGAGTTCATTAACGTTCTCCCCAAACAAATTTTTTAATTTATTAGTCTTTTATTACTTCACATAATGCTTTTAGTTAAAGTAAAAATATCATTCAACTTAAGGTGGAAAATGTACCATTGCTTCAGAGTATATTAACATATTTTTATATCATGTATCATTTGGCTTACATTTTCATGGGCACATGTCTCTGTTTCTGTGTACATATACAGAGTTCTCTCACAAATACCCCTTGCTGGAGTCTTTATAATCTAATGGTAAGTAGTTCTCTAATGTTTTTGATAATCTGATATAAACCTCTACTTCTAAGCCAGGGTTGTAAACGTAAATGGCTATAGGAGCTAGCCTGGCAAGAAAAGCAAGTGAAGAGGACCAGGCGAAAAACAGTAAGGAGGAGTGAGGATGGGAAGTCACATACCCACGAGAAAGACAGCAGCTCCTCCTCAAACCCTGGTGAGTACTGATGTGTGGAATGTGTACCAGTGTTTTCCCAGTTTTTAAAGAGAAGCCAGAATCTGAGTGTTGCGAAATCTGTTTGCATATAAATACAGGAAACAAAAGGCATTTAATTTTTGAAAAATGTCCCATGAAGAGTCATGAACATCTGCAGTGTTAATCTGGATCATCAGCTGTCATTTTGCATACTCTATTTCCCTCCAGGGGCAACTCCAGCCTTGGGAACACAAAACCTTGAACTGGTGATATCTGTTGAGCCACTGGAAATTACCAGAATTTACATTCTTAGCTTATAGATGCAAAAATCATCATTGATTGCTTGAAATTCACATCATAAATCAGAAGCAGTCTTAAAAGAATGGATTCCCTCTTGCTATTATAAAGTGAAATATGATATTGGATCTGATCATTAAAATTCTATGTTGAGATGAATGAAGGCCTCTGGGGAGGGGCAGAAATATGAGGAACAGTAAGATGGTTTGGGTTTGTGCTACTGGGGCAGACATTTGAGCAATGCAAAGGGACTTTGATGAGTGGAGCTGTGTAGAGTGACTGGGCAGAGAGTGATTGTGGGGGAGAAAGAAGAGAAGGTGATGATGTCACTGGAGGAGGAATATTGAGAGGGCAGTTGATTGGGGAAGACAAGGAATTCTGGTATTACTAGTTCAGGTTAACTTCCTCCTAGTCTTCTAATATCACCTTCCATAAAATCCAGATTATACTTCAGTGCTTTCAGAGGTGGGTATAGGTTGGTAACTGTTTGCCTAATTAATCTTGTAGTTGCTTGATAGTAGAACATCCTGAAATTAGCCTCACGGAAAAAACAGGTTACCTGAGAATGCCCAATTATGCCAGAGTTGCCTTGAGTTCTATATCATGCTATTTTATTAAATAAGACACTACTGAGAAAGGAATAGTTTTGAAACGGTAAGTAACAGAGATATAAGGCTAGAGACTACTGTAGCAGCTGAGTATATGGGGAAGGAAGGAAGGAAAATTGAACAAAGAGGGTGGAAGGAGTCTCACCATATGGCAGGATTTTAAGAGTCACTGTACCAGCCCTGGATGGAGGTAACATCTGCCACTACTTTTTTTTTTGCTTCCATCTATTATGGTTTTCTTAAACCATGTTCCTCTCAGACTGATACTTGAGTTCATAATATATATCCCAACCTCTGAGGATGAAAGTTCATACATGAGTAAATACAGTAATATGCAGGACTCCAACAAGATAAAATGTGATTGGCAATGAAGTGGGGTGAATTAAGTCCTAGGATAGCGTTTCACTAAATTTGTTAAGGTCAAGAGTAAAGACTTTGGTGAGAGGGGGATCAAGATGGTGGAGTAAGAGGATGTGGAGCTCACCTCCCCCAACCAGCACATCAAAAATACATCTAGATGTGGAACAATTCTCATGGAAAACTAACTGGAAACTGGCAGAATTCCTGTACAACCAAGGCTGCAAGAAAGATAGCCACATAACTGGGTAGGATGGGAAAAAAAGCATCAGGTCTGGACCTGTGCCCCTGGGAGGTGTCTAAAAGGAAAAAGAAAGAACACATGAGCAGAGACTCACCCTGGGGAGTGAGTGGGTTGAGCCACAGACTGGGCATCCCAATCCTGGGGTCCTACACAGAGGAGACAAGCCCCTTTGGATACCGGGAGAACCACTGGAACAGAAAGAGGGGCTGGAGAATCCTAGACTCCACTTGCCAGGAGCATGCAGGTGCTGGCTTGTCAACAAACAGGATGGAGAGAGTTCTGTACTACCGGCTGCTGCCTCTCCACACTGGGGCAAACTGGGTGAACACGCTGGCTCCACTCACTCCACATCAGGGCTTGGTGTGGGATCTAGGGCAGCCAGGTCCTAGGAAAAGACTTGATGTAGCAACACATAGGCAACAAGGGGGGCCTGGGGTGTGGTCCGGGTGGGGAGGCAGCAGCGATTGCTGGCACATATGCAAACAGCACCACAGAGGCAGCCCAGACCCCTAGTGGCAGCACAGTCGCTTGAGCCCCCATGACCAACAGGCCACAACCCCCACACTCAGCCCAGCAAACACTCCAACCCTGCCCACTCCACGCCACAACCCTGCACTAAATCTGGGATGACCACAACAGGGGAAAAGACACAACATTGTTCTGCATCTGAGTGGAGCCACAGATGCCTACACAGGCAGTACATCAGAACGCTGGGAGCAGGGAGCCTCACTTCCTTCAGCACTCCCCTGCAAAGGCCCTGGTGCGGGGAGAAGGAAAAACACACACGTAAAGGGAACAGAGCCTGCTCAAGCCCGACCCTCAGGGCTTCTGCTCCAGCAAATGGGGATCAGACCCTGCCTCTAACAGGGTGGAGATAGCCATGGAGCAGAGAGGAGGTCCTGCCTCACACCCTGAGCAGGCTTTATCTGCTCCAACACAGACCACACCCCTGTCAAGGTGATAGTGGCCAGCACACCCTGTGGAAAGGTGTGGCTGGCATCCACATCAGATCCAACCCTTGTACCAAAGATATTGGGCACATGCAGTCTACCCTGGGATGCTCCCAATAAAATATAAAACACCTCTTCAAGACCAAAATAGATAACTGTTTCACCTAACTTCATAGAGACAGAGAAAGTCAGATGAAATGAAAAGGCAGAGGAACTGCTCCCAATTGAAAGAACAAGAGGTAAACCTGAAAAAAATAATGAAAGAGATAATTAGTCTACCAGACCCTGAATTTAAAAAAAAAAGTGATAATAAGAATGCTAACTGAATTAAGAAAGAACATTGATATAAACACAGATCATTTTAACAACAAACTAGAAACTATGAAGATGGCCCAATCAAAAATAGATAATTCAATTTCTGACATAAAAGGTGATCTAAAAGCAATGAGTAGCCAACTAAACAACACAGAACACATAAGTGATCTGGAGGATAGAATAATGGAAGTCACTTGATCAGAATAGCAGGCAGAAAGAAAAATGAAAAAGGAAACAAACCTAAAGAAACATACTAGATCTGGGGGATAATAGAAAATGTACCAACCTATGTGTAATAGGGGTTCCAGAAGGAGAGAAAGAGAGAAGGGGATCAAAATTATGTATGAAGAATTATGACTGAAAACTTCCCAAAACTAAACCTGTAAACAGATATCCAGGTACAAGAAGCAATCCTAAACCTATCCTAAAAGGAATGTTGAGGGTCTTCTCTAAATGAAAACAAAGGAAGAATCTATAGGAAAGGGAAAAATTCCAACTGGAAAGGCAAATATATAATGAGGATTGAAGATCACTTAAATAAGCTCATATGCATATTAAAAAACAAAACAAAAATAAAGTAAAAGGTAAAAGCAGCAGTAACTACAACAGTAAAGGGATAAGCATGAAGGTGTAAAATATGATGTGAAAAACACAAAATGCGGGGTAGGGGAGTAAAAAATGGGGATCATTTAGAAGGTGTGTGAACTTAAATGAATACCAGTTTAAATCAAGTAGATATAATTATGGGCCAAAATATATGAACCCCACAGTAATTACAACACAAAAACCTACAATAGATGCACAAAAACCAAAAAGAAAGGAACTCAAGCATACTACAAAGGAAAATCATCAGACCACAAAGGGAAAAACAAAAAGAAGAAATGAACAAAGAAGAACTACAAAAACAACTGGAAAAAACAAGGAATAAAATGGCAGTAAGTACACATCTATCAACAATTTTAAATGTCAGTGGATTAAATGCTCTGATCAAAAAACATAGGGTAGCTGTTTGGATAAGAAAAAAAAAGACCCTTCAATACGCTGTCTACAAGAGACTCACTTCAGGGTGGAAGACACACAGACTGAAAGTGAGGGGACAGAAAAAGGTATTTTGTGCAAACAGAAGTGACAAGGAAGAATAGGTAGCAATACTCTTATCAGATAAAACAGTCTTTAAAACAAAACCTTTATAACAGAAGACAAAGCATGGCATCTTATAATGATAAAGGGATAAATACAAGGAAAGAGCTATGGAAATCAAAACAGTGTGGTATTTGGGGAGGGGGGAAGAAAACAAAACAGACAAACATCATCAATGGAACAGAAAAGAGAGCCCAGAAGTAAACCCTTACACCTACAGGCAATCAATCTATGACAAAGTAGGCAAGAATATACAATGGAGAAGAAACACTCTCTTCAACAAATGGTGCTGGGAAAAATTGACAGACACATGTAAAGCGATGAAATTAGAACATTCCCTCAAACCAGATACAAAAATAAACTCAAAATGGTTTAATTACCTAAATGTCAGACATGAAACCATAAAACCCCTAGAAGACAACATAGGTGAAACACTCTGACATAAATTGTAACAATATTTTCTTGGATTAGGTTCCCAAGGCAAAATATATAAAAGCAAAAATAAACAAATGGGACCTAATTAACCTTAAAAGCTTTTTGCACAGCAAAGGAAACAGTTAGCAAAGCAGAAAGACAACCTACAGGACAGGAGAAAATATTTGCAACTAATGTGACCGACAAGGGGTTAATATCCAAAATATACAAACAGCTCATATAACTCAATACCAAAAACCCCCACAATTCAATAAAAAAGACTTGAATAGACATTTTTTTCAAGAAGACATACAGGTGGCTAACAAGCACATGAAAAGATGCTAAACACTGATAATTATTAGAGAAATGCTAATCAAAACCACAATGAAGTATCACCTCACAACTGTCAAAATAGCTGTTATCAAAAAGAACACAAATAACAAATGTTGGTGAGGATGTGGAGAAAAGGGATCCCTCATACGCTGTTGGTGGGAATGTAAATTGGTGCAGCTACTATGGAAAACACTATGGAGGTTCCTTAAAAAGTAAAAATAGAACTACCATATGATCCAGCAATTATACTCCTGGCTATATATCTGGAAAACATGAAAACACTGATTCAAAAAGGTACATGCACCCCGATGTTCACAGCAGCACTATTTACAACTGCCTAGACATGGAAGCAACCCATGTGCCCATCAACAGATGATTGAATTAAGAAGATGTGGTATTGGGAGTATTGGGAGCCCTAACCAGAGCAGTTAGGCAGGAAAAAGAAGTAAAATGCATCCAAATTGGAAAGGAAAAGTAAAACTGGCACTATTTGTGGATAACAAGATCTTATATATAGAAAACCCTAAAGAGTCTGCTAGGAAACTGTAAAAAATAATAAATCCATTCAGTAAAGCTTCAGGGTACAAAATCAATATACAAACGTCTATTGCATGTTTATACCCTAACAACTAACTATCAGAAAGGGAAATTAAGGAAACAATCTTATTTACAATTGCATGAAAAAGAATGCAATAGCTAGGAATAAATTTAACCAAGAAGGTGAAAGACCTGTACAATGAAAACTAAGACAATGATGAAAGAAACTGAAGATGACACAAAGTAATGGAAAGACATTCCATGCTTATGGATTGCAAGAATTAATATTGTTAAGATGCTCATACTACAGGAAACAATCTACAAACTCAATGCAATCCCTATCTAAAAAATGGCATTTTTACAGAACTAGAACAAATAATCCTAAAATTTGTTTGGAACCACAAAAGATCCCGAATAGTCACGGCAACTTTGAGAAAGAAGAACAAAGCAGGAGGTATCATGGCCCTGATTTCAAACTATATTATAAAGCTATACTAATCAAAACAGTATGGTATTGGCATAAAAACAGACACACAGATTAATGGAACTGAATAGAGAGCCCATAATTACACCCACACATATATGGTCAATTAATTTACAACAAAGCATCCAAGAATATACAATGTGGAAAATAGTCTCTATAATAAATGGTGTTGAGAAAACTGGACAGATGCATGCAAAAAAATGAGACTAGACCACTATCTTACACCATAAGCAACACTGAACTCAAAATGGATTAAAAGCTTAAATGTAAGACCTGAAACCATAAGAGTTCTAGAGGAAAACCTAGGTGGTAGGCTCCTTGACATCAGTTTTCTTTTTTTTTGTTTCGCGGTATGTGGGCCTCTCACCTGCTGTGGAGCACAGGCTCCAGACGCGCAAGCCCAGTGGCCATGGCTCACGGGCCCAGCCACTCCGCAGCATGTGGGATCTTCCCGGACCGGGGCACGAACCCGTGTCCCCTGCATCGGCAGGCGGACTCTCAACCACCACGCCCCTTGACATCACTTTTGGTGTGGAATTCATGTATGTGACCTCAAAAGCAAAGGCAACAAAAGCAAAAATAAACAAGTGGGACTACATCAAACTAAAAAGCTTCATCAACAAAAGTGTAACCTACTGAATGGGAAAAAATATTTGCATACCATGTACCAAATAAGGCGTTAGTACTCAAAATATTTAAACTCAATAGCAAAAAATCCAAATAAGCTGATTATAAAATGGGCACAGGAACTAAACAGACATTTTTCCACAGAAGAAACACAGTTGGTCAATGGGCACATGAAACTACATTCAACATCAGTAATTTTCAAAGAAATGCAAATCAAAACCACAATGAGATATCACCTCCCAACTGTTAATATGACTGTTATCAAAAAGACAAGAAATAAGCGTTGGAGACAATGTGGAGAAAAGGTGTGAATGTACACTGGCACATCCATTATGTAAAACAGTATGGACAGGCCTCAAAAAATTAAAAATAGAATTACCGTATGATCCATCTATTCTGCTTCTGGGTATTCATCTGAAGAAAAAAACACTAATTACAAAAGATATATGCACCTTTATGTTATTGCAGCATTATTTACAATAACTAGGATATGGAAACAACATATCTTGAGTGTCAATCGATGGATGAATGGATAAAGATTTGATATATACCCATATACAATGAAATGCTACTCAGCCATAAAAAAGAAAAGAATGCAATCATGCCATTTGTGACAACATGGATGGCTCTTAAGGGCACTATGCTAAGTGAACTAAATCAGACAATTGCCATATAATTTCACTTATATGTGGAATTTAAAAAACAAAACAAATGAACAAACAGAACAAAATTTATAGATACAGAGAACAGATTGGTGTTTATGAGAGAAGTGGGTAAGGGGTGGGTAAATGGCTGAAGGGATCAACTGTATGGTGATGGATAATAATTAGACTTACTGTGCTGACTACTTTGTAGTGTACACAGAGATCAAATTATTATTTGTACACCTGAAACAATGTTAATCAAAAACAGACATGTAATTCACTGCACTTAACATCCCAATTTTAAAAAATGCTGAAGAAGATAAGCTTGGATGAAAATATATAAATTATAGATGAAATATTAGCCCAAAGTTAGGGATATAATATATAAGATATATTTTTCTGGGAGGCAATTTTCCTTCACTTAAAAAAAAATGTAACAAACTAAACATTTTTCTTCTAAGTAGACACACTTTCTGTTTGTATATATTTTAAATGAAATTATGATCTATTCAAGAATGATGACAAAATGGCTTTGACAGCTGAAAGGAATAAGACAAGTTTAACTGAGAAAAGTCAGCCCCCACTCAGTGACACAGGAAGAGAAGAGAGTGCGGGGGTCACCTCGAGCTTAGCACCCTTCACCATGTGGAAACCTGAATTCCTTTTTATTTTAAATTCTCCTTTCAACTTTAGGATGAAACTTCCAAATAACTCCATTTACTTATCAATCATTTGTGGGCTTCTTTTTATCCATCTGTGTACTCACATGTTATTTGAGTCTCTGTGCTAGATGTCATTCTCATATTAGGAGCTTTCCCATACTTGAGAGAGAATCCAGAGAACAAAGTGATGCCCTTTTTCTACCAGATGACCCATATTAATAGACATTCTGAAAGGAGAGCATGACAGAAATCGCTGGTTTAAATGAATGATACCCTGTCTTAAACACAAAGACGTTCAGCTACTTCTATATGAATTCAATAAACCTCAATTACTACACACTTGAAAAATTTCAAGTTGTTAATCCTATGGAACAAATATTTTCAGACTTTCTACCCCTTTAAAGTCTTCTACAATGAAAATTCTGATAGCTATTTGTCAGAAATCGGTGAAAAAGTGGCAGTGTTAGCATGATTGTTCTTTCTTTGTAACACTATTTCGAAAGTTGTTCATTCATGCATTCATTCAACTAGCAGTGTTTGAGAACTCAACCTATGCTTGGCGTTGTACTAGACACTAGTTATGGGTACAAAGATTAGTAGGCTAGAGTGTATGTCCCCAAGTAACTCAAAATTTAGTTTGTTACAAAGAAATATTCACGGTGTTTCTTATATGATGCTTTAGGCTACAAGAAACAAAATCTCTGCACTTCTGCACAGTAGAAGTTGGAAAATCCAGTAGCTTAAAGGTGAGAGCAATGCTTAAGCGTTGTTTTTCTTCCCACCTTTTCTCTCAGCCATACTTAGTGAGCTGTCTTTACTCACAGGCTTTACATTCATAGCATCAATGTGGTTGCAGCACCTCCAAGCATAACATCCTCACAAAATAGCATCCACAATCCAGAAGGGAGAGGGAGAATGATGAGTCGTAACTATCTTACATTCTTTTTAAAAAGTAAATAAAAATTGTTCACACATCTCTCAGCAGACATCCCCCATTTTTCATTGATCAGAATTGTATCCTTTGACCATTTCCAAACTCATCATTAACAAGGGTGACAGAAATACTAACTGGTTTTCAGGATTCAAAATTTCAACACTCAAAATTCACCTTATGAGTTTGCTGTGGGGTTGGGGAGGGACTTAACATCAACTGAAGCACACGACTACCTGATTTTTGAACAAGTATTAACAAAAAAGAAGGGTATGCAATGTGTTTGCATGGGCAGCCAGAAGTCTAGTACATGGAGATAATTGTAATCCAAGATGATTAGTGCTTTAGTAAATGTATGTACAAGATCCTCTGAAATTCTGCAGAATAATATGAGGATGCAAAACCTTAAAAAAATTTTTTTGGTCAGTTGATTAGTACTGACGACAAGTGCAATAACAATTCACAGAAGGCTGAACAAATCTAAAATCCTAGCCAGTTTTTATCAAAACATCATTCCTTTGTTAACAAAAACCTCAATTCCAGTGGAGTGGAAAGAACATTAGAAAAAGAAAAAAGAAGAAACAGATTTTCTAACTCAGCTCTATTTCTGAGTCTGTATCAGTGGTTAATGTCACTTAACTATCTTTAAAGTCTGGATAAAAATTCTTACCTCCTGAGTGGATTATAAATAAGTGTATAAAAGCAATTTGTGAACTGTAATTTGTGAGCACAAATTTTCTTTGTACATATGATATTAACATGAATAGATCACATCTTTCCCTATGTCCATTTTTCCATCTTTCTCTCTGCCCAGCATATTCAGTCAATATCAAGGTGACGCCACACCTGTTTTTACAATATCCTCTTGTTAGTTAATGCCATGTAATGAATTCACAAAGCTGCCCGCAGTCAATTCCATCATAATTTTCAGAAAATCAAAACTGTTAAGAGGGAATAAAATCAAAGTATCTTTTCAGCCAGAGAAAACTACTGCATCTAAATGGTATATTAACAGCTCCGTGTTCCACAGACAGGAACATGATTCTCTGCTGCATTACAGTGCCTTTAAAGAAAATAAGAAAGCACTCTGTAGGTAATTAGATACTTGTCCTTGCCTTGCCCTGTGCATTCTTGAAGTTTGGGTAAATTTTTTTTAAAGCAGTTACTAACTTTAATGCTAAGACAATAAATACTGGTCAAAGAAACACTTAATGAAGAGCCCTCCAGGCCCTATGTTATGCTTTCAATTATCCAAATCCTTAGAATGCATTTTATTTACATTTCTCTTTTTTCTAAGGAGCCAGAGTTGTCTGTTGAGACAGATTCACTTCTTCGATGAATCTGATAGGTTTTATTAAAAAGACCAGGGATTTACACACGTGAACTGGATGTCTATAGTAATTGTGTAAAAACAACATCATAAATTCATCCACAACATATTAAGGTTCAAATCCCATTCTTTTCCTTTTTCAATTGAGGTATAACCAATATACAACATTCTATTAGTTTCAGGGACACAGGATACTACTTGGTATTTGTGTATACAGTTGACCCTCGAACAATGTGGAGGTGGGAGCGCAGGCCCCTGTGCAGTCAACACAGCGTTGTAGTCGGCCCTCTATTAGTTCCACATCCTTGAATTCAAACAGCCATGGATTCTGTAGTAGTATAGCACTTATTTTAAAAATCTGAGAAGTGGACCTGTGCAGTTCAAACCTGTGTTGTCCAAGGGTCCACTGTATTGCAAAATGATCACCCCAAGTCTAGGTAACATCCATCAACACACATAGTTTTTTTGTGTGTGATGAGAACTGTTAAGATTTATTCTGTTAGTATTCTCTTTAATACTAATACTTTATAGTATTATTAACTACAGTTGTCATGCTGTATATTACATCCCCATGACTTATTTATTTTATAACTGGAAGTGTATACCTTTTGACTTCCTTCACCCATTTCACCTAACCCCCATCTCCCACCTTTGGCAACTACCGATCTGTGCTCTGTATCTATGAGCTTATTTTTATTTTTTATTTTTAGACTCCACACAAAAGTGAAATCATACAGCATTTGTCTTTCTCTGTCTGATTTATTTCAGTTAGTATAATGCCCTCAAGATCCATCCATGTTGTCTCAAATGGCAAGATTTCCTTCTTTTTTTTTTTTTTTTTTCCGGCCATGCTACGCATCTTGCAGGATCTTAGTTACCCAACCAGGGATTGAACCCAGGCCCTGGCACTGAAAGCACCAAGTCCTAGGCACTGGACCACCAGGGAATTCCCAAGATTTCCTTCTTCTTATGGCTGCATACTATTCCATTGTGTATATATACCACATCTTCTTTATATATTCATCTACCCATGGATACTTAGGCTGTTACCATATCTTTGCTATTGTAAATAATGCTGCAGTGCACATGGGGTTAAAGTTAGTGTTTTCAATTTCTGCAATAAAATACCCAAAAGTGAAATTGCTGGAGCATATGGTAGTTCTATTTTTAATGTTTTGAGGAAATTCCATACTGTTTTCCACAGTGGCTGCACCAACTTACAGTCCCACCAACAATGCACAAGGGTTTCATTCTCTCCACATCCTTGCCAACAGTCTGTATTTTCTGACTTTGTGATAATAACCATTCTAACAGATGTTTGGTGATATCTCACTGCTATCTCGATTCGTTTTTCCCTGATGATTACTGATGTTGAACATCTTTTCCTGCACCTATTGGGCATCTGTATGTCTTCTTTGGAATAAATGGCTATTCAGATCCTCGATCTACTTTTAAACAGGGTTATTTGTTTTTTTTCTATGGAGGTATAGAGTTCTTTATATATTTTGGTTATTAACCCCTTATTGGATAAATGATTTACATATATTTTCTCTCATTCAGTAGGTTGGCTTTTCATTTTGATGATTTTTCTCTTTTTTTGCTGTGCAAAACCTTTTTAGTTTTATGTAGTTCCACTTGTTTATTTTTGTTTTTGCTGCCTTTGCTTTTGGTATCAAATTCAGAAAATCATTGCCAAGGCTATGTCAAGGAGCTTATGACCTCTGTTTTATTCCAGGACTTCTATGATTTCAGTTTTACATTCAACTCTTTAATCCATTTTGAGTTTATTCAAATCTCATTCTTATTTGAAAATGAATTTTTATAAATCCTAGACCCAATAGCTTTTTTGAGGTGCCTAAGAACTGGTAAGAAAAAGAGAGGAGCCTGAATTTATTGGCTCATGTTTTAAAAATATCATAGTATATTGGTTTCAGGCATGGTTGTATACATTTAAATGACAGTATTAGAAATTTTTGTTTCATTCTCTGCACCCTCCTTTCCCTTGTGTTGCCTTCACTCATAGGCAGCCTACTTTCATGTGGTAATCCTCAGCACTTCCAGGCATACATCTTCCTAGCTTTAACACCAGAAAATCTTCTTTTCTTGACACTATCAACGAAGATCCCTAGGTAGAGACTGGCAGTGAATGGCCAGGTCTGATTCACTCACTTCTAGAGCTTGCTGTGGCTTCAACCCCAAACTAATCACAGGAGTTGAAAGTGGAGATTGAGGATTTCCTCAAAGTAATGCAGATTCTGTTATGAAGGAAGGTGCATAGATTCTGGGAAGTCCCTAAACAGATTTAGACCAGTGTACCAGATACCACTTGTATATGTCACTACCAATTACTTCACCACTTTTGTGGTGACCAGTTCCCAACTTCGACAAGGGGCAACCAAAGAGAACCTCTGCTCTCACACTTATTCCATGTTCTTGAAATAAGCTCCTCAGCACTCAACCTGGAGATGCAAAGAACTTAACCCTCCTTAGGTTACTCTTGATCAGTGAGGTGCAGGAGTTAATAGATAATGTTTTTTATCCCCCAGCATTCTGCATGACTTAGTATAAGTCACCCTCAGTTCTGGATTCTTATATTGGCCTTGCCTCCTGTTTCTGAATCATTTCTGTTACCTGAATCATTCTCCCTGCAAATTACCTTAGCACCTGCTTTGGAGAATCCCAGCCTATGAATGGTACCAGAATTGGCCCTAGAAAGAAGAACTTTTAAATGGATTTGGGGACTGGATCACTCGCTGGGCAGACGGCAAGTGTGGTTGTGAGAAGTGAGGGAGTTACTCCTGGCCTGTGCCAGTACACTGGTTACTAAGATACTCTTGCCTGGATTGGGAAGAGGTGAGAGAAGAAGCAGCAGCATTAAGTTCTGAAGTAGCTGTGACAATTAAATGATGTGAAGGCAAAAATAATTGTATGAACTGTGTAAGAATTTTGGAAATCTTGAAAAAAATGATAGCCTAACATCATGATTCAATAAATATCTCCACCCAATGCTAGAAGAAAATGCCCACAAATGAAATATATGTCTTTGGTATTTTTCTTTTTATTTTGCTTGTATGTTTTTATTGTAAAATAAATATACACACACACACATAGACAGCATTAAAATGCATATATCAGGTATAAGAATAGCTATATAGTGAATGATTTTAGTGTAACAGAATATTAACAGCTCCCTAAAAGCCCCGATTACATATATAATACTATGTGCTATCACCTTTTAAGCCGCCCTCTCCCTTCTTAAACTACTACTCTGACTTCTGTGAAAATAATTTTATTTTTAGTTGTATCAATCATGATGCTTTCCTAAAGAGTGAAATTAATTTTGTTTCTGAACTTTATAGAATATATATTTATATATTCTATATAAGTATACTTATATAAACTTATACAAGTATTTATTTTTTCTTTTGAGCAACATGATGTTTCTTGAGATTTATCCAGTGCTCATTGATATTCTTCCAGCAGATCTGTATGAGTCATTAATATCTGGCATGTTTCCCATCTGTTCAAAACCAATGTCATATCAATTATTAAATATTTGCAATATAATTCCTGGACTTGATTTATCCATGAAGTTTTGTGTAGCTGTTGCTCATTTATTTTCAGTGCTACATAGTTTTCTTTCATATGAGTATGCCATAATTTTATGTTCCCTCTACTGTCATGGACATTTGGGTTATTCTTGTCTGGTATTATCATGCACAATGTTGCTACTGACCTTCTTACCTGATCCTGGTACAAATGTACAGGTGTACTTCCAGAGTGTATACCTAGCACTGTGTCTTAGGATATACATATATATATATAAAATCAACTTTAATGGTTAATGTTATTTTTTAAAGTACAACTTATTTGTATAATGTAATGTTGTACAAACAATATATGAGTTATCAGATGTTTCATGTGTTCACAAACACTCGCTGCTTTCACTTTAATTTTTTGCCCACTTGATAGTGTATATTGATAGCACATTGCAATTGTAATATTTATTTTCTAATTTGCTAAGGAGGTGAGCAGAGATTAATTGGCTTATTACCCATTTGGATTTCATCCTTATGAAATGCCTTTTCAATTTTTTGTCAGTTCTTTTTCTACTAGGTTATCTGTCGTGTTCTTATTTATTTGGAGAGCTGGTTTTTATATTTTGAGTGAGGCTTCTTTGTTTCCAAGTTACAATTATATTCTGTCATTCTGTGGCTTGTCACTTTACTCTTGACTTAGGTGAACTTTTTTACTGAAAAACTTAATCTTAGTGCTAGCATCAATGACTATATGTTCCCACTAACAATGCAGATAAGTTATCCTTATTTTGAAAGAGTTGCACACCTAAGGGTCAGCTTACCTGCAGGGTAAATAATGAGTCCTTGGCTTAAGAGTCTTCATAAACCCTGAATGATGGGCTTAGTGAGGAAAATAGATTTAAATAATCCCTTGTCCATATTCCATGAGTTTAATTTTGCCTCCCACCTCTGGATAGGAATAAATATATTATTGCTTATGGATTAAATGAATGGTTGTGCATGTATCTACGGGCTTTGTTTTGCCGATTTACTTTAGGAGGACGATAATCTCCTGTGCCTAAAAATGAGTATGCTTCATTATTTGGCCCCATATATTCTGTTTCCTAAAGGGAAATAACTGGGTTCTCTGGAGCTGAAAATTGAAAACTAAGTAGCTCTTTAAAGAAGCAAATTGGTCTCAAACCTCACATGCTAGGTTTTTGGATGCATCACAAGGCTTGCAAGGGGAAGTTTTGGCAACCATATGGGTATATTAGCACTCTTTTTCTCTTTCTGTAGCTACTCAAGGAAGTGACAAGTAGTTATGTCATGACCACGTGACACATAAAGTACAAGTTCTCCTGCCCCTCTAAAACTTTAGTCAGCATCAACCTTTGCACAATACACTCAGGCATAATAGCTAGTAATTTATGAGTGTAATTTTAAGGAAGCAATTCTCTTTTGTGATTACGGTAGTAAATAAAAGATTCAAATCCTCATTGACTCAACATCAAATTCAACTTCACCTTTTTATTTTTCTCCTGATGTCATTTATGGAAGTAAGCAAGCAGAGTCCAAGAAAGGTGACAGATTAAAGAAATGCAGTGACTGCAAAGGACAAAGACTGTGGTGTTAAAAATGAAGGAAATTATTAGAAGAAAATAAATGGGAATACGTCCGAATTTTACAATTTCGATTTCTTTTTTGCTGTTGAAGGACAGAGCTTTGGACATGAAGGTATGATAGGTGATATAACTGATAGAAGTAATGATGAGAGCCTAGAGGGAAGACTTGGATAGAACTGCTTTATGATTTCATGATTAAAATACTTGGAAGAATTCACTTCCTTGATACATGAGATATACTGGTGTGGTCCTAGGGTTTTACCTGAGACTCTCTCTCAGTAAAATATCTGCCCTTCAGACTACAGGAGCAGCCAAAATTTGGCAGCAATTAATTATATTTTCCTTGGAATTTTAAAAATAGGTTTTTCTCCCCAATTATTCTTTCAGGCTAGAACTCAAGTAGGAATGATAAAACCTTTGTGAATATGAAAAGGTGTGTAAATACTGAGCTTGCCCACTGGATCCATCCCAATTTGCATTAGCCTGAGGCCTGGGTTCAAGTTCAGATCAATTTAGAGATGAAGTGAGATGAATGTGAATCTACCCACAGATGACAGCATGATCTGACGTGGAAACCACGAGCACACATGCCTTGACAAGGGCACTAGGCTTAGGAGTTGACAGATGCTTGACTTTGTTTAAAAGTCTTGGAATCCCATCTTAGTAGCACTATATTTTGCTCCTCTATGAGAATTAAAAATAAGTGGTAATTAGTAATACTTTTGTTACATGACACTCCTGCCGAGATGAATGTTTGGCTTACCTCAGTTACTCTATAATAAAACAGTGCCTTGCATAAAGACTTGCTTGTTAAATTTGTTTAAGCAGTCATTGCATGATAATAATTTGAATGTATCCAACATTATTTTATTTTCTCTTGAGCTTTAACATATACTCATAACAACACTGTGAGGTGTGGAAATTGAATCAGAGCTATGTACTAATTTGCCCCATGCAACACATGTACTAAATGGAAGAACTGTGGCTAAAAGGCAGAATTATTTTTCTCTAAGCCAGTGTATTTCTTTACTATGTTTCCCACAGAAGATGATTTTAGTAACAATAAAAGTAGCTAATGATTAGGCTACTATAGCCAAGTTAAAGATGAATTATAAAGTACCTGCCTAGTAAGTATTCAGTATATGGGAATTATCTTTCCATCTGGTGTTTTGCTAAGTCTCCATCTTGGACCTCTCTCCATATCTTTTTCCACTTTCAACCCCTCCACTTCCCAATTCTGCCTTCCATTCTGCCAGCCACACACACTCAGATATCAGTCAACTAACTGTTCCTCAAGGATCATGTAATAAGTTCTCTCCAAAGAGTGTTTTCATTTAACAGGAGCTTGAGAGAAACTTCAGCATACTCAGGTATCTGTGAGTTTGTCAGAGGGGCTTTCAAGTTCCACCCACATCAAAAATTTTATGGAGACAAACCGCAGAACAATATTTTACTCTTTCCTGTCTATGAAACAGGTGAAAGGGAGGGTCTGATGGTTCCTTTCCCCTCTCAATTTAATGTGTGCGTTTGCAGCATGGTGCAAAGGAAAGTCCATGGGGGCCCAAACTCTGCCCTTTACTGAGCTCTGTGACCATGTGTACATATATTTCTTTGTCTAAGATAAGGCTGCAATAGTGCCTACTTTGCATAGTTGGTGTGAAGGATAAGAAGGATCACTTGCTGAACGTGGCAGATGAGAGTACCATGTTTCTTTTGTCTTTGCAGTTGATGCTCTAGTTTGGTTAATCAGACAAACACACCTTTTGGACTACATCCAGGGTAATCACTGTACATATGACAGAAAGAACAAGTGTTCCAAGGCCTCGGCATGTACAGCAGTAGCAAATCACATTTATTGAGCACATGTCATGAGCCAGGAATGGGCGGTGCTAAGTGATTTACATGCATGATAATATTTAGTGTTCACAAAACCCTATCATGCCCATTTTACACAGGAGGAGGGAGGCCTAGAATATTAAATAATTTGCTATTTGTCAGTCAGCCAAGAATTGGGTCTTGAACTCAGGTTGTCTGACTCCAAATCCTAGAATTTGTTAATACTGGAATTATTAAAAACAAGGTTTCATTCTAGGACACAGTGTGTAAAAGTTTAACATTTCTGAAAATTTTCGGATTTTGTGATAATGAAATGAAAGCTGATCTCTATTTCATGATTTTAGAAAAGATTTAAATGTTGCACTATTTGTTGCAAAATCTGTATCATATTACCTATTCACAAACACGGATACATTGTCCCCAGCAGATGTTTGTATTTTCAGGTGAGTTTAACTGATTGACTTTCCCATTGTAAATTAATTAATATTAGAGGAAGTTGTTGGGGGTTTGAATTATTCTTAACATATAAGTCCAGTTATTTCAAGGATCATTTCAAGATTAGTTATTTCAAGATTCACTTATTTCAAGATCAGTTTAAAGATTTTTTTTCTCTTTCATGTCCACTAAAAATAATCTTCATGAGTGGTAATGATTATTATCATTATTTAAGTAATAACTAAGCCTAGAAAAGATACTAACAATGTCAGAAAACATGAGGGTGAATAAATGCCTTTTTAAATATTCTGGAGTATTTACAGCATAAGATAAAACTACTGTCCTTTTTTAAATAGAAAAAGCAAAGTGTGTCTAACATGGAACTTCTTACCATTTGATTTGCTCAAATGCCTCCTCTATTTGTACTATTTTTCCTTTATAAAAATAAAGAAGAAAATCTCAGGGAAAAATCATTTCCTAGGACATTATTTTGGAGATTGGTTTCTTTCTCTAGAGGAGTAAAACTCCACTGTCATCTTTCACGGGATAATTTTTTGGAATATAAGCAGGAGACACTAAATTTATTGCATTTTTTGGCTTTAGGTGGGGAAAAAAAAACGTTTGTTGATATAAACTGGAAATAAGTTTGGAATGAGTTGCATTAAGAAATGAGAAGGTGAGTTTGCTGGTTATAATATACATATGTAAATATTTATATTTGGTAGCTGGATGTATATGTTGTTAGATGATTTAAAGAGAAGAGTTTTTGAAGGACTAGGGAGTTAGAGGGAAAATGAGGATTTTAAATTTTATTCTGGGATTTTTTGGGAAAAATATTTTCACAGAATAGTTAGGCAAACTGAAAAGAATTTATATATATAAAAATTTGAAGCTTGTGAGTTTTTCTTACATACTATCTATCTAAAAGCAATAGAACATAAAATAAAGTGGGCAGAAGATACAAAGTCAAATAAACCTGGATTAGATAGAATTAGGTAGGATGCATGTATTTGTCCATAGGAACTCACATATGCATTATAGCCAAGAGAACAAATGATGACCAGCTTAAAGCCAGGGTCCTTCTTTCTTTGGTTAATGGATTTGTCAAGGGTAAAGATTGTTTAGTTATGAAGTGTGACTGGCTCATGATATACAAAGTGAAAATAATGTAAAACTCTATGGATGAAAGATGGAAGAAATAAGTAGGTGAAAGATGATGCTTTCCAGAAAAGAAATTTATTACATTAGGCAGTTTGTGATTTTACAGTGTATTAGAGGTTTATCTTCTGTGGTGAGGATACCAACTCAAAAGGAAACTTATCATTCACCTTGCATTTTCATCCTAGAAGAAAATTTTATGTAAGTAACAATACTAGATGATATGGCACAATATTATTCTATCTGAAAAGCAAAGCTAGGAAAGGAAAGTTTTGCCTTTCTTTTACAGGTTGTATCATTTGTTCAATGGCAAATTAATGTAAACATATTTTTTTGGAAGACTGGTGGGCATGTATTTCAAAGATGAAGATGCTAGGACATTTAGACAGCACTAGTATTTTAGCAGCTAAATATATTACTTTCTGTATAAAATTAACAAAATACTGCACTAAACCCAGAGCCAACTCCTTAAAAGATGAATTGTTACATAAGTGTTAACTAGAATACAATCATTTCTCAGTGATATTTCATGCATTTACATCTTCTTTCCTTGATTTACTCAGCAGTTTTCCATTCTCTCAAAATAGGAATTATTTAAATCTTAAGTAACTTAAGCCATTGCTTTTAAATTAACATCATTCAATCCTTGCCACTCTCACCATTTGGAAGGCCATAAAATAATTTAAATATGTGACCAGCTAAAATGGAGATGATTTTATTATTCATGAATAATTTAATATGAACACTTTAGAGCCTGCATTCCTCCATTATGTTGAATTACAGTACAACATAAAACTGTCAGACTAGGTTGCAGACTCATAGTCTCCATGGAGTTTCCTTATGTTTTTTCTTAAGATTTCTTTTTCTATAAATCCAATTTTTTGTTCATGTTTCCGCTGATATTCTAAAGCCTTGTTTCATTGACCTTTTCCCTTTCCTTGGATTTGATGCCAGAAACTAATAGTGTCTTAGAAATGACATTACTATAACATAAAAATCCTATAGAGGTTAATAGGCCAAGTTAATTCTTAGACTTGGAGTAGATTTTGGGGATCAACCCTGGTAAAATGTCTCCCCAGGGTGAGGTGGCCTTTTCAAAGGAAACTTTCCCTGTAACCTAGCACTCAGGGTAATGTTATCCTACAGACCTCCAAATATATCTACTGCCATGAAGAATGGTAGTTACAAGCATTGGCCTTGGAGTGAGACAGAACTGTATTCGGTCTCTTTCTAACTCTGTGATCTGGGACATACCTTCTGAGCTGTGGCTTTCTCATCTATCTAATGAAGCAGATTGCAGCTCACCTACATAGCTGTTGTGAGCATTAGATAATGCAATTCAATCGAAGCATCTAATGTGGTTCCTGGTACATGGTTTTTATTGTAAGTGGATCTGTATGCTATTGAGCTGAGACCACATCCTTCCTTTCTCTCTAAAATCTCAAAGTCTAGAATTATTGGTTAGAACCCTAGGAGGATTTGCTGGAATGAATTATATGTTAACCCTTTATATGATGATGTTATAACATAAAATCCTTCAGGTGTTTTCAGGTTGGTTTCAGGTTGTTCCCCTGGCCAATGGGTCTACAGAGTTCAGCACGCAAGTGCTGCCTGGACTCGCCACTCATTGTTGAAGGGCTCAAGGCAATAGTCCCTTACACAATATACCAAGAGGCTCACCTACCATAGTTCTAAATGTTTAAAAGTTATAAAATAAAGATAACAAAATGTCAAATGCAAAGTTCTATCCTCTTAGCTTGATAAGCATACCTTCAATATCACTAGGAATGCCAAGTTAAATTTTAAAATGCTTCTTGAGTTCCTTCTAAACTCCCTGAAGTCCCATCCTGAAACATAGTGGTACAGGGAGGACTAAAATATGGCATGTAGCCCATCCTCCTTCCCTGCCTATCTCAGGCTCTGTCCTGGACGGTGAGGAGCTTTGCATGGTTACAAAGGATTCTTCTGTATGCACAACTAGGCTTGGTTCACAACTTTGCAGGTGGTGCTCTTGGTTGAGTTTTAGTAGTTTGTCATACTTGAAGACTTGGTCCATTTCTTTTGTCAAAATCATGAGCACAAAGCTGTTTGCTGTATTCCATTAACTTTTTAATGACTGTAGACTCTGTAGTGATATTCCCTATTTCATAGCTGATATTGTTAGTTTATGTTTTCTCTCTTTCTTTTTGTTATTTTTACTACATGTTTCTCAAGTTTAGTTAACTTTTTTGAAGAGCAAGTTTTTTGCTTCATTGATGTTCTCTGTTGTTCTCCTATTTCCAAACTCCACTGAATTCTGTTATTATTTCCTTTATTCTTCTTGCTTTAGGTTTAGTCTTCTTTCTCTAATTTCCTATGGTAGAAAGTTAGGTTACTGATTTGAAATCTTTCCTCATTTTCAATATAATCACTTAGTCCTATAAATTTCCCTTTTAGTACTGCTTTAACTGTGTGTCACAAATTTTGATATGTTGCAGATTCCATTTAGGCCCTTTATCGTTCCCTTTTTAAATACTATTATCTTGAGTATCAGATGGTGTTATAATTGTTTCCTTTCATCTCAAACATTATTTATAAAACTCACGAGGAAGAGAAGAGTCTATTTTGTGCCCATAACTATGCTCTCTTTGTTGTTCCTTCTTCCTTTCTGATGCTCCTAGATTCCTTATTTTATCATTTTCCTTTCTGTTTGAAGAACTTTCTCTAGTCAGTCTTAAAGAAAGATCTACAAGCAACACATTCTCTTAATTTTCCTACATTTGATAATGGTTTTATTTCCTCATTTCTGAACAATAGTATTGAAAAATATAGAATTCAGTCGGCAGGTTTTTTTTCAACAATTGCAAAATATTGTGCCACTTGCTTTTGGCTTCCCAAGGTCTCTGATGTCATTCAATTTGGTCTTTGCCTACTGGTAATGCATCATTTTTCTGGCTGCTTTTAAGATCTTTAGCTTTATTTGTTAGAAGTTTAAATACAGTGTGTCTTGGTATGGATTTCTTTTAGGTTTGTCCTCTCTGGAGTTCATCTGTAACCGAGCAGGATCCTATGGAGTCTTTGTGGGATAGACCCCTCCCCACATGTCCTCTGCCTGTTCATAAGAAAAGTTGTAGTCTCCCAGGCCAAGTCACAACAGCCTGGCTCAAGAATTAATAATTGAAAGTATGTGAACATGCAGTGATGAAAGTAGCAGTTGGGCCAGGAGAACTATTACAATTTAAACAGTAAATCAGCCATGTGGCAGTCACAGAATCTTTGTTCCTCCCTGAAGTATCTAGATATAGTTTATGATGCAAATATCCTTAGTTGCTTTACAGATGTTAAAATCCCCATCAAATAGAAGAAGTTAACTACTTGATGACTATCAGCATGTAGCCCCCAGACCTACTGGAGGCTGATGATTGATAATAAGCATGTAGCCCCCAGACCTACTGGAGGCTGATGATTGATAATAATGAATCCTGTGACACCACACTGTTACTTCACCATCAACCAATCAGAGAATTGTGCACAAGCTGATCATACACCCTGCAACTGCTCTCTACCACCTTGCTTTTAAAAATGCTTTCCTGAAACCCACTGGGAGTTTGGGTTATTTTGAGCATTAGCTGCCCTAGGCTCCTTGTTAGGCACCTTATAATAAATGCTGCACTTTCCTTCACCACAAGCTGGTGTCAGTCGATTGGCTTTACTGTGGGGAAGTCGAGTGGACCCAAGTTTGATTCGATAGCACATTCAACTTCTTGTATCTATAGATCCGTATTTGTCAAATTTGGGATGTTTCTAGCCATTATTTCTTCAAATACTCTTTCAGCCTCAATCTCTTTCTCTTCTACTGTTCCAATGATATGAAGAATGGTTCTTTTGTTATTGTCCTACCATTTTTTGTCCTGAGACTGTTTTTTCTTCATTATGTTCTATCATCATGCTTTATCTTTCAATCATTTCATTTTTAATTATCTTAACCATAGTATAAAAATAAAGAAATCAAGATAAGATCAATAAAGTTTTTTTCCTTTTTTTTAAATGAGGCCATTGAGAGGTTCTAAAGATATTTAGGACTAAATACCACATTATATTATAGTATAAATATTATTTTCTTAATTTCATGGTTAATTTTTTTTGCAAAAAAAGTAGGAAAACAAAGAAAGTTAAAAGAAGAAAGTATAGATAGCCTCATCCCACCAGAGGGTAGAGAGCAGAAGCAAGAAAAACTACAATCCTGCAGCCTGTGGAACAAGCACCACATTCACAGAAAGATAGGACAGGATGAAAAGGCAGAGGGCTATATACCATATGAAGGAACAAGATAAACCCCAAAAAAACAACTAAATGAAGTGGAGATAGGCAACCTTCCAGAAAAAGAATTCAGAATAATGATAGTGAAGATGATCCAGGACCTTGGAAAAACACTGGAGGCAAAGATCAAGAAGATGCAAGAAATAATTTTAACAAGACCTTTTAACAAAAGGTCTTTAACAAAAATATTTAACAACAAAGAATTAAATAACAAATAAACAAAGATGAACAATACAATAACTGAAATGAAAACTACACTAGAAGGAATCAATAGCAGAATAACTGAGCAGAAGAACGGATAAGTGACCTGGAAGACAGAATGGAGGAATTCACTGCTGCACAACAGAATAAAGAAAAAAGAATGAAAAGAAATGAGACAGCCTAAGAGACCTCTGGGGAAACATTAAACGCAACAACATTAGCATTATAGGGGTACCCAGACGGAGAAGAGAGAAAGAAAGGACCAGAGAAAATATTTGAAGAGATTATAGTCAAAAACTTCCCCTAACATGGGAAAGGAAATAGCCACCCAAGTCCAGGAAAGTGCAGCGAGTCCCATACAGGACAAACCCAAGGAGAAACACACCAAGACACATAGTAATCAATTGGCAAAAATTAAAGACAAAGAAAAATTGTTGAAAGCAGCAAGGGAAAAACAACAAATAACATACAAGGAAACTCCCATAAGGTAACAGCTGATTTCTCAGCCGAAACTCTACAAGCCAGAAGGGAGTGGCATGATATACTTAAAGTGATGAAAGGGAAGAAACTACAACCAAGATTACTCTACCTGTGAAGGATCTCATTCAGATTCGATGGAGGAATCAAAGGCTTTACAGACAAGCAAAAAGCTAAGAGAATTCAGCACCACCAAGCCAGCTCTACAACAAATGCCAAAGGAACTTCTCTAAGTGGGAAACACAAGAGAAGGAAAGGATCCACAAAAACAAACCCAAAACAATTAAGAAAATGGTCATAGGAACATACATATCAATAATTACCTTAGGGGCTTCCTTGGTGGCGCAAGTCGTTGGGAGTCCGCCGGGTTCGTGCCCCAGTCTGGGAAGATCCCATATGCTGCGGAGCAGCTAGGCCTGTGAGCCATAGCCGCTGAGCCTGTGCGTCCAGAGCCTGTGCTCCGCAAAGGGAGAGGCCACAACAGTGAGAGGCCCGTGTACCGCAAAAAAAAAAAAAAAAAATTACCTTAAACGTGAATGGATTAAATGCTCCAACCAAAAGACACAGGCTTGCTGAATGGATACAAAAAACAAGACCCATCTATATGCTGTCTACAAGAGACCACTTCAGACCTAGGGACACATACAGACGGAAAGTGAGGGGATGGAAAAAGATATTCCATGCAAATGGAAATCAAAAGAAAGCTGGAGAAGCAATACTCATATCAGATAAAATAGACTTTGAAATAAAGAATGTTACAAGAGATAAGGAAGGACACTACATAATGATCAAGGGATCAATCCAAGAAGAAGTTATAACAATTATAAACATATGCACCCAACACAGGAGCACCTCAATACATAAGGCAACTGCTAACAGCTATAAAAGAGGAATTTGACAGTAACACTATAATAGTGGGAGACTTTAACATCTCACTCACACCAATGGACAGATCATCCAAAGAGAAAATTAATAAGGAAACACAAATGTTAAATGACACAACAGACCAGATATATTTAATTGATATTTATAGGACATTCCATCCAAAAAGAGCAGATTACACTTTCTTCTCAAGTGCACACGGAACATTCTCCAGGATAGATCACACCTTGGGTCACAAATCAAGCCTTAGTAAATTTAAGAAAATTGAAATCATATCAAGCATGTTTTCTGACCACAATGCTATGAGAAAAGAAATGAACTACAGGGAAAAAAACGTAAAGAACACAAACACATGGAGGCTAAACAATACGTTTCTAAATAACCAAGAGATCACTGAAGAAATCAAAGAGGAAATCAAAAAATACCTAGAGACAAATGACAATGAAAACACGAAGATCCAAAACCTATGGGATGCAGCAAAAGCAGTTCTAAGACGGAAGTTTATAGCTATACAAGCCTACCTCAAGAAACAAGAAACATCTCAAGTAAACAATCTAACCTTACACCTAAAGGAATTAGAGAAAGAAGAACAAACAAAACCCAAAGTTAGCAGAAGGAAAGAAATCATAAAGATCAGAGCAGAAGTAAATGAAATAGAAACAAAGAAAAAAATAGCAAAGATCAATAAAACTAAAAGCTGGTTCTTTGAGAAGACAAACAAAATTGATAAGCCATTAGCCAGACTCATCAAGAAAAAAAAGGAAAAGACTCAAATCAATAAAATTAGAAATGAAAAGGAGAAGTTACCACACCAAAGAAATACAAAGCATCCTAAGAGACTACTGTAAGGAACTCTATGCCAATAAAATGGACAACCTGGAAGAAATGGACAAGTTCTTGGAAAGGTATAACCTTCCAAGGACTGAACCAGGAAGAAATAGAAAATATGAACAGACCAATCACAAGTAATGAAATTGAAACTGTGACTAAAAATCTTCCAACAAACAAAAGTCCAGGACCAGATGGCTTCACAGGTGAATTCTATCAAACATTTAGAGAAGAGCTAACACCCATCTTTCTCAAACTCTTCCAAAAAATTGCAGAGGAAGGAACACTCCCAAACTCATTCTATGAGGCCACTACCACCCTGATACCAAAACCAGACAAAGATACTACAAAAAAAGAAAATTACAGACCAGTATCACTGATGAATATAGATGCAAAAATCCTCAACAAAATACTACCAAACAGAATCCAACAACACATTAAAAGGATCATATATCATGATCAAGTGGGATTTATCCCAGGGATGCAAGGATTCTTCAATATACACAAATCAATCAATGTGATACACCATATTAACGAATTGAAGAATAAAAACCATATGATCATCTCAATAGATGCACAAAAAGCTTTTGACAAAATTCAACACCCACTGATGATAAAAACTCTCCAGAAAGTGGGCATAGAGGGAACCTACCTCAACATAATAAAGGCCATATACCACACACCCACAGCAAACATCATTCTCAATGGTGAAAAACTGAAAGCATTTCCTCTCATATCAGGAACAAGACAAGGATGTCCACTCTCACCACTATTATTCAACATAGTTTTGGAAGTCCTAGCCACAGCAATCACAGAAGAAAAAGAAATAAAAGGAAGAAATTGGAAAATAAGAAGTAAAACTGTCACTGTTCGCAGATGATATGGTACTATACATAGAGAATCCTAAAAATGCTACCAGAAAACTACTAGAGCTAATCAATGAATTTGGTAAAGTTGCAGGGTACAAAATTAATGCACATAAAATTCTTGCATTGCTATACACTAATGATGAAAATCTGAAAGAGAAATTATGGAAACACTGCCATTTACCATTGCAACAAAAAGAATAAAATATCTAGGAATAAACCTACCTAGGGAAACAAAAGACCTGTATGCAGAAAACTGTAAGACACTGCTGAAAGAAATTAAAGATGATACCAACAGACGGAGAGATATACCATGTTCTTGGATTAGAAGAATCAGTATTGTGAAAATGACTATAATACCCAAAGCAATCTACAGATTCAATGCAATCCCTATCAAATTACCAGTGGCAGTTTTTACAGAACTAGAACAAGACCCCGAATAGCCAAAGCAGTCTTGAGGGAAAAAAACAGAGGTGGAGGAATCAGACTCCCTGACTTCAGACTATACTACAAAGCTACAATAATGAAGACAATATGGTACTGGCACAAAAACAGAAATATAGATCAATGGAACAAGATAGAAAGCCCAGAGAGAAACCCACGCACCTATGGCCAACTGACGTATGACAAAAGAGGCAAGGATATACCATGGAGAAAAGACAGTGTCTTCAATAAGTGGTGCTGGGAAAATTGGACAGCTACATGTAAAAGAATGAAATTAGAACACTCCCTAACACCATACACAAAAATAAACTCAAAATGGATTAAAGACCTAAATGTAAGACCAGACACTATAAAACTCTTCGAGGAAAACACAGGAAGAACACTCCTTGACACAAATCACAGCAAGATCTTTTTTGATCCACCTCCTAGAGTAATGGAAATAAAAACAAAAATAAACAAATGGGGTCTAATGAAACTTAAAAGCTTTTGCACAGCAAAGGAAACCATAAACAAGACGAAAAGACAACCCTCAGAATGGGAGAAAATATTCGCAAACAAATCAACGGACAAAGGATTAATTTCCAAAATATATGAACAGCTCATGCAGCTCAATATTAAAGAAACAAACAACCCAATCCAAAAATGGGCAGAAGACCTAAATAGACATTTCTCCAAAGAAGACATACAAATGGCCAAGAAGCACATGAAAAGCTGCTCAACATCACTAATTATTAGAGAAATGGAAATCAGAACTACAATGAGGTACCACCTCACACCAGTTAGAATGGGCATCAGAAAATCTACAAACAACAAATGCTGGAGAAAAGGGAACCCTCTTGCACTGTTGGTGGGAATGAAATTGATATAGCCACTATGGAGAACAGTAGGGAGGTTCCTTGAAAAACTAAAAATAGAATTACCATATGATCCAGCAATCCCATTACTGGGCATATACCCAGAGAAAACCATAATTCAAAAAGACACATGCACCCCAATGTTCAATGCAGCACTATTTGCAATAGCCAGGTCATGGAAGCAACCTAAATGCCCATCGACAGGCGAACGGATATAGAAGTTTTGGGACATATATACAATGGAATATTACTCAGCCATAAAAAAAGAACGAAACTGAGTCATTTGTTGAGACGTGGATGGATGTAGAGACTGTCATACAGAGTGAAGTAAGTCAGAAAGAGAAAAACAAATATCCTATATTAACACACGTATGTGGAACCTAGAAAAATGGTACAGATGAACCAGTTTGCAGGGCAGAAGTTGAGACACAGATGTAGAGAACAAACGTATGGACACCAAGGGGGGTAAACTATGGTGGGGTGGGGATGGTGGTGTGCTGAATTGGGCGATTGGGATTGACATGTATACACCGATGTGTATAAAATTGATGACTAATAAGAACCTGCAGTATAAACAAACAAACAAAAAACAACTAACACTAAAATTTCTTTGGGTTATTTGTATGGTAATATGTTAATATAAATGTTTCAGACATTACATGAAATTTCTAAAAATCTTACATGTTCTGGTGTAATAAGTCATAATTCTAGTTATTACTTTAAAATGTATATCTCAGAAATAACTAAATTTCCTTGTCTATTGCATTATTATGAACTTTCATCGAATCTTTAAGCGTGGTCATTTTTAAGTCTTCTGTCACTTACAGACAGTTCTGGGTGTACTGTGATGCTTTCGCAAAAATGTTCCTACAAAAGGGTTTCATCTTAAAGGAATTCATGGAAAAGACTCTGAGAAGTACAGGTTTCTGGTAACTGACTATACTGCTGAACTGAATGAATAAGCATTTTCAGAACTCTAATGGAAAACTGATGAATTCATAAAAGTGCTAACAAAAGATGAAGATGAAAAAAATTAATTACATGGGACTGAGTGAACTGATGAGGATGATTATAATTTTTGTGACTTTCTGTTTGAATAAAAAAAAATCCCACAAGGACTCAGAGGCAAAAAAATATACAAATCAATTTTCACTGTCAAAGTAAAGGAGCTGCTACAGTGTAGGATTACTGGACAGAATGTCAATATTATGACACAGTATGAGGTGTGTTTCGTGTTTGGTAGTTGCAATCATTGGTTGCTTTTGTTGTGATCATCCATTTACAATGCTTAGTGTCAGTTTATCTCTTAAAAAAATAAAATACTGTGTGTGTGTGTGTGTGTGTGTGTGAAAAAAAAAGAAGGATATACTTTTTAGTCACAGTTTCATCACTTAGAGGTGGACCAACTTTCCTTTTTCCTTCTAGAAAATACAATTGGACTGATTTTTACCTTTCTTGCACACATATACAAACACATATTTATTTTCTTGTCTTTTTAATACATTTGGAATTTTGCCCTCATTGATAATTTTTAATACTTTTTAAAGAGTATTCTATTCTTTTGGATTTCATAATCCTATAAATCTCCATGTTTAAAGCAGCTTACATAAGCCAATAATGTTAGTAAATGAAATAATTAGAGGTAAAAATCTGAGTTATTATCACAATGTCATGATAGGGGACAGAAAAGAATGAGATTCTTTATGTTACTTAAATGCCACATTAATGCCTATGCCTACCCTAATTAATTCTCAATTTAAATTTATGGAAAATGGAAATTAATCTATAAGAAAATAAGGAAAATAAATGAATAGTAGTTCACAGAAAATAATATTAAAATTAAGTAACGAGCATTCTAGAAAGAAGCACAGTAAAGTTTTGGGTGCAAGTGTAATTCTGTGTTGGAAGGATGAATTGGAGTTGATGGTAATGCACTGTCCTTTGGAACATTTGGCAGATGTATAGTTTTTTGTATAATACTGTATTTCATGTGGCCCTGGTGAGAAATATAATTATAAAGTACTCCTCTATATTTACAGTACCTGTTTTTATATTTCTTTTCTGCCTTTTTATGGATTCTGTGCTTCTACTGAACTTATACAAGCATTATAATGATAAAGTTGGAGTGAGTCATTCATGCAAAATATAGCTACCTAGATATTTATGACTCTGTATTTGATAAATGTTTTTGTTTACCACTATGTTCCCTAAGTTTAAAAAAAAGGCAAAAACCTTAAGTTGATTGTTTTCCAATATCTTGTCAGCTGAGTCAGGGTTTGAGTTAGGAATACAGTGCTCTCTAACTTGCCAAAGTAAACTTCACAGGTTGTTTTCCTGTGTCCTTACATCATCTACATAACTTGGAGAGATGCAAAGACATCCAGGTCAGTTCCTTTCGTCCATTAGTTTATTCACCCATCACACATCTATTCAATTTCTACTGTTTTTCAGGCTCTGTGCTAGCTGCTAGAGATAGAGTAGTAGATAAATTACTAATATTTTATACTCACAGATTTTATACACACACACATATATCCATTAGCATATAATTTTATTTTATTTGGACACAAACATGCACCAAATATATATGTAATTTTAGCCTGGTATCTTAGATTCTTACAATGACCTTTTTATCCTGTGCCATCTTGGACCATCTATCAGATCATCACATTGAAAAGTACATTAAGAAAAGATAAGTCAGAGCAGTTCCCTTATTAAGGTCTGGTATTTCTGATGCATCTTCCAATGATTATTCTCAAAAGTTGGAAATTCATATTTTAAAATGGTAAAATGACATCTAGAGTTTCTAGTACCATTTGAGAAGAGGTACTGGGTGGAACCTTGCTGGACTAAACTGTGGCACTTCCAATCTTATTATTTACTTTGAGGTTATGACAGAATGATCGTGTGATGTGGTGGACATCTGTCTTTTTTTTTTTTTTTTTTTAATATGCCCAGTGTTAATCCCCACCCTGCTTCCCATCACAAACTCTTCATGATAACTTTTCTTTTATACAACTCCTTCTATACTCTCAGTACGTGTTGCTTGGGTAGGGCCAATTCATTCAGACCTGGCCATCAGATTACCTTATCTTTTTGGCCATGGTTATTTGTTCAGACATGTGAACATGACCTTACTGAGACTTCTTAGTCACAAGCAGTTGCCTGAAACTATTAGGAAAAAGGGAGGCATATTCTGTTTTCCTTGTATTTTTAATTTAGTAGATGTATGTGAGAAGTTGCTGGTTTCCATCTTTGATCCCTTGAAAGGTTGTGTGCCAAAGGATAGAGGAAAGCAGACTAAAAAGTGAGAGGGAAAGACAGCATCCTGATGACATTACGTAAGATCTTAAATCAAGCCATGACTTTAAAACGAGCTCATCCTTGAAAGGCAACTTTTAATTGCCTTTCTATTATTTGCAACTACCAGAAATTTTACTAATACAGTGTCCCCTCATCCACCTCTGTCTTAGTCCCTAGATAAAGGGTCATGGAAGTTTATGTTTTAGCTCTGTGGTACTCATGATTTTTGCTCTAGTCCACTGATTGTATATTTATGTGTCTGCTATGTGTCCATATACAACATACGCACAAATGCCTACACAGGCACATGTGTAATTTCACAAAGGAAATTATAAACGTCTATATCAAAGAGAAATTGTGGTCATCATGTGGCTCTGATATAAGTAGACTGTCCATGTCTGTTATAGTAGCATCATTATGTCATCAGGCGCCAAGACTCCTCCTGTCTTCAGTTTGGCATATAGTTTTAGAGCTCATTCTCATGCTCGTTTGATGGATGCTAGATCTATCACCATCAGTTATGTTCCAAGCAGGAAAAGGAAGAAGGGTGCATGGTAAAAAGGACAAAATAAAGAAATATGGGAAAGAAAATCAGATTAACAAGCCAAAATTTGTCATGTTTCAAGGATTTTTTTTTTCTCAGAAGCTATATCAAGAAGCTTCTGTTACATCTCATTGACTAGGACTGTGTCACATCATGACTCTTGCATGTAGAGACTGAGAAATAAAGTGTTTTGCCTGCAAGTGAGGAAGAAAGACAGAAAGGGTGTTGAGTAGGCAATTATCAGTCCTGCCATAGGGTATATTTTATTAACTGGTGTTTCTCATTTATAAGATGAGTGGTTTGCACTGACTAGATAAACAAACTTACCTGGTTTATAACCCTAGTCTCCAACAAAGGCCCTGACTGAATCAGATCTCTAGTGCTGGTGGTCAAGAACCTTATTTTAATAAGCTCCCACAGTGGATTCTCACTATAACCCCAATTTGATGGATTTGAGTAGGTGAGGATTAACTTTCCATCCAGTACTTAAATGTAATTCTGAGTATTAACTTTCTAACTATGTTGTTTTGTTTCATATATATTGTATTATTAAAAGAATAAAAACATCCATAGTAAGCACGCTAAACAATCCCTACAATTTCAAGCTTGTATCATTGTATTGTGTACTATTTATTGCTGTATCCTGACTGAGGTATCTTGAAATCTAGTAGGATGTCTGAAAGAAGATTCTAGCTCTTTACAATCAATCTGTGAAAAGTATTTATTTCTCTTAACAGAAAGAAACAGACTGAGGTTAACTCCATGAAAGCAAAAAGCATAGGTTGCTCAGGAGGCTGTGTCTGTTTTTTCTGTCACTGAAACTATAGATTTGGAAATGGAGGAGACTCAACAGTCCCACAAAATCAGCAGTGTAGGCAGAGGTGGGAATCTCGTGCTCTGTGGGACACCTCCAGAGCCCAGCTGGTCTGATGGTCTCACCCAATGAAAGCAAGTGACAAAGCTCATTCTTTTCGTTTGGAAATAGTTTGCACGTCAGAGGAATTATCAGAAAGAGAGCTAGTTGCTCCTTTTGAGGCAATAGAGAAAAAATAGTCAAAATGTGTAATGCAGAACCCCCAAATTTGTCAAAGGAAAAAGTATCCTTTTTAAGAGTGTAATTCACCTAGCAGCAGGGATGAAAACCAGGGAAACAAGAATGTCATCTAGTAGTTTGGGCATACCTTAAGCTCAGTACTGTGGCCTTCAGAGAGGAACAAGAGGTATTCAAATGCTGTGCTCACTGAAGTACTGAGAACAAGTTATGCTGTTGCTGTTGATTCTCGTTTATTTTGCATTTACCCTTTAATAATGCGCAGTTGGTTAATCTGTTAATAGATATATTAAAATATTTAGGAACTTCTTAAAGCCATAAACAAGGGTGACTCAAAGAACTAAAGACATAAGTAGGAAGTGTAAAACTCTACAGGTAATAGATAATTTAGGTGAATATCTTTATGACCTAGGAGTGACAAGGAGCTACTTAAACAACACCTACAAAACATATATTACAGAGAAAATAACAGATTAATAACTGGCAAAAATTAAGGATTTCTGTTCAAAACATGATACCATCCACAAAGTTATCAAATAATAGATTGGGACATGATATTTGCAATGTCTCAATTTGATAAATTGATTTAAAGAATGCAAGAAAGTCCTGAATAGAATTAGAAAAATAGGAAAAGAATATGATCGGACAATTCACAGAACAGGAGCTCATGAAGCTCATGAAGAAATCCCAATTTCTAAAGCTCATGAAGAATTCCCAATTCATTAGTATTAGAGAAATTCAAACTAAACCATCAATAAGTTTCAAACACTTAACAAATGTATAAAGTAGGGTTGACCAAGATGAGGGTATTTAAAAAACCATGTGCATCACTTTGGAGAGAAATCTAGCAGTTCTTAGTCTGTTTACATATGAGCCACATGACACAACAAACCTGCCACTGTATATGACCCAGAGAAGTTATCTCATACGTCAATAAGGGGACTTGCTGAAAACGCTTATTATATTGTGTTGAGTAGGCAGTTATCTGGAGTTCATCACTGGAATCCATCACTAGGGTAATAGGCTAGTATAATGAAGTGGATGGAATACTCTCTTAGTTTGGGATCACCTAGATGCAGACTATGGGACAAAGATACTCTTGGGGGATGTGTAAGAAACAAGTGAGAGAGCAGAGAAGTGCCAAATGAATGGGAAGGCAGCAGCCAATAAAGAATGAATCATTAATTCAACAACCAGCTACTGAAGCTTAACCGTTTGGGGAAACTCTGGAGGTTGGCCTAGAATACCATACGGACAAGAGAAGAGGTTGCTGGAGAATCTGTACACCAACTCTGGTCATTGAGGATTGCTTTCAAGAAGCATAATGTCCTTAGCTCTTTGGGCATACTGTGCACAGCAGTATGGTCTCTGGAGGCCAGGCCCTCAGGCAATGAAACGCAAGTACAGGTATTTGCAAGTTCACAGATGTGCACTGATGCAGTAAGAATAGAGGACATGAGTAGGACACTGTGTCTGCAATAAATTCTAAGCAGCAGTTAAAAGCAGTGAAGTACATACCTACAGTAACATAGAAAGACCTTGAAAAGAGTGATAAGTGAGAACGTACAAAACAGAATAAGATCTATGGCACAATTCCATTTATGTAAAGTGAGAACACTTGCAGAGGAAAAAAAAACCACATTAATACAAACTTCTTAAGAACACATATACATATGGGACAGAAATCTGAAATAAAATGGTTACCAGGGAACAGAAAGGGGAGAGAGTGGGGAATGGAGAATAAAAGACAGGGTCTTTCAGCTTGCTATTGTGCCATGAACTGAGAAATATAACTAGCACAAACATCCTCTCTTAAGCCCCCCAAAAGGAAAAAGACACTAAGGGTTTTAGTTTCATTGCTTCAAAATCTCTTTTTCTCTACCGTTTACCTAAGTAGATCTAAAGTAAATGGGTCTACTCTTGGTATACAAAGTAGCTGGAGATGATTACTTCATCTTTAGTACTAGGTTTCAGTATAATAAAGGCAGAAACTTATGATTTTAATGTGTACAAGGAGAATGAGCTGCTATACCTAAGAAGAGTAATAATAATAATAAGAAGAATATTGCCATTTTCAAACATTTACTAAGGGCTTACTAACTTGACATTTCTGAATTACATTGCATTATACGCCTATAAAAACCATAACAAAATAAGTACAAAGATAACTTTGCCCCCTAAATTTAAACTGTTTCTGTTGCCGAATTAGATACAACAAACTGTTTGCCTATATTAAGGTGTTATAAAATATCTCTTGCCTCAAGAGACTCTCATAAAAAAATTTCAAGAAACTTGACGTTTAAAGGAAAGAGATATATTTACATACATTATCTCAGAAGTATATACACATTCATATAGGTAAGAGTATTGTATGTGTCAAATGAATAAATCCATTAACTCTTTCTTTTAACAAGGGAGTTTAATCCATTTATATTTATTGTCGTTACTGACATATTTGCTTCTTCCACAGTATGTCTCATTCCAGTAAATGGTAACTCTGCTTTCCATTTCCTTAGGCTCACACCCTTAGAGCTGTCTTTCATTTTTCTTACTCCCCATGTGCATTCTCTCAGCAGCTCCCTCCAGAGCCCTGTATAACCTGGCTTTTATTCTCACTCTGCTTCAGTATGCCCATCCTCACTCTGCTCAGACACACTCATCTGCCTCTGTCCTTTGGATTTGTGTAGCTAACTTGATCATTTCAGAACTTTTGCACTTGCTGTTTGCTCTTTCTGGTACTATCTTATTTTGGATTTGAAACTTCACCTCTTCAAGTATTTGTATAATGCCATCTACTTAGTGAGTTTTTTCCCACTTTGTTATAGATACTCCCTCCCTCTGGCTTTTTATTTCCTTTCCCTGATACATATCCTCAGTGTTTAGAATAGTTCCTGGAACCTGGTAGGTGCTCTGTAAACATTTGCTGGATAAGAATAAATCACTGTCCCCTACAAAATATTTTATTTGCCTTGCTTATTTACTCGCTTTCTATTGAACTGATCAAGTTTTACAAAGTTACTTTACTCCTCTCTAGGTTTGGAAGTTTCAGATTTTACTATATTTTAAATGATTATTTCTATATTTTTTTGTTATTTTAACATAAAGTACTTTGACTTACCCACACAGAATAAGTGAAACATCTGGTTAAATGTCATGAAGTGAACACATATGTGTAACCACCATGCAGGTGAAGAAATAGAATATTCCTAGAACCCTACAAGCTATTTTGTGCTCCCTTCCAGTTTCTACCTGCCCCCCAAAGTTAACATTGTTGGGACTGCTCAACTCCATAATTAGTTTTAACTATCCTTGAACTCCATACAAATATAATCTTTTAAGTATGTGCCCCTTACTGTCTGACTTCTTTTGCTTAACATAGTGTCTGTGAGATTCATCCATACTATTATGTTTATCATTAGTTTATTCCCATGCATGTGTGATATTCCATTGCACAGATATAGCACAATTTATACATTTGTCTCTGGGTGCACTTAGGTTTATTTGGAGTTTTTCGATATTAATAGTGTTTGAACATTATTGTGCATTTATATAAAAACGTGTCCATTTATGTTATATAACTAGAAATTGCTAGGTCATAGGATGTGCATATATTCAGCTGCACATTCATTAAACTTATGAACATACTTTACTGAATTCTATTTTTACTATTTTATCTTTCATTCTTTCCTTTAACTTGTGGATCACTTCCTCTGAATAAAGCACATCCTTTAGTAGTTATTTCTTTTAGGTCTGTGGATGGTAAATTACCTTGGCTATTATGTGTATGACAAGTTTTTAATTTTATTCTCTACTCCTGCTTTAGCTTGTATAAAATTCGAGACAGTTTTTTTTCTTATGTTTGATGATATAACTCCCCTGTCTCTATTGTTCCGATGAGAAATCTGCTGTTAGTCCAGTTGTCATACCGTTCTAAATAACATATTCCCTCTGGTAGCATTTAAAATTGCTCTGTATTACTGATGCTCTGCAGTTCAACCAAAATATTTACAGGGTTTAAATTATTTTTATTTATCCCACTGGACTGACAAAGTGCCGACAGCCCAGGTTTATTTTTGCTAGTTTAACAACGTCAATTCAAAGAGTTCCTTTTTCTCTAGTGTCCCAGCAGAAGTCCTAGGATTAGTGCTCATTAGATAAATGTATTGTTTGTATTTGAATAATACCTGTAGCCTGGGAGTTGGAATACAATCATTGGCAAGACCTGAGTCATGTACCCACCCACACCTGTGGTGAGAAGGTTTGTGATCAGCCCACCCTAACTGCATATATTAAGAGATAGGGAAGAGACATTCCACAAACCTTCTTGGGGCTCTGAGTGGAATTACAGATACAGGAGACTGTTACCAAACAATGGGGATATGGATGTTGCTCAAGAGTCAATGGATAGCCCCTATAAAGAAGGATTAAGGAATATTTGGTCTAGGAGTTATTAGCATTTGCAATGCCAGGGAGCAGCGTTAAGCAGAATCATGAATCAGATGTTTCTTCCAGGGTAGAAGAGAGACCAAATTCTTTTAGTTGTTTTGCAGATCAGATGTAAAGATGATATTGTAGGTGGAAAGGTAGGCTGGAAAATAGAAGGATATGAATGCCAAGCTATACATTGGAACTTCTCTTTGGAAACAGTGGAATTCATTGAAAGATAATCAGCAAGAGAATGATGTGGTCAGGAATGTACTTGACAGAGGAGAAATTTTTGTTTGGAAAAGGGGTTTGGCATAAAGAGAAAACTGGATAGTGTCTGTGGCAGAATTTTGTTTCCTAAAAATTGGTATGTTGAACCCTTAACTCCTAAGTCCTCAGAATGTGACTGTATTTGGTGAGAAGGGCCTTTAAAGAGATGCTTAAGTCAAAATGGTTGTTAAGGTGCATCCCAATCCAATCTGACTAGTGTTTTTGGTGAAGAGGAAATTTGGACAGGTAAAAAGGTACTTTAGAGGCCCATGTGCACAGAGGAAAGACCATGTAAGGACACAGTAAGAAGGTGGCTGTCTGCAAGCAAAAGAAGAAGAAGGAACCAAACTGGCTAACACCTTGATCTTGGACTTCTAACCTCAACAACTATGAGAAAATTAATTTCTGTATTTTAAGCCACCCATCTGTGGTGCTTTGGTATGGCAGCCCTAGCAAACGAATATAGGGAATGATTTCACAATTTCTAATATTGTAGTAGCGATAGCAGGGAGAAGTTATTTTAGAGGTAAAATCTACCAGACATGCCAACAGATTGGATGCTAGGCATAAGGGAGAAGCAGCAGCAACCCTCTGTTAAATATCCTTTAAAATTAAATTACAAAGCAAACTCCTACATATTGTTTGGTTGATAAATTCTTAGGGTAAGTATGTAAAATCTGTGGTGACGCACCATGTGGCAGTGCCAGTCGGTTATATCTCTTAGCATATATGGAAGTTTGTTGATTCCTAATCTTGCTTAAACGCAGGAGAGATCCATAAAACAGCACTTCACATTTATGATCCTAGAATCACCTCCCTTGAAGAGTAGGCTCTGCCAATGCCTGGAAACAAAAGCAAGCTGAGTGGTTTTACAAAGGCTCAGGGTTGCTCCTACAGCTACAGCTTGATAGTGGCACAGGGAAATTAAAACTTTTTAGCTCTCCCTAAGCTGTTTTCTTACAAATGGTACTGGGAGTTGATTTTTGTATGTGTGTTGTATATGATGGTGTTTCTGGACAAGAAGAAAAATCTCATAAGACTATCTACTCTCATTCAATTTCCGAGAGCAAGAATCAAATTAAGATAAGAATATTAACAGGTAACTGCAGATTTTTAAAATTTAGGTTGAATGGAGGATTTTAAGTGACTTCTTTGGGGTTTACTTACTTCATATACATTCAGTAAATCATTTACTACTACTGTAAAATGGAATTTGTAGAACTGAATTTGTAGAATTTGTAGAACTGACTGTATTTACTCGTAAGTTTGAAGTATACATTTTCTATAATATATAGACTGTTTTATAATCTACTGTACATAAAAAATGACATAAGACATATAATGAAAGAAAACTTTCAACATCTGTGATTTCTTCTATTGTAGATCTTTTTATTTTTGTGGAGGGATTACCATATAATGCAGTAGAACACTGTGCCTACCTCTCATTTTATACTTGGATATACTGGCCAACTTCTCCACTGAAAATGTTTTTCTTCAGAGGAAGAAGACAGGCTTTAGATTTCTTGTTTGCACTCACTCTATAAAAATCAATGCCAGGTTGGCAGGTTTGTAAATATTTACTCTGGGTAGCAGTTCCAAGG
Source organism: Phocoena sinus (assembly GCF_008692025.1). Classification (NCBI taxonomy): domain Eukaryota; kingdom Metazoa; phylum Chordata; class Mammalia; order Artiodactyla; family Phocoenidae; genus Phocoena; species Phocoena sinus. Next base: position 15,921,402 of record NC_045773.1, on the reverse strand, counting down.
CAGCCATTTTGCCCCCTGCACAATGCTCTCTATCTGTTAAGTCACTAATAAAATCTGCATGCATGGAATTCTGAAAAATTTTATGAATGAGGGAATATATTTGTTGAGAGACCTGTAGTAAGGATTTCTATTAGTCTTCTAATAGTCTTAATAAGAATCTGCTCCTGTGCCATGCTTTGGGTTTATGCTTTCAAACAATTTTCATTTATCATTAGTTTTGCATTTACCCCTTTGAAATAAGATATCCATGACAGATTTTCTATGGCTTAGGAAAAATAAAATTTTAAGAATTCATGAACTATTTTTTAAAAATGAAAAGGACAGGAATCAATAGCATTGGAGTGGGCCCTACGTTTTACCCAAACCTCAAGTTTAGAAACAGAAAATAATTGCATATTTAAAAGAATGCTAGAAAATATAAGAACATTATTTTGAATCAGATTTTTAAATTGGTAATACACCTAGAATTCCTAAATTTAACTTATTTATACTATTTTTCACATTTTGAGTACATAATTTGAATATAAAATAAAGAAGTGGTTACTATTTTAGAGTGTCGCACTAAACTACACGTTTCTCTTCCCTTCCAGAATAGTCTATCTCGTTATATGTATTTTCAGAGTATATACTACTAGGAGACAGCCACAATAATCTCTTTCAAGCAATAAAACATTCATTTTCTCTTTTTTTGTTAAGTAATATTATTTCTCCTTCCTTTTTTTCTTAAATAGTATTTAAAACATAAACCTGCACTTCAAAATTAAGATAAAATTATTCTGTAATGTGTAACAACCCATTACCCTTATTAATAGCCTGGCAGTTGCTGAGATGTAGTCTATATCATGCATCAGATAATTATGATTTTTTAGGGACCACAAATGAAATGCATGCTGACTACTAATTCTTAGTGTACCCATATTAATCACCAAAATCTAGTTCCAGAGGGCAAAGTGTGAAATATCAATTCTAAAATGTAATATGGAAATGAGAAAAGAATCTTTTCACTGACAAGAAAAGCAGTAAGAAAGGGCTATTAGCTGGGTAGAGATGAATTTCTGATTGGGGCTCCTGGAGCTCTTTGACGTATGTTAGATATAAGATGGCTTTGAGGATACGTGTAAACAAATTGTCCCTTTTGCCTGTTTAATGAAAAGGGCATAGTGATGTATTTGTGCTGTTTTCAAACTGAGGGCCTTAAATACCTGCTCCAGTGACCAGAAATCACGTGTAGCTCCTTAAATGCTAAATGTAATGGTACTTAGGAACAAAACAAAACGTGGTTCAATTTGCTGTTTTCTGAAAAGACTAATGGTCTCGTAACTGGTAAACTGATGCCCCTAAATAAATAGTTATAATGAGAGAGCTGACCTAACACAGAGCAGTGGCTTCTCACGGAGGTAAGCTTAATGACAGATATTTGCATTGATTACTTGGGTCAGGATTAAATCAAATCCTGTTGATCAAATTGACTAATAGTGAAAAATGTGGAGGGATGAGGCCTCCAAGTAACACTCTGGGTAATAATTTGTTACTCACATGTGGTGGTGATCCTGAGGGTGTCCAGTGACATGACCCACCCTCCCGGTCTGGCTTCTGAATGTATTTTAAAATAAGACAAAGGGGTTATGCAGATGGGGGTCAAAACATATCCTTTTCTTGTCGGTGAACTGATATTGGAAAATGTGTTTTTAAATTTGCAGAAAAATGAGATTTCTAACACAGTACCTCTAGCTTAGGCTGATTTCCCTCCCAGAAGCAGGAGTTGACAATCCCAGGCTGTCCCTTGTAAACTTGCAGAATTGCAGAGTAGGAAAGACAGAAAACTTTATGAGGAAAGAAAGCCCTGCTCCCAGAAATGCTGGGACTGGTACGCACATTCCTACATTCTTCCACAACCCTCAAAGCAGAAAGTTAAATATACTCCTCTAGAACAGAGGGAGTGAAAAGGAAGAGAAGAGCCAGTTGTGTTACATGAAGAAGCTCCCTCCTCAGAGAGGAAAAATAGAGGAGAAATAGTTTGCTTAATAATGGGCTCTATCTAATAGTATTTTGTTACTCCAGATAGGAGGATGTGTAAGATTACTGAAATTGTGTCCAGAAATATCAGATCCAAATTGAAAAGTACACAATGTGATGGTGAACCACAATTTCTGAGAAATTTGGTGGGGTGGGTAGGGGAGATAAAGGGGTGGAGTTATTTGTCCCTAAACTATTAAAGCCCATTGTTTTATGGTTATGGTTAAAAGAAAAGCCATATATCCCTACTCAGAATATATGGAATGAGACATTCCACATACTCCGTGCGTATAGAATATGATTTACCTTCATTTCTGGATTGTTGTGTTTAACTTGAGTTAAGAAGACCACTTATAAATTGTATTCAGACAAGAGTGCTCTAGATATGGCATCACCTTAAAAATAAAGGTATATTATGATGACCTATTTCAACAGGTGAACCTTCAGATTTACACACACACTAGGGAGGGAACATAAATGAGTGAAGAACTCTACGTTAAGAAAAACAGCAGCATATATGTGATGCAAAACGTCAACTGACACTAAGCTTCATAATCGGGAAGGCAGTGGGGTGTGAATGGTAAACTCATGCTGCGTCTAAATGGATCAGCCAGTAGTAAGGCCCCTATGCTTTTCTTAATTTTTCAATCTAAAAATTTAGATTTTATATAAAATTTGCATTGTCAAACTCACTTAAAAAGGATCAGAGCTCCAGAAATGTGAGAAGCCCAGATACCATAATGTTAAGGCAGGAAAAATGTGGTCGGCACACCCCACTGTTACAATGAAGGGCTTCCTACTTTCTTTCATTCCTTGCGTCACTTGCTCCAGATTCAAAATCCAGATGAACTCTGGCAACGTTCTGTAAACTCAACCCTTTCCATTTATCTTAGAGAATGGAGTAGAAGTTTCTGATCCCTTTAGCTTCATTAGTAAAAGTAAGCAGTTGAAATTTTACTTACAAGTTCAAACACAAGGTTTGGCAAACTGTGGCCCATGGCCACATCCAGATCATTGCTTTTTTTTTTTTTTTTTTTTTGTTAAGTAAGTTTTATTAGAGCATAGCTATGTGTATTCGTGTATGAAATGTCTATGGCTGCTTTCCGGCTCCAAAGGCAAAGTTGATAATCGTGCCCTGAACCATTTGGCCTACAAAACTGAAAATATGTATCACCTGGCCTTTTATAGAAAAACCTTTGCAGACTCTTGCGAAAGAAAAGGGGGAATTAATAATGAGCAGCAAAAAAATGACATATACCCATTATACACCCCAAATACGACATGGCTTTAAAATCTACTCCTAATACATTCATGTAACACATAGCAAATATACATGTAATATGTCTTTCCTTTGCAAAACAGTGCTAAGTGCTGAGATTAAAACAGGTGCTTACATTCAAAGACCTCATGAACTAGTGTGAAGAATGGACTGAAACAACTGATTACAATTAATTCTATTTCAGGTAAGTGGAGGAGAGTCAAAAGGGCACATCAAAGATGGGAGGAGGATGCAAAACAATCTAGTCTCTCTGCAAACACGAGCATATTTGTGTTTTTACCAAAAATATCAGGCACCTTTGCCAGTAATTAAAGCATGAATAATAAAAAAAAGTAAACTATACCTTTTCATTAAGTTTTTTTCCTCAGCTTTTATCTTGTTCTTTCACTTGGAACATATTCCTGTTTCTTCACGTTCCTCGACTCTCGGTGCCGGTTTCCGTGCATTAAGTGAAGCGGCCACCTTGCTGGTCTGGAAGGAGAGGCCTCGTGTAGACGGACTTTATCCTGCAGCCCTTCCCCCGGCTCTCGGTTGTCTCTCAGGCTTTGTTACCGTCCAGCAGCCTATTTTATTTTTCGCGGCTCCCAGTGGGTGAGACTCTGCCCAGCCCTGTCAGCGTCCTGAAGAGAGGGGAGGTCTCAGCCCGCACTGACTCGGCTGACTGGAAGCCCAGCCTCAGACGGCAGCTCTTAAAGAAGCGCACATACGCAGTCCTGTGGGCCCGCGCGCAGAAGCCGCCGGAGCCAGGCAGTCTGGAGGTGCCCCCTGTGCGGCAGCGGCAAATACCAGGGTTCCAGAGGAGCGTGGAAGCTCCCGTGTGCCAGACACGGGCGAACTACGGGGGCAGAGAGGCCGCCAACATGACGGCGTCTGTCAGCAGCCTCTGCTCGCATCAGACCTGAGCTGCCCTCAGGCCAGAGCTCCTCACAAGCAAACAGGCCTCTTTCTTAGAAAGACGGGCGTATTTTAGTCAGCTGTCTGTGCCGAGCCCTGGGGGCGCTGAAAACTGTGTGCAGTGATTCTTGTCCCGTAGGACTCAGGAACACAAGCTCCTCTAAAAGATAGAAGCGTTTGGCAGCGCAGCTGTAAGAGAGCTGCAAACAGCCTCCAAGCTCTCTAGAAAGGCTCACAGTCGCCCGTAGCACGTGTTTAATTAGAAGCCGCCCCTCAGGCTGCAGCTGTGAGGATAAACGAATAGGACTCTTTCACTGAAAGATGGCGTGCATCTCAGCCCGCTGTCTGTGCTGAGCTCTACCGGGGCGGCCTGCCCAGAACCGTACCTCCGGTTGTTACAGCCCTGCGGGACCCAGGAACACAAGCTGCCTCAGCCTCCGGAGTCCAGGGTTCCAGAGGCGTCTCGCGGGCGGCAGTCGCAGAAACCAGGGTTACCAGTCAAGTCACGCAGAAGAGCCGCCTGCCGCGAGACTTGGGCGCTCAGTTCCGAGGAGCGCGGGAAGATGGCGCCCACCGGCGGGAGAAAGGCAGAGTGAGAGGATATATGTCACCTGCCCAGGAAAGGAAAAGGAAGAAAAAGAAGATGATGTCCACCAGCCAAAGCACGAAGATGGCGCCTGCTGACTGAATGTAGTAGAAGTGGGTGTGTAGATGGCGCCCACAGGAAAAAAGTTTCGAAAAAAAAAAAAAAGAGAGAGATGGTGCCCGCTGACAGAGGGAGACGTGAAGATGGTGGCCACCGGCAGCAGGACCCTGGCTGTGGGCTATTGACAGGCCTGCCCCTCAGGCCGGGCTTGAAGATGAGCAAAGGAGCCTCCTTCACAGCAAGTTTGCCGGCTCTGGATGTGCAGCCGCCTCTGCCTGGGCCCGAGGGCAGGTGAGTCCCCGCACCAGCACTTTGAGAGTCTTTCTCCGATGGTCACAGCCTAGTGGGTCTCATAGACATGAGCCCGATTGGTTTTCACTTTGTGGGGGGGCTCATTTCTCAGGTGCATGTCTTAAAAGTTGGGGTACCTGCTGGGGGGTTCAAGCCCTTTGCTCCTCAGGGAGAAGCTGGGGGTTTTGAGTCCGCTCCCATCGGTGGGTCACTGTGCAGGGGAAGGAGTTTACGATGTGGGTTGTGTCCCACCTGCCCTACTCACCCTGATGTGGGCCTTCTCTAGAGGCGCAGGAGTTGCTCAGGTTTTAGGTTTTCTTCCCAGAGGAAATTGTTCCATACGTAGTTGCAAATTCACTGTGTCCATGGGAGGAGGTGAGCCCCAGATCCTTCTCTATCGCCATCTTGAACCCCAACCAGTTTGTCTTTAACGATACCTTATTTTGAACTTAAGCATTTTCCACCATTAGAATCTCTCTTGGATTACCAAAAATGGCCAGGAGTAGTCCCATCACATGTAAATTTAACCCAAACCACTAAACCTGGCCATTTAGTGGGTTGGGTTAAATTTACATGTGATGGAACTACTAACTTGAAAGAAAATTGCTAAAAATTAGAATAAAACTGTGTACTAGCTATAGGAATTGCATGTGAAAGCAGCCAAGAAAAAAAATCTGACAGATAACGTCAAAAACAGTAGAGTTAATTTGCCTTGGGCAACAGGAAGTCCAGAAATCAGAGTCCAGCTTTGGCACAGTTGTTCAATGATGTCATCAGAGATCAGAGACCCTGGGCACTTTATCTGTCTTCACCCACTTGTCTCGCTGGGTCACAGGTTTTATCTTCATGGTCTCTTTATGACTGTTACACATCCATAACTCATTTGTGTTTCAGCTGGAAATAGTCTGGTAGGACCAGAGGGAAAAAAGGACCCTGCCAGCTATGGTCTCCCTCTCCCTCACTCTCAGCTCTCTCTTGCTTCTTCTCTTTTTCTTCATCTTTCTCTCTTTCAGTAAACTTCAAGTATAACATAATTCTAGTCTTAAGCACCCGGATAGTTGAATGTTCATAGATTGAATGCACCTGTGTGACCAACAGCCAGATTGATCTAAAACATTACCAACCCCTGCAAAGATCCCCATTTCCATTCCAGACAGTGGCAGTCACTGTCTTGACTTCTAACAGCATAGCATAGTTTTTCATAATTTTGAACTTTATATAAATGGAATTATACAGTTAGTACTCTTTTATGGCTGATATCTTTTACTAAATATTATAGTTCTGATATTCGTCCTCTGTTGGGTATAGCTGTAGCCTGTTTTTTCTTATTATAGTACCGTATTCTATTTTATGATTATTCATAATTTATCCATTTCACTGTTGATGGACATTTGGGTTGTTTTCTGTATTGGACTACTATGAATTGTGTTATAAATAGTCTTGTGTGTTTGTGTTTTGATAATCAGACATATGCATTTCTGTTGGGGATATACCTAGGAGTGGAAGGCCTAATTCATACTTAATGGTAAACATTGGTAGATGCTGCCGAACAGTTTTCCTAAGAAGTTTTACCAATGTATATTCCCACTGAGTGTCTGTTCCACGGCTCCACATCCTTGCCAACATTTGATATGACCCACTTTTTTTTTTTTCATTTTGGACATTATGGCAGTTGTGAGATCTATCTCTTAGAAACTTCATCCAGGAAATACTGCTTACAAATCATGGGCCAGAATTATGTCATAAAATCAATCCTAGCTGCAAGTAACTAACATTTTTGCCTCTATTGTGGGTGAAAACTGATTAGAATATGAATAACTTCTGTGACGCCAATCCTCAGAGACTTTCAAGAGGGAAGTTTCTGAGAAATGGACCACACGGTCACCACTGGAGTGTTAAGCAAAGAAGACATTAAGTGCTATGATTCACTTTCCTTGTCCTTACTCACTCCTAGTGAGAGAGTGACGTGTCCTATGAAACAGGGATGTTGAAAACTAATAGTTTAAACATTAAGTATTTGTAACGACAAAGGATCATGTACAAAGATGCTAGAATCTTACTTAAATGAAAAGGAAAAAAAAAGCTAGGAATCAGAAAAGAGACTGAATGACCATAGGGCCGTGACAGGAAAATTCTTCTATTATTGCTTTGGGATAACAGTGGTTTTGAACTTCATTTATTTATTTATTTTTTAATATTTTAAAAAATATTTATTTGACTTCATCAGGTCTTTGTTGCAGCGTGTGGAATCTTTTAGTTGTGGTGTGTGGGATCTTTAGTTGCAGCACGCGAACTCTTAGTTGTGGCATGTGGGATCTAGTTCGCTGACCAGGGATTGAACCTGGGCCCCCTGCATTGGGAACATGGAGTCTTAGCCACTGGACCACCAGGGAAGTCCCTGAACTTCATTTAGTATAGCATGAAAGGTACTCCATCTAGTAAGATTAGTTTAGATTCCACTCATGGAAAATATATATTAAGTGAACACAGACGACATACACTGTATTGATTCAATCCTGGAGCACTTCAGAAGTAGGACACTTACAAAAATCCTACCACTATGAAAGCAGTTGGAAAGTGAGTTGATGATCTGAATCATGTTATAGGAAACACACTTTCCTTCTGAAGTTCCTCTTCACTTTAATATGGCAGGGAAGCCACTTGGAATAGTATACAAGTCACAGACTCAAATGTCTGCAGTGGTGACAGATGTGATCCAACTGAATCAAATAGGCCTGATGGGGACAGCCATGTATTCAGAAGGGCATATCTCTTCTAAAGTTGGGAGCACTACTTAAACCAGAGACCTTTTTAGAAATTGGGGTCCATAGTTGCTAGATTTTCTCATTTTTTTCCAGATTTTCATCTTTAAGTATCTAAATCTTAGCATATAATTCAATTTGTTAGAAAAAGAAAACACCACCAGTCAAATAAACCTGTCTGCAAGTGGAATAGTAGCTCCAGTTTGTGACCTCCAATGAAAGAAGAGAATCCAGAGTGAGAAGCTTGGGTAATGCTCTCTACTCCATACCAGTTATGTGATTCTGATAAAGGCCTTAACACTCTCTAATCCATCACTGGTTTCCTCCATGTCAAATGAATGATTAAACTAGTTCATATCCAAGGGCCCTCCTAGTACTTGAATATGATGATTTTGAGATACCTGATATTCTAGTTTGAGGCTTTCCAGAAACATAATGGTCTCTTTCAAGTTTTTTGGCCCACATTTTAAGGAATATTTTAGGGGTTTCTGTCAAGCTTCACCTTAGCTTGGTGAGAAGGTCATTGTTCCAGTACTTCCAGGATAAAATTAAGACAATGTCATTTTCTAATTGTTCTCTACATGATAACCCCTTTTGGATATCAAGCAGAATATGCAGGTTTTTGGGCAAAAAGTGTGGAGCCTTAATTCTTTCAAGTTGGCTTCATGAGACAGACAGTCTAAAAGAGGGGAGTAATGGGATGTTAGCAAGCATATCAAAAGGCCACTCAGGAGTTAGGCAAAAATGCTCAGGTTGTGTTCTCTTACATCTGTTCAGAAATCTAAAAACTTCACTCTGTAGGAAATGATACTAGTAGGATTGCTATATATACACACACATATCTATTTGTGTATATATATATATATATACACACACACACATATACATATATATGCTTAAATATATAAATATTTATAATGCTTAAAAGTATGATGGTAAGTATGGATAATTGCTGCATGTAGGTATATATATGTATATATATACATATATATAAAGCATTTAAACATGTGACTACAGTTTGTATACAGTCATGTATGTGTATATATATATATATATATATATATATATATAGGCAAACACAGATGGGTAAATATTTTTAGGATTTAGAGTTATTTTCAGTTTTATCTTCTGTGTATATTTGTCTGTGGTTTCTATATTTTCTGGTTTGTTTAATGAGTATACATTTAAAATTAAGAAATACTACACAGTATAAGATATACTTAAGTTTTCAGTATAGCTTATGCCACATAACATGTAATGTCACATTTTTATTAAAGATCAAGATGAAAAGAAGTCCCTATGTTAATATTACTAATTCCACATGCATTTATTGACTATTAGCAAAGCCTACTATATACTCAGCTATAATATTTTCATAAATATACTAATATTGCTTTAAATTACAAGCAAGAGTTAAGGTAGAGAGAGTAAATTCAGATTCCACACACGGGTTGCTAACTGTATAAAGAGTGGCATTTGTTAAGTGAGATAAGCTCAATGAGAAATAATAAAAGTATGTTAGATTTCTCTACAATGTCTAGATATCCAAAGGGGACAGGGGTGGAGAGAAAAGTGACTGTGGATAGCACATTAGATGTGAGTTGCAGTCTGTGCTGCCAGTTAAAAACTGCTTTGTGATTTGGGGTTGAAAAGGCATCCTGTCATGAACCAAGAGGAGAGGCAATTGCTTGCCTGTCTCCGCTGTTGGGCAGACTGTACCTGGGATACCATATGTATCTCATAAAAGCATAATACCAAAACCCTGAAATTATAGCAGTTTTAGAAAAGAATATAAAAGTATGAGAAGAAATGAGGCCTTAACTGAAAATTAAAAACTAGTTGAATTAAGTATGCCTAAATAAATTAGTAATATGGTCATAAGAGAAAAGAATTATGAGAAAGTGATGAAAGAGAAAAAAATAAATACAGAAAAATCTGATGAAAATGTTTACAGAACATTTTATGACAATTATAAAATTAGTCCTTGGAAATTTTAGAAAAAGTACTGATCATGAGTATTACTGGCCAATATGCTGTTTTGCATGTGTAATTTATTGATCTTTGATATACTTTTTTGACTGAATGTGTTGAAAAGATTATATCCATGTAGCCTGTTAATGGAGAGAAGAAACCCTTTTGTTCTCCCAGTATTTATAAACAACAAATACAATTGACAGCTCTGTACTATCAAAATTTCAGTTGGATGAAATGATAGCAATAGGATTATTGTTATTTTAAATTAGTAATAATCAGTATATTTACAGTAAAATGAATGACCAAGAGCCTGCAGGTATTGTTCAAAATATATTGGCCACAATGCCTGCCATTCTGAAGGTTACTTGCTAAATAAGTGAAAACATAACGAAAATTGATGAAGTTCAAATAACATAACTCTTAATAAAACATGGAAAACTTATATATCACCCTGGCCGCAGTGAGAATGTGCCTCTCAGACCTCCAGTTGCAAAGATTTTAATCTAGGGACTCAAGCATCTTACAATTTCATGCCTGTAGTGAAGCTTCATGTCACATGGGCTACTCCCAGTCAGTCAGTGATCACACAGGGATACCAAGGCATATGTAAGGACTCCCCAAAAGCCCTGCCAAGGTTTTTTTTTTTTTGAACTTGCACACCGTTGAGGATTCTTTTATTTAACCTTCCTCCTTTCTTCCCTTTATTCAAGGTCAGTCTTGTTCACAGTTTGTTGACTCCTCCAGCCTTTTCCAGCTTCCTTTCCATTTTCTCTCTTTAGTGTTGCCCTTAATCTTTGCATGTTTAATCTGCCTCATGGAGAAATCACATTTCTTAAGTCTACACCTTGCTGTTGTTTTCTTTAAATAGCTCCCAGGTGTGGATTTTTTTTGCCATTTAGTGTTTTTTGCATTCAAAAATGTTTTTGCAAAATTAAGAGAGGTTAGATTAAGATAGTGGACTAAGCTCAGAGTTACTTAACTGCAGCCAAAAATTTTAGAATTCAGGGAAAATATGTCCACTGCAATTCTGAAAAACATTAAGACCAGAAATCATGAGGAACTTAAGGAGAGAAATCAGATAAGAGTAAATTGGAAAATGCTGAAGAAAATGTAGTCCGAAATTGTGAGAAGGAAAAGTATTTGACAGTGTGAACAAAAAGTATGATGGTATAAACTTAAATAAACAGATTTAAGAGAAGTTTGGAATGAATTATTTTAAAGACAAAAATTTGTTTACATGAGTATGTTAAAAATTAAGTATGTATCTTAGAAGAAGACCTGTACAATGAAGAACAAATTAAACAAGAAAAATATTTCACTTTGATAAAAAATGCAAGAAGATCTAGTTCGATCTCTATAGAATAAAAGATACCATGACAGAGTTTAACGAAAAATAATGATCTGGGTGGAAATATCTGCCAAAGACTTTTAGTGAGAAAATATAAAGAGCTCTTACTAATCAATAGAGAAATGACAATAAAGAGCAAAATGGATGAAATTTATGAGTAAGCAGTTTGAAGAAGAAACATACTTATTGGGTAATAAACATTAAAAATGTTTACTCTTACTAATTACCATGGACATGGAAATTAAAATAACAGTTTGGCAGTAAGTAAAAATTAGAAAATTTTAGATATTTTGATTATGCAATTTAACTTCCGGATATCTATTCTAGAGAAATATCTGTCCATACTGCATAAATCAGGGCTGATATTGAGCCAGTACACTCTGTTATAATACATTTTCTTTTTATGGCTAGCTAGTTCTGAGTGGTGAAGCATGTATTCTTATTGGGTAGTATCCAATTATTTTGAATATTAAATATTTTGAATATCATTCTTGGCATCAAAGTTATTTACAAAGATATTCATTACAGCATTGCTTATAATAATAATAATTTTAAAAACAAAAAACCAATCTAAGTATCCCTCAGTAAGGGAATGAACTAATAGATTATGCATATTCTTATGAGAATGTGCTATCTAGTGCAGTTAAAATAAATTAACTAAATCAAGATATGACAGCATGAATAAATCTCAAAGCCAATACTGGATTTTTGAAAGTTACAAAATGATATATATATATAACTTGATTTTATTTATTTAAAGTCCTAAATCATAAAATAGCAGCTTGTTAAATAAATTGTAATATATAATAATAATGTAAAAAGCAGTCTGGAATGTATTCATACTACATTCACAATAGTGGTCAATTTTGGTGAATTAGTTTAAGCAGGATTCTCCAGAGAAAGAGAACCAGTAGCATAATTTTATGAGAATGTGGGGTGCCTATTGTGTATTTCCCAGCCTGAGGTCCTGAGTAGATGAGATGAGATTTCTCAGCTAAAGCAGGCAGGCAGGAAAAAAAGGGGGTGAATTTCTCCTCCCTCTTCCTTTTCTTGTATTTAGACACTCAACAGGGTGGAATGATACCCAACTACATTGGGGAGAGCAATGTACTTTACAAGGTCCGCCAACTCCAGTGCTAATCTTATCTGGAAACACCCTCACAGACACACCCAAAGTAATGTTTAATCTGGGCATCCAGTGATCAGTTAAATTGACACATAAAATTAACCACAGTTAGATTACCTTGGTTAGATAATCTAGATATTATCTAACCACAGTTAGATTAACTTTAACTAATTATGCAATATTTAGTGTTTTATTGCTTAAGCTAAAATGGAGCAATTATGGCAAAGTTTGTCTTAAATTTTATGTAATTTTCATATATTTGAGATATTTCATCATTTAGGAAAAGAAAAATGAATGGTGAAATGCTTCATTTTTGTTTTTAGAATTCTAATTCTCTGCAAAATCTCAAATATTTAAGCATTTTAAATTTTAAAATATTATAAATATTATTCTCCAGGGACTTCGGTTTTGGAATTTATGTTGATGAAAGTAGTTTAAAGCAGGTGCTCCTACATCACAGCCTTCCTGTTATTCCTTTGGATGTGAAGAGAAATTCCTATTAATTCTTTGAAGTGCTTTCAGAAAACACCTGTTGTATCTCTCAGTGGTATATATTTAGAATAGGAGACCTTTGAAATTCATTGTTTACATAAAGATAGTGACACAGATTGTATCAGTAGTTTTTAAAGACTTGTTAAAGAGATTTTTTCTTTAATAAAATTTCTTAGCACTGTCATAATATGTATTTTTAAACTGAAGATAACGGGGAGGAACCAATTCAGAAACAGTGGCGTGGTGGCGAATAAAGCTCTGCCCTGAGAAATATAGACAAGTAAGAATTATTGCATGCTTAAATTTATTTTTAAAGTGAAAAAAACTTCCCCATATGTTTAAAACCTTAGGCAGAAGTCTTACTAACATACTCAAAACAAAATTAAGCATATATGTACCTAAATTTTAGCAAATATCTAAATTTGCTTATTAAGCTTAAGAGAATATTTGATTTAGAGCAATATGAAAAAAATCTAAATGCCTAGACACAGATTGGTGCCTTCCTTAGGAAATCAAATGAATAATAAACACTTAACTCAATTTTTAGTTTATGTTCTATTTCTCTTTGTGTTGAATATATTTATAACTTTTGACCATTTCAAATGTTGCTTTGGTACACAAAACTCGATTGTATCTTCTTGACAGTTAATGACTTCATCGTAACTAATTTGGACTTATTACAATCTTCACTGCTGTAGATGTCGTTTTAGAAATGTATCTCTAAGTTTACAAAGTGTCTCACTTTTTAGTTTCAAAAATGGAACCCATTTTTGGACTTTTGACATTCAAAATATTTTTTTCATTTCTGTTCTTTTTCCCTGTATTTCTAACAAAACATACATACATATACACATATATATGCGTGTGTGTATGTATACACGCACCCCAAGTCAGAGTGTTTACTTTGATGTATTTTCTGTGTAAGGTTCTTAAGAATTATTAAGACTTGGTTTGATCATAGTATGGTGAAATGCATTTATGTGATATTAATTTATTCAGTAAGAACTTGTTGAGCACCTGCTATATACGGGACTCAGTACTAGACGTTAGGTATACAGTGATGCAGAGAAAGCTACACAGTTCTAATAAACATAAGAGCTATGTTACTTCTTAGAGAGTCATGCTTGGCTTGTATAGAATAATATATAATTGATTCTGGGAGTGATTTTGGTTTATTAGAAATAGAAGATAGTATTTTTCACTTTCTAATCAGCAGTATTACATTTCTTAAATTTGATAAGGCTAGACTGAAATGATTACTAATTATACTTCCATAAAAACTTCCTGTTTCACACTTCCAAAAGAGGTGTGTGTATCACAAAGTCCTCATGTCTTTTGGTTCTCTGATTTGGCTATTCAACTTCTGGTCCCAGCTGGAACTAAGAACTTCGTGTTTTTTCAAAAATGAATAATGAATTTTTACGTTTGCTTCAGATAGACTTGGAGTAACGATTTGAGTTCGTTCCCGTATTATTCAGTCCAAATTTGTCTTCCGTTTCGGAGGCCCCTATATTGCTGTTCAAAAACCAGCTTATGTTTACAGGTTCATCACTGGTGTTTTTATTGTTTGCTTGCTTTTTCTGCTTTGTTTTCTGAGAAATTACTTGCTTTGGAAGTACTAGCAGTTCAGTTCAGAAACAGCAATCGCCAAATGTCATATTCCACTTGTTCTTTGTTTTTGTAAATCTTTAGGTGGGGGAGCTTGCCAAATTGTCAGATTGCTTCATTGTTTTCTTGTAATGTGCTTGCCAAGTTTAAATATTAATAGCTAAGGAAGTGGGATTTTGTGCAATGCCTACCTAGTATTAGCTGACAAGTAATTGCTACTTCTTTCATTCAATTTCTGTTCTTTTTTGCTTATTAAACTATTTGACACTTTTTGGGAAATCGCTTTGTCTTTGGACTAAAGATATTTATCTTGATAATGTGAGGAAACTAATATGTAAAATAGGCTTCAAGCCCCAGTAAATCCAAGAACAGCCCCCTTTATCAATGCAGCAGGGTGGCTCTATTTCAGTTAGTTATTTACCTATTTTTCCTTCAGTTTCTAGCAGCATATTTGCTTTGCCATATTTTCTCACAGAGTGCAGCAAGATCAAGAAGGTGGGACACTCTAAGATGCTATTCCCCTTGGGTGCTTCCACTTCCACTAAGGAGGGTTGCTGATTTGCACGGTTACTGCTGTTGTTGTTCTCCACTCCTCTGCTTTAATTTCCCTCCCCTGCTGCTCTGCATATTGAACAATAATGAATGTTTTCTGAGCTAACACTGTCCTCTCACCTACTCTCATTCCCAACAAAAAGGGAAAGTTTTTGAAGCCGGTTTCATTTTATATTAAATTCTACAAAAAATGTGCTCAATTGTATGTGGATTTCCAATGATTATTTATTTATCTTTCCTTGAAAATGTGGATTCAAAAAAGAATAATCACTTTAAATTAGCTTTGGCTGAAACATTGCAGAAAGGGTTCAGTAATGTTGTCTTGATTGTCTTTTTGTTTATGTAAACTAAAGTGATATATAAATGTTGCTACCTAGGTAACTCCCAGTTTGCTCATGAGGATTGACTGGAAAGGGGCTGGATGGAACTTTCTAGGGTGGAGGGAGTGTTCTGCATCTCAATTAGGAAAGTGATTACATGATGTGTGTATCATATATATATTTGTAAAAGTCATTAAAGTCTATATAATAAGCTCTGCAAATCTACCATATACCAAGTACTGTCTTCAAATGATTAGAAAAAGGAGGAAGCTGAGAACACAGACATTAGTCCTAAACAATTAAATATGTAATTAAAATTCAATAAGTAGTTTGAAGGCATGAGAGGATATTGTCAGAGAAAAATATATAAGCCTTGTTTTAATATAATTAAACATGAATCACAGCCAAAATACAAAGCTATGATCCACAGCAATTTTATCTGTGAATATGATATGTATATAGGTACATTGATGGGGTTGGTGGATATATAGGATTGAGGGAGACTATGAAATAAGATATGTTCTGCCAAAATTCACTCAATTGCATATGGATTTCCAATGGCATTTGTATTTTTTCCTAAAAAGCAAAAAACAAAAAACCCAACAGATTTTAGTAGAGTATGTACACATTGAAGCATGAGAGTGAAGGACCTGTGGAGGGAAAATAAAAATTGAAGTGATATATTTTCCAGTATGTTTCAACAGTTCTTTATTTAAAAAAGAAAGATAATACTGATAGGCATTTGCAAGATATGATGGAAAATTAATAACTTTAGGAGATACTAATTTCAATGCAAAAGAGGAAAATTTATTAAAGTACTGTATTTGGCTTTGCAGGAACTATTTACTAGTCATAATATATATTTGTAATGAATTTACATAAGGAATGATAATTGTTATGAATAAATAACATCAGAAATTGATAAACCAATAATTTAGCAGTATTATATTTATTATATATTATATTAATAATATTCATAAAGTGGAGATACATTTCAGAAGAAGCAATGGAAAAATTATGTATATTTAAACTACTTACATATATTTATTTGGTAAAAATAAAATTTAATTTCAACAAAGGGTACTGGAATACGTGAACATCCACATGCAAAAAAAAAAAAAAAATCTAGTTACAGACCTCACACTTTTCACAAAATTTAACCCAGAATGGCTCATAGAACAAAATGTGAAATGCAAAATATAAAAATCCTAGAAGGTAACATAGCAGAAAACCTTGGGTATGATGATGACATTTTAGATACAACACCAAAGATAAAATCCATGAAAAAAAATTGATAAGCTGGACTTCGTTAAAATTAAAAACTTCTGTACCATGAAAGACAATGTCAAAGGAATGAGAAGACAAGCCACAGACGGTGAGAAAATATTTGCAAAAGACATATCTTATAAAGAACTGTTATCCAAAATGTACAAGAACTCCTAAACTCAACAATAAAAATACAAACAACCCAATTAAAAATTAACAGACACCTCATGAAAGAAGGTACACAAATGGCAAATAAGCATATGAAAATATGTGTCGTCTCATAGGTCATCAGGGAATTGCAAATTAAAACAATTATGAGAGATACCACTACACACCTATTAGAATGACTAAAACGTAATACGCTAACAACAGCAATTCCGGACTCTCATACATTGCTGGTGGGAATGCAAAATGGTACAGCCACTTAGGAATACAGTTTAGCAGTTTCTTACAAAGCTAAATATACTCTTACCTTATGATCCAGCAATTATACTCCTGGTTATTTATCCATTTTTCAATGAGTTGAAACCTTTTGTCCACATAAAAATCTGCCTAAGGATGTTTATGGCAGCTTTAATCATGATTGCCAAAACTTGAAAGCAGCTAAAATGTCCTTCAGTAAGTGAATGGATAAACTGTGGTACCTCCAGACAATGAAGTATTATTTAGTGCTGAAAAGAAATGAACTATCAAGCCATGAAATGACATGGAGGAATCTTAAATGCATATTACTAAGTGAAAAGGGGCAGTTTGAATACTCACTGTATGATTCCAACTATATGACATTCTGGGAAAGGCCAAACAATGGAGACAGTAAAAGGATCAGTGAGTTGCCCAGGAGTTAAGGGGGACTGAGGGATGAATAGGCAGAGCACACGGGATTTTAAAGGCAGTGAAACTACTCTGTATAATACTATAATGGTGGATATATGTCATTACATATTTGTCAAAACCTATAAAATATACAACACAAAAAGCAAATCCTAATGTAAACTATGGACTCTAGGTATTAATGTGTCAATGTAGGTTCATTGATTACAGCAGATGTGCCACACTGGTGTGGGCTTTTGAAAATGGGGAAGACTGTGTATGTATATTGGGCACAGAGGGTATATGGGAAATCTCTGTACCTTCTACTCAGTATTCCTGTGAACCTAAACCTAGTCTAAAAAATAAAGTCTATTTGAAAAAAATCAATGAAATAAAATTTAATTTAAAAATAAAGAAAATGCCTGTCTTAACAGGAGCATTCTTGAAGCTGGAGCTCCCAAGTTTTACATCTCTCAATATCTGAGAGAAATTCCTAAAATTCATCCATAGGTGTCTTTTCCTTTCCTTACACAATCTATACCCACTCTCCTTCTCTCATATGCCTTTATCCCAAACTCTGATTTATTGGAACAAAGCACGGTTGGCTGTGTTCTCATGGACAGATTTCAAGGTATTTTCACAATATAAAAAATGCTTATTTATAAAAGGTAGAAAATATTTTTAAAGTTATATCTGCATTGTCATATGAGCTAAAGAAAAAGCTTGTATCAGAAAAGAAAAAAAGACAACAGTGCTTATAGTAGTTGTTTTAACGTGGTAGGCTGTCAATCATACATATTTGTTTTTCTTTTGTGCTATACTGTGAATACACTATAACTGAAAAAATAGCCTTCTTTATTAGAAGCAATAAAGACAAAAACGTCCTTCAGTGTTTTCCACTTGCTTCTCCTTGGTCCCTCAAACAGCCACTAGGCACAGACATACAGTCCTAGTTTTATTCCCCATTCACATTATTGAAAGTCTCCTCCACTGCAGTGAGATCTCTTTGCAGCCATCTGTTTTTGAGTCATGTGCTTATTGCTATCTTCAGACCCCAGTGGCAGTCCAGACCACAAGTGCTGTTGTCACTGGCCTTCATCCTTGCCACCTGGTTCTACTTCACATGTATGGCCAGTTTTCTTGGCCCTTCTGACTGGGAGGGCAAGTTCTCTCATCAGCCTGTGAGCCTTTTCTTTTATGAAGTATAATCATTGCAGGGTGGGAGGTGGTATTCACTTTTACCAAAGGTCTCTAGAGTGTTTGCTGCTTTATTGTTTAATTATATTCATGTATGTTTTTGGTAGCAAGTGTTTTATAAAAAAGAACAAAAAACAAACCAAAACTTTCTAAGAGGGTGCCTTTTAACTGATGTCATGGGCATTTGAGACTGTGGTAAAGTTAATTTAATGTAAGTTTGGAACTTTCTTTCCTCTTGGGGACCTTACTTCTTTGGCAATTTTTCCCCACTAGACCCTAAGGAAATGGTATCATTCTCCTTATAAGCTCTGGCTGGAAATTGATTTATCTGCATATACTTTTTTTTTTTTACATCTTTATTGAGTATAATTGCTTTACAATGGTGTGTTAGTTTCTGCTTTATAACAAAGTGAATCAGTTATACATATGTTCCCATATCTCTTCCCTCTTGCGTCTCCCTCCCTCCCACCCTGCCTATCCCACCCCTCTAGGTGGTCACAAAGCACCGAGCTGACCTCCCTGTGCTATGCGGCTGCTTCTCACTAGCTATTTGTTTTACGTTTGGTAGTGTATGTATGTCCATGCCACTCTCTCACTTTGTCACAGCTTACCCTTCCCCCACCCCATATCCTCAAGTCCATTCTCTAGTACGTCTGTGTCTTTATTCCCGTCTTACCCCTAGGTTCTTCATGACTTTTTTTTCCTTAAATTCCATATATATGTGTTAGCATACGGTATTTGTTTTTCTCTTTCTGACTTCACACTGTATGACAGACTCTAGGTCCATCCACCTCATTACAAATAGCTCAATTTCGTTTCTTTTTATGGCTGAGTAATATTCTATTGTATATATGTGCCACATCTTCTTTATCCATTCATCTGATGATGGACACTTAGGTTGTTTCCATCTCCTGGCTATTGTAGAGCTGCAATGACCATTTTGGTACATGATTGTTTTTGAATTATGATTTTTCAGGGTATATGCCCAGTAGTGGGATTGCTGGGTCATATGGTAGTTCTATTTGTAGTTTTTTAAGGAACCTCCATACTGTTCTCCATAGTGGCTGTACCAATTCACATTCCCACCAGCAGTGCAAGAGTGTTCCTTTTCTCCACACCCTCTCCAGCATTTATTGTTTCTAGATTTTTTTTTTTTTTTTTTTTTTTTTTTTTTTTTTTTGCGGTATGCGGGCCTCTCACTGCTGCGGCCTCTCCCATTGCGGAGCACAGGCTCCGGACGCGCAGGCCCTGCGGCCATGGCTCACGGGCCCAGCCACTCCACGGCACGTGGGATCTTCCCAGACCGGGACACGAACCCGCGTCCCCTGCATCGGCAGGCGGACTCTCAACCACCGCGCCACCAGGGAAGCCCTATTGTTTCTAGATTTTTTGATGATGGTCATTATGACTGCTGTGAGATGATATCTCATTGTAGTTTTGATTTGCATTTCTGTAATGATTAATGATGTTGAGCATTCTTTCATGTGTTTGTTGGCAGTCCGTATATCTTTGGAAAAATGTCTGTTTAAGTCTTCTGCCCATTTTTGGATTGGGTTGTTTGTTTTTTTGTTATTGAGCTGCATGAGCTGCTTGTAAATTTTGGAGATTAATCCTTTGTCAGTTGCTTCATTTGCAAATATTTTCTCCCATTCTGAGGGTTGTCTTTTGGTCTTGTTTAGGGTTTCCTTTGCTATGCAAAAGCTTTGAAGTTTCATTAGGTCCCATTTGTTTATTTTTGTTTTCATTTCCATTACTCTAGGAGGTGGGTCAAAAAGGATCTTGCTGTGATTTATGTCATAGAGTGTTCTGCCTAAGTTTTCCTCTAAGAGTGTGATAGTTTCTGGCCTTACATTTAGGTCTTTAATCCATTTTGAGTTTATTTTTGTGTATGGTGTTAGGGAGTGATCTAAGCTCATATTTTTACATGTACCTGTCAAGTTTTCCCAGCACCACTTATTGAAGAGGCTGTCCTTTCTCCACTGTACATTCCTGCCTCCTTTATCAAAGATAAGGTGACCATATGTGCGTGAGTTTATCTCTGGGCTTTCTATCCTGTTCTATTGATCTGTATTTCTGTTTTTGGGCCAGTACCATACTGTCTTGATTACTGTAGCTTTGTAGTATAGTCTGAAGTCAGGGATCCTGATTCCTCCAGCTCCATTTTTCGTTCTCAAGATTGCTTTGGCTATTCAGGGTCTTTTGTGTTTCCATACAAATTGTGAAATTTTTTGTTCTAGTTCTGTGAAAAATGCCAGTGGTAGTTTGATAGGGATTGCATTGAATCTGTAGATTCCTTTGGGTAGTAGAGTCATTTTCACAACGTTGATTCTTCCTAACCAAGAATATAGTGTATCTCTCCCTCTGTTTGTATAATCTTTAATTTCTTTCATCAGTGTTGTAGAGTTTACTGCATACAGGTCTTTTGTCCTCTGAGGTAGGTTTATTCCTAGATATTTTATTCTTTTTGTTGCAATTGTAAATGGGAGTGTATTCTTGATTTCACTTTCAGATTTTTCATCATTAGTATATAGGAATGCCAGAGATTTCTGTGCTTTAATTTTGTATCCTGCTACTTTACCAAATTCATTGATTAGCTCTAGTAGTTTTCTGGTAGCATCTTTAGGATTCTCTATGTATAGTATCGTGTCATCTGCAAACAGTGACAGCTTTATTTCTTCTTTTCCTATTTGGATTCCTTTTATTTCCTTTTCTTCTCTGATTGCTGTGGCTAAAACTTCCAAAACTATGTTGAATAATAGTGGTGAGAGTGGGCAACCTTCTCTTGTTCCTGATCTTAGTGAAAATGCTTTCAGTTTTTCACCATTGAGGACGATGTTGGCTGTGGGTTTGTCATATATGGCCTTTATAATGTTGAGGAAAGTTCCCTCTATGCCTACTTTCTGGAGAGGTTTTATCATAAATGGGTGTTGAATTTTGTCAAAAGCTTTCTCTGCATCGATTGAGATGACCATATGGTTTTTCTCCTTCAATTTGTTAATATGGTGTATCACATTGATTGATTTGCGTATATTGAAGAATCCTTGCATTCCTGGAATAAACCCCACTTGATCATGGTGTATGATCCTTTAATGTGCTGTTGGATTCTGTTTGCTAGTATTTTGTTGAGGATTTTTGCATCTATGTTCATCAGTGATATTGGCCTGTAGTTTTCTTTCTTTGTGACATCCTTGCCTGGTTTTGGTATCAGGGTGATGGTGGCCTTGTAGAATGAGTTTGGGAGTGTTCCTCCCTCTGCTATATTTTGGAAGAGTTTGAGAAGGATAGGTGTTAGCTCTTCTCTAAATGTTTGATAGAATTCCCCTGTGAAGTCATCTGGTCCTGGGTTTTTGTTTGTTGGAAGATTTTTAATCACAGTTTCAATGTCAGTGCTTGTGATTGATCTGTTCATATTTTCTATTTCTTCCTGATTCAGTCTTGGCAGGTTGTGCATTTCTAAGAATTTGTCCAGTTCTTCCAGGTTTTCCATTCTATTGGCATAGAGTTGATTGTAGTAATCTCTCATGATCTTTTGTATTTCTGTAATGTCAGTTGTTACTTCTCCTTTTTCATTTCTAATTCTATTGATTTGAGTCTTCTCCCTTTTTCTCTTGATGAGTCTGGCTAATGGTTTATCAATTTTGTTTATCTTCTCAAAGAACCAGCTTTTAGTTTTATTGATCTTTGCTATTGTTTCCTTCATTTCTTTTTCATTTATTTCTGATCTGATCTTTATGATTTCTTTCCTTCTGCTAACTTTGGGGTTTTTTTGTTCTTCTTTCTCTAATTGCTTTAGGTGTAAGGTTAGGTTGTTTATTCGAGATGTTTCCTGTTTCTTAAGGTAGGATTGTATTGCTACAAACTTCCCTCTTAGAAGTGCTTTTGCTACATCCCATAGGTTTTGGGTCGTTGTGTCTCCATTGTCATTTGTTTCTAGGTATATTTTGATTTCCTCTTTGATTTCTTCAGTGATCACTTAGTTATTAAGTAGTGTCTTGTTTAGCCTCCGTGTGTTTGTATTTTTTACAGATGTTTTCCTGTAATTGATATCTAGTCTCATAGCGTTGTGGTCGGAAAAGATACTTGATACAATTTCAGTTTTCTTAAATTTACCGAGGCTTGATTTGTGACCCAAGATATGATCTATCCTGGAGAATGTTCCATGAGCACTTGAGAAAAATGTGTATTCTGTTTTTGGATGGAATGTCTTATAAATATCAATTAAGTCCATCTGGTATAATGTATCATTTAAAGCTTGTGTTTCCTTATTTATTTTCATTTTGGATGATCTGTCCATTGGTGAAAGTGGGGTGTTAAAGTCCCCTACTATGAATGTGTTACTGTCGATTGCCCCTTTTATGTCTGTTAGTATTTGCCTTATGTATTGAGGTGCTCCTATGTTGGGTGCATAAATATTTACAATTGTTATACCTTCTTCTTGGATCGATCCCTTGATCATTATGTAGTGTCCTTCTTTGTCTCTTGTAATAGTCTTTATTTTAAAGTCTGTTGTGTCTGGTATGAGAATTGCTACTCCAGCTTTCTTTTTCTTTTTTTTGCAGTACGCAGGCCTCTCACTGCTGTGGCCTCTCCTGTTGCGGAGCACAGGCTCCGGACGCGCAGGCTCAGTTGCCATGGCTCACGGGCCCAGCCGCTCCACGGCATGTGGGATCTTCCCAGACCGGGGCACAAAATCGTGTTCCCTGCCTCGGCAGGTGAACTCCCAACCACTGTGCCACCAGGGAAGCCCCTTGCATATACATTTTATTCAACTTGGATATAAGATTGTGATAGTCTAGAAATATTTTTATCATCTAAGAAATAAACTGGTAAGAATTATACTTTTCCTTTATGGAAATGAGATACTGGTTTGATGTAAAATAAAGTGTCAGAATAAAAGCAGATTTTTACTCTCTGCTTAGAAACAACAGTAAGTTGTTATGTTTTTAATCACCTTTCATTCAGGTGACTTGGGTGTCAGTTGTATTTTGGATGAATCTGTTTTATGTACACAATGGCATGTTTAAAATATTTTAATGATTGGAAATTACATAATTCATTATTTTGTGCAAGTTGCAAATTCTGTAGCTTCAATTATCTTGCTAATTTTGTGAGACATATGGTCATAAAATAACAATGTGACCCAGTGATTATTATTCCAAAGTTATTTTCTTCTCCCTCACTTTTATTTGTTGCTTTTATGTGAATATGAACAGATAATTATTAAGATTATTCAGACTTCCACAAACAACTAGGAGAAAGGCAACACTTCCACCTCACCCAGACCAGCTCTCCCAATCAGCACTTGCATTACAAAGTAATCATTTTGACAACTATATTTATTTATGAGAATATTGTTCAGGATTTTTTGCTTTGTTTCTCTTTGTAGCAGTGGCTGTGGGTGAAGGAATGTCTGTTTAATATGCATACTCCTAGAGAGACTGTCATTTGAACTAACTTTTCAGAGTTCCTATCACTCTGCCCAATTTTTAAGGTAACTGAATACTTTTTAATAATAGGTAACATTAAAAATACAGGAGGGCTTCCCTGGTGGCGCAGTGGTTGAGAGTCTGCCTGCCAATGCAGGGGACACGGGTTCGAGCCCTGGTCTGGGAAGATCCCACATGCCGTGGAGCAACTAGCCCTGTGAGCCACAATTACTGAGCCTGCGCATCTGGAGCCTGTGCTCCACAACAAGAGAGGCCGCAACAGTGAGAGGCCCACGCACCGCGATGAAGAGTGGCCCCCACTTGCCGCAACTAGAGAAAGCCCTCGCACAGAAACGAAGAACTATACACAGCCATAAGTAAATAAATAAATAAATAAAATTTAAAAAAAAATACAGGAATGATCCTACTGTATAGCACAGGGAACTATATTCAATATCCTGTGATAAACCATAATGGAAAAGAATATAAAAAAAGAACGTATATACGGGTATAACTGAGTCACTTTGCTGTACAGCAGAGATGGGCACAACATGGTAAATCAACTATACTTCAGTAAAAAAAAAAAATACAGGAATGAAACAATCCATTTCTCCCCTAGGATACACGAAGTAGAGGATGTAACTCACAGGATAAGAATAAACTTGGCACTTGTTGCTATAACCCTTAGAGTGAATCCTTTTATCTTCCAGGGTGATCATGGTAAATAAAGTAAAACAGCTCCCATTTTAAATAGATCCACAATCCGTTCTTACACCTTCTCCTCCTTGGCTCCACATCCTTCTGGCCCTTCTACTAAACACAGATCCAGACATTTTTGAGGACTAATGTAACAATTGATGATCTGATGAACTCTGAATCATCTCCCCAAGTACATGCACCGATGCATACAGCACAAAACTTTGCACATAATTCCATTGTATCAGAAGCCTAGTCGTGGAGTCCCACGACTCTGGCTTAGCTAAAACTGGGTTGATAACTATATTTACCAATATCTACTTTACCTTTTTTTGGAAATAGCTTCTGAGTTGTGTTCTGCAGAATCCCGTTTTTCTGCTCTTTAGGCCTTAAGCTTTGGGAGAGACTGATCCAATCTCTGGCTGTCTGTGGCTAGTTTGCTCAAACTGCTATAACAAAACACCATAGACATGGTGGGTTAAACAACACAAATTTATTTCCCAGTTCTAGAGGCTGGAAAGTCCAAGGTCAAGGTGCTGGTGAGTTCTTTTCCTGAGGCCTCTTCCTGACTTGCAGTTGCCTGCCTTCTTGCTGTGTGCTCACATGACAGAGAAAGAGGTGGGGGGCTCTCTGCTGTCTTTTCTAATAAGGGCACAAATCCTTTTGAATCAGTGTCCTACCCTTATGACCTGATTTAACCTTAATTACCTCCTAAAGACTCTAAATATAGTCACACTGGTCAGCGTTTCACTATATGAATTTGGTGAGGGGAAGACAGTTTAGTCCAGGGCAGGCTGTCATGTGATCCAGGCATGGGCAGTAGATGTATTCCCTCTCTTGACCACATGATTGGTTTAGACATAGTCATGTGACACAAACCGTGTATGTGAGCCTCAATTTGGAGAATCTGGGGAAACTTCTGGGAAAAAGAAGCTTTTAAAAAGTGTTATGGGTCTTCCGTGGTGGCACAGTGGTTGAGAAAACGACTGCCAATGCGGGGGACACAGGTTCAAGCCCTGGTCCAGGAAGATCCCACAGGCCGCGGAGCAACTAAGCCCGTGTGCCACAGCTACTGAGCCTGTGCTCTAGAGTCCGCAAGCCACAACTACTGAGCCCGTGCGCCCCAACTACTGAAGCCCACGCACTTAGAGCCTGTACTCTGCAATGACAGGAAACACCGTGATGAGAAGCCCGCACGCCACAACAAAGGGTAGCTGCCACTCTCCGCAACTAGAGAAGAGCTCATGCGCAGCAATGAAGACCCAACGCAGCCAAAAATAATAAATAAAATAATAAATTTTGTAAAGTGTTATGATCTGTTATTAGTACAAGTGAAATAAGTTTGAACATGCTGGCAACTGCCTTGTTTGGGTCTAGGATTAAGCCAAGAGAGAGAAAATAAGAAAGGAAAGAGAGGGGGAAAGAGAGAAACTGAGGTAGGATGCCATTATTTAAGCCCCTGAATTGAGCAATACCTAGAATAAAATATCACTTATAACTTCTCAACTGTATAAGCCAAGACTCCCTTCTTGTGTTTAATCCAAGTTAATTTAGATTTCTGTCTCTTGTAACGAAGATTCCTGACCAATCCACTCAGCTACTGGTGGAGAAGTGTGATTGTGTACCAGAGAAATGGATACAATTGTAAATGGAAAGGAAATACCTAAACGGAAGATGGCTTTTGACTATGTAATCTTGAAGGAGAACATGAATCTCAATATATATTAATTGATTTATATAGGCCTGTTTAAAAGCATTAATCTTCAGATTTCAGAATCTATTTGGGTAAATAAAAATGAAAAATGAAGCATGTTTCATGGCTCTTATACTAGTTTTCATTAAAAAAAATGAATAGAATGATTAAATTTCTATCCAACTACTTAAAATATATAAAAATGTCCAAAACTCAGTATGAGTTACAGCTGATATAATGCATGCCTTTGAAAAGTCGAATGGTCATACAGTTTCAAACAGTAGTTTTATGTCTAAAATATCATGGGAACAGGTATTCAAGAAGAGGGATGCCCAACCATTTTAATCAACTTTTAGGTTATGGCACATCAAAACTGGGATATAGTGTAGAGTTAGAAAAATCAAGTTGGCAAGCAAAGGCAGTAACCCATACTTACGTTTCAGATGCAAAGTAGAAATCAAGATCTGAGATGACAGAAGTTTCAGTTAGAAGTCACTCACAGCAAAGAGGAAATGATTATTGGGAAACAGTAAACATAGTAAACAAGAATGCAAACTTATTTTCAAATAAACTTGGGTTTGATCCCTGCTTTGCATTTATCAAATCCAAAATTCACGACTTCTACAAGTTATTTTAGATTTCTAAGCCTCGATTTCTTCACCTTTAAATGAGGATAATAGTACCTACATCATAAAGATGTTTTGTGAGAATTAATTGACTACTGCCCACTGCCTTATTATTATTTGAGTTTAGACCATGAGATGATGCACACAAGGTGGTTAAGAAAGCCCTTGATCAAGAGTTAGCACTCAGTAGAAACTGCTCTTTTTATGATAATTATAATTATAATCATTGTAATAAACCCAAGCAATTAGATCCTGGTTTGCATAACCCATTCATAATTAGCCCAATTCTTGCTCTAAAGGTCATTATGCTCTCAGGCATATCCATATTAGTTTTCATTCATACATCTGCAACCCAGACACATAGTGTATGAACAAAATAGCAAGGTTTTCAACAGTTACAATGAAGCTTGTAAACAAGCTTTTGTAGTAAAAACCTGACTATTTATGCTGCCTTTCACATTGTATGTGATGGGAATTTCACCTGAAGTTGCTCTAAATGATAATGATTTCCGTCTGTCTACTGTTCAGGTTTCTCATTATATTTTAAGATTCTCCTTCTTTAAGACTTGGTGTGGCAAAGCAAAATAGAATTTAGCCAAAGATGGAGTAGAAAAGAGAAAAGTCATGTTCCAGACCATCTGCTTTTAGATACGATTCTTAGAATGATGATTTCATTTGAGGTTCTTTTCAGGTACCACTTTAAAATATGACATTTCACAATTCACTTCTAGTAGCCCTAAGAATATTTAAAAATAACAGTTCTGATTCAAAATAGAGAAAACCAAGATAATATTTAAAAGCTAAACAGTATCATTATGATTACTTACTGTATTTTCAACCTTAAAGTTGAACAAGTGAAAAATTTCAGCAGGAGAAATGGAAATTCCATCTAAATAAAAATGAGATACTTTGTGGTTTTAAAGGGATCTGAAAGGAGCAATAGCTATTTTTTAAATAAATGAAGGTCTTTATTGGCTAAAATTGATTTAAATGGTATATATGTACCATTTAGGTTAGAATGGTATTTTGACTTTGATACAAACTGATAGAAAAATGATACTAAAACTTGTTTGGAAATTTGTTATTATTGGTATCTGTACTTTGATAAAATTCCAGAGGTTTCTTACTCTTGATTCTTGATTTTCAACATATGTTGTCACATATTTAATTAATTTGGTGACATAAATATTAATTTTTCAATTAAATTATGTTGTAAATGTTAGATTACATGTAAAGTATTTTTGAAGACTGTAATGTTCTTATGGAGCATTGAGTTATTCAAAGGATGATGCATTTGAATGGAAGCTCCCAAAGTTATTTCATGTAATTTCTAAGCAAATTATCTAATGCTAAAACAGATAGTCCTTATGTCACAGGTTGTAGTGTTTTCAAAAGAAAATATTGGCTCAAGCATTAGAGACATAATACCTGATTTGTTCACAATTTTTACAGCAAGAAAATGTCCAAAATAGATCTACTTGGCACTTTGAATAGTAGTCCAAACAAAATCACAGTTTAGAAAAGAATCTTTCTGAAGAAAGTTCCCAGAAGCATAGAGAAATGATGATGATTTATTTGATTTATGGGAAAGAACTTTCTTGTCAGTGCCCTCTGTTCATCTTTATCACTTTATTATCCGCAAAGCACTTATCAATGGTTTTTATTTTTCTCTTTCCCTCCTTGCTAGAATGTAAGCCCCCAAGGGTAGAGATTTTGTTTCTTTTGTTTCTCGGGGTATCCCCAGTGCCTGGAACAGTGACCAGCATATGGTATGTGCTCAGTTAATAATTTTAGATAAATATGTTATGAATTAAGAATTGCATGGAAGCTTGTCTTTCACAGCAGTGATGGGAAACTGTGGGTCTTCCAGTGAGTCTCTGATAAGCCATTTAGTGCTTGGTCTGCACATAGATTTTTCTCTCTGTGAGTAGTAAAAATACAGTTAAATGTGGAGTTGTAACTTTTTTGTATTGAAAAAGAACACTTAAATCCTGAAATGCTTTTAGATCACCTGTTCTAAAGAATTTAATACTTAATTGTCACTATAATATTTTAAATGTTATAGAGATAGGCCAAATTTAGCTTTGGGCAAGATACAAGACTTGAGAACAATCAGATTTGCGTGGAGAAAAATGTTAGTTTATTTGCTAGAATCAAACTCTTGTGATTAGAAAGTACAGGTATTGGAGGGGGGCGGAGATAGTATTTATTTGTCAAGAATCTTCTAACATTCTTCTCCAGAGAAGATCCTGAAATTAGTATACATGCCATGAAATCTTAGATGCCAATGAAAATTTAAAAGCAATTTGCATGTCTTAAAAGCCCGTTACATTGCCATAGTGCCATATTTCTAGTTTCAAGATTTAAGTATGTTTTTCCCCCAATTGATAGTTTGAACAACAAGTATTTACACAGATTTTAGAAATTTTTTAGAAAGTGAGGGCAAAAAATCTTAATCTGCTTTAGAAAACATCTTCTTGAGAAAGCATGTGAACATTAAGTTTATAAGTTGCTTCAGTAAAATTGCATCTTCCCCGATGATATTTAAGTTCAGAAAATGAATTAAAGATGGCTCTACCTCAATTAGTTACTATTATTAAGGGAAGAAAAGCAATATCCCTTCATTAGCAATACCCCTTACTGGCAGAGCTGGTCAGAAATAACCTCATTCCCGCACAGTGCTAGGTTTCAAGCAAGTAGTTAGTATTGCAGCAGCTCATTGTAGTAAGTATGGGAGCAATCTAGACCAAATAATGATGAGAAGGGGCCCCTCCAATAAAAAGCCAAATGTTGAAAAGTTTAAATAAAGTTAAATAACAAAATGGTAGTAGTAGTAAGTGATTAAATCATGACCGATTTTTTTAAAAGCCATATTTATTCTAGAAGTTCATTCTATGACAGAATTAATCAATTTTGTTCTTGGCTTGATCTGAATATTGATTTAAAAGTTTGGCCCTAAGTAATTTGGCCAAAAAAAATGCATTTGGTGTATTTCTAGTATATGGAAGTTTTCAGCTGTTATAATTACTACCTATTTTGTTTTAGTACTATTGATAATCAACAAAGTGTTTTTTCTTAACCCTTTTGACAAGAAACGAATTTTCAATTAAGCTCTGTAGAAATCACCAGTACAATTAATAAATCTGTGATTTCTTTTTTTAAAAATTAGGGTAGATGAGATACCAATTTAAATCAAAATTATAAGGGCAGTTTAAAAACTTCTTTGATAATTGAGTATGTTCCTGTTTTCCTTCCCCTGTATTTCTTGCCAACTATTCAGACTTCCCGTGCTACAGGGTTGGGTAAACTGTGTTTACCCTCCATTTTGTAGTTTGAACCTG
Organism: Phocoena sinus; assembly: GCF_008692025.1. Lineage (NCBI taxonomy): Eukaryota > Metazoa > Chordata > Mammalia > Artiodactyla > Phocoenidae > Phocoena > Phocoena sinus. The sequence continues at coordinate 15,891,039 of NC_045773.1, read as the reverse complement.
TATTACTGTTCATCCTCAGGGTGACCTGCCTCAGCTCTGCTTCCTCTGAGCTACTACTGAAGTCCTTTGGAGAAGATGTCAAATATAAGTGTTATTCTCTCTCTCTCTGTATAGGTTGACTGTTCACATTGATCAGAAGCTAACTTCTGTTAGCTTTTTTTCTTCAGTTAATATGATTTTTCTTCAGTTAATATCAAGGGTGCATAAGTAAAGCTGTTATCAGCCTCTTCTTATAACCATATCCTTCTTTTATCTACAGGAAGTGGCATATGTTCATTAGATGAAAGCAATAAAGTATACCCTCCTTTTTTTTTTTTTTTTTTTTTGCGGTACTCGGGCCTCTCACTGTCATGGCCTCTCCTGTTGCGGAGCACAGGCTCAGAGGCCATGGCTCATGGGCCCAGCTGCTCCGCGGCACGTGGGATCCTCCCGAACCGGGGCACGAACCCGCGTCCCCTGCATCGGCAGGCGGACTCTCAACCACTGCGCCACCAGGGAAGCCCCTACCCTCCTTTTTTTGACTAGATATGTTATCCATTTTTTCTTGGTGTTTTGTGTCATCTCCCGCCCAACTATGAAATATGAGGAGATACATTGTTACAAATAAGCCCACTCCACATGTAAAATCTCAAGTTGTAAAGTGATTGAATAAGAAATAACCTTGTGCTCTATTACCCTTATCGGATATAGATTAGCTTGACAGTTTTGAACCTGTCCTCCTGCTGTACCCTTGTTTGTCCTTGAATGCCAGCATCTATTCCTGTACCCAATGAACAGGCAGTATAATGCAGAGTGGACTAAAAATAAAAGCTCTAGAGGCTGATGAAATGAGGCCATTCTACTGTGAATATTTAGAAAAAGAAAAAAGTAATGTTGTTGTATTGAAACTTTCCAACTTTCTTCAGCTTTTCGGGTGTTTACTGGAATCTGAGGACAGCGTCTGACTGCCAGAGTTATTTTGGTTTCTATTGCTTCTGTTATTTCATGGCTATGCCTGTAATTGCATATTTCCCCAAATTTCTTAAATTCTAGAGGAAAATGAAATACATGCACTCTTATCCCTCTGTTAACTTCCACCCTCACTATGGGATCTCATGGGTGGGTTATATAGGAAGTAGTAATGGAAGTGACATTATTACCACCACAGTGGTTTGTGAGTTGCTCCGGGATCAGGCTACCAATTCCATAAAATAAGCAGTCCTATAAAGACAGAAAGTAGAATATGTGGTTTTTTGCAGGGCTGGAGGGTAAAAGTGGGAAGAATAGGTACAGGGTTTCTTTTTAGGGTAAGGGATACAGTATTTCTTTAGAGGGTAATGAAAATATTTAAAATGAGATTGTGGTGATGGTTGCACAACTCTTTGAATATGGCAAAAAACAATTGTATATTTTAAAAGGAAAAGTTATGTGATTTATAACTCTATAAAGCCATTACATTTATAAAGCAGGTTTTAAATATAATTTTTTTTAAATTGTCAACATCCCTAAGAAACAGAGTTCAAGTAATTAGCACTTGATCAATTTACAGATATTTCTATTCCCTCCAAAAGGTGTTGGCATTTTTACCCTTAATACTTAATCATGCTATTAGAAAGTGGTATTGCTACATTGCTAATAGAAAAACTCCTTTTATTTTCGAAATTGTGATAAAGTCCTTTTATATATAAAGAATGACATGTTATCATATTTGATAAACCAGCAGTGTGTATCATGAACCCTTTTCATTATTTTGAAAAATATATTTGGATCTTACATTCATGCTCTAATTCACAAAGTTAGGGAAAAAAAATAGTCTAAGTGTTTCTGGCCTGGATTAATGAGGTTCAAAAATATGTAAATGACACACTGAATTCCAGAGTCTGTTATTCCAATTCCCTCTAAAGAAATTGCATATTAAAATATTCAATCCAGCATGATCATGTTTTTTAGCAATGTGTTTAGGTATTGGGATTTATGTGGTAAAGAAAAATATAGAGTGTGTTTAATGGATAGAAGATGTCATTGTATATTCAAATATTTACTGAATATCCATAAAATTTGCATCACAATGGGCTTACATAGGATAAGAAAAGCAACGACTCTTTTTTAGGGGCTGTTTGAATGGCCTGGGAGAAACAAGGACACACACACACAAACATACACACAAAAGAACACACAGAAAAAGTACCACACAAGCTGTTAGGCAAATATATACCCACTAACATAAACGTACAAATACATAGTAAGAGTATCAACATCAACAACACGTGCATTCATTCATGCACACACACAATGAAAAACAAACAAAAAGGGAGAGATTGAGATTATTCCTCTCTGAAGGGATCAGGGAAAGTTTGAGGAAGTGCCTCTGTTAGTCTAGATGATGTGTTTGGAGACTAGGAAGAATACAGTTTAGGTTTGGGGGAAAATTGTTGAGAAATCACAAAACTCTTAGGTAAAACTAAAACCAACAACAACTGTGTGTATGTTGGGAGTGGAAAGAGATCTCTTGACTATTAGTGAAAGCACTGTGGTTTTGGTAGGTTTGAGAATGGATGTGATATTCTCAGGCAACAGTTTTCGTGATGAGACTGGTTAATTCAGTAACAGTGATTATCCAGAGTTTAAAATTGGCAAGATAGTGGTAATGTTAAATTTGGGTGCTAAATTCTCCTAAGACAGCCCTGATCACGGAAGTCCAGACTGAATACAGAGGCTAAAAAAAAAGTAACAAGAGAAAATGGAAAGACTGAAGGGATGGTTAAGTGTTTGTAGAGAGATTGGGGGATTTATCTTCCTTATGCCATCTGTTAGTGTTATTATTTTTGACATCTATCATGTATTGGGACACTGCGCTAGGCACTGTAAACACATCATCTTTTCTAGCTGTTGAGCTGTATATTATGAGTATTAACCAATTTTGGTGGATGAGAAAGTTGAAGTCTGAACAGACTAGGTGTATACTCTTAGCTAACAAGTGGTAGAGCAGAGATTCAAACTGAGGATGATCTGATCTCAAAATCTGCCCTATTTAGAAATTTCCATGGTTTCTTTCTTGTTACAAATACCTTGATAAACATAAAGGTCATTTTAACTGATTTTACAGTGAATCATATTAATCTTGATTTTAATTTAATTCCAATCCCTTGTTGCATCTTGAAACTCTTAGCATAAGACCTTTTATATACCAGTGATTCCATAATATGCCTATTGTTTTTTAAACTTTCACATCTTCATCCTTAAGAATATTTACCTTCCCTTGGTGAGATTTTGAGGCTGTTATGCAAATAAGCCCAATGAAAGATCCTGTTTCTGGAACTCAGAAAATATGATCTCTTGATAATCTGCATTATATGTATGAACAATGAGATTTAGCTGATTAAAGGTCTTCCCTGCAACTTTATTGCGAAGGTGTTGATATGGATAAAAAGCAGGTGAATCATCAACAAGCCCACTAAGAATAATAGTAGCTCACTTCGCTACAATGATTTGTATTTCCACAGTGTTTTCACACAGTCTGGCCTCTCTGAACAGGTTGTATGATCACCATTTTACAGGTGAGAAAACTGAAACTCAGACAAGTTATATAATTTTTTAGTGTCACCCAGCTGAGATTTAAGTGCTAGCACTCTGACAACAAGGTAGGCACATATTTTGATATACTCAGCTGTTCACCTGACTTTGTAAAACCAGCTTTGAAAGTCAGTACAGTGGAACAGTGAAAACTAATGACTAAATTTTTGAGACCTAGAAAGAAGATCCTTTTCTTATGTGATGTTGATATTAAATTAACTTTGATATCTGTCAGATGTGATTAATAATAATCTTGTGGAGTCAATAAATTGTAAAATCTAAGCAAGCATGGAAAAGTAGAGCACTTATGCCAGATCCAATTTTGTCAAATATTTGTAACCAAGTGACATTCAAAGGGGTTTCCACTATGTGTGGAGTTGATGAATTATCAATATCAGTGACTGTCACTAAGTCTTTATTTTCCTTAATCCAGAAAAGTATTATGTTTATACTTGATCCTATAAGACAAAAATACTGAAATGTAATATACTATGTGTGTAGATTTGACACACAATTATGAGTTTATAAGATGTCCTTAAATCATAAATCTAATGTATCTACCTCAACATAATTTATTTAATAAATATTGATTATAAGCTATGCTTCAGATACAGTGTTAGATAGATATGAGTAAAGACCAAGTTTTTAAAAAGATGATGATAGGTAACAAATTAATCACTGTGGCAGAACCTGACTGTATATCCACCCAATTCATTTTCTCTTCATCCTGGGCACATAGATAGACCACATGTCCCTACCTCCGTATAGTTACAGGTAGCTATGTGACAGAATTCTGGCCAAAGGTTACCAGCCACGCTGTGGACCCACTGTGCTGTGTACCTGCTGTGTACCATTCTTCTGGCTCTTTCCTCTTCTGGGGATGACCTTGAAAGCCAAGTATTAAAGATGGTAGAGTCACAGGAAGAATCCTGAGGTTCTGAGATAATATGCCCTTAACTAATATAATCTTCATTATAACAGAAATTATATACAGAAATTGACAGGAATGTCTACAGTCCTTCAGGTCAGAAAATAGTATGAAAATAGCTTCCAAAAAGGTTAAATGTGTGACCTGGTATTCCTTTATCTACTTAAAATAGATTAAGCTCATACTATATATTAAGCTCATACTATGCACTAGGCATTGTGCTAAATGCTGGGGATAAGCTAGAAAATAATACAGATAAAATCCCCTAATTTGTGGAACTGGCATTCTGTTGTAGGGGAGACACGGTTAAGAAAAAAGAAACATAACATAATCATTGATTATTTAAATGCTTTGAAGGAAATTAAAGGTGTAATATGATAGAAAATGACAGTGGTCAAGGAAGTCTTCTTGGGAAAGTGATAGTGAAGCTAAGGACAGAAAGTAGCTGACGACAGAACCAGAACAGTAGACTTCCTTGACTATTAAACCAAAGTTCACATCTAATTGTAGGAAAGAGCTCCAACCCATTGAACTAATCGGACCCTAGCTGAACTCCAAAATGTCATTTATTTAAACTTCACTTTGATTGTCCATAACACGGCACTATTGCCCTTTTCAATAATATCATGAAAATGGAAAATTTCTATCCATAGGTAAATACCCACAGGAGTTGAAGGTGCTTGACACCTAAAATGACTTTCCTAATTAGCATAGTTTACTATTTTTAAGCTCCTTAAATTTCACATGCTCAGTTATTCAACTGAGCTGAGACTGACAGCAAGATAAATCTTTTTAGTTATTCATGATTAACTTGAATATCATCATAGTTAATATTCCTTAAAGAAGATTTAACTCTAGGGAAGCTGAATTGAACAGAACTCTGGAAGGCACTTTTTTAGTGAAGATGATAAAAGGATACTCTTAAACTTAACCATAGGTGTGTTTGACCAATAAAAGTATTTCTACACTTATTAGAAAAACTATAGGAGCAAGTTCATGATCTTTCCTATAGTCCTATGTAGGAAGGCATTTATCACTCCTGTCTATGGCTGGTTACAGAAGTTTATCTTAGAGAACTTAATAAAGAAGAAAGTACTAGATAGGAGATATAAATATGAAGTTATATTAAGAAATCTCAGAATCACACTGGATGAGGTTTTTAAGATATCAGAATAGATTTCTGATTTACATATTTTATCCAACATGCTACAGAAGGGCGCTTTTAACTTATGGATAAATGATTCTAGAATCTTTAAGTTGTTGGGGTATTTGAACAATTTATAAATGAGGAGGTAACACTCAGGTTGTGAGTGTGACTTAGGTACTTGGGAGCAAGGGAAGAAGAGGGGAATCGGGTCCAGGTTCTCTGAGTATGTGCTCCTGGCTTCTTTCCACTACACCACCCATATCTTCCCAAGGTTTTATTTATTTACTTATTTACTTTTTCCCTGTGTGCTGCTCTTACTAAGTACTCTTAATATTGATTTATTTCTGATTTATATTTTTGGAAAGTATAATATCTCCAAATATTTTGAAAATATAACCTTTCTAAAAATTCATACCAAAACAAGGAAACAAAGGAAATAAAAAGGAGTTTCTAGATGCAATTAACGCATATAATATTAAGGTCTACTTGAAGCATAATTTTAGTAACTTAGATTCATAACATTCATGTCTTCCTATTTAATACTTCATATATACGTAGTTTATTAGAAAAATCTTACCACAGAAAATGAATGTCACTTTTTGTGGTAGTAATTAATTGTTTCAGATCTATGAAAGACTATGGACAGCTTTGGATTTTATTCAGAGGATTTTCTCACACTGCCAGACACTTATAGCAGTTACATTATCTTATAGTGTCACTTACATGTATGTTAATGCTCACAAAAATCCTACAAGTAAGTATTATCATTATTACCCATATTTTAGAGATTAGGAAACCAAGGCTCAGAGTGGGAAAACAAATTATCCAGTATTACACAACTGCTAAGTGCTGGAGCTTCTATTTGGCTTTAGCATTCTGATTCTAGAGCTTATATTCTGAATTTCTAGGTGGTATGATTTCCCAATATGGTTTCTCTGTTGCCTCCAGGGTTATTTATTAACTAAATGGCAATTCTTTCAAGTTTGTCTCTCTCTCTTTTTTCTTTTTTGCTTTCCATCTTATATATGACCACACAAAAACAAATGGCAACAAATACAATAACAAAATACAAACTAAGAACTCAAACAGAAAACCTAAACAAGGATTTTTATTTTTTCCTCACATCATGACAAACATTAGGTGTTTCATTTGACACCTCTTTTCCTTCTGTCTATTGCAAATGCCAGACCATTCATCTAATGGAAATAATACAATGAATACTATCTATTGAGTTTCTCCCATGTGTCAGGTGCTTTACAAGCCTTATTTTGCTTTTGGAATCCTCACAATTTTTAGCCCCATTTTACAGATGACGAAATCCAAGAGTTAAAGTAAACATAGAATTGAAATAACTTACACAAGATCAATTATCTGGGCTAAGTTCTGTGGGTTTTTTGTTTTTTGAGGTTTTTTTGTTTTTGGGGTCTTTTTTTGCCTCCAAAGTCTGGGTTCTTTCCTCTCTGAACTTGCTAAGGAAATATCCCTCATCTGCACTTTAACATGATTCCCAGGTGCTTCACTTGCACATTAAATTGGAGAAACACTGTATTAGGCTACACGTAATGCTGCTTTCCTTTTCTAACCAAGGATTAGAAATAAAGAAGGCAATAGTATAATAAATATATAAAATAAACAAAACCCCCAAATCACTCCTAGTTGTTACTACCAGATAGATTTGGAGATATATTTCATCTAAAAAAGGCCAAACAGAATGAAATACAAATAATAAGAAAATAAAAAATAGCTCTTAGAATTTAAAAAATATGGTTAAAAAAATCTTAACATGGGTTGGAATATAAAATTAATCACCTAAAAATTAGAACAAAAGAACAAATAAATAAAAACAAAAACTAAAGAATGGAACCAGAAACTAAAATACCACATCTGATTACTTGGATTTCCAGTGGGAGAACAGAATTATATAAAATTAGCAAGGGCTGATGAAATAAGAAAGAATAATAGACACTTTGAAGAACAGATTTTATGTTAAAATGCCCCACACAGTGCCTAGTCAGACTGAATAAAGACCTTTACTTGACAAGGCAGTGGGAGCTTTCAGAAACTAAAAAGGATAAGAGAGACAACTATTAAAAGCTTCAAGAGAAAAAGAAGAGACCACAATCAAAACAATGAGTAATAGCATGAGATTCACACCAACATCACTATATACTAGAAGTCAGCAGACACACTCCTTCAAAACATTGAGGGAATATTTTCAAACTGAATTCTATAACTAGACAAACTTGTCATTCAAATGTGAGGACAAAAAAAAAGACATTTCAGATACGCAAAGGATCAGGAAACTTTGGAATCAAGAAAGCACAGAAAAGCAGCAAGGGGATTTTGCCTGAAGAAAACCACATCACTGTAGAAATAGTCAAGAATAGAGCAGAAGCACAAAGATATCCAAGACAAAGACCCCCATGACAATCAGAGGAATTGATAGTATGATAGAGAACTTAAAAAACCTTAAGGAGATAAACAGTAATTGATTGAGTGTAAAAACATTGAATACATTTGAACTGCACTCTATTAAGTGATTTATAAATTAGGACATTATAGGAAGAGGATACCCTGAGCATCCTAATTGGCTTTATTATGTGTATTATTTTCATGCTCATAGTGATGTGTAAGCAGTTTTAAGAATTTACATCTTCTAAAATCAATGGTTATGGCTAAACACAGAACATGTGGCTACAGTTTCAGAAAAGAATATGAAATTTAAATTCAGGTAACATAAAACTAAAAATACAGATGAAAGCTGAGAGACCAAAGATGGTGAGCAGAGATGGGTGGGGATTGTTAGGCTAGGGTAAGATTGCTTATGTCCTCATGTTGGAAAAGTTATTTTGTGTAAGTTAATGGAATGAAAAATTGAGGTTTAAGTATTTTGTTTAAAGTTCTAGGCAGGAACTAAAAAGTGATGTGTAAATATATTGAGAGGGAAGATGGAGATGGGGTTGGAATATTTGAGCTAACTTTTCAACTATCACAGCAGAAAGACTATAAATGATACCTTGTAAATCTTATATAGTCATGTAAGACTTTTATAGGCAACCATAGGAAGAATCTAAAACCCAAAAGAGTCAAGTTATGAATTTTATTCAATTGGAGAAGGTTGTACAGTGGGAGAAATATGGCAGGAGACTATTTTCATTATAAGTACTTCTACAGTGTTGGAAAATTATAGCCCTATGCATTCATAGCTTTGTTAGAAATAAATCTCTTTGTTTCATGTATGTTTCAAACCAAAGAAAGTTAAATCCTTACTGAATATATCTGAAAGATGATTCACTACAAATTAATTTTAGTGAGCGATATTTTGTATAATTTTCCTTTATTTGTAGGTAAATATAGTCATGTTCTTATAAAAATGTTTCTGCTACCAGAAACATAGGCATTCAAAAATTTCCATTTTTGACAGAATTTAATATGTTTTGAAATACTTAACAATATTTTGATGTTGCCTTTGTCTTTGAGTTTGCTTTAAGGTACATAATTTAGCATGCATGTTTCTGATACTGTATACAAAGATGATAAATAAGGCCATTCCTGTTCCCCAAGGTGTACAGTCATTATATTGTGATGGCAACATTGACAGTAACATACATAAAGTATTCAAAGTACTGTGGTTTCAAAGATATCTGGATTTTGTTATAAGGCACAAAGTAGAATGAAAGAGTAAGAAAAGGAAGTAGAAGAGAGATCTTTAATGAATTATGAATGAATACTGGCAATTATGAATGAGGACTTGTCTCATTTCTTCCAATAAGATGAGGCTAATGTAGGAGAGAAATGAAAATGTGGTAAAATAGACAAGGTGCCCATAATTTGATGTCAGCTCCTCATCTTTCTCCTGCTTGAATACTCTAAAGAAAAGCCAAATTACTCAATTTTCTGTTAGTACTATTGACTGACAATAAGCACCTCAAGAAAAACTGTAGCAGAAAATACCCTTTCTCAAAGCAATGTTTAGACTGCAGCAAAGTATCCTTAAAATGAATATTGAATTTAATGTATAGAAATGTCCTTAGAATGTCTCTGTATAACTCCTAGTGACACTAAAATGGCAATTGTTTTACCAAACTGTAGTTTTATATGAAATGTCTAATATTTGGTGGCTTTTTACCTACAATGATGGAAGTTTCATATGTTTTACACTAATGTATGGATCTCTTAAAAGTAATTATTATTTGAAATAATATTTTTATTTTTATTTTTTTCAATAGATCTTTATTGGAGTATGATTGCTTCACAATATTGTGTTAGTTTCTGTCGTACAACAAAGTGAATCAGTCGTATGGATACATATATCCCCATATCCCCTCCGTCTTCAGCCACCCTCCCACCCTCCCTATCCCATGTCTCTAGGTCATGGCAAAGCACCGAGCTGATCTCCCTGTGCTATGCTGCTGCTTCCCACTAGCTACCTATTTTACGTTTGGTAGTATATATATGTCGATGCTACTCTCATTTTGCACCCCACCCCCCACCCCGCCCCACGTCCTCAAGTCCATCCTCTATGTCTGTCTTTATTTCTTCCCTGCCACTAAGTTCATCAGTACCATTTTTTTTTTTTTTTTTAGATTCCATATATATGTGTTAGCATACGGTATTTGTTTTTCTCTTTCTGACTTACTTCACCCTGTATGACAGACTCTAAGTCCATTCACGTCACTACAAATAACTCAATTTCATTTCTTTTTCTGGCTGAGTAATATTCCATTGTGCATATGTGCCACATCTTCTTTATCGATTCATCTGTCGATGGACATTTAGGTTGCTTCCATGTCCTGGCTATTGTAAATAGTGCTGCAATGAACATTGTGGTACATGACTCTTTTTTTTTTTTTTTTTTTTGTGGTACGCAGGCCTCTCAGTGTTGGGGCCTCTCCCGTTGTGGAACACAGGCTCCGGACACGCAGGCTCAGCGGCCATGGCTCATGGGCCCAGCTGCTCCGCGGCATGTGGGATCTTCCCAGACCGGGACACGAACCCGCGTCCCCTGCATTGGCAGGTGGATTCTCAACCACTGCACCACCAGGGAAGCCCCATGACTCTTTTTGAATTATGGTTTTCTCAGGGTATTTGCCCAGTAGTAGGATTGCTGGTCATATGGTAGTTCTATTTTTCGTTTTTTAAGGAACTGTTCTCCATAGTGGTTATATCAATTTACGTTCCCAACAACAGTGCAGGAGGGTTCCCTTTTCACCACACGCTTTCCAGCATTTATTGTTTCTAGATTTTTTGATAATGGCCATTCTGACTGGTGTGAGGTGATACCTAATTGTAGTTTTGATTTGCATTTCTCGAATAATTAGTGATGTTGAGCATCTTTTCATGTGCCTCTTGACCATCTGTATGTCTTCTTTGGTGAAATGTCTATTTAGGTCTTCTGCCCATTTTTTAATTGAATTGTTTGTTTTTTTTGATATTGAGCTCCGTGAGCTGTTTGTCTACTTTGGAGATTAGTCCTTTGTCCATTGTTTCATTTTCAAGTATTTTCTCCTATTCTGAGGGTTGTCTTTTTGTCTTGTTTATGGTTTCCTTTGCTGTGCAAAAGTTTTGAATTTTAATTAGGTCCCATATGTTTAGTTTTGTTTTTATTTCCATTTCTCTAGGAGGTGGGTCAAAAAAGATCTTGCTGTGGTTTATGTCAAAGAGTGTTTTTCCTATGTTTTCCTCTAAGAGTTTTATAGTGTCTGGTCTTACATTTAGGTCTTTAATCCATTTTGAGTTTATTTTTGTGTATGGGGTTAAGTAGTGTTCTAATTTCATTCTTTTACATGTAGCTGTCCAGTTTTCCCAGCACCACTTATTGGAGAAACTGTCTTTTCTCCACTGTATGTTCTTGCTTCCTTTGTAGTAAATTAGGTGACCATATGTGCATGGGTTTATCTCTCGGCTTTCTATCCTGTACCATTGATCCATATTTCTGTTTCTGTGCCAGTACCATACTGTCTTGATTACTGTAGCTTTGTAGCATAATTTGAAGCTGGGGAGCCTGATTTCTCCAGCTCTGTTTTTCTTTCTCAAGATTGCTTTGGCTATTTGGGGTCTTTTGTGTTTCCATACAAATTGTAAAATTTTTTGTTCTAATTCTGTGAAGAATGCCATTGGTAGTTTGATAGGGATTGCATTGAATCTGCATGTCGATTGCTTTAAGAATCAATATTGTGAAATTGAAATATTTTAAAATTTCAGGTGTACCTATATTCTTTGTTTCTTCATATTCACTTAATTGTAAGGGAAATGTATTAAGTAGAGTGACCCCCAAATAGAGAATTATGAAACACTTACACCCATATTTTAAGTTTTGCAGAGTAATTCATTTTTTGTACTCTTTATCTTTATTGCATTTTTAATAATATTTTAGCATAATTTTCAAAAGATTGAAAAAATGTATTTAGATTTGGTAAACCATGTTTACTTTGAGTTATAATTTAGTAGAATTTATAATTTAGCAGAAAACTAGTTTTTTAGAGGTTCTTATTTGAAAGAAAAAATGCATAGACTCTTGGACTAGAAATGAATTGCATGAAACCAGTGTTAATCTAATATTTGAAGCATAAATATCTTCAAGCAGAACAATTCAATAGAATGTGAAATTCAGCAGGAGAAACAATTACACAGGATATTGGCTATCATTGCTTTTATTTTTTAAATTCATCTAGTTATCTTATATTTCATTTGTGTAGTCTTAAATATTTTCTGACAAGTACCCTTGCCATTATGCTACTAATGGTGATAATTTAAAAAGCAAACACTTTTGGATCTGTAATAACCCGAATATCTTTCTGGAATTCCTTACTTCTTCTCTGTTTATTTTTAGGGTAATATTCCTCTGCCGTACTTAGTCCAAATGGTTCTGACCAGTTTAGATGGGGCTAAATCTTATCCTGCCCTGACTCTTACTCCCTAGGGCAAGTAAATAAAAAATGTCTTACCAGTTAGCATATTCAGCTTCAGGAGCCATAGGAACTGCTTAAGGCATATGTCTGTGATCCAAGTTAATGAAACTCATTCCTGGAGTTTTGGTGGTACTAGCTAAAGAGAGAAGTGTTCTGTTCAGTAGAATTGCTAAGTGGAAAGATAGGACAAGCCTAAAGCTGTCAGAGGTCAACATGTGAAGAAAGACAGAGACAGAATGTTGAAACATTGTTTGGTCTTCTGGGTGCAGCTGTGCCTGAAGCTAGTACTTCTCCACACTTTGCATTCTATACCAATAAGTTCTCTTTAATTTTAACATTATGATTATGAATAGATGAATAAGACATAACTGTGAATTTGCCTGAAGCTCAGAGTCCGGTAGGGGGAAACATACAAATAAAAGACTCTAATATAAATGGATGTAAAGAACTGGGGCCTAATCTTCACCCCATTTTATCATTTAAAATTCTGAGGCCCAGGGAGTTTAAGGTGCTAAGACAAGTGCTAGAGCTTTCACATCCTTTCATGGATCTGCCCTATTTTCCCAATAAAAAGACATTGACCTTATTGGCAAAAAAGTCATTCTGTCCTAAAAATAGTCCTGTCTCATCCAATTTTCACCAAGACCCAAATTAAAAAGTCTAAAAGAATAATATTGTGCTGTCTTTGTGCTCTGAAAAGGCATATGAGGTGGTAAAAAGGATGAAGTGATTATTAGAAAGTAGAAACCCTGGTGTCCTAAGTTGAATTAATATTTGTCAGCCAAGTGGAATTCAATGGCTCACTTATTTTTTGAAAGTGATTTGCACAATTACCAAAATTTAGTCTATTTGGTTGCTAATTCTTTATCTTTCTTTCTAGAAGTAATATCACTCATCCAGCCAGCGTTCCTTTAACAAAAAGTGTATTGAGAACTTACTTTCTTCTGGGGAACTGTGGGAATGCCATTTAATGTGTTGATGGGATAATATTTGCTGCAATGGGATAGCAATAGCAAGAGGGAAAAAAAACACATTTATATAGAAAACCATAAGACCTTAGACTTGGGGGGTATCTCATCCCATGAAAGAACCTCCTGAACTATCTTCTGACAGTTGTCCATGATTTCTGCTTGAGTAAGCCGAGTATAAAAAGCACATTGCCTTGTCAAATAGTAGATGCCCCATATATAAATGATGGAAATTTGCCACTTCACAAGGCACATGTGTTCCTTGTTGGTCCCTAAAAGGTGCCTTATTTCAAAAGCACAGGCCCCTACATCACAACTACACAGGATTACTATTAGTCTTTGCATTCGACTCATTTCCTCCTTTCCAGATCTTGTGGTCCTCCTCTTTGCATTTGCCAAAAGGGAAAGTAACAATTTCAATCACTGGTCACTTAAAAGGAAAGATAGTATCTGTTAATCAGCGTGCCAGTCCTATCAAAGAAAAACAAGGTTCTAGCTTCAGTGAGTTTGGGGATCTCACAGAGAACCTCCTCTTTACTTGTCATCATAGTGTATGCTGGCATCCAGAAAAAAACCTTGGCAGGAAAGGAAACTCAGAGATGATGTTGGTAAGGTGATCTTTCAGCCATCTTCTTTTGGGGTGGCTAGTTTTATAGATCTGTAGAGCCTGAAGATCACCACCTCCAAGGGCTCTGGCCAGTATTCATTCTTTAGCCCCAGTATATAATGCTTTTGCTCCTCTAGCTCATAGCAAATGTAGAGAAAATAGGGAAATCGCCTCCAATGATTGGTTTAAGCCACAGGGAGTTCTGGATTAGCTCTGCTCCCAGGGAGCAACTTTGTTTGACATTAGAAACAAAAACAGGTGATAAAAGAGAATTAAGATTAACACATAGAGTTTATAAGGATTGGAGACGTAAGGGGAAAATGTGTTCCTCTTCTGTATTTATTGCTAAAATGTCTCCTCATTATCTATCAGCCTAAGAATGAAGATCAGTTTAAAAAGGCTGACTCCTCCATGCAAAGGGGCCAGAATGATGTTGGATTTAAAGCATGTTAAGTGATAATGTAAGCCTTTTGGGCTGTGGCTACAGTGTGTGCTTTGCTTTTCAAATCTGCCTTGGGGAATGCTACATTAGTCTTTTTCCTAATTGAACAGTTCTTTTTTTAAAAAATTATTTATTTTGAGCTGTCATTTACGTCTCATATCTCTCACCTATAGGTCTCAGTTTCACCTTCTGGAACCACTCACAGTACATCTACAGGGGCTTCCCTGGTGAGGTAGTGGTTTAGAATCCACCTGCCAATGCAGGGGACACGGGTTCAAGCCCTGGTCTGGGAAGATCCCACATGACATGGAGCAGCTAAGCCTGTGTGCCACAACTAGTGAGCCTGTGCTCTAGAGCCTGGAAGCCACAACTACTGAAGCCTGTGTGCCACAACTACTGACACCACGTGCCGCAACTACTGAGCCCATGTGCTGCAACTACTGAGCCCACGTGCCGCAAGTACTGAGCCCACGTGCCGCAACTACTGAGCCCGCGTGCCGCAACTGCTGAGTCTGCGTGCCACAACTACTGAGCCCGTGCACCTAGAGCCCATGCTCCACAACGAGAAGCCACCGCAATGAGAAGCTGCGCACCACAATGAAGAGAAACCCCTGCTTGCCACAACTAGAGAAAGCCCATGTGCAGCAACGAAGGCCCAATGCAGCCAAAAATAAATAAATAGATAAATTTTTTTAAAAGTACATCTAAACACTTAAACATGCTTATATTTGTGCATCTGAAGACAGCTCACACTCTTGCAAACATCTCAAATGTATCTTTGCATCATTCCCAGCAAATCATTTTCAAAATAGGAATTTGTGTAACAGTCTTTTTTCTATATTACATTTTACTCATGTCAACAAAGCAAGTATCAGTATATACACACACACATACTCAGCACACAAATAAAAAGTACTCTCTTTTATTCAAGGCTATAATCATAATAATGTTAGTATTAGTAGTAGGGTAACTAAGTGTCCTGCTTACCTGTACTGAGGGGGGTTTTGTGATGTGGAATATTTAGTTTTAAAACCAGGACAGTCCTAGGCAAACCATCTCAGGTTGCCTGTAGCTAAGGGTTCCTGGAACATGGGGTCCTTAGTGCTATAGCCAGGAAAATCTCAGGCACACTTGGAGGAGTTTGCCTGACACACAGTCTTGTTCCTAACAGACTGAAAGTGATAAAGTAATTTATCCATGGGGATTAAGGTCATCTGTAATTTGAATACCCAGATTTCTCTGACTATAAATTCTACACACTTTCCATTACAATTAGAGACCACCTGAATCAAATGTCTTCCTTATTTTTGTATTTTCCACTTTTAAATAATGGCTCAAATAAGTTATGTAATAAACTCTAAGGATATATCTTCACTGAAGCTTATATGGTGTAGCATATAGCTTTAGCTAATTAGATTATATTCAGACCTCTGATGGTTGCCCTCTAAGGTGGCATCCCAACTGATTCTGTACTTCCTTTATATTTTTGTTCTTATTTTATTTTCTTGTTCCTTTATATATATAATATGAGGAATCTAGAGGAATAAGTACTATAATTCACTACCCAGAAAGTGAAGAAGTAATTGTAGATTTTATTTTTATCAGAAATAAGAACACCAGCAAAAGCTTTACAACAGTTCCTCATTTGGAGCTTCTGAGTATCCAAACGTTTCTAAATTAATATCCAAATGTATAATTGTTCAAATCAAACTTGTGTGTGGGGGTATGACATAGCAGAAGAGTATATACGTGCGTGTATACATATCTGTATACATATACAAAGATGTATGTGTGGGTTTTTTGGGGTTTTTTGTTTTTGCTTATTTATGCAAAGCCATTGCTTCCAGGTATGAGTGCCATTAAATTTAAAAAGAAATTTAATAAAATCAAAAAACAAAAAAACAACTTAATCCATCATACTTTCTCACGTATTCCCAGGAAGATCCAAGGCATGGAAATAGTCATTTTCTTCAATTTTTCCGTAGCATTTGATGCTCCTTTACATGAAAATTTAAACCTCTTTCTTTGCTTTCTTTTTATGTCATTGTACTCTGCTGATGTCTCTGAATGCTTCTTTCCATCAGTAATATTTGATGATTCTTAGCTCCTATTTGTGTTATGTTTTTCGTCCCATCTCTGGAATAATAATGATAGTTACCATTTCTGAGGTCAACAAACAGGTTGTATGATAATCTCATTTAAACATCCTACTACCATCAAATGTAGATTTTATAACCTCCATTTTAAAAATAAGTAAATTTAGGCAAGGGGGAGGTTAAGCAAAGTGCACATAACCCATAGCTAATAGTTAGCAGAGACAGGATTTGAATTTAGATCTTTGTGACTCAGAGTTTTTACATTTAAACAGTAAAGTAGATCTCTTTACTAAACTGGCTGGTAAACAATCAGTTCTACACTGACCATCTTTGAGTCCTTCTCAGCATTAACACAGGGACTTATATAAGTAGATAATCAGTAAAGATGAAAGCATGGATTGATGAATAAGAGGATGAAGGGATGAATAGATTATCAGTTGTCTGGATGAAGTGATCAGTGATTGTGTTTAGCTGGTTAGGAAACGTTAGGAGGAATGACACTTAAAACTATAAAAATGACAGATGAGGGATACTTTTTTTTTTTTTTTTTTTTTTTTTGGCGGTACGTGGGCCTCTCACCACTGTGGCCTCTTGCGTTGTGGAGCACAGGTTCCGGACGCGCAGGCTCAGCGGCCATGGCTCACGGGCCCAGCCTCTCCGGGGCATGTGGGATCCTCCCAGACCGGGACACGAACCCGTGTCCCCTGCATCGGCAGGCGGACTCTCAACTACTGCGCCACCAGGGAAGCCCCAGATGAGGGATGATTTTATTGGAAAGATCATTTATAATCATTCAACATTATGACATATCATTCTGAGTTTCACATGACCCTTTGTTCTTTCTTTGTGATGTCTTTCTTGATTTCCTGTTTGTAGTTCAACCAAGGGTCAAATGCTGTCCTTTTTCATGTAATGATTTAAGTAAATATTCCAATATATGGATGACCAGTGTCTTGGCTGAAGTAAAGTTATTAGAATTAGAATCAGAATTGTGGGTTTGGCTTACATTAATAAGAATATTTTTTTCTTACACTATAGTTTCTCATGGTTATATTTCAATATTTTGAGAGAAATTAGTTTAAGAAACAAATGTGAAATTCTCTATGTTTCCTAAAATTACATTGACAATATGGAAAACGTTTCTACTTACTGTTTTTAAAAAAGAAAGAGTCTCTTAAAAGTGAAGGGACTCACAACTCACTGGGTTTACATTGCATGCCAGGTATAACAGTAACCTGCATGGTAAAAGCAAACCTCATAACCTGCATGGAAAAAACAAACCTTATCAAGTATAGAAAAGATGAAACACAGTAAGCGTGAAAGACAAGAGATACTCTGGAGAATGAGACTGATTTTATGAAAGCTAGAGACCAGAATTCACATGTAATCTAGCAAGTTTTCTCTAATGCTTTTCCAGAATTCTTCGATATTTAATCTGTAGGATACACAGAGAGCCTGTACACAGGAACCAAGAGGCCTGGAAAAGGAACCCCCATTCAGTGGCCAGAGGTAGGTGGAATCAGAAATGTATTTTGTGATTATTACAAAACTGAGTGGGAAATGGACAATCATATTGGCCCAAGCCAGTGCCGGAAACCAAAGGTGAAGAAATGTCTGCTGAGGATATTTGTTGACAGTTTATTTTGACGTTCAGTGAAATCTTAAGAAGTCTAAGGTGTTTTTCTAAAGATTATTTGCATTTAAATCAGCATGTGGTATTTTTTAAAAAATCCTATTTGCTGATAGTGGAACTTGAAAAACCAGACTTTTTTTTTTTTTGTCCCCTCACCAGTAACAGTTTTTTTTTTTCTTTAATTACCTTAAAATAACTTGTCAGCTGAGTTTATGTTAGAAAGCATCATGGCAGAAACTAACATGGCTATTCAAATAACATGTCTTCCCAGTAAATGTTCCTTACATTCAGTGTGTTCTTTATTAAAGTCAGTGTGACTGGGGCATATGGTATTCACTTTTAAACTTAGACTTAACAGAGGAGCATTAGGAAACTTTTGGAGATGATGGATATGGGAATTATCTTAATTGTGGTGATAGTATAGCAGGTATATGCATACATTCGAATTCATCAAGTTGTGTACATTAAATATACAATTTATATCAATTATACCTCAATAAAGCTGTTAAAAATACTTTCAGATAGAATGAATTTAAACCTGGGTGACTTGTCTTATTATGGAAAAGTACAATTTAGTTTTTTAGAGAAGTTTGTAAGTTTTTCAGAGGGTCACTATAAGGCAAATCAGTAAGATAGCCTTATATAATGAATCATTAAAAACATCAAAGGTGGGCTTCCCTGGTGGCGCAGTGGTTGAGAATCGGCCTGCCAATGCAGGGGACTCGGGTTTGAGCCCTGGTCCGGGAGGATCCCACATGCCGCGGAGCAGCTAAGCCCGTGTGCCACAACTACTGAGCCTGCGCTCTGGAGCCTGCGTGCCACAACTACTGAAGCCTGTGCGCCTGGAGCCCGTGCTCCGCAACAAGAGAAGCCACCGCCATGGGAGACCCGCGCACCACGACGAGGAGTGGCCCCGCTCTCTGCAACCAGAGGAGGCCAGTGCGCAGCAACGAAGACCCAACGTGGCCAAAAATAAATAAATAAATTTATAAAAAAAAAAAAAACAAAACATCAAAGGTTTCAAGTAGTATAAAGAGCTAAGAACACGTTTAAGTATGGACTGTCTATGACATGCAGTCTGCTATATCATTGTTTAATTTGATATTTGATAATAGCAACATTAGTATGCCTGAAATCTAATTTATTCCTGGTCACCTGATTATTTTGGAAAGCTGAAATTGATAATTAAATTGAGTTTAAAAGTCATTTTTTAAAAAACCTCAGAGCACTATTGTGTTATCACAATTGTAAAGTTTTTATTTCAGGCATTCTTTATCTTAATTGTTAAGTATAAACATGGAAATACGTTACAGCATGGTAATGTTTCTTATCTTGGTTGAGGCAAGGATGTGCAGCTAGATTTGGGACTGACTCTTGAACTTTGTGTTCTCAAGCTCTGTGATATTTAAAGTGAAGAAGGAGGAGGAGGAGGAGGAACAGAGATTTAGGCATTTTGCATGCATTGTTTATGACAGTCGTGAGAGAAAGATATTTTTAATTCTCGTTTCGTAGGTGAAGAAACTGTAGGTCGTATCAGTTTAATGATTTATTTACAAAAGTTTGCTGTCTGAATAAAGGCATGGCTGGAATTAGATCCCAATTGTCTTTGGCTCAAAAAGTCAGTGCTTTCTATTCACTAAACAAGGCTGCCATGCCAAAGAATATGTTATTTCGCTTCCAAATTTCACCAAAATAATTGCAAGTACGTGATCACAGTGGTGGTTCTTCTGGGTATCCATTGTCAATTTGAACTTACTAGGCCATTAATTTCCATGCTATCTGGAAATAATCTTGAAATATTTTAATGTAAGTCTCTTTTCTTGGGGAGACTCTTTCATTAACCATGAAGTAACTTATGGTTAACTGATGGAGTTGAATTTAAGGTTGGAGCCAAATCTGTCTGATTCCAAAATCTGCTCTCTTCTCATCTCCAGATTATAATGCCTTATAGTTAAATGTATGAAATACGAAGCCCAATACCCAGGGTTACTGTTATTAAACTGTGGTGTGGGATTCTCCATGAGGCTTTCTACTCCCAGATGAGAAATGATAGATGGAAACAGGCAATTCTTTGTTCTGTTTTCTGTTTAGGTTCAGCATCCGTAGCTTTATTTCTTCATGATTCAACAACTGCATTTCATTTCAGGGTGTGTTCATTTATTTTATGATTTCTTTCATGTGGTTTATGGAATTTTGGTGAGCATTTAAGCAAAAATAGAACAAAGCATAGATTGGCTTTAATTATTAATGAGGTATGCAGTTTTTGTACCCTGTTCTTATTGTTTCTCTTAGGATTATAATTGTATCTTATTTTATAGGAACTGTAAACAAATGTAAAGTTTTCAGCTAAACACAAATTCATAACATTTCAAGGGTTCATAGTCATTAGGAGGAATCATGTGGATTTTATTTTGTAAAAGATACTCAGTAGCTAATTATATTATGCCGTGGGCAGTAAACTTACTTTTAAAGTAAAATAAAAAATGCCTGTTTTAGAGAGTAAGAGTAAGTGAATCACAAGAATTTCTGTCCTGATAGGTAGAGAATTGGAAGGAGTATTGATCTTGCTCTTAAAATTAAAAAAAAAAAAAAGACTAACTTTAAATTCATGACTTTTTGTTGTTGTTGTTGTTGCGGTACGCGGGCCTCTCACTGTCGTGGCCTCTCCCTTTGTGGAGCACAGGCTCCAGACGCACAGGCCCAGCGGCCATGGCTCACAGGCCCAGCCGTTCCGCGGCATGTGGAATCCTCCCGGACCGGGGCACGAACCCGTGTCCCCTGCATCGGGAGGCGGACTCTCAACCACTGCGCCAGCAGGGAAGCCCCCATGACATTTTTTGAACCCAGTGGCAGAACACCCAACTAAGCGAAAATCTAAGGAGAGAGAAGTGAGTACAGGAAGGACACTGAGCACTTGCTCACCTGAGGAGACACAACCAAACTGGTTAGAAGAGTTCGGCAAGACTATATGACAAATTAATGAAGGCAAAGTATGGCAAATTCTTGTGAAAGGACAGTGGGAAGCACTTGTGGGCTACAGAAATTGGCTGAATTTGTTCCTTCTTTGCTTGCAAGATCTTTCTTCATAATCCCCTCCGGGCTCACACACCAAAGATTGGAAAGAGCCTTCAGACTTCACTGTGAGGTAGGCCTGGGAGATGAAACATAATATATTGTTCTCTTAAGTGGATGTGGAAAAATTCCACAATCTTGTGCTGAAAGATTGAATTTTTTGTCTTTAAGATAAGACAAAACTCAAGGGAATTTTGTCTCATCGTTCCTACTCAAAATCATTTTAAATAAAGTTTTAGCCCCTACAAAATAAACAGATAAAAAGCATACACACATTTTGGGAAAGAAGAAATACAATCATCTCTATTTGTGGATGGCATGATTATCTATGTCAGACATTCCAAAGATCTAAAAAATATCCCAAAATGAACAAGTGAGTTTTATAAGTTTGTGGGTAGCAAAAATATGTACTTCTATATGCTAGCAATGAGCTACAAAAAATAGAAAATTTAAAAATCAGTATATTTCTTAAAAGCACCAGAAAATGAAATAATAGATATACATCTAATAGAATAGGTACAGAATCTTTATTAAATCCACAAAACTCTAATTAAAGAAATCTTTTAAAAAAGACTTAGATAAATGCAGAGTTATACCATGTTCATGAATTGGAGCACTCAGTATCATTAAAATGTAAGTTCTGCCTAATTTGATCTCTACATTCAATGCAATCTCAATCAAAATCCCAGCAGGCTATTTTTTTTATTGCTGTTGATAGATATTTCCAAGCCAATTCTATGGAAAAACAGAGAGACTAGAATAGCCAAAATGATTTCAAAAATTATCTAAAACCAAGTCTAGCTTATTTTCTCAGAAATATGTAGAATTGTTTTAACTGTAATGGGAGATTGTGGGAATTCAGTCATGATGTATGTCATATAAGCCAATTTCGTAACTTACAGAGCTGCAGTAATCATGATTTCGTGGTAGTGCTAAAAGAAAAGACACAGAAATTAATGGAAAAAAATAGAGATACCAGAAATAAATTCAGGCAAATATAGTCATTTGATTTTTGACAAAGGTGCAATGCTATGAAAAAATAAAGATATTTTAGAAAAATTATTAAAGTATTCTTTATGCTAGATTTATCTCAGACAGTTTTAGTTTTAGAATCACTGATCTGGATCTAAGATATTGTGTTAAGAAAGCTTTGGTCTTTGTTAATTTGAAATAGAAGGAAAAAGAATTTATACAAGTTGAGTCTACTTAGGAAAAAGAAAGATTAATGTGTGTAATAAGAGCTTCCATGGAAAACATCCAGAATCTTAAAATTGGATTACTTATCGAGTTCCAGGATATCTAGAATACTATATGTACAGAAGTGAGGAAGGCTTTGGACTGGTGTGTTTTACTGCACAGATATGTAGAGAGAAACTCTTGAAAAATCTAAGATGGCTGTGGCTTACAGTTAGAGGCACATTCCCCCTAACTTCAGGGCCTCTTCCAGAGTAAGGGAGAAGGGAACAGAGATGGAGAGCTAGAGACAGAGAGGGAGGGGAAGAGAGAGGAAAAGAGAGAGAGAAAAGAATTCCTGACAGAGAAATTGATCACAAAATAAGACAGTCCCTGCTTTTCCTTCTTCCTAGGCCAAATGTCACATTATTTTTAAAAAGCAGCTGGATGCTAAGAAAGAGAAAAGAAATCTATTATATTTGATTTTCAAAAAGGCTTCAAAAGTGGCACAGACTACAGTAAGGAGTTATTTGAATGATCAATTGAATTGATCAAAATTAGTATCACACAGATAGGTTATATTCTTTATGATTTCTTAGCATCTCCTATTAATCCAATTGTATTCTGGAACAGAGGCCCTGAGAAATAAACTCTTGTGGGATCCACTTTTGTCACCATTTCCAATAAAAATGATTAAAATGCACTTAGGAGTTTTCTCTTGCACTACCTATCCAGATATACTTAACTGAACACAACAGGTGTTGGCCCAGAGATTCTCCAACACTGTCGTTAGTTTTGTCATGTTTGAATCTAGAAAAGGACATGTTATTTTAGCAGTTTTCTGTGGAGCCCAGGATTCCACAGAACAGACTTAGGGGACCCCGCAGGAACAGCTCAAAAGGGAGGGATAGAAGGGAGTCTGTTCATCTGCTTCAACCAGAGAGGCCTAGTCTTACCTGCTTTATGTCTTAAAACTCTGTGTAATGTATTATGTTGTGCTGTGTTATGTTACATTATTTTTTTGTTTTTAAATTGAAGTATAGTTGATTTGCAATGTTGTGTTAATTTCTGCCATACAGCAAAGTGATTCAGTTTTACGTATGTATACATTCTTTTTTCATATTCTTTTCCATTATGGTTTATCCCAGGATACTGAATATAGTTCCCTGTGCTGTACAGTAGGACCTTGTTGTTTATCCATCCTATATATACTAGCTTGCATCTGTTGATCCCAAACTCCCACTCCATCTCTCCCCCACTACATTATATTTTTAAAATAGGGGGAAGGGAAGGGAAGGCTCTGTGGGTAAAAAGTCTAGAAAATTATAGGCCTTTGTAACTATGAAGTTTTGTACTTGCAGCTTAATAACATATATCAAGACTGAAATCCTATAATTCCCATTAGAGTTAACATAATTTTGTATATAATCTCAACTTGGTTTTACTCACATAATGCTGAATTAGAAATTTCAAAAAGTGGTTTTAAAGTGAAGGGGATCAGCAGCAGCAGAATTAGA
Organism: Phocoena sinus; assembly: GCF_008692025.1. Lineage (NCBI taxonomy): Eukaryota > Metazoa > Chordata > Mammalia > Artiodactyla > Phocoenidae > Phocoena > Phocoena sinus. Next base: position 15,866,993 of record NC_045773.1, on the reverse strand, counting down.
TATAGGATTTAACATTGAGTTAGTGACTGGCTTGTTGTGACATTAACTCATACATGATAGATATTATGTATGAATAAATAATCATAGCTAGACGTATTAATGGCTGCAGTGTTGTCATGGAATTATTTAAACAATGTTTAATAACAGATTATTTCAAACCTCAAGGTAAAATTACCTAATAGGCAGAGACATAAACTAAGTCCTACTCAGCATACACACGTAATAATATAAAAGTGCAATTAGAGGGCTTCCCTGGTGGCGCAGTGGTTGAGCGTCCGCCTGCCGATGCAGGGGACACGAGTTCGTGCCTCGGTCCGGGAGGATCCCGCATGCCGCCGAGCGGCTAGGCCCGTGAGCCATGGCCGCTGGGCCTGCGCGTCTGGAGCCTGTGCCCCGCAGCGGGAGAGGCCACAATAGTGAGAGGCCCGCGTACTGCAAAAAAAAAAAAAAAAAAATGCAATTAGAGCAACATTTCCCTCAGGATATTGCAGAAGTACACTTTTAAGGATGCTTGGAAAACAGAAAGTTAAACTGGTTATATATACAGAAGGATAAAACTTTAATCAATGCATATCTAGTGAAGGGAAGACAAAGAAGATAATCTTATAGCAATGTAATTTTAAAAAATGTGTTTTCTCTCTAATTATGATGCTGCCAAGACTGACTCTAAAATTATATAAATGTGGAATAATCTATGGAATTTAAATACTGTTCAAATTAAAGAAATAGTATTTATTATGTTAGAGGCATTTAATACAGAATCTCAGGATTTACCATAAAAAACACCACGTCCTCCTCCCCTCAATTTTGGCTTAATATATCCTGTAGGGAAAGATAGAGTAACAGTTAAGTCCTATTTTTTGGCATTGTTCCAGATTTTTATTTAATAATTATTATGTTTTGACTCTTAAGGAGCTGCCCTGATTCTGTCAGGCTTGCAAACCTGGCAAGGTGCAGATTTTGTTTGATCCCTGTGACAGTTATTGGGATTTAGCTTACCTAGGTAAGAGCAGCCTAGCATGGTCATTATACAAAGGACTATGAAAGGGACATTCCTGCAGTAGTTTCTCATGCCTCCTCCTTTGCTCACATATGCAGTTTGTTCTGAAGAGCATTGATTCATGCCCTCATTCAGTAAATGAATAAGAGACACATACCGTTTTCCAGGAACTGAACTAAGGATTCTTCTGTGACATACTTAGAAATTTGCATATCAAATATATGTTGGAGTCCTTTTAATTTTTGATATTGCTTATTCTGTGAACTTTAACCAAGATCCTTACTAAATCTGGTAGTATAGCACTCTTACTGTCATTAGTTAGCATTTATTGAACAATTATTATGTGCACAGCACTGTGGGAAGCACTTTATGGTCATTATTGCTTTCATCTTGTTTGTTGCCTTCTGAAGTCCTTTCTTAGCAAGATGACAGTCATACTGTTGGACATTTGGATTGTTAATGGGAAGACCTTGAAAAGAATAAGTTGCCATCGATCCCTTGTGCAACTTTCCAAGCACTGAAATTAGCTGGCATTGACTTTTGAGTAAAAGCCACTGTCCATGACCACATGGTCCATTGTTTTTGTATTGTAAATTAGGCTTTGGTTCTCAACCATGTCAGAGAAATGTTTTGGAAAATGGCATTAATTAGTCACTGAATAAAACCATAAGATGCAATTTGAGTCTGATGGAGAAACAATGAGATTGGTTTAGGGAAAAGAGTGAATCACTTAACTTGAAAGTTCCTAGCCTAATACTAATGCCTTAGTAACCCTCACCTCTACCCTGAAAGTGATAGATGCTGTAATTAGTAGAATAATAAAATATCTGATAAGTGAACAATACCGGATGGAGTTTACACATCTGTAATTCAATTTGTCCTTCTGTAACAGTTGTAAAATACTATGCACTGAATAAAATAATCAGTGATACAGTATGCCAGTGAGCAAAATTAATGTAGAAGTGACTGTTTTAAAATTATTATAAAAAATAAGGCAATACTCCATTGGTTTAGTAATTGAAATAATGTAGTGAAAAATAGTAATGAACATCACAAAGTTCATTTTTTTATGATAAGAGAGAGAAAAATTATCAAAATATAGGTATATTCATTTTTCAACATCACTTTTATCATTTCCCCCAGTATATCATTACATTCTTCTTATAAATCTTCAAAATGTTTTAATATGGCATATTAAAATATACACTTTTTCTTCTAATATATGAGATTACTCCTGCCTGTAAAACAAAACACATTTTCTAACAAATGTGTTAGCTTTGGAGAATAATGTTCTTTTAAAGATATCTCATAAAGCACCAAGTTTTTAAAGTCATAAGAATGATGGATCTTAAACAAGGTAAATTTTCACTACAAACCATTTTTTAGACCAGTTGTTTATAAACTGTTGTTTTGTGTGCCTGTATGTGCATGTGTGTGTGTAAATATATAATGGATTTAATAGAGTAGTTAAGATATTTCTCAATGATCTTTCATTTTCTCTTATTCTTAGTAGCAGAAAATACTAAAATTTAAGAGATAATTAGGAAATTATTATTCAGAAAATTATGAGTCCTAACTATGATGTACTTGCAAGAAGTACTAGTGCCTTGCTGTGCACTGAGTTGTGTTCCCCTCAAAATTCATGTTGAAGCCTTAACCCCTAGTGTGTTGTATTTGGATATGGGTCTTTCAGAGGTGATCAGGCCATGAGGGTGGAGCCCTTATGATAGGATTAATGCCATTATAAGAAGAGACATCAGAGAGCTAGCTCCCTCTCTCTCTCTCTCTCTCCCTCTTTCTCCATGAGCACATAAAGAAGAGATCATATTTGCACAAGGTGCATTGCTGGCCACCTACAAGCCAAGAGAAGGCCTCAGAACAAAACCTATGTTGCTGGCCCCTTGATCTTGGACTTCCAGCTTCCAGAGCTATGAGAATAAATGTTGTTTAAGCCACTCAATCGATGGTATTCTGTTATGGCAGCCCATGCAGACTGAGACGTGCCTTTAAGACATTTGTGTGGAGACCCTGTATGAGATGAAATAGAAAAAGATAAGTAGGCTGGTAGAAGGATACTGGTTTTCAGAGAGAATTCTTCAGAGCCTCTGTGGAATCTACTCTTACCTTCCTGCTCCTTTCCCACTGGTTGCAAATTGTGAGTGGTTCCTACATAGTTCCTCCACAGCCTTCCACCTTCATCACAGGCATTATCCTGCATGTTTTCCCTGTACCTATGGTGCCCATTTCCTGTGAATCAGTTAATGTCTCAGTTTCACATATAGTCCCCTGCCCCTAAGCTCTAAAGTTCTCTGTTTGTTTGTTTGTTTTACCCCCTCACATTGCTTACTACTCTGATTTCAGTTGGATTTGGGATGAATATCTTTTTAAATTAAAGTATAGTTGATTTACAGTGTTGTGTTAATTCCTGCTGTACAGCAAAGTGATTCAGTTATACTTATATACATTCTTTTTTATATTCTTTTCCAGTATGGTTTATCACAGGATATTGAATATAGTTCCCTGTGCTATACAATAGTACCTTGTTGTTTATCCATTCTATATATATTAGTTTGCATCTGCTAACCCTGAACTCTCACTCCATCCCTCTCCTACCTTCCCTCCCCCTTGGCAATCACAGGTTTGTTCTCTATGTCTGTGAGTCTGTTTCTGTTTTGTAGATAGGTTCATTTGTGTCATATTTTAGATTCCACATATAAGTGATATCATATGGTGTTTGCCTTTCCCTTTCTGACTTACTTCACTTAGTATGATAATCTCTAGGTCCATCCATGTTGCTGCAAATGCATTATTTCATTCTTTTTTATGGCTGAGTAATATTCTATTGTATATATGTACCAGGTCTTCTTTATCCATTCATCTGTTGATGGTCATTTTGGTTGCTTCCGTGTCTTGGCTATTGTAAACAGTGTTGCTATGAACCTAGGGGTGCGTGTATCTTTTCAAGTTATAGTTTTGTCCAGTTATATGCCCAGGAGTGGGATTGCTGGATCATATGGCAACTCTATTTTTAGTTTTTTGAGGAGCCTCTATACCGTTTTCCATAGTGGCTGCACCAACTTAACATTTCCACCAACAGTGCACGAGGGTTCCCTTTTCACCACACCCTCTCCAGCATTTATTATTTGTAGACTTTTTAGTGGTCATTCTGATCAGCATGAGGTGGTATCTCATTGTCATTTTGGTTTGCATTTCTCGAATAATTAGCAATGTTGAGCATCTTTTCATGTGCCTTGTCGATCTATATGTCTTCTTTGGAGAAATGTCTATTTGGGTCTTCTGTCCATTTTTCAATTGTGTTGTTTGTTTTTTCGTTGTTGTTGAATTGTATGAGCTCTTTGTATATTTTGGAAAACCTTGAAGTCCTGTGTCTCTGATCAAACTCTTTGCCCAAACTTCTTGCCTCTCTTTGTTTTCTATGTTTGTCGTTAACATCACCATTCTTCCAGTAACACAAGCTGGGTCATTTTCACACCTTTTATCTTTCCATTGCCCAGAACTCATCCTCTTTTGTCTTTTATTTATTTATTTATGAGGAGATTGAGATTGGAAATATTTAAGATGTGTGTCTTGGGTTTACATACACAGCTAGAAAGTATGAGAAGCAAAATTTGAGCCCACTCGTTTTAATTCCCAGACTATCACCTTTATTACACATTCACTGTTCCCTTCCTGGCCTCTCTACATCTCTTCTCATTCCCATCAATCTTCCAGAAGCACAGAAGTGAGTAGGTCATGATCTTAGGAAAAAAAAAAATCTTGATTTCCATACCCAAACTCCTTTTCAGTCTGATCTCACAGTCTAATCTCATCCTAGTGTTCTGGTTCCATCTCCAGTCTGATTGTCATGAGTCTGCACTCCAGCCACCCCATATTCTTTTCCAGTCCCAGCAAGGGCTCTTTTTCACATGGGGTGTCATCAATCTAGCTCTTTCTTTCTCTGCAGTATTTTTAACTCTTTGCCTTCCTGGCATAATTCTACTCCTTTAAGACATATCAAAAATTATAAACAAAACAAACAGATAAATCAGATAAATAAATAAGTAAATAAATAGATAAAACACTGAATGTTCTGTGTATCAGCCACAGTAGAGCTCTCTGTGTCTTCTATGTGTTAACTCATGTCATGGATATAATATAACCACTGGCTAAGGCTTCCACACAAAGCATGAATTATTCTTTTATTTATGTCCTTCTTGCTGTTTATGCATTCTTCTGTGATAGCATTTTAAAATTAAAATAGGCTTTATTTCTTAGAGTATTTTAATTTTTACAGAAAAATGGAACATAAAATAGAGAGTTCCTGTACACTTCCTACTTCTCCCTACCATACCTCCACACAGTTTCCCCTGTTATTAATATCTTGCATTTGTGTGGTAAATTTGTTAAAATTGAAGCACCAATGTGGATGCATTATTACTAACTCAAGTCCATTGGGTAAATTAGGGTTCACTTTTTGTGTTGGATAATTCTTTGAATTTTGCCAAATGAGTGATGCCATGTATCCACCGTCCCAATTCATACACGATAGTTTCACTGCACTAAAAATCCCCTGTGCTCCACCTATTCATCCCTCTTTCCCTCCCTCCAAAACCATGGCAACCATTTTAATTTAATTTTTGTGTATTATAGCACTACTTTGTATCCAGCTCTGAACTTTTTATAACTAAGAAGGTTTGGCTTCTCCTACAGAAAATGTTGCATAATTTCTCCTGGAAGAAACCATTTTACTCATTTAAAATTATGTATCACTTTATGTGCTGTTCCTTATGGTATTGATCATGTTAATATATACCTATATCTATATCTCTCTGTGTACATACATTTGATAAACAATACATATATTCTAATTTTAAAATCTGAACATTACTGATAAAACTATAATTTTATGACCATCTCCCCAGTTCCCATATTTTACCTGGAGGGAACCACTGTTTTCATTTCATTTATGTCTTTCCAGAACTTTTCCCTAATCATTCCTATACATGTTATATGCCCATAAATATATAATATTTATGTGGCCATGTTTATTCAGCAACTTGCTTTATTCACTCAAACTCTGGATATTGCGATTGTTTTGTGAGCTACTTGATGCTGATACGCTTTTACACTTACTGAATAATTCCTATTATTTTAGCCATTTCTCTCTTTATGGACATTTATGTTCCCTGCAATTTTTTTTTCACATACAAAGCTGCAATGAGCATTTTTTACCCAGTTTTGTGCACATATGCATGGGGTTATCTCTTTTTATATCTTATTCTGTTTATCAGCACATAACTTCCTTAAAAGCATGGTCTTTATCTTTAATCCTCCACAGCACTGAGCCTGGTGCTTTCTACATAGTTGGTATGTATTGATATGTGAATGTGTGATGGACCAATAGATTTTCTAATAAATATCTTGAGGCAGTCTTTCAGTTTAGCTTGCTATGTGCTTCAAGATCATTTAAGATTTTTGTAAACATGCGACTATTACTAGAAATTAAAACCATTAATTTAGGTCTAGAAATGAGCTAATTCAAAGCTAGTTTTATCTTCTTTTGGTATAATGCCCTTTTAGGTTTGCTTCCCTTTAAATTGGTAACATATCCCAATTTTAAGCATTGCTTCCTAGTAACAAGCGCTTTCATTAAGATATTCTTCTGTGATGCTAGACTCTGTGTTGGTGAAGAAGAACTGACAAGGGTCCTCAGTAAGCACATCTACTAGATAATGATACAGGTTTGGGAATTCATCATTAGAGATGATCTTTCATCTCTTTACTTCTGGGGTAAGTTCTTTTTAGTTTTTTGAGAATTATGAGTTAAACATCAAGTTGACTGGACTCCATGACCATAAGAAATAAAAATAAAATTGAAATGAAACTACTGAAGTGTTTAATTCCAGCTAGTTTAACCAAATAGTCGTGAAAAGTTCACTGCTCATCATCCTGTCCCTTCTTGTAGGTCCACTGAGAAATTTTCCCCAGCAAAGTCATTGGCCTTTTGCATAAAATGAAATGAATGTGAGTCAATATGCTGAAGTATAAAGTAAGTCCAGCCTGCCTCTACACTCTCTTAAAGCACAAAAGCAAGAAAAAAATAGAGTACTGCAATTTTCCTTCTTATTAGGTAGTTTCTTTTAGATACTTTCTTGAAGAATGTGCTGTTTTTTTCCTTTCCTCTGTCAGTTTTGCTTATCTCTTGATGCTGCTACTACTTCTCACTAATGCAAAGAGATGATATATGAAAAATTGACTAGCATAGTGCCTTCAGAATACTGTGTTTTTATTATATTTATTTTTTAATTGAAATATAGTTGCTGTACAATATTATATGTTACAGGTGTATAATATAGTGACTCACAAATTTTGAAGGTTATACTCCATTTATAGTTATTATAAAATATTAGCTATATTCCCCATGTTGTACAATATATCCTTTTAGGTTATTTTATACATAATAGTTTGTACCTCCTACTCCCCTACATGTATATTGCCCCTCCCCTCCTTCCCTCTCCCCACAGGTAACCAGTTGGCTGTTCTCTGTATCTGTGAGTCTGCCTCTTTTTTGTTATATCCACTAGTTTGTTGTATTTTTTAGGTTCCACATGTAAGTGATATCATACAGGATTTGTCTTTCTCTGTCTGACTTATTTCACTTAGCATAATGCCCTCCAAGTCCATTCATGTTGCTGCAAATGGAAAAATTTTGTTCTTTTTTATGGCTGAGTAGTATCCCATTGTACATATATATACCACATCTTCTTTATCCATTTATCTGTTGATGGATGCTTAGGTTGCTTCCATATCTTGGCAACGGTAAATGATGCTGCTATGAACATTAGGGTGTATGTATCTATTTGAATAAATATTTGGGGGGATTTTTGGATATATATCCAGGAGTGGAATTGTTGGGTCATATGGTAGTTGTATTTTCAGTTTTTTGAGAAGCCTCTGTACTGTTTTCCACAGTAACTGCACCAATTTACATTCCCAGTAATAGTGTACAAGGGTTCCCTTTTCTCCACATCCTCGCTAACATTTATTATTTGTGTTTGTTTTGATGATTGCCGTTCTGACAAGTGTGAGGTGATATCTCATTGTGGTTTTCGTTTGCAAGACACTGGTAAAAGAAATTGAAGACAACACAAACAGATGGAAAGATATACTGTGTTCTTGGATTTGGAAAGTTAATATTGTTAAAATGATCATACTACCCAAGGCAATCTGCAGATTCAGATTCAGATTCATCCCTATCAAAATACCAATGGCATTTTTCACAGAACTATAACAAATAATTTAAAAATTTGTGTGGAAGCTCAAAAGACCCCAAATAGCCAAAACGATCTTGAGAAAAAGAACAGAGCTGGAGGAATCATGCGCCCTGACTTCAGACTATACTCCAAAGCTACAGTAATCAAAACAGTATGGTACTGGCACGAAAACAGACACATAGATCAATGGAACAGGATAAAGAGCCCAGAAATAAGCCCACACACTTAGGGTCATTTACTCTATGACAAAGGAGACAAGAATATACAATGGAGAGAAGACAGTCTCTTCAATAAGTGGTGCTGGGAAAACTGGAGAACTACATGTAAAAGAATGAAATTAGAAGATTCTCTAACACCATATACAAAAATAAACTCAAAATGGATTAGAAACCTAAATATAAGACCAGATACTGTAAAACATAGAGGAAAACATATGCAGAACACCCTTTGACATAAATTGCAGCAGTATTTTTTTTTTTGGATCATCTCCTAAAGGAAAGGAAATAAAAACATAAATAAATGGGACCTAATTAAACTTAAAGGCTTTTGCACAACAAAGGAAATCATTGACAAAAAGAAAATACAACCTACTGAATGAGAGAAAATATTTTCAAATGATATGACTAATAAGGGATTAATATCCAGCATATTTAAATAGGTCATACAGCTTAACATAAAAAAATAACAATTAAAAAATGGGCAGAAGAACTGAATAGACATTTTTCCAAAGAGGAAATGCAGATGGTCAATAGGTACATGAAAAGTACGTGTTTTTGAAAAATATATACTACCTTAAGTTAGCCTCTTCCTTTCCTTTATCTATAAAATGGGGCATCCATCAATTCAGCAAACATTAAGTGGCTCCAGTGTGCCACAGCTCGTTTTTAACATTGGGGTAACAAAGACCATAACCTCATGATATACTCTAGTGATTGAGTTTATATTCAAGAAGTGGCAGTAGTGATGATGAGAGGAAAGATGATGATGAAATGAAGAAGGGAAGAAGAGCAGAGAAAAAGTAACCTGATGTGAGTTGTGAGGGTTAAACAGGATAATGAATTTGAAAATGCTCTGTGTAAAGTAATGTTTACTCCAAGCACTATATACTATGGTGTAATAATGTAATTAACTAATCTTTAAAATACTACGTATAGCTGTTTAGAGAAATGTTGCATAGTGGAAGGAAGAATGGACTGGGTTAGGTGGTATTTGATGTGGTCCTTGCTTTGTCCCTTGCTTGGTCAGTAACCCTGGGCAAATTACTCCACTTTTGTACCATACTTCTTTACTTATGAACATGCTGGTTGGACTAAATCATTTGCTTAAGGCAATATTAACAGATATTACAGAAGTAAAAGATTGCATGATCCATTGAGTTTAAATATATATATATTTTTCCCTATAGTCACCTTTGAAGAGTCATGGTGCCTGTGAGCAATTTAAGGCTCTTAGACTGGTCATGCATAATCAAAGCATATTTCACTCTGTTTAAACCAACATTTCTCTATGTCATTCTACCTGGATGCTTATAAATCATGGGATATGTCTTATTGAACTAGTTGTTCAGGGAATAGAGTTTGTAAAGGCTGGACTAGAAAAGTCCCTTCCAGCTATAACATTTGTAAGAATTTTCATTTGCTTTTCTCCTTATTGTTGATACTTCTTATCCTGGTCAAAGTGCATAGCAAGAGATATATTCATAAATGTCACCAATACAGAAATATAGTACCAAATCAGTTCCCATGCATTTAAAAGTTCTTGTTCCCTAGTAGGCATTGCTGTTTGTATCCTAAATGGCAATAAAGAAGGGAACCCATCATTTGTAGCTTTTAGGTTGGTTTGGAATACCTTGTACAGAGCGCTCAACCTCAGCACTACTGAAATTATGTACGATATAATTCTTTGTCATGGAGGACTTTCAGGTGCATTGTGGGATTTTTAGCTGCATCCCTGGCCTTCCACCCATGTGATGGGCATCACCCCTCAGTTGGGACAATTTCAAAAGTGTCTCCAGACATTGCCAAATGTCCTGTGGGAAGCAAAATCGCCCCAGTTAAGAACCACTGTGTTGGATCCAGTACAGATGGAACATCCTACTTTAGAACTGGGCCTAGCACTGTAACTAAAATCCCCAGATGGCATCCTGCTATGGAAAATTTTTGCTTTGTGGTAGCATTAATGACTGTTTTGCCACCTGTGTATTCTTGCTTGGAGTCATGCTTCTGTTTGCAGGTTGAGCTGTAGCACTGACATTGCTGCCAATCGGATTTAGCAGGAAATGAAAAGCAGCTGCAATATTTCAAAGCACTGGACAGATTGGGCAGAAGGTATGTGGACAAATCCTATTAACAAATAACAGGATTTGTGCACACACAGTGCCTCCCACACTGTGCCTTGGAAACCCACACCAAGCTGTTTCCATCGCTGTTGTGCATAAATCACAGAAATTATAATAAATTGAGGAAAATGTTCTCACACACATGAAGGCTCAACCTACATTCTGATGATGACTAAAGGCATCTTGAATCATTTTGTTAAAAAAGATATCTGATAAAACAAACCTTTAATCCAGCTAAGTTTTTAAGCAGCCAGCTCTCAATTTCTAATCTTAACCTTAAAAATAATGATAAATTCATTAATGAGAGTCTTTGTAGGAAAGAAAAATTATAAATAATAAAATTCCCTGAGTGGGACAGATGCCACTGAGAAGTTTGGACAGAATGACCTTTAAGTTCCCTTCCAAACCCGAGCAACTATTAATTTCCCATCTGGATTCCTAGGAGACAAAATTGTTTCAAACAATTAGTATCGTCTTCTCTTCCATTTTTGAGATGCTCTAGGCTTCCAGTTATTTAAAGTGATACATTTACAGTGTGAAGCTGGTACCTTTCCTTTAATGCTTTGTTATCGCTGTAGACATTGCCTGGTGGAGGACCCAGTTTCAGAACTGCATCTGCTAGTTAATACATAAACTATGTGGTGGATGACTTGTGATGGGGCTAGCATGGTTAAATTTTCTGAGCATCTTAGTTCTGAGTATTTGGGAAAATCAACTCCATGTATTTGGTCTTTACAATCTAGTATAATGAGTCAACACATTAGAAATGAAGAAGTGTGGCTGTAAACTGAGTGATAACTGATATTTGATTAAGAAGACTGGGTAAACAAACGTCAGTTCACTCAGAGAGCCTCAAAAGCTCCTCACTACATCATATGTAGCATGTATATGTGTAGCTGTACATGCATGCTTCCTCCTTCTCTCCTTCCTTCTTCCACTCTTCTTCCTTTTCTCTTACTCCATTAGCCCTTTATTCATTCTGTCATTCATTTTAAAGGCCATATAATGTCCTGTAGTGTAACAGATAAAAGCAGGGACTGCTTGGATTAATATCTCAAATCTTCTTCCTATTAGTTGTGTGAAACTTGGGTGACTTCCTTAACTTAACTAACTTCTGTGGAATGGGAGTAGTATTAGTATATGGTTCACTGGTTGCTATGGAAATTAAATAAAGCATTTGGCATAGTCTGTGGCACACAGTAGCTTCTATAGAAGTTATAGCTGTTTTCATCCATTCATTCATCAAAGAACGTATGTGACCACTCTTTGACATCCAAAAGGTGTAATACTGGTGATCAAAATGGTCCTTGTTCTCATGGAGCTTTCAGTTTCATTGAGGAGACAGATATTAAACACACATATGAAATGAAATAAGATCTTTGAATTTGACTAACACCATTCTAAGAGTATGCAATAAAGGAAAATGCCTTAGCTAGTAGTAGGGATTCAGTGTGGGGGAAGTAGCTGAGCAGGTAGGAGGAAGATAGAAAAACTTTTAAGTAATTACAGTAGAGATTGAAAAAGTGAATGTAGTAGATGATGTGGTACTCCCACTCAAATCTCATGTACTTCGCAGTGCACTCATCTCTAGCTGCTGTGAATGTCGGCTGCAAACAACTCATAGATGCATTCTTCTGAGAAGTGCCCTTGGTTGAATGTAGCCATCTTGCCCAGAAATGTCTAGGAGGTTATCTCCCGCCGCAGGGTATTGAAGGCTGATGGATGGGGCTACAAGGGGCCATATACAAAAGCCTGAACATCTTGTTTCTGCCTCAGGTAGCCCACCTATGTAGTGCCATTTGTGTTCCAGACTCCATATGGGTTGAGATTGAGGCTGGAACTCAGCAGAACCCAGGCCCTTGCCTCACTTCTTACCCTGTCCTATCCTGCTTTCGTCACTCCTTTGTAAATCACTTGCTTAGAATTCTTGTCTCAAGCAATATCCCTAATGAACTTGACCTAAGAGCAAATACCCTGGAAAAATCTTGGCAAATTGAATTGCCTGGCAGGGCTCATGACCTATTGGAAACTGGTGGTCATAAGTGTATCTGACTCAAAGCTATCTAGTAGGGGTCTATATCCAGTAAAGCTTGGATTTTAAAATGCAGGCATAGAGAAAGCATTGGTCAGGATTAATTTAGGATGACATTTTGCCAGAGGCGTATGACCAAAAGATATAAGTGCATTGGAGTTTGGGTATTGACATAAGTGTAGGAAAGTTGCCTATGGTATCTTAATGAGTAAGAGAAGACATCAAAAACGGAAAAAGCTGAGGCATAAGGAAAAATCAGATGGTAAAAGATGAGAAGTTCCAGCAGGGTCAAGAATTAAGGTCGAAAGAGTAAATAAACAATTCAAGGGGAAGGAGTGAGAGCAGTAGCAAAAATGTAAAAAGTATGAATTTATGATTAAGGAAGTGGTTCCATTTCTGGTAATAACAAAGTCCCAGGTATAACCTCTATAGTATGTGGCTGCAAGGATGTCAGAGACTTAGAGGTCAAGGAAGTAAGAGACCGGGTAATGAAAGGATGGGTTGACTGTGTGGATGTTGAAGGTTCCAAAGATTGCTCTGGTTTCAAAGATTCAGGTCAATAGATGGAGAATGAACAGGAGGCTTTAAAAATGATCACACTTTAAAGGGAGAAGAGTAGCCTGTTCAAATGGTTTGGTACTCAAGGAAACAGGAATTATTTTACAAGAGGCTAAAAGAGGGGGGACCTTGAAGATGGCGGAAGAGTAAGACGCGGAGATCGCCTTCCTCCCCACGGATACACCAGAAATACATCCACACGTGGAACAACTCCTACAGAACTCCTACTGAAGGCTGGCAGAAGACCTCAGACCTCCCAAAAGGCAAGAAACTCCCCACGTAACTGGGTAGGGCAAAAGAAAAAACAGAGTCAAAAGAATAAGGACGGCACCTGCACCAGTGGGAGGGAGCTGTGAAGGAGGAAAAGTTTCCACACACTAGGAAGCCCCTCCGCGGGCGGAGACTGCGGGAGGCAGAGGGGGGAGTTTCGGGACCGCGGAGTAGTGCACAGCGACGGGTGCGGAGGGCAAAGCGGGGAGATTCCTGCACAGACGATCGGTGCCGACCAGCACTCACCAACCCGAGAGGCTTGCTGCTCACCCACCGGGGCGGGCGGGGCTGCGAGCTGAGGCTAAGGTTTTGGTTTTGGACGGAGCTCAGGGAGAGGACTGGGGTTGGCGGCTTGAACATAGCCTGAAGGGGTTAGTGCACCACGACTAGCCGGGAGGGAAAAAGCCGAAGAGGCAAGAGACTTTTTCTTCCCTCTTTGTCTCCTGGTGCGCGAGGAGAGGGGTCTAAGAGCGCTGCTTAAAGGAACTCCAGAGACGGGCGCGAGCCGCGGCTAAAAGCGCGAACCCCAGAGACGGGCGCGAGCCGCGGCTGAGGGCGCGAGCCCCCGAGACGGGCGCGAGCCGCGGCTGAAAGCGCAAACCCCAGAGACGGGCGCGAGCCGCGGCTGAGGGCGCGAGCCCCCGAGACGGGCGCGAGCCGCGGCTAAAACCGCGGACCCCAGAGACGGGCGGGAGACGCTAAGGCTGCTGCTGCCGCCACCAAGGGGCCTGTGTGCGAGCACAGGTCACTCTCCACACCCCTCTTCCGCGGAGCCTGTGCAGCCCGCCACTGCCAGGTTCCCGGGATCCAGGGACAACTTCCCCGGGACAGCGCACGGCGGGCCTCAGGCTGGTGCAACGTCACGCTGCCTCTGCCGCCGCAGGCCGGCCCCGCACGCAGTGCCCCTCCTTCCCCCATCCCCCAACCCCCGGCCTGAGTGAGCCGGAGGCCCCGAATCAGCGGCTCCTTTAACCCCGTCCTGTCTGAGCGAAAAAACAGACGCCCTCCAGCGACCTACACGCAGAGGCAGGGCCAAATCCAAAGCTGAGCTCCTGTGAGCTGTGAAAACAAAGAAGAGAAAGGGAAATCTCTCCCAGCAGCCACAGAAGCAGCGGATTAAAGCTCCACAATCAACTTGATATACCCTGCATCTGTGGAATACCTGAATAGACAAGGAATGATCCCAAATTGAAGAGGTGGAATTTAGGAGCGAAATCTATGATTTTTTTCCCTTTTCCTCTTTTTGTGAAGGTGTACGTGTATGCTCCTGTGTGACATCTAGTCTGTATACTCTAGCTTCCACCATTTGTCCTAGGGCTCTATCCGTCCATGACTTTTTTTTAAAAATTCTTTTTCTTAATAATTAAGTTTAATTGTAATAACTTTATTATACTTTACCTTCGTTCTTTCTTTCCTTCCTTCCCTCCCTCCTTTAGACAACGAATCACCCCAAATTGAGGAGGTGGTCTCAGGGAGCAGGATTTATGATTTTTCCCCCTTTACCTCTTTTTGTGAAGGTGTATGTGTATGCTTCTGTGTAAGATTTTCTCTGTATAGCTTTGCTTCCAACATTTGTCCTAAGGTTCTATCCGTCCCTTTTTTTTTTCTAAATATTTTTTAATTCAATAACTATATTATACTTTATTTTATTTTTACTGTATCATCTTTCTTTCTGTCTTTTTTTCCTTCTTTCCCTCCTTCCTTCCTTCCTTCCTCCCTCCCTCCCTCCCTCCTTTCTTTCCTTCTTTGCTTCTTTCTTCCTTCCTTCCTTTCCTCCTTTCCTTCTTTCTTTCCTCATACTTCTACTAATTCTCTCTACTTTTTCTCCCTTTTATTCTGAGCCGTGTGGATGAAAGGCTCTTGGTGCTCCAGCCAGGAGTCAGGGCTCTGCCTCTGAGGTAGGAGAGCCAACTTCAGGTCACTGGTCAACAAGAGACCTCCCAGCTCCACATAATATTAAACAGCGGAAATCTCCCAGAGACCTCCATCTTAACACCAGCACCCAGCTTCACTCAACGACCAGCAAGCCACAGTGCTGGACAACCTATGCCAAACAACTAGCAAAACAGGAACACAACCCCACCCATTAGCAGAGAGGCTGCCTAAAATCATAATAAGGCCACAGACACCCCAAAACACACCACCAGACGTGAACCTGCCCACTAGAGAGACAAGATCCAGCCTCATCCAGCACAACACAGGCACTAGTCCCCTCCACCAGGAAGCCTACACAACCCACTGAAACAACCTTAGCCACTGGAGACAGACATCAAAAACAACGGGAACTACGAACCTGCAGCCTGCAAAAAGGAGACCCCAAACACAGTAAGATAAGCAAAATGAGAAGACAGAAAAACACACAGCAGATGAAGGAGCAAGATAAAAACCCACCAGACCTAACAAATGAAGAGGAAATAGGCAATCTACCTGAAAAAGAATTCAGAATAATGATAGTAAGGATGATCCGAAATCTTGGAAGTAGAATGGACAAAATGCAAGAAACAGTTAACAAGGACCTACAAGAACTAAAGATGAAACAAGCAACGATGAACAATGCAATAAATGAAATTAAAATCACTCTAGATAGGATCAATAGCAGAATAACTGAGGCAGAAGAACGGATAAGTGACCTGGAAGATAAAGTAGTGGAAATAACTACTGCAGAGCAGAATAAAGAAAAAAGAATGAAAAGAACTGAGGACAGTCTCAGAGACCTCTGGGACAACATGAAACGCACCAACATTCGAATTATAGGGGTTCCAGAAGAAGAAGAAAGAAAGAAAGGGACTGAGAAAATATTTGAAGAGATTATAGTTGAAAACTTCCCTAATATGGGAAAGGAAATAGTTAATCAAGTCCAGGAAGCACAGAGGGTCCCATACAGGATAAATACAAGGAGAAACACGCCAAGACACATATTAATCAAACTGTCAAAAATTAAATACAAAGAAAGCATATTAAAAGCAGCAAGGGAAAAACAACAAATAACACACAAGGGAATCCCCATAAGGTTAACAGCTGATCTCTCAGCAGAAACCCTACAAGCCAGAAGGGAGTGGCAGGACATACTGAAAGTGATGAAGGAGAATAGCCTGAAACCAAGACTACTCTACCCAGCAAGGATCTCATTCACATTTGATGGAGAAATTAAAACCTTTACAGACAAGCAAAAGCTGAGAGAGTTCAGCACCACCAAACCAGCTTTACAACAAATGCTAAAGGAACTTCTCTAGACACGAAACACAAGAGAAGGAAATGACCTATAGTAGCGAACCCAAAACAATATATAAAATGGAAATAGGAACATACATATCAATAATTACCTTAAATGTAAATGGACTAAATGCTCCCACCAAAAGACACAGATTGGCTGAATGGATACAAAAACAAGACCCTTATATATGCTGTCTACAAGAGACCCACTTCAGAACTAGAGACACATACAGACTGAAAGTAAGGGGATGGAGAAAGATATTCCATGCAAATGGAAACCAAAAGAAAGCTGGAGTAGCAATTCTCATATCAGACAAAATAGACTTTAAAATAAGGACTATTAAAAGGGACAAAGAAGGACACTACATAATGATCAAGGGATCGATCCAAGAAGAAGATATAACAATTGTAAATATTTATGCACCCAACATAGGAGCACCTCAATACATAAGGCAAATACTAACAACCATAAAAGGGGAGATCAACAGTAACACATTCATAGTAGGGGACTTTAACACCCCACTTTCACCCATGGACAGATCATCCAAAATGAAAATAAATAAGGAAACACAAGCTTTAAATGATACATTAAACAAGATGGACTTAATTGATGTTTATAGGACACTCCATCCAAAAACAACAGAATACACATTTTTCTCAAGTGCTCATGGAACATTCTCCAGGATAGATCATATCTTGGGTCACAAATCAAGCCTTGGTAAATTTAAGAAAACTGAAATTGTATCAAGTATCTTTTCCGACCACAACGCCATGAGACTAGATATCAATTACAGGAAAAGATCTGTAAAAAATACAAACACATGGAGGCTAAACAATACACTACTTAATAATGAAGTGATCACTGAAGAAATCAAAGAGGAAATAAAAAAATACCTAGAAACAAATGACAATGGAGACACAACAACCCAAAACCTATGGGATGCAGCAAAAGCAGTTCTAAGGGGGAAGTTTATAGCAATACAAGCCCACCTTAAGAAGCAGGAAACATCTCGAATAAACAACCTAACCTTGCACCTCAAGCAATTAGAGAAAGAAGAACAAAAAAACCCCAAAGCTAGCAGAAGGAAAGAAATCATAAAAATCAGATCAGAAATAAATGAAAAAGAAATGAAGGAAACAATAGCAAAGATCAATAAAACTAAAAGCTGGTTCTTTGAGAAGATAAACAAAATAGATAAACCACTAGCCAGACTCATCAAGAAAAAAAGGGAGAAGACTCAAATCAATAGAATTAGAAATGAAAAAGGAGAAGTAACAACTGACACTGCAGAAATAAAAAAAATCATGAGAGATTACTACAAGCAACTCTATGCCAATAAAATGGACAATCTGGAAGAAATGGACAAATTCTTAGAAATGCACAACCTGCCAAGACTGAATCAGGAAGAAATAGAAAATATGAACAGACCAATCACAAGCACTGAAATTGAAACTGTGATTAAAAACCTTCCAACAAACAAAAGCCCAGGACCAGATGGCTTCACAGGTGAATTCTATCAAACGTTTAGAGAAGAGCTAACACCTATCCTTCTCAAACTCTTCCAAAATATAGCAGAGGGAGGAACACTCCCAAATTCCTTCTACGAAGCCACCATCACCTTGATACCAAAACCAGACAAGGATGTCACAAAGAAAGAAAACTACAGGCCAATATCACTGATGAACATAGATGCAAAAATCCTCAACAAAATACTAGCAAACAGAATCCAACAGCACATTAAAAGGATCATACACCATGATCAAGTGGGGTTTATTCCAGGAATGCAAGGATTCTTCAATATACGCAAATCTATCAATGTGATAAACCATATTAACAAATTGAAGGAGAAAAACCATATGATCATCTCAATAGATGCAGAGAAAGCTTTCGACAAAATTCAACACCCATTTATGATAAAAACCCTCCAGAAAGTAGGCATAGAGGGAACTTTCCTAAACATAATAAAAGCCATATATGACAAGCCCACAGCAAACATCATCCTCAATGGTGAAAAACTGAAAGCATTTCCACTAAGATCAGGAACAAGACAAGGTTGCCCACTCTCACCACTCTTATTCAACATAGTTTTGGAAGTTTTAGCCACAGCAATCAGAGAAGAAAAGGAAATAAAAGGAATCCAAATCGGAAAAGAAGAAGTAAAGCTGTCACTGTTTGCAGATGACATGATACTATACATAGAGAATCCTAAAGATGCTACCAGAAAACTACTAGAGCTAATCAATGAATTTGGTAAAGTAGCAGGATACAAAATTAATGCACAGAAATCTCTGGCATTCCTATATACTAATGATGAAAAATCTGAAAGTGAAATCAAGAAAACACTCCCATTTACCATTGCAACAAAAAGAATAAAATATCTAGGAATAAACCTACCTAAGGATACGAAAGACCTGTATGCAGAAAATTATAAGACACTGATGAAAGAAATTAAAGATGATACAAATAGATGGAGAGATATACCATGTTCTTGGATGGGAAGAATCAACATTGTGAAAATGACTCTACTACCCAAAGCAATCTACAGATTCAATGCAATCCCTATCAAACTACCACTGGCATTTTTCACAGAACTAGAACAAAAAATTTCGCAATTTGTATGGAAACACAAAAGACCCCGAATAGCCAAAGCAATCTTTAGAACGAAAAAAGGAGCTGGAGGAATAAGGCTCCCTGACTTCAGACTATATTACAAAGCAACAGTAATCAAGACAGTATGGTACTGGCACAAAAACAGAAAGACAGATCAGTGGAACAGGATAGAAAGCCCAGAGATAAACCCACGCACATATGGACACCTTATCTTTGATAAAGGAGGCAGGAATGTACAGTGGAGAAAGGACAGCCTCTTCAATAAATGGTGCTGGGAAAACTGGACAGGTACATGTAAAAGTATGAGATTAGATCACTCCCTAACACCATACACAAAAATAAGCTCAAAATGGATTAAAGACCTAAATGTAAGGCCAGAAACTATCAAACTCTTAGAAGAAAACATAGGAAGAACACTCTATGACATAAATCACAGCAAGATCCTTTCTGACCCACCTCCTAGAGTAATGGAAATAAAAACAAAAATAAACAAATGGGACCTAATGAAACTTCAAAGCTTTTGCACAGCAAAGGAAACCATAAACAAGACCAAAAGACAACCCTCAGAATGGGAGAAAACATTTGCAAATGAAGCAACTGACAAAGGATTAATCTCCAAAATTTACAAGCAGCTCATGCAGCTCAATAACAAAAAAACAAACAACCCCATCCAAAAATGGGCAGAAGACCTAAATAGACATTTCTCCAAAGAAGATATACAGAATGCCAACAAACACATGAAAGAATGCTCAACATCATTAATCATTAGAGAAATGCAAATCAAAACTACAATGAGATATCATCTCACACCAGTCAGAATGGCCATCATCAAAACATCAAGAAACAATAAATGCTGGAGAGGGTGTGGAGAAAAGGGGACACTCTTGCACTGCTGGTGGGAATGTGAATTGGTTCAGCCACTGTGGAGAACAGTATGGAGGTTCCTTAAAAAACTACAAATAGAATTACCATATGACCCAGCAATCCCACTACTTGGCATATACCCTGAGAAAACCAAAATTCAAAGAGAGTCATGTACCAAAATGTTCATTGCAGCTCTATTTACAATAGCCAGGACATGGAAACAACCTAAGCGCCCATCATCGGATGAATGGATAAAGAAGATGTGGCACATATACACAATGGAATATTACTCAGCCTTAAAAAGAAATGAAATTGAGCTATTTGTAATGAGATGGATAGACCTAGAATCTGTCATACAGAGTGAAGTAAGTCAGAAAGAAAAAGACAAATACCGTATGCTAACACATATATATGG
Source organism: Phocoena sinus (assembly GCF_008692025.1). Classification (NCBI taxonomy): domain Eukaryota; kingdom Metazoa; phylum Chordata; class Mammalia; order Artiodactyla; family Phocoenidae; genus Phocoena; species Phocoena sinus. The sequence goes on along the minus strand of NC_045773.1, from coordinate 15,846,418 downwards.
AATTTAAGGGAAAAAAATGTCATGAAGAACCTAGGGGTAAGATAGGAATAAAGACGCAGACCTACTGGAGAACGGACTTAAGGATATGGGGAGGGGGAAGGGTGAGTTTTGACAGGGCGAGAGAGAGTCATGGACATATACACACTAACAAACGTAGTAAGGTAGATAGCTGGGGGGAAGCAGCCGCAAGGCACAGGGATATTAGCTCGGTGCTTTGTGACAGCCTGGAAGGGTGGGATGGGGAGAGTGGGAGGGAGGGAGACGCAAGAGGGAAGACATATGGGAACATATGTATATGTATAGCTGATTCACTTTGTTGTAAAGCAGAAACTAACACACCATTGTAAAGCAATTATACCCCAATAAAGATGTTTAAAAAAAAAAAAAAAAAAAAAGAGGCTAAAAGAAATGGTCTAGAAATGGCAACGAGAAACATAGAATACAATAGACCCTCCAAACCCTCAGGCACGTAGTGAGTAGCTGGCAAACAAAACTCTGACTGTCACCTGAGAGGTGACCTCCCTAAAGAGTGGTGTTTTCTGCTGAGAACCAGATTTCAGTTAAGAGAAGGACAAATAAGAGCTGTGAGCACTGGGTAAGGGTGAAGCAGAGTTTTCTGGTCTTTCTGTGAGCTAGGTGGTGAAATATGGGCAATGTAGCATCCAGGTTACATGTGTGTGCAGGACCAGCTATGTAATTTGTGGGGCCAGGTGCCACAAAGAAATGCAGGGCCCCTTGTCCAAAAATTATTAATAATATCAAGACAATGGGAAAAGAGTATTAAGTTTGCGGTCCTTTTTTTTTTTTTTTTTTGCGGTAGGCGGGCGTCTCACTGTTGTGGCCTCTCCCGTTGCGGAGCACAGGCTCTGGATATGCAGGCTCAGCGGCCATGGCTTATGGACCCAGCTGCTCCGCGGCATGTGGGATCTTCCCGGACCGGGGCACGAACCCGTGTCCCCTGCATCGGCAGGCGGACTCTCAACCACTGCGCCACCAGGGAAGCCCTTGGGGTCCTTTTGTATGTGGAGCTCTGCCCAACAGTCAAAATCACAATTGGCCTCTGGATTCAGACTGCCTGCCCTCGAATCCAGGCTCTGCCTAGTGCTAGCTTCAGCAAGTCACTTATTTTCTCCTTTTTAAAACGATAGTCTTCATACCAAAGTAAAAGTATTTGGGTGGAAATTAGATGGATTCATACGTGTGAAATGCTTGGTATATACTAAGCACTCAATAAATTTTCTGAATTTTATTATTATTGGTGATAGAATACACATCAGCTAGCATAAGCCACTCGCCAATAATATTAGTCATAAATTTTGAAGTTTTCAGGGGAGTTAAATTGCAAAAGAAAATCAGTTCTCATTGACCATTGACTGTAAACCATGAGGACCAGTTTAAATTTATGTCATCTCTGAATTTTCATACAATAGCTTGATCTTTTAAGTGGTCATTACTTGAAAGGGGCTGCCGTATTCAATCTGTCCTCAAGAGAAAAACTTAAAAGTGTTGTTTGGTCAGTTCTAAGTCTTCTATTTGTGAGAATAATGGGATTCTGCTGATTTCACAAAAGCAAAAGTTTGGGTATTATGGGATAGTTTTGCCATTGTCACGAAGCTGGTGGCAGAAGGTGACTTAACATCCTGCAAATTGGCAGCCAGTACTGCCCCTGAAGACTGACCCACTAATGTAAAAGAATGAGCTGCCCACTGATTTGTTTCCCTTCCCAGATCCCGCTGAAAACCTACAGATTTTATTTTTCCCTGGTTGTAAAACTCCTTAGCTACTCAAGGGATAATACTGCTGGGAATTTTGACTGTGAATGGAGAGTTCTGTATGGTCCTTAATTGGGAGAGGAACCTGCCAAAAATAATATATTCACAAATACTCTGAACCATTATGGGCCTGGCAACACTATAGAAACTGTCACACGGCTGGTGGCAGGTGGGTTGATCTTTCAACATCACTAAGAGCTGACAGGGTTGTCTTTCAGAAATCTACTTCCTTGAAGATTTCTAGTTAAGGTATTAGGAGAGGTGTGGAGGGTATAAGGGGAGACAGGATGGGAATTAGATGGCTGGGTAACTGCTGTGAAATATTTGAACTGTGACAGCTGATTTCCATTTAATTGGGGTAGGAACTAATCTGCTTTGAAATTAGAAGTTTTAGTAAGTTTGAATATTTCTTTGCTAGATTTGAACTGTGGATCATTTGGGGAAAACTAATGAGAGAAGAAGCAGGGTAATCTAAGAGAGGATAGAAGGGAAAATAGAGGGAATGTGCCATTTATGTTTTTATGAAAAGGCTGCTACTATTCATGCACAGGATAGTGGATGATTTGTATGTCACTTTTGTTTCTGTTCTCATGGAAATCAATGTCTCATCTCCCTTTGCTTCCTGTCCTCATGATAAGTTTTGGCCATGTAGACTGCTCACTGCATCCTGCAAAACTGCAAGTCCTTTCAAGTGAAATAGGGACAAACATTTGAATGAATAAATACTTGCTGCCATTGTACCTCCTCCTCCCTAGTTTTAAGGGTGTTTAAACTTGTTTTGTGCCACAAACTTCTTTGGCAACCTAAAGAAACTTGTGGATTACTTCTCAGAATGATGTTTCTAAATGCATAAAATAAATGCATAGGATATAAGGAGAAACCCAATTATGTTGAAATGCAGTACTTTCCTTGAATCTCTCGGAAGAGAACCCCTGCCCTAGTTCTTGGACCTTTTTATGCAGATCATGATAATCAGTGGAGGGAAAAATCAGAATAAGGAATTTGAATTGTGTCAAGAGTAACTTCTACTAGGGATAAGAATAAAGAGAAATATAACAAAGGAAATGAAAAAGGAAAGACCTCTTGGGATGAAGTGTATTTTGATGCTGTGTAGAGAAGGAGAAACATGAAGGGATGCTTCAGGGGAAGCAGAAGGGGGTAAAACATAAAGAATGAAAAGGATGGCAGAAGTAGATTTTATTTTTTACTTTATTTTTTTAACATCTTTATTGGAGTATAATTGCTTTACAATGTTGTGTTAGTTTCTGCTGTGTAACAAAGTGAATCGGCTGTATGTATACATATATATACACATACATATGGCCGTTGGGTGGAGCTGGGTCTTAGTGTTGTGACGGGGATCTCTGGGAGAGCTCTCGCTGATTGATATTATGTGGGGCCGGGAGGTCTCTGGTGGACCAATGTCCTGGACTCGGCTCTCCCACCTCAGAGGCTCAGGCCTGACACCTGGCTGGAGCACCAAGACCCGTCAGCCACACAGTACTCTTGTTTCCAACAGACCCTGCAGGCAGAGATCCAGGAGACTGACTGATGTGGTAGGAATTCTCAACTTCTGCTGGCTTCTATCAGGTGTCCCAGCATCTCTTACTGCAACAGCTTTGGGGCAAGTAGTATCCAGCCAGTAAAGTTGCATCCCATTCTCATCCCAGCTGTTGGGTAGGAAGGAATTGCCCTCTACCCTTCCAGGTTCTTCTGGCTGGTCAAAATGACCGCAGAAGTAGGTTTTAAATTGAGTGCCTTTGATGTTCTTTGAGAGACAATTAAGAAAATTGGAATTACTTTCTTATTGTGACTGGAGTCTATTTGCTCGAAGACTGGGTCACAGGAGGCTCAGAACTTTATTCAGGTAGTACATGGAATTTACTCTAGTTTTCACAGTCTTAAGTCCTCTGTACAATCTTCTCAAATGTTAAGAATCATATATATCTTCTATGATGAGTCTTAAATTCTAACTCTTAAGTGATACTTTTCCAACACATTTTCCCTTTCTCACATCCTTGGAACTGTCTCTCCTTCAGTAATTGATCTCTTGCTTTGCGTTGTGGTCACATGTGTTGATTTCCTTCTTGGCACTGGCCCCACTGCCTCAAACATTGTGGTGAGTGAATGAATGAATTCATACATTTATTGAATGCATAATGGATACATGTCAAAAAGTCTCCCTACATTTTTGGTAGGAATGCTTGTAAAAGCAGAAGACATTGTCATCATAGGAACTATAATCATGGACTGAGGGCTTTTTAGATACCAAACTGCACACTAATCTCTTCATAAATATCTCTTACATCACAACAACTGTAAAAGAGAAATTTCATTAATCCTATATTAATGATAAGGAGAATTAATGATTCAAAAGTGTGGCTATTTTTCAGTTGATCAGTGGAGGTTTGGACCTGAATATACATACTTACTTCTTATTTCAAAACCTAATTATTTTCCACTATAACAAACTGTCTCCCTTATGATAAAATGTACAATAATCTCTCAGTAGTTTTTCATTAGTATTCTTATTGATAATTGTGCTTAATATTAACAAGAAACATTATATCTTAATAACTAGAAATACAGTGTTTAACCTGGAAATCACATAATCCTTTTGTGGTCTTTATATTAAAAAAAACTTAATATCCATCTTGATCTGCTATTTTTCAGTAAACCTTCAGAGATGCAATCTGTTACTTCGGACAACATTGATAGTTTATCCAATTGGACCTCACTTAATCATGGTTTTAAATTTACCTTTTTTTTTTAACCATTGTTATTAAAACACCATTAACTTATATGGCAGAATTATAACATTTAAAGTCTCTTTTATTAATTGGTTACTGTTCCTGACGTCTGTGGTAGCCACAGGATTTTTAAAATTAAGACCAGGATCGAACCCCCCTAATAACATCAAAATAATGCTGAGTATGCTCATTATACACTCCCAACAGACCTGTAAGGTAGGTACGAGCCTCCTTATTTATAGAGAGAAGTTAAATGCAGTTTCAGATAATCCAGTTAAGGAAGCACAGTTAGAAAGAGCTGGAATATGTATTTGAAACGATTTTTAAATAGGGATTTCGGATTTTCTCAAGTGACTTTGTCATTTAGACAATCAAAAATAATATCTGTCTTCAAGAATTAGGGTGATAGGGCTTCCCTGGTGGCGCAGTGGTTGGGAGTCCGCCTGCCGATGCAGGGGACGTGGGTTCGTGCCCCGGTCCGGGAGGATCCCACATGCCGCGGAGCGGCTGGGCCCGTGAGCCATGGCCGCTGAGCCTGCGTGTCCGGAGCCTGTGCTCCGCAGCGGGAGAGGCCACAGCGGTGAGAGGCCCGCGTACCGCAAAAAAAAAAAAAAAAAAAAAAAGAATTAGGGTGATAAAGGCCTATCTGTCATTGAAACACATGCGATTTGTAGTTACAAATAGTCCCTGACTTACAATGTTTCGACTTATGATTTTTCAGCTTTAAAGATAATGGGAAAGTGATATGTAATCAATAGAAACCCTACTTCAATTTTTTAATTTGGATCTTTCCCAGGCTTGCAGTACACAGTATTGTACCCTTTCGTGATGCTGGGGGGTGAACCATAGCTCCCAGTCAGCCACGTGATCATGAGGGTAAACAACAGATACACTTACAACCATTCTATACCCAGACAACCATTCTATTTTTCACTTTCAGTACAGTCTTCAATAATTACAGTAGATATTCTATACTTTATTATAAAATAGTCTGTGTTAGATGATATTGTCCTACTGAAGGCTAGTGTATGTGTTCTGTAAGGTAGGTTAGGCTAAGCTGTGATGTTCAGTGAGTTAGGTGTATTAAATGCATTTTGACTTACAGTACAAGCATACCTTTGTTTTACTGTACTGTGCTTTATTGTGCTTCCCAAATAACTGTGTGTTTTACAAATTGATGGATTGTGGCAACCCTTAATCCAGCAAGACTATTGGCACCATTTTCCCAGCGGCATTTGCTCACTTTGTGTCTTTGTGTCACATTTTGATAATGCTCACAACATTTGAACACTTTCATTATTACTGTGTTTGGTATGGTGATCTGTGATCAGTGATCTTTGATGTTACTGTTGTAATTATTTTGGGGCATGATGAGCTGTACCCATACAAGATGGTGAAGTTAATCCATAAATGTTATATGTGTTCTGACTCCTTTATGGACCACCTGTTCCCCCTATTTCTCTCCTCTCCTTGGGCCTCCCTATTCCTGGAGATACAACAATATTGAAATTGGACCAATTAATAACCCTACAGTGGCCTCTCAATGTTCAAGTGAAAGGAAGAGTCAATTGATCAGGCAAACTTCATTGTCTTATGTTAAGAAATTCCCACAGCCACCCCAGCCTTCAGCAACCACCACCCTGATCAGTCAGCAGCCATGAACATGGAGACAAGACCCTCCACTAGCAGAGATATATGACTCGCAGAGACAAGACCCTCCACTAGCAGAGATATATGACTCGCAGATGATGGTTAACCTTTTTTAGCAATAAAGTATTTTTTACTTAAGGCATGTACATTGTTTTTTTTTTGACATATGCAGTTGCACACTTAATAGGCTACACTATAGTCTATGTTACACTATAGTGTAAACATAATTTTATATGCTCTTGGAAGTCAAAAAAATTGTGTGACTCACTTTATTAAGATATTTGCTTTATTGGGGTGGTCTGGAACTGAACCTGGACTATTTCTGTGATATGCCTGTATTTTCCATTTACATGGACTTATCAGGATGTAACCCTGTTGTCAGTTGAGGGAGATCTGTATTTGAATGGATGGTTGGGGATGAATGAGGGGTAAAAAATAACATATAATGTGGGTATTATATTCATACAATTACTTTCATAAAGTATTTGTTAATGCCATAACAAATCTGTTTAAGTAGTTTTAATGACATAAATACACTACTATGTGTAAAATAGATAGATAGTGGGAACCTGCTGTATAGCACAGGGAGCTTAGCCTGGTGCTCTCTGATGACCTAGATGGGTAGTATGGAGGTGGGGGACGGAGGTCCAAGAGGGAGGGGATATATCTGTGTATATATGTATGTATATATGTATACATATAGCTGATTCACTTTCTATACAGCAGAAACTAACACAACATTGTAAAGCAGTTATACTCCAAAAAAAAAAGAAAACAAAAATAAAATAGTTTATGTAAATAGATTGTCTCCCTATTTTACTAAAACAAAGTAATATTAACGATGAAAATTTTCCATATAAACGAGCTAAATCGATAATGTACCAATAGAAAAAATATTTTTGTGACCTCAGTAGCTTTGCTTTTCTAAAATAGTCTTTTTGTTGATATTCCAATTGAATTATAAGATGAACATTGACTTCACTTGTTTACAATAGTGCAGTAAATATTAATAATAACTTGAGGAATAATTGGTGTGTATTCATTTTTAATGTTTTCATGAATATTCTTATTTAATATTTATATAATGTAGCTTAAATGACAAAAGTTGTAAATTCTTTTCAAGGTTGTTAAACACCTCCTATGTGCTAATCATAATTTTAAGAAATAAAACTTTTAAAAAAGCCCTGCTCTAGCCTTGCTAAAGTTAAAATATTTGTAATTCCTAATAGGCATTATTAATTTTTAAAAATGAGACTAAATTTGTGTCCATAAATTTTTACACAGATTTTGATTTATCAATATAGCTGATTTTTAATTAATAATGACTTGAAAGCGTAGGAAGCAAATAAAATTAAAAAGTCAGAGTTAATTACACAATTTAGTTTTTTTAATTTAAGATCTAGCTCTTTCCCCCCCAGATTTTTATTTTTCCTTTAGAACATAATTAGAATTTTACTTTGTATTCTGGTCCTGAAAACTTAGTGGTCTGGATAGGAAAACACTTTTTTAAAAACTCTGGAGATCTCTTTCTGTATTAAAACCAAACTGAAGTTGGTAGTATCAGATAACATATGGCCAACTTGAGATGATCTAAATTTTCATTTATGGACAAAATTGAGAATTATAATAAACTTAGGGGGAAATAATGAGGTATATCCCGGTGAAATTAAAATAATACTTCAGTTTCTGAGAGACTATAAGACTTAAACCAATATTTGAAGGAAAAAAAGTAATAAAAATTTATAATAGTCACACCAAGGTAAATGGGTGTAGAAAACAGTAAATTTGTTGTACATTTAAAAGTGGGAGGGGGGATTTCAGAAATTTTTATTTAGATCATGCAACCATATCCTTATTCACAAGGAAGAGACCACTCTAACCCCTCCAATCAAAATTTATAGAGACATTGCAAACGGAGCTCACTAAAAGAGAAATTCATTCATAAGACTTATAAAAGGAAGAAAGGATCTTTCTTCTCTCATAGTAGTGAGCTTGGTGCTCAAGAGGCTAGGAAGAATAAGAACAGAGTCAAGTCTAGAAGATTGCTTTAAGAACATGGAATATTGGTTTCCTCTGAAAACACATATCTACCCTGAAATCCCCCAATATTTTGCAATGTTAACTCAAAATTAATACAGTGACAGATTCCATTTTTCCCCAGATTTATTGATATATAATTGACAAAATTATAAGATATTTAAAATGTACAGCACGATGATATGGTGCGTATATCCATTGTGAAAGGGGTCCCTTTTACGCTTTATTAACATATCCATCACCTCACATACTTGCCATTTTGCAGGGACAGGAGGGTAGAAGCATTTAAGTTCTGCTCTCTTAGCAAACTTCAGTTATACAATACAGTGTAATCATCTATAGTCACTGTGTTATATATTAAAACCTCAAAACTTATTCATCTTCTAACAAAGTTTGCACCCTTTTTCTTTTTTGCGGTACGCGGGTCTGTCACTGTTGTGGCCCCTCCCATTGCGGAGCACAGGCTCCGGACGCGCAGGCTCAGCGGCCATGGCTCACGGGCCCAGCCGCTCTGCAGCATGTGGGATCTTTCCGGACTGGGGCATGAACCCGTGTCCCCTGCATCAGCAGGCAGACTCTCAACCACTGCGCCACCAGGGAAGCTCAGTTTGCACCCTTTTAATAACCTCTTCCTATTTCCCCTACACCCTAGCCTCTGGAAACTAGTTTTCTACTCTGCTTCTTTTATTCAACTTTTTTTTTTTAATATTCCATATATAAGTGATATCACATGGTATTTCTCTGTCTGGCTTTTCCCACTTGGCATGATGCCCTCCAAGTTCATCCATGTTGTCACAAATGACAGAATTTCCTTCTTTTTAAAGGCTGAATAGTATTCCATTATATGTATATATCACATTTTCTTTATTCATTGGTCAGTGGACTTTGAGGTTGCTTCCATACCTTGAGTATTGTGAATAAAGCTGCAATTAACATGGAGGTATAGATGTTTCTTCAAAATAATGATTTTGTTTCCTTTGAGTATGTACAATCTGCCCTCTGTACCTGCAGGTTCTGCATTCTCAGATTCAACCAACGACAGACTGAAAAGCGTTTCATTCCACAGTTGGTTAAATCTGCAGATGTACAGAGGGTCAACTGTAAAAGACTTGATGGTATCTGTGAGAGGGTCCTGGAATAAGTCCCTCGTAGATACCAAAGGATATTTGTATCTTTTCATAAGTAGGATTTCTGTATGATATGGTAATTCTATTTTTAATTTTTTGAGGAACTTCCATACTATTTTCCATAGTAGTTGCACCATTTTACGTTCCCACTAACAATACACAAGGGTTCCCTTCTTTCCACATCCTTGCCAGCATTTATTTCTTGTCTTTTTTCTTATATAATAACCATCCTAACAGGTGTGAAGTGACATCTTATAGTAGAATCGTGAAACAGCTTTACATACACCCTGGGATCTATAAAACAAGTAGAGCATAGATGAGAGCCAAGTTTCTTACTATTGGAGAATAAACAAAGAGGAGATGCTAGAATAGACTCTTTTGTGTGGATTAGAGTTGTCAGCATCAGTGTAAATTCATATTTATTTTATCTACAGAAATATACAGAAATAAGTAGAGATGTGTGTATATACATGGGTCTGTAATATATACATACATTTCCTAACTGTTCTCTTAGGGTGCTTAGAAACACCCTAAATTTGAATATGCATATGAACAATGGCCAGAGCATGGAAATAAAAATAGAACTCTGATCCATAATTTCAGCAACCAGCCCAAGAAACCCATCCATTATCTACAGTAACCAGCCTAGGAAGCCTGCCTCCTACCTGTAAGTCAGACTTGTAGGAAGTCAGACTGCTATCTCTAGCAACTGGTTCAGGAAGCTAAACAACAAACCCTGTAAGAGTTGTCCCAGAATGGCCACGACTTGCTTAATAACAGGCAGATTCTCTAATTTTTGTCCCTGCCTCCAACTTACGACCAACCAGAGAAAACCAAATATTTACCCCTAACCAGTCACATAGGCTGTCCTGCTTCTAGTTAGCTCACCTACCTAAGGCTTCCCCATGTCATCGCCTCCAAAAAGGGCATAACCGAAGTGTTCTCTTCCTTTCACTATAAAGCTTTTCTGGTCTTCTACCTATCTACTTTGAGTCTCTGTCAAACACAAGTAATGGGGGCTGACTCCCTTGCTATAGCAAGCTTTAAATAAATAAACTTTGCTTGTTCTCATTTGGCTGGTTTCATTTATTTCCACAGCAGTAACACCACAGTAGCAGTGAACACACCCAGGGATCAAATCTTGGTCTGTAGAAATTATCCTCCAAAAAAGGAATCAGGGTTCATTGCAGAGATGGTTGATTTCAGGGCTTGAGCAGGGAAAATATAAGATGAACTTGGTGCATCTTATGATGCCAAAGAAGGAGGAGGAGAAGGAGAAAAAAGATCATGGGAGCATGTCAGATGGGCACAGGAGCAACTTGAAAACTCTCCCACGGCCAAAGCTGGAGCAATATAAGCAGCCGATTACATAATTATATATAGTATTAGAATATAGCCCAAAGAATAACATGGATATTCACAAATCTATTCTGATATAAATAAGTGATTGATTGAATAAATAAATGTGGAAAAGAGAACTGTTCCTTATAGAATTATTCTAATTATTGAATATAGACAGAATGAGGGAAATAGAAAGCCACCTTTAGATCATGATATTAGTCATTGCTGTAGGCAAGGTCCACTGGTGAATGATTAAATTAGTCGGCAAAATTTCAAGGACAGTTAGGACAGTTGTATAGTCTTAAAGTGTTATACTCAATATATTTATTAATCACTGTGATAGTGTTAACATATGTCCACAAATTTATTGATACTCTTCCCTTCGGAAACATTACCTAATTTCCCTCCCCCTAAGTATGAGCTGGACTCAATGCATCACTTCTTAAAAGGAGATTATAGAAAAAGAAAAATAGTAACTTTCTGTTGAAAACCCTGGCAGAAACCATCTTAACCAAGTGGTCAAGCTTAACATTACTAGTCATAAACATATTGATATTACTTACCCTCTGATATAATGTCATTAGAAGGGCACATTGTGGCACTGTTTCCAAAATTACATAACGTCAGTCTAATCATGAGAAAGTATTGGACAAATCCAAATTAAGGGCTATTCTACAAACTGTCTAACCAGTATTCTTTTGAAGTATCAACTTTATGAAAAAACAAGGAAAGACTAAAGAAATTTCAGATTAGCAGAGACCAAGGAGATATAATGACTAAATGCAAGATGATAACCTGGATTGGATCTTGGAACAGGAAAAAAAAGGCATTAGTGGAAAATGTGGGAAAATCCAAATAATGTCTGTAGTTTAGTTCATAAAATTGTACCAGTTTTAATTTCTCAATGTTGATAAATGTACCATGGTAAGATCTTAAAAATGGGAGATGCTGGCTGAAGGGTATATGGAAACTCTTTCTATGCTCTCTCTGCAACATTTCTGTAAGTAGAAAATTACTTCAAAATCATGAGCTTTAAGAAGTTGAAGTCTAGAAACAATTAAATGTTTATTTCTTAAATAAGCAAAAACAAATGAGAATATAATGGCAAAAATAGGGTAGGTATAGTGCTAAGGAGAAGAGCTCTAGCTATTCACAAAATGAATATGACCTAGACTCTGTTTTAGGGTCATTCCAAAATGGTAACATTATAAGTAACTATTTTTGGCTAAAGCATTAATGTTTTATGTTTTAAGTAAAGTTATGAATAGAGGTGAATCATGTCCAGGAAAAACCAGTGTATTTTTTCAAAGCTATATGTACATTTTGAAAGATATGGTAACAACAGACTTTAGATTAATCTTTAAAAAAGCTGTTATTAAAATTATGGAGAAGAAAATAATTGTTCCATCAGATATGAAGAGTTTTAAAATACGTTAAAGCTGATTGATGACTTTCATTTGTGTATGTAAAGATGTAGTAGACTATTAAGTTATCTAACAGGCTTTGATGTTTTCCCTGTATCATTTAACAGTAAGCATACTTTTGTTGTGTTCTCATTGCATGATTGTGGAATGTAGGTTTCCAGTAACTCTAATATCATTCTCCTTCCTTGAAATATGTTCCCATCAAAATAATTTCCCGTACACTCCCTCCTATCCACATCATATCCAAACTCCTCCCTGGAGCCTTTGATAATTACTGTAGTCGTCATTCTTTGTCAAACCTTTACATCCCATTTTTTCTCCCCTTAGTTAGCATGAGTACCTTAGTCATACATAAGTTTTACACTTAAGCACAGGCACTATCTTGTACTTATTTTTCCCTCAAAGCATCTAGCACAGTGCTGAGCCTAAATAGGGCCTCAATGAATGACTGATTGCTTACTTAAACTGAATGCTTGTACAACAAGGATAATCCATTTCTTGACCCTGCAAGACAACACAGAAATTACTGTTCATCAGAGGCTGCCCTTATTGCTGAACATTTATTCTGGACAAAATATTAAAGCCGTAAGTGCAAAAATCATGCCAGTTTAATGGTCATCCCTGTATTACATGTCAGAAATTATTTGAGCCAGCTGCAGTACAGTGACTTTTGACCTACTTTCCATTTTTTAAATTAGGTTAGGAGGGAAGCTCTTTATTTTTCCCATCTTTGAACACTCAAACAAATATCAGCACTACCAAAAATAAATACATAAATAAAATAGAAATAAAATCTCACCAGTTGAAAGGCCATTAAGTTCAGAATTTTTTCTTTTAAAAATTCATTCTCCTATCTCTGGGAAAACTTTCAAGGCAGTGTATTTTCAGAGAAAATTTGACGAAAAAAGTTATGAGTTGAAAGTTGAAGTGAATGGAATTTTCGAAAGACTGGAAAGAGGAGGTGGGAATAAAAATTTAAACTGAATAAAGAAGAAATGGCAAATAGAGGGAATTAATAGTATGTTCCTGATTCTCTTTCTTTTTATAAACTATTAATCTAAATTATTTTCTACTTTCCCCTAAATGGCTATGAACCTCAGAATCCTTTAAACATAGGGAATATGTCCTACGACATTAAAATGGATATCGCAGACATATTTAAGAATTTCAGCAAACATCCATTCTTGATAACTTGAGTTATCAACATGTTTTTGTTTGAGTTGAGCCATTAAAGATCTCTGTAAAGGTCAGATTCCCACTTCAGATGAGAATCTTGCTCTAGGGTACAAACCCTTATAATGAGATCACTCTAATTTTAATTAATAACTGACATAGAAACCCTGTGAAATAAATAAAAATGATTCATTTGACAACATATGGCAAATGCACACTGTGGGTTTTTCATCATATTTTCTAACTTCCATGCTGTTGCTACAAGGTAACTGTGGAATTTGGCTGCCGAAGAGACAGTAGGATAAAGGCTGCCCTTTTCAAATATCTGTGTTTCTCCCAGAGAGAGAAATACTACAGAAGTATGCAAAATAAAGAAGGAAAACAAAGATGTTCTTATATAATTCATCTGAGATTTTATCTTGTAGAGTTTTTTTTTTGAAATTCATTTACAATTCTAAAGTGTCTGACTCATTGACTTCATTAATTTGGAAAGGAATTAATTTAGCTACTACTACTGCAAGCCATTACCAGTACATTTGCATGAGGACACTATTTTTAAAACAATGGTTAGAAATAAATCAACATTTCAAAGATTCACCTATATATTTTCAGAATGAAATATTGTGGAACAATTATTTTTCATGTATTTTTGTAGAGTTCCAATAAATTTTAACCAGTTTCCTTTGACCCAGAGGCTGTACTGCTCCCCCTGGAACTGAATGGGATTTTCTTCCTTAGCCCAAAGTTGAAGTATCAGAAATACAACCATTAATAAGACATGTGGGACTTCCCTGGTGGTCCAGTGGTTAAGACTCTGCGCTTCCACTGCAGGAGGCGGGGGTTCAACCCCTGGTCTGGGAACTAAAATCCCACATGCCGCGTGGCGAAGACGTGGCAAGCATATACTTTGCTTGAAACTAGTAGTAGAGAAATAGTCAAAACTATTTAAATTTCACAACAGATTTTAAATACTATACTTCCAAGTACTTTACCAGTAGCCAGTGGGTTGGAGTTCTTACCGTCTGCTTCCTTTATTTGACAGAGTGAATGTGATACTTGGGTTACTTTATAAAAACGTTGGAGGACTTTACTCTTCCTAGGATTTTTCTTTTGTCGTTAATTTATTCATTCATTTACTCACTCACTCACATATTCAAACAAGCATTTATGAGTTGCCTGATGTGAGAGCTGCTATATCAGTTACTGGGGAAGCAATGATGAGAAAAAAAAGGCTTGGCTACTCTTCTCATCGAAATAAGAGTTTAGTAAAGGAAGTGGGTACTAACCAAACTATCACAGAAATAAATGTGGAATTACAGCTTTGATCAGTGCCAGGAAGAGAGGGATGTGGTAACATTTGATGTTGTTAGACTAAGAGAAAGCTTCCCTAAGTGAAGAATGGAAGGGAAGAGAACAGAGCAGGAACAGGGGCTAGCATGTATTCAGTCATTGTATATTCAACTAGATACTGGGGTAATAGCCACAGTGAGACTTGGAGACTGGCCCTAAGGTATAAGGAAGCACATGGGTTTTTTTAGGGACTGAAAAAAGATTGATGGGCTTGGAGCATGGGGTGGAGGAGTTATGAATTGGAACCTAGTGGTTGGTGGAAGAAGGGATATACAGAGCCTTGTAAGCATTGTTTTCATCCTGAAAGCAACAGGAAACCATTGAGAGTCAAGCAGGGGAGGGGGTGATATAGTTGGGTTACGTTTCAAAAATTACCTTGGGTGCCTGTTTGGAGAAGATGTGCATGATAGCAAATTTTAAAGCCCTTCCCAGATTGATTGCTCCTTGAGGAAGCCCTGCCTTTTCTTTATTTTCAGGGAGGTTTGGCATTAATGAAGCATACACAGATTATCCTATTCATTCTAAAATACTCCATCCTTTGGAAGATACCCATCATCCTTCCTTTATAGTAAATTTCAAGCAGTTCACTTGGATAAACTGAGGAATCCATTTGCATATCTAATGTCTGTGTCTGTGTGTGTATGTGCATATGTAATTCTTTTTTCCTTTGATGAAAAAAGTCTGTCTGTTCTTTAATTTATCTTCACGTCCTCTTTCCATAAAGGACTTGAGTGACTGAAAATCTATTTACCATCTTGATTAGATTGGTATATGTTTATTATTTTAACATATTTTAAATGGGTTTTCCCATTTACATTCAATTGGGTTTCTGTTTTTATCATGACACATTGGTGGTAGCATTATTTGGCTGTCAAAATGGGCTATGATGATGTGTGTTTGTTAAAACAACAAGGAATTATTAAGAAGCTATGCGTGTCCTCTGCTAGGTGCTTGTGTAGCTCTCATAGCTTTTTATCAGATGGAGTGTTTCTCTTGTAAAGGTCCAGCTAGTTTCATACACAAAGCAGCCAGTATTTTTCCATGCACAGTGTTTTTCCTCTTTTGCCTTGAAAAAGAGTTCACTATGTCTCAGGCAAGTGTATAGACACTGAAGTAGATTTTTCTGTGAGAAAATCAAACATGTTACTATGTCATTTCTCTGGATATAACTGAATTCTGTAGTGTAAATGTGGGCTCACCAGCATGTTTTCTATAGCCAGACTATATGTATAATGCTTTCAGCCAATAATTTGTAGAACTGAGAAATGAAGCCACAGATGCCATACAAGAAAACAATTATCTTTGTGGAAATAGCTATAAAACAATTTTCAACTAAGGAAGGAAAGATTTCTTTCTACCCAGTGACTTGGAAGTGGATCTATGTACAAGAGAGGCAAAGTAATGCAGGAGTTAAGTATGTGTTACGTAGAGGCAGGGTGGACGGATTGTAATCCCATCTCCACCATTTATCACCTGCATGACGTTGGCCAAAGTCCTTATTCTCTCTGTGTCTCAGTTATCTGGGCTCTGAAATTGGTACAATAATAGTGTCAACCTCATCTATTTCTGGTGAGGATTAAATGAGACAGGGAATGCGAAGATATTAGAAGAGTGCCTGGCACATAGTAAATGATAAAAATAACCTTAATTGATAGTAATCACATCACATCGATTGAGTAAACTGTATGATTAAGACTCAGGCCTTAAAGAGAGCTTTGCTTAGTTCCCCACTGTTTGCCTACAATTCTCTGAGTGACATTAAAGGAAGAAAAAAAGATATAGGGAAAGACTGACTTATGAAATTCAAATAAGTGGCATTTCAAACTACTGTTTAGTTCTTCATCACTGAGAAACAGCTTATTTTTGCATATTTATAAGATGAAAGAAAATGTATGCATATTAATTTTCAGTTAGGCTTTCTAATGGCGGTAGAACTTTTGAAGTGATTTCCAATGGTGGAAAGATGAAGCATTCACACCCAGGTGAACATTTTAGTGTTTCAGGCTAGAATAAATTAAGTATTGCAATTGAAGGTATACCCAAAGCTTCTCACATTTTGAAGAAAAGATTAGGCATATATTTTTTTTTCTTAAATACTGGATTAAAAATAGGTATGATGACCATACTTTTTCTTAATGGTTTATCAGCAATGAGGATTTTTAGATTTTTGTTTTTTGGTAACATTGAGATTACTGTTATCAAAATAAAAGTAGGCTATTTGTTTTCCATCCAAAGGTGCTATCTAAGGATTTTAGTTGGATTCTCTGAAATACACTTATAATTTGTATTTTCCTAAGAAGCAACTCATAATATTTTGCAGTAGAGTAATTGTATTAATAATTAAATCATTAGATAATGTTTACATCTAAGTTCAATAAGCTTCAGTGTCCCAAGTGCTTTAAATCCTTTTGCAATGAAGTTATGGAGAATTTGAACACTGCAGGTTGATCTTGTACTTCGTCATTGTGTATTAATATACTCATCTGGGACGTCTCTTTCCTTTCTAGCTTTGTAAATTCAACCAGTCCATCCTGTTCTGTCTCCAGTACTTCCTATTCTATGAAGCCCTCCAACATTCTCTGCTACTAATCATAGTAATCATAATGTTTTATAATTATACTACTACTACTAATACCATTATTTCCACTATTACCCATTAACATCACTATCATCATTGTCTTCTTCATCATCAGTACTTATTGCATAAAGGTAAGCAAGTTCTATGTCCATCATTTTATTTAATCATCTCAATAGCACTCTGTAAGATACAGGTTACTATTATTCTCTACTTATGGGTGAGAAACTGAGGTTTGGAAAGTTTAAATACTTGACCAAGTTCACAAATGCAAATAAAAGATAGACCCAAACTTGAAATCCAGGTGACCTAACTCCAAAGCTCTCACTTATCCACCCTGATTTACTACCCAAAATAATAATTGAAAAATTAGATATTTAACTTTTACTTTTTCTATGTTTTGTCTTTATAGCTGAGACTTCTATTTTCCCCCAAATATCTTTTCTCTCTTTTTTGCTTAGAATTGGAATCTTTACAGTTTAGCTAGGCACATGGTCATGAAGAATAAGGACTCTGTGTCCTAAATTTCCTCCACATCTATGTGAATTAAGTCTGTCTAATCAGATATCAGTGTAAGTTCTCCTTAAAAAGAAGCTTATCATCCTTTCATCCTTTCTTCACTCTGTCAGTTGTATTGGGGACCAGGGTGGGGTGGGGGGCTGGCAATGGCCTAGCTATCTCAGTATATGATATGGAAGCCACATGCTAAGGACGAGGAATGCTGAGCATTGCAGAAGAACTCTAGGTCATTGCCTCTGTGCCACACTGAACAGCCCTAAACTAACCCTTTCCAGGCTTATTTTACTTAGGAGAAATGTTTCTATTGTGTTTATATCTCAGTTATTTTGAGGTTTTGGTCTCTTAAATGCAACCTCATCTTACCTAATATACTCTTGGAGGTCAGAGAGTCTTTTATACAAGTATGAATACTCCTAACATTTAGAAAGTACTTGATAAATATCAGATTGCTTTATGATAATTATACATTTCCAAATATCTTTAAGGTCTAAAATCGTGAAAATCACATGAAGTCTATTATACATAAATTTAAAACTGTAGTATGTTTGAAACTCTTAGAACTGGATCTTTTATTGGGCTAATGTTTATTTTGCAGGCACTCTTATCACTTCTTTCATATGAACACATGGTAGAGTTGATATAAAATGCTATTATACATAGTTGGGCACACTCCCACTGCTGACAGAATAAGGAAAAACTACATTTAAAAAAGTGCTCCCGGGGGCTTCCCTGGTGGCACAGTTGTTAAGAATCCGCCTGCCAATGCAGGGGACACGGGTTCGAGCCCTGGTCCGGGAAAATTCCACATGCCACGGAGCAACTGAGCCCATGCGCTGCAACTACTGAGCCTGCGCTCTAGAGCCTGTGCTCCGCAACAAGAGAAGCCACCTTAACGAGAGGCCTGTGCACCGCAACGAAGAGTAGCCCCCGCTCTCTGCAACTAAAAAGAAAGCCCGCACGCAGCGACGAAGACCCAACACAGCCATAAATAAATAAATAAAATTTTTTAAAAAAGTGCTCTTTCTGGGGGCTTCCCTGGTGGCGCAGTGGTTAAGAATCCTCCTGCCAATGCGGGGGACACGGGTTCGAGCCCTGGCCCAGGAAGATCCCACATCCCACGTGCCACGGAGCAACTGAGCCCGTGTGCCACAACTACTGAGCCTGCGCTCTAGAGCTTGCGTGCCACGACTACTGAGCCTGCGTGCCTAGAGCCCGTGCTCCGCAACAAGAGAAGCCACTGCGATGAGAAACCTGCACACCGCAACATAGAGTAACCCCTGCTCGCCAGAACCAGAGAAAGCCCAAGCACAGCAGCGAAGACCCAACGCAGCCAAAAATAAAATAAATTTTTAAAAAGGTGTTCTTTCTGAATTAATGTCATCTCTTATTCCAGCAGTCTTAACTGTTATTATTATAGTAAAGAAACTGTCAGCAATTACTATACAAATCTTCATTCTCATAGCTGTGTACACTCTTGTTCATTAATTGAGCTTACTGTGCTGCGTCATTACAAAAGAAAACTTCTAGAAGTTAGTACAAACTAAGTCAAGAGGGAAGGTGGTCTAAGAAGTGCCTTCCAACAAGAGCTATCAATGATAACAGAGCCGAGATGCTAAACAAGAAAATTAGCCATAAAATTATTAAAGACTCAACTCTATACACCTCAGTGTTGCTTTTGTCTTGGGAATGTTGTCTAATACATTACTTTCTCAAAATAGATGACAATCTGACATTAAAATAAAGTGGGAAAAGCATTCATATTCAGTAGTTCCTTTTTTTATTTACTATCTCAGTTCTTTAGTAAGTATTTTCCTAGCCCCTAGGCTAGGCACTGGTCTCACCTCTGGTGATGTAGGAATAAACAATATTGACATAAGTAATGCCTGCCTGGAGCTTACTTTCTGATGGAAAAAGACAGACAATCATAAATAATTGAAAGACTAAGATATTTTATTTTTTTAAGATGATTTTATTCATTTTATTTTATTTTATTTATTTTTGGCTGCGTTGGGTCTTCATTGCTGTGCATGGGCTTTCTCTAGTTGCGGCGAGTGGGGGCTACTCTTTGTTGTGGTGTGCGGGCTTCTGATTGCGGTAGCTTCTCTTGTTGCGGAGCACGGACTCCAAGCACGCGGGCTCAGTAGTTGTGGCTCGCAGGCTCTAGAGTGCAGGTTCAGTAGTGGTGGCGCACGGGCTTAGTTGCTCTGTGGCATGTGGGATCTTTCCGGACCAGGGCTCGAACCCGTGTCCCCTGCTTTGGCAGGTGGATTCTTAACCAGTGTGACACCAGGAATGCCCCAAGGTACTTTAAAATAGTGCTTGAGGTTAACAAGATAATGAGATTGAAAGTGATCAGAGATGAGGGAAGGTCAGGCCAGATTTTCTGAGGATGTGTGATTTGGGCTGAGACCTAGATGACAAGATATGCCAATCTTATGAAAATCTGGGGAAGAACCCTTTAGACAGGGGAAATAAGAAGTGCACAGGCCTTGAGGCTGCAACAAGCTTCACTGACTCAGGAGACTGGAAATAACTCCAGAGCTTGGAGAGCAAAGTAGAAA
Organism: Phocoena sinus; assembly: GCF_008692025.1. NCBI lineage: Eukaryota > Metazoa > Chordata > Mammalia > Artiodactyla > Phocoenidae > Phocoena > Phocoena sinus. Next base: position 15,826,139 of record NC_045773.1, on the reverse strand, counting down.
TGAGGAGAATGGTGGGTACTGACATCAGAGGGGTGGGCAGGACTGGATCGTATAGGACCTGGAAGGCTGTGGAAAGATGTTTGAATTTAATTTTCAGTTCTTTCAACATGAGAGGCAGTGGAAGTAACAGTTTTATGTTAAAGACCTATTGTTCTTTGGCCGTTTATAGCTTCCACCTTAAACTTAGATTTTTAGGATGTGAACTCCTCAGTTCTCATATCTATATAATTCAGCTGACCATCATTGCCAGAAATTGTCTGGTGTTTCACAAGTGCTCATATTAATGGGAATATGAAAGCTGGAACAAGTTATGGATTTCTGTGACCTGTGATAAATCATGAATCTTACTCAATTATGAGCTTCTTTTAATTCATACTGAAAGCATTCAGAAATAGTAAACTCAGCCTCACCTGTCACTAATATATTAAGTTGATTAAATATTGATTTTTAATTTTAGATCTGTCATTTCTTATTTAATAATACTTTAGATTTGCCTTTTCCTATTTATTGCTCTATATATCCATGTTTTAAAACATATCATAGGGAAAGCTATAGTAAACTATTAAATACATGGATAAGAATAGGCACATGGCGACAAAGTAACATCAAATTGTGTGTTTGTGAAGATGTTCTTATATAGTTTGCAGAGTCTGTGAGATATATTCTGCTCATTGGACTTACCTTATGGAATTAAGTGTAAGAGGCAGATATGCTGTTTTGTTTGCAGTATCTAAGTCAGAAACAGTAAATATGCACTCATATCGCCTGTTCCTGCAGGGAACACAGACATGACCAGTCAGCTTCCTCCTGTAAAACTGAGCCTCAACCTCAGAATCCTTTTCATCATTGTGTCCTAAGCAGCCACTACTCATCAGCGGGGTCTCAAGAGAAACTAGCTGATCAGTTGTCCTTGCCTTAAACTGACAAGGAGCAAAGAAGGTATGCATCTTTTCTAGTTGTGAAAATTCTTGTTTACTTCTCACAATACGGGATAATTTATAAAGAATATGGGCACATGGGACTTAGGGTAAGATTAACAAAATGCTTGACATATGGGAGGTTTTTAATAAATATTAGATTCCATATTTTTCCTGGAAACTCAAATGATACTATTTTGGTTTCAGAGGCCCAAAAAGGTTTTTATTCTCAAATAGTACCCTGTCCACTCCCATTATCTATAGAATCTGGACCCTTATTTAGAGGAACATCCAGAGGAAAATACACACACAGACACACACACATACACACACACACACACACACACCCCAACTTATTTGTTATTATTCCCAGTCAGAACTTTATTGCTTTTGTCTAAATACCTTTACAAGACTTACAGATACTAAACATTGTGGTCTTTAAATGAGTTATAAAGAAGAGAAAAGAGTAAAAAGGGAACAGGTGAAAAAAAGGCCATCGATTTAGGTGAAGAATACAGAAAAAAATTAAGATTTTAAGTTTTCAATATTTGGGCAAATTATTAAAGATTTATTTTTATAATATATTAAAATAAGATTCTAGCATATATTATTTGGCATAAAATGTCATCTGCTCCTTGTGTGGTTTCTGTTAAAGAGGAAATAAAAATTGGGGTGTGTTCCCATTCATTGTTAAGATGATTTTTGGAGTGGGATATATTTCTACATATTTTATGTAACTTTTTGAAAGTATCTTTGATAGTAAATGCCAAATTGAAAGCAATCCGTTTTCCTCCCAGTTTTATTGAGAAGTAATTAACGTGTGTCACTGTATAAATTTAAGGCAAACAGCATAATGGTTTGATTTACATAGACGGTGAAATGATTACCACAACTAGGTTCACATAACATCCATCTTCTCATATAGATACTATAAAAAGAAAAGAGGAAAAAAAATCAATCGTTATCTATGTTTTCTGTTCCTAAGAGGTTATTATTTTAATTTAGTAGAGGCTTTTGAACTCTTTAGTTTATAACATCTGAAAAATGTATGGGACTCCCAGCTCCATATCAAAAAATGTTAATTAAGAAAAGCTGTGGGGACTTTCCTGGTGGTCCAGTGGGTAAGACTCCTGCTCCCAATGCAGGAAGCCAGGGTTCGATCCCTGGTCGGGGAACTAGATCCCACATGCATGCCGCAACTACGAAGTCCACATGCCGCAACAAAGACCCAGAGCAACCAAAATAAATAAATAATTTTATTTTTTTTTAAGAAAAAGAAAGGCTGTGATGGACTGAGGTAGGAGCTCATGTTAGAATTTTCCACTGGTTGAGAGGCATGTGGGTAATTCAAAAATAACGTTATCTCTTTTTAGTAACATTGTTGCATTTGTTTTAGAATTTAAATAATTTTAAATAATGGTATAGGAATCCCATTTTATCAAAATGTGGAGTGAGCTAAAAATAAATTGATTCAGAAATGCAGCACCTTGAGAGGAGACAACTTTTTATTCATTTTTGAGCCCTCACTTTCATGCTGGACACTGAATAAATGCTTGTTGAATAAATGAATAATCTGAATGAAGCTTTTACCTTTTAGAAAATGAGATGACTGTTGTCCAAATAAAATATAAATGCAAAAAAGTACCTCGATAGATTTTTATTTCCCTATAGACTTCCAAACTGCAACAGCTGTTTTATATAGTACAGGAATATTGCTCTTACTCACTAACTCTGACCCTGAAAATGTCTGTTACAAATAACTGAGCTCTCTAATAGCTCATAATGACCCCATCCTCCCAGCAGAACTAATCAGCGATTTCGAATCAAATTGGCAATTCTAAAAATGAGACTTACTGGTTTTTTATGTAGCTATCATCTTTGTATTAAAGAAGACACTTGCAATATGTTAGCATTGATGAATATTAGGAATCAACTTTCAAACCATGGGGTTCTATGATTATGACCTACCATGATGTTAATTTCTTCTTAATCCCTAGTGCTAATTGTTTGCAGTGAGAAAGCTAATATTACATTGGAAAACTCATAATTCCACTTAAATTGATATATTTAAGTATTTTTTTTACCCGCCTTTGAATTGTTTATGGTAACCTAATGAGTTTACTACCTATATCAAGCTTTAAAATGTTATTAAATAGTAATTACCAAATTTGCCATACTCATTGTGTTGATTGATGGTACATACAAGTGTCGTGAAACATCAAGAAGAGATGTTGGAGATTCCTCAAAAAATTTAAGAGTAGACCTACCATATGACCCAGCTATTCCACTTCTGGGTATTTGTCCAAAGAACACAAAAATACGAATTTGAGAAGATATATACACCCCTATGTCCATTACAGCAAGATATGGAAACAACCTAAGTGTCTGTTGGTGGATGAATGGATAAAGAAGATGTGGCATGTATATACATATATAAATATACACACACACATATATATACACACACACACACACACACACACACACAATGGAATACTACTGAGCCATAAGAAAAATGAAATCCTACCAACTGCAGCAACATGGTTGGACCTTGAAGGTATTATGCTACATGAAATAAGTCAGATGAAGAAAGACATACACCATATGACTTCACTCATATGTGGAATCTAACACAAAACAAAACAAATGAACAAACAAAATAAAGCAAAAGCAAACTCATAGATACAGAGAACAGATTAGTAGTTACCAAAGGAGAAGAGGGTTGGGAGTGCATGGAATGGGTTAAGGGAGTCAACTGTATGGTGATGGACGGCAGTTAGGCTTGTGGTAGGGATCACTTAATATATACAGATGTCAAGTTATAATGCCATATGTTTGAAATTTGTAAAGTAAAAAATAAGAAAAAACAAAAAAGATGTTGATAGTTATTTTTTGTAAGAAAGAATTCATGTTGTTCCATAAATTGTTTGTAGACAATACCTAAACCTGTTAGCTTGCTTACAGAGAGCGAAGAGGTCAGTGCCATAAAATCATTCTCATGGGGACAGTTAGCATCACATAGAGAAAATCTCTTGACCAACTTGCAACTCATATCCTAAACCACGAACTCAGAGACTGAGGCTGCAATTCAGAGAGATGTTAAAGAGTTTAACTGGCTTAATGTTAAGTCACCAGTGTAAATTATAAAAAAAAATAACAAAACATACAACTTAAAGTTGGGTCAGAGAGAGTAATGTTGCCTTCACATTTGATAGGTGTTCTAAAAGTGGTATATATTTTAAATGATTACAGATTCCAAATCCCAGATGGCCTAGGTACTAAAGTTACTGCACTCTTTTATAGTGAATAAATTTATATATGGGAAATCAATCTAGACATGTGCTACTAAACTCTGGGTACCTGTCTCCCTCAGGCAAATTTTGACCTCAAATACAAAACAATCTCCTTTGTTTTCCTTTCTGATAACCATGTGACTTTGAGCTAATGATCTATAACTTGATATAAGAAAAAAAGAGTAATTGTCAGGTTATTTTCTATTCAACCCAAAAAATGACTTTTCAATAAATTTTTATAGTGCATCTAGATAAGAGCTAAATCAGTATGTATTCTCTGTCATTGAAAACATCAGAGTTTAAGAGCATATATTACCCATTGTAAAAATATGTTTTTAATTATCTTTCCTCTTAAAAATTTAAAATTTAAAACCTATCTATAAATTTAACATAGGACTTATCTATTACTTTTTGTATTCAGGCATGTGTCTAATTTTTTTTTTTTTGAGGTTGCTTTTTATAGAGATGCAAACGTAGAGAATGGATGGGTGGATAAAGGGAGAGAAGGGGAGGGTGGGCTGAATTGGGAGATTAGGATTGACATATATACATGTTGTGTTAATTTCTGCTGTACAGCAAAGTGACTCATTTATACATATGTATACATTCTTTTTCATATTCTTTCCATTATGGTTTATCACAGGATACTGAATATAGTTCCCTGTGTTACACAGTAGGACCTTGTTTGTAGAAGATAATTGTCTGTAGGTGTGTGGATTTATTTCTGGGCTCGCTATTCTGTTCCATTGATCTGTATGTCTGTTTTTGTGCCAATACCATGTTGTTTTGATTACTGTAGCTTTGTAGTATTGTCTGAAGTCTGGGAGGGTCATGCCTCCTGCTTTGTTCTTTTTCCTCAGGATTGCTTTAGCAATTATAGGGCTTTTATCGTTCCATATAAATTTTAGGATTATTTGTTCTAGTTCTGTGAAAAATGTCATGGGTAATTTGATAGGGATCTCATTAAATCTGTAGATTGCTTTGGGTACTATATGCCTAATTTATGTGTGTTTTTTTAACAATGAAAATAATTCCTTATAATTTGGATATTTGTTTAGTTGCTCAAGTTTTACTGTCAATGTACGTTTATTATATTTTCATCAATTATTCTTGAAGAATATTTGAATAACTGTATGGGACCAACTTAAAATCTTAGCAGACTGTCTTAGAGAAATTTGAGGGTTTGTCAAAATCACACTTGAAAGAAGCAGTGTTTTAGATTGAACCTTTTTCCAATTACCACTGGTCACATCTCATAGATCTCTCAGAGCAGATAGGAGGGAAATAGTTGTGATCCGTGTCATACGTTACAGTCATAGTCATTTTATGAAAATGTCCTCATCACAGAAGTATTGACAATTCACCAGGAAAGATCCCTCAAGATATTTAGTTTTGCTGATGAAAAGAAGTAGATGCCAGTCGGCTCACGAATTACTTGCCTTCAGTGGAACATTATATGCATTCATTCAAATTTATTGACACAGCATTTGAATGGAGTTATAGAAATACAAACCGTGCTGTGCTTGGCATTGCTCTCCGAATGCTTTTTAGAATTAAGGATTGTATGTGGCAGAAACGGCCTTGATTATATCCCTTAATGAGGATATGTCAGAAATGTTACTTAGACTTATGAATCACTAGGTTGGAATAACTAGTACCTGAAGTTGACCATCACTGTCAAAAAGTACTTACATATACTGTGGATAACTGATGTTTCAGAAATTGTTATTATTCAACCATGCTATTTTAGTACCAGGTTTGTGCTTTAGATATTATAATCCATTGCAATTCCAAGTTATTAAGTAGATTAATTTTTAAAAAAATCATGATCCTCCAAAGGCCAAGTTTCTCACTTTCAAAGGTTAACCATACTGACAACACCATCACTTAGGAATATTGTGAAGAAGATGTATAACAGAGATGTGGCAATATATGATATTTTATTATAGAACCTTTAAAACAACACTTGTCAAATGTGGAAGTTTTTTTTATAGTAGTAGGGATGAGCAGCTGTTGAATCAAGGAAAATGATGTCAGTGAAAAAACAGTATTTCAAGTTTGTAGTGCTGAAGTTGCTGCATAAAGTAACCTACTTTTTTCAATCAAGTATCCATAGTGTCAAATTCAGTTAGTAATATGTACAAGGGTTTCTTTGTGTAGTGAGACATATCTTAAATTTGACATATTCCAGCCATTCTTAGTCAATAGCTCCCTCTTTAGACCTGTGGGAGTTATCAACATTATTTATGCCTTGGAAAATCAAATTTACAGGGACTTTTGTGTAAGGACCTTTTTAAATCTAGTCACTATATTAACTTTGGAACAAAAAATATACTTATGGAACAAATAAAATCTGTGGGAATAAAGGATTGAAAATGAATGATATTAATAAAGTACTGAAATTAAAGTCATGCTTAAATAGATTAATTCCATACTTTTATGTAATGATTCCAGTGGCAATAAAACCTAAACATTTCAGGGACTTCCCTGGTGGTGCAGTGGTTAAGAATCTGCCTGCCAATGCAGGGGACACGGGTTCGAGCCCTGGCCCGGAAAGATCCCACATGCCACGGAGCAACTAAGCCCGTGTGCCACAACTACTGAGCCTGCGCTCTAGAGCCCGTGAGCCACAACTGCTGAACCCGCGTGCCACAACTACTGAAGTCCACTCACCTAGAGCCCTTGCTCTGCAACAAGAGAAGCCACTGCAATGAGAAGCCCGCATACTGCAACGAAGAGTAGCGTCCGCGCACTGCAATGAAGAGTAGACCCGCAACTAGAGAAAGCCTGCACAAAGCAACGAAGACCCAACACAGCGAAAAATCAATCAATCAATTTATTAAAAAAAACAAAACCTAAACATTTCACATGCTGTAGTCTATTTTCAATCCGCCTGATGAATTAATATATCAAATTCTAAGCTTTTGGGGCTTATTTTTTAAGTTGGCAATGTTTTACACACTTGTTTGTCAGCTTTCTCAGTATGTTTTCATCTTTCTTTCGCTCTGCATGAGCACACCCCTACCAAGTTATGTTCTTATATGTGATTGGGTTACTCTCCCTTAGTTTCAGTGATTATATATTTCTATCACCAACTGGAATATTCTTTATTAAAATCTGAAGCCGTTATTATGCTCAATAAATAAGGTTGCTTCTGTGTTTCTCTTTTCTTTAGGTAACATGCTTATTTCTCCAAATTAGAAATCCAATATTTTAGAGACTTTTTTAAAATTTAAAATTGTCACAGAAGTCCCAAAAGGAGATGAATTAAAAATCATTATTAATTATACCACTGTACAGCTATAACCACACAATATTGAAAGAACTTCCTTTGGTCTGTTTTTCTATAAATGTATATTTTTATAAAATTGGGATGAAGCTGGAAATATGGTTTTACATCTTTTCAAAAACATAAATGTTATAACAAAAGCCATTAATGATACATTATATGAATTTCCCCCATGTACTTAGATATCTTTTAGATATACCATTGGAAATTTCTGAATAATATTTCATCAAATGAAAACACCAGATCGAGTTAGACATTGTCACACATTTAGAATACCGCAATGAATGTCTTTACACCTATGTCTTTGAATGGCTTTCTGATTATTTCAGAAATAGTTTCCTGGAAGTGAAATGGTTGAGTGGAAGGACAAGACACTTTTGATATATTGCCAAGTAGCTTTTCAGAGTGGCTGTACAAAGACTTACTCTTAAAAAAGAGATTCTGAGTTGAATGATCTGATTGATCATTTTAAGTTAGAATTTAATTCACCAAGCCCTCCTCTCCATACCCACACACCCCCACGACACCCCCCAACCATAGTAACCATCTTATTGACTAACTGCTTATGAACACACTGCTTTAAAGGGAAGAGAAAATACATGTCTGTACTAGAAGTATATAATAGGTATCCTGGTGACATTTAACTGAGGTGTTTCCAGTTGTTATTTAATTTGCATTTTAAAAGCATTTATTATGTTAATGAATCAATTGATACTCCAGGGAACATTTAATAAGATTTATTGCCTTATAAAATTTATATGGCTCTCAGCTAACTAACCAAGATTATTAGCAATTGCATAATTACATTTCTGGTAATTCTAGAGATTACCCAAAATAGGAAATATCTGTAACTTTTTACATTTTATGTAGACATAGATGGCCTTAACACGTGATTCTGAAGCATATGCATAATTTCAAAGTACTTGTATTTATTTTCTTTAATTTGAAATGCATTAAATCTATTGACATAAAATATAATTCCTTCATAGTAGCAGTAGGGCAGAGCAACTGAAAGGGCAATTAGTTAGAAAATGTTAAAATCCGAAGAGTTTAAAATGCCATGTTGCCCAAGTAACCTGTAGCTCCCTCGGCCTGGAAGGTAGAAGGCTCTTAACCTTCCACAACATGTCTTCTGAGTGTTTTGTAAACTGTTCTCAGACCAGTTCTCCTCATTCATTCTATATTGCAGCCTATATGACTCCAGGAACGTAAGCAGCTCCATTACTTAATTGAAAGCATTTTCCCTTAGCTACACATCCTCCCTCCTCCCCTCCATTTCCTCTGTTCAATTGCTACTGTGAGACCCATTGATATCACTTCCTTCGTGAAACCTTCAGCGTCGTTGTGTCCTCTTAACATTGCTTTCCTGATCTTTCACTGTATTCGATCTTATCTAACACCTTCCGGTCCCTGTAACTTCTGCCTAGTAACCCTTTCTTCATGTATATGGGAGAGGTACAATATGATACGGTACAAAAGCTTTGGCCACACATCCTGCTTTGGCCAATGGGACATTAGCAAATGTGATACAAGCAGAAGCTTGAAAAGCACTTGCTCTTTGCCCCTCTGTTGCTGCTGGAAACTCTTCCACTACTGCTCACCTTGCTTACCTGTGAGGATGAATGACCCATGGATCACAGATGGGCCATCCTAGTTAATGCTTCCCATACCATTCACCCCACAGACTATCTGATATCTAGCTGCAGCCACATGAGTGACTTCCAGGAGAGACAAGCAGAAGATTTCCCCTGCTGTACTGGACCAATTTGCAGGCAAAAAGAATCATGAGCAAGTAAAACGGTATTGAGTCATTAAGTTTTGAAGTATTTTTTTAATGTAGCAACTTGTTACAATTATCTTCCAAACTTCTCAGATCTATTTTCTCATCTATACAATGAGGAATCGAACCCCCTGTTGATTGGTCCAAATGACATAATGACATTGGTCCATAATATCCTAGCCGTTAGAGTAGAGCATCTAGACTCATAGTGTCTAGTTTCAACCTTGGTTCCATTCTGTACAAACTGGGTTTACTTTTTCTTATTTCCTTAAAATAGTAAATTATTTTAAGATCTCTGTACCTCAGTTTTCCCATTTAAAAAATGTATATAATAAGAGTATCTTTATATCAGTTAGGAGTATTTTGCTACAAGTAACAGAAAACCTGGTTTAAATTGGCTTAAGGAAATAGGAATATGGCTCAGTTAACTGAAAAATGAAAGGGTAGCCTGTTGCCAGGTCCTTCTTCTTAAATGACACCATTAGAATGTTGTCTCTCTCCATGTATCAACCACTCTCCTTCATGTCGCTATCATTGTCAGTCTCCATGAAGTATTCAGATGGCTGCCAGTGCCTCTACATCTACAACATTTCGGGTCAAGTTCAGTGAAGGAGGAAAGACTTTCAGAAATACCTACTTAACTGGAGGTCTTAATGCCTCCAGTTAAGTTGTGTGCCTATCACAAGGCCAAGACAAACTAATCTGAGTTGTATGCTCAACCTTGAACCTATAGTTAGGAGTCAGTCACTAGAGGCCACAAAGACTAATGGTGGAGGACAGGGTGGTTATCCAGAGGAATATTAGAGTAGTGTTACCTAAGAAGGCCAATTGATAAACACAATGGATGTCTCTGCCATTTATTCTGTAGAGAACAGTTATATCACCAATGAAGGTAAATGCCTAGTGCCGAGGATGGTACATAACAAGAACTAAGTAAATATCATCTGTAAATATTAATGTGAACATGCACAAAAACCCCCACTGGCTGTTCTATATCTTTACTGTGGTGATGGTCACATAAATTGACACATGTGATAAAATTACACACAACTAAATACACATGCACACACACACACGAGTGCATGTATAGCTGGTGAAATGAGGTCTGATTAAGGTCAATGTTGATTTCTTGCCTTGATAATGTACTATAGTTATGCAAGATGTTACCATTTTGATAACTGAGTGAAGGGTGTACAGTCTCTCTGTGTTAATTTCTTAAAATTGCATGTGAATCTACAGTTATCTCAAAATAAAAACAACAAAAAAAGCATCAATCATAGGATCTGACACATGGTTGACATGAAGGGCCGTTATTATAATCACTATCTGAATTCTAGAGTAATGAACATCTTTCCTTAAAACCTCCTGCAAGCAGTCTTCCTGGTTTCCCCAGATGGAACTCATTTGTCTTTCTGTTGTGTTCTTTTTTAAATAATGTCACTGTAGCACTAACCAGGGACAGCTGAGTATCAGAGTTCTCCATGTATGCCTCTGTCTCAATAGATAATGAGTTCTTGGAAGGCAAGGAATATCTTATTTTTGCATGTTTGTCCATTCATGTGTTCATGTGTATTTTGTATCTTCTCAAATCTCTTAGCACAGGTGTTTTCCAATGTTGCACTTTCAGAAAAATGTTAAGATTTGATTTTCACATGAAGATATATTTTTCATGATTATAATGACTATCAAAGCAAGACACTAGGCATATTTTTTAATTGCACTTATATCAGAACTATTGTACGGTGGCTCATTTCTTTTTACTGAACTGATTGTCTTTGGGTGTTTTTTTTAAAATCAGTGTTCAAAGAGATTCCGAAGATAGGAGATGTCTACTGAGAAAGGTTTTTTTTTTTTTTTTTTTTTTTTTTTACGGGAGCCTGGGGATCTGAGATTAGCTATTGAATGATCATCACAGTGGAGCTTCAATTCCCTTTTTATTTAGGTGTTGTGGGTTTCTGTCATAGAGATTTTAAGTAGAAAGGAGTTCATGATCTCCTCCTAAGGAGTTTGCGATTCAAGTGAATTTTTGGAAGCAATGAAAAAAGGGCCAAGTGAGTTTTTTAATAGAGCATTACTCTTGCAGAAGTCGACTGTAATTCTTATATATATATATATATATATATATATATATATATATATATATATATATAGGTTCCCTGACCATGGCTGAGTGAGATAATAGCCTGTTTAGAAGCATTCGCCTTTGTTCAGTGAAGGGCATTCTGTCCTCCCACCACCCAGCCTTTTTTCGTTCATCACGCCCACCAAATAAGAGTGATGCCAAGTTCACAAATAGAAAGCAAGACTATTAACATATCAAGCACTTCCAAGATCAAAATACTGCATATGGCATGTGTGTTTTAATGAAAATCTAGACACAGCAGCAGCTGAAGTCTGCACTGTGTGTGGTTCCAAGTTAAAAGTGCGATTTCAAAGAGAAAAGAAACTTCTAACACTCACAGTAAAAATTGCTTCTTACATTTGGTGCCAATTAGTTTCCTATGTTACAATGTATGCATCAATGCCAAACTACTTTTCAGAGGGAGACAAAGTGTGCATTCCTCCGCCTGAACTTCCTTTTGCCTAGGGGTATCTACCTGCTATGCTCTGGTTCCTGTTATAAAGTGTCCTGAAAGTTGCTCATTTCATTTATTTGGAACCCACTCCTCTTGGGGACTGGTGTTTCTGATGGCCTTATCTGTTACCCCTGGATTTTGCATTTCTTCAGTTGACGGCTTTGAAGATAATGTTATTGATCATCATGGTAGCAGGGCTTATCATCCTGGAGAAAATGAGTTTAATGGCTCCATTTCCTTTTGTCTAGCATATGATTTGATGAGGTCATGTATTTCTTCCCCTTTCTTTCGTTTTTCTGCTCACCTTCCTGACACCTTACTTATAGAGGCAGGGGGATACAATCTCAGGCATGAAAGGTTAGGGAATTACAAAAGAAAGGGAAAATTTGGAGGCTGGAGAATTTCATCATTTGTCCTACCAAAAAGCTGTATTCGTTTTCTATTGCTATGTAACATATTGCTATAAACTTAGTGGTTTAATCCAACATACATTTATTACTGTGAAGTTCCCATGGGTGGGGGGTTAGCTGGATCCTCTATTCAGGGTCTCAGAAGACTTCAAATCAAGGTGTCTGGTGGTGGGGGGAGGGTCACTCTAAGCTGAGGCTCAGTGTCCTCTTCCAAACTCGTTGAAGATATTGATAAAAATCAATTCCTTGTGGCTGTAGGACTGAGGTCCTCAGCTTTCAGAGGCTTCCCTCTCTCTAGGCACATGGGAACTATTTGCTTTCTTCCTTCTGGGAAGCAAGAAAATCTCTCTAGAGCTTTGCTTTCTTTTAAGGGCTCACAATATTAGGTCAGACCAACCTGTTGTCATCTCCCTTTTGATTAACTCGAAGTCAACTGATTAGTAAACTAATCATAGGAATGATATCTTCTTGTTATTTCCAGGTCTCACCTACTATTAGGAGGAGGTTTATACAAGGGCATGAGTCATCAGGGTTGGGGGTCATCTTAGAATTCTCCTAACTACAAGATTAATACCTGCCTTGTTCATCTCTCCCTAATTCTTAGAACTGAACCTGACACAATATGTGCAAACCATAAAAATTTACTAAAAATTGAATGAATCACTCTTCTCATTTTTTGAATTATTGTAAGAAAGAATTTTGAGTTCTTTGTTATTGATTGCTTATCTTACAGATGAATCATTCCGTTTGGACTGACAAGCCTCCCAGATTTTTGATGATGGCTTAGTATAAATATTTGCCACTCTACACAGAGCATTTTAAGCTAGGCAATGTCTGGAATGATTAGCTAGTACATTTTGAAAATGTATTCTGTTAAAGGGACAGAGCCCGTGCTTGCTTTTCATTCATCAAAACTAGTGCCCATCTCCAGGTACAGATTTCTCTGTTCAATCACTAGAGAAATAGGAGTGGCTCTACATTTACTTCTCTAGTTTTTACATGTTTGCATGCTGGTAGCTCACAGATATGCCATGTTTTTGAAGGCCTTAATATTTGCTAGGGCCTCCTTTTTTCTTACGGGTCATGACTCAGCGTGTAGGTTTCTGCTTTCATAAATTGCAAAAGGAGTAAAGTCCTGAGCTTTCTTTTAGGTTTCTGATAGTGCTATGAATTGTAAACTTGGTTTTAAAAGAATAGCTAGGGAGACTGGCCACAATAGGAAATAGAGCATTCTTTTGGTAGGAGGTACTTAGGGAACACACATATATATATATACATTCAAGTTTGAATGTATATATATTCAACTTTGAATATATATATATATATATATATATTCAAGTTTATATTTCATACTCATTTATAGCTTATATGTTTAACATGAGACTCTTTCATATTCCTATATATTTCCATAGAGATAATTAATTGTGTGTGTGTGTATTGTGCGTGAGTGTGTGAGTGTATGTGCATGTGTTTTACACAGCTTAGTAAAGTGTGAGTCCCCTTAGGAATGAGGCTCTGATTATAAATGCAGACAATCTGGGCAATTCAAGGCCGCTGGCTGAAGGAAGTGTTCTTGTACCTGTGAAGATCTTTCTCAACTTTTTATTTATTTATTTATTTATTTATTTTGCGGTACGTGGGCCTCTCACTGTTGTGGCCTCTCCTGTTGCGGAGCACAGGCTCCGCACCAGGGAAGCCCCTTTCTCAACTTTTTGAGACTGGATTCCACACCTGACTGGAGGCAACTGTAGTGTTAGGAACAAACCCAGGCCTAGAATTAGGAGAAACTGTTAGCTAGCTACCAGCCTTCTTCAGCCTGAGAGTCCCCATCTGTAAAATAGGAGACAGTAATAGCATTACTTTCTTAAGAAGACATTTACAAGAATAAGTCAGAACACATATACCTCTGAAGTTCTTAGCACTTAACATCTTCAAGCCGTAGAATCCCCACCTCTACTACATGGTGAGTACTCAGTTCAGTGGTTGTAATTGCTTATTGCTGTTGTTAAGAAGAAAGTGCGGGCTTCCCTGGTGGCGCAGTGGTTGAGAGTCCGCCTGCCGATGCAGGGTACACAGGTTCGTGCTCCGGTCCGGGAAGATCCCACATGCCGCGGAGCAGCTGGGTCCGTGAGCCACGGCCGCTGAGCCTGCGCATCCGGAGCGTGTGCTCCGCAATGGGAGAGGCCACAACAGTGAGAGGCCCGTGTACCGCAGGAAAAAAAAAAAAAAAAAAAAACTGCTTTGTAAATTGAAAGCCCCTTTACAAATGTCAGGACATATTTCTAAATAGAAAAGGAAAAGCCCCTCGCAAGAAATACCAACTAATTAGGCTTGTTTGGCATTAACATGTTCACCTTAAAGTGTCCATGAAAGCACTAAGTGGGTTCGAGTTCCAAAGTGTGTCTCAAATTCATTTCACATTCTTTCTATCTCCGAGACCAGTACCCCTAGTCCAAGTCACCCACCTAAAACAAGCATCTCTAAGGTACTTGCTAAGAGTTATTTAACATTTCTCGTCTTTACTTTCCTCATGGGAATAGTGATAGCCCCTACCTTGTAGGATTTGTTATGAGGCGTTAATAAGTTATTAGAATTAAATAACTTTGACAAGTACCTAGCACATGGTAAGTCCTTACTTAATCTTAGCATAAAATGGGGATTTTAAAAGCTAAGTCTACAGTTCAGGATGCAGGAACGTGTATTCCAACAATAGTTGTTAATACTTTCATTTCTTTTCAAAAATTTCATTTGCAGCTATTTCATTTAAACTGCTGATTTGTGTTAGCATTTATATTGTTTATAATTATCTGAACATCTACTATGAAAGTTAAATTGTAAATAAAGTTAAACAGAAAACTTTAAATCTATGACCCACCTGCCAGTCTAAGCCAGAATTCTCTGGGCAGGTGGGCTTTGCATGCCCATGCATTGGCCAAAAAGGCTTCCTTTCCTCACTAAGTTAAAGGTTAAATGACAGAGTGCCTAGGGGCTTGGCCTCCGGCCCCAGGGCCCCTGCATTTTATCCTAGCTCCATCTCTATTAACTGTGCTCCACTGGACAAGTCACTTAAGACTATCTCCACTTCAGATTTCCCCATTTTAAAAAATGGTTTGATAATAGTATTGTCTACTAAGTAGAATTAATATGAGGATTATATAAGTTGGATATTTGTAAAAGTTAGACTAGTACCTGGTACTTACATGCTATATAAGTGTTTGTTAATCATAATGAAAATGTCTGTTTTAAACAAATATTCCTGCAGACATTGACCTCAGTTAAACCTCTCTGTAAACAGTTCTCTTAATGGCAAAAGGATATAATTTATGCTTCACACTTTCTGGCATGTAAAATCTAAATTTTAGAGATGTGTGCGTTTGTCAAGGCTTGTCACTATGAACCCTTTTCTATATCATGTGTATGTTGTGTTTTGGGCACAACAGGACTGCCCAGGAAAGAAGGTTAAGATGGTAAACTCCAGTTGTCTCTCCTAAAAGGGGCATTTCACCTTCTCCATTGCCCCCAATAAGGAAGCCAGTGACTGTATTTTGAAGTTTGAAGGTGATAGATTTCTTGGCAGGGACTTAGGAATTATTATACTTTTAGAACTTATAAAACCTTGCTGAAAGCTTTTCTCTGAATTAGGATGGGACTGAGCTTTTCCTCATTCTCATGGTGTGATTATTCTACACAATCATAAAACCTCATGTCATGCCAAACATGTTTTAAAATTTACAGCACCCACAATCCCCAGAGGCATAACTAAGAAGGGAGGAGAATGAGATCCTGGAAATTGTGACACTCAGCATTGCCCATCCTTTCCATTCTTTCCTATGTACCTCTCCCTTTTTGTTCCTTCCAAGCTCCATGTTCTCTCACTTTTGCTATTCTTTCTGCTGCAGCTAATGCATTCTAAATTCTCCCCTAGGCTTAGATCCACATGAAAACCAAACAATGAGGAGTGAGATAGAAAAGACATAGTACAATAATTTCTTTTAATCTTGCAGCCTAATTTATTTTACTTGACTTTCCTTAAGCTAATTTAAGCTCCGGATACATTTGTCAATGCTTATTTTCAAAATACATCCATCTTCACAAATACAAACAGAAGTATAATTACTTTTCTTTCATTTGATTCTCAAAATAACTTTGCTTAATTTGAAGGAAAAAATAAGAGTATTATTGCAAAATCACTAATGAAAGGGTTCAGGTTATGAAAAGGATATTATTCCAGTTCAAAGGCATTTTATTTATTTATTTTTAAATAAATTTATTTATTTAATTTATTTTTGGCTGTGTTGGGTCTTGGTCACTGTGTGCACGCTGTCTTTAGTTGAGGCGAGCAGGGGCTACTCTTCATTGCGGTGTGCGTGTTTCTCATTGTGGTGGCTTCTCTTGTTACGGAGCGCAGGCTCTAGGCTCATGGGCTTCAGTAGTTGTGGCGCGCGGGCTCAGTAGTTGTGGCACATGGGCTTAGTTGCTCCGCGGCATGTGGGATCTTCCCAGATCAGGGCTTGAACCCATGTCCCCTGCATTGGCAGGTGGATTCTTAACTACTGTGCCACCAGGGAAGCCCGGCATTTTTTTTTTTTTTTTTTTTTTTTTTTTTTGCGGTACGCGGGCTTCTCACTGTTGTGGCCTCTCCCATTGCGTAGCACAGGCTCTGGATGCGCAGGCTCAGCAGCCATGGCTCACAGGCCCAGCCGCTCCGCGGCATGTGGGATCTTCCCGGACCGGAGCACGAACCCGTGTCCCCTGCATCGGCAGGCGGACTCTCAACCACTATGTCACCAGAGAAGCCCCCCAGCATTTTATTTTTGAGAAATTGCATAGCATTTAAATTTTTGAGAATTGTTATATTAAATAAGTACCTATTTGCTGACTTTATAAAATCATACTTTTTTTTTCTACTTGGTTATTTTGTTGTTTTAATCCTCACATTAGAATATCAACTCCAACAAAGAGAGATATTTTTTCTTTTTTTCCCCACTGCTATATCCCTAGGGCCTAGAACATTAGCTGACACAGGTGTTCCATACATTTTTTTTTGAATTTTATTTTATTAATTTTTTATATAACACATTCTTATTAGTTATCTGTTTTATACATATTAGTGTATACATGTCAATCCCAATCTCGCAATTCATCCCACCACCACCCCCACCCTCACCCCCAGTCACTTTTCCCCCTTGGTGTCCATAGGTTTGTTCTCTACATCTGTGTCTCTATTTCTGCCCTGCAAACTGGTTCATCTGTACCATTTTTCTAGGTTCCACATATATGTGTTAATATACAATATTTGTTTTTCTCTTTCTGACTTACTGTACTCCACTCTGTATGACACAGTCTCTAGGTCCATCCACGTCTCTACAAATGACCCAATTTTGTTCCTTTTTACGGCTGAGTAATATTCATTGTAAATATGTCCATACTTTTTTAAAAATGGCAGGTTTAGTTGAGAGTCAATACCTGATCTGGGTCACTACAAAAGCAATTGCTCACATATTTTAGAACATTTATCATTGCCAGCATTTACCACTGTTCTACAAGCTATCCAGGCCCTCTCTCAGTCTACACAACCAGCTGAAGTAGACAATAAGTAATATTGCTTAGGAGGGCCGTTGGTCGTATCAGAAAAAAAAGGATTTCTAAGTTAAGTATTAACTCCAAAAAATATTATATAAATAAAATTTTTTTTCAGTCAAACAAATGTATACTTATATAGATACACATATATATGAAGACATTTTGAGTTTATATGTACTTAGTAGAAACAACATGTGATTAATTGGTGATGTTAGGTCATAGGACATTTAGCCAGATAAAACAAGCCACTAACTAATGAAATGAACACCTGTATAGTATGAAACAACATTCCAGTGAGCTTCACTTGGAGTAAATTTAAATGGAGTTTGGGATTAGATGACGAAGAGTAGATGACATAAGCGAGATCCGTTGGGGTAAGGCTTGGGTGGGTGGGGAGGTGGGTAAAGGAGCGTTAATAAAACCATGTGCCTGGAACGGTGTTGTGCGTGATATTTGCCTGTCCTCTCTCCTGCTACTACTGTGGAAACCAGTGGAAAGAAATCAGTAGCTCATGGATGCTCCTTGTCTTGCATCTCCTGCATGTTATTACCATTTCTGCTGCACTAAAAGAAGACTAGAGTGGGAAATGGTTCATTACCTTGCTAACTAATTTGTTTGGGTCGATGGCAGTTTTGACATCTTTTAATTTCAGTTGATAGGTGTCTCTGATACTGCTAAGGAGGCTCAGAATTGCCCTGAGGGAATAGAATGGAAAAAAGGTCTCAAAAATAAGTATAGTAGTCCTTGGTATTTGCAGGGAAAATACCCTGCAGACCCTGTTGAACACTAAAAGCTGCACATCAAGGCCCCTATATAAAATGGTATAGTATTTGCATATAAGCACACCCTCCCATATGGTTTAAATAATCTCTAGATTACTTATAATACCTAATACAATGTAAATGCTATGTAAATAGTTGTAAATACAATGTAAATGCTATGTAACTAGTTGCCAGCATGCGTCAAATTGAGGTGTTGCTTTTTTGAGCTTTCTAGAATTTTTTTTTTATAATTTTGATCCCAGGTTGGTTAAATCAAGGAATGTGGAACCCAAGGATATGGAGGGCTGACTGTATGGAAATTGTCTTCACTTTGAGACCAAAACTTAGACCTCTCAGCTTTGGCTTCACGATGGAGTCACATGGGGGGCTTTACATTTGCCTAGGACAGACCTCCAAAGATTCCGATTTAATTGTTCTTGCGTGCTTGCTGGCATGCTGGGCCCTGGAAAATTTTAAAGCTCCCTAGGTTAAACCAATGCAGAGCCAAGGTTGAGAATCACTGACTTAGAAATGAAATTAGAAACCAGAGATAAGCCCAGGAAGCTTGATTTCAGAGTCTAGCTTGAGCAGTGTGGTACTGAGCAAAGGTAAACAAGGACTTTTGCAGTTTCGACAATACGCAATTATAGGAGGTGCCATTTGTGCCATAGACCTGGGAGTCCAAATGGGAATACTGTGGCAGAATTCAGAGCTCTTGTAAAAGAATTAAACAGAAAAGTATGAAAAGAACAGGACAGGGACACGTGGAGTCAGGCTCAAAAAAAGACTCCCTGGCTTAACAGTTTCCTGCACTATGTGCAGGTAGCTGTCTTTATTCCCATCTTACCAGAATAGGAACCATTCCCTAAACAGGACCTGCCTGAGAGCTTTCCAGGAAAGCTGATGGCAAACAAATGGGAGCTGTAGGTGGTGACAAGAGACTATATGTCATCCTTATCCCAGACAATTCTCGACGTCAGGAAAGCAGTGTTAGAAAAGTTCTGCAATTGTAACTTTGGGATTTGACTGGAAATGATAAATTTTCTCATAAGGTTGTGTGGCAATTAAAAACCAAACAGAGGTTAATATGTGTAGCAGAGAGCAGTTAGCATATTCATATTCATTAATCAGGGTCCTGTTTACACATCTGCTGTGAAGGATATTTACTCATTAATTTAAATGAGACCCTATGTTTGATAACAGCTGTCATTTTGTGACAGTGTTGACTCTACCTGATTCTACAGGGCTCAAAATCTGAGACACATGAAATGCACACATTAAATATTAATCTCCTTTTTTTGTAATTAAAAAATTAATATTCTTGTAAAAATTATGCAGAAAGGAGAAAACTGAAGTATGCCTTCTAACGACTCTCTGTTAATTTTTTGGTTTATTTTCCCTTATATTTACTGTATTTGTCTGTGAGTGTGTTAATATATGTATTTAATTACAGAATTTGTAAAATGAAACTTTATATTCATAGTTTCTAAAGTTTGAAGACTGGCTTTTAGTAAGTGAGCAGTTGCAAAATAACAGTTCATTGTTTCATTATTCTTCAATGTATGAAAATGATCCAGCATGGTTAAACATGTTTTACTTTCTAGTGTTTACATGTTTTCTTTGTTGATGTTTGACATACAGCATTGTATCAGTTTTAGGTGTACAGCATAATGACTTGACATTTGCATGTATTCTGAAATGATCACCATAATAAGTCTATTTACCATCTGTCACCATACAGAGTTACAAAATTTTTGTGTGTGATGAGAACTTTTAACATTTTCTTTCTTAGCAACTTTAAAATTGGCCAGGTATTATTGACTATAGTCCATGATGTACAATACATCCCTATGGCTTATTTATAATTGGAAGTTTACACCATTTGATCCCTTTCCCTACTTTCACCCACCCCTTCACCCCCTCTCCTCTGGCAACCAGCCATTTGTTCTCTGTATCTGTGAGTCTGTTTTGTTTTCTTTGTTGTGTTTTCATATTCCACAGATAAGTGAGGTCATGTGATATTTGTCTTTCTCTGACTTATTTTACCTGGCATAATACCCTCAACGTCCATCCGTGTTGTTGCAAATGACAGCGTTTCATTCTGTTTTATGGCTGAGTAGAATTGCACAGTATACACATATACCACATCTTCTTTATCCATTCATCTATCACTGGACTTAGTTTTTTTTCATTTCTTGGCTATAGTAAATAATGCTGCAATGAACACAGGGGTGCATATATCTTTTCAAATTAGTGTTTTCATTTTCTTTGGATGAATAAGAAGTAGAATTGCTGGATTATATGGTAGTGCTCTTTTTAATTTTTGGAAGAACCTCTGTACTGTTTTCAGTTCCCACGAACAGTGCATGAGAATTTCCTTTTCACCACCTCCTCACCAACACTTGTTATTTCTTATCCTTTTGATAATTACCATTCTGACAGGTGTGATGAGGTGATATCTAATAGTGGTTTTGATATGCATTTCCCTGATGATTAATGATGTTGAGCATATTTTCATGTGCCTGTTGGACATCTGTATGTCTTCTTTGAAAAAATATCTATTCAGGTACTCTGCCTATTTTTTTTTTTGCGGTACGCAGGCCTCTCACTGTTGTGGCCTCTCCTGTTGCGGAGCATAGGCTCCGGACGCGCAGGCTCAGCGGCCATGGCTCACAGGCCCAGCCGCTCCGCGGCCTGTGGGATCTTCCTGGACCGGGGCACGAACCCGTGTCCCCTGCATCGGCAGGCAGACGCTCAACCACTGCACCACCAGGGGAGCCCTCAGCCTACTTTTTAATCGGATTTTTTTTTTTTTTGCTGTTAAGTTGTATGAGTTCTTCATATATTTTAGATATAAACCACTTATCGAATATATGACTTGAAAATATCTTCTTCCATTCACTACGTTGCCTTTGTATTTTGTTGATGGTTTCCTTTGCTGTGCAGATTTTTTTTTTTTTTTTGGACGTAGTCCCATTGGTTTATTTTTGCTTTTGTTGCCATTGCCTTTGGAGACAGCTAAAAAAAAGAGAAAAAATCACTAAAACCAATGTTAAGGAGCTTACCACCTATGTTTTCTTCTAGAAGTTTTATGGCTTCTGGTTTTACATTCAAGTCTTTAATCCATTTTAAGTTAATTTTTGTGTATGGTGTAAGATTGTGGTCCAGATTCAATTTTTTACATATGGTTGTCCAGTTTTCCCAACACCATTTCTTGAAGAGACAGTCCTTTCTCCAATCTTTATTTTTGCCTCCTTTGTTATAAATTAATAGACCATATATGCATGGGTTTATTTCTGGGATCGCTGTTCTGTTCCATTGATTTCTGTATCTACTTTCATACTAGTATCATGCTAGTTTGACTACTATGTCTTTGTAATATAATTTAAAATCAAGAAGCATCATGCCTTCAGCTTCGTTCTTCTTTTTCAAGATTTATTTGCCTATTTGGGTTATTTTGTGGTTCCATACAAATTTTAGGATTGTTTTTTATATTTCTGTGAAAAATGCTATTGGAACTTTGATAGGGACTGCATTGAATTTATAGAATGCTTTGGAGTATGGACTTTTTAATATTAATTTTTCCAATACATGAACATATAATATCTTCCCATTTATTTGTGTCCTCCTCATTTCTTTTACCAAATTCTGACAGTGTTCTGTGTACAAGCCATTCACTTCCTTGGTTAAGTTTATTTGTAAATATTTAATTCTTTTTGGTGCTTTTGTAAATGGGAATTTTTTTCTTAATTTCTCCAAATGCTTTGTTTTTTTTTTTTTTTTTTTGCATCTTTTGAGATGATCATATGATGTTTATCCTTCCTTTTTTTTTAACATCTTTATTGGAGTATAATTGCTTTGCAATGGTGTGTTAGTTTCTGCTTTATAGCAAAGTGAATCAGTTATACATATACATATGTTCCCATATCTCTTCCCTCTTGCGTCTCCCTCCCTCCCACCCTCCCTATCCCACCCTTCTAGGTAGTCACAAAGCACCGAGCTGATCTCCCTGTGCTATGCGGCTGCTTCCCACTAGCTAGTTATTTTACGTTTGGTAGTGTATATATGTCCATGCCACTCTCTCACTTTGTCACAGCTTACCCTTCCCCCTCCCCATATCCTCAAGTCCATTCTCTACTAGGTCCGTGTCTTTATTCCCGTCTTGCCCCTAGGTTCTTCATGACCTTTTTTTTTTTTCTTAGATTCCATATATATATATGTTAGCATACAGTATTTGTCTTTCTCTTTCTGACTTACTTAACTCTGTATGACAGACTCTAGGTCCATTCACCTCACTACAAATAACTCAATTTCGTTCCTTTTTATGGCTGAGTAATATTCCATTGTATATATGAACTACATCTTCTTTATCCATTCATCTGTCGATGGACACTTAGGTTGCTTCCATGTCCTGGCTATTGTAAATAGAGCTGCAGTGAACATTTTGCTACATGACTCTTGAATTATGATTTTTTTCAGGGTATATGCCCAGTAGTGGGATTGCTGGGTCGTATGGTAGTTCTATTTGTAGTTTTTTAAGGAACCTCCATACTGTTCTCCATAGTGGCTGTATCAGTTTACATTCCCACAAACAGTGCAAGAGTGTTCCCTTTTCTCCACACTCTCTCCAGCATTCATTGTTTCTAGATTTTTTGATGATGGCCATTCTGACCAGTGTGAGATGATATCTAATTGTAGTTTTGATTTGCATTTCCATAATGATTAATGATGTTGAACATTCTTTCATGTGTTTGTTGGCAATCTGTATATCTTCTTTGGGGAAATGTCTGTTTAGGTCTTCTGCCCATTTTTGGATTGGGTTGTTTGTTTTTTTGATATTGAACTGCATGACCTGCTTGTAAATTTTGGAGATTAATCCATTGTCAGTTGCTTCATTTGCAAATATTTTCTCCCATTCTGAGGGTTGTCGTTTGGTGTTGTTTAGTGTTTCCTTTGCTGTGCAAAAGCTTTTAAATTTCATTAGATCCCATTTGTTTATTTTTTGTTTTTATTTCCATTTCTCTAGGAGGTGGGTCAAAAAGGATCTTGCTGTGATTTATGTCATAGAGTGTTCTGCTTAAGTTTTCCTCTAAGAGTTTGATAGTGTCTGGCCTTACATTTAGGTCTTTAATCCATTTTGAGTTCATTTTTGTGAATGGTGTTAGGGAGTGTTCTAATTTCATACTTTTACATGTACCTGTCCAGTTTTCCCAGCACCACTTATTGAAGAGGCTATCTTTTCTCCACGGTATATTCTTGCCTCCTTTATCAAAGATAAGGTGACCATATGTGCGTGGGTTTATCTCTGGGCTTTCTATCCTGTTCCATTGATCTATATTTCTGTTTTTGGGCCAGTACCATACTGTCTTGATTACTGTAGCTTTGTAGTTTGAAGTCAGGGAGCCTGATTCCTCCAGCTCCGTTTTTCATTCTCAAGATTGCTGTGGCTCTTTGGGGTCTTTTATGTTTCCATACAAATTGTGAAATATTTGTTCTAGTTCTGTGAAAAATGCCATTGGTAGTTTGATAGGGATTGCATTAAATCTGTTGATTGCTTTGGGTAGTAGAGTCATTTTCACAATGTTGATTCTTCCAATCCAAGAACATGGTATATCTCTCCATCTACTTGTATCATCTTTAAGTTCTTTCATCAGTGTCTTATAGTTTTCTCCATACAGGTCTTTTGTCTCCTGAGGTAGGTTTATTCCTAGATATTTTATTCTTTTTGTCGCAATGGTAAATGGAGTGTTTTCTCAATTTCACCTTCAGATTTTTCATCATTAGTGTATAGGTATGCAAGAGATTTCTGTGCATTAATTTTGTATCCTGCTACTTTACCAAATTCATTGATTAGCTCTAGTAGTTTTCTGGTAGCATCTTTAGGATTCTCTATGTATAGTATCATGTCATCGGCAGTGACAGCGTTACTTCTTCTTTTCCAATTTGGATTCCTTTTATTTCTTTTTCTTCTCTGGCTAAAACTTCCAAAACTATGTTGAATAATAGTGGTGAGAGTGAACAACCTTGTCTTGTTCCTGATCTTAGTGGAAATGGTTTCAGTTTTTCACCATTGAGGACGATGTTGGCTGTGTGTTTGTCATATATGGCCTTTATTATGTTGAGGAAAGTTCCCTCTATGCGTACTTTCTGGAGGGTTTTTATCATAAATAGGTGTTGAATTTTGTCAAAAGCTTTCTCTGCATCGATTGAGATGATCATATGGTTTTTGTCCTTCAATTTGTTAATATGGTGTATCACATTGATTGATCTGCATATATTGAAGAATCCTTGCATTCCTGGAATAAACCCCACTTGATCGTGGTGTATGATCCTTTAATGTGCTGTTGGATTCTGTTTGCTAGTATTTTGTTGAGGATTTTTGCATCTATGTTCATCAGTGATACTGACCTGTAGTTTTCTTTCTTTGTGACATCTTTGTCTGGTTTTGGTATCAGGGTGATGGTGGCCTCATAGAATGAGTTTGGGAGTGTTCCTCCCTCTGCTATATTTTGGAAGAGTTTGAGAAGGATAGTTGTTAGCTCTTCTCTAAATGTTTGATAGAATTCGCCTGTGAAGCCATCTGATCCTGGGCTTTTGTTTGTTGGAAGATTTTTTTTTTTTTTTTTTTTTTGCTGTACGCAGGCCTCTCACTGTTGCGGCCTCTCCCGTTGCAGAGCACAGGCTCCAGACACACAGGCTGGGCGGCCATGGCTCACGGGCCCAGCCGCTCCGCGGCATGTGGGATCCTCCCGGACCGGGGCACGAACCCGTGTCCCCTGCATCGGCAGGCAGACTCCCAACCACTGCGCCACCAGGGAGGCCCTGTTGGAAGATTTTTAATCACAGTTTCAATTTCAGTGCTTGTGATTGGTCTGTTCATATTTTCTATTTCTTCCTGGTTCAGTCTCGGCAGGTTGTGCATTTCTAAGAATTTGTCCATTTTTCCATGTTGCCCATTTTACTGGCATACAGTTGCTTGTAGTAATCTCTCATGATCCTTTGTTTATCTGCAGTATCCTTCCTTTTGTTAATGTGGTGCATCACATTGATTGATTTGAATTTGCTGAACCATCCTTGATTTCCTAGAGTGATTCCACTTGATCAAGGTGTATGATTCTTTTAACATATTGTTGCATTTGGTTTGCTAGTAATTTGTTGAGGACTTTTGCATCTATGTTCATCAGAGATATTGGCCTGTAATTTTCATTTTTGTGTTGTCCTTGTATAGTTTACATATCAAGGTTATGCTGACCTCGTAAACTGAGTTTGGATTCATTTCCTCCTTTTTAATTTTTTGGGAAAATTTGAGAAAGAGATGTATTAAATCATATTTGAACGTTTGGTAGAATTCACCAGTGAAGCATTCTGTAACTGCATATTTGTTTGTTGTGAGGGTTTTTTGCTTTGTTTTGTTTTGTTTTGATTACGGATGCAATCTCCTTACTAGTAACTAGTCTACTTAGATTTTCTATTTCTTTATGATTTAGTTTTTGAAGATTGTATGTTTCTAGGAATTTATCCATATAATTTCAACAAATCTAGGAATTGGTTGCCATATAATTTCTCACAGCAGTCTCTAGTGATTCTTTGTATTTCTTTGATATCAGTTGTAACTTCTCTTTCATTTCTAATTTTGTTTTTTTGACTCCTCTCTCTTTTTTTTAATCTTAGTGTGTCTAGCTAAAGTTTTGTCATTTGTGTTTATCTTTTCAAACAACCAGGTCTTAATTTCACTGATCTTTTCTGTTTTCTTTTTCTCTCTCTCTTTATTTTTTTCCTTTGTTTCATTTATTTCTGCTCTGGCCTTTATTATTTCCTCTCTTCTATTTACTTTGCATTTTATTTATTGTCTTCCTAGTTTCTAAGGTGGAAAGTTAAATTGTTTATTTGAGATTTTCCTTGCTTCTAGAGATAGGCCTCTATGTCTAGAAGCTTTACTCTTAGAATTGCTTTTACTGCATCCCATAAATATTGGTATGTTGTATTTTCATTTTTATTTGTCTCAATGTATTTTAAATTTTCTTCTTTGATTTATTCATTGACCCTTTGGTTGTTCAGTACATGTTATTTATTCTCATATTTGTGAATTTTCTAGTTTTCATCTTGTATTTGATTTCTTGTTTTATACCATTGTGGTGAGAAAAGATGCTTGATATGATTTCAGTCTTCTTAAAATTTTTTTTTTTTTTGCAGTACGCGGGCCTCTCACTGCTGTGGCCTCTCCGGTTGCGGAGCACAGGCTCCAGACGCGCAGGCTCAGCGGCCATGGCTCACGGGCCCAGCCACTCCGCGGCATGTGGGATCTTCCCAGACCGGGGCACGAACCCGCGTCCCCTGCATTGGCAGGCGGACTCTCAAACACTGCGCCACCAGGGAAGCCCTTCTTAAAATTTTTGAGACTTATTTTGTGGCCTAACGTGTGGTCTATCCTAAAGAACATTTGATGTGCCTGTAAGAAGAATGTGTATTCTGCTGGTTTAAGATGCAGTGCTCTCTATATATCTATTAAGTTCTTTCAATCTAATGTATCATTTAAGGGCAATGTTTCCTTATTTTTTGTCTGGATGCTCTATCCATTGATGTAAGTAGAGTATTAAATCCCCTACTATTGTGTGTGTGTGTGTGTGTGTGTGTGTTTGTGTGTGTGTGTGTGTTTTATTTTATTGGATCATAGTTGACTTACAATGTTATATTAGTTTCAGGTATACAGCACAGTGATTCAGTTATACATACACATATATTCATTCTTCTTCTGATTCTTTCCCTGTATAAGTTATTACAGAATATTGGGTAGAGTTCCCTGTGCTATACAGTAGGTCCTATTTTATGTATAGTAGTGTGTGTGTGTTAATCCCAAGCTCCTAATTTCCCCCCCCCCCCCCCACATTTCCCCTTTGGTAACTATAAGTTTGTTTTCAAAATCTGTGATTCTATTTCTGTTTTATAAATAAGTTCATTTGTATCTTTTTAAAAAAAAATTAGATTCCACATATGAGTGATATCATATGATATTTGTCTTTCTCTGGCTGACTTACTTCACTTAGTATGATCATCTCTAGGTCCATCCATAGTGCTGAAAATGGCATTATTTTATTCTTTTTGTGGTTGAGTAATATTCCATTCTATATATGTACCACATCTTCTTTATCCATTCCTCTGTTGATGGACATTAAGCTTGCTTCCATGTCTTGGCTGTTGTAAATAGTGCTGCAGTGAATATTGGGGTGCATGTATCTTTTCAAAGTATGGTTTCGTCTGGATACATGCCCAAGGGTGGGATTGCTGGATCATATGGTAGTTCTATTTTTAGTTTTCTAAGGAACTTCCATACTGTTCTCCATAGTGGTTGTACCAAGTTACATTCCCACCAAAAGTGTAGGAGGGTCCCCTTTTCTCCACACCCTCTCTAGCATTTATCATTTGCAGAGTTTTTGATGGTGGCCATTCTCACCGGTGTGAGGTGATACCTCATTGTGGTTTTGATTTGTATTTCTCTGATAATTAATGATGTTGAGCATCTCTTCATGTGCTTTTTGGCCATCTAAATCCCCTACTGTTGTTGTATTGCTGTCAGTTTCTCCTTTTAGGGCTGTTAATATTTGCTTTATATATCTAGGTGCTCCTATGCTGGGTACATAAGTGTTTCCAAATGTTATATCTTTTTGATGGATTGAACTATTTATCATACGTAATGCCTATCTTTCTATTTTCTTACAGTTTTTCAGGGTTTTTGTTTTTTGCCTTATATAAGCCTAGCTACCTTAACTTTCCTTTGGTTTGCATTTGCATGATTCATCTTTTTCTATCCCTTCACTTTCAGTCTATGTGTGTCCTTATATCTGAAGTGAGTCTCTTGTAGGCTGCATATAGATGAGTTTTGTTTTTTGATCTATTCAGCCATTCTGTGTCTTTTGATTGGCAAGTTTAGCCCATTTACCTTTAAAGTAATTATTTATAGGTATGTACTTATTGCTATTTTGTTCAATATTTTCTGGCTGTTTTGTAGCTCCTTTCTGTTCTTTTGTTTTTCTCTTGCTTTATTCCCTTATGGTTTGATGATTTTCTTTAGTGTTATGCTGAGGCTCCTTGGTTCCTTTCTCATTATCTTTTGTGTATCTTATATTACCATAAGGCTCATATATACGAGCCTCCATATATACATAAAAACAATCTGTTTCATTTTGATAGTAAATTAAGTTTGAACACATTCTAAAACTCTAAATTATTACTCCCCCCAACACATTTTATATTTTTGATGTCACATTTTATGTGTTTTTATTTTGTATATCCCTTAACTGATTAATGTAATTATAGTTATATTTACTGCTTTCATCTTTTAATCTTCATGCTAGCTTCATAAGTGATTAGTTCACTACCTTTACTATATATCTACCTTTACCAGTGAGTTTTTTTTTAAACTTTCATATGTTTTCTTTTTACTAATTAGTGCCCCTTTTTTCAGCTTAAAAAACTCCTTTAACGTTTCTAGTAAGGCCAGTTTAGTGGTGATTCACTCCTTGAGCTTTTGTTTGCCTGAAAAGCTCTTTTATCACTCCTTCAATTTTGGATGAAAACCTTGCCATGTAGAGTATTCTTGGTTGAAAGTTGTTTTCTTGTTTGTTTGTTTTTGTTTGTGTTTTGGTTTTTTTCCTCTCAGCACTTTGAATATATCATGCCACTCCCTTCTGGTCTGCAAAGTTTCTGCTGAGAATTCTGCTGATAGTCTTATGGGGATTCCCTTGTATGTAACAAGTTGGTTTGCTCTTGCTGCTTTTAAGATTTTTCTCTCTAACTTTTGACATTTTGATTATACTATGACATGGTGTTGGTCTCTTTAAGAGCATCTTGTTTGGAACCCTCTGAGCTTCCTGGATCTGAATGTCTGTTTCCTTCACCAGGTTAGGGAAGTTTTCATTCATCATTTATTCAAATAAGTCTTCTACCTCCTCTCTATCTTCTTTTTCTGGAACTTCCTATAGTAATGTAAATGTTATTCCTTTTGATGTTTTTCCTTAGGTCCCTTAAGCTGTCTTCACTTTTTAAAATTCATTTTTCTTTCTGCTGCTCTGTTTGGGTGAGATCCACTGACCTGTGTTGCTGATCTCTGATCCTTTTCTCTGCTTCATCTATTCTGATCTTGAACCCTTCTAGTGTATTTTTTAGTTCAGTTATTGCTTTCTTCAGCTCTGAGACTTCTGTTTGGTACTGTCTTATATTTTCTCTCTCCTTGTTGAATTCTTGCTATGTGCATTCATTCTTCTCCTGAATTCAGAGATAATTTTTATGACTATTACTTTGAACTCTTTATCAGGCAAATTACTTATTTCTATTTCATTAAGGTCTTTTTTGGGGTTTTATCTTTTTCTTTCTTCTGGAACATATTCATTTGTTTCCTCATTTTGCTTACCTCTCTAGGTTTATTTTTACATATTAGGTGCAACAGCTATCTAGGTATCTTTCCTAGTCTTGAAGGAGTGGTCTTGGACAGGAGATGAGCCTTATCATTTAAGTATGCTCTCACCCATTGTTGTCTCTTAGAGCCTTTGTGATTGTCTCTGCAGCATGATTTTTTCTTGAAAGGTCCTGGTTGTTGAGGGTGCCTAGAAGTGCCTCTTCAGTAGTTTCAGACCCATGGAGCCCAGAATTGCAACCCCGCCCCTATCCTCCAGAGCCAGGTGCTCTAGTGGTGTCCTGTGTGTGCGCTGTGCGTGCCAGCTGACTTTGGTAGGACTGCAGGAGCAGAATGGGGGATGGATGTGCCCATCAGCTCTAGAGATTGCAAAAATGGTACTCTCCAGTGCCAGGACTAGCAAGGTAGATGGAGAAAGTAAAAATGGCAACTGCCAGTGCCTCTGTCCCTGGAAAAGATCCCAACAAATTCATGCTCCTCCAGCAGTTGCTGTAACACTAACAAATGAATCTCCTTCTCATGTGTTCTAGTTGCTATTCACACTGTTGCTTTTGCACTGGGTCCTGGGGCAAGTGCGTCTGCATGAGCCCTTTAAGAGCAGACTCTCCATACGCTACAGCCCTATGGTTCTCCTGGACACAAGCCCCTTTGGTTTTCAAATCCAGGCATTGTGGTGACTCATCCCACTGATGCAGGTCTCAAGAGTTGAGGTGCCTGATGTGGGGCACAAACCCCTCACTCCTCACGAAGAAGCTTCATATTTTGAAATCCCTCTCAATTGTGGGTTGCCATGCCAAGGATGGAGTTTTTGGCAAGACCATGTCTCTGCATCTCCTACCCATATCGATGTGGCTCCTTTATCCTTTGCTGTGGAAGAGGTGTTCAACTAGTTTTCAGGTCCTTCCCAGAGGGAATTGCTTCACATGCAGCTGTAGATTTGTAGTGTCTGTGAGAGGATAAGAGTTCAGAATCTCCCTATGCTACCATTTTGAACCACCTCCCTTGAATACCGTTTTTATTTATTTCATTATATCATGGCCATTTACCCACCTTATCATATCCTTATGTTAATTATTTTAAATGACCTTTCAAGATTTCATTTTCTGGGTATACCATATTATTTGTAACCAAATACCTTTCATGTTTGGTTATAAAATTGTGCTCTGTTTATAACATTCCTGTGAACTTCCTTAAATATCACGGATCTCTGACTTTTTTCCTTCAGTACAAATTCAGAGAGGTGGAGCATTTTCCAGATTTTATGGACTTTAAAGCTTTTCATTTATGCTGACAAGTTGCTTTTTAGGAAAATTGTACCAAGTTAAACTTGCAGTATCTGCAAGCATGCCATTCTGCTATAGCATCTCCAGCACTAGGTTCTGCTGTGTATTAAATATTTTTCAGTTTGATTCAAGATCTACTGCCAAGGACAAATGCATAGCATTTGTATGTCTCAATTTTATCATTTATAAAAACTATTATAATAATAGTACCCACCCTTATAAGATCGTTGTATTAAATGTACTAATACATGTAGAGGTTTACACAGCACCTTCTTATAGATTAAATATTTAATAAATATTAGCTCAAACTCTTATCAGAAAAAAATGCCATCTAGGTATAAATTTCATCCTTTTTGTTTGCTAATAAACTTGAGATTTTTAATATGCTTGCTAGCTACATGTATCTCTTGTTTCTTAAATTACCTGTTAAGGTCATGTGACTCTTTTTGGTTATAGCGTGTGCCCTTTTCTATACACTTATAAACACTCCTTATATGTAAAAGATAATTATTTTTATGTCATGTTTTAAAATTATTCCCTCAAGTTGTACTTCCTGTTAACTTTCCCTATTAAATGTTAGGGCACCAGAGAAAAACCCACGCACATATGGTCACCTTATCTTTGATAAAGGAGGCAGGAATGTACAGTGGAGAAAGGACAGCCTTTTCAATAAGTGGTGCTGGGAAAACTGGACAGGTACATGTAAAAGTATGAGATTAGAACACTCCCTAACACCATACACAAAAATAAGCTCAAAATGGATTAAAGACCTAAATGTAAGGCCAGACACTATCAAACTCTTAGAGGAAAACATAGGCAGAACACTCTATGACATAAATCACAGCAAGATCCTTTTTGATCCATCTCCTAGAGAAATGGAAATAAAAACAAAAATAAACAAATGGGACCTAATGAAACTTCAAAGCTTTTGCACAGCAAAGGAAACCAAAAACAAGACCAAAAGACAACCCTCAGAATGGGAGATAATATTTGCCAATAAAGCAACTGACAAAGGATTAATTTCCAAAATTTACAAGCAGCTCATGCAGCTCAATAACAAAAAAACAAACAACCCAATCCAAAAATGGGCAGAAGACCTAAATAGACATTTCTCCAAAGAAGATATACAGACTGCCAACAAACACATGAAAGAATGCTCAACATCATTAATCATTAGGGAAATGCAAATCAAAACTACAATGAGATATCATCTCACACCAGTCAGAATGGCCATCATCAAAAAATCTAGAAACAATAAATGCTGGAGAGGGTGTGGAGAAAAGGGAACACTCCTGCACTGCTGGTGGGAATGTGAATTGGTACAGCCACTATGTAGAACAGTATGGAGGTTCCTTCAAAAACTACAAATAGAGCTACCATACGACCCAGCAATCCCACTACTGGGCATATACCCTGAGAAAACCATAATTCAAAAAGAGTTATGTACCAAAATGTTCATTGCAAATCTGTTTACAATAGCCTGGAGATGGAAACAACCTATGTGCCCATCATCGGATGAATGGATAAAGGAGACGTGGCACATATATACAATGGAATATTACTCAGCCATAAAAATAAATGAAATTGAGCTATTTGTAATGAGGTGGATGGACCTAGAGTCTGTCATACAGAGTGAAGTAAGTCAGAAAGAGAAAGACAAATACCGTATGCTAACACATATATATGGAATTTAAGAAAAAAAATTGTCTTGAAGAACCCAGGGGTAAGACAGGAATAAAGACACAGACCTACTAGAGAACGGACTTGAGGATATGGGGAGGGGGAAGGGTGAGCTGTGACAAAGCAAGAGAGAGGCATAGACATATATACACTACCAAATGTAAGGTAGATAGCTAGTGGGAAGCAGTCACATAGCACAGGGATATCAGCTCGGTGCTTTGTGACCCCCTGGAGGGGTGGGATAGGGAGGGTTGGAGGGAGGGAGATGCAAGAGGGAAGAGATAAGGGAACATATGTATATGCATAACTGATTCACTTTGTTATAAAGCAGAAACTAACACACCATTGTAAAGCAATTATACCGCAATAAAGATGTGAAGAAAATAAATAAATAAATAAAAGTTTGTTAAGAGAAAAATAAAAAATGTTAGGGCACTTCAAACTTATATAAATATAGGGAAGGAATCGATGCTATTACTCAGCAGAAATCTGTGAGAAAGTGCCATATCTTCAAGGCTTTGTATACAGATATGGTGAATTCGCCTCTAAAAAAGGTTTGAAAGCATTCCATGTGACTTATCATGCTGTGCTATCACTTTTAATTTTCTAAATAGCCTCTAGTTGTCTTTCAGTTTTTTTTTAATCAAAATTGATACCCAAATAAGTCTCAGATTGTTATCCAGTTTCCAAGTAGTTGACAAGTGGTTAAAACTTAGCTGCTAATATTTAGTGTTATTGCATTGCAAGCACTACAGTTAAATATTATGTATTATCTTTTTGTGTATTTATGAATTCAATCATATATATTATTCAAATCCTCTATATCATTGATTTTAAATGGTGATGGAGCAGAGGAGGGAAATCATGATAAGAAAATGAATATGGCTGAGCCCCATCTACTTCCCATTCTCTATTCATGGATGGATCAAAATCTCTGGATTTATGAGGCTGGGAGTAGAGTGAGGATACACTAATAGACATCTTGGGGAAAAAAAAAATCAGATAACCCTGCTGTTATCTCCATATCTTTCCCTGTATCTCTGGAGAAGCATGGCACTAGAGTCCTCTTTATTATTCTCTACTTGACCTGTCAAAAATTCTGAGCTTAAGACCTCACAGTGATTGCTGATGTTGGCGTGGACTATTGGCCTTCCAAATATCACCCACCTTTCTCCATCAAAGGATCTCTTTCCCACTTCAGTCTGAGTGGTCTGGTTAGGGCTCAATTTCCAGCCTTTGGATTGCAGCAAGAAATCGAAACTTTTAGTTCCATATACAACTCCTGCTCTTTCTCTTCACCTTGCCTTTTTCTTGCTTTTACCTTTACGTAGAATTTTGGACCATCTCTCCCAGATCTACTATTGCTTAGCTGACTAACTTAAATTGATATTTTATTATTTAAATCAGTTGTCAACTTCTCAGAGTAGGTTTTCCTGAAGGTTGGGTCGGGTCATGAACTAAAACGTCCTTTTTTTTTTTTTTCCTGCTTTTATCACTAAGTTTCCACACTGTGCTATAATTGTAGGTTTATGTGTCTGTCTCTCTGATGAATGTACCGTGAGCAGCTAGATACTATCACCTAGTACATTCTCTCACACATAGTGAGTATGAAGTGAGTGTTTGCTGAAGGACTATTTTTTAAAAGGGAATTAGAAGGTGAAAGAAAGAAAAGGAAAGAAAATAGAGATTGGTAAAATGTGGATATGAAAATAGAGATACACGGGTTCTGAGCTACTTGAGGATACTACTTTTACTTTATGCATCAATATGTCTCCTTCTACTGACAAAGTTCCTGGCACGTGGAGGAACTCCATAAATATTTATAGAAAGAAAAAATTAGTCTACAGACATCTAAGTAAAACCTGTCTCATACTGGGGGAGGACTTGTCTAGCTTCTTTGACTTTCTTCCGGGTCTGTTTTGATGATCAAAAAAAGCTGTCAGTCTACTTGTTGGGAAAATTGTGATTTTTTTCAATGGAATTCATCTTGGTATTGGAATACCATCAATGGTATTCCGGTGCTTAGAATTAGAAATTTGTTTCCATTGCCTCTTTACCATCATGATTCTTCCAAAACCAGGGAAGATATTCTTAGCTTCTGGTTTTGCTTTCTGTTGCACACAAATCTTTATCACCATCCAACTTTCAGTCTTTATTTTATGTCAGTTCTATACATGTAATGTCTTATATAAAATATCATATGCTCCAAGCAGGAAATGTACACAATCAACAGGCTGTACTTTGAAGGGGAAAGAATGCCCACAATCTTAGTATCCCCCCAAAATGAATTGTAATGATACAAACTCAAAAGGTAAGAACTAATATGAAATGGTTGAATACAGATGTCAACACTTTTAAATGGATTGCCTTTTTTAATTGTGCGCTACACATTTTTGTGAAGGGAATTTGATAATTATAAACTGCAAACAATAATGAGGTTTTGAATATTCATAGGCAATTAAAATGCCTCGGTGCATTTTAGCAGTGCCCTGTGGAAGTGTTACTCATTTTTAGAAATAACTGGGCTGTAATAATCAAATTCCCAAATATTCTGTTAAAAATAGAGAGGGGAAAAGCCTAATTTAGTAATGTTTCTATGTAGTAGAAAGGTTGATGCTTGACTTATTCAAGGTTGATGTTATCATGCTTAATTTATGGCATTTGGGGTCATTTTGACATAACATAATGCCTATATCTTTTTACATTCTGGAAGGTCACAGATATGTCTTTGGTATAAAAAAAAAAAGTCCATCAGCAGTTGTATAAACCTCCTCAAGTTTGGAGTGGTGTGGGGACAAGATGCACTTTTCATTTTGCGTGTCGTGGCAGAGACTGGCTAAGCTCTCACCACATCAGCTTCCTTTTCTTCCTGAGGATACAGCCTAACACTATTTCCAGCCTACTTTCCGTTGCAGTGTCGCCATGTTGAAGTAGCTACTCACAGAATGGTAGCAGGAATGAGACGCTGCATTTCCAGTGTGGTCCATAATAACCTCTCACTCATAGTCACCCTGTTCTTTTCCCTCCCAGGGGAAGATGGCAGAGTCAAAAGATGAGAGGAGACTGGAATCCCTAAATCTCAGCCTACAAAACAGCCACTTAACTAAAACACCCACATTAGATTGTTACAACTCAAAGTAAACATTCATCGTACCTCTAAAATTTGGGAGTTTATTATAGTAGCTAACTTTAGCCTAATAACGCATGAGGGGTGGAGGGAGAAACTGCCAACTCTGGCTTTTTTCCAACCATACCTGAAATAATGACTATAGTTGCAGCTAGAGTGACTCTTTGAATTCTTCTATAATGTGATATTTTGAAGGTTTTAATCTGGTATCTTTGGCAAAATTAATTTCACCAAATTTAAATACATATGTTTCCATTTAATACATTGCTTGGCCCTCTTCAATTTTTATTTATCTTAGAGTTGTAGCAAGACAATTTAAGGGCCATTCCATTGATACTCTCTTTCTCAGTGAATGCTTTTCCTATAATCATTTCTTTCTTTATTAATTCTTTTACCATTTACAAATAGTTTTGAACAGATCTTACATGCCAGACCCTATACTGGAATTAGGGAAACAATAGTAAATAAGGCAGACAGGGTCTTTGCCCTCACGAACCTTGTGGTTTTAGTAGAAGAAGCAGACCTTACACTACTAATCATATAAATCATATAAATGACATTTACTTGGCATTATAACAAATGCTATGAAAGGAAAATCTAGTCAACTGTGGCACAATGTAACAGGGAGGCCTAATCTAGGGACAGTGGTGGGTGGTGTCAGGAAAGACTTCCAAAATAAATGTATTTAAACTGAAACCTGAAGGCTGAGTCAACTACTTAGCTGGGTAAAGAGGGAGAAAGCAGCAAGAAAAGCATTGCAGAGCGAAGGAACAACATATGCAAAGGTCTTAGTAAAATTATTAAGAGCTAGTGTTCACTGTTTGCTTTTTAGAAGCTAAACATTGCTCTGATTTAATTTAATGTATAGTCTCATTTAATTCTGACAAAAGGGCTATTGCATGAATAATAATACTCTTCCCGTTAGAAAAAAGAAAGCTTATCATTGGAATGAAATGTAGTGTGGTTGGAGCATGCGGAAGAAACAGGAGGTAGAAGAAATTGATGAAGGAAGCAGAAGCAAATCATGCAGGGCCTGTGCCACGTATTAGAGTGAAAGGGTGTACTTTAAGCAAGAGAGTTTGATGCAAGAGAGTTTGATAATATTTTTAGTAGTAGTCTTCTACCCTCTCTCTTTAGGTAGAGAATATTACAGGAAATAAAAATGACTTACTGTAAATTAATGAATTAATTCTATCTAGCTAGCTAGTTATTATTTATTTACTTACTTATTTGCTTATCTGTCTATTTATTTTAGAAGATGCTCTACTAACCCAACATTATGATAGATAGTTTCGAGTATACAAGATAAGAAAAAGACCTTGCCTTTGCGCTCAAGGATATAACTCTCACTTGCTCACTAGCAGGAATTCAATATTACCCTATTTTAGGAATTAATAGTTAAAACTTCCTGTATTAGTTTTCTTTTACTGAGTAACAAATTACCACCAGTGTAGTGGCTTAAAACAACACACATATACTAGCTCACCATTTCCATGAATCTGGAGTCTGGGCACAGCAAGGCTTAGCTGGATCCTCTGCTCAGGTTCTCGTAGGCTGCAATCAAGGTGTTAACCAGGGCTGTTGTCTCATCAGAGGCTTGGGGTTCTCAGCTCACTTGTTTCTGGCAGAAGTCAGTTCCTATAGTTGTAGCTTATACAACATATATACATATACACACACACACATATATATATGCATGCACGTATATAGTCCCTTAGCTTCTAGAAGCCTTCCTTCCCTGCCACAAAGAAGGCTTCTGGAAGCTAAGGGACTATATACATCTTTATAGCCATTTGAACATTCTTTAGGAAAGAGTAGATACCACCTTCTTCCTGTTATTTAATATCCCTAGCAACCATATGTCCTAATTTGCCTTGGACCATACTCACACCTGTTGTCCCAGTGTAATCTTTATGGTGTTCTTTTAAACTCTCAAGAATATTTCAGTTTTTTATTGTCTATGTATTTATAGCCCTGATGTAGGAAGAAAATAACTCTTTCAAACCTGATGCCATTCAATATTTGTGGTTCCCTTCTTCTGATTCCAGGGTTCACTAAGCAAACTTCTGACAATTTTCATGTCTACAGGAAGAAAACACTGGTTGGACTAACATCACAGCTAGGTTCACTCAGTGCTTGTCTTTCTCATTATAAATTAATGAACAGCCTTTTTGATTTATAAACTTCAATCCCTTACTAGTAAGACATTTCCTGATACTAATCAATTTCAGAAGCCTGAGCAGACAGAGTTGCAAAACCATCACATTATGGTTGAGGACCAAGATGAACTCATTAAGTCAAAGGATTCCCTGCAAAGCCATGCATCCAGACCACTGGCCTTTGGCAGATTCACCTTGACCACTCTTTGTGGCTCTTTATTATAAACACTTCCAGTAGCTTAGACAGTAAAGTGGAAGAGATAAGTGGAGATCCGAGTTGTTAGAGACGTCGAGGCAGGCTTCCTAGAGGAGAGGTGTAATATGAACTAAGTCTCCAAGATGGAGTGGGTTAGATGAACAGGCAGAAAAAGTCCATAAGGTCACATACATTCTTCAGTAATTTGCCATTCTTTGTTAGCTGAGAGTTTCCAGTTAGCTAGAGCATGGGCTGATTACTCCATGAATAATTGTTTGCTTTCCAACTGTACCACCATGTTCAAGAGATAGACAACCTCCCCTACTTAGCCACAGATCAACTTCAGACCTTGGTAGTAAGAAAGTAATATTCTAGAATTCTGAGATAGTTAGTGGATCTATTTAATCATTAAATATTTATTGAGCACCACTGTGAAGCAGGTGCTGGGCTAAGCTGCTGGAAACACAGTGGTGCAGAAGACAATTGCATGCCCAGGCCTTACAGCCTGCAGAGGAAGACTGTCTTAGTTCATTTGGGTGGCTATACAAAAATACCATAGACTGGGTGGTTTACAAACAACATACACTCACAGCAGTTATATGACTGGGGGTTGATAGGATGCTATGGAGGTGTATAAGCACAGGGCTTCAGAGAAGGCTAGACAGAGGGACTGACACCATCATGGAAATCTGAACAAGATTAAGCAAAGAAGAAGGAAGGCTGGAGTGTTCTTCAAGCAAACAAACAAAAATTACAAAAGCCCAAAAGTCAGGAACAAAATAACACAGATTTTAGAACATTATTCAATATGCTCGGATTGGTGAGACCCAAGATTAGGGAAGTAAGATGAGAGTCAAGGGCATTTTAGGCCCATTCTGATGTTTTGTCCTGACCCCAAGAATAGTGGGGAGCAGCTGAAGGGCTCCTGCAGCATGGATTCGTGATACCAGACACCCAAACCTTGCAATGCCTTGGACTTTGTTTGGGTTAAGGGGAGGGTAGTGGTCAGGACAATTTCATACCTACATACATTATTATCAATTCTATGAAAATTTTCTTCTGACATTTGCAAATATATTTATGTTTTTCAGAAATAAATTCACATAGCACTTTTTGCTTTATGACAAAAGAGATGCAGTAGTATTTGGGGAAAAAAAACTTGAATGAAAAAGATTTCTTGGACATAGTCCCATTTTCTATCCCTTGTTTGAGAATCGATAGCCCGTGCTCCTATCTTCTAGGAGTGTTTTGCACTGCTCACTAGCTGTCAAATTAATAAATTTCTTGGTATTATATTTTATATTCTTTACCTGGAATTTACATTCCCTCTTTGTTTGCGATTTCAGTTTGAAATCAGTGTTACAAACTTTCCATTAGATAATGAATGAAGGAAGAATACGGTCCCTCTTGCCCATAACCATCCTATATTTGCTCCTCTTATCAGTTTGTCTTGGGTGTTTTTTATTCTTTCACCCATGCAGTCAAACATACAAAAACTATGTGTCATCTGTTATGTGCTCTATTTCTAAAGTCATCACTGTTTTGTGTTAAAGATCTTTGTATTAACAGCCCCTTCCCTGATTTCTACTGGTAGTGTTTCATTATAAAATTCATCCAGAAACAAAAAATACCTTCTCGATTTAAATTCTTGCAGAGTATGGTCAGCATTCAGGGGAAATGACTTTATTATAATTGACAGAGAAATGGGCCCAGGAAACGCAAAAGCATGCAAAATCTTTAAAGTTATTTTTGCAGATTCAGTCTGGGAATAGGTGAAACCATCCTGACGATATTTGAATACTTACTAAGGAAAAGAGTTGCATCCCCTCAAAGCATTGAAAGCATGAACACATTGAGGAGAACAGAGTGTCTTGTGTTTCTGTTTGTAGGTGTTTTATGTAGGACTGGCAGCTTACTCTACCACAGTGTAACTTTCTAACCCTTTCTTGCTGTCATTATAACTAGCATAAATGATATTTTTATGGGAACTGAACCACGCAAATTTTCATGAAGATAAAAGGAGAGTTTTGTAAAGAAATAAATCTACAAGTGATAAATTCTTCAGTAGTCCTTCCCTAGAAACATTAGAGATGTGATATACCAGTTGTACTTTAATAATTTAAAAAGTGTCTACCTTCTCTTCACTAACTAATGCTTAACCTAGCAATTCAGGGTCCCACTGCCAGAATAAATTCTTACAAAGTGATATTTTTCTCCTGTGAAGAGACACACAGCCAGCCCCAAAAGCTCTAAGTGCAAATCAAAGGTGCCTTTATCAGAGAAAGGGGAGGTCTCTAAAGTTACCTTAAATTGGAAAACAAAAAACAAAAAACCCTCAAGCAAAAGATATTAAGAGGAAATGACTCAATATAAGTTCTGCCATTTTGGGCTTCAGTGCCTCACTGATACACAGAATAGATCAATAACCAAAAAACACCAGGCAAGGATGAGTTGCCTTTGGTCCCAGTATGAGGAAGTATGGTGAGAAAAGAAATATGAGCTGTTCTTAAATCGTAAGACCTTAACAACTGTGAAAGATATTTTAGTGTATAAGCTTATTCATATTATTTGTTCCAAGACTTATTGCATTCTATAATTTTCCTATGAACTTATGATATATTCATATATAGATAATTATTCTATATGTTACCCCAGACATATATATTTTCTCAGTTCATCTCAAGAACAGATACATTTATCTCAAGAATATAATACATTTATTCTTTTCTACAATCATTTTTTGATCTTATATAAGC
Organism: Phocoena sinus; assembly: GCF_008692025.1. Classification (NCBI taxonomy): domain Eukaryota; kingdom Metazoa; phylum Chordata; class Mammalia; order Artiodactyla; family Phocoenidae; genus Phocoena; species Phocoena sinus. Next base: position 15,784,919 of record NC_045773.1, on the reverse strand, counting down.
ATCCATCAATAAGGGAAAAAAATGATATTATTTGATGATGTGATTATGTCTTTGCCTTAACCTTACAGTGACTCAGAGTCCCCATCTGTAAACTAAAAGTAATAATAATAATGATACCTTTATCAGGAATTAAATGAGTTAATATTCATAAAGCATTTAGAAGATAGCATGATGCAATATATGCAAATCAATCAGTGTGATACACCATATTAACAAATTGAAGGAGAAAAACCATATGGTCATCTCAATAGATGCACAAAAAGCTTTTTACAAAATTCAACACCCTTTTATGATAAAAACTCTCCAGAAAGTGGGCATAGAGGGAACCTACCTCAACATAATAAAGGCCATATATGACAAACCCTCAGTAAACATCATTCTCAGTGGTGAAAAACTGAAAGCATTTCCTCTAAGATCAGGAACAAGACAAGGATGTTGACTCTTGCCACTTTTATTCAACATAGTTTTAGAAGTCCTAGCCATGGCAATCAGAGAAGAAAAAGAATTAAAAGGAATACAAATTGGAAAAGAAGTAAAACTGTTATTGTTTGCAGATGACATGATACTATACACAGATAATCCTAAAGATGCCACCACAAAACTACTAAAGCTAATCAATGAATTTGGTAAAGTTTCAGGGTACAAAATTAATGCACATATATCTCTTGCATCCTATACACTAACAATAAAAGATCAGAAAGAGAAATTAAAGAAACATTCCCATTCACCATTGCAACAAAAAAATAAAATACCTAGGAATAAACCTACCTAAGGAGGTTCAAGACCTGTACTCAGAAAACTATAAGACACTGATGAAAGAAATCAAAGATGACACAAATAGATGGAGATATATACCATGTTTTTGGATTGGAAGAATCAACATTGTGAAAATGACTATTGTACCCAAAGCAATCTACAGATTCAATGCAACCCCTATCAAATTACCATTTTTTACAGAACTATAACAAAAAATCTTTAAAGTTTTATGGAGACACAAAAGACCCTGAATAGACAAAGCAATCTTGAGGGAAAAAAATGGAGCTGGCAGAATCAGACTCCCTGACTTCAGACTATACTACAAGGCTACAGTAATCAAGACAGTATGGTACTTGCACAAAAACAGAAATATAGATCAATGGAACATGATAGAAAGCCCAGAGATAAACCCAGGAACCTATGGTCAACTAATCTATGACAAAGGAGGCAAGGATATACAGTGGAGAAAAGCTAGCCTCTTCAATAAGTCGTGCTGGGAAAATGGAACAGCTACATGTAAAAGAATGAAATTAGAACACTCCCTAACACCATACACAAAAATAAACTCAAAATGGGTTAAAGACCTAAATGTAAGGCCAGACACTATCAAACTCTTAGAGGAAAACACAGGAAGAACACTCTTTAATATAAATTACAGCAAGATCTTTTTTGACCCACCTCCTAGAGAAATGGAAATAAAAACAAAAATAAACAAATGGGGTCTAATGAAACTTCAAAGCTTTTGCACAGCAAAGGAAACCATAAACAAGATGAAAAGACAACCCTCAGAATGGGAGAAAATATCTGCAAACCAACCAACGGACAAAGGATTAATCTCCAAAATATATAAATAGCTCATGCAGCTCAATATTAAAAACACAAACGACACAATCCAAAAATGGGCAGAAGACCTAAATAGACATTTCTCCAAAGAAGACGTACAGATGGCCAAGAAGCACATGAAAAGCTGCTCAACATCACTAATTATTAGAAAAATGCAAATCAGAACTACAGTGAGGTATCACCTAACACCAATTAGAATGGGCATCAACAGAAAATCTACAATCGACAAATGCCAGAGAGGGTGTGGAGAAAAGGGAACCGTCTTGCACTGTTGTTAGAAATGTAAATTGATACAGCTGCTATGGAGAACAGTATAGAGGTCCCTTAAAAAAACTAAAAATAGAATTACCATATGACCCAGCAATCCCACTACTGGGCATATACCCAGAGAAAACCATAATTCAGAAAGACACATGCACCCCAATGTTCACTGCAGCACTATTTACAATAGCCAGGTCATGGAAGCAATCTAAATGCCCCTCAACAGACGAATGGATAAAGAAGTTGTGGTATATATATACAATGGAATATTAGTCAGCCATAAAAAGGAACAAAACTGGTCATTTGTAGAGATGTGGGTGGACCTAGAGACTGTCATACAGAGTGAAGTAAGTCAGAGATAAACAAATATCGTGTATTAATGCATATATGTGGAATCTAGAAAAATGGTACTGATGAACCGGTTTGCAAGGCAGAAGTAGAGACACAGCTGTAGAGAACAAACGTATGGACACCAAGGGGGAAAGCGGTGGGGGGGGGTAGGGTCAGGGGTTGATTTGGGAGATTGGGATTAACATGTATACACTAATATGTATAAAATGCGTACCTAATAAGAGCCTGCTGTATAAATAAATAAATAAATAAATAGTTTTTAAAAAGATAGCATGGGACATAGTAAGTACTCATAATTATTAGCTATTATTATCCATGGATATTCCCATGGATAGCATCTAATTGTCATATAACTGTTATGCATTTTAGAATTAATAAAACTTGCTTACTCTGATAATGAAATTCAGCATAAAGTGAAGTCTGACTTTGTTTTTTCCTGTTGTTACTTCTCACAGTTGCCTTGTAAATTAAGCAGGGCATGAAGTGTAAAGGATAAAGGACTGATAATTACAAAGCCTGGGTTCTCATTTTACATTCCACTCGTCAGTTTTGTTAATTTATGTTATTTGCCTAGGCTTCAGTTTCCTTGTAGCCAAAATAAGGCCTAGAAGTTCATAGTTCTGTAGAGGCATTTATTGCTGATAATGTAACATATGCTAAAAGAATCAAGTATTTATCTTCTCCCTAAAAGTCTATTTTTACCTAATATAAAAATTTTACCTTGCTATGAGAACAAAAACTCACAATTAGGGACAACTCACAACAGACACTTAGCAGCTCACCAGAGATTAATTTCTGTTATATATTATGATACATTTTTTACATGACAGAATGTTACATTGTTCCTGGATGTCCCAGCATGTGGCAAATGATTATAACTTCATTGCTGATGTTTGAAAGATTTTGACTGATAAGGTAAGCCTTATGCTTTCATATTTCTTTTGTTTCTGCTTCATTCTTCTTTTTTTTTTTTTTTTTTTTTTTTAAATTTTTTAAATAGATCTTTATTGGAGTACAATTGCTTCACAGTACTGTGTTAGTTTCTGTTGCACAACAAAGAGAATCAGCCGTATGCATACACATGTGCCCATGTCCCCTCCCTTTTGAGCCTCCCTCCCATCCTATCCCAACCCCTCTAGGTTATCTCAAAGCACAGAGCTGATCTCCCTGTGCTATGCTGCTGCTTCCCACCAGCCAACTATTTTACATTCAGTAGTGTACATATGTCAGTGCTACTCTCACTTCGCCCCAGCTTCGCCCTCCCACCCCATGTCAAGTCCATTCTCTATGTCTACCTCTTTATTCCTGCCTACCTGGTTTGAATCCTGATTAGAATGATCCAACTCTAAAACAATGCTTTGAAGACATTCAGAAAAGTTTGAATGTGAATTTTTTTTTTTTTTTTTTTTGGATGGGGTTGTTTGTTTTTTTGTTATTGAGCTGCATGAGCTGCTTGTAAATTTTGGAGATTAATCCTTTGTCAGTTGCTTCATTTGCAAATGTTTTCTCCCATTCTGAGGGTTGTCTTTTTTTTTTTTTTTTTAAACATCTTTATTGGGGTATAATTGCTTTACAATGGTCTGTTAGTTTCTGCTTTATAACAAAGTGAATCAGCTATACATATACATATGTTCCCATATGTCTTCCCTCTTGCGTCTCCCTCCCTCCCGCTCTCCCCATCCCACCCTTCCAGGCTGTCACAAAGCACCGAGCTAATATCCCTGTGCCTTGCGGCTGCTTCCCCCCAGCTATCTACCTTACTACGTTTGTTAGTGTGTATATGTCCATGACTCTCTCTCGCCCTATCAAAACTCACCCCTCCCCCTCTCCATACCCTCAAGTCCGTTCTCCAGTAGGTCTGCGTCTTTATTCCTATCTTACCCCTAGGTTCTTCATGACATTTTTTTCCCTTAAATTCCATATATATGTGTTAGCATATGGTATTTGTCTTTTTCTTTCTGACTTACTTCACTCTGTATGACAGACTCTAGGTCTATCCATCTCATTACAAATAGCTCAATTTCATTTCTTTTTAAGGCTGAGTAATATTCCATTGTGTATATGTGCCACATCTTCTTTATCCATTCATCCGATGATGGGCGCTTAGGTTGTTTCCATGTCCTGGCTATTGTAAATAGAGCTGCAATGAACATTTTGGTACATGACTCTTTTTGAATTTTGGTTTTCTCAGGGTATATGCCAAGTAGTGGGATTGCTGGGTCATATGGTAATTCTATCTGTAGTTTTTTAAGGAACCTCCATACTGTTCTCCACAGTGGCTGAACCAATTCACATTCCCACCAGCAGTGCAAGAGTGTCCCCTTTTCTCCACACCCTCTCCAGCATTTATTGTTTCTAGATTTTTTGATGATGGCCATTCTGACTGGTGTGAGATGATATCTCATTGTAGTTTTGATTTGCATTTCTCTAATGATTAATGATGTTGAGCATTCTTTCATGTGTTTGTTGGCATTCTGTATATCTTCTTTGGAGAAATGTCTATTTAGGTCTTCTGCCCATTTTTGGATGGGGTTGTTTGTTTTTTTGTTATTGAGCTGCATGAGCTGCTTGTAAATTTTGGAGATTAATCCTTTGTCAGTTGCTTCATTTGCAAATGTTTTCTCCCATTCTGCGGGTTGTCTTTTGGTCTTGGTTATGGTTTCCTTTGCTGTGCAAAAGCTTTGAAGTTTCATTAGGTCCCATTTGTTTATTTTTGTTTTTATTTCCATTACTCTAGGAGGTGGGTCAGAAAGGATCTTGCTGTGATTTATGTCATAGAGTGTTCTTCCTATGTTTTCTTCTAAGAGTTTGATAGTTTCTGGCCTTACATTTAGGTCTTTAATCCATTTTGAGCTTATTTTTGTGTATGGTGTTAGGGAGTGATCTAATCTCATACTTTTACATGTACCTGTCCAGTTTTCCCAGCACCATTTATTGAAGAGGCTGTCCTTTCTCCACTGTACATTCCTGCCTCCTTTATCAAAGATAAGGTGTCCATATGTGCGTGGGTTTATCTCTGGGCTTTCTATCCTGTTCCACTGATCTGTCTTTCTGTTTTTGTGCCAGTACCATACTGTCTTGATTACTGTTGCTTTGTAATATAGTCTGAAGTCAGGGAGCCTTATTCCTCCAGCTCCTTTTTTCGTTCTCAAGATTGCTTTGGCTATTCGGGGTCTTTTGTGTTTCCATACAAATTGCGAAATTTTTTGTTCTAGTTCTGTGAAAAATGCCAGTGGTAGTTTGATAGGGATTGCATTGAATCTGTAGATTGCTTTGGGTAGTAGAGTCATTTTCACAATGTTGATTCTTCCCATCCAAGAACATGGTATATCTCTCCATCTATTTGTATCATCGTTAATTTCTTTCATCAGTGTCTTATAATTTTCTGCATACAGGTCTTTCGTATCCTTAGGTAGGTTTATTCCTAGATATTTTATTCTTTTTGTTGCAATGGTAAATGGGAGTGTTTTCTTGATTTCACTTTCAGATTTTTCATCATTAGTATATAGGAATGCCAGAGATTTCTGTGCATTAATTTTGTATCCTGCTACTTTACCAAATTCATTGATTAGCTCTAGTAGTTTTCTGGTAGCATCTTTAGGATTCTCTATGTATAGTATCATGTCATCTGCAAACAGTGACAGCTTTACTTCTTCTTTTCCGATTTGGATTCCTTTTATTTCCTTTTCTTCTCTGATTGCTGTGGCTAAAACTTCCAAAACTATGTTGAATAAGAGTGGTGAGAGTGGGCAACCTTGTCTTGTTCCTGATCTTAGTGGAAATGCTTTCAGTTTTTCACCATTGAGGATGATGTTTGCTGTGGGCTTGTCATATATGGCTTTTATTATGTTTAGGAAAGTTCCCTCTATGCCTACTTTCTGGAGGGTTTTTATCATAAATGGGTGTTGAATTTTGTCGAAAGCTTTCTCTGCATCTATTGAGATGATCATATGGTTTTTCTCCTTCAATTTGTTAATATGGTTTATCACATTGATAGATTTGCGTATATTGAAGAATCCTTGCATTCCTGGAATAAACCCCACTTGATCATGGTGTATGATCCTTTTAATGTGCTGTTGGATTCTGTTTGCTAGTATTTTGTTGAGGATTTTTGCATCTATGTTCATCAGTGATATTGGCCTGTAGTTTTCTTTCTTTGTGACATCCTTGTCTGGTTTTGGTATCAAGGTGATGGTGGCTTCATAGAAGGAATTTGGGAGTGTTCCTCCCTCTGCTATATTTTGGAAGAGTTTGAGAAGGATAGGTGTTAGCTCTTCTCTAAACGTTTGATAGAATTCACCTGTGAAGCCATCTGGTCCTGGGCTTTTGTTTGTTGGAAGGTTTTTAATCACAGTTTCAATTTCAGTGCTTGTGATTGGTCTGTTCATATTTTCTATTTCTTCCTGATTCAGTCTTGGCAGGTTGTGCATTTCTAAGAATTTGTCCATTTCTTCCAGATTGTCCATTTTATTGGCATAGAGTTGCTTGTAATAATCTCTCATGATTTTTTTTATTTCTGCAGTGTCAGTTGTTACTTCTCCTTTTTCATTTCTAATTCTATTGATTTGAGTCTTCTCCCTTTTTTTCTTGATGAGTCTGGCTAGTGGTTTATCTATTTTGTTTATCTTCTCAAAGAACCAGCTTTTAGTTTTATTGATCTTTGCTATTGTTTCCTTCATTTCTTTTTCATTTATTTCTGATCTGATTTTTATGATTTCTTTCCTTCTGCTAGCTTTGGGGTTTTTTTGTTCTTCTTTCTCTAATTGCTTGAGGTGCAAGGTTAGGTTGTTTATTCGAGATGTTTCCTGCTTCTTAAGGTGGGCTTGTATTGCTATAAACTTCCCCCTTAGAACTGCTTTTGCTGCATCCCATAGGTTTTGGGTCGTTGTGTCTCCATTGTCATTTGTTTCTAGGTATTTTTTAATTTCCTCTTTGATTTCTTCAGTGATCACTTCATTATTAAGTAGTGTATTGTTTAGCCTCCATGTGTTTGTATTTTTTAAAGATCTTTTCCTGTAATTGATATCTAGTCTCATGGCGTTGTGGTCGGAAAAGATACTTGATACAATTTCAGTTTTCTTAAATTTACCAAGGCTTGATTTGTGACCCAAGATATGATCTATCCTGGAGAATGTTCCATGAGCACTTGAGAAAAATGTGTATTCTGTTGTTTTTGGATGGAGTGTCCTATAAATATCAATTAAGTCCATCTTGTTTAATGTATCATTTAAAGCTTGTGTTTCCCTATTTATTTTCATTTTGGATGATCTGTCCATGGGTGAAAGTGGGGTGTTAAAGTCCCCTACTATGAATGTGTTACTGTTGATCTCCCCTTTTATGGTTGTTAGTATTTGCCTTATGTATTGAGGTGCTCCTATGTTGGGTGCATAAATATTTACAATTGTTATATCTTCTTCTTGGATCGATCCCTTGATCATTATGTAGTGTCCTTCTTTGTCCCTTTTAATAGTCCTCATTTTAAAGTCTATTTTGTCTGATATGAGAATTGCTACTCCAGCTTTCTTTTGGTTTCCATTTGCATGGAATATCTTTTTCCATCCCCTTACTTTCAGTCTGTATGTGTCTCTAGTTCTGAAGTGGGTCTCTTGTAGACAGCATATATAAGGGTCTTGTTTTTGTATCCATTCAGCCAATCTGTGTCTTTTGGTGGGAGCATTTAGTCCATTTACATTTAAGGTAATTATCGATATGTATGTTCCTATTTCCATTTTATATATTGTTTTGGGTTCGCTACTATAGGTCATTTCCTTCTCTTGTGTTTCGTGTCTAGAGAAGTTCCTTTAGCATTTGTTGTAAAGCTGGTTTGGTGGTGCTGAACTCTCTCAGCTTTTGCTTGTCTGTAAAGGTTTTAATTTCTCCATCAAATGTGAATGAGATCCTTGCTGGGTAGAGTAGTCTTGGTTGCAGGCTATTCTCCTTCATCACTTTCAGTATGTCCTGCCACTCCCTTCTGGCTTGTAGGGTTTCTGCTGAGAGATCAGCTGTTAACCTTATGGGGATTCCCTTGTGTGTTATTTGTTGTTTTTCCCTTGCTGCTTTTAATATGCTTTCTTTGTATTTAATTTTTGACAGTTTGATTAATATGTGTCTTGGCGTGTTTCTCCTTGTATTTATCCTGTATGGGACCCTCTGTGCTTCCTGGACTTGATTAACTATTTCCTTTCCCATATTAGGGAAGTTTTCAACTATAATCTCTTCAAATATTTTCTCAGTCCCTTTCTTTCTTTCTTCTTCTTCTGGAACCCCTATAATTCGAATGTTGGTGCGTTTCATGTTGTCCCAGAGGTCTCTGAGACTGTCCTCAGTTCTTTTCATTCTTTTTTCTTTATTCTGCTCTGCAGTAGTTATTTCCACTACTTTATCTTCCAGGTCACTTATCCGTTCTTCTGCCTCAGTTATTCTGCTATTGATCCTATCTAGAGTGATTTTAATTTCATTTATTGCATTGTTCATCGTTGCTTGTTTCATCTTTAGTTCTTGTAGGTCCTTGTTAACTGTTTCTTGCATTTTGTCCATTCTACTTCCAAGATTTCGGATCATCCTTACTATCATTATTCTGAATTCTTTTTCAGGTAGATTGCCTATTTCCTCTTCATTTGTTAGGTCTGGTGGGTTTTTATCTTGCTCCTTCATCTGCTGTGTGTTTTTCTGTCTTCTCATTTTGCTTATCTTACTGTGTTTGGGGTCTCCTTTTTGCAGGCTGCAGGTTCGTAGTTCCCGTTGTTTTTGATGTCTGTCTCCAGTGGCTAAGGTTGTTTCAGTGGGTTGTGTAGGCTTCCTGGTGGAGGGGACTAGTGCCTGTGTTGTGCTGGATGAGGCTGGATCTTGTCTCTCTAGTGGGCAGGTTCACGTCTGGTGGTGTGTTTTGGGGTGTCTGTGGCCTTATTATGATTTTAGGCAGCCTCTCTGCTAATGGGTGGGGTTGTGTTCCTGTTTTGCTAGTTGTTTGGCATAGGTTGTCCAGCACTGTGGCTTGCTGGTCGTTGAGTGAAGCTGGGTGCTGGTGTTAAGATGGAGGTCTCTGGGATATTTCCACCGTTTAATATTATGTGGAGCTGGGAGGTCTCTTGTTGACCAGTGTCCTGAAGTTGGCTCTCCTACCTCAGAGGCAGAGCCCTGACTCCTGGCTGGAGCACCAAGAGCCTTTCATCCACACAGCTCTCTGAAGCAAGGTCCTGACACAGCACCCCACCCAGAGAAGCAGACGGAGGGCATCCATTCTTCTTATAAATAATTCATTGAACAAAATTACTGTCCCAGAAAAATACAGTCTGTTTCTTCAGCCCTTTCACACTTTATTGATCAGTGCATATAATTTTTAATACATATCCATGGAATTTAGAAATCTCATTTTTCACTTTGCTCCACAGGACTTTAAAGGCATACATTTTTACAAAGTATTTATATTTATAAACTCTATATTGCAAAAGCATTGTGCCAAATTCCTTCTATTTATGTCCTAAATCTCTTTGATACAAGGACAACTTTCACTCATTTGCTATAATAATAAAAAATTGCCGTCATTTATTAGGCACTTATGAACTCACTCATTACCTCATTTTTTTTTTCTCTTTACAACAATACTGTGAGGTAAGTATTAACATGAGCATTTTACAAGTTGAGAAACTGAGCTCACAGAAATTAAATAATTTGCCCAAGGTACCTAAAGAGTTAGTGCTGGAATCAGGATTTAAATTCTGAGTGTTCAGATACCTGAGCTCATGTTATTTAGCATTAGACACAGTTCCCTTTTGGAATGAGGCCAGCCTGAAGGAATGGAATAGATTCCAGCCCAGACTGCTGGAATCTGCATTTCCACTATGCTGTTACCCAAGTAATTGTTGTTTATTAGGTTTTAAACTATCCTTCCAACGTGATCCACTTGAAAGTTTCTAGCAGGTATTAGAAAATCCATTTTGTATTTCCTGACAAAAACAGTCTATCTAGACTTCAGTCTATCTAGACTCTCCATCTTATTTTTTAATTAATTAATGCTGCGTTGGGTCTTCGTCACTGCACGTGGGCTTTCTCTCTAGTTGCGGCAAGCAGGGGCTACTCTTCATTGCGGTGTGCTGGCTTCTCATTGCGGTGGCTTCTCGTTGCGGAGCACAGGCTCTAGGCACGTGGGCTTCAGTAGTTCTGGCACTCAGGCTCAGTAGTTGTGGCGCACGGGCTGAGTTGCTCCGGGGGCATGTGGGATCTTCCTGGACCATGGCTCGAACCCATGTCCCCTGCATTGACAGGTGGATTCTTAACCGCTGCGCCACCAGGGAAATCCCTCCATCTTATTCTGACTGAAGGTAACGTTTCAGGCAAAGGCTGAAGGGAGTTGTGGTGACCAGCGCAGAGCCAACCAGGCCAGCCAACCAACGCTGCCAATCAGTGGGCAGATCGATGCTCCAGGGGAAGAATCACATTCTTGAAACAGGAAATGCCAGAATATCGAAAAACAGTGGGAAAATGTCATTACAGTAGGAATGATGGAATTGAACAGTTTAAGAGGGGAAAAGGACAAAGAAATAAGAAAGACTAAACAAAGAAATTTGGAGCCATGAATAACCACAACAAAATCAAAATCTTCTCTCTTCATTACATCGTATTACCTCTTTAATGTTTCCACAGATGTGCATTAAAGAAACATATGTTTGTTATTTGTTTACAAGATCCTCATAAAAATATTTTGTGAGCGTGGAAAGAAGACAGACTCTAGAACAATGGATAGTTTTATGGAAAAGTTACTTGTGAATTTCCTTGCCTGTTTTTAAACTCTATTGACTTGAATTTTAAGTCTAGATTCCGTTTTCTGAGTCAACATTTCCATACAGGCAATGAAACTTACCTTTTAATATAATGTTGATTTAAAATATTTCCATTTGGGCTTCCCTGGTGGTGCAGTGGTTAAGAATCCGCCTGCCAATGCAGGGGACACAGGTTCGAGCCCTGGTCCGGGAAGATCCCGCATGCCACAGAGCAACTAAGCCCGTGCACCACGACTACTGGGCCTGCGCTCTAGAGCCCATGAGTCACAACTACTGAGACTGCATGCCACAACTACTGAAGCCCACGCACCTAGAGCCTGTGCTCCACAACAAGAGAAGCCACCGCAATAAGAAGTCCGCGCACTGCAATGAAGAGTAGACCCCGCTCTCTGCAACTAGAGAAAAGCCCGTGCGCAGCAACAAAGACCCAACGCAGCGATAAATAAATAAATAGATGTAAAAACAAAAATTCAATTTAAATGAAGTTCTAGAAGATATTACAGACGCCCCCAGCTTTTATTTTATTTGTTTACTGATTTATTTAAAATTGAAGTATAGTTGATTTACAATGTTGTGTTAGTTTCTGGTGTACAGCAAAGTGATTCAGATATATATATATATATATATATTATATATATATATAATATATCCATTTTTTTCAGATTCTTTTCCATTATAGTTTATTACAAGATATTGACTATAGTTTCCTGTGCTATACAGTAGGACCTTGTTGTTTCTCTGTTTTATGTATAGTAGTTTGTCTTTGCTAATCCCAAATTCCTAATTTATCTCTCCTCATCCCTTTCCCCTTTGGTAACCATAAATTTGTTTTCCATGTCTGTGAGTCTGTTTCTGTTTTGTAAATAAGTTCATTTGTATCATTTTTTACATTCCACATATAAGTGATATTTGTCTTTCTCTGACTTACTTCACTTAGTATGATAATCTCTAGGTCCATCTATGTTGCTGCAAATGTAAAAAAAATACCCCCAGAGAGTTTTCCAAGTACATGTTCCAATTTTTCTAAGTCATCAAGAGACAATAAGCAGTGAATATTTATTTAAAAGATTGATATTTTGTTAGAAACAAGAAAGAATTTTTTTTAATTTAATAAATGTGTAAACATATTTTTTAGGAAAATGGAAATGGAATTTTAATTGTTACATAGCTGTATATTACCAGTGCTATGCATCAGGCCAGCTAATTTATAAGTAAAACTTCCTATACTAGGGAACTCAAATACTTGTTAAATCAATGAATTGATTAAATAAAATATAGATGTTTTCTGTCTAGATATTCTCTATAGCTTACGTCTCTAATAAAATGAGATAGAATTATGCACTACCGTTAGTATTTCTTTTTGAAATGAACAATAGCAACTAAGATTACATCATGATTTTCTCAAATTTAGCTGTTTTTTCCTTTGCTTTCTTTTTAATATTTGATTAGTTCTTCAGATGTGCTTCTTTGTAAGTTTTTAAAACATTAGATATGATACCGAGGCTAATGTTTTAGAATGTGAAATAAATGATGATTTTATTTATGTATTAGCATCAGTAGATTTCTGTGTTTTTAATAAAGATTTTCACAAGTACCAGGAAAAAAAATCTTGCATTAGCTGTTACATGTGGTATATGTTCCATATAATAAAATAGCTTATTATGTTCCAGTCACATTTTAAACCTTGGAAATAGGGTCAGCTATATTAAAAAAAATAGTCCCAACTTTTGCAGAAGCCTAACAATATGAAAGACAGCTTTGCATGATGTTAATCCTTTATAGAGTCAGGTTGTTGTTCTGTGTGCATCTCTTTCAGAATCTGTTACTGCTAGAGTGGAATTTGCCCATTCTTTCATGGAATTTTTGCTCTACGATATTTTCTAGCGCAAACGATCCAAACCCAGGTGAAGATTAATAGCATTGAGGTTCAAAGCTTGCTTTTCTTTCTCTCCTCCCCCTCTCTTATCCTAGTGATAGGGATAGAATTTTGAGAAGAGATTCCAAAGCCAAAGACTGGAAAAAGTCTCTCAAGGAGCTAAATGTCAAACAAAATCTGCCAACCCACATATCATCATTGGTCTGTTTATGGGAAGATTATAATTGATTCTAAGAGGTGTTAATCATGTTACTGACAACCATGGCTTCCCCCAGTTCACATAGTATTTTGTGATCATGATCACTGACCTTATAATGACAAGGTTCTAGGAGATGTGTGTGTGTGTGTGTGTGTGTGTCTGTGTGTGTGTGTGTATACATATATATGTTCAATAACATTATTTGGTATATCAGTACACAACTGTTGACAATTTCTTTCAGTCCCTTTTTCCCCAACTAATCCAATTATTTTAGTATTATTGTAGCCCAGGGACCCATAGATATTTGCTTTTTGTGTGATTTGATTGGTTGGAAGTGAGAAGAATCAGATTGTAACAGTCTTGTGGCCTTTTGTACTCAAAGTGTGGTCCATGGACCTGCAGAGCTTGTTGCAACTGCAGTAGCTTCTGCTGTGCCCCAGGTAAACTAAATTCCTTAGCTTAACAAGACCTTCAGGTGATACTTATGTACTTTAAAGTTTGAGAAGTATTAAATTAGATCAGTGAGTCTTAGAGCCAGCCATAAATTATAGTCATCTGGGGAAATTTTAATAACTATTATGTCTGGGTTTCATTTCTGACCATTTGAATCTAATTCTCTGAGGCAGCTTCTGGACATCAGATTTTTTAAAAAGCCTACTAGGTGATTCTGTTGTGCAGCCAGGGCAGAAAATCACTGCACCTAAACAAATGACTTTATTTGTTAAATATTTATTATGCATCGATTATGGGCCAGTTTTTGTGCTAAGAGGGATGCCATGTTGAACAACAAAGGCAGAACTCTTGGCCTCCTAGAACTTTTAGTCTAGTGACTTCCAGCCACAGTTATTAAACAACAACAAAAATATAAAAACCTTATGACCTCATATTATGAATGCTAAGGAAACCTGGGGAAACACTCTAGTTTGAGGAAGTCTTTACTATGTACATAGTGAAGAATGAGGATGTGGGAGGAAGATGACAGAAATTATGGAGGACATTAACTCAGAGGAAGGCACATCACAAATTGTTGAGTAGGAGTGCCCTACCCGAGGACCTCCTGCCCAGGGCATGCACCCCACGGGATATATCTTACACTTCAGGGATTGCTTCTAGGCACCTAGGCTGTGTTAGAGGGGACTTTTTATAATTTATCTTTCCAGAACTTGTGTTTTCTCTTAAATTCATCACCCCAGAGGCTAGCACTATTTTCTAATCTTATGAGCTTGCAGTAGCCCAGCTCTTATCCTTCCCTAGACATACCCCAACTCCCCAACCAGCTCTCCCTTTTGGGTCCACAGAACATTGTAGCTGTAGTGTGGTACCTGCACAAGATTGCACGAGATGATGGTGGGCACATCTTTGTACAGAACCATCAAGGCCTCATCAAAATTTTGGATTTACACTCAGCACAGAAGAGAACCATTGATCCTTCCATGTATATGCTATTTACCCTCTGATTTACATTCCAAAAACCTGAAGAAGCTATTGAGATTGAATTAGAGTAGGTAGAGTGGTAGATGAATGGATGTGGAGAAACTATGTGGAGTCAGTTACAGTAATTCAGGTGAGAAGTGATGATATTTAGACTTAGATCAGTCACAGTAGAAATAATGTGAATTCAAGATATAGTTTTAAACTAGGTGAGGTCTTATCCAAACAAACAAACTGTAGTGACAGCAAAATTCTCACTGAAATCCATCAACCTCTGATACTAGAGAATCTGAAGGCAAAAGTATGAATCCAAAATTCAAGAGGAGTAAAAATATGAAAATAGCTTAGGCCGTACTGGAGATTCTGAGCAGGAAAAGTATGTGATATATGTTAATTCCCATTTTTTCCTCAGGAAGTGTAGCCACACACGACAAGCTTTTTTATCATTTGAATCAGTACTCTGAAACTTTTCCTAGGAATCTATATTTGGAGAAGCGAGGAAGTAAACATAAGATGTTCCTCACTTCCTTGGCCAGTGTAGTGCTGTGAGTGATGGGGAGTGTACACGATGAGGCTGGACAGATGTTATAGAGCCTTAATGCCTTACTAAGGATCCTTGGGAGCCCAACTGTATAACTGAGGGAAAAATGGGCTCCATAATATGTGTGTTACCCTAAAAGCACATGACATACAGAGGAATCCATACCAGGGGTCTGCATTACTCCTAACTCTGGTTTCTCTTCATGTGCTGGCATTGTCTCCAATTAAATAGTACTTTCTAAGGAGACGTAAAGGAATGTAGTACATTTTTTCTCCCAGATATTCCCTTCTCTAGCCACTTGCTGTCTCTGTTCATCTACAGCCACTTAAGCCATAGAACCAAGATAAGATTTATCTACTCCTCCTTTTCTCCCTCTTTAGGGTCCTCATTCTCCTTTTAACTAATTTTCTGATTCAAAATAAAATTTGCTTTTACCAACTAAGGACTCTTTTTCAAATATTTAACAGAATATGTATATGGAATTCAATCATGGCTGAGAACTTTTCTGTCATCTATACATTTCTTTGTTCTAGAAAATCTGGTTGGAAATTTATTTCTTATTTAATAGTTTCTTGCTTCTCAACCCTTTGAAAAGTGAAATAGATTTTACTGTGAAAAGCATAGTTATTGTGAAAATAAGAACCTTTAAAGGAACTCTCTGTGGTTTTAACCGATAGTATGAGCTACCGTTAATGTTCTATACTAAAAATAGGTATTTACACATGGAATTAAAAACTCCTGTGGGATTATTCTGCTGGAATGGCAAACAGATGATTGTTCAAGTAAAACTGAAGCATGAAGTGTGGATGATATATTTTCAAGTGGATATAAAAAGACCAGTTGGCAGTTGCTTTGAAAGGATAGACATCAGAAGTGAAACATTATCTGTGTCAGAGCCTACTGTTAAATTTTAAACAGATCTTTCCAAGTGCTTTTCTGTTTTCTTCACCTCCAATTTGGTCTGTAGAGTCTTAAGCCTCATAGGTGAGAACCTAGACATCTGAAGACTAGAGAAATACTTGGAATTGAGTTTTATCTTCACTGTGAATGAAAAGGATGGGGGACTTTCTGGTCTGAAGTCATGAGACAATTTAACAAACATCTCTCCACAACACATAGTGTAAAATAGGGTTAGCATATGATTTAGATTATCTAAAGAGCTTTATTCCCTGGATGTGCTCAGAAGAGAAATTGTAATCATGCACTTGTTGCTATTGTTGTTTTCATTATTTTTTTAAACAATAATACAGTAGTCCTGGGTATAGTGCTTTTTGTTTCTATCAAAACTTACTCTCTGAAGGAAAAAAAGGGTGGGGGAGTTGGTACATAAAGAACACTCTGGTTAAAGAACATCTTCATTAATTTTGGTTAATGCAGTTTTAAGAAACACATGTAAAACATTCTGTCATGTATTTATAGCAGGGAAGACAGGATTTGGAGACATAAAGATATAAGTTCAGGTCTTAGATCTACCATTTTTTAATCCAGGTGATCTTGGCCGTGTCACTTAATTTCTCTTTACTCTAACCCTCATTGGTTCAGTAAGAATAATATGGTCATTAGGATGATTAAATTACATAATATGTGGCTATTTAAAAAGCTTAAGAGGTGGATAAATAAACTGTGGGACATCCAAACAATGGAATATTATTCAGCACTAAGAAGAAACAAGCTATTAATCCGTGAAAAAACAGAGAGTTTCAAAGCAGAAACAGAGACACAGATGTAGAGAATAAATGTATGGACATCAAGGGGGGAAATTGTGGGTGGAATGAACTGGGAGATTGGGAGTGACATATATACACTAATAAGTATAAAACAGATAACTAATGAGAATAGCACAGAGAACTCATTTCCACTCTAAAACAGTAGAAACTAACACAACATTGTAAAACAACTATACCCCCAATAAAAAAATAAAGAGAGAAAACAACAGGAAGGAGACTCAAATGTATATTACTAAATGAAAGGAGCTAATCTGAAAAGTCTACATACTTTATTATCACAACTATATGACATTCTGGAAAAGGCTAAACTATGGAGACAGTAGAAGGATCAGTGGTTGCCATGGGTAATGGGGGAAGAGAGATGAAAAGGTGGAACACAGGATTTTTAGGGCAGTGGAAACATTCTGTATGATATTATAACGTGGATATGTGCCATTTTACATTTGTCAAAACTCAAAGAAGGTACAATACAAAGATTGAACCCTAATGCAAACTATGGACTTGGGGTGATAATGATGTGTTAGTGTAGGTTCATCAGTTGTAAAAACTATACCACTGGGGCTTCCCTGGTGGCGCAGTGCTTGAGAGTCCGCCTGCCGACGCGGGGGACACGGGTTCGTGCCCCGGTCTGGGAGGATCCCACATGCCGCGGAGTGGCTGGGCCTGTGAGCCATGGCCGCTGAGCCTGCGTGTCCAGAGCCTGTGCTCCGTAACGGGAGAGGCCACAGCAGTGAGAGGTCCGCGTACTTCAAAAAAAAAAAAACTAAACCACTGTGCTGTGGGATATTGATAGTGAGGAAGGTTGTGCATGTGTGTGGACAGGGTGTATACGGGAACCCTTTGTGCTGTTCACTCAATTTTGCTGTGAACCTAAAACTTCTCTAAAAACACAGTTTATTAATTAAAAAGAGAAAGGTATCAACTATTATTGTTATCATAAACTTTTAAAGTTAGTGAACAAGTTCTCTATTGAAGAATATAGTGAATAATGGAAAGGTAATCTGTGTCATTCATATATTTATATTTTTATATATATATATTTATATATATATATATGATAAGGCAAGGAGGAAATGGAAAGTGAGCTATGAGAGAGGGAGAGAGAGAGAGATTAGGCAGAATTAATTTATCACATGCTTCACTTCCCTGAATTTAGAAAATGCCTCTTCTTCGGAAACCTTTATGCTGGTGGCAGCGTAGGGAACAGTTGAAAAACTTGTCTTCCTTTGTGGGGCAGAGCCCATTTGCCTTCTGAATCTAGGGCCCAAATTTATAGTCTGAAGTCTCTGACTCCATGTTTCTTAGGTTTTTTTGCTGCCACTGATTTTGTCTTCATTGTTTTGGGTGTGGTTTCCATATATTTCTGTCTGAATTCCATGGACTTCTCTGAACTGCCTAGTCCTCTTATTGTTGACTTACATCCTTGGAGTAAATCTTTCAAATGTTAACTGCCTTGAAAAGGTCAGGTACTGAAAACCTGTAGATAATTGGTCCTTTGGGCAGGTGTGTATTCTATCCAGAATAAAGGGAATGATGGAAGGAAAATCCTCTCATTGAGTTAAATGGGCAAAATGGGGGCAAGAGATGGAAGTGATTTCTTATTATTATTTACATAACTTTGAGGTAAACTAGAAATTACCTGAAAGTTGGCTAATCTAAATTACTTCCATGAATTTTAAAAATCATTGGCTTTCAAAGTTTCCTTAGGACTGGAAAATAGTTTCATGGTTTAAACATCAATTTTTCTTTTTTACCTTAAATTTCTAAATGTGTCCTGATTACCATTCTTACTGGAAAGAAGACTGCTCCAATCAGAACAAACATTTATGGAACAATTTCTGTATGCAAGGCTTTGTGCATTGTTCTGTCTCTCCTTCTAAGAAACATAGGAAATAGCTACTATGATAATCCTCATTTTTTTTTTTTTTGCGGTATGCGGGCCTCTCACTGTTGTGGCCTCTCCCGTTGAGGAGCACAGGCTCCGGATGTGCAGGCTCAGCGGCCGTGGCTCACGGGCCCAGCCCCTCCACGGCATGTGGGATCTTCCCGGCCCGGGGCACGAACCCGTGTCCCCTGCATCAGCAGGCAGACTCTCAACCACTGTGCCCCCAGGGAAGCCCGATAATCCACATTTTACAGATGTGGGAACTGAGTCATAGATGTTCCATAACTTACCTGAAGTCAGTCAATTATTATATCGTGATATTAGGATACAGAACCTAACTCTGCCTAACTTAATTTATGCTGCCATGCTTCCCCCACCAAAGACTTTGAAGAAATAGTTCTTAATTCTACAAGATAGGAATAAGAAGGACTTTATGACGAGTTGATTTTTCAAAATGGAGAGTAACTCTAGCTAGCAACATTTACTTCTGCGAACCACCAGGAAATTTAACAGCACCAATTCAGTATCTTGTTAATAGTTCCCATTTAATATCACTGCTTGACATGATAGTGACTTGCTTTTTATCATATTTCAGCTCCAGTTGAGAGTTCTGAAATGTTGAAATAGCATCACCATATGGATAATTACTAGATGTGCATTTTTGCAGCTGTTTTGAAGAGAAATAATTAGATGCAGTGTACCACTTGCTTGTTTTATTTGTCTTTGATATTGTTCCGTAGGTGTTGTAAAAGAATTAAAAGGAAATGCACTGTCAAAAAAACACAGAATAGGTCATAAGATTTTACAAAGAGAGATTCAGGGGAGTGCCATTGAACTATATCACTGAATTAGAGGAAACAATCATTGCACTGTAACATAGTGTTAAGAACATAGGCTTTTAAACCAGATTGCCTCTGCCTTTATCAATGTTCTTTGCAAGTTCATTTTTCACAGCCCCTTCCATCAAGAGGTGGAATCTATTTCTTCAGCCACTGAACCTGGTTGGCCTTGTGATTGGCTTTGGCCAATAGAATGTGACAGAAGCAAAGCTAGGGACACTAGTCTTGCATGTTTCCTGTCCTTCTTTCAGTATTCTGCCACCATAGCCATGAGAACAAGCCTGGGTTACCTTGCTAAAGGATGAGATACCATGTGGAACAGTGATGAGCAGTCCTAACTGAACCGTCTTAGACCAGCCAGCTCCCAACAGACATGGCAGCCGACCACAAGCACATGAATGATCTAAACCAAAATAACCAAGCCTGATGGAAAGAATCATTCACATGAGCCTAGTCCAAATGGCCAACCCACAGACTCATGAACCATGAGTCTTAAAATGATAAACCATCTGAAAATTTTATTTTAAGCCATTAATTCTATCTGGGGGGAGGGGAGTGGAGAGGGACGTGGTTGTTAGGTAGCAAAATTGATACATCTGGGTTCAAATCCCTGTTCTAACATACTACATTTGTGACCAGGTTAATTAACCATCTAGTGACAGATTTCTCATCTGTAAAATGGGGATAATGTGGTGGTGATTAATGTTTAGATATTTGTAGTCCTTTTCCTGTGAGCACCTGATACAACCACAGCTTCTCTCAGGCCCCTTGAAGTTAGGTGTGGCCAGGTGACTTGCTTTGCCCAGTGAAACGTGAGTGGAAGTCTTTAAAAGTGCTTGTGAAATTCAAAATCTTTCTTTCCCTTACAATCACGATGTTCCAGATAGAGAAGGCCTATCATCTTGTGTCCTGAAGTAAGAAGAAGATAATTCTGAAGCCCTTTTCCAACTCAAAATGGACATTGAAAATTTGAGATTGTTACCACTGTAAATTCCAGCCTATACTGGTTGGTACAGAAATTAATAGTACTCTTCTTATAAGGTTGTTTTGTGACAATATGAATAAACCTAGCCCTAAGCACAATTCCTAACACATCTAAAGTATTCTATAGTAACTAATCTTAATACTGCCTTACCAGATAACAAAACAAAATCCTTGGGAGATAAGATGTAAAGGTTTCTTTTAAAAATAGTTATTTTCTTAATGGATATTCATGCACCATTTTAATATCATCCTACGATAAGTCAGGGCTCAAAACTTTTATCTGTTTGCTGTACCAAGAAAATACAGTATAATTGAAGCTTAATATTATTTGCTTCATCTTCAGCTCTATAAACTTAATATATTAGTTCTTTCACTTTTTAACTCACAGTAATCTTAAAATTATCTTAGGGAGTTAAGGATTATGATTAATATATATATTTGTAATGCTTTTCCAGTGTTTGTTTTAGATTACTTTTTAATTTATCACTATCACTTTACTGTAGCTCTCCAGAAAGATCTGGGTATGAAAGTGAATGTTTATTGCACATTTATGTGTGATTTCGGGAGGGCAAGCCTTTGACAGGCTACTCCAATTTCACAAGGTTCTAGTTTCCATAGCATGTAAAGCCTCATCCTTAAATATCTGACTTGTGAAAGACATGTATATGCTCTATAGCTATGTAACATGTATATGCTATGTAGCTATGTATCTATGGGCCATGATTACAAAGAAGCATATTTTAGTTCAATAAAAGAAAGAATGGTTTAAACAATAGAAGTTTATGATAGTGAAGAAAAAGGTACCCTAGACCTGTGTTCTCAGCTGGAAGAAATGTTGCCTCTAGCAGATATTTGGTGATTGCCATTACTCAATGGAAGATGTAGTTACTGACATCTAGTGGGTAGAGGCCAGGGATGCTGCCAAACATCCTCCAAAACACAGGAAAGCCCCCCAATAAAGGATTATCTGGCCCAAAATGTCGATAGTGCTGCTCTTGAAAAAACTCTGGTCCAGAGCCTAGACTTTGAGCCTGAATATGTTTAAGCAGAGGCTGTCAGAGATGCTATATTGTTCTTGAGTTGAGTATAAAACCCCTTTCAATACATGAACAACAACCATAATGATTAGTTCATTCCTGGGTATTTGCTGTGTTGTGGGCAGCAATTATGCCATTTCACCCTCACAATGTACTAGGAATCCCTAATTCTTTCATTTTATGGGTTTTCATTATGATTGGGACTAGATAGAGAACCATAAGTTTGCAAGAAGAAACCAATCATATTAGTAGGGGTTTCTGTGACTCTCCGTGCCTTCCCTTTGTTTTTGGCATATTTCTTTCCTAGGCCAGTCTTCTATCCTCCTCACTGATAATGCAACAGGGAGACAGAGTGACAGGCTGGAAAAGTCATGGTCCACAGGAAATACTTTCTGAGACTGGTGTTCTTTACCTAGCACCATACGACATTGAAGAGGTGGACAAGTCTTGATGGAAACTCTCTAGAATTTCTAGATAACTGGTGTGGCCCATTTGTCCTGGAGTCGAATGCCCAGGTCAATTTTCCTTCAGCTGTATTCTCAAATAGATGGGCCTGTCCTTGTGTCCTCCATTCCAACTTCTCTTTCTGTGAGGTTAAGTGTATCAGGTTCTACAATGATTGTCGTCTTCTCTCACTTTATTTCCAAGTAGGTGCCAGAAGACATGGAGAGAAATAGAGATGCGAGTGGTAAATGGTTGGGGGAAAAAGGATC
Organism: Phocoena sinus; assembly: GCF_008692025.1. Classification (NCBI taxonomy): domain Eukaryota; kingdom Metazoa; phylum Chordata; class Mammalia; order Artiodactyla; family Phocoenidae; genus Phocoena; species Phocoena sinus. The sequence continues at coordinate 15,762,696 of NC_045773.1, read as the reverse complement.
AGAACTCAGCCTGAAGAAACAAAAAGAGGGAATTCCCTGGTGCTCCAGCGGTTAGCATTCTGTGCTTCCACTGCAGGGGGCACAGGTTCGGTCCTTGGTCGGGGAACTAAGATCCCGCAAGCTGTGTGGTGCGGCCCAAAACAAAGAAAAGAAAAAAAGAGAGAAATAAAGGGATAGATCAGTTCAACACAAATTTACTAAGCACCTGCTGAATACCAGTTTCTATATTAGGTCCTGGGTGGGGATACGTAAAGGGATAGGTGAGGTCTTATCAACAGGGAACGTAGCAAAATTAGTATCTTACAGGTCTTATCACTTATTCACATGAGCAACAGATGTATCATGATACATGTTCATTATTTCATTCAGTAAACATTTACTGGAGTCTTACTATATGAAAAGCACAGCCCTAGGCACAAGAATATAGCCTAGAATGATGTAGGCATGTTTGCTGTCCTCATGGATCTTATGCCGTGTGGAAACTTAAGCGACAGGGGTAAACACAGGGTGTTAAAGACACACAAAGATATAGCTTTAATCTAGTCTGGGTGTGCAATGTGGGAAGAAGGATAGGGCAGGCTACTTGGGATGGATGTTGACCAATAATGAATTTTGAATATTAGGAAATAGTTATTTAGGTGAAGAAGACATGGAATGGAATTTCAGGCAGAGTATTTGGAATAAACAAATCATGGATATGTGAAATGACATGGTTCCTGTGGGGTAACTACTGTGAGTTTAGAAATTATAGAACTCAAAAATGGAAGTTGGAAAATGAGAGGAATTATAAAGGTAGATTGGGGCCAAGTTTTTGCTATATATTTAGATAGATAGATAGATAGATAGATATATGGATGGATGGATGGATGGATGGATAGACGATAGATCAATTGATTGTGTTGATTGTGGTGTGTTCTGTCATAATAGAGGGACTAGTGATATAATTGAGGTAGGAAGCCACACTTCAGGGTTTGTTATTATGGCCCAATAATTGAGGACAGAACTGAAGCAGGGTTGTTAAAAATGGATAGGGACAGACAGGATTTCTAGAAATATCAAGGAAGTAAAATTGATCACGTGCCCTGGTTATTCGTGGGGATGGGGCATACCTGGACTTTTCTCTCTTCCTTTCTTTCTGTTGTATACCACTTTTTTTTCCTTTACTACTCATTGAGGACGAAATAAGTGGAGGACATTATAAAAATCCAAAGTACTCTCACACCTCTCACAACCCCACCCAGACGTATATGTATTTTGCAAACTTCCAAAGTTTTGGACCAAGAACACTAACACACAGGTATTCCAATAAATTCACAAGGCAGTCAACAGTTATTTTTATAGATAGTAATGTCCAATATACATTTAAATTAATAAATCCACATCTGTGATGTTAATGTAAAATTTGAGTTTCTGACATTAAAAAAACATGTCAACAATGAGAAAGCTTTACCTAGAGTGTGTGTAGTATATTCAATTTATTTGAACATAAATCTCGTGGGAAATCAGGCATCTCTGAAAAGTTTCCTGTAGGTAATGGAAATAAAACGAGTCTTCATTTTGAAATACAACAAACATTAACACATACAAAGAGTCCCAAGAAGGGGTGGCCATAATAAACTAGTCAACGTACATTAACCTATCAAGTGCTGCCCATGATAATTAGGTATTTTTATGACTGATAAGTTTTTGGCAGTTTTAAGTGTCAAACTGAGCCCAGTTGGAGGTGAACTATTTTTGACATTTAGTAAATGGCAGCCCATTTTTATAATTGTAAATATGCTCTAAAGTATAGACTTGACAGGGAAAAAGTTGAAAAGATCAAAAGATTTTCTGAGGCTTCCTTTTTTCATTTTTACTCTTCCGGTATACAGAGTAGTTTTAAGAATACCTATGAGGACTTCCCTGGTGGTGCAGTGCTTAAGAATCCACCTGCCAATGCAGGGGACACGGGTTCAAGCCATGGTCCGGGAAGATCCCACATGCCGCGTAGCAACTAAGCCCCTGCGCCACAACTACTGAGCCTGCGCTCTAGAGTCCGCGAGCCACAACTACTGAAGCCCACGAGCCGCAACTACTGAAGCCCACGTGCTTAGAGCCTGCGCTCTGGAACAAGAGAAGCCACCGTGATGTGAAGTCCACACTGCAACAAAGAGTAGCCCCTGCTCACCGCAACTAGAGAAAGCCCGTGTGCAGAAACAAAGACCCAACGCAGCAATAATAAAATATAAAATGAATAAATAAATCTTAAAAAAAAAGGAAGATCTATGAGTACTATAGAAAGTATATAACATAGAGGCTATATATAGGGACATTATATATGCTTCTTTCTTTAACATCTTGAGCAGTTTTTCCTACTTCTCTCTTTCACTTGAGATACACATTTGTTTGCTGTGACTATCATTATTTCAGATCTATACTTCTATGACAGAGCATTTTAGTTAGATCCAATACAGTATGGTTCTTATTCTAATTACCAAATCCTAGTCATTTGGCTGGTCCCAAACATTAACTAGGGAGTGACTTAGTATCCCACCAATGATGTTATGAAAATAGCTTTTGAAGTTTAAAAAACCACTCTAACACCTTTGTCTCATAATAACTCATAAATCTGTTTAATCTGATGAATATCATTCATTCAGTAATATTGAGCATATATAATGTACCATTCATATACATTTTTCTTATTATCGATATGAAATAGATATAGAAAGGTTGTGATTTCATCTAAGGTTATATTTTGGCGCAAGCCAAGGTAAAAATAAACAGCTAATAAATCACAGTGTCACTTTGATTTTCATGGGCCTGGCACTGTGCCACACACTGAGGGAGATTAAAAACATGTACAAACCATGAACTGTGTTCTCAAGGACCTTAGGATCTATTTGTGAAGGGAGATCTAACATATGTAGCAACTAGGTTGTAATGTCTAATAGTATTATGTAGTATTTAAATGCATCCTGACTATGAGTATCAAGAGAGAAGGCAAATTAGTGTAAGAAGATTACCTCTCATGCATAGCTACTTTTGGTTTATTCTGCATGGTGATAGGATTCCTAGATTTTCCTGAAAATATTATCTACCACACTATATCCATATTTTCCCATGGTAACTAGCTGATGCTAATTAAGTGAGGTGCCCTTTAGACTAAGCATTTGCTTCTCATGTTGCCACAGTCTCCACCAATCCCTATTGCCTTTCTGACACCAGGGCTGAATATAAGTGGCTTTTGATCATAACGACTGTGCTGCTGTTTCTCTTATATAGAGCAGATTGGTTCCTCTATGTGTGTCTCCAGTAAGAGCGAGGGAAAAAAATATAAGAATTTGGCAGATCCTTGTGTTTTAGATTAAAATGAGAGCCAGTTTCCAGGGAGAAATTATAGTCCTCCATGCTCAGTATACAAAAGTATGCTTTTATTTAAATTATGTTGCCCATTTCACTCTTATGTGCATTGTCCCTAAGGACATTTGATTTTGAATTGCTGAGGTAGAAAAATATCCTGGAATTTCAAGTAATTAGAAAAATCTTATGTGTAGAACATAAGCCAAGCATGACCTTGAGGAATGAGGTAGGCAGGCTATACAGAGGAATACAGACATATGAGGAGATCGAGCATGTGGAAAGGCTTGGTAGTGAAGCAACTAGTATGGTGTGCTTATTGTTTATAGAAAAAATCATCTAGCGTGAACAGATGATTCATAATAAATCGCAGCAGCAGCAGTTACGATTGGCTCCTCAGGGAGTGTGGATAAAGGTTCGAAGCTCTCAAAAGTCACATAGTGGACTTGGAACCTGGGATTCCAGATATTAAGAAATGACTATCACTACTTCAGCAGTGAAGTGATCTGATAAGTATAGCGCTTACAGAAGACAATGCTGGAACAATATTGGGATGAATTAGACAGGGACTAACATTATAATCAGGGAATTTCCATTGTCTGGAGATTATTGGAGTTTAGACATGATGTGATAAAATTTGATAGCGATAGAAAATATGTGCAGAATGTGCTATCTGGGAGAAACATTTAAAGGAAAGAGCAGAATGAGGACCGATGCAGAGAAATGCACCTGGGGTCAATGCCTCAAATTTGTTAGCAGAAAAGAGGAGCTAGATATCAAGCAAAGGAAATAGAGAATTGCAGAGAAGTGGGGAAGAAAGTAAGGTTAAGTATGTCACAGAAGCCAATAGAAGAGTGAATTTTAAGCAAGGAAGATGTAGTCAGTAGTGTGAACATATTTCAGACAGGCCAAAGGTGAAAATAAAATTAAATATATCCTTGTTCATTTGAAATCACATCTGTGGCCAATTCCTCCTAGAGGGTAAATAACAACCAGTGTATTGGTTAGGCTTTCTCAGAAGTGCAATAATCCTTTCAAGTTATTGAGCTAACTCTTTCTTCATTGTGTTAGTTATGAATAAGAAGAAGCCTATTAACCCAAAAGGTTAATCTAATTTAAGAGTTCTTTCCCAGCTGCCTTAAATAAAACATATAATAAAGAAAGGGCTTTCTGAACATCCCAGGAAATGCAAAGCAAATTAGGGAGTGAGAGTTCATTGTGTGTTGGAATTACCAGGAGAAGTTCACTTGAAAGTGTGAGGTCGGAACAGCATTTTGGAAGATGGGTGGGAAGTGAAAAAGCTGTAAAAGGCAGGGATAGTGCCTCATCAGCTGTGCCTGACTTCAGTTAAGGTGAGGGAGGACACAATGAAAATTCAGAAACAGAGTTATGTTATTACTTTCTTTTTCTGAAAGTCTTTCCTGCTATTGATGAGATTCAGTCTTATCTATAAAAGTTGAGAGTGGTTTTATTTTTCTATTTGACTTAACTAATCATGAAATTTTATCTCCCACCAGCATGCCTAGAGTCTTTGGCTGGATTTTTCAGCTAAAGGAGAAGCAACTTTAAACCTAATAACCATCCTATGCTTTCCAATGCAATGGCTACTAGCCACATACAGCTATTAAAATTAAAATTAATTAAAACTAAATAAAGTATAAAATTCACTTCCACAGTTGCCCTAGCCAACATTTCAAGTACTTATTAGCTATATGTAGCTAGTGACTACTGTATTGGACATTGCAGGATGATATTGGAAATAAATGAACATTTCCATCATCAGAGAATGTTCTACTGGATAGCACAAACTGCTTACTTATATTAGTAGCTGCCCTGTGGTTGAAGATGGTTGATTTTGCTTCTAAGAACAAGGTTATGAGAATTGAGGCATAGGAATCATTTTTGTACTGTGATGCTAGGTGGTTTATTTAATCATTGATTAGTTTATCAATTCAGCAAATATATATTGGGCACTCACTCTGCATCAGGCACTGGGCTTGACTTCTGGGATACGATAGTTACCCCAGAAGAAATAGATCCATGTCTTTCAGGGAACTTTGGGTCCAATAAGAGAGACACTCTTTAATCAAGTTGTCACTCAAACAAATGTAAAATTACAATTGCTGTCTGCAAAGGAGAAATACATGGTTCCACGAGAGGATAGCTATTTGTCCTAAACAGTCAGGGACTCCTCCCCTGTGAATATGAGATGAAATCTGAAGGTCAGGTAGGACTTTCCTAGATATGAGAGAATAATATAGTAGGAGGACTAGAGAGGCATGGAGACTATTTTTAGCAGAGAAAACTATATATAAAGTCACTATGGAAGGAGAGAGCAAGGCACATTCAAAAGGCTGAAAGAGAGTTCATGCCTGGTTACTTCTTTGGTTTTAAATTTAATCTTATGAAAGTTGGCCTCAGCAGTACGAGTTTAAATTGGGCATCCCATCAGTTTAGTAAGAAGTGTTTGATTTTTAAGTCAACATTAGAATACTAGACACTAGGACTTTATTTTTTCCTAAAACAACACTGGGTACTGAAGTCCCAACAGTGGTTGATAGTTAAAGATAATTATTGTTGATCTGTAAATAATTCAAAGCAATAGACATTTCTTAGTGGTACTGTTGATCCATAATATATTTGAAGAAATAGACACTTCTTAGCAATTAAACATTAATCACTTTCTTCAGTAAGCCCTTTTCTCATTGTGTTCACCTCTTAACCATCTTGGCCCAAATCAGTCTTCCTACAGAAAATAATCCAGTTTCAAGTCCTGTTAAATTACTACCATCATCAATGAGGAAATAACCCATGCGGAACACACTCTGGAGTGGAAAAACACATTTATACTAATAATACAAAAGCTGTACTGTGAAATTAGGTATAATGCTACAGTTACTGTGATCAACCTCCTATCCTCTGTAGTGGAAAGTCACAAGGACACACTGTAGTACAAACCCATGGACACAAGGTTTCCATGGTTGCTCAGGCAAATAAAATGCAGCTCTTGATAAAAGAGTAAAGGTGACATTGGGACTTGTTCAAAGCCAAAGCAAAATCGTGTTGCACAACTTGCTCATAAAACAGCCTTTTATTTATTTATTTTTAATTTTTAAAAATTAATTAATTAATTAATTTAAAAACATCTCTATTGGAGTATAACTGCTTTACAGTGGTGTGTTAGTTTCTGCTTTATAACAAAGTGAATCAGTTATACATATACACATGTCCCCATATCTCTTCCCCTGCATCTCCTTCCCTCCCACACTTGCTATCCCACCCCTCTAGGTGGTCACAAAGCACTGAGCTGATCTCCCTGTGCTATGCAGCTGCTTCCCACTAGCTATCTATTTTACATTTGGTAGTGTATATATGTCCATGCCACTCGCTCACTTTGTCCCAGCTTATCCTTCCCCCTCCCCGTATCCTCAAGTCCATTCTCTAGTAGGTCTGTGTCTTTATTCCCGTCTTGCCCCTAGGTTCTTCATGGCGATTTTTTTTTTTTAGATTTCATTTATATGTGTTAGCATACAGTATTTGTTTTTCTCTTTCTGACTTGCTTCACTCGGTATGACAGACTGTAAGTTCATCCACCTCACTACAAATAACTCAATTTATTTTCTTCTTATGGCTGAGTAATATTCTATTGTATATATGTGCCACATCTTCTTTATCCATTCATCTGTCGATGGGACACTTAGGTTGCTTCCATGTCCTGGCTATTGTAAATAGAGCTGCGCTGAACATTTTGGTACATGACTCTTTTTGAATTATGGTTTTCTCAGGGTATATGCCCAGTAGTGGGATTGCTGAGTCGTATGGTAGTTCTATTTTTGGCTTTTTAAGGAACCTCCATACTGTTCTCCATAGTGGCTGTATCAGTTTACTCTCCCACCAACAAGAGGGTTCCCTTTTCTCCACACCGTCTCCAGCATTTATTGTTTGTAGATTTTTTTTTTTTTTTTTGAGGTATGCAGGCCTCTCACTGTTGTGGCCTCTCCCATTGCGGAGCACAGGCTCCGGACGTGCAGGCTCAGCGGCCATGGCTCACGAGCCCAGCCGCTCCATGGCATGTGGGATCTTCCCGGACTGGGGCACGAACCCGTGTCCCCTGCATCAGCAGGCGGACTCTCAACCACTGCACCACCAGGGAAGCCCTAGACTATTCTTATATAAACTTATATTTTATGGTAGATAGTCTTCAGGCTGTTTTGGGTACAGCACCAAAAAGCACTTGATCAGGTTTTGTAAAAGGATATCTTTTTCATACATAAGCTGATTATAAAATAGAGCAGACTACTCAGAGGCCAGAAATGACCGTTTCTGGGTGACCTCAAACCAGGATTTTAATGAATCACATTCAAATTCATTCATTTCTCATCAGGAGACAAAGCCTTGTGCCTCAGAAAGAGGAAGGCTGCATCACCCAACAGAAAGCTAGGTCCTCAAGAGAGTGATGTGCTCAGAGAGTAAACTAGGAAACAATTTTGTCCCTCCACAGCAGATTATGCAGGCGTGTGTCTGTCTTGGCAATAGCTTTTCTGATAATTCCTAAAGAAAAGTCAGGAAGCACATAAATTTCAGGAAATACATATTACTTGTGTAAGCTCAAGTAAAAATTTAGTTTCAAGCAGTTATGGATTGAAAATCATGAACACTTGGCAGAAGCAAACAGAAGTTTTTTTTTCTAAAAAAAAAAAAGGCAGTAGTAAACAAAAAAAATCTTCAAACTGTTTTCATAGCTAGAGTTACAAGTATGAATTTACAAATAAATAGGCAAATAAATAACAAGGAAACAAACCACTTTGAAAGTCAGCAGGAATAGTGGATCAATCCCATAGAATGTATAGGTAGTAGAATGTTCAATACAAAACATAAAATAAGTGGGTTTAACCATTTTAAAGATGTGAAAGATGATATGTAAGAAGAAGCAAATGTTTCATTATGAAAATTGACCAGCGGTGTTTGATAAAAAAAGAAAAATTCGAAAAGTATAATAAAACACAAGCTCAGTGGATATGTTAAGCATCAGATTAAACACTGATGAAGAAAGAATTTATAAACCAGAAGATAGATCTGAATTACCCAGGATAGATGTTAAAGACAAAAAGATAAAATAGAAAAGAAGATTGAGACACAGTGGACAGAATAACAAGTTTAAAGATAGGTCCATTGGAGATCCAGAAGGAGGCAGTGGAGACCAAGGAGTATTCAAGAAGAAATTGTCAAGAATATCAAGATGAGGTGAGAGACATTAATTCTTAAATTCCCGAATTCCAAAATATTAAATAGGACAAATAAAAATAAATCCATCCTAGACAAATAAGAGTGAAATTACAGAACACCAAAAACCAAAAAAATAAAATAAAATAAAAATCTCCCATCAGATTTTAATGGATTTGATGAAAAAGACAGGTGACTTAAGAATAACAAAAATGAACTGAAGGTATAAAGCAGAAACTAACACACCATTGTAAAGCAATTATATCCCAATAAAGATGTTAAAAAAAAAATGAACTGAAGGGCTTCCCTGGTGGCGCAGTGGTTGAGAGTCCACCTGCCAATGCAGGGGACATGGGTTCGAGCCCTGGTCCGGGAAGATCCCACATGCCGCGGGGCGACTGGGCCCGTGAGCCACAACTACTGAGCCTGCGCATCTGGAGCCTGTGCTCCGCAGCGGGAGGCTGTGATGGTGAGAGGCCCGCGCACTGCGCGCGCACCACGATGAAGAGTGGGCCCTGCTCGCCGCAACTAGAGAAAGCCCTCGCACAGAAACAAAGACCCAATACAGCCAAAAGTAAATAAATACAAATTTATTTTTTTTAAAAAATGAACTGAAAATATATATTTTTAAGAGCAAAAGTGAAAGTGCCATGACTATAATACTAATGTCAATTTGTTACACTGTCTTTATTTTTCAGAAAAGTTTTAGCTTTATAGAAAAATTGAGCAGATAGGACAGACACTCCCTTTGCCTTCCCCCCATCCACACAGTTTTCCTTATTATTAACATCTTGCATTAGAGTGGTATATTTTTTCACAATCAACCAATATTAATAAATTGTTATTAACTAAAGTCCATAGTTTACAGTGAGGGTCAATCTTTGCATTGTACAGTTCTAGCCCCAAAGTAGATTCTACATACACATTTGATTAACTGAAAGTCTTTTGGTGTGTTCTTTCAACCAATGTTGGCATTTCCCGTCCCTGAATTCACAGATCCTCTTCTTCTCAATGATATTCTGACAAACTTTGCATTTCTAAAAATGTATGGACGTTTTCTTTAAAAAACCACACAGTGTCATTAACACTCCTAACAAGGTAATAAATATGTTTGGACACTAAAAAAAATTACTCAAAAAGATGATTAGCTGTAATGACAGAATAGAAGAGGAACAGATTTATGTTGAATAATACTTGTTACCTATGTGTCCATGTTTTCCTGTCAATTTTGTATTTCACAAGAAACAAACTGTTTCTTTCCCTTTTGGAAATAAAATCTGTATTTCCCAAATGGATATCAGAGTGTGTGTTATAAAGGCAGGGTTGGGGAAGGGAGGATACAGAGAAGATGTCACTGGACGTGAGGTTATGCCGATTAGGATGATGAAAGTTTTTTTTAAAAAAATAGTTGGATGTATTATAGATCTTTTAACAATTGAAATTATGTCAACGAGTAATAGGATACAATTTTCTCTCATAACATATTTTATGTTTCATCTTTTACTGTTTACATGTTTGAAGGTCATAGACATGGTAAAGAATATTAAATGGAAATTAAAACCATTTTTCTGCAGATCACTTAAGTTAATGAAAATGCTGCCTGTATTACTTTTGGAAGCATTGATTGACTGAAATTCGAAGCACTTTTACACTCTGATTTACAGTGCACTCTTTCTATAACCATTATTGATTATGGTTATATACTTTGCTGGTGATAATGTTCATGGATGAAAGATGTTTGATTATTATTCGAATTCTTCTTTCACATTTGTATGCCAATCAAACTGCTTTATTAGTATCAGGGTTTAGGTGAAACAGGCACTTTTTTTGATTATTTTCAAACTTTCATTTAAAAGTTTTTTAGGTAAATGCATTTAAAAATTTATACTCATAATTAAAATTTGATAAATATGTTTACAATACTTTCAATTTATTTTTACATGTATGTGAATCATTTTTGCTGTATTACCCCAAAATTGGAGCAAACTTTTTAAAAAGGCATTTTTTTCTAAGTTGCCACCATCAATTTAGGCAACAGTCTCAAACTCTTCACAAACGGTCTTTGGATGATAAATTAATTCTTATTTTCATCCATGTTCAAGCTCTCAGTGCATGTTTCAAATACATTTTAAAAGTAACTCAAATTGTTTTCTAATATGCTCTGGACTCTTAAGATTGTCCTTTAATTTTGTGAGCCAGTATCTTTCAGTATGGTTTCCTTCCTAATTAGAAAACCAATCATCATGTAAAGTATCAGCTTTCCTCTTGTCAATAAAATCTTCAGTTACAGTGATTGCTTTGTGGCTGCTGCAGTTTACTCACTAATTCTACCAACATTTCCATGGCCCTAGAGGAGAGCAGAGAATTAAATTTGCCACATGTTCTCAATCCCAAAGTACTGTTCCTTCCATAGAAGTCATTTCACTTTATGATTCTATCATAGCATTACTAATTGATTACTAATTAATTCTTCTACATCCTTTTGCCAACTCTCTCAAAATTAAGAGTCTTGGTTAGCATATAAGTACCAGGACAAGTGGGAGTTCCCCAAAGTGCCAGTTGAGGCTGCTCATGTGAAAGCCTCATGGTTGATGGACTACTGCCATTCATTCTCACAGGTCAACACCCAGTGAGCATCAGAACTGTCTAGGTGACTCCAGTGTGTATACTTGGTGGTCATCCATGTGTAAATTCACACACTCTAGCAGTTATCATCTGCGTCTTTTTTTCTTCCTTTATCTTAGAATGATTCTTTCATGTTTAAAAAAAAAACGCTCCTCTTCAGGGGAAAAAAAAAAAAAGAGTCTTAGACTAGATTTTAGTTAGGTTCAATTAAGATATACAATACCTTATTTCACAAAATTCAAATTTTTCTAGTCCTAAGAAAGTCCTGAAAACGTATAATGACATTTGATTTAATTCCAGAACCTCTAAGTATTCAATTAATGATATCCCTTAGAAGGCACAATGTATGCTAAATACAAGAAATTTCATGATGTATTTTTCACTCAGTTGTAAAAATGATCCATCCTGCCCTTAAGATATGTGAAAAAAAATAACAATAGAGAGTCCAAATTTTCTACAAACCACCTCAGTAAGCCAGATATGATGTTCCTCTTAAAATAGCATGGACATTTGAGTACTTAAATAAATTCTTTTTTTTTTTTTTAACATCTTTTTGGAGTATAATTGCTTTACAATGGTGTGTTAGTTTCTGCTTTGTAACAAAGTGAATCAGCTATACATATACATGTATCCCCATATCTCCTCCCTCTTGCGTCTCCCTCTTAAATAAATTCTTATTTCTGGTCAGTAGGGCACAAAAAATGTGCTTCAGCCATGTCCTGAGATCCAGTATTAAACAAAACACATTTTGAAAAGGCAACTTGCCACAAAATATAAATAGAGTGCAACAAACATTTCACTCATGTAAAAACCAATGCAGTCAACTCTTGAGCAAACATGTGGGTGAAAGAGAGGTTTGTTCTATCTGAGGAAATTGGCCTAATGCCTGAGCTAGCAGAGCAAGTCACCGAGGAATTGAATACAGCCTTTTGTTGACATATCAAGCATTAAGTATAAAAAAAAAGAAACAGCTTAATCAACCTTAGCTGAACCCTGCTCTAGATACTAAAAAATTCCATCTGTTAACTTTGCCCTCCTTGAACACTTTCAGGGTATTTCCTGTAAGAAAACTGCATCCATGGCAGAGGCTCTGTGCCGAAATATGGGCATTGAGAGAGTTGATGTATACACCGAGAGTTCAAATGTATCCTTATCTTCAGGGCTTTCTACCACCTTGTTTCTGTTCCTTCTCTTTACATCCTTTCATTTTGCACATTCCTGGAATTAAATACAGCTTACAGAGGTCATCCTGGGTGTCCTCATAACACAATCACTGAGATCCTTGCATTGTTTCAAATATCCTCAAACCTCCCTCTATCTTATCTAGAAGTAGAAAGCATGGGCAATTCAAGCCAATGTGACTACCAAGACATGTAGGCTGAATATAGCACATTGCCTGAACTATGCATGTTTGAAGTTTAAGTTTGAAGACCCAAATTGGCAATCAAAGCAACATTCTATTTTTGTTGGGTTAGTATCAGTGGGAGTGTCACCAATCAGTGCTCTAAGTCAACAATAATCAGACTCCAGATTCCTAGTATTCAATGTTATGCAGTTAATTTGTCCATAAGTTATCGGTTTGTTTCTTCAACACTACCTGTTCTTGTAGCATGATTTCATTCATGAAAACTTTTACCACTAAGAACTTTGTCTAGTGCTCATGGCTAATTGGGAAGTGGGGTAGAAAGTGCCAAGGAAGTTATAACCACATTTTCATAACACCCTTTAATTAGGGTGGTATTGCTGGAGTTATTAGTTGTGTTCTTAGCCACATACAAGGTAGATGAAGGTCCTCAGGTAATTGTTTCTAATTTATTCTAATTTCAGTATCTTCATGAGGATTTTCCACCTTATGTGTCCCTTCTGGTACCATTTCTTAATTTCTCTTTATCCTCTATGAAATTAGTTTTCTATGGCTATTGTAAAAAATTACTTTTATCTTAGGGGCTTAAATCACTACACATTTATTCTCTGACTGTACTGGAGGTGAGAAGTGCAAAATCCCTTTCATTGTGTTCACACCATGGAGTGCCCAGATATTTGGTCATACATTTTTCTGGGTGTTTCTGTGAGAGTGTTTTGGATTAGATTAATGTTTAAATCAGTAGACTGAGTAAAACAGATTGACCTCCATAATGTGGGTGGGCCTCATCCATACAGTCGATGGCCTAAATAGAGCAAAGAGGTTGACCCTTTCCTAAGTGAGAGATAATTATCTTCCTGCCTGATGGCCTTTGGATTGGGACATCATCTTTTCTCCTGCCTTTTCACTTGATCTGAACATCAGCTCTTCCTGGATCGTAAGCCTGCTGGCCTTTGGGCTGAAACTCCACCATTGGCTCTCCTGGTTTTCAGGCCTTCAGACTCAGACTGGAATTAGACCATCAGTTCTCCTGAGTCCCCAGCTTGTCAACTCACCTTCCCAGTCTTGGGACTTGTCAGTTTCTGTAATTGCATGAGCTCTTTCCTTATAATAAATCATATATATTTATGTATCTATATGCATATCTATCTATCTATATTTTTATGTCTGTATCTCCATGTCTACCACTATCTATATCTATGCATCGTGTTGGTGCTTTTTCGCTGGAGAAGACTGACCAATACACTGGGTTTAGGGAAGAATCCATTTCCTTGCCTTTTCCAGCTTCTAAAACTAATTACTTGCATTTATTGGCTCATAGCCCCTTCCTCCATCTTCCCCTGCTTGAAGATGCAGCAGCATCTTGTTCAGTTGTAACATTTCCTTCTTCTATAGTCAAAACTCCTTCTGCCTTCCTCTTAGAAATTTAGGCCCTGCTAGTTAATCCAGGAGAATCTCCCTATTTCAAAATCCTTAATTAATCACATCCTTTATAAGGTAACATTCACAGATTCCATGGATTAGGACTTGAATATTGTTGGGAGCTATTACTCAGCCTAACACATTCTACAATGATACTTTTTATTTTTTAAGATTATACTGATTACAGGTGATAGAAATCCAGTTGAAGTTTACTTAATCAAAAAAGGGAAACATTATAAGGAGACAGGAAGACCACAAGCAGCCAAAGCCCTGGAAGAATGCTGGGAATAACTATATTCAGAGAAGTGAACATACCTGAATCTTTAATTTTTTCCCCTTGCTCCTTTGTACACATCCACATCTTTTAAAAAAAAAATTTCTCCTCCCCCTCCCCCTCCTCTTCCTCCTCCTCCTTCTCCTCCCTCCCCCTCCCCTTCCCCATAACATTATTCCTTAAATATCTATAAAGTAAGCATTACTATCTTTTTAAATACGTGAGGATATTAAAATTCAGAAATGTTACATCCGTAGCTTGTAAAAGTTGGCTATTACGGATCTTCTAGTTTTAAGATTATTATTCCTTTAGTCAAATAAGCTGAATTAGAGTTGAAATAACACTAGACTAAGAGTTAGGAGACCTGGGCTTATATTTTGTCTCTGCTATTTACTAGATATGATCATGGAAAAGTTATTTAAACTCCCTCTAGTTTAGTTTACCCTCCTCTAAAATGGGAATAAAAGCTGCTTACATCTGGGATCTAGTTTTGAAGTTTAAATTAGATAGTTTAGGTTTTAGGTTTTAAAAAAGGAAAAGTAAATAAATGGCAGAAAATCTTTCTCTGATTATTTGACAGTGCTTCTCTTATTTGAACTGTCCTATTTTGTAAAGAATTATAGCAGTTTGCTGTGGGTTTAGGCTAGTATTCACTAAGGATTTAAGGCACATTAAAAGTTTCAGTTTAGTGTCAGTGATTTTTATATTATATTTTAATACTGCTACTTACTGGCAGAAGAGAGCCTTTTCCAGAAACAGTTTTCCTGGTGGGTGAGGTGGGCAGGAAACATCCCAAAGGGCCTCACACACTGGATAGAAATCCAGAACAAATTGTATGATTAGATGGGCAAATACTTATACTGTCTCTCTTTTTTTTTTTTTTCTTTTTGTTTTTAACATCTTTATTGGAGTATAATTGTTTTACAATGTTGTGTTAGTTTCTGCTGTATAACAAAGTGAATCAGTTATATGTATACATATATCCCCATATCCCCTCCCTCTTGAATCTCCCTCCCACCCTCCCTATCCCACCTCTCTAGCTGGTCAAAAGCACAAAGCACCAAGCTGATATACCTGTGCTATGCAGCTGTTTCACACTAGCTATCTGTTTTACATTTGGTAGTGTATATATGTCAATGCTACTCTTTCACTTCGTCCCAGCTTACCCATCCCCCTCCCCGTGTCCTCAAGTCCATTCTCTAGTAGGTCTGCATCTTTATTCCCATCTTGCCCCTAGATTCTTCTGACTTTTTTTTTTTTTTTTTAGATTCCATATATATGTGTTAGCATACGGTATTTGTTTTTCTCTTTCTGACTTACTTCACTCTGTATGACAGACTCTAGGTCCATCCACCTTACTACAAATAACTCAATTTTGTTTCCTTTTATGGCTGAGTAATATTCCATTGTATATATGAGCCACATCTTTATCCATTCATCTGTCGATGGACACTTAGGTTGCTTCCACGTCTTGACTATTGTAAATAGTGCTGCAATGAACATTGTGGCACATCTCTCTTTTTGAATTATGATTTTCTCAGGGTATATGCCCAGTAGTGGGATTGCTGGGTCATATGGTAGTTCTATTTTTAGTTTATTAAGGAACCTCCAACTGTTCTCCATAGTGGCTGTATCAATTTACATTCCCACCAGCAGTACAAGAAGGTTACCTTTTCTCCACAGCCTCTCCAGAATTTATTGTAGATTTTTTGATGATGGCCATTCTGACCGGTGTGAGGTGATACCTCATTGTGCTTTTGATTTACATTTCTCTGATGATTAGTGATGTTGAGCATCCTTTTATGTGTTTGTTGGCAATCTGTATATCTTTGGAGAAAAGTATATTTAGGTGTTCCACCTATTTTTGGATTGAGTTGTTTGTTTTTTTGATATTGAACTGCATGAGCTGTTTATATATTTTGGAGATTAATC
The DNA here is from genome assembly GCF_008692025.1 of Phocoena sinus. Taxonomy (NCBI): domain Eukaryota; kingdom Metazoa; phylum Chordata; class Mammalia; order Artiodactyla; family Phocoenidae; genus Phocoena; species Phocoena sinus. The sequence continues at coordinate 15,746,518 of NC_045773.1, read as the reverse complement.
CTTTGTCTGCTGATTGGTTTACAAATATTTTCTCCCATTCTGAGGGTTGTCTTTTCATCTTGTTTATGGTTTTCTTTCTGTGCAAAAGCTTTGAAGTTTCATTAGATCCCATTTGTTTATTTTTGTTTTTATTTCCATTTCTCTAGGAGGTGGGTCAAAAAGGATCTTGCTGTGATTTATGTCATAGAGTGTTCTCCCTATGTTTTCCTCTAAGAGTTTTATAGTATCAGGCCTTACATTTAGGTCTTTAATACATTTTCAGTTTATTTTTGTGTATGGTGTTAGGAAGTGTTCTAATTTCATTCTTTTATATCTAGTGGTCCAGTTTTCCCAGCACCACTTATTGAAGAGGCTGTCTTTTCTCCACAGTATATTCTCGCCTCCTTTATCAAAGATAAGGTCACCATATGTGTGTGGGTTTATCTCTGGGCTTCTATCCTGTTCCATTGATGTATATTTCTCTTTTTGTGCCAGTACCATACTGTCTTGATTACTATAGCTTTGTAGTATAGTCCGAAGTCAGGGAGCCTGATTCCTCCAGCTCCATTTTTCTTTCTCAAGATGGCTTTGGCTATTCAGGTTCTTTTTTGTTTCTGTACAAATTGTAGAATTTTTTGTTGTAGTTCTGTGAAAAATGCCATTGGTAGCTTGATAGGGATTGCATTGAATCTGTAGATTGCTTTTGGCAATATAGGCATTTTCACAATGTTGATTTTTCCAATCCGATAACATGGTATATCTCTCCATCTGTTTGTATCATCTTTAATTTCTTTCATCAGTGTCTTATAGTTTTCTGCATACAGGTCTTTTGTTTCCTTAGGTAGGTTTATTCCTAGGTATTTTATTCTTTTTGTTGCAATGGTAAATGGGCGTGTTTCCTTAATTTCTGTTTCAGAGTTTTTGTCATTAGTGTATAAGAATGCAAGAAATTTCTGTGCATTAATTTTGTATCCTGCTACTCTACCAAATTCATTGATTAGCTCTAGCAGTTTTCTGGTAGCATCTTTAGGTTTCTCTATGTATAATATCATGTAATCTGCAAACAGTGACAATTTTACTTCTTCTTTTCCTATTTGGATTCCTTTCATTTCTTTTTCTTCTCTGATTGCTGTGGCTAAAACTTCCAAAACTGTGTTGAATAATAGCAGTGAGAGTGGGCAACCTTGTCTTGTTCCTGATCTTAGAGGAAATGGTTTCTGTTTTTCACCACTGAGAACGATGTTGGTGTGGGTTTGTCATATATGGCCTTTATTATGTTGAGGTAGGTTCCCTCTATGCCCGCTTTCTGGTGAGTGTTTATCATTAATGGGTATTGAATTTTGTCGAAAGCTTATTCTGCATCTATTGAGATTATTTTATGATTTTTACCCTTCAGTTTGTTAATATGGTGTATCACATTGATTGATTTGCATATATTGAAGAATCCTTGCATTCCTGCAATAAACCCCATTGTTCATGGTGTATGATCCTTTTAATGTGCTGCTGGATTCTGTTTGCTAGTATTTTGTTGAGGATTTTTCCATCTATGTTCATCAGTGATATTGGCCTGTAGTTTTCTTTTTTTGTGACATCTTTGTCTGGTTTTGGTATCAGGGTGATGGTGGCCTCATAGAATTAGTTTGGGAGTGTTTCTCCCTTGCCTATATTTTGGAGGAGTTTGAGAAGGATAGGTGTTAGCTCTTCTCTAAATGTTTGATAGAATTCACATGTGAAGCCATCTGGTCCTGGGTTTTTGTTTGTTGGAAGATTTTTAATCACAGTTTCAATTTCAGTGCTTGTGATTGGTCAGTTTATATTTTCTGTTTCTTCCTGATTCAGTCTCGGAAGGTTGTTCTTTTCTAAGTATTTGTCCATTTCTTCCAGATTGTCCATTTTATTGGCATATAGTTGCTTGTAGCAATCTTTCATGATCCTTTGTATTTCTGCAGTGTCAGTTGTTACTTCTCCTTTTTCATATCTAATTCTGTTGATTTGAGTCTTCTCCCTTTTTTCTTGATGAGTCTGGCTAATGGTTTATCAATTTTGTTTATCTTCTCAAAGAACCAGCTTTTAGTTTTATTGGTCTTTGCTATTGTTTCCTTCATTTATTTTTCATTTATTTCTGATCTGATCTTTATGATTTCTTTCCTTGTGCTAAGTTTGGGTTTGTTTTTCTTTTCTCTCTCTAATTGCTTTAGGTGTAAGTTAGGTTGTTTATTTGAGATTTTTCTTGTTTATGAGGTAGTATTGTATTGCTATAAACTTCCCTCTTAGAACTACTTTCTCTGCATCCCATAGGTTTGAGGTCGTCGTATTTTCATTGTCATTTGTTTTTATTTCCTCTTTGATTTCTTCAATGATCTCTCAGTTATTTAGTAGTGTATTGTTTAGCCTCCATGTGTTTCTATTTTTTATAGATTTTTTTCCTGTAATTGATATCTAGTCTCATAGCGTTGTGGTCAGAAAAGATACTTGGTACGATTTCAGTTTTCTTAAATTTACCAAGGCTTGATTTGTGACCCAAGATATAATCTATACTGGAGAATGTTCCATGAGCACTTGGGAAGAAAGTGTATTCTGTTGTTTTTGGATGGAATGTCCTATAAATATGAATTAAGTCCATCTTGTTTAATGTATCATTTAAAGCTTGTGTTTCCTTATTTATTTTCATTTTGGATGATCTGTCCATTCGTGAAAGTGAGGTGTTAAAGTCCCCTACTATGATTGTGTTACTGTTAAGTTCCCCTTTTATGGCTGTTAGCGTTTGCCTTATGTATTGAGGTGCTCCTATGTTGGGTGCATAAATATTTACCATTGTTATATCTTCTTCTTGGGTTGATCCCTTTATCATTATGTAGTGCCCTTCTTTGTCTCATGTAAGTTTTTCTTTTAAAGTCTCTTTTGTCTGATAATGAGTATTGCTACTCCAGCTTTTTTTGATTTCCATTTGCATAGAATATCTTTTTCCATCCCCCCTCCAATTCAGTCTGTATGTGTCCCTAGGTCTGAAGTGGGTCTCTTGTAGACAGCATATATATGGGTCTTGTTTTTGTGTCCATTCAGTCAGTCTGTGTCTTTTGGTTGCAGCAGTTAATCCATTTATATTTAAGGTAATTATTGGTATGTATTACCATTTTCTTAATTGTTTGGCGTTTGTTACTGTAGGTCTTTTCCTTCTTTTGTGTTTCCTGCCTAGAGAAGTTTCTTTAGCATTTGTTGCAAATCTGGTTTGATGGTGTTGAATTCTCTTAGCATTTGCTTGTCTGTACAGGTTTTAATTTCTCCATCGAATCTGAATGAGATCCTTGCTGGGTAGAATAGTCTTGGTTGTAGGTTTTTCCCTTTCATCACTTAAGTGTGTCATGCCACTCCCTTCTGGCTTGCAGAGTTTCTGCTGAAACATCAGCTGTTAACTTTATGGGGTTTCCCTTGTATGTTATTTGTTGCTTTTCCCTTGCTGTTTTTAATATTATTCTTTGAATTTAATTTTTGATAGTTTGATTAATATGTGTCTTGGCTTGTTTCTCCTTGGATTTATCCTGTATGGGACTCTGCACTTCCTGGACTTGATTGACTATTTCCTTTCCCATGTTAGGGAAGTTTTCAACTATAATCTCTTCAAATATTTTCTCAGTCCCTTTCTTTTTCTCTTCTTCTTCTGGGACTCCTGTAAATGTTGGCACATTTAATGTTGTCCCAGAGGTCTCTGAGGCTGTCCTCATTTCTTTTCATTCTTTCTTCTTTATTCTGCTCTGTGGCAGTTTTTTCCACTATTTTATCTTCCAGGTCACTTATTTGTTCTTCTGTGTCAGTTATTCTGCCATTGATTCCTTCTAGGGTATTTTTAATGTCATTTATTGTGCTGTTCATCAGTTTTTGTTTGCTCTTTAGTTCTTCTAGGTCCTTGTTAAATGTTTTTTGTATTTTCTCCATTTTATTTCCGAGATTTTGGATCATCTTTACTATCATTACTCTGAATTCTTTTTCAAGTAGACTGCCTATTTCCTCTTTATTTGTTTGGTGGGTTTTTTCTTGCTTCTTCATCTGCTGCATATTTCTTTGTTTTCTCATTTTGTTTAACTACAATGTTTGGGGTCTCCTTTTCAGAGGATGCAGGTTCATAGTTCCTGTTATTTTTGGTATCTGTCCCCTGTGGGTGATTTGGTTCAGTGGCTTGTGTAGGCTTCCATGGTTGAGGGTACTGGTGCCTGTGTTCTGGTGGGTGGGGCTGTATCTTGTCCTTCTGGTGGGCAGGGCTGTGTCTGGTGGTGTGTTTTGGGGGTGTCTGTGAACTTAGTATGACTTTAGGCAGCCTCTCTGCTAATGGGTGGGGTTATGTTCCTGTGTCGGTAGTTGTTTGACCTGGGGCTTCCAGCACTGGAGCTTGCTGGCCGTTGGGTGGAGCTGGGTCTTAGTATTGAGACAGAGATCTCTGGGAGAGCTCTCGCCGATTGATATTATGTGGGGTTGGAGGTTTCTGGTGAGCCAATGTCCCGGACTCTGCCCTCCCATGTCAGAGGTTCACACTCGACACCTGGCCATAGCACCAAGACCCTGCCAGCCACATGGCTCAGAAGCAAAGGCAGAAAGATAAAGATTAAAAAAAAAAACAATAAAAACAGACATACAGAACCCTAGGACAAATGGTAAAAGCAAACCTGTACAGACAAAATCACACAAAGAAGCATACACATACACAGTCACAAAAAGAGAAAAAGGAAAATTTATATATAGAGAAAAAAAAATGAAGAGAGCAAGTATATTTTTTAAAAAAGGAAGAGAGCAACCAAAACAGTAAACAAATCCACCAATGATAATAAGCTTGAAATACTAAACTAAGATAAACATAAAACCAGTAACAAATTAGATGCAGAAAGCAAACCCCAAGTCTATAGTTGCTGCTAAAGTCCACTCCCTCACTTTTGGGAACATTCGTTGTCTCTTCAGGTATTCTTCAGATGCAGGGTTTATCAAGTTGATTGTGGGGATTTAATCTGTTGCTCTTGAGGCTGCGGGGAGAAATTTCCCTTTCTCTGTTCACACAGCGCCTGGGGATCAGTTTGGTTTTGGCCCCGCCTCTGTGTGTAGGCCGCCCTCAGGAGTCTCTTCCCCACCCAGACAGGTGGGGGTTAAAGCAGCAGCTGTTTAGGGCTCTCTTGCTCACTCAGGCCAGGGGGAGGGAGGGGTACGGTAGTCATAATTGGAATGCAGAGCAAGCCTGAGGCAGCAGATGCTGGCTTGATGTTGCAACAGCCTGAGGCATGCCTCGTCTTCTCCTGGGGAAGTTGTCCCTGGATCACAGGACCCTGGCAGTGACGTGCTGCACAGGCTCCTGGGGGTGGGGGGGGGCGGGTGTGGATAGTGACCTGCACTTGCACACAGGATTCTTGGTGGCAGTGACCACAGCGGTAGCGGTTCATGACCATCTCTGGGGTCCGAACTGATAGTCGTCGCTCGCGCCTGTCTCTGGAGCTCGCTTAGGCGGTGCTCTGCCCTCTCTGGGCACACTGGGATGGAATCCCCTCTCCTCTCGCACCCTAGAACAATGGTCTCTTGTCTCTCCGGTAGTTGCAGACTTTTTCCCGGACTCCCTCTCGGCTAGCTGTGGCTCACTAGCCCTCATAAGCTGTGTTCATGCAGCCAACCCCAGTCCTCTCTCTGGGGTCTGACTTCCAAAGCCCGAACCTCAGCTCCCAACCCCCATCTGCCTTGGCGGGTGAGCAGACAGACCTCTCAGGCTGGTGAGTGCCGGTCGGCACCGATCCTTTGTGCGGGAATCTCTCTGCTTTGCCTTCTGCACCCCTGTTGCTGTGCTCTCCTCCATGGCTCTGAAGCTTCCCCCCTGCCACCCCCTGCCCCCGCCAGTGAAGTGGCTCCTAGTGTGTGGAAACTTTTCCTCCTTCACAGCTCCATCCCAGAGGTGTGGGTCCCATCCCTATTCTTTTGTCTCTAATTTTCCTTTTTTCTTTTGCCCTACCCAGGTACGTGTGGATTTTCTTGCCTTTTGGGAAGTCTGAGGTCTTCTGCCAGCGTTCAGTAGGTGTTCTGTAGGAGTTGTTCCACACAAAGATGTATTTTTGATGTATTTATGGGGAGGAAGGTGATCTCCACGTCTTACTCCTCTGCCATCTTGAAGGTCTCACGTGAAGAGAGTACATTGTCAGCTACATTATAAAGCACCCACAAAGGGAAGTAAAAATTGATTTGCTTCATCATCCTCCTTAACATCTTAGAGGCAAAAAGAACTGAGGAGACTTAGTACTGAAAATAGAAAAATCAACTTAAATCCTTATTTACAAAACTGCATAGCTCTTCCTGGTGAATTTAAGATTCTTTCTTCATCGCCAAAGAGTTCGGAGGTGAAGTTATAGGTAAAAATCAGATTATTTAGATAGAGACACACTCCACAGACAGAGTGTGGGCCATTTCAGAAGGCAAGAGGCAAGAGTATACTGTCTCCTGAGTGAAATTTCTTCAATGAGTTTTTCTTGCCAGGGGGGAAAGGCAGCCTCTCCATGTAATAGAACCATTGGCAGCAATGATCTTAAAGCAAAATGGTAAACAGGGAATAAGAAGAGGAGAGCCAGCATCTTAGGCATTATTTTAAGAAGATGATGTAGATATGTTCTATTAACAGTTCCAAAACGCCTGATTCTTCATTTAATGGAAATTTTTAAATGGCATGGGGATGTTTCTCCACAGAAAACAGATCAGTGTTAGGCACATTGCTTAATGTTAATGTTTCCCTCTGCTCTCCCTGTAGCATGTGCATATTGGATAAACTCAGAAGTTTAAGAATAACCTTGGATGTGGGACTAGTTATACTATACCTCAGGTTGGATAAGCTTGGGGAAAATATCTTATAAAATAATAAAGATTAAAATTACTCGAAGACATAGAAGTTTATCATCTAGGTTTCCCAGAGTAGTACATCTACCAGTAGCTTTTTAATTTGTTACATGTTTCCTTTGAATTCTCCCTAATACATTTGAATAACTTTTTTTTTCTCTCAAGGGCAGCTATAATTGTTGTTTAATTAAACATGCCAGTTATGTTTTCTTGTCTGGTGCACTTGAGCCAGTCCATATCATATGCATTCTTTCTATAGAGAAAAGTAAAGAATAATTCTTGAAGTAAAGTTTAAAATTTTTTCTAATAGACTCACAGACAGAAAAACGTATGGTTACCAAAGTGGAGGGGAGGAGAGGGATAAATTTGGAATTTGGGATTAACATATACACACTACTATGTATAACGTAGATAAACAACAGGGACCTACTGTATAGCACAGGGAACAACATTCAATATCTTGTAATAACCTATAATGGAAAAGAATCTGAAAAGGAATACATATTTATATATATACATGTATAAGTGAATCACTTTGTTGTATGCCTGAAACATTGTAAGTCAACTATACTTCAATAAGAAAATTAAAAATTAAAAAATGCAATAGCAAAAAAATTTCTTTTATTAGTTAAATCATTAAATGAAAGCAAAGAGGATAAATCTAGTCACAATTATGTAAAACAATTAGTAGTAATTGTATACATTTTTAAAAGTTGGAAATTCAAAACAAAATAAGTAAGGTAGTGGATAGATTCTTAAACTCATAATATTGAACAAAAACTTGACATTATTTAGATTTTTTTAAACATCTGGCAGAAAAAAATAAAAACTAAATGAACATTGATAAATCTTAATTGCTGTTTGAGATCTTAAAGATAAAATATTTAAACAACTTTCTTCACTTTTCATTCAATTATTTTGTTCTCTTGCAAACAATAAATCTTTGTAAACAAAAAAAAAATTTAATGTGTTAATGCTAGTTAGTATGTGGTGGGGTAATCCATCTCCTATACTACTGATTAAAATAGCATGTACTTTGACTCATCATGTTAGCTTTTAAGAATTGCTTCTAGAGCTTGCAGTTCCAGAGAAGAATGAGTCAATGCATGCCACCTTATTGCTCCTTCTGATTACAGCTAAAACTCCTGGACGCAATACATAAGGCAACTCTGAGGTTTGCTCATAAAAGTTCCGAAAGGTAGACTAGCCCTGGAACTTGAGGCATGATCAAGTGACAAGTTCCCTGGGATTTTTTGGTGCCTCCTATGCATCACAGCCTGGGAATTAGCAAAGCCCACAACCCAGAAACACCAACAACAGGTGCAGACAAAAAAACACCAAATGAAACCCATTCTCCCTTGCCAAAGGAACGGGAAGAGGGTAGCCAGGCCTGAAGAGAGGATGCCTTTCAACTAAACCCACCTTCGTCCAGGCTAGCACAAGGAAGAAAACAGTGCCCCTCCGTCTCCACACACTGGGTGCTGTGGAGACTTCAGGGCAAAGTCTGCTCAGTCCCTTCTCAGATCCCTGCCATTACCCCTCTGTATGCACTTAGTGCAGGGAACTTGTTCACAGGACCTCTCTCCTTGTCTTTCTAGACTACTATTTATCCCATTCAATGATACCTTTCTTTCAATAACTACGTTTTTCATTTCTCTAATTGTTTATTGATTAAAAGACCTGTTCATTTTTCATAATATCCTGCTTGCTTACATTTCTTCCTTTATCTCTTTGAAATAGCCAAGGAAATGAATTTCAGGCACTTTACCATTTTTGTTTGTGAGCTTGTTTTCAGCAGTAATTAACCTTATATATTTGTGTTACACATGCCTGGGGTGTGGAGTCATACCAGTGGCACTCTGCAGGGTTCTAGATCACTATTAATTTTAGTTTTCTATTCCATGGAAGGTATAGTTCAGGCAGATCCCCTTGACATAACCAAAGATTTAGCTGATTCAAGGTTGTTGGGTCTCAGAGGAAACCCTGAGGCCCCTCCTCCTTGGCAGGCTCTGAAGTCCAATATTTGTCTTCTCAGCATCAAGAGGCTGCTGAAATTACACCTAAGCTTTTGAATCACTGTCCTTTTATTTTTCTTTTCTTTCTTTTGATGAGTGTTTCCTTGTTGTATATCTCCATCTGTCAACCTTTTCTGTGTACTTATATTTAAGATGTGCCTCTTGTAAAGGCTTATGGTTGGAATATTTTCTTCAAATCTAATATGGGCATATTTATTTTAAAATTTACTACATAACATTTTATTCAAATGCAAACTGTATATAATATAATTATGTTATGAAACAAAAGTTAATACCTCTAAACCCATCATACAACTGAAGAGCCAGAATAATTATATATTTGAAAGTACTTTTATACCCGGCCCTGATCCCCATCTCTTTGCCTCCCCTCAGTTTTTCATTTCTTCAGTAATGGCACTTATAGAACATTCAACTGAACTTCTGCCACAAGGAGTCGCTTGTTTTTAAAAGAAGTCAGAAATTTAAATTCTCAGTTAAAAACAGAACATCAGTAGGATAATGCTTCAGATTCCCACATGAAGGTTTTCCATCTATCAAAAATTCCTCAAAATGCTTTTGTACTTCTCCTTACATTGTTAGGATACCATCCAATTAGAAATTAGATTAAATAATCAAATGTTTCTAGATTTCTGCATGAAAAGCAGTTATTTATAAGTTCTTTAAATGGTATATTTTAAGCAGTTTGTGAATGTAGCAAATTTTTTTTTTTTTGTAGCAAATTTTTTAAAAAACATATATTCCACCTTGATTAAGACTCAAGTGATGTTCTCTCAGACTTTTTTTTGTTTAATCTAGCAGTTGCTGTGGCAACCAGCTACAGTCAGGTGCACTGACAACACCACTCCTGGCTGTACCTAGAATCTCTCTAGCTTTCCAGCCCAGGAGTTTCCTGTTGCTTCTTACTGAGATGCCTGTAGAAAGCCACTTAGCCATTCTGAAGTATTCAAAATCAGGCAGTGTGAGGTCATTAGTGGTCCCTGAGTCTGCCCTTGACCAATGGGGGATGGAAGCTAGTGGATAAATACTATCCTCTTTTGACCTTTAGGTGAAGAATTCTGGGGTACATTTTACATGACTCCTCTGGGGTCCCCGATAGGAATGAGCCCCAGTTGTCCACAACAGCTCAGGTCTGCCATTCTCTGTTGGCCTTCACACTTCCCCAGCATCACTTTTTCCATCTCCCACTCCTGTTCCTTAGGGTCACTTCCCTACACAAGCACCCTTTACACAAGCCCCTGTCTCTGGTTCCGCTTTGAGGGATGTGATGATGGAACTTAGGCTAAGACACAGCTCCACAGCTCATATGAATAACTTTCACCTTCTCCTAAATATTTTAAATATAAGGACTTTGCTTTGACAATTGTAATAGATAATTTATAGTTAGTAATTCTGGAGAATGGCTAGGATTTTTGTGGTGAAATAAGCTGCTATGGCAGTTGTCTAAATAGCAATTAATCTACCTTGTGTGTGTGTGTGAACATTGTTTTATGCAAAATAATCAGTAAAACTAGTATTAAATTTGTATAAAAGAACATTTTTTTTTCATTGAACTGATAGTCATTGGAAACTCACTATCTGCTGTGCATTGTGTAAGCACAGAAGCTAAAGATATAAAAGGTATTGCCCTTACCTTCAATAATTTTATAGTTTACTAGGAAAGACAGGAGAATAAACCAGGGGCTCTAATACTGTGATAGATCCTATTGTTATGGTAGGGGTGCTATGGGATCACAAAGAAAATGAACACATGAGTATTAGAGAGGGTTTGTGAGGGGAAGGTGTATTTTGGTAGAGTTATGAGAGGCAATGCTAATACTGAGAATGAATAGTCATTCAGTGTGAGCTAGGTATTGGTTGGTACTAATGGTTTACATGTATTATTTGATTTATTAACAATCTTATATAATGGAATCTGTTAACATTCCCATTTAGCAAATATAGAAAGTGAGACTTAAAGAAGTGCAGAGACTTGACTGAACATGGGTAAGAAGTAGCCAAGTGGAGAAAGAGGAATGGAGAACAGATTTTTGAAAGGACTATGCAAAGACACAAATGTTCAAGAAAACTTACCACTTAGGAGAACTCATGAAAACTCTTCGTAAGTTCAGAGCCTAGGAGGATACTAGGAGATAAGGGTAGAGGAGAAGCTGGGAGGCAAGTCATAAAGGGTCATGTCTATGATACTAAGTAGCCTGAAAGCTATTCGAGGGAGATGGAAAGCCTCTGAAAGATAGTAAGCAGAGGACTGACCTGCTCAGATCTGTGTTTTAGAAAAAAAATCACCCTGGAATGAATTATAAACGTACAAGACATGATTCCATGACACACAGTTTGTTTGTTTTTCTACATGCTAGCCTAATTTCTCTCAGCCAGAAACCTATACCTCTATACTCTTCTTTGCGATGCTGTGGATGGGATGTGGAATATCATACTTCTCCTTTTCCAGCTGATTCCCTGTTAGGTTTCCAGTAGCGTAAGGGAAACTGAAGGCAGGGGGAGGTTAAAAGGGGCCTGTTACTTCCTGCCTAGTTCCTTACAGTGCTGTTATCTCAGCAGTGGCCCCTTGCCCTGGCAGAAGCAGCTGCTTAGTCTGTAGTTTTTGTCATTGTTCTCAGAACCAGGCTCATCCTGATGAAAACTGAAATTAAGACAGAGGCAGTGAGGCTGCTCCATGTCAATTTTTTATGGAGAAATTAAATAAATAACTTTCCCTTATAGAATATTAAGAAAGTGACTTAAATTTGTAGAAATCTGATAGCCAGTTATGCAAACTGAAGGAAGTTTTTGATGTTTCAGTAATTAAACATGTATGTAAGACATTTAACATGTTCATTCACTCATGGATGTATTCATTCTTTAAAACTATTATGACTTTCAATGTGTTCAAGAACATACATTGTATGGATACAGACATTAATAGACAGAAATAATTTCTTCTTTTGTGCAACTACTCTTTCAGTACGGGGAGAGAGAGACAGTAAAACCAATGAGCAGATTTATAAATAAGATACTCTCGGGCTTCCCTCGTGGCGCAGTGGTTGAGAGTCCTCCTGCCGATGCAGGGGACACGGGTTCGTGCCCCAGTCCGGGAAGATCACACATGCCGCGGAGCGGCTGGACCCATGAGCCGTGGCCGCTGAGCCTGCGCGTCCGGAGCCTGTGCTCTGCAACGGGAGAAGCCACAACAGTGAGAGGCCCGCGTACTGCAGAAAAAAAAAAAGAAAGAAAATATACTCTCATATGGGGAGAAATGTTATGAAGGTAATGAATGAGATCAATAGGATAAAATGTTATTGGTTGGGAAAGTGTCTGGCTGCAGTTTACCTAAAAAGACAACTAAACCATGAGGATGTTTATAGTTGGAAGGTAATTGGTCCCAGGGATAGGCTGGTAGCTCAGTAATATCATTAAGATTCAGGCCATTGCGAACTTTCAGCTTCCCCATTCTTTTGTGTATTGGCTCTTAATTCTCATACCTGTCCACTTATGATTACAAGATTCCCATGCCTACAAGCAACATCTTCTCATGTCAGGGAGTGAAACAGAAAGTAAGAAGCAGGGGCGAAAATCTAGGTGAGAGTCTTAGTTATGGAGGGTAAAACTAACAGGACTAGTTCAAGGAACAATATGTCCATGAGTTTGTGTTTGTGAATGTGTATATGCATTTTGTTATAAAAATTAATGTGCATATAGAGGTATAATCAAACTTTCTTTTCTCAAATTTACACAAGGTTTTCATGATTCTTAGTGTTTTTTTTAAACAGAAAGTATTATCTGATATTTTTTCTAAAAAAACCTATGTAACAAACCATGCAAGAGTTGTTGAATTGCAGGTGATAAGAGGCATTAATAATCTTCCCAGGATGTGATGCCTGAACTACTAATGGTGACATTCAGTTTTGTATGCGTCCTGAAGAAACTGGCAAAAGCCCAAGTCTGACAATTCACTTCCATATGGGAGCTACCCACTGGGGGAGGCATGGCAATCCCAGCAAAATGACCTTCTGGGCTTGATTATCTGGATAACCTTGGGTTTGTAGATTAATAGTTTTTCAGCATGCTGTCTTTCTGGAAATGGGTATAATTAAACTTGTCACTCAAGGGTACTGTATGATTTAATCACTTAATATTAAGTAAAGCTCTCTGAGATCCTTAAGCAAAGATCCTATGCAGATGTACAGTATCATTATGAAGACACAGTTCTAGCTTCTTGCTGAGCTCTGAGAAATTACACTGCAGAGACTCTTTCTAATATCCACAGAAAGCTACCCTGTAAATGTTAGTATTTATAAAGCATTTCAACATATACTAAATACATTTTAAAGGAATATAGTTATGGTGTAAATTAAGACATTAACATAAATGCCATTCAACATTTGTTTCTGACAATGGATAGTATTACAAATTTTTAGGCATGTAATTCATTTAGAAATAGCTTCACATGTACCCTTTATTTAATAATGATTCATTCAACAGTAGTATTTAGAAATTTTGGAACACGTCAATTTCCTACTTCTTGGAGTTAATTTATTTCCATATGCCTCTAAATATATTTTTATTTCTATTTATTCCTCTCTATATGTAGTATTTATTATACATATCTTTATGTATTAATAAATACTAATAAATTAATAAATAATAATTTATTATTATTAATATTATAATATAATATATATAATAATAAATTATTATTAATTTATTAATATTAATAAATACATATCTTTTAAATGCTTTACACATTTAAAAGCAAAGGCTATAGTCTAATAATATGGGATAAATAGCCTAGCAAATATTTTTTCTTGAAGCACTTGAGAGAAATCTAACCAGAGACAGAAAAACCTTATCCAATATCAAAGACTGTAGGAAAGGAAAGAAAGCAATGGAGAATGGTAACGATTCCATAACCCTGCCCTAAGTCGCATTGCTCCCTTGTATGCTATTAGCCTTCATAATGATTTCTGTAGGCTTTGAAAGCTTAATAAGCAAGAGTACACATATATTTTATGCCTATGGTGAATAAGTAGCTTTATGTACACAGATGATTACAAATGTATCATTTCTAACCTCTATTTCTAGAGAAAAATATAACTTTTTCACTGGCAATTTGAAGAGCTGTGTTGTGTAGTGTTGTATAGTGAATTACAATAAAAAGTTGAAGTACAAAAACATATCTCTTACTAATGCTTCCATGAACCATGCTGTTTCTCGGTGAGTGTTTGACATTTATATATCTACAGTACATAGATACTCTACAAAGCTAGACACTAGGGAAAAATATACCCAGTAGGTATTGCACGTATATTCTCTATTCTGTTTATAAAACGAAGTGACATATTAATACTACTTCTTGCTGTGGTTATCCAAAAAATGCCTATTTGCATCAGAACTGTTCGGTATAATGGTCACTGTTTTTGTATATCAGCCCTGACACTTTTGATTGATTTATGTGTATTGGAGACTTTGATAAATGGAGTGGGCATTAGTTACTATTATTCATTTAAATTTTGCTAGGCAGACATCTATCATCATTTCATGTGCTGAGCACTTAATTTAGGTATCGTGAAATTCAGCAAACAATATACCTGTGCTTAGAGAACTTGCAGTATTATGGAAGAAATGAGAGGAAGATAGCAGGAACTTCAAAAAGCTGAAAAAGAAAAAAAAAAATGCACGGTCCCATCTGTGCTTGTATATTTCTGAAGCAAAAATGCCTCTCCAGGATAAGAAAAAAGGAAAGAGATGATCTAAGTCTCATCACGTGACCGAAGTTATATTGACCTCAGAAAGTATTTTAAAGAGAAAGTATATTCTTGTCAGTGTGGGGCTGTTGCTTATTCTTCATATAAAACCTTGCAATGTTTGTTTTTCCTATTAGCTTGCATTTGGCACATAGACATATTTTGTTTTTTCCACACTTTGTTGAATAGCAATTTTAAAAAATTTAATTGGTTGCCAACAAATTTCACATAAAAATTTAATTTCTAGCTCCTCTTCTTGGGCAGTCCTGAGCCTGTGTTGCAACAGTTGAGTATCAGATGCCACAGGTAGATATTGAGGCAGGTAACCACACCCTAGAATCCCCCCATTATCTCCCTGACCTGATTGACTCCACTCATGCACATTCTCTGCCTGAGCCTTAGAGATGTCTTGTTTGGGACCTACTGAAAATTGCTAGTTGCTTTCAGATGTTCTCTGTTTATCTATCCACGTTGAAGATTATATGTTTCAGTCTTTACTCAGCCCTTTTGATACTCTAGCAATAACCACCATTTATTGAACTCACCATTTCTGAGTTCAGAAACCCTTCCTTTATCTAAAAAGGAAGAGAGAGTAACATTTTATGGGTTTGTGGGCCATATGGCCTCTGTCACAACTAGTCAGCTCGGCCAAAGCAACCATAGATCGTATATAATGGGTACAGCCTGTTCCAATACAACTTTATCTATGGACACTGAAGACTGAATTTCACATAATTTTCACATGTCATGAAAACTTATTCACTTTTTGATTTCCTTCTAGCATTTAAAAAAAGATAAAAATTATTCTTAACTTTCAGGCCATAGAAAGCAAGTGGTAGCCTGGGTTTGGCCTGTGGGTCATAGTTTGCCCATTCCTGATCTATGAGACAGTATTCTAATTTCTATTCCTGGTAATTGTAAGAAATAACAATTGCTGTTTAATTTTTCAGTTAGAAAGGTATAGTTATCTAACACTGGGAATCTACTCAATGTTGAGCCCAAATAATTGAGATGGAGAGAGAGAAATAGAGGAAGGTGTGTTGGAGTGAGAGAGAAAGAGAAAAAGAGAGGGAAGGGGCTAGGTCTTTAATAACTCTGGACATTATTGTCTGAACACAGTGGATACTTCTAAGGATAAACTACGCAATCAATAAAATTGTTAAGTATTGGTTAAAAGATGAGTATGAGTTGAAAGTCCTTACCCAAAATGGTGACTTTCCATTCTTTTCCATCCTTTGCCTTCCAGGCAGTGTTCCAATATGTCTAGTTGTTTCCAGAAGCACAGAAGGAAGGGCTCTTTTAAGTCAAGCATTATTTACATTCCCTCTTGGCAACCTCGGCCATATGAGAATGCTTGCTAAAGAGCTAGTGTGGGCATGTTACATAGTTTGAATCCCCTGGAGGAATGACTCCTTATTATTCTTATTTCAGCCCAGTTGTAATGCGTGTGAGTGTGCATTATTTACACATGAATGATTAAACCCTTCCACCTTAGTGGCTTTAGTCATCTGACATAACCTCTGAGAATCCTTCAACACTTAAATCTTTCAGTACAAGTCACTTACAAATCCATTTCATATGATGCTCAGGAAAAGCATTAAATCAAGCCAGTGTTCTTCACTGTGGATACAATGAGACAGAATTTTGCCCCTTAAAAAGAGTCCATCAGCAATATTATAACCAAGAAAATGATTATTTTGTATATTTCTTTGTCCACTTTATTGCAGGGAAAGGATAATAAATGATGAGCTCAACTATCTCACTTATTACACCAGAACCAATACCAAGTAGCTACTGTTTGGCAGAAAACATAGTTCTTTTTGAAGTTTGCTGTTTTATCATCAATCAAGCCAGCTGGCCTGGTTTAATTCTTATAGAGAATCAGAAGAAATGAATAGTCCATTTCAGGAGTTCACTCTCAGCTGTGTTGTTTTAACAGCTATGGAGGGTAGGGGTTTCCCTTTTCTTCTCTCTCTAAGCACAGAACACCTCAGCTTCTCATGAAAGAGAGAGAGCCTTCACTAATTGCAAAATTGTCCAGATTAGACAAGCTGTGAAAGGAGTCAATGATTCTGCCACAAAAGATTGCATTTATCTTTTTAAATTGTTCTTAAATGCTTCATAAGGAATAATCAGATAGCATCTGAGAGTAAATCCATCTGTGGATCATTCTTGACTCAGAGTAAATAAAAAACTTGCTTTCAATAAGATTCTTGAAACTTATTTTCACTAAAGTGTCTCATTTATATTGAGTGGGTTTGAATGATAGAAGGTGAGATTCCATGTAGAAAAGAATGAACAATTGGGTAGAATTTGTAGATCATTTCACAGACATTTATTCTCTTTTGTTAGACGTACTGTTGTCCAAGGTTGTATAATCAGACTGCTTTTCCCTTCAGCTGCAGACACTCATAAAAGGAAAAGATTGCTTTCAACTACCCCTAAGATTGTTACCTCCCATAGAACCTTATAAACACTGGAAGCAGAAAATCACTCACTAGCAGCCAAAGGTTACATACAGTATCTTCCCTGACATGTGTGCACACACCCGAACAACAGCTTGGACGGAAGGAATAAGAAACGGTGAACAATTTAGTTGTAGCACAGATGTTCAACAATGCAAAGCTGAAGACAAGCTATGGTGAGGAAACCAATGAGGTGGAGTGGGGAGAGTTCCAGGAAGCAACTGATAAGAAAATAAAGATAATGAATACATAAAACAAGATGAAGTTGAGTGTATATGATGGGATCCTGTTTTTGTATGTATACTATAAAAATTTATAGTATATATAGTATACTATATATACTCAAGTAAAAATTTAATGAGTAGCTGTACATTATATGATTTTATAAATTATAATTCAAACACTTAGTATAATTTTATTACAAATTATATAATTTTATTTATATTTTATATACTATATACAAATACACTTATGTAGATTTAATTATATAATTATACTAAGTATATATTTGACAATGTTATCATTGGAATGAACATATGTCTAATTATAAGTATTTATATTTACATTTTAATGTCTTATAGGCATACTACAGATAGAGTTTCTGTGTGCAGTTGATGCTGCAGTTGGTTGTTCTGGAGGAAGAGGAGTGGAGGTATGTCTGTCTGAGGGTGGAGGGGCTGAGCTTTGGGAAACAAGTGGGGATGGGATGTAGTGGGGATGGGATGTAGTGGGGAGGGCTGGAGGCACTTCCTTCTTCACTTTATATGTTTATATGTTACTTGATTTAACCTCAAATATGGTTATTATGATTTACTTCATAATAAAAATCACTTAAAAGGTTTAAAAATATGAACAGCAGTAGCTGTGCATGTGCTGTTCTCAACAGAATTCCTAGGAGGAAAGGCAGTCTCACCTAAATCTAACCAGCTCTGGAATAGCAGTTGGAAAAACGGGAAGGGGCATTTGCCCACCTTCACGTAAAACCCAGAGAAATGCCTTCTGTGTCTAGCAGACAACTCCATCCCTAATTCATGGTTTGAGAAATGTGTTAAGTACTTAACTACATATTTTTTAACCTCTGTAGGCATCTTGAGAATTATCTCCTTTTTCTAACTGTACTTCCAGACCCTCTTGGATATATGGAGTCTTAAAAATAAAATTTACCTTTCTAATGTGTGCGGGAAATTTTCAGGATCTTGGAAAAATATTAAGCTTTCTTTGAGTTAAAAAAAATATCTGAGTTGTTTTGTTTTTCCTTGAGTTTTATAGAGCTGGATAATTGTCTTTTCAGTTTTCCTACATTTGAGTATGTAAGGATATAAATCCATTCGAACCGGCTAAATTTGAAATTAAATATTAATGGCTTAAACAAGAGTAATGGCAAACTCTGACAAGAAAACATCCTTTGTGATTGTATATGAGAATGCCCTAACTTAACTATAAATTCTAAGTCATAATCTCCCATCCCTATGGCTATAATTGGCATAGAGAAACATTAAAGGGTCTTTCAGTAATTGTTGTTAAATTACTGAATCATAGGTTTTCTCAGCCTGATAATTAAAAGTATTTCAAATACCAAACTTAGTTTTGTAGATACTAAGTATTAAGCCATTTGATGATAACTAGACCTTGCTTAGTTATTTTTAAATTTTTCCACTTAGTCATTTTAGTTATGACTGTGAGGTGTAATTTATCAAAAGCACAATGAGAGGTTATCAAACTCTCATTTCAGTAGAAGAAAGAGGAACATTACCCTCAAGAGATAAATCTTTCATTAAACTTTACAAAGACCTTAAGCAGTCTCTACCCCGTTTATCATTTCTAGTTCTCTTAGAATGCACCGGCTGCCTATGTTTAGAAAGCAGCACAGGGCAGACAGCCAAAATCAGTGTTGATGGCTGGTGGAATGGATGAAACTTCTGTTCCATTTTTACATGTTCATTCACCTTAGAAAATCATTTTAAAATCAACCATATTTGGGGCTAAATTTTGGTAACGCACTAAACTATTAAATAAATCATAGATTTTTGGAACTATGGTAAAAATGACTTTATCACAAAAAAAGTGTGTTCAAGAGAGGAAAAAAATCCACAGTTTCTTTTACATGCTCATTAAAAACAAAAACAAAAAATTACTTGTTTGATGTCAGCATTCTTGTAACAATTTGGTATTTTTCTTTGCTCTCAATATATGAGTAGAGACTTTTACAGTCACTGTTTTTCTCTTTTCTTTCTTTCTTTCTTTTTTTTTTCTGGCCACACTGTGTAACTTGAAGAATCTTAGTTCCCCAGCTAGGTATTGGGGATTTCACTGCCCTCAGTAGTGAAAGCACAGAGTTCTAACCACTGGACTGCCAGGGAATTCTGTCTAAGTTATTTTCTTAGGAGCACTTGTTACAATTTGAAATTATCCTGTTTCATATATCTAGTGCGTTTTATAGTCTGTCCTCCCCTGTAGAATGTAATTACGCTCCTTGAAAGCAGGGACTTTGGCCCATCTAACTCACTGCTGTATTCTGAACACCTCTAAGGATGCCTGACACATAAAACACATTCATCATATTTTTCAGTATATGAATTGAATGAATGAATGGAGGAATGAATGAATGAATCAAAAGTTTTAAATGCAGTACATCAAAAGACTATTAATCTCAAGAGCAGAAATAGTTCAAATTTGAAGGTTTCCTTGATTTTATATGCAAGGGCAATACAATGAAAAATATATTTTAAGGAGAAATTGGATATTAAATCACAACTTAAGTAACATTCTTTATATTATTTTATTCACTGAGATTACTTATTGAAGTTTTAATTTCTATTTTTACTGTCCATTCTCATTCAACAGGTTTATTTAATATCTAGCCAATATTTAGTAACTACATTAGGTGCTGGTGTCCAAGAGTAAAATAATACAAAATCCTTGTTCTTGCAGAGCTCATAATTTTATGGGGAAGATGGAAAAATAGATAGAAGGTCGCAATGAGTGTGATAAAATGCTCCTATAATAGCAAGTAAAGTGTGATATAGGACAACAGAGGAGAAGCATGTGTGAATGGGGATGTCAGGGGCGGTTTCTTGGAAGACATCACACTTCGATTAATCAGGAAGGACAAATGGGAGTAATTCAGATGAAGAGATCAAAGTAGAAAGACATCTAATCAAAAACATTATTCACAAAATTCAGGCAGAAAATGAGAGACGAATGTGAATTGGGAATAGCAAGAGGTGAGGAGAGACATGAAATCTGGAGTATGGAGGCCTTTACATGCCTCGGGTAGACCTTTGCACCCTTTACGGAGGATTACAATGAATCCCTGAAGGATTTTAAACAGAAATGACATTTATTTTTCACTTGCTTATTCATCCAAAAAATAGTTATTAAGCATGTGCTTTACCCAAGTCACTGTAATAGGTGCTGGATATATGCTGACAAATAATACATAGTCCTGACACTTGAGAGATGTGTAGAATTGTGAAATTTTAATGCACTACACTGTTAGCTGAATGTGAGTGTAGATGAAACAGAGTTGATACATAAAAAAACCGTAGTCCAAAAGATATTTGCATTTTAGAAATATCACCCTGAGAGCAAAGTGGAGAATGATTTGAAAACCCATGATGATGCTGTTCTAGAGATCTAGGCTTGAACTAAGGGAAGGAGAGTGAGGATGGAGAGAAGAGACCCCCAAGACTGGAACCGTTTGAATGTAGGATGACCAACTTCTCAAGTTAGTCCCAGGCGGTTCCAGGGTTTAAGGGAAACTCTCATGTCTCAGGAAACCCTCAGTCAAGATGATCAATCAGTATGGTTGATCACTTTAGTTGAATATTGGCAATGAAGAATGTTTTTCTCTTTAGTATATGCCCTGAAAGGTTGGATAGTGGTGGTATGCCAGCGAATAGAAAATACAGTGTTAGAAAACTTGTGCAAGGGGCAAGGTAGGAGGTAAGGATATGATAAGTTTAGGTAAATATGAATTAGAGGTGCCTATGAGATATTGAAATGGGGATGACCACAAGAGAGTTTAACATGAGTCCTAAGCTCAGATAGGTCATCTGATTGACTAACATTTTAGAAATCATCAACAAGAAGATGGTGGTAGAAGCCATAGGAGAAGGTGAGATCAAGTAAAGTGAATATGTAGAGGAGTGGGCTTGGGCAGGAACCTGAGAAGTAACAACAAACAAATCTATCTTTCCTTTCATGATATAACTGCAAGTTGGGAGACTATATATTTAAGATATATAGTTTCCCTGTATGTTGTAGGTTTGTTTTATCAGGATTTGCATTGTTTTCCATAATTTCCATAATTAATACTCTGATATTCGGTGTTGGGGTTTTTTTTTAAAACAAAGTGAGTGTTATAATAAATCATAGCCTCCTTAATGATTGGTGTCTATGTAAAATACATACCAAATCTAAACCTTCCATTTAGATTGTCTACGATTACAATAGGCTTCTCTTCAAAATCTCTATTAAAACTCAGAGTTATAATTTAAAAGGACTGCCAATGACTAGGTTATGACTAGATTTTGATTATAAACCTGGGTAAAGATGCCAATATGTTGAATTACCAATTACTGACCCTAATTTACTATCCACCTATCCAACACAGCTTAAGGAATAGTCCAGTTTAAAAAGAATTATCATGCTTTGGGAATCATAAGTCAGTAAAATGTCTCCCCTCAATTTGGGAAAAATCATAGGATTTCAAATATTTCTTTTAAAAAGTAAATTAAACCAACGACAATTGAAAAAAGGCTATTTGCCACTCTCTCCATAATTTTCTGAAACAATGCACAGGATAACCCCCAATGCACAGGATAACCCCCTATTTTCCAGCATTTCTTCTTTCAAGTCTTTTCCATTCTGCACCCTCTTAGATGTTTTCTAAATAAAGTGAAGTCTACAGAAGGTATGTGGCCTTTATACAGTACTCATGTTTCTGCAAATAAACAGAGTGACTCCTGAAATTTGCAGGTTTTTTCACATCATCTAACTTTTAAAAATTATAAATGCAGTGAAAGTTTGTATATAAATCTAATTCAAAAGACTTTAAGTCAATGATCTTCCTCTCCGAACCCTACTCCTGGTCTTCCTTCCAAGGTAAACAATATTAGCTGTTTTACCTCCTAATCATAAATATATATTTTTTTAATATAAATGTAATATATGTATATTTATATAAATATATATGACTTTTTAAATATATCCAAATTCCTCCTGTTCAATATATATATTATGTATAATTATATATCCTGTTCTTTTTTATAGCTGTGTAACATTTCACCAGTATTCATTCAATTATTTTCCTATTGATTGGCATTTAGATTGGTTCAAGATTTTGGGGGGACACACAAAAATTCTCTAATAAACATCCTTATATACACAGATCTTTATATTCTATTACTTTTATTTTTGAAAGAAAGATTCTAGGTTTGAGAGTCTTTATATTTTAACTTTAATATATTTTCCCAGATTACTTTCCAATAAGATTGTGTCGATGAATGCTCTCATAAGCAATGTATAAATAAAATGACCATTTCTCTTGAGAAGGAGTTTACTCTTTAAAAAAGCCACACAAACATTTCCTTAGCATTTGGAAACTCACAGTGAGGCTGATTACTACCTACTATCACCACTACTATTATTTACTAATATTCAATACAACCAGTACTCCTAAAATTATTATTACTAATACTATATTCATATGAAAGCAGGGGCTATCATATATCATACAGAAAATACCATTTTTATAATCCCTTTACAAGTAGCATTTTATTTATTCTTCACAGTCATTGGATGAGCTGGACATTAATATCTCTATTAAGCAGGTGAAGGGTTTGAGCCTCAGAATGGTTGAACAATACACATAAGATCATACAGTCAGTAACCCCTACCTCTGTGATTTGAATCAATTTCTTTGCCTCACTGAATCCAAAGACAGTATTCTGAACTCTTTGCAACAGTGGATACCAGGTTTCCTCCTCCGTCCCAAACACACACACCTAGAGCAAAATGACCTGAGGCACCAAAAGTGCCTTCTAGTCTCTACTAAAAATCATTTACTAAGTGGATAAGAAAGTCCAATTCGCTTGTTCTATTTTAAATATTATTCTCAGATTCATTGTCTCTTTTCTTTATACCACCATCATCTACTGCTCTAAATTTAGGGCTCCATGAATAATTTGTCCCATGTAAAGATAAGAAACAAACATATTTCCTCTTCTGCAGATGAAATATACCTTCTCATATGTAATCATGTGCTATTTACAAGTTGTTGCATCTCAGGAATTGATACCAGTCCCTGGTTGTTGAATAGTCTGAGGTAACATATCTAGCATAGAAGCTTGCATTTAACAAAACCTACAGAAATGCATTACATGGTGGACCAACGAAGAAGTATTTGATGGAGAACCAAATTCTTTGATTCAATATATGAACCTCCTTAGTTGATCTAGGGTATGTGGAGGCATGTTGGAACCAAATAATTGAGAATGTTGGGTTATATATTTTGGGTCCGATGAAATAGTCAAAGAAGTGAACTAAGTTATAAAATCTTCAAGGTGAAGTAGCGTAGAAACAGAAGTCAAAACATAATGTAACATTGTCAAATGTTAGGAACGTTATCAGGAATACATAATGTCTAAACATAATGTATTCCTAAATCTGACAAATCTTCCTCCCCCAGAAACACAGGGGAGGAAGACAGATAACTCCCTAGGCAGAGACCCAAAATTACAGAGTTGTTTCCAGATTTGAACCAACTGTGGCTCATTGCCAAGTACTATCATGGCGATGGCCTGGAAGTGTATTTGGGTGTTCCAATCCAGGGAAATATATTGTGATCTTATTGTAACGTCATATTGGAGGCAATAATGGTAGGATATGGGCAGAGGCTTATAACTGTTGGCCTGATTCATTTCTATACTTGGAATAACTAGATACTCCAAGATCTAAATAGAAGGTTGGTTTTCTAAAGTCCTTAATCAGTTCCTTAAAGGGTTTTAGGAGTCTTTAAATGTGTCGTTTGATCAAGGCCATGAAAATATCTTTATGTAAAATGAATCAGTGTAACACAACCTGTTCTAGCTATTATTCAACATAAACGTCTCTAAGAAATTAGATTTTTTAAAATTTCTACTTTTCTGAATCCCCATTATTACTTAATTTTGTGCTTCTATTTTGAAACATCTTATTCTACCACATTGTATTTCATGTGCAAAATATGCCACACATCTTTATTATTCAAAATAAGATTGTGTTTAACTCTCAGGTACCATTGACCCTTTTCAATACAACACTCAATGTGGGTAATTTTCCATAGTTTTACACCCTCCCCATACACACCTGCTTTAGAATTCTGTGTACCACAGAGGCAAATTTTAGGAGCAGATTGAAGATCCTGGCCTCTGCAGAATTCCTCACTCCTTGTGTGCTCGGGATCAGAAAATCTAAACATTTGGTCAATCCATTTTACCTCTTATAAAGTTATCACTTTCCATCCCTATATTCTTCTTAGATAATCCTGCTTGAATGTTCTAGTTAAAGATCTGTCTGAGATCAGACGAGATCGGCCGCATTCAGGGTGGTATTGGGATTGACATATATACACTAATATGTATAAAAATAGATAACTAATAAGAATCTGCTGTATAAAAAATAAATAAATAAAAGAAAATTAAAAAAAATCTGTCATTCACATGTGATGTTGCAAAAGACTGAGTGCAAAACAGATGTGAGAGTACAGCTGAGTTCCATGGCGCCAGATATTAATGAGATTTACAAAGATGTAAACAGTCACTCTATGCTTTGAAAAATATAGTTATTTTTACTAAAAAGTATTTGCTAACATGTAGTTTATTACTATTATTTTAAATGAATTAATAAACAAACAAAAAAGATCTGTCATTGGTAGGATGATTACTCAGAGCAGCCTAACCCTACATAATTAAGAAAGAAAGAAACAAAAGGCAACTTTCTCCCAGGGCCCAAGGATTCCCACATTCACAAAGGTAGTGGAACCTGGTTACCTTTCCTATGAGTAAAGGAAATAAAAAGTACACTTTTTTTTTTCTGTTGCTAATTCTGTTCCAGTAAAGAAGCAACAACAGAGTTACTTCTGCTTTAAACTGTTATCGTGACTTCCTGCCATACAACCATGTGGTTTAATCTTTTCTTCTTTAGGACTCTAACTATTTAAGAGCAATGACTATCAAATTCCAACATAGCAAACACTCATTGTGCAGTGATTCCCCTTTTGCCTAAATAATTTAGTCAGATAACATGCATGGATCATATCACTGTTTCCCATAATTCCATTCATAGCCTCACAGTACTTCTTAAGATGGCCCCCTCTCAGGCTACTATAATCATTCAGCTGGAGTGGACCAGTAGATAGAACACATTTTCCACACCTGGCTCATTTGGTGTCTTCTAAAGCGGCCAAACACATTGCTTTCAACATTATAGACACCCAGCCCTGTTTAATGAATTGTCTTGAAGTGAAACAAACAAAATAAACTCAATCAAATTGCAGAAACTTTACTGTTTCAAAGGAAGTGGATATTCAGTGTTCACATATAACTATTTTTTCAACTATCTTTTTCCAGTAAGAAGCTTATGCAGCTTGAATATAAATTCAACACTTGCAACCACACACTTAAATTTTGTTGAAAATATCTCATATACCACCTGAACCAAGGAAAGAGATCAAAGTCAGCTTTGTAAAGGATGTTACCTAGGGCAGAGTCACAGGTCTAGAAGAATGAGAAAAGAATATGTTACACTGACTGTGCAGTACTTAATTTAATGTTCTATTCAGAACTTGGAAGAGATCAGACTTAACACAAATTGAAACTTGAACTTAAAGAAGCATGGCAGAGCAGCAACTTCATTCCTTTTCTTCAAGAAAAAGAAAGCTCAGTTCTCTTTCTCCATGGCTGTCAGTGCTGACTTCAGTAGCATATCCCATCATTTTATGTGTGTGTGCTGGAAAATTTTGAATAAAGATATAATACTCCCTCAGAAAATAAAATACTGTGTCAGTACTGCAAACCTATTATAGAAGTATCTGAAATTTAAGTATTTTTATAGGTTTATTCTGTAGCATTGACACTTATAATGTTTTATGTATCACTCTTCTACCTTGCTGTCTTTAAATAGTATTTATTTATTTTTATGTTTCCATTTTATTTTTAAATTTTTCTTTTATGTATATTTATTGTTTTTTATTAGTAGCCTCCATTTATTTAGCATTTTATTTTGCCAGGCAGTATGTTAAACATTTTACATGGATTTAAAAAAATTATTTATTAATTCATTTAGTATATCAACAGATGTTCATGAGTAGCAACACTTCAGACTCTTGGATACAGTGGCAACTAAGACAGGGTAAGGGACGTACCCTTATGGAGTTAATATTCTAGTATGGTAAAAAAAAATACATAATAGTATAATAGCTGACGGAGATAAGGGCTGTGACAGAAATAAAGGAAATGAGTAGGAGCTTTAAAGGGTAGGTGGATGAGATAGGGCATGAATATGGCCACGGTGGCCAGGAAAAGCCTCTCTGGGAGGGAGATATTTGATCTGGAATCTGAAGGTTATGTGACAGCATGTGATGAGCAGGGAGAAGGAAAGCATTTAAACAAAACGAACAGCAGCAGGAAGTGAGCATAGAGGTTGTGCGCAACAGAAAGCAGACCAACATGATGAAGCATAGTAGAGAGGTAGGGTGTGGAAAGCGATGAAGTTGCAGAATAGAGGCAAGATAATCTGGGGCCACACAGGTCATGGTTAAATGTTTTGATTTCAATTATTTTACAGTGAGGAGCCATGTAAAAGGAAGTTGCCTGATTTGTATTCATTTCAAAAGTATCCTTTGAGGGAAAAAGGGTAGAAGTAGCGAGATCAAACAGAAGGCTACTACTGTAGTCAAGACATAAAATGATGATTTGAACTAGGGTTAGGGTCATAGGAAAGGAGGCAGTGAAAAGTGGTTGAAGTTTTTGGTTTATTTTAAAGGTAGAGCTAATAGTATTTGAGTGTGTTACAGTTAAAAGTATATCAAAGAGCCAATAGGATTTGAATATGAGAAGTTGAGAAAAATCAAAGATGACAACAAAGATTTTGGTTTAAGCATTTGGAGAAACAGAGGTTGCCCTTTACTGAAGTGGAAAAGACAGAAAAAAGGTGCAGGTTTGAGGGGAAAATCAAGTGTGTTTTTAGGCATATAAAGTTTGCTATGTCAATTATGCTCTTGTGTATATAAATCTGGAAATAAAGGGATTGGTCCGGGATAGACGTATACATTTAGGAGGATCAGTTTATTAATGTCACCTAAAACCATGGTGCTAGATGAGATCACCCAGCAAGCAGAGGAATAAAAAAAGTCACAAGGCTAAGGAATAAAAGAAGTCACAAGACTAAGCCTGAGAGCTCTCCAGATTTTAGATGTTGGGAAAATGAGAATATTCAGCAAAAGAAACAGAAGAATCAGCCAGATGAGAAGAGAAGTAATCAAGAGAGGATGGAACCCAAATGCAAGTGAAGGAGAAAGTGATTCCTTTCAAATGCTGCTCAGAGGTCAGAGTGTCAATAAGATAAAGTAACCATTGGTTCCCCACTTGCAGCGTAAAAGTAATTTCAATTCAGTGTTAGGTACATAAACTTACTGGAGTGAGCTCAAAGCAGACAGGAGAAATGGAGTGAAAACTCTAGGAACTGATAATTGTCATGATGATTATTGCTGCAAAAGGAAAGCATTGAAGCGGTGGTGTACCTGGGGGGAGACATGGAGTCAAGAGATAGTTTTTGTTTTTTTGGCAAGTGATTGCAGCGTGTTTAAATGTTATTGAGGATAATTTTGTAGAACTGAGGTCAGAAAACGTTTGCTATAAAGGGACAGTTATTAAATGTTTTTAGCTTTGCCAGCCAGACATCTGTTGCAACTATTCAACACTGCTATTGTAGTGTGGAAGCAGCTGTAGGTTATATACCAGTGAGCAAGGCTGTGTTCCCATAAAACTTTCTTTATGGACACTGACCTTTGAAATTCATATAATTTCATGTATCATGAAATATTTGATTTTTTTCAACTATTTAAACATGTTAGAATCATTTTTAACTTAGATGTCCGGCCAGGTTTGGCCCCATGAGCCATAGTTTCCTGACCTCTACAAGACAAAATTTGAGGCTGCAAGAAGAGGGAGGAAGATTTCAGGAGCCAGATCCTTTCATGGGATGAGAACAATAAACGATAGAACAAGTGGAAGGTTGGCCTTAGGTAGGTGCTTCTGTCTTGATAACGGAGAAGGAGAAGGCAGAGTATATGGGTACAGATGCAGGTTAATTGGTAGGTTGGTAGTGGAAGTACATGGACGTCTTACTCTGATCTTATATTTTCTTATGGAAAAGTTTAAGCAGCACCTTTAGCTGACAGAAGCAAGTAGATGGAAGTTATGGAAAATCTGAGCAGAGAGTAAAAGTTTCCTAATAGGAGTCATGTAGAATGAGAAAGTGAATTGACTAGGGAAATGTACTTACTGCTAGGCAAGCACTAAGAGCCCACTCGAGATTTCTGTCAAGAATTTAACGCAACGTCTGTCAGCTTGGCTGCACATTTTTCTTCAGGAATATTCAGCTGCTTAGACAAGGCCCTGAGTAGTCAAAGGCTTGTATTTAGCCAGATTTGGTACCTTGCCGGGTGAGATGATGGAAGGATAGAGACCACGTGAGTTGAGAGTATTTGCAAGGGAGTGATTACAGTGATTGACCATGTAATTGAGCTGGGTAAGAGCAAAAGTGAGGACATAATGGGTGTGATGGAAAGTGGAAAGGTGGAAAGGCCAATAAATTGGAAGTCACAATGAGAAGGAAGAATTTCTGGAGGCAGGATACTAGAGAGACTGAAATGGAAAGCAGGGAGGGAGGTTTTAGAGAGGACAGTGTTTGAAATACAGATTAAGGCATGGATATGTTTATTGTTAATTGTAAGATCAGAGGTATAATCACAGAAGTAGGTGGCAGAAGTGTGGAGGATAGGATTTTGAAGCAGCTGAGGTCTAAGAAGAGATATTTTACAGAGAGTAATGCATTGGAAATCTCATCGATGAAAATGTTGAGATCACTAGATTATACAAGAGTGAAGGGTGGGACATGGAGACAGGTATCGATTCTTCAAGGGCTAATTCTTAAAGGATTTGTCACTTGCCCAATTTAACGCATATGATAAGTGACAGAGTCGCGTGGGGAATTCAAATTTCTAAAAATAATGCCCATCTTTTTAAGCATTATAATATGCTACTTCCAGAAGGTTATGTCTGCATGATGTAATTTACACTAAAAGGCAGGCTATATCTATTTAGGAACAAACATCTGAATATTTCCATTTAGTCTGCCTCTGTCTATCTCATTTCACATACTGCTCATGACCTAAGGGAGGCATCCTCCTTCCTGACCATACCTCTTGCCTTCCATATTTGTTTTAGGCGTCAAGTTTTATCTTCTTGGAATCTTGAAACTGCCCTAAAAGTCTCCTCCTGCACCTTCTTTATCAAGATCCGACTCCCCTCCATCTCCTCCTCCTTCTTCCTCTTCATCCTGCTTAATTCCTGTTGCATCAGGAGTCTAAGGATATCTTAGTTGTTTTCAAACATCTCTTATATGTTACTCTTGTCTTTCTAATAACTATCCTGTAAGTTCTGTGAGGGCAAGAATGAATTTTTTACTTTCCATGTCCCACTCAAAACTTAATAGGCTCTAATCACATAGAAGTAGAACTTTTGATTGATTAAACTTGTCATCAAGCAATATCACAGAAAAATTTCAATTATCACTTAAATTCACTAAACTGTAACTGACACCTAAAAATCTATTAAATCAATAAATAATAAATTTCAGAAATGGCATAAAGCACAGACAATATTAAAAAGGCTTCATAGCAGACATTTGGTATTTGGTAAAAATGAACTTAATTATAATTCTATGAATTCATATTGGATGCACGATTGTACTTGTAAAAAAGTGTTCATCTTGTCGCCTTTTTTATTATTTAAGAGGAAATCTTAAAGGCCAAAAAACTTGTGAAGTTTAATAATTAAAGTCAAGTAAATGTTCTATCTTGTTATTAAGGTAATTGGAAATTGGAGGCAAGTTTGTGAAATGGAACACTAGAGAAAAGTTTTCAGAAGTACAAAGTGGAAATGACAGAATGACAAAAGACAAGAGCTATTCCCAAATGGCTTATCTTTCAGTTTTTGAAAGATAGAAATTTGGGTTGGTTCTTACTTATTTCGTACTGTCTCTAACAAGTGCTGCAGGGGGTAGTTGAGTCAAGGGTAGTCATAAAAAACAAAGAAAATTTTGTCTTCGAGTCCAGTACAGACTGGTGCTTGGCTCATGGTCTTTTCTTTAGAGAACGTGACAATAATGATGAAGTATCGAATGGACCTTTATTCCTTTCTTTCTGTAGGAAAGGTCTCAAACTGTAGTTATGTGATTGACTCTTGTCATAAGTTATATGGAATTATATTTCTTTTTCAGATTTTACTTTTTCCCTCCATTTAATAGTCTGATTTATTTTAAAGGCTATAATGTATTCTGGCAAAATCCATTTAATTTTGCATTATCTGTATTGAATGCCTCTAATAAAAGTATTAATCAAAAAAGCATGGGAGAGTATCCTGAAAGTGATAAATGAAGCTTAGGGTTTGTTTTATGAATCAGTCCCATTTTAATAATTTTTCAAATTTATATGGTTTAGATAAGAAACCTGAGACAGTGGAATGTCCTTCAATAAAATCACACTGGCCAAAATAAATGTGACAGAGAGATATATTTCTTTCCATTTGTTGTGTATATTTATTCTTATTAGTGTCTGGAGTAAATGAATATAAGAGAAGATGTTAGCTAATCTAGAAGTTTCTCATAAACAGTAGCTGCTTTATTCAAATAAAGGTAGTCAAATATTAAAGGATATATTTTTTTTAAGTGGGAGGAATTTTATTTTGTATTTTTCATTGGTTTACAACTTGTATTTCATATATACCTTATTAACTCTCTTTGCTTCTGTTTAATTTGACCCAGAAAGCCTATGGCAATAGTAATACAAAAACAGCAGCAACTTTGAATAATTATGTAGCAGTTAACTTTGTGCCAGGTCCTGTTCCAAGACCTTTATAGCTAACGAGCGCTCTCCAACAAAATACCTTCCCTAGAGCGTGAAATGCTGTAAATATAGTGAAAGGCAAAGGCAGTGTTCTTCCTTGATGCTTCTTACATCTTTTAATATTGAGGTTCTTACCTGTAACATCATCTGCAACATCCAGCCCCGTGGATTGTAGTCACTGCAATGAGGTTTTATTGTCTCTGAATTTTTCTTCTTCCCAGTATAGTACTTTAAGAAATTTTACAGGTACTTCCCTGGTGGTCCATTGTTTAAGACTCCGTGCTCCCAGTGCAGGGGGACTGGGTTCGCTCCCTGGTTAGGGAACTAGATCCCGCATGCCGCAGCTAAAGATCCCACATGACACAACGAAGATCCTATGTGCAGCAACTAAGACCAGGCGCAGCCAAATAAATAAATATTTTTTAAAAAGAAATTTTACAGATAAAATCAGTAGTAATAACTACAATCCTTTTGGGGGTATGTCAGGTTGAAAATAACTTAGACCAGGAGTATTTTTTTAAATATATGTTCAACACATTGGTATTTTATTTCAGGGTTCAGAAAGACTTTAGGTAGTTAGTGTAGCTCATTCATCCAATTAGTTCTAGAGCATCTTCTTTTATACCTTTCTGTTTGCAATTTTATTTCTCACATCTAGCATTTTAGGCCAGACCTGAAATAATGGACCTTCAAATAACACTTGTTGAATGAATGAAGACGGTGGTCATTCAGAGCATTTCAGCTTCTCTGGTAATGGACAACTCATTTCTCCAAAGGAATCATTTGCTCTTTTGATTCCTGTAGACTGCTTTTACAGGATACCCCAGAGTAGCCCCCCCACCAAAAAAAAAATCATAAAGCTTAATCAGTAAAGCATTTCCAAATGTCTTATTGGCATCAGTGAAAAAAGAAACTTACATTTCATCTTAATTCCTTTTTAATTTTAATAGTTATTGTTAGGTAGACAAGATCAACAACAGCTTAATAGGGATCAGGAGCTGAGTGTGTTGACATGCACTGGAATGCGTGTTGATCAGAATTACTGTTTTTTTCTAGAGAAAGTGTAGTGAGTGAATGTTTTATTCTTTGATAGGCAATGTAATGTAATTTATATTATTTTACATGTATTTTCACAGATTTTCTTGATAATCATGATCCAGCTTGGCACAAACATGTTGCTTCTCCAAAAACAAACAAAAAACCATATATCTGCCCACATTTTTTTCTCATTTTTTGACAATCTAAAGCAGTTTGTTTTGGTTTTTTTTTTGCGGTACGCGGGCCTCTCACTGTTGTGGCCTCTCTCCCGTTGCGGAGCACAGGCTCCGGACGCGCAGGCTCAGCGGCCATGGCTCACGGGCCCAGCCGCTCCGCGGCACGTGGGATCTTCCCGGATCGGAGCACGAACCCGCGTCCCCTGCATCGGCAGGCGGACTCTCAACCACTGCGCCACCAGGGAAGCCCTAAAGCAGTTCTTTGTTTATAAGTCTAAAGTTAAGACATTGAGGTAGATTTTTTTTCTAGTTTTTTTCAGGATTTTACCTTTTACTAGGATAAAGTGGTGACAAATTAATTGCCCAGTTTATAGAAAACACTTTCACAGATTATAAAAATATATACTTAGTTTCACACACTCGAAGTAATATAATCCTTAAGAAAAATTATTCCCCTTCTACATTCTTTATTTTCCAGAGTCATTCTTTTGTCTTTTGAAGAATTTTTTTCTTTTCTTTATATTATTGTTTTGATTTTAGAGAAGTTTGCTAAGTAGTTCCTAGTTCAAGAAATATTTGGCGGGGGAAGTAATTTATATAGATTATAGCTATTGTCTTGGAGAAAGAAAATACTAGGTTTTTATCTTTGATATACCAAACTATGGGGTTGATTTGATTGATTTAATTGAGCAACAAGTTAATTTGGTGAGATGTTAATTGAATGATTAATTTGGGACAATGTATATAGACCTCAAAATCCAATTGCTTTGTTTGAATCCCAGAAGATTTTATTCCCGGTTCAACTCAATATTTACTGATGACCTTTGGACAAATCACTGTCTGCTCAACAGGCATCAACTGACCTGCCAGGTGCTTTGCTGGATTCTAGGGAAAGAAGATTATCAACCACATTTTCTGTCTCTGTTCAGGGAATTTAAGTTCAGGTTTGTGTGGAGTGGTCAAGTTTTCCCTGTTTTCTTCTTCCCTCAGTCCAAGGGTCTCAAACTCCCATTTCTGTTTCTACCAGGATCATGCAGATAAGCTGAAAGACTGAAATAGATTTTGTGCCACATCATAGGCTGTGGCAGGGACCCGGGCCTCAGAAAAGCAGATGATCTTTCTGAAGTAACAATAGTCCCTCAGATTGAGGGCATCATTGCCTTGTGGAACCATATGCTTAGTGCTGATACATTGAAGTTTTCATGAAAAACTAGAATTGCAGAACTTTATTTGAAATACCTTGATTTCTTTAAACACAGACAGCCAATTCCAAAATTACCCAAACAGTCGGTAGACCAAATATTTTCCTTGGTGCAGACCAAGGGAAATATTTCTGGAACTAGTTGTATCTGGGAGCTCCCAATTTATTATTTTCATAGACGCTCTGTTGGACAAGAGTGTTCAGTGGATTTGCTCCATTGTCTTGCTTTGGGGGATTTCCTCTGAGTTAAATAACATCTTCCTAAATCTGTATCTTATTTTCTTGGTTCTGTGTTTAACTCCTAGTGTTTGGTTACAAAGTGTTAGCTTATTCTCCAGTTTAATTTATGAGCCTAGCCTCTCTAAATATGTAAACAACAAATGCTTGGGTGAGTTGTAGAAATTTAAATTGTTTGCTCTTCTGCCAGTACTTGAAATGTTTGAAGTCAATATCTTATTGCTATCTAATAGTTAATTACCTGGGTTTTACAACTTCTAATGGTGAGTTTTCAGACTGCACTGGAACTATATCTATATCTATATCTATCTATCTATCTATCTATATACACACATACACCGTTGTTTAAATTCTACTTCATATGGAGCTTAAATTAGACATTTCATTTAATGAGCTACTTAAATAATTTTCAAGATTTTTTCATTGTCAGCTTAATTATCCCTGTTACTTTAAGTGGTGCATGTTCATGTTTTTAGTTGATGAGTTCATTCTAGAACAGTAAGGATGCCTTGACTTTATTTCTGTTGAATGAAGATATATGAGTATTATAAAATCATACAAGATTCAACCAACAATGGAGTATATAAAGAAATAACTGCAAGAACTAAAGATTCCAAAGAGATTTGTTCAAAAAATATTTTATTTTGAATCATTTGATATATATAGTACTACTGCTGAGTGGCTGAAAATAAACCATTATGCACAAAATCTATTTAATATCAGTCTGACAGCACTAGTTCCAAAAAAAGTGGCAGAATTATATTCTTCTGTCATCTTAACAACAGAGACTGATGTTGACCATAATTAAACTAATTGAACAGTAAGTGGGTGCTGTATAATTCAATTAGTGCATAAAATAAGAGAATTCCAGCTGCTTTCTTTTGTTTTCCTCTAGAATATGTTGATCTGGAACTTAATTACAATTCCACATTGATTTTCTTGTGTTTGAAATTACTTTTCAATATAAAAAAGTATTTTTAGCAGGCCAGCTGAAAGACCAACATGGAAAAATGTTGCAACTCTCTTTTATGGAACAGAATCTGTGCAAGCTGAAATTCTCCTTTTTTAACATGTATGGGCACTCATTTAGTGATTGAGCAAAAGCACTCTGAGTCAGAGAACTTGCATTCAAGTATAATTTACTAGCTCTGTTGTCTTTCGTAAGTAACTTAATCTCTCTCAGCCTCAGATTTAAAATAGGATAATAATAACCTCTTCCCTGGCTAGTTGTTATGAGCATTAAATGAGATAATGTGAGTAAACTGTCAGGTATTAAACCTCGGACATAGCAAATGTGAAGTAAATTTTCTCTCTCTCTCCCTCCATCCACCCCTCAACCCTCCCTCCTTACATCCATCCATCTATCCATCCATCCATTCATTTCCTCACCCTACCGTTTGTGGATTTGGAGAGGTAGAATAGGCATTTTTATGAAGAGGATGATTCATTACATTGTCTTCTGATAATCTCAGCTTGCCTGCATTAGGTAGCATTTCTCATGTATAAAGTTTTTATTCAATATTTTTCAACTAAAAAATACCCACATATCTTAATTCAACAAACACAAATGTTTCTAGGGTTGGGGATGAGTTTTCTTTTCAAGACTATATATTTTTTGAAGCCTTAAAGAAAGGCTTTCTGTTATAAAGAGCTTATTTCAAGAATATATGCTTTGTGAAATTTGGGATCATTAATTCATTTTAAATAACAAATATTTATTGAGTGTACCTGATACCCAAGGTGTTACACTTGGTGTAGAGCTATGAAGGGGAGTCATGATACATCCATTTCCCAGAGAGCTCTTTTAAATGTCTTGAATTCCAAAACTGAAGAGATTAATGGACATATTTAAGAAAACAAACGGGCCAAGTCCTCTACCTCTGGAGTCTGAATTTGACCTCAATTAAAATATGATGTTCCCTTATGAAATTCTGAGTATACAGCAAAATTGTAGTTAGTAACTTTATACATAAGTTCAATAGTTACTGAGAACCTACTAATGTTATATAAATGAGCCTAAGATAGCCTCTGTGTATTGGCCTCTAGGTTATTTATTTCTTTACTTCAGGCTGAGACCCTTTAGCTCAAAAGCCTGTTGGTATCAAACTCAAATTTTTACACATCCAATTATTTTTTAAAATAACACAAACAAATTGATTTTTGAGCCGCTTAGAGATGCCTGCTTTGCATACCTCAGGAAAATTTTGCTCCGCAGATGTTACCCATTGATAAGATAGAGCCTTGAGAGATAAGGCCCCAAGCTGATACCATCCTTTGGTGCTCTCTGACCCAGAGACTCCCAGCCTTGCTGCTGAGAGTTATCACCTAAAAGCACCCTCTTCTCCACCCCTCCCCCAGGACTTCTCTTACCCTGCCCCCCTTCCAAATGGCAGCCTCTGGAAGGTCTTATGCTGTGAGGTACCTCCGCTCTAATGCAATCCTATTTTAGTGCCACCCAATAGAGCTTGGGTCATATCACCCATATCACTTCTCCTAGTCATATTCTTTCCTTGTTCAAGCCCAAATCCATTGAACTCCCTACAACTATGTGCTAACTACTGTGAAGGCACTAAGATAAAAAGGTAATGTGACACAGTCTTTGACTTTGAAAGAATGTATAGTCTGGCTGGGGAAACATATTTATGAATTGTTACTCTCTCTTGCAGAGAGGTATGCAGAGATAAAAATGTGGAGCACAGCTCAGTCTGGGGTATTGTAAGGAAAAGCCTCTTAAAGCAGATAAAATCTGAGCTGTACCTTAAAGACTAATGAAAATTTTACCAGGTAAAATGAGAGGATACAAAATTTTTAGGTAGGAGGAAAACAGAAACAAAATAGCAGTGAGAAACTGCTTGATATATTACCATCATCATTTCCTTCATCATTGTCATTACCATTGATTGAAAGTCTACAGCAGCACTCTACAAAAACTGTCCCATTTCTTTCTCATAATAGACAGTGAAAGGCAAAAATTATTATTCCTGTTTTTAATTATGAGGTAACATGCTTAGAAAGTTAATTAACTTGGCCAGGGTCACAGTGAGTAGATCAGTGAGCAGTAGAGAATACACAAGGTCATAGCTGTCTCCACTGAAAATACACGTTCACTGTTCCCAGGGCTCATGGTTCTTAACTATTTTGTTGTCGTGGCATTATTTGATCATTTCTATATAAAAATTGTTCACAATGCACATAGATCATATATCTTATATTGTCAAGGAAGTAGCTGTATCCCTGCTTACAAGTTACTACTTTACCATAAAGTATGATGTAGGAAAAGATGAGAGGTTGTATGGGAAGGATACATAAAGACTACAGCACTGCCCACGTACAGCTAAGGAGATTGGTCCCTTCTGTAAGACTTAAAGAAACACTGATGTGGTAAGACTATTCTTTGTCTGTGTATGGCAGGATATGAGATGCAGTTGGGAAGGGAAAGAGAGGAGGTAGAGGACCTGATAGGGATTTGGTGCAGGAGGTCCAAATGAAAGTATCAGGGTCTTATTCGTATGAGATGGATTCACAAATAAAATGGTGAAACCACTTTAAAGGTGGCTGATTGAATGGGTTGAAAGAGAGTGAAGAAGGGAAGTCTTGTTTATTTCAAGATTTTGAGTTAGCATCACTAAATGGAATCTGAGATTGGGAATACGGAAGGAGGTCACTGGGATAGGGAGATTGCATGTTTGCTTGTTGGGAATGGACTGGCTCACACAAGAAGAGCATGCAAAGTGAGTTAGACCAAAAAAATGGAAGCTCAGCAGTTACAACTGTTGTGAATCACTCAATGGCTGTTTATTTTTGGCTTCTCCTTTCACATTCAAAAGTATCCCCATTGGACAATAAGCTGTATTAACTTGTACAAATCAGTGAAACCTGGAGAAGCCCCGCTTTTTAAAGAATATTTATTTATTTTTGGCTGTGCTGGGTCTTTAGTGCTGCACGCGCGGGCTTTGTCTAGTTGAGGTGAAAGGGGGCTACTCTTTGTTGCGGTGTGCGGGCTTCTCATTGTGATGGCTTCTCCTGTTGCAGAGCACAGGCTCTAGGCGTGTGGGCTTCAGTAGTTGTGGCACTCGGGCTTCAGTAGTTGTGGCTCGTGGGCTCTGGAGCACAGGCTCAGTAGTTGTGGCTCGTGGGCTTTGTTGCTTCACAGCATGTGGGATCTTCCTGGACCAGGGCTCCAGCCCTGGATTCTTAACAACCGCACCACCATGGAAATCTGAGAAGCCCCACTTTTAACTAATGGGTGTTAAAACTAGTAGGAGGAGATCATGAAGTAGTTGGAGAAAAGCAAAGCTTTACTTAGGTAACTCTTCATAGCCAAGGAAAGCTGGTTCCAGGAAAAGTTTCCTTAAAGTGAATCTGCTTAAAGTGGAGATGAGTATGTCATAGAAATTCTGAAAAATTGTTTATTGGCATGTTACCTTGAAAACTGAAGGTAATATTATGAAAAGGTTTATTTTCTTTTATATTATGTTTTATCTTATATTGATTCTATTTATATATATTTGTATTTTATTTTATATATGAATGTTTATTTTATAATATTTACAATTTTTCATTTTATATTTTATTTTATAAAATGTTGGTGGGAATGGCAACTGAAAGCTGATACCTAAAATAAGCAGTATCTGAGTTATATTTATTTTTTCCTAGAACATTTTTGTGAGAAAATTTTCTCGTGTTGTAAAAGAGTATTCTTCACTTTTTAGTTTCACAGCAAATGATACAGAACATCATATTTTCAAAAATATTCAAGGACTTCTCGAGCTTTCCCAAGGACTTCTCTGAATCTTTTTACATTTAAGTCATTTTCTTTTCAAATGATAATTCTTTCATCATCCCTGACAGTGATTACGTATTTAATCATTAACTACTCTACTTGCGTTAAAATGCTATTTATAAATAAATGTCTTGAGGTTTAAAGAAATCCTACAATATCACTTTGTTAACTTCATGAAATCCTGCATTTGTTGCAAGATTTGCAATTTCACCTTAAACTTTCATTGTACTGTATTTAGTTTGGATAGGAGATTCAACAGAGATATAAGCCAGTGTTAAGTGGTGAGAATATTTTAATGGAGGTTAATTTTATATAATCAGTTAGAGAGTAAGCATCTTATTTTATAGCAGTGTTCATTTCACAGCCTCATAACTGTGGATATACCCATATTGAATCCTCAGATAAACACAACCACTTGATTTTTTGAAAATTTGTTTCAGGCAATTGTGAATTTAGATATTGCTGAAAGGACTGTAACTCTTGACTTTATATTATGTTTTTTGCTGGAGAGTGTCATTCACTTGCTATGCTCCAAACTTATGTTCTTCCTCCAGAATATAGATCTCTTCTTATTAGCATATTACACTTGTGTTAATCATCACGGTTTTACAACTCAAAGGACACTAGAATTAGTAGTCTGGATTCTATTGATCACATGGGTTATAAACTCTTTTGGGGCTACATATCTTTTGGTAGGAAATATATTATCATCTGGTTCATATATTTTCAGTGTCTAAGTAGTCTTGTTAATGTAGAAGTTTATCTGTAGTATTGCTCTTGAAGAAATATCAGTCACATGGAAAGCGGGACATCCTAATTAGGAAGAGTTAGCTGAGTGGGAGATCCC
Source organism: Phocoena sinus (assembly GCF_008692025.1). NCBI lineage: Eukaryota > Metazoa > Chordata > Mammalia > Artiodactyla > Phocoenidae > Phocoena > Phocoena sinus. The sequence continues at coordinate 15,706,999 of NC_045773.1, read as the reverse complement.
ACTTCAGTCTGCCCCTTGCCAGAGAAACTGAAGACATATGCAGTGTATCTGGAAAAACGTTTATGCTGTGGCCATTGATTCTGTGCCTGAGCACGAGCATGCATTCCAGGACCTAATTGTAAGGGCAGCGATGAGGATTAAAATGAAGGGGAGAGTTGGCTGTTCATCTTTTACAGTCAGGATGAAAACAAGCTTCCTATGGTTTTGAAAGAAGGCTTTGCCTTATGTTTCCCTGTGCTTTTAAATACATGCAGTTGATTTTTCTTCTTCTTCTCCAGTAACAAGCATGTGAACTTTAAAATGAATGCTGTGGTTGGAAAGTCTACCTCTGTGTCTAATGAATTTTCACTCCGGAGGTACCTTCATCTCCTCCCTGTTTTTATTCTCCATTCACCCAAAGGTGCACTGTTTGAATCTCAGAAATGATTATCATATTCATAACAGATGTGTACACAATGAATTATAAAAAGTTATAGATGAAGTGGAAGGGAATGTCATCATAGCTGTTAAGGCAAAAAAAAATTTGCCTTCCATTGAAGTCCATCATATTTCTTTATTCAGTTCCTTATTCCTTGATTGAATAATTATTTATTGAGTGCCAACTGCATGCCAGGCAGAACATTCATCCTGGCCCGTAAAGCATGCCTTAAGTGCTTGACAGACTCCTGAGAGAAAGAGGCATCAATTAAATACTCAAGTACATAAATAAATATTTGCATTTTAAAATAAATATATAAATAACAAGTATATTTGTTTTAATACAAATATGTAAATACATGCAAAGAAGGGGAAATACAGGGAACTGAGGGCAACTGATGGATCTTTGTTGGCAAGATCAAAAATCTTCCCAGAAATAGTGACCTCTGGGCTGAAGTAAAATGTATAATTAATATTTAACCAGGTGAAAGTTGAGGACAGCCAGGATAAGCTCCTTGAGAAGGAGTTATTTATTCTTTGTGTTTTTTGGAGTTTTTTGCAATGTCTTCAGCTTAGGGTCAGTTGAAGTTATGTGAAATGCAGAAGCAGAAAAATAATCTGCAAACTCTAGAAAGTTTAAATATTTAAATGCTAAAATTATTTAAATATTTTCTCAATATTCATTTAATGAGGATGAGGGTAGCTACAAGTTATGATTTTGTTTTAAATTACTATTCATTCAGGGTGGTGGTCTTCATTTTCAGGAATTTGTATTTTGTCATTTATGAAAAAAGACTCATGGAAAACTGAGTTCAGAAGTATGCTGTTTCAGATTTATTATGGTGATATTTTAGCTTCAGTTATAGATTGTACCTTGGGTAGCTGCCTCCTGGCCTGCTACTTAATCTAGTTCTGTTTAACGTAGTATATACTTGTAAAATGTTTTCTGAATTGGTTCGAGACCTGCAGACATCCCTAGGTGGAAATAGTGTAATAACACTGCTAATAGTGTTTTAGGAAGCCTCTTTGTACTTCTGAAAGAAATTCTGGCCTTTCAAATTAAAAGACAAATGCAAATGCTCTTAAATCAGAGCTTGGCAAATTACAGCCCATGGGCCAAATGCATCCTGCCACATTTTTTTTTTCTGTATGGGCCCATGAGCTAGTAATGGTATTTACAATGTTAAGTGGTTAAAAAAAAAATCAAAAGAGGAGTAATATTTTGCTACATATGAAAATTAAGTTAAATTCAGATTTCATTCCATACACAAAGTTTTATTAGAACACAGCCATGGCCATTTGTCACATCCTATTCTTGGCTACTTTTGCAACTATAATGGCAGAAGTGAATAGTTGGGACAGAGCTCAAAAAGACTGAAGTTTTTCTTTTTAGCATTATGGAGATGTAGCAGTAAAGAAGACAGGCAATGTTCCTGCCTTAGTGGATTTTACTTTCTGTTGGGAAAGACATATATATTAACTCATGAATAGATAAGAATAATTCAGATGGTGGTAAGTGCTAGAAAGAAAATATAGCACAGTTATGGCACAGAAAATGCTTAAGGACAGGGATTGTTGCTAGGTTAGTGAGAAGGTCAGAGTAAGACCCACTAAGGAGGGTAAGATCCCTGAAGGAGGAGGAGAGGCAGCTGTGAAAATAGGAGGGACATTCTAGAGAGAAAGTACAATGAAAGCAAAAGTCCTGAGGCTGGCAGGAGCTTGATTTTTGGAGAGAGAAAAGAAGCCCAAGGTATCTGAAGAGTTTAAGATGAGGAGGAGAGTGAGGTAAGGTGTAAGAGAAGATGAAACATGGGGTATAATGTTCTAAGTATGCTTGGTAGATTACCATCTACCAAGACTCTCCCCCCAGAGATATTGATTCAGTCAGTCTAATATGTGGGCTCAAGCTCTACATATTTTAAATCTTTCCAGGTGATTCTGTTGTGCTACCAGGTTTTGCAAACCACAAATGTTTGCTCTTATAGACCAGGGATTTGCATCTTAGTCTAAGCACAATGAGAAGCCACTGGAGAATTCATAGTAGCAGGTAATATGACCATATTTATATTTTTGAAAGTTCCCTTTGGCTGTTGTGAGAAGAATGGACTATAGGAGGAGGAGGCAGGAATCTGGAGGAGGCTGCTGTTGGAGTCGTCTGGCCAAGAGCTGAGAGTCACTTGTATTGGGGTAGCATTGATGTTGGTGAGAAGTACACAGAGTCAAGCCACATCACAGAAGTAGAGCCAGAAGGACTCTCTGATGGATTGGAAGTTGGTAGTAAGGGAAAGAGAAGAATCAAAGCAGCTCAGTAGCTGGGAGGGTAGTGGTGCCATTTATGAAGATGGAAAGAGTAAAGAGAGGAGCAGATTTGGATTTGGGAGATGGGAATCCACAGTTTTATTCTGGCAAAGTGAAGTTGTAGATACTTATTGGATGGTATCATTCACTGACTTAACAACAAAACCAAAAAGTATTGGGGACTTGCTATAGGTCAGTCACTGTTCTGGGCACTGGGAATTATATCACTTAAGCAAATACAGATAAAACACTCTGCCCTTGTGGGATGTCAGATAGGTGTTGAGGTGCAGAGTCTGAAGCTCAGAGAGGATAGGCCATGCAGATATGAATAGATTTACAAGTCCTCTTGTTAACAGATTGCTTTGCATTTATTTTTTGTTGTCAAATATATGAATGTTTTACAACATGGTGTGTGCCATTCAAACAAAACGCAACGAGTGTGGACTGTGTTCTGGAGAAATGGGCTGTTGCAGATCTCCCGGGGATGCTGTTCCCTTTGTGCCTGCCGGTGGTGGAGCCATATTGAACTTGAACAAAGCCACAGTTAGACAAAGCACAAGTAGGTTTTCATCCTCGGTTCTTGTCATGGGAACTGAGGAGAATTTTTATTTTATTTTTTTCGGTTAGAATGAGTACTGAGCTGACAGACAAGAAGATCCTGCTGCCTCAACACCAGTATGAAAGAGTCAAGTTCAACAGTAAGTGGATTTAAAGGCACATAACTAACTTTATATGTTAGTGCTGAGATGTCAACTTCAAGCCAGCCAGAGCAGCGGGGCCTGTAAGAACCCACCAGTGGCTGAGCGTGAATAATGTATACAATAATACTCTACATTTATATAGCACTTTTACATTTGGATCTTCACAATAACCCAGAAAGGTGGGCTGAGCAGGCATTATTATATGCATGTTACAAAAATAGTTCCCAAAAGCAGAAGCAAGTAAGGAGAGGGGTGAGTGCATGTAAGTGTAACAACATGAAGCCAATGAGTCTTGAAAATAAGATAGGAAATGAGTGAGTTTGGAGAAGGAGGTTGCTTGAAATAACTATGGTTTGTTTTTAGGTAATCCCCGCTACCTGTTGTATTTATTTTCTAATTAATTATATCAAATATATAATTTTTAAACTCACGGTGACTTAATAATATGTTTTCCTACAATAGGGGGTCTCAAGTTCAAAGACCCAGCAAGGTTAAGCAGACGACCTGCATGAACGAAGGAATGCAGGTTAGACTGTGCAGTGCACCAGTGATAAAGTGCAATGGTGACTCAGGTCCAGGGAGGTGCTTTGCAGGAATTTGGGTCCAGGGTGGAGATGTTAGAACTTTTTGAGAGAAGCTGAAACACAATTCTGGTCTATTATATGGAATCTCTCAATTTTAGTATTTGTAACTAATTTTCAAAAATTATTTTAACATCCAAAGACACTGCCCTCCCCCCCAAAAAAAATCCTTGGAGATAGATTTGGACCATATGCTGCCATTTCTAAACCACTGGCCTGTGAACTCAGAAATGTCTATGAATCGTACACGTATGGAAGTCCCTGTAATCTGTTCCCAGAGAGAATCTTTGCCTTGAAGACTTACTTTCACTCTCAGTAGTGACATCTTTAAATTGAAGTTGGGTCTCTAGAAGGATCTTGAGTTGGAAGGATCTTGAGTATTTCCAAGACTATGATTAAAGCTTATCAAAGCTCTTTACAATTACATGACCTATTAACTACAACTCATGGTCTTTAACACTAAAAATTAGGTAAACCAATAGCTATAGGAGACATAGACTGTTTAAATAAATATATACCCATGTCAGCAGAGTAGCATTGCCATCCATGTGTCAGTAGGTTTTCCTTCAATTCTGTGAAGTTATAAGTTCAAGTAGTCAAATAATGGAAGACAGTGAAAAATGTTATTAATATTTGTTATAAAAAGGGGCATTTGATCTGATTTAACCACTGAGCTAAGTTTAATACATAATAAAGGCAGAAAGTTTGCAGTGTTCCCTCTATGTGGGAATTCAGCATACGGCAAGAAGTATGGATTTTGAGTTATCAATAATCCAAAAATGTATACATGTAAGTGAAGAATCAGCTATCCAGGTGATTCCTCCTTAGCCAATATATCTAGAAGTGAAATCTTAGCACATCAACTTTGTTTTACAAATAGGGAAACTGAAGCACAGAAAAGCAGGATGTGAATTTCTCAAATTGAAAGCACTAATGAACTGGATGGCTCAAACAGAATTTTTGTTATTTAGTCTCAGTTTCTAGGCAAACATAAAAATAAGCTCTGGGCGCAAAATCTACACACATACATTCATACACACAGGCACACAGGCCTGTACACACTTGCGTGTGCACACATGCATGCACAAGTACCTTGGGTAAATAAATTAAAAAATCTTGGAGTAGCTATAGGAAAATCACTCCTCTCTCTTTCCCTCTCATCTTTGTTTTCTTCAGTCCTTCAATCCTTCCTTCCTACCTACTTTTCTCTCTCCCTTTTTAGGTACTTTGAATTAGAAGATAAGAGAATAGGGATATCATTATGGTTGCTGGAAGAAAACACATCAGATAAACCTAATGGTAGAGGAGGATACAGTCAGACATTGAAATGATTTGAAAGCGCCTAAAACATTTCTTGGATGATTTTCAATTACCAAAAAGTATAATTTCCTGAAGGGAATTGTGCTAATAAGGGTAAGAAAGAAGGAAAGAAAAAAGAAACTCCATCACTAAGAGAGAACTACAGTTTATATTTCAGTATATGTCTTCATGAGTTTTCCCATGAAAATATATATGTTTACAAAAATAGGTTTATACAATATGTTATTCTCAACCTCAAGTATTTTCACACTGTGAGTTATGACCAGTTAGTGGATCAGAAAATTTATTTAGTGGGTAATGACCCCCATTAAAGTAATTAATTTAAATAGAATGTAAAGAAACAGACTAAACAGTGCAGAATCAAGCTGAATATGGTTTCACTTGTGTGTGTGTGTGTGTGTGTGTGTGTGTGTGAGAGAGAGAGAGAGAGAGAGAGAGTGTGTGTGTGTGTGTGTGTGTGTGTAACTGTATCTGGGATTATAAAGCATAATGATTTTCTAATTGTCAGTTAAAATACTTGAAAACCACTGCTTTTCCACTTATTAATTTAAAATTATGAAAGCTCTTCCTTTTTAACAAATATTGTTACACATAATCATTTTAAATTCTACCCAAATGTTTCACTAACTAATCCCATATGTTGGACAATAGATTGGTTCTAATTTTTCATTACTAAGACACAACACTGTCATGAGCTTCTTTGCATAGGCTTCCAGCTATTTCAGTAGAATAATGTAGCACAAAGTATTTCCATAACCTGTGAATGTTGGAAATCTGCCCCAGACAATGTGGTATCACTTAAGAAAGCATGTTCTCTTAGGTTTCTGCTCTCTGCTTTGTGAAAAGGTGGTATCCTTTGCCTTGGAGGGGCTCACCCCAGTTTCAATGTTTATTCCCACTCCAATCTCATCCTGTGGAAAGAGTGAGTCTTCCATTGACTTTGATCATACTAAAGAGGCAACAGTTTCCAAGACATCATATTTCTGCTTAAGGTGGTTTGGGATCTAAGTCTAACTCTCCTCTGGGCTGATGTTTATTGGTACAGTAATGTTGCAGCAGGGCACCAGGGGATTAGGATTCCCTAATATCCAGCTGATATCTTGAGATTATTTTGTCCTCATGTCAATCATTAATGCAAGCTGATTCAAGAATAAAGTAGGCTCTTTATATTGCTTGCTATTGTATTTTGTTAGGGTAGATGCTGTATTGGCTTCTTACATGTAGTTCTGCTTTTGTCTCTGTGTTTTGTAGACTCTGGTTTTGAAAAGAAAAATAATTATGATTTGAAAAGCAATAGGTTTACCTGGTATTTTCTCTTCCCTTAGCCACATTTTCAATTCAGTCTTATGGATCACTGCACTTCGTTGATGATCCTTTTTTTCTTCATTTGGCTTGCCAGTTTCTTTGGGCCACATCAGAGAATTAATCTAACTTCCGAGGATTAGTTCACAAACTGGGTGACCTCCATCTGTTGTGGGGGCAGTGACCACAGCTCATCCTAAATGCTGACTTTTCTCAATAGAGCACCCTATCCATTGGTCACTAACTCTATCTTCTCTTGAACCAGGGTGTGGGATTAAAGGCCATGGAGAGGGTTGTTGTCATTTTATTTCCATGTTTTAAGACTCATCTAGTAAAGGACAGTTTATAAATGTTTGCTGGAAGCGATCTCAGAATTGCTTTATCTAGACACACAGACACACACCACACACACACAGAGTCACACACACAAAACATTGTTAAAATTATACACTGTAACAAGTTTCTGTATGCAGTCTGCACATAAGACAAGCTTCCTAAAATTTGACATAATGAATAAGGTAAATGTATCAGACGATCAAGAAGTTTTCTCTAGAGTTTGCCTATGATGGTTGTTCCTTTGAATTAAAATCTCTATTTTCTGTGACTCGATAAGAGTAGGGCTAATAATTGCCTATCATAATAATTATTTCCAGTTGATAGGATACCACAGTTTTTTCTTTTTTAAAAAAATTAATTTTTTTATTTTTAGCTGCGTTGTGTCTTTGTTGCTGTGCGCAGGCTTTCTCTAGTTGCGGTGAGCGGGGGCTACTCTTTGTCGTGGTGCGCGGGCTTCTCATTGCGGTGGCTTCTCTTGTTGCGGAGCACGGGCTCTCGGCGCACGGGCTTCAGTAGCTGTGGCACACGGGCTCAGTAGCTGTGGCTTGCAGTCTCTAGAGCGCTGGCTCAGTAGTTGTGGCTCACGGGCTTAGTTGTTCCACGGCATGTGGGATCTTACCGGACCAGGGTTTGAACCCGTGTCCCCTGCACTGGTAGGTGGATTCTTAACCACTGCGCCACCAAGGAAGCCCCTACCACAATTTTCTGCAAGCTGCAAAGAACATGACAGCATGTGGTCACTATCTTTAAAGGGCATTCATGTTTTCCATCCTCCCTCAGAAGCATGAACACTGTCAGATGAACTCTATAGAGCAGAGCAGTGAAACACATTCATGTATGTAAATAAAATAGACTCACAGGTGTAGCAGTTTGGTTGTTGGTGCCATTCTCCTCTGTTAGGGTCATGGCTAGCTATCATGTCAAATGCAGCAAAATTTCACTAGGTAGCATGAGTAGACAAGGAATTGAAAACAAATAAATGCTATCTCATTTCAGGAATCAGAAATAATTCAGGGTGGAGAGACCTCTAGTGGGCATTTCTGTTCATATCTGATAACGGATCAGCAAAAGATAAAAGTTGCTTTAAAAATCACTTCTGTATTTCTGCAATGATACATTCTTTTTTACATAAAGTACACCTCACCAGGATAGGATACAGAATAGAGCGTAGATGATCACTCTTAAAGAAAAAAAAAAACTAATTGAAATTTTAAATCTGAAAGCATATACTCAAAAGCCAACTGCACTTTTCCTTTTAAGAACCACAAAACCAAAATATAAATGTTAGTAAAAAATTGACAAGATCTTTGAAAATAAGGAAGGCATCTTCTTACCTTCTTACACCTCCCTACTAATATATTGCTTCCCCGCTTCTATACCACCAAATTTCTGTACTTGCTTATGTGCAACCCCTCCCCCACTATGACTTCTTGCAAAGACAGTGTTATGAAGCGGGGGTCGCCGAACTCGGGGCCGCAGCCCTGTATCCATCCGCGCCTGTTGGGAGCCGGGCTGCACAGCAGGAGGTGAGCGGCGGACAAGCCAGCGAAGCTTCATCTGCTGCTTCCCCATTGCTGGCATTACCGCCTGAACCATACGCCCAACTCCCCCGCCGTGGACAAATTGTCTTCCATGAAACTGGTCCCTGGTGCCAGAATGGGCGGGGACCGCTGTTATCAGGACTGTAGAGTGCATGGCTAAGGGTCTGGGGTAAACATTCAGCCCTTGCCTCAGACCTGAACATTTATTATTATTGCTGATGTTGATAGCGTTTAACTCTCTCCTTTGAATGCTCCCATTTCAGGCAATTTTGTTTATAAATAGGAACTAACTTCCAGGACCAATGATTGGAATAGAATTCTTTACTTAGATCAGTGACCTTGAATTTTAAAAAAATCCATGTTATCACAGAAGGTTAACATTTTCTTCTGTTAAGAATATAAGTCAAAAAAAACCCCACACATACTAATATTAGCAGTATCTATGATGTTATCAACAACAGAAATCATTGATATTTTCATACCATATTATAATTGTGGCAGATATATCAAATAGTATTTAGACACTATGTAAGTATAGTTATTATACTTGTCACTAGATTTTGGCCTTAAAAAAGAAGCTTATGTATTATCTCACAAATTTGTGTTTCCTTTAATATATTGATAATTACTTCGATATGATTTATTCCTTTTCACTCCTGTGGATTGTGTGTTTTGCTTTTGCACATACTTTGAGAAGAGCAGCCAGGGCTCCATCAGAAAATATTTCATGAGATTCAAAAACCTGATTTGCTACCTCTTATGTATTTCTCCCCCATTCTCTTTTACCTCCACCCCCAATACGCGATAAAACATTGACATATGAAGGACCCATGCATGATTTAAAGAGCCAAGGGAGGAAGCCACTGAGCAGACTGCCGTTCTGTAGGTGGTCCTAGGTAAGAGGAGAAATGGGGAAATGGCACAGGTGGCTGCTGCTTTGAAGAAGGGCAGGGAGAAACTGAATTTCTGGAGGCAAGCTGAAAGGGAGATAAGGGTGAGTGCCTTGGACTGACTGAGAACCACCTGATGTCCTGCAGACCCGGAGGCTGCCCTGATAGCTGAGTGGTTATATGCTGAATGGTCGTCAGAACCTGTTGAACCTACTTCAAACCAACATCGAAGCAGCAGGTGGTAGAAGAAATTCTGACTTAAAGGAGTCACACGTTTGAGTCCTAACTCAGGTATCATCTAGCTGGGTGGCCTTCTGCAAGGACTTCATCTCTGTCTCTGTTTCCTCTTCTGTGAGATGGAGACAAATTTGATCGTTTTCCAAGTTTCCTTCCAACTCTATACATTTATGATGGATTCTCTGACATGCCTTGAAACTATAAACCATTATAGAGGCTGTTTTACCAGAATTGGCAAAACCTAAGCCATTCCAGCCAATACTACTAAATACCCTTTTTACAAAGGGTGTGGGGGGTTTTTTTCAGTGATATTTTTTGTTTGTTTGTTTTCTTGAGGTATCTTACATACAGGAAAGTGCTGAGATATTAAATGATGAATTTATACAGAATTACATCCCTGTGTAACCATCTCCTGGATCCAAGATATAGAAAATGTACTGTAACCCAGAAGGATTCCTGTGTTCCCTCCCAATTTACAACCCCTTAAGAAACAGCATCTCTCTATCCTCTGTCACCATAGTTTGCTATTGCCTGTGGTTGTACTTTATATAAGTAAAATCATACAGAATCGATCTTTTGTATCTAGCTTCTTTCAGTCAATATTCAGTTTATGAGAGTCCTTCACATAAATGTATATAGGAGTGGTTTATTGTATTTCATCGCTGTGTGGTATTCTGTCATATGAATATACCACGATTCATTTATCCATTCTACTGTTGATGTATGTCTGCTTTTTTTTTCCTTATGGGGGACTATTATGAACAAAGATGTTATGAACATTCTTGTACGCATTTATGTGGGGTTCACAGAGTGTACACGTTTAACCACATTTCATTCTGCCAAACTATTTTCCAAAATTTTACCTATTTATCGTGCCATCAGCCGTGAGTGTTTTGCTTGTTCATATCCTCTCTGACACTAAACGCGCAGGCTCAGCGCCATGGCTCATGGGCCCAGCCGCTCCGCGGCATGTGGGATCTTCCTGGACCGGAGCACGAACCCGTGTCCCCTGCATCGGCAGGCGGACTCTCAACCACTGCGCCACCAGGGAAGCCCTCTAGTTGGTTTTTTTCAGGTTTTATTGAGAAATGATTACATACATCACTGTCTGAGTTTAAGGTGTACAGCATGATGGTCTGATTTACATATATTGTGAAATGATTATCACAGTAGGTCAGCTAACATCCATCTTCTCATATAGGTACAATAAAGAGAAAAGAAAGAAGGAAAGAATAAAGGAAAAAACTCTCCTTGTGATTAGAATTCTTAGGATTTTACTGTCTTAAGAACTTTCCTATATATCATACAGCACTGTTAGCTATAGTCCTCATGTTGTATATTATGTCCCTTCCACGTAGTTATCTTATAACTGGAAGTCTGTACCTTTTTATCACCTTCCTCCAATTCCTCCTCCTCCCCACCTCTGCTGCTGGTAACCACAAGTCTGATCTCCCTTTCTATGAGTTTGTTTGTTTGTTTGTTTTTAGATTCCACTTATAGGTGAGATCATACAGTATTTGTCTTTCTCTATGATTTATTTCACTTAGCATAATGCCTTCAAGGTCCATCCATGTTGTCACAAATGGTCGGATTTCCTTTTTTCCATGGCTGAATTACATTCCATTATATACGTATATACCACAACTTCTTTATTTATTTATCCATCAATGGACAGTTATTTCCATGTCTTAGCTATGAACATGGTGAATAATGCTGCTGGTAATGTCTTTGTGCAGGTAGGGTCTGCTATTATGGTCTATTTTGGGTGAGGCAACTGTTTGAGCTCTGAGGACGGGGATGGGGTATAAAAGTGTGTGCCACTGACTGAAAACAGATGGATACGACTGCTGGCTTGATTCCCTGCACAAGTAGGTTGTAAGATGGGCTCTGCCGTTGCCTGAGTTCTGTGATCAGGCTTACTAGATGGTCAGGACTGGGTACTATATTCAGTAGTAGATGGGGCTGTGAATTAGCTTCCCTGCCCTGATAGGGTAGCAGGCCAGGGCCCATTGCCTGTACAGCTCATTGTTTGGTGGCCCAAATCAGGCCTGACTGTGCACCTGGTCAGGTGAGGCCACCAGCTTTGCTCAGCAGATGGGGGGGTGTCACTGGCTATGCTCGGTGTTCAAGTGCCACTGTTCATAGAGCTATTGAATGGGCCGTGTAGCTACCCATGTACTCTGGTTAGGTTCTCTGGTCAGACTGGCTGAAGGCTTTATTTAGAGATGAGTGGGACTACGAATTAGATTCCCTGCCCAGCCACAGCAGGAGAAACCTTTCTAAAACGGGTAAAGCTCTTCGTTCTCTTAATTCAAGCAGAACTGCTCCCCAAGTTCCCTGTCCAAACAGAGCCACTGGCTCTGCTCTACAAAGTATTGGCTCTGTCTGCCCTCCTCTTGCCTCGAGCCCTGCTGGGCTGCTCAGCTTTCAGGTGTTTTGCCAGCCCTTCTGGTCAGATGGGGCCTGAAGACACTCTCCACAGTGGATGGGGCTATGTCTGAGCCCCCTTGCCTGGGAGGGAGGGAAAGGGGCTGCTCCAGTTTACTTTCAGTTTCTCAAGTCGGCTCCCCGGTTAGGAGGGGCAAGGAGCTACCCTCATCCTTGTCTATGAATTAACCCCCCTGCCTCTGTATAGCATGGGAAGCCTCCATGCCCAGTACTGGCTTCCTTTGCTCTGAGGGAGATCAGTTCTGCCTACCTGCCTCTCAGTTCCAGTGGGTGCACTTCTGGTCAGAAGGGGCCAAAAGACATTCTCCACTGTGGGTGGGGCCGTGACTCAGCACCTTGCCTGGGCATGGGCAAACTGAACTTTAGAGCCTGCAAAACTCCTCATTTGAGGATCCAAATCAGGTAGATCTGCACCCTTCTGAGTTTCCTCGTCTGAAAGTGCCCCCAACTTGGTCCTGCAGATGAGCAGAGCTGCTGGTTGGGATTATTACTTGGGTGCTACAATATGAACTCAGGCTAAGATCCATGTGCTGGCTGTTGGAAACCCCTCCCTCTCTCTCTCTCACAGTCAGATTCCCAATAGCTGGGTCCTGCAGATTTCCCTGCAATCCTCGTGGTGCAAGATCAGAGGAGGGGCTTCCACAAAGTGGCCCATAATGCTGGGGAAACTGGTTGTCCCCACTGAGTTCTCTTTCTCCAGTGGAGACCAGAGGCTCAAGGAAGACCTCCCTGCCTGGTGATGTGTGGACCTGGAGGAGGGGCAGTGTGATCAACGTGTAGTCACTTCTTTTACCATCTAATGAAGTCTGTTTTGGTCTTTGAGGTACAGGGGGTGCTCCAGTCTCATTCCCTCATTCTAGGATTCTCTCAGTGGTGTCTTATTCTTGAAGAGATGTTAGTTTCCTTCTTGTGAGGGGCAGTGAAGTCAGGAATGACCTATGTAGCCATCTTGGTGTTGTCACTCTGATCTCTAGTTTCTCTTTAAAAAAGCAGGCTATCCTGCAAACTCACCCTTTACCCTGCCGGGCAGCTATCATTTAGAGGTTAGCGGTATTCCCCCACTTGCTGCCCCACCACCATCTTTTGGAGACTGAGTAATCCAGGACTTTTGGTTTTCTCTCACTTACATTTTCCCTGCCCTAAAGGCATTTACAATTGAGCTAGATAGTGTTTCATTATGTTATATCTTCAGGTCCTTCTAATAGTCTGATGGTCACATTATTTATTTGATAAGATGCCTTGAGATAGACCATCTATTATTAGACACATAATTGACTTAACAGCATTTCTTTTTTGTTAAATGGTAGTTCACTCAGCTCTTTTGATGTTTAGATTATAAAACACATCCTGGGCTTCCCTGGTGGCGCAGTGGTTGAGAATCAGCCTGCTAATGCAGGGGACACGGGTTCGAGCCCTGCTGGGAGGATCCTACATGCCGCAGAGCAACTAGGCCCGTGAGCCAGAACCACTGAGCCTGCGCATCTGGAGCCTGTGCTCCACAACAAGAGAGGTCGCGATAGTGAGAGGCCCACGCACCGCGATGAAGAGTGGCCCCCCTCTTGCCACAACTAGAGAAAGCCCTCGCACAGAAACGAAGACCCAGCACAGCAAAAATAAATAAATTAATTAATAAACTCCTACCCCCAACATCTTAAAAAAAAAAAATAATAAAATAAAACACATCCTGATTTCAAAAAAAGAAACTGAAAAAAATCTTACACTTAATAAAATATATTTATCCATAATATAGAAGTGAGGATGTTTAAGTAGGAAAAAAGCCTAGAAGGGTTGGCTAAGGAAGTCATACAACTGTAGCTAGGAAGAAATTGCAGATCTTGTGACTTCTGATTCTGTGCTTTTACCAGAAACTTGCCTAAATACTTGGATAGATTTTTTTTCAACTTTATTGAGGTAGAATTGACAACTAAATTGTAAGATATTTAAAGTGTACAGTTTCATGATTTGGTATGCATATATATTGTGAAAGGAGTCCCCCCACCATTGAGTTAATTACCATATCCACCATGGATAGGTACTTTAAAACTGAAGTACAAAATCTGTTTTTAGAATTTAGGCTCTGTCATTTGTAGAACTTTCATAATTGTCATCAGAGCATATTGAAGTTTATTTTTCAGGTCTCTGATTTATAGCAGCCTCCAAATAGCAGAACATTTCTCATGTATTTAATAACAACTTTATTATGATTGTTAATATTTTAAGGCACTTAGAATGACATAAGAATTAAAAATATGCCAGCTTAAATTACAGACTTCATGAGTAATCTTCCTGTACTGTGAAAATGATTTCCAAAGGAGACCAATGTGGATAACCAATATGAAGACCAATTTGGGGATGTACTCGGGGAGAGAGAATATATCTTACTCCTATGGTAAAGGGAGGTGGTAATTGGTAGAAGATTAGATAAAGAAGAAGAGGCAACTAAACACAGGGAGCCATATGAGATACACAAAAGGTGCAAAAATACAGAGCATAAACAGGGTATTACCTGGACCTAGGGAAATTCTTGTTAGGAGGAGTATTAAGAACTAAGTTTGTGCAAGAAGCTTACGACTGAGTTAAGTTTATTGTCTTTATTACCACGAAGTAACTTTTAAAAAGTCATAGAACATTTTTGGAATGAAAAAAGATGAATATGTTGAGTAATGCAATCAAACAGCAACCATGCATTTAGTGGACGATGTGAAAATCTGGTTTAAAAGACCTTGGTTCCAAAATGAATATAAGATGTAAGATATCACGTTAAAAGTCTACGTGGTAATGAATGCATGTTTTTAGGTGTTTGTGAGAGAGTTACAGGGCAACAGAAGAAGAGGAGGGGAAGGAGAAGGGAGAGGGAGAAGGGGGACAGGGGGCAGGAGAAGAGAGAAAGAGAGCACTTTCCCAACAATGACTACACTGAGACAGTGACCACAAAATTCACAAAAAGGAGACATCATTTACACGTTGCCCACCAGTCTAAAGGTATATTCCATCCTATGGGAGCACCCAGACATCTGCAGATGAGAAGAAAACCAAGGCCTTTTTAAGCAAAATTAAGAGCCTGGACTTTGGAGTTAGGCAGATCTGGAATAAATCTCAGCTCTCTTGTTTATTAGCAGTGTGAAACTAAACAATTTTCTTAAACTTAGAGTCATCTTCGAGTTTTCCTATTTTCCAACATCCTGTAAATAAATTCATAATCCAATCCCTTGTCATCCCTCCAAGGCCACCCCCCCGCCCACCGCAGGCCAAATTACCCCTGCTGCCCTCCACCCCCTGCACTTGCCTGAATTGTTGCAGTACCTCTTATCCATCCCCTGGCCTTTTCCTTTGCTTCTTTCCATCAATGCTCCTGCCATCAGGATGATTTTGTAAACACCTAAGTCAAATGATGCACGCTTCTGCTCAAAGTCTGCTATTGGCATCCAGTTTCATTCAGTGTAAAACGTAAAATCCTCTCACCGACCTAAGAAACCTACGTGATGTACACATATGAGACCCACTCCCTTGCTATTTCTCTGATCTTGCCCTCTGCTACGCTACCCCATGCTGACTCTACTTATTCTAGTCACACTATAGTTCTTGCTATCCCTTGAACACCTCGATTATGTGCCTTCCTCAGGGCCTTTGCACTTACTGCTTTGTCTACTTGAATCATTCTTCCTCTAGTTATCTACACGGCTGGTATTTTCAGGTCATGACTCAAAGATCGCTCTCACAGTGATTTGCCTGATTAACCTGTATAAAATTTCAATTCCTGCCATATTCCTCCTATCTCTTTTCTTGCTTTATTTTTGGCTAACGCATATATATTTTAGTTGTTACTGTCTGTTCTGCCCCCACTGGAATAGGAGCACCATGAATGCATACCTTTGCTCACTGAGTATTACAGAGCCTAGAATAGTTCCTGGTACACAGTAGCATTTAAAATATTTATTGATGAGTAAATGAATAAAAGAATGAGCCACTCTCAACCATGGAATATGTCAGGGTAACCCACAAACGGTTAATGTAAAAAAGAAAAACATAAAATAATGTTTGTTAAGTGTTTAGCATAGTACCCAGATATATTGTGTAAAATGAAATAGATCATTAAGATTAATTTAACCTTTTTAAACACTTTCTTATGTGTAGCTTCTAGAAAATTCAAAATTACACATGTGGTTTGTATTATATTTCCATTGGACAACACTGGCTTGGAACCTGTGAGATTCAACCTGAATTCTCTGATGGTGGAGATCCAGGTACATCATGTAATAGTAACCAGATCATGTGGAAAGTCAAAAAAAGCAGAACCTGATAAAAGAAGAAGAGGAAGAGATGGAGGTAGGTCAGTCACTTTGGAGGGTAAGCAGACGGCACATCAAAGCAAGGTAATGTAAAGATGTTTACTAAAGGGATTATTTACAAAATTGTGGGCAGAAAGTAGAGATATCATAGGGGGATTTTCAGTATACAGATCTTCCTTGACTTACAACAGGGTCATGGCCTGATAGACCCAATGTAAGTCAAAAATATTGTAAGTCAAAAATGCATTTAATACAACTAACGTAAGGAACATCAGAGCTTAACCTCACCTACCTAAAACGTGCTCAGTACACTTACGTTAGTCTACAGTTGGGGAAAATCATCTAACACCAAAGCCTATTTTATAATAAAGTATTGAATATCTCATGGAATTTATTGGATAATGTACTGAAAGTGAAAACCAGAATGGTTGTCTGCGTACTGAATGATTGTAAGCGTGTTAGATGTTTACCCTCGTGATCCCTGGCTGACTGGGAGCTGTGCTTACTGCCACTGCCCAGCATCAAGAGAGAGTATGGTACTGCGTATTCCTAACTCGGGAAAAGATCAAAATTCAAAGTATGGTTTCTGCTGAATGTGTAAGGCTTTCCCACCATTGTAAAGTTACAAAATTATAAGTCACACTATTGTGAGTGGGGGACCATCTGCACTGAAGTCTGAAGGATTGAAGGGAAGGAGCTAGAACTAGAACCTGGAAGGAAAAGGGAGCCATGTAGGGAGGGTCAGTTGTTAAGAGCGGTTACCTCCAGTTAAGGCTCACCACTAGGCCAAGGGAGACCCTACAGAGAGGAAGGGCGCCTGGGGAATAAATACCCTGACTCATTCTCTTCCCTCCTTTGGGGGCTCCCCATTGCCTGAACTGAGAGGAAGCCAGAGGAAAAGGAGTCCTTTGTCATTATCTGCCGTATCTGTACAGGACAGCCTCATAGGACAGAGGTGTGGAAGGGTAGGGGATCTTGAGGAGCAAATAGGAATTATCTGGCAAAGAGTCACTCATTTTCATACAATGATGAATCTCCTAAGATCTACAGACCGCCTGTAATTTTCTTAGATTTGATGTTAGCCCCTCATGCATGCAAGCACTGAACAGGAACATCGAAATACGTGCTTCTAACTTCCGAATGAGTGTATAACACTCGAATATGAGTAGCCAATAATAATAAAATTACGATTCCATGCCAAATACAGTTCATATCGTCTTTCTCAGTCTTGGACTAATTCCTTTACACATAATAACTGTAAGGAGAACTGTGTTTGTCCCACTGATAACTACAAATGAAAATGTTCTACTCCATTAAGTTTCTACGAGGCTACCTTACTGTTCATCAGCAGACGTACAAGTGTCATTGCAATATTAATTCTCTGAAGACTCATATTTAGGTGCTCCTGTCCCTTCTCTAAAGTTCAGCAGAGAAACTGCTGGATCACCAAAACACGTATTGCAAACCACTGTCAGGACGGTGATGAGAACTTCAAGTTCCTGACGTAAGCTTAGACACATTGGCTGCACAGGCCTCCAGAGAGAAACTGCAGCTGACTAGCAACCTTGACTGAATGCAGCAGGGTCTGGTTTAACCTCAAGTCCCTGAAAGATTTCCCCGGGGAATCCAGGACCCTCAGGGGAGCAGGCCCCTGACTGGGCTGATTGCAGCAGACCTGGTCCAAAGCACCCACAGCAAAGAGCAGCTTTCCCGGAAGATGGTTCAGTGGTTTGCTTCATTGTACTTCCCTTGCTTCCATTTCTGTGATAAAGTCACACACTGATCTGCAGCTAAACACATTGCTGTTTATGGGAAATCACGAATTAATGAAACGTGCCTCAGCATTTATTGCTACTTGGAAAATATGTTGTACCGGCGAGCAGAAACACCACAGTCATTACAGTTAATAGAATCAGGGCTCCCCTATGTTTCCCTGAAACTGTCCTTGTTCGCATCGCTATAGAAGCACTCAAACAATTTGGAATGGCTGATGCTGGAGAGCTCAAGCCCAGTGATGACTCTGGTAAGAGCTCATTTCCATCATTATCTATCATTATCTCCTCTGAAAATGTATTGGTTTAGCATTTAGTAGCTCTGAACACAAGTCTGGCACTTTCTTTGCATCACTGTCAAAAAAATTTTTTAAATAGCAGAATGGCAAAGCATATCAGGTTGCTTTCACCCATCCACAGCAGTTAGTAGATCAAAGGTGCTGATCTGAATTTTCTGAAGAGAAAAGGACAAGCAGGTGCTATAGGCTGACAAAGAAAGTGCTTTTCAATATAAGTGAGTAGATTAGCTTCTTTTTTGTTATGTAATAATGCCCTAAGAGTTGATCACTCTTTTGAAAGAGTAAGGGAAATTTATTTAAGGCCTCTGCTGAATGGTTATTATAGAATATGTAAAAATGTAAAAAAAAAAAAATTAGATGTAGTCCTGCTCTCAAGAAGTTTACAATCTTGTAGGAAGGACGATTCTTGGTTTAGTCATCAGTTATACCACTGAGCACCAGCAATGTGCAAAGCTCCACAGTTGCAGCCAGAATTACAATAGGAAAAGAGACTCTGCTTGCCTTCAAGGTGCTGGCAGCCTAGCCGTAGATGTGTATGCTTTCAACCAAATTGGAGCAGTGTCTTAGCACATGTTCCCTAGAACCAGACTCAAATGGGAATTTGTATGAAGAAGGTTTATTGGATAGTGTATTTAGGAACAAATCCTGTATGGAAATGAAGAAAGCAGGATTGGGTAAAATGGAACTGAGGCCACAGCTCAACTCACAGGCTAGAATGGGCAGCTCAACTCACAGGCTAGAATGGGAATGACCTTCAGAATTGTTTCAAATTGAAGCAAGGGCTGATGTTCCAGAGAGGAGCCTGAACCATGGATGAGGTAGCTCCCGTCATGAGAACAAAGTCCTGAGAAGGACACAGCTGTAAGCCATCAGTAATATTCTCTGAAACTGGTGGCATGAGTAGCTTGTTCAGAAGGCCACATCTGGTGATAGTTTTATATAGTATAGGTCACCCCTTGTTAGCTTAAATCCAATTACTTTGTACAGTATGTTCATCCTATCTGTGAACAGCTTCTCTGGGATTCTGGTTGGTCTCCTTTCCTGGTGAGACTTACTAGAATGAACTGCAGCATATCTGACTGCTCCTGGTCTGGAGCTTGCAGCTGAGTTTCTGGTCACCATACCCTTCTCGGGCCATAGCTGCTGCACTTGTGCATTTATCAGTCAAATTCAGCATGGAGTACCTAGCGTCTCCGCTTCGAATCACCAAGTGCCAGCCTACTCTCTGCTGCCGCTTTATGTAACAGCAGCCCTATCTCCTTCCCATGATCAGAGCCTATTACTCTGGCCGGTATATTGATTCCTTTCCTTATCTCTGCACCTCTTGACATGAGGAGCACAAAGTGAACAAATAGCAGCCATGACTGTAAATTCAATGAGACATGTAGTCTGCCCCTTCAGACCACGGAACCTAGAGTTGCTGAAGCAAGAAGCACGAATTCCCAAAGGCCAACTTGGAATGATGTTAAGTGAGATCTGCTGTACTTTTACCCTATGGAACCTGGACCCAGCTAGTTTATCTATTGGGGATATAGAACCATATCATTTTAGTTGATTTAGAGCATATACTTCATCATGGAAGACGGCACCCTGTCCTCACAGGGAATGCTCTCCCAGCTTTTAGCTGCACATTGAAGAGCTATTTCATCATTCATAGGGCGGGTGATTTCTGAGTGGTGCAGTGTGGGTAGAACAAAGAGATACAGTAGTCAGGCGCACACTGCTGTGCCTCCTTTGCTATAAAGTGGGTCACTTTAGTCAAATGTGCAGTGTGTGTGGGATCCTTTGTCAGTGAATCTCTCTTAATACTGATGGTACGTCTTCCAGCTTTTTCTTTTTAAGATTGAGTTGATTATTTTTGACTCTTTAAATGTTCATATAATTTAAAAATCAGTGTCAGTTCACACACACACATTGTTTATAATCTAAATAGGATAATATTAAATCTGTAGATCTACTTGAAGAGAATTGACATCTTAACAATACTGAATCATCTATAAACTCAGTATTTCTTCATTTATTTTTGTCTTTAATTTCTCTCAATAATTTCTGTGTAGAGATTTTATATATCTTTTGCTTCTGTATATCTGAGGTATTTATGTTATTTATAGGACATATTTTAATTTGATTATTTTTATGTACTTGCTCTGTAGAAATTTGCTTATTTCATATTGACTAAATATTCAACAAACTTGCTAAGTTCATCCATCAAATCTAGTAGTTTGATTGCAGATTCTTATGGATTTTTTTGTGCACGGTTGTGTCATATGTGAATGATGACATTTTTATGTCTTTCTTTTCTATCCTCATATAGTTTTTCCCCTTGATTTATTCTACTGGCTTGGATCACTAAGACAATGATGAATAAAAGTAGTGAGAATGAGCATCTTTCTTTTAGTCATGGTCTCCAGGGAGAAGATTTTAAAATTTAACCATTAAATATGCTGTTTACTACAGGGTTTTTGTACCTATCTTTTGTCAGATTAAGGAAATTCCCTTCTGTTCCTAGTTCAATAAGAGTTTATGTTTTTTTATCATAGATTGTATTAAATCTCATCAATTGGTTTATAATATCTTTTGAGAAGTTCATATACTTTTTCTCCTTTATTCTATTAATGTGATAAATGAGAACTATTGATCTTTAAAAATGGTATAAAATCTTGGATTCCTAGAATAATCATATCTAGGTATACTTGATGCCATAGATGGATGAGATTTTCTGAATCTTCACATGAATATAAGGATATTTTGTGTGTAGGAGTGACACAAATAATTTCAACCAAGAGAATAAACTGCAAGTGAGTCCCAGCACTATTTACCCTTCTCTTCATCTCCTGCCCCCATTAGTATTAATTTTCCACATAGTTTCCATGGCCCTATTGATGACGGAAAGTACTTGCCAACACCTTCACTTTGAACTTTGCCAGGTGGCTTTGGTGAATGGGTGCTTAGTAGAAGTGATATCAAAGAAGTTTGAAATGTGCTTGCATGGTTGATTATGCTCACTTATGCTTCTGGGTAACTGTCACCCATTCAGTGTGGACTGCAGAATAGAACAGGCAGAGCAGAACTATCCCTGGTGATGTGTAGACATGCAACCAAGAACAGAACTACCTCAGCTGACTTGCAGACCCATGGCCTCAGGCAAAACCACTACCAGCCAACTTGTAGATAAGGAAAAAAAGAAAGAAAGAAAGATAGAGAGAGAGAGAGAGAAAGAGAGAGAGAGAAAGAAAAAAGATAGGGAGGGAGGAAGGAAGGAAGGAGGAAGGAAGAAAGGAAGGAAGAAAAGAAAGAATGAAAGAAAAGAAAGAAAGAAAAAGAAAGGGAGAGAGAGGGAGGGAGAGAGGGAAGAAGGGAGGGAGGAAGGCAGGCAGGAAGGAAGGAAGGAAGGAAGGAAGGAAGGGAGGAAGGAAGGAAGGGAGGAAGGAAGGATGGTGCTCATTGTTTCATGCTGCTGAGATATTATGGTTGCTTGTTATGTAGCATAACTGTGAATATAGCTGGCTGATATATTTTGTATGCATACATTTTTCAATTGAATGCCATACATTGAATATGAACTATTACAGAGACCCAGGATGATGGGATTTCCCTCCATAGAAGAATTTACTCGGTCCTCTGACATGCAATAAGAGTAGGGGCAGATCATCTGAATCTAATCAAGGACTGAACTAATCTTAGGCTGAATTATAGTTTGTTTTTCTTTTTAAGTTCTATCATTGATATGTTCCTACTTCTGGAGTGAAGCTCTTCAGGATTCCAAATGAGAGCTTTGTGTTTCTACTAGGATTTGTTCTTTTTTGCATATCATAAACTAGTTTTGGTCTCCCTAGCAATGTGAAACTTCTGAAAAGAACTTTGCTTTTCAGATAATTTCTGCTTAGCTTCTTAGACTTTCACACTGTTTATCTAACATTCAAGAAATACCCCAAGAGGGAAACCATTGTGATGGCAGTCTCACTTATATGTACCTTGTTTTTCTCCAGAATCTTAACCCCTCTTGCTGACTGCCTTTGTAGACCAGTATGCCCATGTTTGCCTTTCGAGAACATTGAGGATACTGAAGGGTCTGTTGATTTTTCTGACTCATAGAATCTTGGATCCCCCCAGTTTTTTAGCCTCATGTCCTCCAAAAATCATCAAATGTTCTTTGGGGGAAAACAGCATGTGCTCGCCTCAGTAAACTTCTCTTGTATCCAGAATGTTGACCCCTCAAATGCCAGCAACTTCAATAGCTCACCAATGCTTCAAAATATTTTATTTTATTTTAGATAGATTTTCTAGCCTTTTACAAACTAATTTATTATAGCTGAAAGGGAAGTCATATGACTTTTATTTTTTATATTCTCTAAGATTTACCAAGATCTATTTATTTTCACTGGCATATAACATTTTGTTGTGTGAATATATTTAATTTAATTTCTTAGACATTTTTAAACCTTTCGCTAATATAAACAAAGACAATATGAATGTTTTTATATATGTTTTGGTAGACATATGAAATAATTTCTCCAGGGTAAAAACTTAGGAGTAGAATCACTAAGTTTTAAGATATGTGAATATTCCACTTAAAACATAATGTCAAGCTGTTTTCCAAAGTGGCTGTTAAAACTTATACATCTTACCAGCAAACGCAGTTTTATTTTTCTTCTTAGAATTTATCTACTAATACTCTATCATATACTAATACACATTTGTTGTTTTTTTCCCTAGATTTTTGCTCTTATGGACAAATGATGCATTTAACAGTTTTGTATACATGTCTTGGTACATATGAAAGAATTTCTCTTGGCATATACTTGAATATAGAATTTCAGGGCCACAGGTTATAGCAATGTTCAAATTAAAAAGCAACACAACACTTTTCCAAGGTGGCTAAATTTTTACTCCCTACTGACAGATACTGCTTGCTTACATTTTTCTCTTTGTATTTACCCTGATTCAATATTCTATTATATGACTTCCTACTTTTTAAATTTTTCTATGCACTCATTAGAATGTAAGATCCTTTAGGGAAGAAACTTTTTGTTTACACTATCACCACACTTAGAAAATTAAGTAGCACCTAGTAACCACTAGATAAATATTTGCTGAATGAATCAGCGAGTGAATCAAAATAAGAGACTTGTGGGAATAATATTTGAGTGAGGGAAGATAATTAATTTTATTTTGAACATGTGTATGAAATATCACGCACAAATCCATATGGAACTTTCCAACAGGCACCCTGACAGAAGGTGAATTTGAAGGCTGGGAAATAGATCACTGTTTTTTTTCATTATGTATTTTTAACCAGTTCACCTCTCCATCAAAATTATTCTTGCTTTCTCTGGGTTTATGCTACACAGCCTAGTACATTTAATTATCTTTAATTTTATCCTGTCTCTTAGAATGATCATGAATGTGTATGCTTCTATGCTGTGTACTGTCTGGTATTACTTCTCTGTGGTAGTAATACAATATTATGGTTAACACTTGTTTCAGCTCTTGAGTTCATCTGCCTTGATTCAACTATTAGTTCTTCAAAAGTCTAGGTTCAACAAAGAAAATAGAGTCACTACAAATATTATGAGAATAGGATATTAATATGAGAATCAATAATTAAGCCAATTATAAAAATAGCCACAAATTCTTCTCCTCTTCATTCATGCCCTTGGATGTACTCTCTCATAGTGAGACTGGGTTTGGCTATGTGACTTGCTTTGGCCATTGGTACAGTATCAAATGTGATGCAAGCAGATATTTGAAGAGTTCCTGAACAAAGGAACTTCCTGTCTCTCTCTTGCTGTTGTTTGTAATCCTTTAACTGCCTTGTGAAGAAGCCCAAGCTGTTCTGCTGCAGGATGATGAGCCATGTGGAAAAGAAATCAGGCACCCTGGTAGAGAGCCTTCTAAGTGTGAAACATGTAAGTGAGGTCAGCCAAGATCATCCAACCTCCAGCCAATCTGGGATCTGACCAAAGATACATGAGGAGACCTAACGGTGACCAGCCAAGCTGGCCCAGACCAGTGAATCACTAAGTTGCCCCCAAAGACTTGTGAGCTAAATAAAATGGTATTGTTTTAATCTACTAAATTTTGGACTGCTTTGTTTTAGAGCAAAAGCTAATTGGTATAATGCTTACATGAAAGAGCAAGAAACTGCAAGGTCTAGTTGGAAATCAGACTTTCACTAGCAATTCTAGTGTGAAGCACTGGAGTCTCTGGAAAAAACAGAAGTTAATAGAAATTTATAGAAGCCACTGTGTCGAGCACCAACGTGGGATCTGTAGTACACATTTCAGCTCTGTTACATCACCTTGCATAAAGAAGCCAGCGCATCAGACCACCACAAACTTCTGAAGAGAATACCTTTTCCTCATTTACCTGAAGGAGCCCAAATACCCCTGGGCCATTCCAGTAACCACTAATGTACTAAGTTGGGCATGTCCCTTTCTTATAGCCTCAGTGAAACTGTGCTCCCTGATAATTTGGGGAGCAAGTTGCTGTCCCCAAATTATCAGAAATTTGTGGCTTCTCCCTCTCTTTTTTGTTGTTTTCTATACATAACTTGCCTGTGCAATTCTAGCTGGAACTCCACCTATGGAACTAAAATGCATTGAATTCCATGGGTTAGCATCTTCCCTCCACAGTGTAATTCCCATGCTTTGTACTGACAGGCTTGGAGTTGCTGCTGCAGGGAATTCTATGCAGAGTTCACCAGAGATGGGTAATGCTTCCTTAACAGCTTTCAGTGAGCATGAATATGTACCATAAAGAATCTTCATGCATATGTTGTGTTCTCTTGCCAGTGTCTCCGCAGAGTGAGAGGGGTCAAAACTGACATTTAAATTAATTTTTATACCTAAGTTATGGAAAGGAATTTGTTTTCCAACTCTATTAATATTTTAATTTTGATATCATTTTTATTGTTTTTTTCTAAATTAAATGTTATATTTTTACTTGAAATTTTCAAAAGATAAGAAAATGGGTAACTTCTTAGTTCAGATAATGTTTTCTCTTCAACTTTTGTAATTTTCATGAATGTAAGAATTGTGTGCTAATTGATGTCAGGCTATTAATCAAAAGAGATCAAACCTATTTTTTAAAAAAGAAAGAAAGAAAAGGTATCCTCGCACTATGGTGCTGTGCATGAAACTGTCATAAATACTCTAATAAGCAACAACGATGTAGTGACGTAGTAGCTACTTCTCTGCCCCACCTCCAAGACTGACATTATAGAAAAGTCATTCAAAGGAATTTAGAAATTGTTGAGGGGCTCTTTCAGCAGATTGGCAAGGATAGAAACAAATTAGAAAGGAATGAAAAGTATTGAGTAGTGAGAAATGTAAACTATGTATTTGAGACATAGAAAGGGAAATGGAAGAAAACATTGGAGAGAAGATGATGAAGTTCTGAGATAGACGGAAAATTTTCTAGGCTACCAGCCTAGAGAATTTGGATAAACCCTATGAATACACTTGAGAATTCTGAGTACTGTCTTTTCAAGTGGAGTTCTAGAATACGTACACAAGAGAGTGCTTTAATGTGGGAGGCCTAACAATCGCAGAACTTGACGACCATCAGGTATTTTCCAGAAGTCTCAAGAAATTGCAGCCAAGATCAAGATTTGCCTTGTATTAACAGCTTTTTTTTTTTTAACATCTTTATTGGAGTATAATTGCTTTACAATGGTGTGTTTCTGCTTTATAACAAAGTGAATCAGCTATACATATACATATATCCCCATATCTCTTCCCTCTTGCGTCTCCCTTCCTCCCACTCTCCCTATCCCACCCCTCTAGGTGGTCACAAAGCATGTATTAACAGCTTAAAGCACCTGTTGAGGTTGGACTTTTGCCTCAGTCTTTGGAAGCCCAGTTGCCGACTTTAATATCATTTCTGTCGTCTTTGAACTTGCGCACTGGCAAAAATCTTCAGACAGCCAATGTTGCGACTTTACCAAATTTCTAGGTTAAAGGTATAAGGAAAAGTTATCCCAAGAGATTATGAGAAGCAGCAAGTACTTGAAATATTAGTCCAAAAAAAAAAAAAAAAGTGAAGAAAACAACTTTGAATCAGCTTCTGAAAATGTGCTAAAAGTATTTTCTTCAAGCAGTACAAAAATGTTTAGTTTGCAGGATTGCTTCAGTGAGATTTCAGTTTTACTACAGAGCAAATCTTCAAATGCAGGAATGGAAGTGGAGAAGAGGAGGAAAGTTTAGGTTTTCATCTACTATATTAAGTCCATTTTATTTAGATGAAGGAAATTTGAATAATTAGGTGAAAATACCAACATCACCAGTATGTAATGCTAGCAGAGCTAGCCAAATAATACATAGGCCTCCAACAATCTCAGGTACAAGTGACCTACTATTTAATATTACAGATGGGTAGAGGAGTGATCCCAGTGCTGAAGAATACTTGTTTCTGTCATCCAACATCACAATATTAAAATTTAACTGCCAACATATTTATGAATATATTATTTTAATAATTACATTTCTTTATGAAACTTAGATTTCATTTTGTATCCCAGAACTTCCTTTTATTATGGTGATATTTGTTTTTGATATTAGCCTTCGTTCAAACTTAATTTTTTTTGACTTTTCAGTATTTGGCCAAATGTGTATTTGTTGTAGGTTTTTTTTTAACACCTTTACTGGAGTATAATTGCTTTACAATGGCATATTAGTTTCTGCTTTATAACAAAGTGAATCAGTTATACATATACATATGTCCTCATATCTCTTCCCTCTTGCATCTCTCTCCCTCCCACCCTCCTTATCCCACCCCTCTAGGTGGTCACAAAGCACTGAGCTGATCTCCCTGTGCTATGCGGCTGCTTTCCACTAGCTATCTATTTTACGTTTGGTAGCGTATATATGTCCATGCCACTCTCTCACTTTGTCACAGCTTACCCTTCCCCCTCCCCATATCCTCAAGTCCATTCTCTAGTACGTCTGTATCTTTATTCCTGTCTTACCCCTAGGTTCTTCATGACATTTTTTTTTCTTAGATTCCATATATATGTGTTAGCATACGGTATTTGTCTTTCTCTTTCTGACTTACTTCACTCTGTATGACAGACTCTAGGTCCATCCACCTCACTACAAATAACTCAATTTATTTTCTTTTTATGGCTGAGTAATATTCCATTGTATATATGTGTCACATCTTCTTTATCCATTCATCTGATGATGGACACTTAGGTTGTTTCCATCTTCTGGCTATTGTAAATAGAGCTGCAATGAACATTTTGGTACCTGACTCTTTTTGTATTATGGTTTTCTCAGGGTATATGCCCAGTTGTGGGATTGCTGGGTCATATGGTAGTTACATTT
This sequence comes from Phocoena sinus, assembly GCF_008692025.1. Classification (NCBI taxonomy): domain Eukaryota; kingdom Metazoa; phylum Chordata; class Mammalia; order Artiodactyla; family Phocoenidae; genus Phocoena; species Phocoena sinus. The sequence goes on along the minus strand of NC_045773.1, from coordinate 15,679,242 downwards.
TTAGTTTTTTGAGGACCCTCCATACTGTTCTCCATAGTGGCTGTATCAATTTACATTCCCACCAACAGTGCAAGAGGGTTCCCTTTTCTCTACACCCTCTCCAGCATTTATTGTTTCTAGATTTTTTGATGATGGCCATTCTGACTGGTGTGAGGTGATATCTCATTATAGTTTTGATTTGCATTTCTCTAATGATTAATGACGTTGAGCATTCTTTCATGTGTTTGTTGGCAATTTGTTGTAGTTTTAAAGTTTTCCATATATTTCAGGAAAAGACTCGAAAAGTGGGGGAAAATTAATTAATTAAACCATGGTTTTCAGGCATTGGACAATAGCCAGTGCATGACTATGATGACTAGGAGAAGGAAATCAAATGAGATGTTTTCTATGACTGACGTAGTTTATTACCTAAAGGCAGTTCTCAGGCCACAGTGCAGGGAGGAGAACAAAGCCTGCAAATCATATTGAATCAAAAAAATAGAAAGCTGAGTTTGGATAGGAGAGAGCTCCAGAAAGAGAGAGTTCTAGAGATTTGTACACAGGGTCCTTTTGAGTCTTTGGGTGAGAACTGATGTACACACTAGTGGGAGAAAATTTTCCAAGGCCAGGAAAAAAACACTGAAAAACATTAGACTGCACAATTCAGTACTCACACAGGACTAGAAATATTTGCATTTCCACTAGTCTAAGTGGAAATGTCTTGTAATACAAGAATTGTTAAAGTTTTCTGAAGAGGCACACCTTAGTAGCAGGGCTAAATTAGCCCTAAATTAAAATCTACGCTGGACCTGTCATAATGAGGTTTAAAAGAAAGCCTCAAAAAGATAAAATTGATCCACATAGCTACTCTATGGAAAAACAAAATCGAACACCCTTTGAAGCAATAAAACAAAATCTACCACCCAACAATATAAAATCAACAATGCTTAGCATTAAATAAAACCAGACATTTCTATAGAATTAGACCCAAATATAAACAAGAACTCTGAAATAGTTATTATAACCCTAAAATATGTCCAAAGATGTGAGAAATAATATGACTATATTAAAAGAGAAATAGAAGACATCAGAAAGATCTGAATGAACTTCTAGAGATGAACAACTCATTATTAGAAATATAAAAATTACGTTGGATAAGAATAACAGAAGAACAGGCACCCAAGAGAAAAGATCAGAGAACTTGAAGGCCTAGTAACAGAAAATATCCAAAATAAAGCACTGAGAAAAAGGACTGAACAAAAAAAGGTACAGAAAGTTAGTGAACTGTGAGGCAATATCAATCTGTCTAATACATGTGTTATTGGAGACCCCAAAGTAGGAGGTGGACAAAAATAAGATATAAGGAAAAACAATGATAAAAATATTTTCGGATCTGATGAAAACTAAAACCACAGATCCAGAAGTTTTAACAAACCCAGGCAGAAGAAATATAAAGAATACCACACTAACTTGAATAATAATCTAATTGCTGAAAACAGGTGATTGAAAAAAAAATCTTAAAAGCAGCCAGAGAAAAAAGACACATTACAAAAGACAAAGATAAGAATTACAGAAGAGTTCTTACCTGAAACCATGCAACGTAGAAAATAATAGAGAGGCATTTATGAAGAATTGAAAGAAGAAACTGTTAATCTAGAATTTTTTAAACAGAACATGTTTCAAAAATGTAAGGGATATAAATACATTCTCAAACAAAAGCTGAGAGGATTCATTACCAGCATATCTGAACTCCTTGAAATGTTAAATGAATTATTTTTTCAGGCAGAAGGAAAGTGATACAATGTGGAACCTTCGATTGACACAAAGGGAAAAAAGAATATCAAAAATGACAGGCCAGTATTGGTATCCTCATGGTCTAGATATTTTACTATTACCCATTAACTAAGCTTTCACTGAAAACACTCAACAGTGCCTTGTAATTCACTATAGATACATGCAGTTCAGTATCAACCAGGTTTTTACTGCTTGTTCAACAGTACTTTTTTCATTATTCTTTGTTTTCTGAGTATATTTCCTACAGGACTATTTCTAGAAATTGTGCAATCTATTTTGCCATTTTCATATACTTTCTAATTTTTCCAGCTACCATGGGGGAAGTTTGAAGATGAGAGAGAATTCTATAACTACTGAACAACCTGTGGTATATCCAGAAATTTAAAGAAACAAAACACAGACGTATGCAACTACATGGATTACTCTTGAAAGCATAACGCCAAATGAAGGAAGTCAGGAATAAAAGACTTCATAATGCATACTATATAATTCCATCCATGTAAAATTTCAGATAAAGTGAAATTATAACAAAAGAAAGCTACATTAATCAGGACAGTGTGGTATTAGCATGAAAGGATGAATGGAACAGAATAGAAAATCCAAAAATAGACCTACAAATATATTGTCATTTGATTTCAACCAACTTGTGAAGGAAACTCAATGAGGAAGACAATTTATCCACAAATGCTGCTGGAACAATCAAATATATATATATTTAATATATATATATTGAAATTAGACCCTTATTGCATATCATATTAACAAAAAATTAACAAGAAATGCATAGGAGACCTAAATATAAGAGCTTACTCTTAAAATTTTATAGGTTAGGCACCTATTTTTAGATATGGCACATAAACAATGAGTGACAAATGAAACTATTGATAATTTGGGAGGTCATCAAAATTTAAAACTTTTGCTCTCTGAAAGACATTGTTAGCAAAATGAAAAATCAAGCCACAGACAGAGAAAATATTTATGAAACATATTTCTGATACAAGACTTGTGTCTAGGATATATAAAGAACTGTTACAGTTTTATACCAAGAAGACAAACAACATGATAAAAATATTGGGCGAAAGGTAAAAGAAGATATGAGTGGTAAATAAGTACAGGCCAAAATACTCAACATTGTTAGTCTTCAGCTATATCCCGATAAAAACCATGAAAAGTTGCCACTACCCACTCACTTTCATAACTAAGATTTAGAAGACTGACCACACCAAGGGTTGTGAAGGATGTGGAGCCCTTGGACCTCCCAGATCTTGCTGCTGAGAATGTAAAAATTTACAATCCCTTAGGAAAACAGTTGGTCAGTGTCTTAAAACTATGCATTTTCCCAGCAGCCCAATCATTGGTATTTACCTTAGAGAATTGAGATTATACGAACACACAAATATGAAGCACCTGTGGCAGGTAAAGCAGTATATCATGAGTGAACAACTCCTACTATAAGGCATTGTGGAATGTCTTAATGAATTTTCAATACACAGATCATACGGTAACTGTGCTGGAAGACCCTAGAATAAAGACAAGGATGAGTTTCTGTTTTCATCAACCATTTAGTTGATGAAACCATTAAGCCAAATTTTTTGAACACTAATCTTTTCAAAAGGAAGCGCATTGTCTCTGTTCTTTTTTAGACTCCAATAAATCTAATAATGGAAGAGAAAACATTCTAAGAATTACAAATGCTGACATTCATTATACTTTAAGGAAAAGAGGATAATATATATCATTGAACTGTTTGCATTTCCATAGAGACAACTGGCATTCACCTAGCAATTTCAACATGATCAAAGATACTCAGATTTTTTTTTTTTTCATCACACTTCAATGTAATGCTATGAACTAGCTCTTTAACTATAGGCCCCGGAATATTTGTTCTAATCGTAAAGGGGTGTTCATGTGTGTGTGTGTGTGTGTGTGTATGTTTTAAGAAGTTATTGATGGCAAGAAATAGAGTTACATGTAACAAAATACCAAGAGGGATTTAGTAGGTCTGATAAAATGCTGCATCCAGTGCTGTGACAAGCCTTATAATGTCAGAGAAATGAGAGGCAATAAAGTCTTCCTTTAATTTATGATGAGTGAAGCATCTAAGATGAAGTACATAAACCACAAGGCAGAAGTATGAGAATCTGTATGCCTTACCATAGGTTGTAGTGGAGAGGGGCATAAAGAAAACATTGCACAAAACAGGAAATTTCACATCTTCTATGTTTAATTGTGCTGAGAATTATTGACTTGTATCAACATGGTTTTACGCAGTATTTAAAAGATTAAGCAACTCCCTTTCCTACTATTTAGACTTTAAGCACATATTTCATTCTTTTAATTTAATGAGCAATTTATTCTAATAAGTGGGTGTGTTAATACTTTATCAGTTATACTTCATTGTGTGTTTGCATGTTTACAAAATAGAGCAATTATTATATTCATATACACTTTATTATTCTCCTCTGGCACTGGCTTTCCTTCAAAGTTAGGTTTGAATGCCTAGCATTTTGATGACTCTTTAATAAATGCATTGAGTGTGTAAGGAATTTGATTTGTTTTATTCAACATTTGTGCATGCCTGGAAGTTAACTGCATGACAATTATCTTAGATCTCTTAAACTATAGAAATTTGGGGTAGTAACATAGGCTGTAACTTTGCAAAATTGTTACAAAATATAAATGACTTTAGTGTTTAAAACAGTGATACTTAGGCTATGATTAAGAGCATCTCCTTATAAAGAAAAACCCTCCTTGATTCCCTAGTAAAAATCTCTTTAAATTCTAAAACTGTTCCTGTGTCTGTATTTTAAATAAATGAAAATTTAAATCATGTATAACAGTAAAATTAAATGCAAGCTCCCACAGATGTCAATTTGAACAGGCAGATTTGGCAAAGTGGCCTCTGATTCATTTTTGTGATGATATTTGTTGAAGACTTACTGTAAGTAAATCACAGAGAAGTGGATTTGAGCATATTTTAATGTGCTTAATAGATGATTTTTATTCAGTTTTATACAGAAATTCCGAGTATTCTTTTACCCTCAAATGAAAGCAAGAAGATCAAATGAAAATAGTCTCCATTTATCTGTGCCAAATTCTACAAGCAGAATTAAATTTTGATTCCTTTTATATTAAGCATTGTGCCAGCTGATTCTGCATACGAATATGCTTATTGATGTAGGTTTTCCAAATATAAAGTCTCAAAAGTGACTATGTTCACAAGCATAAATACAGTGACATAACTCAGTATTGGCTCCTTGACTCACAGGCATGGTTATTCCCCTTTCACAGGGGAGCCCTGAGAAATAAAATTATCTGTCCTACGTTACATAAACTGTAAATTGTAAAAATATAATTGAAAACTAGCTCTTCAGTTTTTGAATGCAAAAGATTTATTCTTACTATTTTATTAGTCAAACTACAAATAATTTTTAATTTTAATGATACAGTTTAAGCATACAAAAATCAGCTCTTTCCAGGGAAACTGTTTCAGTCCTATGATTGTAAATTGCTTAATGATTCCTATACCTAGCTGTGATTTAGAATCACCTAAAAGAACTTCTTAAAAAAGAGTAAACATTCCTGGGGATGAATCCTACAGATTCTGAGACAAGTGTAGGGTGGAGCCCAGTGTTCTTCTGTCTATTCAATAAACTCCTTTGGTATTTCTGTTGTGTAGCCAGGTGTGGAGTTGCTGGGGACTGAGATGTCCGACTTCCCAGAACATTGAGTTTTCTCCCAGTTCCTGTGGCTCTTACTTGCACAAGTATTTTCCCTCGCCTAAGAGAAGGATTGTTCACACAAAGTTGTTGATTAAGAAAGTGCCCAGGACTTGCTAGAGTGAGTTAGGCCAGTGGCAGAAATTAAATAAGACAACAATATTTTCCTTAAGATTGGCCTCTTGTTTTTCATTCCCCTAATAAAATTCTAGTCATATGCATTAGTCATTTATTCACACAAATATTTTTTCAATATGTATAGTCTTATTATTTTAAGTCAGCAACTATAAATATTTCATATCTAATGAGCTTTTTCAAGCATAGAGAAGCATAGAGGTTCTGGGGTAACAAATTCTAGACTTCTAGATGAATTATGACCTGGTGACTGTAAACATCAGGTAAAAATACTGGCTGTGGGATTATGTTGAGCAGAAGATACATGATAGCACTTTTTTTTACACTTTATTATTTTAATTAGAAGTTTCTCATTGAACATAACAATTTGTAACTAAGTGAAATACTACGAAGAACATAATCTTTTATATCATACACATTGTTTTTTTTAACAATCAATCTGTCTTTCCAACTACTTTGGCTTCAAAATTTTCAGACCTACTGAAATGTTGAAGTAGTATAACACTGCGTACACTTTCTCTAGATTTATGGTTGTTAACCTACTCCCACTGCATTTTTGTCTACCTATCTACCCATACATACCTTTTTTGGTCTGCTAAACCATGAGAATACAGTTTACAAGAATTAAGATTCTTAACTCTAAACATTTGGTGTACATATCCTAAGGAGAAGACATTCTCCTCCATGACCTCCATACCCTTATCACACCTAGGAAGATTAGCATTAATAAAATATCATTTAAGATAGACATTATTTACATTTCTCCCAATTGTCCCCAGTGGTGTTTATAGCTATTTCTTTTTAAAATTCAGTTCAAACTCAGTCAAGTGTCATGTCTGAGTTTTTAAATATTTTTTAGTCTCTTTTAACCTAGAAAGGTCCCCTTGCTGTTTTTGTTTATTCCTTTTTCATGACATTGCATTTTTTAAGAATCCAAGCTCATTTTTGTTTATCCATTGTTGTTATTGTTGTCACCATTTTTTGTGGAATGTTTCTCATCCTGAATTTTCTAGTCAGTTTCTCATAGTTTGTGATAAGCTAAAGATTTTGCTCTAATACATAGATGATATTAAGTATTTATTATTGCATCATGTCCTGTTTTCCACTGTTGGTGTTGCTAATTTGGTTATTTGATGAAGGTAATGACCGTCAGTTTTCTTCATTTAAAGGTTCATTTTTCTCTGTGATTAAGAGCTAATTTGTGGAGTGGTACAATGAGACTTTATGAAAAGCTCTTCTTTTTTCTCCTTCCTGTCTCTAACCCTCATTTTGTTTCCTTACTAAAAGTCATTGTCTAACATTGTCACATTCAGTGCTTTTCACCAGTGAGAAAAGCTGTAAAACTATGTCCCTGAATGTAGAATGTCCCATTTTCACTCACTATATTTTTATCAATAAAGGTGGAACACATTATTCTGCAGTGATCACGTAGTCTCCATACCTTGGCCGGCCTCAATGAGATTTTATTATGCCATAGCTGAAGGACAGTAGCTTAATGAAACTTAGTAGAGGTAAAGCTCTTGGAAGTCATTAGTTTTCTATCTACTAGAGTTTCCTCCAAAGAAATGCTACTGTAGGCACCATATTTTCTTTAAATTTTTTTTAGCTTTTTGCTTTGAAATAAATACAGATTCTTTGAAATAAGTACAGATTTCAAAGATTTTAAAGGAGTGTCCTTTGCATCCTCACTCAGCTTCCTCCAGTGTTAATATCTTGCATAACTATAATACAATATCAAAACCAGGAAACTGACATTACTACAACACACAGGTTGGAGTGGGGATTGAGTTGGCCCACCCAGGCTTTGAAGATACTACTGCAGACAAATCAGCCTGCCTGCTACTGCCTTGGTTGTAGAATTGCCCTGATGGGCTTAGGACTTCTCACTAAGTCTTCCTTGGACTTCCCTTTCCTTATCTTTGGCCCAGGAAAGTAGGCATTCTTGTTTTTCTTGTCTGTACTTTGGTGACTTTGGACTGTAGAACTCTCTGGTGCCCAGTCTAGGAAATATGGGAGATAAAAAGGAAAACTAAGAAAGTTCACTACACTATATTTCCTCAAGGTCTGAGCACCGTAGCCAGTCTGACGTCTACTTTTCAGCTTCCAGAGTCCTTTTATCATTCTCTTTTTATTTATTTCCAAGCTATTCGGTTGTATTGTGAGGAGAGAAATAGGGAAAATTGAATCTATGCCACCTTGTTTTCTTTCCTTAATTTTTATTTTAAGTATTTGTATTATATATTATTTTCATTTACATTTTTACCCAAAAATGGGACTATCATTTTCTAAGAGGAAAAATGTCAACAATATTCAGCTAAAATAAGGAAAATATGCTGTGATGCTGCAATCATTTTTTCTAATCTCAGGCTGCTTCAGAACATGCAAAATACCTTGCAGTCCCTCATTGCTTTGGGAATTATATGTAGTTGATATCAACATATAGTGTTAAAGGAACTTACTTTAGATTAGAATTTGAAAAATCTAAATTTCCTTTATCTTGAACTTTGAAGCCAGTAAATATTTTCAGTTACACATAAGCCACATGTTAAAGACTGGCTTAATCAAGATATGTACCCTGTTACGGTCAAGATTAAATATGTGATGTCCTCTACAAACAAACAAACAAATAAAAACAAAAGGAAAACTTATTTGGGCTCTGAAATTTAGTTTGTCTAAGAAATCCATGCAGTAGTAAAGCTATTCTAAAGTTTTAGCCTAATCTAAAGTTAATGGACTTCAACATTTGGGGGGTCATGCTTTCTTACTCTGTTTGCTCAGAAACACATTATGGAATGTGTATAGGATTAGAAGTAAATGGATAGAGAAGTTATAAATGAACATAGATGAAAATGAATTTACTTCTTATTTTACTTTAGTTTTTGCCACACCACGTGGCTTGCGGGATCTTAGTTCCCCGACCGGGGATCGAACCCAGGACCTGGCAGTGAAAGCACTGAGTCCTAACCACTGGACCACCAGGGAATTCCCTGAGATGGTTTTTTTTTTAAAACATCTTTATTGTATATTGTATATTTTTAAGTATAATTGCTTTACAATGGTGTGTTAGTTTCTGCTTTATAACAAAGTGAATCAATTATACATATACATATGTTCCCATATCTCTTCCCTCTTGCGTCTCCCTCCCTCCCACCCTCCCTATCCCACCCCTCTAGGTGGTCACAAAGCACCGAGCTGATCTCCCTGTGCTATGCGGTTGCTTCCCACTAGCTATCTATTTTACGTTTGGTAGTGTATATATGTCCACACCACTCTCTCACTTTGTCACAGCTTACTCTTCCCCCTCTCCATATCCTCAAGTCCATTCTCTAGTAGGTCTGTGTCTTTATTCCTTTCTTACCCCTAGGTTCTTCATGACCTTTTTTTTTTTCCCTTAGATTCCATATATATGTGTTAGCATATGGTATTTGTCTTTCTCTGACTTACTTCACTCTGTATGACAGACTCTAGGTCCATCCACCTCACAACAAATAACTTAATTTCGTTTCTTTTTATGGCTGAGTAATATTCCATTGTATATATGTGCCACATCTTCTTTATCCATTCATCCGATGATGGACACTTAGGTTGCTTCCACCTCCTAGCTATTGTAAATATAGCTGCAATGAACATTTTGGTACATGACTCTTTTTGAATTATGGTTTTCTCAGGGTATATGCCCAGTAGTGGGATTGCTGGGTCATATGGTATTTCTATTTGTAGTTTTTTAAGGAACCTCCATACTGTTCTCCATAGTGGCTGTGTCAATATACATTTCCATCAACAGTGCAAGAGTGTTCCCTTTTCTCCACACCCTCTCCAGCATTTCTTGTTTCTAGGTTTTTTGATGATGGCCATTCTGACCAGTGTGAGATGATATCTCATTGTAGTTTTGATTTGCATTTCTCTAATGATTAATGACCTTGAGCATTCTTTCATGTGTTTGTTGGCAATCTGTATATCTTCTCTGGAGAAATGTCTATTTAGGTCTTCTGCCCATTTTTGGATTGGGTTGTTTGTTTTTTTGTTATTGAGCTGCATGAGCTGCTTGTAAATTTTGGAGATTAATCCTTAATTGATATTTATAGGACATTCCATCCAAAAACAACAGAATACACATTTTTCTCAAGTGCTTGTGGAACATTCTCCAGGATAGATCATATCTTGGGTCACAAATCAAGCCTTGGTAAATTTAAGAAAATTGAAATTGTATCAAGTATCTTTTCTGACAACAATGCTATGAGACTAGATATCAATTATAGGAAAAGATCTGTAAAAAATACCAACACATGGAGGCTAAACAATACACTACTTAATAACGAAGTGATCACTGAAGAAATTAAAGAGGAAACCAAAAAATACCTAGAAACAAATGACAATGGAAACACGATGACCCAAAACCTATGGGATGCAGCAAAAGCAGTTCTAAGAGGGAAGTTTATAGCAATACAATCCTACCTTAAGTAACAGGAAACATCACAAGTAAACAACCTAACCTTGCACCTAAAGCAATTAGAGAAAGAAGTACAAAAACACCCCAAATTTAGCAGAAGGAAAGAAATCATAGAGATCAGATCAGAAATAAATGAAAACAAAATGAAGGAAACGATAGCAAAGATCAATAAAACTAAAAGCTGGCTCTTTGAGAAGATAAACAAAATTGATAAACCATTAGCCAGACTCATCAAGAAGAAAAGGGAGAAAATCAATAGAATTAGAAATGAAAAAGTGGAAGTAACAACTGACACTGCAGAAATACAAAAGATCGTGAGAGATTACTACAAGCAACTCTATGCCAATAAAATGGACAACCTGGAAGAAATGGACAAATTCTTAGAAATGCACAACCTGCCAAGGCTGAACCAGGAAGAAGTAGAAAATATGAGCAGACCAATCACAAGTACTGAAATGGAAACTGTGATTAAAAATCTTCTAACAAACAAAAGCCCAGGACCAGATGGCTTCACAGGCGAATTCGATCCAACATTTAGAGAAGAGCTAACACCTATCCTTCTCAAACTCTTCCAAAATATAGCAGAGGGAGGAACACTCCCAAACTCATTCTATGAGGCCACCATCACCCTGATACCAAAACCAGACAAAGATGTCACAAAGAAAGAAAACTACAGGACAATATCCCTGATGAACATAGATGCAAAAATCCTCAACAAAATACTTGCAAAACAGAATCCAACAGCACATTAAAAGGGTCATACACCATGATCAAGTGGGTTTATCCCAGGAATGCAAGGATTCTTCAATATACACAAATCAATCAATGTGATACACCATATTAAAAAATTGAAGGAGAAAGACCATATGATCATCTCAATAGATGCAGGCAAAGCTTTTGACAAAATTCAACACCCATTTATGATAAAAACCCTCCAGAAAGTAGACATAGAGGGAACTTTCCTCAACATAATAAAGGCCATATATGACAAACCCACAGCCAACATTGTCCTCAATGGTGAAAAACTGAAACCATTTCCACTAAGATCAGGAACAAGACAAGGTTGCCCACTCTCACCACTGTTATTCAACATAGTTTTGGAAGTTTTAGCCACAGCTATCAGAGATGAATTTACTTCTTAAACTCTCTTGTGGAAATGCAAGTATTAATCCCAGAATATTTTGTATTGGGTTGGCCAAAAGCTTTGTTCATTTTTTTCCATAAGATGGGTCTAGTAGAGCTTAGTTGTCTTTAACTTCATTCAAAACAATTTTATTAGATTGTATTGTGACAGCTGTCATATCAGCGTGCATTTTTTTAAAAATTTATCAAAATTGGTGAACTTATGTTTCGCCATTTTAATATTGAAGATGGAAGAAGAAAGCAATATTTTCATCATATTATGCTTTATTATTTCAAGAAAGGTAAAAACACAACTGGAACGCCACAAAAAAGGATATGTGCAGTTTATGGAGAAGGTGCTCTGACTGACTGAATGTGTCAAAAGTGGTTTTCAAAGTTCTGTGCTGGAGATTTCTTGCTGGACGATGCTCCACGTTTGGGGAGACCAGATGAAGTTGATAGCGATCACATCGAGATATTAATTGAGAGCAATCAATGTTATACCATGCAGTATAAGAACATACTCAACATATCCAAATCAAGTGTTGAAAGTCATTTGCACCAGCTTGGTTATGTGATTCGCTTTGATGTTTGGGTTCCACATCAGTTAAGCAGGAAAAAATCCTTCTTGACTGTATTTCTGCATGAGATTATGTACTTAAACGTAAAAAAAAAATTGTTCTGATTTTAAAACAAATTGTGATGGGTGATGAAAAGTGGGTACTGTACAATAATGTGGAATGGAAGAGATCGTGGGGCAAGCGATATGAACCACCACCAACCGCACCAACGGCTGGTCTTCATCCAAAGAAGGTGATGTTGTATATATGGTGGGATTGGGAGTCCTCTATTATGAGCTCCTTCCGGAAAACCAAACGATTAATTCCAACAAGTACTGCTCCCAGTTACACCAAGTGAAAGCAGCACTCGACGAAAAGCATCCAGAATTAGTCAACATAAAACACGTAGTCTTCCATCAGGGTAATGCAAAACCGCATGTTTCTTTGATGACTGGGTAAAAACTGTTACGGCCTGGATGGGAAGTTGTTATTCATCCGCCATATTCACCAGACATTGCACCTTCAGATTAACATTTATTTTGGTCTTTACAAAATTCTCTTAATGGAAAACATTTCAGTTCCCTGGAAGACTGTAAAAAGCACCTGGAATAGTCCTTTGCTCAGAAAGATACGTTTTGGGAAGATGGAATTATGTAGTTGCCTGAAAAATGGCAGAAGGTAGTGGAACAAAAGGGTAAATACGTTGTTCAATAAAGTTCCTGGTAAAAATGAAGAATTTGTCTTTTATTTTTACTTAAAAACCTAAGGGGTTTTTTTGGCCAAACCAATATATTATATAAGCCAACTATTCAAACATGTAGGAGTTAGTTCTCTGATACAGGCGAAGACTATAGAGAGTTTCAAAGAACAGTACAGTCAACAATCAAAAAATAATTTTTAGCATTTCTGCAATGTACCTGCCCTCAGGGAAACTGCGTTCTATGGGAGACTAAATAATGTGACAAATAACATAATGCAATTATATACAGTGCAATAAAAAGAATAAGAAATGATGAATGGTCACAAGGGTGCGTATTTTAGCTGGGTTTGTCAGGGAAGACCTCTCTAGGGAAACAAGACTTTCACACCTTTAATAGAAACCTGAAGGATGAAAAGGATCTGGCCATGTTAAGATTCTGGAGGAAAAGTGTTGCATGCAAAAGAAACATGTTTGATGAATTCAGGAAAGGCACGACCTCTTTGTCTGGTTGGAGGCAGGAGGTTGGGGTTGTGTGGTAGGGAAGGATAATGAAGTGTACTGAAAGAAGTTTAATTTCAATGTAGCCATAATTGGAAACCCTTAGAGAGTTTTTAAAAGAAACCCGATATACTCTATGCGTGTTTCTATTTTTAGGAAGTACACCCACTGCTCTGTGAATAACAAATACATGAGAGGGGCTGGATTCTCAGCAAGGAAGCAGGAAGCTAAGCAGTAGTTTGGGAAGAAAGATGGCTGTTGCTTAGGCCAGGGTGGTCGTGGTAGAAGTCTCAACTTCTCAACATATTTGGAGGTAAAGCTGTCAGAGCTTGCTGATTAATTTTATGTGGAGTGTGAGGGAAAGTGGTGACTGTAGGGGAGTGCTAAATTTTGGGGTTAGGGTGACTACGAGATTAGCACTGGCATTATCTACAATGGAGAATAACTGAAGGGTTTGGTCTGGAAATTAATTTGGAGATGTGGACATTATGGAAAACAGCATTAAAATACACAAATCTTGAGTTCCAGGTTGAAGCAGGCTGGATATGTAAATTTTTGGAATTATTGTCTGTTCTGTCTTTTAAAGCCTAGGTTACTGTTGCTTCACTTAAAGAGCAAATGTAGGGAAGGAAGATAAAATGGCTGAGGACCAAGACTTGGATTTTTGTATCTTTATAGGCCAGAAAGAGAAGAGAGAGCTAGGAGGGGGTTGGAATATACATTTATATGTACCAGTGTAATTGCTTCTGTGGTCTAAGAACAGGAGGGTTAACAGGGGAAGGAGATAAGGGCCTCTCTGGATGAGCAATTCTGGAGGGCTCTATTAAAATTGACTGTGGTCAGTGATGTCCAAAAAGAATGAATGAAGCAAAAGACAAAAAGGCTGGCCATCTATGGAGATTCTATCAAGTGTAGAGCAGATGTCACCACATCTACTACTAAACTACAGGTGGGAGCACCCAGTCTGAGTCAGGAGCAATGAGATATTCACGTTTACATGGTAGACATAAAGAGGCAGGCCCGAGCAGGGGCAGAATAGGTGAGACCTTTGCAATAACTTAAAGTAAATAGCACAAAGAAGTCTTAAAATACAATTAATTATAAAAGATAAAGCTGAAGTGGCATATAACAACTGATATAATTTCTACTGCATTTTTAAATTTAAAAGATACATGTACATATTAGAAAACTCATTGTGAAAGGAATAAAGTTCACTTTTTCAACTTTCATTCATTCGGCAGTTATTAAGTGTTTTTTCTGTGTGCCAAATTCTGTTTTAGGTGTACTCGGTGATGGAGACAGCAATTAACAAGGCTTAGCTTCCATTATAGAGCTGAAAAGAAAGCCTTCCACTCCCAATTCTTCTCAAGGAAGATAAAAAATGTATCAAGTTTTGGTGTATCTCTGAAAAAAAATAAACTAAACACACACGTACTATGGTATACGTTTGTGTGTGTATGCATATGTTGTTTGCATACATATAGATAATACATTTATTGTATATGTTTATATTTATTATTGAAAGTGTCTCTACATTATAATAGTAAATCATGTTAGTAAACAGACCACTTTGTCCTTTACATTTTTTTTTCATTTAATACTGTATTTCAGAAGCTCTTCATAATGCTATGGTAGACCTACTTTATTCATTTTATTAGAAACAATGTATTTCATTATGTAGCTGTACCACATTTTATTTAATCAATCTATTATTCATAAACATTTTTTCTGCAAATTTTTCCTGTTAGAAATAATGCTGCACCTAGCATCCCAATTCATATATTAAGCACATAATTGCAAATACATCTATTTGTGAAGTAACTTCTTAGCAGAGAGATTGCTGCATTAAATGGTTGTCTGTTCTTTTTAATCGATCAAAAGGCATTAAAGATGCTTATACAAAAGAAAAAAATCTTTCTGGCAGTGGCAATATGAGCCAAATATATATCAAAGGTAATTCTTTAAAAATACCCAGGATTTTAGAGTGTTTGGCTTAAAATCATTATCAGTCTTACTTCTTAGATAGAAAATAAGCTATAGGGAATGGCAGGAGATTACAATGAGCAGGTTCATTAATCAAATTCTACTTATGCTGCCGTTGGCTATGTATTAGTTTAAAAATAAATTTAATTTTGATTATATGTTGCAATATATAAAAGTGCACTTGGACATTATGTACTTTTGATATGTAAGATAGATGAATCTAATTCTGCTGGTAAAGCTCCTAAAATAGTGATTGGACAATAGTAGGTTCTCAATAAATTAAAATTATTGAAATAATTTATTCATGGCTCTAGACACTTGAAAACCATAGCGAGCGTCATTTGGAGATCCAAAGGGGTTTGCTGGCTTGTTTCCTCCCCAGAGCTTCCTGGTTTATAGTCTTGTAGCTAGAAACCTAATTTACTGGCAGAACATGGTAGTTTCATGGGGCAGAATCACTGTAGAATCATGGGGCAAATTCACGGTAATCAAACATGCAAGACTTATGTATAGAATAAGACTGCAAATACAGTAGTTTACAGTGAGAGCTATAACTGTTGAGATTGCTGAACGAGGTCTCAGGTATTCTCTTCTGGGGGCTCTCAGACTCCCTCCCCCATCACCTTTAGTGGAGTTACGTTATTCATTTGAAATCCGGCCAACTTTCAGAAATTTTTTTCCAGCTTTATTGAGATATAATTGACAAATAACATTGTGTAAGTTTAAGCGGTACAATGTGATGATTTGATTACACATGTATTGTGAGAAGATTACCTTTCAGAAAATTTGAACCTTAAGATAAATAGTAATAGTAATGATATATAGAATAAACTAATTATCTGTAAGTCCAAAATGATGTAAGTGAATGGATGAATGAGTGAATGAGATAGAATTATTCCATATGATAGAATGTAAACTAATAAATATAGAAGTAACTATGAAATTAGAAAATCAGTATTTGGCAAAAACTGGAGTAAAAATCATTTCAGGAAGAATCATCAATTGTCACTACAACTACTGAGTAAATGTTTGATGATAAACGTAGTATTTTTCCAAGAAACCTATTAAATTCAAAGAGGAAAAGAGGAAATTTATAATGGAGAAACCTGGCAGATACCTCCTTAGCCAAGTGATCAAAGTTAAAATCACCATTAATAGTGATGTGCTTCCTAAATTAATGCCCTGAGAAGGACACAGCATCTCTTTGATTCCTGAAAAAAAAAAGCATAACCTGAATCTATCTGCCAGACCCAAATTGAAGGACAATCTACAAAAACAAAAACAAAACAAAACCTTATATTCTTCAAAAATGTCAAAGGCCTGAAAGATAAACCCTGAGGAACTATTCCAGATTAAAGAAAATTAAAGAAACATGGCAACAAAATGCAATTTGAGCTCTTGGATGAGATCCTGGACAGGAAAATATATTTCTTCTTTTGCATTTCTAATGCATACACAACATTAGTGAGATAATTGAGAAATCTGAATTTAAAATTTGATCTGAATAATGCCTATAGATTAGAAACTAGTAATGTTTCAATGTTAACTTCCTATTTTTAACAATTATAATGTGGTTATATGAGAAATATTCTAGTTCCAAAGAAATATGCACTGGAAAATTTAGGAGAAATGAGGTATCCTGTCCACAACTTACTCTTAGATACTTCAGAAAAAAATATAGAGAAAATGTATCTGGTAAAAGATTTATATATTGATATTCTTGGAATCTGGGTGAAAAGTATAGTAGAGTTCCTTGACTAGATTATAACTTTCCTGTAAGTATGAAACTATTTCAAAATGAAAAGTTAAAAAGTACTCTAAACCAAATATTCTGGCTACTTTATTCTTAAGTCAAATATTATTATATTTTCCCATATGTACAGATCCTATCAAAATACTTTGCAAAAATATATTGTGTTACTTTTTGAAGATACATTAGTTTATTTTGGAAGCCAGTGTTAAATAAATATTGAATACATGAATAAAATATAATTTTAAAATAAAGAAGACAGGAAGGGAGGAAGAATGAGGAGATAGAGGAAATGACTGATGCAGAGAATGGAAGAAAAGAGGTTACAGTAGCCCTCCCCTCCTTTATCCACCATTTAGCTTTCTGTGGTTTCAGTTACCTGAGGTCAACCCAGGTCCAAAAATATTAAATGGAAAATTACAGAAATAAACAAGTGTAAGTTTTAAATCATGTGCCCTTCTGAGTAGCATGATGAAATCTTGCTCCACCCCTGCCCCCCACCCTGACAGGAAGCATCCCAAGCATCCCTTTGATCCAGTATATCCCACCCAGTAGTCACTTAGTAGCTCTATGGGTTATCAGATGGACTGTCCAGGTACTGCAGTGCTTGTGTTCAAGTAACTCGCATTTTGCTCCCAAAGTGCGAAGAGTAGTGATGCTAGCAATTCGGGTTATGCCAAAAAGAAGTCATAAAGTGCTTCGTTTATGTGAAAGGTGAAAGTTCTCAACTTATTAAGGAAATTTTAAAAATCATATGCTGAAGTTGCCAAAATCTATGGTAAAAACAAATCTTCCATTGCTGAATTTGTGAGGAAGGAAAAAGGAACTCTGGCTAGTTTTGGTATCTAACCTCAAACTGCAAAAGTTATGGGCACAGTATATAGTAAGTGTTTGGTTAAGATGGAAAAGGCATTAAATTTGTACAATAAGATACTTAGAGACCACAGTCACATAACTTTTATTACAGTATATTGTTATAATTGTTCTATTTTATTATTAGTTGTTGTTAATCTCTTACTGTGACTAATTTATAAATTAAAATGTGATTATACTTATGTATGTATAGGAAAAAAACCCACAGTATATATAGGGTCCAGTACTATCTGTGGTTTCAGGCATCCACTGGGGGTCTTGGAAAGTATCCCCCACAGGTAAGAGGGGAAACTGCTGTACAGGTGTAGCAAGGAAATATTGTGGGTTTGGTTCCAGACCATGGCAATAAGGTGAATATTGCAATAAAGAGGGTCACACAAATTTTTCGGTTTCCCAGTGCATATAAAAGTTATGTTTACACTATACCGTAGTCTGTTAAGTATGCAATAGCATTATGTCCTTGAAAACAATGTACATACCTTAATTTTAAAATATTTTACTGCTAAACAATTCTGACCATCATCTGAGACTTCAGCGAGTTGTAGTAACATTAAAGATCACAGATAACCGTAACAAATATAGTAAAAATGCAAAAGTTTGAAATATTGTGAGAATTATGTGACAGAGACCATGAAATGAGCAAATGCTGTTCCAAAATGGTGCTGGTAGACTTGCTGGACACAGGGTTGCCACAGATCTTCAGTTTGTAAGAAACGTAGTATTGGGCTTCCCTGGTGGCGCAGTGGTTGAGAGTCCGCCTGCCGATGCAGGAACGCGGGTTCGTGCCCTGGTCCGGAAGGATCCCACATGCCGCGGAGCGGCTGGGCCCGTGAGCCATGGCCGCTGAGCCTGCGCGTCCGGAGCCTGTGACCCGTAACGGGAGAGGCCACAACAGTGCGAGGCCCGCGTACAGCAAAACAAAACAAAAAAAACACAGTATCTGCAAAGTGTAATAAAGTCAAGCGCAATAAAACCTGGTACGCCTGTATTGCCTAAATATTTAACCTTTTCTACCAGGTAGAGGGAGTGAATACTGATGTGTCATTATGTATAAGTAAATATGTATATTTATTTATACCAGAGACACTTTTTCACATTGAAAACCTGTATGAACACGATTATTAAAAGTAGTCACTCTGATCCCTTCCTTTTAAAAATTAATTTCCCACTTATTGCAAACACCTGTATGAGATTCCCTTTCAGCGCTTGCTGAATTTCAGCTGCATGCTATTTGGTAGCCCAGGGCAATATATTTTATCTAGTCTTAAACTGTTTTTACTTTTCAAGTAAGGCGACTCACCCAGCAAGGAATTTGTGGTGACAGGTATTATTTTAATCTCGTCTTGCTCTTAGTTTTCCTGTCTTTTTCTGAAGGGTGAGAATCCCTTATATTTAAAAGCTTATGCCGGGGGACTTCCCTGGTGGCGCAGTGGTTAAGAATCCGCCCGCCAGTGCAGGGGACACAGGTTCGAGCTCTGGTCCAGGAAGATCCCACATACCATGGAGCAACTAAGCCGGTGCGCCGCAACTACTGAGCCTGTGCTCTGGAGTCTGCGAGCCACAACTACTGAAGCTTGCGTGCCTAGGGCCCGTGCTCTGCAACAAGAGAAGCCACAGCAATGAGAAGCCCGTGCACCGCAATGAAGAGTAGCCTGTGCAACACAATGTAGAGTAGCCCCTGCTCGCTACAGCTGGAGGAAGCCCGCGCGCAGCAACGAAGACCCAACACAGCCAAAAAATAAATATATTTTAAAAAATGAAAAATAAATAAATTTTTTAAAAAAGCTTATGCCAGTATTATCTGACAGTCTTTACTCTCTAGTAATCATAATTATTATACTTTTAAAAATTTGTGTTCTGATTCTTATACTTTCTACAATCCAACTAAAATATCAAGATGTGCTTTTACTTAGGACTGATGTTCTTCTCTTAGGGTGTTTCTAGGGCTTAGTAACACTAAAACCTTCATGACTTTAAAATGAAAAATGGACTTAATTTCTTCTGAACTAAAAGCTTTCTCCCTTCTAGATACCACTTTTGCTTCTGAAAACTACTGTTAATGTCTCAATGTGCTTTGTGAGAATCTAAACACAAATACATAGTTGACTGCTGAAACTGAAGCAACTGCAGGGGGTTGAACAGAAGCTACAGATTTTTTTTAGTGTAGTATCCTCTTTGTCAGGTATTTTATTTTCTTGAAATTTAGTGCAATAGCATAACACTTTTTTTTTATAGCTGATACATAATGTATGCTTTCCCATAAATCTGAACTTCGTCTGGCAATGGACATGTTCAAGCACCGCAGTATAATAACTCTATTACAATGACTGATTATAATAGCCCCTCACAGTCTAAGGTCAAAGCATTAGAGCTTTTGGAATTTCTAAAACTTTCTATGTTCCAGCGAATCCATCCCCTTTACCTGTTTAAATGGAGGTAAACTAATTGAAAAGTCAATTAATCTATAATTGTTTGGCTCACCCACTTCCATATAGAAGACTGGCAGTCAAAATCCCACTGGCCCTATGAAGTCCTAAAACTCCTAAATTCTTTTCCTAACAGTAAAACAAGTTAATATCATATATTTCTCAGGAAATGCTGAGTTCGAAGAAAATTAAGCTAAATATTCTTTGATGTTCTTAATGTAGTGAACATTAGGTGAATTGCCTTCCCAGTATCCAGCCCTTCCTTTCCTCCTGTGTGTGTGCTGAGATGCAACCTCCAGCTGATGAGCAAGAATGGGTCGGTGTGCCCTTCATAAGCTGTCACAGCAACGTGTCCCTCTCCCTAGACCATTGATTCCGTCAACCCAAGGTAAACCTAGAACTTTGCTGGGACACCATGGACTGAGGAGACATCTCTCCTTGACATGGAGATTTGAAGATGAAGAAGGAAGCTCCCAGAGACCATTATGAAAAGATATATCCGAACCCCATCATCTGGTAGAACAGAGCCAAGCACTGTAGAGGGACCTGATCTGGATGGCATTGTTTGTAATCCTGGATCCAGCTTTACCTAGAGATTTTCTCTTCCTTGAGTTTTCATTCATGTAAGGTAATAAATTCCCACTTCCCCTGACATACACACTCATACATATACACAGACTCCTCTTCCTGCTTAAGCTAGTTGGAGGTGGGTTTCTTGCATCAAAAGTGTCATGAAAAATATACTTTCTACTTTATTGAAAAAGAGGTTGATACACTCAGGAAGGCTCTTATAAGGCTGTTTACAAGCACTTCGCAAACGGCTGGCAAACGGGAAAATTCTGATTCAAAATGTCAGGGAAAAGAATGGTCACATTTATTTTGACAAGGTCACCGAGGTATTTTGGATGACACCCCAGTCTTAGAGTAAAAAAGCTTGAGTTTAAGCCCTATATCAGGCACTTACTGGCAAGTCACTTATTTTCTTAGGGCTTTGGTTATAAAGTAGGAATGATAATTACCTTCTTAGCTACTTTACAGAGCTGCTATAAGAAAAATAAGTAATGGATATGTATGAGCTTTTAAAATGATAGAGAGCCTAAAAATAGAATGAATTAATAATAATAATCAAGTGTAATTTTCCACTTAAGTAGTTTATTTTCAGCTTTGCATCTATCTTTTTCCTTTAGATAATCTGTTCAGGTTTTTTATACTCTCAGAATTATTATATTTAGAACTGGAAAACTGTTGCAATCCATAAAGCTAACAGTGAGTAGCAGCTTATTGTGAAGTGCTGAAAAATATTTTCATCTAAACATTTCATCTGAAAGGATATTTTTCACATCTGCACATTTTGGGAAAATATACTTAAAGATTAATAGGAAGAGAGCTTCTTTTCTTGAGACTATAATAAGGTTCCCATGAAACCAAATAAAATTTGATATATTTTTTAATTTTCAGAAAGTGAATGTAGAACCCAGCTGTTTACTCTCATTAGTCTCTTTCTTTAAACATAAAAACAGAACAAACAGATGGAGCTGTAATGTAATGTAAATCAAACACTATACATGAACATATCCAAATAATAGGGACTTCCACATCAAGTGATTGGAAGCCCTCATGTGGAAACTCAGGGCAGGAATTTGTGCTGAATCATCTAGGGAATTAAAGTTTTGGGAGTATGTGAGGTAGTTAAAAATAAAGATTCTGAGCATAACCGTTGAATCCAAATTGATCATTAAGTCCATGTACAGTGATTCCTCTGTCTGCCAACTTTGAGAGCCACTGTATGACACTGCATTAAGGTAAAACAAAATAGAGTCCAAATAACATTGCAGGGACTTAAAATTAATAACAGTGATAATAATGACAAAATTAAGACACTAATAAAAGGTACAACGACATTTCTCCACCCCCACTCCACCGCCATCATCAAAAACTCTGCCAACACAAGCAGCATAATTGCCTGCTTCTCTCTGCCTCTTTGACTACTCAAATGATGCCAGGCAGTGCTTCACAACCTTAGTGAGCATTTGAATCCCTGGAGAGTTTGTTCACAATGCAGATTCCTTGGCCCTACCGTATGCCATGTCAAATAAAGTTCTCTAGCGTTGGGACATCAAAAGATGAATTATATGCAAACAGCAAGTTTGATTCTGATTTGACTGGAGGGCCAGACTCTGAGAAACTATGTACTAAATATGACGTTGACTTTTTCAACTTGTTTATGGATCCTGAAGATCGGTAAAGGTTAAGAAAGCAAAGATCAGGCAACTGCATTAATATTATCTATAGACTGATGACTCTCAAATATATACCTTTAACCATGTCTTCCACTGAATTTAAAAGTCATATCCCAAATGGCTTCCTGACATCTTCAATTGGATGTTGAATAGGCATCATAAACTTACCATGAACAAAATAGAACTCTCATTCCCTTCTTGCCCAGGATGCTCCCTTAACCCAACTGCATCCACCTACTTGCTAAAGCCAGAAAACTAAGAGTCATTGTTCTTTCCTGTCTGTCCATCAGCCCTCCTGGCTAAAAGCTTCCTGCTCGAATCTCTGAACAATTCTTCATTCATCACCATGTCACCTACACAGTTAAAGGATCTGCATCATGAGGGGTTGGTGGTGACACTGCTGTGAATGTCTGGAAAAAAGCATCAGGTCCAACACAAGATTCATGTTGTTCATCAGCTCTGATAAACTGTAGGACCAGTTTTTTTAAGCTTCAAAAAATATTCTCAAGGGGCAGAGTCAAGGTGGCATACTAGGAGGATGTGGAATTCGCGTCTCCTCACAACTAGGGTACCACGGACACCTAAGGGGATGGGAGGAACCCCCAGTGACCGGACACTTGTGGGATCTTGGTTCCCAGGCTGGAGGTCGGGCCTGAGTTCCTGTTGTGGGAGATCCGAGTCCAAACCACTGGACTGACAGAGAACCACAGACCCAGGGAATATCAATCAGAGTGAGGCATCCTGGAGGTCCTCATCTCAGCACCAAGAGCCAGCTCTATCCAACTGCCTGCAAACTCCAGTGTTGGATGTCTCAGGCAAAACAACCAGTAAGACAGGAACACAGCACCACCCATCAAAGACAAAAAATGAAATGACAAGAGAATGTGTTACAGATGAAGGAGCAAGGTAAAAACCTACAAGACCAAATAAATGAAGATGAAATAGGCAACCTACCTGAAAAAGAATTCAGAGTAATGATAGTAAAGATGATCCCAAATCTCAGAAACAGAATGGAGAAAATACAAGAAACATTTAACAAGGTCTAGAAGAAGTAAAGACCAAAAGAAAGAGTGATGAACGACACAATTACTGAAATTAAAAATACTCTAGAAGGAATCAATAACAGAATAACTGAGGCAGAAGAACTGATAGGTGAGCTGGAAGAAAAACTGATGGAAATAACTGCCAGGGAGCAGAATAAAGAAAACAGAATGAAAAGAATTGAGAACAGTCTCAGAGACCTCTGGGACAACAGTAAATGCACCAACATTGGAACTATAGGGGTCCCAGAAGAAGAAGAGAAAAAGAAAGGGTCTGAGAAAATATTTGAAGAGATTATAGTCTAAAACTTCCCTAACATGCTAAAAGAAATAGTCAGTCAAGTCCAGGAAACACAGAGAATACCGTACAGGATAAACCCAAAGAGAAACATGCCAAGACACATATTAATCAAGCTATCAAAAATTAAATTCAGGGCTTCCCTGGTGGCGCAGTGGTTGGGAGTCCGCCTGCCGATGCAGGGGACACGGGTTCGTGCCCCGGTCTGGGAAGATCCCACATGCCGCGGAGCGGCTGGGCCTGTGAGCCATGGCCGCTGAGCCTGCGCGTCCGGAGCCTGTCCTCCGCAACGGGAGAGGCCACAACAGTGAGAGGCCCGCGTAACGCATAAAAAAAAAAAAAAAAAAAAAAAAAAAAAAAAAAAAAAAAAAAAAAAAAAAAAAAAAAAAATTAAATTCAAAGAAAAAATATTAAAAGCAGCAAGGGAAAAGCAACAAATAACATATATGGGAATCCCCATAAGGTTAAGAGCTGATATTTCAGCAGAAACTCTGCAAGCCAGAAGGGAGTGGCAAGACATATTTAAAGTGATGAAAGGGAAAAACCTACAACTAAGATTACTCTACCCAGCAGGGATCTCATTCAGATCTGAGGGAGAAATTAAAACCTTTACAGATAAGCAAAAGTTAAGAGAATTCAGCACCACCAAACCGGCTTTACAAGTGCTAAAGGAACTTTTCTAGGTAGGAAACACAAGAGAAGGAAAAGACTTACAAAAACAAACCCAAAACAATTAAGAAAATGGTAATAGGAATATACATATCAATAATTACCTTAAATGTAAATGGATTAAATGCTCCAACCAAAGGACATAAACTGGCTGAATGGATACAAAAACAAGACCCTGACATATGCTGTCTACAAGAGACCCACTTCAGACCTAGGAACACATAAAGACTGAAAGTGAGGGGATGGAAAAAGATATTCCATGCAAATGGAAATCAAAAGAAAGCTGGAGTAACAATTCTCATATCAGACAAAAGAGACTTTAAAAGAAAGACTATTACAAGAGACAAAGAAGGATACTACATAATGATGAAGGGATTGATCCAAGAAGAAGCTATAATAATTGTAAATATTTATACATCCAACATAGGAGCACCTCAATACATAAGGCAAATGCTAACAGCCATAAAAGGGGAAACTGACAGTAACACAATCATAGTAGGGGACTTTAACACCCCACTTTCACCAATGGACAGATCATCCAAAATGAAAATAAATAAGGAAACATAAGCTTTAAATGATGGCAATAAACAAGATGGACTTAATTGATATTTATAGGACATTCCATCCAAAAACAACAGAATACACTTTCTTCTCAAGTGCTCATGGAACATTCTCCAGGATAGATCATATCTTGGGTCACAAATCAAGCCTTGATAAATTTAAGAAAATTGAAATCGTATTAAGTATCTTTTCTGACCACAATGCTATGAGACTAGATATCAGTTACAGGTAAAAACATCTGTAAAAAAATACAAACACACGGAGGCTAAACAATACGCTACTAAGTAACCAAGAGCTTACTGAAGAAATCAAAGAGGAAATCAAAAAATACGTAGAAACAAATGACAATGAAAACAGGATGGCCCAAAACCTATGGGATGCAGCAAAAGCAGTTCTAAGCGGGAAGTTTATAGCAATACAATCCTACCTTAAGAAACAAGAAACATCACAAATAAACAACCTAACCTTACACCTAAAGCAAATAGAGAAAGAAGAACAAAAACCCCCCAAAATTAGCAGAAGGAAAGAAATCATAAAGATCAGATCAGAAATAAATGAAAAAGAAATGAAGGAAACAATACCAAAGATCAATAAAACAAAAAGCTGGTTCTTTGAAAAGATAAACAAAATTGATAAACCATTAGCCAGACTCATCAGGAAAAAAAGGGAGAAGACTCAGATCAACAGGATTAGAAATGAAAAAGGAGAAGTAACAACTGACACTGCAGAAATACAGAGGAATATGAGTGATTACCACAAGCAACTATATGCCGATAAAATGGACAACCTGGAAGAAATGGACACATTCTTAGAAATGTACAACCTTCTGAGACTGAACCAGGGAGAAATAGAAAATATGAACAGACGAATCGTGAGCACTGAAATCGAAACTGTGATTAAAAATCTTCTAACAAACAAAAGCCCAGGACCAGATGGCTTCACAGGTGACTTTTATCAAACATTTGGAGAAGAGCTAACACCTATCCCTCTCAAACTCTTCCAAAATATAGCAGAGGGAGGAACACTCCCAAACTCATTCTACGAGGCCACCATCACCCTGATACCAAAACCAGACAAAGATGTCACAAAGAAAGAAAACTACAGGACAATATCTCTCATGAACATAGATGCTAAAATCCTCAACAAAATACTAGCAAACAGAATCCAACAGCACATTACAAGGATCATACACCATGATCAAGTTAGGTTTATACCAGAATGCAAGGATTCTTCAATATCTGCAAATCAACCAATGTGATACACCATATTCACAAATTGAAGGATAAAAACCATATGTTCATGTCAAT
Organism: Phocoena sinus; assembly: GCF_008692025.1. Classification (NCBI taxonomy): domain Eukaryota; kingdom Metazoa; phylum Chordata; class Mammalia; order Artiodactyla; family Phocoenidae; genus Phocoena; species Phocoena sinus. The sequence goes on along the minus strand of NC_045773.1, from coordinate 15,653,138 downwards.
AGATGCAGAAAAAACTTTTGACAAAATTCAACACCCATTTATGATAAAAACTCTCCAGAAAGTAGGCATAGAGGGAACCTACCTTAACATAATAAAAGCCATATATGACAAACCCACAGCCAACATTGTTCTCAATGGTGAAAAACTGAAACCATTTCCTCTAAGATCAGGAAAAAGACAAGGTTGTCCACTCTCACCACTGTTATTCAACATAGTTTTGGATGTTTTAGCCACAGCAATCAGAGAAGAAAAAGAAATAAAAGGAATCCAAATTGGAAAAGAAGAAGTAAAATTGTCATTGTTTGCAGATGATATGATACAATACATAGAGAACCCTAAAGATGCTACCAGAAAACTACTAAAGCTAATCAATGAATTTGGTAGAGAACCTGGATACAAAATTAATGCACAGAAATCTCTTGCATACCTATACACTGATGATGAAAAATCTGAAAGAGAAATTAAGGATTCCCATTTACCACTGCAACAAAAAGAATAAAATACCTAGGAATAAACCAACCTAAGGAGACAAAAGACCTGTATGCAGTAAACTATGCAACACTGATGAAAGGAATTAAAGATTATACAAACAGAGGGAGAGATATACTATATTCTTGGTTGGGAAGAATCAACATTGTGAAAATGACTCTACTACCCAAAGCAATCTACAGATTCAATGCAATCCCTATCAAATTACTAATGGTATTCTTCACAGAACTAGAACAAAAAGTTGCACAATTTGTATGGAAACACAAAAGACCCCGAATAGCCAAAGCAATCTTGAGAAAGAAAAACGGAGCTGGAGGAATCAGGCTCCCTGACTTCAGACGATACTAGAAAGCTACAGTAATCAAGACAGTATGGTACTGACACAAAACCAGAAAGATAGATCAATGGAACAGGATAGAAAGCCCAGAGATAAACCCACGCACATATGGTTACCTTATCTTTGGTAAAGGAGGCAAGAATATACAATGGAGAAAGGACAGCCTCTTCAATAAGTGGTGCTGGGAAAACTGGACAGCTACATGTAAAAGAATGAAATTAGAACACTCCCTAACACCATACACAAAAATAAAGTCAAAATGGATTAAAGACCTAAATATAAGGCCAGACAGTATAAAACTCTTAGAAGAAAACATAGGCAGAACTCTCTATGACATAAATCACAGCAAGATCTTTTTTGACCCACCTCCTAGCAAAGTGGAAATAAAAACAAAAATAAACAAATGGGACCTAATGAAACTTCAAAGCTTTTGCACAGCAAAGGAAACCATAAACAAGACGAAAACACAACACTCAGAATGGGACAAAATATTTGCAAATGAAGCAACTGAGAAAGGATTAACCTCCAAAATTTACAAGCAGCTCATGCAGCTCAATATCAAAAAAAACAACCCAATCCAAAAATGGGCAGACCTAAATCGACATTTCTCCAAAGAAGATATACAGATTGCCAGCAAACACATGAAAAGATGCTCAACATCACTAATCATTAGAGAAATGCAAATCAAAACTACAATGAGGTATCACCTCACACTGGTCAGAATGGCCATCATCTAAAAAATCTACAAACAATAAAAGCTGGAGACGGTGTGGAGAAAAGGGAACACTCTTGCACTGTTGGTGGGAATGTAAATTGATACAGCCACTATGGAGAACAGTATGGTGGTTCCTTAAAAAACTAAAGATAGAACTCCCATACGACCCAGCAATCCCACTACTAGCCATATACCCTGAGAAAACCATAATTCAAAAAGAGTCATGTGCCACAATGTTCATTGCAGCACTATTTACAATAGCCAGGACATGGAAGCAACCTAGGTGTCCATTGACAGATGAATGCATAAAGAAGACGTGACACATATATGCAATGGAATTTTGCTCAGCCATAAAAAGAAATGAAATTGAGTTATTTGTAGTGAGGTGGATGGACCTAGAGTCTGTCATACAGAGTGAAGTAAGTCAGAAAGAGAAAAACAAATACTGTATGCCAACACATATATATGGAATCTAAAAAAAAAAAGGTTGTGATGAACCTAGGGGCAGGACAGGAATAAAGACACAGACGTAGAGAATGGACTTGAGGACACGGGGAGGGGGAAGGGTAAGCTGGGACGAACTGAGAGAATAGCTCTGGCATATATACACTACCAAATGTAAAATAGATAGCTAGTGGTAAGAAGTTGCTCGCACAGGGAGATCAGCTCAAGAGCTTTGCAACAACCTAGAGGGGTGGGATAGGGAGGGTGGGAGGGAGATGCAAGAGGGAGGGGATATGGGGATATATGTATGCATATAGCTGATTCATTGTGTTATACAGCAGAAACTAACACAACACTGTAAAGCAATTATACTCCAACAGAGACGTTAAAAAAGAAAAAATCAATACCAAAAAAACAAAAAAAAAACTTTATGCTCCCTTTTAGCAAATCCTGTTGCCTCTGCATCCAAGTAAATCACTCATTGTTGGCACTTATGTGTTTGTTTAGTGAAATAAAATCTTCACTACTGCCACACTTATTAAAGCTACCACTCTTTCACTTCTAGGCCAATGAAAAACCCTGTTAATGTTTCTCCCTCCTTCCATTCCTACTCCTCTAAAATCCATTGACCGCTCAGCATTCAGAGTAATCCTTAAACATTGTAATCAGATCATAGCTCACCTCTTTACATATGTCCCAGTTTGCTTAGGGTGGTTCCAATTTATATCTGTTTTCCTGATATATTAATTAGGAAAAGTACCTTTCTTTCCTAAAATTATGCTGATGTAGAAAAATATATGATCACTATTTACAATCTTCCATTCGTTTTGAATTGTACTTAAAATCAAACGCAGATATTGACTCTGAACTGTTAATGTGCTTAAGTGTAGTCTGGCCCTGCCTGTTCCTCAGCTTCATCTCTTGCACCACACCCCTCCCTCATTTAACTCCATCACACTTGCTGTCTGATTCTTCACCTCAGATCTTTTGCACAAGAGCTTTTCTTTTCCTGGAACACCCTTCTTCCAGAGCTCCCCAGGACCAATTCTGTCTTCTTATTCAAGGCTCAGTTTTAATGCCACCTACTCAGATAGACTTGCCTTTCATCACTCAAATAATTTCCCAACTATTATCTACCAATGCTTTGCATTTATTGTTATCTATCTTATAATATACCACCATATGACTTTTTTTCATCCTTTACTTGTTTATTACCTGTCTCTCCTACTATAATACAACCTTGCAAAACCAGAAAATTTATGTCCTGTTCACAATTTTATTCCTAGCACCTAGAAAAGGGCCTGGTGCTGGGGCCCTCAAGAAATGTATGTTGAATGAATGAATGAGTCCCAATGGTGAAGTTCTGTCTTACCTCAGTAGAACTTACAGGTTCAGGCAAATTCTGCCTTTCTAGCTGAATCACTAGTCAAAATTTCCAAAGTAAGATTTTAGAAAAACTCGGTTTTCAGATCTTTTTATTCTGTTTCTCTTGTTTTGTTTTGTTTTCTTGCCAGAATGCTGTAAAACATTACTCCAAGTATTTTCTCAATTTAGGTGGATACTGAAAAGTTGCAAATCTGTCTTGAGTTTGGTACCAATTCAGTCTCCATCATTCTTCAACTCAGATTCTGAGCCTTTGTTGTGAAAATGGATGTGCCTCTGAAATTTTTTGGACTCTGAAAAGATAACTTATAGTCTGTGAATTTTATGACGTATACCTGCCCTGTAATATGACTGAGAGCACGAGGTATGAAGTCATTTGGTTAACTTCGCTGGACTGCTCAAGTAGTTTCTACCCTACTCACGTACCTCTATCTTCATTCAACAAGCTGGGGATCATAATTACTCTTACCTTCGTCCTAACCTTCAGAGAGTAGCATTTAACCACCTACTTTTTGTCCTGGGCCTCTTTTTCCTTTGACACAAACAATACAGAGGTGGGATGTAGCATCCCTGTTGCATTCTAGTTCCCAAGGACATGGGAGAAGCAGGAGAGCTCAGTGTTTCCGAGCAAGGAGCCCAGGCTGTCTTACTTATTCTGTCCCTTACAAGTTGTGACACATTGGGCTGTATCCCACTTTCAAAAAGTGGCAGTAATAATAATGCTTATTTCATAAGGAGTTGTAAGGTTATGTGAAATGACTCACACAGAGTGCTTAACACAATCATTGGCATTTATTAAATGCACAATAAGTATTATTGGTACACCTCTCTTATGATTACAGCTTTAAAAAATTTTTTTTCCTTATTTATTTATCTATCATTATTATTATTTTTTTGGCTGCATCAGGTCTTAGTTGCAGCATGTGGGATCTTTTGTTGCGGTGCGTGGGCTTCTTTCTAGTTGTGGTGTGCGCACTTCTCTCTAGTTGTGGCTTGCAGGTTTTCTCTCTCTAGTTGTGATGCATGTGCAGGCTCCAGGGTGTGTGGGCTGAGTACTTGTGGCACATGGGCTTAGTTGCCCCGCAGTATGTGGGGTCTTAGTTCCCTGGCCAGGGATCAAACCTGCGTCCCCTGCATTGGAAGGCAGATTCTTTACCACTATACCACCAGGGAAGTCCCACGATTACAGCTTTTACTCAAGCCTCTGGCCTGCATGCTTCCTATAAGTTATTGCAAGACATTTGAGGCAGCAGGACCAACACAAATCAAATCCATGAGTTTGACTTGATAGGAAGGCCAGAGGCAGCTATCTGGTTGGCTGGAACACAGTAGTCAGAAGGGCAGAGAGAGCAGATAGCTGCTGTGTGTGTGTAGAGGTCTGATAACCCACGGAACACCTTCAAGAGTGAATCCAAAGGTTCTTTCAGGCACCAGTTTCTCCTCTGATTCTTTCTAAGAAGAGGCTGGATATAACTTGATGGGCTTTTGTTTCATTTTAGAAAAAAAAGAAGTAATAAGGAATTTTCTTTGTTTATTAAAACATATCAGATTTAAGGATATATCAAATTTGGAATTTATTTGTCTGCATACTATTGTTACCCCTCTCTTCCCCTCCTTCCTCTAATCATCAAACCAGTGTCTCTTGAACACTGCATTTTCACCTTCATTTAAATGAGATCGTTGAAGAACTAGACTTGGCTCCTGTCTGACCATAAGGCTTTCCTAAATCTATCTTGTGTTTCCTTTGAAAGATGTACAGTCAATGGTCAAATATATTCCTCCTGAAACCATATGATAATTCAAGTGTATGGTAAAGAAACTTTCCAGTTTTTATACTCCAAGCCTGACCTCACACTTCTAGGTGACAGATTGCTAGGTAATTTTTAGTTAACTCTTCATCCTTAGAAGGATTTGTTATTAGACAAATGTGCAGTTGACAGCATACTGTGCATTATTCTCATTATTTTTTAATCTAAGCATAGCTCTCTTTATAGTAGTTTCCCAAAAGGAAGTTGGTGCTATTTTATTTTTTAACTATTAGGCTCGATAAGAGCTGCTCAGTGCATTAATTGTGCATCATATTTTAAAACATCGAAACATAGAAAAGCTACCTACAGAATGGAACTGATAAAAATAAAATTTTCTTATATTGCTAGCCTCTGTTTTTTCCTCCTCAAGAGAAAACACGATCCTGTTTATTGCAGCTACAACAATATTTGTGTCCTTTCATCATGTCATTGCATTATCACAACGCAGCAGACTCAGATGAATTTGAGACAAATTTTTTGAAATCAGTTTTTATTCCCTTTTGCTCTTTCAAACCAAATATAGATATAATGTCAAAGAAGTACAGATCTGACATCATTAAACTATGTAATATTTTGGAATGAAATAGTAAGTCATACATAATTCTCTTGCATAAAACTAATTTTAAAATAAGCAGTTTGTAATGGATAATTTTTATCTTATTGAGTATAATGTTTGGAAATGGATGTGAGACTTGTTGGGGCTATGTTTTACAATGACAGCTCACTCAAAATTTTTTTTATTGAAGTACAGTTGATTTACAATGTTTCAGGTATACAGCAAAGTGATTCAGTTAGATAGATAGATAGATAACCTTTTCAGATTCTTTTCCGTTATAGGTTATTACAAGATATTGAATATAGTTTCCTGTGCTATACAGTAGGTCCTTGTTGTTTATCTGTTATATATATAGTAGTGTATATCTGTTAATCCCAAATTACTAATTTATCCCTCCCCCCGCTTTCCCCTCTGGTAACCGTAAGTTTGTTTTCTATGTCTGTAAGTCTATTTCTGTTTTGTAAATAAGTTCATTTGTATCATTATTTTTTACGATCCCACATATAGATGATATCATATGATATTTGTCTTTCTCTTTCTGATTTATTTCACTTAGTATGATAATCTCTAGTCCATCCATGTTGCTGCAAATGGCATTATTTCGTTCTTTTTTATGGCTGAGTAATATTCCACTGTGTGTGTGTGTGTGTGTGTGTGTGTGTGTGTGTGTGTGTGTGTGTGTAGTCACATCTTTTTTCTCTAATTAAGGCATTTATTTGGTACAAATTAGGTTAAATTTCAGGAGATAATGTCCACACTAGAAGCCCATATCCATTTGTTAATTTGAGTGCCCGCCACTTTACAGTAACCCATAAAATTAATAGTAGTTTCACCAACCTGGAAGGCAAAAATATCTGTCTCTCCCTCTGGAAAGCAGCTTTGAAATTACATAGTTCCCCAAGTGGTACTTTTGGGAAATATGCATACTGGGGGGAAAAAGTCTATTGACTGTTATTTTTCAATTTTATATTGCTTTTCCATTTTGTTTCCAAATTGAATTCCAGTGCTAAGATATTTCTTTTTTGTGTAACTTGAAGATACAAAGAGTAGAAATTTTCTTGTAAATCAATTTTGAGTGCTGTGCATATTTTTCAACCTACTTATTTTATGAAATTACAACAATTCATATATTTTATCATGAAAATCACATCTTCTTTATCCATTCATCTGTCAGCGGACACTTAGGTTGCTTCCATGTCTTGGCCATTGTAAATGGTGTGGCTATTAACATTGGAGTGCATGCATCGTTTTGAATTAGAGATTTTATCTTTCCCAGATATACGCCCAGGATTGAGATCTCTGGATCATATGGTAATTCTTTATTAGTTTTTAAAGGAACGTCCCTACTGTTTTCCATAGTGGGTGCACCAATTTACATTCCCACCAATAGTGTAGGAGGGTTCTCTTTCCTCCATACTGTCTCTAGTATTCATTATTTGTAGAGGTTTTTTTTTTTTTTTTTTTTTTTTAGCGGTATGCAGGCCTCTCACTGTTGTGGCCTCTCCTGTTGCGGAGCACAGGCTCCGGACGTGCAGGCTCAGTGGCCGTGGCTCACGGGCCCAGCTGCTCCGCGGCATGTGGGATCTTCCTGGACCAGGGCACGAACCCGTGTCGCCTGCATCGGCAGGCAGACTCTCAACCACTGTGCCACCAGGGAAGCCCATGTTTGTAGACTTTTTGATGATGGCCATTCTGACTGGTGTGACATGATACCTCACTGTAGTTTTGATTTGCATTTCTCTGATAATTAGCAATATTAAGCATCTTTTCGTGTGCCTGTTAGCCATCTGTATTTCTTCTTTGGAGAAATATCTCTTTAGGTCTTCTACCCATTTTTTGAATGGGTTGTTTGATTTTTTTGATATTGAGCTGTATAAGCTGTTTGTATTTTTTGGAAATTAATCCCTTGTTAGTCATATTGTTTGCAAATATTTTCTCCCATTTGTAGGTTTTCTAAACATTTTAAAAAGTCTATTCTTAAAATAAAAGAAGATCAAATTGTAAAGCATACAATTTGTATACTTTACTCTTGAAGCCTATGCTCTTTGTATTACCCAAAAGTGACTAGAAATGAAGTTACCCAATTTTTCACCCAGCGGCTGGGGAAGAACAAGTTTCATTTAAATAATGTAAAGAGAAAACAGGAGTGAAAATGGTTGCTTCAGAATTAACTCTTAGAGTCCTGTTTATTTAAATACTCGTTACATTTATAGCATATATAACAGACAGAAGGGTAAATCTGGAATTCTTAAAGACTGCCTAGAAAATCAGGCTACTCATTAAGAAATACAAGTCACCAGCAAAGGTAGGAAAATATGCTCAACCCAACACGTAATATAGGAAATGCAACTCAAAACGAATTAAGATTTGTTTGGGTTATTAGATTGGCAAAAATTATTCAAATTTAGTTATGTAAACTGTTTATTAAATTGTGGAGAAACACAGAGTTTCATACTATTTATAGGACTGTAAATTGGCCTAACCATTTTAGAGGAGAATTTCATAGAAACTATCAGATTTTATGTGGCTATGCCAGCAGATCCAGCAATTCCACTGGTAGGGATCCCTTTTAGACAAATTTTTAAACACGAGTACCTATAGATATTAATTTATTCATTCATCCAATATTATAGAGCATCTAGAGTGTCCATGATCTGTGTTAGAAACTGGCAATATAGATCAGAGAATAAAAGACAAAACAAAACAAATAACTCTTGTCATCACTGAGCTTACTTTCTAGGGTGGGGTGGTGTACAATATGTATAATTAAAATAAGAGAATGAAATGCTACTTTGTAGGAGGATAGTGTTAATTGAAAATGTCACGCAAGCTGATGGGCATGAGGTTTGCTTTTGTGGGGACAGCAAAATATGAAGTGGGTAGTGAGGTTATGCCTGTGAACGGGATGAGCAGGGAACAATATGGTAATCTGGAAAAAAAGAGATTTCTCCGTAAGGTAATATCTGACACCAAGGCTGTGAGGCAGGAACAAATGTGGAGTGTTTGAGAAATAGAGAAAAGTACATTTTAGAATCCAGAGTACAAAAAGAGGGGCTGGATTTTGGTGGAAGAAGAGAGAACAGTACAAACTGCAGGTAAGAAAGAATATATGGGTATAGACCTTCTGAGGTGGGTTGATACAGAAGCTGGAGGTTTTCTAGTGTTTTATGACTGCTTTAATATCTCAGTTAGGGAAAGGGATGTTGGGGATTTGCAAAGAGAGAAGGAAGTGTGAAATAGTCATCTAGGAGACCTGGAGAGGGAAATGACTAGGAAACACAGTGTCACAGCCAGGGAGCCTGAAAGACTTGCTTGAGGTTTGACTTCGTGAATTTCAAGTGAGAGTGATCAGCTGGTTGTGATTTTCCTCCAAACATGTTCAGCTACACAGACACAGGCAGAGGGTAGGTAGAGATTTGGAGTTACCCAGGGTTGGCGAGTGAGTAAAGAGGTAAGGATGAGGATTTACACAGAAGAGTGATTTTACTAGGTGACTATGGGGGAAGGAGTGGATTTCAGGTCACCAAATAGAAGGATTATAAGTCCCCATGGGGTCTATGGAAGTGGTGATGTTGGGGAGTGAGCTGGAAGGTAGAAGACATACTGGGAGGGAGAATGTTCTTTACCACATTCTTCTCAATAGTAAAAATATGAGAATATTTATAGGTTATCCATATGGGGACAGTAAAATAAGTTGTGTCATATCCATAATTTATAATACAAAGAAGTGGTTAATAATTATGCAGTCAGGCTCTATATACTAAAGTTTATTAATAGAGTGATAAGAGGGAAGAAGCAAGGGAGAGGACAACATAAATAATTGAATCCCATTTGTGTGAAAACACACACACAGTCAAAAGGGAATATACATATAAATCATCACAATGTATACTTTAAACATGTCACAATTTTATTTGTTGATGTTACCTCAGTAAAGCTGAACAAGATATATATGCAAAACAGTGGATATCGAATGGCATGAAAGGGTTTATATCAAATTGATAATTGGGGAGGAGAGTGGAAAACATCCAAACTGAAAGCTCCGTGAGGGGAGGGTCCATGTCTCCGTTTCTTAGCAGGATGACCATCGCCAGGTGCTGTCCTTGGCAAGTGGGTAGGACCTCAATAGTGGTTGTTTGAATGAATGAATCAATGAATGAATGACTTTCACCTTACATTCCCTACTTCTCTTTAGTTAAAAATTTAAGACATTGTATTTGTGTACCACTCATTAAATTAAAATCAACTGAGAAACCAACCAGCCATCCAACAAATAACAGAAAAAAGTACTCCTAAAACTCTAGGAACAAGCATTGTTGGATTGAAGAAAGTCTTCAAGATATTATCAGACTAAATACTGAATCTTAAAGGTGATTTCTCTTAAAATTAGTTAAAAATTTTAATTGTTTTTTAAAATAAGAAACATAAAGGTATGCTATATCTTCTCTAATGTGAGGATTAGTGAAAGAGAATTTTGGTGAACCAGAGCTTCTGGCAACTTCACATGTAATTCCCCAGTGTATCTCCCAGAAGAATTCTCTGCATAGGGTAAAACTACTGCTCACAGACATAAATACAAAGCATCCACATTATCCTGATTAAAATTGAGCCACAACTTTTATAAGCTTTAATGCAACTACTTTTTTAGTGCTGCTTTGTCTCTCCTTGTTTCCTATTAATTTATGACTCCTGTTTTCCAACTTTACTATTTGATGCTTACTTACACATTTAGAGGAAGGAGTTTTATGGTGACACAAAATTAGACACGGAGATTACTTCATCTTTAACTCATTTTTAAAATATGTCTCATGGAGCATATTTTTATTTAGAAACAATAAAGAGGTTGTTAATGAAAAAAAAAAGAGGTCATCATTTCTTGGTGTTTACGTGAGTTTGTTAACTGAAGAGAGCTGCAAGAGAAGAGGGGACATTTAGGGACCCAGGAAAGTGTGAAAATCCTGTATTTGTTACACAAAGAAGGAGGAAGGCAGGGAGGAAGGAGGAACTCGCTTTCATCCAGGTTTATAAAATTTAAACAAAGAACATTCGCCCTCTGCTGGATTATTTTGGAAAGAACATAAGGAAATGTTAAAAAAAAAAAAAAGAGGATGGAAGAATAGGACAGAGAGACAGAGAAAGAAAAAGGAAGAAACAGAAATGAAGGACTACTGAGAGAGGAAGGTAGGGAGAAAAGTATGGTCGAGAGCGAAGGAGAAGGAAAATATTTATGGAAGGAACTACATTTCATTTTACATTGCTGCTGTAAATCTTGAATCCAGTCTGTACATATATGACTCAAATTCTTTTATTTTGTTTTTCCAATTCTAATCTGGAAATGGTCCCCAGAATAGAAGCCAGTTAACATACAACCTTTCTGTGGTACTGAATGTCACTAGACTAACAGATAATTACTACCACTTTAATGGGTGACTGAGTATCATTGTCGTATAAAAGTTCAATTTGATTTTGAAAATTTAACAAGATTTCCCCAACCTTAATTAGTTATTCATTAATACAGTTTAAAATTATTAATGCCTTCCAATAAGTAAAATCCGTGTTTAAATTTGCATTCACCATTTGAAAGGTTAGAAGTTTACTGAGACTACCGACATATTCATAGGCAAACTGGGTGCAAAAGTAACAGGTAAATATGAGAGGGAGCACCAAATTCATGGCGGTCCGGGCCGGTGACTCATCTTCTTGGGGTTACAGTTAGTGGAGATGGGAAACTTCTATTCTGTCTCAGGTTAATTACCCCAAAGTGACGAATTGCTTAATCTTAGAGATTCCTTCCCCAATACGCTGCCTTTCAATGTAAGCCCTGAAGGAATGGCACTACCAGAGTTTTCTCCGTCTCGTAAGTTTCCTTGTGCTTTTAAGGGAGGGACTGCCCAAGACATTGACCTAGTAGTTTCTTTTCCCAGCTTATCTGATTTGGGAGGGGGTCCTCAGGCAGAAGAGGTTTAAATACTCAGAGCAGCCTTACAGCATCATCCTCCCTAACTCTCACCCTCTCACCCAAGGTGTGTTTTCTAAGCACTTCCAAAAGGTTGGAACACTGGTGAATGGAGCAGAGCTCAACTTTCACATCAAGATCTGTCGATGCTAACTTACAATATCCTTAAATGCACTTTAGTTTTCTCCATGTTCCCTGCATCACCATAGTCCAAGCTATTATCTTCTGTCACCTGGATTACAGCCATAGCCATTAACTGGTCTCTCTCTAATTGTGTCCCCTCCAAACTATTCTAGGAGCTTTGGGGCAACACATATAGGGGTTCAAATCTGAGCTCTGCCTCTTATCAGTAGTTGATCATGGACAAGTTAATCTACCTTTGGACCCATAATTTTTTCATCTAAAAATGGGACATATCTGTCTCTTAGGTATATTTCGAGCAATATACACACATATACATACATGCATACACATGGACACAAATATATAAATATATGTTTACACACCCAGAATTAGCATATGATTTGACTCATAGTGGTTGCTCAAAATTAGCTATTACTGCTGTGTCTTGTTAGCAGATGTTCTTCAAAAATTTTGTAAACAGGATATGTAAAAATGTAATAATTAGCTAGAATTCAATACAAAATAAGCTAAGTATCTTATGAATGGTATGGAGTTAGTATTCTAGAGATTTGGAGGCCAGGAATATCTTTTCTGGCACTGGGAAGATCTGCCAGAAGAAGCAAAGACTAATAAATGTGTCCTTTTGTCTATTTTTTTACTAGATGTAGATTAGAGTAAGAGAGTGACAGTATTCCCTAAGAGATAAAACAAAACTTTTAGGATAAAAATCCTGCACCCATAAAATGTTGGAGAAACCATTTATCCCGTTACTCTAATGGGTACGTTGAAGATAACTGTGTGTGGGTGTGTACATGCACCACACATTTTAGCTGGGATGAAAAACAGACTTGGTCAACTCAGGTTAATTTCTCTGTTAGATACTTTTGGCTGGGAGTAAGAATTGTATCTAGTCTCTATTTTCCCAGCAATGGGTGGAATGCTCCCTTGTTCGTTCTCCTGTATTCCTTGTGATTTTACTGTGCTAGGAGAAATTTCTACCTTTTCTCAGACTTGTCTCCAGCTGGGATTCAGAGCACTGATAAAGCCTTTCTTTGCTTTCCACCCACCACCCCCCAGCCCAGCACTCCACCTCCCCTTCGGTAATATTGTTCTTCTTTTATGGTGCCTCTACTTCCGCTGGGAGTAGTTTGATGGGGGCCATTAACCACTCTCTCCCCCTTACATAGCCATAGTGATTGGCTCAGAAATGGAGGAGACGCCCAATAGACTTAATCACAGTACTTTTCAGACTTTATAGATGGCTATATGGACAGAGGTGCCTTTTCTTCTACCCTCTGAACTGGAATGCTTCTTGTTGAAATTATGTTGGGAGGGTGGTTAGTGGATAGGAAAGAGGGACTAAGTCAAGGAGAGAGAGGCAGAAAGAGAAAGGTTGAGGGAAAGAGAGAGATGGAGAGATTGACGGAGAGAGAGATGGAGAGAGAGAAATCCCCAAACTGGAATGGGTAGAGATCTGAAAGCCTTGTAGGAACGAATGATCATTCTTTAGCTGTAGTCAGGGAGGTTGGAAGACCTGAGGAAAAAAATTAAACTCAGGGAGTTCCCATTTTTGGCAAACAGCCCCTTACGAGTGTGCTGCCTTTCAGAGAGCCTTGCAGTGGTTGTAGACAATCAAGATATTGACCATCCACCACCATAATGGTCTAAGGAAGGAAGTTGTCCAAGACTGCTGAAAGCCTAGTTTGACATTTGCAGGCACTGTGCTTTGGAAGTTCTAGCTAAAGAGATTGCTGATCCCAGTGCCCATGTCAAAATATCTTTGAATTTTCTTTATAACTCTGAAGCCTTCCCAATGCCAATGGGTTTAAATGGCTTATTGTCTACCACAGAGTATGCTGTAAATAAAGATGGGTAAAAATGCACAAAATCTTGTTATTCTTATCATGTGTTGGTGGTTCTGTGTTGACTTTGCAGAAGACCAAAATTTAAGAGAAAAGCCAGCAATCTTAAGCAGCTCAATATTGTTTTTCGTGGTAGCTGATGTTCTTTTCAGTTGGCACTGGGTGGGGTCTGGGCCTCATCCTCCTCTTTAGTTAGAGCGTGGACTGAACACACTGATCTCCTCCTCCTAGGGTCTGGAAAGGCAACTTTTTCTTTAAAGTAGTGGTGGGTTGGGGTGGGTGCGGGGGACCACACGAGCACAGCAATGAACAGAATAGAAGAGTGACCGATCCCTCCCTGCTAATGCGTGTCCAGTGCTGACCCCAGGGAGGAATGTCTGCAGAGGGCTTGCTGAGATGGCCTCATGAGAACTTTCTGTTGCCTGGCCACAACACAAAGCTCCTGAGCCATGTCTCTTGTAAGGCTTTCCTTCAGTATGCTTTGGGTTTTCTGTGTTTTTAAGACTTAGATAATGAATTTCTTTTCTTCCTCTCACTTTTTTTGTGTATTTCCTGTCATAGCCTCTTTTGAAGGGAAGTACAATTTAAAGAGTAAAACTATTGGGTGAACAAATGGCAGAAAGATATAATAGAGTTTTGAGGGAACCAGGTGGGCAGTTCAGGAGGGTGGGTGTGAAAAGTAATGGCAGGTTTCAGGATGAAGAAACATCAAAATAAATGTTTATTTATTTATTTATTTTTTAGTACCAAATGATACTGTCTAAATCAGAATGACAGATCTGTAGATCTAAATTCTCATGTTTTTCAAAATGTACTCCATTGCAAAATAGTCGTAAAATACGCTCGAGTACTATGAGAGTTCATTGGTTAAATATCTTTATAAAACCTGTAGGTCACCTCTCTGACTTAGAGTTACAATGCACACCAGCAAATGAGACGTTCTAAGAAATTCCTACAGAAAGGAAACCTGTTTAACCTAGTGGGTTCAAATTTATCTGATCCTATTTTCCTTTTCTGGGTAACACTTAAAACATCCTCAGGGCTTCCCTGGTGGCGCAGTGGTTGGGAGTCCGCCTGCCGATGCAGGGAACACGGGTTCGTGCCCCGGTCCAGGAAGATCCCGCATGCCGCGGAGCGGCTGGGCCCGTGAGTCATGGCCGCTGGGCCTGTGCGTCCGGAGCCTGTGCTCCACGGCGTGAGAGGCCACAGCAGTGAGAGGCCCGCATACCGCAAAAAACAAAAACAAAAACAAAACATCCTCAGAACTGATAATCCAAGGAACATGCTTTGGAATAGGGTGGTGGAATTCACACGAATTTACCAAAAAAGGTAAAAAAAAAAGTAAAGGCAAGCAATGGGGTGTTAATTTCAAGCCCATCAATATTCTTATATCACATACTTCAGTTGGGAAATTGAAATCATGTGGTTATAGAACTCACTGAAAACTTTCTCCCTGTTCATAATCTCTTTCCTAGTGTGTGGCTCAAGGTGAAAAAGATATGATAAGCAGGTGGGATGATAATACAATATTTTATTTATAAATATTTAAAAAGTGATTGTTACACAACAATGTGAATGTACTTAATGCCACAGAACGGTATACTTAAAAGTGGTTAAAATGATCAATTTTATTTTATGTATATTTTATCGCAATTTTAAAAATGAAGAGAAAGAGAGAAAGAAAGGAAGGAAGCAGGGAGGGAGGG
This sequence comes from Phocoena sinus, assembly GCF_008692025.1. Lineage (NCBI taxonomy): Eukaryota > Metazoa > Chordata > Mammalia > Artiodactyla > Phocoenidae > Phocoena > Phocoena sinus. The sequence goes on along the minus strand of NC_045773.1, from coordinate 15,637,759 downwards.
CGGAAGGAAGGAAAGAAAGAAAGAAAGAAAGAAAGAAAGAAAGGAAAGAAGGAAGAAAGAAAGAAAGAAAGGGAGAGGGAAGGAGGGAGGAAGGGAGGGAGAAGAGAAAATAATTTTTGGTAGCAGTCGCTCCAAAATAGTATTTTCAAGATGGTGCAGTCTCCCTGTAGAAGTAAAGAAGCAGCATTCCAAAATGCAATAATAAATGTCTCCACTTATCAAAACTGGAAACTTAGTGTTTTTCTTCAATGCACATGATATAACTTAATTTTTTGGTAAATTATCTTTGCCTTCACTGGTTTTATATAATGAAGTTTAACTCTTTACCTTCTTTTTTCTTCCTTGAGACAATTCTTTTATTTTACAAGGAGAAAGATCAATAAGTAAGTCATCTTTGGCTTGTCAGAGCTCTGACAAAGGGAAGATTGCCTTTCATAGGAGAACCATTTTCCATTTTGTCATATGCTGCTGTTGCACCAAATTAAAATATACTATTTTTCTTGTTGCTTTTTTTTTTTTTTTTTTTTTTTTTTGCGTTACGCGGGCCTGTCACTGCTGTGGCCTCTCCCGTTGCGGAGCACAGGCTCCGGACGTGCAGGCTCAGCGGCCATGGCTCACGGGCCCAGCCGCTCCGTGGCATGTGGGATCCTCCCGGACTGGGGCACGAACCCGTGTCCCCTGCATCGGCAGGCGGACTCTCAACCACTGTGCCACCAGGAAAGCCCCTCTCTTGTTGCTTTTTAATAGAAACTTTTGTAGTTTAGAGATTTTTATAAGTTGGAGATTTTTCTTTTTTGCTAAAACCTCATTTTAAGATTGTGTTGAAAATAAGATTGCATTTTAAAATATTTTATTGCTATCAGATGATTGAATAATTATAAGATTTTTAGGCTACTGGAGCTTAATGGATGTTGTTGAGATGTTTAAAACCTTCTTAACTGACCTCTGACACCCAATTTGAGAGAGGCAGAAAGAGGGTTATAATAAATTAGAAGTATGACAGAAAAGCTATATGTCTCAAAAATGAAAATATAAAATCATTGAAATATTTTAATATGATAATTTACCTTATAATAAAGATATTGCATGAAATCATTGTGCAATCTGAGTGTGAAAGAATTGAATAAGCTTACTTATGTGTTTTGAATGATTTTTTAGTTTATTTTTTAGTTTATGAATCCAATCATAATTAGCAGCAAAAGAAAGATGGAGTACATAGTCACACAATTTAAGAAAAATTTCCTTTCTTCTCCTAGTAGGATTATTATAGTACATCATTCAATCTTGAATAAAAATCTATAAATGTGATCATATTATAACATCATTCCCCAGAGGACTTTCCTTCTGTAGCAAATCACTTCCATGTTCTACAACCTTACCTTTGAACGTTGATATGTCTTCACTAAGAGCAAACAGTTAACATGTTTTTTAGTATGTTCTAGCCTCAGTAATCTGTAGAGAGGGTTTACAGACTTGGAGTTAGACATCTAGTTACTAGCTGTGAAAATCTGGGCATATTATTCAACCTAAATCTCAGTTTCCTCGCTTTTTCCTTAAGTAAAAAAGAAAATTGCAATCATGCTTAGTAGGCACTTTAACACTTAATTCTCTTAGAAAGTAGATGCTCTTAGAAAGCATTACCATTATTATTTACCATCATTTATTCATTCATTCATTTGAAAAATATTTTTGAACATGTGGCTTCTTTTAGATGCTCAGGATACATCAGTGAATGAGAAAGACATAGATTGCTGCTTTCGTTGAGCTTATAGATATAATAGAAAAATAATAAACAAATTTAATATTTAAATGAACTACATATACTGTTAAAATGTGATAAGTGCTATAGGAAAACTAAGAGGAGAACAGAGAAAAGGAATGGAAATGCTAAGGGGTAGGGGTGGCAGCTGGTAACAAAATTAAATAGCATGCTCCTTATAGGTCTCTTTGAGAAGATGAGTTTTGAGCAAAGACATGAAGGAAGAAAGAAAATGGAAGAGCATTCCAGGCAGAGAAAATGGTACAGCAAACTCCACCATAAATAGTACCCCTGTCTGGACTTTTGAGGATGGCAAGAAGGCCAGTGTGACTGGACTGGAGAGACTGAGAGAGAGAGAAGTCAGAGAAGAGGGTGTGGGTAGTCGTGGGGGTAGATCTTGAAGTTCGTTCATTGAAAGAATGTGGGAAATTACTCAGTGAAATGGTGAGCCTGCAGAATCCCGAACAAGAGAATGACATTATTCTAAGCTATTTAGCTAATTATGTCTTCTAGAACAATAAATATTATCTCTGGCCCAACAGCCTACCAGTCAGTCTGTCATTCAGCCAACAGATATTTCCTGGGCATAGTTCCAGACACTGTGAGGTGGGGAACTAACAGTTGTTTGATAAAATACACACTATTGGCTCAATCTTCTGAAACAACATGAAGAAAAACAAGAATACCCAATGAAAAAATTCTCAGTATTTCTATTTTCTGAATGATCCAAATAAGTATCTCTATAAACACAGTTTAGAGGACTCCACATACAATGTATTTCATTCCCTTTGATAATGTCCTACTACTACACATAAGGTGAAATTATTTTTTGTCAAACCTTCCTTAATCTTGAAAGTCAAGTGTAATTGTATCAGGTTTAATGCTATCAAGATTAATAGATCTTTTAATACTTAGAGTTCAAAAGCAATTTTAATGTTCAAAATGAGAGTAGTGAAAATATTTGTTTCATGCTAAATTCTTCATTGTACTAAACTACTAGGTTTACTACTAGTTTACTAAGTAGTAACTCCTAATCAATATTTTAAATATAAATTCAACTTAAGCAAGGGAGTTTTTCCCCCTTGTTTCTGTTATACTTCATCTCATCTGAAAGAAGATGCATGATAGAGCTGAAAGAGTATGGGACCTGGAACAAGTTTTATAAATTTCTCTGAGTCGTTCCTCATCTTTCATTGGAAAAGAAAATTAATACTGATTTTAAAAGAATTAGTTCAGATAAGGTTTATAAATATTCTAGCCCTGTGCTCGTAAATGTTAGAATTCTAGTAAATATTTATGGAATTATTTATTTTAGTTAAAGGAAAGGATTTTTCTTCCACCTGCTTTAAGTGAACCCTTCTGTCTCTGCCTTATGCTGTTTCCGTTTTCAGCTCTTTTGCACTATTTTCTCTTCTCGTCCTCCAGCACACTTTCCATTAAATCCTTCACCTTTAAATATTTTCAGGATCCATTGTCTGGATAATTTTAGCAATATTTTAATTGAGTGACTCTACCTCCTGCGCCCCAGCCCATCCTTCACAATCGTTTTCACCTGTTGGCTTTATGATTCGAATTGCTGCCAGTACCCAGGATGGCAAAAGGCGTTTGACCTTACGAGAAAATTTTGCTAATTTATTAGTACCAAGAATTAAAGAGTCTAAGTTTCTTCCTGGCCTCAGGGAGATGGAGCACTTTGATTAAATTGTCACATATGATGTATGACACCGAGAACAAGCCCAAAGGTTATGATGGACTTTGGGTGAAATGATGTGGCAGTGTAAGTTCCTCAGTTATAACAAATGTACCACTCTGGTGGGTGATGTTGATAATGGAGGAGGTTCTGCTCGTGTGAGTAGAGGGTGTATATGGGAAATCTCTGTACTAATCCATCAGTTTTGCTATGAACCTCAAACTGCTCTAAACAAATTCCTTAAAAAATTGATGTCTAGTATGGAAGGGCAAGTTGAGGCTCACATTCTGAATATTTGTGCACCCTCACCTTTCAGATCAAATTCAAACTATTTACCCTATTTTTGAAGACCTGTAATAGTTGACCACTATAATCCTTATCCAAATTCAGATTTATTTCACCTCTTTTGTCCCCCAGGTAAATCCATCATCTTGTCCTTGGAGCGCATATTAAGTTCATGTACGTTTCCACACTTATACTGTGTTCCTTCCACTTGTCTGTTGTGGGTGGAATAGTCTTTGTTGTCTTCCCCATCCATCCAACTCCAATCTTGAAGAACCAACTCAAATTTGACCTCTCTTTAAAGGGCCTCTTTTCCCTGCTATAATTTGTATTTCTCTCTCCCTTCTCCAGACTATTATGGTAATTATTGTGCGTTGCTCATTGGAGGACTTAATGACTTATTTTCACGTCATCTATCCATAATGTATGCATATTATACTCCCCAGGGCAGTGGACAGTGTTGTACTTCTAGAGCCCTGCCCAGGAAAACTGGCAGAGGTTGGGATGAGGATACAATAATTACTTGCAAATGGTGGTCAATAAGTATTTGTTGATCATTCTCAATGTAACTCAACCAGAATATGTGTCCTCTAACAATATACGAAAAGTTTTATACTTTGAAAGTACATCTGTAGAAACTATTCATTTGCAGAATGAGGTAGCAAAGTAAAAGAATGTGAGAAATAACATTGTAAGTCATAGCTTTGAGATCTGAAGGTTTTAGCCTTCCCTTAATGCAAATATCTCAAAAATAACTTAAGCAAAGAAAATAGGAACGTTGAGCGACATGGTGTGGATGAATGCATGTTTTGATTTAACTTGTCTGTTTTGCTTTATTCGATAATATGTTTTTCCTCCGTCTTTTCACATCACTGACTTTTGGTTAATGGTTTTCAAAGTGTGTGAATGGGGCTTTAGAAGTGGATATAGACAGGACAAAAAGTTTCTTCATGTGTTTGTCCTGTCCCTATGTTCTACACAAGGTCAATAACAAGCTTCAGTGTTTTTACAATTACCAGGAGGATGGGATTTGTTATTGTGTGCAGAGAAATATGCTGATGCCTCCATTATTTATGGGATGAGATGAAAGTCATGCAGCCTTCTGAGGCAAAAAGGCAGGTGTATGTTTTAATATCTATATTTTTGATGAGTTCTCTCATAGACATTGTACCTTCCATAGACCAGTGACTACCTAGTGTAAATTTCAGGTGGAGTAAAGCTGTCAACATTTAGTATTTCTTATGACTTACATTTACATAGCTAGGGAACAAACATCTCACTTTGGAAAACTAGATGTAGCAGGTAGAGTGGAATGGTTTGTTTTTATTTTATTTTTTTTAGTGTCTAGCATTTATGTTAGAGAAAAATGACCCAAGCTTGGAGCTCATTTCTAAAGTAATTTCAAGGGCTTATACATGAAAGAAAGAACGGATCTCAATGATTAAAATGCTTCCGAAATACTTTAAAATAGAAAATCTGGCTTCATGGGTTTAGAAAATAGTGAAGTTTGTTTTAAAGTAAATGAAATACATTGTCAGTTACCTACAAGTATAGTATTTTTGACTATCAACAGAAACTTAATCCTTTTTTTTTTTCTCCTGTAGTACATTTGGGTTTAGGTGTGATTATGGAACAAAGAAAGCTTACTTGTCTTTACTGAGATTGGTTCTATGTTCTCATTTGTATGACTTATTGTCTAATGGAGAATTATGTCTCCCATGTCAGTGAAACTCACATTTTTCATTTGAAAAAATCAGAGAGTAACGTTCAAGTGTGCATTTAAATTTTTTTTTCAATTTCTACCCTTTTAGCATTGTAGAAATATATTTTAGCATGAATCAAATACAGCCTTTTTATAAAACCATCAAGAAGTTAGGAGCTATAATTTCTACTTTCCTTCTAAATAATAATTTACTAATTTAATCTCTTAAAACAGCTACCATAAAATACACACATTATTTTTAAACAAATAATTATAGATTATTAAATTAGTCTGGTAGTGGTTATCTCTAACAGATGAGAATGGAAATATCAGGAAGTAGGAAGGGAGATTTTATTTTCTGTAATGTTTAAAACATTTATCATCACAATGATAATGAATCATAACTTAAAAAAATCTGGTTGCAAAAAACAAAACAAATCTAATTCACACCCATGTCGGCATGATTGTATGGAAAAAAAGGCATTTTAGAAAATATTGACAGTAATGTAAAATACTGCAATTTTTCTGGGGAGAAATTTCATAATATATACCAGAAAGCTTTAAAACAGTTCTACTGTTTGAATAATTCAACATTTAGAAATTTATCCTAAAGCAATAGCTTATATTTAGTGATAAAATGTAGGTATTCCCTTTGAAATCAGGAAGAAATTTATGCCATTAATACTGCTTACAATCAACATTTTATTATATGTCTTAGTGCAGTAAGATATGAAACAGAATGAGAAGCAGATTGGAGAGAAAGAAAGAAAATGTAAATTACAGCTGATATGATTATCTTCATAAAAAATGTAAGTGAATCTACAGTTTAAACTATCAGAAATAATAGATCTTAGCAGTGTTGGAGGATGTTGGTGGCAAGAATCTCTACATATCATCAATTAGAAAATATATTATAATTTTAAAATAACCAAAGATGTCCACCAGAATTGTGTGCATCAGCGTCTTCATTACTGCAGTGTTCAGATTCAAAATAATCAAGAAAATCCTAAATGTAAAGCATTAGGAAAATAGTGAAATAAATAAGATATATTCCAATAACATCATATTGTTTCAGCCAGGGACCCTGAAGAAAACAGATAGTTATCACAAATCAAAGCTGTTGAGGAGGGTCTAATAAAGTGTGGAAAGTAAACCATAAGGGATCCAACACTGGAATGGTGAGTAAGCAATAGATCAGAATCTGGGAGGAGAGAAGGTCTCTGAGGGGAGCAGCCAATCAGAGTTGACCCAGCAAGGAGAGACAAGTGGAATAAAATTCCCCGACCTCAGGCTTTCTTCTTTGTTGTCCTACCCACTGAAAGCAGAGGTCAAGGGAGCTGTTTTATCTCCTATACACAGATTAGCCTCAGAGAAAGAAATCCATGTAGGAAAAATGAGACACCAACTTGAAGGGTGAAATGACAGGGAAATACAGGGAAATACTGTAGTCATTAAAATTTATACATTAAAAAGTGACTTAGTAAATGTGGATATGTTCCCTCTCCATGCAGTGAAAAATAGAATAAAACAATTGTATATTCAGTATGATTCCCACTTCCTCTTTCTCAAACAATCTTGAAGAAAACAAACACATATGTTTATGGGTTCTACTTAGGATAGTCTTATGGGTGACTTTTGATATTTGACTTTTTACTCTCTATATTTTCATTTGTTCTATAATGAACAATATCCCACTTTGAGTCAGAACAAGAAATTACTGTTTTTGTAAAATTATATCTCTAAATTTGCTTCCCATTTTATTCTTTGCTAAATAGTTTAGAGCTCACAAAATGCTCCAAAGAAGTTATTAATTTTTAGTCTTTTAATTTTTTTCCAGGAAAAAAATCATCTAAGAAACAATTTTTTAAAAGTGTAGTAAGTACTCAGTAGAGACAGTGTGTTTTCAAGATTGACATAGAAATCTTTGATTCTATTCTGAAAGAATAATGGAGTTTAAAAATAATTTCATTTCTGATCCATCACAGTTAACTCCAAATCAAATAAGAGGTAGGAGAGGAAATACCAGACAATTTGAAGCAAATAGACATCAGACAACAGTTATGTCTCCTGGTGTTGAGGCTTTTATCACAGGAGATGCGGCTTTTTTTTTTTCCATCAATTTTTTTGACTTAAAGTCTACCTTGTCAGATAATAATATTGCTGCATCAGTTTTCTTTTGATTAATGTTTGCATAATTTACCTTTTTATGTCTTCTCAGTTTCAATGTATCTGTGTTCTTATATTTAGGTAGCATATAATTTGTTTTCTTTATTATCCAAACTGGCAATGTTTACCATCTATTAGGAGTATTTATTTTGTTTAATATAGTTAATTACTGACATACCTGGGTGTCAAGTTTCCATTTCTTTTCCTCTCACTTATTTACTGTCCTTTTACTTTTTAACTGCCTTCTTTTAGACTAGGCAAGTGATTTTATTTTATCCCACTCTCCCTACTATTAGCTTGTTAGTTATACACTTCTTTATTATTCTTTCTGTGGGTTGTCCTAGATATTGTAATATGCACGTTTGAGTTATTAGAGTCTACTATAAATGAGTGCTTTTACCACTTCCCAGTCAATAATAGGACCAAAGAACACATGACCTGCCTTTTCTGTGTTTGTGGTCCTTAATTTTAATTCAGCATCTATTTTAAATGCTCAAGATATTGTTGTTATCATTTTGGAAAAGTGATACTATTTTGGATTTAACTGCACATTTACACTTTCCCGTTTCTCTTAGCTTCCTGACTTTCTGTGTTTCAGTCTGAGATCATTTCTTTTCTACCTAAAGAGATTTTAAATTTCTTTTAGTGGGAATCCAGTGAGGGACAAAATATCCCAGATTTTGTCTCAAAATGTCTGTTTTTACCTTATTTCTGTATTTTCTCTGCATATAGAAATTCTAGGTTTGTAGTTACTTTTAGCACTTTAATGGCGTCATTCTTTGTCTTCTGGTTCCAACTTTCTCCATTTCTTCTTCTCTTTTTCTGTTGAAAAATTAGCAGCCTTATTGTTGCCACTCTGAAAATACTGTCCTTTTTTTTTTTTTTTTTAACCCCCTCTGGCTTCATTTAAGATTTTTTTCTTTGTCTCTTGTCTTTTCAGCCATTAGGATGAGCGTGGGTGTGGATTTCTTTTATATATTCTATTGTGGTTTGTAGTGCTTCTTGGTGTCTTTAGATTTGAAAAAGGCTTGGTCATTGTAGTTTGTTTCATTATCTCTTTTCCCTTAGATTGGATATTTTCAATGTCAGTTATACTTATGTATGTCACCTTTTATGTGTTTTTATGCTCCTTTCTGTATTTTTCCTTTTTTTTTCTTTAACTCTGTACTTCAGTCTGGAATATATTGGTGAAAGTCTGTGTCTTGTCATTTTGTTTTTTTCAGCGTAATAATCAATTACTTTAAAATCCCTAACTTGTAATTCTAATATCTGGATAGTATATAATTTAGTTGATATTGTATAATTTTTTGTTTTTTCTTGGTCTTTTTTCTTGGTTCAGTTAATCATTTTATTTAATGCCAGACCTGGTGAATGAAAAAATTTTTTAACTATGGCAGGCAGCCAGAGTAAGAGCAGATTACGTCAAATTCAATCAGGGTCTGAGGTGACTTGATGACCTGCAATCTTTGTCAGCTCTACAGGGGTTACAGCTGAACACTTGAGGTGTTTACTAAAATATTACCTACTTGGTTGTCTATCTACAGCTAACAATAGATTTTCCTCACCACAATTATTTTAGATGTATACTGTCCGAGGAAATTATTTCTTGTTCCCAGTAATATAATAGGAACGTTGACCTAAAGAAACACCTTTCTGATTCAACATGTACATCAACAGTAACTTAATACTGCAGTGAGAAAAATATATATTTAGAACTGTAGCAGATTTTGCAGGAGATTAATAAGTAACACTTAAAAGAAAACTAATTTCTTTCCTATAATGTCTATCACAGTAGCATCTAATAGAATTCCTCATTTAATGGTGAAGTGTGAAAATATTGCTATGCTCTATTTATGATAGTTTTTGACCTGCCCTATATAGACTCTGCGATTTAAATTATAGTGCATAGATTTCTTTTTTAATATTCATTCATGTCTATATAAATATTGGTATCAAGGGCGTTATTGATTTTGTTCCACCTTATGGTTGGGTCTTTAGCTTATTGATTTTAGCGTGACTTCCCAAGTAGACCACTACACGAATGAATTCCCAAGCCCTACACCTTTCTCCCTGGATTCTCTAGTAATTTGGACATGGGGAGAGTTAATCAGAGCCCAAGCAAAGTCTGTGGCCAGTTAGGCATTCCTCTTATCAGTCAGTGAGGGAGACTCTAGTTGCGGATACAATAGTCTGCACAAGACACCTTGGGTAAATTTGGCTTATGCCCCAAAACAAGAGGTAGGAGCGTTACTGACCAGGGGTTTTGGCCTCCTTAATCAATAGAAATTGTTCAGAGGCCAGACAAGAAATTCAGGCAAGGCTTTATCGGGGCCTCTGCTGCAGCAGCGGGGAGTGGGAACAAACAGCAGGTTCCCTTGCTTGTTCGCTCGCTCGCCGGGGGGAGGCGGGGGCGGGGGGTGGTGAGCTTGTTCCTTATATGGGGCGAGGGTAGGGGTGTGTCCAGGGGTCCAGCCAGAGGGGTGGCTTAGGTGGTTTGCCCACCCCTTAGCTGGTGGTGTGTGCCAGGTGCATGCACAGTACCTGCCTTTGCTCCCTACCCCCTGCTTTTGCTCTGGGCTCTTCAAAAGTAGCAGTTGGATTTTCTTGGTCTTTGTATCTTTTGTCCAGAATTTGCCCTAACTGCATTTGCATGCAGTTATTTTTAGTCCCATCTAGTTTCTTTGTATTTTGTTGCTCCAGGAGAGGTGTGTCCAGGTGCAAGCACTGTAGCACTGCAGCAAAGAGTCCCAGGTCTCAGCCCATCTCAGGAGGTGGACACTCAGTGAGCAGAGGGGGTGGTTATGCAATGACTCAGCTCTCACAGGACTGTTGCACACCCAGAACATTTTTTTCAGGTCCCTTTGTCAGATTTCACACTCAGCTCTTTTAGGGCAGTGGACCCACTTCCTTCTTTAGCAAACTCCTTACTAGACAGTATCCATTTTATCCTTCTGTTTTTTAGTTTAAAAAAAAAAAAAAAAAAAAGATCCCAGCTTTATGTGGGTACAAGGCTGCCCACTGAAACTACATTTCCCAGCCTTCCTTGCAGTTGGATGTGGCCATGTGACCAAATTTGGACCAATGGAATGTGAACAGAAGGTATGAAGCAACTTGCTTCAAAGTCCTCTTCTAAATGAAGATGTTTGTCTCTGTCTTTCTCAGTTGTCAACTTCCTGAGGGCTGAGACATGGATGTGGCCGTGACCCAGGTTTGACCATAGAGATAAGAACAGCCCTCTAGGGGATGACAGAACGAAAAAGATGCATAGATCAACCTTACCAGCCTGGAAAACTCAACCCTGTAGTGATATGAGAAAGGCTATGTGATTTAATTCACTGTATTTTGAGATCTCACAGCCTTAAGTAGCATGACTGGAGTGGGTTCCAGGACCCGGGGGTATCCTTCATCTAAGTTCTCTTCTGGATCCTCCCACTACTATTTTATTTTTACTTTATTATTTTTTTCCATTTTTAAAAATTTATTTATAGATTAATTTTTATTGGAGTATGGTTGCTTTACAATGTTGTGTTAGCATCCACTGCACAACAAAATGAAATGAATCAGCTGTACACATACACTACTACTATTTGATTCTATTTCAATAACAAGGAGATTCTACTTCTTACTTTCTTCTCCTTTAGTCTCTTCTTTCCTTTTATGTTCTCACCACTCCCCAACAGTATTACCATTTTCGTTATAACATTTCAAATCCGATTCATACGATTTTTCTATTTTCCTCTCAGGAAAATAAAAATTCTTTTTTAGTTCTTTCAAAATGAACTTTGATAACCTTTTAAACTGTGAATCAAATTTTTCAGTAACTCCAAAATTAGTTTCTATTTCTATTGAGGGCCAGGAGAGTTTAATCTTCAGATCATTTCAGATACTAAGGGGAGCTATTTGTAGTTTTTCTTCCGATATATGAAAGAAAAGAAAGATGCCAAACAGCAAATTTCCATATTCAATCTATAATCCAGTATTTTTCCAATGCCCATGAGTCCCTCTGCATATCTAAAGAGCATATATTACTTACATAATTTATAAAATGCAATAGCATGAATCTTCCACCATTGACTGTAAGAGTGCCTTTTCTTTCACAAAACACTTCTTCTAATATCCACAGCGTATATAGATAGGTTTAATAAAATTCTAAAATATTAGTACAGAGAGAGATTTAATGGAGTATTTGTTTTGGTTTCTGTATTTCCAGGTAAGGACCTGAGAACCAGACTAGCTGGGCAGCTTACTCAAGCTGATAGGGTGGGGGCAAAAGGCAGGCGGGAAGTGAACCCCAGCTGGGTGGCTTTCATAAAATGCCTTCTACTTCTCTGCATGTTTATTGTTCTTGAAGGGTAAGCTTGTCATTGACTGTCAGTGTAAAAACAATAGTGTTATGATAGCAACTGACAGTTTTCTGAATTTTATAATAGCCAGTATATAAATTAACAGAGTTCAAAGGTTCCAGTTTAAAATCACTGAGGCGTTCAGCACTCTGGATCCTTCTCGTATCTCGTTAATACTGTACTTTGATACAAGCACAACAGTGATTCAGAGTCTGTTTTAATTAATGTGTTCTTCACAATTCACAACCTAACTTCTTTTCTCCTTTGCTTCTTTCTGTCAGCAGAATATGTACTTGTTGGAAAAACTTGTTTTCCTTTATCTAAACTATGCACTGTATGCTTCTCATCATTGTCACTTTCATTTTCTATGAAAAAATGGAGTACAGTTTCTTTTGATCTCCTTTTAAGAAACTTGTCAGTAAGGGTAGCATAGTAAATGTCCTGTGGGCTATGTGCTATGGATGCTTTTTTTGTTGTTTTATTGTTTAAGACTACTGATTGATGGCTTGCATATTCAGTGCACTGACTCTTACATTCAGACAGTTGTTATCTGTAATAACCAGACCAGGGAGGCAGCTTGTTTGCCTCTCCACTCTCTAGCCTCAGCAACAGCAAACATCGTTTTGCCAATTTTATTCCTTTCTTTCCATAGTTATTTCTTTCCTTTTATTTTCCAAGCCATTCATTTTACAGTACTCATAAGCCTCTCTAAATACCTCAAGATTGTCATGACTTTCCCTAAAGGTAACATGAGGGGCATGCATAACTCCTATGTATAGATGTCTCTGACTTGACGTCCTTTTACTCCCACAGGTAGGGTTTGATGCTGTCCTTTGTGTGATCCTGTGGCCTTTCTCTTTTCATTCCCTGGCTGCATCTCCAAAACTCTGAGAGCATTTTTTGGTACCCATGGTTTGTTTATCCTATCTTTTAGAGGGGAGATATAAAATACATAGGTAAATATATAATCTGAACAAGCAGTGCATACATTTCCATTCCCAGTGCTGTACTTCAATTTATGTTTTAAGTAAAGACGTTAAAATGCCGTAAAGAAAAAGAAGGTCTCTTTGACTGCTTCCCAAATCTCATCACTTATACTCCTTCCCAGAGGCATCCTCTATCAAGGGGTCATTTAATATCATTCCATCCCATTTCTGTATTTTCAAACATAAATGCATTTGTATAAACCATATATATTGTATTGGTTTGTGAGGTTTCTATTTACACAAATGGTAGCATGGGGTAATTATCATCTTGCGATTTGCGTTTTTCCAATCATCATTATGTTTTTTAAGATCTATCTACTTCAAGATGTTAACTGTTATATATATCATTCTGTTGTATGATTATACCCAATTTTTATTTAGTCATTTTCATCTTGATATGCATTAATGCTGTTTCTAATTTTTACTATTACACCAAAGGCTGTAGTTGAGCACACTTAAGTATGTCACTTAAGTAATTCATATGTGTTTGTGTGTGTGTGTGTGTGTGTATATATATATATATATATATATATATATAGAGAGAGAGAGAGAGAGAGAGAGAGAGAGAGAGAAATAAAATTGTAAAATGAATGTGTTAAAGGATGTGTGAATTTCCATTTACTTACTTACCACATATCTTTCCAAATAGGACAAGTAAATTTTAACTCTCAAGAGTAGTGTATGAGGGGACTTCCCTGGTGGTCCAGTGGTAAAGTATCCGCCTTCCAATGCAGGGGACGCGGGTTCAATCCCTGGTCAGGGAACTAAGATCCCACATGCCGAGGGGCAACTATGCCCATGCACTACAACTACTGAGCTGGCGCCCCTCAACAAGAGAGCCCTTGTGCTGCAACTAAGACCCAACTCAGACAAAAAAAATAAAGAAAATAAAAATAATAAAATAAAATGAATAAATATTAAAATAAAAGAGTAGTGTATGAGAATATCCATTTCTCCACATCCTTCCCAATAATGAATGTAGATAGACTTCTAAAAATGATATATCAATGCTATGGTTTTAACGTGCATTGTTCTTATTAGTTCCTATTAGGATTAGAAAATATTTTCTATTATTTTGAAATATTGTTAATAAATGAACAAATGAAGTGGCAGACATAACCTTAATCTGAATCCTGAAATACCTCAATTTTCCCTTAAATGTAAGAAAGTCTCATTCATTCCTCTACTTCTGTTTATTGAATGCTTTCTAAGTTCCAGAGATTATACCAGTTTCTAGGGTTAGAATGTTGCACAATGGCCCTGTTCTCTGAAGGAATGTACAATCTAGGGGGAGAAACAGTTGTGTAAACACACAATCACAATAAAGTCAGATGAGTGCCATTTTAGAGGGAAGTTGTAAGTGATGCAGGAAAATGCCTAGGACTCCTAAAGGAAAGAGAAGGTCAGTGATGGTACATAGATAGGAATTAGTCATGAAAGATGTGGGGTGAAGGGAGGTGAGATTTACAAAGGCTAGATAAAAAGCGACTCATGCAAAAGAACAACATGTGGACAGACTTGGAGACCAGGAAGCATAGCAGTTTCTCAGTTCTATCAAAGAAATATGCAGCCTATTTGGGAGCAAAGCTAGATATTATCTGGTATTGGACCATGGAGAGCCTTTAATACATTATACTTAAATAGCTTCGATTTTTTTCTTTCTATGGAATATAGGGAACTATCAAAAGACTTCAGATAGGGCTTCCCTGGTGGCGCAGTGGTTGAGAGTCTGCCTGCCGATGCAGGGGACATGGGTTCGTGCCCCGGTCTGGGAAGATCCCACATGCCGCGGAGTGGCTGGGCCCGTGAGCCATGGCTGCTGAGCCTGCGCGTCCGGATCCTGTGCTCCACAATGGGAGAGGCCACAACAGTGAGAGGCCCACGTACCGCAAAAAAAAAAAATAAATAAAATAAAATAAAATATCTAGGAATAAACCTACCTAAGGAGACAAAAGACCTGTATGGAGAAAATTATAAGACACTGATGAAAGAAATTACGGATGATACAAATAGATGGAGAGATATACCATGTTCTTGGATTGGAAGAATCAACATTGTGAAAATGACTCTACTACCCAAAGCAATCTACAGATTCAATGCAATCCCTATCAAATTACCAATGGCATTTTTTTTAACAGAACTAGAACAAAAAATTTCACAATTTGTATGGAAACATAAAAGACCCTGAATAGCCAAAGCAATCTTGAGAACAAAAAACGGAGCTGGAGGAATCAGGCTCCCTGACTTCAGACTATACTACAAAGCTACAGTAATCAAGACAGTATGGTACTGGCACAAAAACAGAAAGATAGATCAGTGGAACAGGATAGAAAGCCCAGAGATAAACCCACGCACCTATGGTCACCTTATCTTTGATAAAGGAGGGAGGAATGTACAGTGGAGAAAGGATAGCCTCTTCAATAAGTCGTGCTGGGAAAACTGGACAGGTACATGTAAAAGTATGAGATCAGATCACTCCCTAACACCATACACAAAAATAAGCTCAAAATGGATTAAAGACCTAAATGTAAGACCAGAAACTATCAAACTCTTAGAGGAATACATAGGCAGAACATTCTATGACATAAATCACCGCAAGATCCTTTTTGACCCACCTCCTAGAGAAATGGAAATAAAAATAAACAAATGGGACCTAAGGAAACTGCAAAGCTTTTGCACAGCAAAGGAAACCATAAACAAGACCAAAAGACAACCCTCAGAATGGGAGAAAATATTTGCAATGAAGCAACTGACAAAGGGTTAATCTCCAAAATTTACAACCAGCTCATGCAGCTAAATAACAAAAAAGCAAACAACCCAATCCAAAAATGGGCAGAAGACCTAAATAGACATTTCTCCAAAGAAGATATACAGACTGCCAACAAACACATGAAAGAATGCTCAACATCATTAATCATTAGAGAAATGCAAATCAAAACTACAATGAGATATCATCTCACACCGGTCAGAATGGCCATCATCAAAAAATCTAGAAACAATAAATGCTGGAGAGGGTGTGGAGAAAAGGGAACACTCTTGCACTGCTGGTGGGAATGTGAATTTGTACAGCCACTATGTAGAACAGTATGGAGGTTCCTTAAAAAACTACAAGTAGAACTACCATATGACCCAGCAATCCCACTCTTGGGCATATACCCTGAGAAAAGCATAATTCAAAAAGAGTCATGTACCAAAATGTTCATTGCAGCTCTATTTACAATAGCCAGGAGATGGAAACAACCTAAGTGTCCCTCATCGGATGAATAGATAAAGAAGATGTGGCACATATATACAATGGAATATTACTCAGCCATAAAAAGAAACAAAATTGAGCTATTTGTAATGAGGTGGATGGACCTAGAGTCTGTCATACAGAGTGAAGTAAGTCAGAAAGAGAAAATCAAATACCGTATGCTAACACATATATATGGAATCTAAGGCGGAAAAAATGTCATGAAGAACCTGGGGTAAGACAGGAATAAAGACACAGACCTACTAGAGAATGGACTTGAGGATATGGGGAGGGGGAAGGGTAAGCTGTGACAAAGTGAGAGAGTGGCATGGACATATATACACTACCATACATAAAATAGATAGCTAGCGGGAAGCAGCCGCATAGCACTGAGATCAGCTCAGTGCTTTGTGACCACCTAGAGGGGTGGGATAGGGAGGGTGGGAGGGAGGGAGACGCAAGAGGGAAGGGATATGGGAACATATGTATATGTATAACTGATTCACTTTGTTATAAAGCAGAAACTAACACACCATTGTAAAGCAATTATACTCCAATAAAGATATTAAAACAATATATAGAGGGCCTGGGGCACCACTTAGAGGCATGGTGCCTTATAATACATTTATCCATGTATTTCCTAGTGTGTTTCTTCCTAATGAGACATTGTGGTAACCAGGGTCCCAAGTCTAGGGAAGTTTAGACTGTTTATCTTCATTATCACAAGTCCTGGGGAACTTAATAAGCCTCAAGACAGATGCTGAATTGTTTCTGTCCTACATAATCGAGTGTGCTATACTTCCAACCAAGATAAAAACCTCTGGATATATTTTTGAGATACCATACTTTCAGAGGGTTGATTAAGCTTGGTAATATCACTCTTCTCTGAAAATGTAACATCGTTTCTGATAAGAGTTCAGTTTGTCCAATCCAAAAAGGAAGAATCCATTTTATTTTGAATTGAGCAATGACTTATGAAATCATGTTTTACAAGCTGAAACTAAGTTCATTATTTTTATCTTAATAATAATCATGAGCTGTCTCTCCTTTGAACTGTGAAGATGATAAGACCAAGGTACAATCAGTCACTAGTACAATTTGAATGTGTTTTTCCTCTAATGATGGTGAGTTCTTTGAGATCCACTCCTCAGTATTTGCTTGTTTCTTTTTGTGTACAACTGTACATGTGTTAGATTGCTGACTCTGGTGAAGTTGAAATCTGAGACTTGAACTGAAGTTAAATGAGCTTCAGCTTGTAACCCCTTCATGGTGGGTATCACAGACAGATGTTTGCCACATGCTAAAACCCATTTAGTAATTTCATTATTCATAAACATTCTTCTGAGGTGGGCAAAGAGGATGGGTTGACTGGTGCTACCAGTGGGTATGTAGATTTTGAGATGATCGTTGTGTCTCAGTATTCCAGGCTAAATAAAATTGTCAAGTTGTTGCTGATAAATGCTGTGTCAAAAATCCTTAAAAATGGGGGCATCTGCTTTTTTATCCATACATCCAAGACATCTATCCATCCACCTACCTACACACCCACTCATCCATACATTCATTCATTAATAGAGCACACATGAATTGAGTCTTCATTGTTATGCCAACCATATGTCAAGCACAGGTCTAAATACTGAGACTAAAATAGCACATAAGCATAGGGCTCTTGCCTTCCTGGAACTTGCAGATTTGTGCGGGAGACAGATTGGTATATGTAAATAAGCAATTAAAATACATTATTGTATGCAGAGAGATAAAGGTAGTCAAAAGATGCTATGAGAGGACTTGTAGGGGCAAAAAACACAAATGTAAAAGGGAGGGAGATCAGATAACTTTCTGGAGAAGGTGGCATATGAGCTAAGATCTGAAGGGAGGGGAGGATAAAGAGAGTACCAGAACTGACACTGCAGAAATAAAAAAAATCATGAGAGATTACTACAAGCAACTCTATGCCAATAAAATGGACAATCTGGAAGAAATGGACAAATTCTTAGAAATGCACAACCTGCCAAGACTGAATCAGGAAGAAATAGAAAATATGAACAGACCAATCACAAGCACTGAAATTGAAACTGTGATTAAAAACCTTCCAACAAACAAAAGCCCAGGACCAGATGGCTTCACAGGTGAATTTTATCAAACGTTTAGAGAAGAGCTAACACCTATCCTTCTCAAACTCTTCCAAAATATAGCAGAGGGAGGAACACTCCCAAATTCCTTCTACGAAGCCACCATCACCTTGATACCAAAACCAGACAAGGATGTCACAAAGAAAGAAAACTACAGGCCAATATCACTGATGAACATAGATGCAAAAATCCTCAACAAAATACTAGCAAACAGAATCCAAAAGCACATTAAAAGGATCATACACCATGATCAAGTGGGGTTTATTCCAGGAATGCAAGGATTCTTCAATATACGCAAATCTATCAATGTGATAAACCATATTAACAAATTGAAGGAGAAAAACCATATGATCATCTCAATAGATGCAGAGAAAGCTTTTGACAAAATTCAACACCCATTTATGATAAAAACCCTCCAGAAAGTAGGCATAGAGGGAACTTTCCTAAACATAATAAAAGCCATATATGACAAGCCCACAGCAAACATCATCCTCAATGGTGAAAAACTGAAAGCATTTCCACTAAGATCAGGAACAAGACAAGGTTGCCCACTCTCACCACTCTTATTCAACATAGTTTTGGAAGTTTTAGCCACAGCAATCAGAGAAGAAAAGGAAATAAAAGGAATCCAAATCGGAAAAGAAGAAGTAAAGCTGTCACTGTTTGCAGATGACATGATACTATACATAGAGAATCCTAAAGATGCTACCAGAAAACTACTAGAGCTAATCAATGAATTTGGTAAAGTAGCAGGATACAAAATTAATGCACAGAAATCTCTGGCATTCCTATATACTAATGATGAAAAATCTGAAAGTGAAATCAAGAAAACACTCCCATTTACCATTGCAACAAAAAGAATAAAATATCTAGGAATAAACCTACCTAAGGATACGAAAGACCTGTATGCAGAAAATTATAAGACACTGATGAAAGAAATTAAAGATGATACAAATAGATGGAGAGATATACCATGTTCTTGGATGGGAAGAATCAACATTGTGAAAATGACTCTACTACCCAAAGCAATCTACAGATTCAATGCAATCCCTATCAAACTACCACTGGCATTTTTCACAGAACTAGAACAAAAAATTTCGCAATTTGTATGGAAACACAAAAGACCCCGAATAGCCAAAGCAATCTTGAGAACGAAAAAAGGAGCTGGAGGAATAAGGCTCCCTGACTTTAGACTATATTACAAAGCAACAGTAATCAAGACAGTATGGTACTGGCACAAAAACAGAAAGATAGATCAGTGGAACAGGATAGAAAGCCCAGAGATAAACCCACGCACATATGGACACCTTATCTTTGATAAAGGAGGCAGGAATGTACAGTGGAGAAAGGACAGCCTCTTCAATAAATGGTGCTGGGAAAACTGGACAGGTACATGTAAAAGTATGAGATTAGATCACTCCCTAACACCATACACAAAAATAAGCTCAAAATGGATTAAAGACCTAAATGTAAGGCCAGAAACTATCAAACTCTTAGAAGAAAACATAGGAGGAACACTCTATGACATAAATCACAGCAAGATCCTTTCTGACCCACCTCCTAGAGTAATGGAAATAAAAACAAAAATAAACAAATGGGACCTAATGAAACTTCAAAGCTTTTGCACAGCAAAGGAAACCATAACCAAGACCAAAAGACAACCCTCAGAATGGGAGAAAACATTTGCAAATGAAGCAACTGACAAAGGATTAATCTCCAAAATTTACAAGCAGCTCATGCAGCTCAATAACAAAAAAACAAACAACCCCATCCAAAAATGGGCAGAAGACCTAAATAGACATTTCTCCAAAGAGGATATACAGACTGCCAAAAAACACATGAAAGAATGCTCAACATCATTAATCATTAGAGAAATGCAAATCAAAACTACAATGAGATATCATCTCACACCAGTCAGAATGGCCATCATCAAAAAATCTAGAAACAATAAATGCTGGAGAGGGTGTGGAGAAAAGGGGACACTCTTGCACTGCTGGTGGGAATGTGAATTGGTTCAGCCACTGTGGAGAACAGTATGGAGGTTCCTTAAAAAACTACAGATAGAATTACCATATGACCCAGCAATCCCACTACTTGGCATATACCCTGAGAAAACCAAAATTCAAAAAGAGTCATGTACCAAAATGTTCATTGCAGCTCTATTTACAATAGCCAGGACATGGAAACAACCTAAGCGCCCATCATCGGATGAATGGATAAAGAAGATGTGGCACATATACACAATGGAATATTACTCAGCCTTAAAAAGAAATGAAATTGAGCTATTTGTAATGAGATGGATAGACCTAGAGTCTGTCATACAGAGTGAAGTAAGTCAGAAAGAAAAAGACAAATACCGTATGCTAACACATATATATGGAATTTAAGGGAAAAAAATGTCATGAAAAACCTAGGGGTAAGATAGGAATAAAGACGCAGACCTACTGGAGAACGGACTTGAGGATATGGGGAGGGGGAAGGGTGAGTTTTGACAGGGCGAGAGAGAGTCATGGACATATACACACTAACAAACGTAGTAAGGTAGATAGCTGGGGGGAAGCAGCCGCAAGGCACAGGGATATTAGCTCGGTGCTTTGTGACAGCCTGGAAGTGTGGGATGGGGAGAGTGGGAGGGAGGGAGACGCAAGAGGGAAGACATATGGGAACATATGTATATGTATAGCTGATTCACTTTGTTATAAAGCAGAAACTAACACACCATTGTAAAGCAATTATACCCCAATAAAGATGTTTAAAAAAAAAAAAAAAGAGAGTACCAGAGGAAACAGCTAATACAAAGGCCAGTACATGTGCAAAAGTAATACATTTTAAGGACCTGAAAGAAGTTTGGAAAAGGTGGGCTATGATGTGCAAACTAGGAACTAATGAAAGAGTAGGCATTATAAGGCTGTTTGGGGGTGAAATCATCTCCCAGGTGCATTGGGGTGCGGTCTGCTGGAAGTACTGATCAGAGAATGTGGGTCATTACAACTGGCCTTCTGGTTTAGTTTTTGTGGTCACATTATTTTCAATTCATTATAAAAATATATTCTCTCTTTCTCCATTAATCAATGTGTTTAATTTGTATAATCTTCCTTTTTGCAAAAGGGATTTAGAGTAGTTTCTAAGCATAGAAAATATAACAAAACTGCATGAATTTAAAGCAGAGTGCAAGGAGCCAAAGGAAAACCACAATTGGGATACATTAAATATTCCTACAGAGACATATTCTACTGATCTACAGTCAGCTCCATTGGAATAATGATGACAGTTGGAGTCAAGGATTTTGGATTTTTGTGATGTGGCAGGCAGTATCCTAAATGCATTGTACCTATTAACTCATTTAATCTTCTGAGACCTTGCTACTCAAAGTGTGGTCTGCAGAACAACAGCATCAGCATCACCTGGAGCTTGTGAGGAATGCAGAATCTCTGGCCTCATCCTAGATCAGCTGAATCAATCTATATTTTAACAAAGGCCCAGGTGATTCCTCAGTACATGAACGATTACCAAGAATTGGACTAAGAGACATTTAGTGTTATTAGATGTTCATTCTACAGATCAGGAAACCAGGGTTCTGAGACAATAATTAACTTGCCCAAGACCAACACTTAGCAAATGCAGGGGAAGAATTTGACTATATTTGGAGACAGGGTCTTTAAGAAGGTTATTAAGGTTAAATGAGATCATAATGATGGGACCCTAATCCAATAGGACTGGTTGCTTATAAGAGGAAGAGATGTGTTTGCAGCGGAAGGGTCATGTGAGAACACAGTCAGAAGGTGGCATTTGCAAGACAAGGAGAGAGGCCTCAGAAGAAACCAAACCTGCCAACACCTTGATCTTGGACTTCCAGCCTCCAGTGCTCTGAGACAGTACATTTCTGTGGTTTAAGCTAGCCAGTCAGTGATCTTTTGTTACGGCAGCCGTAGCTGACTAATCCAAGATCTAATAGAGGAACTGGCAAGTGATTTAAGCAAGGGAGACAGGAATTAAATGTAAGTGCATGGATTTGGGGAACAATGGAGACTGGGGGAGCCATTGTTGGTGTACAGAATTGTAGGAGCAGTGTTGCCCAACTTCCTAATCTTTAAAGAAAAAAAACAATGAGCTTTCAAGTAAGATCTGTTCTTTTTTTTTTTTTTTAATATTTATTTATTTATTTGGCTGCGCCAGGTCTAGTTGCGGCACGTGGGAACTTGTTGCGGCACGTGGGATCTAGTTGCCTGACTAGGGATCGAACCTGGTCCCCCTGCATTAGGAGCACAGTGTCTTAACCACTGAACTGCCAGGGAAGTCCCAGATCTGTTCTTTTTAAAAATAATATTTGTATTTATTTAAAAATTCATAAGCATTTCATGGTCCATGCAAAACACATGTGGGGGTTAGATCTGGCCCATGTGGTCACCAGTTTGTCACCTCTTTGGCCAGGCTGTTAACAACTCTGTATAGTATACGCAGGGAAAGGGCATTTGGCCAGAGAATCATCTTGCTTTTACAACACATCATCCAAGTGATACAACTGTAATATAAGCATTTTTACTCAGGTAAGCTCCACAGATACTATACTCAAGAAAACTGCCTTAAAATATGCAAGATATAACTGTAAGACCTTGACATTACATGTATAATATATTGAAGGAAACCAGAATAACTATTGCTAAAAATGCATTTCATTGACTATTCCATCTGCAAATGTTGTGCCATGATGATAATCAATCAGGATAAATCACACAGCTACTCAACTAATTCATCCATAAAGAAAAGTGGTAATTAGAGTATTGAAGTCAGCAAGGCTGAAATCAGTTGCCCACGGCATCTGTATTTGTGGGATGTGAGGCCTTAATGGTAGTCTGGCAGAAATTTTAAAAACACCCAAATCAGCATTTTCCAGAACTATCCTTTTCAATAGCATTCTCCATGATCTCCAAGGTCATATGAGTAGTTAAGAATGTATTTCCTTATGCATTTATAAATTGTTGCAGCCTTCTGGAGGAAGTTTTAAATAACTACTTTGTTGCTACTTGCAATTCTGTAAACTCTAAACTTGAAATGCCAACTTGTTTGCTAGAAAGTAGTTTAATGTTGTTGCTGGTCAGTGAGATTTCCCTACTTGAATTTATTACTTGATTACATTTTACTAATCTATTACTTTTATCACTTTTGTTGCTTGGTCGCAGGACTCGCTCCATAAACCATCTTTGGTAAAAACATTTACCTCTTACCATAGACACTGTTCTTTCTTTTAATTTATTTTTTATTTTCTTTATTGAAGTGTAATTGATTTACAATGTTATGTTACTTTCTGATGTACAGCAGAGTGATTCATATATATACATGTATATATATATCTCTCATATTCTTTTCCATTATGGTTTATTACACAATATTAAATATAGTTCCGTGTGCTATACAATATGACCTTGTTGTTTATCCATTCTATATATAATAGTTTACATCTGCTAGTCCCAAACTCCCAATCCAACCCTCCTCCGCCCACCCCGCCCTTGGCAACCACAAGTCTGTTCTCTATGTCTGTGAGTCTGTTTCTGTTTCATAAATAAGTTCATTTGTGTCATATTTTAGATTCCACATATACGTGATATCATGTGGTATTTGTCTTTCTCTTTCTGACTTACTTTGATAATCTCTAGTCCATCCGTGTTGCTGCAAATGGCATTATTTCATTTTTTTATCACTGAATAGCATTCCATTGTGTGTGTATACATACATATATATATATATATATATATATATATATATATCACACCTTCTTTATCCATTCATCAGTCGATGGACATTTCAGTCATTTCCCTATCTTGTCTATTGTAAATAGTGCTGCTCTTAACATAGGGGTGCATGTATCTTTTCAAATTATAGTTTTGTCCAGATATATGCTCAGTAGTGGGATTGCTGGATCATATGGCAACTCTATTTTTAGTTTTTAAATATTTATTTGTTTTATTTAATTATTTTCTTTTTTAAAAATTTGACTGAGTCAGGTCTTAGTTGCAGCACGTGGGATCTTTGTTGAGGCACGCGGGCTTCTCTCAGATTGTGTTCCACGGGCTTCTCTCTAGTTGTGGTGCATGGGCTCTGTAGCTTATGGCTCGCTGGCTCAGTAGTTGTGGTGCGTGGGCTTAGTTGCCCCCCCGGCATGTGAGATCTTAGTTCTCCGACGAGGGATGAAACCCGTGTCCCCTACGTTGGAAGGTGGATTCTTTACCACTGGACCACCAGGGAAGTCCCTATTTTCAGTTTTTTGAGGAACTTCCATACTGTTGCCCATAGTGACTGCACCAATTTACATTTCCACCAACAGACTAGGAGGGTTCCTTTTTCTCCACACCCTTTCCAGCATTTGTTATTTGTAGACTTTTTTTTTTAACATCTTTATTGGGGTATAATTGCTTTACAATGGTGTGCTAGTTTCTGCTTTATAACAAAGTGAATCAGTTATACATATACATATGTTCCCATATCTCTTCCCTCTTGCGTCTGCCTCCCTCCCACCCTCCCTATCCCACTCCTCCAGGCGGTCACAAAGCACCGAGCCGATATCCCTGTGCCATGCGGCTGCTTCCCACTAGCTATCTACCTTACGTTTGTTAGTGTATATATGTCCATGCCTCTTTCTCGCCCTGTCACAGCTCACCCTTACCCCTCCCCATATCCTCAAGTTATTTGTAGACTTTTTGATGATGGCCATTCTGACCTGTGTGAGCTGGTACCTCGATGCAGTTTTGATTTGCATTTCTCTAATAATGAGCGATGTTGAGCATCTTTTCATGTGCCTGTTGGACATCTGTATGTCTTCTTTGGAGAAATGTCTCTTTAGGTCTTCTGCACATTATTTTATTGTGTTTTTTGTTGTTGTTGTTGTTGTTAATTGAGTTGTATGGGCTCTTTGTATATTTTGGAAATTAAGCCCTTGTCAAAGACACTGTTCTTATTACCTGTTTCCTGGATTTTTTCAGTAACAACTAATGGTCTTAAGGCTTTCCAGTCTTGCCTTACTCTAAAGCATGTTATTACTATTTCTTTCTAAGGAAAAGTTTATCACAGATTTTTGATTGAGATACAAACAACATAGGCTAGTATTCATGGTCTTCCATGCTCTCACCCCAACTTGCCACCCCAATATTATCTTCCTAGGCTCCTTTTCTGTTACCTTGTGCTGCAGTGAAAGTGACTCATCACTCATGGAATTACGGGCTTTTCTCCATCAATTCCAGTGCCCATATAGTCACCTGTCAATTTTGGAAAAATTTTAGTAGATGCTTTGCCTGGTGGTATATATAGAATTGTAAATTTTGTTTAGTTTTTTTCTTGCTTCAAATATTTCTACTGCTCTGTTTCTCACTTTTCCTTTTGTTATTTTGATATCATGTGTGTTAAAACTTGTAATTGCCCCACAGTTCTTGAATGGTCTGATTTTTTAAAATTCTTTTTATTTTTCTTGGCATTTTATTTTAGGAAGTTTCTATTGTTGTATCTTCAGGATCACTGATTCTTTCCTTAACTATGTCCAATCTTCTGATGAGCCCATCAAAGGCATTCTTTTAACAGTTCTTTGATTTCTGAAATTTCCTTTTGTTTCCTAGAGTTTCCATTGCTCTGCTTACATTACCCATCTGTTCTTACATGTTATTTCCATTAGAGCCCTTAACTTATTAATCATATTTATTTTAAATTCCCTATCGGATAATTCTAATATCTGGGTCATATCTGAGTCTTATTCTGGTGATTATTTTGTCTCTTTGGATTTTGTTTTCTTACTCTCTTTTGTCATGCCTTACAGTATTTTGTGGAAAGCCAAACATGTTGTACTGGGTAGTAGGAACTGAGGTAAATAGGCCTTTCATGTGAGGATTTATGGTAATCTCACTAGGAGTGAGGCTGTATTTAATATTTGCTGTAGCTGTATGTGTCAGAAGCTTCAAATTCCTCTAACGACCTTGGTTTTGTCTCCCCTCTTGACTTTGGCTTCCCTAAGAACTTCTGTTCAGAGAAAGGCTCTTGCAGCTCTTTCTTGCAGCACTGTTATCATATTGGAGCTTGATGTGGAGTGAAAGTGTAGGGGAAGGAAAGCATTATGTAACCCTCCAATTAAATCTCAGTGTTCTAATGGCCCTGTATCCTAGGACTGTGGCATTCTTGGTACAGATTTTCCCCCCACTGCTCTGTACTCCCTTCCCTGACTGCGGCATTCCCAATCTATTTCCTTGAAGTCGTAATCCCTATTGACTATGTTTTCCCCCTTAGGTGAGATAGGAAAGCTAAAGAGAGCATAAGTAGGAGGAATACTGAGATAAACTTTTAGCAAAATCTTTTTCGCTGGACAGACAGTCTTTATTATGGAGAAGGCTCTGGGCTCTTTCTAGATGGTCATTCTTCCCTTCCTCCTGCCAAAGTCATGAAGGGTCCTTTCCAGATCTTCCATAAGAACCAGGTAGTGTTTCTAAATATAGTGCCCTATAGTGTGAGGCCCCCACTAGTACAGTCCCCAAGGGTTCCTCACTCTCACACTAGTTCATACTCAGCCTCCAGCAATTTGTCAAAATTAAAATCTAAGTGTTCCTGCCAGTAGAGGGCTCCAGCGGCTTCTGCTCCAGGTAAACAGATCTCAGGTATTCCTCTCTGAATGCACGGGTGAATCCAAGAAAAGTCATCAATTTTCAGCTTGTTCAGCTTTCTCTTGTCATAAGCCAAGTTGATGTCTGAGCTCTCTACATGTGGGAGCAGAAACAAGAAGCCTAAGATTTCTTTAAAATCAGAATTGTTTTATGACTAGAAGATGTAAAAGTATTCTAACGTATGCCGAGAGTACCCTGGGTGAGAAGATGTCAGCTACTGAAGGCGGTCTCCAGTCTTTCCAATTCTACTGAAGTTCTTGGAGATAAAATGACTTCCTCAAGCAATCACAGCCTTGAATGAAATCTGTGTCCCATTGATGCTTGCTGCAGTTAATAGGGACACAGTTGCGACTGAACCTGAAGGCTGCAGTGTGGTTTCTATTAACATATGCATAGTTCACATGAGCCCAGCATCAATGGGTTTTGTGTAACAGCTGATAATCTAGCTAGAGGTTATCTATCCATTGGTTATCTATTCTGAGTCTCGACAGTTCCGTCCTCCATTATAAATTCTTCAAGAGCAGCAGCGTCCCTATGATACAAAACAGGTATATTTGGATAAAGAGAGAGACATTTTACTAAATGAGACACAAAAGGCTTAGAACTTAAAACTTTGTATATTTAATATTCAAACAAGCCTATGAGGATGAAACCTTATAAATCCTCCTTACTCTCCTTGTGAGGGAGCGAGGTGAGTCTTAGCGAGGCTCAGAATTGAACAGCATTTCAAGAATTGAATGAGTAGTAGAGTCGGTAGAAGCCAGGTCTGTCTAATTTCAAATATCAGAGCAACCCTTGAAAAATGGTAACTTTCACCTTTTTGTGTGTCTCCATTGCCTCCCACTACCAGTATGATCCCCTCCAGTGGAGCCAATATAGAGCTGTAGATACACAATCAGTTTCTCAGTGCTACTGTAACAAATTACTGTAAATTTAGGGGTTTATACAATACAAATTTTTTATCTTACAGTTCTGAAGGTCAGAGTCCAAAATGGGTCTTTCTGGTTAAAATCAAGGTATCCGTAAGACTACATTCCTTCTGAAGGCTTTAAGGGACAATCCCTTTGGTTGTTTTCTCCAGCTTCTAGAGGCTGTGCACATGGCTTGGCTGTTAGTCTCCTTCCTCCTTCAAAGCCAGCAAGGCTGGGCTGAATACTTCTCATGCTGCCATCTCTCTGTTCTCCCTCTTCTGCCTCCTTCTGTACTTTTAAGGACCCTTGTAATTACACTGAACCAATCTGATAATCAAGGATAATCTCTATTTTAAGGTCAGCTGCTTAGCACCCTTAATTTTCATTCGCCATATAACCAAACATATTCACTGTTTTGGGGATTAGGCCATGGACATTTTGGGGGGACCATTATTCTGCCTACCATAGATAGATAGATAGATAGAGAGGTGACAGACAGATATTCTTCCTTCAGTACATAGCTGCCAGGGGCAGGGGGCAGTGGTTCAAGAGTGGGACACCATTAGAGATTAAGGCAGTATAGAGCAATTAATTTATTAGGTTCATATTTTGGCCATGAAAATAGAAGACCCAGATTCATGGAAGTCAGATACATCCAAGAAAGTTATATTGAGTTGGGCAATAAAGAACTGGATAGATATTGGATGAGCAAGGAAGGGACACTCATGAAATGAGGAACAAAGAAGAAGTCATGTGTGCAGTGCAGGACTGGAACCAGCTCTAATGGACCAGAATGTCATGTTGGTAAATACTGATAAAAATGTGGTTAGAAAGAGTATGATACAATTCTGGTCACCCTAGACAGGGAGTTCTAATGGAATGATAATTTAAAACAAATCCAAGAATGTGGTGTATGAATTGTCCTGGGGTTCAGAAAACATGTTGGCAATCAAGAGGGGTTTCGTTACAACCATAATGCATGACGTTACCATGTTTGTAGAACAAAAATTGTCAAATATAAGCATTTTTCTGTGGTTCACCCTAAAAGCCTCTAGAGGCCCATTATTAGAAACGGCGGTAGGAGGTAGGGAGGAGGTAGAGGATATTCAGTGATGAGAAAATTGTTCTTTAAAATCACCACAAGAGGGTGGTAAGGAATCATGCTTTATGTCTGCACGCCAACAGAATCGTTTTTCTTCACACACAAAAATAATTATTAAAATGTGTTATAAGATGGAGTGTTGAAAAATATTTTCTTTCTCATTTACGTTTATTAATCATATTTAAAATAGCATTGTTTGCATCCTCAGAGTGTGTTGGGTGCTGCTAGCTGGGCATCGTTCATGCAGAGACACCACATAAAAGCACATATCTCGGGCTTCCCTGGTGGCGCAGTGGTTGGGAGTCCGCCTGCCGATGCAGGGGACACGGGTTCGTATCCCGATCCGGGAAGATCCCACATGCCGCGGAGCGGCTGGGCCCGTGAGCCATGGCCACTGAGCCTGCGCGTCCGGAGCCTGTGCTCCGCAACGGGAGAGGCCACAACAGTGAGAGGCCCATATACCGCAAAAAAAAAAAAAAAGCACATATCTCCATTTTCCATGTGCACCTGGACACACTTAAAATGCAACAGATTCATACATAAATTATGAGCACCTCATCACTGTCAAACTTCTCATCTATGATGAGGAATTAAATAGAATTTTAAATGGAGAAATCTCTATGTTAAATCCATTTCCCCTTCCTGTTTATGAAATGAAATATTGAAGTGAACTTAAGGGAGTGGGCTTGTGGTTCATGCTCAAACATAAGTCAAGCTCGTACTGTTTACTGTTCCCAGTGACCTTGATCAAATTACTCAGCTCAGCTGGGAACTGAATCGTGTATCTAGAGGATTAAGCAGTGCCGCCTGGAATTTGGGAGTAAAACACACCTATCATGACTTGCTATGGCATTGATACTGTGTTCTTTTTAATTAAAATGGTAATATCCATTCTGCAAAGGGAAGCCTCAGAGGCTTGAAAACTTGTTTATTCTATCCTTCTTGTATTGATTTCCCTTTTTATCCCATTTCTCTCTTTATGACTTAAAAATTGCCAAACTTTTTAATAGAGATATATTTAATTTCTCTAGAGTCTTCTGAGTCTTCTTTCTTATTGTTTGTGCACCTGTGTGAGTGTATTCGTATGGGCATTTGTGATGTGGGTGTGGCCTCTTGCCTAAGGCATGTGTGTGCTTCTGTGTTAGCGTTATGTTTCATGTTATGTACATGTGTGGACGTGTATGTTGCACATGTGAGTGTGTGGCTGTATGAAGTATGTGTGTTGCATTGCACATGCATGAACATGAATTGGGTGGTATGCACCACATTCCTTACATTCATGTGTGTGAAGGTAGGTGTGCATTATGGTCAGTTCATTGTGATATGTGTGACATTTGTGTGATGGTATGTGTATTTGTGTACATGTGTATGTTCTTGATGTGTGTGTGTATTTGTGACATTTTGGTGGGTAGGCAGGGAGACTTCAAACTGTGTTTTTGTGTGTATATGTGTGTGTGTATGTGTACATGTGCACAGGAGGATAAGGAACTAGACATTGTCATTAGAAGCCTGTTCATAGTTAGGCACCTTTCTCTGTGCGAAGAAAAGGCAGTATGCTGTTTGCACACATCTTTGAATTCAACAGGAAATGCTTTGAAATCTAGTGGCTGGAACTACTACTGATTTGGCCTTTCCTCTCTTCCCACCATAAAACTTCTTTCTACTGTGTTGTGTAAGAACCCTTTTTAAGCCCCACCAACACTCCCCTTAGTTGTCATTTCTGCTGTGTGAAATTTGTACTCAAATTTAAGAGCACGTGAGAGTGAGAGCACAGGTGATTCATCAGTATGTGAAGACAATGTACTTGTTCTATTGCTCCACAGTCTTACTTCCTTTGGTATTTTACAGGTTTTGTTCTTAGGTAATATCATGAAGGACTTTGAGTTTCTTGAGAAAAGAAAGGTGTAAGCTAGCCTTTGAATTGATCATTTCACTAATACGATATTTAATTAACCTCAGCAGATTCTTGAAAGGAAACATTTTCACCTAATTTTTTTAAGGCTCAGTTTATGCCTCCCTTTAATATACACTTAGTATTCTTTGGCAAAAATGCCAGAGTAGACCTTGCAAGTCCTTTTTCTTAGAAAGAATTTTCTTTTTTTCCTGGTTAAGCTAGCTTTCCAAACTAACTTTCACTATTTTAGAATATTGTAAAAAGACCAATGACTTTGCAGTCAGAGAGGCGCAAGATCACATCCTGGAAAAACCACATATCAGGTTAAACTCCTGGCCTTTGAAACTATTTATGACATCGTATGAATACCTACAATATTTTGATCAATCCTGTAGAATAAGGAGCCAGATTATATACTGTTTTGTGTTTCGCTCTGTTTCTCTCTTTTTTTTTTTTTTAACAGGAATAGGTTTAGCTTCCTTTTTTACTGTATCCCACATACCAGTAAGTTATGTAGTAGGTTTGCCATAAACTCGTTGTCATTGAAATTTTACAAAGAAAACTTTCAAAACACTGGTAGTATTCAGACAGGTTATATTTGAAAGATGTTGATGTAGTTGATTTTCTGCAAAGAACCAGGACACTTCAACACCACATTGTCCAAATTAGTGAATTTTCTGCTTCAAAACAAGAACACTGAAGCTACTGAGAGACAGGATTTGAGTGAGATATTGCTTAACTATCAGAAGTTTCTAGAAATGGACAAGATTTTCAAACAAATACTCCAAAGGAGCACAGAAGTTTAGGTCATCTTTTAATTCATATTCAATAGGAATATGAACTATCTCTTTGAAGGAAATGCAGGCAGATTGTTTCTTAGCTGACAGTATCAAAACCAAAAGTCAGGGCTTCCCTGGTGGCGCAGTGGTTGAGAGCCCACCTGCCGATGCGGGGGACACGGGTTCGTGCCCCGGTCCAGGAGGATTCCACGTGCCGCGGAGCAGCTGGGCCTGTGAGCCATGGCCGCTGAGCCTGCACGTCCAGAGCCTGTGCTCCGCAACGGGAGAGGCCACAACAGTGAGAGGCCTGCGTACTGCAAAAAAAAAAAACAAAACACAAAACACAACGACAACAATAAAAACCCCAAAAGTCAGAAATGTGAAAAACAATAGATCAACAGGACACTTCCGTTATGAACTTGATTGGTTCTTCTTGATCCATGGCTACTCTATTCTTCTGATCCCGATTCTTGATTTATCAGTTCACATTTCTTCCACTTCAGATTAATTCATCCTTGATCCCATATTCTTCTTACCCCATTTGTGCCTATAGCTAATCTGATAGGGTGATGTCTACTACCTACATGGTTTAAAGGACATCTTTCAGATCTATATGCATTTTCCAAAGTCGGTTCAAGTCAACTGATGTTTAATCAATTTCCAGTATGCAAAACATACTTTTAGACTCTGAAGATACACAATGACAATTTTCTTCCCTATACATAATTTAGCTATAGCCCCTTAGGTATAACCAAAAAAACTAGAAGATGTATGGCTTCCAGTTAATTGTCTCACCATAAGACTCAGCTGCTCAGTGGAGTGGTCAAATGCAAAAATAAAAAACAAAATATTTTTAATAAAAGAAAAATGTCTCCTTTTACTTCACTGCTCTTGAGGTAGCCTGCTCTTATGATTTCATCTACATGTTTACACAGATTAGCTGATGAAAAGAAGAGTGATAGTAAATTAGAAAATGTGTGTTTTTGTGTTCTTCCAGTCATAGCTGATTCTACTATAATCATTACTGAGTCCACATGGGACCGTGACCTTGTGTCACATTGAGTCCATTTCTTTAAGAGCCATGCAATCTTCCCTAACTCAAACTCACTGTTCTACTTTAGGAACAGAAGGGACAATGGGAAATTATACTAAAAGATGTAACAATACAGTTGGATATCATTCCTGATTGCAGATATGTCTGGGTAATGACAGTCACATTCAGTGTCACTAATAAGATGCAGAGAAATGTGTGGAGTAAAGCATGGCTGATTTTTACATACATGAGCACCTTGCCTGCGTACTTTTTCCAGACCTACTTCAGTCTTATTCACTTTATGCCATTGATCTTCAACCAATTCTATTTAATCAACAGCTATTGAATAACTATCCAATGCTGAAAACTATGAGTTCTAGGCAGATGCTAATACAATCTGGTGAATAGTAATACACAATAAATTGTTAAGATCAACCACTGAATGAAAAGCTGAATGAAGGAATGCAGAGTTTCTCAGACATGGAGGTACTCTCCTATTTACCTTCCACTGATTCCTGCGTGTAGCTGACATTTATGGGCCCATAGTTGGACCTTTTGTTGATGGTGCCTTTCTTGTTGGCCCTCTGGGCCCTCTCTGCCTGTGTAGTACTCTGGTGCCTGCCTACTCTCCTCCTGGAATCTTCTACACCTCTGCCTAGACCTTTGTTATTTGCTAGCTCATTTCTGCTTGGCTGGAATCCCATGCCAGGACCTTCTTGACTAAAGGATTCTGTGTTGTCTGTTACCAGCTTCAAATATAGGGCACTACATATAAAAGCCTGCACCACTCATTTATTCAACCACTCCATTTTTCAAGAAAAGTAATGAGCCTCTATTAAGTTCTAGGCCATGCTACACAAAGGGTATCCCACATTCAGTAGAAAGCACTTCCTACTTGGAAAAATGGACAAAAGGACAAGGAAACTGTTAGTTTCCAAATTTCCAAAAGACAGCCTGGCTTGAGCACTAAAAACCTATACTATATATAAAAACCCATGCTTAAAATCTCTGAAATAGTCTCATACTTGAAAAGTATCCAATGCATGATTTCTGATGCTGTCAGTGGATATTTGCCAAAGAACATTCTATTTTTTTAGATGGACAAAATCTATACTATTAAGTCAATATGGAATAAATTGCATCAGACAGAGGCATGGTGGTGATTGGAATTACAAGAATTAAAACACAGTGGTATTTTAAGGCATAAATTAACTCAAACTAAACTAGTAGTACTGATAACACTTTGTAGAAGACCTGCTTAAATGGTAGCTAGTAAGTATTTTAATTTATCAGCGTTTAAAACTGTGCCTCTAAAGTGATAACAGATGTTTTTTGGGGTTTTTTTTGCGGTACGTGGGCCCCTCACTGCTGTAGCCTCTTCTGTTGCAGAGCACAGGCTCCGGACACGCAAGCTCAGCGGCCATGACTCACGGGCCCAGTCGCTCCGCGGTATGTGGGATCTTCCCAGACCGGGGCACGAACCCGTGTGCCCCGCATTGACAGGCGGACTCCCAACCACTGCGCCACCAGGGAAGCCCGGTAACAAATGCTTTAAAAGAGTTTGCTTTCCTCAATTGGTTTCATATAACTCCATTGAGTAGGCAGTGCCCTGTTAAAGGTCACTGCAGCTATTGCCACATGATTGTAAACTCCCAATGAGTGCCTTCTAAATGAATGAGAGTTTACTGCAGAATAATTCTGCTCATTTCTGCCAGGCTCCACGAATGCTTTAAAAAATTTCAGAAACCGAATCCTAATAAGCTGCTAAGAACTCAACCTCATTATGCAGTTATGGTCATCAATTTTTCCTGGGAATGACATATAAAACCTCTCATCTGAGCAAAACGAGGCAGATTAATGTTGCATAAAGCATATACAGTCTGGATTATAAAATCACAAAAGCTGTCTCTTGGTTAGAAAAGTCATCCCTCTTTCAATGCCTGTAATCGCAAGAAAAATTTCCCTGGGGCCTGATATCTCTTACTCTCACAAAAAGAAAATTCTGCATAGTAGAAGTAAACCTTGGTACAGGGAAGTTCTAGTCAACTTTGTTTGCTGGCTAGGAAATATAAGTATAAAGTACTATTTGGATGAATCCAATTGCATATGCACATTTTATCTTCAAAACTAAAGTACAATTTTTCATATGGTTTTCAAAATAAATTGTTAAGAGATTCATTGGAGTTGAAAAATTAAAATAAAATCAAATTTAGCAAATAATTATTTCAAGTAAAATGCTGAAAATGGTTGACATGTTTGCAGTGTAAGTGTCCACATAGGAAGCTGGCTGCAGTGGAATCCTAGCTAGCCTGTTACTGATCTCCTTGTCTTCCATTTCTTCCTCTTCTGCAATCCCTCTCCTAACCGTCTTCAAATATAGTTTTTATCCTGTCACTCTCCTACTAAAAATCTTTCAACTCTACTTAAGGTGCATATTCTGAGCTTCCACTTGTGTACTTAACACATCTCTCCAATGAGAGTATTGGTCTGGATGATCAACCCTTAAGGGGTGAGTAGGGTAGGTATAGATAATTAGGAGTTGTGTCCTATTTGGAATCCACACATACTGACAAGCTACTGCAACCTTAGCTTTCCCAGTCGCCAGTAGCATAGATACCTGGAGAGTGTGCAGGATAATGGCAGTAATAACCTCCCTGTTCTGGCCTTCATCTCTGGGGAGGTTCTAACAAGCATGTAAATGCTCCCTGCAGGCAAGAAGCTGTAGGGGGGTGAAAAGTCTTCAAAAATCCACAAATTGGATTATCAATTCTTAAATGATCAGGAGCTGGTCATTGTACAAACAATGCCTTGAGGTGTAGAGTTCAAATACCATTCAGAATAGGAGTGAAGAAAGCATCCTCCCTATACTCATGCCTTTTGAGAGGCAGTACTGCTCAGTGGTAAGAAAGTGGACTTCATTAGCACACGGTGTGCGTTTGAATCTTAGCTCCAACTTGAACTAGTTGTTTGGCTTGGGACAAGTTCTTTAAACTCTACTTTTTAGTTTCCTCGTCTGTTTCATGTTGATAATAATCGTAGCTATGTCATAGTGAATATATGTAAAATGCTTAGAACAGGGCCTGGCACGTAGGAAGCAGTACACAATTATTTGCTGTTATTGTAAAAGATTAACTCACTGCATAGTATGTTTCAGGAACTGTGCTAGAAACAGGGGATAGAATGGGGAGGGATTCAGATATCCTGTCCTAAAGATTCCTACTGTAATGAAGCAGTTACAGTACAAGGTGGTAAATGCTATGATGATGGTGGATACAGGATGCTATGGAAGCCCAGGATAGAGATGCTGAAAGCAGGCTTTTAGGGAAGACTTACAGGAAAGGACTGAGTGTGACTTAAAGGTAGATTTGCCATGATGCTAAGGAAACACCAGCTTTTGGCCCCTCCCTTGGGAAGGTCCCAAGGAGGTCTGGGGGTGTACCAGCTGGGGAGGAAAATCCAAGAGACAATCAGGTATCATTTCTGCTTAAGTATTTCTAGTAACTTGTCTAAAGAGGTCTTGGAGGAGAGTGGCCTGAATCTCGAGTCTGCAGTAATTCCTGAATTTTCTTATTCTCAATCAATAGTCACTTCCAGTATACCTTTTGTATTTATAATTTTTTTATAAATTTATTTATTTATTTTTGGCTGTGTTGGGTCTTTGTTGCTGCGTGCGGGCTTTCTCTAGTTGCGGGGAGTGGGCTTCTCATTGCGGTGGCTTCTCTTGTTGCGGAGCACGTGCTCTAGGCGTGCGGGCTTCAGTAGTTGTGGTGCGCAGTCTCAGTAGTTTTGGTGCTCAGCCTTAGTTGCTCCACGGCATGTGAGATCTTTCCGGACCAGTGATCGAACCTGTGTCCCCTTCATTGGCAGACGGATTATTAACCACTGTGCCACCAGGGAAGTCCCTGTATTTATAATTTTATATATATATTTTTTTCTTAAAATAAGTCCCTCCAATCTATATAAGCTTCAGGTCCCACAAAATCTCTATCTACTTCTACCCAAAAAACAAATAGGGTTTAGTTTAGGTGAGAGTCCCAGGGGTTAACATTAGTAAAAAGCATTACAGGGAGAGATACCATCTTGGGCAAAAGCTCCAAGGTGAAATAGCTCAGAACCTTGGATAATCCTAAAGAAATCTGCAGATGTGTCTGCAATAGCACATCTAAATGTTGCTCCCATCCTTACTCAAGAACTTAATTGTACAGAGATTTGTGTCCTTGCTTTATTTAATGCTTGATTCACCTTATCTTTTTCCTTTCATTTTTGGAAGAGTCAAACAGAAATAGCAGGCTCAAGGTATGTGGTTCCGTGTTTTACATAAAGCGGTATCTTGTATACGCAGCACAGAAATTTAAAGAAAGAGATCATAAGGTGGTTGTCTCCTCAGATATCAGTTGAATCAAAAATCTTCCCCAGCTTTTACTATTGAACACCACGATAACTAATAAAAGGATCTATTTATGTATATATAATATCATACAATATATAGAATAGTGTATGTACAGTAATATTTCTGTGCCTCAGTAGTTCTTAAAATAGGCCAGAGTGAAATATTAGAAAAGCCCATTGTTCACATGGATCATTATTTTCATTTATGCTCATCATGGCTTTTTAAATATGGGAAATTTGGATGCATACAGTTTAATCAGTAGACTACCTAATATATAAAATTACTTTTTTAAAGGGAACAAGGAAAAATGATATGCAAATACTAAAATCCTTGTAATGGGGTAAACTTCAAATGAAGAAGTCCAGCATATTAAGTTTGAACCCTTTCAGAACAGTATGTTCTGGCCAGATGTTATGCATCTCATTTTCCCAAGAGGGAAAAAGGGAAGGAATGAAAACAACACCCTAACAAATGCCATGGAATTATAAATCAAATAAGCATTATTATGTTCTGTGCTTTTAAACCTTTATTTATTCCACTGGAATATAACATACCACTTCTTGCACTAGTGTAGGTTGAGACAAGCCACAGAGTTAGGTACATGCAGAGGCCATACACATTCTCAATCACTCTTCCCTTTCAAATGAGCTTGAGAAAAGTTGGGTTGTTTTCCCAAAATGGAGGAAGTAGATGAGAACTGCTCTTTCTCTGAAAAGGAATCATGTTAATGAAATGACAAAGAGAGCTTTGTTCATTTAAATACCATAAGGTCCATCAGAATTGGTAATAGACCACATAATTGTCTCTTTTATATCTCTGTTCAATCTTTTCTAAGGGGCTGGTCTCTCCAGTCCTCCTAATGAGAAAGAAAACTGGAAGGAACTCAGTTTCATGATATTTAAAATCCTCCCCAAGGCACATGGGCTCCCTAACAACCACAAAAATCAATTTCCACAGTAATATGATTCTTTGAATTGTTAAGAAAAACAAACAAATAAAACATATCAGATAAAATATTGTGCTACTCTAAAAAAAAAGTGAGGCTTGTATTTTACTTAATTGTGGTTTTCCAATTAGTTTACAATGACTATGTATATTACTTGGTTAATTACTTTTTTAATGAATGTGCTATCGATTAATAAGTCTCCCATATAATGTTTGAGTACATTTACATCAATATATATGCAGAAACAGAATGGAAATAAATCATACTCATATCTCTGTGTATTGAAATTTGTCTTTATTCTTTTCTATGTTTTGTACGTTTTCCAGAATAGCCTTATATTCTTTTTGTTTTATAGGATAGCTCTGATTTAATTTTAATATCTAGACTATCAGTAATATTATTCATTAAAATGTATTCCAGAATAAAGATTAATCATTTTTAGTGGAATATTCCTAAGTGCATTTCATTACATCAAATGTGCTAGCTATACTGACATGAGAGGTTTCACCCACGTTATTTTTTTAATTATCTAACCACAGGGTGAATGTGGCTCATGGAAATTAATTGGGAGCACCTGTTCCAAGGTAGCTTTCTGACAGAGGAACATCAATCTTCCCATTGCACGTAATCCTTCTTCTATAGAGACAGGAGATACCTCTTTTTGGTAAAGTCAACATATTTGCCTGTGGCAGCAGATTTTTTATTCCAGCATCCTCCTCTCATGCTTCTAGCTCATGTGACAGGGATGGGTCGATCAAAGTATTTTTAAATGTGAGTCAATTGGGCAGCATTGTTGAGGAAACCCATTCACAACCCGCAGGTGTATCCCCTGCATTTGAAGTGGGCCTGCGGGATTTAGATGTGATAATGGCAAGTAGCTAAATGACAGCTCTGGGCATCAGTTTCAAGGAAGTGCTTAGCTTAATATAGAAATCAAATGGAAGAAAACAAATAATACTTTGTGGATCCTCTTCTCCCAAGCTTGGACAGTTCCTTGCTCTTCTGTGCTTCCTGAAAGAAGGCAAAGGTCAACTGCTAACCTTCTACTGCTATTGGTTGAGTGATTTTCTTCTGTTTATACAAGCTCTCTCATGCTATATACACACAGCTCTGAAGGTGTGGTTATGAGTACAAAAGTTCCTGGTTATTTCACTAACGCAGAATGATTCTCTGCCGCCTTCACCATGAACAGAACTTTTGAAAAATACAGCTCGGTTCTTTGGACTGATTTGAAATCACAGTCCAACTGATGAGCATTGCAACTTCAGGTTCAGTTTCCTCACTTGTAAAATGTAAGCCAGCAGAACTAGAATATTTCTAAAGCCCTCCTAGCTCTTCCTTTAATAAGGTATGCTTTTGACTTACATGGTGTGATTATGTAGCAAATTGTGCTACATAGAGGTATGTGCTGCACAACTAGGAGGCAAGATAATGGAGCTCAAATCCTGACTTTTCCACTTAGTAGCTGTGTGGCTGGGCAACTTCAGTTCCCTCATCTGTTAATGAAGGTAGCAATTCTCATCTTATAGGATTGTTGTGTGAATCAAGTAAGATATTATTGATAAATCTCAGCATAAAAGAACAGCTGAACAGATAACTTCTGGTTTGTTTTTATTATAAGTTTTATCATACCATTAATCTCATTTTGCTTAGTATCAATTTCCTTGTCTCTAATGTGAGAAAAACAATGATGTTCTCCTAAGGTTATTATGAGGATCAAATTAAATGAGGTAACTCTGTATATACAAAGTACTGAAATTATAGTTGCTTTATATTATTATTATGACTATTAATTGAGGATATTCAAACTTCAGCATCTCCCAAAATTTAGTCTATGTGCTGTCATTTTTATATGGAAAGAAAAAGCCAGTGAATCTAAATATTCATAGTGCCATATTTATGTACATACATATTATGAATAATGACTCTCAAAAGATACCTGTGTTATCAAATTTTCTTTTGTAACACATTAATTGAAAGAGGTGAGTCATGCTGGACAAAAATATTAAGGAAATAATGGTTCCCGTGGTACAGGGGAATGGTAAAATTTTTTCACGCTCTCATCCATCGCCCTAAGTGCCAGTGATGTGCCAAGCACTGTACCATTGCTGTGGAACAAGGACTTGCCTGCCTGACGATAATACTTAGCACCTCACAACTGCCTGTACCAGATTTAACATAATGGCGTGAGATTGCCTGGATCTTCAAGCTGAGCTGCTTACTTTATTGCCACAACACACACCCTAGTAATGAGGCTGAAATTGCCAGTAAGTAGATTCCCAACATCACATACTAATAAAGATCAAAACGAGAGAACATGCCAATTATTCCTCACTTTTCTGCATCCTGGTGTGACAGGGAAATACAGAGTTATTTCAACACAAAGAAATCAAATCCAGTCAGTGTACCAGAACTGCAGACCTCACTTCCTCACAAGGGAAGCTTTAGGAGATTACGGCATTTGAGCAGGGAGACCCTCATCATCTGTATCACCACTGAGCTTGGTTTACTATCTAGAGGAAAAGAACTAGTTAAGATAAATGAAATGCTATCCCAATAGTAGATGAAATGAGTGAGTTTTACTAAGGAAAACAAAACACGAGGTAGTTATAATGGCTTTTTGCTTCAGGGAAAGGTAGACCATAGCATATTTTTCACTAAAGAAGTGAGTTATGACTGCCTATCACTACAAAAGTAAGCATGGTTTTGCACACTAGTTGTGACTAGATAGACAAGAAAGAGCAGAGTCTCATAGCCTTTCCCTTGCCAGCTCCTTTGTCTGAAACAGCACAGTACAGCTTGTCTTATACACGGTGACAAAGAAGCAGAGGAAAGCTCTCACCAAAAATGCGGGCTTCAGTTGCAATGTCATTTGATTTTGCTCTAGTCATATCCTTTTTTGAAAATGTCCCTGTGGTTTGACACCACATCCATAAAAGGAAATCCATAGAATACAAAAACTAAATCTGTATCTATGCAGCTCTATGTGTAGCTGTGAAAAATTGCTAAATGTGTTCAAGAAGCATCTTGATGAAATTAACCTAAACTTTCTCTATGGATATTATCAATAATTCATGACCTAAATTATGCAGCAGAGCCTGACAGTATTTGATAGAGTATACAGAATGAAATATGTATATGGATGTATATATACAGATATCCATGCATATATATACATATTTCTGCATAAACGTCCATATACATTTTCATGTATATATACATATACGTGAATATATATGCATGTTCATGCATAGACACACGCATATATTCCTGCACACACATACATACATAAACGAGGTAAATGAAAGAGCACTGAACTTTGAGTCTGAATACCTGGATTGGAATCACTTTGTGTGAGTCATTCACTTCTGCTTTTAGGGCCTCCATTACCTTAGTACTTGGTCAATGGCCCTTTAATTATAAAATTATTTCATCTGTATCCCCCAGGTCCTGTCTTACCAGATGTGGTACAGGTGCCTTATTGTATTTAGGATGAGCCACGGTCATTAAGCTTGCAGACTTGTATGTGTTGATTTGGAGGAGTGAGAAGGGTGCTCCCCTCAACTCACTAGCCCCTATTCACATTTCAGACCTTCTATGGGCCACGCCTGTGGCCTTTTTTACATCTCACTAGTGTTGTTCTCCTAAAAGCTGGAAAAGTGATTCCAGTTCTTTTGCATGCCCTGAGCTTGTTTTAAGGCCCACCCAGCACAGAGCTTAGAGCTCACTTGATTTCAGACAGAGGAGAAGACTAAAGTAAGTTAATTATTTTATGAAGTATAAAAGAGTCAAATGTTAGATAGACGGATTCCCTGTTGGCGCAGTGGTTGAGAGTCCGCCTGCCGATGCAGGGGACACGGGTTCATGCCCCTGTCCGGGAAGATCCCACGTGCCGCGGAGCGGCTGGGCCCGTGAGCCATGGCCGCTGAGCCTGTGTGTCCGGAGCCTGTGCTCCGCAACGGGAGAGGCCGCAACAGTGAGAGGCCCGCGAACCAGGAAAAAAAAAAAAAAAAAAAAAAAAAAAAGTTAGAGTCAAATGTTAGATGGTTATTATGTTTCTATAGTATTTTCACTATTTTCTAAATGTTAATGAAAGAAGGCCTAACTGGAATTTTCCAACAAAAATCTCCTCCTTTCTTACAGCTCAATCCAAGAGAAAAATGCCTCCATTTATCTGTTATTTTTTATTTGATATTTTTGTCATTAGTTTTATTACCTCTATGGATATTAGTTAACAGTTACTGAAGCCTTATTATAAGAGAACATTTAAATTTTGTTATTTACTTATATAATTTTTGTAGCTAACCTATTATTATCTCAAATTTACAGATGAGAAAATTTGCAGAGATATGTTAAATAACTTGTCAAATATCACAGAGCTAGTATGTGCCAGAGCTGAGATTTGAATTGGAACCATCTGGTTGTAGAGCTTATATTGTTACCCAATACACTGCAGTGCCATCATTGAAACATTTGCCAGTGGGACTATGAGAAATGGCAGGGAGTTCTAACTCAAAATCTTCAAATAAAAGTCATCTTTCCATATCATGTTTCCACACATTGGGACTTCTTGACAAATATGGTAACTAGCTATGTGACCTTGCACTAATTACTCAATTCTCTCTATTTCTGTTTCTTCAACCCTAAAATAGTTATGACAGTTGTTTACCTCACAGAGTTGTCGTTGTAAGAGTTGTACGAGTCATATAAAATACTTAGTACTTTATCTAACATATAGTTAGTGCTCAATTAAGGTAAATTAGTAGTAGCAGCAGCAGTAGCAATATGGTCTTAGAAGAAAGAATTTAAATCTTGATGCTAGACAGGACTGTGATTGAATCCTGGATTTGCCATGTATGTATTTTAACTACCCCTCTAGCCTTGCTGGTATATTGTTATCTGTTTTGTAGGGTTATTTCATATGTATATATGGAGTATTATACATATAATAATCCTTCAAAACCAATATAAAACCTTATATATAATATAAGCCATTGTGTATAATATATAATGTATATGTTATTATATATGTAATAATCTTACAAAATGCTATATGTAATAGCCCTTTGTATCATATTAATATAACATTCTCTATATAAAATAATCCTATAAAACATATATATTTGTATATGTGTATATGTCTACATAGTAGATATAAACATATGTTTGGGGGAGTGTGTACAACACACACAGATAGATACATAAGAGGGAGGAAAAAAGAGAGAGAGAGAATATTAATGTTGAATCACTGCTGGGACTCCCTTGCTTCTCATTTGAAACTGATGAATCCTACTGATATGCATAAAAGTTATAGGTACAAATATGTTGGTCAGATCAGTAGTTATAAAAGGGTAAAATAAGATATGCATTAAATACTCAGAATTAGGGAATTATTTAATGAATAACAATATACCAATGTGATCTATGTACAGCTCTTAAAATCATGTTTTGGAGGAATATTTAATTACCTGAAAATCTTTACATCAGGTTTCTAAGTGAAGAATCAGTCACCAGGGCAGACTGTGCATCAAAATCTCAATATAGAAGAAAAGTATACAGATATGGATAAATGTATACAACAGGAGGGACTCAGAATAAAATATTAACAGTGGTTATTTATGCAAGATGTCATTACCTGTGATCGTTATTGTCTGTGTGTTCACTAATGTGTTTGTGTGATTTATGTAATATTTACATAAACATAGATTGTTTGTCTTAATAATACTAAAAATGATCAGTGTTTTTTTGTTTTTTTTTTTTTTTTTTTTTGCGGTACGCGGGCCTCTCGCTGTTGTGGCCCCTCCCGTTGCGGAGCACAGGCTCCAGACGCGCAGGCTCAGCGGCCATGGCTCACGGGCCCAGACGCTCCGCGGCATGTGGGATCTTCCCAGACCGGGGAACGAACCCGTGTCCCCTGCATCGGCAGGCAGACTCTCAACCACTGCGCCACCAGGGAAGCCCGATCAGTGTTATTTTATAAAGTAAAAAATGACTCAGAGTTTTGGGGAAAATCTCCTAATTACCTTCCTCTCCAGTCCAGTCCTTGGATTCTGCTCCAGTCACAAAAATATGTACAGCATTGTCAGCATTGCCATCACCTACATCTGTTTCTTCTTTTCTGTCTGCCTAGCTGCATGCTTCTATGCAAGGTTCTGTCTTTGTTGACTTTTCAAAGTAGCTTCTTCCCTCTCAGGTCATTGCTGATACTTGACCTTCTACTTTCCAGTGTGTCTTTTCCAGCACCATAATTTTTCTAGCATGTACGTTTAATGAACATGAGCTTCCACTGTTTTCTTTTAGGACAGGACTGCCTCATTTTCCCTTTGTCTCTCCCCATAGTTCCTCATAGAGAGACTGAGACCAAGTTGTTTTTGTTTAATGGACGTGGATGCTGACAGTTGACCACACTCGTTTCTTCATGTGTCTAGATTCCTAGCTCTAAGTCTTTCACCAGACCGGAAACAGGTGGCAAAGCAGTGCTTTGCGTCACGCAGTATGCACCCTCCTCATTGCTTGAATTTAATACAGCCATCAGGCAACAATGAATATTTCACGTGGGGCAGAGAATGAGAATGAATGGACATTTGTAATCCAGGAATCACTGCGACCCCCATAATATGTCTACCTGCAGTTGAGTCATTCCATTTACTGGTTATTCTTACAGTGTATTGGATTCACAGTAAAGGGGAGCAGGCTTGGAGTATGATGAAATCTGTAACTATTTTATGTGTATGTA
Source organism: Phocoena sinus (assembly GCF_008692025.1). Lineage (NCBI taxonomy): Eukaryota > Metazoa > Chordata > Mammalia > Artiodactyla > Phocoenidae > Phocoena > Phocoena sinus. The sequence continues at coordinate 15,593,040 of NC_045773.1, read as the reverse complement.
TCTTTTAAAAAAATTTTTTCATTAACATGTAAACTGAAGCACAGTAGCCACATAGAGGTGGTAGAGCAGTATGAATAAGGTCTTTGTACCTTCAGTGGCACAAATCCACTGTGAGACTCTGGAAATATTTTACTGTCTCTGATTTTAATGTATTCATCTTTAAAATGGAGATAATAATACATTCTTTAAAGCATATTTTTAAGGACTAAATGAAATAAGAGTTTAAAATGTTTATCACAGTGTCTGACACATAGTAAGATATCATTGGATTGTTAACTGTTATATATGCCAAATATGCTCCCCCCAAAAAAGATACGTCCATGCCCTAATCCCTAGAACTTTTGAATATTACCTTGTATGGCAAAGGAGTAAATATTATTTTATAGGGCAAACAATATGATTAAGGATCTTGAAAGGAGGCATTTACCCTAGATTATCCAGGTAAATCTATATGTAATCACATGTATCCTTATAAGAGAGAGGCAGAGGGAGTTTGGACATAGACACATAGGAAAAAAAAAAAAAAAGGACAGAAGAAAAGAAGGTGATTTGAAGATGGAGACGGAGATTGGAGTGATTTGTCCACAAGCCAAGGAATCCCTGCAGCCACCAGAGCTGAAGAGGCAAGAAACAGATTATCCCCTAAAGCCACCAGAAGGAGCTCAGCCCTGCTGACACCTTGATTTCAGCTCAGTGAAACTGATTTTGGATTTCGGAGAGAATACATTTCTATTGTTCTACGCCACCAAATGTGTGGTAATTTGTTACAGTGGCAATAAGAAACTAAAACAGATTTTTTTAATAACCTGCTGTAATAAATTCCTAAAAATGAGGAAATGACTTTGAAACTGGACAATGGATAAGAGGCTAGAAGAATTTGGAGAAGCTTGATAGCAAATGCCTAGATTTCCTTGAACAAACTGTTGGCAGAACTGTGGACACTAAAGGAGATTCCTGTGAGAGCTCAGAAGGAAGTGAGGAGTATGGTAGAGAAATCTTCTATAGTTTTAGAGACTACATATATATTGTCATAAATAGAATGTTGTCAGAAACATGAATGCTAAAGGCACTGCTGGTATGGGTTCAGAAGGAAATGAAGAACTTGTTATTGGAAAATGAAAGAAAGGGTAGCCTTGTTATATAGTGTCAGAAAATTTGGCTGAATTGTGTCCAATAGTTGTGTCAAAAGCAGGACTTCCAAGCAACAAGCTTGGATAGTTAGCTGAGGAGATTTCTGAGCAAAATGTTGAAGGTGCAGCCTGATTTCCTCTTGCCGCTGATCGTAAAAATCCAAAAGGAAGGAAATAAGTTGAGAAAGGAACTGTTAAGTAGAAATGAACCAGAATTTAATAATGTCAGAAATTCATAGCCTATCCAAATTGAAAAAAAAAAAAAGGCCGACATTGGGAGATTCACTATTAGGAAATCATATTTTTGAAAGAAAGCCAAGGATGTGATTGAACAACAATTTGATAAAGCCATTATAGGTGTGTGATTCATGGCTGCCCTCAACCATCTCAGTAGACGCTGGGAATAGAGATAGTGTTATCCAAGAAAGATCTGTAGAAGGCATTCTTGCCTAATGGTTTGACAGTCCATGACATACATGGAAGACGCACAGGGTTTTTGAAAATATTATGTTGGCAGAAGCAGAAACACAGCCTGACTGGAAAGAAACGGATAGAGATGAGACAAAATGAAGGAAGAATTATTAGACTGGGACTTTACAGGAGCAAACACCTACAACCCATCAAAAAAAAGGAGTAATGATTCTAAGGACAGAGTGTTGGGAGCAGGTTGGGTGCAGAATGCAGAGCTGCAGGCCCAGAGGGTGTAGCTTCAAGCAACAGAGAATTATCAGCCTTGAAACCCAAAGAAATTTGCCTGCTGGATTTTGTACTTTCTTGGGATCAATGATCCCTTTATTCCTTTCATTTTCTCCCTTCTAGAATGGGAACATCTATGATTGTTATCCTATTCCTGTCCCACCATTGTATTTTGGAGGCAGATAACTTTTTTCCTAGGTTTCACAGGTCCACAGAGGGAAAGGAATTTTGCCCCAGGATGAATCATACCCAGAGTTGCATTCATACCTGATTCAGATGATTTAAATGATGAGATTTGGAACTTTGGGGTGATATGCTTAGACGTTTAGATGACATTTTGGACTTCATCTGGTGCTGTAATGAGTTGAGACTTTTGGGAATGTTGGAATGGGGAGAGGATATTTTGCACGTGGATGGACACTAATCTTCAGAGGCCAGAGAGATAATAACTCTGCTAGGCTGAAAAATGACCCCCCCCCCCCGCAAAAAAGATGTGACATGCCCACATCCTAATCCACAGAACCTAAGGTTATCACTTTCTATGGCAAAACAGTGAATCTTACCTCATGGGGTAATTTATGTGATTAAGTTAGAAATATCGAGAAGAGGAGCTTATCCTGGATTATCTGAGTGGAATTTAAATGCAATCACACATACTCATAAAGAAAGGAAGAGGGAGTCGGAGATAGGACACACCAAAAAGAAGATATACTCAGAAAGAAGGCCATGTAAATAAGGAGTCAGAAACTGGAGAAATGCAACTACGAGCCAAGGAATGTCGAGGGTCGATTGATGGCAGCTCCCAGAAGCTAGGAGATAGCTTGCAATAGATTCTCCCCAAGAGCCTCTGGAGGGAGTTTAGCCCTGTCAACACCTTGAATTCAGACTTCTGGCCTCCAGAATTGTGAGAGAATACATTTGTGTTGTTTTGAGCCATCAAGTTTGTGGTAATTTGTTACATCAGCCTAGAAAACAAATACAGCTCTTTTACTCCTTTGCAATCAAAAGAGAATAGAAAAGGTATTAGCCCAAGATAAGCATAAAGTCTTATTGATAATGTCCTTATGTCCTTATAATTCATTTCGGATGATATTGTATATGCTCAGTAAGCACTTTTTGACTGAAATGAATATCCCCAAAATGTGCAAACAGGTTTCATGGACCTTTCCAAAATAGTCTCAAATGCCACATTTCAAAAGTTTACACTCTTCCCAAATACTCTTTTTGAAACACTCAAGTAACCAATACTGCAAAAGCGAGTTTAAAAATGCAACTTGATCGATGGCTCAGCAGCAGCAAAGAACCACTTTCAAAACCACATATTTACATGTACACAAATCAGTACACAAATTAGACATGAGATTTCCCTGAAGTCATTCTGTGAACTTGTTAAGGCGAACACCAGTTTCACATTCCATTTCGGGGAAAGAGATTACCCAACCCCCAAAACACACCTCAGGTTATTCAAGGCATGAAAAATATTCTTTGTTTTGCTCGGTTAGACTTGATTCAGAATTGCTGTAAACCCGGTGCCTAGTAGCAGAATGTTGACTGAAGCTCTCTGCCTTCCATCAGGAGGGGGAGGAGAAAGCCCCGTCAAAACCCACAAGGAATCTTTTTCTTGTTTTTAATCATCTCAAACACTGCTGAATAGTTTATCTCTCACAGGAGCAGCCTTCTTTGTTCTCACTGTTACGAAGTGAAGGGGCGGGGGAGGGCAGTCTGCTCTCAGCCAGAAGCAAACGCAGTTTTGCAAGATAACCAGGGGAGCTGAGCCTTCTTCCTACACCTGGTGAAACACTGTATCTGGGGAGCTGCTCCACCTCAGGCATGTTGCCTTCGACTGACTTTGTGCCAAGACCCCGAATGAGCCTTAATGGGTAACCCAAAACCAAGCTGAGAAATTGAAATCCAGGAGGAGTTGATTTATGAGCCCCAGTTAGGTAACCTAAAGATTGCATCCAAATGGCGACTAAGCCAAGACTTGAAAAGCATCAGCGTGAATTAGAAGGGTGTAAGTGGTAAAACTGACAAGGAATAGACAGAATGCAAAGTGAATAGTCAAAATATTAAGAACATATTTTAAAGGAGATTGAATGGCAGTGACAGGCAACTTGACTTGGATAATTATATATTATTATGGAGGATGCACAACCAAATTTTTAGCAAGTACTCCATGCCAGGTACTGCCTTAATGTTTTATATTCATTTCTAATATCCTACAAAATGAAGTCAGATGTAGATATTGAAAAATAAATATTAAAAGATTTGCTTCAAATCACACAGCTCATAATTTTTGAAGCTAAGGTTGATTTCGGGTCTACCGTCTTTCCATTAGGTTTGCTAGTGGCTCTTTAGTCAAATTCTCTAAATTCTACTCTTCACCAAAAACTTACACTCCCTCTTTAATGTTACAGGTGTCATCATGAGACTTCCTAGCAGCATGCTTTTCAGATGTAGGTGGGCTAAAATAATAGAGCAATTTAATTAAGCAAGAAAATGCAATATTTTAAGAGCAATCCTCCTAGCACATATTATATCTAGTTACCTCCTTCAGCTTTTTAAGGATTATTCTGTTTTGCACAGGTCTGAAGAAAGTGACATTTTATGAATTGAAGGCACTTTTTCAATTTATTGAGAACCTGCAATATTCTTAGTTCTTTGCTCGTATACCTTGATGGTTGCAAAAGGAACAAAGGAATTAAAAGCTCTGTTCTCAAGTAGCTTATAAATCAAAAGGCAAAGAGTAGCACTTCATGAAATGATTAGGGAGTACACACAAAGCTCAGTTTGGAACAGAGATGTCCCTCATTCTGATCTCACTTTCTATTGCTTTGTAACGTGTTCATTGTCTGTCTCTGGAGGATAAACATGAACATTTTCTCATCTAATATCCGTCCCCTAGCGTTGCACCAGCTCATTTCTCTTTATCTGCTGCAGTAACACCCTCTCTTCATTAGCACTTGCAGAATGAGTGAATATCATAAATCAGTTATTTACAATTAAGGAAAGTTGAAAGAATGCATTTCAAAATGAACATGGTCCAGGACTTGCTGGATATAGGGAGTGAGGAAGACTAGCAGGCAGAGAGGACTACAAGAGGTGGTGGGACCAGGCCAATGGCATTCATTCATTTATTCATTCAAAACATAGGTGACATAGAGGCAAACTCCATTAATGCATGCACAGCCATTCTTCCCCTACCCCCCTTGCCAGCTAAAAGGAATCCTGTCCTTGGCCTTCTGGAGCTCCTCCTCTTCTGCTCACTGCTAGTTCCTCTACTTCTGCACAATATGAGTAATGAGAGAAAAAGAGGCAGGAGGGGTGGGGCAGTGAAAAAGAATGAGTGTTTACAGAGAAGTTTAAGGTACATTGTTGAGAAAGAAATGGGAGCCATGAGAAGATGACAGATTAGGAGGAAGAGAATTTTATAGTGTTGATTTGAATTAACAGTTTTTCTTCTCTGAGAAATGGAAATTAATGGATATGCTAGCGCTTGCACTGCTTCTGGCTCCCAGCATGGTAAGTTTGATTAGAATACTACCCAGAAGCTGTACCAGGTGGGTGCCAGCTTGCATTCAGTCGACATTTACTTTACACTTTCTACATAGCGACAGCAGACTCTAGACACTGAGGATACAATAGTGATCAAGACTGGAATAATCTCCAGGCCCCGAAGAACTTACACTCCAGTGAAAAGGCAATGACATAGAAAGTATTGCAATAGGACTATAATTTGTGAGGACATATGGTGCTTTTTACACATGATAATATTTATTCCTCAGATTAGTTCTATGAGATAGTATAATCAGTCTTGTCCGATAATGACAGAACAGAGCTCAGAGAGTCCAAGGTCTGTTCAGAGAAGATATATATAATCAATAGCAGAGCTGGGATTCAAAACATAGGTCTTTCTGATTCCCAAGGACTTCACCTTGGCAGTGGAAGATATTCATTGGTTAAGATGGGAAAGAACTGAGAGCCTAGAACTGAACTTTGGGAGATACCAACACTGATGCGTTGGAAGAGTAAAGAAAAGCTGTTGGAGAACAAACAGCTTTTCAGGATGTCAAGAAAATGCAAGAAAGATGATACAAGTTCGTATAATATTTCTGAGAGCCAAAGAACATAAATAGACAATATCAAATAACAGGGAAAAATTAAGGACAATATATGGTCCAAAATCCATTCTTTTTGCCAAGGCTAATATGAAGAACAGCAGATCTCATTATGGTTTTGAAGCCCCTTGCTTCCCCCCACAATGCAGAGCTATGCAAAGGCAATGTGTTTTGAGGAAAGGGTATGTAGCACAGACCCCTTTATTCAGTTTAAAATAATAAGATGTTGCAAGGGTAATCACTAACATGAACAGAAATTTCTAAATACTCAGACAATGAGCTTATTGATAACTATGTGAAAGAGGAAAGAAAAAGCCAGTTGAGATGAAGCTATTAAACAATGTCACTTGGCAACACAACTCTGAGGGCCCCATTTATTTTGAGTTTCAAGCTGTGCTTCAGGGCATGCCTCGTTTGTATTTCACAATATGAATGGTGCCCTCTAGAGTTGTGCAATAAGGCCCCCTGTAAATATGCTGCTTTGGGAGCAATGTCCCGTAAAAGTTGGCATGAGAGAGCTAGCGTGTTGTTTAGAAGTGTCACTTTGTGTCCTTGCATAATTCTTTTAATTATCTGGGCCTCTGTGTATGTAAAATTGAGAGATTGGATCAGGTGAATTTTGTGATAATCTCTAGGAGCATTAATTCACATTTGTGTTTACAAACCTCTTTTCACTAACATAACCTCGTTCATTATTAATAAAATATATAAAGAAGTGATATATTAATTACATTATTATCATTATCTTTTATTCAAATGGAGAAGCTGAAGTTCAGCAAATTTAACCAACTTGTCTCTGATCAGACTAGTAACAACTGATGGCCAAAATAAAAATTCCCGACATCACACCCTATGCAGAAGGGGACAGAGGATTGATGAAGCATTCATATTTCTTTCCATGACCTATTTTCAGGTAGATTCTAACAATGTTCCTCTTACCCAGGGCAGAGAAGAAGTTAACTACTCCTTAATCAGGGAGGAAGTTTTTAAAGGCCTATGAGTTACTGCTATCTAAATGTTTGAAAGAAAATTTATAATTGGATTTCTGGTAACCGCACATCCATTAGGACTTTATAATGATTGCATAAACAGCAAATACATGAAGGCTAATATAAAGCCTTAGTAAAAATATCAAAGCAATTTAAATAGAAAAAACGGACCTTAAGTTGTAGCTTTCACTTTACTCTAAATAAGGCCACCTTGCCTTTTGATAGCTCAGCGTATGAATGCTAAGATTTGGAAGCCTTATGAAACAGAGGGCTAGTGCTTGCAAAGGTAGGCAATCTTATTTAGTTGAAAGAACATAAGCACTTACAGTCCCCATACCTTAATTTAAATGGCTGTGCACCCTTTAACATCTGTGGGTTTCTGAACAAGTGATTAGCCCCTATGTGGCTCAGTTTCTTCAGCCTTGAACTGGAGATAATACCTATCTCATAGGACTGCGGTGATGATTAATTAGAATAAGTGTGTGAAGTGCTGATGGAGCATGGCAAGTGGTGGTCTCTGAATTAAGAGTGGTCATTTTTATTAATACTTAAAGTTCTGCATGGAGATCTGTAAATTGCATGTTTTCAAGTGATGGTTAATTTAAAACATTTCAATTTGGCATTTATTACAATATAGGCATGTTTCCCACGAGACCACATATAATGCTGACGAAGGTTTACGTGTTGCAGATTGTTCTTGTAAAAATATGCGACAGCTAATCTAAATTTATACTATTGATTAGGGATGTGGAGACAAGGATTATTAAAATTAGGCGATTGATTTGATAATGTCAATTTGTGTTTAGGGAACGGTGGTCAATAAATTAGATCTGCTGTTTCTTTTCTTCCATTGTTAGTTTTATAGGCTTTGATCAATAATTCGGAAGCAGCTTTCCTTTAACACACGGACACTCAACATAAACCGAACTGAATGACATGGATGTTAATAAAACTTTCCTGGCTTTCCAAGCTGTGGTTTTATTTAAAAATGAATGAACATAAATACCACTTCATTGGTCAGATATAATTTAACCATGCAGGATATTATGGTTTTTGAAAGATATGCCTTCAAGTGAGAATGATCTGGGCTTAAATCCTAGTTTTGCTATTTACTGGTTGTGTGTCCCTACACAAGTTACATAGCCTCTTATAGCCTGCTCATTGGTATAACAGTCAGTAATAACACCTAACTCAAAACTTGTTTGGAGGGTTAAATGAAATAAATAATATTTTCATTAAAAAAAATTAACACAGTGAGAGAGTGGCATGGACTAATATATACACTAGCAAATGTAAAATAGATAGCTAGTGGGAAGCAGCCATATAGCACAGGGAGATCAGCTGAGTGCTTTGTGACCACCTAGAGGGGTGGGATAGGGAGGGTGGGAGGGAGATGCAAGAGGGAGGGGATATGGGGATATATATAACTGATTCACTTTGTTATACAGCAGCAACTAACACACCATTGTAAAGCAATTATACTCCAGTAAAGATGTTTGAAATTTTTTTTTTTTTTTTTTTTTTCCGTACACGGGCCTCTCACTGCTGTGGCCTCTCCTGTTGCGGAGTACGGGCTCCGGACACGCAGGCCCAGCGGCCATGGCTCACGGGCCCAGCCGCTCCGCGGCATGTGGGATCCTCCCGGACCGGGGCATGAACCCGTGTCCCCTGCATTGGCAGGCGGACTCTCAACCACTGCGCCACCAGGGAAGCCCCGAAAAAAATTTTTAAATAAAAAAATTAACACATTATCTGGCATGTAGTAATGCCTCAGGCATTGTTTGTTTTGTTATGGTTATTATTATTTACATGATTCCATGATTTTGAAATACCTAGCAAATGTCTTTAGAAAATTTCTTTAAAAAGTCTTCCATTTAAGAATTTTTATATTCTAGGTTAATAAACGTTTATGTTTGATGAAATTTTTAGAGTACATAAAATTAAAGCAGTCGTTTTTAGTTTCTTCTTAGGTTAGAACACCACAAAAAACAACAACAAACAAAATAATCAAAGCCAGAGTAGTGCCATAAATTCAGAAAAATTGTCACATTTTATTGAAGTAAAATATTTGTAGAAAACTGTTATGAAGACATTGGTAAAGCCATCACACAGAAAGAAAAGATTAAAAAGCTTTGCAAACTGTTGCTTCCCCAATCAATAGTTAGAGAAAAGCTAGAGGTTGGTAAGAGCAGAAAGTAGAGGCATTTAATGTTTCCAACACAACTCAGGTTGGCAGCTTCTGGGTCTCAAAATACTTCTCATTTCCTGGGCAGAGATGAGAATATTATGGGGTAAGAGTGCATTGAAATTATGAAATATTTTCTTGCAAATATAAGGAATTTGCTGAGGGCAAGTAAGGAGAAAGTGAATTCCAATTGTGCAAACCCTCTGGCGACCCAGCTTTAACAAATAGGAGCAAGTGAAAGCAGAGGAAGTCATTTCCTTCGCACAAGGGTAATTGTACTGAAAGGGAACTTGTGTTTTCAGTAGCTCATGCCCAGTGGTTCTGAGGGTAAATCGAATCAATAATACTAGCAACATAGTAAGTGCTAAATGAGCACTTAATGAATTGAAAACAGACTAGAAAGCCAGTTATCAAGAAGTATTTGAAAACCAGAGAGGAGAGGGAAAAATCAGACCGCCAAAGAGGCACAAGTTGCAATTATATCTTTTTAGTTGACTTGATATCCAATTTATTTTTTAAATTGCAATGCAGTTTATTTCCACAGTGTAAAATTGGAAAACACAGAAAAGATACGTTAAAAGATAGTATCATCTGATTTCTCATCTTAAAAATGATTTAGAATATAGTAGTACATAATTTTTCACCTGGCTCAGCATCTTTCTAGCCTTGTGACCTCAAGTGACTCATTAAACCTTCTTAAGCCTCAGTTTACTCATGTGTTCAGTCATAATGCCTTCTTCTTAGGGTTTTTTTTTTTTTTTTTTTTTTTTGCGGTACTTGGGCCTCTCACTGTTGTGGTCTCTCCCACTGCAGAGCACAGGCTCCGGACACGCAGGCTCAGTGGCCATGGCTTACGGGCCCAGTCGCTCCGCGGCATGTGGGACCTTCCCGGACCGGGGCACGAACCCGTGTTCCCTGCATCGGCAGGCAGACTCTCAACCACTGCGCCACCAGGGAAGCCCTCTTCTTAGTTTTTGATGGGGATTAATAAGAATACACGGGCTTAACACAACTGGAACATAATAATTGAGTATCAAAACAGGTAGAATAGTAAAATATTATATTTTACAAATGTATGTCTAGTCTTTTTTACATTGTATGGGTGACAACACATTTCATAATTTATATCTATTTTTTATATCCTGCTTTTCTCATTTTTATCATAAGCAGTTTCAACCATCAGCAAAACCTCTTCACAAATAGCACGTTGAATGGCCACAAAATATCCCATCCTAAGAATTTACCTACTTTTCTTGATTTATCTCCTATTGATGGAGATGTAGGTTGTTTCCTTTCACTCTCTTGTAACCAAAGCTACATGAAGATTTGTCCATCAGCTTTAGGTTAATGATTCTTCTAATACCCTGAACCATAGCCTCCCACTTCCTCTGCTCTGTTCACCTCCATACATTCCATTTTAGCCACATATCTTAGCCACACACCCTAAAATACTTTATGGGGTGGGGAGGGGCATGGTTGATTTAATTTTCAGTCCTGCCTCCGTCGTTTGACATCACTCAGCCTCAATTTTTCCCTTGTAACCTAAGGGAACAGATGATGTCTGGGTTACTCCCAAGTCTAACATTCTACTCTTTGCTGTTTTGAAATTTTTCTGTAAAGGAACAGGTACAATAAAAAGATCAGTAGCTTTTAAGTCATCAAATCCACTCAGTACTGTCTTAATATATGTGACTAGATGCCAGTATTTTAACCATGTAGCCATAAGAGTGTCACTCATCCCCTTACTCCCATCAGTGTGCCCTGTTGAGTCATTGGAACCGCCCCCCCCCCGCCCCGCCCGCATATGTCATTCTGAAACTCCAAGGCTGATACTCATCCAGATGTCCATCCTATTGAATCACAGCCTACAGCATAGACTAATCTGGTCTCTACTTTTGTCTCTATCCTCTCAAGCTATTTATCTCTAGCCAGCTATGTGCTGGCCGTATTTGTGTGGGTTTTGGTTTGGTTGGTTGTGGGGTTTTTTGGGGTTTTTTTCTTGCATTTTTGTATTTTGTTATGAACTCTTTTCTTGTTTCAGGACCTTTCCACATCTCTTCTCTGTCTGGTATATTATTCTCTCCAACACTTTGCAGGACTACCTCTATGTTCTTTCTTTGATAGCCATGAAAGGATTGCCTTCTTAAAAAACCCTTCCTTGCCCATAGCATATGTCACATTTCCCCCTCCCCATTCTATAACTCAGCCCCTAATTGGATCAGTGACTTCCTAACAGTGATCACAGTTTGAATTCATTCATTCATTCATGTGTTTGTGCTTGTTTTTGTCTCTCCCCCTAGAATGCAAGCTCCATGAGGACAGGTCCTATAGCTGTCTTTTTTTTTTTATCGATGTATAATTGACATATAACATATTAACTTCAGGTGTACAACATGATTCAATATTTGTATGTATCGTGAAATGATCACCACATTAAGTCTAGTTAATGTCAGTCACCATACACAGTTACAAATTTTTTTCTTGTGGTAAGAACTTTTAAGATTTACTCTCTTAGTAACTTAGTAACTTTCAAATATAGAATACTATTAACTATAGTTGCTATACTGTACATCCTCATTGCTTATTTTATAACTGAAAGTTTATCCAACCTCATATTAATATTACCAGCCTCTACTATGCTATGTGCCTGGTATATGTTTTTGTACTCAATAAATATCTTTTTAAGTAAATGGAGAAATATCAGTTGGCTGGATTTATACAGAAATTCTTCAAACAAACCAGTAAACAAGGAAACAAACAAAAAAACCTTATCTCAGCTTTGTTCAAAGCTGAATGAAAGAGGAAGTATCAGGAGTGTTTTAATATTCATGAAAATCTAGTTTTCTTCCTACACGACGCTCACCATCTTTCGAATGCCAGAATACCTACTAAATCAGCCTTCAACTTGATAGAGGATGAACTATAGAGAATGGATTTCAACAGAGATGAAGTGAGGATGATTGTAGCAATCTTCAGAGTACTGAGGTGATTTATAGGTACAGACTTCTTCTGTATTACCTGCCACTGAATTTCCTCTAGCCCCCTTATAATATTGTTGCCTGACAAAGACACCACAGTTCTGGATGCACTGTCAATATTGAGTTTCACTCAGAAATGTGGCTTTGAAAAATGTACACATCTTCAACATTAATGACTCAAGTGGCTGTATCAAGAGAATAGCCTTTCTGCATGGAGCCCTGCTTTTGTTGAATAAGGCACATGTATTTTATGTTTATATTTGGGCTCTCTCTTTTTTCTTTTTTTCCCCCAAAAATTAGGTTTAGCTTAGCTTTTCCAAAGAATTACTTTCTAGAGGTTGTAATGTTGTATTGGTTTTGATTTGTCATTTTGTTATTAATAGTAACTTAAAAGGGACAAAAAATCAATATTGAACGTTGGCCGTTGTCAAACCACCATATATTGTCCACCTAAATACCGTCAGACATCAGAGACTATAACGGACTCTAGTTTCTGGAGTTAACCACTGGGCAAGGAAGCATTTTTTCTGAGGTCAAAACAATTCATTCATACTGCAAAGCACTTTGCTCCCAGCCACTGTGCGAAAGGCTGTGTATGTTTACCAAGGATTTGTGGACGGCCCCTGCTATCTGTTTATGTGCCAGAATCTTTGAAGAGAGCATTGTGCTTGTACAGTGAATTCCAGTTCATGACAGAGAAGAACATTCCTTCTCAAAACAACCCCTTTAGAACGAGGCCTTCTGTGCAGTATTCCTGCCCTGGGTATTTGGTTGTACTTTGCTATGTATTGTGAGTGTGTGTGGGTGTGTTCTTCATGTACTTTTGCCACTTAGCCCCAGTGGGTAACCTGTTTCGTTGCTCATGGGCAAAATGTGTCAAAGGCTGTTGTGCTTTTAAAACTTCCATATCTTTTTAAAACATGTTTTCTTCCAGTTCCCCTTCTCTGTTCTTTTCATCCAGAGAGCCTCAAGTTGGGTGCCCACTAAAACCAAGAGGATATTAGAAGATTCAGAGAGGCAGCCATTTTCCCCACCTTTGTAAACACATGTTATTTTGAAAGAGAAGCTCAGAGAGCATTTTCCACAGGACCATCCGAAAGGGGGCGGTCTGGCTTCTTCGGCCTCAGGTTTTACCAGTTGTTACCAATAAGGAATCGTTTTGTGATGTCTCCAGAATTTGAAACCCTCTGCCACTTTGAATCCGGCTTTTAAATGTCCTTTTGCAAAGCCTGCCAAGAAGGAACTTGTGTTTAGAGAGCCAGGGTTTCATTTGCAATTGAAAGGGACAGCCCTATCATTGAATGTGGTCTTTAAAGGAATGGGAAAGAGCAAAAGGAAAGGGAAAGGAAAGGGCAAAAGTTGGAAAGGAAGGAGACTCAAGAAAGAGTCCCCTTTATCTTTGCATAGATTTTGTGAGTAGCATTATTCTTGGATTGCTATTGTTTCTTAAACACTGTGCTTAGTGCCTGCCACGGACAGCTTGGCTTGTGACTGGGTGGCTGGAAGTCAAAGTTGTAAACCAGGTCACTTAAACCCAGTATTTAGCCAGTGGCTGTTTTACATTTGTAAGCAAGAACATCGCTAGCCTCCCCACCGAGCAAGTATGAGGACTGACCGACCTTTCATGGATCACAGGAAGGAAGTCCGGCTTCTCAAAAGAGAAGTCAGACTAGTTTTGACATAAAAGACTTTGCCAACAGAGCTCTGGGCACAGACGGGAATACTCAACGTGGGAGAAGGCAGAGTGCATGCCAATGGTAGGAATATGAGGAATTTGCAGGTAGGAAAAGGGATTATGGGGGGGCTATGTATATGAGGTGGGTAGAGGAATATAAGAAGCCAGATTAAGGAAATCAAATGGATCGCACTTTGTCAGGAGAAGTGACATGTTGTCCTTTTCCAAATGACTAGCTGGGAAGAACAGAACCTTACCAACAATTTCTAAGGTTTTATATTTCTAAGGCTTTAACTATCATAAAAGGACATTACAGGAAGGAGGAAAATAAGACGTATAGAGAAGGTACTCACAAGGAGGCGCATTTTTTGAAAAGCAATTTAATTGTCACTTACCAGAGAAGCAGACACAGGTTTGGCCTGCCCCTAATTCCCCAGCCCTTAGAACCTAGTTGTTAACCAAGGTGGTTCATTCAGGTGACGTGCAAATGAAGAGCACTGGAATAAGGAGGAGGTGGAGACTTGAGGAGGGTGACTGCCTGTCATCAACCAGCTGCAAGGCTTGGCCCCAGAGGCTTCGCCCGCTGGGCCTCAGGATCTTTGCCTCCTGAGAAATGTGCTTTAGTGGAAGGAAAGCTTTGTGCTTCTTCCCAACTGTAAGCCAGACCAACTGGATTAACATCCTGACTCAACAGCTGTGTGATTGCGGGTGGATATTTCAACTCTCTGAGTCCAATTTTCTTTTCTTTGGAGGAAGATAATAAGGCCTGCTTTACAGGAATGGGTGGCACTGATTTAAAAAGAATGTATAGTGTCTGGCATAGAGTAGGTGCTAAGTAAATGATAGCTACTATCTGTCCAGTGAGGGGCTGAATGACTTTTGTGCTTCTTTCCAGCCCCTAGAAATTTCTCATCCCATGGCTCACTGTTAATGATTTAAAAATTTTGAAAATGTACACGTTCACTAGAATTACACAGCACATACGTATTGCTTAATATCTTTACTAAGACTGTTTTTCTTTTGCTGTTTTCACCAGTTTATTTCAAAGAGAAAGAAAGGACAGAATCACTGAGCCACATTAAAACAACTCCACGAAAGAAATTTTTTCCATAATGGGGACTTTTAAAAATATTTTCACTGTGTGTTTACACCTTTGCAAATGATCCAAGATAAAGTGCCTTCTGTCTCTCTTGGGATGTGATTTTATAATCCAGTTACTTTACCGCCAGGAAGCATTTTCTTCATTTCTAGTCAAAATTTACCTTAATTTCCACTTGTGCCATGCTAAATAATCTACTCTTCTCTTTGATCTGCCAGATGTACATATACCAAACATTTTTTCATTTTTTTCTCTCTCTCCTTCTCTTGGTTTCTGTGTATGTGATGAGATTAATGGCCTTTAATCAATAGCTTCCTTAGCAAAAATATATAGGTGCTTTTGCTTTTAGCATTTGCTATGCTCCTTTGCCGCTGAGAATGTATGAGTTAACTAGGTGCAGCCAACACAATTCTCACTAAGCTGAAATCCTTGGATTTTAAGCTTTAAGGAACAGGAAATATATAATGATAAAAATCAGAGATATAAGGAAATAATTTAGAAGGAAAAGGTTCACCTAGGTATTGTTAAAGCCACAGTACATTATATAGTCCCTGGTGGCTTAAGTGTCACAAGGATCACCTATTTCCACATTTATAAAAGATACTCTAAGGCCCTGCAATATCTGGGCAAATAAATAAATAAATAAATATATAATACATAAATTGAGAGTAAACCATATTAACTCCGCTGTGCCTCCCAGTATGAGGAAGCTAATACAATTTGGAACTAATTATTAGAACCAGAGTGAAAATTAATTATTTAGTTGGTTTGATTTTCTGGTTGATTTCCAGTTACCCAAAATTATTTTTTCCCTGAATACTTAATTTTTACCATTTTGGTTTTTCTAGACTTATCAATTAAGAATCTTCAGATTACAATGATAATTCAAAGAGGAATTAAAAATAAGAAAAGTTATGTTTTCGTATAGTTGGAAGTTGAAGGTAAGACAGACTTCAGGTTTGCAGGCGTGAATGACTCAACATTGCCATCAAAGACTTTTTTTTCCCCCATCTTCGTGTGTTGGTTAGATCTCCTGACTCATTAAAAGATGATTGAAGCGGTTTCAGGGAGCCCCCGTCCCCAGAAAGGCAATGTCAAGAAGACAAAGGGAGATTCTCTTTCTTAGCAGCAAGAGGATTTTCACAGAAACGTTCTGAAGCCTCATTGGCCTAAGTTGAGTCCTACACCTGTTTCTGAACCAGTAACTGGTGAGGGACAGAGAATCACCTTGAAATTAACCAGGCTCCAAACTGAGTATGTGGCTAACTGAACAATGCTGTAGTTATGTCAAGAGAAAAAAATTAAAGGGTGTGTACTGGGCGAACATCCAACAGTGTCTGACATTATAGGATTCGTTGAATTTCAACTTGATACCTCACCCAAAACATAAAAGTAAATAATGTTTTGCATATTCCAAGCCAATACCCATATAGTGTAGAGGCCCTACAGTTTCAACGGGGTATTCCTGCAGTAATTCAGAATACCTGGAATGTAGGCTTGGCCACAATTTTTATAAGAAGGAATTCCTTTAGGAAGTGATGTGGGAAGGACAGGGAACAGACACAGAAACCTACAGAATGCCCTAGGTTCCATGCTCCAGAATTAGGCTTACAACAGTTACGATTTTCCTTCATTCCCTGAAGTAAGATATTTCGGTATGGTTTGGGAGAGGAGTGTAGATACAGGAAATCACAGTGTATACCTAGGGGAGGAGTACGGGTGGGTATGTTTTACTTTATTGGAGGGAAGCCTCTTTATTTTTCTTCTAATTGAAAAATCAGGGGTTATTCACTGCTGCATTACCACTGCCTTTTCCTAGGTCCAGTATATATATATATATATATATTGATTGATATTGGCCATTTGCTGTATGTTTTCTAAACTTACTGAACCCATGGTTCTACATCATTACCCACTGTTTACTGTTGAACTGTCAACTTTTATTTCACATGTTCAGCCAGTAAGATAGAAAGTACATCAAAGCTGTTGATGTCTTTGTGAAAAGATCAGAAATGATTCTTGGCAATGAAAAACTAGATCTACTACTATATAACAACTCTAGGTATCTGAAATATTATATTGTGCTATTTTTGTGTGCTTCCATGAAAAAGGGAAAGAAACATTTATTAAAACAGTTAATATGGGCTAAGCCCTGTGTTAAGCATTTTAAAAATAGCATCGTATATAATTCTTTTCATTGACTCTCAGAGTTACTATCAGACACTGCTTGTGGCCCATGAAATACTTATTCTTCCCTTTTTCTTTTCTAATAAAATCTGTGTGCCCAGCTAAAAGCACTTACTTTCCAGATTCCTTTGCCTCTATGGCCAGGGTGGTAGAATTCTTACCCGTGAGATACCATGAGAAATCTGCTAGGGGCATGGGGGTGGTCAGGAAAACTATTGCTTTTCTGGTACAAAGCCCACCTCTTATAGATCTCTTTATGTCAATGTTCTCTCCCCCATTTATGATATACTTGTCTAAATACTTCCTCTACATATATTTAGAACCAAATCAGCAGTCATAATTTTTCTTTCAACCAACAAATGTACTTTAGAAAACCCAAGAGGAGGACAAAACTCTTCTTTATTTCCTTTCTTTTTAGAGAACTCCCTTTAGCCATTCTTTTTTTTTAACATCTTTATTGGAGTATAATTGCTTTACAATGGTGTGTTAGTTTCTGCTTTATAACAAAGTAAATCAGCTATACATATACATATATCCCCATATCTCTTCCCTCTGTGTCTCCCTCCCTCCCACTCTCCCTATCCCACCCCTCTAGGTGGTCACAAAGGACCAAGCTGATATACTTGTGCTGTGTGGCTGCTTCCCACTAGCTATCTATTTTATGTTTGGTAGTGTATATATATCCATGCCACTCTCTCACTTTGTCCCAGCTTACCCTTCCTCCTCTGCATGTCCTCAAATCCATTCTCTAGTAGGTCTGTGTGTTTATTCCCGTCTTGCCCCTAGGTTTTTCATGACCATTTTTTTTTTTTAGGTTCCATATATATGTGTTAGCATACAGTATTTGATTTTTTCTTTCTGACTTACTTCACTCTGTATGACAGACTCTAGGTCCATCCACCTCACTACAAATAACTCAATTTCGTGTCTTTTTATGGCTGAGTAATATTCCATTGTATATATGTGCCGCATCTTCTTTATGCATTCGTCTGTTGATGGACACTTAGGTTGCTTCCATGTCCTGGCTGTTGTAAATAGAGCTGCAATAAATATTGTGGTACATGAATCTTTTTGAATTATGGTTTTCTCAGTATATGCCCACTAGGGGATTGCTGGGTCATATGGTAGTTCTTTTATTTATTTATTTTTTCAGTTTTTTTGTTTCTTTGTTTTAATTTTTGAATTTTATTTTATTTACTTTTTTATACTGTAGGTTCTTATGAGTCATCAATTTTATACACATCAGTGTATACATGTCAATCACAATCACCCAATTCAGCACACCACCACCCCCGTGGCTTGCCCCGCTTGGTGTCCATACGTTTGTTCTCTACATCTGTGTCTCAACTTCTGCCTGCAAATTGGTTCATCTATACCATTTTTCTAGGTTCCACATACATGCATTAATATACGATATTTGTTTTTCTCTTTCTGACTTACTTCACTCTGAATGACAGTCTCTAGATCCATCCACATCTCAACAAATGACCCAGTTTCGTTCCTTTTTATGGCTGAGTAATATTCCATTGTATGTATGTACCACAACTTCTTTATCCATTTGTCTGTCAATGGGCATTTAGGTTGCTTCCATGACCTGGCTATTGTAAATAGTGCTGCAATGAACATTGGGGTGCATATGTCGTTTTGAATTACGGTTTTCTCTGGGTCTATGCCCAGTAGTGGGATTGCTGAATCATATGGTAATTCTATTTTTAGTTTTTTAAGGAACCTCCATACTGTTCTCCATAGTGGCTGTATCAGTGTACATTCCCACCAGCAGTGCAAGAGGGTTCCCTTTTCTCCACACCCTCTCCAGCATTTGTTGTTTGTAGATTTTCTGATGATGCCCATTCTAACTGGTGTGAGGTGATACCTCATTGTAGTTTTGATTTGCATTTCTCTAATAATTAGTGATGTTGAGCATTCTTCCATGTGTTTGTTGACAATCTGTATATCTTCTTTGGAGAAATGTCTATTTAGGTCTTCTGCCCATTTTTGGATTGGGTTGTTTGTTTTTTTGATATTGAGCTGCATGAGCTGCTTGCAAATTTTGGAGATTAATCCTTTGTCAGTTCCTTCATTTGCAACTATTTTCTCCCATTCTGAGGGTTGTCTTTTCGTCTTGTTTATGGTTTCCTTTGCTGTGCAAAAGCTTTGAAGTTTCATTTGGTCCCATTTGTTTATTTTTGTTTTTATTTCCATTACTCTACGAGGTGGATCAAAAAAGATCTTGCTGTGATTTATGTCAAAGAGTGTTCTTCCTATGTTTTCCCCCAGGAGTTTTATAGTGTTCAGCCTTATATTTAGGTCTTTAATCCATTTTGAGTTTATTTTTGTGTATGGTGTTAGGGAGTGTTCTAATTTCATTCTTTTACATGTAGCTGTCCACTTTTCCCAGCACCACTTATTGAAGAGGCTGTCTTGTCTCCATTGTATATTCTTGCCTCCTTTATCAAAGATAAGGTGACCATAGGTGCGTGGGTTTATCTCTGGGCTTTCTATCTATGTTTCTGTTTTTGTTCCAGTACCATATTTTCTTGACTGCTGTAGCTTTGTAGTATGGTCTGATGTCAGGGAGCCTGATTCCTCCAGCTCCGTTTTTCTTTCTCAAGGTTGCTTTGGCTATTCGGGGTCTTTTGTGTTTCCATACAAATTGTGAAAATTTTTGTTCTAGTTCTATGAAAAATGCCAGTGGTAGTTTGACAGGGATTGCATTGAATCTGTAGATTGCTTTGGGTAGTAGAGTCATTTTCACAATGTTGATTCTTCTAATCCAAGAACATGGTATATCTCTCCAACTGTTGGTATCATCTTTAATTTCTTTCATCAGTGTCTTATAGTTTCCTGCATACAGGTCTTTTGTTTCCCTAGGTAGGTTTATTCCTAGGTGTTTTATTCCTTTTGCTGCAGTGGTAAATGGGAGTGCTTCCTTAATTTCTCTTTCAGATTTTTCATCATTAGTGTATAGGGATGCAAGAGGTTTCTGTGCATTAATTTGGTATCCTGCTACTTTACCAAATTCATTGATTAGTGCTAGTAGTTTACTGGTAGCATCTTTAGGGTTCTCTATGTATAGTATCATGTCATCTGCAAACAATGACAGTCTTACTTCTTCTTTTCCAATTTGGATTCCTTTTATTTCTTTTTCTTCTCTGACTGCTATGGCTAAAACTTCCAAAAGTAAATTGAATAATAGTGGTGAGTGTGGGCAACCTTGTCTTCTTCCTGATCTTAGTGGAAATGCTTTCAGTTTTTCACCATTGAGAATGATGTTGGCTGTGGGTTTGTCATATATGGCCTTTATTAAGTTGAGGTAAGGTCCCTCTATGCCTACTTTCTGGAGGGTTTTTATCATAAACTGTTGTTGAATTTTGTCAGAAGCATTTTCTGCATCTATTGAGGTGATCAAATGATTTTTCTCCTTCAGTTTGTTAATATGGTGTATCACATCGATTGATTTGCGTATATTGAAGAATCCTTGCACTCCTGGAATAAACCCCACTTGATCATGGTGTATGATCCTTTTAATATGCTGTTCGATTTTGTTTGCTAGTATTTTGTTGAGGATTTTTGCATGTATGTTCATCAGTGATATTGTCCTGTAGTTTTCTTTCTTTGTGACATCTTTGTCTGGTTTTGGTATCAGGGTGATGGTGGCCTCGTAGAATGAGTTTGGGAGTGTTACTCCCTCTGCTGTATTTTGGAAGAGTTTGAGAAGGATAGGTGTTAGCTCTTCTCTAAATGTTTGATAAAATTCACCTGTGAAGGCATCCGGTCCTGGGCTTTTGTTTGTTGGAAGATTTTTAATCACAGTTTCAATTTCAGTGCTTGTGATTGATCTGTTCATATTTTCTATTTCTTCCTGGTTCTGTCTTGGAAGGTTGTGCTTTTCTAAGAATTTGTCCATTTCTTCCAGGTTGTCCATTTTATTGGCATATAGTTGCTTGTAGTAATCACTCATACTCCTCTGTATTTTTGCAATGTCAGTTGTTACTTCTCCTTTTTCATTTTTAATTCTATTGATTTGAGTCTTCTCCCTTTTTTTCTTGATGAGTCTGGCTAATGGTTTATCAATTTTGTTTATCTTCTCAAAGAACCAGCTTTTAGTTTTCTTGATCTTTGCTATCGTTTCCTTCATTTCTTTTTCATTTATTTCTGATCTGATCTTTATGATTTCTTTCCTTCTGCTAACTTTGGGGTTTTCTTGTTCTTATCTCTCTAATTGCTTTAGGTGTGAGGTTAGGCTGTTTATTTGTGATGTTTCTTGTTTCTTAAGGTAGTATTTTATTGCTATAAACTTCCCTCTTAGAACTGCTTTTGCTGCATCCCATCGGTTTTGGGTCGTCATGTTTTCATTGTCATTTGTGTCTAGGTATTTTTTGATTTCTTCAGTGATCTGTTGGTTATTTAGTAGTGTGTTGTTTAGCCTCCATGTGTTTGTATTGTTTTTACAGATTTTTTCCTGTAACTGATATCTACTCTCATAGCATTGTGGTCAGAAAATATACTTGATATGACTTCAATTTTCTGAAATTTACCAAGGCTTGATTTGTGACCCAAGATATGATCTATCCTGGAGAATGTTCCATGAGCACTTGAGAAGAAAGTGTATTCTGTTGTTTTTGGATGGAATGTCCTATAAATATGAATTAAGTCCATCTTGTTTAACGTATCATTTAAAGCTTGTGTTTCCTTATTTATTTCCATTTTGTATGACCTGTCCATTGGTGAAAGTGGGGTGTTAAAGTCCCCTACTATGATTGTGTTACTGTCAATTTCCCCTTTTATGGCTGTTAGTACTTGCCTTATGTATTGAAGTGCTCCTATGTTGAGTGCATAAATATTTACAATTGCTATAACTCATTCTTGGATTGATCCCTTGATCATTATGTAGTGTCCTTCTTTGTCTCTCATACTAGTCTTTATTTTAAAGTGTATTTTGTCTGATATGAGAATTGCTACTCCAGCTTTCTTTTGATTTCCGTTTGCATGGAATATCTTTTTCCATCCCCTCACTTTCAGTCTGTATGTGTCCCTAGGTCTGAAGTGGGTCTCTTGTAGACTTCATATATATGGGTCTTGTTTTCATATCCACTCAGGCAGTCTGTGCCTTTTGGTTAGAGCATTTAATCCATTTACATTTAAGGTAGTTGTCGACATGTGTGTTCCTATTACCATTTTCTTAATTGTTTTGTGTTTGTTATTGTAGGTCTTTTCCTTCTCTTGTGTTTCCTGCCTAGAGAAGTTCCTTTAGCATTTGTTGTAAAGTTGCTTTTGTGCTGCTGAATTCTCTTACCTTTTGCTTGTCTCTAAAGGTTTTAATTTCTCCGTCAAATCTGAATGAGATCCTTGCTGGGTAGAGTAATCTTGGTTGTAGGTTTTTCCCTTTCGTCACTTTAAATATGTCCTTCCGCTCCCTCTGGCTTGCAGAGTTTCTGCTGAAAAATCAGCTGTTAACCTTATGAGGATTCCCTTGTATATTATTTGTTGTCTTTCCCTTGCTGCTTTTAATATTTTTTTCTTTGTATTTAATTTTTGAGAGTTCAATTAATATGTGTCTTGGTGTGTTTCTCCTTGGATTTATCCTCTGTGGGAATCTCTGTGCTTCCTGGAGTTGTTTAACTATTTCCTTTCCCATATTAGGGAAATTTTCAACTATAATCTCTTCAAATATTTTCTCAGTGCCTTTCTTTTTCTCTTCTTCTTCTGGGACCCCTATAATTCGAATGTTTGTGTGTTTAATGTTGTCCCAGAGATCTCTGAGACGGTCCTCAGTTGTTTTCATTCTTTTTTCTTTATTCTGCTCTGCAGTAGTTATTTCCACTATTTTATCTTCCAGGTCACTTACCCGTTCTTCTGCGTCAGTTATTCTGCTATTGATTCCTTCTAGAGAATTTTTAATTTCATTTATTGTGTTGTTCATCATTGTTTGTTTGCTCTTTAGTTCTTCTAGGTCCTTGTTAAACGTTTGTTGTGTTTTCTCCATTCTATTTCCAAGATTTTGCATCACCTTTACTATCATTATTCTGAATTCTTTTTCAGGTACACTGCCTATTTACTCTTCATTTGTTAGGTGTGGTGGGTTTTTAACTTGCTCCTTCATCTGCTGTGTGTTTCTCTGTCTTCTCATTTTGCTTAAGTTACTGTGTTTGGGGGTCTCCTTTTCACAGGCTGCAGGTTCATAGTTCCCGTCGTTTTTGGTGTCTGCCCCCAGTGGCTAAGTTTGGTTCAGTGGGTTGTGTAGGCTTCCTGGTGGAGGGGACTAGTGCCTGTGTTCTGGTGGATGAGGCTGGCTCATGTCTTTCTGGTGGGCAGGTCCACGTCTGGTGGTGTGTTTTGGGGTGTCTGTGACCTTATTATGATTTTAGGTAGCTTCTCTGCTAATGGGTGGGGTTGTGTTCCTGTCTTGCTTGTTGCTTGGCATAGGGTATCCAGCATTGTAGCTTGCTGGTCGTTGAGTGGAGCTGGGTCTTGGCGTTGAGATGGAAATCTCTGGGAGATTTTTGCCAGTTGGTATTATGTGAAGCTGGGAGGTCTCTGGTGGACCAATTTCCTGAACTTGGGTCTCCCACCTCAGAGGCACAGGCCTGACGCACGGCCAGAGCACAAAAACCCTGTCATTCACACAGGTCAGAATAAAAGGGAGAAAAAAAGAAAGAAAGAAAGAAAAAATAAATAAATTGAAATAAAATAAAGTTATTAAAATAAAAAATAATTATTAAAAAATTTTTAAAGTAATTAAAAAAAAAGAAAGAAGGAAGAGAGCAACCAAAGCAAAAAACAATTCCACCAATGATAACAATCGCTAAAAACTATACTAACAAAAAAAAGATGGACAGGCTGAATGCTAGGACAAATGGTAAAAGCAAAGCTATACAGACAAAATCACACACAGAAGCAGACACATACACGTTCACAAAAAAAGAAAACGTGAAAAAAAAATATATCATTGCTACCAAAGTCCACGTCCTCAATTTGGGATGATTCATTGTCTATTCAGGTGTTCCAGAGATGCAGGGTACATTAAGTTGATTGTGGAGATTTAATCCACTGCTCCTGAGGATGCTGGGAGGGATTTCCCTTTCTCTTCTTTGTTCGCACAGCTCCTGGAGTTCAGCTTTGGATTTGGCTCCGCCTCTGCGTGTAGGTCACCTGAGGGCATCTGTTCCCCACCCAGACAGGACAGGGTTAAAGGAGCAGCTGATTCGGGGGCCCTGGCTCACTCAGGCTGGTGGGAGGGAGGGGTACGGAGTGTGGGGCAAGCCTGCGGCGGCAGAGGCCAGTGTGACGTTGCACCAGCCTGAGGTGCGCCATGCGTTCTTCCAGGGAAGTTGTCCCTGGATCACGGGACCCTGGCTGTGGCGGGCTGCACAGGCTCCGGGAGGGGAGGTGTGGACAGTGACCTGTACTCGCCCACAGGCTTCTTGGTGGCTGCAGCAGCCTTAGCGTCTAATGCCAGTCTCTGTTGTCCGCGCTGATAGCCACGGCTCACGCCCGTCTCTGGAGCTCCTTTAAGTGGCACTCTGAATCCTCTCTCCTCACACACCCCGAAACAAAGAGGTAAGAAAATGTCTCTTGCCTCTTAGGCAGCTCCAGACTTTTTCCCGGACTCCCTCCCGGCTTGCTGTGGCGCACTAACCCCTTCAGGCTGTGTTCACGCAGCCAACCCCAGTCCTCTCCCTGGGATCCGACCTCCAAAGCCTGAGCCTCAGCTCCCAGCCCCCGCCCGCTCCGGCTGGGGAGCAGACAAGCCTCTCGGGCTGGTGAGTGATGGTCGGCAGGGATTCTCTGTGTGGCAATCTCTCTGCTTTGCCCTCCGAACCCCTGTTGCTGCTCTCTCCTCCGCCCCCCACAGTTTCCGACTGCGAAGGGGCTTCCTAGTGTTTGGAAACCTTTCCTCCTTCACAGTTCCCTCCCACTGGTGCAGGTCTCATCCCTATTCTTTTGTCTTTGTGGAGCGGAAGGTGATCTCCACGTCTTACTCTTACACCATCTTGAAGCTCCCCTCTCCCTTTAGCCATTCTTTTAGGGTAGGTCTGATGGTGGCAAATTTTCTTAGTTTTCCTTCATCTAAATATGTCCTGATTTCCCCGTCCTTCCTAAAGGATATTTTAACCGGTTAAAGGAATTTGGGTTGACATTGCTTTTCTTTAAGAACCAGAAAAATATTTTGTCATTTTTTCTGGCATCCATAACATCTGATAAGAAACTGTCATTCCAGTTGTTTTGTTCTGTAAGTAATTGTGCCATTTTCCCCCTGGCCGCATTCAAAATTTTTTTCTTTGTCTTCAGTTTTCAGAAGTTTATATTATATCTTGGCATGGATTTCTATTGGCTCATCCTATTCAGCATCCAATTAGCTTTTTGAATCTGTAGGATTATGTCTTTTGCCAGATTTGGAAAGTCTTCAGCCATTATTTCTGTGAGTGCTTTTTTCAATTTTGCTTTCCTTTTCATCTCTTTCTGGTACTTGGATGGAATAAATGTTCAATGTTTAGTTATAGTCCAACAGGTCTAGGAGGCTGTTCATTTTTATTGTCTTTTTTTCCCTGTTGTTCAAACTGGTTAATATCTGTTTTTCCATCATTCAGTTCACTGATTTTATCCTCTATCCCCTCCTTTCTATAACTGAGCCAATCCACTGAACATTTTATTTCAGTTATTGTTTTCTTCAATTCTAAAATTTCGATTGGGTTCTTCTTTATAACTTTCATTTCTTTGCTTAGGCTTTCTAATTTTCATTTGTTTCATGCTTGTTTTTGATAGCTCACCGAAGCATTTTTATCATGGCAGCTTTAAAAATCTTTGATAATTCTAACAGTTCATCTTGGTATTGGCATCTGTTGGTTTTCTATTTTTTTTTTTCATTTTGTTTGAGATCTTCCTGGTTCTTGGCATGATGAATGATTTTTTTTTAATAGAAACCTGCACATTTTCATAGTATAAGTCTCTGGATCTTATTTAAACCTTGTGTTTTAGTGGACTTGCTGTGACATCCCTCTGACATGTCTGGGAAGAAAAGGATGTTATCTCCTTACTGCCGAGTAGAAGTCCAAGTGCCCCACTCTGGTTCTGTTGATACCATAGAAGTAGAGCTCCTCATTACTGCTGGGTTGGAGTGAAAGATCTGGTTTCCCATGTAGTCTGCACTGAAACTGTGGAGTCTGGAGCCCTATTATTTGACTGTGGGGATGAAAGTCCCAGCTCTGGAGTTGGCCTTTTTGACACTACCCAACAGGAGGGTTGCCGTTCCTCATTACAGCCTTGTGAGGCCTTTGCTGTTAGGGATGGGGGCCACAGTTCTTTTGGTGATGTTTGGCTGGAGTACAGAGGTGATTGTACAAAGTTTTTTATCTTGCTAGGCTTCTTCTTTTCTCAAACTTTGGCTAGCACAAATAAGCTTTGATTGGGCCTTTTTTTTTTTTTTTTTTTGGTCTACATTCATTGGCATTCCCAGTTTGCCAGCTTCTTCAGCTCCAGGTGGGGTGTGTGAGAAAACCCAAGAAACTCACTGCCATGTCACTCCTTGGGTCTTTTTTTTTTTTTTTTATTGGACTTCTTGGGTCTTGAAATCCCTAGTCAATCTGCATTCTTCTCTCCACCTTTCTTATGTTTGCTTTATGTATATTGTCCATGGTTTTTACTTATGTTTAGTGGAAGGGATAGGGAAAAGCATTTCTACTCCATATTCCTGGAAGCAGAAGTCACTCAAGAATATACCTTTTAACTTATCAACCCAGGTGATTCTGAGGCAAGGATCTATGGGTTACACTTTGAGGAACGTTTTATAGAAAATGAAACTGAGCCCCAGAGAGACTAACTCAAAATACAGATGTCAAATACTCAGGTTGTATAATGCAAAGTTTAAACTAGGACCCAGGTCTCCTGGCTTCCCTTTCAATGCCAGTTCTTCCTCGTGACACTAAATAAAGCTGCTGAGAATACCAAAAAGAATTAATGTACCAATTTCACTGGTATTTATAGAGATCAAATAGTTTGCCTACAGGTTTATTCATGGGCTTAAAAAAGCAGAGGCACAATCTTTCTAATACATTTGCTTCCCACAAGTTGCAACGTAATTTCTACTGAGGAGGATTCCAGGCAGTTGCTTCAAGATGGGGCATTGTCTGCACATAAAATAATTGCTCTTGGAAATAAAAGTCTACACAGTCTATTGAGGATGCTACACACTGCCTGCATAGTCTGACTCATACACAGGGAAGCTTTTCCAGTTATGTTAATACTCATTTGGCAGCTGCCTCTATAATTGCCTACGTCAGTTGGTAGACATGCAGGAAATGTTAATTCTCTGCAAATATAGTTATTCATAAGTTGGTGTCAATTGTATCACCCTCAATAGAGACATCTCTTCAGATGCCACTGGAATTGGGGGCAGGAGGTCTGTATTCTGTCATCTCTGGGGAGCTCTTGAAATCTGGAGGGACAGGAAATGGTATGAGAGCAAAGGCAGCATACAAATGCATCTGATGAAATATGGGCATCCTTCAGTGGCTGCCTTTCATTTGACTGGCCCCATGCACAGGTTGTACCAGATGGCACTCTCATGGTTTCCGTCAATGTGGAAATGTGATGAAGAAGGGGAGGAGAATAATGGATGAAAAAAAACAATCTGCACAGATGAAAATAATTATGATTATGTAGCTAATGACCCAGGGAATTAGAGAAAGCCAAACTCATTGGATCTCAGGCCGCATGCAGGCAGATGTCACAACTTAATGACAAAAGATGAATTGCTTTATCTCCTGCATAGTAACACATGACGGAGGAGTTGTGATTCCTTTTTTCCAAATCCCTTTCTTGAATAAAGTTATAAGGAGAATTATACTCTGAGTATCTTCCCATTTTGAAAAGGAATTGAGCTAGCAGCAGTCTTGGATTATTAAAAATGTCAAAATCAGTAAATATTAGATTGATATTCATTTTGAGCTGTAGGAGTAGCGGGAAGCAACCCACAGGATGTTGGAGATAGCCCTTCTGCCACTGAAATATAGATTATGCCTTCCCAGGAGGGGAAGGGTTAAATCTTACACTTCTTTTGTGGTCATTTAAAAGCATTTATTGAGATTCTGCCATGTATGTGGCCCTACTTAACAACCTGTGTTGGAAAGATGAAAGAGACACTACCCCTGCCCACCCTGGAGGAGCTCACGTTGGTGTACACTTTGTAGATATTGATTTGGGGTGGATAACCAATTCTGTTCCCTACACAGACCCAGTTGAGGTTCCTGAAATTCCCATTGCCTCCTATCAAAGCCATGAAAGCTGATATTCAGATGCTGGTGGTTCAAGTATTCATTCTTTTATTCATTCACTCAGTCATTCAGCAAATCTCTCTTGAATATCTATTATGTTCTAGGCATTGTGCTTGGCACTAGGTTTAAACTGGTGAACACCATTGTTTAATAGTAACAATATTAAATTATTATTATTAAGTATTAACAATATTAAATTAGCATAGCATTAATGTAAAAATATACTATATGGATATATTATGTCTTAAGCTAAGATTTGTTTAAAAAATAAGTGGTAAAAAGGGAGTCACAGTCTCAATTTTTGGAAATCAATGGTGGAATTACTATTATAAAGGTTTATGAGAAAGGGTTAGAAGTATGAGTGTCTCAACTAATGTATTAGCCAGTTAGGGGGAAAATGTAAAGTGGATGCCATTACTATTTTGAATCTTAAAAAACATGGTTATGAGAAACACATTAGGGGAGTGGATAGCTCACAAGTTTGGCAATGAAAGACCAAACATTTTAAGTCCATATAATTGGTTGAAATCCAGCCAAAATTGATAACAAATGCAACTCTTCCCCATCTGCTAGTTTATGCAAATGAGTTGGTGATCTCGTTTAATTTTCTAGGAGACAGGTGTCTCTATTGCTAAAGCAGCTACTCAGTTGGCATCTAGCCCCAGTTTCAGGAAAAGTCTTGAATTTAGCTGTGGGGTAGGGCTTAGCTTCCAGCATGGTCCTAAGAATCCCAGGACAAGAGAGGAAAGCCAGAGCTGAAAATCACTGCATGTTTGTGTCCAGTCTCTCAGGGACTGGATCAGCCATGGCAGATAAGACTCCGACCTGCTACACATACATTCTCTACCTGATTCCTTCAGAGCTGAAGGAAGAGAGCTCTGAGAGAAGTTTTTGCTGGAGACTATCAAACTCAAATACCAATACCAAGGCTGATTGGATGGGACCTTATTTCTTTCTGGAACTTTCTCCATATTCCAGATACCAAGAGAACACAAATATTTTTTAAAACTCTTATAGGGACAAGATAGCACAGATACAATATTACAGTTGAAAGAAACCCGTATTTTTAGTGTGCATCTATTATTGGTGAATAGAGAAGTGAAGAAGAGCAGACTATGAAATTAACTGCTTGGGTTCAGATCCTCTCATTGTGACTTATTAGCTGTGTAACTCTGGGAAAGTTACTTAACCTTTCTGGTCCTCATTCCATCCATCTATAAAATGGAGATAATAGTATTACCAAGGTCATAGAGTTGTTAAGAGAATTAAATGAGTTAATGCCTGTAATATATTTAGAACTGTGCCTGGCATATAATGAGTCTTCTGTACAAGTTACCTCATACTACTGCGTGCCAAGAACTATGCTAATTCAATGAAAAAAACTCCTCCCATTATTTAATTCTGACATCAATTCTTTGACATAAGTATTATGCACTACCATTTGACAGATGAGGATACTAAGCTTCAGAACGGCAAATGGCAGGGAAGAATTGAGTTGTCTTATAGCATCTATTTAATGCCAAACCAAGATCTCTCTACCGCAGTTAGTTGCTTGAGGTCACACAGCAAAGTAGGAGAACAGAGACTGTAACCCAAGATTCCTGGTTCTCAGTTCAACATACCTTTCAGTAATTTCCTGTTTCTGGTCTTGTTAATGCAAAGGAAAAATATGTACAAGATAGTAAAAAAATACTAATTTTATGACTTCTACCAAAAATAATGAATTGAGGTCCAGGAAAATTTAATTTTTCTTTAAAAATTATTAATTGTTACTATGTAGCAAGTATTATGCTAAATCCTGGGGTCATAGTGGTAAATAATGTAGACAAGGTGATTACTGGAAATTTTATAATAAATTCTAATTACTCAGATTATTTTTTTCTTTCACCAGTTCCTTTCACAGTTTTTTACCGA
This sequence comes from Phocoena sinus, assembly GCF_008692025.1. Lineage (NCBI taxonomy): Eukaryota > Metazoa > Chordata > Mammalia > Artiodactyla > Phocoenidae > Phocoena > Phocoena sinus. Next base: position 15,562,796 of record NC_045773.1, on the reverse strand, counting down.
ATTGTGAAACTAGTTCTGATTTTGTAGACTTTTACTTATAGACCAAAAAATTCTACTTGCCCCTAACTATTTGATAGCAACTAGGAGCATAATCTTTAAAACAAATTTATCGTTCAAGGCACTTGAAGGAAGAGATTGTTTTAATTATTCTTCTATTGGACATTGCTCATTAAGATCTGTTCATGGGGCTTCCCTGATGACGCAGTGGTTGAGAGTCCACCTGCCGATGCAGGGGACACGGGTTCGTTCCCCGGTCTGGGAAGATCCCACATGCCGCGGAGCGGCTGGGCCCGTGAGCCATGGCTGCTGAGCCTGCGCGTCCGGAGCCTGTGCTCCGCAACGGGAGAGACCACAACAGTGAGAGGCCAGCGTACCGCAAAAAAAAAAAAAAAAAAAAAAGATTTGTGCGTGTTCTTGATCCACTCACAGATGAGTGAACTAACTAGTGGCTCTAGGATGACATTTCCATGACTTTACGAGCTTCCGAAAGAGGTAGACCATAATGAAGGCATTCATTAGAGGGCTATGAACCAGAGAGGTGGCACACATTGAAGTTCTCACATCATCATTCATACTGATCTGATTAACTCTCCCAGTCTCATTTCCAGAGTGCAGGGATCAGGAATTTTGGCAACCATCTGGGTAACAGAAGTCCCTCCCCAAGGATCTTGTAAATTTCTGCCCATATGTTCCCTGTAAAATTGCATTGCCTACTGCTTTCTTCCCACAGCTCATGTCTGCAAAGATGACCAACCAACCAGATCTTGTGACAGAGCCCTTCAGCCTTCCAGAAATATGCCAATGTAGTCATTCCTCACTTGGACTTATGTATGATGTTTATTGATAATATGAGTGCTGAGAATAACAACAAATACATTAGACATGAGAGGACATTGTCTGACTCTAAACTTGCCATACACAGAGCCATTAAAAAAGGACTTTGTATCATAAGACACACCAAAAAATATTGCCCCCTTCTATCTTATAGTACAACACCTGGGAAGCAGGCTTTGGGAACATGAAGTCTGATGTAATTCTCTCCAGCTGAGGAACTTCCAGGGAAAAAGAAAGATACGAAATTGATTTATTTGGATTATCCTACAGATGCCATTTTTCACAACTTCAAACTGAGGCTTGATTTGTAGAATTATGATTATTAAGATGTTAGCAGTCCTGGGCAGGGCATTGCCAAATCTAATTTCTCTAAATCCCAAAACAGCCCTTGGTAGGATTGTCTTAAACTTGTCAGCAGCTTTCAGTAGCTGAATAATGAATGCAATTTTCCCTCTTTCAAATAACTCAGAGGAGCATGTGCTTAGAGATTCTGCATGTTCCCCTTTTCCCTAGTTTTTGGCCTAGCTAGAATATTTACCTCCCTGTGTTCATTAGAAAATATGTATGAAGGATGTTCCACCATGGGGGTAAACACTGAATATTTAGTTCACTTTTGAGAGCTACAGACTTCTCTCTAACAATATTCGTATTCTCCTAAAGTTTACATTCACAGCCTTGCTATTGAAAGGGAGAACCACACAGATATTACGTGTAGAGCCATTACAGTCTACCTCCTGTGTTCAGATAATCAGAAGCCGTGTATGACAAGGTGAGAATGGGCAAAACTTGACCTCACAACACTTTGATTCGTTGATGAAGAAACATGTTATGCAAACTAGATTGTGTCTGCTGCAGCTCAAAGTGGCCTAAACTACCGAAATTCCCTTCTTCTTGTATTTAAAACTACTTTGGGATATGAATAGATGTCAGATTGTGTGATTTTCTCACGGAGGCCATTGGCCAGATGACACCCTTACAGGGGTGGGTGGCACGTTCACAGCAGGAGAGAGTTGGCTCCACTGGCAATCATCCTTTAGAGATGTGGGTCATGGAGCAGGGCAGAAACTCATTCGACTTTGGAGTTGCATGAGTTACAATCTTCTCTACTTTGTGGGAGTATGGGTTATTTTGGCCTAGCCTCCAAAGCTCAGGGAAAACTACAGTGATTCCAGTGGTGTGTATAGACTACCTCTTGTCAAGTAGACATGTTGGGATAAAACAAGAACATGGCTGGATAAGGGATCCTGAGATTATATACGAGTCTGTGCACAAACTCTGTTAATCAAACTCCACCTGATTAATTTGCCAGATTTACCAGTGATCTACTTCTCATCTATAAAGCATAGTCACTGACACACATAGCTGGAGTGAGCAACCAATGTGGTTTGCCTAAAACTGTCCTGGTTTTAACACTGAAAGTCCTGAAGCCCAGGAAACCATCAGTACTGGGGAAATCCCAGGTAGTTGGTCACCCTACTCGTAACACACTGAATTTATCTAGTGAGAAACTGTAGTGACTCATGCACTTTTGTTCCCACCAGTTGAAATGAATGTTTACCAAGAATCTGTTATGCCATTTGTTCCCAAACCTGTTTAAGTCACTTACTTGTTGTTATAATTACATAATTTAATTAAATATAATATAAACGGAGGATATGTCTGTGTGAAAATAAAGAGTAGTGTCTCTATGGAAACTAATTTGAATGTTTTGGAAAAACCCAGTAATGTAAAGTTGCTAAAAAAAATGTTAAATCTAATGTGAAAAAACAACTGTAAATGATTCAGAAAAAAATATATATCACAAATATCTTTAAGTTCTCATTCCTTGTTATAAACATTGAAAATGGAAATTACAGACAATCCATTATGAGGGTTGTTTATGCAGCAGAAATGATAGGAAACACTGATCAGATGATCCATGCATAAAGAAAAGACCTTGGCCTTACATCAAATGATTGGTATTGCATTTTTTATGTTTCAAACTAATAATAAAATGTGTAAGGCGTGTATAATTCAATTTTTTATTCCGTGGTCTAACAAACTTCTTCTAGCATTAGCTGACTGCTAGTCTAATAAGTTTTTTTTTAAAGGTTTTTATTGCATTTGTAATTATTCCCTATATTCGTGTGTTGTGCTTTCTTCTATTGTGTCCAAACTTGCAGTAAGATCGTATGAACTTATTAATCTCCATCAATCACTGTATGTTGGTGCCTAGCATCATATACAGAGAGGAACAAAGAGTGTGAACACAGGTTGTAAGCTCTGGCTGCCAAGGACAAGATCTATTTTATTCCGTGTTTCCTAGTACCTTGCATGCTTCCAGGCAAATACTGAGAGCTCCCTATGTGAAGAATATTTGGTAAATAAAGAATCAGTGAATGAATGAATGAACATCTCTCAAGAACCCTGTAGTCAACCTTGGAGAGTTAAATGCTGAATTATTAAAAATTTAAATATATATTATTTAGTTAATTATTCCCTTTTTTTCCTTAGAAAAATAATAGGCAGATCAGGGGACTGTTATAAGCATTGGAAAGATTATAAAGATGAATAATATACATCATACAAAAAGTACAAGCACGAGTATATTCAAAATTTAATGATGAATTCGGCATTGGCATAGCCCAGTCAGAACAGAGTACTGGACAATTAGATGGGATATCATTGTTATGCAGTACTGGGTGCATGCAGACTGAATAATTGGACCTGAGTTTAGGGAAGAAAGTAAAGAATGCTCACTTGGCTTAGAGTTCAGTCACTACGAGCACAGACCTGAATTAAAGTCAGATCTCTGACAGAACTTTTGACCTTGAGTAAGTTATTTAACCTCTCTCAGCTCCAATGTTCACATCTGTAAAATGGGGATGATGATGCTTAGTTACCCAGGATCAAATGCAGTAACATATTTGCAGACATTACACTTATGCACGGTTTCTGATCCACAAGCACTTGGCGTCTATAAGCTATGTTTAAGGAAAATAGGCTGTAAAAATTAGAAACAATTTCAAGAAGAAAATAACATTGGAGCTTCTAAAGTGATGGTAAGTTTGGATATGGGTAGATAGGATTGTAGCATAGACAGAGGAAAGAAGAGAAAGAGTTTTCAAACACAAGAACAGCAAGAGCTGTATACATACAGGGGACGTTGGTAAATATACAGTGAAGAACAACACAGTTTGGACATCAGAAGAAAGGGGAGTGGTTACCTCATGTGGAAACAAGGGAATTGCTTTAGAAGCTCTGAGAAGAAAAACGTTCATTGTAGCTTGGAACATTTAGCCACTGTAGTTCAGAGGATAAACACCTAAATTAAAGAGAAAGGGACCAGATATCAGGCATTCTGTCCGTTGCAAAAGTAAGAGCACGTTGAAAACTGCTCGTGCAAACATGGGATGACTGGGAAAAGGAAGAGAGGGAGAGAATACAAAGGGAAACCAAGGAAGCTATCCAATATCCACATCTTTCCACTTGCAGAAGCACTAGGGGACTGTCTGCAAAAGCCTATGCTAGCCTATCTCTATTTCGGAGATAGAAAATTTCCTCATCTCCTTGTTTGATTCTGGTGTAGAGTTTGCAGTACCTAAGTAATTTGATTCACAATAGTCTTGTGCGATATGCTTTCAGCTACCTCATTTTTATTTTATGGTCAATAAAGTTTCTGTTATTTCTGCAAATTTCCTATCTGGTTAGTCTCCAGGAGTTCTCTTTTTACCTTGTTTTCACAAGTACTGGTACTTGTCTCGATGTTCACCCGCTCCCTCCTTCAACTGGAATCTTATTTCTCTTCCAAAAGATCTTTTCCACCCATGCTAACCTATGTGTTTGTCATTCCCCGATCTCCTATGGACATTATTAAACACGTTTCTCATTGACCTTTACATTACACATATAATTTTTAGATTTTGAGTAAGTAAAAATGTCATGTATCTTTCTATTCCATTAAATCATAATCTTAACCCCCATAGTATTTATTCAACAAATATAAACTGAGCACATACTATGAACAAGAGATGACACTAGGAGTGCAGCAGTAAACTCAACAGCCATACTCTCTGCTCTCATAGACTTTAAATGTAACAATAAAGACAAGAGAAATGAGAAATAACTAAGTTAGATGTTTTCTGAAAATGATAAATCCTTAAGGAAAATAACCAGGTAATGTAAATACTTGTAAGGGATTGTAAGGATAAAACAGGGCATGTAAAACAGAGGATTCAAGAAAATCTTTTTGTTGAGATTACATTTGGAATGAGACCTGAGCAATGAGAAGTAGACCATGCAGTGATCCAGGAGCAGATTATTTTGGGCAGAGGGAACAAGTGCAAAGGCCCTGAGGCAAGGCCATGTTGACCTGTTTGAGGAAAACTAAGAAGGTACACATGGCTAGAGCCCAGTAAGAAAGCAGGCAGTGATGCACAGGCAGAAAGGAGCCAGACCATGTAGGCCCAGATGGTGCAGACAGTTTGGATTTTACTCTAAGCGAAATGGAACAGGGCAGGCTTTTAAGCAGAAGACTTGACACATAATCAGACTTGAGTTTTAAAAAGATCCCATCAGCTGTTAGATAACTAATAATTTGGAGTAGGGTCAAAAAATAAATGTGTTAAGTTGCTATTGCTAAAGTCCTGGTGAGAAATGACTAGGATTGCAGCAGTGGAATTAGAGGAAGCACATGGATTAGGGAGACGTGTTGAAGGCAGTCCATGACAGGATTTGCTGATAATGTGAATGTTAAGAGTAAGAAACAAATTAAGGATAAATCCTCATTTTTTGTCCCCAGAATTTTAGTGGATGGTGGTGCCATTACTGAAAAGCTAAAATCATTTTTTAATGCATTGATTTGTTCTCATAAAAAAAAGTTTTTCTCAGTGAAACTAATGATAGCTCTGTTTAAAGGGAATGCAACCTTACAAGATATGCCAATGGCTATCAAATAGCTCCCCAACTTTTTTTTTTTAACAGTTCCTAATAAAGTATATCAGGAGTTGGCATACTTTTTCTGCAAAAGACCAGATAGTAAATATTTTAGTCCTTGTGGGCCACACTGTCTTCAGCCACAGGCAGTTCATAAGTGAATGACTGTGGCTCTGTTCAAATAAAGTTTTATTTACCGAAAAAACAGGAGTGAGCTGTAGTTGGCCTGCCCCTGATATACATGATCATAGAATGGCTTCCTGAACAAAACTCATAGATGCTCCTAATTCATACAAATCTTTAAAAACATATTCAGTTTAGGAAAGGAGGATTCACAAGAGGATGCAATCAGACTTCTGGGCTTTTTTATTTTTTAGAGTCATTTTATTTTTCTTGTCAAGAATTCCAGTAAGTATCTGATTGTGTTCAAATACTTATCTCCAAATGTGCAAGGTATAGAATCTGGAAATCTGATATAAGCCCTTTGATTAAAAGACCTTTCTGTTTTCAAACCTCAAAAGAAAATGGAGGTTAAAAGCCCTTTTAAAATTGAGTGGCAGAAGTGCAATATTTATTGTTATTTTAAATTCGGTTCAGTTATTCCAAGTGACATTTCATTCTTCTAATTTATTTTTTAAATTACCCATCTTTGAAAGGTGTCATCTGAATTTGACAATTACTTCCCCTTTGCAGGGGTCAGAGCTAGTTACTCTCTGTATCTCACAGGAAAATACAGCCCCTATGTATTAAAGGTTAGTCATATTTACTCCAAATTGTGATATCTTGAAGTCACAGCTTTTATCTAGACTTTGAGGTCCTGATAACAAAAAGGACAGGACGATCAATAACCACATGATGGGTAACTAATTGCTTTTGCTTCTACCAGCAACCTTCTATCCCTCTCAGAGCTCATTCCAAAGTCCATTTGACAATCTCAGATATTGTTTTCAACCTTGGCTCTCAACAGTCTGGAATCCAAACTGAGTAGAAAAAATACGTTAAAACCTTTTCTACTGACAATGTTTTACACATACATAGTCCTCAATACTATCCATATAGGAGATTTATTAGAGATCATTACTCAGGTGACTATCAATAAATGGAATTTCTCTTTGCTAAAAGTCATGGTCTACTAAATGGTATTTAATTAATTTTTGTTATGCTTGTAATGATTTCATTCAATATTGCAAAATGAAATTTCTCACTCAAAAAACATTTATTAAGTGCTTATGTAGTACCACTACTTTTAGCTAACACATTTTTGTCAGTGACCAAAAGCAATGTTCTGGTCTAAGGCCTGACAAAATTAACATGTTGAATCTTTATCCACGCATAAAGTAGGTTATCTTATTTTCTACACTGAGACACAGAAATGTCTATAGCTTCAATAGATGTTTCTGTAGGTAAAGGATTCTGGATTTCCTACTTGCCAATGTTGTAACCTTGGGCAAGTTCATTAGTCTGTTTGTGCCTCAGTTTTCGCATCTGTAGATTAGGAATAATAATAATAATACCTACATCATTGCATTATTAAAAAGAAAAGGTAAGTTAATATTTTAAAGCACTGAGATGCGTGGCTAGCATATGTTAAAGATTTTTACCTAATAAGATAAAGATAACCTGTCCATAGTCACAAAATTAACAATGGCAGGGCCCGTATGTACAAGATGCTCTGAAGAATACAGAGAAGAATCAACAAATTGGGAGATCTGGCATACATATATCCCAGTTAACAAGAACATCATGGCACTCAGTGTGGTTTTTCCTTTTAGGTTCATCATTTTAATTTTCTGAGTGGGAAATAAATCTCCACCCATGCAAAGTGAAAGAGAAAATGTGTCTTTGCCCATTAGTTTCTCTCTACAGGTGGGCAACAACTCATCCTTGAGCTAAGAGGCCAACAATTAAACTGAATATACGAGTTCACTCTTGTTTATATTGTTCTCACTGTTGGCACTGAATTACAACTGCATTCACATCTTCCTCTTGAGAATTTGCTGGGTGGAAGCAACTGTAGGGGGTAGTTTTTCCAGCAAATCAAATATTTGTAACTTTCCTATTGAAGCACTGATTAAATTTTTTTGTTATTAACTTTTAAAATAATATTTTTTTTACCAAACATTGAGCATTGCTGGTATGGTTATTCATAATTAAGAGGTTTTGAAGGTCAGTTTTATTCCTGTGGTTGTAATTATATCTCTTTACGACCCACATCCTCAAACATGGTATTTCTTTTGCGTTTTGATGAGTGATTAATTTTAAAGATGATTGAGATAATTTTTGCATGACCATACACTCATTATTTTCTGCTTATCTTGCCCAGTGACTCCCCTCAGTTTCGATCAGAGATAGCTTTTCTTGCTTTTTCTTCTTAACTAGTGTAGTGTTTTAGTATTTCATCATCTTAATTTAAACCCTTGATTTATTCACTTCCAAGTGTGTTCCCAAAGTTATTTCTTAGCTAGATGAGAAATATTAAAAGAAAATAAAAGAAAAAATGGCAAAATATTCAGCTCTCTTTCCTTCCTCTTCCTCTTGTACTGGGTGGTAATATCCCTAAGAGAGATCCCAACCAATCTGATAGAGAAGAAGTATGATTTTGAATTTCTATTAAGAATGAGTCTTCTTTGGTTGATTAGCCTTCTATGCCTAGGCTCAGTGCTGTGTCACTTGAGAATGTTTCTTGGCCAAAGTACTAATACAGAAAACCAAGCAAAAGCCTCTTAAATATTTCTCTCTTATATCTCTAAAGTCCTATCCTGGAGTGTGGACAAATTAATGGGGGTGGTATTGGGAGTAGGGCCTAAGAGATCCAGTTAAGTCAGGAGATACTCTCAACATAGAATGAAGTGGTTCTGTATATTGAAAACTGAGTATTTGATATAGCCTTGCCTTTGAATCATTTCCTTGGTGTTGCAAGTCCTTTAAAAGCTTTCTCGAATAAAGCCGATCTGCTTTCTTGGAGTCTTGTACTTTTAATGGGCTTCAAGCTGTTACAGGTACTCAGACAGGACTTCCCTTTCAATTCCCTGAATCGTTAGATTGAGACAATTAAATTCCCTTTGTGAGTCTTTTGGAAGTAATCTTGGACTAAGGCAGTGGGGAAATAATTGCTATAGATCAGTGGGTCTCTAAGTGTGGTCTCCCAACCAGAAGCATTAGCACCACCTACTAATTGTTAGAAATACAAGTTTTGTAGCCTGACCCCAGCCCTACTGAATTTGAAGTGCTTGGAGGTGTGACCCAGCAATCTGATGCTCTCAGGTTTAAGAACCTATGTCATAGAGAGACGCTTAACAAAGAAACGCATGCCCTTCTATGAAGTCTGTGAAAACGCTGTTATATGTGGTTCTGATTTTTGACGCTTCAGCATGTTTCCAGGGTGAACAATTATTTCAGTAAGTACTAATGTCACCAAGCCCATCATCCTTTCAGCATAAAACCCTCCTAACACTGTCATATACTATATTCTGTGATACAGCCACTTCCTACCTTACCTACCAAATTATGCAAATGATTGTCTCTCTCATTTCCATCACAGCATAACTCCTACTTTACATCTCCTGCAACATTTAGAAATACTCTCAATGATTCATTCTTTCTTTTGTGTTGTTATAAGTGCCGTTTCTCCCATTACGTAGGGAGATTTATGAATTGTGGGTATATTCAGTCAAGAAACATGTTTTACTCTTACATGTTGAAGTTGAGTAATTGGGTTTTATTTCATTACTATCCCTGCTCTGTATGTCAAGTGCATTAAGTTCTCTGGGCTTCGGTTTTATTACCTTTAAAATGGGGACGATAATTTTTATGGTTAAGTATTTGCCTAATGCTTATTATATGCCAGACATCAGTTTTGAGCTCCTTATATGAATTCATCAACTAATTCTCACCACTACCCTAAAAAGATAGACATCATTTTAATCCACATTTTGCAGATGAGGAAAATGAGGCAGAGAAAAATAACTTTCCCAACGTCATAGAGCTGGTACGTAATGAAACTGAGAACCCAGGCAATCTGGGCCCAATACCAGGCACCGAACACCAATGCCTACAGCTTTGTATTCTAATGTTGTGCAGTTATTTTGAGTATCAGATGACATAATACATGTACTTAGCTCAGCGCCTGAGATGAACACCTTTATTACAGGGTAGCTATTTTTAACTGGTTGAAAAAGCATACAGTCCTGTGGAGGGAGAAAGACATGGGAACACAAAATCGCTAAAATGTTATGGGTGTGTATTAGTTTCCTATTGCTGATGTAACAAATTACCACACACTTAGTAGCTTAAAGCAACACAGATTTATTATCTTGCCATTGTGGAGGTTAGAAGCCTGAAATGTGTCTCAAGAAGTCTGAAATATGTCTCAATGCATTAAACTCGAGGTTTTATCAGGGTTGCATTCCTTCTGGAAGCTCTAGGGGGAAACCTATTTTCTTCCCTTTTCCAACTTCCAGATGCAACCTCCACTCCTTGTCTTTAGACCCCTCCATCTTCAAAGCCAGCAACGACATCACAGCATCTTCTCCTTCCATCATCCCACCTTCTCTAAAGGACACTCCTGCCTCCTCCCTCTTCCATTTTAAGGACCCTTGTGATTACAGTAAATATTCCAGGATAGTTTCCTCATCTCAACATGTGGAACTTAATCTCATCTACAAAGATCCTTTTGCCATGTAAAATAACACATTCACGGGTTCCAGGGATTAGAATGTGGATGCCTTTGCTGGGGAGGGGGCTTTATTCTGCCTATCACAATGCATTTTAGAGAAGTATCTTTACACACACAAGATACATGCACACACATGCCCATGTGTGCACACACAGGTTACAAAGGAGAGGGTGAGGAAAGTCTGGAAAGCTTTTGGAAGAAGTAATACTTGAACATAATATTTAATCAGTTATAGTTTTTTCATGAGTCAAGTAAGGAGGGAGCAAAGGTATTTCTAAGAAGCCCCAATGCTGAAACAGGCCACCAGGGTTCAGTTGTAGTTCCAGTGATTGGAGGATTGGGTTCTGGGGGTGATAATGTGTGAAGTTGAAGCCAAAATGGTAAGTAGGGGTGAGATAATTGATTTCATTGAATGACAAGCTAAGGCATTGGATTTCATTGGTTGATAGGGAGCTTTTTCCTGTGAGACCAAGTAGGGTACACATAGCAGATACTCAGTAAATACCACTGATTCACAAACCACGCAATTGAATAAATACAGAGGTTATTACAAAGTTTGGTCAGGAAAAATAAACCTACTGATAACCCCTTCTCTGTTCTGAAAGCAATATTTGGCTTGAGCATTTCATTGATCTCCGTTATGTTCCATGGGGAAGTAGAAGAGCATTATTTGTCCATGAGCTGTCCTAGGCAGCCTTAGTTACACACTATGGTTAGGAAACCACTTTGATTTAAAGGAGCTCTTGCTCTCTCAGGCCAAAATATGCTGTTTGATAATGAGTTACAATAGTCAGCATGAGGCCTCAACACGTATGATGCCACATTAAGGTTCCAACTTGGGGACATTCCACCTGACACCTTCATTCACATTTACAGAATAATGTCAGTTAGCTTTTTTAAAATTTGAATTTTATTTATTTTTTTTATATAGCAGGTTCTTATTAGTTATCTATTTTATACAAATTAATGTATATATGTCAGTCCCAGTCTCCCAATTCATCACACCGCCCCCCCCCCGCTTTCTCCCCTTGGTGCCCATATGTTTGTTCTCTACATCTGTGTCTCCATTTCTGCCTTGCAAACCGGTTCATCTGCACCATTTTTCTAGATTCCACATATATGTGTTAATATACGATATTTGTTTTTCTCTTTCTGACTTACTTCACTCTGTAGGACAGTCTCTAGGTCCATCCACGTCTCTACAAATGACCCAGTTTCGTTCCTTTTTATGGCTGAGTAATATTCCATTGTATATATGTACCACATCTTCTTTATCCATTCGCCTGCCTATGGGCATTTAGATTGCTTCCACGACCTGGCTATTGTAAAGAGAGCTGCATTGAACATTGGGGTGCATGTGTCTTTTTGAATTATGGTTTTCTCTGGGTATATGCCCAGTATTGGGATTGCTGGGTCATATGATAGTTCTATTTTTAGTTTTTTAAGGAACCTCCATAGTGCTGTATCAATTTACATCACCACCAACAGCACAAATCCAACTGTAAACAGGACCCTGTGTGGGTGAGACAAGGATACTCAGCAATACGGCAGGGTGTGTTCTCTGGACTCACTGCATATTCAAATCATATTCTTTCACCTCTCTGTGCTGATCCACTTGTCTGAGTGCAAGCTCTGCCTTGTGGCCACAGAAGTAATAAACAAAATCATTGATTTTATAGCTTCTTTCTACAGTGGCTCCAAGTTCTAGAGTTGTCTTGTCATTGCAGCTCGAAGCCCCAGGAGAGGAATGGAATGTTATCAATCATGCCCTGAAGACAGGGGAAAGGGCACAGGGGGCAGAGCTGTGGCTTCTCCAAGAATTCCCTCCTCTCTAACAGTTCACTGCATTTGCTTTCTCCAGACTCATTTACTATCTCAAGAATGTCTCAACACATTGGCATTCTTATAATTTGTCTCGTCTGTACATCTTCCCCTTGGTAGAATCAAGGGGAATACTGGAATTTCTTGAGTTGAACCATCCTGGTCACAGGTTTCTGCCTTGGTCTCTGTAAGTAAAGCAGACAAAGGGCCTCCCTTTTTCAAAGAAAATAGCCATCCTCTATTCACTTGATTATTCACTGACAGAATATTAGCTGAGCTGTGTACACATTACATACGTGACACTTTGCAAGATACATATTGCTGTATACAAGGTAGAAGCACTGTTGCTCTTTTCACCAAATGTGTCCAGTTAGTGGGGAAGGTGGACCTTGGCAAAATAAATAAAACAAATAAAATAGGAACCCTTCCTTGAGTGCAAAGTCCAGGACATGTTTGGACCTAAATCAGAATGCTTTACTCTCTGTAGATCCCCACATCAGCTCTGTGAAGCATAGATGATACTGTCCTCTTTCAACTAAGTTTTGAAAAGTCACAGGTTTCCTAAGTGTTGGAACCAGGATTCTGCTTCCAAAGCTCATCCTCTTATGATCAGGACTCTGAAAAGAAGTAAGCATGCCCCAGGAGCCTGCCATCAATTAAGATCTGACACTTCCCCAGAAAACCAGAAATCTACAGCCCCTCATCATGGCAACTGGTTTTATAGCCAGGCTGCATGTTGCATCTCATCACCATGGTAATGAGATGCATTCCTCACTAACCTCTCTCTAGACCTCCCCAGATCTCCGATCCCCAGGGGAGCTCCTTGAAGATCATTTATGAAAATCAGCAGTAAGCACCAGTGGCCTTTTGGAACCTCTCAGAGAGTGCTTAATGCAGTAATTGTTTACTCTGGTTTGTAATGAGAGAGAGTAACATGGCAATGTTAGGGTCTGATTAATTTTCCTGAATGTATTCCAGAGCAGAAGGCACCTTGAAGAGCTAAACTCATTTTCTCCCCCTGTGGATTACCCTGTTTTGATTCATGCAGCCTTACTGTACCCCACTGGCACACCTCAAAGTACAGCTTGCTTTAGATTTGCATAATGTAAAATTACTAAGCTAAATTATTATCACATATAGGATCACGTCACTTTCTTACCTCCAAACTGGTGAAAGTGTTGCCATGGAACCACTAATGTAAAGAAAGTGGTCTATGGGTTGCTAGCTCATTCAGAGGATCCACAGTTTTATTTCTCCCCTGTACAACAGACACACAGAAAGCAACTAACATTTACAGGGCTCAGAGTGGCCATTTTGAGAAAGCTAAGAAGAAAAATAAATACTGAACAAATGTTGCAGGCCATCGAATAAATAAGAAAAGGATACTTCTATGAAATCAAGTGAACGTTTAGGTAAAATGGAATTTCTAAGATGTGTAAGTGAGTGAGAGTGTGTGTGTGTGTGTGTGCGTGTGTGCGTGTGCGTGTGTGTGTGTTCATTTTTGGAAAAGGCTTGTTTATGCCAAGTGGGCTTTTGTTACAGGGAACGTGTGTGTTGCCGGGGAGCTGAGGCCTTGTAAATTGGCCCTTACCAGCTGCTTGGTCTTGTCTTCTAAATTGCTTGAAAACCTATTAAGATACATGACCCACATAAAAGTAGGACCAGAGGGTTTCTGTATGATGGCCCCACGAGATTGGATTTTACTTTATCGCCCATTAATGCAGAAGGGATTTCATCAGTCGGCTTACCCTTCTTTCACCCCCAAGTGTTATAAAAATCCCAAAGATTAGCCTCTCTAGGGTATAAGCAAAGAGGTGAATACCCAGACAGCTGTTTGACAGGAGGATATGCAGGGAGTTAAGGCATGGAGAGAGCATGGGTCATGGGGTAGAGAGAGAGGTAGAGTTTGTGGAGAGAGTTGGTTGGCAAGACAGGGCCTCAAAATATTAGACAATTAGACTCGTAATTAGAAAGATATGAGCAGGTCTTTGTTATTGACTTTCTAAGGAGATAGCAGGTCCTTTGTTTTTCTTACAAAGAAGGACATCCTCACCGAGGCATCTCTGTTTCCAGTCCTGCTTCTGCGGCCTGGATCATGCTGCTCTCCCAGCATCTTAACCAAGTTTACAAGTTGTGTGTTCAGACTGAGCTGCAGTACTGTCATGCTTAACGCGACAGAAGGAAGCTGAGTCTGGCTATTCAGACAGAAGAAAGGAGAGCTTTGAAATTCGACCTGATGTATTTAATTTCCTAGGCTAAACGGCATAGAAGGTTGGCCTGTGCGCTAGATTGGACCTCTCAACATGTTTTGTTTGGCTTGTGTTTTAAAACTATTGAATTGCCAGTGTATATAAATTGAGTGTTCCGAAAAATAACTGGTTTTCTAGGTGTTCTTGAAAATCGTCTTCATTGTTCCCTTTGATTATACATCCTCCTGCTTTGTTCCTTTATGCTATCTCCTGGCACGTTTCAGTTTGTTATGCTGGAGTGTGCCAACTGCATCGTTTGAGCTCTCAGTGGCCTTGTCTAAAAATTTGTGATGGGTCCCTCAATCCTCTACTTCAGTCTGCTTGTCGGCCTCACTGAGGTCACCTTCACCGTAATCCCCAGGCCTCTCTGTGCCTCAGTGTCCCAATTTGTGCACAATTTTGGTTTCATTTCCTTTGCCAACGACACTACAAGGATTTAATAGAAAGGGTCTGTAAGATGTCTAAGTTCCCAGGGACAAAGGTACCACTCAGGTCAAACATGTCACATTACTACTCTTTGAATGGGCGGTTTTGATCTGGCCTCTGAGAGCTGGTCTGGGGCATCTTCCTGCTTCAGCTATATTGTGCACTCTGGGATCATAAGGACACAAAGCACAGTTGCTCCCTCCGCCTGTTTTATTCCCCATCCCACAAGATTGGCAGCCCACTCTCTGCAGCTCTGCATTTATTACTCGGGAGATGATTGCCCTCCGTTTATCTGTGACTGGGTTTTGCTTAAAGTGGGTGGCTTCCTGCCAAAATGAGATGCATGCCTAATGAAGTTGAATGCTCAGAAGCCTGGGCCTCATTGAAGCCCTCAGTGTTAACCTGCAGCTACTGGAAAAATGGACACAATTCCAGAAGGTGGATACTGGTTGAGTCACTTTCCTGAGTTTGGTTTTCCATGCATATAACTCCACTCACAGGACTGTAAATTTTTTTTTTTTTTTTTTTTTTTTTTTTTTTTTGTGGTACGCGGGCCTCTCACTGTTGTGGCCTCTCCCGTTGCGGAACACAGGCTCCGGACGCGCAGGCTCAGCGGCCAGGGCTCACGGGCCCAGCCGCTCCGCGGCACGTGGGATCTTCCCGGACCGGGGCACGAACCCGTGTCCCCTGCATCAGCAGGCGGGCTCTCAACCACTGCGCCACCAGGGAAGCCCCAGGATTGTAAATTCTTATTTTATTTTCTAAAAAACTGTGCACTAGGAATCGAGGTGGGCACTTGCTATTCTCATTTTTTCTGGTAGAATTATGGTTTTGGTTGTTTTTGTTTTTCTCGATAAAAAGGCAAGTATGAGTGTGTATAGAAATGTAGAGTGGGTGGGAGAGAGTGGTATATTCACGTTTAATCTTGAAGCAATTCTTCTGTGGTAAGGAGGGAAATGAAGCTATTTGAATTTCCCTTCTGGAAGTAAATGCTGGGTTCAGAGTCCACAGTGTGTCTGACTCAAAGTAGGAAATTGGAAAAACTGGGCGAAATGATGACTGCATAGATTTCCGATCTCACCTTACCTTCTCAATCCTGTAGAATATTAGATGGTAGGAGTAGAATGAGTCCTGAAGATTGAGTGATTTCAGGCTGTATAATACCCTGTTACGGGCTTTGCATAAGCACAGCTGATGGCTTGCAAGATACAGTGGCTGCTAAACCCAAGTGTCTGAAAGATGACAGATCGCAGCCTGTCCAGTTATGACCCTGAACTGACAAAGCCAGAACAGCCACCCGGCCCCATTGTTAACTCTTTGATTTACATGTGGGAGGCTTCGGCTCATCTCATTGGCAATAAAGTTGCAATAATGTGGTCCCTGACCTCACGGGCACCCCGCATAAGCTCCCTTTCCCCCAGTGCATTACCCACACACCAGGAGGAAAATTAGTGCACTGAAGCAGGGATTTACCAAATGTGCTCCCTGGGGAGTGGAAAGAGTTAATGCAATTTTCCAACCTGCCTAATTTACTCCAAGAGGGTATTATGTCCTCTGAGAGAATTGTAGTCAATGTGTGCCTATGGGGAAGAGGTGGGGGAAGGCACAAAATTAGGGAAAATACATAAGTGACACTCCTTTCCAAGGTATCACATTACAATATATTTACATATAACCCTTTTCCTAGCCTACAAGTGCTTTTCTATTTGTAACAGCGTATGGAGTGTAATACAAAGAGCACTGAGAATCAGCAAGCCTGGGTTTTAAACTTAGCTCTGCTGCTATCTTTCTGTCCCTTAGCTGGTCACTTCTCAGCCTTGTCAACTGTAAAATAAATAGTTTGAGTTAGATGATTTCTGAGGGTCATTATGCTTTAGTGGTTTAGTGGTTTAAATGTTTGCAAATATCAATGCTTAGAGCACCTCTTTATCACAACATTTTAAAAATGTATGTAGCATCTTTTCCCCTCATGGGCACTCAGGGCACTATCTAAAATAAATTTATGTATTCCTCCCAAATAGAATACTTAAGAACAGATGAAGCTGGTGGGGCTTTCAGGTCACTTTTATAAGCAGCAGACACAACAAAATGGCTACCACACCTAATTGCAGCTACATCTGAATGGTGAGAAAGGCTTGAAGATGATAAAGCTGGCCACTTGTGACCTTCTAATTCTTTTCACCTCGCATCTTGTCCTGATTAGGGACCCCAATGCCTGTCATAACCCCCTGGAGTTTAAATATATCCAGGCAGGCAGGTAGGATCTTTAAAGGGTAGATATAATCGCAGTACACAAAGCTGTCTCTCAAAAGTAGAAAATTCCACAAGCAATTCCAGTTTTGTGGGTGAGAACAGAATAAAGAAGCAACAAAAAGGAGGACTGTGGACAAAAAAAGGAGAATTGTATTTATGTTGTCCTTCAAACAATGAGTAACACTTTCTGAAAATTTTGTTCTGAGTCCAAAATATAATCCAGTTTTCTATTGTTGATCCTTCAACTGCAATTTAATATGGTAGTCATAAGCACCTGTGGGCATTTGAATTTAAATGAATTAAATTTATATAAAATTAAAAATTCAAGTGCTCAGTCACACTAGACTAGTTGACTTGAAATTTTATGTGCTTAATGGCCACATGTGGCTTGTGGCTACCATATTCAACAGTGCAGATATATAATATTCCCACCATCACAGAAAATTCTAATGGACAGCTCTGGAAATAAGTGAATACATATTTAACTCTTCAGGAGCTGTTAGTTTTCTCATTTAATCATTCATTCAAGATATATTAATTTAAGGGCATTATGCTAGATGCTGAAAAAATTGTCCGTTTACTGAATGCTCATTAGAGACTAGGCATTGTGCAAAGTATTTTCAATACATTATCTGGATTTATCCCTTTAAAGTAGGTATATTTTGTCTATTTTACAGAAGAGAAAACTGAGGCCCAGGGTTACATAGTTGGTCAGTGCAGAGCTGGGATGAACAGTCTTTCAGATGCCAAAGCCTATGTTAGTCTTGGATAAAAATGGTTTCTGGCATATTTTCTGATGAAAAATTAAATTTCTGGACAAAATTATCATCATCATCAACATTTATGAGTACTGACTGAGGTCGTGTTTTTATAATTTTGGAAAGGATTCTCTTTTGTAACAAGAACCTAGGCTTTTAATGTATGGATCACTTCAAAGACAAGTTAGGACAGAGCAAGCAAAGGGGACAAAAAGAAAACAAAAGAAATAAAACGCGAAGGCAAACATACATAAATAACTCAAATATTTGTATTTTAGGTGTGTATGTGTAATCACTTTGTTTGGAGCTGCTACAGACTTCAGTTTTGTCCCCTGAGCAGCCAGCATCCTTCCAAGCCTCCTAGGTAGAAGTAAGTGTTAGGTGTGCTTGATATGCAGCGTGCTAACCCTGTGAAGCAATTCAGCTGAGAAGCAAAGAATTGCACTTCAGACTTTATACATGTTGTCCCTTGGCAACCCACTGTAGTGATATTACAGACATTGAGACTGTTAGGCTAATGGAAGTAAATATTGTAAAAGCTGTGAAAGATGCTGTAAAATATTTGCTCCTTCATGCAAAAATAATTTTACTGAGCACCCACTCTGTGCTAGGCACTATGCTATATATAGACAATCTCTGAAAAAGATGTCGTTAAAATAAACCCCTTCGCTTGAGGAGCTCACAGTTAAATATCAGACATGGCTGGTTATTCCACTAACTATAAAATTAGACAGTATAACCAGTAGTGGTGTTAAATGTTTAACCAGCGCTTCAGGAAAAATAGCTCAGATGTGTATCATTTGCAATTGCCATGGTGTAAATAAATACTCCTACCATGACTGATAATAAATTACCTACATGATGTCACTGAATGTGGGGTTGGGCAGAGACTGGTAATCATAACAGTAGGAGTCAGCTGTAGCATAACACGTACTGAATTCTACTATATTGTTATATTATTATTTTACATCATATGATAGATCCTGTCATATTAGTACATATGCACACTTATATAAGTACATGTATTTTACATATATATATCAAATACAATGTAACTTAAAATCATATAAGATAATTCCATGTTAAGATGATATAATCTACTAGTTAAGAGTTTAGGTTTGGGGATCAAACAAATTTTGACCCTAAATTTCAGCTTAAGTACCTATTAGCAATGTGATTTGAGTGAATTACTTTGCGCCTCTTAAGCCTGAGTTTTCTCATCTGTTTAATGGGAGAAATGCTAGTACCTATGGCCAAGAGCTGATGTGAGGATAAACCTAGAGATGCTTAGCTTCAGTCCCTGATTCACAGTAGGTCCTCAGTGAGTATCTATTTAATGCATGAGGGAGTGAATGACGGTTAGCAACATCACTGCTTAGGAAGTAAGTGGCCCCAAGGCCCTAGAGGAGAGAGAAATTAATCCCATTGTAAATCAGCCACAGCTTCCCAAGAGGAGGAAATGTTTGTTTGTTTGTTTTCATTTATTTATTTGGCTGTGTTGGGTCTTGGTTTCTGTGCGAGGGCTTTCTCTAGTTGTGGCGAGCCGGTGACACTCTTCATCGCGGTGCGCCGGCCTCTCACTGTCGCGGCCTCTCTTGTTGCAGAGCGCAGGCTCAGTAGCTATGGCTCATGGGCCCAGTTTCTCCGCGGCATGTGGGATCTTCCCAGACCAGGGCTCCCGTGTCCCTTGCACTGGCAGGCAGATTCTCAACCACTGCGCCACCAGGGAAGCCCGGAGGAAATGTTTGAAATGGGCCTAGACGGCTGAGTAGTCTCTTACCAGGCCCATAAAAGTAGACGCTCATCCCAGAGAGATGCAATGGCAGGAACAATTCTATTTGCTTCAGTGGTAATGGCGGTGATTGTTCTTCCAGAGGGATATTGTGCTTCGAGCAGATATGCCTCCTTCTTTCCCCCAAAATAGCTAGTAGCTACCACACACCTGCTTCTGCTGAAAGATAGTTCAGGAGCCCCATCCTCCCCACAACCCACTGAGCCGCTCAGGATGACAGCTGCATATTGCCAATCACTCCCGAGCTCTTCATGAGTGCTTCTAGGAAGAGCAGGCAGACACTATTTTGCCAATAACCTTTGTTTACTGAAGCCCCAGAAACAGGCGAGGGAGATGTATTAATGGCAGGGCCTAGTCTCTCTTGTATTTTACCGATATTGCATTTCAGCTGTGGAAATGCCAAATGCCTGCCAGTGAAACATAATTTCTTGAAGTACCACATATTAAAGGACATCATATTTCATCTCTCTATGCCTGTGGTTTATCCAAGCAAAGGAAATGGGTTGTTACCAAGGAAAGCATAACTCAAAATTCCAATTATGACTGTTAAACCACATGTGAAATTACTTTTAATAATTAAAAATAGCTCTTGCCACTCTGCAGTCCTAGCTCAATATTAGGTCTGGTGCCATTTTAAGGAAAGCTAATAATCCCCAGAAAATCCCAATGACCTTAATTGTCTTCACATACACCCTTCAGTGACCTTTATCACTTAGATGGTTAAAATCTAAAATAAATGATACTAATATATCTGATGTGCAACTGCATCATGGTCATTTATTTTATGCATTTGTTATGTTTCCATGACACTTTTTCTCTAAAGAGGTGAACATGCTTTGTAAAGAATTCTGATGATGTCTAGTTTTTAAATTCAAATTTTAAAGCAGACAGAGCAAAGTGTCAGTGAGGAAATCGTCATTTGAGGAAGGAGGCAAAACCACGGAAGGAAAACGAACTAAGTGAGAAATAGGTTGGAGATATAAAAGTGAGTAGTTAATTATAAACTCCATTGGCAAAATGCAAATGTAGCATCCAACCATAACACTGCCTGAGAGGGCAGCAAAAGCCCTTTCCAGAAGCAACAAATTAGTAGAAATATTTGTATCTTATATAATAATTCCTTCCACAAAAGATTTTAAGATGTAGAGAGCCTACAGCATCAAGGCCAGACTACCTCTTGGCTACTTATCATAGGAGTCAGTTTTTATACCCATGTGTCTCATATCTAAGAATATTCTTAGATGCAAATTGTAACTTGTCCCTAGTATAGGCATCGCAAATTTAATTGTTTCTCATACTTCCGATAATTGGTGTCACTTTTATGATGACACTTCATTCTTCTTTTCAAAAGCGGCTCTGTTTTCATATACATTCATTTAATCAGTAATTTGCTTGTTCACTCAACAAACATATCCTGAGCATATATTATGTGCTGAGACTGTATTTGTTGCATGAAATATACAGATGACTTGTATATCATCTTGTCTTTAGATGAGAGTGGAGAGTGAGGAGAGAGAGAGACATCATGATGAGTAATAAAATAAAATAGTTTATTTTAGTAATAAACTAAAATAGTATGATGACTTACTAGATATGTCTTTGGGCAGCATATATTTAACTCTGCCTGGTTGAGGGAGTCAGAAAGGGAGAAAGATGGTTACCATCCAGCTCCTTTTGCCTTTTTCACGAAGGTAACATCATAAGGCAAGATTTGGCGTTGGATCGTTGTCCTTGGGACATAGAGTGAATATTAGTTATGGCCTCTGTCCATGGTGCCAAAGGAAAGCCTTCACTCTCCCTTCTGGCAGTCTTAGCAACATGCACACACCCAAACGTACCCATTAAAGCAACTATGTATCCATTGATCTTGATGAATACTTTTTTTTCCTGAAAAAGAACGGATTTCCAATTGTTTGGTTTTTTTTTCTGTCACACCTAGAATGAAATGGAAATTCCTTACCCTGACTTATGAGGCATAAATGAGTTAGTCTGGGTCTATCTATGTGGCTTTGTCTCATTCCGTACTTCTCTTGTACGCTAACCTCCAAGACTACTGACTTTCTTTCTATTCCTCAAACAAGGCAGGCTTGTGTCCATTTAAATCCTTAGCATAAGCTTTCTCTGTCCCTGCCATACTTCTTCAGAGAGCTTCAAATACTTGAATCCTTTTTGTCAATGACATCTCTATTTAAAAGCAACTTGAGAGAGAACTTACTTAACAGTCCTATCAAAAATATGCCGGGGCTTCCCTGGTGGCTCAGTCGTTGGGAGTCTGCCTGCCGATACAGGGGACACAGGTTCGTGCCCCGGTCTGGGAAGATCCCACATGCCGCGGAGTGGCTGGGCCCGTGAGCCATGGCCGCTGAGCCTGCATGTCCCAAGTCTGTGCTCCACAATGGGAGAGACCACAACAGTGAGAGGCCCGCATAGAGAAAAAAAAAAAAAAAAAAAAAAATCCCGGTCTCATCACCCAGTTAGTCTCTATCCTGCTTTCTCTTGATAACAGCAAATATCTGAATGTGATAATTTATTACTTATATGAGTTTATAATCTGTCTTCTCCAGAATGTAAGCTCCATAAGAGAAGGAACTTTGCTGCTCATCCTGAAAATCTACTCATTGTAAGCAGAAATGAGCTCTTAGCCATTTGTAGCCAGCCTTTATTCTGGCCCAGTAATCCTCTCATGCTGCTCTTCACACCCTTGTGTAATCTTCTCCCAAACGGAATAGTTTTGACCTGGTTACCAGTGGGATAGTATGGAAATTGCAATATGTGACTTCCAAGGCTAGGTCATAAAATAGATTTTTTTTTTTTTTTTTTTTGCGGTACGCGGGCCTCTCACCGCTGCGGCCTCTCCCGTTGCGGAGCACAGGCTCCGGACGCGCAGGCTCAGCGGCCATGGCTCACGGGCGCAGCTGCTCTGCGGCATGTGGCATCTTCCCGGACCGGGGCACGAACCTGTGTCGCCTGCATCGGCAGGCGGTCTCTCAACCACTGCGCCACCAGGGAAGCCCATAAAATAGATTTTGATTGTGGTCTAGCTCTCTTTGGAATTGTTCACCCTGGGCAAAGCCAGGCACCTTTTCACTCAAGCAACCTGTGGAGAAGCCCACATGTGGAGCAACTGTGGATTCTTGCCAACAACAAGCACCATGGGAGTGAATCATCTTGAAGGTTGATTCTCCAGCCACTCTCTAAGTTTCAGATGCTACAACCCTGATGCTACTTTGATTGCAAAGTCATAGAGACCCTGAGCCAGAACCATACAGGCTACTCCTGAATTTCTGACATACACAGCCATCATGAGATAATGAATATTTATTTTGCTTTATGCTGCTAAATTTGAGAGTCACTTATTAGGCAGCAACATATAACTAATACATCCATGCTCTACTAACTGTCAGGCTCCGCTCTTAAGACAGTACCTCTCAGATAGCACGCAGTCAGCATTTGTTGGATATATTAATGAAAGAAAGGATGGTTGAAGAAAATGCCTTAATTTCATTTAATTGCATTTACAACTAAGACTAACTGTAGCTTCACTGCAAGATAAAAAAGGTAGCCAATTATAAAAATGTTTGTTTTACAGAAAACGGTTATGATTAAATCAATATCACAACTTGAAAACTCAATTCAGGCTCTGCCTGCTTTCCTGTTTAACTCCCGGTTTCCTTTGTCCTAACAGAGTAAATGAGCAGGAGGGCGTTTGTCTCATTCTCTCTTTATTTAGAGGTCTTTAACTTCTATTTGCAGGTGTTTTTGCCTTCTAATCTTTCTCTTAATTGTTTCTTCAGCCTTTGTTCTGATAACAGATGTACTTTTTGTACTCTTTCAAATCCTGCCATTTTGGTTAAGAAGGAAAAAGATTTAAATCAAATCATGGTTCAGTTGTGGTACTCTCCACAGACATTTATATCTGACAATTGAATGCATCAGTTGCTTTAAATAGCCTGACTAATGGTCATTCATAACAAAAACAAAGGGACTGGCTGATGAACAGTTCTGTAGAATGGAGGGAGGTTGGAATAATTGAGATTTAGAATTTAAGTTTTCCCAGAAATCTCTGAAACATGTTTGTATTATAGATTCTGATTCAAATTTTAAAGCAGAGAGCAAGATTTTTTTGCCCAACTGATGGAACATTACCTCTTTTCAATATGTTCTGTCTCTATAAACATCATGTTTCACATTTCAAACATTTGCTCTGTCTCTTCCAAGTGCTCATTTTTACTAACAGTGATGAGTAACCTCCATTTTAGTCTGTATGAATTCCATGAAAGGCAAAGATGCAGCAAACCTTGTTTGAAATTTGTTTCATGTTGGAAGAATTGAGTTCATCCTTGTAACCACAGTGAGTCTTTTTTTTTTTTTTTCCACAGTGAATCTTTAGCTGCCAATTTTAAATGGAGAGACACATTAAAAAGCGTAAGTTATTTTGTTCTAATGATATTTTATACTTGTGATTCTCATTTTTGTGCAGATAAAATAGGGTATCATTAAGATCAGCACCATTGTGATATCTTGCAGTGTTAGATTCTCTGAGCAAGAAATGTTTAACCCTCAGTGGTTTTTGGCCATGAATTCACATTTCAAAAGAAAGTACATTCAGGTTTAGAAAAACAGAAGGTGCAAAGGGAGTTTTAACTATCTCTTTACTATTAGGAGGGAAAGTAAAATTGGCAGCAATAGACTTGTTCATCTTCTGCACTTCTATTCTTAATGATAATTATATGACCAAGAGATACATATTAGGAATGGCAGCAGTGATATCAAATTATAGAGCATTATTGGCACCATCCTACAAATAGAAAACAGAACTGGAAAAAGACATTAGAGTTATCACTGATGAAAGGTAGTGATATGAGTTTAGCATTTTGTAATGCACAGTGATATTAAATTCCAATCTAGGGCAGGGTTTCCCAAAAGCAACACTGTTGACGTTTGGGGGCTGGATAATTCTTTGTTGTGTGGACCAGTCCTGTGCAGTGTAGCAGGTATGTGTAGCTGCATCCCTGAACTCTACCCACTAGATGCCAGTAGCATCACCCAAGTCATGACAATCGAAAATGTCTCCAGATCTTGCCAGATGTTCTCTGGGGGACAAAATAGTGCCCTTCCCCCAATGAGAATTACTGCTCCAGAATATCAGTGTATAAGTAAAAACACAGAACATGGTGAAGCATAAAAATTACACCATCTCTATCAAAGATTCCCAGGAAAGGTCAACCAGCAGCATTGACCAAAGAGAAGCATAGACTCACATAGCTGGAAGGGGCTTTAGGTGATTGATAAGCTATTTTTATTTATTGAATGGGACTCTGAGGCTTTGGGAAGGGTATAGATTTGCTCAGAGCCACACAGATGTCTTGGGTCAGGCTTGAAATGATGTTTTCCTACATGCATGCCCTCCTTTCTTCCTATCTGAAGCCAACTCAGTCCCTGTAAAGCTTGGGTTTACACCTTAATTTTCTAGTAAATGGGCTGGGTTTGCATTGTCTTAGCTCCCTAAAAGTACTGATGGTGCTACAAATAGAAAATACCACTCCCACCTGGAGTAACTGTTGACCCCTTCAAGGGGGTGAATAGTGGGGGATCTTGATGTTGTATTTTGTTTTCTGTGTTAAATGAGTCCTATAACTGCGCTAATGATGTGAGTTTATGAAGTGTGGCATGTTCAATACAAAGCTGCAGAATCCAGTCTTATCATCTGAGTTCAAATTTTGGCTCAGTTACTTACTATCTGTGTGACCGTGGGCCAATTAGGTAACTTTTGTAAGCATGAGTGTTCATATCTGAAGTGGGGAAGGTAAAACTGAATCTAACTTGTAGGGTGACATAAAGATGAAATGGAATGACGTGTGTAAGTAGTTGAGCACAATTTTTAGCATGGATAAAACACTGTCTAAAGTAAGTGCTATTATGGTCTCTGTTGTTATTGGTAGTACTGTGATTAAATTGAATGCTTTCCAAATGTGTGTGGAGAGATGTGAGTATTCTTTGTAGAACACAAAACACAAAGATGAAGTAAAAAATAAAGATGCCTGAATTAACAAAGTTCCCAATCCCGGCTAGGATTAAAAAAAACTATGTAGGAAATGTCCAAGAAATCTAATTCTGAGAGAACGGTTTCAAGATACAAGGCATTCTTAGAATTGTTACAGTTTAAACTAGACTTAACTACAGAGATATTTTTAATACGATGCTGGAATAAGACAAGCTCGCACAAGTCTGTGTGTATGAATGCTAAAAAATGTATGATCTTGTATGTTCTTTTTACATCTCATGTAGTAAATGACTCCTATCTGCCAGGTGCTGCCCATCTCCATGGCTCACAGCCTTCCCAAAGTTGAGTTGGTAATGAGACTCAAATATCATGCAGATTGCCTGATACCTTTGCCCTCACCAAATCAACAACTGTGGGATTCTGAACTATTGATAAAATATAATAAAGGATTCCAACATGAATTGTAGCTGGAAAAGAGATTTTAAAATGTCATGCCTTCTCTGTGAACGCTTCAAAATGAAAGATGAAATGGTAGGTGGGAGAGAGGCACAAGAACAACTACAGTTTATAGACTTTGGGATAATTTCAGAAGGTTCCTGTTATCGCAGATCATTTTTGATAATTAAAATAGACAATATTATTGACTTCATTTAGTCTGTTGGCACTGCTTGTGAGACTATCTAGGCATGTAATTTGGTTGCCTTACTTATGAGGCTTCATTGGTATCCATTTGAGAGTTCTCGACTTTTGATTTTTGTGCAAAATATAGGCCCTGTGTTTTCATTTCGGTTCCTGGGCAGGTTTTAAGGTTGCCTTGACACTTTATTATAAGCAGCTGAAATACTATGCTGTATTTATATATCCAGGGAGCAACACATTATTTAATATTATTTTATACATCATATGTATTCACCATGGTATTGGAATGAGCAACAATTGAAATCCTGCTGTTCACAAGGCAAAGTGCCCTGCTTCTCTGCATAGTAAATAGCAAATCCTCATTGTATGTCATCTGTTTGCTCACTGTCCTGATAGCTTCTCATGTGGGAATAAATTAATCCATGCTTCCCTTTAAAGGAGACAGTACGATGGAATAGAATGAGCCCTGAATTTGAAGTTAAAAGAACCCAATCTAACCCACTTACTGACTAGCTGAACTTGAATAAGACACGTTTGTTGAGTCTATCAAATAGAGGTAAAACTATCCTGCCTGCCTCCCTCTGAGAGTCACCTTGAGAATCAAATGAGATAACATATGTGGAATACTTTGTAAAATGGGCAGCATGAGGCAAAGGTGAAGTAGTATTGGGAGGGGCGAGGGATATGGAAACTGTCTATCACCAGGGTTCAGACATGTCTGAGAATGACTGCTGAATGGTGGAGCAATTCTCCCAGGAGTCTGTTTACATAAGAGACCTGGCGCCTGCTTGAATAGAAGTCATAATAAGAGATGATAAGGCAGGCAGTAAAAACAAAAACAAAAACAAAACAAATTTTGATCTCTTGAGAAAGTGAATGATTATGAAACCACTGCAAGAACTGTCATTAGATTTCTCTTCGGGTTCCATCTCTTTGGTCTCTTCTATGAGTCACATGGAAAGAGGTTAGGGAAGTTCTAAAGAAAAGCTAGTAGAGCCTGAAAGATATGTGGAGAAGCAGCAGCTCTTGGAGACCATTTATATCCAGTAAAACTTTTAAAGTGGAAAGAGGCATTCTTCTCACATACCATAAGAGAACATCATTTATCTTTGACAATTCAGATACTTCAATTCATCATTGACATGGCAGTACCTGGCATTGCAGACATTCCAAGGTCATTACTGAAATATTGCTGAGCATCTGTGCAAGACCTTGGCAGCCACCAAACCTATCTGATGTAATAGAGTTCCCACTCAGAGATGGCTACCTTTTTCTTGGTGAGTTGTGCTTATGTAGAATAGCCCTGACACCCAAGTTTGGGCTATCTGTGACTATGTCTTTGCTTTCTGAACGTCTTCTTCTTGTGGTCTGTTATCTGGGTTTGACATGATTCAGGCAGACAATAAGATTTGCTTTACATTAAAAATAAATTTAATCTAATTAAAAATGTTGAATAAAGAGACAGAGTTTCAAAGTCATGGAAGCTTCCCCACATAATTATCAGGGTTTTAGAGAGAGCCCAGAGTCTTTTTTGCTGAATTTCTCTGAATATGTCTCAGTTCTTGCTCTTACTGAAGCTGCTTTGTTCAGTGATTCTTTTTATTCCTAATACAATGATAGAATTATTCCAACAAATTCCATCAGAAAGAACTAATTTCTATTGTTACGCACCAAGAGAAGCTTAACTAAGACATGAGGGAAAAGGACTTTACCGGTGACTGGGGTTCAACTTTAGTAAGTGAGGGGAAAATCAGTGTAATATGAATATGAGTTATTCAGTTGTACATTATTCTGGCAGTTTCTGTGAAGGTTGGTTGGTTTTGTTTTGTTTTTGTTTTTGTTTTTGGTGGAGATTAACATTTAAATGGGTGGACTTTGAATAAAGCAGACTGCTCTCCTTAATGTGGGTGGGCCTATCCAATAAGTTGAAGACCTGAATAGAACAATGACTGACCTTCTCAAAAAAGAAGGAATTCTGACAGCAGACTACATGTGGATTTGAACTGCAACTTTCCCCTGGGTCTCCAACCTACTGGCCTACCCTGCAGATTATAGTTTTGTACCTCCACAATCATAAACCAATTCTTTAAAATAAATCTGTCTGTCTATATATACACATGCTGTTGGTTCTGTTTCTCTGGAGAATCCTGACTAATACATATACTGTTACCTGACTCATTGGCATAGCTATTAGGGCCTGTGAAATAGCAGTTCTCAGCCTTATTGCTATAAGATTGGTGGGAATCAGTTGAAGACAAAGGAGTGAGACTATTGAAAAATAAATTGGAGATTTTATAAAACCCTCAGCCTCTCTTGTCTATACAGCACACTGGGTTGTGAATGCTTTATAAATGGGTGTGTGCCTATATTATTTTCTATTCCTGCTGTAATGAATTATCACAAATGTATTGGCTTAAGACAACACAAATGTATTATCTTACTGCTGTGGCAGTCGGAAGTCTAAAATGAGTTTGCAGGGCTGTGTGTCTTCTGGAAGCCACAGGAGAATCTGTTTCATTGCTCTTCCAGCTTCTCGAAGCTGCCTACACTCCTTGGTTTATGGCCTCTTCCTGAAATCACTCCACTCTCACCTCCCATCATCACATCTTCTTCTTTGACTGTGACCCTCCATAATGCCTCTTATAAGAATCCTATAATTACATTGGATTCACGTGCATAATCTAGGCCAGTCTCCCCAACTCCAGATCCTTAACTTCATCATATCTGCAAAGCCCCTTATGCCACGTAAAGTACCATATTCACAGATTCCAGGGTTTAGGACGTGGACATCTTTGGAGGGAGCCATGATTTTGCTTTCCATAGTGCCACATGTGGGAATGTGATCCTACAAGGGTGTTATAGCTCAGATAAATGTTGAGGAGTATTTTTATTGAAGATAAATGAAAGAGAATCCATTAATTTCTTTGCTCGTATTACCTTCAAAATTTAGATCCAAAATCTTCTTCTCTCCTAACTTGGGATAAGGTAAGTAGTGAAACCAGCCATAGAACAGAAGACATATCACTAAGAGCATAAGAATGCTTACTAATTAGTGAGAATAAGTGCATGAACACAAGGGAGAGAGCCCTTGTTTGTGTGGAAATTAAATTCTTTGTGAAAGCAGAGAAATAATAAGCACACAACAGATTGGAATGTATTTCAAGAGCGGACCCCACAGAATTTGCTGGTAAATTAGACATGGGGAGTGAGAGGAAGGGAGGAAGTAAGACCTTGAGCATCTGCTATGTGGGTAACACTGCATTAGGCTCTGCAGAGACACCAACAACAAGACAGAGACCAGATCCTCCCTCAATGATCAAAGTGTAGTAAAAGGATAAACTCAAAAGTCTAAGAATAGACATGGAACTAGCATCCTATTATACACAGAAAAGAACAAACCAATGGACAATATACATTTGAAAAGATCTTAAGTCACTGCTCACCAAAGAAATGTAAATTAAAATTATGACTTTTTCCCCAGAATTGGAAAACATTAAAAGACTGGTAGTAAAAATGAACAGCATGATGAGGCTACCTGAAAACCTCTCTTGGTCATTAAAAGAGATATCAAACTTTGGCATAGTTGTAGGGAATCAGATCTCTTCCAATATTGTTGGGCGGGAGGGTGGAAATTGGTATTAGTTTTTCAAAACAAGTGTTTCTATACCTCTTAAGATTAGACATGTGCCATTTTCGTGGCCCAGCGATGACACGTTAAAATGAGAGGAAAATCACAAAGAGATAAATTCAGGAGGTTCACTGCAGTATTTTTATAATGGAACAAATCAGACCAAAACATCTCTTAACAGAATACTCATTAAATGGGCTATTCATATCCATGTAACAAGTATTCCTAATGAAAAAGAGTAGGTAGATTTATATGCACTGATTATATAAATATATATATATATATATATATATATATATTAAAAACACATTGGTAAATGAAAATGCATTGCACTGATATATGCACCGTATTATATGTGTCTGAAATCTTTAAAAAAACCAAAACTTTATAATCTGTATGTACATAGATAAATAGGAGCAGAATTCTATTTGAATGGAGAGTCAAGAACGGTACTTACGTATATTTTTGGATTATTGTAAAATGATATTGTACTAATGTAACATTTGTATAATTAAAAAATTCAAACAGAGGGATTTCCCTGGTGTCCCAGTGGTTAAGACTCCATGCTTCCACTGCAGGGGACATGGGTTTGATCCTAGGTCGGGGAACTAAGATCCCGTGTGCCACGCCACATGGCCTAAATAAATACATAAATACATAAATAAAAATTTAAGAAGAAAAATTCAAACAGTGACAAAAACTGTTTAAAAAGAGTTGGTTCAATAAAAACAATGGATGGCAAAGACACTGTGCTGTATGGCTACACAAATTTGTCAAAGCTTTGCCCATGGGATACGCCCCAGATTCTCTTAACC
Source organism: Phocoena sinus (assembly GCF_008692025.1). Lineage (NCBI taxonomy): Eukaryota > Metazoa > Chordata > Mammalia > Artiodactyla > Phocoenidae > Phocoena > Phocoena sinus. Next base: position 15,531,988 of record NC_045773.1, on the reverse strand, counting down.
ATTTAGTGCTTTTTGTATTGATATGAAAATCAGATATTTTTCCAAACCAAAGGCAGTACAATATCTTTGAAATGCAAGGCAACATAACAGTGCAATACTTAAGGGTTTTATTCAATGCGAGGTCAGTAGAAATCAACCCTGTGATGAGGCTTCCTGCAAAGCTATCTCCATCATTAACTGCATTAAAAGAGACACAGAGCCTTGAACAAGAGAAGGAACAGCCCCTGTCTCCTCTATGCTGTGCATGCTCAACCCGAAGCCTTACACCCAGGTGTGGATGCCACATTTGAAGCATGTGCAAAGGAAGAAACTGTGGCTGTTAAAGGCCTTGAAATGATGACTGTAGGGAATAGTAAAATGAATGGAGAGCTACTTAACCAGGAGAAAAGGGTCCTCAAAGACATATGGTGGTTGACTCTAAGCATTTTAAGACAGCTACGCAGAGGATAAAAGGAACTCATTTAGTTTGCATGCAAAATATGAAAATAATAACTAATATTTCACAAAACACTGACATGTGCACATCTTCTCAATCCTGTGAGGTATTATTGTCTCATTTGGCAGCTGTGGCAGAGACTAAAAAAGTTTGTTTTTCTTTTCATAGTGCTATCCCTCAGAAATGGCCACCAGCCAGGGACAATGTTTCCTAGCCCCCGTTGGAGTTAGATATGGCCCTATGAATGTGTTCTAGTCAAAAGAACATTAATGAAAGAATTGGGAGCCATTTCTACATGTGCTGTATTTAAAAACACACACGTGTGTGTGTCCCCCACCCCTGACACACACAATATCCTTTGTGCCTGTTTCCATGCGCTCTTCCTCTTCTGGTTAGCTGGAATAAAGAAGAATTGCAACAGAACCTTGGAAACCAATGCTAATTATAACGGAGCCCCCATCATCCTGTGTGCCTGACTGAGCATGTGGAAAAGGGCTGCCCCATTAACTTGTTAACCCTCCCTGTACTGTGATGTAGTAAGAACTCAACTTTTAATGAGCTTGAGCCATTGCACACTTTGAAGTCTGTTGTTAAAGCACTCAGCCTACCTTGATTCATTCAACGGGCTCAGAAAGTGAAATTCAACAGATGCGTGTAGAGTCCAAAAACAACTAAGCTCTCAAGCAGTTCAACCAGACTTGAACTCAGGCCATCTCATTCTGAATCCAAATCTTTTTCTCTTGCACCACTCTGCCCTGCAACCAAACTAGGATCGATATTATAAATGAGGGGGGCAGAAATTATGGCTGCAAATGGTAAAACTAAAAGAACTTAGTAACGAGGATGATGTACTTCATTCAAAGGAAAACAATCCATGGACTGAGGAGTACAAGCAGTGGAGCACTCACAAGCAGTGGAGCACTGTCCCTGAGGGATTTGGGTCAAGAGCGAATTTATAGACCATTAGAAGAAGCAACGTGGAAACAGGGTGATTGGTGAGGGATGGTAAGGGCTGTCCTTATAAGGCTAGCAGGTTCTGTTTTCTAGGGTAAGGTAAACGAGGTAGAGTTGAGTTGGAGGATTGTGACTGTTGTATGTTAGGTTTCCTTGACAGTTTGCTTCCCACAAGTGCAGGTTTAGATTTGTGATGTGGGCTGGGCTGCTGGGGTGGCCTGCATTTTGTGCGTCCCGATATACAAATTAACTTGATCACAACTCAACAGAAGAGTTGTGGAACAGGCCTATATTTGCATTTCTTCAAGAGGCAGTGTGTGCTCCATCTCAGGAGGTGTTCAAAAGGGAACATCAGAGAAGGTGTCAGAGCTAGATGATTTAATGTTTTTTACAACCTGAGATTCCATAATTCAGTGCACATTTGAAGCACTCAAATCATATTTATTATACAAACACTATGCACTCAGCAGCAATTTGGGAGCCCTGTGGTCTCCTTAGGAAGGCATAATGGAAATGCTAGGAACTGAGCCGGAAATAATTGAATAAGGACATTAACTAGTGCAAGTTCTAATGAATTTTTCATTTAGAAAATTCGTAAGATTGAGATTAATAAAGAACTTCATTACAAACTTATGGATGATTCTTGAGCAAATAAAGTTCCTGGGTAATTTGTTGACTATGGAAAAGCTTACACAAATATAAGAACCCATGCTTTTGAGTATCTGTCTTTACTGGGATGAGGGTCATATCCAGGGGACCCTGAGTAAGGGAGTGAAATGTCAGAGCAGATCTCTTTGGTCGACAGTAGTGGGGTCGATACAGGGATAAGGGCTGCAGGAGACAGATGATGATTTCAGGTCTGAGTAGCTGGACCATAATAATTTCCACAGGCTCTTATAATACATACTGGGTTGGGTTTGAAGCAAATTCATTTGCACATGCAACTTCCCCTCCCCACAGCAAAGCTGAACGTGGCGCCTACTTTCTACCTGTCACCCTGTTCTCTAGAAAGGAAGGGGGAAAGGAATAGAAGAGGAAGCCAGGAGATATTGAGGTGAGCACAAAATAGACTTATCTCAAGTCCAGGTAACTATCCTAAGTTTTTTGTACATTTTTGTCCAGACTTCACCCAATAAAGAGACAGCTGCAAAAACTTTAAGTTACTTCCGTTGGTGCTTGCCACTTAAAATTCCAAGGGGATTTATCTGTTCAACAAATACTTTTTAATCTCCTACTATATGTCAGACACTGATCGAAGTACTGGGGAGGCAATGATAAGCAGAAAAAAACAACGCAGAGCTTATATTCCAGTGGAGGAGAGAGACAGTAAACTACATAAATATAAGGTGCACCATGTGTGATAGTGATAAATGCAAAAGAAGAACTTTAACCAAGACATGTTGGAGGAAGTTTTAATAAAGGTCGTCAGGAAATGCCCTACTGAGATGGGGAATTTTGAGCAAGTTGTGAAGGAAGTGAGGATGTGAGCCAGACAAATGGTTGGGGAAGCTCATTCCAAGTAGAGGGGACAACAAGTACCAGGGTCCTAAGCTGGGTCTAGCATCAAAGCGCTTCATGGCTGGAGGAGAGGACAGTTGGGAGAAGGGATGAGATAATGACATTAGAAAGGTAACAAGGGTTAGAAAAAGTAGGACCTTGAAAGTCCTCATTAGAACTTTAAATCTGGTCTCAACGAGAACTCTGGTAAACCTTAAGCAGAAGTTTGACAGGATCTAACTTACTTTGTAAGGAGATCACTCCAGCTAGTGTGTCAAATAGATGTGGCAAAGGTGGAAGCAGGAAGACCAATTAGATTACTGCAAGAATCTAGGTCTCGTGGTTTGGTCAGGATGGTGGCTGTAGGAGCCGTGAGAATAGGATGAATTCTCAATGTTTTGAAGTTAGAAGTGATAAGATTTCCTGATAGACTGAATACGAAGTGTAAGAGATAAAGAAGAGTCAAGGAATATATCAAAGTTTGGGCTTGAACTAAAAGAATAGACATTAACCAAGAAGAAGGACCCTGAGAAGTTTTGACAAGGGGAAAGGGAGTTTGTGAAGAAGCAATTATAAGCTTAGTTACAGTCAAATTGGACTTACCTCTTAGGCATTCATGTAACATTCATCGAATAGGCAGTTAGACATCCAAACATAGATTTCAGAGAGAGGTTATAATGGAGATGGAAATTTAGGAGACGTCAGCATAGAGATAGGTATTTAAAGTGATGTTACTGGCTGAGATCACCTAGGAGTGACTGTAGATAGCAAAAGCAGAAGAGGTCCTAGGACTGAGCCCTAGGCTCCTACAACATATAGAGGTTGCAGAAATGAAAAGGAGCCAGCCTAAGAGACTGGAGAGTAAGTGATTAGAAAGGTAAGAGTCAAATAAACCAGATGTCTTGGAAACAAAATAAAGAAACTTTTCAAGGAGAGAAATCAACAGTGGCACATGTTGCTGAGCATTTCACAGTATGTGGACTGAGCTGTGATCTGGGATTTAGTAACAGCGTGGTCATTGTCAGCATTCAGAAAGTCAGTTGTGGGGGCTTCCCTGGTGGCGCAGTGGTTGAGAGTCCGCCTGCCGATGCAGGGGACACAGGTTCGTGCCCCGCTCTGGGAGGATCCCACATGCCGCGGAGCGGCTAGGCCCGTGAGCCATGGCCGCTGAGCCTGCGCGTCCGGAACCTGTGCTCCGCAATGGGAGAGCCACAACAGTGAGAGGCCCGCGTACCGCAAAAAAAAAAAAGTCAGTTATGGTGGAATGTTGGGGCTGAAAACTGACTGGAGTAGTGGCAAGAGAGATGGATGTAGAATAACTGGTCACATGGAATATAGCTAATCTTTCAAGGGAAGAAAAGAAATTGGGTGATAGTTTCAGGGGAAAGTGGGATCAAGGGAGAGAATTTTTTTTTTTTTTTTTTTTTAATTTTTATTTATTTATTTATTTATTTATTTTTGCAGTACGCGGGCCTCTCACTGCTGTGGACTCTCCTGTTGCGGAGCACAGGCTTCCGGACACGCAGGCTCAGCGGCCATGGCTCACGGGTCCCGCCGCTCCGTGGCATGTGGGATCTTCCTGGACCGGGGCACGAACCCGTGTGCCCTGCATCGGCAGGCAGACTCTCAACCACTGCACCACCAGGGAAGCCCGAGAGTTTTCTTTAACATGGGATAAATGGCAACATATCAGTATGTTTATGGGAATGATTTGGGACCACCTTGAGGGTTTTGGTGAATTAAAACTGACATCAATCAGAATATTTTGTGTCTTCTCCAGCCAATTTCAGCAGTGCTGGTGGAGGTATTAAGTACCCAAAGACGTGGATTTAACCAGCAGTGTGGTTTTGTCAAGAGAGTAGAGTGGGGTGATGCAGTTGCAAGGAAATGATTGTAGCAGGTTAAACTCATACGTGAAAATAGTAACTGACCATGAAATTTAAGCAGAATGTAGAGGGAAGAGAAGATTTAGTGGGGAGGCAGTGAAGAACAATGAAAACTTGGTGGGATCAATTCATTAGATATTTAGGAGGGCTTGAGTATTATTGGAGCCTAGGTTCTACAAGACGGGAACTGAAAAGTAGAATGGAATGTGGTGCCATTAATGGTAAATAACATGGTCAAGAATATGCCAATGATATAGAGGCCCTGGGATAGGGTGTAGGACAAAATCACTGGAGCAGAGGCCAAGAATTTAGGAGGAGGGCATTGGAAAATCATCTGCGTGGCTACAGAAATTATCAAGAATTATGATACCAGTAGTGTTGAAGAAAGTGAGAGCGTAATAGAAGAAAATTTTTCTGAAGAAAGAGGATGGATGGAACATAAAGAGGAATGTTGTATGAGATAAGATTCAAAGCTGAATGTTTAAGATTCAAGAAAGAATGGTCTGAAGTGTCAGTGCAGAGCAGTGGGCCATCTATCCTGCCTCCAGGTGCTATGACAAGAGAATTGGAGGAGGGAAAAGAGTCACCCCTTGAAAGTGCTACAGGGAACATGGTGCCATCAGAGGAGAGCAGATTTCTATGAACAAGAAGAAGCAGATGTTTGCTGATGACTGACCTAGAGTTTCACGGCACTCCATGAAAGGGTTTTAGAAGATGCGGAGGTAGGAATAAAAGTCACAAAAGGCAGTGGGGTTAGAGTCTGGAGCCTGGATGATGAGCAACAATGTGTGAAACATGGACATCTTGTGATGGTCAACCTAACCCGGGCAAAAGGCATAGTGATTAGCCCCAGTGGTCCCAAGACAGAGGGGTGAAGAGGCTGCTAGCATTGAGGGAAAAGAGGGATAAAGGGGACCCTTGCCAGCAGGGAGAAGAATTCTGGGGTTCCCATTTGATTCATGCCATTGGAGGCAAGGATGGTCTTCCTCTGAGATTGCAGGCACCTGCTTGGCCCCTGTAGGACTTGGGTTTTCCTTCAAGCATGGACTTTCTCTGGATTTACGCTTATAGCAGCCTACAAGGGGATGCTTAACAATAGCATATTTGATTCAGTTATAACGAACTATAGAATATCAGAAAAAAAAGTAGAATATCAGACAGAAAAGCATATACCCAAATAAACTCATTAAAGAAGAAAAGATGATATAGTTGATGGGGGTATTGGTCAGTGTGCTGAAAAGGAGTGGAAAAATTATAATACAGTAAGTCCCCTATATACAAACCTTCAAGTTGCAAACTTTCAAAGATGTGAATGTGGAGCTTACTAATGCAGACCTGATGAATTGGAGGCGCAGAGAAAAGAAGAGAGACAAAAGGAACGAGAAGTAACTGAAGAACCGAAGAGATTCACCACGAAGGAAATGGCAAGGGGATTTTCTTTATTTGAGGAGGCACTGTTAGTTTTGAGGCACAGGACCTGAACGTAGAATGGTACACAAAGGTTGCAGCAGTCGTTCAGAACGCAATCTAGTGCTACCGTGTGACCTATGATGAGAAAAAATGACCTACTACCCAGACATCACTGGATCGTTTTTTCAAGAGGGTAGATAGAATTAAATCCAGCAAGGAATCAGAACCTGTGCCATCATTGTCAGACGTGAGTGAAATTGCAGCTTGCCCTCCATCTCCTATTGCTGAGGATCCTTCAGCTCTACCATCTCCCACCTCCTCCTCTCCCTCCTCCAGTCAGTAACTCTTCTTGCCTGTTCACTCGATGCCAGACCCTGTAGGCCAGCTGTTGTACTGTACTTTTCAAGGTACCGTAAGATTAAAAATCTTTTCTTTATTTTTTGTATTTGTTTGTTTTGTATGTATTATTTGTGTGAAAAGTATTATAAACCTATTATAGTACAGTACTATATAGCTGATTGTGTTAGTTGGGTACCTAACTACCCAACTTAGGAATGCGCTCTTGGAACAAAACTCGTTTGTATGTAGGGGACTTACTGTAGTTTATTATATCCTGCCAGCTGCCTTGTTTTAGTCATTTGCTTTGCCTTAGTTTCGACACCTGCCTCATTAATTAGCTGTTGTGACTCTGATGATTCTGATATTGAAATAGGTTTATGACTAAACCTAAACATTATGTTTCTTTTCTTTGGCTGTTATTTAATTCCATACAGAAGTTGGACACTCTCAGGAAAGCTGGAGAGTTTCTAGGATGATGTAGAGAAAAAAAAAACGTGACAAGCACTTTTAGTGATGGAGGAACAAACTACAACATGAAAGCCTTTTCCTTCTTTTCTGAGGCCTGCAATGTTATCTTTACCATCTTAAATATGATCCTGTATGGCCAAAAGCTTTCTAACACCTTCAAATTATGATTTTGTCAGACTGTCAGAACTGTCAGAACTTGTGTGGATACCTGGAATTCAAACCCCAAAACCTAGCAAATAGTTCCATCATCTGTGTTTAAATGGGACTATAAAAGTCAATGGGGCTTTTATAGTTCCTTCCCTGGAAGCAAAATTCATGTTCTTAAAGTTCAGCTTACATTTCATGCTAAAAAATTGCAACAAACACAATGAAGTTTTTTATAACCATATAAAATTGAAAGACCAAAGAGAACAGTATTTCAAAGTGTTTGATATAGTGTTTGGTCGTAACCTGAGGGAATCAATGTACCTTTAAAAAGAAACTCTTGGGGCTCCTCATGCAGCAAATTCAATCATTTGATAATCTCATCACGATTCTGTTGTACACTTACCATGTGCTGTGCTCATCTGAAGGAAGTAAACAGGCTCTTGAAAGAGTGATAGGTAGGAGTAAAACCTACTCCATTTTGAAAAGTCAGCATAAAACATAATACAACACATGAGCCATGTATTTTCCAGGTTTCTTTCAAGACATGACTATCATATTAAAAATATATACTTACCAGTTGTACATCAAAATAATAATGCCATAAAAATGAGATGAAGAGATTCTCATTTGTTCATGAAGAATTTAGCAGACTACTCTATTAGACTTATTACTTAGGTGTTATCAGAAAGCCTGCCCAAACTAGTTTAAGTGAAAATAACAATAATAAAAATAGAAGAATACGTTGGCTCCTAGAACTGAGAGATCCAGAAGTAGAATATCTTCAGGCACAGCTCGATCCAGAAACTTAGTGCTCTTTCTCTCTTCGTTAACTTCTCAACCAGTCTCCACTGTTATCTTATGCTTATTCTCCCTAACCATAGGTAGGTTTCTCCCAAGGTACTTTGGAAGCTAGCTTCTGAGAACTAATGGCCCACATCAACATAAGTGAGTGACACTAAGGAAAAGTGATAGCTTCCCTACCTCTCCCACTCATCCCCATCATCTACATAGAAATCCCCAAAAGGGCTCTGATTTTACCTGAGTTATAGTCTTAATATTAGACCAATCGCTTTCTCCAGAAAATGAAATATTAATTCATTCAAGGTCACCATAGCCAGGGATGGGCAATAGATTGTGACTGACATCACTCCAGAATTAAGGGAATGGCAGCGCCCGAAAAGAAATAATACTAGGGAGGAAATGAAAGCAACACACAACCACTACAGGCATCATGGCAAGAAGAACTGAAGCAACCTAGATATCCAACAGATAAGGTAGTTATGGTGCAGCTAAATAACAAACTCATGGGCTTCCCTGGTGGTGCAGTGGTTAAGAATCCACCTGCCAGTGCAGGGGACACGGGTTTGAGCCCTGGTCCGGGAAGATCCCACTTGCCGCGGAGCAGCTAAGCCCATATGCCACAACTACTGAGCCTGCGCTCTAGAGCCTGAGCCACAACTACTGAAGCCCGTGCACCTAGAGCACGTGCTCTGCAACAAGAGAAGCCACCGCAATGAGAAGCCCGCGCACAGCAATGAAGAGCAGCCCCCTCTCACTGCAACTGGAGAAAGCCCGCGTGCAGCAACAAAGACCCAATGCAGCCAAAAATAAATAAAAATATAATAAATAAATTAAAAAGAAAGATAATGATCCCCAGTTCTTCCCTCATTTCTTAAGAAAAAAAAAAAAGCACAAACAAACTCATATGAGTTACTATAATTAGGTTGTTAAAGAATGTCATGTCATGAAAAATATTCACAATGAATGATTCTGTTTAAAAGGTAGTTTACAAAACAGTAAATATAATAGGATCCTAATTGGATGACATTTTGATGTTACAGATGAAAAACGTATATATTGTGTATCCAGAGAAAAAATACTATAAGGAAATACACTAAAACAAATGTGACCATCTTTGGGAGACGAGGTTATAGAGATATTTTCTTCTTAGCTTTGAATACTGAAATATTTGCTGAGTTCCTGTGATGTCACTAGATTGGATACTGTAGGATACCAATTTAATATTATGGAGGATTCTTCTTTATAGTAAGTTTTCCTATAGAGACTTATTCAAAGGTAAATATTCCTTAGAACAGGAGACATTTTCAGCCATTTCACATCTATGCAACTTTTATTTTGTCTACCATATGCAAAGTGCATGTGAGATAGGAATATGAAGATGATCTAGTTATTTCCACACATGTGAGAGTTTGGAGAGAATGATAGTTTATTTTGTGATGCAATGTAGCGATGGTAATAATGCAAAAACAATGTGTTATATGAGCAGGTTGGAAAGAGGAATCAGAAGTGCATTAGCTGTAAGTAACAAAAGTCAAACTACATTGGCTTAAGTGAACAGTAGTTTATTTTTCTTATATAATACGAATTCCAGATATTGTAGTTAGGGATTGGTTCAATAGCTCAGTGCTATTAGGATGATGATGCACTTTTCCCTTGGCCTTTCCCTCAAGCCTAGCTCTTCCAGTTCTCAAGATGACTGTTAGATGTCATTTCCACCTTCACACCAAAAAGAAGACAAAAGGGAATGGGGCAGAACCAGTTGCATTGATTTCCTTTATTAAGGAAGCAAGCTTGGGACTTCCCTGGTGGCACAGTGGTTAAGAATCCACCTGCCAGTGCAGGGGACACAGGTTTGTGCCCTGGTCCGGGAAGATCCCACATGCTGCGGAGCAACTAAGCCTGTGCGCCACAGCTACTGAAGCCTGTGCTCTAGAGCCTGTGAACCACAGCTACTGAGCCCACGTGCCACAACTACTGAAGACCACATGCCTAGAGCCCATGCTCCGCAACAAGAGAAGCCGCCACAATGAGAAGCCCATGCACCGAACGAAGAGTAGCCCCCGCTTGCCACAACTAGAGAAAGCCCACACGCAGCAATGAAGACCCAACGCAGCCAAAAATAAATAAATTAAATAAATAAATAAATAAATAAAAAGGAAGCAAGCTTTTTCTCAGAAACCTCAGCAAACTGTTGCTTACATCTTAGGTTAGATCTTTGTTTTTTTGTCTCATGTCTTTTGAGCCATTACTGAGACAATTAACTTCACGCAGGTGTGAACTTATAGTACCCCATTTCAGTGGTGCTATGTCTTTAACACTTTCTATCTGGACATGATTAACATAGGGCATAGGAATCCTATGGAAATCTGCCACTTACTCATGTACATGTTGAAACTATGAAGAACAAACAACCTATGAGAACAATTCTTGGCTAATGGGGACAGAAAACAATGGATAAAGATGTGGTGCTTGTCCTCAAGTCACTGTAGTTAAAAAGGAAGAGTAGAAAAAGAAACAACATTTTTGATCACTGAAGGTGAGTTCTCTGGGGTAGGCTAACCAGGTGCTGTGGACTGAATTGTGTCCTCTCCAAATTCATATGTTGAAGCCCTAATCCTTAATGTGACATTTGGAGATGGTGCCTTTGGTAATTGGTGTTAGATGAGGTCATAAAGGTAGGGCCCTCATGGTGAGATTAGTGGCTTTATAATAAGAGGCAGAGAGAGAGATTGCCCCCTCTAAGCCATGTGAGGACGCAGTGAGAAGGTGGCTGTCTGCAGTCCAGGAAGAGAGGCCTCACCAGGAATTGGCTAGCACCTTGAACTTTAAACTTCCGGCCCCCAGGACTGTGAGAAATAAACGTCTGTTGTTTAAGCCACCCAGTCTGTGGCGTTTTGTTATAGCAGCCCAAGCAGACTTATATACCAGGTGTGCTCTGAGAATGCAGAGTAGAAAAAGCTAACCTTATCAGGGACAATTTCCTGGAGGATGGGTTACCTGAAATACTTCCTCAAAATTGCATGTGTCAAATACAGTTTCCTCTCAAATATGTTTCTATATTCTGTGGTCTTTTCTTCAACACACACACATTATCTTCTAATTAAGTGACTATGATTGTGTGTTTATCCATCTCCCAAGCCCAACTACCCACAAGTTCCTTGAAGCCAGAGTGCCATATTGTTTGTGCTCACCTTTGTATGCTGCTTGCATAACGAAGAGTCACTGCTCAAGAAATTATACTTCATTGAATGAATGAATGCATGAATAACTGATTCAATTAATGAGCAAATGAAGCATGGTTTGGAGATAGTCAAAGGAAGGAGAACTTTGATACAGACAAAGGAAACAGCTTAAGGAAGGGCATGAACATAGAATGTGACCTGGTACATGCAGAAAGTGACAGGTAGATCAGAATGTTTAAAGCAGAAATTTGGGGTCTGAGAAACATTTATGGAGGACTTATTCTGTATTAGGTAATATTCTAAGTTATTTACCATATTAACTCATTTAATGCTCATAACAACCTTTTGAGATAAGCAGTATTGTAATCCCATTTTATAGACAAGAAAATTGAGGCACAAAGATGTTGAGAAACTTGCTCAAGTTTGCACAAGCAGAGATTAGTGAAGCCGGAAAAAGAAGCCAGTCAGCTTCTAGAGTCCACTCTGTATAGATGAGCCTTTGAGAGAGGCAGTGACCACACTACTCAGGCCCTATAAGACCACGCGAAGAAGCTTGGATTTTATTAAGTAGATTATTATTGGAAGCCATTCAGTTGTGAGAGCTACTTGGTCAGCTTTCATTTAAAGAGAGATTCAGGGGTTTAAGGCAGAAGGCGCAACACTTCGATTGTGAAATGTTGGAAAGCCAGGAATTGTAAATGAGGAGACAGCTTTCAGAAATACTTATGGGGTAAAACTGATAGAGCATTGTGCCCATAGAATGTGAAGATATAGAAATAGGATGACTCAAGGATGATACTTGGAATGATAATTTGGGTGACTGGGTAGATAGTGAGGCAATTAACTAAGTCAGGGGATCCAGGAAGCAAAGGTGGTAAGGGGAATATGATACATTTAGATTTGCCTGTGTTAATTTTGGCGTGCCCCGGGGCATTCACTTGCATGTATCTGAAAAAGTAGTTGAATATAGAAGGCTGAGATTCAGGGAAGAGGACTCTGCTAGATTTAAAAAGTTGAGAGTCATCAGCATGTAGATGGTAGTTGAAATATGAGAGCAATGAGATTATTATTGTCAAATTTTCTGCATGAATATTACCTGTCAGTGCACACACAATTTTGGAAGCCCAATTATTAAAAGCCTTCCACTGGGGCCTGCTCAGTTAGCTGCATCTGAAAAATATATTATAAGATGACAAAGTAGCTGTATTGGTTTTAGTCTCTAAATGTGTCCCTGAAGACCTCTATGGGAAATAAGTAACAGAGTCTGCCTCTCTACATTCCCCTAGAAGAGCAGAAGTGAATAAAAAAGAAATAAAACAACAGTCTCTTCCCATCTGCCAAACATAAAGGATGCCCAGATAGAAGTTGAAATCTGATGGCTTTTCAGTACTCTATTGCATGAATTTTTTCTTCCATGTATGAATATAGGTTGCCTCAGTTTGTCTCAGATCTTTATCTTTGATTGTCTCTTATAAAAGCTTTATATGTGGCATTTAGAGAGGGCCTTGAAGAATTTCTTACAAGAGCAGACTTAATTAATGTTTCCAGTTGCGTGGGACTTTCTAAACCCCAGGCAATGAAGATGAACATACTAAATAGGAGGTTGGCCTGTCTTCATCCCTTCAAGCTTAATCGCTCTTGATCCCAGCTCAGGAAAGTGTTGAATTTGGGTAAAAACCGAGTAATGTTTAAAGCCTTCACCACCCTTCCATGACTCACTTCTTTCTCAGCCATTTTCAAAATTAAGTGTTCCATTCAATCATTGGGTTTTATGCTCTGCACAAGAGGTGTACTTACAGAGAACAGGGCACAAGACCTGGTAAGGAGAACGTTTTCAGAGTAAAAAAAACATGGGGGGTTGAAAGCAAGAGATGTGTTTAAGCCCAATGTGATGCTGATTTGCATGTGAGTTTGAGTAAGCCATTGAACTATTTAGGCTCTCTGTATTGTCCTCAGTAAACCATGAAGAGTGCAACACTCCAGCCTATTATACTATAGAATCTCTTAGCTATTGCTACATAGCCATCCATCCCCAAACTCAGGGGGTTAAAAGAACAATGATTTTTTATTATAGTTCCTGTAGTTGCAGGGCAACTGAGAACTCCTTCGGTTTGGCTTGGCTGGGAGAGCTTTGTGGGTCAGTTCTGCTCTATATGTCCCTCAGCTATCTTCTGAAACCAACAGACTAGTCTAGATATGTCCTTCTCGTGGTGGTAGCTGAAGCGCAAGAGCACAAGCAGAAACCCGCAAGACCTCCTGAGGTCTAGGCACAGATTAGGCATGTATTCACTCCAGCCTCATTCTATTGGCCAGAGCAAGTCACGTGGCCTAAGTCAGAGCCACCGCAGAGTCACATGGCAAAGTGCATATAGGCCAGCATGCATACCAGGAGGGGTGGAGAATTAGGACCAGTCATGCAATCTACCATATTTAGGATAACAGTTAAAATATAAAAGTACTTTGCTAAGTTTGAAAACCGGTTTGAATATTATATATTACAATTAATCAAATTTCAAAGAAGTATAATTAATTAAATTTGTATACTTATCTTTTACCCAAACTTTCAACAAACAAAAAGTTCTAATTTTTAAGACCTACACTGTTAATATAGAACAATGGAACAAGATAGAAAGCCCAGAGATAAACCCATGCACCCATGGTCAAGTAATCTATGACAAAGGAGGCAAGGATATACAATAGAGAAAAGACAGTCTGTTCAATAAGTGATGCTGGGAAAACTGGAGAGCCACATGTAAAAGAATGAAATTAGAACACTCCCTAACACCATACACAAAAATAAACTCAAAATGGATTAAAGACCTAAATGTAAGACCGCACACTATAAAACTCTTAGAGGAAAACATAGGAAGAACACTCTTTGACATAAATCACAGCAAGATCTTTTTTGCTCCACCTCCTAGAGTAATGGAAATAAAAACAAAAATAAACAAATGGGACCTAATGAAACTTAAAAGCTTTTGCACAACAAAGAAAACCATAAACAAGACGAAAAGACAACCCTCAAAATGGGAGAAAATAGTTGCAAATGCATCAATGGACAAAGGATTAATCTCCAAAATATATAAGCAGCTCATGCAGCTCGATATTAAAAAAACAAACACCCCAACCCAAAAATGGGCAGAAGACCTAAATAGACATTTCTCCAAAGAGACATACAGATGGCCAAGAAGCACATGAAAAGCTGCTCAGCATCACTAATTATTAGAGAAATGCAAATCAAAACTACAATGAGGTATCACCTCACACCAGTTAGAATGGGCATCATCAGAAAATCTACAAACAACAAATGCTGGAGAGGGTGTGGAAAAAAGGGAACCCTCTTGCACTGTTGGTGGGAATGTAAATTGATAACAGCCAATACGGAGAACAGTATGGAGGTTCCTTAAAAAACTAAAAATAGAACTACCATATGACCCAGCAATCCCACTACTGGGCATAAACCCAGAGAAAACCATAATTCAAAAAGACACATGCATCCCAATGTTCATTGCAGCACTGTTTACAATAGCCAGGTCATGGAAGCAACCTAAATGCCCATCAACAGCCAAATGGATAAAGAAGATGTGGTACATATATACAATGGAATATTACTCAGCCACAAAAAGGAACAAAATTGGGTCATTTGCAGAGACGTGGATGGATCTAGAGACTGTCATACAGAGTGAAGTAAGTCAGAAAGAGAAAAACAAATATCCTTTATTAACGCATATATGTGGAACCTAGAAAAATGGTACAGATGAACTGGTTTGCAGGGTAGAAATTGAGACACAGATGTAGAGAACAAACATATGGACACCAAGTGGGGACAGCGGGGGAGCGGGGGTGGTGGTGGGATGAATTGGGAGTTTGGGATTGACATGTATGCACTGATGTGTACACTGACACATCACTGATACACTGATGTGTATAAAATGGATGACTAATAAGTACCTGGTATAAAATAATAAAATTAAATTAAAAAAAAAGATCTACGCTGTTTAATTATCTGCTCTGTTTGAGAAACAGAATAAGTATTCTTTCTTCATCATCATAACACCTCGAATTTATATTTTAAAAACAAAAACAAAACCCCTCGATATTAAAACAAAGTTTTGTGGGTTTTAGTAGGCAAATACGAGGTTGCCAAGGGATGTACAAAGGCAATCACAAAATCTCCTGAGTCTGTTAGTAAATTACCTACCTGACACCTGCTGCTGATGAAATATCGCCTTTCTTATTTTTTCCCACATTTTAAAGAAGAGGAACATTGATACTTTCCCCCCACTCTAATCAGAGACGTGACAGGTGAAATTCTTTCCAGTTTGGCATCCCTGCATCATTCCAGAAACAGGCACTTTTCCTGGGTGAGCCTGGTTAAGCACTGCTCAGAAACTAGCTTTAATCTGTAACCAGAGTTCTCTGTGCACAAAGCACTTGTGAAAAGTTAAGGTATCACAGACAGAAACAGGTTGGGCATTTGTAAAGATAGCTGGAAAGAGTTTAAGTAGCATTCAGGTTTCTTATCAGCTTGCTTATAAAGTTTCATTGTTAATTAAATGCATATTTTTTTAATTAAAGAAACAAATAATGGTCCAATTAGAAAATTTCTTTATTTTGGATTTTTAATTTTTTCATTTCCTGAGGCTAAGGGGTGGATATGGGCAGTTTAACCACCCCCATACCCAACCAATGTTATTTGAGGGTGGCCTTGGAAACCAGCCAGATTGCATTGTTATCCTTCTGTCAATTACAAATGTGCCAGACACCCAAAGCATTGGGGAGGAAGTGCAATTATTAGAAGCTACCCAAGAGAATATGCCCAATGTCATCCCTGACTTGTCAGGTGACCTTTAGGAAATCAGATGTGTAAAAGAGGGATGATAAATTGTTCTCTAGGCCAATCATGCAGATGAGTAGAAGCCCCAAAGACAGAAAGAAATTAGGGCAAGGAGAGTTCCAAAGAAACCAATTTTTGTTCATAAAAGAAATGTCTTCTAATACAAAGAGAACGTAATCCAAATAATGGCTAAAGTCCTTCCCCAGATATTGGTCATAATTTACCACCCTATCCCTATTCATGTGTGTAATCCCAAATACCTTCCTCCTGCCCAAAACCCATGTCTTTAACACCTGTTCTTTCATTTGTTGGTGAAGCACTAATGGCTTCATAAAATAAGTTCTGAAATTTCTGATCCCAGTGCCGGATAAATATTCGTTTTCCTTTGGATGTAGGGCTGTGGGGCTCAGAGTGAGAGCAGAAATGAGAATGCAGATAAATCCATTTATACTATGTCTCTATGGTGATAACAACGCCTCTGATCTGATTGGGGTCCTCCACTGAGAGGACTATATTGTCAGCACGTATTTAAAAGGGGAATTGTTCTTCATCACCAAAGGATTTACCTTTTCAGAGTGTGTGCCTATTCAGAGATGCCTTTTTAGAGGTGCTTTTAGTTATCAGAAGGGTCAAGTGAGAAGAAAGCCAGCATTAGTTGAGCACTGCCTATGTACTGACCGCTTTCTTTGGGGCCTTACATATGTATCAATTGATGAACAACAAAATGACTTTGTAATAACATTTAAATACAAAGTGAAGGGCATTGACTGTAAATCTGTACCATGGACAGAGCCAATATGGGCATTGTACATTGTTCTCAAAGGATCTTCATAACTTAAAAAAAGAAGTTATGTAAAATATTGGGCATTACAACAAGACATTATCTTAGAATCCCATGTGTCATTCATGTTTTCAGACCTTCATCCTTCAGGTAATGTAGACTGAAGCACTACCGTTCAATTCTGAAACTAACCCACTTGGAGTTAGCATCAGACTACCGCAGGTTAAAGGGCATGGTCCCCAATAAGACTGTCCTCATTTAGATGCCAGCAGTGATTTTGAGGGTCCCGAGGCCACCTGTACTTCTGATCAACCGGTTACAAAATTAGGAATTTCTTATGATCCCTCCCCATGTTCAATAATTCATTCATAGGACTCACAGGACTCAGGAAAGTGCTATGCTTACAGTTACAGTTTTAGTATAAAGGATGTAAATTAGGATCAGCCAGTTGAAGAGACACATAGGGTGATGTCTAGGAGGATCCCAAGTGCAGAGCTTCCATGCCTTCTCCCCATGGAATCAGGGCACGTCACTCCCTTAGCACACTGACATGTTCATCGCCAAGAAGCTCCACTAAGCTCTTTTTAGTGCAGTTTCATTTACAGAAACAGTATTGATGGAATCATTGACTATGCACCTGAACTCAATCTCCAGCCCCCCACTTCCACCCCTACATGGAGGCTGGGCTGGCTCAAAGCCCGCATCCTGTAAGCAAAGGTTGATCTTTCTGGTGACCACCCCCCATCCTGAGTCATCTCTTCAGCATCAACTGAGGTGTGATCCAAGGGGCTCATGAATAACAGAGACACTTATTGTTTGGGAAATTCCGAGAATTTATAGCCTTTCTCCAAGTAACCAAGGATAAAGGTCAGTCAAATTCTTTATTAAGCAACAATTAATGTACACATAAATTTACACATATAAACCTTATGTAAATCTATACATGTATGTGTATCTCCTTTAATATCTATATATAAAATTAGGTGCTATTAGCAAATTATCAGGAAAAATAAAGAAGAAAGCAGTAGTTACCAAAAGAGAATTAACTGCAATTAACAAACAGATAAAAATCACTATAATATTTCTATCAGCTGAAACAAATGTTAGGTGGTGTTCCAACAGTTTTACTCCATTTCAAGTTTAGTGATTTGCTACAAGGACCCAGATTAGCACAGTGACTGTTAAAAAAAAAATAGCCTGTAAAATAATAAGTTTTAAATGACAAGGTTTCAGGCAGGTAGAAGCCAAAGCCTGAAGACAGTGAGCTCAACCCAAATGATTAAAATAAAGACAGAAACTGTCCTATCACTTAGAAAACATGCCTGAGGGCTTTCATAATTGTAGTACCATAACTGTTCAGCCTTCCTTTCTGTCTGTCTGTCTTGTTAAACCCATCTCGTATTATTTGATGCTAATTCCTTATGAATGATAGCATCACCCGGTCAAAGGCCACACCCTTCACATTTCATAATACTTACCGTACTGTACTGCAGAATCTCTTTCTTTCAGTTACCCTCACTGAGCTTCCTGAGATGGGGACATTATCCATAAATGTTTAATTCTCCTGCACATATTACAGAGCTTGACACATAGCAGATACATAGTAAGTATCTATTAAATGAATGAATGATGCTCTAAGAAACTAATCTGGACTGTCCTCTGACCTGACTGGAAACTCTACCAGAAAGTCGTATTCTCAGAGACTGTAGTCATATTCTCAGAGAATGAGTGGAGATTTCCTTTTTCATTTTAAAAGGATTCATCCTCTCAAAATTAACCTTCTCCCAAGTTGAGTGATGATCTAAACACGTGGTGAGAACTTCACATAATTCACTTCTTTCTAGCCTAAAAATTAGCACTTTCAAATTCTAAAGTCTGCCAGGCACTTTTCCGTGTGCTAACAATACTGATAGAATTCATTCATTCATTAATTAATATTGATAGTGAACTAAAGAGACAGAAATCACTGTCCTCACGGATCTGTTACTCTAGAAACAACATTATGTTCTTGCAACCTGCTCAGTCCTTCTCTCTGCCTTAGTCTCTCCCTCTCCCTCTGTTTTTATCATAGTTAAAATCCCCGATATGTGGGATATCTTTGTGTCTGCTGTTCTCAATATCTGGAACTTGTACATTTTTAAAAAGTAGAGAAATACTCATCATCAGAAGAGAAAATATAGAGTAACCTTTGTTTAAACCTCCACAAAAGCCTCAGGTTTTAATGCAGTATAAAAGCCGCTGATGTAATGCTTATTTGATTTGCTTAGCAGGAGCACAACATGAAAATTCCTTGAGCAGGGAAAACAGCTGGTTTGCCAAATCTGCACATTTGGCTGTACAACCGGCTCTATTGGTAGCTCCAGGCTAGCGATATTTTTTCCTGACAATTTACATGCTGCTCCAGCCTAAGGTGTCTGAAATGAAGTCTTTGCATACACATAGAAAAGAACTTGGCTGCAGACCCTGGTTGGAACTCTGCTTTGAAAAGGAAATTCACACTGATCAATGGTAATGTGATAAGGCTGTGCCTTTTCAGCACAGATTTATATGCAAGGCCCATTGTTTTATCTGGTTTTATGTAAAATATAATGTCAATAATCCGTATTGTCTGCATTAATACCATTATTCACATTGCAGTATCATGCATACTTTAGCCACTTTGCAATCCAGAACCCCACACGCACATTAAAACAGAGATAACTGTGGAGGAACACGGTTGCATACAAATTGTACTGTGCTGGCAGGGAGTCCATTCTCTGCTCCGCTCAGACAAAGGTTTTTAATTCCTCAGGTTTTGTTTTGCTTTGGTTTGGTTTTTTAGAAGGAAAAAACCAACAGATCATTTTCTTGGACCTCCAAATTTCCAACTGCTTGAAAGGCAGATTTCATCAAACTAATTAAAATTTCTTTGTGGCTAATCACTTTGGGGACTCAGTTAACTTATGGAGAATACTTAAACAGAATTTTCATTTTATCTGATTTCACTCTAAACTGGAATTAAATAGGCATATTTGAAACCAAATATAAGAATGATATATGCTGTCACAGGGCTTACATTTCATTTTGTTAACGGTTGATTTTCAATATTATCCTTAGGTCCCAGGGTACAATGTGTAAACACATCACAGCAAGATATAAAATGAGCTAGAAAAATAATTGAATTTTATAGAAATTCTCTAGGGTGGTAAAAATCTCTGACATCTATTAAAATTCAGAGATTGTAAAAGCAATCAGAATTATTACTGCATTATTTGCATTCAGTAATTATTATTGGGAGAATAACAAATTGTATTGTGAGAAACTCTGATACAAAAATTGTTATCATTTAAAAAAATTTGAAACAACCATAGATTTACAGGAAAAAAAATGCAGGTACATTAAAAGAGAACCTTTTTCTGAACCATTTGAGAGTAAATGCAGACCCTATCCCCCAGAATCCTATAAACAAAGACATTCCCCTACCTCATTAGAATACAACCATCAAAAGGAGAAAATTAGAATTGTTTCATTAACTGGCATCTAATCCTCAGATCCCATTCAGATTTCACCAATTGTCCCAATTACGTTCTTTGCAGTTAGAGGATCCAGTTTGGAATCATTTGGGTGATTGAGCAAGCCACATTTGGGTGTAGAGCAATCCCTCTGTCTTTGCTTGAATTCATGACCTTGACACTTGAAGATCACAGGCCAGTTATTTGATAGACTGTCGGTCAATCTGAGGATGTGTGAAGGTTCGTCATGATTAGATTTAGGTAATGCATCCTTAGCAGGAATATCACTGGAGTGCTGCTATGTTCTTCTCCCTGCATCCTTGCATAGCTTGTGATTTCTATTTCTCTCATTCTGTTTGTTCATTTGATCCTTCTTTTAAGATGGTATATTCTATACTTCTCCAATGTAAAGTTACACTTTTTTCTTTGTAATTAATGATTATTTTATTGAGAAATACTTAGAAATTGTGCAAATAGCCCATTCCTTATAAGACGTTCAATTAACTAATTTATTTATATCTGTGTAATGAACTCAGTTTTCTATGGTATTCTATGGTTTACAATCCGTTGTTAGGTTTATTTTGATGCCTAACTGTCTCATTTTGCCAGTGGAAATTCCTTATAGCTGGCTTCTCCACCCTCTTGAAATGTTCCCACCATTATTTATTTATTTATTTTTGGCTGCACTGGGTCTTCATTGCTGCTCACGGGCTTTCTCTAGTTGTGGAGAGTGGGGGCTACTCTTCGTTGTGGTGCACAGGCTTCTCATTGCGGTGGCTTCTCTTGTTGCAGAGCACGGGCTCTAGGCACGCAGGCTTCAGTAGTTGTGGCTCGTGGGCTCTAGAGCACAGGCTCAGTAGTTGTGGCGTATGGGCTTAGCTGCTCTGCAGCATGTGGGATCTTCCCGGACCAGGGCACGAACCCGTGTCCCCTGCATCGGCAGGCGGACTCTCAACCACTGCGCCACCAGGGAAGCCCGGCAGGCAGATTCTTAACCGCTGCGCCACCAGGGAAGTCCCTCCCACTGTTTTTTGAGTGTGTCCATGTTTTCTGGCATAACAAGATATTCCAGGATCACATTGTACTTTCTTTTCCTCCTTCAGCCCTGGAATTATCTATTTCTCCAAGGAGCTCAAGAATGATATTTAAAAGCCAGGATTTGGGTGCTCTTTGCTATTGGTGTGTCACTGTAAATATATATACACACATATATACAAAGTACATTCCCATATGCATCTATATTCATTTACATATCCATCATATGTATGTTGAAAACCATGAGTTCATAGCAATACTGTCAATTTCAATCTAAAACTATACATTTCAGTGTAATTCTCTTCCTTATTTGTGTCACCCTTCCTCTGACAGTGAGAAACCTGGCTCCTGTTAGTTTTATATACTTATTTGATCGTTCCTTCTGTATCTAACTAATATCCTGTCTTGGCCAGCATCCTCTTCCTCACACAAATACCCTCCTCAACCCACTTGGACTGAGACACCTTATATTTGGCACGCCTTTATGTGAACGCCCTCATCATGCAACTGGGCCCTAAGATCCCCACCAGGCCGCTTTTCTGCATTTGATGCCTTTCTTATCCCAGTCAGGCTCCAACATGCGCTACAGAGTAGCCCTTCTACGTAGACATCCAGTTTGCCTTGACACCCTCCACTGTGGTCCCCTCCCACTTACGGTGAACATACTTACTCTGTTCTACTCTATCAAAGTTTTTAAGATTAAATTGTTCTAGAAGAGAAGGTAAGAAAAGGGGAGGAAAGGAGAGAAATAGGAAAAGAAACAGAAAGGGAAAACAGAAAAGAAAAAGCTAAGACATCTTGTAAAGTTCCAACTTATCTCCATTGGTATACATTTTCAATATACAATACAATGTTACATTGTATTCACACACCAAACTTGTCACGTATAAAACTTCTATAACCTCAGATGTTTCCCTGTGTTCCTATAAAAATCTAATATGTGTTTTTCCTGAACTTGTGGCATTAATGAATGTTTAGCTTACTCACATTGCTCTTATTTTGCCAGCTCAGTGTCAAGAAGTCATTCAGATGGTAGAGATCAAGGTGCATTTTAATAATAAATCATGAAAATATATTGAAGGGCACCAGAGTAAAACTAAGCAATTATACAGAGACATCAATTTCCACAGTTTGTGTTGATACCTATCTTACAAATATTAGGAAACAAGTCTTCATTTTCCAGCATTGGTTTGTAGTCACATGTAAAAATAATTTTTAAAAAAGTAATAATAATAAAGGATAAACAGATATAGCCATGATTTACAGCACTATGAGTTATTTTTAATGTACACTAGCATGTTATAAAGCAATTTATCATGTCAAACAAAGCTATAATGTTATGGAATGGGTCATTTAGTATATTATATTATGGCATTTTCTTATTAGAGCTTTGAAACTATTAACATACCTTCTCAGAAAGCACTTTTAATTTTTGAAAGAAACATTGTTTTCTTTTTTTAGAATTTTTAGTGAACTAAATCTACTTCAATATTTAATCACTGTCTAAAGTTAGCAGGTATAGAAAATTTACCATCTTATCTCACTTCTTTATATTTACAAAGTGTTTTTTATTTTCCCTTCCTCATGAGTGCCCAGGCTGAACAAAAAAGAACAATAAAATAGCTAAGCGAAGAGGTGCTATCTTCTATTTAATTTTCCTAGAGTGCTGGATTATTTTAGGGGGAAATTAGATTCTAATGTGATTAGTGTCAAGCTCATACCACCTTAAAAAGTGTTTCTTTTATAAATTATGACTGTTCTTCACAAAGTCAAGTTCTTGATTTGTGATTTTATTTTACTGGGTTTAGAAACCCTTACTAAACATGTAATTGGAAGACAAAAGCTTGAATCCCTAAGCCTTTTTACTACAGTGATGTTTTCATTCCAATTTAAACTAAGCTCACACACAAAAAATATCTCTATTCTTTCATAAACAAGGGGAATTAATGACTTAGGATAAGTCTATTGAAAATGTGTTCATAGAACTAAAATATTGACAAGTTCGTCCTCCTTCTCAATCTGTGTCTGGGAAGTTTAAAGATTTACCCCAGTCACTGAGAGCATTCAATCATCTCTCGCCCTCTGCTGTCCCCTTCACAGCTACGTTGGTTACTTTTGGATTTATTAGCCATCTCATCATATCCCCCAATAGACCAGAGTGTCACTAATGAAGTGATAAAATGACATTGGGGAAATGTCAATGTTTCTCTTTAACCTGTGAAACAGTAGAGTCTGTATGTGTGTATATGTTTCCTATAGAGTTTCTTGTTATTGTTCCACTTTGAAGGGCTGTCATTTTAAAATTAAAGACTTATGGGACTTCCCTGATGGTCCAGTGGTTAAGAATCCATTCTGCAATGCAGGGGACGCTGGTGTGATTCCTGGTGGTGGAACTAAGATCCCACATGTCACGGAGCAACTAAGCCCCTGCGCCGCAACTACTGAGCCCACAAGCCACAACCACTGAGCCTGCAAGCCACAGCTAGAGAGCCCACATGCTGCATCTATAGACCCTGTGTGTTCTGGAGCCCATGTGCCATAACTACAGAGCCCACATGCTCTGGAGTATGTGTGCCACAACTAGAGAGAAGCCCATGCACTGCAGCGAAAGATCCCGCATGCTGCAACTAAGACCCAATGCAGCCAAAAATAAATAAATAAATAATTTTTTTTTAATTAAAAAAAAAGTCTCTGCAGTTCCACTGCAGGGGGCATGGGTTCAATCCCCAGTTGGGGAACTAGGATCCCCAAATGCTGTGCAGTGAGGACAAAAAAAAAAATAAAACAAAAATCAAATCAAATCTTCCAGTCTTCTAAACTCATGCAGAAATTTAGCCACACCACTGATTTCATTTGTGTTTGTGTTGTTGGTAGTGTTGGTACACAAAAAAATAAAATACTGTCTGAGAAAGTGTTTTTGAAAACAATAGGGATTTGCTAATCTGCAGAAGTGGGTGAGGATTTGAGGTGAGTAAGATTGTGGTGTTCTACATTTGGTGGACTTAAACGGTTATGACTCCCTGCTGGAACATCCCTGGTCCTGATGCTCCTAGGTTCCCCAGCTACCTTCCCCTCTTCCCATTTCACTGCTCTCTCTCAGGACCTTGTGAGGAGTTGAAACTTATTTTCCATCTTTCTTATTTCTTCCATCAAGCACTTGTTGAAATTTACTGGTATCATGACCCATTTTCTTGGAACCCTCTTTTCTAAAGCTACAGTCAGGTATTCTCTGACTGTAAGGATGGTGTGTTAATGGATGTTAATGGACGAATGGATGCTACTCTATTAATAGAGTAAGGTGCAAAGTGATTCTGCCTTAAATGTAAGGAGAGACAGTAATAGTGGGCATTACTGAAGGCCAGGAGGACTAGAAGGCCAGCACTTATACAAGGAGATACTTCTGGTAGACTCAACTACTCTACTAGCAGTGAAAGCCAGACCAAGTAGAAAATACTTTTTTTTTTGCATGAAAACTAACAGCTTTCTTTCTGTCTACTATAAGAAAATACATGTAACTAAAACTTACTATCTTAGCCATTTTACATGTACAGTTCAGTGGTATTAAGTATGTTCTGTTTGTGTAAACATCACCACCATCCATCTTCAGAACTCTTTTCAACTGAAACTCAAAACTAACAGCTTACTGGT
Organism: Phocoena sinus; assembly: GCF_008692025.1. Taxonomy (NCBI): domain Eukaryota; kingdom Metazoa; phylum Chordata; class Mammalia; order Artiodactyla; family Phocoenidae; genus Phocoena; species Phocoena sinus. The sequence goes on along the minus strand of NC_045773.1, from coordinate 15,507,076 downwards.
TCAACAGAACCTGTGGCTGTGCTCCCAGCTGCGGCAGCAGAGCCGGAGTTCAAGTCCTGGCTCCCTACTTTCGCTGACTGACTTTGAACAAATTACTTAATCCTTTTGTCTCTCAATTTCAACACCCACAAGATGGACAATCAATAAATAGGAAGAGGAAGTGTAAGGGTAATATCAGGAAATATTATTTTTTAATGGCTCAACTTGTATTTGTTTAACAAATAAGGGAGGGCATGGGGGAGACACTGGAGCAGGACTGCCTAGATCCAAATCCTGGTCCATCCACTATAGCATGTAAGGTGTTAGCAAAGTTACTTACCTCCTCAGTGTTTCAGTTTCTTCATTCTTCATCAGTAAAGCTAGGATTATTACAACACCTACTCCATAAGTTTACTGGAAGATTAAGGAAATACATAAGAACATTTGAGCATCATCTGCCCCGTTCTAGGAGCTCCATAAACATTAGCTAAGACAATAGAAACACCTATATTCAAATACTACTATCATATACGACAGTAATCAATGTACTTAAATCTATATAACAAGGCTTCCCTGGTGGTGCAGTGGTTGAGAATCTGCCTGCCAATGCAGGGGACACGGGTTTGAGCCCTGGTCTGGGAAGATCCCACATGCTGCGGAGCAGCTAAGCCCGTGTGCCACAACTACTGAGCCTGTGCTCTAGAGCCTGTGAGCCACAACAACTGAAGCCCCACAGGCCACAACTATGGAAGCCCGTGCGCCTAGAGCCCATGCTCTGCAGCAAGAGAAGTCACCACAATGAGAAGCCTGTGCACCGCAACAAAGAGTAACCCCCGCTTGCCGCGGCTAAGCCCGCACACAGCGCAGCCAAAAATAAAATAAATAAATTTTAAAAATCTATATAACAGAGAGAATAATAAATATTTCTACTTAATGCATTACATATTGTCTTTTAGCTCATACTTTTTACTTTTTAAAATTTTTCTAAAGCAAAGATGAATCAAATATATAACTCTTTAATGTAAAAGGCATTTACAACAAGAGCGATATTGATGAGGAAAAATACAGGTGGATTCGTTCCAAATGCATTAATTTCAGAACTGGTTCTGAAAAGGCTAATTGTAAGTCTTTTTATACATATGTTGTGTTCACAGGTGGTAGATGTGGCTTTAATCAAAAAGGACCACATGCAAAGCACTATGGATTCTCTGCCAGAATGAGTTTGTATGGCTATAGTAATAGCTGAAGCATTAAATTCAGTTAAAGTATTCAACAAGGAAGCCATTAAACCGAGGTTGCTCTAAGGCCTCAGTAGCCTACGTAAGCAAACCAAACCTAAACGAGTCAGTGCACTTGAATTTTAGAAAACGAAACTTAAGAACAACCAATCACAAACAGCCAACCGGGATTCCCAAATAAGGCAACCACGTAAGCTATAATCAATTAAATAATTTCAGCGTCTTCTCTTTAAAAACCGTGTCCCCAGGGACTTCCTTGTGGTTCAGTGGTTAAGACTCCTGCTCCCTATGCAAGGGGCCTGGGTTTGATCCCTGGTCAGGGAACTAGATCCCACCTGACTCAACGAAGATCCCTCATTCAGCAACGGAGATTCCGCGTCAGAGAAATAAATAAATAAATATTAAAAAACAAAACCCAAAAAAACCCCGTGTCCCCAGAATTGAAGCATTAAATACCTTGCCCAAGGGTCGCCATGATACAAAATCAGACAGTCTGTCTCCAGAGCGTTCTTCTGCTATTATTTCTTGTCTATATTAAAGTTGGGGGATTTTGAGAAAAGACACTTCTTGTTATCCTTAAGGATTGTTCCTCTTACTCCTTCTAGCTGGACACACTATACCTTCAAGAGTTATGTGCGCGTGTGCATGAGTAAAGCAGCTTGAAACAGTAAGGCTGTCTGTTTGCCATTCGGTGGTATGCGACATCAGCTGGCTGTCGTGGTTTAGTAGCTGAGACACAGGTGCTCGTATTACAAATAAATAGTGCACAGATTTAATGGGCATTTAAGTTAGCAGGCAGTAGGTAGAAGGGAAGAAAGATGGGCACACTATAAATTGAACATATTCACCCCTACCAGAGGTCGCTGTTTTCTGGAGTTATGGGTTAGTGGAATAAGGCTACTATTCTTTTTGATGTAGGAGAGATTGCCTCTGTCTTTTTCTTTTTTAAAGTTTTTACTTTTTAAGAGCATCTTTATGTTTGCATCAAAATTGAGAGGGAGGTACAGCGATTTCCCTTATACCCCCTATCCCCACACGTGCATAGCCTCCTCCATTATCAACATCACTCACCAGAATGGTACAGTTTTTACCAAGGATGAACCTGCATGGACACATCATGATCACTCAGAGTCTGTAAATTACTTTAGGGTTAACTCTTGATGTTTATATTCCATGGATTTGGATGAATTTATAATGACATATATCCATTATTATAATGTCATACAGAGTATTTCCACTGCCCTAAAAATCAGTGCTCTGCCTATTCACCTCTCTCCTCCCCAGCCACCCAGCTCCGGGCAACAACTGATCATTTTATTGTCTCCATAGTTTTGCCTTTTCCAGAATGTCCTATAGGTGAAATCGTACATGCTGCCTTTCAGATTTCTTTCTTTCACTTAGTAATACGTATTTAAAGTCCCTCCATGTCCTTTCATGGCTTATAGCTCATTTCTTTTTCATGCTGAATAATATTCCGGAGCCTGGATGTACCACAGTTTATTTTTTCCATTTACCTACTGAAGAACATCTTAGTTGCTTCTGAGCTTTGGCAATTATGAAAAAGGTGATGTAAATATTCATGTGCAGGTTTTTGGATGGACATAAGTTTTCAACTCCTTTTGAGTAAATACTCAGGATTATGATTGCTGGATCGTATGGTAAGAGTATGTTTAGTTTTGTAAGAAACATCCAAACTGTCTTCCGATCTCTGTCTTTCTTAATGTATTTGTAATTGTACAAAAACATGCGAAACAACTCAGCCAAAAAACGAACAACCTGGACTAGAAAATGGACAGAGAATCTGAATAGACATTTTTTCCAAAGAAGATATAAAGATGGCCAAAAGATATATGAAAATATGCTCAACATCACTAATCATCAAGGAAATGCAAATCAAAACCACAATGAGACATCACTTCACACTTATTAGAATGGCTATTATCAAAAAGACAAGAAATAATGAGTGTTGGCAAGGATGTAGAACAAGGAAATTTCGTGCACTCTTGTTGGGAATATAAATCGGTGCAGCCACTATGGAAAACCGTATGGAGGTTCCTCAAAGAACCAAAAACAGAACTACCATATGATCCAGCAATTCCGCTTCTGGGTATTTATCCAAAGAAAACAAAAACACTAGTTCTAAAAGATATACGCTCCCCCCCACCATGTTCATTGCAGCGTTATTTATGATAGCTAAATGGAAATGTGTCCATCAGTGAATGGAGAGAGGATTGATATATATATATTGATATATATATATATCACAATAAATCAATAAATATAATATATATCACAATAAATATATATATCACAATAAATGTATATATATCACTATATATATCACTATATATATATATATCACAATAAATGTCAGACAAAGAAAGACAAATATTGTATGATCTCAGTTATATGTGGAATCTAAAAACAAAAACAAGCAAGCAAAGAAACAAAAAAACCAAGTTCATAGATACAGAAAACATACTGGTGGTTGTGGAAGGGTAGGAGTAGGAGTGGGCAAAATGGGTTAAGAGGGTCAAAAGGTACACACTTCCAGTTATAAAATAAATAAATCATGGAGATATAATATACAGCATGGTGACTATATTTAATGATACTGTATTGCATATTTGAAAGTTGCTAGGAGAGTAGATCTTAAAAGTCCTCCTCACAAGAAAAAAATGGAAAAAAAAATTGTAACTATATATGGTGACAGATATTAACTAGACTTATTGTGGTGATCATTTCACAAGGTACAGAAATTAACAAATTTTTATGTTGTACACCTGAAACTAATATAATGTTATATGTCAGTTAAATCTCACTCAAAAAAATTGGCATAAAAGTATATATTAAGAAAATTATGAAATTTTATTAAGGGAGTTGAACAAGAAAGCACTTTTATTTTCTTGGTTGTGAATTCTATTATTTGTTTACTTTAAATAATATATGAGTTTTACATATATCTAACAAAATTGCCAAATTATTTTTAATTGAATAAAATGACTTTAAAGATTTTAAAAAGTACAAAAATTTGTCCCTATCTCACAAATTAAAAGAATGTCTTGGTAGAGATGGAGGGTAGACTAGCATCTCTTAGAAACTATTAGTGTCTAATTAGTCCTGAACAGAAATATTTGTGAGGCCCACCCCACTGGCGCCTATGACATTATGGCAATTGGCATGACTTTGGCAGATTAAAGAAAAAAGATTTCTGGTTGACCGGGAAACTGAAGTTGATGAAGACACACTGGCAAGCTACACTATTTCAACCTATGGGTTATTTCTAAAACTCTCTCACCATCAATGTAAAATATTTCTTCTATAAATTCCCACATACAAAGAAATGGGAAAAGGAAGGAAACAGCCTTTTTCAGTCAAGGCAATTTGTTAGCATTGCTCAAGTCTGTGCAAGAATGCAAACTAGCACTTTTGTGAAATGTCTTCTAATATATTCAAATTAGTTCTTCCAAATCCTCATGTTCTTTCTGAGTTCATTTAGTTGCGCATTGCTCCTCCTGGGAAAAAACCAGGAGGAGGGTTTGTGAACCGCATACATCTGTAATCCAAATGATAGCAATTTAGTGTGAAATGTTTGACAAATATTGGCAGGCTGATTATTTACCAAAAGCGATTACTGCTTTTGGATCAAAAGGAGACAATCTATTAATTAAATTGGAAGACAAAGGCTTCATTACCCTGCTATTATTAAAATGTGAGTAACCACCTGTTTTCTTGCATTTTAATCAAATCCAAGGTTCTCATTAAGAATAACAAAAGCATTGTAATGAAACTGCAACAAAATGGGAATTGGCTAGTTCTATATGTGCCCTATAAATTATAAAATATTTGATATGATAGTAGTGTGAAAGCTTACTTTGTGATGGCTATTTACATACTTACAGGCAAGAATTATTAGCTAAAAAATATTATTTAAGGGCTTCCCTGGTGGCGCAGTGGTTGAGAGTCCGCCTGCCGATGCAGGGGACACAGGTTCGTGCCCTGGTCTGGGAAGATCCCATATGCTGCAGAGCGGCTGGGCCCGTGAGCCATGGCCCCTAAGCCTGCGCGTCCGGAGCCTGTGCTCTGCAACGGGAGAGGCCACAACAGGGAGAGGCCCGCGTACCGCAAAAAAAAAAAAAAAAATTATTTAATTTCCAAAAGCCATCACCTGTCCTTACTTTTAATCCATTTTGACTAAATAGTATAATGAAAATTTATTCCACACCTAGGACAGTCCTGTAAAAACTTGACAGGAATAAATTTATTTAATCCTCAGAACAGCTGTGTGAAGAGCAATATTTTTACCCTCACTTTTGCTGATGATGAAATTTAGGCGAATGGTAATTAAGTAACTTGTCCCAGGTCACACAGAAGTAATTATCAGAGAAGGGGTTACAAACCCTGCCAGTCTGACTCTACGATTTCACTCTTGACTTCAAGCAAAATGTGTTATGCATTCAACAAATATTGAATGAGTTCAATTGCTATTTTCTGAACATGGAATGGGAAATGACAATAGTTAAACTCACTACTGAAGACTCTTTAAACCTCTTTTGTCAACATAATAGTTTGCTTTTTTAACACTGTATGACTATATTTTATTAGGTTATTGCCTGTACAATGACATCTCAAAGATTTAACAGGGAAAACAGTTGAATACAAGGGTATTTAAGTTTCACAAATGATCGACGATAGTAGAGGGTGGATATTGGGCTAGCTGGTCTCACTCCTTTTTTCCTGAACACTCAGTTCTTAAGAAGACATCGGTCTCCTGTAAGCCAACAACTAGAATATGATTCAAGGAAAATTGTAGTGAAGCAGTCTCAGCAGTATTCTAAAGAAATCATATCCTACTGGGAAGGTAACTTGAAAATGCACTGTCCAGAATTTCCCTCGTGCCACATTTAATCTCTGATATCTTTGATGAACTCATCTGGTCAATGAGAGCACTTCATAGTATGGCCCATTCTTCTTTGAATAGTCCTAATTGTTTTAAAGTATTTCTTAAATGAAGCCAAACGCCCCTCCCTCTAGTTTCTACCTGTGGTGGAGAAATTCTAAGATGTTCTCCATCTTCCCTTCCTCCTAGTATTCATACCCTCATTGTAATCTCCTCCCTCGAGTGTAGGTGAGACCTGTAACCTCTAACCAAAAGAATTCAGAAAACATGATGGGATGTCTCTTCTGTGGTTATGGCATATAGGATTGTAACGTTTGTCTTGCTAGAAGCCTCTCTCCCTTACTGGCTTTGAGGAAGCAGTCTGCCAGGTTGTGGGTAACATTATGGAGAAGGCCACATGGTAGCCTTTACCAACAGCCCAGAGGAAATCAAGGTCCTCAATCCAACATGCTGAAACGAACTGAATTTTGCCAACAAACATGATTTTGGAAGCAGATCCTTCCCCTATGAGCCTTGAAATGAGACCCCACTCCTGGCCGGCACCTTCAGTGTAATAATAGTTTGTGAGAGACCCTAAAGCAGAGGATCCAGTTAAGCTGTGCACAGATTCCTGATACACAAAAACTGTGAGATAATAAATGTATGTTGTTTTGAGCCACTGAGTTGGTGGTAATATTGTTATGCAGCAATAAATAACTAATGCACTACACATCATGATTTGATTGTTAATTTCCCTTAGAAGCTTCATGAACAATAATTAAATTATATTAGTATTGTTAGTTTTACTACAATAATGATAGAGACTGCCCTTTATTGACTACCTACTAATGTCCCAGACACTTTCACTTCACTAAGTTATTTACGCAGATTACCTCATTCATCTTTATAACAACCTTATAAGAAAGGCTTTACTATTTCCAGTTTAAGACTCTCAGGCTCAGAGGATGTAAGCAACTTGCCCAAGGTCACACAGCTAGTGTGTAAGGGAACTGCATTCAAAGCCAAGGTGCACTGCTTTTTCCACTGTGCCACCCTGCTTCCTATTTCTTTTTTGTTAATTTTTATTTATTTATTATTTTATTTATTTATTTTGGCTGTGCCAGATCTTCATTGTGGCATGCGAGATCTTTAGTTGCGGCATGCGGACTCTTAGTTGCAGCATGCATGGGGGATCTAGTTCCCGGACCAGGGATTGAACCCGGGCCCCCTGAATTGGAAGTGTGGAGTCTTACCCACTAGAAGTCCCCATGACGAGTTTTTGAGTTATTTTATTTCCCTTTACCTTCCTCTCAGTGTTTTCAAGTTTTGTTTTTTTTTTAACTTTTACATCCCACTGACAATGTGGTTCTTCACAAACACATAAAATTAAAATATTCTCTGTAAAGCTAATAAAAATAAAAGAACTTTCCCAAATCACAATGAAAATCATTTCCCTTTTAAAAATTGACATCAAGTTGACATCGAGTAAAGAAAGTGAACACGAATAATATGATTAATAAATTTTAAAGGATTAATAAGTATATCTAGATATTTTTAACTCTAAAAAGAGACATAACACATATTTTTAAACACAGGAACCAAAAAATGCTCACGTATTAGGTCAAACATAAAAGTCTCAATACAGTCTCCAAAGCAGAAATTATATAGCTTAAATAATCGAATCAAGAGGTAATGAAGTTAGACAGGTAGGAATTAAAGAATACCCAAACATCATTCCTTGAAAGACTGTAACAAGCCACACTTCTAAATAAGCCTTGAAAAGAGAATATGAAATATAGGTATAGATAGATCTTCCTTGATTTATGACGTGGTTACATTCTGATACACCCCTGGTAAGTTGAAACTCCAGTGAGTCAAAAAGCGTTTAATACACCCCACCAAACAAGCATCATAGTTTAGCTTAGCTTACATTAAATAGGCTCAAAACAATTACATTAGCCTATAGTTCAGCAAAATCGCCTAACACAAAGCCAATTTTATACTAAATTGTTGAATAACTCATGGAATTTATTGAACAATGTACTGAAAGTGAAAAACATAATGGTTGTATGGGTACAGACGGTTGTAAATGTATGGGTTACTTCCCCTTATGATCGCGTGGCTGACTGGGCGATGTGGCTGCCGCTTCCATCCAGCATCACCAGAGAGTATCATATTGTATATTGCTAGCCTGGGAAATGAGCAAAATTCCACGTACAGTTTCTACTGAACACGTATTGCTTTTGCACCATTGTAAAGTCAAAAAATTGGAAGTTGAACCATTTTAAGTTGGAGACTTTCTTATAATTGCAAATGGTTTAGAAATGTAAAGTTTTAAGAACACTACATTAGGCCCTGCAGAATGAAGCCAAGGTGACATCAGGAGAAACACTTATAAACTTAAGATCAAACACAGATAATAGAAAAAAATTAAAAAATAAATGAAGTAAGCATACAGTTCAAGAAGGTAGGAGAACAACAAAGGAAAATCAAACAAATGGGGAGGAGGCATTAATAAACGAAAAAGCAAAAATTAATTACACTATGTAAAATGGGCTATCCCAAAAAGAATATGAGACAACAGCTGCACAATGACAAAGAAAAAATACCAAATATCTCCAGCCAGCTACTGAATTTGCTGGTGCCATTGGTCACATTTCCGTGAGATTTCAGGATATTGCTGTCCTATTTCTTCTACACAAAAGCAAGTATGGTGACCCCTCAGCTGGTATTTCTTGTCATATTTTAATATCAACATATGAGGAAAGCTTAGAAAACAAGTGTCCTCTGTGTTAATTACTTTTAAACCCTGAGGATTTCGTTGCTAAAGCCCTTTCTTCATTATCAGCCATGAAAATTAGCGTTCAGAAAGAATTTTGAAAACCAATTATTCTTAAGTTTGATAATTGTAAATTGGAAAAAGAATTTTAAAAAATCGTTGATCCAAAGATGTTTCCACAAAATACACTGGTGATATTAAATTCTTTCGTGGGTCTATTTCCTTTCTCAAAACATCTTTCTTTGAGGCTTTTTTCCTAAGGAGACATTTCACTTTAATATGGAAGTCGTATTGTGTCTCGTCTAGAATATTTGCAGACGATTGTCTTCATGTATCAGGAAGCACATATTTAAATAGTTTCCAGCATTTCAGCTTTCCTTGTGAAGCATAAGTATTCATCCTACTAGTTGAGGTTTATATTACCCTGTTAGCAAAGCAATTTATCATAACCCTACATCAGTAACTTCTTTGATTATTAAGATTCTCTTGCAGAGGTACACTTAGGAGCATACGAAGCTGCTATTTAATGAACTTACTTTATTATTTGACCTGTAGTGCAGGGAAACTATATATTACGACATATGATTTGAAAGCAGTGATAGAAGATGCAGAACCAGATTAATTACGTTAGTACCAGGGAATACCTTACCAGAATTTAACATAGTACATATGACATGCAAGCAACCCCTAAGAAGCACTAGTGTGAATCATTTTTTCTCCTTTAGAAATGATTTTTATTTCCCAAATTCAGGCTGCTCTAAAATGGTAATTCTGTGAAGCTCCAGAACCATCAGTTCAATCTTGAATAGTAATTATAATTAAGGGGATGTGTAATTGACTCAAGTTACTAATGACCACTCTCTTCCAAGTTATTCAAATGTATTTCAATGAATATTTATTAAGCATTCTTCTGTCGATCTAACACTGTGCTGGTTTCCTTCAGAGATGTCAAAGAAGTTCATACGGTACTTCTGGCTTCAAGAAGTTTGCAGTCTAGTTGGATAGGGAAGATTTGACCATGTAAACTAAAAGACAACCACATAAGGAAGAAAGTAATTAAATAGCAAAATGTAATGGGAAGTTAAGAAAAGAATGATCAGAGAATGCAAAATATCCATTGTCCACAGGGGCCTTGGCAAGTAACCTAAACAATAAAGCAGATGCAGTTCTTGGACGTGGAGGGTAGGGCAGGAACGGGGAGGCAGGTAGGAGCTGGGAAAAGGGAAACTGCTGTAAACTCAAGACCACAATATCCATCTGAAGGGAGTGTCTACAAGCAATTCTGCTTCACTCAAATTATTGCCTTTTGAGAAAGAGGATCAGTGTTTCCAAGACTGTGATTTTTCAAGACCCACAGGATATCCTGATTTTTATGTGAAAGTTCTCAATTTTAATATTCAACTAAAGCTTTTTTCCCCTTAATTCTAGCCAGTCAACAAACAGTGAGTCTATAGACAATGAAGAACAAACAATTTCTGATTTATATGATAGCCATAGGTAGAGAGAATGCATGCTCCTTGAGGTTGGTATTTAGCAAGCTTATCTGAAGGCCCCAACCATTCTCATCATCAAGAACTGTTTATCCCAAGGAGGGTGAGGATCTATAGACATTTGTGTAAAAGGGATGTAAGTGTGTGTAGGGTTAGTTCTTGGCCTAATAGGGCTTTACCTCTCTTTTCACTATCCTTTGCACCCATGGTGCCTCTACAACTAAGATGTTGGTGCAAATGATCGTATATTTCCATATGAACAAAAATACCTTATAAGAGCAGTGGTCATCAACTTTTGCTGCATACTAGAATCACCTGGGAATTTTTAAACAATTCTAATGACTAGGATATACCCTTTATCAATTATATCAGAAACCCTGGGGTGAGGCCCAGCCATCAATAGTAAAAGCTTTCCAGATGATTCCAATTACAATCATGTGGAAGAACAGGTGATTTAATACCGGCGGTACTTAACTTTGCTGCACATCAAAGTCACCTGGAGAGCTTTTAAAACCTCAGATTCTCAGGTCATACCCTGTATCAGTATATAGTGCTACATAACAACCCATCCTGTAACTTAGGGTCTTAAAATAAAAACATATTTGTTTGCAATTTGAGCTGGGCCCAGCCACCTGGTTCTTCTGTTCTGCTCACCTATGGTCATTCGTGTAGTCATCTGGCTGAATGACTGAATGTGGCCTCACTAACATGCCTGGTGTTTGGCAAATCATCCGGCAAGGGCACCTTGTTTCCCCTTTGTGTGACCTCTCTAATAGCTTCATTTGGGTTTATTCACAATATGATCTCAGGTTGCCAAAAATAGCCGAAAAGAGCAAGCCCTAATGTGCAAGTCTTTCTAAGTCACTCTTTGTATCATACTCCTATTAATCTAGTGGACAGAACATGCCACATCATGAAGCCTGGATTTTAAGGGGGAAGAAATAAACTCCACCTCTTGATAGGTGGAGTGGCAAATAGTCCTCCGTAGGGGCATGGGAGGTTATTCAAGTCTTTGAGAATGATCTACAATACGTCTCATTCCAACTGAATCAGAATTTCTGGAGGTAGAACACAGGCAATGATATTTAAAGAAACACTTTAGGTAACTCCAATGTGCCACGGAGTTGAGGACCAGTGATTTTGACTTGTTCAACTACAGATTTGTGACCCCCATCCCCAGAGATATTGATTTAATACCTCTGTAGTACGGGGGCCGACACTTTGCAATTTTCATAAGCTCCCTGGTGATGCTGATGCTACAAGTCCTCCCTCTACATTTGGAGTACATTAATTTAAGCCATAGTGCAAAATTATATTATTAAAAAGCTTTCTACTCATTTTTTCAGATCTCTCTTCCTAGCTTGTCAGTTCAATTACAAATGGGACTGTTGAACTTCCCGTACCATACACTGGGACCAATCTTGCCCAGTGGTGTGGGGAAGGTTAAGAAGTCCAAGTCAGTAGCTCAAAGTTGAGCATTATGGAATCCTCGATCCATTTCTACTGTAAGCTCTTGCCTTGTTGCTTATAACTCACTGCACAACCCCCTCCCCTTTATATTACCACTTGGGATCCTACATTGAGGTTGTATTATTCTTGGTACAGCTGATCCTTACCTCTGTTCCCAGTCTAGGAACTGGGATCTCACATTGTTCCCCAAGTTCATTCAAAGAACTAAGCCTTCCGTTCACTATTGGAATTCGCCCTGCTGTCTACCCGCCAACTTTATATTGTATTTGCCTTCTGGATTTCTTCCCTGCATGCTGATGGTCTCTCACTGTGCTGGCTATGTTCCATTTCCATCCTGAGAATCATATTTTCTCCTCCTCTGCTCTGTGCCTGTCTGGGGAAGGTGACTGTTTATGCACTGCATCCCCTGGGCTTTCTTGCTGGCTGGCTTCCTGTACCTCCATGGTTCTCAGAGTAGGGTCCCTATATCAGCCACATCACCATCATGTGAGAAGCAGTGCCACAGGGTTTGACTGGTGGCAGGCACTGGCAGGAGACCTACATACATACAGAGAGAGTAGTAGGTTTCTTTTTTCTGTGCTTGTTTGTTTGTTCAGGCTGCATTTTCTTCCAGAGGCTGCTTGCCTTCATAATTACAGCTCTTATCTTCTGTTGCTGCACAGTTATATCTCACTCTTACCTTATTCCTCCTCCCCTCACCTCGAGCTCAAGTGTGCTAATGTTGTCCTACCATTGCTAGGCTCCAGGCCTGACTCCTGGGTCATGGAGTTGGAATAAATGTCATTTACTTAAATGTCTGGTTTCTTACAGAGGCAATATCAAGAGCAGAACGGCATTTCAGGTAATGACACCAGGAATTTAGGGCTCTTCTAAGAGTTCTTGAAATCTCAGTGTACAGGCCACTTCTCACTTAGTGCATACACACAAAATTATCTATGTGTATTCATAATGCATGAGCAGTGTACAGGAGTGCATGCCAAAAAAAAAGGGCGGGGGGGGGGGAGAAAAAAAAAGCTCTTTTGGCAAAATGAGAAATGAAACCCTGAAAATCTCCTGGCAGCTACTTCAGATGTCAGAATACATTTGTCAGAGAAACAATAGAATCTGGTTTGAAGAGCTCTTCTGTTTGGGGGAAAAAAAAAAAAATTAGATTTAGCAAGAATATGAACTAGTTCATAAAGCCAACTGGATGTTAATGCAGACGGTTTTCTTCCAAGTTCAGTGATCTTGCCTGTTCAGCAATGTTGTGCTTGGTTGGTTGGTTTGTTTGTTTATGTTTTAGTCCATCCAGGCTGCTATAATGAAATACCACAGGTTGGATAGTTTATAAGCAACAGAAATTTTTGTCTTGCAGTCCTGGAGGCTGGAAATAGTAGATCAGGGTGCCAGCATGCCAGGTAAGGACCCTCTTCCAGGTCTCAGACTTCTCATAGTAGCCTAATGTGATGGAAGGAGGGAGGGAGCTTTCTGGGGCCTCTTTTAAAGGGCACTAATTCCATTCATGAGGGCTTCACCTTCAAGACCTAACCACCTTCCAAAGACCCCACCTACTAATATCATCACCTTGGGCATTATGTTTTCAACATATGAATTTTAGGGAAATACAAACATTGCATCTATAGCAGTTTCTTTTTTTTTTAATCTTTTCTGTATGTAAGCCTTCGGAAATGGTCAGAGGTAATAATAATAATGATAAACACAGCAGGGTATTTCTCCCAAAGCAGGTCATCAGTGGCAAAAAATGCACTTGGCACTACAAGTAGAGAATAGTCTTAAGCATATCCAAATTAATCATTAGCATGATTCTAGTTTAGGATCTAAGTAAAGAAGAGCTGTAGGTACAGAACCATGGTCTTGTAAAGTTTCTACAATTAAGCAGGCAAGACTTTTTTCCTCTATAAGCACCACGAATACTTACAATTATAGAAACCTTTTCTCCTAAGAATATAGGACAACGTTTTTGCAATTATAGGTATGCATTTCATTGATAAGGGATCTGAGAGTAGGGAAGGGAAATTCTAGCAGCAAAAATTTAGCAGGAAATAAGGAGCAAAAGAAATTACTATCAGCATATCAAGGACTCACAGGTCTTATAGCCTTGCATATGTTGTTTTCTAAACAATCTATAAGTTTTTCTTTGGATTTACCTGGTTATTTATTTTAGTTTTACTCTGCAAGTGTTCTTTATGACTATTTTTTTAAGTTTGTAATTGTGCTAAAAAAGAAAATTTACCATTATAACCATTTTTTAAGCGTACAGTTCAGTAATGATAAAGATGTTCACGCTCTTATGCAACCAATCACTAGAACTATTTTATCTTACAAAACGGAAATTCTGTACCCACTGAACAACCCTTTATTCCCCTCTCCTCTTGGTGTGTTTTTTAAGTGTGCATGTTGGGTATCTTTTTTTATAATTCATATTTTATGTTCTTGAGTGTTTAACTTTATCATGTGTTATAAATAACCCACCAGAATTAATGTGGATTTAAAGTAAATATTTCTCTCTACTAAGATACATTTATTTTACAAATATTTTTTAAAATTTGAACTCTGTGAGACACTGTGTCTGCAGCCGTGAGCAAAGCAGATGCATCCCTTCTCAGGATAGGGCAACATCTGTGAGGCAGTGTGGATCAAAACATCAAGAATAATGATAACAATTATACTGACTGACATAACTATATAAATAATAATGAGAATAACAACACCGTACACCCCAGGGTTTGTTTCCTCAAGTGATGTTAAAATTGTGCCTTTTAAATCCACCCCTGAAATTTATAACGGAGCATACCAAGGGTAGGCTTTGGCCATATATTTTAATAGTAGTCTCACATGTTCTAGAGACCTGGCCCCACGTAACTCCCTGATCCACACAATCAATGGCTTCCTTTGGCAGCTCTGCTTTGCAGAGCTATAGAATTTAAATTCTGTCTTAGGCCAGGAGGAGTTGAATTGCAGGCAGGCATCACCTCTGCACAGGCATCTAATGGAGCCCAAGGATGTCAACACAATCCTGAGATGACTCACCCCTCTAGTGCCCCTCATATCACCATAGATAATTATTAAGTTGCTTTTTCACCATAGATAATTATTACGTTGCTCATCTACCTATTGAAAAAAGAAAAAGACAAAACAATCAACAACAAAACCTGTCCTTTGAGATGCTTAACAGCATAGGTACTGCAGAGAGACCTCCAGTTTCCCATTCTGGCTTTCACACTTACTGAGTGTGTGACCTTGGGCAAATTATTTAACCCCAGTTTACCATCCTAGGCTTAAGCTAGGTGACATATGTGAAGATCTTAGAATAAATCTTGGTGCACTGTAAGTACCTGGTAGTCTTATAAGCATGGCTTTAGTATTTGCTACTAGAAGCTCAGCGATTTGGTGAACTAAACAGCAGTTTTTAGCCAGCGCCTAGATATAAATCACCATGTTCCCTAATTCTCATTCATGCCCACCTACACTCCATTCTGATGTCCAAGTTTACACAGCTTTTCATACCACCTAGACAAAATTGCACTGAGTAGAAAGAAAAAGGTCTTAGCCAGTAATAATATTCATGAGACTGAAGAGTTTGAAACAGAGAAGACCAGATGCTATCTTAAAGCCAGACTACTGTCACAGGAAGGGCTTTGGAGGAACAACCTGATAACCAAGCTCACAAATAATGTCTTCATATCTATTTTCTTCTAGCTACCCCAGGCACTGAGCAAGAAGGTTCTTGAGCTTTGCCACTCGAATTACTCTCTGTAACTGTGTCCACTGCATGAACACTGTTACCAGACAGTTTCTTCTGGGTCCAGGCATATCATTCATGATTCTCATCTGCAAGGGATAATATCCCAGATTTCTCAGTTGACGTTCCTTTAATTTTAGTAATTCTTTGTATAGCAAAAGGCTGTCACAATACCTGTGACTTCCATATGTATATATTAATATGATTTCTGTCTTTAGATCTGAATTTAAAACTCATCCTCCAGAAAACCTATGCTAACTCCCCACCTTGGTTAGGTGTGGCTATTATATGTTCCTGTAGCCAGCACCCTATACCTCTTCATGGTCACACTGAACACATTTGCATTATTCATTCCACTTACGTCTTCTCATTAGACTCTAAGCTTCATGAAGGTATCAAGTTTGTTGGTTTTACTGATCTTTCTTGTACCCAGGACAACTCTAACTTTGGTCATATTTGCCAATATCTAAAGCCTACTTTGATTCCCATAAAATGTCAGTATTTTCAAGTTTCTTTCCATTATTTTCTTCTTTGATTTTTATTACTACCTAATGTTTATAACCCGTATTTCTAGATTTGTTATGTTAGACAGTCCAGATTGTGGTTAATTTTACGATGCAATATGAACTGAATTCAGGCAACTCTTACAGAATGTTACCTGAAAAAGCTCCAATGGTTTTGCTGTTACATTGTAGTCTAACTTGTTACTTTCCAGTGTGGGAATATTGCTTTGGCAGGATCCAAACAGAAAGAGCATAAATCCTAATAAAATGTATTCACGGGACTCATTAGTCCAGCTCCCTTGCCTCACTTAAATATATAGTACCTGTTAATTCCTACTAGGTTCTTTCAAGCTTTAAAAGTACCCATGAACTCTTAATGTTGGTTATGTACCACATCCAAAATTCTTCAAGGTTTATGCCCTAGAACATTTTTACAAGGTAATAATTTCTACAGATGTGAATTTTATTTTATTTTATTTTGCTTATTTATTTATTTAAACATCTTTATTGGAGTATAATTGCTTTACAATGGTGTGTTAGTTTCTGCTTTATAACAAAGTGAATCAGTTATACATATACATATGTCCCCATATGTCTTCCCTCTTGCATCTCCCTCCCTCCCAGCCTCCCTATCACCCCCCTCTAGGTGGTCACACAGCACTGAGCTGATCTCCCTATGCTATACGGCTGCTTCCCACTAGCTATCTATTTTACGTTTGGTAGTGTATATATGTCCATGCCACTCTCTCACTTTGTCCCAGCCTACCCTTAGACATGAATTTTAAAAACATTTTATCCTCTTTTATGTGCTTTCCAGAAACTTAGATATAGAATTATTATTATTGTTATCCTTGAAGAGCTAACCATGACATTATATTTTATGTAACTGTTCTTTTGTTTATTGAAAACAAAAATATCAACAATAATAGCAATTAGCATTTACCAAGCACTGACTAAGTGTCTAGGATGTATCTGAGCTTTATATTTTTATGTGTAAATTTCATAATAATTCTGTAAAGTATATATCATTGTTCCTATGTATACATGAAGAAATTGAACAGCATATGAGCAGATTTACTCAATACGAATTAGTTGGTAAATGAATAAGAATTCATAACCAATTCTTTCTGGATCCCCAGTTCAGGTACTTTCAGTAAGTGCTACCTCAAATGTATAAAAATTAGTTAAAGTTAAAAAGCAAACTTTGCCTGAATACTTTGTAAAAATTCACTGACCACAGAAACAGTGACTTGCTTAGTGAGGACAGAAGTGGGACCGAGTATCCAGATGTGACTCCTATGGTGTCTTTTCACAGAATGGAACATAGAGACAGGGTTTTTATGCTGTTTTTATGTAGTGCCTGATACGGTCCTATAACTTGACATTTCTTTCTATATCTATTCTGAACTTAGAAGGTTAAGAACGTAGGCAACTATAGTTAGGAGAAGAGAATAGGTTTCCCCTTCCTCCCAAAATTGACATGTTAAAATTAATAATAGGTAAAGAAAATCAAAACTCTTGTAATGATATAAGGCAACGACAAAGGTTAAGTTCAGCACTTTGCTGAATGCAAAAAGAAAAAACAGAATTAGGTTAAGAAATCTAATTCTAAAATATTTTGAATTTGAACAAAATCTAAAATATTTTGTTATATAGTTGACATTAGAAGTCATAACAGTTAAGAAACTTTTCAGCTGCAAGATACAGGAAAACCAGCCAGAAATAGCTTGAAGCAGTTGTTCTAAAGTACGGCTGACATTGGAATTACCCAGACATTATTTAAAATGACTGATTCCTGGGCCCCAGCCCTTTCTGTTTCTGATGAAATTGGTCTCTTTCAGGGCCATTGCACAGGTATGTTTAAAAAGCTCCCTTAGGGGCTTCCCTGGTGACGCAGTGGTTGAGAGTCTGCCTGCCGATGCAGGGGACACGGGTCCGTGCCCCGGTCCGGGAAGATCCCACATGCCGCGGAGCAGCTGGGCCCGTGAGCCATGGCCGCTGAGCCTGCGCGTCCGGAGCCTGTGCTCCGCGGCGGGAGAGGCCACAGCAGTGAGAGGCCGGTGTACCGCAAAAAAAAAAAAAAAAAAAAAAAAGCTCCCTTATGCATTCTAATGTCTGCTCATGTATTATTCTCTATCGTTACATAACAAGTTACTTCAAAACTTAGCAACTAAAAACAACAAACTTTTATTATCTCACAGGTCAGACATCTAGGTGCAGCTGAGCTGGGTACATCTGGCATAGGTTCTCTCCTAAGACTAATCAGGGTGGGGACTTCCTTTGTGGTCCAGTGGGTAAGACTCTGCACTTCCGATGCAGGGACCCCATGTTCGATCCCTGGTCAGGGAACTAGATCCCACATGCATGCCACAACTAAGAGTCCACATGCCGCAAATAAAAGATTCCAAGTGCCTCAGTGAAGACCCAGCACAGCCAAAATAAATAAATAAATATTTTTTTTTAAAAAAAAAGACTAATCAGGGTGTCAGCTGAGACTGCAGTCATCTCAAGGCTCAAATGGGGGGAAATCTGCTTTTGAGCCCACTCATGTGCTTGTTGTAGCCTCATTCCCTGTGGGCTGTTGGCCAGAGACACCGGTGTTTTTCCCAAAGAGCACCTCACAAAATGACAGCTGGTTTCCCAAGAGAGCAAGAGAGAAAGCCAAATGGAGCTTACTGTCGAGTGTAAACTAATCTTGGAAGTGATATCCCATCACTTTTGACATTTTTTTTCTTTTTCTTTTGGTGTATTCTGTTTTTGAGAAGCAAGTATACCTAAGTCTCACCTACCCTCCAGAGGAGGAGATGACACAAGGATTTGAATACCAGGAAGTGAGATCATTGAGGGACTTCTTAGAAGTAGCCTACCACAACCAGGAATGAAAATTGGCTTAAAGAAAGACATTTATCCTTCTCACATAACAAGAAGCCAGAGAGGGGTTCAGTAGCTGAATCTTTTCAGGGCTTCTAAGAAAGGAGCAGAATGGCAGTTACCTACTGGCATTTGGTAGGAAGAAGGAGAACAAGAAAAAGAGCATCTATGCCAGACATGCCTTTCCCTTTTATTAGGAAAGCAAATATCTTCTCTTAAGTCCCCCTGGAAGACTTCTGTTTATGTCTCTTGGGCCATAACTGGGTCACTTAGACTCTTGTAACTGGAAGTGGAGGCGGGTGGTGGGTATTCATCTCCAACTTCAGTGCAGGAGCCGCAAGGGAGCCTGGGGTTGACTATAGCTTATGTTATTCGTGTGTGCACACGGTGCATACATTTCTTTGTATCTTACTCTTTACTGTATCTTAATTGAAGTTTATAAATAAATTATGACTTCATACTAGTACAATAAATTTAATAGAAAAACGCCTCTGGAGATCGTATTTCCCATAACGTCAAACTTGTTACAACATACTCATGAACTGGAAAGTAGCAAACAGCTTTGAGCAGCTGAAAGAATTGTATTCAAGTTCATGGAGCTAAATTTATAGAAAACCCCTCAGGTCTTCATTTTCAGTTTTATTTATTCCTTTTTAATTCACAGGTATAACAGGATTAATGAATAATTCATTCGACAGCTTGAAAAATACATTTGCCTCAGTTATTCCCCCACGGGATAATCTCAACATTTTAGCATTTCATAAAGGAACCTTCATAATCTGGCCACAGCTTTCCCCTATGGCCTGGCTCCCCACTTCTTCTACACGCTCTTCTCTCCAGCAGCTCACATCCTCTTCTCTACCTCTCTGCTCTCTCTGCCTGCAATGTCCTTCCCAACTCATCTTTCAAGGTCTGCATCACATTATACAATCTCAGATTTCCCTGGCCTACAGGGACCAGGGAAATAATGCAAATGAGGGGAATGTGCTGGTAGTTACCTATTAAACACATAGAAATGACACTTGCAGCAAGAGATATGCTTGATTACATTTTTCTTAATATTTTCTCCATTCTTGATCATTTCTTTGTCTTCTTGTTTTGATAAAAACAGAATGATCAGCTTAAGCTCATCACTGCCATGAAGGAGATGGCTACAGTACTAGCACATCTTCTATTTCCTTAAAAGATTCTTTCTCTAGAGTAATACGGGATCCAGATTTTAATATGAAGTGTCCCACTTTAAAATCATAGTGTATATATGTATATACTCATTTGCTTATTTTGATGAGGGCAGAGAATATTCTATGTGCCACATTAAATACAACCTCAGTCTGGAGTCAGCCTGCTGACTGCCAGTTTGCGAGCCTAGATCAAAATAATTTCCACCATAGAGTCTTTCCTAAATGCCCAAGCATTCTTAAGTGTTCTCCAGGAGCAGCAGACTGACCTTGAAAATAACACTTTGCATACTACTCTACACCTGTGACCTATATGTAAGCCCTCATCTGGACAGGGATATTTGAGAGCCAAATCTATACATTTTGATTATAGTCCCAGCATAGCACATGGAGTTCATCTCAGAGTTGATGCCCTGTAAATACTTGTTGCATTAATACAACTGGAATGAAGAAACGAATCTTTAAAAAAAGTAGCTGATATGGAGAGGGCACTGTGTAATTAGAGAATAAATAAGCTTTGCTTTAGCAACAAAATGTTTGAAAGAGAAATTTCCTGGTTGGACTGCTTGGACAGAAGCACTGGATAGTGGCCCAAGATTCATTCATTTCACAAGTATGGACTGGAAGCCCATGAGGCAACAGGCATTCTTCTAGACACTGGGAACTCAGAAAACAACAAAACCCAAAAAGGAATCTCAGTGAGAAGGGACAGATAAGAAATAAAAGCAACAAATCAAGCAAGTCATCTTTTCTATGCTTATAATGCATGGTTTGGAGAAAGAAATAAAAGTGGGTTGGAGAGAGATGTTAGGGAGAACTTGAGGAAAGGGGTCATTGCAAGTTTCAATAGGATGGTCATGTTAGGTCTCTGTGAGAAAGGCACATTTGAGTAAAAAGCTGAAAGAGATGAGGGAGCCAGCCAAGTGGATATGGGGGGAAGAGTGCTCCAGCAGATGGAATAGCAGGTCCTAATCCTGAGACAAGAGTGTGCCTGCTCAAAGAACAGCAAGGTGGCTGGCGTGGCTGGAGAGAAGGGAATGGAGGTGGGGGAGCACATGAAGTTAAAGACTTAACAGCAGGATAAGAAAAAGAGCTTGTGAAGATGGCTTAGGGCACTGAAAGCCATTTTGTGACAAGTGTATCCTCTACTCCAAGTTAGATAGAAGCCATGGGAGGAGCAAAAGAGCGATCTGTGACTTGAACCAGAGTTGGGGGTCACGGAAGTGAAGAGGTTGATAGAGAACTTTGTTTCCAACCTCACTAGGTTTCTAAGATCAGACCATGCTCTGCAGAGCAATTGGGTCCCAATCTAACCTGTCAGCTCAGTCCAGCTATATCTTCTCTGCCATCTTTCTAATTTCTGTACAGCCAAAATGGGAATGTAATTGCCTCATCACTTGTTTGCACTACAGACCATGAAGAGTACTGGGGATTTTCTGATTTTCTCTTATAATCTATTCTCCACGTTGAAGCCAGGGAGATTCTTTTATAATGCAAATCTGATTATGCCTTCCCCATTTGAAACAGTTTAATATTTTCCCATTCCATACCGAATAAAACAAAACTCCATGTTATGGCCCAGAGGACTCTTTTTAAAACTGAATTCTTATTGCGATGCTAAAACTTCTCAGTCTGTACTCCAGCAAAGCTGCCCTTTTAGTTCCTTTCATCAAGCTCCCCTCACACCAGGGGCTTACCCATCCTGTTTCTTCTGCCTGGGCTGCTTCTTCACCCTGTTAATTTACTCCCTCGTTTCACATTATCACAGTGCTGTGTTACTCCCTCTGGGACAATTTCACGGAGATTCTTGACCGTGGTGTGTATTCTCCTCTTATGGGCTGTGGTACACATGTACCTCTCCCTCACTGCCTATGTCATAGTTGTCATTTGTGTGATGTTTTGATTAACATCGCCTCTTTCCACCCCCCTCCCCACTAGACCGTAAGCTCCTTGCAGGTAGAGACTGTGTCTGCTTTTCTTCACTATTTATTCACAGCATTTAGCACCATGTCTAGTATATATATTGTATGTATATATGAAAGAGTGAATGAATGAATGCATAACCTGATTGATTTAAAACATAAGCAGTACTCATCTTGCTATTTCTCACCATTCAGTGCGATTTGTATTCTTAGAGGCATGAATAAAGAACAATTGCAAGTGTTGATCGTTGTAAATGTGCTGCTGTAAAGCTGGGCTACAAAGACAGCCATTTTGTCCTGTCCGGGGATAAATAGGCATACTCTGAGTAATGGCAATTAGAGCCAGAATTCAGCTAGTGAATCACAGTGACCACCACTTGAATAAAACCACGGATTGAAATCCTGTCTGTTCCTCCTTTGGAAGCCTGGGGCCTAATGCTTTTGTTTCCCTGTGCTTTCTCCCTGGCACAGTCTGTGAGCCCAGAATGAAAAGATTATTATCTTTAAGCAGCATCTCATACTCTTTGATTTCCATCAAGCTTTTCACATTTTTGTGTCAAGAAAGCTGAAAATACATAAGCTGAAAATCTTATATCTAAGATTGATTCAATAACATTTTGCAATTAGTTGCCTTTTAAAAAAATTACATACCAGAGCTTAAAGAAAAATAAAGTCTTGTAACAGTTTCATAATGCATTCATTCTTTCTCTTCCAAAACAAACTGATATCTTTATACAGATTTTGACCAAAATGATTTTACACACAGTAAGATAAAATATGTCATCTACTATGAGACCTAAACCAAGATTCCACCACAAATCTTAAAACTTTAAAAATTCTGTCAATATTTGATTACCCAGTTGAAGAAAGATGTCTTATTTTTAGGCATTCCTCATAAATGCTACCTCGTACTTTTCCTATAAACAGGCTGGTGTACTTTTCTATCAAGCAAAGTAAATATATATTTTTATAGGATGTTCGGTCATTATTGAAACCAGACTAATAAATTGTAAAGTTGATGCTGACAAACCTTACAAGAATAAACATAAGAACAAAGGGAGAAGAAAGTAATGTGCTTCTGTTGGAAGGAAAGATACTGGCGAATACTGATTAGGAAAGTGGTCTGGGAGTTGTTGCAGAAAACCTCTAAAGCATGCAGCTTAATGGGCAACTGCAGTGAAAGGACACAGAGAATGCTAGATCATATGGCTGAGGAAAGACCATATAAATCAGATTTGGCATCATTAATCTAAGCTCGAGTGTTAATGTCACCTAAACAGTTGTTCTCTACTTTGCTCCTGGTCAGGAGAGGCCAAAAAGGAATGCATTTGATGCTGAAACGGCTTAGTAACAAGGCAGCTATAGGAATTTAGTGGTCTGAGGTTGGCAAGTAGGAAAAGAAGAAGATTCACAGCCTGCTGGTAAATGTAGACTAAGATGGGTGTCACTGCCCTTTCTTTTCAGATGGGCCACTGGGAGTTAAATAAATAAGAGATATCATTGAGTTAGTATTAAACTGAACCCCAGGCCACTTGGGCCAGACTTGACGGAGACTGCTTCATTCCAGAACACCCTCAGATTTCTACCCTGTCCGTTTAGCCCATCTTTCCCCAGAGGATACTTTGCTGCCTCCCTCGACATGCATTTCTATTGGCTGGTTGTTCGTTCCTTTAATCTACCTCTTGAGTTACTGGTTTGCTATGAGACGTAAACAAGAAACTAAATATGAAATAGTTAACACAATTCCTCATCCATATTAAGTGCTCTAGTATGTTTTATATACAAACAACTATCCATTCTTGCTTTTTTCTTTATCTCATTGCAGTCCATTTTACTGTGGCCATTCTTTCAGTGTATTGTATTGTAGAAGCACAGAGTTCTGAGCTGAGAAAAAGCATCTACTGATAACCTTATCTGCAGATGTGGAAATTGAATCTCAAGGGAAAATATAATGAGCCCAAGATCACACAGTTGGTGTTTATACAAAGACTTTTCTCCCAATTTCCCCAATGCCCAGATTGAATCCTTAGTTCAGGTTTTGTATGTGGGCGGTAAAGACACCAGGTTCCCCCGATTCTGTCTTTGAAGTGTCACACCACCAACCCCCTGCCAACCCCATCTGGCCACCATATCACAGTCATGCTCGTATCATTGTGATATCTTCCTAGCTTATTTCCCAGCTCGTCTCTCTCCTCTAATCCATCCTGCTCACTACTGAAGGTCACATTTCTGGAGGCATGCCATTTCTGCTGTTGCTCAAATCCTTGCTAGGTTCCCACATCTAAATACATATAAATCCAAACTCCTTTGCCTCTCTTTGAATACTCATCATTGACTGTGTCTCTTCCTGCTACCATTCTTCTCCAACACATTCCTTAAGTCCGGATGGCCCACTGTTCTCAATGTATGATAAACAAGCTACAATTATGCTCATCTATATGCATTTGCTTAAGTGTTCCCACCACTGGATTATATTATATATTATATTAATATATTTCTTTCTTATCTAAATTCTATTCATCCTCAATGCAGGTAATTTGGAATTGAAAAACTGAGTGAAAATGCCAGAAAACTCAAGGAAGTTTGCATGGAAAATATATGGAAGTATGCATCCATATATACAACTATGTATATACTTGTATACAAGCATACGAGCATATGTGTGCTTTCTTTGAATTATTCTTGTTCTGGAAGTAATCTCCTTCACCATTTTGTAAATAAAAACTTCATGTGAGTGTAGGTTCAAAACAAAAGAAAAATCAAATCCATTCTTCTAAATTTTTCCTACCTGCAGTGTGAGTTCTTTGATATGATAAAAGTTGTATTTATTTAGCCTGATTCATTTTTGATAAATCAGATGTGGCTGTTACCAATACCTTGATATCGTATCTGTGCTTGCAAATTGATTTTTTAATGAATTGGTACAAAGCTTCTTTGAATCCTTCTGATGTCATTACCCTTTTACCTTTGCAAATGTGAGTTGACAGTGCTACAGGATGCAAAGTAAAACATTCCCTCACTGGACTGGTTGTCTTGTCCATACACAGCCAAAACCGTCAACAGGTCACCATAAATCTCCTTTTCTGGGTACTTCTAGCACATAAGCTCTTCCTAGAGCCTTCAGGACTATTTTCATGGTTTGCAGATGTTATGCAAAATATCACTATGCAGGGTACATTTGTAAAGTATGCATTTGATATCTTTGGATCTAACATATATAGACAAATCTAAAATGATCTTTACTAAAAATATTAAAGTCATTATTGACAGAGACAATTTCACTCCATCTGAAAGCAAATTTTAAAGGCGTAATTTTTTTAAGTTTATAAAATCCTCAAGTGTTATAAAGTGTACTCTGGGATGGTGGACTGACGTAGCTGAATATTGAGTCTTTCAATCTGAACCAGATTCACTGCATGTGGTGCTGTCTTTCCAAGTTCTAACTTGTCAAGTGAGTGACCTTGAATTGTTCTCAGATCCAGGCTTCTAGAGCGAAAGCCCTAACCGATAGCAAATGAACTCTGAGGTGATAAACTATAAGGTACCTCTTTGGAAATTCAAAGGGTAGTTCTTAACATTTTATCTGACATTAGAGAAGGCGTGCCTCAATCTGAAAGCAGACCTTTTGGTCTTCAAACAGTAGCTATGAAATAAGATATACATATCATTCCTACCAACTTAGCAAAATGTATTTTTTTTTTTTTTTTTTTTTAATTTATTTATTTATTTTTGGCAGTGTTGGGTCGTCGTTTCTGTGCGAGGGCTTTCTCTAGTTGCGGCGAGCAGGGTCCACTCTTCATAGCGGTGCGCGGTGCGCGGGCCTTTCACTGTCTCGGCCTCTCTTGTTGCGGAGCACAGGCTCCAGACGCGCAGGCTCAGTAGTTGTGGCTCACGGGCCCAGTTGCTCCACGGCATGTGGGATCTTCCCAGACCAGGGCTCGAACCCGTGTTCCCTGCATTGGCAGGCAGGTTCTCAACCACGAGCGCCACCAGGGAAGCCCGCAAAATGTATTTTTATTTTGAAATATGACAGTACTTTCTGGGGTTGTATTTCACACTGGACTGCAGCAATATCACTAGGATTTTATTAATGTTCATTAATTTGATTTATTGCTAGTGCTGTTCTGGGCTTATATTTTGAATTTAAGATGAAGTACTAAAGAAATTTCTTTTTCTTATGGATATAACTTTGAACGTGTCTGTATATTTTCTGGAGGAATTCCATATTACAAGTTGAGACTACAAATTTCAAATTTTCAGGACATTATTAAAGAATTATTTAAATATATAAGATATAAAGAATCCTGGTAGTTCAGGGTGTATTTTTTCCTGAATTAAGTTTAATAAATTCTATCCAAATCTAATTTTATTCAGAAATAGAGCCATCAGTGAGAGAGAGCAGTGTACATTCTGTTGTCCTGGATTGAATCCAAGCTCAGTAATCTTGTAGCTCTGTTACCTTGGCTGAGTTACGTATTCCCTTTCAGCCTCAGTTTGTTCTTCTGGAAAGTTTGTGAAACCACATTGCTTAATTGTGTGCTGCACATAGTAGGTTCTCAATAAACGTGAACTACCGAAATTGTTTATTGTTATTTTTTCTGTTGCATGCAATCTCATTCTCTGTTTATCTTAATTTGCCTTTTGTTTTTTCCTGGATTCTTATAATTCTGTTTCTTTTACTTATTACTCTCCTATGTACCTGTTTAAATCCTCAAACCTAGAGCAAAAATTATTTCTTACGCTTTCCTTATGATGTCTACATCATGATAGTGATGTAGCAAAGCAAAGGAGCAAGAGCTTCTTAAAATCCAAATGTGGGACTAAGAAAGATAAAGAATTACAAATCTTAATATCTCTGGTCTAAGCATGAGGAAGTAAGTGGTCTTTGGGAATGAAATTGTGATTTGTGTGTTCTGCATATTACTCAGCTTGGCTCATTAAATAATTGAAAATAAACCTTTCCTTTTGTTGTTTGAAAATTTCAGAATAAATTAACTTATACAAGCTATGCTCAGAAGCTTCCTAAATGAACAATGTTCTTAATAATTTCTACATGAATGTTACTTAGAATTTGAATTTGTGTTGAATTTATGGCCGCTCAGGGTAAAAAAAAAGATGAATTGCTGTTAAGTAATTTCCATGTTAACAATGCACATTGTTTTGATTAGTATTCATACACCTTACAAATTGTTAATTCAAAGGTAATTTGACCAGGTAAGGAAGGTCATTAACTAGTAATATTTCTATTCTGTACCACTTCTCAATAATAATATCTTACCCAACATACATGTAATACCAAAAATTTCTTCTTCAAACACCTCTGTTTATAATACTTGGACATAGTCTATAATAGCCAATATTTAATATAATCTGCAACAGTAATAAAGTTTAATAGCCAATACTGTAAAAAACCTAATAATTCTCAGAATGTATCAGCTAAATTTTCTCCAAAATCACGAAGAATTTGAAAGTCACTATTATAAAGTAGTATCATAAAGTAAGTAAATAAATAGCTATTTTTTTCCCAATGATTCTCATTTTATTACCCAAATAGTCATCAGAGTAAAATAGCTTCAAAGGTGTTATGAAATATCACCTTGAATTAATTCTTTCACGTAACAAATCAGCATGAAGAACGTTTCAAATTATTTGTGAAGAACTAGTCTGCATTTAGCTTGCAGATCCCAGGATAGATAGTACATTTCCTAAAACATGGAGGAGCTTTTGTTTTTCACTGCTTTCTTCCACTGATTCCCCTCTGTCTCCATTTTCTGCTGTTCCTTCTCATTGCTGCTTTATTTCCTCATATTGGCTCTCTCTCTTCTTCTCTCTTCCTATTTCATCTTCTCTTAAGACAGTTGGTGGCATTTGAAGATGGGATTTAACTATTAGCACAATCTTGCCTTTGCATGGCTGCCTTTCCCCCAAGGAACTGGCTTTCCTTTGAAATTGGCTTTAGGTCTGACAGGGCCTCTGCGTTTCATATTACTGCTAGCCCAATAGAGAAAATGAAGCCAAGAAATGTGATCAGGTTATCCTAGGGCAAAAGAAAAGGTTGGTTTGGGGAAATGCTTAATTTCCATGATTCAGCAGGGATTTGCAAGCTTGATTCTCCTGAGGAAATCAGTCTGGTTTTCCATTTATCCATCCGGCTTTTCCGAATTACCAGCTCTATTGGTTTTAAAGATAAGGAATTGGAATGGATTCTGAATGTTGAATTTAATTCCTGATATGAGGTTATTTTAAAACATGGGTCAGAACAGCAAGCCCTCACACCTGTGCCCCACCCCCACCCGCCATAGCCAACTACCACCACCAAACATTCTATTTCTTTCTGAGGTCTTTAGTAGATTTCCTGCAGGAAAATCTTGGAAGAAACTTAAACGCTTCGCGGTAAGGTACTATGTTAGCCAAAATACAGGAGTCAGACACTAGGTTAATTGAGGAAGGATTTTCAGAATCTTGTATTCCTTTTATTTTTTCTTGTTTCAGAGAGGGGATGTTGAACAACAGGCTGTTTCTTTAAGCAGTAAGGAAAAAATAAATCTGGCACCCTCTCGTTACATCGTTAAACATAGGATGAATTACCGTGCATAGACTCTCAAGGGCTATTACTGCCCAAAGCCTTTGAAAACGATCAATATCCACCACCATGCTTTTTCTGCTGTGTTTTTTAACGTTGTATATCCGTTGAGTGATAGAGTCAAGAGTGAATAATTTTGTAAAGGAATTAGAAGTGCTATATTGTAACATTGGCCAGCATTCTTATGACTTTGCAATACAAATTTGAGTTACTTGTGAAAATTTGAGGCAACGTCTCTTTCTTCGTTTGCATGGTACCAATTTAAATTTGTCGTTCTCATGTCCTCCGTGCAGAGAGAAGGAGCTCACCTTTTGAGACTTAGCTTTGTATTACTCAGACTATCAAAGCAAATGCGGGGATGTCACACCAAATGCTGGTGAAGAGGAAGATGCTAATTAAGAACCATCATTCAATGTCATTTCTACATTAGATTAAGAAAAATCCATTAGAACACTCCATCTTATTTTTCTCAAGAGGTCATGATCCAGGCTACTAACCTCATCAGAACAAACAGCCATAATCACTCTTTATCCGCTTCGCCACAGTTCAAGCTAAATTTAGGTCTCATTTGCCTGTCACCAACATGCTTTCTAAATGCATTGTAAGCATTTCTTCTTTTTGAAGAACTTACGGCACTAGCCCACATACGTCTTTGCCCTTATGTGTTTTTGTCAAACTAAGACAGGGCATTGGAAATTTGGGTCCAGAGACTATTTTTTCCTTCTATAGACTGCCCAGAATATACCTGAGGTTCATGAATTGATTCTTTATACTTGCTAACCTACTAAGAATACCACGGAAAAAGTGAAATTCAGACTGTGTTTATGCAGATATAGTTTTGTTGTTTCAACTAAATCAATTTGGATGACTATATTGAGATTTCTTTTTGTTACTGCATTGATCATAAAATTAGTCTTTTGATAGAGTCAACTCCTTATGCCCATGGTCACTGCCTCATGTGTAGTTTCCTTCTGAGCTCAGAAAATGTATTACTAATTAATGATCCAGACTTAATAGTAATAGAGATTTGGAAATAATGCTGTTTCTTCACAAATACAGTGAAGTTCAGAGTACAAACAATTAATAGGATAATTCAGAAAGGAAAATTGCTTGAATTTTTGTACTAAAGTTGATTTGATCTGAGTTATTTGGATGACTGCCTCAGTTATTCACTTTACTTGGTGTCGATATGATTTAAGTCATGGTAGTAAAATGAGTGGTCATGATTTTTAAAATAAATACACATTGTTATTTAGTTTAGATAACATCAAATTTCTAATTTGTTGAGAAATATATATATGTACATATATATTATCAAGCAAATGTAAATAGTTTATATAATTAGTGTCTATAAGTACTTTAATTTGTTCACTCTGTTTAAAAAGGGTGCAACATGTTTTGAAAGCCATATATGTCTGACATCCTAAGAGAAGAGAAATGATCCAGAGAAAAATATAACACAAACTTTAATTCTGTATAGGTTTTCCTTTCCTTTCTTTTTTTAATAGATGGGAATCCATCACACGTGAGAATATGGTGATGTTCTTGGTTGAAATTGATAATACTCTTCATTTTTCCAGTGGATTTGTGCATCATTTTGTGTAGTATATACATACACAAGACACACCAGGTAGTAGACACTCTGGGTTACAAAGCTGACTAAAATATGAATGATTCTATCCATAATTGAAAATGGGTTGTATGTGAGCACAATGGCAGAGAGATGAAAGTGACCCTATATCACATGCCATTTGTTGGCAGCTGACAGAGTCGATATGCTTCTGTTTTGTAAAATGGCTTTGACCACATCCATGGAAGTTCATAAGTGAGATGCTCACAGATAGAGAAGCTTCTGTGTAAGTCTGCAGAGGTAAGATAACTATGTGTTTAAAATCACTGGAACCAGAGCAGACAGACTTAGATTCAAGTGGGTGCTCTGCCACTTTTACCTGTGTAAACTTCAGGAAGATATTCAGCTCTCTAAGATTCATTTTTTTCTCTGTGAAATGGGGGAAAGAATTACAGATATTGAAGATGAAAGGGAAGATTAATGAGGTAATATATGTCAAGCATTTTGCACAGTACCTAATGTAATAATTATTACAATAATGATAAGACAAAATGGAGTTCCACTAGTGTAAGTGAAACTGAAGATGTGATGGAAGTTCAGAAGGGAATTTCTGTGGAATAACGTTGGAGATCAGAAGCATTCTGTTGGAGAGTTTAAAAATACATTCAGTTAAGGTAGATCAAGATAACAGCACAGGTTTTCCAGGAGCAAGGAGTAGAGAAATTAAATGCCGAGTGTTAAGAAAACCAGATTAGATTTAGGGGAATGAATGTCAAATTTGAATGAAAGCAGGTATTAGGATGGAAGGCTAGAAACATAATCTTCTATGAATGATAGGTCTAAAAGTATGATCTTTATTTCATAGGGTAGTTGAAAACCTTTGTTGAATTTTGAGCAGATAGTGGGATGGTATGAAGATGCAGGGAAGTAAATACAGAAGGACAGTTTACTGAAGTTCAGGCTAAAAGAAATGAGGTTATGGACTCGGTGGCAGTAGAAATGGGGATGAAGGGACAGAAATGAAAGATAATTCTGGGATAAACTTAATCAGACTTGACAAATATATGAGGTGACGCAGGGGAAAGGAACAAGGGTCAAGTAATGAATGATTATTGGTGCCTGTTATAGGCTGAATTGTGTCCCCTCCAAAATTTATATGTTGAAGCTTTAAACCTCAGTATCTCAGAATATGATTATATTTAGAGATAGAGCATTTAAGGAAGTCATTAAATTAATATGAGGCCCTCAGAATGGGCCCTCATCCAATCTGACTAGCATCCTTATAAGAAGAGGAAAGTCAGACACACAGAGACTAGGGATGTGTACATGCAGAAGAAAGATCAGGTGTGGAGACAGTGAGAAGACAGCCATCTGCAAGCCAAGGAGAGAGGCCTTAGAAGAAACCAAACTTAACAACACCTTGATATTGGCATCTGGCCTCCAGAACTGTGAGACAATAAATTTCTGTTGTTTAAGCAACTCAATCTGTGATATTTTTTTATGGCAACCCTAGCAAACTAACACAGTGCCATTCACAGAAATAGAGAATATAGAAACAACATTTTTAGATAGATGCAGATAATTAGTATTAACAGGGGCATGTTACCATAACTCAGGCTTTGTAAAATAAGATCATTAATAACTGTTTTCTAATGATCTGATGGTTATATTATAAAGGTTAAAAACATAATACTATCATTTTATTTGGTGGAAAACTTATATCTTATGGGCCTTATTAGAGCAATTAATGCTTGCTGATATAACGAAATTTTTGTCCCTTCTCCAAAATCCTAGTGGCTTCACAGAATCTGTCCCTTGTTCATATAAATTCACTGTAAGTGTTCCAGGTTAGGTGTCTCTTCTCTGAAAGTTAATGCAGAGAGCCCAGGTTCTTTCTCTCTTGAGACACAGCTGTTTTCCCCTTTGCTTTCACCCCCAAAGGTGGAAAGAGAGCAAACTTGAAAGATTGTTTTATGACCATCCTTGGAAGGGGTACATATTTCTCCATCCCATATTCCATTGGCCAGAACTCAGTCACATGATTCTACCCAGCTGCAAGGGATCCTGAGAAAACTAGCTCAACTGCATGCCCAGGAACAAAAGGAGAATAGAGTATTGATTAACACTTGTAGTCTCTGCCTCATTGCCTACTAAACTTCTATTTTGCAGAGTTATGTATAATGGAAAAAGGAGTAGTTAAGTTGTTATAGTATATATGCCTATCTGGATAACTTAGAAGACCATCTGGATTTGGGGATTTACACTTAACACTGTAAACATTTGCTGGCAATCCCAAAGGTCCAGGACAGGGGTTGAGAAAATTTCTGTAAAGGGCCAGATACAAAGATTTTAGGCTTTCAGTGCCATATGGTCTCTGTTGAAATAACTCAATGGTCATTGTAGCACAAAACCGTGCATAGGCAATAGGTAAACAAATGAGCATGAATATGCACCAATAAAACTTTATTTATGAAACAGGTGGCAGGACAGATTTGGCCTACAGGCCTTGGTTTGGCAACCCTTCAGCCAGCATATTGGGTAGTCTGTTATTTTGCAAGAATTTCAGTCTCATGCCCAGATAATTTTGCATAGACAGTGAGCATAGGGGACTGCCCAGCAGTAACATCAAAATATGGCTTTGCTATGCTGGAATTTACCTGGTCAGACCACAGGGAGTATCACTTGTAGCAGGAGAGAACAAAGTTACTTTGTGAAAATTGTCCTTGGAATCAAAGGTAACTACTTGAGCTGGTTATGAAAGAAAAGAGAAAGCGACAAGGGGAAGACAGTGGTGGAACACAGCTAGATGTTATAGTGCATTCCTCTTAACTTTGATTTGTCTTAGAGGAAGGATTGGTTTTTCTTGCCTGTAGACATAACTTTTCTTTTTTTTTTTTTTTGATGTTGGGGGTAGGAGTATATTAATTTATTTATTTTTGCTGTGTTGTGTCTTCGTTTCTGTGCGAGAACTTTATCTAGTTGTGGCAAGCGGGGGCCACTCTTCATCGCGGTGCACGGGCCTCTCACTATTGGGGACTCTCCAGTTGCAGAGCACAAGTTTCAGACATTCAGGCTCAGTAGTTGTGGCTCACGAGCCTAGTTGCTCCGCAGCATGTGGGATCCTCCCAGGCCAGGGCTCAAGCCTGTGTCCCCTGCATTAGCAGGCAGATTCTCAACCACTGCGCCACCAGGGAAGCCCAAGATAACTTTTCTTGATTTCACTATTTCTTAAATCCTGAGGAATCTCATACTCACCCTTATTTTTATCAATCATCTCCACTTTATCCTTCTATACCAGTCTATCTCCTTTATATCATAAGTGCCTTCTAGAGATATTGCTGTCTCTTCTAATTAGATCTGCCAAATGATGCAATAAAGCATGTATGAATCACACAGATCCAAGTTCGAGTCCCTGATCTTTCACTCTCTATCCCTGGGGTTCAGCACTTCACCCTCAGTCCCAGTTTCTTCCTTCTTAAAGTTGGCATAATCATAGTATCAAACTCAGAGCTTTGTTTTTGTGTAGATTAAATGTTAGTCTATATATACCACTGAGTTCAGTTTTTGGTACCTAGTAAGCCCTTGTAAACAGTTTATTAATTTTTTTTTTTCAATAACCCGATTTTTAATGAAATAAGATTTCTAGAACCATAAGTCTACCAATTTTTCAGCCAAGTCAACAGTTACTTTATTTTTTTTTTTTTGGCTCCAAAGCCCTTTATTCATTTGATATTGTTAAATACCATTTCCTTGACATATTTTTCTGCTGTAATGTTCATGGCATTGTACTTTTTAGTATTTCTCCTACTTTTTTTATACTTTATTCTTCATGTGCTTTGATGGCTTTCTTTCTCTGCCTCCTAAAATGTGATGGTGGATGTGGTTTATTCCTGTACTCCTTCTGCACGTGCCCCCTCCCCCCCGCAGCTCACACTCTCGAGAACCCTTACAGAGCAGCAACTCTCAACAACCCCCAAAACAAAACAAAATCCTTAGGTTCAATACTTCAAAATCTCTCATTTGCAACTTTATGATTAGCTGATACTTCCATGAGTATCTTATTCATATCAAAGCATGTCCCAAACCGAACTGAATATGTGGTCTGAAACTTGATTCATCTTTCTAACTTACCACCTTTGCTTCAATTTCCCAGTCTTACAACGTTTAAGTCATGTTCTACTCTCCTACTTCTTCTCCTCTCATATTCATTCGGTTCTCAAATCCTGTCCTTCATGCCAAATATCCTATCTTCACCATCTGTTTAAAAGAACCTCAGGCCTCATCCCTGAATTAATTCCTGCCCTTAGTATCTCTCCATTTGTCCTTCCATCCATCCATCTATCCATCCATGCACCAATTCAACAATCATTAAGGCCTTACTATGGGCCAAATAGTCTGCAGGCTTCACTGTGAGTGATACATGAAATATCAGACAACTCCTAGCTTTTCAAAAAGTACCTTCTCTTGGGGAACACTAGATATTGATCACATCTCTATACTATGGACTCAAACTGTCTTATGATAAAGTCGTGGCTCCATCACTTTCTATGACCTTAGACAATTTGCTTAACCTCACCATGACTCATTTTCTCATGTGCAAAATGTGGATAATCATCGTACATCCTTGAGAGATGTTTTTTGAGTACAAATTAGGAGGTGGCACATCTAAACCTTAGCACTGTGGCAAACCTATAATAAGCCCTCAATAAATGTTAGCCCTTATTATTGTCATTATTATTATTAATGAAAAATGAAAGGATAATTGAGACAATAAGGCCACACATGTTAAGAGCCAAGATGGGTCATCTAGAGTTATGGTGATTCAAGGTCATACGTGAGCTACGGTCTTTGTGGAATCAGTTTATTTAACATCCCAGCACAAACATAGACTGTGTGCTTGTGAGTGGTGCTGGTAGGACTGAGTATGATTGGTGTTGGCCTCTAGTAATAAGCCAGGACATGAGGACTTCCTCCTATTCATGATGGGGAGACACTTTAGATTTCTGAGTATGGGAAAAATTTGATGGAATCAGTGTTTTAAAATAACTTAAAATCTTACAATGATCCCCTATTCCTGTATGCCTGACCCTTATAAAGGCCAATTTTATAATTTATCCCCATTTATATATTGCATTGTCCCAAGTGGAGTAAGAATGAGCTATGCATTATTTCAGAGTTTTTATTTTTGGTACATAGTAAGTATTCAGCAAATACTTGATCATTTACTGAAATATAACTTCTTTGATTGAAGCAAATGATTTAGGAATTCTCAGATCACTTTATTTTATGAAGATATATTCATGTTGTCACTTTGTTCCATGGTTCCATTCAGTACTATCAAATCAAGGATAATTTATGGTTAAAAATGCATGTGGTGCTTTGTTACAAGACAAAAAGTCTGTAGATACACCAGCCTAGTCATCTCCACTGATGTAAAATTAGAGAACAAAATCAACTGATTATAATTCTGAGATACACTCTTCAGAATGATTAAGAACTTGATTATTCTACGGAATTTTGCTTATATATGAACATCACCCCTGTTTTCCCCATCGGGAGAAAAAATCAACTTAGATGGAAACATCTTATTTGGCTCTACTTTGCTGGTTTTGCTGTTTTGATCAAATACTGTGATTGTAAAGACCAAGGAGCTATTTTAAATAGTTTACCTCTCAGAATAAAATATATTTGTTTTTAAACTTGGCCAGTTACTATGCCAAGCCAGTATTTACCGAGGGCCTTAATGAAATGGCCATTTGGACCAATTGGACTATAACCACGTTGATGCATGGAGGGAAGACAAATCAGCCTTAGGGAATGCATTTCACCTGGCGTGAATTGTGTGTACCTCTAATAGGAAAGAGCCCTCTGTTTTTGGAGCCTTGGTGTTGGCCTGGCAGAGTGGTGAAGATCCTGCCTGTGCTTTCTAGCTCATAGCAGGATGCTCCACTTCTGTTCACTTCCTGAGTATCCTGTAAGCAGCACTGCTATCAGAGCTACACTTCAGATGAAAGGAATCCCTATTATGGCAGATACTGAACATCTCCACAGGATATCACTTGGTAAGGATTAGGCTGTTATGAAGGCAGTGAATCTCTCCAACTTTAGATACAAGAAGGACCTATTGCTTCCATAAGGTATTCAAGGTGGTCTTTAAAACATACTAAAGTTCCATTTATTCCAAATATTAGAAAATTAACTATTCTGGTTCAAGGAGAGGTTTCCATGTTTCCCATATACAGATTATGTATATATGTGTTAGATAATGATTCAGGTAGCATTACAGACTCTTTCTCCTAAGATAATTTATATGAACAATGGTATCACTATACAATTTAACTGTATTCTTCACTTGGAGGGCCTCTGAAATGCTTGCAAAGTCTAAGGTTCACAAAAGCATCTGGTTGTCAATTACCTGCCTATGCCTATTTTCCAATTCCCTTTTAAAATCTGAATGATCCTTTTAAGTTCAGTTTACCGCTTTGACCCTAGAATACCACATATTTTATTGATAGGGTTATTTATTTGTCAAAGAATGTGAAATAAAGGTATAAAAATGTGTTTTCTAGGTGAAGCATTTTTAGTATGCATTATGTGATTTATGTTTTTCCCTTTCTGTCTCTCTCCATTACTCCTGCTTACTTAGGGAAGCAATGTTTGCTCGTGTTTTAGGCTTGTTATTTTTCTGACTTTATTATGCACTTTCCTGAGTTTAATATGCACCATAGATGCCCCGTTTAATGACACTTTCTGTACCCTTTTACAGAATTTCAATCTCTGGGGAATCAAGAGCACAGACAAAGTCATCCATCTTCAACAAATATACAAGATTACACCTACTGATGGAAGTAAGTACAAAACTGGTGATGCTCTCCATGACCAGAATTACATTTAACTACCAATTCCCAAGGAGGCTAATTCATTTGCCAAAGGATATGAACAAAACCACAGTCACCATTTCAGAGACCATATTTTATTTTCCCTCTTTGAGATAATTCCAACAAGGGCATGTTTCACCTTACATTTTAGATCACATGATGGTGAGAAACTTCTGTAACTTAAAGGATAGGAGTTTATTATGGTAAGTATAAAATAGAACAAAACAGTTGGGTTTCTACAGCATTTTACGGGAAACCTCTGCTGACCTTCTATAAACAATTCCTTTGGTAAAGTCCCCACTTTATGTTGGTTTGCTCTGTCATCAGTGTAGAGTTATGGCTTGAATAAATTCTTGTTGAGGCTTGAAGGTTGGCATGGGACTGTCTTTCTATTCTAGATCTTATAATGGATGTGTGTAATTCGTCAAGTGTGGAACATATGCCTTGCTTTATTCACAAACTTTCACAGAAGTTAATTGCCAGCTATCACCTTCAAAATCTGGCAACAGTCTTTGATATTTAAATCATTTGAGTAAGAATTAGTCAGTAAGGCTTTGCAATTTGTCCCTAGTAAATATGTTAACTTACTTTCAAAATGAAAATATTTCAATAGCATTTAAAATTTTTCAAAAGGTTACTATTATGCTTCATTAGATATCTTGGTGAGCATTTTTTTTTTTTTTTGGCTGTGTTGGGTCTTCGTTGCTGTGCGTGGGCTTTCTCTAGTTGCGGCGAGCAGGGGCTACACTTCATTGCACTGCACCGGCTTATTGTGGTGGTATCTCATGTGGCAGAGCACGGGCTCTAGGCACGTGGGCTTCAGTAGTCATGGCTTGCGGGCTCTAGAGCGAAGGCTCAGTAGTTGTGCGCACGGGCTTAGTTGCTCTGCAGCATGTGGGATCTTCCCGGACCAGGGCTCGAACCCGTGTCCCCTGCATTGGCAGGCGGATTCTTAATCACTGTGCCACCAGGGAAGTCCCTTGGTGAGCATTTTATCTTTTCACTATATCTGAATTTTGGAGTGAGTGTGTGAATTAAAGACATGATTAGGCTGCCAGATAATATCAGTTTATAAAAACATTATTTGCAATTTATTTCAGTAGCGTTTAGTGGAAAATTGTGTTTTCTGTATGTACATTAGATTTGTCATATTTTTATGTGTGTTAAAAACATGGTATCCTCCAAATATTTATTTTATAAAGAAAAATTTTTAGGAATATAAAACAAACTTACATTTATTTATTCTGTCTTGTCCTCTTTTTTAACTGGACTCTTAATACTTACCAGTGCCTTGAAAACTCACAAAAATTGCATTATACATTATGCTTTCATAATTTCTGATTATTAGATAATTATGAAAAATAAAAAAGATCTTTCTTCTGCTCATGATAACCAATTGTTGCATGATATGATATTGGTTGAAATACCGTAAGATAAATACTTTTTTGGTTCATAATAATTGTATCTGGTCCTAGAATAAACATCAGTCTAATTTTGAGAAACAGAAACAAGTTTCCCCCAAATGTATTTTTCATTGGATGAAGCAAAGAAAACATATTTGGTATACAAGAATTGTTGTTAATTACCTTGTGTGTAAGATATTTATCAATTTATCAGCCCTTTGAGCGTGCATAATAGAAAAAACACACTATACTGGGCAGAGAGTTGTTTTGTACTTCCTCTTAAGCAATTCATTAAAATTTAGATAAATTTTAAGCTCTTTTGTTTTAAAGTGGACTAGCTATTTATCTTCCACTTTGTTTTCAAATGCAAATGGTTAAGTGTTTTGCATTCTAATCAGTAAACAGCCCTGTGACTAAATCATAATTTAATGATCTCTTCCTAGAGAGATAATGATGCAAAATTTAGATCTGAAAAGAGGATTCTCATTTTTATCTAATTGGGCTGATCTTTCTGTAAAATCTCTGCAGGATTTGCAGTTGTGCTAATAATAAAACCCTGGATGAAATCTACATTATGAAAGATGCTATATTTTTGTTCAGGAATATAAATTATTGAAACATATCTTTATATATGAAATGGTATTTTTTTGTACGTGTAATAATGTGCATTTTCTCTTGAGTTGGGAGAATTGTCTCAGTTTTATTGGAAGTAAGAGCTAGGGCTTTTTGTTTAAACAGTCACGTATACTTTAAATAAATTGGAAGAAAAAATAGTCTTTAATATTTACCCACATATTTCCATTTCCAGGTTCTTTATTTCTTTCTAAAGATCTTAGTTTCATCTGGTATCATTTCCCTTCAGCCTTAAAAACTACTTTTAACATTTCTTGTAGTGCAGCTCTGACGGTGATAACCCTCTTTAGTTTTCTTTTATCTGGAACTATCTTTATCTTGCCTTCATACTTGAAGAATACTTTCACTGGATCTAGACTTCTAGGGTTTTTTTTTTTTTTTCTTTTCTTTTAGCACTTTAAGCTTGCTATTCACGTGTATGTCATGTGTTGCTTTTCTCTCTGTCTTCTTTCAAGGTTTTCTTTTACTCTTTGTTTTTTAGCAGCTTAATTACTGTGCTCCTAGGTGGGGTTTTCTTTGTATTTATTCTGCTATAGCATTGCTGAATTCCTTGAATCTATACATTTCTGACTTGCGTAACTTTCGGTAAATCTTTGGCATTATTTCTTCAAATATATTTTATGCCCCATCTTTCTCTCTTATTTGGGACTCCAATTATACACATATTAAGTATTTTGAAGCTGCATTCATTTTTCTCCCTCCAATCTTGTCTCTCTCTTTGAGGTTGGAAAATTTCTGTTGATCTAGCTGACAGACTGGGTCCTGCCCTCTGGTTAAAAGCTATAAAATAGGAAACTCATCCAGTGCTGTTTCCTTCCTCTGGGTTTCTACCCTTTCCAGCATCTGCCTGTTTGGGAAAACCTTCCAGCGCTTTCAGTTATTACGTTTATATTCTATCCATTCTTTACAGATTTTTTTGTTTGCTTGCTTGTTTTTATTTTATTTGTAAGTTTTTATTATGGAAAATTCAAACATAAGCAAAAGAGAGAAGAGTTTGAGGACTCCCTCCACCATGACCTGTCACCCAGCTTCCAACAGTTAACTCATAGACAATCTTGTTTCAACAATAATGCTACTACTCACCCCTCATCCCAGATTATTTTGAATGACTCCCAACATCATATTATTTTGTTTTAAATATATCAGCATGTATCTCTAGATAGGGATTAAAAAAAAACCCACAATATCATTATCACAACCACAAAATTAACAATAATTCCTTAATATTACCAAATATCTAATGAGTATTCAAACCCCCTAGTTCTACATATATATAATTTTTTAAACAGAAAAATATGGAACACTTCACAAATTTGCATGTCATCCTTGCGCAGGGGCCATGCTAATCTCTGTATCGTTCCAATTTTAGTATATGTGCTGCCGAAGCGAGCACTCTTTACAGTTTTTATCTACAGGAGGGTTGGTCCTGAAAGGAACCATAACTAGAATTCCACAAGTTTACATTGGAAAGAATTTCTTACATTACAAATCTTTAAAAGTATAATTTTAGACTGTTTAATCATCATAAGGTTGCAGAATAATTCATTAGGTTGAACAGTGTGAAATCACCATGTTTGCAGGACTGACATAGGAGCAATTTCATATAATTCAACCTGGTAATTATGTTCTCATGTATTTATAATTAATTTTATCATTGAGTATTTATGGGCATATTGAGTTACCTGTACTTCAGGTTATTTACGTTGTATAGAGCCGTAGAAGTGGGAATCCTGGGTCCAAATTTATGGACATCCTTAAACTTATTGAGTATAATTGCTAATTTTATTATTTAATTTTAAAGCAATAATACATAATGTAATTATTTTTTCCTAAAATGGTTGCATGAATTAATGGTGTCTAAAATGACGTCTGTCCTAAAATTGGGTAATGCAATTATATTTGGGCTTTGCTTTTTTGTTTTGCTTATTTTCTTTAGCCAAAATATTATCAAGTTATTTACTTTGATTTATGTGCTATGGTTGTTCGTTATTATCTACATTGCATATATTCATGGTACTTGTCAATTCATGTATGTTTTCTTTGGATACTGTATCAGAATATTTTAGGGACCCTGGAATATTCCAGACTTGCATTATCAAATTTCTTCCTTTACTTATATTTGAGGATATTAAAAGCTGCTTAATTTTAGGAAACTTTTATGCTGGCTTCTTTATACAAGGTATGAAAAAATTTAACCATGTTTCCCATTTGTATTAGTGCGATGGACTGAGCAATAGGAAAAAGAATATAAGCCAATAAATTTTGCTTGTTTGGAGGAAACACTATATATCGGCAATATAAGGGTTATATAACACTCGTGCCAGTAGTTCTGTGTCCTTAAATGTTTTAGCATAAGCTGGCAAAAAACTGCCTGAGTGAGAAACACAAAAGATACAGCGGAAGATAGAAGAACTAATGCCTATATGATAAGGCAAATCTTTTGTGTCAATACAAACAGGGGATTCAGAATCCTTGCTGTGAGCTTATTGTACTGTGGCATAGGGTTTGGAATGCCTTACTGAGTTTGTCTGTTTATCATATTCTGAAAAACAACATGAAAAAATCGATTGATAAGTCTCATTTAACCCCTGAAAGAAAATAAATCCAGTGCAATGACTAAATAATTGAGTTATGGTTTCTGTTAACACAGTATAATATACTAGCAATTTGTGCTTTAAATGCATCTCTGCTAATTAATTTGTTTATTTTGCAGGAAAAAAGTCAAATGAAAGCATGAATTATGGCCACTAAACACTACAGGGAGAGGACTAATTGGTCCATGGCTCATTTTTAAAGAGCTAAAAATGTGCCCCCAAAGAATGTACTATTATGTCATAATTTTTTACAAAAGTAAAGTCCACATACATCTAGATTTATGCCAAACTTTAAGAATGACTTAAAACAAGGATGACAAATACCTGTGGCACATGAGAATCATTTCTTGTGTAATATCAATGACAGGCATCATTAATAGATCACTTTGTCCTTTCCTGCTGAACTCAGATATAGGGTGGAATCCTTTGGACAGAGTATTTCAGGGAGTCATTGCCAATCAGATCGGTGATCTCATGAAAGGAAGACACTTTGCCATGCACATCCCTTTTACTAAACAACTTAGCCCAAGAGAATAATCTTACTTGGGCATTTATAGTGAATAAAAATGATTTCGATCACAAGAAACAGGAAACCAATGCAAACTATTTTATGTAAAATATTTTTCTGCTCACCTAGCTACAGAGTCAAGATGTATTCCAGTTTCAGCTTTTAATAAACAATGAACTTTCAGCTTATTTGAAGGTCTAAGTCTTCAAATAAGAATGTCAAGTAACTGTCTCTCTCCTTTTCTTTTCCCTGCGGTGCCTTCATTGTCAGGCGTGCTCTAAGTGTTGATAAAAAACAGCCTCACTTACCTCATGCCTGCTAAGCAATCCTCAGTTTCTATCCCCATTGCTCAGAGTGAGTCCAAGGTAGGTCTCTCATTGGCTCCTTTTGAACCTGCCTTTCATTGCTCTGATCAGAGGGATAGAAAATATTGGTTGCTCATGCCTGTGTCACGTGGACCAGAGGTAGATAAGAAGCATTGCACTTAGCCTCGACTCAGCCATATAAACACAGGGGGATGTTATTCTCTAAAGCTGGTTGAGCTCTATGAATGCAGATAAATGCCAGGCAAACAAAAAAATAGCACTGTCCACTGCAGCTTCCATTCTTATTTTCCTTTACTATTCTGAAATCATTCTGATGACAGAGATCACAATTGTATTCGTTAGGGAAAAGGTTAAACGGTTATAATAAAGAGACCCCAAAAGACATTGGCTGAAAGAAGAGATAAAGTCATTTCCTGGTAAGAAGTGGGCTCCAATCCATGGAGTCATCCAGCGACTCAGGCTAAGGGGTGTTTTTTGGTCTTCTTCAACATAAAACTTTTACCACTGCAGGCTAGCTAGAAGGTAAAAGAGCTGTGAAGCTAGATTATTTTTAAGTAGATGACCTGGAAGTTGCCAACTACATTTCTCCTCATGTCGCTTTAGTGAGAACTTAGTCTTGGGTTCAAACTTGGTCACGAGGGAAACTGGGAAATGTAGTCTTTTGGTAGGTGGCCATGTGCCCAGGAAGAAAAAAATCAGAAGGAACAGATTTGGGGGTGAGGCAGGAGAAGGGAGGAGAGCAAACAACATCCTGCCACAAGGTCCTTTTTTTTTTTTTTTTTTAATTTTATTTATTTTTGGCCGCATTGGGTCTTTGTTGCTGCGCATGGGCTTTCTCTAGTTGCAGCGAGCGGGGACTACTCTTCGTTGCAGTGCGCGGGCTTCTCATTGCAGTGGCTTCTCTTATCACGGAGCACGGGCTCTAGAGTGTAAGCTCAGTAGTTGTGGCACGTGGGCTCGGTAGTTGTGGCTCGCGGGCTCGGTAGTTGTGGCTCACGGGCTTCAGAGCACAGGCTCAGTAGTTGTGGAGCACGGGGTTAGTTGCCCTGTGGCATGTGGGATCCTTCTGGACCAGGGCTCAAACCCATGTCCCCTGCACTGGCAGGTGGATTCTTAACCACTGTGCCACCGGGGAAGTCCCCTGCCACAAGGTCTTATATTAAGGAGAGCCACTGGTTCTCTCCTTTTTCTCTAACATGTTTACTTCATGTTGACAGTGGTAAAACCTATTGTCCAAAATCAACTGGACAAAATAGACAGGCAAAAAGGATAAACTAAGTCCTTTACTTCGACTAAACTATTTGTCTCTGTAAATGTCAGAGACAAAATACCCTTATTCTTGTGGTATCACTCACCATCTGACTATTCAGCCTACGTTTATTTGCTGTAGCAGAATTGGAATAAATAAAATTGTCTTCCAAGATGGCAGTGGCTTGTCATATTCTAAAATGACACAAGATTAAAAACTAGGAGATCTTTCAATTTTTTCTAGGCCACTAACCGGTTGTACAACCTTGAGAAAATTTCTGAACCTTACCCATCTCAGGTGTCAATATAAAAAGAAGTTGTAGGAGAATATTTTATCTGAGGTCCCTATCAGATTGAAAAGATTTTATATTATGTTGGAAGTAGAGAGGTTTAGATGAAATTCCCACCCTCCCAAAATACCAGGGTTTTCCCGCAATAAATGTGAATTCATTCTATAACACAGTTCACAGGTCTTTGAGACAAAATTTGATTGACTAGGACTTTAGAGCAATCACCAATAGGAAAGTGAGCTAGCCATAATTGTCAGTTGGGCATTTCTGGTTGGAGGATAGGAAATCTTTCTCATCTCCACAAGAAATCAACAAATGCCCTGAAGCCTGAGATTTGGCAAAATACAAGCAATGTCTTAGCTATGTAAGTATAATGTTATTAATGACCAGAACATTAGCTAGCCCTTTTAGAATCCAGTTAAAGTATCTGGTTCCATGACCTCCTAAGGGTGAATCACACATATTAACGATCCACAGAATGAAATACAAGATTTTATCTTTTTATTTGTTCCAGAATTATTGCCCTTTGATTTTTAACACATGTCGTTTGTTCTCACATTAAAGGACAGGTTAAAGGAGTATCGACTCTGTCATTTTAAGTCCTCAGAGTTAATACGGTCTTCTTTAGCTTGATTAATATCTAAGCCGAAGGTGTCTGCTTTGTACTTCCAAGGTTGCCTTTGAGGGTTTATCCCTCAGTGGAACATCCGGCTTTCCTTTTTTATAGCAGTTGGCCAGAAAACCTCTGTCGATCTGTGACTATTCTGAACTGATAGACTGAAATGCCATTTCCAAAACTACAGCTCTTCTGCTAAA
Source organism: Phocoena sinus (assembly GCF_008692025.1). Lineage (NCBI taxonomy): Eukaryota > Metazoa > Chordata > Mammalia > Artiodactyla > Phocoenidae > Phocoena > Phocoena sinus. Next base: position 15,462,176 of record NC_045773.1, on the reverse strand, counting down.
CAATTTTTTCTAGGAGTGATGCCATATCCCTAGCTACTGGGCTTTGCCAAAAGGCAGTATTCCTCCAATGGCCCTACTCTGGGAATGATACCAAATGATGGTTCAGGCTGGGGTAAGTAGTAAATTAGCAGTAAAAGCTAAAAAATACCCCAGCTTTTAATACCTTTTCTCTTTTTTCCAGATGGCTGGCCTATCTCTCTCACCTTCTGCTTCTATTCATGAAAGAACTCCTTTTCTCCCCTTCATTTGTGATTTAATAGTTGAATTTTTATTTTACGTGGTGTTCCTCCATTGTGAGAGAGCAATTCACACCTTTCAAGGCTAATGCAATCAGATTTTCACGTGACATAAGTATCTAGTCTTTCTGCAGCACCCACATGCAAAGGAGTGATGCCTGATAGATTAGGTTGTTTGTAGAGTGGGAAATGTGCTGAATAAAGTGTCAGACAGGAGAATGGGAGCCAAGAGAGGGTTTCAAAGCAGCAAGTTTCTTGGGACAGGAAAGCCTAGATTGGTTGCCTGCCCTTAAATATGTATTAAAAATATGAACTTATCCTTGGAGGTAAGAGCTATGAGGTGTTTCTTGGATGTGGAAGTTTAAGTCACTGCCTCCATTTTGTATTCCTTTTAAAAAAAACTTCCTTTAGTTGGCTAAAATACTTTCTTGTTCTCAATACAGTTTTCCTTTCTTGGTTAATCATTTGCCTGTCTTCCTCCCTCTCTTCTTTCCTCCCACCGTCTGTCCCTCCCTTTCTTCCCTTTTCCTTACCTATCTTTTTCTTCTTTCTCACTTCTTTCTTAAAATGGAGCTGCCTGGAGTAAAGTTTTTGTGTATATGCTGACTCAATGGCTGTCCCTGGTAAGCCATGGGTTTACTCTTTGGGTATTTCCTAATTTATATGCAGTGCCAGAGGCTCAGAAGTATGTTATTGTTATTTTCCTTTCAATAAAAACCCATATTTAAGAGCCTCTTAAACAAGAGGCCATCTTCTTGTTTCAGGTATTATATCTTGGTATTCTTTTATATATCTTTGGGCAGTTGATTTAAAAAGACGCAACTGGCCTTGCCTGTTGAGTTTTCCACTGTACCCTAGCACCTAGGACAATGACTGATAAATAGTAGGTGCTCAATAAACATTTGTTTTTAAAGTAATGATCCAGATGTCAAGCAAACTCATCATAGAGAAGAGAAGAACAATATGTTTCAGTATTCTGTCGGTTTGGCCAGGATGGAGTTCTGAGTTTTTGCTCAGCAGATGTTTATCCAGAAGGTGGTAAACTCCCGAGATCAACTTGGCTTTGTGTCTCCTTGACCTTGGAAATGTTTTCCTACAGACACAGTGTTTTCCCTGTTGGAATTTTATTCAATATTCTATCTTTGTTTCTACTTTAGAAGACATGCCACGTGAATAATGAGGCCTCAGGCAAAGAAATGACTCCAGTAGTTCAATTTAAACTCAGGACAAATCCTGCCCTGACTTGCATTTGCAATTTGCGATGCAGTCAGTAAAAACTATGCCCACACACGAACTGACAGAATTGGGGCTTCAAGGTTAGCAATTATTAAAATTAAAAGTTCATTTATTCCTTTTCAAAATGTTTTATTCAGTTGCTTCTGAAGCTGAATCCTGAGTTGCCTTCCCCTTGCTGCTCACTATAGCGGCATCCAGCTCTGAGGGTAGCTCACAGCTCTAAATGTCCTCATTGTTCAATGCACTAGATGAGAGCAAAACCAGACTGTAAGGTCAATCTCACTGCCTTACTAGAGTAAAAATTAGAAGTCAATGATTCTCTAACCATCAAAGAGAACTTAAATTCAGCAGGATTTTTTAAAAAAATGTAGTACTGTGTGAAAATTTTGGAAAATATGATCACGGTGGAGAAAAAAATGAAAGGGGTATATAAACCACTTATACTGCAAGGACTGTAACTTTCCCAGATTAATTTTGGAATCCTAAAATAAAATTTGCTTTTTTTGGTGGAAATGATAAGGCATCAGAAGTGGCCTTTTGCAATGGAAATAAGCACGCAGGGCTTTCTTCTACTTTATAATAGTGAATTAATACAGAATAAATAGGAAAAAAAATGTTAGGGAACAATATGGTAAAATTATAGACCGCAAGGGTTAGAACAATGTTTTTAAAATGGTAACAGAAGAAGGTGCGTAAATTTATGTATACAATAATTTGGCAGTTTATGGAAGTAGCATCATTTGTAAATTAAATAGCACGCCCCATCACGCCTCTAAATGAGGAAGGAAAGCAAAAAGAATTATTTTTAATAGGTCCATGGCATCACACCCCTCCAACACGCAGCACTGAGAGAAAACCAGACTGGCGACCCGTGTCTGGAATATGTACTGACTGGAACTCTCGGGAGGAGGAGGGGTTTCTTTAAAATTTCTTTTTTCCAGACAAAAGGGGCAGCGATCTTTTGACCTCTTTGACCATAGATGTGGAAAATGGCGAGCAAAGTTTTGGCTTCGTCCCTTGCTTTTCACCATGAAATAAAAGTCTTAAGCCTGTAACTCTCCCTGTCCCACGGGAGTGTGCAAAGGGAAGGAAAATAAGCGGCGTGGGTGAGGGGTGGCGGAGCAGAACCAGCGGAGAGAGGAGAGGCGCGAACCAGCCTCTACCGGGTGGGCGTGGAGCGGAGCGCAAGCCAGAACAGGTCCGCGTCCTCTCGGCCAGTGCCGGCGGTGGGCGGGGCGCAGCGGCATCTCCGCGGGCAGACCCGCGTGCAGATCAGCTGGGAGCGGCCGGCCAGAAACTCCCGTGGATCCGCCGGGAGCTGCTGGACCCCCACGTCCCTCTCCCGTTCCAAGCCAGCCTGAGGGAGAGGTTTCCCCGAGGGAAGGTACGGAACGGATCTGGTGCAGGAAGCGACTCAGGTGTGTCCGGGGTGAGGGTCAGTTTGCATTTGTTTCGTTAGCCCTGGGGGCTCCCCAAATCTTTGAGCGAGACAGCAGGACGGTAAGTGGTTTGCTCCTGGGAGGAGGGGGTCAACTCCTTGTGGGTCGGAGATGGTGTGCAATCAGGGCTCCGTTGTTGCACGAAGTAGGGTGGTCCGAGGTCCCTCAGCCTTAAGCCAGTTAGAGACACCCCCTTTCCCAGCCCCGCCCCCTGGAGGCTGAGGCTGGATTCAGACCCCTCCGGTCAGTCGGACGGAGTAAACGGGTCCTCGAATCCTCCGGCTCCCACTTTCTCCGCCTGGTCACGGGTAGGTTGACCCTCTTGTCTTTCCTCCAACCTCCCTTACCAGCATCTATTCCTACCCTCTGGAGAGGATTCCAGACCCTCCTGGAGATTCCAGCCTTCTCCCGAGAGGGGGCTGCGAGGTCCAGCTGGGTTTGGGGTCAGTCCTGGCTTCACTCCTCTCTGCCCTTTACCATCTCTTGGGTCGTAAAGGCTCAGTTCTCTTCCGCCAACACCCCCGCCCCACTGTCTTGCTCCCACTCTAAGGGGAGGATTCCAGATCCCGCTGGGGTTCGGTACGCGACGCCAGCTGGAAAAGGGAGATCTGTGGACAGCTGGGTTGGGGGGCGAGAAAACTGGGAGGGTTAGGAGCTCCACCTCCCCAGGCCACCGAGGGGGCGAGGGGTCAGGCTGGGGGCGTGTTGCCATGGCTCCCTGGTAGCGAAGCTGAGGGAGCTAGAGATGCCAGTCATGGAAGGTCCCTTCTTCCTCTTTGTGCCTCTCCTCCTTTCTTTTTTTTTTTTTTTTTTTTTTTTGAGTGAGAGTGTGCGTGGGGAGGGAGCAGGGAGAAAGTGATTAATTTGGAGAGCAGGGACTGGAGCCAGGAGGCTGGTGAACGCTAGCCAGTCCCTTCATTCCCACTCCTTTTGCCCGCTGCGAGTCTCACTTTCTCATGCAAGGGCAGGACTGAGGAATTCCTGCGACAAGCCAGGGCCCAAGAAGCCTCCGCCGCGCTAGCTCAGGTACCCACGCCCGGAGCCGCGCCCTGGGGCGAGCGCAGGGTGGGTGGTCGGGCTGTCAGCCGAAGGGCGGGCAGGGGAAGGGGTGGGAGGTGAGCGGCTGAAGGCGGGTGTGTAGTGACACAGCAGCGCGGCAAGGCGGGGAGGAAGATCCAGGTCCAGCCCAACTCGAGGGGCGCGGGGTTTCAGCCCCGCCCGCGTGAGCTCCCAAAGAGCCCCCAGAGCTGGCAAGCGGCGCCTGGCACGCGCGCGCGCGATGGCGCGCTCACGGGAACGCCCCAGGTGGGGGGCACATTTGCGCGTGCGCGCGGAGGTGGGCAACTGGTGAGCCACCTGGGCTCGTGCAAGGCAAAGGCTCTCGCCCCGCTCACGTGCGTTCGAATTTCAGGTCCATCGTCTCTGAGATGTGTGCTTTTGGACGAGACATTTATCGACCCCGTCCCCCAGTTTCCCCTTTTGAATAATAGGGATAATATCAGTACCTTCCTTTTAGGGTTTTTGAGCGACTGGAATGAGATAATTCCAGCAGTTTAGCTCAGTGTCTGATGCATAATAAACACTAAAAGTTATGGTTGCTGACGCCGTTACTTTTATTATAAGTTAGTCCTCAATTAGATACGGCGTGTTCTCATTACTCTGCATTTTTATTGAAGGCAAAATACTAATTTCTCCTTTTGGAGACCATCAATTGACATTAATATTACTGGCCAGTCCTACTCCTACAAAGCGTTGCTTTGGAGCAGATTGGAAGATATAAACTGACCAACTGGATGGAGAGGGAAGCTTAGAAAGCTACTGGGGGAAACTTTTAGTGACAAGAAAAAAACAGTTGCTTTTACCGCTTTGTGTGTAAAAATGTTTCCTCTTTCACCTGCTAATGTTGCAATTGGCTTTGTCTTAATTTCATTTTCTTTATAATGGACCACCCTGTGGCTTTCAAAATTTAACTTGGTTCTAGAGTCTAGTGTATAACGTGGCTTTCCATTTTATGGCCTTAAGTGCTGCAGTGGACTCACCTCTAGGAACGGCAGGGCACACAGTGTATAATCATTCCTCACAAGCTCCTGAATACTGTCAGTGAATAAATGGAGACAAATAATTATGTCTGGGCAGGTGTGAGTACTGGCTAAGAAAGTTCATTAAAATCTCTTTCCGAGCATGTTTGTACTCTTCCTGCAGACGTGCAGGACTGTGATGATTAATCTGTGTTTTCCAGATTGTTCTCTGTTGCATCTTATGGGCCCTTCCCTTTAAAGAAAAGGCTACGGACGTTTATTACTACTCTTGGTTATATAGGTGCTCCAACATATCTGGTGATGAGCAAACTCTACACCCCATTGATCTAATTACAGGTCTGACAGGATTTGATATTGCACATAATGTATTTATTACCTTAAAGTTAATTCATCTCATTAAATGAAGTAGTATTAAATTCATTTTTAAATTACTTGCTTATTAAAATATTGGCAAGTTTTGATGAAGCTGAAGCAAGTAAAACCAGACAGATGTCACCGTCACAAAGCTCCTTATGATTTTACAAAATAGACCTCACCTAGGAAAATGTTTGCTGGATAGGAGCTTGATTTTTATAGTTAACTTCTGAATTCTTTGAAGATAGCAGGTTGTTTGACCCAAAATTGCTTTTTGGAAATATTTTAGCCTGATTCATTTTTTTAATGGAGAATTATAAATAAAAGTAATGATTTAAGACTGATTTAAGATTCTACTAGTTTTTATCTCATAAAAGAAAATTAAGTAATAGAGGGTAGCTAATGGCATTAGATTTGAAGAAATGAGTGTCAGGAAGCTCTGTGAATATCAATTCAGGTAGCAGAGTATTGAGTCAAGTTTGACTTTTGCACGACAACCAACACCCCCTTCTTCACAGTGAATATGTCATCTTTAAAGGGTGCCTTGAGGAATTAGTGTGACAGCTTGCCTGAAATTCATGTGATCATTTACACATTCTTTCCCAGGAGCATTGGCATTAAATGTTTCATTTATTGGAAATTATTTTGCACTTTGACTTATGACAGCCAGCAGTGCCATAGAGTCTAATACTTTTTAGAAACAAAATTTAGTTTTTCACTATTTTGTATTTTCCCTAAAAATTTAAGCAGTAGTGCACATGGAAAGTTTAAGTTAGGCTGAAGACAAAGGGTAAAAATAAAATCCCATGACAGATCCAGAAGTGTTGAGTCCTGAATCTGGGGAGCTAATTGACATGCTAAGGTATAATCTAGAGGACCAACTTGTCTCTGTACCAAGGCTGTTTTCAATGATGTACTGTATTATCTGATTCAATCAGTGTTCCTTGTTATTTTTTCAAAACGAGACCGAGAATACTATATTTTCAATTATGAACATTTTGATTACAGCTTCATTCTAACTAATTCCGTATGAAGGAAATGCAATTATTATGGTGATTTACATACAATATGCTAAATTAACACGGCTAATGAGTGAAAGCCTAATATTCTTTGTTTTCATTCCTGGAAAAATATTGTGCTAAGCATTCTTTCAAAGAAAAGATTACAGTATTCTCCGGCATTTTATGTCTACCTACAAGTAGAATTGGCATTGAGCCGTTTTCTTTGCTATTAAAGTGAAATCTCTCACATTTTGGCAACACGCGCCTCTGTCCCTTTTTTGTGGGGGAGAGGGTAGAGAATGGAAACAATTCTCAATTTAATTAGTTATGGTGATTTATCCTTTCTCTACATCTTTATTGGAGGAAAGATTCTGTATTTTCTGATTTGGGAATCTGGTTAAAACCTTAAACATTACTAATTACTGCAGTTTATTTTATGTGTTGCACTAGTATAGTTAGTTAATTATAGCTTTCTCATTAGCACCATGTAGAGAATAATGAATTAACATATCTCTTTGATCAAAAGAACATCTAAGTTTATCTTCTGAGAATAGAAGTGTTATTGTGTTACCGAAAGTCACTGTAATTTTCCCAAGAAACAAATCGGTTGGAATTCTCTAGCACTGGGATAAGAAGCTTGATGAATGAGGGAGTAGAGCAGTGGTTGCTTGGCAGCCTAACATTATTCTGCAATTTCTCCTGGTATATTTATCCAGTAAACTAGAAAATTCTGTTTTGTTAACGAATGTTTTTAGTCAGTGCACAAATAGACCATAACTAATTTAGATTTTATGTATTGTGGATGAAAAATGATCCTGCTTACCTTTCCACTGTGTTTAGATAGTAAAAATACAAAGAGAGAGAATATTCTGTTTTCAGTTTTTTAAAATTTTCTGTAAAAAATGTTTACTTAATTTTCACATTAGTTTATTACTACCAAAAGATTGCAACTTGTTTACCTCTTTGGAAGTCAAATTATTGGGAGTGTGTGTGTCTGTGTGTGTGTATGTTAAAACTGTGTGTACACAATTTTTCAATAAGAATCAGAAATAAATTTCGAACTGAGGTGAAGTCTTCAAAAGTCATGATTGACGTGATAATTTGGTAAATTTAGGGGGCCATAAACATTCAATCCAAGTGATACCGGGAGATGATAAGAATAATAAATGTGCTGAATGGCAAATATATAAATGCACTCTGTTCTTTGACCAGGGTTTCTTCTCCAGGCGGTCTCATCACATTCTCTCCTCAGATGTTTGGGTGCATCTCATTTCCCCTATAGTTGTGAAGTAGGAGCTTAGCAAAGCCAGCCATTGCCCATCTTTCAGTCCACCTCTCCTTGACTCCAGGGACTACAATATACCATTTTCCTATTCAGCCTGTGAATTTTAGTGTGCATCATAGTTCCCTTCTCAGATGGTGAAATCTTTTGAGGGCACACGCTTCATTTTATGCATCTCATAAACCCCACAGATTCTGGCACAGTGGGAAGCAAACTGGAGCGGCTGTAATAGTCAGGCTGCCAGGCTTCCAAATCCAGTTCTGTGAACTCCTCAATGTGTGGCCCTGGCTAAGTCATTTTAACCTCCCTAAGACTGATTTCATCTATGGAAATGAGGAGTAATAGCCATACCCAGCTCATGTGTGTTATTATGAGCGTCATATGGGGCAGTCTATGTAGACGACTTATTAGAACTCATTAAGCATTCAGTAAATTCTGGCTTTTTTATTATAATAGTTACTCCATGCTCCGTGTATGAATGGATAAAAGAGAGATAGACATAAGTGTGTATCTATGTATATGAATAAGTATGAGCTTATTATATTATTATCATTAAAAGTATGGAACATGGGTTGACACCTACATCAATTATATGCACATATACATCAATTATCTGCACATATCCTGGTTGTGATTGTTTCACATCTTTGAAGGATCCTGAGTAGTAGTTTTCAGGCTTGGCTGAAATGAGAATCACCTGGAGAGCTTTTCTTAAAACTAGCAACCCAGATCAGTTCAGTAAGAATCCCTGGAGGTGGTCAGCAGGCATGTGGATTTTTGAAAGCTCCCGGGGAGATTCTGATTCAAGAGTTGAGAGCCACCGCCGTAGATTTGGGTAGGTCTTCTATAATATCATGTTGGCCTGAGGCATTGACTCACAGTTACCTTGGCGTAATGAAATGTGGTTGAAAAAGAAGAGCTCTGATAAACCTCTGAGGTTTTTCTTACTGATCCCTTTGGTTTAGACAGCACTTTATTCTCTGAAGAGCTCAAATGTGCTTTTCATTTACTATGTATTTCATTTTTCAGCCAAATGTCTCTGTGAAGATGGTAGGAAAAAAGTCATTATCCTGATTTTGTGGATGAATGGAGAGAGCCATACAGAAATTAAATAATTTGATTAGATTCATACATTTAGAACAGACCCAGATATCAAGATTCCTGTCACTTTTGAGTTCTGGTTGTTTCTCTCTTTTTGCCTTGAGATTTCAAATGAGGGAGGGGGAAGGTGGTTGTTTTTGGACTAAATAATTGAGTAGGAAAGAGCTGTATAGATGAGAACTTCTACCTTTCTTGTTATAATTCTGCATTATAAGGAAAAGCAGGTTTTTGTTTTTTTTTTTTTAAGAAGAGGCACCGTAGTCTATTTAAGATCCAACCCTGTGTCCCTTGGACTGAACCCAGCCTACATATGTGTTTATTTGGCCTGAGGCATGTTTAAGAAATATTTGAGCCTTAAAACCCAGATATTTCACATAAAATTCATATTTCTGACTTACCTTGGAAAACTTGATGTTCTTGGAATATTGGACCTGAATGCCCAGGTGACAGAGAGTACCACTGGCTGGAACTGGGTAACATGTCCCCTTGGCAGTCTTAAAGGACCCAGAGTTTTTCATCTTCTCTGGATAAAACCTGGCACTCTCTTGCTTTCACTTTGATTTTTTCCTGTATATAAGTAGTACTCAAATGGGGCAATTGAAGGGCATTTAAAGAAGGGACCACATCTTTTTGGGCAGGATTGAGGGAAACCAACAAGGGCTGCAGAGGCACCCCTGGGGCCGTTACTGCCCTTAGTCCAGTGGGACGACAAGAGAGAAAATTTACTGGAAGGTGAGAGCCATAGCTTTGGGGAAGGCTGCAGACAGGAACTGTGGTTTTAGAGAAACATAGCCATTCTTGAGTCACAGGACACTGGTCTCCTACCCCAAGATCTTCTGCTCCTTCCTCGCAGTGGCTGTACCCACCAGCAGGCAGTGGACAAGGGAGCCTGGTGCAAGTGTCCTGGTGAAGTTGGATCCCTCTGCACAGAGCAGCCTGGAGAAAGGTGGAGAAGGCATCTGAATCTGGGGGGTTAATGAAGAATATGAAGCACACCTTGAAGGCTTCAAATGTATAGAATGTGGGTAATGGGGAGGAAGAAAGCTCGAATTGCCAAAAGCAGGACAAAATGGAGAATCATTCAATTTGCATTCAGGGCTATCTTTTCCTCTTTTTCTTTGTTGTTCCTCTCTCTCGGCTCCTCTTTCATTGCCCCAGGTGGGCATGCTCATGGCCAGAGGTGAGTTTCAGTTGCAGCCTTCAGACTTCAAAACAAACTTGTCTATTCCCTTGCATTATCTCTGCTTTCCAAGATGAGAGCTTTACAGCAGAGAGAATAATGCAAAAGATGGATTCTCTCTTCTAAGGTAACAGGCTTGCATTTTTAGCAGAGGTTCCTCCCTAACAAAAGCTTTTGCTGTAAGTGGTGATTTTAACTCTAGAGATTGCAGGTGTCGTACCCAGGAAGTGGAGACACCCTCAAATAATCCTCTGGCAGCCTGAAGTCATTGCCACCTGGATATTTGGGTCTCTGGAGGGTACCTGTCTTTGGTGTAGTGGTGTCAGGGTAAAGAGGATGAGGAAATAGATCAGGGATGCATTGGTAGCATCCTGATGTGAGAAATTTGTATGTTCCCTGGCCAAGGGACGTAGTCAGTGTAATAGAAGGTAAATTGGTGCGAAAAATGTGGAGATTTTTGATGATCTGATGCTATTAGAGTTGATTGTGAATTCAGTTTGTTCTGTGTTGAAGACCTCCACTAAAGAATGTAATGTGATAGAATATCAGCTTACTATGGGATGTCTTACATATTGATGTGTTCAAAGGAAATAACACCTCTCATGTGCAAAGGTTCAAGGGGAAGATAAGTATTGACCTTTTCTGAGACTCTTGACACTTGACACTGCATTTCCATCCATTTGGAAGATTCCTTCTGCATATTTCTATTTAAAAATCACCATGTCTTGCATTATTTGAGTACTTATTTGAGCTTTTTAAAGAATTTTAAAAGCCCCACATCTCATGTGACTTTTTCAACGACATGGCAGACGAAAAGTGACAGGTTTGCTAGCTCATTATATAGAGGAAAAAAAACTGAGGCAAGGTCGAAGAGCGGGCTGGGCAGTGGTGAAACCAGAATTAAAGTGTAGATACCCTGATACGTAACCAAGTTCATAATCCACTCTACAGCTTTGAGATTTCCTTATTTGAAAAAAAAAAAAAAAGAGAACTATCGTATAGCTGATTTCTTTTTTTAAAAACAAATTCAGAGTCAATATATATATTGACTGAGGGATGCAGTGAATGTAGGGGAAGTATTGAAAACTTCACCAATTATATTTCCAAGGTTGAATATAGCCCTGCCCAAAGATAGAGAGATTAGATTTTTTTACATAGCTTCCGTAATTCCAGTGCCCATTGATTGATTAGTTGATTGATTGATTGTGTGTTCTATGAGACATTGACAGCGACCAATCATTAAAAAGCTTTTATTGAATAACTGCTTTGCGCAGGACTGAGGCTGTGCCAGGCAAACACTTAAGTAGCTATCACTTATTAAATGTTTATGATGTATTTTGCAATCTCTGCATCAGTGTTTTGAGGAAAATACTATTATGATAATACCCATTTAATGCTGAGTGTCACAGATGTAGGGGCGTCCTTGTCCTGGGTCACACAATATGGCCTGGAAGTTGCTGAGCCGGGACTTCAACTCAGAAGTATCTGCTCCCCAGCCACAAGATCTTAACTACTGCACGATGGTGCCTTTGAGTCCGGCACACCCCTTCAGCACCCCCTCTTAGTTTGGACTGCTGTAGCAAAGTACCACAGACTGAGAGGCTTATAAACAACAGAAATTTATTTCTCACAGTTCTGGAGACTAGAAGCCTGAGATCAGGGTGCCAGCCATCTTCTGTTTGCAGACTGCTGACTTCTTGTTGTATTGTCACAGTGAGAACGGCAGAAAGGGCCCAAGAGAGTTCTATAAGGATACTAATCTCATTCATGAGGGCTCTACCCTTATGATCTAATTCCCTCCCAAAGGCCACACCTCCAAATACCATCACATCTGGATTAGGGTTTCAACATATGAACCTGGGGGAGACACACACGTTCAGTCCATTGCACACCCTTTCTCTTCTCTCTTTGACTTCATTTCCCATGTGTGCGATGTCCGTCAGTACCCCCCTGGATTAGTAGGATTCTCTAACTATGGTCTTCATCAAGGGCCAGCACTCATCCCTGTTGTCCAACCAGATTTACCTGTTCTGTGTCTTACTACCTCAGGTAAACATGTGGAAAAGTAGATAATAAGGGCTCCTCCTAAGGTATTACATGATATTGTATGTTTATACCAGGAATGGTGGCATTTAAAATGGTGGATTTAAAATTCTTGTTGCAAAGATTCATTGTGAGGCACTGCCATGTGGGAGATACATTGGGAAAGGAGGACATCTGTGTTTTCTCCAAAATCATGTCATAAAAGTGTTTGGTGTCTGAGTCTTCCTGAAATGTGTCCTGGGCACCAGTATATGTAAAAATCAACCTTCACCCTCACCAAAGCTTTTGCTTGCCCTCATTACCATTTATTTCTTGGCAGGAATGTTTCTGATGCTCTATAGTATCAATATGCGTGGATTTCCTTCATATCTGGGTATTATATGTAACCAATTGCATTACACGGTTGACATTTCCACAAAGGTGTATCTGCCACTCCCGATTAAGATAGAAATAGGTGGCAGTGGTAGATGCCATATCCCAGCCTGACTGTTCTTGAAAATGACACCTATCATAACGACGGCGCTGTCTTTATTAGCAGCTGTCAGTTAAGATAAGGCTTTGGAGGGAAAAAGAAATCAACTCTATTCTAGGCATGGTCAATATATTTAGGAATTTTGAGAGGTGTTTGATTTTTTTGGTGTGTGGTGTTTAGAAAAAAATGTACATTTTTTTTAATATGCAAAATACAAGTAGCATTCTCAAACACTGACTCCAAAAGGCTCTTTTTTATTTAATAGTGGCAAAAATGTGTTTGCTTTCTGCTTTGTCTATAGAGCAGATCCCATTTCCTTGGACTATATGGAGTGGATTTGCTTTAAGGCTTTTGTTTGATCCATGCCTGCTTCTTTAGAGTGCAGCACTTAGCTCCTCAAGAAATGAACTTATTTTGGTATTATAAATTCAGAGACTTTCTAAACTTGTTCTGTACAGTGCATCTGATGAGTCAGCAGAGAAATCATTCATTAAATTACAATACTTAAGGCATTATACAATGGCAAGAAATTGAAAACATTGTCCACGATGGAAAAGTAAACAAAGAAAAATATAATAATTTTAACATCTATAGACTACACCAGAATGAATAACGGACTATTTTGGGTTATTCGTTATTGTTCACTAATTTGAGACATATACTGTTTTCCACAAAGGAGATCTGAGTGAATGGTTAAAAATAGAAAGCCAAAATAAAGGTGTTTAAATTTGACCTCGACCCTGTTTCACATTGTGACCTCCAGCAATTCTCAGTGGAGCGAGATTTCAAAGGATCTCAAGAGACCTTTTTCCATGCATACAAGTTTCCACATGTAATTGATTTGGGCTGCATAGATTTTGAACACAATTGATTTGCTTGAAATAATGCTAAAGGGCCAGGCTTGAGCAGTTCAGGTACAACTCGTGTGAGTCAAGTTCAAATAAATTGGATTTGACCTTAATCACTATCCCCTCAAAAAAGGGCTGGCAGTCATTAGAGGGAATACCATCCAATTATGTGTAAAAATTGACATGAGTTGTTTGAATTGGAAATTGACCTCCATATACAAGACCTCCTTTTGAAAACTTGGTTACTACCTTCTATTTCCCTGTTTCACCAGCTGTAAACTGAGGATAGAAGCATTTACTGTTGCCTCCCAGTGGCAGTTGGAGGATTAATGAGCTAATATTTGTTAAGTGTTTTGAGGATACAAGTGCCAGCTATTATTATTACTAATAAACCATTTTTCTCCAGTGTAATTTTGGACAGCAGCCATTAAAAACCCATTGCTGTATTTAACAGTATAACAGTCTGTCTGCTACAGCCTAGCATTTACTGCCTCAATTAAGCATGCATTCCGCTTCCTTTGCCCCTCCAAATTCTGAGCTGATGAGGAGGGACAGAAAGGTTTGTGTCATCATTTCCCAAGTTCATTTAAATAATGGGTTTAACAGACCGGATGCTTCTGGTGGAGAGTCCCTTGATTGTCTCCTCTGAAAATTAGAATGTGTCCTTAATGGGAGGCTAATTTGGCTGTCCATTTGGTTCTGTGTCCTATGAAGGGAACGGAGGCCCTGTTCTAGATTTTTATTCAACTGGATTTACATTGCACTTACTGTCTTTGAAGATTGCATACCAATATGGTTTTGGTTATTTACAACTGGTTCCATAAATGAAACAAGATTATGTGAGTGGCTGTAAGTGTATACGTGCATGGGGTGGGCAGGAGGGTGTGGACTGTTCACAACTCATGCTAAAACTGAAGTGGAAAACTGAAGTAATTACACAGCTACTCCCAGTCCATAAATATTAAAAAAAATTAAATTGGAAGCCTTGAATAATACAGAGTAGTTTATTAATCTGTAGTTAACATATCGTATTAAATACTTTCAATCCCAATTTATTTTGACCTATGTAGATGTCCTAAAAATAAATATTTCTCACCTATTGCCAAAACAATGCTCATTTTCCTCCATGCTGTTTTACTGCTACAAATAAGAGTGAAAATGTCAAATAAATCAATGACTGTAATGATAGGTATTCATTTGGAGTTTACTCACCAGGTAACTCCAGTATTTAAATCCTAAGCTAGTATCTAAAAATTGAACAAAAGAGGCATCATAGCAACCTAAACCTAATCTCTGCAAAAATTCACCAAACTGCAATCATTTTATTGTGGAAAGACCAGCCTCGTTCGATGACTATTTACTCTTAATTTAGAAGCATCCCAGTAAGCTTAATTGTCTGTTTTATTTTAGCGGACAACAGGATAAACTGCAAGTTAGAGCAGATGAAGGAAATGTTGCAGATTCATTCACAGACAAAAGAATTTACAGCTAACATCTCTTCAGCAAGGGATAAAGATAGAAACGCTAGAAAAAGACAACTCAGAAATCATGAGTATATGGATGGTTCTGAGTCATTAAGAAATTACAACATAGTTTAGAATAAAGATACATTTTCATGTATCACGTATAGGAGTACAGATCATTTATCTGAAAATCACGTAAAACCCTCTTAACTAGTGATGTAGCTGTTTAAGAATGTTAAATACAAATACAAAAGAGCAATAATAAAACCTCCAAACCTTTTACAAGATGTCCTTCTAGAAGCAATGTACTGATAACTATCCAAGGTACTATTCTTTGCAGATAAGATGTTGTATTGCCCACTATAGGGAAATCACAGTGTATTTTTTTATTACTATCACTCAGGGAGACTGTGCTGTGTAAATACTGTCACCATTCCATTGACTTCTGAAATTGAGTTCACGCTATTTTCATCATTTATTTTGTTGAATTGTGTACCGGGAATTCACCATATGGCTTAAAACTGTTTAAGACCTCAGTAGATCCGTGTTTTGCATATGAGATTCTTGGGGAAATATACAAGCTGCTTATTGTTTGGAAGAAAAATACCTGGAGGCTTATGTGTAGCTAAGAGGGGAAATGATGAAAAATGATTCAGAAATGTGACCATGTAGCAATTTATGTAAAATGTGAAGGGGCGTTGTCCCATAAATCTATTGCTACATGGCAAACTAACCCATAACTTAAACAAGTTAAAACTCCATTTTATGAAATTTCATAATTTTGTGGGTCAGGAATTCAGCCTGGGCTGGGGTAAGTGATTTCTTTAGCCCCACCTCGTAACAACTGAGGTCACCTCGTGGTTTTCACATGGTGGCTAAGCTGGACTGGTGGCCCCAAGATGGCCTCACTTGCATGTGTGTTGTTTTAGCCAGTTGGGTTGAGCTCAGCTGGGCTTCTCTTCCTTTTCACGTAGCCACATGGCCTCTTCACTGGTTTCTGCAACATATTGTTGGACTTCTTGCGTGATGGCTCAGGGCTCCAAGAGCTAAACTTAGAAGATCCTCACTTGTCTTAAAGGCCAGGTGTGGAGTAGCCCTTCCGCTGCAATCCATTGGTCCAAGCCATGAAAGACTATTCCAGATTCAAAGGGAGGACTCATCTAACTACCTTGCTGGAGGATTCTAGTAGACATGGTAGGAAGAAATTTTTTTTCAAAGACATGCTAATAACAGGACTATCAAGCCCACATACACGATTGATTAAAAAGTGGAAGAAACATGGAACAAGTAGAACTACTCTCTGTCCCAAGGGGATACTCCTTCGTCTTCCCCAGTTCCTAAATATCTTAAGCCCAGGAAGACAAATGCCTTTGAGAAGGGAGTGTGACAAGAGGGTGAACTTGGGCTCCATGGAAGTGCCTGTGGTTTTGTCTGGAGAGAGAGGCTAGAGTTGAGAGTAAGGGAGGGACGAGTTGGCCAAGAATACTTTTGGCTAAAGATTCTTCAGCGGGATAGGCTTTTCTGATACTTTTGTCTTCTGATCCATTTACATTTAGCCTTACTCTTCTCCATTTACCTTGGAAATGGCTTGGGCGTGGGAGAACCGGGAGTACCTCCTCAGAGTCAGAAGGGCCAAGGTGGAACCCAAAGGCCAGGAATCAAGGAAGTGACTGCTGAGATTCCATAAGGCACCAGGCTTGAGGAGGGAGAGAGAAGAGCTGCTCCATTTCCTTCTATTTGTCCATTACAGCCACACATGGAAAAGGAAGCAGGCTTCTTGGCCTGAAATGATCATTGTGCATTTGGCTGCAACCCTGCTTTACCTGTAACTTTCAGAAGCATGGCTGTAATGGGAAGGCGCTAATGGGGAGCGAGGACCAACATTATTCTTATTTCTTCTTGTGCACAGAACAAGAAGCAGGTTAAGAATATATAGCGGGGGAGCTTTCTTGGACTATTTCTTTCTCTTCAAGGGCTCACTGAGAGTGGCTGAAGAACAACTACCGCCATGCCTGATGTAGGTTCCGTTTGTGTTCTCATTGCTTCTGCCTTTCTATTTTCTCAAATCCTCCCATCATATTCTTCCTTCTATAGCCTGTCATTTTTCCTCTAAGTACTTGGGAGCCAAGCATGCTATTTTTTTATACCTCTGACTCCCACCTTTCTGATAAACGTGAGTAGACGTGTTTCTCCTGCAGTCTTGCCGAAAGCACCAGCAGAGTATTGCACTATATTTTTCATATTTCAAAAATTATGTCAACAGGCAAAATGCAATATATGTAACCCTAAAAGGCTATGCTACGGTGTATTTAATTCTATACTGGTAATGCTTTAAATTGCCTTTGAAAGACACAATGTATGTACATTTAATTTGATACTCGTAAGGGCTAGGTATTTAAGCAAGGTAGGTATTGATCCTGTTCAGAGACTTAAGGGAACTCGTGGAACTCATATGTGTGAATGTGGAGCTAGAAATCAGGTCATCTGATTTTGTCTTAAAGTTATTTTAATGGCAAATCATTTGTGACTCATAAAAGATTTCCTGATTCAGAAAATGCAAGTTTTCTGAACAGGTTTCATTTTTCAGTGATATAACCTAAAGCCTTATAAATTTTAAATTCTGCTCTCTTGGATCTCAGAAAAAAAAATGAAAGAAATGGAAGCAATTGATGGTGGTTGTAAACTGAGGTTTCTATAATGACTTTGTACTTAAAAAAAAAATGATTGGGACTACTGAAACACAAGCAATCGTAGGTTTCCCCACAGTTTTTTTTTTTTTTTTGATATAGCAGATACATTTTTACTGTAGCAGAGAGCATCTTTTCTCCCATCTCCCTTTAGCAATTTGCCATTTTCTGTCCTCTTTAACCTTTCTCTACTTTAAACAACCTGAAAACCTGCTTCAGCTTTCTCCTTGACGCACTGAGATTTATTTCTCATGAGCTATTCCGGAAAATTCCTTGTGCAGTCTTCTAATCACTAGACCACAGCAACCTTTCTCTCACTGGATTTCTGCATTTTATTGTCGCCCGTCTCCACTAAGACCTAAACGTCACTGTTAAAATCCCCTTTCTCGCTTGTCACTTTGACCATAATGTCACTTACTTCCTGAAAATTTCCCCTGTCTCCCCACTGCTCTGCAGGCCAAGTAACTGTCATACTTGGTTTCCACATCCAGCTGGGCTCAGGCTTCACGATTCCTCTCTTCTTTCTTGTATCCTTAGAGACTCCCTCCTCTTACTGGACAGCTCGTTGCTCCTGTCTGTCTTCTCAGACACATTTCTTCTTAAAGTCACTGGTCACTCAGTAATCTACAATTCTCTAAGACTGTACTCACTGAAATGTAACCATTGTCACGATTTTTGTCTTATCTTTGTGCCGTCTACCATAATTCACTTACATTTTTAACTGGCTCATTATAAAAAGACACTGACTTAAAATGTAAGTTTTATTTCACTACTATCAATGAAACACCAGTGTCAGCGGGAAATAATGAAAGGTCACTACAAACGTGAATACAATGAAAACAACCCAAGGTCATTACATTCTAGCGAGGTCCCATTGCCTGACCAAGGCTCCAGGCTTAAGTCCTGCTCCCTCTTTATGAAATAGCAAGATTAGAAGAGTTAAAGCGCTGTTAATGATATATTAGAACCTACCTGAGACTTCCAGGTTTTTATAGTCAGAAGGATTAAAAGAGAAAGGATGTTCACTTACATCCTGCCCAAAGCCACTTTCTAAGATTGTCTCAATACTGAGACTACTACTCTAGGACATGCAGCCCAACTGCAGGAGGGTGAAGACACCCCTAAGAAAAATTCATCACAGTCCTCCTCTCTCTTTATTCTATTATGTTCCTGCATTTACTCTTTATGTGAAAATTTAGGAAGTTCTTGCTGTGTGGAAATCACTACGCTGAATGGACAAATTCCAAGATGAATTAGACATAGTTGGTGGCCTGGAGATGAATACATGCCCGTAAAATATTATTAATCTGAGTATGTCTAATTAAAGAGCTGGGACAAGTACACAAATAAGTATACTGCAAAATAAAGGATTATAAATGCCATTTAAAGTACTGACAATGTGTGGTCAAAATAGAGAAAGGTTACTTCCAGCTTGTGCACTACTAAAAGGTGTCAGGGAAAAGGCAGAACTTTTGAAAGGCAAAGACGAAATTCCATTTCAGTTATCATTCCTCTGAAACAAAATACATGTTCAAGCCCTATTTAATGAGCATTTGATTTTTAGCAGTGTTTGTCACAGTGTAATCTAGTGCTGTTTGAGAAGGTCTGAAGTGTTAAAATGTGATCTGAATACCTTTCTCAAGTTCTGAAAGACCTTCCCACGTATTATAAAAGAAGAGCCCTCCTTAATTTGAAGTGGGCTTACAGAAAGCCAGACATATTTGGAAGATGGTACCGTCACAGCATCTGCATTTAGGGAGCCAGCCTAATGCCTGCTTGACTGGCAGAGAGGTCAGGGGTATGGGCATTCTGAGCCATCGTAGGAATGTTTGGTGCCAGTGACCTTGCGAAGTGATTTTCAGTTTTAAGATGGCCAGGAAACACAGCACTATCTTTTTTTTTTTTTTTTTTTTACAGTTGGGTTAATTTCTCCTCCATGTTTCAGAGTACTGCTATTTCTGCGTTCTCTAGTCTTTTCTAGGACCTCATTCTTAGTCATAGAAGCTCAGATAATGCACATATGGTCATTCTGTGGTCAGTTCTCTAAACATAATATGCATGTGAAATGAAAAAAAGGGGAAACAGGAAAGTAATGATAAGGACTTGAAATATTAGGGTCTGACTATGAAATATCAGGATTCTCTAAATTCTTGTTTATTTGTATAATCTCACCACTTTAAGTAATTTTACTTTTTAAAAAAGGTACAAAAATGAATACCCACAATATTGATTAGTAATGGATCTTCTTCCTTCTGATAGTTCCTTGAATAATGCACCCTGTGTTAATTACTATGAATTTTTTATTCATACCTAGAAATACACAAAAATCCAGAGTTCTCTTGGAAGAAGTGCTTCCATTGGTAGCGTTTATAAAGCAATAGTTACAGTGATGTGAAATATCCTTACAAAGAATAATTAGGTGCATCTACTAAGTAACAGTGTCAAGGCATAATGTAGAGATTAAAAGTTGAGAGCTTAAACACAGCCAGCACACACACACACTCACATACATGTATGTAATTGCTCTTTTGCAAATCTACAGAACCTCACTTATGTTGCATTCACTCTCTTAGGCTATGCTTTCTCATAAAGCATTCATCAGCAAAGTGAAAACCTCTTAAAATTGTCAGTGGGTTTGCTCATGCCACTGTATGCTTATTGAGGGCAAAATGCGACATCTATTTCTTGGCCACATACTAGGTGATTAATTATAAAACTGTTCTGTGCATTGAGCCATCTCTCCCAAAAGGTTTACAACTTGGCTTTGACAACGGTGTCATTGACATCTGTTGAATGATTCAATGGTGAAATTTACCTCTGGGTTTGCCATATTATGATTTCTAAATTTGTTTGACTTTCAACATTTCCACTCGTTTTTCACTTATTGGCTCCATGGATCAGTCAGTTTTATCAAATTTGTCAACTGCCAGCCTAAACCTTTGAACTTTGGTATAATGAATGTTCTGAGTGAGAATATATATATTTGGAGATATTTTAAACCTAAGAATTTAGGATCTGAGACCTAGCTGCCAGAATATGTAAACAAAATATGGTGTTTAAAAAATACTGCTGTATTTTAGAGGGACACTACTGATCAGGTGATATTTAAAATCTGATGTCTAATTGTACAGCTTTAAACTGAAGTACTGTGGGAGAAATAGTATTGCTGGTATTTGAAGTTTTGGCTCATTGAGGGTAAAATGTATCTTTGAGGGTATATGGCACAATAATTCTAAATACTACAGTTTTGTTTTTCTTTTTGATATCCCATGATTTCAAATTTGACTCTCCTATATGACAATTGAAAAACAAATCTCCCTGCTTTTTGTATTCTTTTTTTTTTTTTTTTTTTTGCGATACACGGGCCTCTCACTGTCGTGGCCTCTCCCTTTGCGGAGCACAGGCTCCGGATGCGCAGGCTCAGCGGCCATGGCTCACGGGCCTAGCCGCTCCGCGGCATGTGAGATCTTCCCGGACCGGGGCACGAACCTGTGTCCCCTGCATCAGCAGGCGGACTCTCAACCACTGCGCCACCAGGGAAGCCCCTGTATTCTTTTTAATGTTGTCAGGAGAAGAATTAAAGCGACTATTATCTTTTATAAAGCTAATGAGAGTGAATTCTGAAATAATGCACTAGAGAAATTTTAAAAAATTTTTTATTTATTTATTTTGGCTACACCAGTTCTTAGTTGCGGCATGTGGAATCTTCATTGTGGCATGCAGGATCTTTAATTGCAGCATTTATGCAGGATCTAATTCCCGACCAGGGATCAAACCCAGGCCCCCTGCATTGGGAGCATGGAGTCTTACCCACTGGACCACCAGGCAAGTCCCTAGAGAAAGCTTTTATGAATAAAATAATGACCTCTGAACCCTAGAATAGTCAATGTACACCAAACCTGTTTATAAAAAAGAAAGAAAGTTTGTGCCTACAGATGCCACTAGTAAGATGTGACTCTGCTCGAAGAATCTCCACATCACATTTCCCCTAACACTGGTAATTGCCTGTGAGTAGTGGCAGTATACTCAGGAGACTTACTTCCTCCTTAGCCACGTGCCATCGACCACTCAAGGAGCGTTGCTGGACGTTACTTTGACACTCACCAAGGGGACCGTACATTTTGAGAAAGGGCTCCTAAATATTCATACCTAGATAACTAGCATTTTCCCATTTTCTAGCATTTTCCCAATTTGTGGTTTCTGCATGCCACACCCAGACTTCTTTTCTTCAGCAATGCTGATTAATGGAAATGCCTTGATAGAGGCTCCAAAGCTAACAGCAAATTCAGCAGTGCAGAAAGACTCCAAATCGTGTTCTTCTTCTTTGTCAATATTTTCACTAGGGCAATGTAAGATATTAAATCACCTGCAATTAGTTATGTACCATTTCAGCTAGGCTTTGAGCTCAACCTGCTACAAGCTGCTTGTGCTGATTAGCAGTTTAAAAGTCTGCAGAGGAAGGAAATTTTTACTAGCTTGATTTTTTCCCCCTTCAGTCCTGTGTGCATCAGGGGAGGAATTATCTTCTGTGCAACTTGGTCTGACCAGATTGATGCTGGCAAGGAACCACGTCAGAAAAATTTACCTATGGGGCTGTAGCTATGCTCCCAAACAGAAGACAGAAGAACCAGCATCTTCAAGTGAAGTGTGTGTGTGTGGTATGTGTGTAGTTTTGATTTCAAGGAGTCGTTCGTTCATTCCTCAAAAATTTATTGAGCTGTTTGTTATAAATCCCAGGCACTGTGCTAAGCATTAAGGTGAAGACAGATCCCCTGCCCTCTCATAGTTTGCCATTACTGAGAATGTCAGCCAATAAATAAATAAACAATAAAATCATTACTGGAAAGAAACAAAGGACTGTGGTAGAGGAAAGTGAGAGAAGCAACTTAACTTTGGCAAGGGCTGTCTGAGAAGGTGACTTTCAAGCTGAGCCAGAAAGGGGAGAAGGCAAATAGGAAAAGAGCCAGAAGAGCAGAGTTCCAGGCAGAGGGGCAGGGAGTGGAAAGGCAGTGTGGAAGACACGAATTTGGCGTCGTCTGGAACTGACAGAAGGCTGAGACCTGGAGTGCAGTGAGCGTGGGAGAGCTTGGCACGGGTGAGGCAGATCATATAAGGCCTTCTAGGTCATGCATGAGAATATGGATTTTAAGTAACTTCAAAAAAATCCAGGCAGTTAAGCAACTTAAAAAATCATTTATACAATTTTAAAGGTTACTTTCCATTTACAGTTAATACAGAATATTGGCTATGTTCCCTGTGTTGTACAATACATTCTTTTTTTTTTTTTTTTTGGTTTACTTTTTTTGCGGTACGCGGGCCTCTCACTGTTGTGGCCTCTCCCGTTGCAGAGCACAGGCTCCGGACGCCCAGGCTCAGTGGCCATGGCCGCTCCGCGGCATGTGGGATCTTCCCGGACCAGGGCACGAACCCGTGTCCCCTGCATCGGCAGGCGGACTCTCAACCACTGCGCCACCAGGGAAGCCCTACAATACATTCTTGAGCCTATTTTACACCCAGGAGTTTGTACCACCCAGTCTCCCACCCCTATATTGCCCCAATACTGGTAACCACTAGTTTGTGCTCTACATCTGTGAGTCTGCTTCTTTTTTGTTATATTCACCAGTTTGTTGTGTTTTTTAGATTTCACACATAAGTGGTATCATACAGGATTTGTCTTTTTGTATCAGACTTATTTCACTTAGCATGATACCCTCCAAGTCTGTCCATGTTGCTGCAGATGGCATTATTTCATTCTTTTTTATGGCTGCATAGTATTTCATTGTGTGTGTGTGTGTGTGTGTGTGTGTGTGTGTGTGTGTGCACATGTATACCACATCTTCTTTATCCGTTCATCTGTTTACAGACACTTAGGTTGCTTCCATATTTTGGCAGTTGTAGATAATGCTGCTTTGAACATTGGGGTGCATGTATGTTTTCAAATTAGTGTTTGTGGGTTTTTTTGGATATATACTCAGGAGTGGAATTGTTGGATCATGTGGTAGTTCTATTTTTAGTTTTCTGAGAAACCGTCATACTGTTTTCCACAGTGGCTGCACCAATTTACATTCCCACCAACAGTGTACAAGGGCTCTCTTTTCTCAACATCCTCACCAACATGTATTATTTGTGTTCCTGTTAATGACAGCCATTCTGACAGGTGTGAGATGATATCCCATTGTAGTTTTTTTTTTTTTTTTTTGGTGGTACGCGGGCCTCTCACTGTTGTGGCCTCTCCCCTTGCGGACCACAGGCTCCGGACGCGACGGCTCAGTGGCCACGGCTCACGGGCCCAGCCGCTCCACGGCATGTGGGATCTTCCCGGACCGGGGCACGAACCCATGTCCCCTGCATCGGCAGGCGGACTCTCAACCACTGCGCCACCAGGGAAGCCCCCATTGTAGTTTTGCTTTGCATTTCCCTGATGACTAGCGATGTTGAACATCTTTTTATGTGCCTGTTGGCCATCTGCATTTCCTCTCTGGAAAAATGTCTATTCAGTTATTCAGGTGGTTTAAACAACTTGATCTGATTTATGTTTGTAAAAAAGAAAAATCGCTTTTGCTATTGTGTGAAGACTAGATTATGATGGAGAGCAAGATCTGTTGGTTTTCCACATGGGAGATGAGGACGATTTGGACTTGAACCAGGGTGTGATAGAGGGGATTTTGTAAGCAAGACCGTTTATTGTACTTCTAATAAGATGATATGGGTGGTTTGGGGGTTGTTATAAGGAATAACACACAGCCCGTGCAGGCAGAAAACCTACATAGGAAACAACGAAAGAATAAGGAGTTGTGTGATGACAAGGTTTAAGATATTTGTTTCCATGCTGCTTAGTAGCAGAGTGAGTTGTATGAGCCCCAGGGGGGCTCAGGTCTGGGGTGAGTGACATTTAGTGAGCTTCTGGTCTGGATGAGGGCATGCAATTGCAGAAAGAGTACATGTGCACTACTCTGGGAAAACCTGCTTATTAATTTGTACAGCAGTTTTGTGTTGCGTGTAGAAGATGGAAGACATTTTCCATTCAGTTACTGATCATAAGCATGATGTGTGTTGGTTGAAATGGTGAGATAATTGTTTCAAATAGAATTTAGATATCTTTTTCTCTTGCTATATATTAATGTTTCATATTAAGTGTCCCCAAGTCAATATAGGACACATTACCCACCTCCCTTCTTCCTAGGAAAGAACCATTCTACCATTTAAAGGTTTACTGAATAGAAAATAAAGTACACTGACTTTAATCCAGATGCCTACCCTATCTTTTGGCATGTAGATGTCAAACGCTGCTAAATGTGTTCTTCTAGGAGGATTAAAGTTTACCCTTTGGGTATTTATTTTCAAATCTATGTGAAAAATATCTATCACTTATGCTGAGAATGACAAAAAGAACGAAGAATAGTTTTTAAAATGATAAGAAAAAAGATAACACAATGGGAAAATGGGCAAAGAGAGAGCACACATTTCAGAAAAAAGAGGCTCAAAATATATGTAACAATATTTAACTTTTTGAGTAATCAGGACAGTGCAAATTAAAATCACAGTAAAAACAAACTGTGGTTCATCCATAGCATGGACTACTTACTACTCAGCAGTACAACTAATGAATGCTGACATACACAGTAACATAAATGACTCTCAGAAGCATTGTGCTTAGTGAAAGGAGTCAGAAAAAAGTCAAACGGTGGGTGATTTCGTTTATCGATATATGACATTCTGGGAAAGGCAAAACTGAAGGGACAGAGGTACGATCAGTGACTTCAGGGACTGGTGGGTGGGGGTTGGAGGTGAGGAGATGGATGTTTTCTATTTTGATTATAGTGATGTTTAAACAACGGCATGCTTTTGTCAATACCCGTTGAATTGTTCATTTAAAATGTGGTAATTTTATGGTATGTGAATTATACCCCAATAAAGCTGATTTTTAAAATCTCACAGTGAGAAGCTGCTTACCATTTATTAGGCTACAACGATGAAAACCTCTAGTGCTGAATGTGTGAAGATTCCAGGAAATGGAAGCATTCATACTCTGCTGGTATGAGTGTAAAGTGACTTAATCCCCTTTTGGAGGAGGAATTCGCAAGAGCTAGAAAGGTTGAAAATGTTTACACCCTGCAGTGCCCAGCCACACGCTCATCCACATGCCTGCTACATGATCACCCAAGAGAAATGCTCACACATGTGCTCAAGGAGAAATATGCAAGTATGTTCCATGCAACCATTTATAAGTGAAAAACAAACAACAACAAAACCCCAAAAAATAACCCCCCCAAAACAACAAGCCAACCTAAATGTCCTTCTAAAGGGAATGAATAATTTGACATATATAAAATATTTAATATATAGATCTCGACTTTTATAGAACAGTTCAAATGAATGAATTAAATCTAAATGTAGATTTTGAAAACAACAGTTTACCTGAAAAAAAGCAA
Source organism: Phocoena sinus (assembly GCF_008692025.1). Classification (NCBI taxonomy): domain Eukaryota; kingdom Metazoa; phylum Chordata; class Mammalia; order Artiodactyla; family Phocoenidae; genus Phocoena; species Phocoena sinus. Next base: position 15,436,363 of record NC_045773.1, on the reverse strand, counting down.
GTCTCAGAATGACACCTCGCGGATAATACCAATTATGTGAATTTAAAAAACTCATACAAAATTATATTGTCTTTGTAGAAAAATATAAAACATGTATTGTTTTACACCAAGTGGATTATGTTGGTTCTTTCTGGAAGTAAAGGGAAATGGATTTTTTTTTTTTTCTTTTTTGGCCACACCATGCGTCACGTGGAACCTCCCCAACCAGGAATCAAACCCACGACCTCTGCAGTGCGGAGTATTAACCACTGGACCACCAGGGAAGTCGGGAAGTGGAACTTAGAAAAGAAATTTAAGGGGCTTCGACTTGATTTCTTGTATTTTATTTATTTAAAAAGTTGAGTTATGAAGCAAATATGACAAAATATTAGTATTTGTTAATTCCAGATGGCAATCATATAGGTATTTCTGTATTCTTTTTCTCTATTTAAATTTCTTCATAACACAAAAACACCTAAGCTACATTGTGAAATTGAAAATTCAGAGTTAGTGGTTTTGAGTCCTCAGTTGTGGAAACATTATCATTCGAAGACTGATATATGAGTTTGTTTCAGCTCCTGATTACAATGCCAGCATATCAGAGTATTTACCTGTACTAGACTGTAAACGTATTCCAAGATTCACTTGCTTAGAGCTAAGAGAAATCTCATGCCTTTCCACTTTCAACATGGTAGTTGTGAAAAACTAGGCAAAAAAAATCAACTCAGTCTGTTCTTTAAAAGAGTAGAGGGGATCTACATAGTAACATTCCAGTACTTACACAAATTTCAAAGGCATACTTTAGTAATACTTGCAATATCAGATAATCTGCCCAGTGTGTAAGTTCTCAGTTCTTACAGAACTTCTCAGTTCTGTAAGTGTTCTTATCTTATCTTGGAATATACATGAGCACACCACTGAAGAGAGTTTAAATTACTTGTTTCATATTAAGTTAATAAGACTGTAGATGCTGTGTTTAACTTATACAAGATATTAATCCATTTTACCTTAATATTAAGTGGCTTAATTTATGAAAATATTTTATGTGCTCAATAATTAATATGAGACTATCTACATGACAAATCTTATTTAAAGACTTAAGTGTCTGTAAAAAGCAGTGTCATTTTAATTTTGGCTTACAAATATAATATTACTTCATCTTCTTATAAAATAATTAGAATGAAGGTAGCATTTGTATGAACCCAAAAGAAGTACCAAAAACTGTCCCTCAAAATTAAAATGTGAGTTCTTATCTACATATTTCTATACACAACCTACATTAGTTTCCTATTGTTGCTATTAACAATTATCACCAATTTAGTGGCTTAAATTTCTTCTCTTACCATTCTGGAGGCTACAGGTCCTAAAATCCAGATATCAGTAAGGCTGTGCCCCACCTAGAGGCTCTAGGGGAGAATCTGTTTCTTATATTTCTCAGCTTCTAGAGTCTACCTGCATTGTCTCACAGCCCCATTCTTCATCTTCAAAGCAAGCAGTGTATAGCATCTTTTAGATTGTTTCTCTGCTCTGTCCTTTTATTCCCTTTTCTGACTCTCACCCTCCTACCTTCTCCCTGTAAGGACCCTGTGATTACATTGGCTCCATTCACGTAATCCAGGATAATCTCACTGTCTCAATATCCTTAATTTAATCATATCTGCAAAGTCCATTTACCATGTAAGGCAGCATACTTACAGGTTTCAGGGATTAGCACGTGGACAACTTTGGGAGTCATTATTCAGCCAAACATACCACCCTTCAAACTATTTTCTGGTTGAAAGATTCATAATATTAAGTGACCTTTGGGTGAAAGCTTTATGGTCCATCACTATCATATGATATAAAACAGTGATACCTAAGTGAACTGTTATAGGAAAACAAATATACATGGTGATGTTAATATTAAAAGTAAATGTTCTCTAAGTGTTGACCCATGGAGTTAACTTTTGTATGGGTGCTATACCATCTTTCTTTGGGACTAATCTATTCAAAACGTGGTCAATTTTTGTAGTGAAACTGCTACTATATCACGTATTAAAGAATAAGACCTATCTGTGAAGATTGTTGCAATTACTAAATGGATTATTCTTTTAAAAACTGTTAGAACAGTGAGCAGCATGTAGCATTTGCTAAAAATGTATTTGCTGCAATTGTGAACATTGTTAGATCCAGTGAAGTATCAAAAACCATGTTGGTTACATCAAATTGCAGAGTTCTGTGGGAGAGAAAAGTGCAGAAAATTGATTGAAAGAACTCAGAAGGACTGTGTTAGGTACTAATTGACTAGAGGATTAAGTATATAAACCTTTTATTCATTCAACGTGTAATACTGAGCTCTGAGTGTATACCAACTTCTCCATTAACTTCAGGAGCAATAGTGAGCAACTGGATTGCTACCTACGCTAAAAGAACCTACCGTCTAGCTCAGTAGGTAGACGATGAATAGATGAATAATAAGTGCTGTGATGGAAGCTGTACAGGGTATCAGACTGTCCTTTATGAAGCGTGTCTTAGTCCTTGTCAAAATATTTTCTTGTTGAAAATGGAAAATTTTTGGTGAACACTGAAATGCATGCCAGATTAATTCATGCCTATTATTTCAGGTAAATAACTTCACCAGGAGTCTTCATGGTGAAATTAATATTTATATCATACAAGAAAGTAGCAGGCGTATTGGGTTGGCCAAAAAGTTCATTCGATTTTAAGTAAAAGGACAGAGTTTTCATTTTCACCAAGAATTTTATTGAACACCCTATTCACTAACCAAACGAACTTTCTGGCCAACCCAATAGATATTACCAGGGTTTATAAGGACCATAAATGGTAGCCATCTCCTTCCCACCCCATGTTCATCTTACTTTTTCTTTAATAACCAGCTATGAATGCCCATCTATTAAAACCAAGTATGGAGCCGTCTCGTAAATCACTTTTAATATTTGTTTCTGCCTAACTGTTTTCATAGAAAAGCTATATGAGAAGAAACATAAGGAGACAGGAAGTGATGCATCTGCCCGGAGAAGCCAGACCTGAAGCTGGGGTCTAGAGTAGCACTGGGTATGTGTGCTCCACTTAGTGACGCTGCTGAGATATCAGCGCTAGTTCCTTGGACTAAGTAGGCGAGTACTGTGCTTCTGAGCTAAATGAGAAAAAAAAAAAATGAACTAGCCAAAACCCTGTCTTTTCTCTTAACATTCTTAATTATTATTGTATAAAAATAAGAGCTAAAAGGCTCATATCATTTTGAAAGACAGTAGGTGACGTGTGGCACGGCGCTGGCACGTGTGGGCCCTTGCTACAGTTTTCGTGCTGACACGTCACTGCAGAAATGTCGCCTGTTTTTATTGCTTTGGAGGCTTCCAGCCTTTCAGGCAAATTGCTCTCTTTTGTGCGCCTACATTCTTTTCTCCTCCTGGATTTTCCTCTTTTGGTCTCTCCTCACTTTTCCCCATCTTTCTACTCTTTAAGATACCTGTACTCTTTGCTTCTGACCTCCCACTGGCAATTTTCCTCTGTTTGATTCCAACAGTGGAGTAAAGGGAAGGAAACCAGGCCAATACCTGTGAGTGCACGTGGGGCTCCCTGGGATGTCCACACTGGCTCCAGGAAGATGATTGACAGCATTTCTCTTTTACTCAATTTCGCTTATTGCAATTAATGCCCTTGTGTATTCATCGATCTATAGATGGATTGACATATCGATCCATCCATGCATCCATTTATTTTGGCATGCAGTTTTGGTATAGAGGTAGACAATGCCTAACTGGATTTCATCTGTGACAAGATTGCTGTCAGGATTACAGAATCAGGTCTCAGAAGAAGTTAAGACCAAATTTCATGAGGTTATTGGAATATTTAACAATAACATGTCTTCTTCAAGGGCATTTCAGTTCACTTGAGTATGTAATGAAGGCACAGGGCAGTTTTTGAAGAATCACTTTGCCTCTATCCAAGTGGTATGCTTTTGGATGGAATTACATTCAATCTAAGAGTTGAAAAATGTCCCTAAAAGGCTTACCCCAAGCATCCAAAAAAAAAAAAAAAAAAATTGAACTGTTTTTCTGATTAAACTGTGCAGAATTGTCTATTTATCTGTTAAGTGTTCAAGGGAATACCTACAGATGAATGTAAACATCTTTACTTATATGCTTATGTAAGTGTAAGTACATGTGTAACAGGTACATGTATAATCATTTTAATATCTTTAAAATGATTACTTTATTTCTAGTTATTTTTGTAGTGGAGTAAGCCAGATTATAATTTACATAAATTGAATGCATACAAGACTACATTATCTTCGAGTGGTATATCATGTGGTAATACAATTTTGTAATGGCTCCTTAGCCCCTGTGAGAGCCCACTGACATAGGATAGCAGTGGATTACTATCAAATCTAAGAAGATAAGGGTGGCATCTTTTTCATGTAGATTTCTAAATCCTTTGTTACTTTGAAATCAGCTTAATGGCGTATTTTAGACTCAAGATAGACTGTCTTCTGGTTCCTGGTGATTGATTTAATGGTGGATTTGACCATATGTGTATTAGATATGGAAAATAATGTCCGTTAAGTGGTGTAAGAATGTTCTTTTAGGGGGGAAAAAGTGATTTAAATCATTAGGTTCTCATGGGATCTCATTAAAGTTCTGTTTCTTTAATACATTGTGCAGCCTAATAGTTATCAGGCATCCTGCAGTGTGCACTGCTGATAGGTTAGTTTACACAGGATTAATTGTGTAATTTTGCAAACAATCAGCACGGTGAACATTGATTTTTGTATTAGCCTGCGTGTTGTTTCTAAGGAGATTCTGCTTTCTATTTTAAGGCCGTGTTACATTTCACCATTTATTAATTATAATTTCTGCCAACATGGTTTATGTCTGATACAATTTATTAAAAGTCTGTCCTAATCTTTTCTTCTAATTGTTATTTCCTTCAGAAACTTCATTAATTTTGACCACTGATGTGTAAAAATGACAGGAAAAAATGCTATTCCCAAAACGTTCACTGACCAGCTAGTTTTCCCCTTGTGTCCATCCATAAGTTGCACAAATTTTGCCCTAGACACAGAAGCGAATTCAGTGGCATCCGCTCCAAGTACACTAAGTGAATAATTAATGCAAGAAATAACCTGAGAATATTACATTTCCTAACCAAAAGAATGTGAATGTCCAAAGTAGAGTTGGCTTTTCTGAAATTAGTCCATTTTCTAGATTATATAAGTCTCGAGAGCCTAATATTTCCTGAAATATTTGTGGATATGGAAGTATTAGAGGAAAGGATTTTTTGTTTGAATTTTCCAGAGAATTAATTCAGCTCTCAGCTACTAGTTTCTTCACTCTTGTGGAATTATAAAATGCCTATTGAGATTTCTGTGTGATCCTTATATCTGGGGTCAGATTATACTTTGTAATGTTTTAGGTGGCTTTGAGAAAACAGAAAATAACGTTGATTGCATGCAATTTTAGCCTTAATCTGTTTCTGGTCTTGAACTTGCAAATTAATTACGCGCCTGTACCCCTCCTCCATCCACCATCCCAGCCTTCCTTAGATAAAATTTCCTCTCTCCATTTCACTGAGGGCTCACTAAGGGAAGGAGTTGAACCCCTCTTAGTGTTTGCTGCTTTTGTTTTGTTTTGCTTTGGATGGATCCTCCCACCCTGAGTTTCTGCCTTATTATAAAGACCTAATAAGGAGCTGTACAAAGTAAGTACTTAAAAATGTGTGCTGGGTGACCCACTGGCCCCTATTGGAGGAATCCTCTTGAACATTATGTTGCCAGGGCTTCAAAAAGGAGCTTGTTTCTGAAGGATCAAAAGATCTCTTCTTGTATAATAAATACGGAGCATTCGGTATATAATGAAGAGAATAAAACATGTCTTTTAAGCTCCTGTATGAGCCCAGATTATGTGAAGAAACTAAGGAAGGTGGTGGTTCTCTAGACTTTTGTGTTATCACGTTAAACAGAAATAGATGAAAGCAAAGGCTTTAAACTGACAAAATCCCAAGTAGGAAAGCTCTGGTCCACAGCTTGCCCACTGGTTCATAACAACCACCAGCTGATGATTTAGAGAGAAAAAAAAAAAAAATGTTTTCCTTTCACAGTAAAGGATTGAGTTTGTTTTGTGTTATTTTAAACTGTCTAACTTCACAAGGTAAAAACCACTTTTGTTTTTTTTAGCTTAGAAACTGGATTATGACACTGTTGAGAAAGTACTAGAATTGGAATCACAATATGGTTTCTACACTTGACTTTTGTCACTTACTGTGTGGGAAATTAAAGAAGTAACTTAGTTCGTTGGATTGTATTTTTCCTGATTTATAAATGAGCCTGATAAAATTCACAAAGTTATTTCAAGGATTAAATGAAAAAAGTCATGTAGTGCTATAAAATGTAAGATGTTATATTGTTATATAAGATAGGTAATTTGCAATAAAATTTCATTAAACAATTATGATATATTTTAGTTCCCTATTTTAAGGCTGAACATCCTCTGTTTATGTTGAACTTTATCTTGACTGGTTTGAATGATCCAGATCAGAGGGGATTTTTGAAACCATTATAATTGTGTTCAGTATATTTAATGCATGAATATGTGTGTATATTTCTGAAGAGTCAGCTTTCTCCAGATTTTCAAATGTGTTTGTGATTCTAATGGGGTTAAGAATCTCTTAACTGGATAATTATCACTAATTTTCGTTTCACATTAATTGGTAGTCCTACTACTATAGGATTGGATACCTGAAAAGTGACTTTAGTATATTAGTTTATATTTACTTAGAATTTTTGTCTAACTGACATTCTGCATTATGTTTTACTATACTGTCTCTTTTTCACATTCCCTGGGGGATAAAAATCAATGCAGATTGGAGATCTGAATAACTTTCCCCAATATTTATAAAAAATAAAAAATTACTTTGGTGATTTCCCATAATTAAGGCAGATTTTTTCTTTCTTTCCTTCTTCTCTCTTTTTTTTTTTTTACAGTAACAACCACCATCATCACTACCACCACTGCTGTCTTCTCTTCTTCTTTTGCTTTAATGTCTTAGGTAATTGCAGATGCAGTTTCATGGAGAACTGAAACAGGCCTAGCCCTAGGTGACCAAATTTGAAATTTTGCAAAATAGGATTGCATTAAATATTTTTTTCTAAATGTTGATTTTTGATGTTTTAAAAAGTTAATGGTAATTGAAATTTTCAACCAGAATTGTATCTTTCGACTTTATTTCTTATTCTCTATCACCCCAAATGTATCTCACCCTCAATGTGTTGGTGTGATCCTTAACTATACTTTTGCCTTACCTAGCCCAAAATAAATCTTATTTTAATGAATATTTTTTAAAGCATCATTAGTGATTTTCTATCTCTTCATGTCAGAAATCTCTGATCCCCTTATATTTCTCATTGATTCGCTGATCAATTTTTGGTAGGAGTGGAAGTCATGGCAATTGCTGCTGGTTGACCAGAAAGTCATACTGGGAATTTGCATATTCATCTCTTTAACTCAGTGGTTTTGGCATCTACCTTGTACTGAGCTCAGTGTGAAGAGGCACTGGGGAATCACGGTCTAGGTCTACATATTGGCGGGTTGTTAGAAATTATTAATTTGGTCTTTTGAGTGACACAGTTATGTTTGTATATTATTCTTCTTGCACACAGTTTCCTGGAGCCCTTCATACAGAATTATTTTGAGTTGGTTCCCATTAAAAGTATTTTGAGAGTTGTCATTGAATTTGCATATTTTCTTCTGCATTACGATTAATTAAAATTAGCATTTTGGGCTTCCCTGGTGACGCAGTGGTTGAGAGTCCGCCTGCCGATGCAGGGGAAGTGGGTTTGTGCCCCGGTCCGGGAAGATCCCACATGCCGCGGAGCGGCTGGGCCCGTGAGCCATGGCCGCTGAGCCTGCGCGTCCGGAGTCTGTGCTCCGCAACGGGAGAGGCCACAACGGTGAGGCCCGCGTACCCCAAAAAAAAAAAAAAAAAAAAAAAAAATTAGCATTTTATTTTAATAAATTATAAGTTAAATAGTTACTATACCATTTAAAGTCTGTAAATAACAATAGCCTACTTTAATTTTTGAACATCTTATGACATCTCTTTGTAGCAGTTTTAGATTTTTTTTGAGTTTATCAGAGTAACTTTTCCATGCTCTGCTACTTATTTATTTTCACAGTTAGGTTTCTGCACTTAGAAATTTTTTATAGAACAAGGTTTCCATTTGCCAATGAGGGTATATAAAATATGATCATCATGTTACACATTATCTCTATTTTTTAAATAGAAACATAATTTTATTTTTTCCTGCCTTATTGAGGTATAATTGATGAATCAAAATCATTTATATTTAAAGTGTACAACATGATAACTTGATATACATTGTGAAATGATTACATTTTTTCAGCCTCATCCCTTTTTTACTTCTTCTTTGTCTTTATCTTCAGCTTCCCGAAACTTCATTTATCTTCTTGACTCTGCTCTGTTTTCTTAGACTTCTCAGCTGCCTCTCTTGCTTTCCCATACCCACCCTCTACCCTAAAACTGGGACGCAATTTCTTTCTTTTCAGCTTGATAAATTGGGCCATTTACTTACCTAGTTCAGATAACTATGCAGCCTTTGGGAGAAAAGTGTTTTCATTTCTTATCATGTTCATTTTGGTGCAAAAAAATAATTCATGACTATTAAAAAAAAATCTATTAAATTATATCATATTTACTCTCTCCTTGCCCCTTTTCCCCCACAAGCAATGCTCGTAATTTGATATATTTGTTTCCAATGTTATTCCCCATGTAGATATAGATACATATAATTTTTTTGTAAAATCAAGCTCAAACTCTATAAAATTTTGCTGGTTTCACCCAATATTATGACATAAGAAGTTTCTCTAGCATTCAATATTCTTTGAAAATACATTTTTTAAAAAACCTACAAACTTTTCTAATACATAGCTATATTCTAAGTACTTAATTATTTCTCTGTTTCTGAGCATTTAGATTGTTAATCAAAATTTCATCGTTATAAATTACAGGAAGTAAGCATTTTACATTACTGTTTGAGTATTTTTTCATATGTTTAATCTAAATCAGGCTAGATTTCCAGTTATGTGAATATTGGCCCAAGCATATGAACGTAAAAGGTATGTTAGGGGGCTTCCCTGGTGGCGCAGTGGTTGAGAGTCTGCCTGCCAATGCAGGGGACACGGGTTCGTGCCCCGGTCTGGGAGGATCCCACATGCCGCGGAGCGGCTGGGCCTGTGAGCCATGGCCGCTGGGCCTGCGTGTCCGGAGCCTATGCTCTGCAACGGGAGAGGCCACATCAGTGAGAGGAAAAGGTATGTTAGGTTATTCAATAAAGCAAAATGTTCATAATGTTATGTATAGCTAAACAGTTTATGATTTTTAGATATTCATTAGTATACATACATGTATGTGTATATATTTGTGTGTGTAGCTGTACTACTAGTTGAATATCGATATATTAATTGGGGAAGGGAATGCACTAAAATGTTAGTAATATTTATTTTTGGCAGATGATTTCTATTTTATATGTATATATGTGTATACACATATGTATATATTTATATATACACACACATACATATACATTTGTATTTTACCACATCTCTACAGTGAACATTTATTACACTCATAATAAAGCAAAAAACCCCACACAGTTATCCACCTTAACCAATTGTCATTTCCTATGAAGCCTTTCTAACATGAATTCATGGGTGAAAATGAGTTTTTCATGGATGGAGTAGTGACACTTGAAAATTCTTTGTCTCCTAAGGTTCCCTGTGATGTGAAACCTTAAGTAGCTATCAAGACTAAAATACCTACAGTGCTGAAAACATCTGGGGAAGGTGGACAGATTATTGAAATTTAGTCTTATTTCAAGGGCAGATTAGAGAGTGTAGCCCGGGTGTGCTTTGGTGAAGCTGAGAGGGAGGTAGAGTCTGAGGTCCACAAGCCAGTGGTGCAGGAACAGTGGAGACCAGTCAGTGGTTGAAAGCCGCTTGAGCAAATGCTCTGACCAAAGCAGCAGGTGGAATGGCTCAAGCAGGAAATTGGGAATAATATCCTAGGATCGGATTTGTTTAGACAAGTTCCTATTTCAGGAACATAGGGCTCCCCATTCATGGGTGTGCCTGACCACAGTGCAGGACACAGAGTAGACAAGTAATAAGTATTTGAATGAATAAACAACGACCCCTTGTGCAATGTTTTGGGACAGAAAGTCCTAATAATAGTCATGTTAACTTCCTTTCATACCTAAATGTGCCTGAAAGACTCTCAGGCAGTTTCAGTACATTTTCCAGTGTGACTTTTAATGGTCTGTAATTCCATTCTTTAATCATGATTTGAAATGTTTGTGTCACTAAGCTTGAAGCCCTAAAGAACGAGGGTCTGCTTTAAAAGTGTCCTGATGCTGCAGTAATATCTTTGGCAGTATTTAAGGCTATCAAAATTATAAAGCTGCATTCCGGAGAAATGGTTTTGTAACCCTAGGCAATATGTAAATTCTTTCTGCCTTAGTTTCTCATCTTTGGAATGAGGACCTTAAAAACAAAAAGTGTCTACCTCATAGAGTTGTACAGATGAAATTAATTCATAAAATACAGAATAGTTAGCACAATGCCTGGCATATAGCAAGCCCCACATAAACATATCCTCTTAGCATCACTAAATGAGTCTGCTTTTGCTATTAACTTGCCCATGATCAACTGATTTGATCAGGCTTTTGTCAAAGGAGCCTCGCTTCTCTGATATATGAGATTTTTGTCACACACATTTTGGATCATATATAAAAGCAAAGTGCTCCTCAATCAGTTGTTTTCAGAATTGCTACTGCAAATTTGTAATGGACATTCCTGCTACCTGGGGAGACAGTCTCCAATTGCATTAGAAAGTAATATAAAATCAGAGCTAGGTCCTGTTTGAGATCTAAAAGATTATCTATTTGATTCATTCTTAACTTAAAACATTGACTTTTTGCTTATTGCTTTCAAAACCGTTTCAAAAATGATTTCTATTAATACTTACATGCATTTGACATATTGAGAAAATGGGGGGATGCCCCTGCCCATCATACTCCAAAGTAACAGGTCCTGTTCCTCCACTCAGGGTTCTGCGCAACAAACTGCCTTCAACTCTTGGCTATAGCTGGTGTCCTAGGAGTTTTGGCAGAAAACATCACCTCTGAGAATTTGTCCTGCAGTTTAGTCATGTTGATTCTTACTTTCAGATAGTCAACGGAATAAATTATAGCCACATTTGATTGTAGAGAAGATAGGACTTAAGTAATTTCCCTAAGATGACACAGCTAGTAAGTCACAGAGCTCATTCATTCTGGCAAATATTTATTGATGACTTCCTGTGTGCTACATGATGGAGTTGAGTCAAAATCCTGAGTACCTGAGGATAATCGATATCATTGGCTAATTCCAGATCCCTGTAGACTAGCCATCTATAGGGAAGGAAGGGGTTCTTGAGAAGGTGTGTTTGTTCTGCATGATGTTCTCAAATGGTGAAATATAAGCCCTCCTTTCTGTGAATAAACTATGAGTTCACTTGCCAAAAATATGACTTGACCTTTCTGGAAACTATTTCTTTAACATATATGACCTATCATAGTAATAGAATTCTATTCTGTATGAATTACCTCATTTCTGAGGGATCTCCCTGCTTTTAAGTTTTAACAGTCCAAGTTGTAGAAAAGATAATTGTATTCACCTCTCCTGTATCCTTCAAGGTTTTATTTATTTTGATCTATCTGTTCTGTGTATTCATCTTTACACACTAGAGACTTCTAACCTTTTTAGTCTTCCCTTGTATGTCTCATGATCCTAGCCTCTTGAATATTTTAATTGATCTTCTGTGTACCTCCTTCAACTCCATTATCAGAGAATTTTTTTTCTTGTAATTATAGACTTCTGAGACAAAAAGAAACTCGAAATCACTGTTGGCGCTCTCATGTCGTAGATGAAGATACTGAGACCCAAACTGGTTAAAAAACTTGCGCTTAACAGGCAATGTTAATAACAGAGCTAGGAATAATATTTATTAGGTCATCAGATTGCCCTGGAATATTCTTTGCTAATTTCACCATATTATGCTATTAGCATCTTTAGGACAGTTGAATATATATCTTAAATGTGATTGGACAAAAAAAATGTGATAGAACTTAGAGAAATAATTATTATGGAGTCCTTTTCTCAAACTCATGACACTTGACCTGAATGATGTCACAGGGAAGGTAAGCTAGTAGGTAAAGGCATGGGCTTGGAGTTACACAGACTGGATTCACATCTTGGCTCTGCCACTTATTGTGAGTTTGTGTAGGCTAACTAACCTATTTGAATTCATTTAATCATCTGTAAAATTATGGTCAGTGCTACCTAGCTTAGAGGGCACTCTGTTACATAAGATAATCCATAAGTTGCTTAGCACAGCATCCAGCATCCAGTATGTCTTCAATTGTTCCTTAGTAGGGGGTCAATAATTTTTTTTTAGTCAATAAATACTAAAACCAATGATCAGGAATAGGGACTCTTTCAGAGTATTCTTCCAGAAGTGTTTGTAGGAACAAATTCAACATCTTCATATTGCTTGTGTAAGGTTTTGCTTGTAAATAATGTCCAAAAGCAAACATTTGATGTTTTCATTTTATTGTGCATTTTTTGTTAGGCATATTGAAGAATATCTGTTGTGTGTTCATTTCTACTGTACCACCAGCTTATATCCTAGAGAATATTATGTGCATCACATATCACTTCCTTTTTAAAAGATACTATATTCGTTCAACAGAATTGAATCGAGTATCTTGGCACACATTTTTGAGGGTATGGACCTCCATGATTTGAATCAAGAGCTCATTCATGCCAAGTAAATGTCAGTCGATAACAACGTCTTAAGGATATTGACCCAAATATTGACTAGAAGCTGAGGTGCTCTCAGTCTGTTTTATAAAGCACTAGAAACTCTCCAGTGGTTAAAGATTGAGATTAGGTACTTAAAAAAAAAATTATTTTATTTATTTATTTTTGGCTGTTTTGGGTCTTCATTGCTGCGCAGGGGCTTTCTGTAGTTATGGCGAGCAGAGGCTACTCTTCACTGAGGTGCACAGGCATCTCATCACAGCGGCTTCTCTTGTTGCGGAGCACGGGCTGTAGGCGCACAGGCTTCAGTAGTTGTGGCACGCGGGTTCAGTAGTTGTGGCTTGTGGGTTCAGTAGTTGTGGCTCATGGGCTTTTGAGCGCAGGCTCAGTAGTTGTGGCGCACGGGCTTAGTTGCTCCACGGCATGTGGGATCTTCCCGGACCAGGGCTCGAACCCGTGTCCCCTGCATTGGCAGGCGGATTCTTAACCACTGCGCCACCAGGGAAGCCCGAGATTGGGTACATTTTTAAAAGGAAAAAGAAAAGAAAAAAATATCCACTTTATTCCAAATACATACACTACACACATGCACAGACACACGCACACCCACACACACACCCAAAATAAGCATTTTCATTCGATGTACATTTCATAAGCAACCAGTGTTTGACAACTTGACAGCCACTGTGCTTGAGTCTGAGGGAGGCAAAAATTAATAAAACAAGTGTTTTTCCTGGCCTTGAGGAACTCACAAACTTGCCCAAAAAAAAATACTGTAAAGAAATCCCTTTCTGTCTCATGAGAATAAGGCATGTATCTGTCCACACAGGTAGCTTATACAGCAGCTGTCAAGGTGCCTATGCTAGGATGTGGTTTCCACCTATTGGCTGAGTTTGAGCTTGTGGGGGGCACTGATCAGGTAAAAAGGTGAGACCCACTGGGAAGAGCCACCTGCAGTAGCTATATGAGATGGGTGGGTTTTGAAGAGGTGTCTTAGATTTAATATGGGAACCATAAAAGTGGCTCCCTGGCTGTAGAATGTACCCAATTTATGACATTCTTTATCACTGGGATAAATAGAGGACATCCTATATTATATCATTTAACTTTAGCCTCAGTAAATGGGGCGGGGCAGTCAGCATATCTAATTTGGAATCCACACGTGGAAACATGTCATTTTTTCTTTTCCCCACTGGGTGGCTACTGAAAGACAGAGGATGCTGGGTACAACAAATGATGGCCAGTTATTATATTCCTGTATTTAGAGAAAAAGTTTCTATTAGCCTGTAGACCTCAATAAACACAGATATACTCAAGCTAAGTGTACCATGAACCCACTGGTTAGGAGTCATATTAAATGTTTTGCGCTTTGTGAGTCATCCATAAACAGTTCTTTTTGTTATAATAAGGCAAATTATAACAGTGTCAGAAGTCGGCCTAAAGGGATTGAAATGAGGTCAGTAAACAGAAGTATACGGGGCACAGTCTGTGCAGTGTGTCACTTGGTCAATTGGAAAGCAGTGGGGACTATTCTCATACTTGCCAGGGTGGAATTTTTCTTTTCAGTGTATCGGTGTGAGTTTCTCTCCAGAGGCATTGCAATCTGTTTATAACTTTCTGACAACAGCTTTTGGAATAAGGCCAAAGAGGTTGGCAATTAATGCACAGAAAGGAAGTGCGTTGCTTGAATATTTTAGCTGTCCTTCTTTCTCTTAAGGCGAAAGATACAGTAGTTTTATAAATCTCTTTAATTAGTAGTTTCTACAGGAATTAGTTAGAATTACTAGATGGAATTTAGCTCTTCTGAATGATGCTCATTAAGTTAAGACATCTGGTATGAGAAAAATCTTTGACTTATTTTGACCGTCCTTATGTTCAACAGAAAATCTTAGCTTTTCATAGATGTACTCTCAGGATGGCATTCAGAAAAAAAGCTTATAAATAGTCTTTTAGAGATTGGGAGCCAATCCTCAAAGGATTTGGGAATTAACATTAAAACGATTGTATATACTGGTTGAAACACTTCCTTCATTTCACATGTTGATTTTTTAAAAGATGGGAGGCTTGATGATAACACACCTGGGTGAGAGATGGCCTCTTGAATGGAAGGTTTATGTTAACTGTGATTCATAGAGTTCTGATCTTGGAGAGTGCTTCCTGATAGAGCTCTCATCGTTTTAGTCTATACAGTTTTATTTTGATAGATTGGTCACAGCCTCAGACAAAAGCAAATGGTTATTGTGAAAAACAGTTCATGGAGGACTGCCAAGTAGAAATTCGCACAAATTGTGGTCTGTTGCAAAATACTTGAATCCGCGAGAAAAGACACGTGAATAATTCTTTCAGTAAGAAGAGTAATTATGTGGCTGTTTTCTGCATCTCTGCTTCATTTATTCATAGATAGAAGTCTAGAGGATGTGTTTTATCCTCAGCGACAGAGCAATGCTATTGTTTAGGTATTTGGGAATTTTTTTGAGGGGTGAACAGAAAGAAAAATGAAATCAATTTCTTAAACAGAGAAAAGGTAAAAATTAAAAGTGGATCCTTAGATGGGAATTATCTCTAAAATTACAACTTTCTAATCTGTCTCTAGGTGCTGTAAACTACAAACAATAACCCTGTGTTAATACTGCAGACATATCATAGTGGAACTAAAGGGAACTTAATTTCCTTGTAAGAATATTTTCCTTAATCAGGTGCTTTATGCATCTTGAATGCCTTTAATTATTGCAATGCTTGGTAGAAGAATATAGCCATAGCGAGTGACCCAGGATATGGACCAGATATATAATGTGAGTTGTCTTTTGCTTTTGGAGTTCCATTAAAATGGCTTATTTTTGAAAGAGCAGAATAACTAAAAGTTATTTTTCTTGTTAGCTGACCTCTGGGCATATTTGAAAGTTGCATCTTGATGATATTTACCTAAATATCATTTTTAATAGAAAAATGAATTTCTCCATTGGGATCTGAGCAGATTGGCTTCCTAGGAGGCTTGAAGTTTTAGCGAGAAAACCTATATTTTCATCAGTCAAACAGAGCTCACCCCTTTATGGTCTGAAGGGCTTTCAGCTTCAGTAACTGTCCCTTGGGTTTGGATCAGTGTGAAATCTGACCTGAATCCTCCTTTGGAGCTTTTTCAAATTCTTTGTGCGGTGCCAGGCTGAATTGTAACAAATTTCAAAGAGTTTGGAAGAGTGAGAAAAAGTCTACTTTTAAGGGCCAGATACACAAGGATCTGGTTGTGGGGAAGCTATTTAGCCCTTTTCAACCTCCATTTCCAAATTCATAAAATTAGAATAATAGTTGTAATTTCCTGTAGGTGTGGGTTAAATCAGATTATTTTGATAATGCTTATTAGCGCTGTGCTGAGTCCATAGTATTGTTCGGTAAATGTCAACCCTTACTATCATTATTAGTTTTTAAAGACAAAGTAATTTGAGAAAAAAACTATTTTTGATTGAAGTATACTTGATACATAATATTATAGGTGTACCATAGAGTGATTCCCTATTTTTAAAGGTTATACTACATTTATAGTTATTATAAAGTATTTGCTATGTTCCCCGTGCTGTACAATACATCCTTGTAGCTTATTTTATACGAATAATTTGTATCTCTTAATCCTCTACCCCTTTATTGCCCCTCCCCCAGCCCTCTCCCCACTGGTAACCACTGGTTTGTTCTCTATATCTGTGAGTCCACTGCTTTTTTGTTATGTTCACTAGTTTTTTGTATGAGAAAAAAATGGTATTTTTTTCAATGAAAGAATAATATTCTTTTTACTTTCTCAAGAGCACATTTTGTTACCAAAAGAATGTGCATTCCTGTACAATTAAGATGTTTTGGGGTACATGCAAAATCTTTCTATGTGCTGGTTGTATACTGGGATCTTAGTAGCTATAAGGAAGACAATGTGGAAAGAGGTGGAACTCCTTGACTTTCTGAGTCATTGCTAGCTTACCTGCTGCCTGGTAACCAGGAGGGGCCTTCTAAACAAATGTGGGGCTATTCCAAGAAGAGGTCTATGAGGAAACTGTGTGTGTGTTCTGAATAACTTGTGCTCTCCGTCTCATTCAGTGGAGTGATTTTGCCCGTCCACTGTATTTAGATCTTCCCTTTGGAACTTGCTGCAAGAGCCTACTCTGTGCAGTCTTTCTAACTCCAGTTAATCTGCTGGTCTGTTAGAAGATTAAAAAGCATTTGCGATATATACTCATATTCTTAGAGAAAACTCTTCCTGAAATCTGACTAATCGAATCCTTTGATGATGATTGGTTATGAGGAGTACATTTGTTATGTTAAAACACTTTTATGATTTCATCCTAAATGAATTTCTAGATCCTAAGAAACCTAGGTAAATCTTTTCAGAAATTAAAGGATGAAATTACAATGTCTGGAGTATTAAATAAAAAAAAAAGATGTTAGCATGCTACCATGAGGAACCTTAATTAGGGTTGTGTCATGATGATGTATTAATAATTGTGTCTTTTGACATCATGAAAATGGATGGCAACCTGCAAAACAACTGCTGACTCATAACAATGCATTCTTTATTTTATTGAGTTATGTTTATTTTCTTGTGTTCCTCTTGATAATCAACCAAATCATTATTTAATTCTACAAAATAAGTTCCCTTGCCATCCATTTTCGTTGTAGAGCTTGAGAAATTCAACTATGCAGCTTCCAGGAAGTCCTTAGGGAATCATAGTCCTAGGAGATATAGACACACACACACACACACACACACACACACACACACACACACACACATACGTACTTCAGCATTAATTTTCTTCTGAGAATCTCTGATTTAGAGAGTCCCCCACATACAACCTCTCAAGAATTAAAAATATGGGGTGAGATAATCCCCAAGACTCTGATTAGACTACAGTACGTGAATACTGATTTTGCTGTTGTTTTTCAACACTCAAATGTATTTGAACTTGTTTACAGCACAGTCTATACTTTTTTTTTAACATCTTTATTGGAGTATAATTGCTTTACAATGTTGTGTTAGTTTCTGCTATATAAAAAAGTGAATCAGCCATACATAAACATATATCCCCATATGCCCTCCCTCTTGCATCTCCCTCCCACCCTCCCTATCCCACCCCTTTAGGTGGTCCCAAAGCATGGAGCTGACCTCCCTGTGCTATGCAGCTGCTTCCCACTAGCTATCTATTTTACATTTGGTAGTGTATATATGTCCATGCCACTCTCTCACTTCGTCCCAGCTTACCCTTCCCCCTCGCCATGTCCTCAAGTCCATTCTCTATGTCTGCGTCTTTATTCCCGTCCTGCCCCTACGTTCTTCAGAACCTTTTGTTTTTAGATTCCATATATATGTGTTAGCATACGGCATTTGTTTTTCTCTTTTTGACTTACTTCACTATGACAAACTGTAGGTCCATCCACCTCACTACAAATAACTCAATTTTGTTTCCTTTTATGGCTGAGTAATATTCCATTGTATATATGAGCCACATCTTCTTTATCCATTCATCTGTCGATGGACACTTAGTTTGCTTCCATGTCCTGGCTATTGTAAATAGTGCTTCAGTGAACATTGTGGTACATGACTCTTTGAATTATGCTTTTCTCAGGGTATATGCCCATAGTGGGATTGCTGGGTCGTATGGTAGTTCTATCTTTAGTTTTTTAAGGAACCTCCATACTGTCCTACATAGTGGCTGTATCAATTTACATTCCCACCAACAGTGCAAGAGGGTTCCCGTTTCTCCACACCCTCTCCAGCATTTATTGTTTGTAGACTTTTTGATGATGGCCATTCTGACCGGTGTGAGGTGATACCTCATTGCAGTTTTTGATTTGCATTTCTCTAATGATTAGTGATGTTGAGCATCCTTTCATGTGTTTGTTGGCAATTTCTTTGGAGAAATGTCTATTTAGGTCTTCTGCCCATTTTTGGATTGGGTTGTTTGTTTTTTCGATATTGAGCTGCATGTAAATTTTGGAGATTAATCCTTTGTCAGTTGCTTCATTTGCAACTATTTTGTCCCATTCTGAGGGTTGTCTTTTCGTCTTGTTTATGGTCTCCTTTGCTGTGCAAAAGCTTTGAAGTTTCATTCGGTCCCATTTGTTTATTTTTGGTTTTATTTCCATTTCTCTAGGAGGGGGGTCATATGACCTTGAGTTCGTGCATGGCACATTAACATAGGTTTATCTATACCTTTTAATCATTTCCATACCTGTGTATACTTTATCTGAAGAAGATACTCTCCATACATCTTAACAGAAGGCTTAAGTAGTTGAATGATAGAGACTGTATTTTTGTAGCAGAAGGTCACAATAAAATATGTGCTCTGTTAAACATGGTGAGTCGCCTTGGGTCATGTGCTGAGACTGGTTGATGGTGCTTATCTCTACACACAGCTCCTCCTACCGTTTTATGGATTTGGGTGAATATTCTTTTATATCAAAGACTAAGCTGCATGTCTGGAGAGGAGGTAAGAGAGAGTAGTGTTTTCCTTTAAATCTTAGAGTAGTGCTATTATGTGAGAGAAGATTATAGCTGCCTTCCCTTGCTGGTCTGTGAAGTTGTCCTAAAGGTATTGATTATTTTCCAATGAAATCCATGTCTCCTCTCAGAGAGCCCTCTGCATGCTCAGTTACATCAGGGCTCGGCTCCCATACTCTGGGGAGAACAAGATAGAACAACCTGTCCTTTTTGAAATATTCTCAGTGCACTGTGCTGCATTTACTACCTGTGGTGGTTCGTTTTAAATGCCAGTTTGACTGGGATAAGGGATGCCCAGATAGCTGATGAAACATCATTTCTGGGTGTGTCTGTAAGGGTGTTTCCAGAGGAGATTAGCATTTGTGTTAGTAGACTGAATAAAGAAGACCACCCTCACCAATCTGAGTGAGTATCATCCAGTTCACCAAGGGTTTGAAGAAAATAAAAAGGCAGAGGAAGGGGGAATTTGTTCTCTGTTTGACCTGGGACACCCGTCTTCTGCTCTGTCATCAGCATTCTTGGCTCTTAGGCCTTTGGAATCATACTGAATTATACCACTGGCTTTACTGGTTCTCCAGCTTGCAGACAGCAGACCGTGGGATTTCTCAGTCTCCTTAGTCACGTGAGACAATTTCCGTAATACATCTCTCTCTATCCCTGTGTATATCCTGTTGGCTCTGTTTCTCTGGAGAACCTGATGAATACACTGCACAAATGCAACTTGTTTGGCTTATCCTGCCTCTCTCTGTTCTAACTCTGTTTATGGGCCTTACGCTAAGTTTCAATTATTTGTTTACACATTTGTCCCAGTAATATGTCTTTGAGGGCAGGGCCCAGTTCAAATATGTATTTGCTTTGTTACCACTGAGCATGGACCCTAGCACACACTAGATGCTTTATAAAGGTAGGGGATGAGGAGATTTAAAAGAAAGAACAGAGGGAGGGAAAGATTCTCCTGATAGGTCACTCCTTGGACACCTACTGGGCTAAATTCTCTGATTGCTTCTCTGGGTCCTATAGTCTTGGCAATCTTGCTAGCAGTTTCTAGTTTCACTTAAACTTGGTTTCTGATGAATTCTAATGTTCCTTTAACTCTCCTCTCTTTAATATCCCCACCTGGCTAAGAGGCCCCGGATTGGCATTGCCTATGGCTAATTCTTCAGGACCATTCTGAAATAAAAGCGTGAGGAATTGTTGAGTGAGTCTTAACCCAAAATGAAAGTCTCTCCTCAAGAAATCCTAAGTGGAAGCTGAGTAAAATTGATCTCCTCAGAAAGAAGTTCCCCTATTTTAAATAATTAAGTGTCGATTTTTCAGCATCTCTTGAAAGGGGGCATTCAGAGACGATAGGAGTCCATTGGATGGGGCTTCCCTGGTGGCGCAGTGGTTGAGAGGCTGCCTGCCGATGCAGGGGACACGGGTTCGTGCCCCGGCCCGGGAAGATCCCACATGCCGCGGAGCGGCTGGGCCCGTGAGCCATGGCCGCTGAGCCTGCGCATCTAGAGCCTGTGCTCCGCAACGGGAGAGGCCACAACAGTGAGAGGCCCGCGTACAAAAAAAAAAAAAAAAAAGAAAAGATTCCATTGGATGCTAAAATATTTTGTATAAGTAATTAATATTGCATATTTCAAAATGATGATATTAAACAGTATCTTTTTTCTTTTCTTTTTTCCTTTCTGTGATATA
Source organism: Phocoena sinus (assembly GCF_008692025.1). Taxonomy (NCBI): domain Eukaryota; kingdom Metazoa; phylum Chordata; class Mammalia; order Artiodactyla; family Phocoenidae; genus Phocoena; species Phocoena sinus. The sequence goes on along the minus strand of NC_045773.1, from coordinate 15,415,345 downwards.
AAAGCATCAGAACTAGCTCCATGCCCTTTTCCCGGAATTAATCATTCCTCTCCATAGTTGATGTTTACACCTTTTAAATATTTATGGGCTGTTTTGTTCCTCTATTGTTGTTTATCGGCTCTAGAGACATTCAGAAGCCTTGCATTTCTTCCTTAGCCAAGCACTTCATTCCCTCCATCATTCTCGTGGCTGTTCTTTGGATTACCTCCAGTTTGCACACATAATTTTGGTATCTAGGTGCCAAAAACATGTTTGTTTCAACTGGAGTCTTATTACAGTTGCTTTTACTCAAATCACGTACACAAATAAATGCGATCTCTAAAGCATGAAAACGCAGTAAGGGCTCCAGAGGGAAGCTGAGATATGCAAATATGTTGTTAAAATGCTACAGGTAGATTTTTAAGTCACTAGGGAAATGGAGCCTCAAAATCAAAAGATTGTAGAATGAGCACTATGTGAAGAATTTTAGTTTAAAGCCAAGCGTTGTGATCATTTTGCAGGTTTTTGTTGTTACTGCCAGTCTGTTGGTTTGTAAGATTTTAATAGGGTTGGGTTGAGTCTTCCTAGCCATTTTCTAATCATTTACTTATTTTCTCTATGCAATTGCAGAAGGCAGAGCCTTTTTTCAATAGGAAAAATGTTGCTATTCCTTTGCAGAGAAAAGACTGAGGTAAAATGACCATAAAAATATTAAAGACAAAGAGACACTGAAACCCAGCAAACCTTTGGTGATCTTTTTAATAAACAAACACTGTGGGTCTTATATTGTTATTTAAAAGGACTTTTCAAGGAGCAGCATGACCTACTGCACAAATAAAATGTCCATGGAAATATGTAGCACCAGCAAACAATGACTTAGAGTAAAACACAATGCCATTTTTGCCCTAAGGAAATCCATGTTGGGGAACAATACCATGTCTAACAGTGAGACAAATCATAGGCATCTCCCCTAAATAGCAGATTTTGTTGAACTGCACATGTGTGCAAATATTTGAGGCCTTGGAGAAGAAGCAAAACAATGAAATACATCACTTCTGTCACCACCTGAGCTGGGGAGGACAGAGTTAGCAGGCGCATCTGAGAGCCTGGTGATGAAGCTGGGAAGTAGGAAGTAAATCAAAGCCTCTGATCAAAGGCTGATTTAGCCTGTCATAAATGATGCTGCCATGGAAAGAAGCCTTGTGCACAGAGATCAAAAATTGGGGCCGGGCTTCCCTGGTGGCGCAGTGGTTGAGAGTCCGCCTGCCGATGCAGGGGACACGGGTTCGTGCCCCGGTCTGGGAAGATCCCACATGCCGCGGAGCGGCTGGGCCCGTGAGCCATGGCCGCTGAGCCTGCGCGTCCGGAGCCTGTCCTCCGCAACGGGAGAGGCCACAACAGTGAGAGGCCCGCGTAACGCATAAAAAAAAAAAAAAAAAAAAAAAAAATTGGGGCCTCCACAGACACCACAACATTCCCTGCCCTACAAAAAGCAAGAGAAGGAGGGAAAAGGAGAAATGCATCAAAGCTCTCTAAGAACACTGTACAGTATAAACTCCCTTTCTTAAGGATAGCACGTACTATTAGAAAAGTGAAAATGAATCTTGTTTTTTTTTTTTTTTTTAAATCATATGTTTGAGGTCTGCTTTTGAGATCGAGAGTAGCTGGCACCATTAACTTAAGTAACTTACTTGCAAACAGACTCGAGGCAGTGCTTCCTGTTATTTGTGGCCCTTTCTTGTCTATATTAGGGTTCTTTTCAAAACTGGAAAGAGAAGGCAAATTATTTTATATTTGAGTAACTATTGTCTTTTGAGTTTGGGCTGGGTCAGAGACTTCAGTCCATGTTACTACGCTAATTGTTAACTTCTTGTTAACCGGTTAATCAACCCTTATGTGATTTTTGGTATTTCACTCCATGTTGTGAGTATAGCAAGTTCCTTAACTGTGTACAATATCTCTATACATTATATTCTCCTGTCACCCATACTTTACATATTTTTTAACATCTTAAACCTGTGCCACGTGTAAAATGACAGTAAAAGCAAAATAAATCTTATAAATCACTTTACAGTTGTCTAATATAGGATGCTTCATTCATTTGTAGAAACTCAACATTTTAAAAAAAATAATTTATTCAACCATTATTTTTGTTTAACTGTTAAGAGACACTTGGCTGAGGATACAGCAGCAAACTAAAACAGGCAGTTTTTACCCTCATGAAGCTTATCTCTATTAGGGTAGACACAGATTGATCAGATTATCATGCAAAAACGCGTGAAATTGCCGCTCTGATCAATGCTACTAAGGAGAGTTCAATGGGGATTTGACCTGTGAAGGTCAGAGAAAGCTTCTCTGAGAAACTGATGCTTGATCAGAGGTAGGAAATAAACTGGGCAAGAAGGGAAGGTAAGAAGGATCCATTTGATTAGAGAATTTTATTAACACGCTTTCATTTTTCTTGAAAGGGAAGTGGTGGTGGAAAATGGGTCCAGATACAGGGCCGAGGACAGTGCAGTAGATAGCAAACTGGTTCAGAGAATGGGTCTGACGAATTAGTCAACCTCTCCGAAACTTAGGCTTCTGATCATAATCCTTACGTCACAGAATTGTCTCAATAAGTGGTAGATGTCATCGTCATCGTCATCACCACCATCACCTTGAGGTCTAGCACTGGTTTGTAGTGTGATTTTAGGCATATCATTTCATTACTTTGAGGTCCAACTTCATAATTCTATAAAATGGAGGGTGTTGGATTTAGATTGCAAGCTTCCCTCCTGTTCTGATGGTTCCATGATTTTTCAGGCAAATCTAAAGTTGGAAATTTCATTCCGGATATGGGAAGTCTATATGCTGGCAGGTTAGGGGAAGTATTGTTTTAGGGAAGTAGATTTTGAAAAGAAGCACAGTTCCACCTTTTAGCAACTTTACTTACATTTCTATAATCCACATTTTAGAAGTTTCTATTATCTTAGATTACATTTTATAACACATACTTCTGCTAAAAAGCCTTTAAAGGATTTCGGTGGGATGTTTAATTTCCCATTATGGTTGGTTTCTCAAATCATTCCCTTTGTAATTGTCACATTTTTACAGTCCTCTTTAAAGTGAATTTAATTTTCCAACTAAAAATATCAAGCTGAGTTGGAAATTGAAATTCTAGGACTGTAAAATCAAATGATAAAAAACAAGCTTTCAGGCCGAAGTTTTCAACCACCATAACATGTAGAAATACCTCCAGAAAAGTGTTTTCTTATTTCTTATAACATGCATAAGAATACTTCTAAGATTATTTTGGTCAAAGTAAAATTCTATAACATTTCTAAATCTAGAAAATGATTTAGTTTACACCTTGTTATTTATTTAAGTACATAAGTGTTTGGTTTGATTGGAGCATCTTCTTCAGTCTGTTTATGCTTCACTTAAATTACTCATGTTTCAGCTTTACAAAGTTTACTTTTGTCTGTATTATGTTAAACATTATTTTTTTTTTCTAGGGCTACAGATATAAGAAAGAATCCAGATATATGTTTTTTCTACTTGGTATTTTAAAAACTCACCCTCATGTTTTGTGTGATAAATACTCTTAAGTTCTTTTGTATTTTTCTTTGTCTTAACCCTTAGGGAATACATAGTAAACATATTCAATAGGCACCCTAGGGACTACTGTCCCTAACTTATGGGTTAGAAAACTGAGATGTTGACTCATTCAAAGTCAAATTCATATTTACTGAATAAGTATTAGATCTTATATCTCCTAGCTTCTAGACTAGTGTACATTTTACAGTGCCTCACTGATTTGCCAATGTAATATAGATTCCTCCCAACTTAATGGAAGCGTGCAAACGCCTGACATGAATTAGATATGGTTAAACTGGTCAATCATTGTCTGATTGGCCGCAACGATTATAGCGTTAAATGGTATTTCATCTTGATTTCCTCTGCTCTTTTTTTTCTTATGCCATTTCCCATTTTATTGGCCTTGGTATGGATATGCTTTTCATTTGTGAATGTCCAATTATCATGCCTTCATATTAGGTGGAAGGCCGATTAGCATGGATTAATCAAGGTAATGAAATAATTACACTGATCATGATATAACTATATAGTAACCAACATTAGCATGGCCTAATTACCTAGTGGTTATGAGCATGTGCCTTGGAGATCTGATTGAAGTGGGTTTGGATTTGACCTTCAGTACTTACTAATAATGTGTGCATTTGCGAGTTACTCAATTTCTTTGAGCTTTGGTTTTCTCTTCAGTAAAGAGGAGATAATAGTACTTACAGAATTTATTTTTTAACAGATACAATTATGTAAATGCATTGTATTTTCTACATGGCAAGGCCTCGATAATTATTAACAGCATGACTTTTATTGCCCTGGCTACAAGGCTGTGTACCTATCGAATTATGATCCAGTCTTCCTCCCTTAGCACCACAGTCTTAGAGGATGAGACAGGTAATGCCAGTTTGGTTATATTCAGCATCCTTCGCTGGGGATTTATTGAACTCACGCTGGAATAACAGAGCTAGTCTCAGAGAATGACGCTGCAAACAAACAAGACAGAAGTAAGAGTAAGCAAGATGGCTTGATGGTGTTTGGGTTGCAGAATTCAGAGGCCCCTGGTGATGGTTCTCCCTCTGCTTTTTGTATGTTTTTTGTTTGTGGGCTAATAAATGCCCTTAATTAAGTTAGCTTGATTTGGGTTTATGTGACCCATTAATGAGTCCAATAATACAGCTTTTGAAGAAACACATTTCTTCAACCTTCAGTTAACATTTATTACTCCTAACAGTGTTCTATTATTTATTTACATGGTTATTTTCTTTCTTCCTGTTACTAAAGTGTAAACTCCATTTGGACAAGAACCTACAACACTCTTTCCTCACATATTGGAAAAATCCCTAACAACTAGTAGCCACTCAGTTAATATTGGGTGAGTCGATGGATGAAGGGAGAAAGAAAGGAATCTTCTTTTGAAAAAATGCTCCCTAGTCAAAATTGCATCCACATTTTTTCCTGAATAGAGTAGGTAAAGATGCAAATTTAACATTCATTGAGAACTTACTGTTGAGTCATTCATCATGTTAGATATTGTATATCTTTTGAGATTTTTAGTATCATCCTCATTTTACAAATGAGAGAATGGAGGAGCAGTGAGATAAAGTCACAGTGGTAGATTCTGTAATGCTCCACTCAGATCAGCCTTTGAGAACCAGCTGTTCTGTCTGTTGCTTGGAGTGCTGCCAGCAACCAGCCCTCACATGTAAGCACCCAGCCAGGGTCACGATTGCCTCAGATGAAGAGCTCAAGCTCAGATGACCCTTGCTCAAGGTCATGGCTCCTTTGCAGGGAGACATCTACTGCCTGATGTAGAGGGATAAAGACCCAGGGCCCTAACCCAAATTAGGACAGCTCTAAGGATCATGACCACTTCAGAACTCCCTGTAGGGTGGGCTGAGGAGCCTCTTTATGCTGTGTCACAGCTCAGCTTTTCCCTTTGTCCACTTCTGCTTCCTTGCTATCCCCTCCCCATGTTTTGATCTCAGATAGCTCATTAATAGACCAGAGTCTGCTTCCCAGGGAAACAAATCTTCTATGGTAACTTCTTAAGATTCGTCCCCAGCTAGAGAAGAGGCCTCTCTGAGGAGGTAAAGCTGGCTGAGACCCTCAGGCCCGGGAGAAGTATAGTTCTGAAGTCTGAGCAGAGAAAGAGCTAGATTTTTTCTAGGGTCTTAAAGATGACCGTTGTAAAGCTAGAACACAAGATGCTGGGAGGAGAGAGGCTTGGGAGGGTGGCAGGCACCAGACCATGCAGGGCCTTGTAAGCCATGCAGAGAAGCTAGACTTGTATTTTCAACTGTTTCTACCCTTTTCTCTGCTCATGCACCAGGGTTCGCCTCCCCCTATCTCTAGCTACCATGGTTCCGCCCTTTGGAGCCCATTTCTGCCCTATGAAATTGTACTTGAATTTGTGCTTTCTCTCAGAATGCTGTTTATAGACCTTTTCATTCTTAACCTTCTCACTGGCTTGCTACTATAATTATAGTCTCAAAAAGCAGTTGTTTTCTGGGAAAAGGATGTTTTGAGCTATTAGTTGTGACTTAGTCAATTGTGTGTAGCTTAAGAAATATCTTTCTTTATCCACTAAAAAGGCTAGAGTTCCAGTTGCTATGATTTAAAGGCAATGGGAATATTTCCTAGAGTTTCATGAGATTATAAAAACCTTTTCTGACATTTGAAGTGATTATAGTTTATACCACATTGATTTACGATTGGTGTCATTCAAATGACCTTTAGAATTCAGTAACTTCTAGGTCACAGAGAGGCACAGATGGGCACCATGTCATCTTTGTATCTGATAACTGGCGTGTGTGTGTGTGTGTGTGTGTGTGTGCGCACGCACACACACATGCTAATTACTTAGGTATACTCTCTGGGAAAAAGTGTAAATGCTAAAGGTTTTCATGTATTTTGGGCAAGTGTCAGTGCCTGGTGGAAGAAGCTTAGTATCTGAAATATGGAAACTGCAGAGATAATGACTCATATATATGCTGCAAGCTGTATCTTCTTGCATTGTTTTCCCCCAGTGTTTCCTGGCAAACTAGCACAGTAGTTCTCACCTTTGACTGCCTATCATAATTTACTGTGGCAGTTTTTAGATCTAAGGCTCTCTGGGCAGCCATTCCAACTTTGTAGGTGAAGCCCAGATAGCTATTTCTTGTAGTGGTGGGTGTGGGTGCTCTTTTCAACATCTACCCATGATTTTATTTGACAAGTAGCGTTGAGAAACATTGGTCTGTTAAAATATCTATAAGGAAGGTACAAAATCACCCCTGGTTGAAAAACCACTGCTCTAAGTAAGGCCTTCTGCCCTACATCCAAAGCAAGAATGCTGCCTTGTGCAACTCCAGGGAATACCATTCATTTGTATTCTATGCAGAGTTCTTCCTTCGAGTTGTACAACAGCTGTACCTCACTCAAAAGGAGAAGCTCTGCTTTACTGTGTAATGGGTGAAATGACATGCTCTGGTGATATACATATATTTGGAGATTTAATAAAGGACCAGGATATAGCATACTTAATCAAAGTTTTACTATATTTTTAAACTGCATTCATGAATATTGCTTCTCTTTTGTAGTTTCTTCTCTCTGTCATGCATACACACAAAGTGAGGCATGGAACTCTCTTACTTTGTTTAACATGTTTTTAGTTCTAAGCAGAAGCCCAAAGAAAGTGAAGAAGCAAAAGCAGTATTGATGAATGCTGCTGTAGAGTTCTAATTAATTCACTGTCCTTTCGGAAATGAGACCATAGATCCCAGGAATTAAGGTGAGAGTGTGAGAGTAGACAAAGGAAGAAATGTCCTCAGTTCCCAGGCAGATTCGGAGGTTAGGGCAGGAACCTCATCTGTCTTTTTTTTTTATATATATAAATTTATTTATTTTATTTTTGGCTGTGTTGGGTCTTCGTTGCTGCGCGCCAGGCTTTCTCTAGTTGCAGCGAGCAGGGGCTACTCTTCATCGCGGTGCGCAGGCTTCTCATTGCAGTGGCTTCTCTTGTTGCCGAGCATGGGCTCTAGAGCGCAGGCTCAGTAGTTGTGGCACAGGGGCTTCGTTGCTCCGTGGCATGTGGGATCTTCCCAGACCAGGGATTGAACCCATGTCCCCTGCAATGGCAGGCGGATTCTTAACCGCTGCGCCACCAGGGTAGCCCCTCATCTGTCTTTTAAGTGCTGTATTCCCAGTGCCTAGAAGAACAGCTGGCATATGGTGGTTGCCCAATATATTTTTGGGATGATTGAATGAGTGAACGACTTGGACTGGACAACCTTATATTGTTGGCCCTGGTATCTAGGCAAAAGGGAACTACAGTAGAAACAAGAACTGAGTCCTGCCTGTGTCTGTGTTTGTCCTTACATGGAAATTCCAGTTCAAGGGGGGACTTAATATGTAGGTGATTAAAGATCTCTCCATGGATTTTCCATGGTGCCTGGCATTCTCAGTTCTGTCCGCCTGGGTAATTTTAGGGGTTAAGGCTTCATGTCTCCTCTAACATGGGGATATTAGCTTTGATTAGTTGTGGGATGAGTACCACTGATGGAGTATAAAATAGTCATAGATAATCTAAGATTAAGTATAATTAAATAGCAGACATATAAATCAAATACTTCCCTTTTTCATTCTCTTTTGGTACTTCGGATTAAGTCAAAAACTAGTTTTGTGCGTACATGATTTTATACATTTTTAACACGTTCTACCATCTCTTTCTCATGAAAAGAGACCAGACTTCAAAATCCAAGATTCAGCTGGTCACAATGTCTGCTTAGAATTTAATTGTTTAGGTTTCAATGTATTTATTTTTATGGGATGTGGTGCTGATTTCCCATTCTGCAGTAGTGAGAGAACATATTATCTTAAGATATTTTAGTGAGGTGGATGGACCTAGAGCCTGTCATACAGAGTGAAGTAAGTCAGAAAGAGAAAAATCCTGTATGCTAACACATATGTATGGAATCTAAGAAAAAAAAAAAAAGTCATGAAGAACCTAGGGGTAAGACGGGAATAAAGACACAGACCTACTAGAGCGTGGACTTGAGAATATGGGGAGGGGGAAGGGTAAGCTGTGACAAAGTGAGAGAGTGGCATGGACATATATACACTACCAAACGTAAAACAGATAGCTAGTGGGAAGTAGCCGCATAGCACAGGGAGATCAGCTCGGTGCTTTGTGACCACCTAGAGGGGTGGGATAGGGAGGGTGGGAGGGAGGGAGACACAAGAGGGAAGAGATATGGGAACATATGTATACGTATAACTGATTCACTTTGTCATAAAGCAGAAACTAACATGCCATTGTAAAGCAATTATACTCCAATAAAGATGTTAAAAAAAGAAAAAAGATATTTTATTCTAAATAGAAAAGTAAGTCAATTAAAAATAAGTGCAAGTAATGCATGCATATGAAAAAAAATCATGAATGTATCACTTGAATGGCTTGAGAAACATAGAATTTGTTTATTTTGTTAGTTTGATATCTCCCCTTGAGGAAGATAGACTCTTGGGGACCCCCAGGCTGAGTGGTTCCGAAAGAGGCAGCATGTTCTGGGGATGTGTTTGTATGTCTTTGGGGCCACCTGGGAGATGATGATGGTTGCTGGGAGAGGGCGGCCCCCAAAAGGGGGTGGACAAGTCCTGGAAGGACACGTAGGGCCCTTTGAAAGGCCAACTGCATCAACTTCAGATGTTCAGTTCTTCTCACATGGGTATCTGTCCAGGCAGCACCGACATGCCTTCTGGTTTGAGAGGCCTGTGAGAGTAAGAGGGACTATTGTTTCACTGGGCAGTCAGTCCTACTATTATGAGTCATGGAATTCTGAGTCATGCATCATAGGAGTCAGCAGGACCTCAGCTGTCCTTTAATTCAACCATTCTTTTGGGGCGTGAAGGCGTTTGCATTCCCATTCCCATACACGGTCATCAACCTCTACTTTACCTCCTCTGATAAGAGGACTCCTTCCTGAGGCTTCCAAGTCCATGTTTGTGTAACTCCAAGCCTCGAATCTCTCTCTCAGGAATTTTCATTTGTTTCTCCCAGTTCTGCCCATTGGGCCCCTAGAAAACAAAATCGAATTCCTTTTCTGTGACACTCAGATGTTTGAAGAGAGGTTTTATGTCTCGCTTGAGTTATCTTTTTTCCCCGGAAAACATCCCCAGCTCCTTCAGCCTTTCTTTCCACGAGGTGGTGTCCATTGATTGTCTGAATCAATTTTAAATGTAAGCACCTAAGCCTGGATAAAAATGTCTAGGTGTTCCTTTAGGGGAAAAAAAGTAAAGTGTGACAATCACATTCTTTATTCTAGATACCATATTTCTTTTACTATATCCTAGGATTACCAACTTTTTGGCAATTTTATCACATCATTCATTAACTGTCTTTTTTAAAAAATACTACAATTGTGCCACACCTTCTTTGTTTTAAACTTATGCCAATGTCTTTCTAATAAAAATATGCGTGATTTGTGTTGTATGTGTGTAGCAGGAAATAGGAATTGCAGGGAAATAAGAGTAAACCGTTAAGGACCAAGAGAAATTAGACATTTGAAGACGTATGAAATATCTGACACCACGTGTAAGCTGAAAAGCAAGACATCAGTTTTATTTTTCCTTAGCCTGTCCAAAGGAAGTTTTTCTCCGGTTTTGGTCCTTGAGCCATTTATATGCGCAACATCTTATTATAGAGGTCTTGCCTGAATATCCCATCTTGCTGTCTCATCCATCTTTGCCTGCTATTGCCCTATTTGATTTCTCTTCATAGCTCTCGTGGCTACCAAGCATTTTATATCTTTTTATTTATGTATTAAAACAATTTACGAAAGCAGGGGCTTTGTCTATCCATACTACCAAGGACAGAGCATAATATTTGTCACAAGATTTTGTTAAACGAATAATTGCATAAATGAGTAAAAGAATGATTTGGGATGTTAATTCCATATGCAGATTCCTGGGCCCCACTCTGGCTGCGGGGCCCGGGATTCTAGGAATTCATCTGTATTCTAAAATTTTAGCAGGGCTGTTTTTGCATACGTGCACACAATGTTTAATACACCAAAAACTGTAAATAAAATATAAAAAGTAAATTTTTGAAATATCCAAAAATGGTTCTTCTCCTTTACATTCTTAAAAGACGACATAAATCTGTATAGCGCCATTAGAAATAACCACTTCCATCTTACATTTTAAGTCATTTGCATATTACTGTCCAATATGGGATCACTATCTCCCAAACCATAATATTTTGCTAAATCACATTCTCATGCCAGTATGACAGCAGAGATCCATACATATATGGGTACTTGCAGACTACTGTAGCTTACCAAACAAACAAGACAGGGAGATCATTTATAAAAGTTACCTCATTGACACTGGGGTGTAGTTTGTGACACTTGTTCAAAATGTTGATCTCAAAAACTCAATGCATTGGATGGTGGAAGGAAAAGATCTACATGAAGGCTTTCCATGGAAGGAGACACTCTTATTTTCCTATAAACTGCATTGCTAATAAAATAAGGGAGAAGAGCAATAAGAAACAAACAAGATTAGGAAAGCCAAAATGGTTTTTAAATGAAATTATTTTTCCCAAACTTTTCCATGAGGTCTCTGCAGCTCTGCAACCACCAGCTTGTTGGAAATCTAGTTTGTGACAGTTTGAGAAACCATTCTGTCTGCCCCCTTTTCTACTTATTAAATTAGTTGTACTGAATTTGTTTTCCACAAAGAAATGTGAATCATCTGAACGATGAGCTAAGCTGTTAAATCCCACAGTGGTTTGGTCACTTAGTTCTGCCTCTCAGCTAGCTGGTCTGGACACAACCCTTGTTTTTACCTTTGATCATTGTAGAAAAAGAAGGTCCAGTACTGCATAATACAAGCCCAATGAAACAAAATTGCATACAAATATCACCCAATACTGCTCTCCACTAAAATGTTATCTGTTTAGCATGATGTTTAGTTTACTTGGAGGTAAGAATTAAATATTGGGTCTTTAAAAGGGGGAGAAAGGAGGAAGACAGGGAGGGGAGAGAAGAAAGCGGGGGAAGGAAGAAGAAAAGATAGAAAAAAGGCAGGGAGATGGGGGAGAGAATGGGAGAAACTTCTTATATTCAGAAAACGGTATTTTTTTCTCCCTCGTGAAGCATCATGGAATAGGTAAGGCCAGTTGCTACTAAAGTTGAGTGTTTACTGAGGTTGGGCAATCATATTCCATGGTTGAATATCATATTCACTACCTGTGTGCCCTCAAAAGGTCACACATTTATTAAGATTTCTTACTTGTAAAATATATGCATTGGAGCTGAATGATACCGAAGCAACATTCCAGCCTTAAAAACTATATGTCTCTTTGATTTTTAATGTATCTGTCAAATTTGAAATACAAAGAATAGAATAATTATTTAAAAATATGAGACACAAAGAATCGGCTCTAAAAGACAAATCAAATTTAGAAGGAAAAGTAAATTTTGAATAAAATGATAATAATGGGAAGTACCACTATTGCTGGAGTATAATTCAGTGTTTAATATTTTAATACAAGGAAATTGAACAATATGTATTCTTCATAACTTCTTCAAGTCAGTAATTTAGCTTGAGAATTTTAATAGCTTAAGTACATTCACAGCCAAGATCTGCAGTGTTTACAGGGCATGAGTCACACATTTAAATGCTAAGGGGTGAGTATCAGGAGAGGTAGAAGATGATAGGGAGGAGTGGGGACTGATGCCCTGGAGAATCCAGGTTGTTCTAAACTGGAGACCTCTGCTCTACTTGTTACCGAACGAGGTTTGTTTGCCCGACGTGCAGCAAGCCAAACACTGAGTCGCCGAGGTTTGTCACAGACAGAGGGTTTATTCATGAGGCAGACAAGTGAGGAGAGGGGAGAACAAGGGTCCTCAAAGATGAAGGGCTTGGGATATTTATGGGATAAAGAAGCAGGGTGGTCTTAGGCATGGGGAGGGATGGTTGGAGGCAAGAAAATGGTGAAGTAATCAGTGTTCTGTGCACGTGTATCTGAGTTACACACATCTTCATGGGATGCATGTTCAGAAAGTGGTAGAGTTAATGTGAGCTGAGGCCGGGGTTCTGAGCCGTCTGTTGTCGAAAGATGGACAATTGGACACTCACACAGGTCAGTGGTCTCTACCGGTTTGAACTGGGCAAGACTGGCTCCAGTTTAAGCAGTTGTTACTATAGTAACCCCCCAGTCAGAGGTGTTATCTATAGGGGCAGTTAAAGGAGTCCTGTGATGTTTTGTCTAAGTAAGCTGTGTGAAGTTTGGAGGGTATGCAATTTGCAAGAACAATTAAAAGGAGTTTAGTCAGTGGAGGCCGATTACAGCATAGTATTTATTAAGCAAGTTATAGTTTAAGGGGACTAACTGATGACTGCCCTTGATTTCACGTCCTGGAAGATCATTGCCAGATGCCAAAGCAGGACTAGTCTTGTCAGACTTTCTACATTTTCAGAGAAATCTGAATTTTACTGTTAAAATGCTTAATGTTTAAGCAATGGAAGCTAATTCAGGCCTTCAAGGAAAGTCCGTGTGGAAGGTAAACCAAAGACACCTGTGAGCAGAGTTTGCCCCCACCCCCACCCCCACCCCCACCCCCCTTTGATTCAAGGGTTTCTGAGTTGCCCTCTACCCATTTCAACTACCAGGTAAATTGCTATCAACTGTCAATCCTTAATGACAGTTTCTTTATGATCTCGTTCAGATATTTAAAGAGTATCCTTCCCCATAGAATTCAGAATGGCCCTGAAACACGAGGACCATATAATATTCAGTCCAAAACGTAGCGCAAAGTGAGGGAAATTCAGAGAGTAGATTCTTGTGTCAATTTCCCTGCTAAATGATTTGCACTGAAGTAGAATCCAGATGCCCAGGCAGCTAAGCTCCTCAGAAATGGGAATGAGCCGCCCTATCGACCAGCTTCTGTCCACTCTAGTGCCCTGAGACTTGTGGTGATTCATCAAATGAACTCCTCGCCATTTGAAGGAGCTAATTCAGTCTCATCCCCAGGGTGGTATTGATGTATTAAGAGGTTATGGCTCTTGGAGCAGTTAATGAAAAAAGAATGCACGGGACATGTTGAACATTTAACTGAAAATTTGTCATTTTATACTGTGATGGTTCTGAATTTCGACATCTTCTTCATTGTTTTGTTGTGGCATGTTTCTTGTTTGTTATTTTGTTTTCTTTTAAGAAAGAATAATGTTAGAGAAAGGAAATGCTCATTTGTGACTGGAAACTTACAGTGATGGGATGTTCTAGACAAAACATAAGAAGTCCCTTGTTGCCACTTGCATTTGTCACTGCTCCAGATCTCTCCATCTAGCTAAGATTTATTCACATAATTGACGTATGGAGTCAGTTTCTCCATAAATCAATCAGACAAGAATCATGTTATTTTTATTTATGCATGTGTTTGCTTTTGTATATCTTACTTTTAGATTTTTACAGGCTCTAGAACATAGAGAGCATTCACCATATTTGTGTTGGGTCAGTGGGTGTTTGAAGAGTGATTTTAAGGATGCCACAGTTTTGCTTTGTTCTTAGCTGCATACGGTTGTGTAAGCTATTTTGAATATATCCATGTGCGGGGCCACATGATGGTAGTGCAAAGTGTCAACACTGATTTGAAAAGAATTACCTTTTCCTGTGTGTTCCTGTCCAGTGTCAGCTCATCTAAGATGGATGGATGGTGTTGATAGGCTATCACTGTCTTAGGATAGATTTGCAGAAATGCCTGCAGTTTTTTGTTCTAGTTTCTTTCTCCCTTGGGTGCTTTGCTCTGGTGCCGTCATTCAGACCTTACTATAAGGATAACCAATTAGTAGTTAAATGAGTTGAATGATTCATTTTATGTACTCTGTTCAAATGACGCTAAACTCATTGCCACATGACTAGGACAGGTGAATTGTTTCTTTCTGCACTTTTTAAACAGGCCTCCGTAGTAAATAATACTGTTCATAACCCCTGCCTTTATTGCTCTCTTTCCTACACCTAGGGAATCATCTTGAAAATGAACGTGTAGAGGCCCTATTTGTATTCCAGTGGAAATAAGAACTCGGCAGTAATAGAACTGCGTAGGTTTTCACATAAACAGATCACTTAGAAAGGGAGAAGTCGTTTTGAAAACAATACTACAAAAGATCAACGGTGAGAATACTTGCTGGCAATTTCCATCTTTAACAACTCAGGACTGTCAGACTAGCACAGTGCCCCTGACCTGTATGCAGGATATGGAAGTATATCGTGGACCTACTGTGTGCCATAATGAAGACTGCAGAGGCAGATTCACTTCCTGTCTTTGAGATACTCAGAATTGAGCGGGGGGAGGGGTTTGAGACTGGTCATTATCTAACTCTCTGAATGAATGATCCTTGCTCTTTTAACAAGGACATTCTGATTAATAAAATAGTCTTGGGGTTGTAGGGAAAATGTATCATTCTGGAATACAAAGACCTTCTGTCTTTTTTTATAATGGGCTATTTGCCTAAAAGACCAGAGTGCTAGGTGAATTAGACATCTCCAACTCTGTGTAAACAGTACTTTCCAGTCTTTGCTTCCTGGTTAATAATCCCAAGCATTTTTGAAAGCACTTTACTTTGGGTATTAAGAAAGAACTACAAGTGAGATACAGACTTTTGTATATTTTGTAAATGAGATATAGATACTTTGTAAATCTACTACTATGATACTTTGATATCACTTACCGATCTCCGTAACTCAAGGAATTGTGCTTTCTCAGTATCCTCATTTTATAGATAAGGAATTGAGGTTCACGCTAACTTTTTTAGTCAAAAACTACTGAGTTTCTCAGTTGAAATGCACACTCTGATTGATCTGATCAAGCCCAGGAGAAGGATGATATATGGAAGCGAGGAAGAGGGTAGCCCCTACCCAGAATGTTTCTCAAATTCTATACAATAATATATTATCCCCACAGTCTTTCAAAACCTGTGTGAGAGAGAGGTGTGGGGAATGCAATGAAAGAGGCTTTTAAGTATTCACAGTGAAGCAGAGGGTTTAATGAGGTGGAATTTTAAGGTTTTTAAACTTGATGGTTGCTCTAAGGTGGGGAGTGCAATGGAAAATGAGGTGGTAAATTTGGATAAACACCCCAGGAATCTTCTGGAATGGAAGAGGTTTCTCCTCAGTATTCGAAGTTCTTGAAATCTCTGGAGCCTTGGTCAAAATAACAAGCCTTCTAAGGAAAATAAACAAACCAACCAACCCCCCTCAAACAATTCCATGCAGAGAAATAGATGGGACCAGTGGTTTTTTAAAGGGGGTGGCAGCTCTGGGTCTGCGTACCTCGTCCACTAGGAGCAGATCATTTTCTCAAGGGCACTTGCGAAAAGCTCCACAAAGTGTGGTAAGTCTAGTAACCATGGCCAACTTTGTTGTGCAGCATTCTCGGTTAAGCATAAGTGCCTGGGGAAAGAGCCTTCTTTCTTGCACTCTGAAGAATTACATGGCTTAGTCGGGACATATTACCAGCAGCTGTGGCAACAACAGGAGCAGGTGGCCTAGCTCAAGCCTCAGTTCCTTTGGAGCTACAGGTGGCACCAATAGGCACCTACAAAGGTGACACCAGCAGATGGGAAAAGAAGGCATGTCTTTACCCAGGGCAGCTCTAGAATTTCTACATGGAGGAGGTTCACTGAGAAGTGGGGTAGGGACTGACCTTGAAGCTCTATCTGCATGACAGTCACGCTGTGTTTACTTAGATTGTAAAGTTTCTTTGGGATGTCTTGGAGTTGATGGAACTTATGGAAGAATTAGCCCCTTTCCTTGAGATATAAGTTGGCACCACACCGGCTCTTTATTTGTAAAAATGTTAAGCTTTGGCTTTGGTGCCAGTAACATCAGGGTAGAGGCTTGCTTTGTGATGGGGTGGAAAACTTTTCCCTCCTTCCCTTCTACCTTCTTTGGCTGGCCTAATAATTAAATTCACATGAGACAGATGAACGGGAGAAAAACAATTTTGTACACAGGGAGCTCCATAAAAAAATATGAGACTCACGGACAGTCAGGCAGCTGAGGCTTATATACCATCCTGAGCTAAGGAGAAGGGGGTGGGAGACTGGGGTCTTAAAGGAGTGGAAGACAATTCACAAGAATGTGAGAAGAGCCCGTTTAGTAATCAGATGTTTGCCATGCCCTGCAGATAAATCTTTCTGATATAAAAAGTTATTTCTGACAATAGCTCTTTCTTCCTGGTACAGGCTCCGTATCTATTAATATATTGTTCTGGGCAGTTAAGGGAGAGGCAAAAAGCTTTTCCTGAAATCTGCTGGGTTGTAATCGGCTTCAGTTCAAAACAATCCACATGCCAAAATGGCACATTTGGGGGTGGCATACATCGCTCCCCCTCAGTGGCAACCTGTCTGAGAGAGATTATGTGGTTTTCCTGCATCAAGAAGTTAGGTTGATTTCTCTTAGAACAAATAGGTAGGAGCAAATTGGATAGTCCTGGAGCACCTGTGAGCATGGCGTGGCCACTGAAGCTCTCACCTGAGGATGGAGATTCTCTAAATCAGTGAGGCAATGCTTGGGAGGAGCAGTTTAGGAAACTCTAAGACACAGTTATTTACACTTCATATTGTAACAACACTAGTTATTAAAACAGTAGTTATTAATCAAAGCTGTTCCCTGATTATCTTAGGGTTCAGTGCTGCAGAATGACTATTTATGACCCCCTGAAAATGCCTAAGTTGAAGCTGAATCCCCAGTGTGATGGTGCTAGGAGGTGCGGCCTTTGGGAGGCAATTAGGTCCTGAGGGTGGAGCCTTCATGAATAGCATTAGTGCCTCTTTAAAAGAGCCCCAGAGCTCTCTCACCTATTCCACCACCGTTTGAGAAGACGGCAAGAAGGCCGCCGCCTGTGACTAGGAAGAGTGTTCTTACCAGACTCTGACTCTGCCAACGCCTTCGTCCTGGACTACTGCCCAGCCTCCAGAACTGTGAGAAATAAATTTCTGTTGTTTATAAGTCCATGGTACAGTTATAGTAGACTGAACAGACTAAGACATCCAGGAAATCATTTCACTCTCCCCCTACTTCAAATGCTAGGGATTGAGTCTGCGGGAAGCTGGCTGATAACAAATCATGTGTCTGCATCTCCATAGCATTTACCGGCATAATTTGTCCTCATTTTTCATATTGGTGAGGCTGGTTCCTTGCATTCACCTGCTATTTCCAGTATGTTCATATTTCACAGTGGTAAGGATCCTACGCTCCTGTTAGTTTGTACCCTTTCACTGTATACACCAGGATTTAAATAAATGCCTATTGAACAATTGAAAAAATAAGTGCTACCATTTTTAAGGCATATTTACTTGGCAGCAAGATCTCTTCTCAAAATTATGCTAAGAAGAGGCTTCGTGCTGTCATTTCCCTCGTGGCTCCAAGTATGACGAGAATTTGTCTCCTTGCCCTGGTAGCAACTTAGCAGACGATCGAAATTCACCCCCCTGAGGTGTTTTAGGCTTAGGGCAGATTGGGATTATTCATTTTCCTCTCTTTTATGTTCGTATTTTTGTTCTTATTTCTCCTTAAAATTGTATTCACTTTCTAAAAACTTTTAGTATTGACAAGTTTCTAGTGGCTGATATTACCTTAAAATTATGAGAACTGAAAATTTTTTTGTTTTTATTTTGCCAGAAGAAAATTAAAATTAAATGCATTCCATACATAAAATTTCCTGTCTTGAGAATCTAAAATCACCTTATACATTATATTTTATGATCTTCACTGGTTTAACATTAACACCTAATTAAACTCTTCTGTGTATCTCAAAGGCAAGGCCAGATTCATGTTGATTTTCTCCATTAAGTTGTTGTATAAAACTCAAGAAGAGTACATATAACTTTCTGGCAAACTCTGATTTAAGAGGTATTTCGTTGAGAAAATAGATTTAACATGTGAACTAATTCCAAGAAACAATTAAATGCAAATTGAGCGCTTTTTCTTAAGGAGACGTTCTAATGATTATCCTAGAAATGCATTTGCGCCAGGAGTCTCATCTTTAGCCGTGAGTTTAATCATCTGTGCCAGTGATGGTCAATTTTAAAATGGTGTGTTCCCTATGAAAAAAACTTGCTTTTTTTTTTTTAATCACAGCTGGTAGTTTATTCCATTCATATTTGTTGTCATTATCACGTTTTCTGTTTATTCTTGCTCTAAATGTGTTTTGCCCCAGCACATGTTCAATAGGTTTAATTCTTGGCGTGCAGATTTTCAGTATATTTCCTAATCTTCTATGTTACATTTTATTTTAAACAGTGACTCAAATACTAATTTGGAATAATAAAGTATAAGATTTTCTAGAAGTTACAGCAGTGACATGGAAAGAATATTTAATGATGACTAGACTGTGCTTATATTGGATTCAATTTCATAATTAATGGAATTGTTGATACAGGTTCCTTTTCCTTTACTCAAGGTTATTATACATGCCATAAATATATGTTACAAAATTTAATAATTATGTATTCAGAGACACCTATAAATCTTAGTTTTATTTAGCATACACAAAACAATTAAAAAACAATCTTAATGGCCTATTTGCATTTAGATCCTGTGTCCATTATTAGGACTCAGTTTTAGGAAACAATTGGGTCTGCTTCTCTAGAACAGAGGGTATAAAGACAAAGAGCAATTCAGGTGGTGGCTAAAATATTAGCGTAATTTACACTTCTCTGGTAATGAGCGTTGAAAGGATGCTGAGTGAGACTTTGTGTTTTTGTTGTTGTTGCTCTCAACTTGGTAGTTAGAACCCACGGCGGAAAGCAGAGCGGAGCCTTGTGTTGCTGGAACTTGGCCTCTGTTCACTGCCGCCTGATAGAAACTTGGAGAAAGAGTGTTGGGTGGAGTACAAAAGAATTGCTTTATTGCTTTGCCAGGGAAAGGGAGTCACAGTGGGCTAATGCCCTCAAAACTGTGTGTCCAGCCCTGGAGAGGGTAGTGAGGAGTCTTACAGTGTTCACAGAGCAGGGCGTGGTCAGCTCCGTGGACATTCTTCTGATTGGCTGGTGGTGAGGTAATCGGGATTCAGCATCTTCAACCTTCTGCTTCCAGCTGGTCTGGGTTCTACGTGCTTGTGGGCGGCAGACAGTTAACTTTTTCCACCTGGTGGGGGTTTCAGTATCTGCAAAACAGCTCAAAGGACGCGGCTCAGAATATCACCTACAGTCCTTGAGGAGGAACTAAAGGTCCTTGACTTTGTTTAATGGCTAAAGTATTATTATTTTGTTTTTCTTGGCTGTTTCCCTTTCTTTCTGCATTTTCTCATTTCTCTGATTAAATTTATTCTTTGACTAATCTTTTTTTTTTAACAAACAAAAGGCAGGTGGAGGACATGAGTGGGGGTCTACTGTAGGAAGGCTTCATAGAGTCCTGCTCTGTTACAGTAGTATACCACGCAGGGGGTTCCCAAGAGCTGAAAGAAGCAGCCAGATTTCCCCAACCATTACCTCAGCTGCCCAGCTTGTACACAGCACGATTCAGGGCCAGGAGGGTGAGAGGGGCTCTTTGAAATGTTTTAGCCTTGTGCAATGTACACTGTCGGTGGTAAGAGGGGATTCTCTCTGTAGCGCTTTTGCCTTTGTAAAGCCAAGTGAAGGGGTCAATGACACATTCGCGCAGATTGATATGCCTGAAAGATGGGAGACCGGCAGTTTGTTCCCTGTTACCCGAATCAGTGATGACTTCCTGATCTCCTACTGTGCTGATGTGAGCAGGGCAGGAGCAAACTGAGGGGAGAGGGTAGGGTGGACCCGGTAAAGCAGCCCAGACTTTCACCGTTGGGCCTAGCAGGGTGCCTGAAATGTCCCATCTATCAAACAGACATTGTATTAAGTAGCTGGTACCTCCCCCTGGGGGGTGGCTAGGAGCACAGTGACAACAGCAACAAGAGGGTCTGGGCTCTGTCCTTAGGGGTGGAAACTGGGTAGAGGTGGGAGTGCCAGGGGCCTGTTCAGGAGCCGACACAACGGAAGATCCAGGCTAGAAGCATCAGTTCGAATTCCAGGATGCTAGAGAGAGAGGAGGAATAAAAGAAGCGATGTCTTTGCTCTCCTCATTCCAGCTCCTTCCAGCGTAGTTCTGGCCAGAAGTGGGGAAGGAGGGAGCGTTCTGAACCAGCCTGGTATTCAGTGATAAAGAGTGACTTGAGGCTTATGGAGTAAGACAGCATATAGAGTGGTGGGAAGCAGAATTTGGCAAAGTACTGTTGAAAGCAACGTTTGAAGAAAAAAGTGAAATCATTTCATGCGAATGTTCCAACCTAGGTGAGAATCCTTGATAAACCAATCACAGCTGGATTAGAGAACTCCGTGAGGCCTTCTATTCTGTTTTCCCTGCATGTAGACCCCTTGTGCCCACTGATTTTTTTCTAGCTAGTCATAGGCAGAGTGGTTGACGGGGAGATCACAGAAGTCTGCTTGATACATTTACCAAGTAGAAATTCCCATGAGGTGAAATACAGGGAATGTGTGAGGGTGGAGAAACTGTCACAATTTTTAACTTTGAATGGACGTTGGCATAAATAGAAATCCAGGGATGCAGAGCTGCTAAGGCTGATACTTTCATGCTAAGCTGTAGAAGTCGGGAAACGTGTGATAACGTTATCTGACAAAGAGATGAAGAGGAACAATGGAGACAGGAAAGGGAAATCAAAGTGAACATTGAATGTGGTGAGAGTATTGTGTGTTATGGATGCATCGTGGTTCTTCCTTTCGTATGCGTGCTGCGTTCGAAGCACTCTTATGAAAGTCGTCTTTCATGTTAAGTGGAGATCATGTTTTTGCGACATTTCTATTTGGTAGTCATATCTCTAGCTATTAAAAATCACATTGTGTTAAAACACTGTTTTGATATGTGCTAGCTGTGAAATCATACAGTAGACATTTTCTGCAAATGTAGCAGGATTTCAGCAGAATTGGGCAAATACAATTTTATATTCATAAATAATATGCATATAAATAATTTTATCAGTTGCCTTAAATACATGGAATTCTTACACCTATTAATTACTTTTAAATTGCCATTGTTTTTTTTACTTTACCATAATATTGCTAGTGTTATTTAAAAATTTTTATTTGTACAAGCACATGTAGCAATACCAAAAATATTAGGGAAATTTATTCTTTTCAAAGCCTCAGGATGTATCTATATTTGTTGCTGTAGTTGTTTTATTTCTCTCATTACCTTGTTTCTTGTGAAATTTGCAGGTACTCTTGTACTCTTGCAAACCTTAGGGGTAGTGATATATGTATTTCCAATTCATAATTTTGTTTTTTGTTCCTATCAATACACTGTTCTTTGGCATTTCTGAATGGATTTTATGGTCTTCTTCCAAGTCTTGGGTTTAGTAATAGATACATTTCTCCTCTTTTTTTTTTTTTTTTGGTTGTGTTGGGTCTTAGATGCCACACATGGGATCTTTGTTGAGGCATGTGGGATCTTCTCGTTATGGCGCGTGGTCTGCTTGGGCTTCTCTCTAGTGGCGTGAGGGTTTTCCCTCTCTAGTGGTGGCGCACGGGCTCCAGGGTGCGTAAGCTCAGTAGTTGTGGCACATGGGTTTAGTTGCCCCGTGGCACGTGGGATCCTAGTTCCCTGACCAGGGATCGAACCCAGGTACCCTGCATCGGAAGGCAGATTCTTTACCACTGGACCACCAGGGAAGTCCTAGTAATAGATATATTTCTAATTCATACATTTCAAGCCTTCTTTTATCTCCCCTTTGCAGTTTCCCTCTCAGAAACATTTCAAGAACACAAATTCCTTTCATTACAAAATGCTGTGTTTTGGTTCTGCGGACATAGGAAGTGAGGTAGACATAGATTCTTCCCTCAGGTAGCTTATGTAGGAAGTTAACGTGTTAGCCATGACACTCAACTGCAAGAAGCCAACAGAGGCAGGAGAGGCTTTTCAGTCTCATAACTAGAAAGGCTATGGAGTTGTTTGCATTGTGGAAAAGACGTTACAAGATCAGGCAAGAGTTTATGTTGAACGAGTTCAAAGTAGCAATCAGCACATTTTGTGATAAACGTTCCAAAGATGACTGACCGCTGGATTTGTACTCTCGACTCAACACATCCTCTCATTCATTCAAGCATTCATTCACCCAGTACTTACTGCACTCGTATGATTGCCAGGCATTTGGTGCTGGGGATACAGAGATGAACAAGACAGATTTCTGCCTTTATGGGAGTTATAGTCTAAGCTAGGGAGGTAACAAATAGCCAAACCAATGAAGAGGTAATGAAGTGTCAGGTGGTGATGCTTCCCATTCAGAAAAGTAAAAGCGGGGACATGGGCCACTGTTAAATATGATAGCCAAGGAAGGCCTCTCTGATTTAACATTGGATAAGAGTAGTAGCTGTGTGAGTGTCTGGGAAGGAGCCATTCCAGTGAGGTGAACAGCAGTGACAAAGATTTTAGGAAAGGAAGTTTGGCACACACTCTAGGAACAGTGAGGAGGTCATAGTAAATCAAGCACTACATGGGAATTCTGTGCATTTCTCAGTCTTTCTGGTGTTGCTGAGTGTACAATAGCTAGAATTTGCTTAGTGGCTTTTTCACGACCAAAAAGAGTTTGCCCCTCCCGTGACCACATTCAGAGTTCCTCCTCCAAGAACCTGAATCAATATGTTTTAGTTTGGCTGCCTTTTCCCCACAAGTATTTAAGCTCTTTAATTTCTTTGAGATAATTATGACTCCCAAACTTCATCACTTTCTCCTCAGGCTCCCTCATCTCCTTTAATCTCATTCAGGAGCTGGGTCCTCTCTGCACCTTCATTGTTCGGCCATTAAGCCTCATCGATACTGGCGCGAGCTAAATTCAGCGTATTCACATTGTTCCCTGTTGCTTCCCTTTCCCGTTGTCTTCTGTGGATGGGTGAAATTGCGTATGTTAGGAAATTACCAGATCCATGAGTTTGATGTTAGGTCTATGTTTTCTATTATAATAACATCTTTCAAAAATTTAGCTAAGTATGGATGCATCTTGATTTTAAATTATAATCTGTCTATATTTAAACTCGAGGTGGCAGGATGATAATATGCATGGACGTGTCTCCTAACTGTTCTTATATACTCTTGCCCATGTGGTAGTTCCTCATACTCTACATAGAGATTCTTTCTGAAATACAAAGTTGATCATACCGTCCTTCTGCTTGACATTACTTGGCGTGCCTTAAAATTAATTTCTATTATCTTGGGTAAAGACAGGCTCTTTACATGGTTTACAAAGCTTCAGTGATACAAACCTAAGTAACTTGCAGGCTCAACTGTGGACACATCCCCCCTCTCTTCACATACTCCCATCCACTGACCTTTACCTTCCTCATTTTCTCCAGGCCCGCCTGACCATAGAGCCTTTGCACATGCTCACGTATCTGTGCCCACTACACTCTCTTGCCTCTTTGCCAAACTAGCTCCTGGACATCCTACCTTAGCTCAAGTCACTTGTCACTTCAGAGTCATCTTTGCTGGGTAGATGGATCTCCTCCCTCTAAAATAGCACCTCTTCCATCTCCTTCTTTGCACTTAACATATTTTCAGTTTTATCTTTATTTGTGTGATTATTTAGTTAATGTCTATTCACCCCATAGGAATGTAAGCTCCGTGGTAATCGGAACAATATATTTGCTTACCATTGTGTCTCAGGGCTTAGCCTTCGGCTGGACACATGGTAAGTACTTAATATTTGTGGTGCAAAGAACCCAAAATGAGTACGAATGAATGTATGAATGAAAATAAACGAATGTCCACACCAGATCTGCCCAATAGAACTTTCTTCAGTGATAGAAATGTTCTGTATCTGCCTGGTCCGATATGGTAACCTGAAGTCACATGTGGTTGTTGAGCACTTGAAGTGTGACTAGTGTGACTGAGAAACTACATTGTTAATTCTGTTTCATTTTAATTAAAATTTAAATTTCAATTAATTAATGTAAATGTAACTAGTATATGTGGCTAATGGCTACCAATTTGGAAAGAGCAAATCTGGACACAGTACTGTTTCACGTGGAATTTCTGATCCCTGTAAAGCATTGTGCACACACATACATTTTGGGTACTATTCATATACATCACTATTCCAATATAAATGAGTTTGCCTAGGTTAAACCACGCTCAAATTAACATTCAAAACTATTAAGCCAACTAAAGCTGTCTTTAGATAAGCAGAATAAATGTACCCACTATTCAAATGAGTTAAATGAGGAAAGAACCGATTTTCAAGTTCACCAACCCACAAGCTTCTAAACCCAGATACTGGAATAGAGCTTTCTGTTGAAATCATTGTTTGGTTTATTTATTTTTTTAACCCGAGTGTGAGGTAGGCTGACACACGTGCTACCAATAGCTCCCTTTCACCGGAAACAGCACATTATTTGGTTTTAGATTCCCCTACCGTGGTTTTCAAATTTTAAATAGAATATTTTTGGCCATTTTCAGGAGTATCTAACTCATCTGTAATTGAAAAAAATTTTCCTCCAGTTGGGGAAGCACAGGTATATTTTGCCTCAGTCAATGCCCAATTTTTCTGTGTTTCTTTCATTTATATGAGGATTTACCCAATCGCTAATGTGCAAGAAATACTGATATTTAATTTCTTAAGTTTTCTGTATAAACCGCTGTGATCCTTGTAGCATCTTCATATGTCTTTCTAGTGGACCATATAACTTAGCCTCAGCATTTATGAGAAAGAAGTACCTCCCTTTTCTGACTAAGCAACTTAGATAGTAGATCCTGTTAACACAGGCTCCAGGCTGGTCTCGCTCACCACTGTATCTTCAGTGCCTAACGTGGCACTGTGCACGCAGTAGGTGCTGGCTGGGATGATTCTACCCATTTGCTAATAATGAAACTACCCCTTAGGTTGGGGGCGGGCAGGCAGGATCAGTGGTGGCCCAAGTTTACTTAGCTGTTGGCTCGTAGGGCTGGGCCAGGCTCTCGCTCACTGCATGACTCATTATGTAGTATCATACTAATATCCTAAGAATGTATTTTGCTATCTTAAAGTAATTTTTTTTAATTAATTTATTTTTGGCTGCGTTGGGTCTTGGTTGCTGTGTGCGGGCTTCTTCTAGTTGCAGTGAGTGGGGTCTATTCTTCACTGCAGAGCACGGGCTTCTCATTGTGGTGGCTTCCCTTGTTGTGGAGCATGGGCTCTAGGCGCGTGGACTTCAGCAGTTGTGGCACGCGGGCTCAGTAGTTGTGGCTTACGGGCTCTAGAGCGCAGGCTCAGTAGTTGTGGCACACGGGCTTAGTTGCTCCGCGGCATGTGGGATCTTCCCGGACCAGGGCTCGAACCCATGTCCCCTGCATTGGCAGGCGGATTCTTAACCACTGTGCCACCAGGGAAGCCCTAATTTGTTTTTTAAACTTACTATTCATTGGTCAGATTTCCATTGTCCGATTGAAAAAATAAATCTATCATTGCAGAACAAAAGCAAATATCCCACTTGCTTTCCAGTTATTTGTGAGTGCTTTTAACTTCCACAATATTACATTCTTATTTCTGTTTATGTGTATTGATGGCAAGAGTGGGTCCAGGTTTGCTTCATGTCTGCGATAAAAAACGTATGTTATAGGGGCTTCCCTGGTGGCGCAGTGGTTGAGAGTCCGCCTGCCGATGCAGGGGACACGGGTTCGTGCCCCGGTCTGGGAAGATCCCACATGCCGCGGAGCGGCTGGGCCCATGAGCCATGGCCGCTGAGCCTGCGCGTCCGGAGCCTGTCCTCCGCAACGGGAGAGGCCACAACAGTGAGAGGCCCGCGTAACGCATAAAAAAAAAAAAAAAAAAAAAAAAAAAAAAAAAAAAAAAAAAAAAAAACGTATGTTATAAATTGTTTTAGTTGCCATGTAGAATGACACAATTTTGTCAGTGTAGTGAAATATTCAGTATTTTGCTGCAGAAAGAGCCAACAGATGGTTTGCATGGTGTCATGGGCAGGGAACAGTGGACACCTAGAGACCAGGTGTGTTGTCTTTTTTCCAGTAGTCTAATTGTTTATGTATTCATAAGACTGTTGAATGGGGAATTTAATAAGCTTAGTGTTTTATCATGAGAAATCTTTATTTCCTGAAATTGAAAAAAGGCCATTACTACCATTCAAAAGGATAGTTCTTAGTCTGAAAAGAACACTTGTGAAAAGATAAACTTACATAAAAGGATGCATGTGTAAAATTTAAACATTATTAGCAATGATGTAAAGATACTATTAATTGAATATATATATATATAGGTGCCAAGCAATTTTCTAATTTTCTATAAAATGCCAAGCATTTTATACTTAATCTCATTTCATCTTTAAAGCACTATTACTCCCTTTTTATAGTTGAAAAAACTGAATTTGAAAGGTTAAGAACGTAATTCAAGTTCTAAAACCTAGTAATCAGAGGAGTTAGAGTTGAAGACCTACTGGACTTCAAAGTTCAAATAAGTCACCTATTTATACCATTCTTTTAAAAATAAATTTTACGTTATAAAAGTAATCATGACAATGAATATATATTTTCCTCACCAAAATAAAATGTGAAAGGTAAAGATCATGTCTGTTTAATTCACTACTCTATTTAATGCATATAATATATATATAATGTATATACATTGTAGTTACTCAGTAAAATATGTTGAATGAATTATCTTGTTCTGAAGGCTGGAGTCGTTAAAACATTAAGGCTGTTAGAGTCTTGCTTTGGAGATGTTGCGGGGGCGATGGTGGGCTGGGGATGCAGAAGAATTTAACCTGCTTGAAAGAAAGTTGGTGTTTTATCACGCTGGTGGTGTAGTTACAACTAACGGAATTCAGTGACTCCATTCTCTTAGTCCATGAAATTTAAATGGCGATAACAAAAAGAACTTAAGTCCCAGGGAAAACGTCATGACTGGAAAGGTTGTTGAGCCCTGATCTGGAAAGGACTTTCATGGCATCGTGACATGCAGGTTAAGAGCCTGGATTCTGGTTCAGTTGTAGAGCAGTCCACGTATTAGCTGTAGATGTGTTTAAAATGGCTTATCTTCTCTGCTTCCGTGTTATCTCATCTGAACGTTGGAGATAATTATAGTACGTACCTCAGAGGATTGTTTTATTACGATTCAGTGAATTACTTAAAAAGTTCTTAGAACAGTGCCTGGCACATAGTATGTGTTATATAGTGTTGGTTACATATATAGTCATTCCAGGAAATCATTTATAATATGTGCTGAATGCTTACTGGTCTTAAAATGTGTTAAACATCTGCTTGGCAATTGAAGGATATTATTTGATAATTAAGGTATTCCCAGTCCTAGAACTAAATGGTAATGTCCACATACTAGGATCATAAAGTAATTCTGAGGAAAGTCTGTATTCAAAAAAATAAAATAAAGAACTAGGAATTAGTAACTAGCGCCCAGATTGTGAAACTAGAGTTTAATAGTCTCTCTTTGTATACACACGTAACATTAATACACTTAATTTGCCTGTTGACAGAAGAACATAGCATTCAATACCATGTATTTCTCGCTCTGTACCACATTCATATTCCTATGTAACTTATGCTTTCAGGACCAAAAATTGCTTGCATTTCAAACTACAATCACTGTGCTTATGATTTGTTTCTCTTAAAACGTACTATGAAAATTGTGCAAAAGTCTTGTTTTTATACTAGGAATTCAAAGAAAATAAATACCTGGTTTAGGTGGCTATATTTCTAGATGCTAAATTTGCTCATTCTTCCTACTCTGTATTTGGCCATTTCCACCTGTTACCTTTGGAAATGGTGTAGGAAAGGGAATTAACTCAGAAGTCAGTAAAGTAAGCCTGCGACACATGCATTTATTATATGATGCAAGTGTTTTGCTGTGCTCTTTTAACATCTTTATTTTCTATAATGAGATTTTACATTTGCACATGTAACACAATTGTGAAAGTTCCAGTTTTGGAATTTGTGTGCGTGCACGTGCGCGCATTCGTGTGCACGCTTGTGTGTGTGTGTGTGTTGGGAGGAAGCGTGTTTGCTTCAGTACTTCCTCAACTCATGACTGAAACCCTTGTTCTAATTCAGAGAAGAAATAAAGAGCTCTTCAAAATCATCATACTGAATACTTTGTTCATCTTCTCTGTGGAAACTGGTCCAGGAAGCAAAGTAAAACTAGGAGACTGTCCAAAACAGAGTTACTTAGCTTAACTTAATGTATTGATATTTGCCCACTGCCTTCTATGATTTTAACCTTTCTAGACATCTGTCTGGGGATGGTTTTTTCTTAGGGCTCACCAGAGACTCCACTGAAATCGTTTACTAGATGCCAAAGTTTCCCCCCCGCTTGCCCAACAGTCCCCACTGTGCTTAACTGGCTACTGACCTGGGAGCTGTCATGTTTGGAAAATACCATGATGCCACGAGTTAATTTCATACCTGTCTCTTTGCATGAGATCCCAGGGGGCCTTTCTGTGTGTCACAGTACTGCAAGACATTCTCTAGTTGCTTTCAAAGCGATGACCCATGGTCAAGAGATCTTGTCGCAACATATGGCAGCACCTGTCACCAGGTTTCGTGATTGGCATAAAATTAACCTGTTTTCCCCTTTGATTTGCTGCTTTTTTTTTTTTTTTTTTTTTACAGTATCTATAAAAAGGCAGGGTAGAAATTGTATTTGAAAGCAGTTTTCTGTCACTTCAAGAAGCATAATGGTAGATTTGGGATATTGGACCTAAGGAAGAGACTGTTTCCTTGCAGAGGTACACACAGAGTTACTCAATAAAAGTGGTATTTTATGATGTTATGAATGGCAGTCTGCAAATTTCAGACAGGAAGTAATGTTTTAGTATCTGAACTCTATCAAGGATAGGAACAAAGCAAGAAATGGCATTATTTTGAGTCTTGTTGTGGAAGAAAAAAACAGGAAGCTTGGACTTGCCCTTGGCTTTTAAATGGTTTCAATCAAGTTGGGATTGCTCTGATTTCTCTGTATTTCTCATGCCCAGATCTTAGTATTTTTATGGGGACATGAATAAAATGCACCTATAGAATAACAACGTCCAGAATTATGACAGGTATCTGAGAAAAATAGATGAATGATGTTTAGCCTTTAGGTACTTGGGAATTTTTCAGTTACTTTTAAGGATAAGGACAGAGAAGAAAATAGCCAACCACTTAACTTGGCTTTCCACTTTAGTGAAATAGTGAAAAAATTTTGGTCTAACAGTTTCCTAGTGAAGGAGATACGTGGTTCCTTTTATCGCTGTACTATTTTTTTAATCTTATACATCTTTTTACATACCTTTAGCTTCTTAAAAGGTTTACTGTAATTAAGGGGGAGCTATTTTCTATAGCTGGTCTCTTCTTAATTAAGTTAAACACTTCTTAGATTCTGTGAGTTTTAATACTCAAATACAATAAATAACAAAGATGAATTTGTCTTCTTTTTCCTTTTTTTCTCTCTCCAGTCTGGACTGGTTGCTCTAAATTCTGGAGTGATCAATTTTTCCTGGCATTTCTTAAATGATCTTTATTATTCAGTGAATTCCCTTCAAAAGTATAAACGTTAGTCCTTGTATGGTTTTGGAAATTGATGGCTGCTGTTCTCAAAGGATGGTAGACGGGGATGATTGAAGGAGTAGAGCAAAGAGCTGAGTTAAAACAATAGAGAAAGAGGAAGATAGTACTAGAGACAAAGGGAGAAGAGGGCAGCAGTTGTGAAACAACCTCAAGTAGGGACTGGGGATTTAAAGGCTGCTTAGACTTGATTAATAGATCCTGTAAAAATGAAATGCTGAGCCAAGGGAAAAAATTGCACTTGCGAAGTCCCTTGAAAATGTGTTAATGCCCTTTTTTTCCCTACTGAGTATAAAACCACTGCATAAAAATATAGTCCTTTATTTCACATTGTCCAGTGTTTTTTCTAAACTGCTGACTATGCTTATGTTTGGATAAAATCAGATTTCCACTAGACAAAAAGAAAACAGAAATAAATAAAAAGAGGTCTATACTGGTGCTCTATGGGTCTATGGAATATTTTGCTAAGTCAGAATTAAGATAAAATTTTAAAATAGATTTTAAAATGTTATTGATAGACTAAGACTTAATTTCAGCAACAGTGATGACAATTTGTACTTAAAAGAATGGGAGATTTTGCAGGGGGTTTTCAAGAGACTGTTGTGTTGACGTGGATGGTATATAAACCTTTTTCTAGCAAAATTTGTCAAGAAAATTGAAACTCAGTCTTCTTAAAAAAAAGAAAATAATTTTCTTCTTAAAAGAAGAAAATAATCTGTGGCAAATCATTTTATCATTAATGGCAAACTGAAGGACCTACAAAATAAGCTAGATAAGAATTAAAATGATGAAATATTTTCATTACTGGTAAAGCTGGTTCAGAACTCCTTCTGGTATATTTACTACATGCGAGCAGGATCTGAGAAAGAGCCTGAATCTGTCTAAAGGCAAGCATTGAAGAATGGCACAAGAGTCGAGAGTCAGGGGGTGATGGAAACTGTCACCTCGACTATAATCAATCAATAAATGACTTTTCCTATGAGGGATCAGTGAAGGGTAAAGAGTTCAACTACAAGAACTTTGGTGTGTTGGTTAGATGGGTAGTTTAATACATACTCTTCTCTCATGGGTTATAGATGGCAATCTTTTTCCTCCCTGGTTTTAGGAGTTAACTAATAGTAAGTGGCCATCCTCCCTGTCACTCATACACACCCACATACAAACGTGTGCACACACATACGGATGTATATACACACATACACACACAATATATAAAACTCTTGGCTAGAGAATTTTCCAATTAAGAATATCACATTCTCTAACCTAGTGGTTCTCATCTGGAGTGATTTTGCCCCTCAGGGAGTATCTGACAATGTCTGGAGAGATTGTTGATTGTCACAACTTGGGAAAGGAAAGGGTGCTACTGGTCTCTCATGGGTAGAGGTCAGTGATGCTCCTACATGTTCTACAATGCGCAGGATATCTCTCCAAAGCAAAGAATTATCTAGTCCAAAATTTCAGTAGTGTTCGGGTTGTAAAACCTTAACCGTTTTGAGTATCTTAGTCTCCT
Source organism: Phocoena sinus (assembly GCF_008692025.1). Classification (NCBI taxonomy): domain Eukaryota; kingdom Metazoa; phylum Chordata; class Mammalia; order Artiodactyla; family Phocoenidae; genus Phocoena; species Phocoena sinus. The sequence continues at coordinate 15,383,738 of NC_045773.1, read as the reverse complement.
TAGCAATTGTTCAGTGTTGCACTTATTCCTTTTTAGACTTCTACTCCCCAAGAAATTGCCAAAGAGCCTGGGAATTTACGTGGCTCCATGGGTGCCTAGAAAGGGGCTCATAGCCAAGTGATCAGGCCCGTGCTGTCTTCTGATTCCTTTCTTGCTCTCACCATCATGCCCTGCGGTTAGCATGTAATGTCTAAGTCACCCAGTCATGACCAGCACCCCAAGCTGTTGTAAATTATGAGGCTGGCAAAATTGTGATTCTGCTGGTTCTTTTGCACTACCAGGGCCCAGAAATCCTCTGGTTTTGATTCTCTACCTCAAGTTTTGTTAAGTGGTGTGTTGGAGGACGGGGAACAAAAAGTGCCCACCAAACTGAACATGCACCATGAGACTGAAAAATGAGGGAGGGTAATTTACTCACAGGGTGGGATTGGGCAGACACAGATCTGGAAGCATTTGCAGCTGCGTTCCACACTGCCAGTGGGCCATTGGGATAATGTTATAGTTAACCTAGGGTATAGGGATAGGTGCTTGGAAACAGGACGTGAATTCGTAAGTCAGGATTTATGAATGGGTAACTATCAGTAGTTTTGTGGCTGGGGGGAATAGTCAGTACAAGTTGTCATCATTGTTTGGGGACTAACGGGACTAACAGAGCGTAGAGGCCATCTGGTCCTAATGATTATTAAATGATACCTATTAACTACAAAGCCCTTTGTAACAGAAGTGATCTACTGCCCAGTACAGTCCTGGGTAGGGTCAGAGGAAGCACAGGAGAAAATGTAAGAGCCCAAGATGACTTCAGTTGTGCTAACAGCCATACGTGGTGCTAGGCCCCTCTGAGTCTTAGGCATATCATCTGTCCAACTCATCACTGGAGCCTGCAATGGTTAATTTTATGTGTCAAATTGGCTAAGCCACAGTGCCCAGATATTTGGTCGCACATTATTCTAGGTGTTTCTGTGAAGGTATTTTTTTGGATGAGATTAACATTTAAATTGGTGAACATTAAGTAAAGCAGATTGACCTCTGTGATGTGGGTGGGCCTCGTGCAATCAGTTGACGGCTTTTATAGAACAGAGTCTGACCTTGCCTGATGGCAAGAAGGAAGTCTGCTAGCAGACGGCCTGTGGGCTCAAACTGCAACTCATTCCTGAGTCTCCAGCCTCTTAGCTTACTCTGCACAAATGGGGTTTAAGAAGCCCCACTATTGTGTGAGCCAGTTTCTCAAAATAAATCTCTGTATGTCTGTATCTACATCTATATGCATATATACATATCCTGTTGGTTCTGTTTCTCTGGAGAACTCATACTAATACAGGTTTCCTCTATCCTGGTATAGTGTCTCTGTGGTTTTCTATTCAGCTCTTCCTGTGTCCTTCCACAAAAGCCCATGGAAACTTCTGGATCTTCAATTTCCTTGTTGATCTTCTGCCTAGTTATTTTATCCATTATTGAAAGTGAAGTATTGAAATTTCCAACTATTATTGTTGAATTGTCTATTTCTCCCTTCATTTCTGTCCGTTTTTAATCTTGTGTATTTGGACTCTGTTTTAAGGTACACTTAGTTTATAATTGTTATATCTTCTGACGGGTTGACTTACTAGCATTATAAAGAATGTCCCTCTTTGTCTTTAGTAACAATGTTTTTCTTAAAGTCTGTTTTGTCTCATGGTAGCATAGCCACCCAAGATCTGTTTCGGTTACTTTTTCTTCCTTTTACTTTCAGCCTATAAACATTTTTGAATCAGAAGTTTTTCACTTCTGAACAGCATCTGGCTGGAAAATTTTCTTTAAGCTCTGCTTTCAAATTAGTGTTGAATCCATTTACATTTAATGTAATTATTGATACAGTAGAATTGACATCTAGCATTTTGCTATCTTTTCTGTCAATTTTTTTGTTTTTCTACTCCTCCCTTAGTACCTCCTTTTGTGTTAAATAATTGCTAGTGTATCATTTTACTTCCCTTGTTACTTTTTTTTCTGTATTTAAAATTTTATTTTCTTAATGGTTGCCCTGAGGATTACAATTAGTCTGACCTAAAACAATGTATCAGATTAATACTAAATAATAGTATACAGAACCTTTGCCCCAGTATATTCCTGTTATCTCCTCTCTGCTTTGTGCTGTTATTGTCATACAGATCACATCTTTATACAATGTAAGCTCATCAATACAGTTTTATAATTATTGCTTCATGTCATTATCTTTTAATCAGGAGGAAAACAGAGCTATAACAAATACATATAGGGCTTCCCTGGTGGTGCAGTGGTTGAGAGTCTACCTGCCGATGCAGGGGACACGAGTTCGTGCCCCGGTCCGGGAAGATACCACGTGCCGCAGAGCGGCTGGGCCCGTGAGCCATGGCCGCTGAGCCTGCGCGTCCGGAGCCTGTGCTCCGCAACGGGAGGGGCCACAACAGTGAGAGGCCCGCGTACCGCAAAAAAAAAAAAAAAAAAAAAATACATATACAGTGTCATAGATTTTCCTTTACTGGTGCTTTTTATTCCCCTGTGTAAATTCAACTTAACATCTAGTGCCCTTTCATTTCAGCTTGAAGGAGTCACATTAATATTTCTTGTGGGACAGATATGGTAGCATCAAGTTAAGTTTTTTTTGACCTGGGAATGTCTTAATTTCTCTTTAATTTTGAAGAATTGTCTTGAGGGACTTAGAATTTTTGGTTGATCATTAGCACTTTGAATATGTCATCCCACTGATAAATGTGGAAGACCTCGTAAATTTACATGTCATCCTTAAAAGGGGGCCATGGTAATCTTCTCTGTATCATTTCAGTTTTAATATATGAGCTTCCAAAGCATACACTATGGGTCCCTCCATACTGTAGTGGAAATGAGGAAGACTTGGAGGAAGCTACCTCTACTCCCTTTTTATAAATCCTGCCTTTGCTACTCATAACCTGATTTATGGGCCATGCTATGTAAAATGTAGGACCTCCAAGGGAATAAAATTTTTCTTTTCTATCCAGTGATCTAAGTATAATCCCCACTATTGGAGCATCTGTTTTTGAAAAGCCTCTGCTCAAAGTCTTTGCCTAGATTCCAGTTTGCTACCGAATCATATGCAGAAGCATTCCATCTACATAGTTAATACATTTCTCACTTGTCACAGTGATGCTCGTTTTTGGGAAAGAGACACATGCCTTTCATTTGAAGAAGACGTTATATTTACTTCATGGGGCACCTAACTAAAAACTGGTGATCGGTTCTCACTTACGGCCAATCTGTTCACAAATATCATTAGCAATAATGTCAAAATGACCATACAGTCTCTCCCCAAACTCATGTGCATCTTTTTATGCAGTCCAATATTTTATTGTTAAAAAGAACATGTTCTGTGGAGATACAATAAGATGATAGCAAGACTATAAATGTCCTGCAATTAGCAATCACTAATATGGTTTATTTTAGTCCAACACGGAGTGTTGTGACTGCTGTAGTTTGGTTTATATATGCATATATCTATCTATGAGGTACCCGTTCATCCAGCCATATATCCCTCTATCTCTCCATCTAGCAAGTCAACTATCTGTTAGTCAATCTGTTTGTAATCCATCTACAACATGTCTTTTTTTCTTCACAGAAATTCAATTTGATACTAGCATATGGTAGTTGCCTAATAAATATGTGTTAAGTTAAATACTTATGAGGAATAGAGACTAGTATAAAGCATTAGTATTCTTAAAATTTGGGGCTGGGTACTTCTATTTTGTAGGGTGCTATCTTACACAGCGTTGAATGCTTAGCATCAGCATCCCTGGCCTCCCAGTAGATGCCAGTATTACCCTGCCAGTTGCGATAAGTAAAAACATCTTTAGATATTGTGAAATGTCCTTCCCCTCTGCACTCAGTTGAGAACCACTGGTATAAAAGGCATTTTTTCTTCTTTCATCATAATATACAAGTTTTTAAAAATCAGTATTAAATGATGCCTAAAGATGGGGTATTTATTGGATGAATGAATGTATTTCCATATGTGTTTCTCAGGTTTCCATTCTCACACATTGATTCATCCACTCACATATCATTCAACAAGCATTTATTGTATAATTCTTTTTTTTTTTTTTCTTTTTTCGGTACGCGGGCCTCTCACTGTTGTGGCGTCTCCCGTTGCGGAGCACAGGCTCCGGACGCGCAGGCTCAGCGGCCATGGCTCACGGGCCCAGCCGCTCCGTGGCATGTGGGATCTTCCCGGACCGGGGCACGAACCTGTGTCTCCTGCATCGGCAGGCAGACTCTCAACTACTGCACCACCAGGGAAGCCCTATTGTATACTTCTTATGTGCCAAGTACTTTGCTAGGTAGTGGGAATGATTTGTGAAATATAAGTCTCTGTTCTTATGCTGTTTACTGGCCTTGGTTAGAACCAGGGGGGAAAAAAAGAACAAATGCCTAAACAAAAGTTATCGCTGATAAGTATCCTGTTAATAATCAAGCAGGAGGTTGTGAGGGGATGACGGGTACCATTAGATTAGTGAACTAAGAAGGACTGTCTGAGGTGACATTTAATGTGAGCCCTGAGTAGTACGAGGACAGCAAAGCAGGATGTGAATGAATTATTCAGCCATGTTGACGTATGTCTTATTCACACAAGGTTTATGTTGGGAGTGTAAAGAGGTGATCGTTTGCTGGCATACTGACTTATCTGTACATGTGAACAACACTGGAATATTTGTATGGAAATTTTTAGAAACTGCCAAACGAATTGAAGTCTGGCTCATTTTTAAATGACAGTGTATAGTCCTACCAATGTAAAGGTATTCACTCTCATAACAATGCCATGAATACTGGACCATTAAAAACACATGTGAGATATGCAGACTTTAAAACATCGTGTGACCAGAGCTGGAAATTATTCAGAGAACATGACAAATATGATTTCTACCTTCCTGACATTGTATATCACTGGGGAGATGGGGGTGACCAGAGAAAATTGCTAAAAGAAAATCCTGGGGCTTCCCTGGTGGCACAGTGGTTGAGAGTCCGCCTGCCGATGCAGGGGACGCGGGTTCTTCCCCTGGTCCGGGAAGATTCCACGTGCCACGGAGCGGCTGGGCCCGTGAGTCATGGCCGCGCTGAGGCTGCGCGTCCGGAGCCTGTGCTCCGCAACGGGAGACGCCACAACAGTGAGAGGCCCGCGTACCGAAAAAAAAAAAAAAAAGAAAATCCTGGCCTGATAGATTTAAAAGAAAGCAGGGAAATGATGTTTATCTTGAGAATGACTTTTCTCTCTAACTTCGTTAGACCCCAAATCATTAATCAGACATTCCTAATTTTTCTTTAAATTCGAATTGGACTGAAATACCCATTTTAAGGTAGGCATAACTGAATAAGGTGGCTGTATTTTAGATAATTATATATCGTTGTGGTAATGGAAAACTATGAACTTTTGAGTATGTGGGTTTATTTATAATTCCATTAGTGTAGATAATGAAATTAAGTATAAAATATCAGAGAATCTATTAGGTCATTCTTTGACCAATCACAATAAGATAGTCTGAACACTGGTTGTATTTCCTGTTTGAAGAGAAATCCTAGATAAATCTTTTGGGGTGTGCTTGCCTTTTGCAAGCTGGTTTATCTATTGGAAGTAAAAGGCTGTTAGCAAGCATGATTGAAATATTAATTAGAATAATGACTTCACTATCACATCTTCATCTTTTATGCTACACACTGGATCAAGTCAAAACTGGATCAAGCTGCCATTCAGGCATCTTGATGAAATGTGGAATTCTACAAAACAAAAATACAGACTACAAGGTAAGATAGTTCTTATCTGAGGAAGGTATCGTTACAGCTGTTTGATTCGGGCATTTCAGTGAAATCTGAAGTCCCTCCCACTGTTCTCTCTACAAGTATCACTGGCATGTAAAAGTTGTGTCGCCAGAGAAGCCACAGTCTATTTTTATACTGCAATTAAGTAATTGAGTGCAAAATTCAGTACAGTCAGTGGGAACATGATTGGATGAATAAAGTAAGCCAGAGAAGATAATCATTTCAATTCTTTCCTGAATTTTGCTTTCTAGCATAGTAGTTAAAAATCACAGTCTGACAGGTCCAACTGTGCTTCGGAGTACAAACCTGACTCCTCCACAGCTGTGTAACTGCCGACAAATTATTTAGACTCTATCTTAGTTTACTCAACTGCAAAACAGAGTTTATAACACTTGCCTTCTTGACTTGTGAGGATTAAATGAAGTACTATACATAGCATGCATATAACATAGCCAAGGCTTGATAAATAATAGCTTTATTATGAGCAGTTTATATCCTCTGGAAGTGACTTAACAACAGAAACTGTGGGATTTTTCTTTTCTTGGTTTTGTGGTCTTTATTGATTATGAACCTATGTGACTCTGCATTGGTGCTTGAGGTAGAAAGAAAAATGGTTGTAGTGAGAGGGGGCAGTGTTTCCAGACTTGTGATGAGACTTTATATAGTTTTGCTCATTATGTGTCTCTCTGGCAGTTTTTTTTTCTCCTCGCCATTTTCATAATTGAATATAATTATAATAATGAGCACCGTGTGAACAAAATTCACAATGAACATAGTTCATAAATTTCATTACCCCCATTTTCACAATTCTGGTTCCAACATAAATATCCCAAGGGAGACCTCCTTTAAGCCCCCTAAGATGTCCTTGCCTACCCTATTCTCAGTTACGTCACCCAGTTTGTCTCTTGCATGGCGCTTACCATGACCATTATATTCATTTGTATTTCTCTTTGCCATCATTAAAATATAAATTCTACTAAGTCAGTGATGAAGTCTGTCTTGTCTTTCACTGTGTCTCTGGATGCTAGCTCTGTGCCTGGCACTCATAGACACTCAATATGTATTAGATGCTGGAGATCTTTCCTTTTCCGTTCAAACCGTAATTGCCACTTGGTAGACTTAAATCTTGGTAGACTTATATCTTGGGTTGTCTTGTCACCATCTCTTGTATAAACTTGAACTGAGACATTAAAGACATGCGGCTTTGTAGTTATTTGTTGCTATAAAACTGTGCTTTGGGGAAGATGAGGGAGACATCTCTTTGTAATCTTAGAATCTATCCTAAAGTTTCTTCTGTAGAGGTTATAAATGCCACTCTCTGCTCTGATATAATTAATCCTTCAGGTTATATATTCAATACATGGAACTAACTGGATTTCTAAGAAACTGTTTAATTTACTTACAGCATCCTTTTTATTGTGATGTGCCTACTAAAAGAATTATTTTTGTTCTCGAAGAACATACGTATTATTTTACTGGTAACCTTTAGCTAGCTAGCTTCATTTTACTTTGATTCTGATTGAATTATCTCCTCCTCAGAATACAGGACAGAACAAAGCTAAATTAATGTGACTAAGTGAATATACTTGGTACAATTAGTATGTTTTCCACCAGAAAGTTCATCACTACTTTAAGATTTAACCTTCATTTTCCATTAGAGGGTGTTGGTTAACCTAGTACCATATTAAATCATATTAAACTTAAATCATATTAAATTCTTGCAAATTTTAGGTGCCAAGCATACCCAATTTACATACACAATTTATATACAAACATACACAATTTATATACACACATTATCAGTTTACAATATAGCCATAAGGTAATTAGCAGTTGGTTACTGTTTGCTGCTAATGAGGTCAAGGTTACATATCTACTGTTCCTCTGCGTCTATTTTTTGGTCCAGTTCCATTGCCACAGATTTTACCCTGACCCCTGGACTGCTATTTCACAAATGCTGTTTGTCACCAGAGGGGGCCATGTAGGAGGATGTGATCAGTTCCCTGCCAACCCCCCGCCTCTACTGGTTAAGGCTCTCAGCATTTTCCTGACAAGTGTGTGTGTGTGTGTGCGCGTGTGCATGCGCACGTGTGTGCGCACATGCGTTGGGGGGGTTCCTTTGCATTCTCTGTGTGTCAGGCTGTGTTCACAGGGGTGGACCTTAAAGTTTTTTAAAATCAGCAGGACCATGAACACCATCTTTATATGGAGAAGACAGGTTATTAAAAAGAGCTGGGGATAAGCTTTATTGTGAAACTGAGAAGCATTTTAGAATACCTACCTATCAGAATACCTATTCCATTCTTTTGAATCCCTTTAATCAATAGCTCTTCCATTGGAACACAGATTAAATGACACTGAAGTGCAATCTAGGGGAAATGTGTGAACTGAAAGCCTAGAATTCAAGCAAAAAATATATATATTTACATATGTGTATATACATATAAGCATCATTTATTTTGCTTTAATTTCATGATCTTAAAAAATATTTTTTCATTTAAAAGGGAGTTGTGGAACAAATGTTTATGTAATACTTGGGCGATTAAAAATTCACTGCTGTAAAGTTCATTTCTTTTTACCTTAAACACATGGAAACGATACAATTAATATTGTGAAGGAAATTATGGACAATAGGTTACTTAATCCTTGGATTTTTGGTTTAATCTTTTATTATGGATTAAGATTTTTCTCAAACTAATTCAAAAATATGAGAGATGCTATAAAATATAATTAAAAACAATAACATTTACAGCTGATTCTCATTATTTAGGGTAGTTATATTCTATAAAGTTGCCACAAATACTGATGGAATACCGAACCATTGTTCCTAAGGGGAAACACAGGGTTAGGCTTCTTAGAGCTTTTGATCACATTTTCTATAACTGATCAATACATAGCCTTGTTGTATGTATGTTTTTGTTTTAAGACGCTTCGTTATATATATATTGTTTATCCATTAACATTGATCTCAGGGCCAATAGCACTGTAACTCATTCCTGAATGAAACTTACCTAATACATGTGTTTTTGCTGCAAACTCGTCACAGCCTTTTTGAACTTAGGAACGGTGAACAGCACTTGAGCACCACACTTTTAAATAGTGAGCCATTTTATATAGTGAAATCACCAACAAAAAGCATTAAAACGAGGGAATTCCCTGGTGGTCCAGTGGTTAGGACTCCGTGCCTTCACTGTCAAGGGCATGGGTTCAGTCCCTGGTCAGGGAACTAAGATCCTGCAAGCAAGCTGCGTGGTGTGGCCAAAAAAGAAAAAAAGGCCTAAAAACAAGAAAAACTAAATAGACCGTGAGAAGGACACTTCTTTACAGTATGAGAACTGCAACAAAAAGGCAGAGCTACCTCCTTGTTCAAGGCAGCTGGAAACACTTGTATCAGGCAACTCAAAAATTTTTGATGCTTTGTACATATTTGTGAATGACCACAAAAGTACTGTATTGATTTGGGGGCTACAGATAAATTTTGGTAGCTAGGTTAATTTGCAAATATAGAATCTGCGAATAATGAGGGCCATCTGCATATGCTTCTTAGGTTAGAAAAGAGAAAACTAGCTCCCCTTAGTCACTTAATGAGCCCATGGAAGACTTTGGTTTAGTATTGCCTTCCATCTCTTGGTTCCTTATTTGCTTAATTGAGGGGCAGATTCTAATTAGCCATCCCTGACTAATACAATTTAGGAAGGAGCCATGTCTTCACCCCTTTCTCCTTCTGGGAGCATAGCAGGCATTCAATTAATGCTTAAAGGACTGCATGAACCCCTTCCCTCATTGTAAGAGGAACTTTGTGGAACTGATGTTAACATCAAATGCCAATAAGGTGAGTGTAGCTGTAACCACATGCAAAAATGTTAGCTATGGTGACAATTGTAACGATTTTTAATAACATGGTAATTAGCATCTTGATGAATTTATAAGTGATACACAGTTTAACACATTAATATAGGTCATTTTTGTGATAAAATAGAGATTGCCTGTTTAATATGTATGTTTAAATATAATAATTAACTAGTAGCTCCCTTAATGCAAGGGCAGGAGGAAAGATTGGTTAACAAAAGGTTAATTTTGCAGTTCATAAAGAGGAAGGACTTTCAAATCTTTTGTCCTCTGAAAACACAAATGTAAATTTATAATAGTATCATACATATCAGCCTAACTCTGTTTCACTATTTTTATAAATATATTCTACCTGCATCTTTTTATTATTGAGGTTCCTTGCAAAACAAGTTGAATAAATAAACTATATAATTTTCTTCGTGTTGAATTTGGTTGAATTAAATATTCCAGCAGTGGAAAGATGGCCTAATCACTCTGGCCATCCCCTTGGCTTTCTTATAACAGTGTTTAAGGCCGCTGATAAAAACTTACAAAATAAGTAATTGGTTTACTTAAGCAGTCAAGTATGAAATTTTTTAGAATATTGATATTTTCAATTAACCATTCTTCAAATTAGAGACTTTTTTTTTTTTTTTTTTTGCGGTACGCGGGCCTCTCACTGTTGTGGCCTCTCCCGTTGTGGAGCACAGGCTCCGGATGCGCAGGCTCAGGGGCCACGGCTCACAGACCCAGCCGCTCCGCGGCATGTGGGATCTTCCCGGACTGGGGCACGAACTCGTGTCCGCTTCATCGGCAGGCGGACTCTGAACCACTGTGCCACCAGGGAAGCCCCAAATTAGAGACTTTTAAAGGACACCTTTTGATTCTTTTTTGAAATGATGACTGGCTGCCTTAGAAGTGTTAGACCTATGCCTTTTCAAAATGATTGTCAGCAAACATAATGAGCCTTGGATCAGTCCAGTAGCTTAGGTAACATATGTTTGCGGAAGGATTCTTAACATCCTGCTGACTGTGCTGGTCCTGTAGAGCCTCACAGCAGGGAAATTCTCTTGCAGTTCAGCTTATGAAACCTTTGCATGTTTGGAAATACTCCTGAGGCAGGATTTATACTTACCTTTGAATCCACGTTCTTATTTTGATAGCAGTGTTAAACAGGAGAAAGAAAGGCTCACAATGATTCATCTTGCATTTTTCATAAATGTTAAAACTATTATTTGTGTGTCACTCTTTATTGCATTTTCTGCTATGTACAAGCTCTGGAAATGATAAAGGTGTTTCTTACGAATTCACAATCCAGCAATGCTGACTCCATACGTTAAGTCCTATAAACTTATCTAAATGACAGACGCACCATTTTCATCAAAGATGCTTTAAGTCAGGACTGTAAAAGCTTGTGTTGTTACTGCAAACAGGGAAAATGTTGCTTGAATGAGTCCTAATCCTTTGTGATATGTGCACATATCTAATGACAAAGTTTTGCTTGCCTCTACCGTATACTTATTTATTGCTATTTTACTTACGGAAATAAAGAGTCATCTTTTTAAGTCATTCATTCAGTACATCCTTTTAAAGTAATTCTTTTCTAAGTATAAAATTTTTATATTAGAAACGTTGTCTACAGCACTAGAGTAGAAATTAATACAGCCAACATAATTAGTAAGTTTGATTCACCGCGCCCCAGGAGATAAATCTTGTTGGGGGGAACATTGATATTCTTGCATAAATAAAGTACCAATGCTTTTTAATGATTTTTATCAACCTGACTTATGGTTTATGGGAAGACCCAATAAATGTTTATTGATTGTTTGGATGTAAGTATATAGATACAGCATAATGCTTTAGGTTAGTTTATAAGACATTATCTTTCCTTTAAATAATGAACTGTTGATGCATTATTAAAATTTAGAAATGCTGAGGTAGAAAATGTAAATGGAAACTTTTTAGCTGGAAAAGAAATAGATTGGATATCTAAACTAGCTGGATCTTTCCCAGTTTTCCTGGAAGAAAAAAAAAGCAAATGTAAAACAAACAGAAGCCAATAATATGGAATATTTGTTGAGAAATCAAAGGTCAGGCAGGATATGTTCTAATGTTTGAGATACTGGCTATTCCTCTTCATCTTTCACCTCTGTGCTCCTCTCAAAGGTTCCAAATGATTATTCTCAACCCCTCTGACTTGAAGATATCATTGAATTCAAGTTTGTGTGTTACATTGTGCTTTGTAACATGGATACGAGGAAAGGCTGTACAAGATTTTTAACAATAAATGTTAGAATCAAGGAGGTTATTTTTGAGTCCATTGACTTAAGTAGAAAAAGAGGGAATTCCTTGGCGGTCCAGTGGACTCTGTGCTTCCAGTGCAGGGTGCACAGGTTTGATCCCTGGCCTGGGAAATAAGATCCTGCAAGCCATGCAATGAGGCCAAAACAATAAAATTAATAAAAAAGAAATGATCAGAACTCATATTACCCATGTAATATTATTTAGCTACATATGCTTAGAAAAGCAAAGTAGGATTGTAGTTTGTGAGTGTTACTCTAAAAACAATGACAAAAACCAAATTATACCAAGATTCTTCATGATATATTAGGCATCTAAGAGAAACCCGTCCATTTTCTTTCTTTTTTTTTCACATCACTGTTGTTACTGTATTTTGAAAGGTAGCCATTCATTAAATCCTTAAAAATAATTCTTATTTTAAAATTTTTTCAATTTATTGAAACTTTAAAGAAAACCCAGTTGACCCATTTCTCTATATTCTCCATATCTATATCTATGAGCTTGCTGTTTTTAAGATTCCACATATAAGAGAGATCATACAGTATTTATCTTTCTGTCTGAATTATTTTATTTAGGATTATGCTGTTGAGGTCCATCTATGTCGTCACGGAAGGCAAGATTTCATTCTTTTTTGTGGCTGAATAATACTCCATTGTGTATATATACATACTTCTTTATCCGTTCATCCATTGATAGACGTTTAGGTTGTTTCCATATCTTGGCTATTGTAAATAATGCTGCAGTGAACATGGGGAGGGTGCACATTTTTTTTTTCTGAATATGAAATTAATATGTTAATAACAGTACACCAAGTAGGAACTAATAATTAAATCAACATAGTTAATAAATTCAATTCACCACATTGCAGGACAGAACACATTTTGACCTTTAGAAGTGAAGCTGACCAGAATTCACCTTTCAAACTACTCACTGTGACAATGCATGACAATATATGTCTAAATGGTAGGGAGTCAATGTCATTGATTTATTCTCTTTTATTTATATAATAGACATTTATGGGATGCTTACTGTGTGCCAGACACTGTAATGCTGTTCTAAGATATTTTAGATTGCTATTGTAATCCTACTTACTAAAATGATAATTTATAGATAGATGAAATTTTGACTTTTTTTTCCTTCCTTCCTTTTTAACTTCACAATTCAACTGAGTACATTTTAAAGATCTAATTGGCTTTAATGAAAGATTCATGAATCAGGCAGCATCCCATCTAGTGAGTAGAGAAGAGCTCCATGCTACAGAAAGGGAAAGGATTTTAAAGGCAAGACAAGGAAGTCATAAACAAAAAAGATGATTTCAGGCTTAGGTAACCTACCTATAGGGGAAGCAGTCTGTGTGGCAGATTTTGTCACCTTCCTTTGGGGGTTGGAGATTGTCCTCTGACAGATTACCTCACTGATGCTAACCAGAAAGTTCTTGATTGACCAGTTAGGACTACATTTTTGGGGGAGGTCTCAGCTTCAGTTAGGTTAGGTATTAAGCTCTAGTTAGGTAGCGTGGCCTAGCATAAGTGACTCCATGTTGGGCCTGTGTTTGTTGGTTTTTAACACTTTCTTTTTTGGGTGTTACAGCCATAAATATGATTCCACCAAGTCATTTCTGTTTGTAAGCACACTCTTCCTTCTAATCCACGTCCCAACAGTTTGGAGATCCCAAGGGTTTAGAGAGACAGCTGGATTTCACATTTCTTGAGAGGGCCCATAAGAGTGATAAGGAGCTAAAGGTCCATACAGAATCACCGTCCTTCCATGAATGGTTACCATTTCAAAGAAGCTAGGGAAGAAGTCAAAGAGCACACAGTGTTTGATTGCAAGAGTTATTAGTGCCCCAGAGCCACAAAAGGAACAGCTGCTTGAACATTACTTGCCTTTTGACTAATGGGCAAAAGCATTGCATGGGACTTACATGTGTAAGTCTTAAAACAAAAATAATACCACCAACAAAAAGTATATTAAAAAGTAGCATTAAGTCATGAGAAGAGAGGGGTCATGGATGCAGAGTTATCACGTTTTGTTCTTTGAAAGTGTGTGAGGGGGAAAATGATTTTTCCCTCTAGTTTCTTGGCTGAGACCCCCCTGTAATAAAAAAAAAAAAAGGAGAAAAATCAACATGTGGGAAAAGAAACAGAAGTTTAATAATGTATATATCTCCTGTATATATAGAAGATATCCAGGAAAACTGAGTAACTCTCCAAAATGGCCCAAGTGATAACCTTAAACCGTCTTCAGCAAAGATAAAAGGAAGATATTTAGAGGTAGGAGAGGAAGCCAGTTAAGTGAGTTTATGAGGAAAAAGTACAGTGAACAAGGGTAAGTTTATCGTGTCCATTTAAGTCATTGCTCTCTCCATGAATAGGAGTTTCTAGAGTTTTACAGTCATTCTTCTCTTCCTGGTACAGAGAGGGAGACACCCTAGAAATGAGGAGATTACCTTCATAAGTGGAAATAGTGTAACTATCTCTCAGTTCTAAAAAACTTCTCAGTTTTTAGAACTTATCCTGTGTTTGCTGTTTCTTAAAATAATCAGCCTAAAATGATCCGTATGCCAAAGAGGCATATTTGGGCCTGGTAAGTTCTGTTCCCCTTAAAAAGGAAGGCTTTTTTCTGTTCTGAATCATCCATCTCTACCAGAGTCCTTAAAAACATAAAGGAAAATGTTAGCCCTATTCTAAGAGAATGAAAAAATCAGTTCTCTACCTCTAGGTAATGTAGTTGAATTTGGAAGTATTACCAAGTGAAACGCAATTTGCTAAGCACATGAGAAGGACCCATGAAGCAAAGCAATGGCGGTGGCTTTTCTTTTGCACTTCCTTTACTATTTGCCCTTTACCGAATGGCAGTCTGCTTGTCTAGTGAAGAGGTATGCTCTGTTCCCTTGTTCCAGGCTTAGGTGACCATAAGTAGATTTGTACAATCATCTGCCGACTCTTAACTCTCCCTCATTTGATTTGAGTTTAGAAGATGGAGCCATAGCATGCCTCCTACCTGGGGGAGGATGGGAGTTGGAATCACTGCACAAGTCTCTCTAAAGAAATACTCGTCTAATCTTCATCCAGCTTACCATCTTTTTATGTCTTTGATGTGGTGAGGAGGTTAGGACCCTTCTTGGTGAACGCTATGATTTATCCATCATATTCTTTGGAAGGTATTTCTTGAGCGTCTTGGTGTCTCAGCTGAAATTCTATTTTAGCAACCCATTATACACTGAATTCCTTACTTGATAAATGTTTTGGTTTTTCTCCAAATTGAAAACTACACCTGCCTGTCATCGAGTTCAGATCTGTACTCCAATATATAGATTTTTATATTTTTACAGATAAATTGCAAGTGATGAAAACTGAGCTCACATTAGTTAATGTCAAATATGGAATTTATTATTTCATATAAGAAAACTGTGAAAATATGGATGGATCTGGCCTTACAGATACTGATACGAGGACTCAGATGCTTTCACCTCTCATATCTGTCTCTCCTTCTATTTGTGTGTATGTTTCACTTTCTCTTTAAATTGACTTATCCATGAATTTAGAACCATGATCACTGGCAGTTTTTGATCCATGCTTTCATAAATTCATGACCACAGGGGAGAAGAGGCTTTGGGAATTCTCAGGGTATCGTTTTCATTACTCACACTTGGGCCACACATTCATATATCACAATGACCTGGAGAAGTCAGGGGTTGTGGATGCCCCACCTTAGACCATGAGGCCATACCTGGAACAAAATGCGTGGGAAGTTATTTAAAAAAAAAAAAAAAAGGGATTATAGACACATAATAGCTGTTCATCATATCATGACAAAAGCACTGTAAGGGGGGAAATATAGACTTAAATCAGAGCAGAATAGTTAAAGCAATGTACATATGATTTTTTTAGGTTTGTCGAAGTATATACGCATATAATGACGCCACTTAGAGTGCATAGTGAAGTCGGGGCGACAGGGTGAACGATAGCAAGTGTGGAGGGGAGAATATGTGCATTGGGAAGAACAGAAAGAGGTGTTGGGAATTCTGAAGTTAGTGAGAGGGGCATAGGTGGGAGAGGTACCAAGCAAAAGGACTAGAACGGAGACATGGTTAGAGGATGGGGAGATAAATATGAGGGCGAGAGCCAAAGATAATGAGAGAAAAGGACCAGAGATTGACACAGGGGAAGACAAGAGATCAAAAAAGTGTCCTTTGTTGTAAGAAAATTAAAGTGATATTATTGGTATCTTCATCATCGTCTTTGCATTTGCTCTTCTTTAGCAAATAGAACATTTTGGCATTATTAGGAGGTATAATATACTTCGGGGATTGTGGGTGACATTGATTTCATACTTACAAAATGCCTTTCAATATGGTATGAACCAGTGTAGTAATAGCAGTTCTTAAGTAGTGCTATTTTTAATCAATGGGAGATAGAACGTCATATATTTTAAAACCCTACAATACTTCAGACACTGAAGAGAGAACAAAACTGTATCCAGTCGTGCCTGAATGCTGTGTATTATAGCAGTACCCCTTCTGATAGAACGCTTGAAATATCATTCGGCTGTTACTTCTCCCTGGGTTTGCTTTGTATCCCATGGAGATGATCTGACCTTAAGCTTTTGTTAGCTTCAAAGAGAGCTCCATTCTTGCCTCATCTCTGTGGGACTGAAGAAACAGACCCTCGCTTAACAACAGGAGACCAAATTGATTTTAATATTGTGATTTCTTTACTCTGATGCAGGAAATGTCTCGGCCATCTCAGTGGGCTAGTGATTATAGAGCTGAATTAGACTTCAAAATACAAACTAACTCTGTAGGTCTGTTATAGCTCTGAGGTCCAGAGGTAGCGTGTATTAGGTGGCCCACTTGATAATCATCTGTGATTATGTTAATGGACTCCCAAGTGGACTTGTTACTTCCATCGGAGGGTATACAACCGAACTTCTTCACTGTTTTCAGTGGTTATGAGTCCCAGAAAGAAACAGTGTATCAGCCTGTGAATGTTGGTTGGATATATCCAATGAGATCTCCCTCAGAATTTCCGCCCGGTATGCTAAATAGGCATAAAAATGTGTTCTTTTAGGAAATATTTATTGGAGGTTGAGATAATATAGTGGGTTGAATTGTTAAAAACAGAATCTTGTGAATCACAGATCTGACCCAAATGTATCTTGACTAATAATTTTTTTTAACATTTGTATATATTTACTTCTTGAAAGAGAAAACAGCTTTATTGAGATATAATTCACACACCATGCAATTTACTCTTTGAAGTGTACAATTACGTGGTTTTTAATACGTTTGCAGAGTTGTGCGACTATCAACACTAATTGCAGAACATTTTCAGCTCCACAAAAAGAAACTTTGTACTTGTTAGCATCACTCCCTATCCCCCTCCCCATTCCCGGCCCCGGGCAACCATTAATCTACTTCCTGTCTCTGTGGATTAAAATATTCTGGACATATCATATAAGTGGAATTGTACAATAACCAAACAATATATGGACTTTTGTGTTCCACTGTTTTCAATTAGCATGACTTTTTCAAGGCTTATCCACATTGTAGCATGTTTCAGGACTTCTTTCTTTTAACTAATAATTTTAAGGGTACATGTAAGGTGAAGCCCTGTGTAAAACTGGGCCCCTTGCATGCGCTCATGCAGCAAGAAAGAACGTGGGAACTTCACTGGAGGTTGGGGACTTCTTCCTGCTTCCTGTGCCTTGTGATTACCTGATAGGAGAAGTACTTGACTTCCGGTGAAGTTCCCGCGTCCTTTCTTGCTGCCTCAGAGCATGCATGCTGCCCAGTTTCACACAGGAGGTCTCTAAGTGATGTGTGCCATTCTCATTACTTGTACAAAGGAGCATTTTGATCATAAAAATCTCCATTTTATGTTCAGATAATAACACCACTTTTTTCAATAGACTATGCCCCACTAACCTTAACATCCCGGGTCGTTTACCATAGGCAGTGTTAGACAGTCAACATTTCATAGATAAGGACTCTCTCACTAGTCAGTGCCATTAACTTACTTGCAAGGAAATCTGTCAATATCTCTATTAGCTGGAGATTGGACTGGGCCACCTCATTTATTTCTGAGAGGTGTTCTCTTGGTGAAGGGAGATATTGAATGGCAGACCTGCTGTTTAACCATTTTCTTCCTAAATTTTTTCCTCAGTGATGTGGTTACAGAGATGAATGAAACAGCCCCTGCTCTCAAATATTTTTACAATCTAATGAGGGGAACACAAAACTAACATCACAGATAAGGAATCTAAAACCCCAAACATGGTATGTGGCACAGAACAAGTCTTTCAACAGATAGCGATTTTTTAAAGTAGTATGAACAGTGCAATGGTGAAGTGCTATAACATGGTTAAATACTGTGAGAAGGATAAGGTTTTTAGTGGATAATGCAATTGGTACATGTTTCAAGTTTACTCATTCCGCTGACATTTATTGAATAATTTCCCATGTGCCAGACACTATAGGAGGATAGATGAGACAGAATTCCTGCTTCCCATGAGCTTTCAGTCTTGGAGGGAACATAGCCAGGTAAATAAATAACACATTGTGGCATTACACTAAGTGAAGTACGTCAAAGACAAATACTGTTCTTACTTGATTGTGTATATTCTCACTTATCTTTGGAACCTAAAGAAGTTGAACTCACAGAAATGGAGAGTAGAAGGGGGGCTGAGGTGTGGGTGCTATGGGGAGATGTTGGTCAAAGGGTACAAACTTATAGTTAAAAGGTGAATAAGCTCTGGGGATCTAATGTAAAACAGGGTGATTATAATTAGCAATACTGTATTATATATGTGCAAGTTAAGAGACTAGATCTTAAATGTTAACACCCCACAAAAAATGGGTCATTATGTGAGGTGATGGAAGTGTTTTAAAAAAAAACACATTATGATAAGGGTGCTTTGAAAAATTTATTGGTTATCTTTCAGAAGAGCCGCACAGTTGATCTCCAGAAATGCAGAATCAAGGTACAGGTTAAATCTTGAGGGATGGATCAGCACTTGCTGGGGTAAAGCAGGAAGATAAAATGCCTTCAGCGGGTTGGGGGAGGAGAAGGGGAGTGAGATGGGCAAAGTATAAGGGAACGCAGTGGGCCCAAGGAATTGTAAATATTTACCATTGGTTCCATTTTGGGTGATAAGGAGAGAAAATGGTGGGTAAGTAGATTAGGCCAGGTGATAAATAATGTCGATAGGAATAAATTATAATAAAAATGTCCAATATTGCTACCAATTTTTGAGAACTTGCTGTGTTCCAGCTACAATATTAGGTAGAAATGGTGCAGCACTGAATGCTCATAGCATATTTGGAGGACACAGTATCTTTTTATAAATGACAATCTAGTCCAACAGCTAATTAGAACTGTGTTGCTGAAAGCCCATTCTCTTTCAATGAGTTTGCACATGGTGAGAGAATGGGTTTATATGTTACGCTCCCATAGGCTTGGAGGTTGCACATTGTGCTAACCTGATGGGGAAGCAGTGAAACTACATCAGCAATGAGGGGTGGCTTCAGGACGACAATTAGTCCCTGTCTATAGGTTGCATCTGTGTGCCTCTGCGAACAGCCATGGTAACACAGAAACCTACAAATAGTGAGCTTGCTTGGAAATACGATATTAAAAAAAGTCCACTTCCCTTTGCCTTCCATCCAGGTTGCAGCACCTGGTCCCACTTTAAAATGTTTAACCTCATCTACCTAGAAGATTTCAGTAGGGGAATGACAAGATCACTACTGGGTTTCAGAAAGACAAACTGGTCAAGAATTTGAAGGGAAAAAGTGGGAAACTTAGAGAACATGGAGTTAGAGAAAACTGTTAGAAGCCTGCCATAATGGACAGCAATAAGGTAGTAAGAGTGAGAGTTGCCTCTCTAGAGAGGCAACCATAGATCAACTGACAGAAACGAAAACTAATAAGATCTGTGGAGGACACTGAGGGGACTCAAGCTTTTAGCTCTGATAGTGGCAGGCTTGGTGGGGGGTGATGGTGCTGAGATATAAACTGCCATGAGAGGAAAATAAATGCACCTCTGGATTTGCTGAGTTTGAGGAATCTAAAGGTTGAGGTTTGGGTTTTTCAGGTGGAGATAGCTTATAGCCAGGCAGGAATTTGATCTGAAGCAGAGTCACTGGGGAGAAGACATGGATTTCAGTGACGTGGTTCAGTTGTCTTTGCGGGAGTGAAGGGGAAAGCACATTCAATGAGAAGGACTGAATGATTCTTGCTCTCGTGAGTTTATAGTCTAGTGAGAGATAAATATCATCAGATATCATGCCAGTGAATGTGTAGTTACAAATTTGTGTACATGTTCTGCTTCTAGCGGGGGGAGAAACACCAGTGTAACTGAAGCCTGTGATAGTGAAAGGCCTTCTAAGTAAGTAAAGGCGGGTTGGGAAATGAAAGATAAGGAGTTGTCTCTGCAAAAAGGTGATGGAAGTGAAGAGTGATCCAGACTGAGGCAGAGGCTTGTGGCAAGAGATAGTTTGGAGTGTTTGGGAAGTTAGGAGCGAAAGAGAGAGCAGTGAGAGACGTGTGCAGGATCTAGACCATTCTGAACTTGTGGAACTGTTGCAGGAAGGCGGGGGACCCCTTCCAGGGCCCAAGAGTGGGCTGTTGTCTGACACTCAGAATGAATTGTCCAAAGAGACACACGTGCTGACAAAACAAAAGACTTTATTGGGAAGGGGCTCCCCGGTGGGGAAAGGCAAGCCAGGAGAACTGCTCTGTCACGTGGCTTGCAGTCTCAGGTTTTATGGTAATGGGATTAGTTTCCTGGTTGTCTCTCGCCAGTCATCTTGCTTGGCCCGTATTTGTTCTGTCTCAGCGTCCTTCTTGGTGGTGTGTGCATCTCTCAGCCAAGACGGATTCCAGCGAGAGCGTTTCTGGGAGGTGGCAGGGTGTATTGTCTCCTGTCTCCTCCTTTTGGCCCCTCCTGAACTCTCCCGCTTAGTTTTTGGTGGCAGCACCTTGTTCCTTATTGGGACCTCTTGTTGCAAGACAACTCATGCAATTTGTTACCATTGTGTCTGGCCAAGGCGGGCGGTTTCCGTCAACCGTTTCCTGAGAGAACAAGGTAAGACTTGTATATGTTTCCTAAGAGTGAGATACCAAATTAGGTTTTCCTATCTAAACAACTGTTAACCTTCATCTTCTTTACCTGGATAATACAGCCCAGGTAGGGAGTGCTGTGGAACCAGAGCAAAATAGAAGGAAATCATCATCTCCCCAGAGGGTCTGCATTAGGAGAGGGGGGAGTCTCATAAAGCTTTCGCCACAGCTTTCTCTGCGTGCACGAATAGGCATGGCCGGCTTAGTCCACAGACCACGTTTCTGTGTCACCTAGTGCTTCAAATGGCAAATGACACATCTCTGGAGAAACTAGATTGTTCCAGCTATACATCGCCGCCCCCCAAAAAATAAGGAGAATGCAAAAGAACACTTTTTGCTGCTTCAGAGAATTGATTGCCAGCCTCTAGTGGCAACTGTAACCCAAGAAATAAGCAAAAGTGACTTGTCAGAGTCAGCAGTTATCTTCTGAGTACCATTATCCTCTGTTGAATGATTCAATACATAATGGAGGTGATTTCTGGTTGCTCAGAGAATGGATTTCTTTGCAATTGCCTAGCTCTTTGCAGAGACTCAGCATTGTCTAGTTAAAAGTGTAACCAGCAAAATGCAGAAATCATGCTGTGAAAATCACTTGTAAAAAGATGCATCATTGCCATACAGTAGTTACCCTTGTTGTGTGATTACTATATGGAAATTGCCTCCTTGCCTGGGGATCTTCTTGCACAAACAAGTCCCTCTTCGGGTGGTTGGATGGCAGCTTTATCAGTTACTCTCTGATAAATTACACGGTAGTTATACCTGATCATGGATAAATGTTACTTCCTTTTTGACTCTTTTAGATCTGTTGAATTCAGGTTGTATGACAAACCACAACATTAATGAAAGAAGCATACTTCCAGCGTATCAGTTATTAAGGCTAATGGTATGTTCGTAGCAAAGGATGATAGTTTGAGATCTCTCATTCAAGGGAAAGATCTCTAACAAGGAAGATATTATCATGGCTAAAAGTCACTTTTAGTTCATATCAAGTTTCATCAAAACATTTACGAGACACCTTCTTGGTCACTGTCATCTGAGAGTGACGCAGGATATTCCAATCGTTGACTGAAAAAAATGCACAATGTAAGAGTTGTGAGTTAAGTTTTATTGGAGGCAAAATGAGGACCATAGCCCAGGAGACAGCATTTCAGATATCTCTGAGAAACTGCTTCAAAGAGGAGGGGAGATCAGCGCCTACGCGATTTTGGTGAAGAGGGGATACATGCAGTCAAGCACACATTTTTGCAGAAGGTTATTGCTAGTCACGAGGAGCAGATGTCGACGTTTATGATTTTAGTACCTTTCTAGATAAGAGAGGATGAAGAATTGGGCTCATAAAATCGTCTACCGAAAATATCTAACTATCCAAAGTCCTGTTCTGCCAGTTCTTCCCAAAGCACCGAGTGCCTCGTTCCTGATCTCCACCCTGCAGTCACAAGGAAGCTTGTGATTTAATCCTTGTAGAGGCAGATGGCAAGTGCCAATTTTTAGTTGGCACAATGCATATAGTATTGTCTTTGGAGTCACAAAATGTAATACTAAAGAAAATTTTCTATAGTAGACAGAATGTTCTTTGTACTTAGAGAGAATGTTCTTTGTACTTAGAAATATCCAACGAATGAATTAATGTTGGGAATGTTGATGAACTTAAAAACTTTCATAATACTGGCAGCAACGTATGTCCTCATTATAATTTATAGCCAGAGAAGTTTAAAATGTTTGCTTTTCCTTCAGTCATTCTTTTTCTAAACTGAAATGAGAAGAAATGACTTTCCCAGGAAGAGCCCCATGGTCTTCAGTTGTTTAGTTCTATAAATATCATTCTATAATTTTGTTGACTTAAAGAAAGACACACAACATAAGAGTTGTGGATTTAAGTTTTATTCAGGGACCTTACTGGTGACTATAACCTGGGAGGCAGCCACTCAGCTGTGAGAAAGCTGCTCTGAAGCAGTAGAAGAGAAGCCTCTCTCTCTCTCTCTCTCTCTCTCTCTCTATATATATATATATGTATATGTGTGTATATATATATATACACATGTATATATATGTGTGTGTGTATATATATACACACACATGTATATGTATGTACGTATGTATTTTTTTGGCTAGGAAATAAATGGAGTCAAGAATACATCTTGGTAAATGATTACTGCTAATCACAAAGAACAGATATCTCAAGTTAATGATTTTAGTGCCTTTCTATTTATGGGGAGATGCAAGAATCTGGGGTCATTAAACTTCTTCCTGAGAGATGCATCTAACTATCTAAGGGCCTGTATATCCAAAGCACAGAGAGCCCCATCCTGTTCTTCATCCTGAATTTCTTTCAGGTGACACAGTGGGTGGGCAAAGACAGTGGGTTATGACTTAACCCTTGTGGAACTGAGTGGTAGACCAACATTCTTTTGTTCTTCTTTGTTCACAGCTTGCCTTTTTCACTTAACAGAATATCCTAGATATATGATAGCATTTATGTAACAACAGATAAATTATATCCTTATAGTATATATGTTCCCATAGAAAAATGTCTGGAAGTGGTCATACCTTAATTGTTGGCTGGGTGGGGTGGAGGGAGAAGGGAGGTATGTAATCTTTTAATCTAATTATAATTAAATATTAATCTAATTGTTACTTTAATATTATATATTAATATATTTAATTATTTTCTGTTAGAATTTCACAGGGTTATGTTTTTGTTATAAAATAGGTAAACAACAAAACATTTAAAATGGTATGTGATAATACCGAGTACAATTTTAAAAGTATTATTAGTGTTAGAATCAAAAGACATAAGATTGTTTCATATTGTTAACATATGTATTAAGAAAGCTGTATAACTCTACCACAGAAAGTCATATCTAACTGGTTACTGTACAAATAAAACGAGGTAATCAGTTCAGAACGACATATAAGGTGATATTGCTTTCTTGTTCTTATTGCTTATTCATGGAAAGTGAGTCCAAGATATAAAGGGTTTAGAGATCTAGGTCATGGGCCCAGGATTCTGCATTAATTCTTCTCATAAAAGTACAAAGAATGATGAATGAACTTTGTTAGCTCTAATGCCATCATTGCTTTGTGACCACCTAGAGGGGTGGGATAGGGAGGGTGACAGGGAGACGCAAGAGGGAGGAGATATGGGGACATATGTATATGTATAGCTGATTCACTTTGTTATAAAGCAGAAACTAACACACCATTGGAAAGCAATTATACTCCAATAAAGATGTTAAAAAATTAAAAATAAAATAGCTAACTTTTGGGTGAAGGAAAAAAAAGTAATGATGAGCCAAAGGAAATTATAACCTATTTATAAATTTCTCTTAAGTACCTAGAAATCATCCTTTGAATTGTATGACTTGAATTGAATAGGATTGCTTTTTAGGACTTGTTTGGTGACAAGCTTAAATTTTCTAGCATAACTAGGCATTCACACATCGATCAGACTATTTGCAAAAAAAATACACCTTTTTATAAATATAAATAAAGAAATCCCATTTTGACAACCCACAGACTGAGATAATGCATAAACATTATTTCTTTAATATGCCCCAGATCCCATTAATCACAGTTGATTTGCTTCACTATATTCCACCTAAAAGTTTTGAATTGACAAGAGGGATATTTTTATGAGCTACAAATCTAGAGAGAAAATAAGTCGAAAGTTTTAGTATTACTATATGGCCGTTAGCATTTTTAACCAATAAATTGCCTCGGATGCTTTTGCCTCAGAAAATGGGAAAAGAAATGGGACAAAACAGAAAAAATGAAAAAATTAACAAGTGCTTGTGAGATAGTATAGACAGAAAATCAGAAGCAAGGTACCCCAAATCATGGACCTGTTACCTTCATCATCCAGCCTTGTCCTCCCTGTTCCTGTGCTTAATAGTCACTAGAAGTTGATAACAATGATGACCCTCCCAGTCAGTATAAGATTCTTAAGTGCCTTTCGAAGATTAGAGAAAAATAAGACCACACTCAAGTACCAATTGTTGGAATTTATTCCTTAAAGAGTTTGAAATAGAATAAGGTTAAGGGTAATGGTGTATAACTTCTTCAGATTTATAAGTATCTTTGTTGAAAGTGCCTCCTTATAGAAAGTTTACAGCATATAATAATTTCTTGATGTTAGCATCTTGACCTAATCCAATTCATTTTTTCCATCATTAGTTTTTTTTTTCTAGATACTGCTAGTTTCCAGGACTTAGAGGAAGAAGAGGGTTTTTGTCCTCTCTCGTAACCTGGCTATCAGATGCTATGGGGCAAGGACTGTCTTAGGCTGACGTTCCCCAGGAGAATAAATACTGGGTTGGCCAAAAAGTTTGTTACAGAAAAACCCAGATGAACTTTTTGGCCAACCCAATATTTATTAACCATCAAAGAAATACACGTGCTCATGCCTATGTGTGCTCACACACGTGCACACTACACTCACTCGTACCCTCTGCTCTCTCAGCTCAGTGCAGTCCTGGCCATTAAACCTTTGAGGCATTGTGATAGAACTCTGCAAGAAAGCTTCTGTAGAGGCAGCTGAGTTGCTGTTCTAGCTGCTGGATTCAGCTACCCTTCAAGTTGGAGAGTGAGGAAAACACTCTCAGTGCAGGACTGAGTAGGATCCTTACCCTGGAGTGCAGTGAAATTGTCTGTAGTAGGGCTTGCTTGATTTTTATATCCCATTTATGCTACGGCGCTTGTGTCGGGACAAACGTTTCTAGCAAGGCCACCTGTATCTTGAACACCACTTGTTTTACTATAGAACATTCTTCTAACATCTTTCCTGGTGATTAAAAAGCCATCTGATATTTTAGAAAACAAAGACAGCTGAAGTACTTGTAGTAGGCAATTCTGCTACATTTGATTAGAAATTAAGAGTTATGATTAAAACCTTTCAAATATCTAAATTCACCATGGGATAGGTTAAAATCACATCATATCTATGCAGCTCTAACATAGTTTATGTTGAAGTATTCTATAGTAAATTTTAGAAAGTAAAATATTTCACTTCTGTTGGCAATGGTCAGAACCACTAAAAGCTATGAATATAGTTGGCCTCAAGTTGACACTGATAAAATTGATATTCATTGGAAGTTCTATTTCTGCTAGCTGTTATTATTGGAACAAGCCTAGCAATGTTTAGATCAATGTTTTACATACACAAATCCATATTTACTGTAATAAGTAATTCAGAAAATTTAATTTCTGAGTTGTCTTTGGGTAAACAAGACAAAAGTGTAGAGTTTTATCAACATTGTCCATGTTTATGCAGAATATATTTTGTGAACATGTGTATGAAATTCATTCATTTATTCAGAAAGGTTTATTGAGTGTCTCCTACATTTTATTTTTTGAAGTTGTTTATTTATATTTTATTTTTGGCTGCATTGGGTCTTCGTTGTTGCATGCGGGCTTTCTCTAGTTGCTGCAAGCAGGGGCTATTCTTCTTGCGGTGCGTGGGCTTCTCATTGCAGTGGCTTCTCTTGTTGCAGAGCACAGGCTCTAGGTGCACGGGCTTCAGTAGTTGTGGCACTTGGGGTTAGTAGTTGTGGCTCGCGGGCTCTAGAGCACAGGCTCAGTAGTTGTGGTGCGTGGGCTTAGTTGCTCTGTGGCATGTGGGATCTTCCCGGACCAGGGCTCGAACCCGTGTCCCCTGCATTGGCAGGCGGATTCTTAACCACTGCACCATCTGGGGAGTCCCTCTCCTACATTTTAGACATGCAAAATAAGGGCACATAGCATCTGGTACCTGCCTCGAGGAATGTACAATCTCTTACAAATCCGTGCACGAGGCAGGTGTAAAAACAACTTGAGAACCGTTTTTTAGTTTTATAAGTAGACTGTGCACATGAAAAGCATTTGACTAATACAGAAAAGTGAAAAACCGTATTGAAGCCATCCAAAACTTAGGGATATTTTTAAATCAGTTTTCTTTTTTAAAAATTGTAATAATTAGTTGTAATCAAATATTATATCTATATAATTTATCCTTTTAAAAAATTATAAAATTCTTGCTTATGATTGGTTTTTGGCATTGATTTCCAGACTCAATGAAACCTATTTTCACATGTTTGTGTCATTGGTCTTAAATGATAAGGAAAAGAGTTTTTAACTTACCTGGGGGTAGACCATTTCCTTTTTGAAAATGTCTTTATTGATACTGAGCAAAGTTGAAATATATAAGGAATAAATAAAGAGGGAATAAATAGAGGGGATAGTAGTTAATGAAAGGAGAAAAGTAGGGGAGGATAAAAATTTTTTAAATTGAGCTTTGATCTAATTGACAGCTGGATATCAATAGTTTATTTGTTAAAAGCTCTTAGCAATCTTCCAGAATTTTAGGTATTGTGAAATGGGGCTAGAAGTGAGAGAGAAAAAGGAAATGGAGTTGTAAGGATGCTTTCTTTAATTTATGAACTTATATCCTGAGTTGATCTTTGATTATAGTTCAGAAATCTGTTGTAATTTCTTTCTTTTATGTATTTCGCTTCTCTTATTTTAGAAAAGTGATTTTTTTTTTTAGATGAGACTATAGTCCACAAATGTTTTCACTCAAATTAGAAGTGATGGACTCTTCTTGGTTGAGATAATTTTAGAGTGATATAAAGTTGTAGATTATCTAGTTGGAGATAATTTTTTCTCTGAAGGAAATGCTCTATTAATGTATTTTAGCCAATTTTTCTAGGCGATATTATTCAAGACCTGATGGAATTATTCAGTAACAAACTTTCCATAGTAGCTTTACAAATATTTCTTACTTATTTTGATGTGTTTTCTTCTAGTTTTATTCTGATAGTCAGTAAATGTCTTGAAATCTTGAAGATTATTTCTAAATGGCTGTAGATGTAATAGTTAAGAATAATGGTTCTAGAAACATAATCCACTGGTTTTAACTTCAACTCAACATTTTAGTTGTAAGACTTTGGGCATTCTGTATTTCAGTTTCTTTATATATAAAATAAGATGTCATTGTCATTGTAATATCTACATCATGCAGATATGAGAATTAAACGTAAAAGGAATTATGACATAAAAACTGCTCAGTAAAGTTTACAGGCTGATAGCTATTATTGATCTCATCATTAACAGTTATTCTGATGATGACTCATGAAGCAGCTTCTTCCATGTGTGGATTTTGATGAAAATTTCACAAGCACATAAACAAACAGATTTTCATAGTCAAATAAGTTTGTGAAACCCTGAATTTAGCAAAATAAGGTTCTCAGCCTTTATATACTAATATGCACTGAAAATTTTCACAGGTGCATATAATAGCGCATATAGCATATCCCTAATTTACTGAGCACACAACCTTCTTTTCACCAAGCACACTAAACACGTGTATAGCTTGGGGTGGAGGGGGAGCTTTTCAGCTAAGGCAGTTGTTCATTGGGCAGGACTTCATGGAACATTGCAGGTCATTTAGGATCCATGGTTCCTGCACAGAAAATGCTAACAGCACTCCCCAGTCATTGTGACAACCAAAACTGCCCCCTTCCACGCACACACACATAATCCAGGTGCCACCCGCATTTGGATCCTGTAGGCTAGAGGAACACAAACTGGTTTTGCTTTCTTGTGAACTGGTCATCTGGAATCCTCTAGGAAGGAAGCTAATGTAATGCCTTGTGTCCCTAGAACTCCTTAAAAAGTTTGAAAAGTGGTTACATGAATTTATACATATGTAAAAATTCAGAGAGATGTACACCTGAGTTCTGTGTATTTTAGTACATCTGTGTTATTCCTCAGTTTTTAAAAAATTGACTAGGTGATCATCACTGATATATGAGTTTTGTGAGAAATGACTCAGAACATGACTTACATGTGGAAGCGTAATTTCTCCATCCCTATAGTCAAGTGACCTTGAAATAGGGTGGTATTGTTTTCTTCCATGTTGAAAGAACTTGAATTAGATATCATTTCAGAATACTGCCTGGTAAGAATTTTGGATCTGTAGGTAAATAAAGGAGAAAACAAAAAAAATTAGAGTCAGTTATATTCCTGTCAGAGCTCAAGCACAGTGTTTTGCTATTTAATTAAACAATTGGTATTATTAATGGTGTTAGTTTATTCAACATAATTATTAATGCTGACATTTTTCCAATAACATCAATTTGCTTATAATAAAAATCTACATTTCTCTGATCTTCTGTAGGGAGGATGAATTACCACTCCAAGCAATTCTTTTGTCTTGTCACTTCAGTGACATGAAACAGAATTTGAATGGATCTGGCCATAATGTACAATATTTCCTTTGTTTTCAGAGCGAAAAGCCATTAGCAGTTATTTCAGGATTAACATGTTTCTGCCACTTGTAAATTGATTTATGGTATTAGCCAAGCATGTCAGTGAAAAAAAGCCTTTTCATTTTCTTTGTGTTTATCCTTTCCCAGTTTCAAGGTGTTGAGTGATTCAGATCGCACTTTAGTCTTACCAAAGTACGCTGGACTTCCTCCCCATAAGACCTAATTCTTGAATCAGGGGAATAGTTTGCCGTAGCTTGACAAGCACGTAAAAAGGAGTTTCATAAAGGGATACTTGAGGTCACAGGAAAGTGAGGGTGACATCCACCCCATCATGAAAATGTCAGATCGCCTTATATAAGACGCTTGCTGTTGCAGCTCACTGATTCTGAAGCCCTTATTGTGTGAAAAGAAAATAAAATTTAAATAATTCTGTGTTGTGGCACTGTCGCAGACTATTACACAAATCCAATGAGTTATTTTTAAAACCACAATTTGGACGCCAGTGTCCTAATACATCCCTTCCTGCTGACTATAATAAAGGTTGCTGATCTATTTCAAGCTTCCCGAGTAGGAAAATGTTTAATGATTTAGTGTGCCGAAGTTAATTCTGATCTCTAGAAATCACAGTGGCTACAACAACTCAATGCTGTGTCTTAGTGAAAAGGAATGTCAGCACAGCACATTTTGGGGCCGTTTACCTTCTATGCCTTCTTTAGAAATGGCACGTGGACTGCCGCTGACATGGCTGCTTTGTGTAACTGCTGCAGTAGAAATGAGGCTTTTAGAAGCAGTGATCATAAGAATTGTTTTTTTTTTTTCCCTTTGGAATTGCTTTATAATATTCTCTCTTTAGAAATTTGACCTGCGCATGTTCGTCAATAATTATTGACAGAAAATGCCAAGAATGTGAAAAATACCACCAAGATAAATTTTACTATCCTGAACTAGCTGGCTTCCTAAGCTGCTTTTGATTCATTCACCTCACTGGTCAGATCGTATTCCTTTTAAAATGAGGTAGAAGTGTCTTTATTTTTAAATTCAAGTATATGAATTTGTGTTACATTATTTCCTTCAAGGGAAAAAAAAGTGTTTATAATTCAGCAGGATCTTGGAGAACAATAGTATCAAATGTTTTGAGTAAACATGACACCATTACTGTTAAGTGTAAAAAACAAGTGGTTATTAGGGAACGATTATTATTCAGAATATATTAACAATAGCCTGAGACCTTTCATTTTAAAATAGTTGTGTTTCTGTTTGATTTAGAAAGGTAGCATATAGTAGTCCAATGTGGCAATGTAATCTTCACTTCTTTTATTCCTTTTTGCCTTTCTTATACTTCATTAATGGAATTGAAAGCAGACTCCAACAGAAACAATGCAAAATCAGTGAGGTAAGACTGAAAGCATGAAAGAAATATCAAAAGACATCAAATATATACTAACAGCTACCCAGATATTGGGCTTATATTTTCTTTTGTTGGACATTCCAAACCCATAAAACAATAAGGAACAGACGTTGTGTTACATTATTTACTTGTTGTGCAGGATGTGTGGAACAGATACACTTATGTTAAAGGGACCCAAATTCTTCTGAATCTAGTTCAAACAAAAGAGGTCTGGTTAGCATGGTAGCCTTAAAGGAATCTTTCTGCCTATGATTTTGTTTTTCTTAAAGCAGTATGCCAATGGAAGTTCTCATGAATTTGTTTTGCCTAAAGTAATCTCCTTTTTGCTGTTGGAGTATTTTAGGCTAATCTCCGATTTCCACAAACTGAATAAACATTTAAAAATATCTCTATTATGGAAATATTAAAATATACCCCAAAATAGAATAGTGTAAGGAACTTCCATGTATATCTATTGCATAGCTTCAAGAAGTATCAATATTGTGTCAATTTTTTTTATTCTATGTGCACTATATCAGTTAGCTCTTTCTGCAGTGCAAACCATGCTAAAACAGGTCGATTTCATACAAGAAACATGTATTATTGTTCCTAAGTCTGTCTGTTTGGGTGTGTGGAGGAGGAAATAATATATTTTTCCTTCTACTCTCTTGGCTGGGTCTCTGTAACAAAAGACAGATGAACAGAAAACATGCAACTTTATGTCATGTAAGTTTTATGTGATATGGGAGCCCTCATAAGGAAGTGAAGGAAGACCTGAAGAGGTGGTTTACACCTGAGTTTTTTTCATGCTAGGTTTGGGAAAGAATGGAAAGTCGTGGGGAAATACGGTAGAACAAAAGGGATCTGAGCTAAGTATAGTAAACTGCAAGAAAGTTGGCAAGGTCTGTTTATTTAGATTGTTGACAGCATCCCTCCATCTTTGGAGATAAGGATGCTTCTTTTCCTCTCTGTATAGGGAGAGCAACTCTTAACTGAGGGTTTTATGCATTTGCTTCAGGGGAAGGTCAAAGAGTTTTCCCATTCCTAAAATTCCTTCAGCTTAAAATATTCAGTATGCCAAAGTATCACGTTTTGGCGTAGTGTGTCCTGAAACCTGTCAAGCAGTTCTGCTGATCTCAGCCAGTCTGGGCTGATAGTGGTCAGGCTGGCTCTTGCATATGTGGCCAACTGATGTATCTGGGGCTGGTTCGTCTAGGATAGCTGTCCTTTTACATTGGTGGCCGGCTGGCTGTTGGCCAGGATTTCAGAGGGTGATGGGTGATGTCGTGCATCTTCCAGCAGGTTAGTGGAGTCTACACTGAGCAGTTCCAAGAGAGAATAAAAACATGCAATGCCCTAGCTCAGAGCTCACTTGATTGGTCAAAGGCTGGCCAGATTTAAGAAGTCAGGAAGTACCTGTAAAGTCATCTTGCAATGCATGTGGATGCAGGAGAATTGAAGACTTTTTGATATCTATCACAGTCAAAAAAAAAAAAAAATCTATCACAGTCCCCCCACACTTTAAAAAAATCTTTTTTAGAGTGTTTAAAATCAATTAATATCATTTCACCATTAAATACTTCAGTGAAAAGTATTTTATTTTTTGGTCATTACAATTTCATTAGATAGAAGCCATACAAGTTATCTATACTCTTTGAATCAGAGTATTATTACTAGAGGCTTTATCCCGATTACCACTAACAACAAAGTGACCATCGCTATCACTAGTAATAAATTTCATTTTTTCTCCTATCATGTATGCTAAACATTTATTGCCTCACTTAACACTCATAAGTATGTTTACAGGGCAGCAACTCATATTCATTTATAGAGGTGAATGAGAAAGGTTAAGTGAACTGTCCAAGGCCACATAATTAGTGAGCAATGGCTTTGATGTCATGATAAACTGACTCCGTTTTCCATGTTCTTATTTACTACATACCACGCTCTTCTGTGGCTGGTCAGCAGGCCACAGTCTCTTGACATTTACTTGTGGCGGCCAGGTGGAATGAAAAGGCTAAGCCAACTCTCTTTCATTTCTTAAAGCAGAAAATGGATTTAAGGGAGTCAGTTGTTTCTAGATTTACCAGAGCGGAGCTATTTTAAGAACATGAGAAGGATCTATGATGTCACTTTCTAATGTTGATGATGTCTGTATGTTAGAGGCTGTTGTTTTGGAGAAACGAAGAGCTTCATTTCCTTATAGTTGTATTGGAAGTGTCTCATGTGGTATGCATGCCTGTCCATGTTTCAGTTGCTGTCTCGAAACCCATGTGTTCTTAATCATTGTGACTCTAGTCATCCTGGAGAAGCTGAAGCAATCAGGAAGAGTCAGTTGTTAATGACAAGAAGACATCTATTTCCGTTTGAGTGAGATGTCAGGGATGATTTTCTTCTTTCCGAGGATGAGCTAGCATAGTAGGAAGATGTAACCCAATTGGTCCAGATTCATGAAAATTCATTGATTCTTTTTTGGATCTGAGTTAATGTCATTCAGACATCCGTTTTATGTGACTGTGCCTCAAAAATAGTTTAGTACATTTTTTTCTTGTCTAAGTGTCAGCTCCATCCTGACTTCCAATAGTGGCTTTTATCTTGAGGTCTGGTGTGAGGCATTAAATTCATATTCTTGGAAGAAAGATAAGTGAGGACATAATTTTACTGCTACCATAATTTTATTGCTATATTACTGTTGTAAAACATAATTACTAAATAGTATGTCCTTTATGCATTCTGACAACGAGATTATGACTGACTTTTCCTTTTCAGTAGGAAAGCTATTTTGGGCTGTCATCATCATCACATAATGGACTCTTGCTCATAGGGGGTCACATTTTAACTTCCAATGACTTTTCTATAACAGCCTCTTAACATATAAGTCTCAGGTAAATTGAAGCTACTCCCTGCAGGAGATAAAGTCAGATATCAAACTCACCATTATCCATATTCTGGAAACTGCTGGTGTCATCAGTGTTTGTTATGGCACCTAATTTATAGGCTTATTTTAAGCCAAGGCTTCAATGTGACATACTTTTATGGGAGAGAATTTCTTGCATCGAGACCACGTAGTTAAAAATCATTAAAATTACAAAAGTCATATCATCACTATTGAACAATTCATATCTATAAGCTATTTACTATGGCAATTAGGGACTGTTGCGCTCACTAGCCTAAATCAGTAGGTTAATTGAAATTAAGCCTGTTCTCACATATTTGACTGTCTGGTATTTTTATTCTCTATTTCTGGGTAGGATGATATATTAATCTGGACATATGGTCTCCTAATAGCATTTGAAAGCCTTATTCCTTACAGATAGAGGACAGCTCATTAAACAAATACATGAAATGCCCTTAAATCAGCATTGAATATTAGGGGAACAGAGTATTAAATAATAGATAGCAGGTAAAGAGTGATATATAACTATAAACAATGAATTTAGATTACTATTACCAGAGTGTTTCAGAAGAGAGAAGGAAAAGGAAAATTCAAAGCCCACAGCATTAATATTTCTTTCTGACTTTTCATATTAGAAATAGCTGAATGGTTCAGTATCCCCCAAGTTTATACAAATATGCAGAACTGAGTTTTTGTCCTTAGGCAATGTTCCACTTTTTATAATGAAAGCAATTTTTTTTCACATTTTGTTTTGTTGACTGGAATAATTCTTTAACCAGGAAAATAGGTGTCATTTAACATAATGACACATTTGAAAATACTTTTAATTACCAATGTAAGTTATTTGTTATTTTAGGAATTATTCTGAACCACACAAGGGTAGGTTTTTTGGTTTTTTGTTTTGTTTTTTTTTTGCGGTACGCGGGCCTCTCACTGTTGTGGCCTCTCCCGTTGCGGAGCACAGACTCCGGACGCGCAGGCTCAGCGGCCATGGCTCACGGGCCCAGACGCTCCGCGGCATGAGGTATCTTCCCGGACCAGGGCACAAACCCGTGTCCCCTGCATCGGCAGGCGGACTCTCAACCACTGTGCCAGCAGGGAAGCCCAAGGGTGGGTTTTTGTTTTTGTTTTTTCCAATTCCCATTTTACAAATGGGTCAATTGATGTCAGACAAAGTAGAGTAATGGCATTACTCTAACTTAAGAACATTCACAACGTTTTGTGGGGTGGATGGCAGTATTTTCCTTAGTGCTCGATGTAACTTTCCTTAAATTAAAATATAAATGAGATTATTGTCTCTTCAGACTCTCAAAATTTTCAAACAGCTAAACAGCAGCATTAGTTACTATTTTAAATTTTACCTACTTGCATAAGTATATGAAAAGTACCAGTCCGTAATATCTTGAGGTACCACTTGAGGTGAAATTAAAAATTCAAAATATTTGGAGTTAAATATAAATTTAATGTCTTATCTGACTGTATGGAATTAATTTTTCTACTAGTTGTAAGTGAATAAATTAATTTTATGGAAAAAAATTATGTACCTGAAAAAACTAATTATCACATTTTGAAGCCAATTCATTTTTATGAATACATTATATTATTTGCAAATTTCCTCTCCCATTTAGTACGTTGTCTTTTCATTTTGTCAGTGGTTTCCTTTGCTGTGCAAAAGCTTGCAAGTTTACTTAGGTCCCATTTGTTTAATTTTGCTTTTATCTCCTTTGCTAAAGGAGACAGGTGCAAAAGAATATTGCTACAATTTTTGTCAAAGATTGTTCTGCCTATGTTTTCCTTTAGGAATTGTATAGTGTCTGGTCTTGCATTTACGTCTTTAATCCATTTTGAGGGTTTGTTTTTTTCTTGTATATGGTATTAGAGAATGTTCTAATTTCATTCTTTTACATGTAGCTGTCCAGTTTTCCCAGTACCACTTATTGAAGAGACTGTCTTTTCTCCATTGTATATTCTTGCCTCCTTTGTTGCAGATTACTTGACCATAAGGATGTGGGTTTATTTCTGGGCTTTCTATCCTATTTCAATGATCTATGTATCTGTTTTTGTTCGAGTAGCATACTGTTTTGATTACTGTGGCTTTGCAGTGTACTCTGAAGTCAGGGAGTGTGATTCCTCCAGCTCTGTTCTTCTTTCTCAAGATCGTTTCAGCTATTCAAGGTCTTTTGTGTTTCCATATAAACTTTAAAATCTCTAGTTCTGTGAAAAATGCCCTTGGCATTTTGAGAGGGATTGCATTGAATCTGTAGATTGCCTTACGTACTATGGTCATTTTAACAATATTAATTCTCCCAATTCAGGAACACAGTATATCTTTCCATCTGCTTGTATGATCTTCAGTTTCTTTCATCAGTGTCTTAGGTTTCTGAGTAAGGTCTTTTACCTCCTCAGGTGGGTTTATTCCTAGGTATTTTATTCTATTCGATGCTATGGTAAATGGGGTTGTTTCCTTAATTTCTCATTTTGTTACTTCATTGTTAATGTATAGAAATGTGACAGATTTCTTACATTAATTTTGTATCCTGCAACTCTACTGAATTCAATGCTGAGCTTGCAGTTTTCGGTGGTGTCTTTAGGATTTCCTGTGTATATTTTCATGTCATCTGCAAACAGTGACAGTTTTACCTCTTCGTTTCCAATTTGGATTTCTTTTATTTCTTTTTCTTCTCTTATGGCTGTGGCTACAACTTCTAAAACTATGTTTAATAAAAGTGGTGAGGGTGGATATCCTTGTCTTGTACATGATCTTAGAGGAAATGCTTTCAGCTTTTTACCACTGAGTATGATTTTAGCTGTGGGATGGGCATATATGGCCTTTATTATGTTGAGGTATGTTCCCTCTATGCCCAGTTTCTGGAGAGTTTTACATCCAACACATATAAACAGCTCATACAACTCAACATTAAAAGACCCAAACAACCCTATTAAAAAATGGGCAGAACAACTGAATAGATACTTTTCCAAAGAGGAACTGCAGATGTTCAGCAGGCATGTGAAAAGATGCTCAACATAGTTAATCGTCAGGGAAATGCAAATCAAAACCACAGTGAGATATCACCTCACACCTGTCAGGATGGCTATCACCAAAAAGAGCACAAATAAGAGAGGATGTGGAGAAAAGGGAACCCTTATATACTGTTAGTGGGAATGTAAATTGCTGCAGCCACTGTGGTAAACAGTATGAAGGTTTCTCAAAAAACTAAAAAAAGAACTACCATAGGACCCAGCTTTCCACTCCTGGGTATACATCCAAAAAAACCCCAAAAGACACAATGCACCCCAACTTTCATTGCAGCATCATTTACAATTGCCAGGGTATGGAAGCAACCTGAGTATCCATTAACAGATGAATGGATAAAGAAGATGTGGTATTGTATATACAATGGAATATTTCTCAGCCATAAAAAAAATGACATTATGCCATTTGCAGCAGTATGGATGGACTTGTACGGCATTATGCTAAGTGAAATAATCAGACAGAGAATGACAAATACCGTATGATATCACTGATATGTGGAATCTAAAAAATACAACAAACTAGTGCATAAAGCAAAAAAGAAGCAAATGCACAGATACAGAGATCAAACTAATGGTTATCACTGGGGGAAGGGTAATCTAGGGATAGGGGAATAAAAGGGTTATTAAGGAATTACATGAAATCATGTGTGTGAAACTTTTAAAAATTGTAACTTACTCTAGAGTTTAAAGAATCTTTGATTTAATTTAAAAAATACATTATAAACAACGTTTGGATGTCTATTATCATAATGTTTCAGAAGAAAATCATAAGAGAAAGTAAGGAAAAATTGATATTTTAATCCTTACTCTATTTATGTCAACACTGGAGTGAATAAACATTCTGCCGAAGTGGAAAGTAACTGATGCTTTTATCTTCTGCTTGAGTAAAGCCTAGATTTGGAAATTTTAGTTGACATGGCCAGTCCTTATCCATTTGTTTTTCCTTTATCCCTTCCCTATACGTTGCTATTCACCATCTATTAGTGTGATAATTTTGAACACGAAAAGGTATTTTGCCAGGAAAATTAAAAGTTAAATTTGTGATACTTAATGAATGACTTAGATGGGGGTCGAATGCTTGATATAAAGAATTGATTGAAAGAGTCACCTTTTGAATGAAATGACCTAAATGAGGTTATTCTCATAGCCACCGACATTCATTAGAGTATACTAGAGTACCTTCCAAGTAAAAATTCCTCTGACCAAAAAAATACGATTTATTGGTTTACCATATAGCATTTATCAACTGTCTTTTATTTTAAATACAAAGAGGAAAAAGTAAGATTTGTGTGGAGTTATTTGAGAACACTTTCATAAGGAGGAAATTATTACCAACAGAAAAATGTATTCAATTGCTGTTATGTTGACCTTTTACAGTACATGAACTTAGAATCCCTACAGTACATGAATTTGTTAGTCTTTTGTTTGTTTGTTTCCAGGTTAACCACGTTCTTCTCAGCTTTCAACCAAAAGTAAGAAGAGACATTAGGGTTTTCATTCTTTCTGGGTTGCTTCCTTCCTGAAGAACAATGGGGATGCTGTTAAGTGGAAGAGGATTAATCGCATCTCTAATTTTCTTCTTGTTAAAATTCTCAACAGCTGTTGATATACCACTTTCAGGTAAAGTGACAACATTCAATACCTACTTATAAAAGTCCATATTTGCATTTTGATTTTTAAGTAGAATAATTATATGTTAAGGATGTGATTTTTCTACCATATTTCTACAGATTTTACAGTAATCTATCATCAGAATTCATGTTCACCTTTAAATTTTTCAGAAAACTTACATTTGGCCGCTTGCTATAATTAATTATTTTGCAGCTTTTAGCCTCTTAGGCAAACTTGGCACATAACAAGAAATATAACCTATAGATCAGGTGCTATTTCACCACGTAAGATAATCTGCAATATTAGCAACAGCTATTACTTTTATGTATCAGATTAGTTTATTTTAGGGAGAGGTGTGACTCCAGAAGTTACTGGCATTCAACTAAATCAGGACAAAAAAGGAACTGATTAAACTTTGTATTGTTTTCAAAATGATTATATATTTAAGAATGGTACACTATTTATACTATGTATAAAATAGATAACTAGGGTTTCCCTGGTGGCGCAGTGGTTGAGAGTCCACCTGCCGATGCAGGGGACACAGGTTCGTGCCCCGGTCTGGGAAGATCCCACATGCCGCAGAGAGGCTAGGCCCGTGAGCCATGGCCGCTGAGCCTGAGCGTCTGGAGCTTGTGCTCCGCAACGGGAGAGGCCACAACAGTGAGAGGCCCACGTACCGCAAAGAAAAAAAAAAAAGATAACTAGTGAGAACCTACTATATATAGCACAGGGAACTCTACTCAGTGCTCTGAGGTGACCTAAATGGGAAGGAAATCCAAAAAAGAGGGGATATTTGCATACATATAGCTGTTTCACTTTGCTGTACAGTAGAAACTAACACAACATTGTAAAGCAACTATACTCCAATAAAATTTTTTTAATTA
Source organism: Phocoena sinus (assembly GCF_008692025.1). Classification (NCBI taxonomy): domain Eukaryota; kingdom Metazoa; phylum Chordata; class Mammalia; order Artiodactyla; family Phocoenidae; genus Phocoena; species Phocoena sinus. The sequence goes on along the minus strand of NC_045773.1, from coordinate 15,344,637 downwards.
TACATTTAAGAATGAAAACAATTAGGACAATATTAAAAAGATGTTTTCATAGTACACAACTAAAAGTGTAAAATGATACCACCTCTGCAAATTTAGAGCATTCTCTAGGGTGAATTCATATCAAAATGTTAGTCGTGATATATCTTAACATATATTGGTAAAATGGATGTAACTCTATCATAAATCAGTTTTAACAAGTTATAGTAATTAGTTCAAAAAACAGTACACGTGCAAACACAATTTGTGTAATAGTGTATTAACTATTTAATGTACAGGTTTGGGGAATTTGTCTTGTTTATAAGCACATAGGATTTAAAAAAAGACCATTGAGAGATTACTTAGGTATTTTTATCCATACAGTTGAAGTATTAATCCCTATTATTTCTTCCATACCTAATTAGGAGAGTTATAATGTAAGAGATAAGAATATTTATTAGAACCTTAGCATTCGAAATGATCTGTGCAGATCATCTAAATTTCAAAGGACTAGTCTTGACCTCAGAATGTTGAATAAATGTTAGAGAGGTGCTAACGCAACTGAAACTTTCCTTCAGAAGTACTTGGACAGTCTGAGTGTGACTAGAAAAGGAAATACTTCTCTGAGTATATAATATGTTCTAAAACCATTTTCTAAGGGCTGCCTTAAATACTTGATGTAGCAGTTTCATGTGACACACTTTGGGTGGCCCTGCATTTGTATTTCATTCCCAAGGTAAGAATCTTTTCTCTACTGTCCTCAAGTCTCTGTGTCAATATTCACCCTTTTAAGGAATTTCACTTACATGTTCTCAGATGTACAGATTTAAACTTCTGCTTTAGTCAAGGTGAAATCTGTTAGCCTACACACCACATGTATTGGCCTATTTGTACAAACATTGGTCAAGAGCCTGAAATAATTCATCTTAAGTACATTCTTTGGGTTTTGAGTATGCAGTGCCAAACTAAGAGCACAGTTCTTGGCAATCCTTGTGGAAAAAGGAGTTAATAATTTTACATTTTCTTCCCAGTAGCACCAAAGATGCACTGGGATGCCTGATTCAGATTCTTGACCATAGAATATACATTCTGACCATAGCATGTACATTTTCCCTCCATCTTTTCTCATTTAGTTCACCAGTGGTAATGGGAAATTTTGTATTAGTACATAAGACACATTTTTATTCTGGTTGTCTCAGTTACTTATGCCTTTTCACACTCTAATGTCGTTAGACAACAATTGTTATAAAATATTAATGACATGTTTTCAGAACGCCTGAATACTACCCATTTATTTCACTACTCTAGAGCTCTCACTAGCAAATGCAAGTAAGGCAGGTATTCAATTTGAATGTCAATGAGTCTGGTGTCTCTGTAATGGGCTTAATTATGGAGGAAAGGATTTATAATGTAGAATACATATTCTTATAAACACCCAAAGGTTATTAGCTCCACTCCCTGAATAATTAGTTATGGCTGAGACTTTACAACCTTAGCAAATTTAAGAAAGAATAATGTTCTAATAAACAAGTTGTTCACAAGTTATTAGCTGATATCTTAGGGACTGTTGCTATTGAGCATCATCCCTCACCATTTATAACTGTAATAACATTTAAATAGTATGTGAATTTGCAGTAAGTTCAAGATCTGCTCTACTGAGAAAGAGTGGTAATCAGAAACAAGGTAAATGTCAACGAGGATATGAATGTTTTTTGCATGTTTTTTAAATGTTTCTGAATATGAAGCCTGCACTTGCATTGTCACTTAACTAGTAAAATGTTACTAGGCAAAACTAAAGTGAAGTTTAAAATGGAAAATGGCTGTTGAGTTATTATTCTAGGCTGGCCGTCGGTGCTCAAAATGTGATTCATGGACCCCTCAGGGTCACGGAGATTTGTTCAGGCAGTCCATGCAATCACATGTTTCATAATAATACTAAAGTGTCATTTTTCCTTTTCCATCCTGTTGACATTTGCACTGATGTCACAAAAGCAGTGGTGCTAAAACTGCAGTTGCCCAGCACACATCAAGGCCTTGACACCGAACTCATGGGTTTCCTCAGGACCGTATACTCACACCAAAACAACAAAACATCTAAAAAACATAAAGCAAAGTTTTGCTTAAGATTGTCCTTGTTGAAACAGTTAAACATTATTGATTTTTAAAAATCTTCATCCTTGAGTACATTTGTCTTAGTATTCCGTGGGATGAACTGCGAAATATACATAAAATAATTCTGCTGTGTAACAAAGTACTATGACAGTCGCTGTTCCTTGATTGTGTCATTATTTGAGTGCCAAGCCAAATACCATTTTTACTTAAAAGTACAACTGACAGACAAACTTTGATTACTTTCGTGGATATTTTCCCCAAAACGAACCAAGGGAGCCTGTCACTTCAAGAGAAACAACTTGATAATATATGTTGTCAATGATCAAATTTGGCTGTTGAAGCGAAAATGAGAATTGTGGAAAACTTGTATCCTACACTGTGAGATTGACAGCTTCCCCACATTTAAGGCTTTTCTTAGATCAGTGATGATATTAACAAATGTGAATTTTTAAAATTGTATAGTGATATGTGTCAGTATTTGGAAGATCTGCATAACTCAGTGAACCAATGTTTTTTTCCAGATGAATATTGTATGATGTTACAAAATCATGCACGAATTAAAAAGCACCCATGGATAAAACACTTTAATGACAGAATATGGAAATTTATCCATATGGTTTCAGATTCCATATTGCAGTAAACCTTTAAGAAACTGCCACTTGGTGAGTTTCGGTGTACTATCCAAAAACAATGCTCACAATAATCAGAAAGGACTATAAAATATGTCACCCTTTTTCAAGTACATATCTGTATAAGGTTGAATTTTCCTCATTTATTTCAACAAAACAACTTACAGCAACATGTGGAATACAGAAGTAGGTATGAGAATACAGCTGCCATCTATTAAAATATTAAAGATTTACAGTAATGTAAAACAAGGCAACTTTTCTCATTATACTTAGTGTTTTTGATAAAATATTTATTTTAACAAATGATAGTATTAAATGAATTAATAAATATTTAGAAGATTTCTCAGTTTTCATTTCTAACATGGTAAATATTATTAAATGTAACCTACGTTTACAAAAGCACTTTGGGATTTCCTATAATTTTTAAGAATGTAAAGGCATTCAGTGACCAAAAAATCTATTTACCTGGCTTGAATCTCTAATTTTACAAATGAGAAAACAGAGTGGTTCAGGGCCTGGCTCAATGTCACAGGGTTTAGGGCCTATTTGTAACTCCACTGTGGAATATTACCCATGTGAATCACACTCAGGGCCTTTCTGCAAATTGCTTTTCTCAAAGTATGTTTGCCAGAATCAGATTCCTGCTACTGAACCATTTATATTTCCTTGTGAATTCAATCCTGTCCCGTGACAGAGGTTGTTAGAACTGTACTAAAATTGTAATGTCTTAATTTGAAAACTGTTGAGTGTTCCATGACAGTAGATCTTAACATATATCATGATCTGAAGATCACTTAATCCAAGTTTGTATCTTCAGCATTAGTACATTTATTTTATAATCATAATTCTCGGCAATGCCATCCAGCTGCTTGAATTGGTGAGAGACAAAGTCACCCCATACTTTGTAAATTTGTCTGGAAGGTACTTAACTTGTCAAACACTAAAAATGTTTATCACAATGAGGGAATATTTGAATATGTGGAATCCTTTTAAAACAAACCATCATTTATTAGCTGTTACTTTTATCCTAATGATTATTAGTGTTAAGTTCTATAAGGGGGGAAGTACCCTCAAGCTTCCAAGTAGGAAAAAGATATTAAAAAATGTGTGTAAATGGGAAGTTACAAATAAACAAGCTCGGAAAAATATAACAAAAGCAATAAATGGAAATAAAAATAAAGAGAAGGGTTTTGTTTTTTTTGCTAATTATTAATGAAGTATCTTATTGTTTTAAAATGCTATTCTTGAGACTTCCCTGGTGGCACAGTGGTTAAGAATCCGCCTGCCTATGCAGGGGACACGGGTTTGAGCCCTGGTCCGGGGAGATCCGACATGCCGCGAAGCAACTAAGCCCGTGAGCCACAACTACTGAGCCTGCGCTGTAGAGCCCGCAAACCACAACTGCTGAGCCCACATGCCACAACTACTGAAGCCTGTGCACCTAGAGCCTATGCTCCGCAACAAGAGAAGCCACCGCAAAGAGAAGCCCACGCACCACAACAACGAATAGCCCCTGCTCACCGTAATTAGAGAAATCCCGCACGCAGCAACGAAGACCCAACGCAGCCAAAAATAAATTTATAAAATGCTATTGTTCGTTGGTGGCAAGGATGTGGGAAACCAATGTATTCATGTTTGTGGTAATTAGCCCCTTGTGAAATATTAACATTTATCCATAGTCATTACCATTTGTGTCCATGCCTGGAAATTTATCATGTCACTAATTCAATAAAGGAAAAATCTGTATGCTTGAGGCTGTCTTATTGAATGAAAAAAATCTAATGTCCAATAATAAAATTATTAAATAAATTATCAAATACCAATGGAAGAAATCATACAGAAGTAGTAAATTAACTATAATGTCTTACAAAACTATAAATAAAAAACAGAATTGTCAATGACCAAACCAAGTAAAACTGTATAAACACATCAACATAGATGAAATGCCAATAATTTAAACATAGATGTTTTAAAGTTGTTACACTGTTACGTTATTCTGGCATTAAATAAGTTATATGGCAACATGAATTGAAGGCAGTGAAGTATATTCCCTACAGCTAAATACATTTTGCAAAGAGGTAGTGAGGTTTGTTCGATAATTTTCATTCTTTTATAATCCTTGTACTTACCAATATAGAAAGTGTGTTTATTTCAAAGTATTTCTGTTGTAGCTAAACTAACTTCACCCAGTTATTGGAGAGCACGTTATTTAAATACATATTTTAATATTTAGTTCAACAGGTTCCAACAATCATAAAACAGTCAAAAGTACAAGTTGCCTTTCCTTTTGATGAGTATTTTCAAATTGAATGTGAAGCTAAGGGAAATCCAGAACCAACGTGAGTATTTCCTTCAAACTAAATAATTGTTTAAATGTATACAATCCTTTATATTAATTTTTAATCTAATCAGTATAAGCTTATTGGACTATAAGTCTACATATGATTGAAAGATTTCCAAATAAATGATAGCCGTGTCTATAAAAATAAAGTTTGGTTATTTTACATATGTTCTTTGCCAGTTAAAATTACTTTTATCATAAAATGTCTTACGTTAAATACTTAGCATAGACTTTGGCATTGTGTAAATATTAAACAATTCTTTACCTTATGTGTGAACAAGACAGCTAGAAAACAGAAGATACTTTATTCTGATGAGTGAAAGGTAGCATTTATTAAGCCAAAGTTAATATTTATAAACGATATTCTATACATAGTTATTATTGCATGTCTTTTAACATAACCATATTGTATTCAGTGAATAGGTTGTTACTTGATATATTTTAAGTTGTCATAGAAATGTCGACTCATCCTAGATGGTAGCATACAAATGACATGGGATATTACTATCTAGTATTTTATTATTAGTGAAACAATTATTACTGTAGGTAATTGTAATCACTGATGAAGTTTTTTCTAAGTACCTCCCAGTTTGGAGAGAAAGAAATGTGCGTGTATTGAGATTGAGGAGGGAGAAGATGTGGGGAGAATTCAAGATTTTAAAGTTCTACGAACGTATGGATACCAGTGGGGGAAGGGGGGGGAGGTGGGATGAATTGGGAGATTGGGATTGACATATATACACTATTGATGCTGTGTATAAAATAGATAACTTATGAGAACCTACTGTGTAGCACAGGGAACTCTACTCAATGCTCTATGGTGACCTAAATGAGAAGGAAATCCAAAAAAGAGGGGATGTATGTATATGTATAGCTGATTCACTTAGCTGTACAGTAGAAACTAATACAACATTGTAAAGCAGCTATACTCCAATAAAAGTTAAAAAAAAAAGATTTTAAAGTTCTAAATGTTTCTGGGAAGCAAACCTACATACCTTTATTGATTTACCTGATCAGGATTATTTAAAATTATAATATGAATAACATTTTTATTGCCTGATAATTGGATATTTTAAAAATTATTAGTGAATCATTAACATGTTAAATTGTCATTTTTCACTGGCAAAAAACAAGATTTTACAAATATGAATTAAGCAGTCAATCATTATTCTTTTTTCAAGGTGTAATTAAATGCCTATACAAAATAGAAAATATTAGAAAACAAGAAAGAAATATCCCATCACAATAGTAAAAGGAGCAAATTCAGCAATTTCAATAGTAACAGCAATATCAACAAAACGTAATATGAACTGTTTAGCATGTACATTGCAGAGTAGGATAAAAGAAAACTTGAATGAATGGAAAGATATAACATGTCACCAATTGGAAATGCTTAATTTTGAATATGTGGAGTTATCCTTGTCAATGTATTGGAATTTTAAAGAACAGATTCTATGTGTTCTTTTGTAAGTAAAAGCAGTAAAAACATATATAGAGAAAAGAAGTAAAAGTTGTTGTCAGGAGAGAGGCATGCTCCGCAGAAAAATATGTGTCTGGTGAAATTTTGTTATTCTTTTTGAAAGAATATTAGATTATGTAAGACTGTGTTGTCCTGAGGCAAATCTAAATTTGCATGGGTAATTCATATATAAAATACTAAATAAAATATAATTGGGAAGTCATTATATATCTGTTGGATTGATAAAGATTTAAAAAAAGGCTTTTTACAGCCTTGTCCATAGAAGTGACTCTGTTACATATGGGGGTAGGAATTTAATTGTGTGTTTTTTCTGGAGTACAATTCTGCAATGTTTATCAAAAGTGATAAAATATTTCTTATGTTATTGGTTTATCAGTTTCATTTTTAAGGAATCAACCTAATGAAATATTTGGATAAGTACCCCCCAAAATAAATACGTAGGGTTTTTAGTAACAAAATTGTTCATAAAAGGGAAAAATGGAAATGGTTAAGTAAGTTAAATAGTAACTGTAAGACAGGAGATAATGTTATAAAATCTGTCTCTAGTAACATTGTAATAATTGGAAAAACTCACATGGAAGAATTATACATCCATTGTGGTCTCAAATATGTTACAGCTATGTCCAAAAATATTGATCATATATGACCAAATTTAATAGCACTTGCTTGTGTGTTTTTGAATTTTGAGTGAGCTCTTCACACACGCGCACACACACGCACACACAGAGACATATTGTATATTTATATTTTTTAGTCTCCAAATATTGCAGTCTCTAAAATAATAGTAAAGATCCTGCATTATCTTTCTAATTGGAAAAGTTTTAAAACATAACTTTAAAAAGAACAGAACAAAACCTATTTTCACCTTTTTTTCCTGTCAATTATCACAGCTTTTCATGGTTTGTTTCTCAGTCAATTCTGGCTGCTGTAATAAGAATATCACAGATTGAGTGGCTTAAACAATAAACATATTTCTCACAGGTCTGGAGGTGAGAATACCAAGATCAAGTCACTGGCAGATATAGTGTGTGGTGATGACCTGCTTCCTGGTCACAGACAGCGGTCTTTCCCCTGTAACCCTCACATGATGGAAGGGAGCAAGAAAGCTCTCTGGGGTCTCTTTTATAAGGACGCCAGTCCCATTTATGAGGATTCCACCCTCATGACCTAATCACCTCTCCAAGGCCCTGCCTTCAAATACTATTACAATGGGAATTAGGCTTCAACATACGAATTTTAGGGGGACATAAACATTCAGTCTATAGGAGTTTGTAAGATTTCTCAGATTCTTCAGAGACCCATTTATGTATTCTATTATATTCAATTAAATATGTAAATATATACATTTTTTTCCTATAAAATATCTCAGTTTCCTTATTTCTGTACATTTGTTTATAAGTAAGAAATACGATTTTTCAGGATTACTAATTTTAGTTTTATCTTAACAGATTTTCGTGGAGTAAGGATGACAAGCCTTTTGATCTCTCTGACCCTCGGATAATTGTATCCAACAACTCGGGAACATTCAGGATCCCGAATGAGGGGCACATATCTCACTTTCAAGGGAAATACCGCTGCTTTGCTTCTAATAAACTGGGAATTGCTATGTCAGAAGAAATGGAATTTATAGTTCCAAGTAAGTATTACAGTGGAGATTTCATTTAATGTTTTAATGAAGTTTAGCAGGCGTTATACTGGGCTGCAGTGAAATAACAGATTATTCCTTTAATCAGCTTATATAGGCCTTATATTTTATTTATAAGGGAAATTGTCTTCCAGATCTTGGTACTTAGAAGTGGATGACCTTGAAAGCAACATAATTTTGCTGTGTTTCAGTAATAATATATGTAACATGGGAAAACAATAGTATTTGTTTTGCCTCATAGGATAAAGTTAAATATATTAGTTAGATTTGGCTAAATTATACTGCAGTCACAAGTAATCCCCAAGCCCTCATGTTAACGCAGGGTTATTCCTTGATGATGCAGTTTGTTGTGGGTCAGGCAGCTCTTCAGGGCAGCTGTTCTCCTTGCAGCCACTGGGCGATCCAAGCTAATGGAGATACCCATCATCCTGTATCAGCACCATGTGAAACTTGTGCCATCTAGGTCAAAGAGTGGAGGACAGAGAACATTGCTTCCAACAAGAAGTTACACAGGCAGCTTCTACTCACAGTTTGTTAGGTGGGGGCAGAGCAAATGGCATGGGCCCACTTAAGTTCAATATTGTGGGTGCCCCCTAGGAGAGGAGAACCAGTGATTAGTATATTGTAGTAATATTTTCCATAAATCATGATCATGGAAAACTGCAAGCTCCTTTACTCTTAAGAGTGTTATTTATCAATAACTATCCCAAAGCGTAAGCAACTTCTTCATTATCAGATCTGACCTCTGCAGCATGGGATCTCTGATGACAGACTTCCAAGTTTGGTCATTTATTTTCCCAGATTTTAAGGTATCCAACACTACTTGATTCTAACCAAAGGGTTTACAGAAAAAAATCTTAGGTATGAAACTGTCAAGAGTTGCTATTTGGAAATTTCTTCTTGCAGAGTTCTAGACACTGAAGAGACTCAAAGTCGTAGACCTTCCAGGATATGGACAGTTTATGCTGGAGGAGCAGAATGTACACAAGCCTTGGAAAAACAAATAATGAAAAACGTGTGTGCGTTATCCTCAAAGTTGGGACAGGGAACTGGGTTTAAATTTCCTTAAGTTTTCTATATTTTTCTAGAGGAGAGAATAGAGTTCAAATTTAGACTCTGACAGGTAAAATATGAATCTTAAAATTTATAGAATAATTACATTAAATGTACAGAGCAAATGTGAATGATTATCAAACTATGTGGTGTGAGGAAGAATAAGGCAAGAAAGGAGAGAAAAAGAAAGAAAAAACTATAGAAATAAATCTCAACATATCACTCATTAAAGGTTAAAGTAGATAGACTAAATGCTCCAAAATGTTTTAAAAGCTATAAGCTATTTACCATATAACACATCTAAATCACAAGAAAATAGAATTGTTGAAACTGAAAGGATGGAAAACATGTCCCATCTTTTGAAAACATAAATAGATATCTTGAATAAATATCTTGACTAGGTAAATACTATTCAAAAAAAAGTAGGTATGGCTATATTAATATCAGTCAAAATAGACTTTATTTTATAAAGGCTTCCTGGAGATTAATGTACTAGGCATATATAATACGAAAATGTTTGAAGCAGGGAAAGGAGCTACAAGGGGAAAGAGAAATATCTACCATGGTAATGAGAAATGCTAACATATCTGTTTCATTATTTGGTAGCTCAAGCAGAGGAAACATTAGAAAACCCATAGAAGATTTAAAGAACCCATTTACGAGCTCTAGCTAATGAACACGTATAGAACTTTATACCTAAAGCTGCAGAATGTTTTTCAACATTTGATGGTATATTAGCTAGGAAGTAAATATGACCAAAATACAATGGAGAAATCAGTATTAAAAAGAAAATTAGAAAAAGTCTTATATCTTTCAAAATTAAAACATGTCTAACTCAAAGGCCAAATAAGAAATGGCAAAGGAAAATAGAATGTATTTTGAAGTGATGATAGTAGAAATTATGCTTAACAAAACAGACTTGAGGCAGCTAAAGTATTATGAGGAGAGAGATTTTTTCATCTTCAAAATACTTTAGAAAAGAAGAAGGGATGGAAATTAATAATCTTAGCTCCTTCATTTTCATCTTAAAATTGTTACCTAATAAGTTATCTTTAGATAACAGGTTAAACTTCAAAAGAGAGCAAAGGGGAATAATAGTATAGAAGCTGAAAATAAATCCCAGAAGGAGGTTTTAAAAGTACACATATTTATTGAAAAACATTTTTAAAAGATCTAGATGTGGAAAAAAATACCATTTTCACTGATCTGAAGATTCAGTAAAGCTAAAAGTTTAATTCTTCATGACTTGATGTATAGAATAATCAAAGTCAAAACTCTCTAGTTTGGTTTTTGTTTGTCTGTTTCTGAAATGTGACCAGTTTGATTTCCAAATGTATTTGAGGAACACAGTGCAAGGTTTGGTAGAAACTTGGAGAATGTCAGGAGGTGTTGGTCTTATCAGATAACCAGACTCAATGTAAAACTCAATGTAAAATATACTGAAGCCTATGGTTTTGCACAGCGTTAGAGAAACGGGCCAGTGGAACAACATGGAGGACCCATAAACCAGCCCTCATATATGTGAGAGTAGTGTGAAAGAGCTGGCATGGGCTTTCTTTCTTCCTTTCTTTCCTCCCTTCCCTTCCCTTCTCTTCTCTCCCCTTCCCTTTCTTTCTTTTCTTTTCTTTTCTTTTTCTTTCCTTCCCTCCTTCCCTCCTTCCCTCCTTCCCTCCTTCCCTCCTTCCCTCCTTCCCTCCTTCCCTCCTTCCCTCCTTCCCTCCTTCCCTCCTTCCCTCCTTCCCTCCTTCCTTCCCTCCCTCCCTCCCTCCCTCCCTCCCTCCCTCCCTCCACCCAAATGGTATGGAACAACTGATTATCCACATAGAGACACACTTTTTTCAAGTCCTAGGTCACATCATATAAAAAATACATCCCAAGTGGATTAAAGGCTTAACTTTGCAAGGAAAAAAGTTTTTTATCTTAGAAAGTGATTCGGACAAAGTATTTATGACATCAGGGTAGAGAAAGATTACTTAAACAAGACAAATTAAATCTCCATTAAGGATAATTTGACTACATTTGATTTTTAGATTCCCTTTTCATCAAAAGACCCTAGGAAGAAAGGGAAAAGGTAAGCCACAACCCAGAAAAAAAAAAATCATGGCCAATGAATATAACTAAAGATAATACTAATGTATTTATAAATAATTTTACCATCCTCTAAGAAAAAAACAAAAAATGAAGTGGCAAAAGACATGAACTTGCACCTCAGACTGGTATGACCAATAAAAATATGAAAATGCTTTTAATATCATTAGTAATCAGAAATAGATTTACTGTAACTCAAATAATAAAAGCATTTGATCCCACAAAATTGGGAAATATAACGAAGTCTGAGAGTAACAATTTTAGGTGGGAATGTGCAGCTACCAAACCACGTATCCACCACTGATGAGAATAGTTTACTGCTTGGACTGTGGAGAATATTTGTCACTGCCTCCTTAATTAAAGATGTTCTCACCTATGACCCAGAAATTCCATTTCTTTGTTCACGTGCACATGCCCGTTACCCACGTGCACCAGCAATAGTTGTGGTAGCATTGTTTGTATTTTAAAAATATACTGGAAGACCTTCTGATAGAATGAAGTAATTGTGGTATATTCATACAAGAATTACTACTCAGCAGTGAAAATTGATGAACCTTAAGAATATGTTGAACAATAAAAGTAAATCTTAGAAAAAAAGGGTGATTTTATTTAAGGTCAGTCAGTATATGTAAAAATTAATAGCATATTGTTCAGGAGTATCATTTCATGTGGTAAAATTATAATGCAAAGCAAGAAAATGATGAAAACAAAATTTAGGATGGTAGTTACCTCTGATGGAATGGGGAAGGGGTAGGATCTGCACCAAACAGAAAGATAATGGTGATTTTATGTTTTTCTTATGATGGGTGCTAGGTAGAGTGTTGTATTTCTGTTTTTTTATTCTTTACATTTATTTTATAAATGACCTTTTAATATATATAAAATAAGTATGTAGCATACTGATTTGTCTTAATTAGATATTCTCGGTTATTAAGTGTGATCTTATAGAATACTAATGGACAGAGCAGTGGCATATGGTGTTGAAAATTGGCCTCTGGAGTTTGGGTTTGAAATGATAGTAGGAAATGTTCATGAATTCTGGGTCAGAAAACTGGTTGAGAATCATAAAATCATATAACTATACAGCTATACTTGCAGTCTATATTATATAACTATACTATAGTCTATAACATAGAACTGTAACTATACAATATATATCTAATTGACTGAAATAAGATGGGAGAGAGGGAGAGAAAGGGAGATGTTAAAAATCTGTTGTAGAAGACAAGGCATGAGGGTGATCCCTAACCTGAATTCTAGTGGTTGCTATGGAAACACAAAGGAAAAAGGCAGTTGCTAGACCTATTGCAGAGAGAGAAATGGCACACTTTAGTATAAGATTCTACAACGAGGATTAAAAAAAAATGTTTTCTCTCATTATCTAAGCAGACCAAGTGAAAACATGAACAATGTAAGGATAATTCTGGCCCGAATCTGCTAGTATTGTAGTTAAGAGATGAAGAGTTGAATCTGAGCTATGTAGTGGGTAATTGCTCCATCTTTTCTGCTGCTATAGAAAAGAGCAAAATAAATTAGGTTTCTTATGCATCATTTCCAGCCCCTCCTGAAATTAGTTCATCATCTAACAGCTTTCTGTAATCATTTACATGTTGAATAGGACTGCCACCCCAATTCCTTGGAGTTTATAAATCAGAGACCATTTAAAGCTTCCTACGACCTTTATCAATTGATTCTTCTCTTTAGCTGTAAAGAATTGATTCTTCTTTTATATTAAACTCTGTAATTTGAGTTTTAGAGTTTGTATCTCTCATTTCTTAAACTTTTCTTTAGACCAACCTTAAAGGCTTGATCCACCTGAGTTTGAACACAAGTACAGTAGCTAAAAATCTGGTTATTACTCCCTACAAACAGACCTTTATACACAATGTTTACTTTTCTGCTTTTAACAAAATTGCAGTTGAGTTTGCTGAAAAAAGAAAGAGTAAAAGAAAACCAACCAACCAAACACAACGTGCTATTTTCAAACATGGGGAAAATCATTTAACTGAATGGATTTTCCAAGATATGGCATGGAGAGTTAGTGAATTATTCAATAGATCTTTATTAAGCTCCCTTCATGTGGCAGACACTCTTCTAGTAATTTGAGATATAGCAGTGAACAAAACAAAGCCTGTACCAAGAAACTTAAATCCTGTGGGTGTGGTGAGTGGGTCTGGGGAGAACGTGAGCTGTTTTCTTGCCTTCATTATGACAGATGTCAGTGGAGTTAAAAGGATGCTATAAATAATTGTTTTGGCTGTTCAGTACTGTCCATCCTTCAGGGCACAGATCAGCCTTCTCCACTTAGCATTCTCAGTCCGTCTTAGCCTATACTAATTTTCCTTACCTTGGATTCTTTAAATAATTTTTGAAGTATTATTTAACATCATAAATTTTATGTGTTTAGGTACACAATCAGGGATTTTTTTCATAAAAAAGTTTAGTATAACTATCATTAAAAGCCTGTATTAGAACATTTCCATCATCCCCAAAAGACTCCTTGTGCCCATTTGTAGGTGTTCTCTCTCCCCACCCCCAGCCCCAGGCAATCACCAGTCTGACTCTTGCCTCTATAAATGTTTTTTCTGAACATTTCATGTAAATGGAGTCATATAATATATGATCTTCTGCATCTGGCTTCTTCCACTTAGCCTGTTCTTTGTGATTTGTTCATGTTGTAGGACAAATCAGTAGTGTGTTCATTTTTATGGCTGAATAATATTCCATGATACAGATATACCACATTTTGTTTATCCATTCACCAGTTGATATCCATTTGGATTATTTCTAACTTTTGACTATTACAAGAAGAAACGTTAGCAATAATTAGTAGTGTTAGGAATATCCACGTGTAAATTCGATGGAATTTTAAAAGCATTATTTACTGTTTGGGGGAGTGTTTTGAGTGTTACATGATTAATCAGGTTGCTTAGAAGTGAGAAAGATAGCATCCTGTCTTATTCTTCCTCCTCTACACTGTCTTGATGCTGCATGAATGCATATTATCGGTGATTGACTTATTAGTTCATAGACTGAAGAATAAGAGAATGAATAAAAGTAATAATGTAATATCTACACACGATTAAAGTAAGGTAAGAAATGGCAGGCTTAGGGATGAAATCATCTGTATACTGTTTTAATGGAAACCGACTTGAATTTTTAATGTGCTGCGTTTCTACATTTGTACAGCTTCCTCAGATTCCTCAAGTCAATCTCCTTAAGACACATCTTGGCTATTTACTGCTCTGATTTGGGAGGGCTAGCAAAAGCAGGGGTCCAGTAGCATACGTTAACTTCTTCTACTAATATATGCAAACCAACCAAAGAAGGTCAATTTGTTCAGTTGAGAGTGCAACTTAGAGTTTTAAAGGTTTAATTAAGGCCCAGGATTTTGCTCTCATCCGTCGGAGTACGTGAATGACTAGAATGAAATGGGCTGCATTCGTTGTCCTTCCTTACTGTGAATTCATAGACTGAAAGGCAATGTTATTTCTCTGTACTTCTAAGTGGGTTAATGGGGTACACCACAGGAAATGGGAATCAATTAAATCTCTTTGCAGACAGAGACTGGAGTTAAGGGTGGTACAGCACGTGAGCTCAGTAGATGCATTCATGATAACGGTGCCAGACTGTAAGCAATTTGCAGAGCACATTCAAGGGAAATGAAACGCACTCAAAAGCTCTCCAGGCCAGTCCTGTAAACAGTGAGAAGTCAAAATAGATAAAGTTCTTTGGCATAGGAAGGACAGTACAGAATAATTCATTAAACAAGTCATAGGTTCTCCATGAAATACATAGTGTTTCTTCCCTCTGGCCCCCTCCCTATTTTCTTTAATAAAGTTAATTCCAAATAGTTGCATAGAATTGCAGAAGTTGTTATGATGTAGGCTACACGAAAAATCAGAAACAGCAGCAAAGGAAAGCTCTTTGTCTCTTTGCCCATCTCATCTCTGTACAATGTGGCTGGGTGTACCATGCAAAGTGAAAACATTTGTATAAGAGCCAACATATACTGAGTGATTTTTAAGTGCCTGGCACTATGTTAATTGATTTATATGAAATTGTTTATTTAAACTTTGACGCAAATCAATGTATCAGGTGTCATGACAGTTTCCATTTTTTGAGTGAGGAAACTGAAGCACATTAAGTAACAGGTTCAGGTCACAGAGTAAGTGATGAAGCCAGGATTCAGCCCTTGGCAGCTGGCTCCAGAGCAGTGTATAACGCAATGCTACACAGTGTTGCCTATGCTTTGATCATTCTGTTGACACATGTTCTAGATGAGTTAGAAAGCGTTATACTTCTTCGTTGAACATACCTTGGCAGTGATTATCAGACTCACAGAGAGGTAGAGAACATAGGGAGGTTTGATTTTATTCTTTGGGTGCCAGAGAAAGATAATCTGTAGTTTACATAACTTGATGGTGGTTAAGTCACCAGTATCTTTTCATTGAAGTGATTAGTTAGAAAGATTTGTATTTAATTAAATTACTCTGATGCCATTTCATTACAGTTCTTTACCGTTAAGTGTGTTGGAATGGTGGGACTCTACAGATTGCTCTTAAGAAATTTCTAACCTAGTGAGACTTTTGAGGACCCCAGAGAGATGAGTTGAAAGGATTCTAGGATGCCAGAGAAAAGTAAAAGGGGGCACAGAAAGGTAAAGATATTGGTCTGAAGCTACATAGCCATTAGTTTTAGTGTCTGGGCTAGAGCCTACTTTATCCTGTAGGCTATCCTATAGATAAAAAAATACTTTCTTCAGAAGCCTTCTGTATTTCAAGTACAGAGATGTTATTTTTTTCAGTATATTAAGTTGAAAGAATTAAGATGATGAGTTTCAAAACCAATTGTCAGCACCTCAAGTTGTAGAGCCCCTAGAGATTTTGTATTTGCAGGTTTGCCATGCGTTGATAGCTCCAATAAGAAGACTAGCATGGAGCTACTTTGTCTCTAGGAAAGGTTTTTCATGCTAGATGGGTTTTCAGGAAATTGTACCCTTGGAGTTGTTACTAGAAATCTGTCTGCTACACTGAATAATAAATGTGGAAAGTTACTGGAGAACAGTAAAGAGATGAGTGCTATGATTTGCTTGATTTTCTGATGCAGGTAGACTGATAGGACAAAATGTTTATAGCTTCATCTAGACTTGATTATTATGGGATTTCCAAACATTTTTAAAGCCCTACTTAGGTAGATGGTGATGTCGAAGTTGGTCCTGATCCCTTTGCAAAGAGACCATTCCATGGTCAAGTCCAGTCTTACTGAAACACAATTAAATTATTTTGTTTTTGGTGATGATGGAGCACTTATTTGAAATGTTTTGGTAAGCTAAAGCAGGGTAGTTGGCTCACGCAAAAGAAAAACAATTGTTTACAATTCATTTTTTAAAGTATTGCATCTGTCCAGACTCAACAATGCTAATGTTTATACCAGAGAAACACAATTAGCAAAAGTCATTGGTTGGAGTTATTTTTAAATAGACTCATTTCTTTATTTGAATTAACTTCATGCCTGCCGTTAAGTTGGAGTAATTAAATTTCACATTTATCTGTGGATGTTAACATGTTCACTTTTTAGCTTTGCATCAGGCTCGCTAAATAGTTTCAGAGTCAAAGAGTAAGACTTAAGAAAACCTGACAAATTTATGTCCTTTACAGTGTTTATTCTTAGACCTTAAATTATTAAATATATAAATATTCTTCCTTGTTTCCAGGTATTAATTTCATCTTTGGTTAAAGCTGTTCCAAAGATTTATGGTATGTGATAAAGGTTTTGTAGACTTCTAAATTTTATTTTATTTTATTTTTTATTATTGATGCCTTGGAAGCCAGTTGAATAACGTAGTTACATTTTTGTAATTAGAATTTTATAATGTAGATTTAATTAATGCAAGGATGGTAGTGCTTCACTGGCGATACTATCTGTTTGAATTATTAAATTTTTACTGAAGAGGAGGCTTTCCAATTAGGGCTTTGTGCAACTTCATTAGCTACTTTACAATAGATAGCACCCAGAAAACTGTATATTCATATTCGGCACTGTAAAGTTTGCTGGTTATAGAAAAGGATTACATGCTCCTTCCAGTTCCTAATCTATGTTTCCCTTCCTCTTTTGCTGCTCGTATCTGTATATAAACAGATTCAGTAACTGCCATGCAACACAGCTAACTTCAATACCAGCAAACACTGGGCTTCAGTTATAGCAAGTTTCAGTAAAAGGTGATTTGAATTTGGAGCTTAGGGTACATACTAGTTTTGTAAGTTACTCTACTTTACTTGCATAAGGTATACTTTCTGCAAAATGACTTGCAAAGCATTTGTCAGTCAAAGCTAAGTCTTTACCAAATAGGTGGTATTGATACTTTATCTACAAGGTAAAGGTAGGGAACGTACTCAGCATTCTTTCCCATCTTTTGATGGAAATTTCATGCTACCTAGAGCAAAAGGATGATTCCAATATAGTTACCATCTCAGATGTATTTCCAGACTCACCAGGAGAAATGTGTTACAATGAGTTGACCATGAGGGAGTCCACTGAGAACTGTCACATGGCTGATGCCTGCCTTTTGAACTGGCAAAGGCAGTGTAATAACCACACTGCGCCCTGCAGTGTTAAGCCTTGAAAGGTCCTTGAATTTAGACAAAAAGCAATTCAGTGTAACCAGCTAGTGCATCGATAAGAAATGTCAGCAAATTCCCTCAATCACTAAAGAGTTAGGTTAGGGGGTGAGGCTCAAGGGAACAAATATACAGGCACTGCACAAAGCTTCTCAAGAAGAAATTTTACAATAAATGAGTATATCTTTAGACTCACAAGAATAATGATAATCTTTTGTGAACCATAATTTAAGAATGAAATACAGAGACGGAAAACCTGCTAATAAATTCCATCAGGTCAGGAAGGTTATAAATACCTTCTTAAGGTCCTTCTCGTCCATCAGAGTCTGAGTAATTCTATAACGCAAATTCCCATAACAAAGTGGAAAGGTACAAGTAATGTTGAGGAAGAATATATCTTGAATATTCCTAAAACTATTTTATAAATCACTTCATAAGAACATCAAGCATTGGTGTCGGATTTCAACTTCTACCCAGTTGTGACTTATAGTCCCAATGCATTGATTTTTAGGAAATTGATTCCAGCATGGGAAAGAAACAATATGCTGAAATACTGCAAACTCTCCTTTCCTACATCAATTCCATTTCACTTAATATTTCATTTACTGGGAGTGATTTCAATGTGAATGACTCTCTCTGCAACATATAGTGATCATGTTTGGCTTTTCATTGCATTCGTACCGTTTTCCCCACGTGGGCTTTGAGTTGTTTATTTAGTTTGATTATGCTCTGAATGGAATACTTGCCAGTCACATTCAAGGGCTTCACAATAAAGCAAAAGACAGAAAATAAGTATCTCCCTAAAAATAAATCACAGGGTTTGGAGAAAAAAGATTCCTTATCTATCAAAACTTAAAACGAGCGACTCCTGTGACTCACAGCTTACATCTCTGCACAGAGAAATAGGCACAAGCATACTGTTGCCTTATTGATGTCAGAGCAAAAACGTTTGTTGTCTACAGTTACAGAATGCAGAAATATTTTTAAGGTTGTCTAAGGATGCACCACATATTTTTAACAGTATTTTCCTCTGCAGGAGAGATACGAGAACCAAGATTTGGGGTGTTGAATTTATTAAAAATGCTCTAATTTTTAAAAAGAAGAAGGCTTTAAGATATTACTTGTAACGTTAAAACATTACTTGTAAAAAAAAAAAAAAAATTACTTGTAACATAAATTTTAAATAATGTCTTTAAATGATTTTTTATACCAGATGTTCCAAAATTCCCAAAAGAAAAAATTGACCCTCTTGAAGTGGAGGAGGGCGATCCAATTGTCCTCCCGTGCAACCCTCCCAAAGGCCTCCCACCTTTACACATTTATTGGATGAATATTGGTAAGTAATGTTCTGTTGTATCCATGAGGGGACATTTTAATTTCATGCATCATGTAAACTAACATACTGGAATTAAAGATAAAAAATTAATATATGGTTGTCAATGTGAAATCAAGTAGATTTTAAAAACTATTTCTATCTGTTGTCTTCTCTAAGTTCTAAACACACATGAAAGCACTAGAAAACCACTAAATATGTTTCTTGATTTTGTCATATCTGGAAAGAGTAGAGGATTTATTTTATTGATGTGATAAAGTATGTCTATGAAGGAAATACTTTTGGTATTCCAAACAATTTACTTACCTTTGGGATATTATCCATGTCAAAACTGAGGATGGCTTGTATCTGTGTTGTTAGCTTTAAATTTCTCTTTTAATAATGTTGTACCCACTTCGTACAGTGACACACATAGAAATTAGTATTAACTTTTGTGTTTAATTTGTCAAAAACTTTTACCAATTCTTGAGTTGGAATTCCAGTTTCTTGTAAAGCCTACTTCTGGCATGTGCCTTAGCAGCGCTCTGTAAATGTTTTCCCATTGTGTCCCACAGAGAAAAATAATAATCGTACAGCGTTTGAAAGAAAGCAAAAGAAGCTACTTTTGGCTGCAGCCCAAGTTGCAGATTCCGTTCATCTTAGAACTTTCCAGGCTGCGTCCATGGAAGAGAGATTAATATCTCAGACACACTTTTGTGGAAATTTGTTTTAAAGATATATGATCCTAATAAAATAAGAGTAATAATTAGGCCATTATCTGAATTGGACCAGTTTTCAAATAAGCCAGTGTGGACCCATAAAGCACAAGTAGAGTCCTGGATGGTGAGGGGAGGTAGAATGCCCAGACTGATAAGTGCACTCCCAAGGGTTTTGTTATTTTTTGTATTTTACTCCTTACTATTGCTTTTATCGTAAAACCAGACTTGAGAGGAATAGGAAGAGCCGACATGAAAAATAATATACAATTAATATAAAGGAAGGGATAATGAAAAAAGGAGATGAGACGTGATAAAGGACAGTTGCCCCTTTTAATGACGATATTTCGTTTCCAGAATTAGAACACATCGAACAAGATGAAAGAGTATACATGAGCCAAAAGGGAGATCTGTACTTCGCAAATGTGGAAGAAAAAGACAGTCGGAATGATTACTGTTGCTTTGCTGCATTCCCAAGATTAAGGACTATTGTGCAGAAGATGCCTATGAAACTAACAGTTAACAGTTGTAAGTCCAAATAATTTCTCGTGCCAGCATGAATGGGGGATACAAATGTGTCTATAATTTTATTCCGGTTGAAGCCAGTTAGAGCTGGGTTGATATTTTCCACCAGTGTTTAGTTCAACTCTAGAGATGTCATCCCAATGAGAGAGACATCTGCAGCTGTACCTCGGCGGTAGCTCTGTCTCCTGCATCCAGAAAATCAAATCTCAATTCACAGTACAAATGTATTTCACTTGACGTCTGGAAGGTCTAGTCATTTCCCCTGGGCGAAATACACGAGGAAATTCCAGGGACTTTCTAAGCAAGTCTCAGGCTCTGGATCTCTGTGATTTTGGATAAACCGGCAGGCTGACAATGTGGAAGAAAAGAACAGAGTCAAAACTAAAAAGAAGCAGTATTACGATTTTTATCACATCAAGCTTTTTTGTCCTTCCCAAATTGGCAAACTTATTTGAATTGCTCCTCTTCCCTAGTTAATTCTGCAGATGCCAGTCTGGGTTCCTACATTTGAAAACAGTCCTTATTAGTGGGAGAAAGAACCATAGATTCAAAGGGCGGGGATAATCTCCAGCAGTTCACTGACTGAGTAATTGGCTCTGGTGGAGTCAAAAGTTGGCATGACCATTCCATTGTCTAATTTGGTTCATAATTGTTTCATCATTGTGTGTAGATTCACTATGCCAGGGCTTCACTATAGCATCCTTTTGGCAACCTCAGTTCTCTTTAATGGAGCTATAATTTGTATCTTTTCCACCTGGATTTCATCTGTAGTAGTTCAAGATTAAGCTCGTTATAAATATTTTTCAGCTATATCCCCAAAGGTGCTTTTCTAGTGAAGCATGGTTATATCTCATTTTGTAATTTTTCTAAGAGAAAACTATGGCTTTTCATTCTGTTTTGATATCTGCATCTACCATTATGTTTGTGAGTTTTTTTCTTCCATTTTTTTATTTCAGTAAAGCATGCTAATGACTCGAGTTCATCCACAGAAATTGGTTCCAAGGGTAAGTCGATGACGTGCAGAATGTTGACATTTATTTTTACCTACGGTAGCTCATTGTCATCTTAGAATTTGAATTTTTCCTTTAATACCGTCGTGAGTTTATTAAAATACTAATATTCTTAGTAAGGAAAACTCCTTAGCGTAGAGGGTTCTATTTCCTCCCATCCCCATTAAAATATATGTAAAAAGGAGTGATATTTATAAATGCATAACTATATAAATACACCTATATACTTATAGATGATATAATTAACATAAGTAAATACACATATATAGCACATTTTTAATGGAGTAATTATTATAGGTCTCTCAAAATGTCTCTCCTGGTTGATCAGCAGTTTGGTTCAGAGCTGTTACATGAAGAAAAGGAAAAAGGACTGGTCGAGTGTAACAGACATAGGGAAAGCGTTGGGTGTAAGAAAGTTAGATGGTTATTTTCCATGCAAGACCTCTTGGAGTACTTAATACACAACTGTCCAGTGTGACTCACTGAGAAAGAATATAGGTTGCAGCATTTTCCAAACTCATTTGTCTATGAAAAGGTTTTAATTTTTTTGTGTTTCCCATAGAGCACTTACCACAGTCGTGTTCTGTGGAAGATGGCTGAGTAAACCTGAATTATATAGTAGGCTGTTGTTCTGTAAAGAAAAGAATCATTTGTTTGAATGTGACAAATATTCCTTTTAAAATTGGCACCAGCATTGAACCCTCCATGCTAACTTAGATATCTAATATACCAGTAACATCGGCAGGGCTGGATGAGGGCTCCTCTTGGTACACCCTCAGTTTGAAAATGGACTGAATAGGTATATATGGCCAACATCATTTCCTTTGAGGTCAATAAAACAAACATATATTGTCATATCTTTCCAGCAGTCAGTAAAAATCATTGCACATACTACATGTGCAAAATTATTTTTCAAGAAATAAACACTTGGAAGGAAGCTATAGCAAGATACACAGAGCTGCCAGTAATTTTCATTCTTCTACTCTGACAACAGCACGTCACCTGTTTACTCTTTGCATATCGCGTCAAATTACATTGATACTGGATGTGAAACATAATTTGTGTGAACACTTGGAAATGAAATCAAAGTTTGCATTGAAAATGGAAGTTTCCTCATTTTCCATTGTATTTGAAAGTATTCTTAGGAAAATAAGAAATGGAACATTTCCTTACCTAGTTACTGAGAATGCTTCTGAGTCTGTCCTACAACAGTGTTTGTCTTTGAGGGCCTGAGACTGCAAGTAGAGTCACCTAAAGAGCTTGATAAATTCATAGATGCCTGGTGTGCACCACAGGCTTCCTGAATCAGAATTTCTGGGTGCAGGGCCCAGGAAGCTAGTCAAATATTTAGGCACATTTAAATTCAAGAAAAATACACATGGCCATCAAACATGAACAGGTATGATTAAAATGTAGAATATAAAACCATTGACTGTCAATTAACTTAAGGGCTTTCATCAAGAAACTAATTATCTTGAACAGTGTTTGAACTCCTGAATTTGAAGGTGTGGGTTAAATCATAACCTTCGTAAAACTTGATGCAACACTTACTTAATGCATCTGAAGGGCAACCCATGCTTCGTGGTATGAGTGGAATCTATTTAAATGGGAGTATATTAAAATGTGTGAAAAACATGTGAAGTAAATGTGTGAAAATAAATTAAAATGTGTGTGTAAATATACATACACACACATAGGTCCATATGGTTAAATATTTTTTAAGAAAGATTGAGTGCCAAAGGAGTTTACTTTTCTTAGTTTGAAAAAAAAAAAAATCTGAGCCTTTTCTGTTCTGCTTTGTAGCGAATTCAATCAAGCAGAGGAAACCCAGACTACTGTTGCCTTCTCCGGAGAGTGGCAGTGAGTCATCCGTTACCATCCTCAAAGGGGACACCCTGCTGCTCGAGTGTTTTGCTGAAGGCCTGTGAGTAACTTGACCCCATTCCTGATTTTTTCCGTTCTGTTCTGTAAAGAATAAGGTAGCAGTGAAGGGTGTGCCTGCATGCATCTTTAAAAATGATTTCTTTAAAAAAAAAAATCCTGTTACTACATCCCTGGAGAAAGTAACCTGCACTTCACTCTACAGATTTCAGGCTGTGACTGAGATTGATTTATAATTAGATCTCTCTGTCAGTTGGTGAAAGTGTGAATGGAGGTGTCAGTGACAGCATTCTCCTTGGCTCAATCAGCAGTGGGATGCCATCCTTAGAGCATGAGGTTGATAGGAGTCAGCTCATCACTATTAGTGCAAGGTTTGTGTCTCTCTGCTGTATTTGTCCTGCCCCTGCTTGTTAATGTCCTTTCAGGTTCCACGGAGCCCTATTTATCTATTATTTCACCCACCTGCCCTTTGCACAAAGCAGGTCCAGATCATGCAATTTAAGAGAGTTTCACATCAGAACTCATGAACCATACTTTTTTCACGCCTGAAGAAGTACGCTTTTCCAAATCCTCCAAGTAAAGGCTAAGGAGTCTTCGCTTGGTCACGTCTTGAAATTGTGACTTTATTGAGTAACTACCGTAAGTCAATGTAAACAAGGACCGTCTTAGTTAATCCTTGGTCATGCGAGGTCACCTGTTTCCTATCGTCATCCTTCTACGCTTCGGCCACATACCCATCCCTGCCATTGGGAATACCCTGAGAAAATACATTCCACCTTCCTAGCACCCAAGTTTACATAATCAGTGTGTAAACTAAGGGCTTTGCATAGCTGGGCATCTGGTTCATGGACTAGAGTTTGAAGTTCATACTCATTCATAATCCAGTGTATATTCTGAATGGGTGATTTTAAATTGGATTATGAAGAAAAGGAGCAGATTTTAATGGTTTTACAACCCCTAAGCTTTCTAAATTTCTCTTTCCATCCAACAGAAATATTCAGGTTGCTTATCTGTCTTAAATTGCCAAAGTGTATGATCGTAAATTAATTAGACGTGCAGGGACATGGCCTCTGTTCGGGAATTTGGTCTCTGTATTATGTGAGGAGATGAAAGACTCAGGTTCAGTTTGAATCATGTTGGTAACTGCCTACTCTTTTGTTCTTATTCATTTGCGTTTATAGTGGTAGAAATTAAATTCTTTCAGGGTTCATCACTATTCTTGGTTGACTCTTTGGGCAGGGAGAATATGTCAGTAATCATTTTTTCCTATTTCTCACAAATGCTATAACTTACCTCTTGAGTGTGCCGGCAACTACATGGATTGTCTTCAATATAATAGAAAGGCTCTCACGTGCTTTTTGGAAAATGCAATGTCGTGAAGCAATATAGAAGAAGAAAGCGAACGTCAATATGTGTTGTCTTTGGGAACTTGAGGATGCCTGATGCCTTGTCAGAAGAGTTTCACCTGAAGTGGTTTCTTCTTACTCATCGTGGGTTTGGGTTGGGAATCCTGGCTGATCTGGTTGCCTTTCAGGTGAAGGTGATACATTGTAAAACTTTTAGAGTACCTGAAAAATTTTCTCCTTAGAGGTTTTAAACTGCCGTAACAAATATAATTATAACGAGGACATTGTCCTCTTTATTATGTGTCAGGCGGTACGTTTTGCCCTTTACATACATTAGCTCATTTTTTTAACATCTTTATTGGAGTATAATTGCTTTACATTGTTGTGTTAGTTTCTGCTGTATAACAAAGTGAATCAGCTATACGTATACTTATATCCCCATATCCCCTCCCTCTTGCGTCTCCCTCCCACCCTCCCTATCCCACCCCTCTAGGCGTTGGCATATGTACACTAGCTCATTTTATCCTCACTGTTTCTCATGACAGTTATTCCCATTTGCAGGTTAGGCAAATGTAGGCCGGAGAGTTGAATTCACCTCTCTACACTTAGTATGAAGTGGAGGCTGGGATTTGATCCTATTTGTCTCCTGAACTCTCTCTAAATTGAACTTCTTTGGCATATTTCAAGCAAATGAACTGTTCTGTTCAGTTAAAGCCAGGGTGAACAAAGGATGGCATTACCCCTGAATCTAAAGAAGTGGGTTATAGCAGATGTTTCAGAAAATGTCTATTAATAATGAAAATATTGGTACTATTAAGTAAAATGGGAAGGCTTTCACAGGGAAAGGTTGAAGGGTTCAGACTCTACAGATTCTGTAAGGTGGAAACTGAGAATAGTTAAAATGACATTGTGAATTTCATTCAGAAGAGAAAAGCGTTCCCTCCCCAGAAGAAGTGCAGACAGTGAGTCCCTCAGTGGAGAAGACCATATTCATGGGCCGGTGCACCCTGAGTCACACCCTGTGAAAGCTTCAGTAGGATTAAAGGCAAATTCCCTCTGCTGACTGTTGGGCTCAAATTTTCTCTCTTTTCTCTCTGTTTTGTAAATTCACGAGTTTTACGATTCTTTTGCAAACAAAGGAAGCATAAGAATTAAAGTTGGCTGGGCAAAGACCTGAACAAAAGCTTGAGATGATGACATGGTGTATATTTATGTATAAAAATGGATTAAGCAATATATTTTCCTTCAAAAATTTATTCTAGTGCTGTTAGTAAATGCTTATTAAATTTTTAAAAAAAAGAAAAAAATATTAGCAAGAATATCGCTGGACGTTCTTGCAATGGTATAGGTGTGTCCTTAGATGAATTATGTCTCATAGTCATATGCTACTTACAGATAATCATTTTATCCTGTTCTTTCAAAGAACAGGTATTAGAGGATCAGACTGGTTTCCAAGGACTAACCAAAAAAAAAAAAAAAAAAAAAAGATTTTAAGTGAGATGCTTGTACTATTAAAGCACGGACTCACGAAAAACTCCTGATTTGGAGCAACTGAGGTCCAGAGCACCCTGTAATTTGGCAAATTGCCATTTTGACAGATGGAGTGCAAAGCAAGCAGTTAGGAGGCGTGGGTTATGCATCCTTTCGGGTGGTGTGCTCAGGAAGCCAACGGCTAACACACTCTCACAACTGCCTCTCTGAGCATCATTACTGTTTCTTGCAGAAGTGTGCCATGTACTGTAAGCCTGGTAAAATAAAAGGTAGTGGTTCCAGATCTGTAAGGCTGGTAAGTACTTGAGCCTCGAGGGAAGGGGAAGAGACTAGATGTGTGTAAAAGACCTTCATCTTTACCGCTAATATTTTTTGCATAATAACTGAATTAGTTTAACCACCGCCTAACAATACAATTTAAGATAACTGACACAAACAATATGAATTGTTCAATTATCAACTAGTAACTAAGTTCCCTACAAGCCTATATTCCAAGAATACGTGGTTAGAAAGGAAAAAAAAAAGTTGGAAAAACACAAATAAAATAGAGCACGTTGATCGAAAGAACAAGTTTATCAGGCAAATTCAAGTTCTAATGTGTCATTTATTACCCCAGTGACTTTAAACAAATTAACTTCTTGAACTTGAGAATCCTCACTGGTAAAATGATGATAATAATGACCACATTTAGAACATACTCAATAACTTTCAGGTATTAATGATAAAAAGAAATATAGTGAGAAGGAAAAAGAATCATCAATAAAAGCAACAAAAGTGTCTTCCACTCAGTCATATAGCCCAAGTGAATAGGAGAAAAAAAAAAAAAATCCATCAGTTAAAATCAGGCATCGGTGTTTTCCACATCATTTTTAAATCACAAAAGTCTAGAGGGTCCCACTTCTCCCAATTGTCTGGTTTTCATGAGATGGGATTTTTCTGTTTTAAACGCAGCTGGCTTGATTCCTCCTTCTTGTTTTCTACCCAGATAAGGTGGAAAAATGTTACTGTGTTTGTGTGTGACAAGTTATCAGTCTGGTTATTGCTTTGTTCTTTTATCACGTGTTTGTTTTGATTGGGTGATCTAATCTTTCTAAGCAAGGAAGATTTGGTTCATTCCTCTATTGGTGTATTCCCCATCAGGGTAGAAAGCTACCTGGGTGGCCAGGTCTGTGCTGCAGAGCCTACCTTACCCTATAATGAGCTATTCCTTGTTCCAGACAGCACGTTGGGCCCCTACATCTGAGTCTTATTGTCCAATGTCAGCTTCATAAGGATTAAAGGGGGTACCACAGTTTCCCGCTGCTCGCTGTTGGGCCTTACTTTATCGTGTTTTTCAAACTCTTCTAGGGAAGAGGGTCGTTATTTCTGGCCCTTTCAAACCACCCACAGGGAGATAGCACACTTGAAAAAAACCTTGTAATATTTCTACAGGTCCAGTAATCTGTCATTCGTCTAACCGTATCTATTCAGCACTTACATGGAGTTAGCCCTCTCAGTAGAGGAAATAGAGGATTTCTGAGGAAGCAGCTTAGTGAAGGAGCTTGCAATGAAAGAGACTTGATCCAACCCTGATGTTCACCATGGATGGTGGTGGGCAGGTCTGTGCACTGGGAAGCCTGATGTTTTTCAGTGGAACTCTGAGTGCAGACCTGAAAGCACCACAGTGAGGGATGTGTCCTGTGGATTTCTTTACTTTTTATTTTTCACTTAAAATAAATGTTTATCATTTACGTATTGTTTCACAGACCAACTCCACAGGTTGATTGGAACAAAATGGGAGGTGATTTACCAAAGGGAAGAGAAACAAAAGAAAATTATGGCAAAACTTTGAAGATAGAGAATGTCTCCTATCGGGACAAAGGAAACTATCGCTGCACAGCTAACAATTTCTTGGGATCAGCCATTCATGATTTTCATGTTACAGTAGAAGGTACGTTTCCCACGTTGATTTATTTTTCTTCTATTTAAAAAAAAAAAAAAGGAATCCATATGTAGTCGACCTCTAATGCATATATGTTAAAACAGGTAAGCTGTTTCAACTTTTAATTCTAGAGAAAGCAATGGAATATATTACACTTCAATTAATCAGGTTTGTCATTTACCCCACAAAACCACATAGAAGGGACAAATGACAAGAAAAGATCTCTCGTTAGGGACTGAACACAGATGACTTCCACTATTTATTTGAATAGTCACTAAACCTAATCTCCTATATCATCATATTATGAGAAGAAAAATTTATTTTATTATACATGTGACACTGCATAATATGAAATCTTAAGTAAGCCTTACCATGGGAGAAAGTATGATGATGGGCCTGGAAGAGACCTTGGACTTTTCCCAGTCCTGTCATTAACGTCTTGTGTCCTTGAGCAATTTACTTCACCTTTCTGAACCTCCATTTCTTCACCAATGAATTGAGGGAGTCAGACAAATTATTGTCTTAGTTCTTTCTTATTTTGGGGTCCGTATCTTGGGTTCAGATGATGTTTAATATGTTACTAATGGGGAAAGAAACATAGAGAGTATGGTGTAAGTGTTATTTCTCTGTCAAAAGGTCCAGAGAAACACGTTATATTCAAGTCATCTTTCTGTAAACAAGCCTTCTGAGCAATAGAAGTTGGGCTCTTGTTCATTGTACTCATAGAAATAAGTAGGTGATGATGTCACCATTTAAAAAGATGGTAAGCCACAATATGTGGATAGCAGGGTTCTGCCTGCTGGACAGATATAAAGGTTACCTAGTCATCCTGTGAATTTGATTGATGCAGACTATTTTCTGTGCTTCTGATCATATTGAGGTTTCTGTGTATGGTTTGGTTGACTGTATTGATCAAATTAATTGGGATGATGACTGCATTTGTACTTATGTAGGGCTGTGTAGGCTTAACTATTGAAAGGAATGGTCTCCCTCAGGTTTCCATTTAGTGAACTGGTGCTCTAAGGCTTCCATTTTTATTCCAATAAAGTTCACCTCTTAAAGCTTCATTTTGCACAAGGAATGCCTAAGTAAAGGCCCACAGTTTTAATTAGTGGAGAAAAACTACTCAGACACAAATGATATTCACAAGTAAATGTTAAGATAACTTGTAATCATGCTGCTGTTTGGAAGAGCAGCGCATTTCCAAGACCTCTCACAACGTGTGTGATTGGTTAAGTTAGGAAGAATGAAGAACCAAAGATGAGAATATCGTTTCCCTTAGGTCAACACAAGCAAAACCTGTATAGGAGAAAGCCTAGTATTATGGATAAATAGCAACATTTGCCAACAGTGACATATTCCTCTGACATTAAATTATTCATTAAGAAATTCAGAGAGGAAGAGTTTGAGAGATTTTTTTTTTTTTCTCTAATTTTAGTCATCGTTTGATGCCTCTACATAATATGGCTATACCATGCAACAGGGGTGTGTTTCTGTAACCCCTGACCCCGCCCCCGCCAGCACATACCCAGGAACCAGACAGGTCTCACTGTTAGCTGCTCGTACTCCAAATTGCTGACTTTAGAAATCCTTCCAGACGGCTGGAACATTGCTACAGTAGCTGAATATTTTAACAACCTGGCCGTGGTTTTCTTGACTAGAAGACTGAAGCTTTCAAAAGCACTGCAAAGGTTGCAAAAGGAAAAAATAGATCAAGGATGTAAAATTAATTACACGATTTAAAAGGTTGACTATAGGACCCCAAAGGAATATAGGTTTCCGGAACAAATTGTCCTCACTATTCATAAAATAGCTATTAGCACTATTGAGATGTAAATAATGTTTTTATGAGGAACATTTAATCCTTTATCCTTAATGAGAAACTACTAAATGAGCCCTCAGTTGTATGTTTTAGGAGTTTTTCTTCACCCATGCGAGTGAAAAGCAAACTGAGCTCAAGAAGTCTTTTTTCTGTTAAGTGTGAAAGCAGTAAATATATCCTTCATTAATCATATGGACAGATGACTTCACTTTCATTCAATTTTCTTCTGCCTCCCTGCACCTTCTTCTTTCCCTTTCTTTGTCTCTTGCTTGGAAACTCAAATAACAAGGATTAGCCATATAGGAAAAGAGCAATGTTACTGTGAACTTTGAAAATCTAGTCCATTCTGAAAACACTCATTGTGCTTAAGTAAAAGCATGTATTTTACTGTATTCTCTCTATCTGTGATGCTTCTTCTTTATTACTAAACACAATCAAACTCTAATTTAGTTTACAACATTCTAAATAGGAAAACAAACTGCATTTTCAAATCCTATAATATGTGTAAACAACAACAGCCGGGATGTCTTGCTGAGGCACGTCTATCCTTTCTAGGAATCCATGGTCTAAATATAATATTACACATTCAATGAAAAGAGATCTATTAAAATGGCATCTAAAACTTTCCAAATCCAGAAATCAAAGTATGACCACAGTCGCATTTCCACTGATTAAAGTCACGGTACAAAAGTTTACAGCACAAACATTGTTATCATGGAAGGCTTTTGAAACTTAGTAAGTATAATAGGAAAGTATTTATACATAATTATATACCCATAATTTTACTGCATTTTAAAAAGATGTTATGAACTCAAATGCAATTCAGTCACTGATCTATTTAAGAAAGCCTCATTTTCAGATAAATTTATTTCTAGAAAGCTGCAATGAAACTCAAGTTTGCTGAACCTAATAATTTTTGATTTGTTAGGATATAGATATTTTATAGAAATCTGTTATAAGAAAATAACCTGTGTTGTATGTTTCATAGGTACCAAATTTCCTGTTTTATTTTGCTTTCCGTCTAGTGAAAAACATCTCTAATTAGCTCGCTTATCACATTCTACATGTTCAGACATTTGCATCTCAGTTTTGAGCAGTGTGAGAGAAATTTATCATCTTATTTTTTAATTTACAATTATGACTAAATGAGTAAACTTTCAACATAAGTTGTTTTCATCAGTTACCATAGCTAACATTTTTTTTGTTTTGTTTTTTTGGTTTTTTTTTTTTTTGCGGTACACGGGCCTCTCACTGTTGTGGCCTCTCCCGTTGCGGAGCACAGGCTCCGGACGCGCAGGCTCAGCGGCCATGGCTCACGGGCCCAGCCGCTCTGCGGCATGTGGGAATCTTCCCGGACCGGGGCACGAACCCGTGTCCCCTGCATCGGCAGGTGGACTCTCAACCACTGCGCCACCAGGGAAGCCCTCATCAGCTACCATAGATTTTAGGATAATAGATAAAAGACTGGGGTTCAGTGATGTTTTCTCTCAGAGTTTTCCATTTTAATCATTCTTCTCTCTTGAGCCCTTTTTTCATCCTTTCAAATAGATCTTACCTGTCAGGAATAGGGTTGCATGTTCCAACCTCTGGAAAAATCTGTTCTCTGTCCCTGCATGCCCTTAGCCTCACTTCAGCCACCAGACATTTCCTGTCCTGTACCCGTGTCCTCAGGCTCACCATGCATCCTATTGTCAGCAAAGTAGCAACGAGGTAAATATGTTCAATCAAGGTATGAAATTATGAGATTGTGAATGACCAGGAGTCAGCGATTCCCTCCTATCCAAGGCCCCTTCCTTTTTCTCTATGCCTTTTTCTCTGGAGTCTTTGGGGATCAGTCATTTCAGTTCAACTGAAAATTACCCCACGAGCATCTGTTCTCATTGTGCCAGTGTCAGGGAGAAAGAAATTTTCCTCTTTCCTTCTATTTTGTTGTGGCTTATCTAAGAATTAAATTGACACGAGACAGATTAACAGGAGAAAATAAAAGTGTAATAATATGTATACATGGGAGAGAGCCAGAAAAACCGAGTAACTCACCCAAATGGCCCAAGCCTCATCTTAAATACCGTCTTCAGCTAAAGACAAAAGAGGATGTTTGGGACTTCAGAGGGGGACAGGACAGCATCTCCAAG
Source organism: Phocoena sinus (assembly GCF_008692025.1). Lineage (NCBI taxonomy): Eukaryota > Metazoa > Chordata > Mammalia > Artiodactyla > Phocoenidae > Phocoena > Phocoena sinus. The sequence goes on along the minus strand of NC_045773.1, from coordinate 15,312,537 downwards.
GAAGACTGGAGGTGGTAGAGCAAATGTGTGGTACGCAGATGTTTGCTGGGACACGGAGTGGACTCTAATCTCTAGGCCCTGCAGAGCCCCCCCTACCACAACTGGCCCATGTTCTTGGCAGATATTTCTGTAGTAGCTCTCTTCCAGAAACAGGCCTTCTATCTAAACTATCTTAGGCGGTTAGGGGGGAGGTCAGAGTTTCTTCCTGAGTCTTTTGGGCCTTGATTGTTTTCAGCTCAAAGTAGTCTGCATGCCAAAGAAATATTTTGGGGTGGCAGATTTTGTTCCCCTATACAAAGCAGAGGAGTCATCAGAAAGAGAACAATTCTGCCCTGGTTCTTCAGAGATCACTAATCTGGTGATCTAGTCTAGGTGCTCTCACTACGGATCCCAATTGTGAGATTCTCAGTCTGGGCTGGAATTGAGAGCAGTGGCGTGACAGGCCCAAGAAGAAGATGCTCCGAAGAAGACAGGCTTGAAGTCCCTTCTTTCACATTGCGTGGCCAATTCTACCTTTGCTCAGGAACAGATTAATTCTTCAGAAGAAACAGGGATGAGAAGCATAAAAACAAATTTCCAAACATTTATGAACAAAGCTTATGAGAAGGGGTTCAGGTGCAGTTTAACGGTGATTTCTAGTGGATACGCAAAACCTCTTGAGTCAGTTGATAGCTGTTGTGGAAGCGTGGATTTTGAAGCACAGAGTGAAAGTTGGTAAAGCTATTTAGCCTTGGTTCCGACCTGTGATCCAAATTAGTGAAATGGTAATGAGTTAGAAATAACACCACGTTTACTTCAGAGTTTCGGTGCTGATCATCCAGTAGCTCTGCAGGTGCATGGAATGGCAAGAACAGAAAGTGGGGCTTGTTTTCCTGGTGACCCTGGGCAAGTTAGGTGATTTCTCCAAAGCTCAGTACTCCATCTGTAAGGTGAAATGGTTGGATAAGATGGTCATTTAAGGGCTTCCCTGGTGGCGCAGTGGTTGAGAGTCCGCCTGCCGATGCAGGGGACACGGGTTCGTGCCCCGGTCCGGGAAGATCCCCCATGCCGCGGAGCGGCTGGGCCCATGCGCCATGGCCTCTGAGCCTGCGCGTCCGGAGCCTGTGCTCCACAACGGGAGAGGCCACAACAGTGAGAGGCCCGCGTACCGAAGGATTAATGAAATTTGTAGGATGAGAATAGAAATGGAAATCTTGATTTTATTATTCATAAAGATTTAGGGAAAGGTCATAATTACATGGTATCCTTTATTATTTTTATTGAATTATTTTTATTGAAATATAATTGACATATTACATCATTTGTTTCAGGTATACAACATAATGATTTGATATTTGTATGTATTGCAAAATGATCAGCACAATAAGTGTCATTTTCATCCATTACCACATAGTTACAATTTTTTTCTTGTGATGAGAACTTTTCAGATCTAATGTCTTAGCAACTTTCACTTAAACAGTACAGTATTATTTATCCGTTATAGTCACCATGCTATATATTATATCCCCATGATCTCCTGTATTTTTACATGTTCTGAAAGCAATAGTCTTAGTTTTCTACTGTGAATAGGAAAAATTTCATGTTTTTTCTCTAACTCAAATGTTTAATTTCACTGTGGTTATATGAAAAGACCACAAGAAAGTAACACATAAAAAATGCAGACAAACACACAAAAGCTAAAACCCTTCGCCTCGGAGGGTCACGTGCAGTTTATAATTTGGACTACTGCATTTTAAACTTAATGACTAAATATTTACAAATTGTAGATTATGAAGACACATAGATAACTTGGAATTTAACAAGTCCACGCCCTGTTGAATAATTACAAAGCCATGTCTCTTGCTCGGACTTAAACTTGCCAGGGATATTTGTATATTTTTGTTTTCCCTGGTGAATTTATAGACCTTTTCCCCCCCCACATAATCCCTCTTTTCCTTAAAAAATTGTTTAAATGACATTTTTCATGTTATACATATATGTATCTTAAAGACTTTCCTTTTTGACTAAAAATGGAAATCCAGAAATGTCTTGGGGAAAATAAGCAACACTTGATGGGAATTACTACCTACTGGTATTGTGCAGTTTTCTCTGAAATCAAATTATCCAAACCATCCACGCTCTAATATGAATCTTTTCTTCACTCCTGACATAGTAATATACTTAAGGTGACAAAACATGACAGTAATATTTGCACTAAAGAATGTCTGCTTCTATACTGAAACACACCACTTAGAATTATAAGATTGGAGCGTTAGGGCATAGAAAGATACAAGTGTATGATTTAAATCTATCTTTTCCTCCATTGTTTTGAAGGCAAAAAGGTAAATATTGGTTTTAGGATTCCTTCTTCCACCCCCTTGCAAAAAAAAAATTCTAGGAAGTAATGTCTCCTGAATTCTTAAGATAGATAATTACATATGGACAGATAAATGCTATAGAGTCATTAAGAAATATTTTAAATAACGGCTGAACATTTTAATTTCATTAAAAATTTTTCAAAATATATTTCTTGAATATCAGCCATTTTAGATGCCTTGCACTCAATAAACTTCACATGTTTACCCCTCCTTCATTTTCTGTAATGAGATAGATACTCGTGTAGCTAAATACAGTGGCTGTAGGTAACTACTTTTAGTGTGTTGATTTTATTACACATGCTAAGATTCCAGATTGCAACACACACACACACACACACACACACACACACACACACACATAAAAGCACATAACCACACACAAACCCTATTCCAGGCAAAAACAATGCCCATCTTGCCTTAGAGAACATTTATGAAAAACAGCTAGTGTGAAACACTTTGGTGTGTCTGCCATCTGCTGGTGCATACTAGAAGTACAGCCCTTAACATTTTTGGACCTTCTGTGATCGAGAAAATGTTGATGAGCTCTTCAGTTTATTTCCAGAGCCCCCTCGCTGGACCAAGAAACCTCAGAGTGGCGTGTATAGCACTGGGAGCAGTGGTATCCTGTTGTGTGAGTCTGAAGGAGAACCTGAGCCCGCAATCAAGTGGAGAGTCAATGGTTTCCCAATTGAGAGTAAGTGAAAACACCAACTGTGAGGCAATGCTGAAGGCAGTGGTTTGCTGGGACAGTGTTTAGACACCCTCGTTATGGTTAAAGTGGAGTTGGTAAGTGGCTGGACTGACAAGACAGATCTAACCAGGAGATCCAAAATTGCATCTTTCCAAGCAATTTGATTTATGCTTAGATTTATGGAAAAGCCATAAATAATATTTGTTGGGCTATTACGTTAATTATATAAAAATAAGGTTTAAAAAATAAGACAACTGAGTGATATAGAGGATGCAGCCAAGGAGGAAGGTTCCTCTCCCTGAGAAGAAACAGCTACAGGGACCTAGTGGTAGAGAGCACAGGCTGGAATTTAGGACTTCCCTTGGATCCAGGCAACAGGGACTCCTCACTGGGTTCTGCTCTTTACAAGGACCTGCTGTGGCATGCCTATCTCCATGATTTGAGAAGTCCGCAGGGCCAAAGTGACATGCAAAGCCTGAACCTGGCTCACTACAGGTTCTCGACCAAGCTTCAGTAACCCAAGACCAGAAAAATCCCCTGCGCAGTCAGCTCTGAGCCCTTCCCAGATGGGCTGGGCGTGGAAAAGAAGGGATGGACCAGGGCTGAATGCCTAATCTCCCTGCTCCACTGTGTTGCAGCATAGAGCTCCAAGAAGTCCCAAATCCTCAGTTTGAACCTAGAGCCCTGGTCTTTTTTCTTTAAGATTTTTTTGATGTGGGCCATTTTTAAAGTCTTCATTGAATTTGTTCCAGTATTGCTCCTGTTTTCTGTTTTGGTTTTTTGGCCGCAAGGCATGTGGGATCTTAGCTTCCCGACCAGGGATGTACCTGCATCCCCTGAACTGGAGGGTGAAGTCTTAACCACTTGACCGCCAGGGAAGTCCCATCCCTGGTCATTTTGAATGTCTTTGTTAAAGTAGGATAATAGAACACATCTTATTGGTCAGTTGATCAGCTTGATTTAGAGCATTTACAATATGGGGACATATGGGTGTTGATTCTATTAGTTCCTTTGCCCTAGACCCACTCGTATCAGCGTAGGCATCCTGGTGACATATAGACCTGGAGTCCCAACTAGGCTGTGCACCTAAGCTTGGGGAGATTCACTAAACAGCTCAAGATCATACAGCTGGGAATCTCCTGAAGCTTAGGTTTTCAACTGCAAAATGGAACTAATGGTAGCTGGTTGTAATTGAAAGAGACCGATGGAGTCTTCCAAGTAGGATATTACTTATCTGTAGAACATTGTGAAAGTGTATAAACTCTGGATCCAGAGGGTCTTTGTTTGCATTCAGGCTCTACCATTTAGTAGCTGTGTGATTTGGTGTATTACTGACCCTCTTAAAACCCGTTTCCTCATCAGTAAAGTGGGGATGAAAATAGCACCAACCATTGGGGATTTTTATGTAGATTAAATGACACACACAGAGAATGTTTAGCACAGTGACTGCCATGCAGAAAGCACTTCCAAAGTATTGTTTACTATTGCTTTCACATAGCAAATACTCAGGAAGCCTTAGTGCTCGTTGTTATTTTTGAGAAACGCATCTGTTTCATTTTTCTTCGTATGACGATAGGTACAGTGTCAATGATAAGCAAATACTAACTGAACGTATTCGATGATGAGATTGAAAATTAAAATGATAGTTATTTTAAAATATCTATTACTCACACAAGCTTATGACTATTAATCTAGAAATTGTCAAATAACAGTATGACCATATCTACTTTCTCCGCAGATAACAACACAAAATCGCTTTCAGTTCTGTCTTGTTATAGCTTTCAGAAGAAAGAATGTGCCTACTCATTTAAAATACAAATACTTTGGCAAAACAATGAACAGTTCTGAAAATTTTTTTTTCTTTTCTTTGATTGATACATAACCAACATGCATTATATTAGATTCAGGTGTACAACATAATTGTTTGTCATTTGTGTATATTGCAAAATGATCACGTCAGTAAGTCTAGTTAATGTCTGTCACCTTACAGAGTTACTGAATTTTTCTGCTTGTGATGGGAACTTTTAAGATCTACTCTCTTAGCAACTTTCAAATATGCAATACAGTATTAATAACTATTACTGCCAGGCTGTACATTATATCTCCATGACATTTGTTTTATAACTGGAAGTTTATACCTTTTTACCAGCTTCATCCATTTGGCCCATCCTCTGGCAACCACTAACTGTTCTCTGTATCTATGAGCTTGTTTTGTTTTGTTTTCTATATTTCACATATAAGTGAGATCATACAGTATTTGTCTTTTTCTTTCTGACTTATGTCACTTACAATAATGCCCTCAAGGTTGATCCAGGCTGTTACAAATGACAGGATTTTTTCATTTTTATGGCTGAATAATACTCCATTGTGTGCATATGTGTGTGTATGAGATAGATATATATATATATATATATATATATATGTATCTCACATTTTCTACTTTTTTTTTGCTTTTGTGAATCTGTCTTGTGTTTATTTTTTTTTTAACTTTTCATTGTATATTGGAGTATAACCAATTAACAATGTTCTGATAGTTTCAGGTGCACAGCAAAGGGCCTCAGCCATACATACACATGGATCCATTCTCCCCCAGAGTGCCCTCCCATCCAGGCTGCCACGTAACGTTGAGCAGAGTTCCCTGTGCTCTACAGTAGGTCCTTGTGGGTTATCCGTTTTAAATACAGCAGTTATCTCACATTTTCTTTATTCATTCATCTGTTGATGACACTTCAGCCCTCATTAGTTTCCTCAATTTGAGACCTTTTTCCTCATCTCTTTAGAGAACAGACTAAGAAATGAAAAATAAGACTTCAGGTAAATCAGAAATGAAAACAACTTTTGTTGATAAAGAATGTTAAGGATGCTAAAACAAAAAATGCAGATTTTCTGGAACATAAAATCATAAAATTTTATATTTGAATTGCACTTGGCTGTTTATGAAGAACTTTCACGTACTGCTTTGTCCCCACATGAGCCTTTTTAAGGGAGTACGGTTACTCATATTTAACAGATTGATTATTTCCTTCAGTAATATTTATTGAATGCCTTCTTTGTGCCAGGCACTGGCCTTGTTGCTTGGGAGATAGCAGTGAATAAAACGGACAGTCTCTGCTCTCATGAATCGGACATTCTAGTGGGGAGAGATAAGCAATAGAAGAATAAACACATAAATGTGGTAAAGTGAAAACTAGCTGGGGAAGGGGTGGGTGTGAGAGAAGTCCAGGACCTAGAGCTGCTCTCCGATTTTAGGATAAGACTCGTAAGATCCTTGTGGTTATTTACCTTTCAGTAGAGATCTGAAAGAGGTGAGTGATGCAGCTATGCAACTACCAATGAAAGAGCTTTCAGGGTGGAGAGCTCAGTGAGTGAAAAGACCCCAGGTATGTTTGGAGTGTCGAGGAAAAGCAGGGACTGCAGTATGGCTGAAGCCGAGTGAGTGAGGAGGGGGCAGTGCTGGGAGAGATTAGTCCGGAGGTGCAGGGACCACATCATATGTAAAGGGGAAGGTGCAAAAGGGCGCTTGGGATACTATTGTGAGTAAGGTGGGCAGCTCTTGGACGATTCAGAGCAGAAGAGTGACAGGCTCTAATTTATTAACAAAGAACTTTTCTGGCCTCTGAATGGAGAAGCAATTGTATGACTCCAATTAGGAGCTGCCTAAAAGATACTGGGCCCTTGGGCTAGACTGGTAGTAGTAACAGGTAGGTTATGGATTTATATACAAAATAGAGCCAACACGTTTGTTGATGGGTGAGCACATCAAGGCTGAAGACAAACTAATGCAAGATAGCACAGCTGAGTAATGGCAGACCTAGAACCAAAGCCACATTTTTGGAACCCATGTTCTGTGTTCTTTCCACGGCTCTCCTTGCTTCCCTGCCAACAGGTCATAACCATTTATAATTGGGATGTTTGATGACAGTGGATCACTAAAGGGTTTGAAATCTCTTTAAGCTTATATTTTAACAATTACATATCCTTTATAAAGAATATTTGAAAATTAAATCAAAATGATTACTATTATTGATTACAAGCCTAACCTTTTTCAAATACTTTGCATCCAATATTTCTGAGCCTCCTAGTGGGCCCTGCAAAGGAGATATTTTTATTCTTCAGGTTGTAGATGTGGCAAATGCGGCTCAGAGATTACATTACTTACTTGATTGAGGACACAACCCAAGTGAATTTAGAGCCATAAATGGAACTGAAATGATTAATTCCAGAGCTGAAGTTTCTCCCCCTATATTGCATGTTTGCCCTTTGAGCTGATCAAAGACAACTTATGTCAGGACTAGTGGTTTTTGTTTGATAAAGAATTTTAGAATTTTTCTAGAATTCCGGAAGCTCCTGGAAGTCTGTATGCCACAATACTCTGCAGTTTCCATACCTATCCCAGAAGGCATCTTGGAGCAATGTTTAATTACTTGTCACCCAAACAGGAGGCCATAGTTTCATCAGCTCGGTGCTTTGTGACCACCTCGACGGGTGGGATAGGGAGGGTGGGAGGGAGGGAGATGCAAGAGGGGAGGGATATGGGGATATATGTATACATATAGCTGATTCACTTTGTTATACAGCAGCAGCTAACATACCATCGTAAAGCAATTATACTCCAATAAAGATGTTAAAAACATCTTCTATTTTATTATGTAATATTCAATGTTTTCTATGACCTAAAACTTAGCATCGTCACTTTTTCTTTTTTTTTTTTTGGCTGTATTGGGTCTTCGTTGTTGCACACTTCATTGCGGTGCGTGGGCTTCTCATTGCGGTGGCTTCTCTTGTCGCATAGCATGGGCTCTAGGCGCGTGGGCTTCAGTAGCTGTGGTGTGTGGGCTCAGTAGTTGTGGCGCACGGGCTTAGTTGGTCCGCGGCATGTGGGATCTTCCTGGGCCAGGGATCGAACTCCTGTCCCCTGCATTGGCAGGTGGCTTCTTAACGACTGCACCACCAGGGAAGCCCATAAATGAAATATTGTAACATTTGTGCCCCTTATTCAACATTCCTAGCTAATATGTTTCTCTTCCCACTTTTTGTTTGTAGTTTCAGAGCAGGGCACGTGCTTTGACACATGGCCAAATGCTGTGGGAATGGGGCTTCCCTGGTGGCACAGTGGATAAGAATCCGCCTGCCAATGCAGGGGACATGGGTTCGAGCCCTGGTCTGGGAAGATCTGCACATGCTGTGGGGCAACTAAGCCCATGCGCCACAGCTACTAAGCACGTGTGCCACAACTACTGAAGCCCGTGCACCTAGAGCCCATGCTCCACAACAAAGAGAAGCCACCACACTGAGAAGCCCTCACACCACAACAAATAAATAAATAAATTTATTATTTTTTTTAATGCTGTGGGATGTGGTATTGACTGAAATACGGTCCCCCCGACCTGCTCACTGGCCATACTGGTGCTGATATTGCAGGTTCTGAGCAGAGTTAATGAGATAACACATGTGCTGTATCCAACAGAGTTCACTGGCCCTTAATTAAAGCACCATAGGGACTTCCCTAGTGGTGCAGTGGTTAAGAATCCACCTGCCAAAGCAGGGGACAGGAGTTCGAGCCCTGGTCCAGAAAGATCCCACAGGCAATGGAGCAACTAAGCCTGTGTGCCACAACTACTGAGCCTGTGCTCTAGAGCCCGCGAACCACAACTACTGAGCCCTCATGCCACAACTACTGAAGCCCATGCGCCTAGAGCCCCTGCTCCGCAACAGGAGAAACCACCGCAATGAGGAGCCTGTGCAGCGCAACGAAGAGTAGCCCCCGCTCGCCACAAGTAGAGAAAGCCCGAGTGCAGCAACGTCGACCCAACTCAGCCAAGATAAATAAATGAATAAATAAATCTTAAAATAATATAAAGTACCATAAATAGATTTTCTCACTTCCAAAAGATACTTCCAGAATTACACATGGATAAGCAGTGGGGTAAGATTTATTGCCGAAAAGGTAGAAAACCTGGTCTGTGCTCTCAAGAAGAGTTTAGTCCTCCTGGGAAAATTAAGTATATGAGCTATTTATCTGAAGTGGTTAAATAGCAAAACAGGGCAATTGAAATGAATGGTGTAGACGGGAAAATTGCAGAAGGGCAGAGAAGTGAAACAGAGGAACAACATGTCAAGGGGGAAGATAGCAGTCAATATTTGTGGATTGTGGGGATCCAGCTGTGTTGATCATGTGGTTTACGCTGGGCAGTATCAGGACTTCAATTACAAGAGTAAGTGAGATTCAGTTCATAGTGGGACTTGAGTGCTAAACAGAAAATGTGGAATCTTTGTTGTGGATGTGGGTATGGAGAGGCAGACAGCTAGAGATCCACACATATTTTGGTAAAAAAAATACTCATTTGAAGGACGATTGAAATTGCAGAAGGGTCTGGAAAGAAAAATCATGGTTGATGTTAAGAAATTCTAAAGAATTGGCTTCAGTGAACTCGTATTCACCCTAAACTGGTCTTAAAATATAAATACTGTGTGACACGTTTAATGAATAGTGTATAAATATTTGAGGTTCTATTTTTTATCACACTGACAGTCTTTAATCTCTTGTAGGAAATCCATTTTCTGGTGATGTCATCTCCCCCAGGGAAATCAGTTTTACCAATGTGCAACCAAATCACACTGCTGTGTACCAGTGTGAAGCCTCGAATGTCCACGGCACTATCCTTGCCAATGCCAACGTCGACGTTGTAGGTAAGCATACTTGGGAGCAGGCTATTTGTCTGCTCTTTTCTACAGGAAAATGTTCACGGTCCTACTCACAAGTAGATTGAATTCTTGGCACATAAAACGTGGGGAGAAATCAAAGTACCTTTCACTTTACATTTGAGCATGAGACCTCGTGCTACAAGTTATACTTCCAAAAATATATTGCATTGGGATACTTTCCAATTCAAGAATACGAACTGTGATATTCAACTGTTTTCCCTTATTAATATGGCTGGGGTATAGAAAAAAATTTGCTTGTATTATATGAACATTTAAAACTGCATTTATATTGTTTTCCAATAGATGTCCGTCCATTGATACAAACTGCTGATGAAGAAAATTATGCCACAGTGGTGGGGTACAGTGCTTTCTTACACTGTGAGTTCTTTGCTTCACCCGAGGCAATTGTGTCCTGGTAAGCTGTTACACAGTTTTCTTAAGAGAATGTCAGTTGTAGATTGTGCCTTGTTTCTTCATCCATCACTTGACAGGCTGCACTGTGTCAAGTCAGTTATTACATGTAGCGAGTGCCTCTGACAACTAAGGTAGCAAACTTACTCACCTACCTTTCCTGGCACTGTTGACTAGATTTGTGGTATTCGCTCACGTGGGGAAATATGGAGAGCCGTCTTTGCTCACAAAGGAAAGCAAAAAATTGAAGTGATTGCTAAGACAATTTTATAGGTAGTTTAGGTCTCCATTACAGATATATCTAAGGTCATACATTACTGTTGTTGTTTTGGGTATTATCTAAATAATTGTTAAGTCTGCATTTCATTCCAAGTGCCTATGTTTAAAACTTTGTCAACATGTGTTTTGAATTTAACTTCGAAATATTAGTTGGTATAGTAACTTCAAACACACCATTGTATGAATCTACCATATTTGTTCCTTCACTGGAAAAACTTGGTTAAACTAGTCTTAAGTAATTTTCCCCAGGGCTCTGCAGGGCTGAGATTAGAATGAGGAGAGCAAGGCAAGGTCATCCAAGTTTAGGGTCAGATTCTGTCTTTATTTAAAATTTGGATATTTTGTTCATTGTGGATTCTTTTGTATTATTTTTGATTTTTAGAAATACCTCATTAAAATATTTATCTTGATTATACTGAGATTTTTTTTGGCAACCCTTAAATTTTGTCTCTGAGGCAAGCGCCTCACTTGCCTTACCCTAGTGCCCGCCCTGTAAAATCTCGTGTGAACAGCAGCCAGACTTTGTCCTTTGCATCTTTTCTCTCCGGTAGCCTCTTACTGTGAAACGCATAGGGAGAATCAAGCTGTGGCAGCAAATGCTTGGAAAATGGATGAATGTAGGAGAAAATGACTCTGGGTGATGAGGGTCAATGTTACCCGTGTCCACAGGACAGGAAAGACTTTCTGGCCTATAATATTTCTGAGCGACCAACGTTCCTCTAGGACAGCAGGAGGTTCAGAATGTTCATTATCTCGTTCAATTACCAGCTTTCCCATTTAGTACCCTGAAGCAATGACTAACTAGAGGGTTCACCATCAATAAGGCAGAAACTATTGATTAAACTCGGAGGACAGATGTAAAGTGGTACTGAGTGCTGTTATAAATACAGCAGAAGCATAGAGCTCAGACACAGGTTTCCTCCAGTCACAGTCTATTTGGGCAGGTAAGATGTATACCTATCGCCTATTGTGGAAAAATTGTGAACTCTAATGGAACATTTCATAAGGTCTGCTAAGCTCCTGAAGAAGGGATAAGACTGAATGACATCAGCAGCCAGTTTGCCAAAGAGTATAGGATTCTATCAAACCCACATTGATTTATACTTTCTATAGGCAGAAGGTGGAAGAAGCAAAACCCCTTGAAGGCAGACGGTATCATTTCCATGAGAATGGCACGTTACAGATTAGCGAGACCACAGAAGAAGATGCTGGCTCCTACTCTTGTTGGGTAGAAAATGCTAAAGGAAAAACAGCAGTCACAGCCAATTTGGATATTAGAAGTAATTTTATTTTGTTTTTACTTTGCATGAATTGTCACATGGCTTCAGTTTTTCATTTTCCCAAGTGAAACAATATGATTTAAGTTTGGGCATCTGTTAAATTTCTTTAGACTGTTTCAAAACTCCTAGATTGGGTTTCATCTAAACAACCCTCACAAGAATTATCGGATATGTCGATGATGTGTCCATGGCTTTATACAATTGTAAGAGAGAACTAGGTGTTCTTGGTGATGGATGACCAGCAGTATTTAAAAGTCCTCTATTTTGGTGTATTCCTGTAACTCTATTTTATTTCAATAACCAACTCAATGTAATGTCACCAGTATTCAACTCTTTGAACTAAAAATTTCCCAAATAAACTCATAAAGGATCAGTTTCGTAAAGACTCCGGCATGACAAAATGAGCGGAGTTTTGTCCTCTTTTTGAGTCATAAACAGCTCTGTATTTTTTCTCTTGTTCAAGCAGCCTGTTTCATTTGTAATTGCTCCCAATAGTTAAGTATGTGCCAAGATACGTCAGTGTCCCAAAGAGGGGCATCTCAGCACCTAGATTCAGGCTTACTTGGAACCCAGATGCACAGGCATCAGCAGTATTTTGATTTTAAAATCGCTCAGACAACCCTTTTCAGGGAAACACAAAGAATAGAAAGATTCTATAGTAAATGGAGGGAGGGTTTTTATTTCCTGTGACAGGTCACTCTCATGGCCTGCTACTACCTCTGCCTAGATAACAGGTACATATTTGTTTAATCATCGGTTTTCGCTGCTACCTTAACATTTGTCTCTCTCTCTGCACACACACGCACACCCTTCTTTCCTTCTTTTATTCTTCCATCGTATTTTTTTCTATACCCTAAGTTACCCAACATGCCAGCCCCATGGACTATATTTTTAAGGCACACTAGTATTCATTGATGTCTACTTGTAGTGGATGTCTCTCTGCATTTTCAAGTGGTATGTGCAATTTTTAAAGTGCTCTTATAACATCAATGGAGATGATTCTTTTTCTACTTTGTAAAACCAACCTAGATCAAAGATAAGCAACTCCGCCAGGGGAAAGATAATGAGAGTGAAGTCTGGAATCCAAAGGAACCTTCACATTTCTGTTGCCCAACACGGTGCTTGGCCCAAAGTGGACCTCAGAACTGCTAGTGGCCAGAGAGAAGGCCACGTTCATAAACTTTTGGTCTGCTCTCATGTCCATTGTATATGTAAGGGTTATATAGGAATCGTATCCATGAGAATTAAGGGCATACTTTTCACATATGAAAAAGGAATGTCAAGAATGGAATTGAATAAGAGGCTATGCAGCATGAGCTTTGGTGTCTTCCAGCCTTGAGTTCAAATCACAGCTCAGTCCCTTACTAGTTAGAAAATATTAGTATCCTTACTTAATTTCATTTTAGCCTTAAGTTATCTTCTCGGTAAGGTAGAGATATTAATATTCGTAGAAGTGTTGTAAAATGTCACAATGAATGTAAACTTCTTCACAGAGTCTAGTTAAATGAAATAAGTGCTTATTAAATGGTATCAATTATTATTCAATGGATTCCTTTAAATTTAGAATTAGGATGTTTAGTAATTCACTTGAAATTAATTCAATTTGATAACCTCTTCAGATTTCATGCTTGGAATATCAAAAACTCAATTTTACTAACACTTCAATTTTTAATCAGTTTCTTGAGTAACATATAGATAGCAAATATTAGAACATGATTGTGGAGTTGGAGGTCAGCTCATGAGATTTAGCTTCTGAGAGGATTACCAAGTGCCACATTGGGGTAAAGTATATCTGACTTTAATATGGTCCTTAAGAGTAAGGATTGTATGTTTTGAAACAATTATAAAGAAACAGACATTTTCCAAGACAGCCACGGTACCAATGTTTGAGCTTTATATTGTTTTGTTTTGTTTTCTAACATCTTTATTGGAGTATAATTGCTTTACAATGTTGTGTTAGTTTCTGCTGTATAACAAAGTGAATCAGCTATATGTATACATATATCCCCATATCCCTTCCCTCTTGCATCTCCCTCCCATCCCTCTAGGTGGTCGCAAAGCACCGAGCTGAACTCCCTGTGCTTTGCACCTGCTTCCCACTAGCTAGCTATTTTACATTTGGTAGTGTATATATGGCAGTGCTACTCTCTCACTTTGTCCCAGATTACCCTTCCCCCTCCACGGGTCCTCAAGTCCATTCTCTATGTCTGCATCTTTATTCCTGTCCTGCCCCTACGTTCATGAGATCCGTTTTTTTTCTTTCAATTCTGTATATATGTGTTAGCATACAGTATTTGTCTTTCTCTTTCTGACTTACTTCACTCTGTATGACCGTCCCTAGGTCCGTCCACCTCACTACAAATAACTCAATTTCGTTTCTTTTTATGGCTGAGTAATATTCCATTGTATATATGTGCCACGTCTTCTTTATCCATTCATCTGTAGATGGACACATAGGTTGCTTCCATGTCTTGACTATTGTAAATAGAGCTGCAATGAAGATCGTGGTACATGAATCTTCTTGAACTATGGTTTCTGTGGTGTATATGCCTAGTAGTGAGATTGCTGGGTCGTATGGTAGTTCTATTTTTAGCTTTTTGAGTAACCTCCATACTGTCCTACATAGTGGCTGTATCAATTTAGATTCCCACCAACAGTGCAAGAGGGTTCCCTTTTCTCCACACCCTCTCCAGCATTTATTGTTTGTAGATATTTTGATGATGGCCATTCTGAGTGGTGTGAGGTGATACCTCTTCGTAGTTTTGATTTGCATTTCCCTAATGATTAGTGATGTTGAGCATCCTTTCATGTGTTTGTTGACAATCTGTATATCTTCTTTGGAGAAACGTCTGTGTAGGTCTTCTGCCCATTTTTGGATTGGGTTGTTTATTTTTTTGATATTGAGCTGCTTGTATATTTTGGAGATTAATCCTTTGTCAGTTGCTTCATTGGCAAATATTTTCTCCCATTCTGAGGGTTCTCTTTTCGTCTTGTTGATGGTTTTCTTTGCTGTGCAAAAGCTTTTAAACTTCATTAGGTCCCATTTGTTTATTTTTGTTTTTATTTCCATTTCTCTCGGAGGTGGGTCATAACGGATTTTGCTGTGATTTATGTCATGGAGTGTTCTGCCTATGTTTTCCTCTAAGAGTTTGATAGTGTCTGGCCTTACATTTAGGTCTTTAATACATTTTGAGTTTATTTTGTGTTCGGTGTTGGGAAGTGTTCTAGTTTCATTCTTTTACATGTAGCTGTCCAGTTTTCCCAGCACCACTTATTGAAGAGGCTGTCTTTTCTCCATTGCATATTCTTGCCTCCTTTGTCAAAGATAAGGTGACCATGTGTGCGTAGGTTTATCTCTGGGCTTTCTATCCTGTTCCATTGATCTATATTTCTGTTTTTTTGCCAGTACCATATGGTCTTGATTACTGTAGCTTTGTAGTATAGTTTGAAGTTGGAGAACTTGATTCCTCCAGCTCCGTTTTTCTTTCTCAAGGTTGCTTTGGCTATTCGGGGTCTTTCGTGTTTCCATACAAATTGTAAAATTTTTTGTCCTAGTTCTGTGAAAAATGCCATTGGTAGTTTGATAGGGATTGCATTAAATCTGTATTTTGCTTTGGGCAGTGTGGTCATTTTCACAATGTTGATTCTTCCAATCCAAGAACATGGTATATCTCTCCATCTGTTTGTATCGTCTTTAATTTCTTTCATCTGTGTCTTATAGTTTTCTGCATACAAGTCTTTTGTCTCCTTAGGTATGTTTATTCCTAGGTATTTTATTTTTATTCCTAGGTATTTTATTCATATTATTGATATTACTAATTTACTTTCCAAATATGACTCACTGTAACTCATTCAACAAATACGTATTGAGTACCTACTGTACACAGGCTCCCTTCTGGGCTCTGGAGTTACTTGAATGAAACAAAACAAGCAAAGCCTCCACGTTCATGGTGCTTATGTTCGCGTTCCACACCTTCATGTTGTTAGTTCATCTATGCATGGGCTTCACCATTTAACCTCAGATTTGAGTCAATAGTAAACAAGGTAATAGAAAATTAATTGATTTCCCCTTTATGGTATTTTGATCACATGTCCAGAAGCACCAGACAATTTATATTATTTTCAATATCCAGAGGCATTTGCTTGCTTACACTCTTGGGAAATTGCTATTAATATAATACTTCTACCCAGGTGCCCTGGCTTGGAAGGAATGAAAATAGTAATGACGTATGATGTTAGGAAATAACAGTGTGACAAACATTGCATGAGGATTTGACTATCAGTATTGACCAATTTGGTTGATTAAATTGCAGGCACTTGAGACAAAGTAAGCTGTGTTCTATAGCTCTAACTAGTATCTTTATTTTGTAAAAACAGATGCTACAAAACTTAGAGTTTCTCCTAAGAATCCTCGTGTCCCCAGATCACACACACTTGAATTACATTGTGAGAGCAAATGTGACTCACATTTGAAATACAGTTTAAAATTATCCTGGAGTAAAGATGGAGAAGCCTTTGAAATTAATGGCACAGAGGATGGCAGGTATGTAAACTATTTTTTTTAATCTTGATTGGAGTATAATTGCTTTACAGTGTTGTGTTAGTTTCTGCTGTACAACAAAGTGAATCAGCTAAATGTATACATTTATCCCCATATCCCCTCCCTCTTGAGCCTACCTCTCACCCCCCAATCCCACCCCTCTAGGTCATTACAAAACCTTGAGTTGATCTCCCTGTGCTATGCAGCAGCTTCCCACTAGATATCTATTTTACATTTGGTACTATATATATGTCATTGCTACTCTCTCACTTCGTCCCAGCTTCCGCTTCTCCCCCTGTGTCCTCAAGTCCATTCTTTATGACTTTATCTTTACTCCTGCCCTACCACTAAGTTCATCAGTACCATTTTTTTAGACTCCATATATATGCCTTAGCATACGGTATTTGTTTTTCTCTTTCTGACTTACTTCACTCTGTGTGACAGACTCTAGGTCCATCCACCTCACTTCAAATAACTCAATTTCATTGCTTTTTATGGCTGAGTAATATTCCATTGTATATATGTGCAACATCTTCTTTATCCATTCATCTGTCGATGGACACGTAGGCTGCTTCCATGTCCTGGCTATTGTATATAGTGCCACAGTGAACATTGTGGTACATGTCTCTTTGAATTACGGTTTTCTCAGGGTATATGCCCAGTAGTGGGATTGCTGGGTCATATGGTAGTTCTACTTTTAGTTTTTTAAGGAACCTCCATACTGTTCTCCATAGTGGCTGTATCCATTTATTTACATTCCCACCAGCAGTGCAAGAGGGTTCCCTTTTCTCCACACCCTCTCCAGCATTTATTGTTTGTAGATTCTTTGATGATGGCCATTCTGACCGATGTGAGGTGATACCTCATTGTGTTTTTAATTTGCATTTCTCTAATGATTAGTGATGTTGAGCATCCTTTCATGTGTTTGTTGGAAATTGGTATGTCTTTAAAGAAAATTACAGGCCAGTATCACTGATGAACATAGATGCAAAACTCCTCAACAAAATACTAGCAAACAGAATCCAACAACACATTAAAAGGATCATACACCGTGATCAGGTGGGGTTTATCCCAGGAATGCAAGGATTCTTCAGTATACACAAAGCAATCAATGTGATACACCATATTAACAGATTGAAGGATAAATACTATATGATAATCTCAATAGATGCAGAAAAAGAATTTAACAAAACACAACACCTATTTATGGTAAACTATTATAGTATCTCATAATATTTGCTTGGGATTAAACCTTGCATTTGAAAGAAAAGTAGTTGTAAAAGTATACAGACTGAATTAAAATACAAAAACTGCTTATGACATTTCAGTCTTTAAGGCAGTGTTTAAAAGGTCAAACAGTGTACTTGTTTCACTTTACTTCCACACGTTTCTCTCCTCATTTTTGCTACCGATTTTTCATGTAACGTGTACCATCCTGTGAGTGTAGGCAACAGAAACAGTTCCTGTTATTTGAGGAATATTTATTGCATGGGCTTGGGTGTTCACAAAACCATTGGAAAGAGTGGAGGAGATAGGTCTGTGGGTGCTGCTTACTAAGCTTTTGGGTTCTCGGTGATGTGGCATTGTGGCTGCAATTCACATGTCTGGAAATTGCTGCTGTCTTCGCTGCCCCCCCTCACCCCACTGGTTCTCCTGGTGAGTCCAGCACTGCCAGCTCTTATATTTGCCAGAGTCGCTGTCAGCTCACAAGGCCCCAGAGGAGATGGTGCCCATTTCTCTTCTACCTCCCAATCTCATAGGAATTTATCTCACGGGTAGAAGCTAAATCATATCTCAGATCCTTTCCATTGGTAAGTATTGGCAAGTATATTTTTGAGCCTTCCGGCTTCTTTGTAAAGAATATGTAAAAGTGTAGAAGGGAGAATGTAGAGTAAGGGTGACTAGACGCTGACTAGTACTATATTTAAACATCAAAGGAAGAGAAAAGGAAGTATCAAAGGAGGAGAAAACAGTCAATATTTAATGAATGTGTGTGCTGTCTTTTGGAAGCAGAGGACATTCCCCTTCCTTTTGCATTGTTGCTGAGTTAGGGGTTAAAACTGGACCATCCTTGTTCCAAATCTCACCTGCCGTCTTGTTATTCATCATTCTGAAAAACTAAATCTGAAGCTCTTTAGACAGGACTTGCATTCCTTAGGCGAGATGGTGGCAGTGTCATTACGAGCATGGCCTCTGGAACCCAGGGGCTTGGGATTGAATCCCAACTTTGTCACTTATTGGGTCTGTGACCTTAGACTAGCTGCCTAACTTTTCTGTGCCTTAGTTTTATATTCTATAACATAGTTTAGTTCAAAAAAATTGTTTAAGGTCACTTCATCATAGGGTTATTATGAGTTAACACCAAGCACTTAGAATATACTCAGTACTCAGTCCAGTTTAGCTGTGCTGATTCATTCTCCTCATTTCTCTGGTAGTCTTGTCTCATTTCTGTTACCTGCTTGGTCTGTTTTGGTATTTGTGGGTGTGTGTGCCGCTTCTATATAAAGGCATTGATTGGTTTCACCCTGGGTACTTAATTTATTCCATCTCATCCCTCCTCTGTATTTCATGTTTGTGGAAAGGCAGCATATGTACTGCAACCAGTTGTCAGCGACACAAAAGGAGAGTAATTGTTGATACTTAATAGACTACACGTTGCAACAGAGATCTTCAGCCTTTGGTTAGGTGTGAGTTGATTTGTCAACTGCTCAGATCCCCCCGCCCCAAATTTTCCCTGTTTTGTCAACCGTGTAGTTATTTGGGGTCTTCCGTATAACCTCTGGGTTATAGCCAAGAAGGGAATCAGACTCATGTCTCGTTGGTAATGTGACGTGCATATTTAGGCCCTGAATCCAGACTCTCCAACCAGCCTCTTTGTGTGACTCAGTTTTATAGCTTCTGCAGGATGCTGGGGCTGAACTCCATTGAGCCTCTGGCTCTCTGAGTCACCTAAGTAATGCAGACATTCTTCTAGTTTTTCCTTAACACTGAAGTGATATTTGGGGTGGGCTGGGCTGGGAATGACTGTTGCAGGCTTGTCTTGACTGGAGCCAGGAGCAGGCAGGGAATTGTAGCAGGGAGTTGAGATCACACGTATGTACTAAACTTCTGTAGAACCATTAGTAAGCTCCCATTTCTCACCTTCTGCCGGGACACCTTCTCCTCATTACTAGGCTGGGAACCAGAAGCTTTTACCTAGAAAGTGCTTAAATTTCTGACCCAAAGGCACATAGAGGAAAATGAGAAGTAAAATACCTCCTTCTCTCCCCTTTTGTCCCCTGTTATGTACAGGGGTATGATGAGTGTTGGAAACTGCTACCCTGGACCATTATACCTGCTGGGTGCCTCATGTTATGTTAGTGCCTCCCATACATGCTTTCCCTCTATTGTGCTCACAGTAAACCTATTAGGAAGGCTGAAATGACCTCAAGGAATTTTCTGTGGATTTCTAACCTGCAGGTGGCTCTAGACAATACAATATTGTTATGAAAAATGAAATGGAGTGTGGATATGCTATCAAACCACGTTTAAAATTTAGACTGTCCTCAACAAGTGTAATGGGGACTGTTCATGACCATAGACAGAGTGAACGACCCAGTCCTGAAGGAGGAGGGATGGCAGAGGGATATGGGATGTGTCCACGTGTCCATGAATAGGAGGTGAGAGGGAAAAGTGTCAAAAGCACAAGTGTGAGGGCTTTATCTTGGCATCAAGGAAGGGCTTCTTTTTCCCCTCGGAAATGGCAGCAGATGAATGGGGTAGGACTCAGGGGTGGGGGATAAGGATGCAGAGGTTATAAGGCATTAGATTAGGCAGAGATTATAAGGATAGAGAAGGGTCTCTTCCTAAGAAAAGAGGAACTAAGGTAATTTGTTCAAGCAGAAAGGCAGGAGGAATGGGAGTTGGGGGCATTAAGAAATGTGATTAGTTACAAGCCCACAATGAATTAAATCAATTTGATTAATATTATTAGTAACACTCTTTGAGCACATAGTAAGCCAGGCTGTATACACAAATCACTTTATGTGTTTTCCCTCATTTACTTCTCCTGAAAAGAAAGTATTGTTATCCCCATTTCTTAAATAAGGTGAATTAGGCTCCAAGTTTTGTGCAAGATTATACAAGTCATAGTTGGTGAAACCGAGCCTCAAACACAGGTCTCCAAAGAAAGCAACATTTTTAATATTGCCTGGAGCGAAATTTGTTACAAGATGGAATGGAGCAAGAAAACACTGGAGGTGGTTAACATGGTTCGGGGACTAGGGATCTGGGTATTTCAGATGAAGGGGGTGAGAGGTTGTAGAATGATGACAAAGGGAGGTAGTTAAGCAGGTAAAAACAGGGGAAAACACTGAGAGGAACAGAGATGAAGATGAAGCCAGAGAACAGGTTCTATGTAGAGTAGAAACCATTTTTTAAATGTGTAATGTTCTTAACAAGGATTTCTTCAAGCAGAATACAGTTGACCTATGATGGAAACATAGTGTAAGACAGAAATAAAGAGTTGTGGTCTTAGGCACTGAGAATTTGGAGCTGTTTGTTACTTCAGCACAGCAGAGTGTATCCTTGCTAACACAAATAGTTGTCAGATTTTGATGTGAGCCAGAATTACCTAGGTATCATGTGCAAATGCAGTGGCCCTTGTCCTATTCCCAAAAGTTCTGATTTGGAAACTGGACTGAGCCCAACAAAAGAAATTTTTAATAACCTCCCGGGGTACATCATGCCTACCAGATTTCAAGGACCAGGGGGGTCATTCTACCTTGATTAAAATGAGGTACATTTGTGAGTTTTAAAGGACAGTGTGTTACAGAAAAGTTGCCCTAAAGTTGCCCTTTCTTTCTGGCGTGAAGCAGCCCCACACCAGGGTACAAATCTTGGCAAGAAGATTGTAGGCTAGATTTCAGCTCCCCTGGGCCCTCGTGGATGTGCAGGGCACAAACAGCCCTCTTGAAGAGGTTATTAAATTGTATTTCTTCATCTAAGAAGGTAAACTTTGCAAAATTGTCAGTGTATGTAATATTCTGATATTTGTACCAAATGGACACTTAACTAACCTGAACTGAGAAACTATGTCAAAGCTTTATCATTAGAATCATAGTGAGTAGTATTGATTAGCAAGTAGTATTGATTAGCAAATCATTCAGTGATTGGTGGAGGGGTGAGGGGCCGACTTTGTCTATAATCAAAGGGCAGAACCGTGTTTGACTTTACTACAGTTTTAATTGGTTTTCTATAACTCGAACTTTTCAGCAGCCTATATGAGTTTTATGTTAAGAAACTAAATTACTTAAGATTTTCCCTCCCTCCCCACAAGGAAGACATTGTTGATTTCAATTAAATAGCTCCCTGCTGTGAATATATCTCAGAGTTAATGGAACTTTATTTTTTAAAAAAAATACTTGAATAGTTATGCTAACAATACATAGGCATAGGGTAAAGGTGTAATTCATTTTTAAAAAATTCATATAGTAAACTCAATTACAAATCGGCAAAAAGAGAACAAATAATAAAAAGCCAAATGATTTGCAAAAAGAAGCACTAGTCTGCCATCTACTGTTCAGATAAGTCACAGAGTTCACTTTTTATCCCATCTTAAAGTGCATCCAGTGTGGGAGGTGGAAGGATGGAGAAAAGAGAAAGTTGTCAAAAATAGAGATTGCCAGACTTCACCTCAGATGTTGTGGTTCTGTAGAACTGGGGTGCGATTCAGGCATCTGCCTTTGTAAGAAGCACCCAAGTTGATCCTATGTAGGTGGTTCCCTAAACATACCTTAAGAATGACTCAAATTTATCTTAGCTATTGTGAGGTATATGGTACACTCTTCAGACACACCAGGCAAGATGTTTCCATCACTGACCCATGAATCACAGATGGTTGGATTTGGTAATTTAAAAACCAACCAGCCAACCAACCTGATCCCTTTCATGGCTTGTAGACATTTGTGTGTGCTTGAATAACACTTTCCAGTTTTCAAGTATGGCATTCTCTAATAAAATTTGCATTATGGGACAAGTTTTTTTTTTTTTTTTTTAATTCTTCCTTAAATTGCTTTCTATGGGGAATATTTAGTTTTGAAAGGATTACATTTCTATTGTTTCTGTTTGTTTCATCCTCACCATAGACTCACTTTTTCCCTGGTAGGATAATTATTGATGGAGCTAATTTGACTATATCTAATGTCACGGTAGAAGACCAAGGTGTATACTCGTGTTCAGCTCACACGGCTCTAGATAGCACTGCTGCTGTGACTCAAGTAGCTGTCCTTGGTAAGTGCACTAACGAATAAAGAAATCTTTGTTCCTTTCTCTTCCATTGCTGATTAAATTCCACTGTTTTTAGGCAATTAAACCAATGATTATTTAAGCCCGTGCACATTTATTGTGAGTTTGAAATTTTCAGTTAAAGAGTGACCCTGCTTTTGAATGCTTTCGCCTCTTCTGGTTCTAAAGAAGTTAATTGACGCTTAACTTCTTTTTTCTACTTGGGTAATGTTGCCAGAAGCGGTGGGAGGTAGGTGATGCTATCAGCAGAAAGAAAACTGAAGCATGCTTGAGTTCCCAGGACCCTTGAGCTACACTTTGCTAGTGCACAGAGAAATGTGGCTAAGGAATGGAGACGGGCTAGCATGGAGGGGTCAGGGTAGGGGCCCAGTGGTGATTAAACACTGGCCCTGCCCTAAACCAGTGGCCTCGACCGAGCTCAGCTCCCAGGGTCCCAGGAAGGGGGGGAGGGAGGGACTTCAAGGGTTCTTCTGCAAAGAAAGGCCTCTGGTTTTTTTAAATAATAATGCTAATTAGAAAACAATGTACACAACTCACTGGTGTAATCAATGCAGTTACCCCTGCAGTTACCCATGTTGATAGCTCTTAGACCGTCTGTTGGGTAGCTCTCCTAGTTTCCCTTCCAGATTCACCGTCCACCAGCTTTCTGAATCCAGAAACGTGACCTGTGTGGACACCAACAAACCACCTACCCTCAAGCTTTCATTCGGTTCAGCCAACGGGGAGCCCTGGCAGCAGAGGCAGTGGGGGGGGAGAGTATGTTTTTTCTGGATAATCCCTCCCTGCAGGCTGGCTGTGTGTGTACCTCTGCCAAAGTCACTGATTCTCTCAGAGGCTTTGTCCACACAGCTCTCTGATGGGATTCCAGTAACTGCCCTGCCCACCCCTCACCCCCCCACCCTGGATATCCCGCTCACATCTTTTGAAAGAGTCTTGATTAGAATCTCTTTGAAGTACCCTAACTTGTGTGAACTGTTGCCTCTCTGCTGTGCTGGGACCCTGACTGATAAAGACATTTTTACAGTTTTCTCTCATAGTTCTGTTTCACTGGGCACCATTTAGTTTTCCTTGAGTTGGCTGATAGCTCTTAGAAGAGGTTTGATTTGGCCTAAACACCTTTACCATATGTCTAGATTAATCCTGATTATTAACAGGTATTTCTATCTTTAGCGCTTTGGTTGCTGGGATTCACAGGTAGGTTGCCTACCATGGGTACAGACTGAGAGGAAAGAATGCAGTCTCTTTTGAGGTAGGCTGGTGAAAAATGAGTAAACAGGCAGGTTCTCTCCTAGTGAAGCAAATGGCCACTATATTTTAAGTGAGATAAATGACCACCATCTTTCAAGCGAAGCAAATGGCCACGATGTTGGGTTTTCAAAAAAAAAAAAAAAAAAAGTAGTTCCCAGGTGGTAGGTGGTATGGACTTGGTTCAAAAGAATGAAACCTTTAGGTGATACGTTTCAGCTACCTCAGGGGCAGAAAGGTTCAATCCTTAGTAATCATTCCAGTGGTAATTCTCCAGACAAAACAGTTGAACCTAAGGTAAACTGGAGTTTATCCCAGGCGTGACAATTTTAAGTGTAAATGTCAGGATCCATGGCCTTTGCCCCCGAGTATTTTGACCAATGGCAAGGAGACTGGGGCCCCTACCACTTGGTACATGCCATCTAAATTTTCTTGTGAAACTTAATACATCTGTCTTGTAATGAGGCTGCCGTCTTCTAGAACTGTTCAATTTTGATCATTTTAAATAAATAGTGGCTAGGATTACATGTACTATTTACTTATGAGGTAATTACCAAATGTTTTCAGAATGAAAAGAAAATAATAAAAAATAATCTATGAGATATGCTGCATTTTCTTAACCACTTCTTGGCATTTACATTCTAATTTTCAGGTCAGCCTCCGATTTTAAGAGGCATAGCCCCATAAGTGACAGTAACAAATGACAAATCCACGTATAATTTCTCAAAGACTCTTTTTCCCGGAAAATAGTGTTTTAAAGTATATGCTTGACCCATTTTAAACAGAAGTTACTTTCAGAAGCCTTGCCAGAAACATCCTTTAAGAGCATCATTCATTTAGATCTCAATTGCAGTCCATCAATCGTAGCTCCATGTGATTCTCGGAAAGAGCAGATTTTAATGTCAGACGCAAAAGGCTGCACTGGTTGGTTCAGAAAATGTCAGAAATGAGTGGCCTTAGTAAGTGCTGAAGAGGAGCCTAAGTTCTCCGAGCTCAGAGATCCTCAAGCCTGTTGAGGAAATAAATTCTTATTTAAGGCTCTACAGTGTGGACGCAGTCACTGACCACATTTTTAAAGTAAACACATTCTCCTCTGAATTGAAAACAATTTTTTTGTCAGTATAAATTTCCAACAATTGTCAAATACTCAGCAGGAGCAATGGATGTTGCTTCCCACTTGGAGAAGGAAGAGCCCATAAGAAGGCCCCATTAGATGCTACTTTCATCGTCTCCTCTGAGAAAAGATGAATGTCCTTGAATACATGGGAGAATTGAAACCAAAGTTTGGAAGTGAGGATTATTAGGGATCACATTTTTTTTTTTACTGTTCCTTTTATTTTTAAAGTACCAGAAATTTCCATGTACTTTAACACTTAAAATTTGTCATCGCCTACTCAATTTTCTAGTCTCTGTCACAACATTCAGTGCCATATCTTCCTCTTCCAGTATAAACGCCCTTCCTATTCTTCAGAACTCCAGGCCAACAGAGTATAAAAGTTGCTATAAGATACTGATAACTCACTGTTACAAATTAAAATAAAAATCCAAACCACGTAGAGAAGAAAGCCTGAGTTCATGTTCTCTTATTTTCCTGTAGTCATAGGGCCTAAATTTATTGCTCTAATATGATAATTAGATGCATGGTTGAAGTGATAATATATTTTTCACTTAATTATTTAGTCACAAAACATTTATGTGCAAGGCACTGTGGGTGGTGCAAAAATTAATAAACTGTGGTTCCTACTCTGGAAGATCCATTTAGTCGCATACAGGAGATGAACCAGGCATATAAAGAAGCATATGAGCTGGAAGATACTGGTCTCCTTGATCAAGTTCATGTTTCTCGAAATTCATTGTTCATGATATCTTACCAGGACATTTTAGAAATGCAGACTCCTGGGCCCAGCTCTTTCAGTAAGCCAGAGAAATAGGGCCCAGAAATCTTCATCATTAATAACTACTCCTAAAAAAAAAAATTCTGATGCCGATGGTCAAAGATGGCCCCTTGAGAACTGGGAATCACCAGAGAGTGAGGTAATACAGTAGGGAAGGAATGTACAGATGTGAAGGAAGCTGCATTTGTTTTTTGGGTTTTTTTTTTTTAACATCTTTATTGGAGTATAATTGCTTTACAATGGTGTGTTATTTTCTGCTTTACAACAAAGCAAGTCAGCTATACATATACATATATCCCCATATCTCCTCTCTCTTGCATCTCCCTCCCACCCTCCCTTCCATTTGAAATAGAACCAGAAGGATTGGTGAGATTTGGCAGTTCAGAGTGGAGACAGGGGCCCCGAGGGGAAGGGGGCTTGCAGTGTGCCTGAGTGAGGAAGTGGGATCAACAAAGGCAATGATCTGCCTTCTCCTCACCGTCATTTTTCATTATTAATCAGATGTTCCGGAGCCGCCAGAAAACCTTCACTTGTCTGAAAGACAGAACAGAAGTGTTCGGCTGACATGGGAGGCTGGAGATGATCACAACAGCAATATTAGCGGTAGGGAAGACTTGGGATAACTGTAGTTTCCAGAGTTAAAATGAATATTAAAGCCATTAATACCACCAAGGGGGGATTATCCTTAGAACATCCTTTAAAATGTTTAATATTGTATATAAATCTTAGTATAACTTGAACATTCTCAATCCATTCTGATGTGTTTTTCTCTGTTCCTACTGCCAGAGTATATTATAGAATTTGAAGGAAACAGAGAGGAACCTGGAAGGTGGGAAGAACTGACTAGAGTCCAAGGAGAGGAAACAACAGTCATGTTATCTTTGGCTCCGTATGTGAGATACCAGTTCAGGGTCATAGCCGTGAATGAAGTAGGGAGAAGCCAGCCTAGCCAGCCATCAGACCATCATGAAACACCCCCAGCAGGTATGTAAGTTCACACCTCAACTTCCTAACAAGTTTTAGTCTGTCGCATCTTTGAACAAATGTGGTGGGGGAGGGAAAGGATTGATAACCTGGTGTAGGATTTTAGATTTCTCCCAGTAGAGAGCTTGAATAGTTCTGTAAACTTAACAGCACACAAACTATTTAAAAGTCGTATGTAAATGTTTGATAGATAGCAGGATATTACAAGGAGGTACACGAACAAGCATTACTCTGAGTAACTTCTGATAGCTACGTATTGTGTTAAAACCAGGTACCATAAAGTAAGTTCTAAATTGAAGTTCAGTATATAGGGAGAAAGTCAACTTTCTCTCTTTATTTTTGTCCTCATTTCAACTTCCTGAAATAAAACATTTGACATGTTATAGGCAGCTTGTTAAATTTTCATTGCATCTAGTGTCATTAATTTTATCCATTTAGTGTATTTTTGTATCTCAATAGCTAAACGAATATCTAATACCTATCTAAATTCCCAAGATGCTTTTTAAAAAAATTCTCAAGAATGACCATGCTGTAGTAGTGTATACAGAATTCTAACTATAACATTGTAAGAATGAGACTTACATAATGTTACAAACCAAAAAAATAATGACAGTGCTGACATTTGTATTACTGAATTGGCATTGGTTATCAATGTGGTCATAGCCTGGTTTTTTTTTCCTCTGGCTGAAATAAATATGCTAGGATAGAATTCCCTTTTAGGATTGAAAAAAATCAAGGGGAGATAATAACTGAATCAGATACTTGTATGATTTTAGTATAAATTCATCTTGGCACTAAACTCCATACTTAGCCCTTTTTTATAAAATGGATCCATCTGAATATATTTCATGGGCACGTTAACTGCTGTTTCCTATTTGATGCCCCTAAAACTTGGCTGTTGATATTAATACATGATCTTTAATTTTATTCACTTAGAGGCAAATATCCACAGCAAAATTTCTAACAATAATTCTAATAGAAAAAGTAAAGCAGATTTAAAACTAAAAATGTATATTTAAATAGTGGGTTTAGATTTTTAAAAGCAGGTTTAAAATTTAAAGAGCAGGGTTAAAATGAAGACAGGGAAAGAAAACCTTCCACTCTCCATTGAATAATAATTATATCACTCCATGAACACGATTTTACTCCCTGAAGTAAAATATATATTTAAAAGCTGCCTTATGTGAGGTGACAGATGTGTTAACTAACATTATTGTGGTGATCAGTTCACAATATACACATATAAATATTATCTATGTGTGATATATATACATTCTGAAATCATTATGCTGTACACCTTAACATAGTGTTAACTTACACAATGTTATGTGCCAATTATATCTCAGTACAGCTGGGGGAAGAAAGAAAACTGCCGTAAGTCTTTTTTCAAACTGGGCCAGATAGAAATAAACAAATATAATCAAAGTTTTTAAAAATCTTTTTTTTTGTGGGAGGAGGGATGATACGATGATTTATCTATGGACCACACAGTGGGAAAAAGTAGTTTTAATACTTGTAATTTTTCAGCTCCAGACAAGAATCCACAAAACATAAGGGTTCAAGCTTCTCAACCCAAGGAAATGATTATCAAATGGGAGGTGAGGATTCTTTCTGTGTTATTTATTACCTTTGTGTGTTTTTCCTTTTTTTAGGTCCGCATGCTAAGTATGATGATAGAATAATATCTTTTAAGAACAAAGGGCTAAGATGTGTATATTTTATTTGTATATTTTAAAGATCATCACGATTAGAATGTTGTGAAATAGAGTTTAACAGTGGTAGATAATTTAAGAAAGGTTACACAGGTTGATTTCGTTATAATCCATCCCCCAAAGTTTACAATTCCTAATATTTTTATTACCAATATTCTAAATCCTCTCCCATTCAAAGAAATACTGAAAGTCTTTCGGGAACTTTTGGTACATGGGCTAATAAAGATTATTCGTATCAAAAGGATGACTCGCAAGGAATAGTCACCGCTTACTAAGCACTGTTAGGCATTTTGCAAACTCATTTCAAATTCTGAGAACAGTGTTGTCAAGAGAGCATCATTAATACCGTGTTCTAGATACAGAAACTGAGGTCCAGGCTGATAGATAGACTGGCCCGTCACCGCACAACTAGAAATCAACAGAGCTAGGATTTCAACATGAATATCTTTGGATTTCAAACCCTACTCATTTTCTCTTTATATACATCTCTGTTAAAAGTTATTAAAATAGACTTTCCTCCTTGAATTTGGCATAAAATCTTATATCTGCTCAGATGACTTTAATTTTTTTGAATGTCATTTCTAAATTTCTTCCGTAACGGTGGAAAGCTGTTTTCCCCTTCTATTATTTTGACATGTTTGATGAACAAGTATTTTAACTTACTTGAAAGTAGATTGCCATCCAAAGATTCTGATTAATAATAGTTTTCTGACATTGAGTTCATTGAATTTTAGAAACATTTTTGAATGTATGCTGGAATATATTAATTTATTTCCACACCTCGTTTCAGATGTGATTTTCTGAAGAATTTTAGAACGTACAAAGTTTGATTTCCTTTTTTCTTCATCATATATTGGTCTTATATGACAACATTGCCCATACCTGCAAAATATGTAGTCAATAATTTTATGTCAAAACTAACCCTTTATTCCCATTTCAGTGAAATTGAGTTTTACACATTTGAAACAAAAATTGGTAATATACAGAAACTAAATATATTCAAGAATATTATTTTCTTGAATATGTGGCCATAAATAGCTGCTACCACATTGTCCTGATGATTATTTAATTTAGAATTTTAAATTATATTAGTATCTTATTCTTTTAGAGTATCTCTTCTTCTTTTAAATTCCATGGAAATTTCTGTAAGAGAGATGATATAACTGATGCATGAGATGACAGTAATAGTGTATCATTACCAGGTCAGATCCTCAAAGAAGTATACCATTTTCCACTAACATTAGCTCCTTAATCCTCACCACTCCTCTGGGAGGGCTACAGTAGCTCCATGGTATCAGCATTACATTCTGTCCAGAGAAGCTGGGACTGTCAGTTTAGTGACCTTATCCAGATGCCATGCCCTGAGTCAGTAATGAAAAGGGGGCAGGCATCTGCAGTCCTTCTTACTGATGATCTTATTCATAAATCACTCTTCTCCCCCACCCCAAAGATATATAAGACTGATTACTAATGCTCTCTTCTTGGAAGAATGGGATTATACCATGAAAGTGTTTACAATTTGTCTTTGAAGAGTAAATGACATGTAATTTAGTAATTAATTGACCAGAGGAAGAAAGTACTCAGATTTGGAACTATGTTGACAATTATATTCATAATATATTCCATTGTGTTTCATATCATTTTGAAATGTCAGAGATCTAACAACTATAAGCACAAACAGTGAAGTTTAAGTACATTTACTCATCAGTTACTGTTTTGCCATGGATTATCGTGTAAAAAGGAGTTAAATGCCAGATAATTCCCCAAGTTGACAAGCGCATACTGTGAACGTGTTACCAGATCCCATCCAAAGACTGACGCACGAAATAATTCCTGTCTACAAGATAATGACCAGAGAGAAGCAATTTGTTTAAAAAAAAAAAAAATCTTTCACAAAAGGGTTAAATAGGAACAGACTAGTTGTCCCTAATTTTTGTTTGTTTTATGTTTTCTTTTTAGCATTAAATGTGAATAAAAGTAATGTATTATGAGGTCCTTGGTTTATTTATGGCAATTAAAAAAAAGTCTTTGTTCTCCTGGAATGTATAATAATCTAGTTGGAGAGACAGACGATAAGCAAATACATGAGAAATAAAACAATACCATTTTGAAAAATTCAGTGGAGGAAAATAATATACAGACTTTTGTATGTAGCTTGTTAATGAATATGCATTTACTCATTGAACGGGTGAACCTTATATTACAGTCAAAAATGAATTTCAGTTTATTTAGCTCATGTTCTATTATATATGAATTATCTTTATAAATGTGTCACATTAAATATTAAGGATACAAAAATTTTTTTAATGTATTAAATTTGAACTTATGGATAGAACTAGTCTTTTTAGTTAGCATTATCTTCTAAGATTCACTTCTCTTGTATTAGGTAGGTCATGACTCACTCACATGTTTTAAGTGTTAAAAATGATAATATCCTATCCCTCAAAACAGAGAAAAAGAGCCCACTGCACCCTGATTGGTTAAATAATTATACCATGATGAGTTTTGCTTGACTTTTCCCTTTGTTCTTAGATGTAAATTTATTTATGTTAAATTTGAACTTCTATAAAATAGCAAATTTCTAATCTCAAAGACTCCAGAAAACAGATGAACAAAAACAAAACAAAAACCCAATTCACTAATGTTCGGGAAAGAGGAACTGCTTCAGTTACCTGATTATATGATCACAGCCAAGTTGTTTCACTCCTAAAGGACCTAGGGTTTATTATTTCTACTGCAAGTATAATAAGAAAGTCCACCACCTTTAAAATGAATTTAGGCAGTACAGAAAATGCGTCCGGTTTCTAGATGAGTCATTATAACCTTTGCTTTGTTCATAGATCTCTTTGAAAATACGATAGAAGTAGAGTTTTGCTCTAGAAAGTTATACATAGAAAGTTTTCCTAACAGTTTCACGGCTTTTCAGATCCTTTGAAGGGCACTCATGGACCCCATCTAGAGATGCCTAGCCATCAAGTTAAGAACCTCTTTTATAGAGGTTCCTTCCTTCCGAGCAGCTTCATGAGCAGAGGGGAGGCTGGTGGTCTTTCCCCACCACTCACCTCCCTGGCTCCGTATTGCTCCTCTGGTCTGTTATCTTTAGTGGGGGCCTATCTGAGAATTTGCTGAGGTTTTGTTGTCCACTGTCTGAAAGCCAAATACAAAGTATTCCTGCAGTTTCTTTGAGAGCCTAGGCACCAAGGAGGCTGGCGGTTGAGGTAAGATTTTTCTTAAAAATGTTGCCTCTGGTGGCACAGTTAGTTTTAAATTTTTCCAGAGAGCTTTATCAAATGTAACTATTTTTCTTGAAGCAAAACATGTGTAAATTGAATAATAGTATTTGTACACATTTATTGTCAGCTGGGACTGAAGGAAGCTGTAATTGCAGATTGTAGCATGGAACTAAAAGCTTGTGGCCTGATTTATCCGGGCAATGCTAAAGCCTCCGGTGAATTTCTACCTATATGAGAGTAGAAAATATCTTGGGGCAAAACTTGGAAAGCAAAACATAAACAATGACTATGAAAATCTCAGAAAGTTTTTGTTTTGATATTTTTTCCTCCTAGCTAATTTAAAGTATTCACCCTGGAATAAGCATAGACTTGAAATTATTTTGCTGATTTAGTGTATACTTTCAACTTAATTCCATCCGATCCGTCTAACAAGTATTTTAGTAAAGTAGACTGAGTCCAGAACCACTGTAAATTCTGTAAGAACACTATGATATATGATACATATTATTATATGTGATATGATATTATGATATGATATATGATATTATTGAGTCACTTGCATATACAGACAAAACTACTATTTATATAAGTGACCCTTATAAATCTATGACTAAAATCACATTTTTATGTATTCTATATAACTGATTCACTTAAATGCACATTCCCATTTTTATGATATTAAACAGATGGTTTAAATCACATTG
This sequence comes from Phocoena sinus, assembly GCF_008692025.1. Taxonomy (NCBI): domain Eukaryota; kingdom Metazoa; phylum Chordata; class Mammalia; order Artiodactyla; family Phocoenidae; genus Phocoena; species Phocoena sinus. Next base: position 15,280,216 of record NC_045773.1, on the reverse strand, counting down.
ATGTTTTTTGAATTAAACTACTGTTCGATTAAAAACTGGAACGGAAATAACCAATTTTCCTATATGAGAAATTCCTCCACTATCTATTTCTATACAGCAAAATAAAGTGGAGGGTGGGAAGCGCTTTCTCGTAAAAGAAAGAGAATGGGCAAGGAGCTGGGGAAATATTTTATTGTAGAGAGGAGTACACCTTCTGGGTACTAATGTATAAAAATGCATATTATCCAAAAATATTTACTTGCTCTCTCTCTTCTCTTGGAAGGAAGCTGGAGGAGGATGGATGGAGTCAGGTAGAAAGAATTCTGACTGAAAAGCCATGGAAATATCCCATTTACATCCCTGGAATTCATGGCCATGTCCTTTTTATTTCTGCAACTTCTTTGCGAGTGAAAAAAAACACCAAAACAGAATATAGAACAAAGTGTAAAGAAAAGCTAAAACCCTCTGTGGAATCTCTTAGTAAATTCTTTCATATGTGAACTGTTAGGCATAATCCAGGCATCTACATTGTGAGAGTCTCTACTTGGGGAGGTAAGGGAGTAACTTTCAAGGTTAAATTTACAGAATGACCACATTTTTCACAAGTATTTCCAAACCAAAGAGGGGGATTGAAGATCTCCCAAGAAATGATACCTGTATTGCAGCGTTTCTTGGGCCACTTAGGGTGGCTTCTGTGTCTCTGACTCGGCATATCTGTGATCACACGGGATGAGTGTGGCCTTCTGTTTTAGCCTCTGAAACCCATGGAGCAGAATGGACCTGGACTGGAGTACAGAGTGACCTGGAAACCACAGGGAGCCCCGGTGGAGTGGGAGGAAGAAACAGTCACAAACCACACCCTGCGGGTGATGACGTCTGCTGTCTATGCTCCATATGATGTCCAGGTCCAAGCCATCAATCACCTGGGCTCTGGCCCTGAGCCTCAGTCAGTGATTCTGTATTCTGGAGAAGACTGTAAGTGGTGCACCTGAAACCCCAAGTACTTAAGAATAGTTGCTCTCAAGTATATTACACTCTGTCGATGAATATTTTTGAGCGACTACTGCGTGCAAAGTGGATGTACTAGCTGTAGGAGATAGAAAGACATCTAACACACGGTTTTTACTCCAGGGTTGACTGCAGGAGAGTTGATCAGTATAGGGTGATAAGGAAGAATGTTGAAAGGTTTAATTGTATTCAGTTTCCCAAAAAAGCTATTTCTATCATGAAAATCAAAGACTTGGAATCAGCAGTGCCCACAGTTAAGCAGCATAACTGCCATAAGGTTTCCAATCACATCTGCCCTTACTTGTCAAGGACTTCCTAACAGCTGTCTGCTGTCGCACCCTGGCCTCAGAGCTGGAGCCTTCCTAACGAAGATGAGGTGCACACCCAGATTTGCATATGGAATCTCACGTGTGCGCACACACACACACGCAGTTTTGAGGTACTGGTGATATGATCTTATTATTAAATATTTACACCATAATAACAGCTGCAAATTATTGGAAAAAGGAAATGCTGTACAGCATTCCAAATCCGTACACGGTAGGAGTTATTCTCATTGTTCTTGCAGTATCCAAAGTCATATTTCGATCCAAGAATAGAAGAAGGTCTAGTTCACCTGCTACCTAAATTCTCACTACACAGGACTTCTCACTGTGAACTAATATATTAGTTTTGGCTGCGGTGGGTTTGGTTTATTCGCGTGTAGTTAGCTCTCCTGTAGAATGGGGATAATAATACCACTTTATAGGGTTGTTCTAACAATGACGTGAGCCAATCCAGTATAGGCCCTCAGCACAGTGTCTGACACACAGAATATGCTCAATTAATGTCAGCTCTTCTTATGAATATTAGATTCATCGAACTCCCAAGTAATTTTAGTTATATTATTAGTCTAGCTCACATGTTTCCAGAGGCAGATGCTCACAGAAGATTTTACTGGCCACTGTTTCCAGTTACATTGCCCACACTGTATCCATCTGAAAGGGGTCTTTTCTCAGTGTGGTCCAGGCTCTCCTCTTCTCTAGAAACCTATTTGGACCCTGAAACTCTCCTGTAATGAGAAACTCTTGGTTCCATTTGCAATTGATTTGAGACAAGTGTTTTCCTCAGATTAAAAAACATGAAAGATCACCTTTTGGGAATGATCTTAACGATCGTGCTTGGAGATTACTGAAAGCTAATCCTTCTTACGTGCTTAACAGATCCTGATGCAGCTCCAGTGATCCACGGGGTGGATGTGATAAACAGCACATTAGTTAAAGTTACCTGGTCAACAATTCCAAAGGAAAGAGTACATGGACATCTGAAAGGATATCAGGTTTTTATCATAGATTTTCTTCTTCTCACTGTGGAATTAATAGATTTCCTGTAAATAAGAACTGATTCCAGAAGAAGCCAGAAGAGAATGTACCACCACGGCTGATGTGTTAAAGCATTCCTGTTTTCATTGCAGGTAAATTGGTGGAAAACAAAAAGTCTGTTGGATGGAAGAACATATCCCAAAGAAGTAAACATTCTGAGATTTTCAGGACAAAGAAACTATGGAATGGTTCCTTCCCTAGATGCCTTTAGTGAATTTCACTTAACGGTCTTAGCCTATAATTCCAAAGGAGCTGGTCCAGAGAGTGAGCCTTATATATTTCACACACCAGAAGGAGGTGAGAGAATAACAATGTAGAATAACGATATATTTAATAAATTAAATATCCAACTTTTAAATAAATAACAATTTAAAATAAATAACAAAGTAAATATCCCAATGGCCAAGACATTTCCTCCCTTATTAGTTAGTTAATCTGTACTTACGTCATATGAGTTAGCTTCTCAATTTAATAAACTGGAATTTTTTAAAAGAAATTTACCAATTTTGGGGTGTCTGTTGTTGACCTTGTGTTTTCCAGTACCTGAAAAGCCAACTTTTCTCAAGGTCATCAAAGTTGATAAAGACACTGCCACTTTATCCTGGGGACTACCTAAGAAATTAAATGGAAACTTAACTGGCTATCTGTTACAGTACCAGATAAGTAAGTACATATTTGAACTGGATCTGCCTAGTGATGTTTCATTTTTCCTGGTTGTGTACTTGGTTTACCATGCTGAGAATCCAATTCATGCTTTGTAAGCTGGCATACTTCCTTTACAGCACAGGGGTTTGTAAACCGGCTGGCAGACCAAATCCAGCCTGCTGCCTGTTTGTATAAAGAACGTTTTATTGCAACACGGCCATGTCCACTCACTCAAATTTGTCTATAGCTGCTTTCTCACTAAAGTGGCAAAGCTGAGTAGTTGCCGCAAAGATTGCATAGCCCACAAAGGCTAAAATATTTACAATCTAGTCCTTTTCGGAAAGGTTTGCCAATTCCTGTTGTAGAAGAAAAGCAGTATGTTAAGAAAACATGCATTTAATACGTATATATAAGAGGCCTTGAGCATTAGGAAATACACAAAGAAAAACTTAATGATGTAGTGGAGATTCAAAGCGCACTAACCTCCACACTACACTGCCTGTTCTGTCTTTGTGCATGTTTCCAATCTCAACCCTGCATCTGTTTGTATTTGAGAATCCTCTATTGGTAGCCCAGTGGTACAGTCATGTAATATTGAGAGAACCAAGGAGCTGTCTTTGGACCATTATCCTAGGCTCTCCCCCTATGCTGCTGTGCCGTTAGGTTAAAAAAAATCAAACAAACATGTTTGGATGAAATCAGCTCATTTTAATCATAACGCCTCCCATCTTAAGTAGTTTTCAAATCTAGGCATCACCTCAAAATGGAAATTAGGGGACTGAGCTCATAGAAAAAATTTAACCTTTGAAGACATGAATTCCTAAACAACAAAAACACCAGGACTATAGAAACCCAGTCTGCACTGCTTGCAAAAGTCAGCTTGATCATAGCCCTGAACTGCCATCAGTCAGTTCAAGGCTTGCAGCAATTCAGGTCAGGTACCAGCTTTAGCTTCTGATGGCCTATTCTCTTTTAGGTACCTATGATTAAATGGATACAGCCATAACCCTAATAGAGGCAGCATTTTAGCGTCTTTGAGTGTTTGGTATATAGCAGGATGAGTAAGTACTAAGAATTCTCCCTGCATTTTTTTTTCATTGAAAGAGGAAATCTATGAGGTATGTACCATCACTACTTGATGGATGAGAAGCATATAGAGCTCACTTACAGAGAGCTGTGCAGTAAAATAAGTGTTACACAAGGATTCAGACCCAGCTCAGGCATTCTAGATGCTGAACTGTAAAGCCTACACTGTTCCATGAACTGGATTTCAAGCATGTAGAAAGCACTGAAGAAATATTTGAAGACTTTCCAAATGTCACTTTGCTTGATAAAGATATGCCTTACCTTTATCCTCATAATGAAGAAACTCAACATTAAATTCCAACCTTCATGCTGATCTGTATATCATATATAAATTTATTTTTAAAACAAGTTCTTAGAATGTATAGAGAAAAGGCTGAAATAGTAACAATTGCAGTGGTTACTATACTACTTGATATGTGGATTTTTTAATGAAATGATATATACTTATTCTCTCAATATTAAGTGATTGAGATATTTTTAGGTGGCTTATATATTTTTGTGGCTCTTATATGTTGTAAATAGTTGTCGAGTGTGTATATGAGAGCTCTCTCTGTACTTTCCTGAATTCTTACGTTGATTGTGGTAGTTTTTCAATTGATTGGTGGTATTTTACAGGAATGCTCTCCAATAATCTACAAATGGTGATTATTTTACTTTCTTCTTTCCTGTGTTTGGATTATTAGTTTCTTTCTCATTTCCATTCATATCGTTGCATTATATAGACCGATGGAGGCATTTTTATGTTAAAGAGTAAATGTATTTTTTTATGGTCTCTTGGACCGAGAGTCAGGAGTGTTTATTCTAGTCGTTTTCTTACCACTAACGGCTGCACAGTTTTGGAAATACCATTTCATCTCCTGGATTATTCTTACGGCAATCTTACAGTGCTTTGGGCCCTTGCACAACTATCATGATCTTGCTATGTGGCAGATTCTTTGAAAGGCACTGTCTAAATCATCTTTTTCCATATATCACTGTACATAGTGCTTAGAATACAGCAGATATTTAAAAATGTGTAATTTATCGGTTTCTTGAGTCTGCATATGTGAGCGCTTATTTGGTGCCCCATATTAAACCAGAAACTATAGAAGACTTACGTAGATCATTGTCCAAATTATCACACCAGAAGATTAAAAACTACTTAAGGACACAATGGAAATATAATAATGGGGGAAAGTTCATCATTTTAAATAGGTGTGGTAAAGCTGGAGTGATTTTCCAGTATGCCATAGTGATTAAGAACATGGGCTCTGGAGTTACAAGGCTGTAGTTTGGATTCAAATCCCAGTTTGCCAGTTAGCGGCTCTAGGTCTAGGCAAGGTGTTTCTTGTTGCTAGACCTTAATTTTCTCATGTATAATACATCATAATAATTACATCTACCTCAGAGAATTAAGTAAGTTGATAGCTCTGAATAATTAAGATAATATCTTGGCAGACCACAAGCATACCTAGAAGCAAAAATAAGAGACAACATAACTTGAATGGTCAAGTGAAATTTGTGAAATTTGAGCCGTTGATATGCCTGTTTATTTCTTTAGTAAATGACACCTATGAGATTGGAGAACTAAATGATATCAACATTACAACTCCATCAAAGCCCAGCTGGCGTCTCTCAAACCTCAGTGCAACTACCAAGTACAAATTCTACTTGAGGGCTTGCACTTCAAAGGGCTGTGGAAAACCCATCACTGAGGAAAGCTCCACCTTAGGAGAAGGGAGTAAGTACAGGAGGTTTATGCGTGCTATGTTTTAAACTGCTCTGAAAGGGCTGCATCGTGCTCGTCACTGTAAATTAGAAATGATTGTGATCTCAATCTGTCTGACCTTCTGTTTTCCACTGACGTAGAGAATTTATTTATCTTGTTTCTAAAGTTCACATTGACTCAATGTATGAACTTCTACACATCAGTAATCAAACTATAGCCTTAGTGTATATAAGGTCAGGAACTATAATTTTGCTTAATTAAAATGGGGGATATAAGGTCAAAAAGTTACTCGTAAGATTAGTAGAGGGATATTTTTCTGGTGGAAATGTTTCCACACGGGAAAATTTTTGCCTCTTGCACTGGTAGACGTTTTGCAATGCTGATCAGCAACGCTGATCTAAGACATTTCACCTCCGTGTCATGACTCATATATACATCGATTCATATTTCAATTTTAGTTTACTCTCTACTGGTTGATGCCAAGTAACTAGCTTGAAAATGGCTCATAAATCTCTGGTTTCATTTGTACAATTCTCCTAATGCAATTGCACTTCTTTTTTTTTCCCAACTCAGGCCATTTCCCTTCCCAAATTATTTCTCCAATTATGATTTTAGCGGTATTTTTACTAAGCTTTCTATGTTATCAACAGGGCATCAGGAGAGAAAATAAGAAGGTAGAACAAGAAAGGGAAATGGATTGGAGGAATGGATATACACACTAATAAGTTTAAAAAGAGGGCCTTGTGTAGAATTCAAGCCCATCAGACTTAGAGGGATATCTGAGGCAGGCAAAAGGAAATGGGAGATGGTAGGAAGGGAAATAGAAATAAGTCATTTATGGGTCAGCGGAGTACGTGTCCGCTGTTCTGGATGCGTTCCCAATTTTTAGACTATGGAAAAAGAAAATGAAAATTGAATTGTCTATCATTTATAAAAGATACATATGGAAATGTATTGAAGTTTGTGAATCAGTATAAAATCAATGGGTTTGTGTGAATGGTTATATGCTGTGACCTTTATTGTCAGTTTGTTTCTTCCTCTCATTTTGTTCCTACTTTAGCTAAATAATGAAGAGTTTATGTTTTCCTCAGACTCCCTATACTCCAAACTCCCTTTTATGGGGAAAAAATATATATGTATATATTCAAAATGGTTTCTCCCCCAAAACCCACAAGTTATTCCCAAGGATGAATTAGACACCAAGTGAAATGAAGAACTCATTTACTTACTCCTAAGAGGTAGATTTAAAGATGGTGATTGAAAACTTTCTAGTAACTAAAAGGTTCTTATTTCTCAAGAGTTCAAACGGATATCAAGTGTTCAACACAAAGAAAATAAGTCAGAATAGTGGTAATGTAAACATGCAACTTTCGTATTTTCTAAAACAGAATTTAGGGCATGGAGAGGGTTTTTTGTTTGTTGTTTCTTAGGACCAAGACCCTGGTATGTGTCAGAAATGCTAATCCCATTCCTGCCAATTTGAAGCATGTAAGAAAAGAAATTCACAAAATTGCCTTACAATAGTTAGGCGTTCCAGTATCTATGGAGATACTTGGAGAATTTGGGCTAGGTTGTGTTTATGTTTGACAAACTCTTTTCAGAGGGTAGAAAATGCTGTTGATGTGGTTTTATAAATGACGCTACATCTTTTCTGCAAATTAAAGATATAACTAGGGCTTCCCTGGTGGCGCAGTGGTTGAGAGTCCGCCTGCCGATGCAGGGACACGGGTTCGTGCCCCAGTCCGGGAAGATCCCACATGCCGCGGAGCGGCTAGGCCCGTGAGCCATGGGCGCTGAGCCTGCGCGTCCGGAGCCTGCGCTCAGCCGCAGCAGGCAGAGGCCCGCGTACCGCAAAAAAAAAAAAAGATATAACTAATGTGCTTGAGTGTTTTACAGCAGATTTCTTCACTCATGTATTGTAATTTGAAAATGTTTCTTATTAGTATGTTTGTGCTCTTTTGCAGGATCCTGCATTTTCAGCTACTGTCCCCTTCCCTAGTTGACACTGATTTTTCTTCTATAGGCCTATCTTGCCATATTTACAGGAAAGAAACTGTAATCTCCTTCTGCCACTCAATTTCGGCATGATCTTTGAGAAAAAGAGAGAGAAAAAATATATATATATATGTATATATATACTTCTATTGAGGAAATCCATCTTGCTATCACTAAATACTCTAAAAATGATAACTTCTGTGCAAATTGGAATGCATTTCTGTGTATCTTTCTTCTCTTTGCATAGATGGCACATTTGAAGGTCATCTGGCATTAAGTCAGAGAATGGGATTTGATACACGAGCATTTTTTTCCCCCATCATTTTCTGGTTGTCATTCTGAGTTTCAGGTGGCTCACATTCCATAATCTAACTGGGGGAAAAAAATGGAGTTAATCAGAAATATTCTTTTTTGTGTCACTACTGGTTTGAATGAAACACTTGCTTTGCTCTATTTTTCAAAAGCTTGCGCTACTTAATGTAACACTAAATTTCTGTTTTTCAAGGGCAAAATTAATTGTGTTTTGTTTCAATGGTGCTCAATCTTGAAGGCTTTCTTCAGCTAATATAACTGGTCTTATTTTTCCCATGGTGCCATTCATTTAACGCTCCTTGTGTTATCAGTAACTATTTAATCAATTTTTACTCCGTGGTGAAAAGTTGTAACTAAATTTTAACGTGTGACACATTCTCACTTAAAACAGTGTAATGACTCCTAATATTCTCAACATGGAATATATTTCATTTTCAATATAACGTGTTAACATTTCTTGGTTTACATTTATTTAATTGAGTTAATTCTTAGCAAAAGTATGGCTCCAAAGGAAAAAATATTTTAGGTATTTTGTTACAGTATTAGACATTAAATGTATATTTTGATGACACTTGAGTCATATTTTTATCTGCTGATATTTTACAATTAATATATTGACATATTCACGTGTCTTTTGAAACGTGTAAATTTCTCACTTTGAAAATCTCAATGCATTTCATTTAAATGTACCTGTAAACCTGCACTTTTATGTAGCTTAAGTTCCTACAATTTTCAAATATTTGATATACGAGCATACTGTGATGCTCTTCCACCAATATTTATGAAGACAACCAAAGCAAAAAGAAGTAATAACACAGAGTTAAGACTTTAATGCCGTACGCTTTCACTGATAAGCCAAAATTGCCATATTCCGGCCCTGCTATAGGTTTGTGAAAGTCCAAATTGCAACGATGACATTGTATAGCTTTTTGAAGTCTGCGTTTGGTTTTAAACCATTCATATGACCAGGTGGATTTATAGTTATCACTTCATTAATAAGTAAGTGCATCGTCTTAAAAGGACATGAATTCAGTTCATTTCATTTACTCCGTATCAGTATATTAAAAATGAAAATCTTGAAACGTTGCTTTTCTGGATCTCCTGATAATTCAGAAACTGAGGGAAAAAATGCTACAAAGGGCTCTCTTATTCGTCTCAAATAACAATACTTTTTTACTTTTCATGTCCTACTTTTCAGTGATGACAATTCGTATGATTTAACTGTGTACGTTTCTTAGGTAAACGTGTCGGGAAGATATCAGAAGGAGTAAATCTTACTCAAAAGATTCACCCAGTAGAGACATTTGAGCCGGGAGCTGAACATATAGTTCGCCTATTGACTAAGAATTGGGTTGATAACAATAGCATTTTTGAAGATGTAATTGAGACAAGAGGGAGAGGTGAGAAATGAGACTCTGTTTGGAGCCATCTTAGACAATACATCTGTGTTCCGTAGATTATTTAATGTTACATACTTCCTATATTAAAGATAAAAATACGAAGTATGTTAGCTATAACAACAGTAGTTTCCATTTGTTCTGGCATAGCATTTTAAAATTGTCAAAACAAAAAATGCTTCACCAAGGTCCGAGTTACCCCTTACTGTTTTTACCAGAGTAGTTGCCTAAGAATGTCTGCTGCTAATTAACGTGTGTTAATAACATAAACCCAAAAGAAAACCACAACCAAAACCCCAGCGTCTCCATAGCAACCTGCATGTAACCGAGGCAGCCTGTGCTTTTGCTTGCTTGCTGTTGCTGCTGTATTTAACTGCATCTGTCTCTACTGTCTCTCTTTGGTTTTCATCCACAGAATCAAACGCAATTTGAGAGGGCCCTTTCTAAAAAATGATTAAATGATTTATCAGTATTCTCCCAATGAAATGTCCTTCGAATCACATTCCCTCTAGGGTCACTCCAAGGAAAAAGTAAAATTGATGCTATTTTGTACATTTAAAAATGGTGTTTAATTTTCCCCAGAAGGGCATAATTCCAAAGACCGTTTCTAGCGCTCAGCGTGTGACTTCTCTTTGTACAACAGAATATGCTGGTTTATATGATGACATCTCCACACAAGGCTGGTTTATTGGATTGATGTGTGCGATTGCTCTTCTCACGCTAATGTTGTTGACTGTTTGCTTTGTGAAGAGGAACAAAGGTGGAAAGTACTCAGGTAAAGTTGTTTCTTAATATGACTTTGAATTTTATTAAATTGTCTTTAATTTCTCGGGGGCCATCTTCAGAGACATCTTTAATTTTTTTTAATTACACATTTAAGTCAAATTGATATTAGAACATTAGGTGTACAGTATACTGAGAGGGGGGAAAAATTCCTATATTAACTAACCGAAGGGAATACGTGGGGTCTAGAATGTTATCTCTAGTTGGTTGCTTTCTTGTTCCTAGTATATAAAATAGGCTCTAGGGAGACATATACTACTTCCAAGCTTCTATTTTCTATCTGTAAAGTATCACAGATGTTGGTAAGACCTGTTACTAAGTCACACACATATATTTTAATGTCTAAAGAAGGACCCGTTTATAGTACGCCTCTCTACACATTCATGACCCAGAGATGTTTTGCATTAGTCCATTCTATAGTACTGGCTCTGCTAGTCAACTGTGTTAAACTTAACCAGTGCCGGGAACGCACTTCTTATTACCATGACATATATCGGATACACTGCCTCTTGAATTAATTAATTATTAATTAATATCTGGCTTGGCTTAATTTCATTCAATTTCCAAATTTCGTTTGCCTTTTTCAGATATACATGTTCTGTTGTTACTGTTACTTTAGCATTCGTGATGCTTTTACATAGGGGGAAGGATTTAGATCCCAGTGCTATTCGTTTGTTGATGTTCAGATCAGTGTGAAATTCTTTACTGGCTTACGATTCATCCAGCAAAATATTTTGGGGAGCCCCTGATGTATACTGCACCATCAAACAAGAGAATAATTTCTAAATTGTAAAGTTACACAGAATTTATGCCATTATACATGTTTTTTCTTGTTTAGACTGAATTTGTTAAGAATTAGATTTTTAATGAGTCATGAACGCTCTAGGTAATTAACTGGAAACTTTAAAGAGAGAGAGCATTTCCTTTTGAGTGTGCCAACGAATTGTCATTTGTGAAATGTTGCCCTATCCAAATTCTGAAGAAGCTTCTTCAAATCGTACCCAGAAAAGAAAAACAAAACAAGTCAGCATTTCATTTTCAGGACAACTAAGAGAGACTCTCAGGTCTCGGCAAGTAGTAGTAAAAAGTGCCACGAAGAAGGATTCTAGTTTGAGTTTTTTCCTGGTAAAGTGAAGCAAGAGCCTCCTTGGCCTGTATCCCACGATGCAGAATAAATCTACTTTATTCTGTCATTATAGACTGGAATATTCTGCTTACTGAGGCAGTTTGGAGTGAGAGAGAGAGAACCACCGAATGACTGACTTTTTCTTAATTCCCTGTACTTTATAGAGCTGCTATCAGCCAATGACATCTTCAAAAAGTTTAGGATAGTAAAATGTATATAATTTGGTCTTCATTAAGAGACCATAACCAAGTTATGGACTCTTCCAGTACGACGTGTTGCCCACATAACACTACATTACTTGTGTGCATATCTGCAGCAGCCTGCAACTCTGATGGCAAATGACGACAAGCCAGAGACTCCTTTTTCTGTTTTTATTTGAACGCAGAGATAACTCTGAGGGGTGATAGGTACGACCACAACAAACCTGACTTTCACTGTCAACAGCCCTGTTAAATATGTCTCTAAAAATTACTTGCATTACTCCCCTCCCCCTTTTTTTTTCAGTAAAAGAAAAGGAAGATCTGCATCCAGACCCAGAAGTTCAGTCAGTGAAAGACGAAACCTTTGGTGAATACAGGTAAACATTACGTTCCATTGAAAAATGCAGCAGAGCACGTATTCATCGTCAGCTTACAACCAGAAAAAAGTGTTTCCTCTTAACGATTACAGGACCATATTTTAATACTCCTATAAAGAATAGTTTGTTTAAAAAGAAAAGAAAACAAAGGGCCTTGAGTGGCCCAATCAAATTTCTCTGTGCTGAGGGGGGGATGTATCCGCTATCTAGGTAGCGTGTGTGCTAGGACACTTTTCTTGAAAGGTGTTATGCAGAGGACACTATTGTTAGTTAGATTGAGTAGCTCTAGATGGAGTAGCCAAAACAGCTTGTAGTCTCTCCTCACCGTGGCCATTGTGAACCCAGGTTGTATGGAGTTTACACCCATAAACATGTATCCTGTGTGCACCTACGGTGTGTACCTAAAAGGTGATTGAGTCACAGAGCATGTCCTCAAGATGCACCTAGTCTTCAGCGGAAAAAAGTATCAATGCAAATAAGTAACTGTAATTAATGAAAGAGAATAAGAGAGCAGAAAAGGGAGCAACCATTTCTGCCTAAGAGAAGTTGTGGGAAGGGTCCATTCCAAAGGAGGAAAGGATGAAAAAGGCTGCGTTACTCTTCTTAACTACCAGAGCAAACTTATGAAGGTATAAAAGTGTGTCACACGTAGGAGAAATTGCAAGAAATCTGGAATGAGGTAGGTACCTCTTCTTTTCTTACCTGTTCTTTCCTAGGATGCCACTGTTTTCAGTCAGGTCCTCTGTATACTGCAGCCAAAGGAGCTGTTACAGTTTCCAGGCGTATATGGCCGCTGGCACACGAGACCAGCATCCATATCAAATAATGGACTTGATTGGCTCTGAGTGGCCTCACCCTGGACCACTATAATCGGGGATGTGGAGTATTCTGATTAGCCATCCTGCATTAACTGATGTACATCTGAGCCTCATTCTAGGGTCTACTTTGCGCTATACTTATTTTTCTTCCCTCCATCTGAGGTAGTTTCCACGGAGAAGGAGCATTAAAGGCTGAAGGGAGAGAAAGAGAAAAAGCTTGGAATTATACAAATTTAGGAAATTGTGACTCAAATCCCACAAGGCAGGGATCACTGAGAGCCTATGGCAACTGTTGAAAATACTTTTGAAAGATAGATTTTTACGAGGAAAAACCGAAGACATGCCTTATTTAAAACCCATTCCCTCATATTTTGCTGCTGCTGTAAAAAGACGGGTACAATCATCCCCTGCAAGCTTTCACCTGGCATCCTGTTAGTTAATACAGTTTCCATCATCTTTCCCCAAAACTACATGTTTACCTGGAAAATTATGCAAGGAGACAGTTACATAACGTGAATTCTCGTCTTTCCAGCTTCTGGTAAGAGTTGCTTCGCTATTTGTGGCCTGGTCCTTAAGGTAATGCCACATTTTGTCTTTTTGTTCTCTTCGTATTTGCTTTTATAACTGTAGCAGCCCAGTTCGGAAGCCAATTACTCTATGAGTCAGGACAGTCTGGGTCACGCTGCTGTTGAAAACAACACCGTATATTTTTCTTTCTCAAGTTGCGTGTGCAACACAGATGGCTTGAGCCATCTTGGTCACTTGGGAGCACAGCAGAGGAAATGGAACATGGCAAACAGAGTACTGTCCGGAAAGTGACACATGTCACCTCTGCTCACTTTGGCCAAAGAAAGTCCCATGGCAATGCCTAACTCAGAGGGCAGTGAAGTATGATCCTGCCACGCTTCCGGCAGGCTGAGATATGGACCTAGTGGATGACCAGCACCAGTGACTACCACACACTGTCAAATGCTAATAGCACAGTAATTATATTTTTCTCCCAAATTTTCCTTTAGAATTTTATAAAATCTTCTAATTTGGTGTACAGCTTTCTAGTGTGATGGAAGTTGATATTAAAAAAACCCCATCATCTGGAAATTAAGAAAACTATATCATTTTATAGACCTTGTACTAACTCAGACTTGCTTTTGTTGAAGAACAGAAGGCAAAGCGTAAATGAATGTAGGATACTTGTAGTATTTCTGTTCTAAAAAATGCCAGTTTTTTTTTTTTTTTCCCTCATTTAACAAACGTGAGTTTAGAAACTAAAGAAAGTTCTTTGGTTACAAGAAACAGAATTTGATTGAACAAGAGAGACATTTCTGGAGGGATTTGGAGGAACATGCAGGATCAAGGGTAAAGAAAGAAGACCGAGACTTGAGTTCGAGACTAGGGTTCCAGAACTTCATGAAAGGGGTCATTCAGGATTTACCTGTCTTGTCTTCAGTGCTAATATGAATATCCGGAAAACTTAAAAACCTATTAGCACTCGTGCATGAGTCTCGCTTTACGTGAATACCTCACATCAGATTTTGTCGAACTCTTCTTTTTTATTTTCTAGTGACAGCGATGAAAAACCTCTCAAAGGAAGCCTTCGCTCCCTTAACAGGGATATGCAGGCCACAGAAAGTGCCGACAGCTTAGTCGATTACGGAGAAGGTGACCACGGTCTATTCAGTGAGGATGGGTCATTTATTGGCGCCTATGCTGGATCTAAGGAGAAAGGATCGGTGGAAAGCAATGGAAGTTCTACAGCACCATTTCCACTCCGAGCGTAAACGCAGAGCACAGAAACCCATCAGCGGTGCACACCAACCTTCCATATTTATCTGCTTCAAGGGAGCAAGAACTTTTCCTCCAGGAAGAGAAACATTGTGGCAACAGACTTTATCCAGAATTCGAACTTCCTGCAGTTGTGTTGAGAACAATAGCACTGCCTTGAAAAAGTAAAATACCTAGCACTACACGCCTGTGTTTTTTTTTTTTTTTCAGGTGCTCAAAATGTAGAACACAAAACAAATCCTGTATTTAGATTCACCTCACCTGAATCCAAAGTATCCATCCAGTGAACTCCATATTTGCCTGGTTTTACTCTTCACTGTGTTTGCAGAGATGTTGCTATCTTGTGGGTTTTCTGTGTATGCACATGTGTATTCCGTCTCGGAGAACTGTCTTAGTGACTTCGCTTCCTGACAGGTTAAAAGATGGTAAGCAAACTGGTTATTTAAAATGTAAAGAGAATGAATGTCTTACTTAAACAGTTCGTGGAATATATACAGTCTAAATTTATTATTTAAAATTTGAGTAGTAGAAGTCTTAGGTGAACGATCAACTAGTATTTATTGAGCGCCTAACTCTTTGCCCAGAGACGCTCATGCTTAAACAGAATTCTACCTTTTTCAGTTTCAACGTGAATTTGTAATTTCTGTCACTCATCACATCTACAAAAAACACCTTTGTTTTGTGTTTTTGTTTTGGACTCAATTCAGCTGCAAAAGGAGCAGTGGTCAGGTTACCTTATGAAAGAACAGGCAGGAGGTGTCCGTGATGCTGTGGTCTAATAACTGGTATCTATTTAATAGCTCCATTTCTAAACTGACTGCCTGTACCTCTTCTCTACGTTTGTATAATGTTGTGTTCCATATATTTCATGAATGCATTGTAAATATGATGTTAATATTTACACAAAAGAGAGATTGTTTTATTTTGGAGTGAGAAAAAGAACATTACCAGGCATGTCTGTGCAGCTGGAGTATAGTAACGCACCCTGTTTCATCATTCCAAAGCTCCAACCAATCACATGAGGTTCCCAAACTGAAGACTTTGTACAAAGCGTTTGGATTTTGTTCTTATGTGCTTTTCCCCACCGTCTCAAAATAAAATATCATCATATAAATATTGAGGGGAATGATTCCATATTTTTCAAGGTAAATTTTTGTTGTTGAGTGTGCTCCTACCCCAGCCCCCCAAAAGGAAAACTGTTTACAGTAGAAATTCCTATACATAGGTTTTGCCTGTATCACACTTTAAAACTTCTTCAGGGGGGGATAGTTTTCTATGTTCGCCTTCTGTCCAAGCCAGTACAAAGTCAGGGAATTTATTTCCTGGCACGTGAGCTACTAGTCCTTCTAAAATTATACATGGAAACGGTTTAGAAATACTATGAAGGACGCTGCATGCATGTCTTCAGTAAAATCCAGTGTGGAGCTTCTCATTTTATGGGAAACATTTTTAACCTTACCTCAACATTCTTAAGTGTATTTCTTAATTATGTTTAAGTGAAATGGACTCACAGATTCTACTTTATTTTTTGAACTGTACCCATCGGTGTATACTGTGAAACCCTTGACTTGGATGGATGTAGCCCGCTCTTTCTTGTGCACTAAAATGAGGGAGTGTGTATAATGGTCAACGCAATAATCCACATGGAATAGCTAATGATCGTTTTAAACCTTGTCTGTCCTCCAAAAGGGATAGGCGGCAAAAGGAGGTCTTACTTAAAACAAAACCATTCTCTGTGGGCTCAGGACTTGACCACACCCCTGAAGTAAGAATTCCCGAAGGGGGAAGGCACTACTGTGGGGCCTCACCCTCACTCTGAGGGTGCACGCACCCACCCATCCGGCCAATTTTAAGGCACAACTTTTCTCAAGGAAGAATCATCACGTTTTGACTTACCTGGGAGGAATTTCGGGTACTCAGCTATCGATGAGGCCAAGGTTAGGACTTCTGAGTTTAGTCCCACTAGCATTCCACTTGCTCTTCTTTGTCATCAGCTAAACAAGGTTTTCACGGAATCCTGCAGGATGGACATAATCTCAGAAGTGCATTAGGATTAGATTTATTATCAATTTACTTACCCTTAAGTTAGAAGGAAACACAAATCATGAAACGTTCGCTTTTCCTAGATCGTAGAGTTCTCCGTTAACTGTGTGAGTAAGAAGGATGTTCCTGCTCTTATTTTCTGAACGGCCGAAACTTAGGGACTTGAAAAATGAGATTGCTTTCACACTGCCTTTTGCTATCACTCTCTATTACCTTTTCTCAAGCTTCACAGAAGGAATAGGTCCATGACTAACTCTCTCTAGTCTCCTGTCAATAGGATTTCAATGTAATAGGTTGTATATAATCTCAAGGCCTGTTGGTGGGGATCAGTTCCTAGACAGCTGTCCAAGGGCTGGGAAAAATCCAAGTTCTCTTCCTGGTTCCAGCGCTGATTTTGTACATAAACCGTAGACGAGTTGCTTGACCTGTTTGCTTCAAACTGTCTCTCTAAAGTGCTAATGATTCTCTCAGTTACCTTCTCTCCATCACAGGGTGTTCTTTTTTATGAAAAAAATGTGAACATGATAAAAGCTAAGATGCCTTCTAACTTCATAAACCTATAATCTAATGATATGTCGAAAATCACCCCCCACATACCAACTCAACTCTTTTCCTGTGAACATAAATATATTTTTATAGAAAACCAAATCTGCAGGAACGCACTCTACTGTCCCATGAGCAGTATGATTTGCACATGCCATCAAAAATTATTAATCCGAAGATAATTAAGCAGGGTCTTTGCTATACAAGAGGGTTTTTCACGAATTTTGCATGTGTATTTTATAAGAAAATGTGAATTGGGGGGAGTTATTCTGCTGGCGTAAAGGCATCTGATATTTTAGATGTATCCATGTTTATAAAAGTGTAAAGCACAATGAAATTATGCTGGAATTCTCAAATAATATTTTTCCTACTTTATATTCATGGAAGAGGTGAGCTCAAGAGAGAACAAAAATGAGAAATGTTGGTGTGATTTTCTAAGCATTTAAAGCATAATTGCCAATTGAAACCCTAAAAATGTTTACATGTCATTAAGATATGATTCTTGTAAGAATTTTACATTGATTGCAAAGGGATTGGGTTTGTAATCTGTGGTCGTATATATCCCAGTGTGCCCATAGTGAAATAAGTAGGGTTGAGCCAAAGCTTTCTTTATCTCTTAAATTGTTTGATTACAACACCAAACAGGTACAAAGGTATGTAGAAACTGGTTTCCCTGATTTTCTGTTGGCTTAGATTAATATTCATAGTAGAACTTGCTTAAAACGTGTTTTGTATCGTAGGTGGTGTCTGTATTACACTTATGAATATGTTTGGTTTAAAAAAATATTTTCAGTATACAAGAAATTCAACTTTCCAAATAAACATTCGCCTTCGTGTACTCTAAAAACGTTTGTATGCTTTTCTACCCAGATACGAAGAATCAGAATTTACATATCAACCTTGACTACAGTTGCCTCTGATCCTGGGATATCTATAAATGAAGTAGAAATTAGTAGAGCGTAAATGAGGGGTGAATAAAGGGTTTTGATTTGAATGACTATATTTACAAATAGACCATCTAACATGCACATCTACAAACAAATATGCCAATAAACTCTGTTTATGATAATGTAAAATTAAGATGAATGTATATTCATCTGATTGCTTTTAGAACAATGTAGAGGTTTTGCTTCGCAAGAAAACATCCAATATGCTATACTTTCAAATAAGGCCAGTGGGTAATTGGGGCACTGCCTGTGGCTCAGCAGACAATCTATGGACAACTGTGAGTTTTAAAAGTGTTGTCTGTGTACTAAGAAGTTTACATACAGTATATGTTTTTTATTCCCTCACTCCTCTTAGGAATGCTTTAGAAAGGTGAGGTTGAGTTTAAAGCTGACTTATTGATCATGTTTAGAAACTGCTTGGTTTTAAGATAACGTGGTCAGAACATATAATGGGGGAAAAACAA
Organism: Phocoena sinus; assembly: GCF_008692025.1. Taxonomy (NCBI): domain Eukaryota; kingdom Metazoa; phylum Chordata; class Mammalia; order Artiodactyla; family Phocoenidae; genus Phocoena; species Phocoena sinus. The sequence continues at coordinate 15,261,642 of NC_045773.1, read as the reverse complement.
GCCAAACTGTATCTAGAAAACAGCTCACTGTATGCAAACTAAAAAGCGGCAACATTTACTACATTGCAATTCTCCAGGAAGAAAACAGGACATCCAAACTTACCGGATCCTGAAGTTCTTGGTAGACTCAATTCCAAGTCTGTTTCCCACTCTATTGTCTCCCTGAAGTGTCACATCCATCCAAGGCTTTGATTGTCACATGCAGGCCAGAGACTTCGAGGTATTTTTATCCCAGAATTCTTCTTCTATCTGAAGTTTTGATGTCTGCTCTCTGATGACTGGGGGAGAAATGTTTCAAAAGCGAAGGCCAGTTGCCCCCTTCCAAGCTGTTCAGCTCTCATCCGCCTCCCCCCGCCCCCTCCCCCCGCCCTGCAACTGTACAGTTCAGTGATTTGAAGCAACAGCATCCATCCAAGACCTCAAGCCACAAACCTAGGCATCATCCTTCCTACCCAGCTTTCTTCTGTCCCCCACACTCAAACCTACACTAAATTCTCTCGAGATTATTGCCTGTGTTTCTCCTGGATCAGCCCCCTGCTCTGCCCTGTGAACACATTAGCTGGACCACTTTCATCCCTATTCTGATCCCCCAAAATGACTTTCCAGTGCCCTTAAGAGAGGGACAAAAATCTTTAATTGTTCTTCAATACCCAGCATGGTCAGACTCCTCCTAAGCTCCCATCATATACCATTCTTCCCTTCCTCCCCCCAATCCTGTTACAGTGATTGTATCAAATGCCTCTTATGCCCTGCTTCGGATACTATGGGTGCTGTCTGCCTTGTAGCAGCCGCTGCTGGAGTGAGCGGCTCTGCATGGACTACAGCTGATTAAAACCAGGTGGAGATTAAGGGCGGGGTGGTGGGGTGCTCATGACAAAACTCTGCCGGCAGGCTTTTTCCCTTCCTACTATGGCATGAGATGCCACGGAACCCTGCTCATGGAGGAAGTAACACCCCATGGAGAAAAGGTTTACACAGTAAGACAGGGAAACTGGTGGATAGATTCCAACCTTTTCTCTTTTCCCATGTCCCTTCCCCACGTCCCTTTTACAGGATGGTCCCATGGATTACAGCAGTCGTTTGCATTTAACAGTGACCAGTGGAATAGTGCATCCTCTATTAATAGTTTCTCACTTTTTCCCTGCCTCATTCTCCCTTTCCCTTAATGCCTAATACTAATTTATGAGGACTCTACTCCCTACTAAATTAGCAGCCCATATCCTGACTGCTGCAGGCTCTGCTGTTATTCAGGCTAAGACTCATATTTTATCAGCTCCAAGTATCTGGTCAATTTCTTCCTGTCATGAGCCCCTTACAGTTATTTCCTCTTCACAAGATCACTGATCTGTTTTAAAGTTTACTGTCATTTCTTAAGAGAGACCTCCCAAGACTTCCATAACTAGGTCAAATCACGCTATTTTAGCGTATCACAACATTACTTACCTCTCATTTTCTGCACTAATCCCTGTTGCAGTTTTATAGTATGCCTATTTAATTACCATGTCTATTTCTCTGATTAGTTTAGCAGTTCTGTAAGGGTAGGGGGCTGCATCTTTGTTTTTACTGGAAACATCAACTGTCTAGTATAGTGTATGACATCTGATGGACATTTGTTAAATATCTGTTAAATAAATAAAAGAATGAGAGTCACAAGGAGATATCCCAGCTAATGAATGCATTTGAGAAAAATGCGAGTCCACAAACATGAAATAATCTCCATGAGCACCCCTAAACTGTTCTTTCCCCGGGTTTTCTGTCTTCAAAAATGACCCCAGTATCCACTGAATGACTCAGGCCAAAAGCCTGAAAGTCATTCCTGGATCCGCTCTTTCTCTCACTGTTTCACATCACCTCCTATCAGTACTAACTCCAAAATATATTTTAAACCCTTTCATAGTTCTTCACCACCATTACTACCATGCTAAACCAAGCAAAAGACATCTTTTCCCTAGGGCTGGTTTCCTTGCTTCATTTTTGTCCTCCTCTGCAATCCCTAAACAATCCCAGGGAGCTTTACAAAGTATAAATCAGACGATATTAATGGTTTCTCAGTGAACTTAGCCAAAATTCCTAACCACATGACCATATGAGCTGAGTGACCTGCCTACCATACTGGCTATATCTCATACTCTCTTTCTGTAGAGAGCTATGCTTTGGCCACTCTGACCTTCTCTGTGTTTCTAGAGCCCAGGAAAACTCATTTCTACCTAACGACGTTTGCAATTGCTGTTTTTCTGTCTGAAATGTTCTCCCAAATCTTATATAAACTGGCTCATAGGCCATTTAAAGGTCACTCCTTCACACAAGATATTTCTGACTATCAACTCTAAAATAGTCACGGGCTGCTACTTTATTCCTTTTTCTCTCTTCAAAGCAGTCATTACTGTATTAATTTATATCCTTATGCCATTTTTTTTTTGTCTCTGCTCCTACTACAATGTAAGCTCCATGAGAAAAGCAACTTTGCCTATCTTGTTCCCTGCTCTGACACCCAGAATTGGCCCCAGCCTGTAATAGATCTCAAAAAGATAATTGTTGGGTAAATGAATGAGCTAAACACCAAATGGGAAACAACAAATAACGGTAAGGGAAAAACCAAATTAGTCTGCTTATTAAAACCTACTGACCTGGGAGAGATCAAACAAGATGGCAGAGTAGTAAGACCCTCCCAAGGGCACATCAAAATCACAAATATTCGCAGAATTGCCCTTGATGCAAGACTGGAACCTACCAGAAAAGACTTTCTACTGAAGTACAAACCTCAAGGAGACAGGTAGGAGGGGTAGACTGGTGATATACACTCAAGTGCCATATCCCTGAGTGGGCGATCCACAAACCTCAAGGAGACAGGTAGGAGGGGTAGACTGGTGATACACTCAAGTGCCATATCCCTGAGTGGGCGATCCACAAACTGGAGAATAATTACATTGTACAGGTTCTCCCAAAGGAGTGAATGATTTGAACCCCATGTCAGGCTTCCCAGCCTAAGGGTCCTGGACCAGGAAGCAAAGCTTCCGGAGCATTTTGCTTCGAAGCCCGGTGGGGCTTGCTTCTGGAAGAACGAGAGGGCTGGGGGAATAGAGACTTCATTCTTAAAGGGTGCGCACAAATTCTCCTGTACTCCGGAACCCAGGGCAGAAGCAGTAAGTGGATAGGAGCCTGGATCAGACCTACCTGGTGATCCTGGAGAGTCTCGGGGAGAGATGCGGCTCACCCTGGCGACAGAGACCCTGTGGGAACCGTTCTTGGGAGCTCCTCCTACCATGTGGATACTGGTGTTGGCAAGCACCGTCGTGGAACCCTTGCTGTAGCATTTTAGCCCCAGGATCCAGCCCTACCTTGGCCCAATAGCCTATAGGCCACCAGTGCTGGGATACATCAGGCCAAGCAAATAACTGGGCAGGAACACAGCCCCACCCATAAGCAGAGAGGCTGCCTTCAGACTCACTGAGATGCCTCTGGACACCCAGGAGCCCAGGAATCAGCTCTACCCACCAGGGGGCAGGCACCAGCCCCAGAACCCCTGGGCCCTCACCCTGCCCTCCAGGAAGCCTGCTTTAGCCTCTGGACCGGCTTCAACCACCAGGGGGCAGACAGCAGACATAAGAAAACCACAATCCTGCAGCAAGTGGCACAGCGTGCCCACCAGCAGGCCAGACCCTGCCCTGGGACCAGCTGGGCCCTGACCCTCACTACTAGTGGGCCAGCACAAGCTTTGAGACACCCCAGGCCCCATACCAACTGTGTCAGGAACTGACCCCCCTCCCAGCAATTAGACACCAGCTCTGGGACCCCTGCGCCCTGCAACCAGACTCCAGGACACAGCTCTGCCCACTAGTAGGCCAGCGCTAACCCCAGGACCTGGCTTCACATACCGTTGGGCTGGCAACTGCACCGGAGTCTTCTGGGCCCTGACTCTGTCCACCAAGAGTGAGCCAGCACTAGCCTTGGGGCTCCTTGGGGTTCTGCAGTCAGCTACCTTGGACCATCTGAAAACATAGGACCACCTAAATACATAAGGTAAATATTAATGGGCATAAAGGGAAAAACACCAGTAACACAGTAATGGTAGAGAATTTTTAACATCTCACTTCTATCAATGGACAGATCATCCAGACAGAAAATCAATAACACTGGCCTTAAATGACTCATTATGTCAAGTGGACTTAATAGATACATATAGGACCTTCCATCCAAAAGCAGCAGAATACACATTCTTTTCCAGTGAATGTGGAATATTCTCAAGGACAGATCACATGCTAGGCCACAAAACAAGCCTCTACAAATTTAAGAACACTGAAATCATAGCAAGCCTCTTTTCCAGCCACAACACTATGAGACTCGAAATCAACTACAAGGAAGAAAACTGCAAAAAACACAGACATGGAGGCTAAACAACCAATGGACCACTGAAGAAATCACAGAGGAAATTTAAAAAAACCTGAAGACAAATGAAAACACAACAACCCAAAATCTTACACAAAAGCAGTTCTAAGACGGAACTTCATACCAATGCAAGCTTATCTGAAAAACAAGAAAAATTTCAAATACACACCATAACCTTACACCTAAAGGAACTAGAGCAAGGGGAACAAACAAAACCCAAAGTTAGTAGAAGACACCATAAAGACCAGAGCAAAATTAATGGAATAGAGACAGAAAACAACAACGACAGAAAAGATCAATGAAACTGAGAGCTGATTCTTTAAAAAGATAAACAAAATTGATAAATCTGGGACTTCGCTGGTGGCGCGGTGGTTAAGAATCTGCCTGCCAATGCAGGGGACACCGGTTTGAGCCCTGGTACACGAAGATCCTACATGCCGTGGAGCAACTAAGCCCGTGCGCCACAACTACTGAAGCCCGTGCGCCTACAGCCTGTGCTCTGCAACAAGAGAAGCCACTGCAATGAGAAGCCTGCGCACCACAACGAAGAGTAGCCCCTGCTCACCGCAACTAGAGAAAGCCTGCATGCAGCAACGAAGACACAATGCCTCCAATCAATCAATCAAACAATCAATAAAGGAAACCTGTAAAAAAAAAAATGATAAATCTTTAGCCAGACTCATCACACACACAAAAAAAGAGAAGGCCCAAATCAATAAAGTCAGAAATGGAAAAGAACTCACAACTGACACCACAGAAATACAAAAGATAATAAGAGACTACTACAAACAACTATATGCCAATAAAATAGATGACCTAGAAGAAATGGACAAATTCTTAGAAAGGTAAAATCTCCCAAGACTAAGCCAGGAAGAAATGGAAAATATGAACAGACCAATTACCAGTACAGAAATTGAATCAGTAATTTAAAAGCTCCCAACAAACAAGTCCAGGACCAGGTGGCTTCACAGGTGAATTCTACCAAAGTCATAGAGAAGACCTAACACCTATCCTCCTCAAACTATTCCAGAAAGTTGCAGAGGAAGGAACACTTACAAATTCATTCTATGAGGGCACCATCATCCTAATACCAAAACCAGACAAAAGAATAACACACAAAAATTATAGGCCAATATCAATGATGAACATAGATGCAAAAATTCTCAACAAAACATTAGCAAACTGAATCCAACAACACATTAAAAGGATCATACACTCTGATCGAATGGGGTTTATCCCAGGGCTGCAAGGATTTTTCCATATCTACAAATCAAGTGACGAGATACACACCATGTTAACAAAATGAAAAATAAAACCCATATGATCATCTCAATAGATGCAGAAAAGCTTTTGATAAAATTGGCCATCCACTGATGATAAAAACTCTCCAGAAGGCGGGCACACAGGGAACACATCTGACCATAATAAAGGCCACATATGACAAACTCACATCTAACACCATACTCAACAGTGAAAAGCTGAAAGCATTTCCTCTAACATCAGGAACAAGACAAGGATGTTCTTTCTCACCAGTTTTATTCAACATAGTACTGGAAGTTCTAGCCACAGATATCAGACAGGAAAAAGAAATAAAAGGAATCCAAACTGAAAAGGAAGAAGTAAAACTCACTGTTTGCAGATGACATGATACTGCACATATAAAATCCTAAAGATACCAGCAGAAAACTACTAGAGTTCCTAAGTGATTTTGCTACAGTTGCAGGATACAAAATTAATATACAGAAGTCTGTTGTATTTCTATACAGTAACAATGAAATATCAGAAAGAGAAATTAAGGAAACAATCTCATTTAACATCACATCCAATAGAATAAAATACCTAGGAATAAACCTACCTAAGTAGGCAAAAGACCTGTACTCCAAAAACTGTAAGACACTGATGAAACAAACTGAAGATGACACAAAGAGATGGAAAGACATACCGTGTTTATAGATTGGAAGAATTAATACTGTTAAAATGATGATACCACCCAAGGCATTTTACAGATTCAAAGCAATCCCTATCAAAATAACAATGGCATTTTTCACAGAGCTAGAACAAATCATTTAAAAATTTGTATGGACACACAAAAGACTCTGAATAGAAAACAATACCAGGAAAGAACAGAGCTGGAGGAATCACACCCCCTGACTTCAGAGTATACTCCACAAAGTTGACACAAAAACAGACACACAGATCAATGGAACAGGATAGAGGGCCCAGTACTAAACCCACGCACTTATAGTCAATTATCTATGACAAAGGAGGCAAGAATATACAATGGAGAAAAGACAGTCTCTTCAATATGTAGTGCTGAGAAAACTAGACAACTACACGTAAAAAATTAAACTAGAACATTTGACCACACCGTATACAAAAATAAACTCAAAATGGATTAAAGACCTAAAGTACGACTGGAAATCATACAGCACCTAGAGGAAAACATAGGCAGGACGCTCTTAAACATAAATCTCAGTGATCTTTCTCTGGATCTGTCTCCTAAAGCACAGGAAATAAAAGCAAAAAGAAACAAATGGGACCCAATTAAACTTAAAAGCTTTTGCACAGAAAAGGAAACCACTGACAAAACAAAAAGACACCTACCGAGTAGAGAAAAGATTTCCTAATTATATCATCGATAAGGGGTTAATATCCAAAATATATAAACAGGTCATACAAGTCAAGATAAAAGAAAAAAAAAAACAATTAAAAAATGGGCAGAAGAACTAAATAGACATTTTTCCAAAGAGGAAATACTCTGGCCAACAGGCATATGAAAAGATGTTTAACATCGCTAATCGTCAGGGAGATGCAAATCTAAACCACCTCAAACCTGTCAGAATGGCTATCATCAAAAAGAACACAAATAATAAACATTGGAGAGGATGTAGAGAAAACCCTAACTCTTCTTGGGAATGTAAATTGGTGCAACCACTGTGGAAAATAGTATGGAGGTTTCTCAAAGAAAACAAAAGTAGAACTACCATATGACCCAGCAATTCCACTCCTGGGTACATAGCTGAGAAAAACAAAAACACTAAATCGAAAGGATACATACAATGTTTGTAGCTGCATTATTTACAACTGCTAAGATAGGGAAGCAACCTAAGTGTTCATCAAGAAATGAATGGATAAAGAAGATGTGGTATACATATACAATGGAATACTACTCAGCCAAAAAAAACCAACCATAAAACCACACAAGAAAAAACAAGAACAAAATTTTGCCATTTGCAGCAACATGGATGGACTTGGAGGGCATTATGCTAAGTGAAATGAGTCAGGCAGAGAAGGACAAATCCTGTATGATATTACCTATATGTGGAATCTATAAAATAAAACAAATCAGTAAATATACCAAAAAAGAAGCAGACTCACAGCTATAGAAAACATACTAGTGGTTACCTTGTGGAAAGGGAAGTGAGGAGGGGCAAGATAGGAGTAGGGGATTCAGAGGTACAAACTATTATGTACAAAATAAATAAGCTTCGAGGATATATTATACAACACAGCGAATATAACCAATGTTTTATAATAACTATAAATGGTGTTTAACCTTTAAACATTGTGAACAACTATGTTGTGCACCTGTAACTTACCTAAGTATACTTCAAAAAAAACTATACTTCAGAAAAAGCCTGTTGACCTGAATTTTGCATTTTATAAGTATTCATATATTTAGACTATATTACACTTATTTTGGTGATCATTTCAAAATATATATAAAGATCAAGTCAGATGTTGTATATCTGAAAATAATATAATGTCATATGTCAATTATATCTCAGTGTTAAAAAAGAATATACAGGTGCCTCAGGAAAACTACAAAACTACATACAGCAGGCCTGATCATGGAAAAACAATTTTTTTTCAAAGCTGATGCCAAGCCCTGTCTTCTGCTTTCAGGAGAAGTTGTTTTTAATGTTTTGTAAAACCACTATGTAACTCAGTAATTAAATCAGTTAAAGCACTTATGAGATTCAATACACATTTTTTTGGGGGGGAGGTAAATTTCAGCAAGTTACATACAAAGAAGTTAACTGTAGCACAATGTATATTAGAATGATTTTGATAATTACATATTTATAATATATGTTTATAATTTCACAGGGAAAATACTTCTACGATAATACATTTCATCACAGAATATAAAAATTTGCTATGCTTTACAATTAATTTTTAAAATACCAACACATGCCTCTTTGATGAAGTTAAGGAGTAGAAGAAGTATCTTATAATTTTGCTATTTTAATAAAAATGTAATTAAAAGAGTCAACCACCAGGTGGGAGTGTTTCACAATATTATACCCTGTAGAAAGCATTCTACAGTCAAGATGTTTTTTTCCTTGAAGGCAGTTTTCGAGATTGAAGCATGTATTGTGTATATATTACTTAGAGATTTTTACTCTTACTCTTTCACTTCTAGGTTGTGTCATTATTGAACTTCATTAATTCAAGTTTTGTCAGTTATACAGGTCTTTTCTAAGGGATCAGGATTTTTCAACTCAATATATGATGAAATTGTGCTGTAATACTTAGGACATGAAAAAAATCTGTTCTTTTTCATCCTTTCCTTTCTGGTAGAAACAGAAGTGACCTCCAATTTGTTTATATTATTATCTATTTCTAAACAAATTGATAATTCTTCCTTTTATCTGTAATTTATAAATACGAGAGGTACAAAGATACAATATTTTCTGCTGAACATCTGCCTAGCTAAATTAATAGTAACGTGTATCATCAGCCTGTTGTAAAGATGAAAATGAGTTCAAATATGTGAATAACTCAGCCATATGCAAAGTGCTAATCACACATTATGACATTATTAATGAAACACTTTTTAAAAAGTGTTAACTGGGGGCTTCCCAGGTGGCACAGTGGTTGGGAGTCTGCCTGCCGATGCAGGGGACATGGGTTCGTGCCCCGGTCCGGGAGGATCCCACATGCTGAGGAGCGGCTGGGCCCGTAAGCCATGGCCGCTGAGCCTGCGCGTCCGGAGCCTGTGCTCCGCAACGGGAGAGGCCACAACAGTGAGAGGCCCGCATACCGCAAAAAAACCCACAAAAAAACCTGTTAACAGAAAAAATGTAGTTATGATCATGTTGATCATTCTGCAGTCAAAGAGTGCCATTTGAAGCAAACTATTTTGTTAAGAAAAGTGAGGAGGTGAAATCTGAGCTGACATCTAATACAAATAAAACATTAACTTCAAACTCAAGTTGAACTTTCACTTCAGTACATAAAAGTTAACTTTGGCACCCTCAGCAACTACTGAAGGGCTTGTTAGCACAAGAATGCTGGATTCCATCCCGAATTTCTGGTTCTGTAGATCTGGGGTTGCACCCAAGAATCTGCGTGTTTTAAAGTTCCCAGATGTTGCTGCTTCCCCTGCTGGTCAGGTGATGGCACCTAGAGAACAACTGACCTACAACAATGCCGATATTGGAAAACAATCCATTAAAATAAAGAAAAATTTAGAAAGAACAAAATTACATTCCATCAGTTCTCTGAATATTCTTTTCACACAAGTAGTAAATTAACTTCCAGAATGAGAAGTAACAGCATATCCCCTTGATGATTTACGGACTAAAATCCACAACAAAGTAATATTAATCTTCAACGTTTTGGGATAGCTGACAGATGTTTTCTTTTTTACCCCAAGAAATGCTGGTCTAGGATAAATTGCAAAACTTCCAATTATACGTACATACATATATATATCTATTTTTTTCTTAATTAATTTGTTTTATTTATTTTTTGGCTGTGTTGGATCTTTGTTGCTACACACAGGCTTTCTCCAGTTGCGGCAAGCGGGGGCTACTCTTCGTTGCGGTGAGTGGGCTTCTCATCGCAGTGGCTTCTCTTGTTGCAGAGCACAGGCTCTAGGCATGTGAGCTTAGCTGCTCCACAGCATGTGGGATCTTCCCAGACCAGGGCTTGAACCCATGTCCCCTGCATTGGCATGTGGATTCTTAACCACTGTGCCACCAGGGAAGTCCCTATATATATATATATATATATATATATATATATATATATTTTTTTTTTTTAATTAAGCAGATGAAACAGCTACGCTTGAGGGACTCTGAGAAGTTATGAAATGGTTGGAAAATTGCTTCAGCATGTTCTGGTTCTGTGGCACAGCAATCTCACAGTTCTTGGCTCTCTCCAAGTCCGAGCAGAAAGTCTCTTTGCACTGGAATAAGCAACACTTCTTAAATCCTTCAAAACCTTTAATCAGTTTCTACCCCCCTCTCTCGGCCATTTCTTTATCTTCCCAGCGGCTGCAGAAGTAAATGCCTACAGCAGATTACTGTAAGCCATTTTGAAATTATCCTACTTCCCAGGATCCTCCAAGCCTCTGCTTCACAGATCTTTAGAAAGTTTTTTAGTTAATGGGGATGCCTAGTGTACATGGTAAAATAAACATGCATATTATACCAACACCGAACTTTCCTAGAGTTACACAAGAGCCCACTACTCCAGAGAGAAAGCATCTATGTTCGTACTTCTTCCTGAAACTATAACTGTTCAGAGGGTAACATTTTTCATTCTCAGATTTTGCCGTGATGTTAGAGATATTTACAACCAAGGCTGTGGCTGTGGCATATTCAAATCTGAGACACGCAAACAGGGTGCAAAAAATGTAACAGTAAAATTTAAATTTAAAGAAAGAGCACAATTAGTCTCCACAGGATAGGTAAAGAGGAAGAATGATCATAGTATTTAGGGTTAGCAAGGGAGATAGATGGTCAACTGTTGATAACTCCTGGTAACACTAACTGGTAAAACATTTTAAAAGAGCAATTTGGCAGTATGTATCAAAATGTAGAAGAAGTCCCAAAATATACTCTAGAAATATAATTAAGAACACTGTATTTCCTACAATTTCTATTCAACTGTAAGGGAAAAAATAGCAATACAACTCAAATTTTAAAAGCAGTCATTTTCAAGTAAGCCTGTTATGAAGAGAGCACTTTATAGTGATAGAATGTCACAATGAAAACTTTTGGAGTTCATAGTCCGGGAGTTACTATTCTGACATATATATAAGCCTGGAATCTATTTGCACATGTCTATCTTCTGGGAAAAATCTGTAATAGCTGTCATCAGATGCCCAAAGCTGCTCAGATGCACAATTTTCCATTTAAGCAGGGGTTTAGAGAATTCGCTGAAGCCCAATTTATTCACCTTTCTTAGGAACTCCTGATCTAGTCAACCCCATGTTTAATTTAAGAAGAAACTGAGGTCTAATAAAAATGTTTGAGGAGGAGCGGGGAATGGCATCCAGGAGGGAGTGGGAGAGCCTGGATGGAGGCCGGGTTGAAGGTCAGGGCCTTTTTCTGGCCACCGTGGCACGGATCCCTCCCTGAACACTGTAAGTGACTTTTACCCTGGGATTCAGAAATGTCTACAGGACTGAGAATAGACCCGCTAAAGCTTACACCAGCACACAGATAAAATATCCTTCAACTGAACTTCATGTGCCCAGTCACTCAACATAAATCTAAACCCGTGCGGTTGACAGGCTCTTGGTGCTCCAGCCAGGCATCAGGGCTGTGCCTCTGAGGTGGGAGAGTCAAGTTCAGGACACTGGTCCACAAGAGACCTCCCAGGTCCACGTAATATCAAACGGTGGAAATCTCCCAGAGATCTCCATCTCAACACCAACACCCAGCTTCACTCAATGACCAGCAAGCTACACTGCTGGACACCCTCTGACAAACAATAGCAAGACAGGAACACAACCCCATCCGTTAGCACAGAGGCTGCCTAAAATCATAATAAGCTCACAGACACCCCAAAACACACCACCAGACGTGGACCTGCCCACCAAAAAGACAAGACCCAGCCTCATCCACCAGAACACAGGTACTAGTCCCCTCCACCAGGAAGCCTACACAACCCACTGAACCAAACTTAGCCACTGGGGACAGACACCAAAAACAACAGAAACTATGAACCGGCAGCCTGCGAAAAGGAGACCCCAAACACAGTAAGTTAAGCAAAATGAGAAGATAGAGAAACACACAGCAGATGAAGGAGCAAGGTAAAAACCCACCAGACCTAACAAATGAAGAGGAAATAGGCAGTCTACCTGAAAAAGAATTCAGAATAATGATAGTAAAGATGATCCAAAATCTTGGAAATAGAATAGAGGAAATACAAGAAACGCTAAACAAGGACCCAGAAGAACTTAAGAGCAAACAAACAATGATGACAACACAGTAGATGAAATTAAAACTTCTCTAGAAGGAATCAATAGCAGAATAACTGAGGCAGAAGAACACATAAGTGACCTGGAAGATAAAATAGTGGAAATAACTATTGCAGAGCAGAAAAAAGAAAAAAGAATGAAAAGAATTGAGGACAGTCTCAGAGACCTCTGGGAAAACATTAAACACACCAAAATTCGAATTATAGGGGTCCCAGAAGGAGAAGAAGGGAAAAAGAAAGGGACTGAGAAAATATTTGAAGAGATTATACTAGAAAACTTACTTAATACGGGAAAGGAAAGAGTTAATCAAGTCCAGGAAGTGCAGAGAGACCCATACAGGATAAATCCAGGGAGAAACATGCCAAGACACATATTAATCAAACTATCAAAAATTAAATACAAAGAAAAAATATTAAAAGCAGGCAAGGAAAAACAACAAATATCACACAAGGGAATCCCCATAAGGTTAAGAGCTGATCTTTCAGCGGAAACTCTGCAAGGCAGAAGGAAGTGGCAGGACACATTTAAAGTGATGAAGGAGAAAAACCTACAACCAAGATTACTCGACCCAGCAAGGATCTCATTCAGATTTGATGGACAAATTAAAACTGTTACAGACAAGCAAGAGCTAAGAGAATTCAGCACCACCAAACCAGCTTTACAACAAATGCTAAAGGAACTTCTCTAGGCAGGAAACACAAGAGAAGGAAAAGACCTACAATAACAAACCCAAAACAATTAAGAAAATGGTAATAGGAACATACATATCGATAATTACCCTAAATGTAGACAGCTTCAATGCTCCAACCAAAAGACATAGACTGACTGAATGGATACAAAAACAGGACGCATATATACGCTGTCTACAAGAGACCCACTTCAGACCTAGGGACACATACAGACTGAAAGTGACGGGATGGAAAAAGATATTCCATGCAAAAGGAAATCAAAAAAAGCGGGAGTAGCAATTCCCATATCAGACAAAATAGACTTTAAAACAAAGATTATTACAAGAGACAAAGAAGGACACTACATAATGATCAAGGGATCAATCCAAGAAGCAGATATAACAATTGTAAATATTTATGCACCTACATGGGAGCACCTCAATACATAAGGCAACAGCTAACAGCCATAAAAGGGGAAATCAACAGTAACACAATCATAGTAGGGGACTTTAACACCCCACTTTCACCAAAGGACAGATCATCCAAAATGAAAATAAATACGGAAACACAAGCTTTAAATGATACATTAAAAAAGATGGACTTAATTGATATTTATAGGACATTCTATCCAAAACCAACTGAATACACATTCTTCTCAAGTGCTCATGGAACATTCTCCAGGATAGATCATATCTTGGGTCACATATCAAGCCTTGGTAAATTTAAGAAAATTGAAATCATATCAAGTATCTTTTCCGACCACAACACTATAAGACTAGATATCAATTACAGGAAAAATTCTGTAAAAAATACAAACACATTTAAGGCTAAATAATACACTACTTAATAACCAAGAGATCACTGAAAAAATCAAAGAGGAAATCAAAAAATACCTAGAAACAAATGACAATGAAAACACGACGACCCAAAACCTATGGGATGCAGCAAAAGGAGTTCTAAGAGGGAAGTTCATAGCAATACAATCCTACCTTAAGAAACAAGAAACATCTCAAATAAACAACCTAACCTTACACCTAAAGCAATTAGAGAAAAAAGAACAAAAAACACGCAAATTTAGCAGAAGGAAAGAAATCATAAAATTCAGATCAGAAATAAATGAAAAAGAAATGAAGCAAACGATAGCAAAGATCAATAAAAGTAAAAGCTGGTTCTTTGAGAAGATAAACAAAATTGATAAACCATTAGGCAGGCTCATCAAGAAAAAAAGGGAGAAGACTCAAATCAATAGAAGTAGAAATGAAAAAGGAGAAGTAACACCTGACACTGCAGAAATACAAAGGATCATGAGAGATTCCTACAAGCCACACTATGCCAATAAAATGGACAACCTGGAAGAAATGGACAAATTCTTAGAAATGCACAACCTTACAAGACTGAAGCAGGAAGAAATAGAAAATATGAACAGACCAATCACAAGCACTGAAATTGAAACTGTGATTAAAAATCTTCCAACAGGGCTTCCCTGGTGGGGCAGTGGTTGAGAGTCCGCCGGCCGATGCAGGGGACACGGGTTCATGCCCCGGTCTGGGAAGATCCCACATGCCGCGGAGTGGCTGGGCCTGTGAGCCATGGCCACTGAGCCTGCACGTCCGGAGCCTGTGCTCCGCAACGGGAGAGGCCACAACAGTGAGAAGCCCGCTTACTGCAAAATGAAGAAAAAAAACAAAAACAAAACTCTTCCAACAAACAAAAGCCCAGGACTAGATGGCTTCACAGGCGAATTCTATAAAACATTTAGAGAAGTGCTAACACCTATCCTTCTCAAACTCTTCCAAAATATAGCAGAGGGAGGAACACTCCCAAACTCATTCTACGAGGCCACCATCACCCAAAAGCAGACAAAGATGTCACAAAGAAAGAAAACTACAGGCCAATATCACTGATGAACATAGATGCAAAAATCCTCAACAAAATACTAGCAAACAGAATCCAACAGCACATTAAAAGGATCATACACCATGATCAAGTGGGGTTTATCCCAGGAATTCAAGGATTCTTCAATATACACAGATCAATCAATGTGATAAACCATATTAACAGATTGAAGAAGAAAAACCATACGATCATCTCAATAGATGCAGAAAAAGCTTTCGACAAAATTCAACACCCATATATGATAAAAACCCTCCAGAAAGTAGGCATAGAGGGAACTTTCCCCAACATAATAAAGGCCATATATGACAAACCCACAGTCAACATTGTCCTCAATGGTGAAAAAGTGAAACCATTTCCACTAAGATCAGGAAGAAGACAAGGTTGCCCACTCTCACCACTAGTATTCAACATAGTTTTGGAAGTTTTAGCCAAAGCAATCAGAGAAAAAAAAGAAATAAAAGGAATCCAAATTGGAAAAGAAGGAGTAAAGCTGTCATTGTTTGCAGATGACAGGATACTATGCATAGAGAATCCTAAAGATGCTACCGGAAAACTACTAGAGCTAATCAATGAATTTAGTAAAGTAGTAGGATACAAAATTAATGCACAGACATCTCTTGCATCCCTATACACTAACGATGAAAAATCTGAATGTGAAATTAAGAAAACACTCCCATTTACCATTGCAACAAAAAGAATAAAATATCTAGGAATAAACCTACCTAAGGAGACAGAAGACCAGAAATGCAGAAAATTATAAGACACTGATGAAAGAAATTAAAGATGATACAAATAGATGGAGAGATACACCATGTTCTTGGATTGGAAGAATCAACATTGTGAAAATGACTCTACTACCCAAAGCAATCTACAGATTCAATGCAATCCCTATCAAAGTACCACTGGCATTTTTCACAGAACTAGAACAAAAAAAATTCACAATTTGTTTGGAAACACAAAAGACCCCGAATAGCCAAAGCAGTCTTGAGAAAGAAAAATGGAGCTGGAGTAATCAGGCTCCCTGACTTGAGACTATACTACAAGGCTACAGTAATCAAGACGGTATGGTACTGGCACAAAAACAGAAATATAGGTCAATGGAACAGGATAGAAAGCCCAGAGATAAGGTGACAATATGTGCATGGGTTTATCTTTGATAAAGGAGGCAAGAATATATAGTGGAGAAAAGACAGCCTCTTCAACAAGTGGTGCTGCGAAAACTGGACAGCTACATGTAAAAGAATGAAATTAGAACACTCCCCAACACCATACACAAAAATAGACTCAAAATGGATCAGAGACCTAAATATAAGGCCAGACACTATCAAACTCTTAGAGGAAAACATAGGCAGAACACTCCATGACATAAATCACAGCAAGATCCTTTTTGACCCACCTCCTAGAAAAATGGAAATAAAAACATAAATAAACAAATGGGACCTAATAAAACTTCAAAGCTTTTGCACAGCAAAGGAAACCATAAACAAGACGAAAAGACAACCCTCAGAATGGGAGAAAACATTTGCAAATGAAGCAACTGACAAAGGATTAATCTCCAAAATTTGCAAGCAGCTCATGCAGCTCAATTTCATAAAAACAAACAACCCAATTCAAAAATGGGCAGAAGACCTAAACAGACGTTTCTCCAAAGGAGAATACAGATTACCAACAAACATATGAAAGAATGCTGAACATCATTAATGGTTAGGGAAATGCAAATCCAAACTACAATGAGATATCATGTCACACCGGTCAGAATGGCCATCATCAAAAAATCTACAAACAATAAATACTGGAGAGGGTGTGGAGAAAAGGGAACCCTCTTGCACTGTTGGTGGGAATGTAAACTGATACAGCCACTATGGAGAACAGTATGGAGGTTCCTTAAAAAAGTAAAAATAGAACTACCATACGACCCAGCAATCCCACTACTGGGCATATACCCTGAGAAAACCATAATGCAAAAAGAGTCATACCAAAAGTACCAAAATGTTCATTGCAGCTCTATTTACAATAGTCAGGACATGGAAGCAACCTAAGTGTCCATCAACAGAAGACTGGATAAAGAAGATGTGGCAGATATATATAATGGAATATTACTCAGCCATAAAAAGAACTGAACTGAGTTATTTGTAGTGAGGTGGATGGACCTAGAGTCTGTCATACAGAGTGAAGTAAGTCAGAAAGAGAAAAACCAATACTGCATGTTAACACATATATATGGAATCTAAAAAAAAAAAAAAAACATCATGAAGAACCTAGGGCAAGACAGGAATAAAGACGCAGACCTACTAGAGAATGGACTTGAGGATATGGGGAAGGGGAAGGGGAAGGGGAAGCTGGGACAAAGTAAGAGAGTTGCATGGACATATATACACTACCAAACATAAAATAGATAGCTAGTGGGAAGCAGGTGCATAGCACAGGGAGATCAGCTCGGTGCTTTGTGACCACCTAGAGGGGTGGGATAGGGAGGGTGGGACAGAGGGAGATGCAAGAGGGAAGAGATTTGTGGACATATGAATATGTATAGCTGGATTCACTTTGTTATAAAGCAGAAACTAACACACCATTATAAAGCAATTATACTCCAATAAAGATGTTTAAAAAAAAGTTTGACGAAGTCACTGTGCTCGTTATAGCATGTGGTTAAAGTATATAGATATAGAGACCTCCGTGGACGTCCAGCAGTTAAGACTCCACGCTTCCACTTCAGAGGGCATGGGTTTCATCCCTGGTCAGGGAACTAAGATCCCACATGCTGCGTGTTGTAGCCAAAATGTTAAAAAAAAAAAAAAAAAAAAAAAAAGGAAGAAAGAAAAAAAGTATATAGATAGAGCATAGTTTCTTATCTATATTTTTATCCATCTATCTATATACATATATCTGTATTTATATATGTATTTAATAAGCATATATGCAAATATGGATATAATGTGTGTGTATATGTATAACCTCTATCATGTGCTTTGATGTGTGTGCTTTTACATTTGTCATTGTTCTGGATTAGAATCCCTTGGTAGAAAAAAGTAGGATATCTAGTTTAACATCATTATTTCGTATGATGAATTCAGAAAAAGGGACTTGCCTAAGGTCACATCACTTATCTGTAGTGATGAAATCCAAAAGGTAACCTTCAATATTTTAGATTTCAAAGCCTGGCTCCCCCACTTTCCAGCTGTATGACCTAGCAAGCCCCTCAAAATTCAGTTTTGTCATCTGTGATGATACCTTTCAGGTTTGCGGGTAGGAATGAGTAAGAAAATGTTAACTAAAATAACAAGGAGCAAAATAGGTTCTTGCCAAATAGTTGCTGGACACTTTAAGCCAAATATAAGTATTTGTAAGATAGAATGATTTTCATGTGTGAAAGCAAGTACGATAATAACTATGATCGTCAATATGGAAATACCCATAACTGCTTACATAAAATATAAAATCCCTTATAATTTATGTTATGGATTTTTATAAACTATCTTAATGTCTTAACTACTATCTGTACCACAAGTTATAGGAAAAGAGCTTTTCAGTAGGAACTATTGAGTTTTTCATCTCACCAGAGGTCTTGCATCTTTCTACTCTGCTAGACGTAAAGCTTCTGTAACAGCCATCATGGACTTCTCCATCCTCTCACTGAAATCATCACATCAAAACTGATCATTGTCTGCAGCCTTTCTCAGAAAAATGTATGGGACTTGTTATAATTGAAACAAGTGGTGAAAAATTCTATGGACGCACTTCTTTTTTTTGTTGCTGTTGTTGTTGTTTTTTTGCGGTACGTGGGCCTCTCACTGCTGTGGCCTCTCCTGTTGTAGAGCACAGGCTCCGGATGCGCAGGCTCAGCGGCCATGGCTCATGGGCCCAGCCGCTCCACGGCATGTGGGATCCTCCCGGACCCGGGCACGAACCCGCGTCCCCTGCATCGGCAGGCAGACTCTCAACCACTGCGCCACCAGGGAAGCCCTGGATGCACTTCTAATTGAAGCCCACTGCTGGGCTTCCCTTGAGTGGGTAGTTCTCCATTTTTTTATAGTCTGAGGATTTTCAGGAAACTACTGTAACACAGAAGACCTTAACCTGCTTTTAAGGATTTCAGGAGCCTTATACTTTCTTTGGGACTATGCACAAATGGCCATAGCATTCATGACCCCCCACCCATTAAAAGTCTTTATTTGTTTTTATTCTTTTTCCTTACAAAATTCTTCCTTTCTCTGCCAGCCTTGGTGAAATCAGAGGACAAAGAGAAAGCAACTAATTGCTTGCACAGCTCCCAATTGTATAGTTAAGTTCATTAGAACACACATTATACTGGAATCCTGCAGATGGTTGGACACATGGTCTCTAAAGTGTTATTTATACTTTGGAACTAGTAACGAGTCACTTGCCTAAATAATTAAAAATGCATATTCCATATCAAACAAAGTCTGTGATCATCACTCTTTGGCTGCATGCACTGCAGTCTAAATTAACAATCCTTCACTTCTTTTCCGACCTGTCACCAACTAAAATACATATATAACCATGCCTATGTGATATTAGCACTGACAGCGTGATAATAATTGATGATAAGATGAGTTAGCTACTTTTTTCCTCAAAGTATATCTTAGTGATTGAGAGTATGACTTTTTAAGTCAGTATAGTTGATGAAAGAACGGCAACTCATGTTACATGCCAGCTCCAATCACATAGTAGTGGCTGTTGGAAGAGCTCTGTGGGGAAGGAAGGCACACTGAGGCAGTTCAACAGAAAGTGCCAGAATCGATTAATAATGTCTGCCATGGACTTAGGAATAGGGACTGGCAGCACATACACAGGGTATTGGCCTTTCCTGGGTTTGTGGTTATGAACCCTAGGTTTTAAGAGTCAGACATTCCTGGATTTACTGTCTGGCATCACCACTTACCAGCTAGGTAACCAGCTAAGTAAATGGCTTCCAGGGAGTTATTTAATCTCTCAGAGTCTGTATCACTCAGTTTCATCAACTGTAATTGAGGAAACTAATATTCTCTCTCTTCCCACCTCAGTCTCTGTCTTGATAGTTATGATTTTTAAATGCTTGTAAAGTGGTACCAGGCATACAGCTATGTAGTCAATAAAATTAGGCAGTACTATTACTGCTTCTACTAATGATATTTTAAAGAAAGAATATTTTCTCAGGTTCCTCACACACTGAAAAAGTAACTAGACAGCAGAGGTATTAAGAATTCACAGAGGACCTGTGCGGAAGGGGAGAGGCAGCACATCCAAAGCAGGGCCTCCAGAGTGTGGAGTGCTGGAGTTTTTTAGAACCTTATCCACCAGAGGGTAGACAGCAGAAGCAAGAAGAACTACAATCCTGCAGCCTGTGGAACGAAAACCACATTCACAGAAAGATAGACAAAATGAAAAGGCAGAGGGCTATGTACCAGATGAAGGAACAAGATAAAAACCCAGAAAAACAACTAAATGAAGTGGAGATAGGCAACCTACCAGAAAAAGAATTCAGAATAATGATAGTGAAGATGACCCAGGACCTCAGAAAAAGAATGGAGGCAAAAAGCAAGAACATGCAAGAAATGTTTAACAAAGACCTAGAAGAATTAAAGAACAGACATCTAGAAGAATTAAAGAACAAACAAATAGAGATGAGCAATACAATAACTGAAATGAAAAATACACTAGAAGGAATCAATAGCAGAAAAACTGAGGAAGAAGAACAGATAAGTGACCTGGAAAACAGAATGGTGGAATTGACTGCCACAGAACAGAATAAAGAAAAAAGAACGAAAAGAAATGAAGACAGCCTAACAGACCTCTGGGACAACATCAAACACAACAACATTCACATCATAGAGGTCCTGGCAGGAGAAGAGAGAGAGAAAGGACCCAAGAAAATGTTTGAAGAGATTATAGTCGAAAACTTCCCTAACATAGGAAAGGAAATACCACCCAAGTCTAGGAAGCACAGAGAGTCCCAGGCAGGATAAAGCCAAGCAGAAACATGCTGAGGTACAATCAAATTGGCAAAACTTAAAGACAAAGAAAAATTACTGAAAGCAACAAGGGAAAAATGACAAATAACATACAAGGGAACTCCCATAAGGTTAATAGCTGATTTCTCAGCAGAAACTCTACAAGCCAGAAGGGAGTGGCACAATATATTTAAAATGATGAAAGGGAAGAACCTACAACAACATTACTCTACCTGGAAAGGATCTCATTCAGATTCGATGGAGAAATCAAACGCTTTACAGACAAACAAAAGCTAAGAGAATTCAGCACCACCAAATCAGCTCTACAACAAATGCTAAAGGAACTTCTCTAAGTGGGAAACACAAGAGTAAAAAAGGATCTACAAAAACAAACCCAAAACAATTAAGAAAATGCTAATAGGAACCTACATATTGATAACTACCTTAGAGGTGAATGGATTAAATGCTCCAACTGAAAGACACAGACTGGCTGAATGGATACAAAAACAAGACCCATATATATGCTGTCTACAAGAGACCCACTTCAGACCTAGGGACACATACAGACTGAAAGTGAGGGGATGCAAAAAGTTATTCCATGCAAATTGAAATCAAAAGCAAGCTGGAACAGCGATTCTCATATCATACAAGATTGACTTTAAAATAAAGACTATTACAAGAGACAAGGAAGGACACTACATCACGATCAAGGGATCAATCCAAGAAGAAGATATAACAATTATAAATATATATGCACCCAACATAGGAGTACCTCAACACACAAGGCAACTGCTAACAGCTATAAAAGAGGAAATCGACAGTAACACAATAACACCTCACTTACACCAATGGACAGATCATCCAGACAGAAATTAATAAGGAAACACAAACTTTAAACGACACAATAGACCAGACAGGTTTAACTGTTATTTATAGGACACTCCATCTGAAAACAGCAGATTACATTTTCTTCTCAAGTACACACAGAAGATTCTCCAGGATAGATCACATTTTGGGTCACAAAGCAAGCCTTGGTTAATTTCAGAAAATTGAAATCATATCAAGCATCTTTTCCAACCACAGCGCTATGAGGTTAGAAGTAAATTACAGGGAAGACAACGTAAAAAATACAAACACACAGAGGCTAAACACTATGTTACTAAATAACCAAGAGATCACTGAAGAAATCAAAGAGGAAATCAAAAAATACCTAGAGACAAATGACAACAAAAACACGACGATCCAAAACCTATGGGATGCAGCAAAAGCAGTTCTGAGGTGGAAGTTTATAGCAATACAACCGTACCTGAAGAAAGAAGAAAAATCTCAAATAAACAATCTAACCTTACAACTAAAGGAACTAGAGAAAGAAGAACAAACAAAACCCAAACTTAGTAGAAGGAAAGAAATCATAAAGATCAGAACAGAAATAAATAAAATAGAAACAAAGAAAACAATAGCAAAGATCAATGAAACAAAAAGCTGGTTCTTTGAGAAGATAAAATTGATAAACCTTTAGCCAGACTCATCAAGAAAAAAGGGAAAAGGCTCAAATCAATAAAATTAGAAATGAAAAAGGAGAAGTTACAATGGACACCACAGAAATACAAAGCATCATAAGAGACTACTACAAGCAACTCTATGTCAACAAAATGGACAACCTGGAAGAAACAGACAAATTCTTAGAAAGGTATAACCTTCCAAGACTAAACCAGGAAAAAGTACAAAATATGAACATACCAATCACAAGTAATGAAATTGAAACTGTGAATAAAAATCTTCCAAAAAACAGAAGTCGAGGACCAGATGGCTTCACAGGTGAATTCTATCAAACATTTAGAGAAGAGCTAACACCCATCCTTCTCAAACTCTTCCAGAAAATTGCAGGGGAAGAAACACTTCCAAACTCATTCTACAAGGCCACCATCCCCCCTGATACCAAAACCAGACAAAGATGTCACAAAGAAAGAAATCTACAGACCAATATCATGGATGAATATCAATGCAAAAATCCTCAACACAATACTAGCAAACAGAATCCACCAACACATTAAAAGGATCATACACCATGAGCAAGTGGGAGTTATCCCAGGGATGAAAGGATTCTTCAGTATACGCAAATCACTTAATGCAATACACCATATTAACAAATTGAAGACTAAAAAAAATAAGATCACCTCAATAGATGCAGAGAAAGCTTTTGGCAAAATTCAACACCCAGTTATGATAAAAACTCTCCAGAAAGTGGGCATAGAGGGAACCTACCTCCACATAATGGAGGCCATATACAACAAACCCACAGCAAACACCATTCTCAATGGTGAAAAACTGAAAGGATTTCCTCAACTTCAGGAACAAGACAAGGATGTCCACTCTTGCCACTATTATTCAACACAGTTTTGGAAGTCCTAGCCACGGCAATCAGAGAAGAAAAAGAAATAAAAGGAATACAAATTGGAAAAGAAGAAGTAAAATTGTCACTGTTTGCAGATCACATGATACTATACATACAAAATCCTAAAGACACCACAAGAAAACAACTAGAGCTAATCAATGAAACCAGTAAAGTAGCAGGATACAAAATTAATGCACAGAAATCTCTTGCATTCCTATACACTAACAATGAAAGATTAGAAAGAGAAATTAAGGAAACAATCCCATCCACCATTGCAACAAAAAGAATAAAAAACCTAGGAATAAACCTACCTAAGGAGATAAAAGACCTCTACTCAGAAAACTATAAGACACTGATGAAAGAAATCAAAAATGACACAAACAGATGGAGAGATATACCATGTTTTTGGATGGGAAGAATCAATATTGTGAAAATGACTATAGTACCCAAAGCAATCTACAGATTCAGTGCAATCCCTATCAAATTACCAATGGCATTTTTTACAGAATGAGAACAAAGAAATCTTAAACTTTGTATGGAGACACAAAAGACCCTGAATAGCCAAAGCAATCTTGAGGGGAAAAAATGGAGCTGGAGGAATCAGACTCCCTGAGTTCAGACTATACTACAAAGCTACAGTAAATAAGACAATACGGTACTGGCACCAAAACAGAAATGTAGATCAATGGAACAGGATAGAAAGCCCAGAGATAAACCCACGCACCTATGGTCAACTAATCTATGCCAAAGGAGGCAAGGATATACAATGGAAAAAAGACAGTCTCTTCAATAAGTGGTGCTGGGAAAACTGGACAGCTCCATGTAAAAGAATGAAATTAGAACACTCTGTAACACCAGACACAAAAATAAACTCAGAATGGATTAAAGACCCAAATGTAAGACTGGACACTATAAAACTCTTAGAGGAAAACATAGGCAGAACACTCTTTGACATAAATCACAGCAAGATCTATTTTGACCCACTTACCAAAGTAATAGAAATAAAACCAAAAATAAACAAATGGGACCTAATGAAACTTAAAAGCTTTTGCACAGCAAAACTTTTGCACAGGAAACTATAAATAAGACGAAAAGAGAACCCTCAGAATGGGAGACAATATTTGCAAATGAATCAACAGACAAAGGATTAATCTCCAAAATACATAAACAGCTCATACAGCTCAAGATTAAAAAAGCTAATGACCCCATCAGAAAATGGACAGAAGACCTAAATAGACATTTCTCCAAAGAAGACATACAGATGGGCAAGAAGCACATGACAAGCTGCTCAACATCACTAATTATTAGAGAAATGCAAATCAAAACTACAATGAGGTATCACCTCACACCAGTTAGAATGGGCATCATCAGAAAATCTACAAACAACAAATGCTGGAGAGGGTGTGGAGAAAAGGGAACCCTCTTGCACTGTTGGTGGGAATGTAAACTGACACAGCCACTAGGGAGAACAGTACAGAGATTCCTTAAAAAAACTAAAAATAGAATTACCATATGACCCAGCAATCCCACTCCTGGGCATATACCCAGAGAAAACCATAATTCAGCAAGACACATGCACCCCTATATCCATTGCAGCACTATTTACAATAGCCAGGTCATGGAAGCAACCTAAATGCCCATAGACAGACAAATGGATAAAGAAGATGTGGTACATATATACAATGGAATATTACTCGGTCATAAAAAGGAACGAAAGTGGGTCATTTGTAGACACGTGGATGGACCTAGAGACTGTCCTACAGAGTGAAGTAAGTCAGAAAGAGAAAAACAAAGATCATATATTAATGCATATATGTGGAATCTAGAAAAACGGTACAGATGAACTGGTTTGCAGGGCAGAAATAGAGACACAGAAGTAGAGAACAAACCAATGGACACCAAGCCGGGAGAGCGGCAGGGGGGATGGGGTGAGATGAATTGGGAGATTGGGATTGACATGTATACACTAATTTGTATAAAATAGATAACTAATAAGAACTGCTGTATTAAAAAAAAAGAATACACAGCAATCCCTTATCTGTCCTCCTAACCAACCCCCCCCCCCCCACCAAATTCATGCCTTTCAAACAAGTTCAAAACTAAACGTATCAAAACATAATCTTTGCAGGAGACACCATGCATAGAGGGGGGTGAGCTGACCTTTGAAACATCATGGCATCAAGGGGGACCCATTTTCGCCAGTGCTCCTGGGCCAATCACGCGGCTGGGCTTCAAATTCTTACTCCATCTTCCTCACCAACTTGTCATAAGATTTATCTGTGATACCGCAAGCAAAGGTAATTTCTAAATTAAAAAGTTCTATATGTATGTAAAAATATGGACTTTTAATGTCATTAAAAAATTCAGAAAGGACAAGGAATACCACACACCCATTTACCCAATATCTGAGATTACCAGAGTTCTTATCTTCTCACTTATTTCAGACTATATAATTACTAATTTAAACATAACCTCATAATTCCTTTGCTTGGAATCTCTTAGATTCAGGGGTGAAGAATTTATGCTTTCAAGAAATCCCAGCAACCACTTTCATATAGAATTAAGAAGAGATTTGAAAGCTAATGGTTGCAGGGTTTGGTAAAATAGTGGGGTTCTGCAAGAAGATGGGGAATGGCCAAGCGACTTCAGAGCTAGCTTATAAGGGTCACAGCAAAAGGCTGTTCAGTCTCTGAGCCGTCAACATGAATCCTTGATGGATGACAATTTTGCTGGGCTCAGCCACGTGGAAAGAGGGTCTAGTAGCAAAGAAAGGCTTGGAATCCAATAAAGTCAGTTTCTGTGAATGATACCTTCATTACACTGTTTTCCAAAGTAGCATGGATAACTTCCTTCTACCAGAAGAGCTTATTTGCTATTCCTCTAATGAAAAGTGAGGTTAATATGACTCCTTTAACACTGTGTGATGTAAAATAGTAAGTAAATGAGAAAGCCCTGTAACATTGCCCTTACTAACATCTGGTTTTTACTAAAAGAAGCTGCATATTGTAGCCTCGGTGCCCTCCTACTGTTTATGTTCCATTTGCAGATAGCAGAAGGAAGTTTATCTGTAGTGTACAGTCTGTGCACATCATTATGATGAATTATTTCAGCAGGGAAATCAGTCTCTAAAAAAGACCGTGACATTTGGTGCCCAATATAAGCATTTATCACTTAAAATCTTCAAAGAGAAGCCTAAGTCTTGCCATCCGTGTCAGGGAACGTGCAGCAGATGGTGGCGTTGAATGTGCAGCCTCATCATGCTGTGTTCCCATTGGTGACACTTCCCTTCTCACCACAAAACCATTCTGACTTTGTTTCTTTAGGAGAAAAGACCCCTGCAATTCTGATTCTATTTCTCTTCCAATAATCACACTTGATTAGAGCAGTGAAGCTTCCTTCCTGTGACCACCAAGACCATCCTTTCTCAAAGAAACGTCCCTGGAGCACTGACACTTTGTAATATTTGTTTCTTCTAAGAGGTGGGTGGATGGAGGGAACAAAGGCTTCTATGATCAAAGGAGTGTGAAATCATGGTAAACTGTGTCCCCTTCTTAGAGAGCTGAAATACATATTAAAGACTGAGAAAATGTAGGATGGAAGCCTGTTTAAGATGTTTCACAAACGTGCATCTTCTTAGAACTCTATCACAGAATCTGCATTAACATCGTGAGGGACATTGTGAAAAACAGAGTTCAGGAGCTAATGATCTCAGTCATTTCCTCTCCAACTCTCTCTCTCTCTCTCCTCCCCCCCCCACCCCTCCCGTTCTCTTTTCCTTCCTTCCTTCCTTCATCCCTCCCTTCCTCCCTCTTTCTTTTTCTTTCTATAAACAGATGTATGTACATTCACTGCATAATCTCTACCCCTCTAGCTAACATTAGGCTGTCTGGTATTTCCCAAAGAAGAAATAAGACGTCATTTTCTATTGTTTATGTGTACAAAATGCACCTTTTGAATCCATTATTATTGATTTTGATTGTATCACTGGTGGACCATCTGGAAACTTAAAGAAAACACAGCTCTCTAAACTGATACGTGGCAGGATACTTCTCCAGACAAACTCAAGGAAACATATTGAATAAACTCTCAGAACATGTTTTCCTCCTCACAGAATGAGCCTGCCCAGGGCATGATTGTAACACAAGACATTGGACAAATTTTCTGCAAAACTTAGGAAAGGGTCTGGAATAATATCAACCAGGGCAGTGTCTAAGAGCTCAAATTATGGATCCAGACAGAGCTGGTATGAAGTTTATACCTCTGTGTTTGTTAATCATGTGATCTTGGACACATTATTAAATTCTTCTGGCATTCTGAATGACATTGAGGATTAAATGACATAAAAAATATAGAAAAGTGTTTAGCACAATGCCTGCTAATAAAGCCCACTGATATAGTAGCTACTGGGCTTCCCTGGTGGCGCAGTGGTTGAGGGTCCGCCTGCCGATGCAGGGGACACGGGTTCGTGCCCCGGTCCGGGAAGATCCCACATGCCACGGAGCGGCTAGGCCTGTGAGCCATGGCCGCTGAGCCTGCGCATCCAGAGCCTATGCTCCGCAACGGGAGAGGCCACAACAGTGAGAGGCCCGTGTACTGCAAAAAAAAAAAAAAAAAAAAAAAAAGAAAAGAAATAGTAGCTACTGTTTTTATTCTATCAGGGAGGATATGAATTGAGAAGGAAGCTAAAATGTCCACTAAAGCTGGTACCACATACTTCACTAACACCCATGCTGCTGCTGTTGGTATGAAATTTGGGCTGAATATTAAAACTCATCCTTTTGTTTTCTTTTCGTTTATTTACTTTCCCTCCTGAGCCTTTTGGAAGTTTCTCAGATCACCTGCCCAAGGTTTCTGTACTTGGAGAGGGAGTGAATCATTTCTAGTGCTAAGCTCATGTGAATTACACATATAACCTATGGATATGAGCTGAAGAGCCTTAATAAACCAATAATAATAATGGAAGAGGGTGTTAAAATGGACTCAAATCTATAAGATATCAGATAGCAGATATCTAAGAGTGCTGTAAAAGAGCCTACCTGGTGGAACTTGCAAGCTTTAGATGGCCAAGAACCAGTTACGTGTCTCTGCACAGACCACCAACATTGAGGGAGGGGCTTCTCCCTTTGCTTTAGAGAAAATAACTTCAACAGAATCACACAGAGACCTTGAAATGGGTCACCTGAGGTTGAAAGGACACAGGAGACGAGACTAGTGTTTGACTTCTGTCTGAAATCTGAACAGCAAAAGATGGATAATTTACGGCATAGAGGCTGGAAAAGAGAAAGCCGCTTGGGGATCACCTTGTATTACAAGTGTCTGTTGGGGCAAGGATGGGCAGGTCTTTCCTGTGAGGGCCATGAGGGAGTGAGATCCAGCGTGGGGTGGAGGGTCAGCGGTTAGTGGTCAAATCTTGTCCAAGAACATTTTCCTGGAGGAGGAATAACGTCAGCAGAGAAAAGCTAGCAGTAGACTTCTGGTTTCTAAAGGAACTGCTACAGAAGGAAGTGACCAGCAGAAATGCAAATCCATTTGCCCCAGTCAATGGAGCTGGAGGAAAGAGTTCCCCAACAATAGGATGGGGTTGGTCCCCAAAGAACCAATAAAATCCTCCAGGAGAGGAAGAATCTTCAACAAACACCTGCCAGGATTAGAGGTGGAGCAAAAGAGACACAAATCAGATATTCCACGTACATACATATCCTTTATTCAGATCCCATACGCTGGCTTACTGTACAATCAGGATTTTCTGGATCTAGACATTCTCGTTTCCAAACCGAGGATGTGTCTTGCAACTTAAACTAACAAAGGACTTTGAAGATATTAAAGTGGACCAGAAGAGTCATAGAACTGCCTAACGTTTCAGCCAGAGACAGGAAGAGAACTTCCTCCACTGAGCAAAGGAGGACGAGAAAAACGTACCTTATTCATAATAATACTATTTCTTTATTTAACTGGTCCCAGGTACTGTGCTAAGCACGTTGCCCACAATGAATCATCCCAGCAACCATGTGAGCTTTTTTTTTTTCTTCTGATTTTCAGAGGAAACAGTTGAGATCCTAAGTCAGTCAGCTGCTGCAAAACAGCAGACTGAACTTGGGGCCAAATTCTGCATGATTCTAAACCACAGCTCTTCTCAGGACATCGCAAATCCAAGCCCAGCTTACTTCCAAGCAGAACATATCGCTCCTAGAGAGAACCCCAATCATTTCAATAGGCAAAACTTTTGATCAGAACATTATAGGACTATTAATCATATCCATCGCTCTCTAGAGTAAAGGTGGTTTAAATTTTCTAATGTATCTTATAAAAATCCCCTAAAACTTACTTGGTACAATAGCTCAGTTTTCAGGTCTACAAAAGGTGCTGAACAACAAGAATCTTTATTCCAGTATGTAGAACTGGATGAGACAGGAAATATTCCAGACGAGATCTTCCCAAAAGGAAGGCGAACCCCCCCAGTTTGATCACGTATTACCTTATTTTACCCATCAATGTTCAATCATAGGAGCAGAAACGAAAACAGTGGTACTCACTGGGAAAGGAGAGAGAACAGTCTGAGGACCTGGATAATCTAAGATTCCCAGAGCCTTCTGACAAAATTTTATTTCCTTCAGGTTTCCTTCGTGAAAGGCAAGATCAATCTGGATGTAAAGAGAGATTGTTCTAAAGGATTATTACAAGAGGGGTGAATGGGACTCTTGCAATGGGGGAGGTACTGGCACCACAAGATCAGCCAGTGTCTCAGAGGTCACGCAAAAGCAGCTTTGCTCAGGATAAGTAAACAAGACTAGGAAGTACCAGTGTAAGCTCGGGGGTGGGGTTGTCTCTGGAGAAGGAGAATCAGGCACGGCTTTCTTGACATAAGAGAAGCCATTTTTGGCCTAAGTCATTTTGTGATCTAAACCGGCCCACAGGGCTTAAAAACAGGTCTCAGTACTAACAAAAGCTCAAGAGAACAAAAGGACAAACTTATCAGGCAAGAAAAATAACAACGGCAAAAATAACAAAGCAGTTGTAAAGACTCTCCCTCCTGTTTCAATGGCAAAGATAAGCCTAAAGCACTGTCTTAAGCTTGTGGTGCTTCAAGGACAAAGGACGACCCTGCCTGAAAAATGTTCAGCGTTACACCCCCTACCGGAGTCTTAATAGCCCTCCCTACCACATTGAGATGGTTATGAAATTCCTGAGCCCACCTGGGCAAGGAGACCTCTCCCAAATAAGGAAAGGCATCTGGCCCGTCCCACTCCCACCCTATAGAAGGGAGGTATATGTGCCTCGACCAGTCAGTAAATGAAATTTTCACCTAGGACCATTCCTTTGCTTTCTGGCTATAAAAACTGACCAATAGCACATGTTCAGGATCGACTCCCTCAGACTACTAGAAAGCTGTCCCGCTGTTCTGGCAGTGACCCTTCTCTCTAATAAATTCTATCTTCTTTACATTCTTGGGTCTGGAAATTCTTTTCCAACCCGCGTTTTGGACCACGACAAAGCTGTTTTACAGAATTTAAATCCCCCCTCAGGCGCTTAACCACCAGATCAACTGGAACCCAAGGGATGATGTTGACCTTTTCTGACCCTCATGACTTCAATCAACTAAAGCTTGGACTCTGCCTACCCGCCCCAAGCTCCTTCATGAATATGCATGTACCCTTAGCTTAAAACTTACCCAGTTTTGTTGTAGGGGAGACACAGCTTTGGGAAAGATCCCTGGTGGTCTCCTGACTTGCTGCAATTAATAAATTCTTCCTTCCCCCCTTTTGGCTTGGTTGTGTCTTTTGGCGAAGGCAGTTTTCAGGCAACACCAGGCTTGGGGAAGTAGGATGACTGAGAAGAATATTTTGTCCTAATATCACCTCCTGCCTATTCCCTGGAAGGGCCTTTAAGGAGGGCCTGTATGCTGGCACTGGCTGAGCGCGGGTCAACACTGAGTCCTGGGGGATGGAGAGAAGTTTCTATCTAATCCAGTTCTATGTATTTTAATAAAGCTTCTTGCTGTTCAGCACCTTCTGTAGACCTGAAAACTGAGCTATACTGTACCGAGTTCTAACAAGTATTTTGTTATCGTGGTCAGTGGGAACAAAAAATGATTCAGCCAATCATTTAAAAGGCAAACAATGGGAATTTGCGGCGTCTCGTCTGTCTCTAGCCTTGTCATATGTAAATTGGGGGGTGGGTATCTTGATTCTTACCTAAGTCACTTGGGGAAAGGTGCTTTTTGCAGTAGCCATTTTCCAGAACACAAAGTGGTGGGAGGATTTCTGAGTCCTGGCTTTTTCCAGGAGCACAGGGCTGAGGTAAAATTCAACACTGTCACCATAAATATCTGTAGATAGGGAAGCACCGATCTATGCTACAGAGTCAAAAGTGACTTTATCTTAGAAAAGGTCTACAACTAATTTTCAAAAATCATCAACCTATCAGTTGTATTTAATGCTACAATTCAACAAGATTAATGTGTGGCCTTACCCACATTAATTGATGTACTCATCCCTGTGAACATTAATAGATACAATACTACTTCCTGTGTGTCGTAGTTGGCTTGGGCTGCGCTAACAAAATACAGCAGACTGAGCAGCTTAAACAACAGAAAGTTATTTCTCACAGTTCGAGAGGTTGGGAAGTCCAAAATCAGGGTGCTGGCTTATTCAGTTCCTGATGAGGACTCTCTCTGGCTTGTAGCTGGCAGCATTCTTTCTGTGTCCTCCCCTGGCAGAAAGAGAGAAAGAAAGAGAGAGAGGGTGGGGGGTGGGGAGGGGAGGGAGGGAGGGAGAGGGAGAGGGGGAGGGGGGGAGAGAGAGAGAGAGAGAGAGAGAGAGAGAGAGAGAGAGGGAGGGAGGGAGAGGGAGAGAGGGCTCTGATGTGTCTTCTTTTCATTCTATAGGATGAGGGCCCTACCCTCAGGACCTCATTTAACTTTGATTACTTCCTACTTCCGCATAGGTCTTATCTCCAAATACAGTCACACTGGGGGTGAGGGTTGCAACACAGGAATTCTCAGGGGACATATACATGTGAAATAAAATTCAAATTTTATGGCCAGACAAGAAAAATTTAAACATAAAAAATTTTCTCTGCCCTTTGGCCTCCTCTCTCCCCTACTGTGCCTTGTGTATCTGCTTTATGCATCAACCAAACCTCCCCCATCGGCAGGAATACCTGCTCAATGTAAACAGCAACATTCTCCCTGCATCAACAAGACAACGCCTTAAAAGGTAACATTTCTTCTTGGTCTCGTGAGGGGCCACCACGATGATTTGGATTGTGTACACTGTCAATAATGTGTCATTTAGTGTACAGCCCTCTGTCTCAAAAACCTTGTGTAAGTGTGCCTTGACTTCTAATGGGTGGGACAGTTCTCAGAGCTTTCTGAGATGCCCCTTCTGGGTTACAATCCTCAAACTGTGGCTCAAACAAAATTTTCCATTTCTTTCTTAGATCGACGTTTAGTCCGTAAGAGGATGTAAATCATGGAGACTAAAAGACCAATAGCTATCAGTTTAACTTTCCTTAGAATAACTGGCAAGGTTATACAATGGTAACTTTAGTGTACAACATTTCAGTCATTACATTCACAGAATTTCTTTGAATAAAATTACACGCTAGAACCCACTGTGAAACCTTTTCATGTTTCACGCCCTAGCACCCACCCTATTAGTTCATCCCCACCAAACTGTCCGACTTCACGACTAACACGGCTCCAACATCGTGTATCTGTGAATTTTACCAATAATTCCACTTTACAACCTTCCTATAAAAAAATAATTTATTCATACTTGATGAATATTATGTGTGGGAGGTCAATATTGAGTGACCTCTGTAACAGCTATTTTGGCTTTCTAATTTAAATGTTTCTGTTTCTTCATATGATTTAAGAGACACTGTTTAGACACGGGTCTGCACGCCAAAGCTAAATAGCAAAATTCCAAGTACAAAGAAAAGTCATTTGTGAAAAAAATGCTTAGACAGTCATATGTTGTCCATTATTCGGCTAGGGGGAAATACCTGCCTCAAGAAAGAAACAAATGGAGAAAGATGTAATTGGTCAAGGAAATCCCAAATCATAAGGGCAGGAAAGGGAATTTGAAAGCAAAGCAATTTCCAAACACTGTGAAATAAGGAGATACATAAAAGTGAGGGGGAGACAAAATTTAGCTTTATTCTTTTTTTTTTTTTGCAGTACGCAGGCCCCTCACTGCTGTGGCCTCTCCCGCTGCGGAGCACAGGCTCCGGACGCACAGGCCCAGCGGCCATGGCTCACGGGCCAAGCCGCTCCGCGGCATGTGGGATCCTCCCGGACCGGCGCACGAACCCGCGTCCCCTGCATCGGCAGGCGGACTCTCAACCACTGCACCACCAGGGAAGCCCTAGCTTTATTCTTAATAAAATAAACATGAAATAAAAATTGGAGTTGACTTTTAAAATCTCTGATTAGACAAAGGACTGGCTGATATGCATCATATATATCTTTTCTCCACCCACAATCTATTTTCACATTCTGGACAGCTTGGCAAGACTATAGTAGTTTCTTTTGTTCATTTATCAAGATAATAACCAGTAAAATTATTTGATAGATTTCTCTGCAATGGAAAAATACAGATTAACTTTTGCCATAATTATGGAGTCTTTATTATCAGTAATTGCCCACAATTATCCTCGATCCACTGTCAAATATATTTTAGTGAGTGCGCAGTCCTAGAACTTCAGGCACAAATGTTGGTTATTGGTTCAATTAGCAAGAAAGCATACTTTCTTTCCTTCCGTGATATTTCTGTTTTCCCAGGCAGTCAGGGAAGATACTACAAGATTGCTCATTGCTATAGAGCCTGTGTTCATCATTCTCCCAGTCCCTTTGGGCTCAGAAATTTTTATATAGTTAATAGTTTTTCAGACCTCTTGGGATATTTAATCTATCTTTAGTTACTCACATTCTGAAACTCCAGCTAATACACTCGGTTGTTCAGGGCACTCCACTTCATGCCAGAGTGTGTTCCTAATGCCCTAATATGATTCAAAAACTTGCATAATTCAAGACTCATCTTGCTAAACTGGGTTTCTTTTTTTTTTTTTTTGTGCGGTACGCTGGCCTCTCACTGTTGTGGCCTCTCCCGTTGCGGAGCACAGGCTCCGGACAGGCAGGCTCAGCGGCCATGGCTCACGGGCCCAGCCACTCCACGGCACGTGGGATCTTCCCGGACTGGGGCACGAACCCGCGTCCCCTGCATCGGCAGGCGGACTCTCACCCACTGCGCCACCAGGGAAGCCCTCTTACAGAATATTTTATTTTGTAAGTGTCTTATGCAACTCTTTTTCCACTAACACTTATCTTTTAGATAACTGTCTTCATCTATATAAACATCATCCATTTTTAAAAGGTCAGCACAGTGAAGTCCTATTGCTTATTTAAATAGTCCCATCAAATATACCAATCTCTCCAAACTTTCTGCATTGCCTTCTGTTACAATAGTTACAATAGAGCAAATATCTCTGCTTATATTGAATTAAGGATATTTTCTCAGTTTGAACATGGAGTACCATCCTCTTCCATCTTCACCATTCCCCTTTGTCCTGTATCACCCATTTCTCTTTCTCACTACTTGGGGCAGTCGTGTTGTACAATTTGGGAAACTAATATTTAATGACAGAAGTTCTTACAGATGTTTATAAGGCTCCTTTCTGTATATTTTCAAGCATTTCTTTCTCCTTGCAAACGCATGTTAGGAGTGTACTTTTCATGCTTTTTTAAGTTAGCTGCAGACGTGGCTACAGTCAGTCACCTCCCACTTTTAGAGATTCCAGTCTGAAAGCAAGGTCAGGACTTTTCACATTTTCTGCCTCACTCCAGGTGTTCATGGAAACAAATGTAGAGCCTTCACCAGCCTAGGTCCCTGAGTGAGAATGATAAGCAAAGCCCATTGCAAAATTTGATTAGGTTTATAGCATGGGAGAAAAATAAGGGTTGCGCTAAACTACTGAGCAGCAGGGTTGTTTGTTACGCCAGCATAACTTTGCCAGGCTTAACTGATATCATATGCAAAACCACACTCCATCCTTGGGCTTCCAACGTCACCCACCCTCAAAGCCATACTTATTAATATAGCTGTCTATATTTACTTTCTCAATTTCTTCATAATCTTACAACTCCGGTCATCCTTCAAATACCTACCACTGCTCAAAAGTTGCTTCCAATATAATTAATGCCATTAATGTTTCCAAACCCAATGGGCACGCCCCTGTCCTTGCTAGACCTCTCAGGAGTAATCACAATGGTGAAAATTATTTTCTTTCCTTGCCTTCCAGGACATCACACTCTAATGGTTTTCCTCTTACCCACTACCATGCCATTGCAGTCCCCTTGGCTTAACTTGCAAAGTGACCCATGGTGAACTTTTAAAAACATTAACTAGGGGCTTCCCTGGTGGCGCAGTGGTTGAGAGTCCGCCTGCTGATGCAGGGGACGCGGGTTCGTGCCCTGGTCCGGGAAGATCCCACATGCCACGCAGCGGCTGGGCCCGTGAGCCATGGCCGCTGAGCCTGCGCGTCTGGAGCCTGTGCTCCACAACGGGAGAGGCCACAACAGTGAGAGGCCCGCATACCGCAAAAAAAAAAAAAAAAAAAAACATTAACTAGGCCATATCATTCTCCTGCTCAAAATCTTCCAAAGGCTCTACAGCATATTAACATCCAGATTATTGATCCTGGAATAAAAAAATACCCATATGGGAGAGTACTACCCAGCATATCTTTCTTCCTGAAGAAGTTGAGTTACCGTGGATATTACTGAAGTGTGTGTTCTAAGAGACATGCAGTAACCCTGGAATCAGTGTTGCCATTTCAGGAGTTTTGGACCCAGTCCGGGAAAAGAAATGCTCAAACAGCCTGAAAGCTCACAAGGTAAAAACTGCATGGCTAGGATCCAGGACCGAAGAGGGAGTTAGTTGCCTAACACCTCCAGAGGTAACAAGAGGACAACCAGGAAGAGGAACTCAGCAGGAGATCAGCTAAGATGATGAAGGAGAATGACTATGAGCTTATCTTCTCTCATTGGACACCAAAAACACAACATTTGTAAAACAACCATTGAGGAAAGAGACTGGAACCGAGCAAAACAGAACTTCTACAAATAAAGACATAAAACAGTAGCCACTAGGACTTCCCTGGTGGCGCAGTGGTTAAAAATCCACCCACCCATGCAGGGGACACGGCTTTGATCCCTGGTCTGGGAAGATCCCACCTGCCACGGAGCAACTAAGCCCGTGCGCCACAACTACTGAGCCTGTGATCTAGATCCTGCGTGCCACAGCTACTGAGCCTGTGCTCTAGAGCCCACGTGTCGCAACTACTGAGCCCACACCCTGCAACGACTGAAGCCTGCGCGCTCTAGGGCCCGCGGGCCGCAACTACTGAGCCCACGTGTCTAGAGCCCTGCTCCACAACAAGAGAAGCTACGGAAGTGAGAAGCTTGTGCACTGCAATGAAGAGTAGCTCCTGCTTGCCGCAACTAGAGAAAGCCCGCACGCAGCAACGAAGACTCAATACAGCCAAAAAATGAATAAAATTTTAAAAAACCAAAAAGCAAGTAACCACAGCAAGACAGATAGAAGGGTTAGCGTTAGGAGAGGAAGTGAGAGGGAAGGATAAATTAGGAGTTTGGGATTAACATATACAATAAATATATATGAATTAGAAAACCAACAAGGACCAACAATAGAGCACAAAGAACTCTACTCAATACTGTCATAATCTACACGGGAAATCATTCTGAAAAAGAACAGGTGTATATATGTGTATATATAGAACTAAATCATGTTGCTGTACACCTCAAATAAATACAACATTGTAAATCAACTCTACTCCAAAAAAAAATTTAAATTAGAAAAAAAAAAGGTATACCTACTATATTACCCTCAGCCCAGGGGAAATGGGGCTGGTGTCACACCCCTGGAGCCTGACCAGGCTTGGTCCTAAGGCTGGACTCCCCTGGGGCTAAGGGAGCTGGGGAGGATGTGCCAGCGATGAGCCCCCCTTGGAACTGGAGTGCCTGCTTCCCTCTGGCTGGCACCACAATCTCCAGACCCAGATAAGCCCTCCCGCAGCTAAAGCAAGCCTAGTGCACCCAAAGGAGGGTGCAGCCTCTGGGATGGATTAACTTTGAAATGTTCCCTGGTCTCAGCATCTCCTGGTTGTGGGGTTTCCACCTCCAGCCTCCTTCCTCAGAGTCACCCCACCCACATACGATGGCACCCTCAGCATTGAGGTTCTGGAAGGGTTAAGATATGCCTGGGTAGTGAAGGGTAACGGGAAAGAAGTAACGAGATACAAGCCCTGGGGCGTTTCTGCTGGCACACGCCATTCTAACTTCAAACCACAAAAACCCACGTTCCCTCAGGCTCTGGTGGCACCACGAACCAGAGATGGGCAGGAGGAAATGCTGCCGTCTTGTGGCCATTTCCCATAACTGCAATGTTAAAACCCCTGCTTCTTGGCACTGAATATTCACAAGGCCTGCGGGGCTGTAAACACCACCTGACCCTAATAAATTCCCTGGGGTAGGCAGTCAAAAAGGGGTTCAAAAGACGGCAGACTTTCAAGAAGCCCATTTCAACAGGGATATTGCAGTCCAACTGTTTAAAAAAAAGAAAAAAACATGGAAAGAGGCTCAAAGTCTCTAACTATTAGAGCAATGGAGATAAAAACTACTTTACAAAAGACTCACAGACTGAGAAAACAGACTTACGGTTACCAAATAGGAGACTGGGGAGTGGGGGAAGGATAAATAAGGAGGTTGGGATAAACATATACACACAAATATATATGGAATAAAAAATCAACAAGGACCTTCCACAGAGCACAAAGACTGTCTACTCAACCCTGTCAAAATCTACATGGGAAAAAATTCGGAAGAAGGGGAGATATGTGTATGGGGTTGGCCAAAATGTTCGTTCGCTTTTTTCCGGACGCTCTCTTCTGTTCCACCTTGTTTTACAGTATCCACTTCTCAATGCCTGTCACAATTTGTATTAAAAAGGGAACGTTTTCATTACATTTCAGTACAGAATGGCATACAGAAATACGGTCAAGAAGGTTTTTTTCACTTAACTTTTGTGCAACCCAACTGTCAAAGCGATTCACATAACCAAGTTGGGACAAATGATTTTCAACGCTGGATTTGGACATTTTAAGCATGTCGGCTGTCTGCCATGTGTATAACGTTGATTGTTCTCAATTACGGTTTCAATTTGGTCACTATCAATTTCAACTGGTCTACCCAACCGTAAAGCATCGTCCAGCGAGAAATCTCCAGGAAGAAACTCTGCAAACCACTTTTGACCTGTTTGGTCAGTCACAGCAACTTCTGCACACACTGCACAAAATATTTGTGTGTTTCAGTTGCGTTTTTACCTTTCTTGAAATAATGAAGCACACTACGTCAAAAATGTTGCTTTTTTTATCTTCAATATTAAAATGGCTACACAAAACGTCACCAGTTTTGTTACGTTCTTCTTTAAATGCACGCTGATACGACAGCTGTCACATAGAGTCTAACAAAATTGTTTCTAATAAAGCTAAAGACAACTAAGTGCTACTAGAGCCATCTTAGGGGAAAAAAACGAACGAAACATTTAGCCAACCCAATACAACCCTAACACCAGACTTCCCCAAAGGTTCTGGTGGCAGCAAGAACCAGGTAGGGTGGGATCCAGTGCTGCCATCTTGTGGGCATTTCACGTAACTACAACGTGAAAACCCCTGCATCTTGGCACTGAATATTCACAAGGCTTGCAGGGCTGTAAACAACACCTGGCGCCAATAAATTCCCTGGGGTAGGCAGTCGAAAAGGAGTTCAAAAGGGGGCCGACGTTCAAGAAGCCCATTTCAACAGGTACATTGTAGTCAAACCGTTTAAAAAAAGAAAACCCAAGAAAAGATGCTCAAAATCGCTAAGCTTAGAGCAACGGAGATAAAAACGAAAACGAGGGATCCCCTCACACAAGTCAGAGTGGCCATCATCAAAAGGTCTACATTCAATAAATGCTGGAGAGGCCCTGGAAGAAAGGGAACATTCCTTCCGTGTTGGGTGAAATGGAAATTGGTACAGCTACTACGCAGAACAGTACGGAGGTTCTTTAAAATACTAAGAAGTGACCTATCACATAATCCAGCAATCCCGTACCTGGGCGTATATGCACGGAAAACAGTAATTCGCACAGATTCGCGCACACCACTGTTCACTGCAGCACTATTTACAATAGCTAAGACACAGAATCAACCAGAATATCCATGGACAGAGGATGGCCTAAAGAAGATGTGGTACATATATAGAAAAAAGTATTACTCAGCTATAAAATAGCAAGCAGTATTGCCATTTGCAATGCATGGATGGATCTAGGAAGACCAAGGGCTAAGTGATGTAAGACAGAAAGGCACAGAAATATAGCATCGCATATCTCTTATAGGTGGAATCAAAAACTGAGTCGAAGAAGCTAATTTACAAGACACAGACTACCTCACAGACTTAGAAAAAAGACCTACGGTTATGAAAGAGGGGATGGTGTGGGGAGAAGATAAATTAGGAGGCTGGGATTAACATATAAACATATATGACATAGATAAGCAACAAGGACCTACTGCAGAGCACAGGGAAGTCTACTCAGCACTTTGTATTAACCTATATGGGAAAAGATTCCAAAAAAATAATAGATAGCTGTATGTATAGAAGGGAATCACGTTGCTGTGAACCATGAACTAAAACAACGTTAGAAATCGATTGCAGAATCACCCTCCCCCCGAAAAGAAATTAGTTAAAAAAAGAAATGCCGACCCTGTTCCCCTCTGGCCTCGAAAATCTGGGCTGATATCACTTCCCTGGAGCCTGAGTAAACTAGAGGTCTAAGAGTTGAATGGTCTTGGGGCTAAGGGAGCTGCGGAGAGTGTGCCAGCAATGAGCCCCCACTGGACCTGGAGTGCCTGCTCCCCTCTGGCTGGTGACATAATCTCCAGACCCAGATGGCCCCTCCCCTACAGCTAAAGCAAGCCTAGCGCACCCAAAGGAGGGTGCAGCCTCTGGGTGGGATGAGCTGTGAAATGTCCCCAGGTCTCCCGGTGGCGGGGTTCCCACCTCCAGCCTCCTTCCTCAGATCGCCGCGCACTCCTGAGGTGGCAGCCGCAGCATCGAGGTTTGGCAGAGGTTGCCGTTTGTCTTGAATCTGAAGGGTACGGGGAAAGAAGAAATGAGACACAAGCCCTGGGGCGTTTCTGCTGTCACACTCCACTCTTAACTTCAGGCCATAAAAACCCACTTCCCCTAAGGCACCGGTGGCACTGGGACCCAGAGCTGGGCAGGAGAAAGTGCTGCCATCTTGTGGACATTTCCCATAACTACAACGTTAAAACCCCAGCTTCTTGGCATTGAATATTCACAAGGTCTGCGGTGCTGTAACCAACACAGGAACCCCATGAATTCCCTGGGGTAGGCAGTTGAAAAGCAGTTCAAAAGGGGGCCGACTTTCAAGAAGCCCACTTCAACAAGTATATTGTAGTCAAACGGTTTAAAAAAAGAAAACCCATGAAAAGATTCTCAAAATGGCTAACTATTGGAACAATGCAGTTAAGAACTACAATGAGGGATACCCTCAGGTCAATCAGAGTGGCCATCGTTAAAAAGTCTACAGACAATAAATGCTGGAGAGGCCCTGGAAGAAAGGGAACCCTCCCTCACTGTTGGGCAAAATGGAAATTGGTACAGTTACCATGGAGAATAGTACACAGCTTCTTTAAAAAGCTAAGAAATGACCTATCACATGATCCAGCAGCCCCACCCCTGGGCGTATATGCACAAAAAAGAGTAATTCACACAGATTCATGCACACCAACGTTCACTGCACCACGATTTACGATAGCCAAGACACGGAAGCAAACAAAATATCCATGGACAGAGGATGGCCTAAAGAAGACGTGCTACATATATACAAAGAAGTATTACTCAGCAATGAAATAGCAAGCCGTATTACCATATGCAATGCATGGATGGATCTAGGAAGACCAAGGGCTACGTGATGTAAGAGAGACAAAGAAAAATATTATCGCCTATCGCTCATAGGGGGAATTTAAAAACTGAGTCGAAGATGCTAATTTACAAGACACAGACTGCCTCAAAGACTTAGAAAAAAGACTTATGGTTATAAAAGAGGGGACATGGGGGAAGGGATAAAATAGGAGGCTGGGCTTAACATATACACACAAATATATATGACACAGATAAGCAACAAGGACCTACTGCAGAGCACAGGGAACTCTACTTAGCACTTTAAGCTATAATGAAAAGATTACAAAAAACAATAGATATATGTACATATAGGAGGGAATCACGTTGCTGTGCACCATGAACTGTCACAACGTTATAAACCCATTGCAGAATCTTCCCCC
Organism: Phocoena sinus; assembly: GCF_008692025.1. Taxonomy (NCBI): domain Eukaryota; kingdom Metazoa; phylum Chordata; class Mammalia; order Artiodactyla; family Phocoenidae; genus Phocoena; species Phocoena sinus. The sequence goes on along the minus strand of NC_045773.1, from coordinate 15,219,702 downwards.
CACAAAAAAAAACTAATTAAAAATTTTAAAATGCCATCCCTATTCCCCTCAGGCCTCGATAAACAGAACTGATGGCACAACCCTGAAGCCTATGCAGACTTGGGGTCTGAGATTGGACTGTTCTGGGGCTAAGGGATCTGGGGAGGATGTGTCAGCAATGAGCCCCCATTGGACCTGGAATGCCTGCTACCCTCTGGCTGGCAACATAATCTCCAGACCCAGATGGCCCTCCTACAGCTAAAGCAAGCCTAGCGCACCCAAAGGAGGGTGCAGCCTCTGGGTGGGATGAGCTGTGAAATGTTCCCAGGTCTCCAGGTCTCCCGGTGGCGGGGTTCGCACCTCCAGCCTCCTTCCTCAGATCGCCGCGCACTCCTGAGGTGGCAGCCGCAGCATCGAGGTTTGGCAGAGGTTGCCGCTTGTCTTGAATCTGAAGGGTACGGGGAAAGAAGAAGTGAGACACAAGCCCTGGGGCGTTTCTGCTGGCACACTCCACTCTAACTTCAAACCACAAAAACCCACTTTCCCTCAGGCTCTGGTGGCACCAGGAACCAGAGCTGGGTGGGAGGAAGTGCTGCTGTCATGTGGTCATTACCCGTAACTACAAAGTTAACCCCCCAGAACTCCCTGGCCCTTTCCATGTGAGGACACAGCAAAACCGGTCTAGCAATGAACGCGGAAGTGTGACCTCATTCAGCCATGCTGCTACCATGACCTGGGACTTCCATCCTCCAGAACTGGGTATTACACAATCTTGGTATTTTGTTAAAGCAGCTGCAAACTAAGATGGGTAACAAGAGGTTAAATAACTTACCCTAAAGCACACAGCTAGTAAATGGTGCATTTGGAATTTAAACCCAAGCAGTGTAGATCTATCTCCAACATATTAACCTGTACATTTTACTGGAATTCGGGGATGAGGAAAGATTATCAGGAGCCTGCAGGCCACTGTTCCCACTTCCCACAAAATATCTAGTCCATAAAATGAGACGTAATCGGACTGTCAAATAAAGGCATTTGAGTTGTGTTTGAAAGGATGGCTAGAACTGTTAAAGATGGTGATGAATAGACCTTCTTTTGGAGGGGGACTGAGCCTTGGAAAAAAAAGAAAAAAATAAGGGTATGGCAGGGCTGTAGCATGTAAGGTGTATTTAGAGAGTGGAGTTGGAAAGCGTTGCAAAGTCACTTGGCTGTGGTTCTCAAAAGGACCCGAAATGTGAAGATGAGTCCATTCAGCAGACCCGGAAGAGATGTTGAAGATTTTATAGCTACCAGACCAAATTGTATGAGAAATACTTTGGGGAGATTAATTTGGCTGTTCGGGGGTAGCATTGGCAAAAGATGATTAAACTGTTTAACAACCATGTGTCTTGATTTCGAAAACAGGGCTGCTAAGCCTGTGAGACTTACATGGTTAAGAAAACAAAACAAGATTATAACACTATCTTTGTGAACCATTCAAAAGGCTCTGAGAAATAATTTTTAAAGTAAATCCCTGACAGCTTACTTTTTCTCATTCGTCATAAATATAAAACACCCCCAAAATAGTATGATTTTTTTTTCTGGTTGATGTGGATATTTTATATGGTATATAAAACACGCCCATCTAATTAGCTGTGGGAACACACAGACCCAAAATTAATTACGGATACAAATTTGCCATTTATACCTATACAGTTACGCATGCTATCAAACAAAATAAGATCTGCTGCAAAAGGCAGCATACAAGTGTCTAAATAATAAATTGGTCTAGAAATAATTCCAAAATACTGAGCATCACAAAGGATGGTTGCATCATTCATGTAGTAGAACAATACTTAACACGTATCAATGCAATTCTCCTTTAATGGTGAATCCCCCAAGCAAAGTAACCATTCTATTTTGCTGCGAGGAGAAAGTTGGCTGCAGAGGCTCATACATATTTTATAGCTAGTAATAGGTGTTTTCCCAATACAAATTTCATGTTCCACTGTAAGAAGCAGTTTGCAGCAGCTGTTGCGTAATTTTTAAATTACCAAGACCTTCATCTTCATCATGTGTAAAAAAGTAAGTGACAAAACATAATGAAAATAAAAACAGTTTGGAAACAGCTGTGTCTTCAAAAATTAACAACCTGAGTGTTCTACTATTTTCGCAATTGTCTTAGAAAGCCTACCTCCCATAAACTGTTCAAATTGTTTCAGCGTACGACTGTACTCTTGCAGAATAATGAAAAAAATGTGGTTCTGACCTTCCAAATTGTCACTGCAAATGCTGGATGAGAGTGGAATTTGTTTATACTAGCTTATGGTTTTGTCATTCTAAAGTCATTTCTACTGGGTAAATGGGAAGGACACTAAAATGGCATAATCTTACAGTCTGAGTTTCACTTTTGGCCCCATTACACTGAACCAAGTGCTTAGCACACATCACTACATTTCTTGGGGTATGTTTCCTCATTTGGAAAGGAGAAGTTTAAATAGTCTATAACAATCCCTTGCAGTTCTAAATTTCTCTAATCTTATGAATAAGGTCTTCTGATTTTTAGATGTGATAAATTTCTGCTTTCCTTTTACCATGCTTGTTTTATCCTATTAGTACAAAGTCGACCGGAGTGTTAACGAGGTTACAATCACAGTTTCCATTCCATGACCAAAGACAATCCCAGTCATTGTGAACATTCAAGATTCTAGTTACTTGAAATCTGGAAAAGACATTACTAACTGGAAGACACAAAGCACGTTCTATTAATGTTTAGTCAGCACTTTATTTTTTTAAAGAATTTTTGATGTCGACCATTTTTAAGGTCTTTATTGAATTTGTTACAATATTGCTTCTGTTTTATGCTTTGGTTTTTTGGCCGCGAGGCATGTGGGATCTTAGCTCCCCGACCAGGGATTGAACCCGCACCCCCTGCATTGGAAGGTGAAGTCTTAACCACTGGGCCTCCAGGGAAGGCCTGGCACATTATTTTCATATGTAAGACATCTCCTAGATTTTAGAACATATTATTCTCTATGTCTCCCTCTCTATGTGATTAAAACCTACAATTCAGTTTTCATCTTTTACCAAACGCTCAATTCACAAAAAATTCCATAAAAATAGATGGCCGACAGTCTATTTAAGCCCGAAGACAAAGACAAAAGGAAAGAGGAAAAGAAACACTGCAAAGAAAGCTTTCCATTACATACTGTGAATAGCTTTAGTATGGGTATGTTGTTGCTGTAAGATGTATAGAGTTCATTATTTATTGTGTAGTCAAGAGACAAAGATTTTAAAGACGGCACTAAGGTAAAAGCAAAACTATGATATTTAAATTTTCTTTTTCTACACAAGGACATTTCTCTGTTCTTCCCTACTTGTTTCTTTATGAAGAATAACATGCCTGATTTCCAACTTGGTTTGCTCTACAAGTTGGAATGACAGACCCTTCCACTTTTATTCAGCCTATAGCTCTGTGAAGACTTTCAGACCCAAATGGGTTTATGAAAAATTGTTCTCATTTCAAAAGCTCTAATTGTGATGAGTGAATATGACTGACATATAGTTGAATGTCTTATTTAAGATTTTAAATGGCAAGGGAGGCAATGATGGCTGTCTCAGGGGGTAAACTTCAGCAGAGTCTATTTTTATAGATGACTTGGGATGCAAACACCTGGTTCAAATTCCAAGCAGGTGACCCATACACTGTCAACACTCCAATTCCTAAAAATATGATCTTCTGTTAATTGTTCATGCTACACTTTAACACTGAGACTTGACTTTTCCTCCACATACTACTCAGAAAGCCACTACAAGTCAATCAGAGTTGGCATGTGCTATGGACCGAACGTTTTATCCCTCCGAAATTCATAAATTGAATCCCAATCCCCAGTGTGATGGTATTTGGAGGTGGGGACCTTGGGGGTGATTAAGTCATGAAGATGCAGGCCTAATAAACAGGATTAGTGCCCTTATAAAAGAGACCCTATAGAGCTCCTTCACCCCTCCTGCCATGTGAGGACACAGCAACATGTGAGAGCCATCTGTGAGACAGGAAGCATGCACTCGCTCCACAGTGAATCAGCTAGCACCTGCATCTTGGACTTCTCAGTCTCCAGAAAAGTGAGAAATAAATCTCTGTTGTTCATAAGCCACCCAATCTATACTATTCTATAACCGCAGGCCAAAGGGACTAGGACATCGTGGGAGCTGAAATCCTCCTACTATTACTCTAAGTTCTCTTCCAAATAGAAACATTCTCTAAGTCCATGGGTATGGTTAACTGGCTTTGGGTCATACACTCCTAGCATTAATCTATTCTGTTACATATTCTACCACGTTGGCCTTTTTGTATGACCATGTTTCCCTCATATTAATCCCAAAGCTGGCTTCCTGGAGTACCTATTCACTGATCCTCATTGGATTTTTAATGGAAAGTGTTCATTTGTTTTTCACTGCCACTGAAGAAGTACTCTAGCCATGGCTTGGCATTAGACTAGGGGAAACAGCTGGAGGTTCTCTAGTGCCATGGTAGACCTAGTTGGTCTTGCTAATAGCTTTTCTTTATAAATATTCTCAACACTATCAATTTCTACACTGATGACAGAAATAGTAAATTTCAAAGCTGTACTTACACTTCCCAGGGGAGGAATGAGCTAAGTGGTATATATTTGTTTCTTAGTATTATTCACAACTGCACTGCTTTCCTTAACCCTCCACTATCTGGGAACAGAAGAAGGATTAACTGATAAAATAATTCAAGTGTTGGTAAACAAATTATTACTTTAGCCTCAGTTTTCAGAAATAAGAAAAGTGTACCAAGAAGCCACTCCCAAACAGTGTATCACATAACACGAATTCTGAGAAATATTCTAAGTTAAAAAAAAAAAAGGCTGGAAAAACGTTGGGAAGACACAGCATCCTGCATCTCTCTCTTGAAGATGATGCATATTAACATGGTTCTGAGAAGACTTGCGGTAAAGAAACCCGTTTCTTTTGATTTAACTCACTGTTTTTGAAACAAATTTACTGCAAAAAATTTCCCTTATAACATTTCTTAACATTATACAAAAGTAATATTCCAGCATTTGCAATGCGTGGAACAAAGATTATTGTACAAGTTAATGTATAACTTAGTATGTAAATAGAATGAATAGTAAAATGGGACTGCTGAACTTTTGCAGGGAGAGCTGCTCAATGAAAACTATTCACATTGTTTCCAATACTTTAACCAGGTGGGAGTCTAAAGGGAGCTAATCAGACAATTTGAGGTCAATGAGAAGAAGATACCCAGTAGCCTCACCTATTAAATAATAAACTGTATTTACCTCTAACAATGTGTACAACTCTTAAGGGAATCCCATTCATGTTTACTATAAGACAATTAAAAGGAAAAAAGACAGATGAAAATCATATTTATATGAAACAAATTCTACTTGTAAAAGGAAGCAAGTCTCAGGTTCCTAAGTAGGGCAGAGAGCTGTTTCAGTTCTTCAATTCAAATGCACAGAAAGGCAGACAGAATGTATGACTTTCTTAATGTGGATCCTACTGAGCTTGAAACATCAGTAAAAGTTCACTATGAATTCCTGTCATGCCTCAGAGTCAGAGACAGTGCTTCTTATTCACGTGGAATGTGATTTAGTACATGAAGATGGTGAAATTTTCACATCTCAGCTTGGATGGGTTCAGTGATCACTAATGCTGGCACATCAAGGGCATCACGATAAGACTTTGCAAATGTTTGTATTCCTGAGGCCTTCCACAAAAATTCCTCAATAAGAGTATCTGAGCCATAAGTTCTCTATAGTATTGGCCCTATTAAAATTTGTAAACTCTGCTTGGTAAAATCCACCCAATTCTACTCATTCCCAACAAAGAAGAGTTTAATAATTTGAGGGGTGGATGGCTGGGGCTAACTTTGTGTTTCATTGAAATAACCAGCTATGTGGGCATTTTATATATGGTTATACATTGTAATCAAATTTTTAAAAAAAACATCTTTTTAAATAAGTATTTTTATTTATTTATTTATGGCTGCATTGGGTCTTCGTTGCTGCGCACTGGCTTTCTCTAGTTGTGGCGAGTGGGGGCTACTCTTCGCTGTGGTGCGTGGGCTTCTCATTGTGGTGGCTTCTCCTGTTGTGGAGCAAGGGCTCTAGGCGCACGGGCTTCAGTAGTTGTGGCTCAAGGGCTTCAGTAGTTGTGGCTCATGGGCTCTAGAGCACAGGCTCAGTAGTTTCGGAGCACAGGCTTACTTGCTCCACAGCATGTGGGATCTTCCCAGACCAGGGCTCAAACCCGTATTCCCTGCATTGGCAGGCAGATTTTTAACCACTGTGCCATCAGGGAATCCCCTTGTAATAAAGTTTTTGAGAAAGCAGTAGCAAGAAGCAAATATACTTATGGTAAGGGAAGAGGTAAATATCAAAAAATAGGTGGATACTGCATCACATTTTCAGAATCCAAAGCCATCTACAGATTCAATGCAATCCCTATCAAACTACCAATGGCGTTTTTCACAGAACTAGAACAAAAAATTTCAGAATTCGTATGGAAACACAAAAGACCCTGAATAGCCAAAGCAATCTTGAGAAAGAAAAATGGAGCTGGGGGAATCAGGGTCCCTGACTTGACTATATTACAAAGCTACAGTAATCAAGACAGTATGGTACTAGCACAAAAACAGAAATACAGATCAATGGAACAGGATAGAAAGCCCAGAGATAAACGAACGCACGTATGGTCACCTAATTTCTGATAAAGGAGGCAAGAATACACAATGGAGATAAGACAGCCTCTTCAATAAGTGGTGCTAGGAAAACTAGACAGATACACGTAAAAGAACGAAATTAGAATACTCCCTAACACACAGTGTACACAAAAATAAACCTAAAATGGACTAAAGACCTAAATGTAAGGCCAGACACTATAACTCTTAGAGGAAAACATAGGCACGACACTCTATGACATAAATCACAGCAAGATCCTTTTTGATCCACCTCCTAGAGAAATGGAAATAAAAACAAAAATAAATAAATGGGACCTAATGAAACTTAAAAGCTTTTGCACAGGGATGTAGACCAGAAACAATGTGAAAAGACAAGCCTCAGAATGGGAGAAAATAGTTGCAAATGAAGCAACTGACAAAGGATTAATCTCCAAAATATACAAGCGGCTCATGCAGCTCAATATCAAAAAAACAAACAACCCAATCCAAAAATGTGCAGAAGACCTAAACAGACATTTCTCCAAAGAAGATATACAGATTGCCAAAAAACACATGAAAGGATGCTCAACATCACTAATCATTAGAGAAATGCAAATCAAAACTACAATGAGGTATCACCTCACAGCAGTCAGAATGGCCATCATCAAAAAATCTACAAACAATAAATGCTGGAGAGGGTGTGGAGAAAAGGGAACCCTCTTGCACTGTCAGTGGGAATGTAAATTGATACAGCCACGGGCTTCCCTGGTGGCGCAGTGGTTGAGAGTGTGCCTGCCAATGCAGGGGATGTGGATTCGAGCCCTGGTCTGGGAGGATCCCACATGCTGCGGAGCAACTGGGCCTGTGAGCCACAACTGCTGAGCCTGCGCGTCTGGAGCCCGTGCTCCACAACAAGAGAGGCCACAATAGCGAGAGGCCCACGTACCGCGATGAAGAGTGGGCCCCGCTTGCCGCAACTAGAGAAAGCCCTCACACAGAAACGAAGACCCAACACAGCCAAAAATAAATAAATAAATAAATACATTAAAAAAAAATATTGATACAGCCACTATGGAGAACAGAATGGAGGTTCCTTAAGAAACTAAAAATAGAACTACCATAAGACCCAGCAATCCCACTACTGGGCATATACCGTGAGAAAACCATAATTCAAAAAGAGTCATGTACCAAAATGTTCATTGCAGCTCTATTTACAATAGCCAGGACATGGAAGCAACCTAAGTGTCCACTGACAGATGAATGGATAAAGAAGATATGGCACATATATACAATGGAATATTACTCAGCCATAAAAAGAAATGAAATCGAATTATTTGTAGTGAGGTGGATGGACCTAGAGACTCATACAGAGTGAAGTAAGTCAGAAAGAGAAAAACAAATACCATATGCTAACACGTAGATATGGAACCTAAAAAAAAAAAAAAAAAGGTTCTGAAGAACCTAGGGGCAGGACAGGAATAGAGACACAGACGTAGAGAATGGACTTGAGGACCTTGGGAGGGGGAAGGGTAAGCTGGGATGAAGTGAGACAGTGGCATTAATATATATACACTACCAAATGTAAAATGGATAGCTAGTGGGAAGCTGCATGGCACAGGGAGATCAGCTCGGTGCTTTGTGACCACCTAGAGGGGTGGGATAGGGAGGGTGGGAGGGAGATGCAAGAGGGAGGAGATATGGGTATACATGTATAGGTATAGCTGATTCACTTTGTTATACAGCAGAAACTAACACACCATTGTAAAGCAATTATACTCTAATAAAGATGTTAAAAAAATTTTAATTAAAAAATAAAACAAAATAAAAATACCAGCTTTGTCACTTAAAAAAAAAAAAAATGATTTACAGAGTCCTTCAGTGTGTGATGTAAGTACTAATAGAAATATATTTTCATTGTTTAAAATTTAGCAAACACTTATATGATTTAATATGTGGCAGGTAGAATTCTCAATGCATTTCAAATATTAGTTTTTCCTCAAAGCACTCCTATGTATTCATTACTATTAGCCCATTTTACAGATGAAGAAATAAGGAACAGAAAGCCTAAGTCACTTTCCCAGGGGCCCTAAGCTAGTAGTGGTTGAGACAGGATTTGAACCCAGCAATTTACTCCAAAATTTGTACTGTTAGCCACCATGTTACGGTATTCAGGCCATTGAATTTTTCTGTTATACTATTTATTTCAAAAACTGTGTGTGTGTGTGTATGTGTTTATGTCTGTGTGTAGCATTCAGGTTAGAAGAATAATTGCAAAATTCCCAGAACTGGAGGGAGTAAGGCAGTGGGCACACCAGCTAAAAGGCAAAGTCTGGTTTCCTAGTTATAAACCAGTAGCTTAGAGAAACAATTGTTTTGATACACTGATGTATTACTAGTAGGAACAGCTTGTTCTAGAACATACCAATGTATTTGTATGACATGTTTAAATAAATTATTTCAAATTTAATTCAAAATTACAAATGAAAAAAAAAAAAATTACAAATGAGTATTTGGGAAGACCAGGTGGTAGTCGGGGCACTTAGAAGTCTGGAGTCTAACTTAGTATTCAATCAAAGCAAGATTTCATACCCTACATTCCTATTGAATAATATGCAAAGTGATCATTATTTTTGAAACTTTTATTTTTAATGTATAAATTGCAAGTCACATGAAATGGCGATAAAAATCCTATTTTAAAATGCTGGTAATAAAAGAAATCCTGTGTTAGGTAGAAAACCAAACATACCAATTTTGTTACCTTACTTACCCAACTGATTGGTGGGAATAAGCCTAGCAGATGTTTGCTTTATAATCTGCATTTAATTAGGCAGAAATCAACAAATAACACTGCAGAACTCCATGGAATATTATAATTTCAAATTATCTTTTCTAAGGAAAAATTTGCCTTCATTGATATATTTTGGTATTTACTATCTTTACTGATTTTCTATTGCTAATAAATGGTAAACATTTAGGGATATATTTTCAGTATATCTAGGAAATTCACTCTAGTTAATGTAGTTCTTTATTACATATGAAGCCAAATAATTTGAAAGTTTTAAAAATCAGAGTAGAATATTTTAGACCCACTTGATGTTGATAAATATTTTATTTTTTTTGCCTCACCACGCCGTGGGACGTGGGATCTTTCCCGAACAGGGATCGAACCTATGCCCGCTGCAGTGGAAGCTCGGAGTCTCAACCACTGGACCACCACGGAATTCCTCATGTTGATAAATATTTTCTGAGTTCTTATTTTGTGAAAGAATGTAATGCATGTTGAGGAGACTGTCAAGATGAATAATATCCAAGTGTTCCCCACTAGGTGTTCACAACCTAGAAATGTTATAGAATATATACATATGCCCAAAATTCACATGTTTAATCATATGACTGTACACACATACCGGCAAATACACTTTTTTGTATATTTACCAGCATCAAATTAAAATAAAATATATCACTGGCTTTGAAGAAACCCTCAGGGATAGCAATCAACCATTTGTTAAAGAAAGGCTTTATTACCATTGGTTCTGAAGCACTTGCAGATGTTAATTAGTAGCTGTATGTGGAAAAACATATATAACTATGAGTCTAAATGTTATCTGGAAAAATTGGACACTGAATGGGAAAAAATTTAGGAATACCACAAATTTATTTTTCTTATATTTCCTTTTTGTGATATATGATAAAAGTATCTATTTCTAACTAAGTAAAAAGTTTTTTCAATAACTATAAAATAACATACTAATTGATAACAAAGCACTGTGTCAGTTTAAGCTCCAACATTTTATTCTTTCTCAATGGGACATAAAATAATGTCAGTTTTCAAATAATCGCATCTCAGGTTTATTCACATTAAATGCATCAACAACTGTTTTCATTGAAGTAATGCGATGATCTTTAACAGAAAATCTAAAACAGGAGCACCGGAGTTAGACATGAACTTGAATCCTGGGGAAAGATAATCACCTTGAGTTTCATTTACTGATGGCACTGATAACAATATATGCTCTCATATGGCAAGAACTGAAAACTTCGCTTTTTAAAAAGACTTCTAGAGCAGGGCATATAATAACACTCAGAAAATGGTGGTATCCTTATTTCCTTCTCTACCCTTTATGCTGTCCCAAATTTTACCGCTGTGATGCATATGTGTGTGCATGCGTACACACACACACACACACACACACACACACACACACACACACACACACCTGCCATTAGGGAGATGTCTAGTCCTTTTCAAAAATGTCGTATTGGTCCTACATTACAAACATTATGGGATTTGGTTACACTCATTCTTTGTTGTTTTTATTTTTACATCGATGTTTCAATATTGCAGTGAAAACTAAAGTTGGATATTGCTATGGAAATTACCTCATTTTCTCATCGGTGTCAAATAACTTTCAGCTGGTTTTCAGCTGCTTTGGGTGGTTTCAGTTTAATATTTTTATGCTTCTGTGTGCAGATTTAGTTACACCCAAAGAACTGGGTGAAATAACGTGGACTTGAAGATATTTAACATAACTCTTAATGACCGTACCTTCAGTGAAAATTTGTCTTAACTTTAAGAGACACTTAGTACTGTCTCAATCAATGTATCTGAGTGAATCAGCTTTCTAGAATTTTATATATATAGGAAAATCATTCTTTTCTCTAAGCACAATGAAATCATTTCATATTTTCCATTTAATAGCAACATTCTAACTTCTGCCTTGTAGATATGTTTACACAAGGTCATTCAGCTAATCTGGAACTGTCAGCGTTCTCAAATAATTTTGTATGTGCATGCAGCAAAGTATAATTACCAAAAATTTGAAAATATGTTTTCATACAAATGTATCAAGACTGATTCTCCTCATTAATGCAGTAATCAGCAGGAAGGCACAGTTGATTCAAAGCATAATTGTTAGAACAAAAGGTGTATAGGCATTGGAAAAAAGAATGTGGGCGTAACATTGCTAGATTAGACATAAAACTCATTAATGTTCTACAGGGCAGTGAAACCCAAACGTTTTAGTTATATTATCTATCAGAAAATAATGATTTGCATCTCTACCAGACAAAGTCTAGAAGTTCACGGTTATTTCACAGAGTATGGACTCTTATAGTAAGCATTAAGTCAATCAGTGGTACATTCCTTAAATATAGATAATTTAAAAATCTTTGGGTTGGCCTGTTAAACAATGTTCTATCTTAATATGTCTATAAGAGTACATGCTGCCCTATCTCTGCGTGACTTCAAGTTTGGTTCATTTTTCTTAATAAACTATGTCTGACTACCTACCAATACCAAAAGACACCTAGGATGGCAGCAAGAAATGTTTATTAGCTAGGACAGTTTGATGCAAGCAGCAGAACTCCATTTAGGCTAACCTAAGTTTAAAGGGAATTTATTGGAAAGACTATGGGGTAACTTAAATAACAAAGGAGAAACTGATGAGTTCGGCTTGGGAAGGTACCAGAAATGGGGCATCTTAGTAGATCAAAGCTGAAAAAGCAAAAGAAAGGTCTACTAGTTTCCTAGGGCTGATGGAACAAATGATCACAAATTGGGTTGCTTAAAACAAGAGAAATTTTGGACTTCCCTGGTGGTCCAGTGGTTAAGACTCTGTGCTTCCCATGTAGGGGGCATGGGTTAGATCCCTGGGCAGGGAAGTTCTGCATGCCAGAAATTTCATTTCTCACAGTCCTTTAGTCTAGAAGTCCAAAGGAAAGCAGAGGTAGGGCTCTATCCCTCCAAATCCACTAGGGCAAGGTCCTTTCTTGCCTCTTTGAGCTAATGGTAGCCACAGGCATTCCTTGGTTTGTGGAAGCATAACAGCGACTTCTATTTCTGTCTTCACGTGGCTATCCTACCTCTGTGTCTTTGTCTGACCTTATCTTCATGGCACCTACAAGGACTCTATTTCACAGCTACCAGGGATGTTACGGCTTTAATACACTTTTGAGTGGAAAATAATTCAATCCATAATGCAAAGTCTCTTCAATGCAAGAATGAGTCAGCTCCAACCACTCCCCACCCCCCTTTTTTAAATCTTATATGACTGCATTTAAAGCTCCAAATCCTGGGAGAAAAATTCAGATAACCAAGTTTGGATCACATGTCCCCAACGTGTTTCACAAAATTTCATACAATTAGGTTGCTGGCGTTTTCCAAAATATAGTTATCTGATGGAAATGAATGCTATGGGCGGGGGGAGGGATGGAGTGGGAATCTGGGGTTAGCAGATGCAAACTACTATATTTAGAATGGATAAACAACAAGGTCCTACTGTACAGCACAGGGAACTATATTCAATATCCTGTGATAAACCATAATGGAAAAGAATATAAAAAAGAATGTATGCATATATATATACATAAATATATAACTGAATCACTAGGCCATACAGCAGAAATTAATACAACATTGTATATAAACTGCACTTCAATTAAAAAAAAGTGAATGCTATGATTGCAGAATACAAAACGCCTTATATACCTTGCAATAAATACAGTTTCTTCCAGTTTCCCAATCTACTCACCACAAAAGTTTCAGTAAATTACCCCAACTTCATTTATCAACAGCTCTGACCTTGCCGATGCCTGAGAAATTTTTAAAGGAACAAAATCTGTCTTTTTCTCCAGATATTTCCATTACCTTTTAAGAAAAAAAAAAATTCTTTGCCATAAAATTGCCCTATAGTAGTAATACATTCACAACCAACTGCTATCTATTTAGAAGGAAGGCAGGCAGGTAAACGGACCACATTGACTCTTTACTTTTATCATTGCATGCTGGCAAAGAAATTTAAAAATAAAAGTTACAAGCAGCTTCAATTTGCGTGCAACTTGGAGATATACAGCTGAACTATGCCATACTGTGCACCTTTAATTTCATTTATTTGAAAAAGAAATAAAGATCCAGCTGTGATGGTGGCAGCAATGCTACCAGCGAAAAAATGAGTGTCATTCTACCAACACAGGATAAAGAGATTGGTAATCTGAGAAATGCAGGTGTTGTGCTTCTTATCTCTGCCTTGTGGAATTGGATAACAATAACGTGAAGAAGTGGGAGGGGGAGAAATTAATTTCCATGCACATTTATTCTAGCTGGAGTTATGCCTCCATGAAGATACCCGGTTAGTATTTTGTTTGGAGTGGCTTCAGGTTATTGAATTGCTTATTTGCAACTCCTAATAAGCAGTAGAACTAATTTCCTGAATAGAAAGCACTCTCAACTACAGCACATTAAACACCTTCTTAATTAGCTACTTACAGTGTAATTATAGAAGCACTTGACTGAAGGCTGGGTTAAGGTGTGAGGTGCTGGTGACATTCTTGACAGGCACACTTAGTGCCGGTTAAAGCCCTCAAATCCTTAATTCTTTTCTAAGGCGGTATTGAAACAGAAGAAATGTGGTACCCTCAAAGGGGCATTACGCATTCAAATTTTTTCACCAGTATACAAACAAACAAAAATACAACATGCCTTGGGTGGGATGAATTGGGAGACTGGGACTGACATGTATACAGTAACATGTATAAAATAGATAACTAATAAAAAGCTGCTGTATAGCACAGGGAACTGCACTTCGCTGTACAGTAGAAACTAACACAACATTGTAAAACAACTATACCCCAATAAAAAAAACAAAACAAAAAAACCCAGAACACAGCAAGGGCAGCAGTCCAAGGTGCACAGGGTCCCAAGATCATCCTGCTTAAAGGTCTTTGCAGACCCCGACGGGTACTGTGGCTACACGTGGTTACAATAAAATAGCACCTACCATAAAACAAGCAAACAAACAAAAACATGCCTGAATGCAGTTGTCATTGCTAGGCAATATTCAAGGAGAAGAGAAACAGTCTTAAAAATGAAGTTTAAGACTGTCATTCAAAATTGACACTTCAGGAAAAGGCTGGAAAATATCTGGATGACTCTTCTACATATAAGATTTAGGTGACATACATTGGAAACCCTGGAAAAATGCCTCAGAAACAGACTTCAGGAAGGGGGAATTCTTTCACAGTCAACCTCTGTGTTGTGAGAGCTCAGTTTTGGGGAAAGAATGCAGAGCATCATCTAACTGTGGGTTCCCAATTCCCTGTTGCACGTGTAAGAAACCCGGAAGTCGCCGCTCTGCCTTAACAAGTAAAAAGATGAACAGACTGAAAAATCAACAACTCTTCTTGGATCCACAAGAGAGGAAAACACAAGGTTTTGTGTTTCACTGCCCTAAAGATTGGAGAGACAGACAGGGAGATACAGGGAGTCGTGGTTTTCTGGAGCAGAAATTCACTGGCAGAAACTGAGGCGGGAACGGGCGCTGTAGTAGGAAAAGCTGAACTGGGATTGCCCAGATGCTGGCGACTCAATGTGGGCAACTCAGGGCTAAAAACTGCAGGGGGACCCAGCCATCGCGGGGGTGGGGGGGGACAATCCTGTGAGATTATACCTCCTGAGCCTTGACCAGGTTCCTAAAGTCAATACCAGAGAAAATTCTTATTTTGCTCCTAGCAGGGGGAGGGGAAAGGGAACCATTTTGAAATACATCAGAGAACTCTGTTCTTTTAAACCAGGCCTGACTTCAGGGAAACTAGTCATCGGAGACTAGCCTAATCAAGTATTATCAGCACCTAGCTGACCCGAGGGAAGGGAAACACCCAACTCGCGCCCACTCAAGCCATTCTGTCCAGTGTAAGAAGGGGGAAAACAACAGCAACAAAACAACAGCAAAAACACCCTGAGAAACTTGTGAAGTTCACATTCCAGAGGCATAGGCTCATTAAAAGACAGAAACCGAATTTTAGAACTATGAAAAGCTTCCCTTCCACCCACACTCCACCACCACATTCTTAAGGCCTATTTATAGCCGTTTTTTTAAATCCAGTACATCATGTACATAGAAATATATACAGTATTATCAACTATAGTCACCATCCTATTCATTAGATCCTCGGAAGCTGTTCATCTTATAATTAAATGTTTGTACCCTTTTACCAATCTCTCAGCATTTCCCCAAAACCCCAGGACCCTGGCAACCAACATTTCCCCCTCTGTTTCTATGAGACTGACTTCATTTTGTAAGATTACACATGTAAGCAATACCATGTAGTATTTGTCTTTTTCTGGCTTACTTCACTTAGCATAATGTCTTCCAGATTCATCCATGTTGTTACAAATGGCAGGATTTCCTTTTTGTTTAAGGCTAAATGTTTTCCCATGTGTAGATATGCCATATTTTCTTCATCTGTCCATCGATGGACACTTAGGTTGTCTCCTTATCTTGGCTATACTGAATATGGCTGCAATGAACATGACAATACAGCTATCTGTTCGTGATAATGATCTCATTTCCTTTGGGTATATGCTCAGAATAGGGATTGCTGGATCATATAGTAGTCTATTTTTAATTTTTGAGGAACCTCCATACTGTTTTCCATAACGGCTGTACCTATTTTCATTCCCACCAACGGTGTACAAGGGTTCACTTTCCTCTACATCCTTGCCAATATTTTTTCTCTTGTCTTTTTCATAAAAGACATACTAACAGGTGTAAAGTAATATCTTACTGTCGTTTTGATTTGCATTTCACTGGTGATTACTGATGTTGGGCATCTTTTCAGGTGCCAGGTGTATGTCTTCCTTGAAAAAATATCTATTCAGATCCTTTGACCATTTTTTAAGTGGGTTGTGTATTTTTGGCTATTGAGTTGTCTGAATCTCTTGTATATTTTGGATATTAACCCCTCATACAATACATGGTCGGCAAATGTTTTCTCCCATTCCATAGGTGGCCTTTTCATTTTGTGGATGGTTTCCTTTGCTGTACAGAAGCTTTTAGTTTGAAGAAAAAACTTCAACTGATGCCTGAATGACAAGCAGACATTAGTTATGTGCCAGAAGACGAAGAACACTGCAGGGATAAATGTCTAGGTCAGAGCACATAGGGCACATGGGAAATGGTGTGCACGTGGGGATAGTGAGGAACGAAGCTGGACAGACAGGTGGGACAAACTTGGGAATTTCATGTTTATCTTTTGTTAGTGAGAAGGCACTGAAAAGAATTCCCTCTGACCAGGATTCCTCCAGCTACAGTAGAAGGAGAGAGTGAAGAGAGGCTGGCAGGCAGGGTCTGGGAAATAAAGGTGGGTGGGGAAGTTAGGCAGCGGTTCTGTTCAGATCTAGAGAGGAGGAAGACAGTGGGGATGAAAACTGGACAATGCCAAGAGACAGCATGTGCTAAGCATTTGGTGTATGGGATTTTATTTAATCCTTGCGACTTGTTAGTTACAACTGAGGAAACCACAGTTTAAGAAATTAAACAATTTGCATGTAGCTTTTGAGTTACAAAGCTGGTCTCTGAATTTTTAAATCTCTTTTTTCCCTGTAGCCCAGACTTTTAACTACAAGAAGTATTAAGGAGGATGGAGGAGTGGGAAGAGGAATGAATAAGGGAAGATCAATAAAAAGGAGTGTTGTTTCATTGCAAAAGATAAAAATAAGATAATGTAGTAAAATAAAAGTGCATCAGGCCACAGTCTGAACTCTTATTTACGATAGTTCAAAAACTCAAATATAATTCTAAGACACCCTTTTCTTTTCAAGCTCATATTATTTTGTGCGGTTAGTTGCCTTTCACTAGAAGTAGTTCAGAGGCTGAGTTTACATCACCATGGCTTTCAACTAAAATCTTCTCAATTAAACACAGTTTGACCCTTTCTTCTCAAATTCATGTGGCCCTCTTAAAGAAATTTAAGATCATTTTTATGATAAGCTCTTTGGATGCTGAAATATGTCACTTCCAAATAAACAGAAATAAGCAGGAACCATTTACGGAGTGGCTGACTTAAGCCAGGTGGTACCAAGAAGCAGGGAATTGTTTTACGTATTTTCTCATGTACTCATCACAAATGATCTGTAAGTTGGTGAGTGGTTTTTGGACCCAACTTATGTGTCACGCTAGATTTTCTCAGTCTATCTGCCCCTGGGCCTCAGCTGCTTTTCACTGAAAATCTCAGGATATAGCCTCATATACCTCATCTCCATAAACAATTTCCAGGGTAAGGGCTGGGTTTGGACACAGCTTCCATGTTACCCTCCATTAATGCATCCCAACCCTACCCACCAGAGGGTCTGTCTACTCTTTCCACTTCCAAATTCAGAGGAAGCCCTTCCCTGCTTGGCATGGGATCTGGCTTCCCTGGACTGCCTAGGCAGACTGGGTAACAAGACCAAGAGTGGTGTATGGGGAGAGCTGGAGAGTTAAGGATTCACGGGGTTAAGTAGGAACAATGAGAAACAGGAGACAGGAAGGAGCTGGCAAATACATATTTCTTCTCTTTACCCCACTGAAGGATGCTAAGCTCTGGAGGCTCCACACAGCCTGTCTGGAAATGCCCTACATGACTGAGCAGCTGACACTGTCTTCTTGTGAGGCTGTGACCAACTTGGTAATAGTGTCCCAGCATGTACAGTCATCCCTCAGTATCCACAGCAGATCAGTTCCAGGGCTCCCAAGGATGCCAAAATTGGGGATGCTCAATTCCCTTACATAAAATGGCATGGTACAGTTGACCCTCTCTATCTGTGGTTACTGCATCCTGGGATTCAACCAACCTTGGATCCAAGACTGGTTGTATCTGCACATGCAGAACCACTGGTATGGAGGGCCCACCATATTTGCTTCCAGTGTTTTCCTGCCTCTTTGCCTTTTCTCCCTCACTCTTGCTGCTGCAGGATTGTACCCCCCCGCCCCAAGCCCAGGGTTTAGCACACAAATTCTACCTTAGGGTGTCTGGTAGAGAAACTGACCTAAGACAAATTATTATTATTGTCACTGTTAGTATGATCAGCCAAGGAAAGTATGATTCAAAAAATTAAATCTGGGGCTTCCCTGGTGGCGCAGTGGTTGAGAGTCCGCCTGCCGATGCAGGGGACACGGGTTCGTGCCCCGGTCCGGGAAGATCCCACATGCCGCGGAGCGGCTGGGTCCGTGAGCCATGGCCGCTGAGCCTGTGCGTCCGGAGCCTGTGCTCTGCAACGGGAGAAGCCACAGCAGTGAGAGGCCCACGTACCGAAAAAAAAAAAAAAAAAAAAAAAAAAATTAAATCTAGGGTCACAGAATAAAGGGCTTATTTGAGATTTGAATTTGGACCAAATTTATGTAGGGTTTTTGCCTAGTATATCAAAGCTATTTCAAGAGTCATAGATGGCACTTGTGACTGTTATGGGTTGAACAGTGTGGCCCCAAAAGTCATGCTGAACTTTTAATCCCAGAACCTCAGAATGTGACCTTATTTGGAAATAAGGTCATTGTAGATATAATTGGTTATATAATTATAGTTAGTTATAAGATAATGTCATATTGGAGTTGGATGGACCCTTAATCCAATATGACTGACATCCTTATACGGGGAAGAGACACAAACACAAGGAGAATACCATGTGACGACAGAAGCAGAGACTGGACTGATAACAGCTATAAGTCAGGGACTGATGGCCACTACCAGAAGCTAGAAGAGGCAAGACAGAATTCCCCCATACAATTTTCAGAAGGAACATGGCCCTCTTGACACCTTGATTTTGGACTTCTAGCCTCCAGAACTGTGAGAGATTAAATTTCCATTGTTTTAAGCCACTGATTTGTGGTACTTTGTTACAGCAGCCCTTGGAAAACAATATAGTGATTCTTTACAAGCATTAGGGAATTAGAACCCGGTTATATCAGCTTAGATTTGGTCTTGAGTTCACTTAAAATTTATGTACCTTTTTTTAATGCTCATGAAAGTCATACGCCCTTGCTAAAAAAAAGTTATACAATAAAATAAATCAAGGAAAGTAAAAGATTCATACATCCTACAACCCAGAGCTAACTGTTGTTAATTATCTAAAAAATATTAATTTTAACTTTTTATTATGTAAAATTTCAGACATAGATAAAATTAGAGAGAATATTATATTAAAACATCTTATACCCTTCACCTAGCTTAGACAGTTATCAACTTATGGCCAATCTCGATTCACCTACACCACCACCCATTATTCGATCATTCCACTAGCATACTTTAAATCAAATCTAACACATCATATAATTTTTATCCATGAACAGTTCAGTTTGTACTTCTAAAAGATAATGATTTTATTTCGTAACAAAATTAAAATACCATTATCACACTCAATGCATTTGAAAATGTGCTCAATATCACCAAGTCAATGTTCAATCTTTCACAATTGGTTTTAAAATGTGCTTTTACTATTTTGTATGCCTAAACTGGGATTAAAAAAAGGATCCAACATATACCATTTGGTTGAGACATCTGTTGAGTCTCTTAATCTATTGGTCCCTTTCCTTCTCTTATTTAGTTTTCATGCCATTAATTTGTGGAAGAAATCAGTTATTCGTCCTGAAGAATTTCTCACACCCTGAACTTTGCTGATAGTTTCTCTGTGGTGTTTTCAACACGCTGCTCTACCTGTGTATGTCCTGCAAACTGGTAAGTCTCGAGGCTTGATCAGATTCAGGTTCGATATCATGACATGGATAATTCATAGCTGTAGGTGATGCTGAATAATTCCTATTGCATCACATCTATATGCACATCGTTTTCTGCTTTCTGGGTGGGTGTGTATATGAGTGTATGTGTGTGTGCCTGATACTAAGATTTGAAGATACTGACAACCTGATCTATCCATTATAAAGCTCCTACCAGCCATTCATTTCTTGGTTTGGGTTTTAGCAACTATTATCTTTTTTTTTCATTAGTGGTTACAAAATTGTAATAATCTAATTTTATCATTCTTTCCACATTTATTACCTGAAATACTTCTATATAAAGAAACTCTTTGGCTATGCTGAGATGGTGTGAATAGAAATGGTCAGAAAAGTACATGATTCTCTTTTTACCATTTTTTACTATCATTACGCATCTACATATTTTATATTTTGGTACATTTCAATTCATTGCCATTATCGCTATTTTCAATGTTCACAGTTCTCATCTTTTCTTAGATAGGGTTGTGCCCTTAAAAGTGATTATAATTACCTTCCACTATAAGGACAGTTATGTGACTTCCCTGTTTGGGGGTTCAAGCATATATTTCAGTTTCATCTTATACTCTTTCTGCCCCAAACCTGGAACTGAACATCTCTCCAAGGTGTCCTGATTTCTTTTACTAGGAAAGCCACTTAGAGACCACAATCTGTGTGCTGGGGCTATTCACTAATATGGGGACAGTCATTGTTTCTGGACATTTTAGCGGCGAGATATAGAAAATATCATGTTAAAATACAGTATGAGTTCATTTTGATAATTTCAAATCAAATATTGGATGCAAGGGCTTTTGCTTAACTTCTCTGACTTTATATTTGATTTAACAATTAAAGTCATGTTTCCTCGTGATATAAAAATACTTTTTTGATTTCTTCCAAAATATGTGGGTAATGAATTAAAAATAATAATATTAGTATTATTTAAATATGATTACAGATAACATTTTAAGATTTTTTTTTTGCCAGGGGGAGGGACAAATTAAGGGTGTGGGATTGAGAGATACAAACTACTACATAAAAAATAGATAAGCAACAAGGATGTATTGTATAACACAGGGAATTATAACCATATCTTGTAATAACTTAATGGAGTATAATCGGTAAATATACTGAATCACCAAGCTGTACACCTGAAGCTAATATAATGTTGTAAATCAACTATACTTCAATTTAAAGAAAATGAAAGAAAAAAAGATGTTTTTGCCATCTTTTTGTTATTGAGATATATTCCACAAAACTTATACAAATTATTAGAATGCAAATTTTTTTTCTTTAACATCATTAAGCCACTAACTTCACACACAAGTTCTTTTGTTTTATTTTCCTTTGGAGTGTCAGGATTTCTTTTTTCCATATTACATGTTACATAAAACATTTACCTGCTTCCAAATTCAAAACTAAAGTAACCTAGGCTCTTTCTTCTACTTTATTCCTTTCCTCCTTCCTCTTACAGGTAACAATTATTATTAGTTTTTGCTTTACCTTTCCATCTTTTTCTTTCAGTTTAAAGATAACTTACTATACATATCGTTCTGCATCTTTCTGGAATTATAATTGTTTTGTTTTTTATCATACAGGTGTAACCATAATTTGGTCTTAGCGTTTCCACGTTAAAGAACATTGTCCCTTTTTTTCTCTATTATGAAAAAGTGCCACGATGAAGTATTTTGTACATACATCTTTGACTGTCTGCTCATTATTTCCTTAGATTTCCAGAAGTATAATTTCTAATTTCAGTGTGAGTATTTTAAGCTTGGTCACATAAGTGCCAAGTTGCTTTGCCCAAATATGACATTCAAGTGTACTTTCCCCACATCATCTGAAGTCCCAGTTGTCTGCATTGACAATCTGCCATGAATATGAAAGGCACTATGGAATAGCCCATTTCTGTAACATTTCTTTCTGCGGTGACTTTCATGAAGTTAAGAGGTAATGAAGTTTTGTATGAAGTTTCAAATCATTCAAATCAATACTATACTGCAGAACCTTTAAAATATAAACCCATAAAATTTCTGCATTATGCCTTGGCATTTCCAGAATGATGTGAAGTTTGATTTCCTTGTTCTTTTCAGTCTCTGAGCACAAAACACTTAGGGGAGACAGATCATGATGTTCTTAACAACTTCCTTTCCACTTTAGGATTCCACTCAGATCTTTGCTCTTTTGTGTTCACAATCCCTCCTCAACAAAATTTACCTCCCTCATGGCTGCTCCCTCGGGACCTTCACAAATGAAAAGTAGCCAATCTGCTAAATCGATAAGAAACACAAAATTAGTCAACTGTGTGACGTGGCTACCAGCAAAGGTCGTGTGATAATGTTATGGTTACTAAAGTAGGTATCCATATTATGGAGGATCATACAACACCTAGAGTATTTATTAATGAAACGACCATTAAGTGCCAATTAGATATCAGGTACTCTGCTAGGGTACTGAGGTTACAAGAGGGAATTGCGTAGACATGTACCTACTTTGATAGAACATACAGTCTGCAGAGTGTTACAGATAAATATTCCATTGCCAAGTATACTTGATATTCAGTCCTGAGTTCCAAGCTTTAAGGGGAATGTTGTCCAACTAGTATGTATACAAAGAGATGATCAGGGTAGCGAGAGTAACGGAGCTGATTCTTAACAGAAAGTCAAGAAAATGAGATATTTAGCCCAGTGCAGTAGGATAGTTCTTTGGAGCTATATAATCTCATAAGGACTCTTGAACTGGAAAACCATGTTCCAGACTAGAACTTTTAACTAAGAGTTGACAATTATTTCATTTTAGCTGTACGACCTTTGTCAAACATACATGAGAGGACATCCAAGTTTACACGGTACCAAGTTAACTGACATGAATGCGTATTAGAAACCTGTTAAAGCAAGGACTGAGTTCCTATGTACACACAGTGACACATTTGGGTTAATATGGTGCCATGCAGAGGGAGGGCTGCCCATATCTGACTGAAGTGGGTGCGGAGTTGTGCAACGTTAGTGCATGCCCTCTCCCTAACTGGTCCAGTGGGCATTTAGAGTCTCACATCTCTAAGACGCTTAGAGTTTCTTAGCACACAATTCGAAAACTAAAATGAGAGCTTCATGAGGGAAACAATTTGTATGTTTTTACCTACTACTGTATGTCTATCCATTAGCAAAGAATTTAGAAAACAATTCAATTAGTGCTTCCTATTTGGTATATATGCCCAGGTTACAATCCATTAATGTCTCCCATGCTATCTCTGGTATAACACATGCCACAACTGGCACTAAGCATTTGTGAAATTTTGGCTTTAATATCTGCCTCTATGCTCTAAAATATTAATTCCATGTTTCACTGATTGTGTTTAGCTTGGTCTTCACTTTATCCACAGTGTTTACAAATAGGTGTTCACTAAGAATTACTGATTGAATGAAATAGACAGCAAAGCAAGCAAAGAAAGAAGAAAGGAAGGGAAGAAGGGAGGGGAGGAGGGAGAAAAGGAGGAAGGGAGAAAATAGTAACTTTCAGATTTTATAAATTAAGCTCTATAGAAAATAACTACTGTCAGATTTTATACATTAAACTCTATAGATGTGGTAACGTGCAAACTGGTTACAGGGAGCAACGAAGGTATTTTACAACTCCCATTACTATTCGTATTGCTTGTTAACGTTTACTGAGTTTACTTTCTGCCCTATTTTAAGCTCTTTACAAGTTTCATCTTACTCAACCTTCAAAATACATGGATGAAGCAATAACTTTTTATTATCCCCATTTACCATTTCAGAGAGCATCTGGGTGAAGTACTACTAAGACTTTTTCTAACTGCCTACATGTTTTCACGACACCACAGAAGCTCACAATTCTCCAAAATAAAGGCAACTTTTAGCAGGATAGTCTTTGATCGTTTTTTGAATCATAGATTCCAGACACCATCTTGAAATGGGTAGATTTGGAGAAGGCACAGTTCCCATCTTTGTCTGTGTATATACAGACGACTCCTACTCATCCCCGTAAATGGAATGCATAGAAAACCTCCCTGTTAAGAATTGTAAGGCCACAAAGACATGCTGTGTCTCTTTTTAATCCTGGAGTGGCTTGAGAAAGCCAACAGTGCAAGATTTTTTTTTTTTTTTTTTGGTTAACCTCTCTTGCGCAAAGGGAAGTGTCAAGTTCAATGAAACATGACAAAGTGCTTTGAGATCTGAGGAGCAAATCATACCAACTCAAAGCATTTCATGTGAGTTAAAGGTGGTTTTATGCCCTTGAAAAAGAGTGTCAATGTTCCCCTTTTACAGGTTTGTGCTTTGAAACAGTAGAGAAATCAAAACCTTATAATTTAATCTTTTCTGCTTTGGGGGACACTTGCAAAGATTTGGGGAATAATGATAGGACACTTTGTGCTCTGAACTCGTACATTACGTACCCCCTGTGGATTTCCTAAAATGAGACCAAGGCTACTGAGAAGAATATTGCTTTCTAAATGAAGCCAATACTTCTTGACAATTCTTCATTAACAAAATACACAATTTAGGTGCACCTACTGAGCAGTGAGTGCAATGTATTGACAACTTGAGCAGTTACTGAAAATCTATATACCTGGAACAGTTATCCTTGCCATCGTTAAGTGCATTTTAAAAAACAGTTTTGTCTGAAACTCCCCAAGAGGGAAAGTAATAAATAACCCCATCTTCCGTGCTTCTATTTCTGTTACGTTAATCTTGGCGTTTAGTATTATTGTAATCTTTCTTTTATATATGATAAATGCAGCCGCGAAATCTTTGGGGACCCTTTGTGAAATGCTCTCTTGGAGCGAGGGGGTACTGACTGTAGCATCTGTGTTCTGGTATAAAATATGTTTTATGTAAGTGTAAAACGTTTCATCTCCAAAGCAACTTGAGAGTCTATTAAATATAAGAGCCTACGCCACCACAGCAATCACATTTAAGGAGATTAGAGGAAGACAAAAGACTTCCAACCACAAAGACTAACTGCTCAGCGCTTGCTTGCCTCTTTTCTTTTAATCCCTTTGTGTTACATGATTGAACAAGCCTCTTGGCTCCAGACTATTCTTCCTAATCACAAGAGCTCCCATCACCTGCCACACACCTGCTTCTTGCAAACCTGAGCCCAAATGCCAGGCTTCTGAGTCCCTGAAGGGCAATAGCCTAAAGAAGATTGCTCAGATTTAAGCAGACTTCTTTCCTTTTGGTAACGGCTTCCATGATTTGAGGATTTCACAGAAGCTCAAAATTCCCTCAACTAAAGACAACTTTTCATCTGGTAGTCCTTGGCCTTCTTTGGACTCTAGACCTTTTGGAGGCTCCAATATAGGTTCTCTACCCTCTTTCCAGGGAAAAGGAAAGCACACACACATGGAGTACTGCATACAAGTCCCAGGATATAGTAGTAAAGGTTTCTTCTTCTTTTTTTAAAAACATCTTTATTGTATAATTGCTTTACAATGATGTGTTAGTTTCTGCTGTATAACAAAGTGAATCAGCTATACATATACATATACATATCCCCATATCCCCTCCTTCTTGCGTCTCCCTCCCACCCTCCCTATCCCACCCCTCTAGGTGGTCACAAAGCACTGAGCTGATCTCCCTGTGTTACGTGGCTGCTTCCCACTAGTTATCTATTTTTTCGTGAAAGTTTCTTAAATTCCACTTCTGTTGATCTCACCAGGGGCTTGCAATGAAAAAGGTAAAATGAATTTCAGCCTATGGGACTTTTAGTACAAAAGATGCCCTCCTCCATCTGCCAGGGTTGCAAATACTAGCTCCTAAAAGAGACAAATCCTGAAATCTTAGAGGTATACCCCAGTATTGTGTGTGTGTGTGTGTGTGTGTGTGTGTGTGTGTTTGTTTTTTCTCACCAGGTCTGATGTGGAGTCGGGCATCTGGTGGAACGTGTGGCTCCAAGGTGACAACAACAAAGGGACAGAGATGGTGAGGGCAGGCCATACAGGAAATGCATCACCCCAGGCCATGAGGCTGATGTCAGTAGTGTTTATAGAACTACTCACGTTTCAAACCCACCTGTAAGAGAAACTAGACAATGACAGAGTGACTGAATATTTGGCGTGTATTATCAGATTTGGTGTCTGAAAACATGACGTCTGGTGTCTGATCTTATTACTAGGTTTGGTGTCTATTATCTCACTGTGTTCTTAACTTTTCTTGCAGAGAGGGAGACAGGGAAAGAGAGAGGGGTGAAGGGGAGAAACCAACGCCATACTACCATCCAGAGTTTAGGTAAGGTGTTAATTTTTTCTTCAAAAATAAAAATCAAAATGTACATTTATGCTGCTTAATAGGATCCACTCAGAAGAATATTCTGATTTCTTAGAATATGCACCTAAGTAAGAAAAAATATCTGAGCTACTTAGAATCTCCCCTCTTTTGCCTGGATATTACAATAAAATAGTATATTGAGAGAGAAATTCTTCCTCCCTAATACACACACACACACACACACACACACACACACACACACACACACACACGTTGGCACTGATACTATTTACAAGGTACCTTAAGCCCCAACTTTGTCTATTTGGTTGCACCACGTGGCATGAGGGATCTTAGCTCCCTGACCAGGGATTGAACCCATGCCCCATGCGGTAGAAGTGTGGAGTCTTCACCACTGGACTGGCAAGTCCAAGCCCCAACTTTAATCTCTGGCTTTCTCATAGAAAGACGGATGAGAGCCTGTATATCCAAGCCATGTTTCAGGAGGAAGCACTGATACTCCATCAACTGTAATTTAAGCCCCGTCTACACTGAAGAGAAGTGTGTCAGGTCCTTTGAGAGTCTCTGACCACTGTGGCAAAGAAGAAAGAAAGGGAAAAACGCAGGGGATTCATAATAATTGTTGCTCTTTCAATCTTATCTTTTATGTCTTCATATTCAATACATGTGCTTTTCTCTTTTCATGAGTAACTTGTAGTAAATATACCTTACTTCAATTTTACTGTGTAGATAAGCTTAAGACAACTGAAATAGGTCATTATTAAATGAAGTTAATTCATAAAGCAAATGTGACCCTCGCTGAGGACTAGCTGTGGATTCCACATGAGAAGCATTTCACTTATTAACATTCTATTCATGTCACTGTATTTTCCTCTTTCCTCAACTACATAAAAATGTACATGTCTTTTATTCAATTATTCCCACAACACATACTTCTGGAGCCCCTACTATGTGCCTATGATTCTTCAAGAAGGTAAAAGAGTGTTAAAGAGATTTGTTCTCTATTTTCCCTGAAGGAATTAGAAAAAAGGGGATTGGAAACAGGACTTAAATCTCAAAATACCTTTTTACAGTGTGTTTCACTGACAAGAGAAGTAGAAATCCAGAGTGTATGATTCATAGGTCTGTATCTCCGAGGTAGTAGTCTGGGTATTACCTTTCACAGACTCCTGTGTCTCTAGCACTCTGGAATCAATCTACATGTGCCAATGAGATGCACTTGTGCAGGCTGAGGAAGATGTGAGACGGAGAGTGGGCCACCTTCCTCCAGCAGTGGAGATGTATTGATTTCAGCAGACGTGAGCATCTGTGGGGCCTAGCTGGACGGCACGTCCTCTGACACTTCTCATCTTTGCGGTGGAGGATCATTGTGATTTCTTAATCATTTCCTATAACTGTATTTTTTGATATTCCATTGGCAGTGGCACCTTTCTGCCATTAATGCAGTTTACAGGATGTGACCTAATGATTTAGCAGCAATATTTCCCACCCATCTCCCAGAATTCCAGGTGTGAAATTCTGTTCTGTTTGAAACTATTAGAAAATATTCTGTTTTTCTTTTTCCTGCTCTGAAATCTACTGATACAGTGATTCTTTTCTTTGCAAAAGAGTTCTTCATTTTAAAACAGGATTTACTGAGAAGCTATGTGTCCTGCAGGTACCAGTTCCGTAGGTTTTTACATTGTATTAAATGAAATAAGGAGCCTTTTGTCAGATGTCCTTGGAAAATTCTGCATTTGTGTCTACCTCTTGAGAAGCCTAATGAACATTACTGACCAATTCATTCAACACACTGGCACGTGGAAGTGTCTACAAGGTCCAGCAATGAAATAACGACGTTGAACTCTGTTTTAACAAAGCTTCATTTTCCACACTTGCTCTATCAAGAGATTAAAAAAAAAAAAACACTTTTGGAACATCTTACAAAATTATCCTTTAAAAACTTCATTATGGTAAGTGGCATACTGTACCATTTCTGGAAATAGTAAATTCCTGTAATAAGTGATACTTTTCTTTATAAAGTTAACCACATGTGTTTTTCTAGGATACAAATACTGCAAAAAGTAATTTATTACTACTGTGAGAACTGGCATGGGGTGTCCAGACGAGTATTCCTATCAATGGACTTTTAAGTTTTAAGGTGTATTACAAAAAGCTGTAGAAGCTATACAGAAGCTTTTAAAGATAAGCTCAAGGCCAATCTCTGTGTAACAAGTGTACCAGATTCTTGGCAGCAAGATTGTTCCTATTAATCAGAGCTGCATGTTTGTCTGCTAGGGCTGCCATAACATAACACCATAGACTGGGTGGCTTAAATGTCAGATATTTATGTTCTTGTGGTTCCAGAGTGTCGAAAGTCCAAGATCAAGCTTTTGCAGGGTTTGGTTTCTGGTAAGGGCTCTCTCTTCCTGGTTTGAAGATGGTTTCCTCTGAGCAAAGGTGGGGAGAGGGAGAAAGATTGAAAGGTATCTCTCTTCCTCTCCTTATGAAGCCACCAATCCTAACAGATTTGGGCCCCACGCTTATGACCATGTTAATTACCCCCTAAAAGGCCCCATCTCCTAATGTAGTCAAAATGTGGGTTAGGGCTTCAACATACGAATTTTGTGGGGATGCAAATCAGTCCATACCGGGTACTCAGCTGATACTAGCACGAGGGCCAAAGTGTTTATAGTCAGTAACTGTTCTGATTCATCAGGAAATGCTGTACCATTTTAAAATATTTTGAGTATTACCTTTGATTATAATTGAGCCATTGAAATCACTGTGCCTGCCTCTTGCCTTGAGGTAAGAGTTAATAGAATTACATGATCTTAAAGTTATTATTGGACAGGTTCTACTGAGCTATCAAACTTGTACAACTAAACTAGCAAAGGAACACTGACTTCAAATTTTAGGACAGTAACCATTTTTCTTTTCTCCACTCCCATATTCCTAAAACTGGCCTAAAGTTAGCCTTTTATTTATTCGTGTTGTCAATACTTATTGAACTTTCTCTGTGGCATCCACTAGGTGTAATAATACACTGAATAGGCAAAATAGACAAGGACCCTTCTCTTACTGTCTAATAGAGGAGACAGACCTAATCACATTATCACACAAATAGGCACTTAAAACTATGACACATATTAGGAGAAAAAAGTAGGCAGTTATCAGTGTTTCAAGAAAAAGTGACGGAAAGGGTGCCAGATGCTGCCAAAAGGCCAGATTCTATTGTCTTAACTATAAAGGAATCACCTGAGACTTTAGAGAGAGCTGTTACGGGGTGGTACGGGTGCTAGATCCAGCTTATGAAAGGTTAAGAGCAAAGGAAAAGTGAAGAAATCAAGGCAGAAAGTAGATCCATATTTTCGAGGGAGAGGGAAGAGTTTGGCCACCAAATGGGAGAAGTTAGAATCTTTTCGGAAAATTCTACTATTTCTTATCAGAAGTTCTATGGGCCACTGGAGTTTCCATGGGAAGACAGCTCTCACTTCTTTCCTTCCATAAATTCGACCAGCCAAAAACACCCACATATCCCAGGCAATTCTCAAGCAAGTGAGCTGAAAAGTGCTCTTCAACATTCCTTGACTCCATAAAAATGAATCTTGTTACAACTGAGAACATGTATGGCTGAGGTGTACTTTTAGATGAAAAAAGAGGAGGAAGAAGAAGAAAATGAAGAAAAATAAACACTGCTGTTTTCTTACATAAAATTAGTAGAGTTACTCCTTACCTAAAAAAAAGTTTAAGGAAAAAAAAAGCTTACATTATCTAGATTTCACCAATTTAAAGATCAGCCATTTTTGATGCAATGCTTTAGAAACATTTTACGCTCTCTTCTTTTTATGCAGTGAACTCTAGCGTACTTCTTTCTATTCTTAAAGATTTGCTGTCACTAACAACATTGCTGTTGACTGCATGGGTTGTAAAACACGGGATTATGATAAACCAAATAAACTAAATTACTCCGGTTTGTGATGCTCTTTTATGTTCTTGCACCTGTATTATATGGTTTTCCTTTTCCTCCTTTGTCAGCTGAATCCCCAATTGCTGATTCCCCAGAAGGAGGATATCATCAGTGCTAGGCACCTAGGAAGTGCTCAAAAAAGACTTCCCCAAAGAATAAATATTCACCATCATTTCTTCTTGTGCCTGCTGTCAGTGTGCCAGCTTCCTCCTAGCCTCCTTATTTTTGGTGCTTCTAATTTCCTGTGAGCTGGAAAACCAGCTAAGTGATGATATCATAACTATATCTCAGAAGGCAGCAGACCTACTAAGTATGTAAGCAGAGATGAGAATTTCCCCGAGTACATGAAACAAAGTTCAACCATTTAGAAAACTCCAAGTTAATTTTTGCTCGCCTACTGACTGTCAAGTATGTTCAGTTTTTAAAGTTGAAGAAGTCATACGCAGATAAGAGAATTAGCAATGTACTGATACAATTTCAGTTGCCTCCGGCACTCCTAAAATTCCCAGTTTTCTTACCAGCACCTTTATGCTACCATATTAATTTTCTCTGAAATTGTGTATTCCAAACCACAAGTCTTATAAATAAATTATAAAATACATAGAGCCCCCGACTTGCATTGTTTTCACTACCATGGTCCAAAAGTGATACACATTGAGTAGAAACCTTACTTCAAATTTTGAATTTTGATCTTCTCCTGGGCTAGCCATATGCGGTACGATACTTTCTCCAGATGCTGGACAGCGGCAGTGAGCTGCAGCTCCCAGTCAACCAGGTGGTCACAGGGGTAAGCAAAAGATCCATTCACAGCCACTCTGTACCATATAACCATTCTGTTCTTTACCTTCAGGACAGTAGCCTATAAATTACAGGAGATATTCAACACTATTATAAAATAAGCCTTGCGTTAGATGACTTTGCCCAATGTAGGCTATTGAAAGTGTTCAGAGCACATTTAAGACAGACTACGCTAAGCTATGATGTTCTGTAGGTTAGGTGTATTAAATGCGTTTTCGATTTATGATATTAACAACTTATAATGGGTTTATCAGGACTTAACTCCATCATAAGTCGAGGAAGATCTGTATTAGGTCTGAAAGGAATCCTATCCTATATCTCCCCTACCCCCATGTATCCAATCATTAATCCGGTTAAGATTCTTTCTGGAATATCTCGATACCATCCAACTTTGTCAGCCCCACTGTTGCCACCACAGTCAGAATACTACCTACTATCTCTGCCCCAAAGTTCTGATAGCCTGCCACCGAATTTAGCCATTCTTATCCATTCCTTCTTTGCACAACATCTACAGTGATCTTTCTCAAGTTCAAAAGTGTTTTGTTTAAACGCTCTCATGTCTTCTTAACACTTACGAGGTTAAGCCTAAACTTCCCACAGCAAAAGAAGGCTTTTTAGGAGTCAGCCCCTGCTTACCTTCCCAGCCTCATTTCTTACCATCTCTCACTCCACTCTCTTAACTCTGACCGCATAAAGCTCACTCTTGACTCCTGGGTGATCTCTGTACTCTCTTACCTCTTGATCTTTGCAGACTGAAATGCTCTCATTTTCCCCTTGCCCACTTAACTCTTCCTGTTGACCTCCTCCTGGGATATTCTCTCACAAACACTTCTAGAAAATAGAGTGGGGGACCTCTCATATGTTCCCACGGCTACCCATGCTTAACCCCAGCATAATATGTTTCCCAGGTGTTATTCTTTCCTGATTCCTATCCTATCTCATCCATTAGATGCAATGTTCTTGGAGGTCATAGGTCTCGTTCATTCTGATGTCCTTTCTACCAAGCAAGGTGTTTTAGTACATAGCAGATTTCCACTAAATATATGCTCAATAAATGACTAAAATTACTAGGAGGCTTTTTTTCCCCTTCCAGTAGTATTTCTGTATGTCCCACCTTATCCCATATTATATGAGACACTAATAAAACCCAGATTTTTCAAACTATGAATTAAAAAGAATACTTCTCTGTATCTCTTCAGTTAGATAGTAAACCCCTAGGTGAAAGGGACAATGTTTATTTTTTATTTTTATAGCCTCTTAAACAAACAGGTGTGTAATCACTTTGGATGATGATGGTGGTGGCTGTAGTGGTGGCGGGGATCGTGATGAGAAGAGAGTGCTGTGCTAATGGTCAGAGATTGAGGTTAGTGTTCTCAAAGCCTGAATTGCACTTCTAACTGTGTCTTCTCAGCCTTAGACAATTTAAAGGAGTTGATCCGCTCTGAGACCAACACACGTTCAACTCATGGATTCCATTATTTCATGTCTTTGTTCAGAAAAACAATGCATCTCCAACGTAACTTCATCCCAACCCTTTCTGTTGTTTCTTAGAAATCTTCCTGATTTTCCTGGAGGTGGTACACAAGGAACCCTCTCTCCAAGAACACATCCTAATTAGAGTGATTTCAAATTAGAGGAACAAACCACATTCTGCTTCCTAACGCCTCCTGAACATTTTACAATTTACATTAATTAGACAAACTGGATGGTGTTCTAACAGGTACATTAATCTGACTCTTCCTTGGGGTAAATCAAGTAATTAAGATTAAGGCCATTGCCAGAATGGGGAAGGAACTCTTCCCTGGGCTGAATTAAATCTCTGTGATTAACCTTCTTTCCAACTGTTTTTTACAAAACAAAGGAAATGGGCCTCTGAATAAGCGTGCGCATATTCCATCCCCTGCTGATTAGGAGCTTCTATTGGGACAAGTTTTATACAATGCTGTCTATTGTTCAGAGTCGGAGAGAAAAAAAAAAAAAAAGTGACAATCCTATTAACAAGAAAGGCTAAGTCAGAGATTCTTCTACTGGGAAGTTCCTATTAAGCGATTCCAGGCATGCAACCATTTTAAAATTAATTCACAAAGGCAGCTCAAGTGTATTATATTACTATTATAGTGTTTCTGCATTTATTACCAAATGTAATTGTCCATCCTCTTTTGTCACTTTCTTTTACCAGGAAGGAAATTCAATACAACTTTAGTGTCAACTAAAACTTTTAAATTTCGCCTATATTTTAAATACCGTTTGTTCAAAATTTTGACAAACATCTGGACTTCAGTCAATTCTAAGGGTGCTGATTTCAGAGGCAAATGGACACACTGGTTAAAAATTGAGGCTTCTGAGTAGATGGTTGCATTAGAATACCAGCTCTGCGACTAACCAATCCTGTAACCTATAATAACCTCTCAGAGTTGCCATCTCCTCTTCCACAAAAGAAATATTAGTACCTACTTCATAATAATATTGTGAGAATCGAGATACTTAACATGATATAATGTGTGAATTGAGATAATAAATTTTGATATAATCACTGTCATTTGAAAACACTTGTCCCCTTTATGTGTGTGTAATTGTGCGGTCCGGCTCACTAAATAGACTAAATCTTATCATTAGGGCCAGTATATGTTTCTAACGCATTTAAAAGAAGTTTAAGGTCACCCTTCAGGATATCAGCGTCTACTCTTACGCTTCTTCCAGACATCAGTAAGTTCTGATTTGCTTGAGTGACTTGTAGAGAAAGGAAGTACTTAAGCGCCCCCTGGTGGCAGCGTCTTGGCTTTTGCTCCTAGCTATAGTTCCACTGCCAATAGTTGCACAAATCCCATTAAGATCACGCAAAATGAAGTCTCGGCCCGTTAAGTTAATTAAGCACTACTCGGCACCATGGTGTGTATGACCCAATCTAACAATTTTCATGATCCAAAAATGAGGCTAAATTTAGAGTAACATCTCTCCTTTAAGTGTGAATTTAGTCACAGCCAAACTCTTATTAGTGATTTTAGATTATGTGATTTCTGAGGTAGGCACTCCAAAATTGACTTATAAATTGAATGTTCACATAATCTAAAGCACTTATCCACCGTTCATTAAAATTTCAGTAAATTTTTTTCTCTAACACCAACAGTCTCTCCACCAGACTATGAACTCTACTTTCTCACCAGCACCCTAAACCAAAGCACAGCAGGGTATCAGGTGGTTAATACTGTTTCTTTTTCCCCCTTCACTTTTCCCCCTTAGCTTTCAAGATTCAGCATATGTAATAGCTCTTCCCTAGGACTGCAAGCCAGCTGTGACATAGTGACAAGATGTAGACAAGTGGATCAGTAATAATAATAATCCAGCCACCACCTTGACAGGAGCCGTAAGTTTCACTGGCTTTGCGGGCAACTTGTGCACCTTGCGTAATGTGGCCACATATGTCCTGGGCTCGCAGGGAAAAGACTACAGTATATCCATTAATGCAGGTGGCGGCAGCCAATTAGTGGAATTAGCGGAATCATTCAAAGATTCGTATCTCCAAATGTAGTACAGACATTGCCATTGGGAGTGTTGTCCTTTAAATGGGAAGTTCTGACCTTAAAGGGAGAGCCCTCTCATGGCCCAATTAAGTCACCTCCTCGACTTTGACTTCTTTTATAAGTTGATTGAGTTTAATTAAAGTCTTTCAGCACCTACAAAGGAACGTGTTTATTTCTCATACTGAGAAGGTACATGAGTGCTTAAGAATAATGTTCTGGGGTTTCCCTAAAGTAACTCTGATTCAGAAACTGTTCAGAGAAGTTGATTATAGGAACCACCACTTTGATTCACACTCTGTCCTATCCATTTCCTCCTCTTCAAGTCTCAGCAAGAAGAGACTCTCGTTCTTTCTTTCTGGGCTATTTTAGGAGTCTCCGAATGGCCGTCTTAGTCTCAAATCTTTATCCCTCAGATCTGTCTCACACAGTGTGGCCAGACGAACTGTCTCGTGACGAACTTATTTTTTGATCTTCCCACTCAAAACTGTCATTATCTGAAAACAAAGTCCAATGCTTGTGTATAGGTACACACACCTAAATATATATGTACATGTATATACATATGTGTATATGTGGGTCTATTCAAATTCATTTCAAATATTTTTATTAGAACAGGTTGACCTTTTCCCATCAATACTTTCTACTACTGATAATGTATAAATACCCATACACGTACATACAAATGAATGCTTAACATTTGTTTATATTATACGATTGTTTATACTATTTACAAACCCACACACATGTACACAAGTTGTTTATACTATACAATTAAAAACTTCAGGTCACATATGGCAAAGGACTAGCACACCTACTGCCAAATGCCATTCCCACATTCATAACTCGACTCCTTTCCTCAGAGCTCAGCAAGACCTCAGAACACTTCAAAAGAGCTCAAGATTAATGTGCTGTAACGTTCTCCATGTAAAAAAAAGGGTGAAATGCCAACATAGACAGGTATGGCTGGTTGGTATCAGAATCAGAGCTGGAAAAGAAGGTACCCAGCTTCCTTGTCAAGGGTCCCTTTCATGCTACCACACTACAATCATGCACTGATGTGCACAAGTTCCCAGAAGCCCCAAGGGCTGCAACGAGGGAATTAAACAGCGATCAAGTATACAAATCAAGAAAGTTAAAATAGGGACAAGTATTGAGAGAAGAAGGGAAAGGGATGAGGAAAAAAAATCACCTTAGGTTGATAAGTGATGTGCCTTCAGATCAGAAAATGTTCCTCTCCACATAAGGAAGTCCTTACCTTCAAATCTTACATTGACCCTTGAGACGGCGATCAATTTTGTGACCACCTAAAGCAAGCACTACCATTAGCAATAAGTGGGTGTGAGTCTGGGTGATGCCAAAAAATTTTCAATATGGTCTCAGGAAAACATTCGGCCCAGAGGCCCAGTGTCCAAACTCGTGGCCTAAAAGCCTACAAATTATAATTGTCTGCTACCTCCTGCCAACAGCTCTACTGTATTGACAGAGGGGAAATGGCAGCTCTTCAACAGATGCAACAGAGAGTAGCCAGCTAGTAACATGTAAGAGCCTGTTTTGTGATCGGCCTGGACCTTGGCAAAGGAATTGATTCTTTAGCTTGAATTCACATAAAACCATCTTGCAGTTGTTTAAAAATGCAGATTCCCAGATAATAAGCTAAGATCCTAATTATGTATAGCCAAGGAGCCTTTGAGAAGTATTATTCTAAAGCTATTCATTTCAATCTTGTGTAAACACAGGATCACTGGCAAACATTTTATGTATATATATGTGTATATATTTATGCATGTGTGTATATATATACACAAACATGTATATATACACGTATATGTGTGTGTATTCACAAAGACGAAAGGTTGGTGATCTGGGCTTCACTAACATCTTTACAAAAGTCTTCCTTTGTAAAAGAGCTGAATAAATTAATCTGATTATTAGAAATTGAGAAAATGAAACATATCAATAATTGACTTGTAAGATACAAAAAAAGTTTATAGGGTAAGCATGGCAGGGGATAAGGAAGTGAAAGAAGTTCGGCCTAAGAGGTGGGAGACAGACCAAGCAAACGTTTTCTTTCTAACAGTGAAAGAGTTTCAGAAAGAAGTCTTTGCTCTAGAGATGGAATAACTTAAGTATCCATTTGATCTGAGGAGTAAAAGATCATTATTAACTCAATGAGGCCAGTTTTAGTGGGTTGGTAGGGGTGGAAATCAATCGTAATAAAGGCAGAGAACATTGATTAATTCCTAAAGAACGTGGAATATGGAGTCAAAAGGGAGGTAGCTAGATAGGTATGTGGGGAAGAAAGGTTTCATATATTTTTATTTATATATTTTTAGCGATAAGAGAGACAAGAATGTTAAAAGTTAGAAAGAAAGGGAGTGTGGAGAATGGGAGAAGCTGAAAAAACTGCATTCTGAGACTCACAGGAACAACACTAATGTTATCGTTTTAAATCTCGTTATACAAACCGACTGTAACCAGACAGAGAAATGTGACGTCTGGGTTACGGTGCTGATTTTACTATGAACTGACAGTATGACAGGTGTCCTTATTTCAAAGACTCCATTTTTGAAAGCATGAAAAATGAAGCATTGAGAAAATGAAGGGACATTAAGAAGTTAAGGTCAAAAGAGAATGTCAAATCTGCGAAAGGAAAGGACAATGCCTACAAACAGCAGAGGGGGATGCTACAGCTAAGGAGGAATATTAAACCTAAACTCAATCAGCCTGACTACAGTCCGACGAACTCACCTCTTTATGGATTTTTTTTTTTGAAGGTATTCGGATCTTTTTAGCCTTGAGAACTACAGCATGGGCAATAACCACAACTTTTATTGGGAACTTAAATAAGATTTAAAAAAAATTATAGAGATCTGTGAAATGCTGTTACCCTTTCCCCACAATGATCGATTTTAGACACCAGCTACATCCTCAGCTGGTAGCTCATTATTCTTTCATCCTCAAACATAGTTTGGGACTATTTTATTCTCTGTGAAAAGAAAGAAAGAATTACTCCTCAAATTATGCAAGTTTTGGAGTTCAGAGAGCTGTAGCCTTCTAAAGTACTAGAGTAGCGAACCGACAGGTAAATCCAGCGACTCCGTTATCTCCTCTTTAGAATGAGGAAGTTTGATGACATGGTCTCTGGAGTGCCTTTAATGTTGAAAACTGAATTATTATTACTCTAACACATCTTGGGAACACCAGCAGTAAAATTTAGTGGCCAAAGTTATAGTGGGTCTGTGTGTGTATGTGTGTGTGTGTGTGTGTGTGTGTGTGTGTGTGTGTGTGTGTGTGTGTGTGTGTGTGTGTGAGGTGTAATGAGGCATTTTACTTAAGTCAGGTAATTTAAGTATATTCACTCTTTAAACCATAAAATCATTATCTAGTGCCCTGAGGCAGCAATCTACTAAGTGCTATTCTAAGTAGCCTGGAAAATGTAACGGAGCCTCTGAAACATGACCAAAGGCTTTGGACTGACTGCAAACTCTCCTTAAACTGTCCAGCATAAAACCATACTGGCGCAAAGATAGTAAGCCATTAACAATGTTTCATATATAATGTATATGTAGCCACGAACATTCTGGTGATTTATTCCCAACAGAATGTGCATTTGCTGACGTGGAAGAACAATCTTCATAGGTAATGTATGGCTCGATATGCCTTCCAAGTCAAGCTGCCATTAAAGGTATAAGAATTTGTCTACATGAATCAATCAAATAAATGGTCATTTGCTCTGAAGTGTTTTATTAGTAAAAGATGACAACTGAACAGTAACATCAGAATGTATGATATACATTGAAATACCATGTCTCAGAAGTAGCAAAGCTTTTGCCTTAACTGCTATTTCACAGAAAATCTCAACAGAGGCTCAAGAAATAGATTATTACCTGACTTACCACCTTGTTATAATCAGACATGTGCTCTTTCTTATTATTCACATAATGGAGAAAGTAGGTAAATGTTACTAACACAAACCATTTCAAAATGTGTATTAAACAATGAAAGATAGGTTATTTAAGAGTGAAAACGTCACTAAAGGAGTGCGGGGGACAGATTTTAATCTTATATATGCTATTTATTAGCTTTAAACCTCTTCCTACACCCTCATCTTTGGTTAAATCCCCAGATTTCTTTGGTATGATCTGTTTGTTCAATTTTGGGTAAATATCTTCTTCTCCAGTAATGGGGATAAACCTTGGCTACAATGAGCTCCATGAGTTTGGGACAAAATGTCCAACTCACGGCTACAGGGATTGGTTTGTGTAATCCAGGCACCGACCAATCACCACACAGTATTCCAGGGCCTGCGAGACTGGTTCAGGATGGTTCAGTGAGTGGAAAGCTCAGTACTCTTAGTCAACGGATGTAAATCAGAAAGCACTTGCCCTCAGTTCTGCTAGTGGTCATCTTGTGAATATGGTCAAAATATAAAATCCGTATATGGAGAAAGACAGACCTACAGCAATCACAGACAAGTCAAACTCTTATTAAACCAGGGATTATCCTAATCTACAACTGAGCTAGAGGTAGATTAGAATACCTAATCCTAAAAAAGGATTAAGCCAACTTGAATTGGATTATCTTTTATTTGCTGTCAGATGCATCCTTCACTATTACAAAGACTACAATCAAGTCTTAATTTCTTTGACTTGAGTTTTAATTTCTTCATACGGTAAATGAGGATACAAATCTCTGTCTATATAAATGATATTATATACATATCCAACCAGACATGTGTGAAAATATAGTTGAACCTTGAACAATATGGATTTCAACTGCACAGGTCCCATTTACATGCAGATTTTTAAAAATAGTAAATACTACAGTACTACACGACCTGTAGTTAGTTGAGTCTGTGGATGCAGAACCATGGATATTGAGGAGCCACATATACAGACGGTTGACTGTAAGTTATACATGGATTTTCAATGGCACAGAGGGCAGGAGCTCCTAACCCCTGTGTTGTTTAAGGGTCAACTCTACTTTGTAAAAGACTGTAATGTGTGTACGATGCTACTATGCGACCAAAATAAAACAAGTTTATTTTTCTTTTAGGAATCAAAAGTTTCCTCAGGTGAGACTTTTTCTTTTAATAAATTTATTTTATTTTATTTATTTTTGGCTGCATTGGGTCTTCGTTGCTGTGTGCAAGCTTTCTCTAGTTGCAGCGAGCGGGGGCTACTCTTCGTTGTGGTACGTGGGCTTCTCATTGCGGTGACTTCTCTTGTTGCGGAGCACGGGCTCTAGGCGCACGGGCTTCAGTACTTGTAGCACGCAGGCTCAGTACACGGGCTTAGTTGCTCCACGGCATGTGGGATCTTTTGGGACCAGGGCTCGAACCCGTGTCCCCTGCATTGGCAGGTGGATTCTTAACCACTGCGCCACCAGGGAAGCCCTGAGATGACACTTTTTAACAAAAAAATTTTTTAGGCTTTTTGCTTTCCTAAGTCATACTGGTTGCTCTTGCTTGATGTGTAATCCACAAAGTGAGGTATAAAATCAAGTTACTGGGCATAAAGAAGTGAATTTTCTTTAGTATATTTTCACGAAGAGCTGTGAGGACAGCTTCTCTCTTGATCTGTATAAGAAGTTTTACACCAAAGAAAACCCTAATCCACCCTAGGAGGGGCATAAGCACGATTTTGTCACTCCACACAGCTATGAATTACAGCATTCCTATAAAAGTTGTTCCACCTTTCGTGAAGTATGTGTACTGCTTTTCTTTTTCACTAAAATATGCTAAAAGTTCTTACCTTAGAGATGCCTTTGAAACTCTGCATATCAGCATATTCAATGTAATAACAAAGACCAAAACTCTCACTTTTGTAAGTTATTCTTGAGAATCCATAAACATAGATATGGTTTGGAGAAACATGCATACACTTAGAATTCCTTAAGTGTGTCTGTGGTAGATTCTTTCCATGCTTCACTCGCCCTCCCCCAGCGACGGAATTATACATCCAAACTTGTCAGGTAACTTTGCAGTATCTCTTCTTCCACTTGTCCCTGGATACAGCTTGGTGACTTGCTATATGACCAATGTGAATTTCATACATGTGACAGAGTTGAGGCTTGAAATGCCTGTGTGACTGGGTTTGACCTCCTGTACCTCTGTCTCTGTGATGAGAACATGCCAAGCTATCTCTCTGGGAGTAAGAGAAAACACATAAATGAGAACCAAACCACCCAGCCAAGCCCAGAACAGATCAGGAGAGCTGTATCCTGCCCAGCCTCCAGACCAGCTGATCCACAGGCAATTCAGAGATGCATGAGATTTAATACATGCTTATTGCTTTAAGATAATGAATGTGAGGAGATTTGCTAAGCAGAATTTTGTGGCAATAGCAAATTGAAACAGCTGTGTGTGTGTGTGTGTGTGTGTGTGTGTGTTTGTATCTAAGCTTAACTTTGTGAAGCATCTAAACATACATAAATCCATTGTCCCTTGACTGCAACGAGCTAATGCACTGAAAAAGGGGATGGATGCAAAGAGTTGGAATAAATACAAGGATGTCACAAGTTTTTAAAAACCCTGAAACCCAAGACTGATTTCTTTACCATCATGTCTCTAGTATCCAGCCTCTATTTTCTGTTCCATGTTTCCAGCTGGGCACGACAGGGACTGTCATGAAAGGGATAAGTAATATAGTCTATAATAGCCAGATATTTTTGTTATTTCATCATGACCAACTGGAACCGGGGTGTAATCTTTACTTCATTTCTTTACTTCAGGTTCAATTCTAATATTCTAAATTCTGTCTCCAGAGTG
Source organism: Phocoena sinus (assembly GCF_008692025.1). Lineage (NCBI taxonomy): Eukaryota > Metazoa > Chordata > Mammalia > Artiodactyla > Phocoenidae > Phocoena > Phocoena sinus. The sequence goes on along the minus strand of NC_045773.1, from coordinate 15,178,230 downwards.
GTAGAAATCCAGTATGGTTTCTTTAGCTCATTCAGTTTATACCCATCCTCCATTCAAATGGCTGTCCCTATTAGCCAACAAAAAATTTTTTTTGAGGAATCAGCTATCTTAAGCCCTCATAATCTCTTTTTGTAAATTAAGTTTTATGGGAGTCATAATCTCTTCTCTGTCATAGAATCTTCTGCTATTCTTTAACCCATTAGCTGCCCTCATATTGGAGATTTTAAAAGACAATTGCAATTTTAATAATGAGACTAACTTACTACTAGCATTTGCCCTTATTAGACTGAAAGAGTATCTGTTTTCATCTGACTGCTAAAAAGAAATTTTTTATTAGACTATGTTTTATGTTATCTGATGTCAACAACAGGAAAAATATGTGGATGGGGAAGATGAAACTATGAAAAGACACACAGGTAAAACCAGAAGCATCAGTGTAGAATTAGATAGATAATATAGTTCTATTTTTTAAATCTCTCTGTTATTTTTCTCATGGCTGGGCTTCCAAATGTACCTGAACTCTGTCTTGTACAGGCCTAGCAAAACCACTTCCCAATCAACTGTCCAAGGTGAATGCCTAGGTAGAAATTTCTGTTTCAAGAATGATTCATGCATACAAGGTGTATTAGTCAGGGCTCTCCAGAAGAAGGAAAACAATAAGACGTATGTATATATAGAAGAGAAAGATTTTAAGGAATTGACTCATGTGACTGTGGAGGCTGACAAGTCCAGAATCTGCAGGGTGAGCTGGTAGGATGGACACCCAGGGAAGAGTTAGTGTTACTGCTGGAATCCAAAGGCAGTCTGCTGGCAGAATTCCCTCTTCCCCTGGGATATGGATCTTTTTTCCTATTAAGTCCTTCAACTGACTGGATGAGGCCCACCCACATTTATGGAAAGTTAATCTGCTTTACTCAAAGTCTACTGATTTAAACGTTAACGTCATCTAAAAAATTGCTTTACAGTAACATTTAGACCAGTGTTTTGACCAAGTATCTGGGTACCATGGCCTAGCCAAGTCGACATAACGTTAACCATCACAGAAGGATGTACTATAGCCGGCAAAGAACAAACAATAGTTTCTTCACCAAGAATTAGGTTTGTGGATTCTAAATAATCCATAGTGCATCTAAAGATGTTTTTTTAATTCAAATCAAAAGATAATGAAATATAAAGAAAAATCATCTCACAAACAGTGCCAAAGTCACTTAAAACTGAACAGACTCAGGGGAAAAAATAATTATCAGTTTACTTTCTGGCTCATGGGCTTAAATTTTCCTCCCTATTTCTGTAAATATTACCTAAATGTCATTTTTCCCCTTGCCTTAGCATTCCTAGACAGCTTCACTATCATACAGAACAAAACACTTAGTTTTCTTGCAGAAAACATGAATCTCAAATACCAGCAGAATATCATCTTTATTGTGATATGTAACAGTCAAAGAAAAATATGAACTTTCTATCCTCAGTGGGATTTTCTTCCTGAAAAACAGTGCAAGTCTATTATAAAGCTTGAAAAAATGGTTCTGAAGAACCTAAGGGCAGGACAGGAATAAAGACGCAGATGTAGAGAATGGACTTGAGGACATGGGGAGGGGGAAGGGTAAGCTGGGATGAAGTGAGAGAGTGGCATGGACATATATACACTACCAAACGTAAAATAGCTAGCTAGCGGGAAGCAGCCGCATAGCACAGGGAGATCAGCTCAGTGCTTTGTGACCGCCTGGAGGGGTGGGATAGGGAGGGTGAGAGGGAGACGCAAGAGGGAGGGGATGAGGGCATATATGTATATGTATAGCTGATTCACTTTGTTGTAAAGCAGAAACTAACACACCATTGTAAAGCAATTATACTCCAATAAAGATGATTAAAAAAAAAAAAAAGCTTGTCATAAAAATCTCTCCCTGAGCCCTAGATTATCCCATAACTACCTAGTGATCCAACATCAGGTATGATGTTATTATAGAAAACTCACATACTCACATCCTCTTGCAAAAAAGAATCTCAATAAGATAAAGAAATAACAGCAGTCTTATTTCACATTTGTTCTTTTCAGACGATGAAGGCCATTTTAGACTCATTCAGGTTCTCAGATATCAACCAATTTCTCAAAGAATTTCCAACACTTCTAAGTGAAATGTAGCTTCTCTGGGTCACTCCAATGCCTCTGGATTACATTTTTTCACAACCTCTCAATAAAGGGGCTCATCCTGATGCTCTTTCACCATCTTATTATTCAATATGTCAACTCAGCGAAATTTGCCATTCCAGAAAGTTCCTGTCTGATTAATAAGGTAATTATCAACTTTTAGAGAATTTTTAGCATTCTGACTTGTGTCCTGTATTTAGGACTGGATAAAATGCTTGAAACTTCTAACATACACGTGGATATGATAAAGCAGGTTTATTTTTTTTCAGACTAGGGATCAAACACTGGGGGATATTAATAATTGCAGCTAACACTTTTGAGCATTTACTATATACGGACACTGCAAACTCCATGAAGGCATTATGAGCTTTTTCTCTATGACTCATCACAGTCCAGCCAGCACTTAATGCATTGGCTGGCTTATAATACGCATTTAATAAACACTTAGTGAGTAGATGGAGATATTACCTTACTTAATTCTCATACCAACTTCTGAGTTAGCTTCATCGTGCTCATCTTTAGCCTGAGGTAACTGAATGTTCACAAGAATGAAACATGTGTCCAAAGTCACACAACTAGTTAAGTGGTCTTGTTAGAACTAGAACTTGTGTCTGTCTGTATCCAAAGACTGTTCTCCACCTCTACACCATACAGCTTTCGAATTCTCAAAATTCCCAAGAGACAATGAGAGTCTAAAAACTTATGAACTAAATTATATGGATGTTCTTTTTCTAGATATGTTTTTTACTCATAAATTGTTTTTATTGAAATATTAGTATACAAGGAGATAATAAAAATTTACTATTACAGAGGATATAAAATTTGTTCCAATAACATCTATGCTACTAAACCTACTGTATAGCAAGATAGCTATCATTTTTTTCTTTTAAAATTTATTTATTTTATTGAAGTATAGTTGATTTACAATATTATATTAGTTTCAAGTGTAAATATCCTGTTTCTTTTCCTTTTTTTTTTTTTTTTTTTTTTTTTTTTTTGCGGTACGCGGGCCTCTCACTGTTGTGGCCTCTCCCCTTGCGGAGCACAGGCTCCGGACGTGCAGGCTCAGCGGCCCTGTCTCATGGGCCTAGCCGCTCCGCGGCATGTGGGATCTTCCCGGACCAGGGCACGAACCCACGTCCCCTGCATCGGCAGGTGGACTCTCAACCACTGCGCCACCAGGGAAGCCCAATATCCTGTTTCTTATCTATTTTATACAACTTAGTTTGTATCTCTTAATCCCATACTCCTAATTTGCCTCTCCCCACCTTCTTTCTTTCCTTTGGTAACCACTAGCTTGTTTTCTACATAGATACACTTTGAAAACCGTTATGTATTAGGTAATACATGGATGCTAAAGACAAATAGGAAATGAGAACAATCCTTGTCACCATGAACTCTGCTGAATATAACAGAATTATGGTTTAGCTAGACACAAAAGCTAGACACAAAATAATCATGGTTTAGCTAGACACAAAAGGACCATTACTGTATGATTCCACTTACACGAAGTAGCTACAATCGTCAAGTTCACAGAGACAAAAAGTAGAATAGAGATTAACAGGGCTGGAATGGGGAAGGGTGGAATGGGGAGTTAGTGTTGAATGGGTGCAGTTTCAGTTTGGGATAATGAAAAAGTTCTGGAGATGAATAGTGGTGATGGTGCACAACAGTGCAAATGTACTTAATTCCACTGAACATTTAAAATGGTTAAAATGATAAATTTTTATGTTATACATATTTATCCCAATACTTCTAAAAATATAGTCATGGTTTAGAAGATATTAGACAAATGCTGTTTTTAAGAGATACGTTTATAAGATATTGGTTTCAGTGAAAAGAACGTTTAGTGAGGTAAAAATATAAGTTGGAATTATCAATACAAATTTATGATTAACCTAAAATCCATTTGATTTTTAAGATTATGTATTCTACAGGGAACAGTGTAATTATTCCCACTCTCTCTAGATCTTCTGTTTCACAAGTGTTCTGTGCTGTCTAGTAGTTCTTGAACTTTTGGGGAACAGGGAAATCTTTAGAACCTACCGTTATTTATAGAACCTATTTCTACAAAACTCACAAACACACACACATAAACAATTTCGTACAGAAAGCCACTGGATGCAAGGACACATGAGCCCCTAGCTAGTGCACTTGATCTAAATGATTAAAGATCATATCCTAGCCCCTGAAATCTGATGCAGGAATTTTTTTTTTTCCTAATGAATCATGCCTAAAACGAGGAGATGGGAAAATACACACTTATACTGCGGGGAAGGTAGAGTACACTATAAATCATCCCAAATAACTCCACAGAGCAAGTCCCCATGACAGAAGCTGGTTACCAAGCCTTTTCCAACCTTGCAACACTTGGCCATCACTTGGAATTTACTATAATCTTTTGCCAGATGCCACCATGCTGGACAGCATCATCACATGGCAACCCAAATAAATTCTCAGCCTGCTATAGACAAGAAGAACTTAAGGGACCAGAAGTGTTTCCTAACATTTTACCCATCAATTTATACATTTAATATATTTGCCATATCCAACTAGTATCTATAATTAATGTTTTAAAAATCAAATTTAAATATAACTTCCATGTTTTTTTCTTCTAAGCAATCATAAATGCAAAATCATATATTTGGTGTGCTACATATATATATATATATATATATATATATATATACAAACACACATACATACACATACATGTATACACACACACATATTTAACTGGTATTAACATAAACATGAAACTACAGTAATTAAACAATCTGTCACTTAAAACCATTTCACACACCCCAGTACCTACCACAGTACTACATTTGAAACACTGAGATAATACTCAAAAATATTTTTTAAAAAATATCTGAGCATTTAAATCGTTCTGCTTCAAAATGTTTAAACTCTTGTTTCCCCTTTCTTATGGAGTTCACAGCATTCTGTTTGAGTAATAAGTCTCTATGTTTTAAGTCTGCTTCCCTAGAAGCAGAGCTGGAGTTGGGAATTCTGGTTCAAGAGGTTTTGGGGCAGTGAGGAGGGGAGAAGAGTTGCTCTTTGGAGACTGAGAATGAAGGAAGCTGAATAGGGCATGAGAGACTAGCTGCGGTCTAACCACAAGGATGGGAAAGGCTACACACCATGGTTCGCGCCACCTAGAGGCAAAGCCATGTCAGTGACTCATTGCCCTAGAGCATATCTGCAGGGGAGGAGGTGGGAGCAAAGTTTACCAGCCAAGCAGCTGTGAATTATCAAACAACACTTGAAGAAGTAAGGCTATCTGTGTGTGACACCATCTGTGCCTATGACACAGAAAAAGCTAATAAATGCTACCAAAGTTTTTGCTACCTTAACAGTCTTTCTTACATCTATTTATGAGCAAATCATTGTAATTCTGCTGCATGTGGCTTTATGCTACAACCTAGTTTTTCAAAATGGATACAGATCTACTGCTATACAGCCTTTGACCGTTAGCCAAGGACATAGGTAGCACACTTAAAACATAAGTTCCTGGTAATAAGAACTTCCAAATATCACGTTTTTAACATAAAATTATGTATCATAGAGCAGAATACAAAGTTTGCATGAATGTGTAAAATAAAACAAGAAAAATTTTGTTTGGTGTTACGCTCTCTACAACTCTCAAGTATTGATAAGTTTTTATTCTCCTCTTCCAGTAGGGGTTACTCTAAGGGATGCTTTAAGCTAAGAATCATTTATGAGGGCTAAGTATATCTCAGGTACTGTGCTGAGCTATTTATACACACATCACCTCTTATTCACCCTCCCTCTAAATTCTTTGCATCCAATGTTCTTATGCCCATTTAGAGATGAGCAAACAGGTGTATGACCATCTATGATAACTTGCCACAGCTGTGGTGAAAGGCAAACCCCGAATTCAAAGTCAGGAGGAGACCAAGACAAAGGCCATCTTCAAAACCACTACAATCGGGCTTCCCCAGTGGCGCAGTGGTTGAGAGTCAGCCTGCCGATGCAGGGGACACGGGTTCGTGCCCCGGTCCGGGAAGATCCCACGTGCCGCGGAGCGGCTGGGCCCGTGAGCCATGGCCACTGAGCCTGCGCGTCCGGAGCCTGTGCTCCGCAACGGGAGAGGCCACAACAGGGAGAGGCCCGCGTACCGCAAAAAAACCCAAAAAACAAAGAACACTACAATCCTGCATCCTTCACTCCTGCACAGTAAGGACAGACACAGAAGGGGTCTCTTAAAAGTAAAGCCTGGAGCCAGAAAGACATCATGAATTGCCCAGGTTTTATTTTATTTGGTAACTTGCATAATCATGTTGAAGTTAATAATTCGGGCTCCAGAGTCAGCTTGCCTGGGTTCAAATTCCAAGTCCCTTCACTTATTAAAAATAAACTAAGGGTTGTGGTCATCCATTTACAATGCTTGGTGTCAGTTTATTTATCTCCTGTAAAAATAAAATACTGTGTGTGTGAAAAAAAAGAGAACTTTGGGGGAATTAACATCAGTTACCAAACAAGATTCAGTCTCTAGAGCGACTTACTGCCTTTTGGTGACTCAGATTCTTCATGTTTCCCACCCCCACCCCCGCCCCCGGCCCTTCATTTAGAGGGCTGCACACCTGGCGACCAATTTGGTATTAACAGCTGAATGTCTTAGCTGTAGATGACCAGGAAGTAACCCCAATAAACCAACTAGGTTATTTCTCAATAAATAAATAAATAAATAAACTAAGGGAACTTATTTAACTTTTGCAGACTGCAATTTTCTCCTCTGTAACATGTAGACAGTAGAAGTCCTCCCTGGCTTGTTGTGAGGACTTTTTATTGATTTATAAAAAGTTCTAAGAATAGTATGTGGCATGTATAGCCATCAGTCAATTTTAGCTATTTCCAGTTTTATACTTTGTTTCTCATTTCACAACTATAATTTTGGTATATTCCCAACATGGCTATTTCTATCACCGGTGTAAAAACGATAGATTCCTTTTTCTTAATTTTAGGAGTCACTATCACTATCAATTCGCTATGTGCACAAAAGAGAAAATGCCAAACGTGATTCAAGACCTTCCCTTTATTCCAGGACTCCATCACTTGCCACTAACTCTGGATAAGATATTTGACCTCCACACCCAAGCATGGTTTTTGTTTTCTGACAGAGGGGTCATTCAAATACTGTTTAAGTTGAAGCTGGCTTTGTAAAAGTTTGTTTTGCATGATTGTTTTCCTTCATCCCAAGGGAAGTCAAGGTTTCTTTCCTTTCATAAAGGACAAGAATGTATTTTAGAAATTGATATGACAGTGGTAATGCTATAGACTGAATGTTTGTCCTCCCGAAATTCACGTGTTGAAACCTAATCTCCAGTGCGATGGTTTTAGGAGGTGGGTCCTTTGGGAGGTGATTAGGTTATGATGGTACAGCCCTCATGAATGGGATTTATGTCCTTATAAATGAGACACCAGAGAGCTCCCTCTCTCCTTCTGTAATGTGAGGACATAGTGAGAAGATGCCATTTACCAACCAGGAGATGGTTCCTCACCACATACTGAATGTGCTGGTACCTTCATCTTGGATTTCCCAGCGCCCCAGAACTGTGAGAAATTCATTCTGTTGCTTATAAGCCACCCAACTTATGGTATTTTTTTCTAGGAAAGTATAGAAGGGTATCATCTACTTAGATTGAGGAGAAACGTTGAGGATGAGAGCAAAAAAACACCTTCGAGAAGTATGCTCTTCCTCTCTGACAACCAAAACACAAATTAATTTTCAGCCCCATTTGATTTGTAAGACAGTTCTTTTTGAACAAAAGGGAAAAAAATTGTGCTCTTCACTCTCATTCTCTCGAATGCAGAGTAAATTAACAGCAAAGTAATGATGAATATGGAAATTAATCAAAAGGAAAAATACAACTTTCACACACATATTTCTAAGTGAATTAATGATTCCCTTTATTACAGTAAATGTGTCAAGATAGTAAAATGTGAGGAATAATTTAAAATGTGAGATTAAATGCTGTTGAAACTTTGCCCAACTTTATTAATGCAACACTGAGCTTAAGCAAAAACCTGGGACAGAAATAGAAGTTACAAGAAAGTGTTATAGCCAGAAATTTTCCAATAAGGATCTCAGAAAAAATGAACTAAATAATAATAGGTTTAAAAGAGAAGTCAGGGGAAGAGACATAAGCGATTCAATTTTAAACATGGCCAAGGGCAGGAAATACACATAAAGAATCAGTGTAACTGAGAAAAATAATCTTGGTAATAAGCCAAAGGGTGGCTCTGAAGCAGAGGATTCAACAGCCTCGTATTTAGCTCTTGGCATAGTTCCAGAAAGGAAGACTCGCAGGACGTTTCTTTTTTTTTTTTTTTTTTTAAACATCTTTATTGGGGTATAATTGCTTTACAATGGTGTGTTAGTTTCTGCTTTACAACAAAGTGAATCAGCTATACATATACATATGTTCCCATATGTCTTCCCTCTTGCGTCTCCCTCCCTCCCACTCTCCCCATCCCACCCTTCCAGGCTGTCACAAAGCACCGAGCTAATATCCCTGTGCCTTGCGGCTGCTTCCCCCCAGCTATCTACCTTACTACGTTTGTTAGTGTGTATATGTCCATGACTCTCTCTCGCCCTGTCAAAACTCACCCTTCCCCCTCCCCATATGCTTAAGTCCGTTCTCCAGTAGGTCTGCCTCTTTCTTAAGGCAGTGAAGCCACTTCAAATGCGTTGACTCAGTGAACGGGTTATATTGGTCAAACAGGATCATTTTGGAAAACTCTATCTCCTCTCCAAAATAGAAGAAGAGAACAGGGCTATTTGGGGAGCGAATGATTCAAAAATTCCTGTGTAAAGTAAGTGTGCTTACATTCATTAAAAAAAAAAAAAATGTATGTTTAATCCCAGTATGAGCAAAGCATGATGCTAGATCCTCAAAAACATAAAGACAGAAAACACATAGGCTCTACCCTTGAGGAGATCATTACCTAGTACAGGTGCGAAGGTGCCCAGAGCAGAAAGAAACCACCTCTCCCTGGAAGTGAGAAAAGTCTTCAGAGCTGAGGGTGTAGGATAGGAAGACAAGGGTTACGTTAAGGGGTTTCCAGGCAGAGAGGCCGGCATAGGCAAAGGCAGAGAGTCATGTTCTAGGTGGGATCTACAAACTGAGTACATATTTCTGATTAACCAGAAATATAAGGAGCAACTGGGAAAGCGGTTGAAAACAGAACAGGCCAGAAATGCAGGAGAGAATCAGATAATTAAGGACATTGATATCATATTAAGGACTGTGTACTTAAACCTACTCTTGTTAAGATCCATGGAAGAGTTTTGCAGAAGATAATGAAATATGTCAGATTCATGGTTTAAAAAAAAGGTTCCTGGGGCCACAATGGAGAGGGAGGGAGCATATAGTAACACACAAGAGCTCATGCTTTAGAGTAAGACAGAACTGGATCTACACGAGAGCCTTAATTTAAAACTAAACCCTAAGCAACCTTCAGTTTGGTCACGTGAAAAGTCGGATAATATTATGTGTGCCCGTGCTTGCTGGCTCTAAGGTTTAAATGCAATAGTGAAAAGTCTTAGCACTGGACCTGGCACATAATATATGTGAACTAAAAGCAGCCATTGTTATGATGATTAGGAGAGAGAGAAAACAAAAGCGTGACGTTAAAAGGCTCCTGAAATAACCTAAGGTGGCAGGGGTGAGGGTGGTGACGAGAACTGAACTGAACTAAGGAGATGGCACAGGGGGCTGAGAGGTTGAGGACCTATTCAGAAAACTTTAAGTAGGATCTGGTGTCGGGAGATGCAAGAAGATGGTGTGTGGTTCTCTTAACCTTTGAGATTAGAAGCAACTGGAGTCAGAAAGGCTAATGGGAAAGAAATTAGAATTTTCAAATCATTATTTAACCATAAACGTGGACTCCATCTAAGGGAGAAGAGACATGTATTTCCAAGAGATCCCTTCTACGTTGTTCCCCAAACCGAAAGGCAGAGAAGAAAAATGAGAGATGGGGAAAACCACATACAGAGATGATGAACTGATGTGAATTGATGCTTGAAGGATTATGCTGACTAAAAATGATTTATAAAGACATTCAAGATCTTATTTACTTTTAAATACACTATTAATAATGCAATAGTTTCTCCCTGCTTGATTTCATTGATATTTTTGGACTACTTTAAAATTCCAGGAAACACAAAACACAGTTATGGATCATTACGATGCTTCAATTTGCTTATCTCTACACACAAATGACAGTACTTTCAAGCGTCTATAAACAATGCAGTCTCAAGTACAAATAGGTTTAAATGTAATATATTTAATTTGCTAAAAATTTAAAACATTCCCCAAGAAAATATGTTATAGCATTTTTACTAGGTGATTTATTTTTCTGCCACTGCACTTTAGGAGTCAGTCCTATGCAATTTAATCTTTCAAAGAATCCTTCTGCTGATAAACTACAGAGGGTACATGTGGCTGATTTGACCTAAACCTTTCAGTTAATAAATATGAGAGGGAGTCTTATAAAAAGGAAATGCAATCAGGATTTTCACAGAAGGTTTTTCCTGAAGGGTAAAACTAATAGTGGTGTTTGACTCATTTTTATACCTGGGAGCAGAAGATGTCCTTGCTAAATATCTGCTTGGCAGAGCTTAAGTTGGACAGACAGTTCCAAAAGATAAGCAAAGCATGAAAGATAGGCGCAACATCAGAAAAAAAATGAAATAAACTGAAAGCATTTCCCAAAGCATTTAAAATGACAGGATAAAAAAAAATTCGTTTACATTTATAAGTTTGGTGACATTTTGAAAATGGAAAGATGGACTTCAGGACACTTACTACTGAGATGGTACAGACAGTTTTTTAAATTTCCTTCCTCCTTTCTTCCCTTCCTTCCTTCTTTCTTTCTTTCCTACAAAGTCCAAATTTACCTCTTTAGTTAGGATGACTCTATAATTAAGATGAATCTCCATAACACATTTAAGTAAATGTGCTCTAATTTACTGTGTGCATTATTTGGCCTGTGTAGCCAGGAGTCAAATAATAAGCCGCTTTATGTAAGTAGGTGTGACTGTACATGTCTTAGTAAGAAATATCACGTGGGATTACCGATATAACTAATTTTATCAATTATCTTCTTTATCCCCCATGCACCTCCTTTATCCCCCATGTACCTCTGCTACTGAATGTCCAAAATGTTCAGTATTAAAGAAAATAAAAAACAGAAGCACAAAGGAACCCAAACTCTCAGGATCATTGCCCTGGAGATTCAGGTACTGAAATAAAATAGAAAGTTTATTTATTTATTTTTTGCGGTACGCGGGCCTCTCACTGTTGTGGCCTCTCCCGTTGCGGAGCGCACAGGCTCCGGACGCGCAGGCTCAGCAGCCATGGCTCACGGGCCTAACCACTCCGCGGCATGTGGGATCTTCCCAGACCGGGGCACGAACCCGTGTCCCCTGCATCGGCAGGCGGACTCTCAACCACTGCACCACCAGGGAAGCCCAAAAGTTTATTTAAATGACATCCTGGGATTTCCCTGGTGGTCCAGTGGTTGACTCCACGCTCTCAATGCAGGGGACCCGGGTTCGATCCCTGGTCAGTGAACTAGATCCCACATGCTGCAACTAAAGATCCTGCAAGCAGCAACAACGACTCTGAGTGCCACAACTAAGGTCTGGCGCAGCCAAATAAATGAAATAAATAAATATAATATTAAAAAACGACATCCTGTTTGCTTTTCATTTCTTCAGTTTGAGAGGGAATTTCTGTGGTGGACCAAACAAGCCAAGTTTGAGCATGTAGTGAAAGCAATTTTCTGGATAATTGAAGCCAAAGACACTTTTGATTTTCAAATGCCGAGATACACTTCAGAGAAAAGTATTGGAGAGTTTTACACAATTATCTCAATTCTCACCGCCCTGAACTGTATGTATCATTGATATAGACAGATGATGATTTGGTACAATCAGCTATGCCAGACATATTAAGAGAAACTTCGTTGGGAGTCCATGCAGAGGAACTTTGTTTCTAACATTTATAAATCTGGAGAAATAGAGGGACAAGGGGGGACATTTAGTAAACTGCGACTTTCATTTAGGAATCTGTGTGGCTCTCACACTAACCGTTTTTCTCATTACTAACTGCCTACGTTGTATGTTTTCGTCTCCCGTATTAGAGTTAGAAGTTTCTTCACAGAAGCTGAGCAATGAAAATATTTGACATACATGAAATAGGACATAAAATGACAATCTTCTCATAATTTCAAACATTTATTGTGACACGAATAATGCATGTATCTGCTAGTGAACTAGAAAAAATAAGAAGGATCAATACACATGAGAATAAAAAAATGAAAATTGCCGATTAGAAATAATACCCTGGTATTTTCTAAGCATATGTTCATATGAACATAGAACTTAGGTGCATCTTGTGAATGCTACATTTTGCCATCTCTGATATATATATATTTAAGACTGTTGGCCATTCATTACCCTGAAATTAGACATAACTGACTGAAAAGAAAAAAACAGTCAATACAGGTAGAAACCTGAGCTGCTGGAGACAGAAGAGAAAATGGAATAAAACGTCAATCCCTACTCCTTGGATGTGAAATGAGGGGTACATATTAATGTAATCCAGGATGGTTTAGCCTGGTGACTTGGGATCAGCTCTAGAGACAGGGATGTGCGGAGGCTGGGCTAGTAGAGTTTTCCTGATGAAAATCCTCTAAACCCAGTCTTACTAGCTCTATTATTGTGTGTTTTGGAATAAAAACAGAACATGGGAGTGTGATCTAAAATGGACTCTATCCCTGGTGCCCTATGGGCACCAATCTGGCCTAGGTTTCAACCAACAAAGGCATCCCAGTAGCAGTAGCCAAGTGTGAAGCTTTTCATGCCCAGTCTTTGACAGTTACACTGTGTGGCTTTGAGAAGAATGTCACTGGTGCACCATTCAAGGTCTCTGTGCTTTTGAAGAAGGACAGAGAAGCACTACTAGATGTTTTCATAGCAGGGCAGAGGGGCTGTTCTAATGATTAATTAAAAAAAGAAAGAAAGAAAGATAAATGACTATATATCTTCCTGCATTAGTTGAACAGGTTAAAATGGTTTGGTGCATGTAAATTTCACCAAGATGGAAGCACATAGACTATACTATTTTCTATATATTTTTTTCACTTAATATATCATAAGAATTCTTATGTCTGTCTTTTCACACACACTCATTTTTAATGACAAAGGACTTTTTAGTCCAGACTTCTTTTTCCTTTAAAACTTAATACTGCGCTGCTTTCTATAAAAAGGAATGAAATATTGTCACGTCCAACAAAATGGATGAACCTAGAGATTATCATATTAAGTAAGTCAGACAGGAAAACACAAACATGATATGCTATCACTAATATATGGAATCTAAAAAATAATACAAATGAATATATACACGAAACAGAAGCAGAGTCACAGACAAAGAGAATAAATGTATGGTTACCAAAGGGGATAAATTAGCAATATGGGATTAACAGATACAAACTATTATACATAAAATACATAAGCAACAAGGAAATACTGTATAGCATAGGAATCTATATTCAATATCTTACAATAACCTATAATGGAAAATTATCTGAAAAAATATATATAACTGAATCATTTTGCTGTACACCTGAAACGAACAAAATGTTGTAAATTAACTCTACTTCAATAAAAAATAAAACAGAAAACAGAGCAACCAAAAAATAAATATTGCACTGCCATACCAGTCAGGCTTTATAGAAAATAATTTCCATCAACTTGACAAGTCACTGTCTTGTCAGTTTCAGGTAATTAAGGATTAGCCATTGGTCCCAGTACCTATTGTGTAATCTCTTTTGTCTCATCAGGTTCATGAATTTTGCAGGGTTTGCCAGTCTACAGTTTGCTTAATTAAAATCAGTGGAGTTGAAAGTCTGTGCTTTCTTTTTCTCTTTTTCTCTCTCTCTCTAAAGGATCCCATTTTCCAAAGCACCGTAAGCAAATAAACCGGCATGTGGATTTTTCTGTTGCTGTATAATAGCCACACACACTTAACTGTATATATTTACTTCCCAGGAAAATTGCCTAATTTTACATTTGTTAACTAGTTGGCAAACTCCAGTTTTCTTCCATCAGAGGGGGGGTGCTCACCCACAGATTCTGTGCATAGAAGTAATCCAATTACTAGTAACTACCCTCAACAAAAGGCTCAAAAGATGAATCAGTACCAAAGCTATCACTTTCCCCCAAGCTGAGTTACAGCGTTCAATTCAAGTTAGCTGGCAAAGATGCTGTTGCTGTTGCTGTTGTTGCTGTTGACTTAAACTGGGAAAGTGGTAACTGGAACCAAAGGAGAAAATTTCCAACTAATGAAGTGTTAAATTGATATCAGACTTTCAAAGGGACCAACCACAACATTTCTGTGATTCGCACTTTGATCAAGTGACATCCCTTTTTTCCCACAAAGAGGACAAACACTGAACTGGCAGATGTATGCTGCCTTCCAGGCTGGAAGCCTTGCCTCAGATAATGTCGTGAACATTTTTCCATTTCCTACAAGATGACAGTATGCTTGCAATGCGCCAGGCTAAATGCCTGAAATACAGAAACTTTAAAACAATAGTTGATAACTTTGATTTTGCCACACTCTAGGGCAACCCTAATTTTCTTGATGGTTATAACACTAATATATCTACTTGAACATATACATATTTAGGCTATGCATATATATTTTTTAAAACATATACTTCAATAAAACAAGCACATATTGAAAGAGAGTATTTGTAGTAAAAGGGAAATCCCAATATGTTAATGATGTAATGAGACATAAGTTTAATCATCTTAAGTGTTTTGAGCAACACATGTACCTGTTTCTTATCTTCATCTTCATCCCTTCAGAAATAAAGCAATATGTATTCTTACGGATCAAGTTTACCCAGAAGTATATCAGACATCCTACCAATACCAGCTGATTATTATTCAGCATAAGATATCATGAAAGTAGAGTGAAAGCACAACCCTTGACACTTCAGCTGAGGATATGAGGAATGAGTAGTATACCCCACATAGGAAAAGGAAAGATGGGCATTAGATGTGAATGGGAGAGAACAGCAAAGGCAAGGAGGTGTCAGTGAGCATCACGTGCTTGAGGAGCTCCTCACATAAGGATTTGTTTATGCCAAAGAAGCCATTTCAGATGAGTGGTGGAAAAGCGGGATCGTTCAGTAAGTGTTCAATCGTGTTGAAACAGTTGACGACGCTCTTGCAAACAGAAGTCTCCGATTCATACTAGCACTTACACAAATCAGTTCCAAATACAGAACACACATACACACACACACACACACACACACCATCTGCTGTCGACCTTTGAACAACTTGGGTTTGAACTACGTGGGTCCACTTATATGCAGATTTTGTTTCAATAGATTCTATAGGACTACATGATTCATGGTTGGTTGAATCCCTGGATGTGAAACTGCAGGTAAGAGTCGCTGACTATGGGACTTGAGCGAATTTTAGTATCCAAGGCCAGTCCTGGAACCAATCCCCCTCAGATACCAAGGAAAAAATGTAAAATTATACAAAGATTTTCAGCTGGCGGGGGTGGGGGGGGGTCAGCACCCTTAACCTCCACATTTTAAGGGTCAACTGTATACTCAAACACACACACACACACACATATATATATATATATATATATATATATACACCTGTGTGTATGTATTGGTTCAATAAATTGCAGAATTGGGTGAAGATCTTTCTAGTGTTCTAAACTAACGGAAAAAAGTGAGATATTTTACACTATACTTATACTACTAAAAGAAACATACTACTATATTTATTGTATGCAAAAAGAGACCATAATCCATGTTTAAACGTACTAGTGTTTGAAGGACAGTAGTCTGAAGAAAAATACCTATAATATATATAAAAAATATAAGATTAATCTCCTGTAATATGAGCTCCTACAAATCAGTAAGGTAATAAAATGTACAAATGTGGGCAAAATATATAAATATGCATTTTATATAAGATATAAAAATGACCTATAAACTTAAGAACATTTCTTTGAATTTTGTGGTAGTAATGTGAATGCTTATTCAAATAATAATTAGAAGGTTTCTGTTTTCTGGTCTAAATAGAACTTCTGTTTTCTGCCATTTTCATTCCATCCCAGCAATGAGTAAAAAGCTGAACAAAGTGAACAATCAACAACTCTTCTTAAACGCGTAAGAGATGGGAGGGCACAGGGCAAACTACCGGCCCCCAAACTGGAGAGACACAGAGCAAACACGGAAGAACACACCTTATAGCAGCAGAACCCCCAAAGCAGAAACCTCCACAGGCACCAGTGCCAGGGTAGGGAAAGCTCAACTGTAACTGATGAATTGCTGGGGGCTCAGTGTGGACAATTCTCAGAGTCAGAAACGCCAGGGAACCCAGTCCCTGGGGGCACACACACACACTTGTGAGTTTTACCTATAGGACCTCGACTAGATTCTCACACTAACCTTTTTCTCAGAGAAAAATCCCTTGTGCTTCTGGCAGAGGGAGAGGAAAAGGAACATTTTAAAAATATGTCAGAGCTTGCTTTCTTTTTTTTTTTTTTAATATAGTCTGCTCCCAAGAGAACGTATTTTACCAGACACTGAACTATTGGGGTGTTTTCAAGGCCTAACCAAACTGAGGAAGGGAATATAGTCAACTTCAGCCACTCTAGTTTTGTATATGGAAGCAAGGAAGTACTCAACTCCAACCTCCTCTATCCTTCCACACGGAAGAAAGGAAATATCCAACTACAGGCCACTCGTGCCACCCTGTACCCCATGGGGGTTGGGGAGACGGCAAATGAGAAGCGTATGTGATGTTCAAATCTGGGGCACAGGCTCACAAAATGACTGAGACCGAGTCATAGAAATATAGACCCCTTCCCCTCCCCTGACACCTCACCACCACATTACTAAGGCCTATTTATAACCATTGCTTTTACCTGGTACATCACAGCCAGTCATCAAGAAAATATTACAAGGTGTACTAAAAAAGGCAGAAAAGACAATTTGAAGAGACAGAGCAAGCATCAGGACCAGACTCAGATATGTCATGGACATTGGAATTATCCAACTGGGAATTTCAAACCGTTATGAATAATATGCTAAGGGATCTAAGGGATAACGTAGATATTACGGAAGAACAGACAGGCAATGTAAACAGAGAGATGGAAATCCTAATAAAGAAACAAAAAGGAATGCTAGGTATCAAAAACAGGATAACAGAAATGAAAATGCCTTTGATGGACACGGCTGAAGAAAATCTTTGAGTTTAAGGCAACAGAAACGACCCAAAATGAAAAACAAAGAGAGAAAAATTTAAAAAGCAGAATATTTTATAACTGCGGGGTTACTACAGAAGGTTTAACATATATGTAATGAGAATACCAGAAGAAGAAAGAGAAAAAGGAACAGAAGAAATCTTTGAGGTAATATTGACTAATTTCCCCAAATCAGTGTTAGGCCAGGAAGCCACAGATCCAGGAAGCTCAGAGAACACAAAGCAGGGTACAGGCTCAAAAACTACACCTAGGTATATCATATTCAAACTGCAGAAAATCAAAGTTAAAGGAAAAAACTGGAAAGAAGCCAGAGAGGAAAAAACACCTTACCTATACAGGAGCAAAGAAAAGAATTACATCCAACTTCTCAGAAACTAGGCAAGCAGGAAGACACTGAAGTGAAATATTTAAGGTGGTGAGAAAAAACAATACCAACCTAGAATTCTTAACCTTGCAAAATTATCCTTTAAAACTGAAGGTCATGAATAGACAGAGCACAGTGGATTTTTAGGGCAGTGACAATACTCTGTATCATACTAAAATGATGGATACATATCATTATAGACTTGTCCAAATCCAAAGAAGGTAGAGCACCTAGAGTGAATCCTCTGGTAAACTATGGACCTTAGCGATTATGATGTGTTAATGTAGGTTCATTAACTATCAAATGTATCACTCTGGTGCATGCAGTGTATGGGGGCAGCAGGTATATGAGAATGTCTGTGCTTTCATGTCAGTTTTGCTGTGAACCTAAAACTGCTCTTAGATAACTGGCTTTCACATATATTGTGTATATTATCAGTCCCTAATAATGAGTACAACATGGAATTTAAAATTTAAATTTATCTTTCATAAATTGGAAGAGAAAAGGATGGTTTTAATTCCCTAGGTTTTTGTGTAATGAAGCAGATTTTACATTCTAACCATGAGGCATATTAATTATCTGTTCATTTCAACAGGGAACATTTAATAACAAATACAATCCTTGGAGAGTTCATTTCAACGCTTCACTTATGAAACTAGTTGTATGTGTATAGTATTCTGCATTTCTTTGAGATTTTACATTGTATTTAATACCAACAGCCTTAAGGGGTAAAATAACAGGACTGTGACATCTGTAATGGGATTAAAATAAACACATGGGGAAATATAGAAAAGAAAAATCAGCAGAATGAAGTTTAATTGTGCCTCTTGGAAAGAAAAGCCCATTCTATAGGATGGTTGGACTAATTTATTTCTGCAGTTTATATATTTAAATTTGTGAAAATGTGTAGCATGTGAAACAAATATGGTATCACTAATGATCATTTGAGCTGTTAATATGAACAGTAAGAATGATACAGCCTCAGTGTCCTGCAGGAAAATCCCCACTTAAAATCAAAGAGATATCATGGTGGTAGATGCTCCCTGACACTCAACAAACAGAGAAGAGGCTAAAACACCCTGCCCTAACCATTCCCCTTACTTATTATAAATTGGTATCATGTCTGGAAAAAAGTTCCAAGTTCCTCCCAATCTTCCACCAATTTCTGAAATTTCACTTATAATTGAGATCATGTGCTAAAGTTCTACTGGCGCTTACATGTAGAATGGACTCAAGACGTCACTATTAGTTGCCATGGTTTGATGAATACAGACAAAATAGTTTTTAAACCTTCACACTGTTTTCTGCGTAGTCAGGTTCATAATGAATACTGGTCTCGGTTCAGCATTATTCCCACTTGGCTTCCTTGGACATCACTCCTAATTTTTCTTCTACTTCTTTAGCCCTTTTCTCTTGAACACCCTTGCTAGCCCCAATTCATCTTTCTGCCTTCTTAAACTTGAAGTGCTCTGAGTTCTTGGTCTTTCTTTTCTCCCTTTACGCTTTCAGTAAGTTTCTTGGCTGAGCATTTTCTATACACTAACAACTTGCACATTTATATCTCCAGACAGGACCTCTCCTAGGAACACTAGGCTCTTACATGTATCTACTTCCGTGCTTTTTCTACTCTGATGTCAAATAGACATGTCCAACTTAAGAGGCCCAAAACTCAGGTCCTGACTTTATACCTTCAAACTAGCTCCTCCCATATTCTGCCCACAATCACTAAATGAGAGCTAATGTTCAGCCAGATGCTTAAAAACCTTGCAAACATTTTAATTCAACTCTTTATCTATACCCTACACCTACTCTATCAGGTAAAGTTGTTGTCTATACCTTCAAAGTAGATTTAAGTACTCCTTCTGAATACCTAAACTGCAACCATTCTGCAAGCCACTAATATTTTTCCTATACTATTAAAATACTCTCTCTTGCCCCCCACAAAGCCAGAGAAATCCTGTTAAAACAGAAATAATATTATATCATTCCTTTGCTCAAAATACTCAAAAAGCTACTACTTTCAATTATCTAGTTACATGTAACAAACAATTCCAAAACACAGAGGCTCTAAAAAACTAATAATCATTTATTGTTGCCTTTCAAGCACCCAGGGATCAACTAGGCTCAGCTGGGTTGTTTTGGCTTGGGTTTTCTCATATGATTGCAGTCTGATGAAGGCTGGAGCTGACACATCTTGAAGCCTTCCTCATTTACAGGTTTGGTGCCTGAACAGGGATGACATAAACACCTGGAGGCTCATCAGGCATCTCTCTGACTCACTTATGAGATCTTTCCATGTGGTCTCTCCAATACAGCAGCCTCAGGGTAGCCAGATTTCCTCCATGGCAGTGGGCTTTGTCTAGCATGACGATCCCAAGGGAACAGTGGGTGTCGCATGCCTTTTAAGACCTGTGCTCAGAAGTCACATAGCAACATTTCCACCATGTTCTATTGGCGAAAGAAGTCAGAAGCCCAGCCAAATTAAGGGTGAGATGTAGAGCCACCTGTCATGCACTATGCCTATGATGGCTTTTACTCTGCAGCTGTGATGGCTTTTCCATCTTCCTAGCACTCCTTTCCTCACTGATATACTCCTAACCTATTCGCCAACTGGCTGGACTCTCCACATGGACTGCTCTTCCTTCAGATATCCATCCAACTGACTCATTTCTTTACCTCTTTCATTTATTTGCTTAAATATCACCTTTCCAGTAAGTCCTTATTTGAATACTCAATTTAAAATTCACTCTGTTCTCCAAAATTTCTTATCTGACTTCTCTGAGTTATTTTCCCCATAGTACTTATAACATTCTCATGTTACATAAATATTAACACGTTCACTTTATTTATGGTCTGTCTCTACCCCATCAAAATTTGAGCTCTATCATGTCATGGATTTTTGTCTTTTTTGTTTACTAATGTATCCCAGAGCCTACAACAGTGCCGGCACAAATAGGTCCTCAATAAATATTTGTTAAATGAACAGAGGCAGGAATGCAGTGATGACTAATGGAACAATAAAGGATGAATGTGTGAAATTCATAGGCAACATTATAAAATGAAATTTATTAGTTGTTTGGGGTTATGTTAGTTGTACATAAATGTGAAGTAAAGCTGTAAGTAAGAGGAAGGATCCTGACGTTAATATTGATTCCCTTTTCCCCACGATCAATGATGTTTTGAAGATCTTGATGCTAGCATTAGTTTAAGCTCATTCAATACTGTCATAGGAGGTAGAAAATCACTTGAGACCTCTGCTATTAATGTTCCAATCTCTCGCCTTCTGCCTGTTTGAACTCATCCATTACTTTGGGACTAAACCTGGAATAGTGTACATATTCATGATGAGGTGAGTGGGTTTAATATAGAAGGCATTTTCTTTCCATTGCTGCCTCAGGGTAATGAAGTTCTGGGGAAGCCAGGATGGGAGAGAACTTTAATTTTTGTATTTTAAATTTCTGTTATTTACTATTTAAGGGTATGTGATTCTGAGTCAGATAAAACTAAGTCTACACCTCAACTGTATAATTTTCTAGCTCTGTGTTTGGAAAAATTCCTTAATGTTTCTTACCCTCAAAATTTCTTACTCATTAAGAAAATAAAGACAGTAATACTTATCTCAGGCAATATTGAGAGAATAAAATTAAATATTATGATAAATGTATTATATTTAGAATAACACCTGGTACATAAGTGCTTAATAATGGTAAGTATATTTTCCTACATTTATTTTCAATTGTGATGCACATATAGAAATTTGTAATTTAGTTGGAGTAAGCTTAAAAACTAAATTTAACAAAATAACCCTCCTAGAATGAAGTTCATTAAATGTGGACAAGAGTATGTTAAGCATAAATGACATGGAAAGCAATAAGAAATAATAAAACAGGTGAGGTGAAACACTGACACAGGTAAATATATTTGTCTTCCTATATTGGATACGACTTTCCCATTTGAGCATGCAACTCCTCTCTAGATCTCAGAATGTAATAAATCTACATGGAAATTTTTAGCAGTTCAGTGGGTACAGTTTCAGAGCTTCTGTTTGTTTGTTTGGTTGTGCTTCTATTTTTTTGTTTTTTAAACCTCTAGTATAACAGAAATAGCGCCAGAGAGAAAAGGTTATGTATTTCAAGTCAAATAGTCACTTAGTAGTGGCACAGGAACTAAAACTCAGGAACAATTTCAATTCAATCAACTGTTACATATTGAGGGTCGATTATGTGTCAGATATTATAGGAAGCACTGGGGATAAAATGATGAACAAAACACATTTCTGTCTTTCCTAAAGTTCAGTGGTTTGCTGCCTAACTTTGAAGAATAATACCATTTCCTGGAGAATCACAGCACACATCAGTATCTAAGGCTCTGAGAAGCCATGCAATAAAGAAATCTATCTGACTACCTAATCACTGAGTGTCTTTCAAACTTATTTGACAATGAGGTTTTTTCTGTGTAACATCCATTCCTATCTATTCATTCATTTTGTCCTACCCCTGCTCATCTCTCCTCTCCACGGGATGATTTTTAAATTTTTAATTAGACACCTATCTCATAGAGAATTTTGAAGCCCCTACCATATGTAGGAATTGATGTTAGCCAGTATTGTGGGAAGAAAAGATGAGAAAGGAATATAACTGAACTTAAAGTTCCTTCTTTGATATTCACCAAGAAAATGATTTTATGTTGTTGCAAATCTCTTTCTTATATATTAAAACTGTAAAACTGTACTGACTGGAAGTCCTTCAAGTAACCCTAAGGTTATATGCTTTTCGTATTTGGTTTCTTAGTAAGCAATGATTTAAAGAATGGGTGTCTCTGCTGAAGTCTCTTTGAAAACTACCACCATGTATTCTCTCCTTCCATCTTCACAAGGCCTATGTGAGGTAGACAAATGACTGGCATGAAAACACATAGCTAGAAAGTGGTGGACTTGGAACTCACCCCTATGAATGAAGCAATTTAAGTATGATACATTGAACTCAGACTGTTAATTCCAATTCTGAAATAATTTCCGAAAGTGCTAGGCTAAAGATTTATATTTGTGTTATCTATGAGAAAACAAAGCAAATTTGAAGTGAACTTTCAAAAACTAAAGGATTCAAATTATTTTCAAGAGTCACATTTTCAGTACTTTCATCCTCATGCAAACAATTAAATTGAGATTACAAATTATCGCCTTCAGTAAGGCTGATCAGAAGAGAGATTCTACTCAGAGACATTTGTTAGCAGTTGTATGTTATTATACGATCTGCCTTAATGAGACAAGCTCTTTCCACATGTATTTCTATCAGTGAGAAGAATAATAGGAATTTTTGTTGGAACACAATGTTGTCCTTTCTGACGTTAGCATCAAGAGGTCGAGGACAAACCTTAAATATTTCTATCTTCATATATAACACGTTAGGGTACTATCATTGATGAGTTTGCTTTTTGAAGAGGTATCCTATTTTATAATCTAGTTATTTCCTTTCCCTGATGAATTGAGTTACCTAAGTGCCATACTACTTTTGAGACTTGTTTGCAATGAAAATTTTAGAACCATATCATTCGTAATTCCTTGTCTCTTTCTCAGGTAGAAGCAGGGTAGTATATCACTTACATAACGCCTGGCATTTGATTTGTGCTTAATAAGTGGAGAATAGCTCAGCCATAAAAAAGAACAAAATAATGCCATTTGCAGCAACATGGATGGGTCTAGGATTATCATACTAAGTGAAATAAGTCAGAAAGAGAAAGACAACTATCATATGATATTAATTATATGTGGAATCTAAAATATGCCTCAAATCAACCTATCTACAAGACAGATACAGACTCATAGACATAGAGAACAGACTTGTGGTTGCCAAGGGGGTGGGGGCTGGGGGAGGGAATGGAGTGGGAGCTTGGAGCTAGCAGATGTAAGCTATTATATCCAGAATGGATAAACAACAAGGTCCTACCATATAGCACAGAGAACTATATTCAGTAACCTATGATAAACCATAATGGAAAAGAATATTAAAAAAGAATGTAAATATATGTATAACTGAATCACTTTGCTGTATAGCAGAAATGAACGCAACATCATGAATCAACTATACTTCAATAAAAATAAATTTTAAAAAATTGGACAGGTGTTATTAATAATAATGCACATAAAATATAATAATAGTAAAAGTAAAATATGCAAAGAGTATAGTAGACACTATGGTTCTAGATAGAATTAGCATTCTTAGCTTAGTGTCCCAACTTGTACACTGTGCATTTTTCTGTCATATCACCTGTAATATTTTATTATTTGTGGGTGTTCACTTCTCGTCTCTCAGAATGTAATCACAATACGGATTCCTTCTAGGCAAACATAGTTTTACTTCTGTATC
This sequence comes from Phocoena sinus, assembly GCF_008692025.1. Taxonomy (NCBI): domain Eukaryota; kingdom Metazoa; phylum Chordata; class Mammalia; order Artiodactyla; family Phocoenidae; genus Phocoena; species Phocoena sinus. The sequence goes on along the minus strand of NC_045773.1, from coordinate 15,154,011 downwards.
TCTAACTGCACTCCATAAATGTGTATTGTAAAAATTAATGAAAATAAATAAGATATATTTGTTCTTTTTTTTTTTTTAAAGGTAACATCCAAATAAGGAGCCTACTCAACGCAAATGCATAACGTATAAATGATATAAGGATATGGCCCGCTTGGACTTCCTTATAGCATGGCACCTTTGGGGTGTCCACTTCTGACAGCTGGTTCACCCCAGAGAAAGCATTCCAACAAAAAGGAAATGGGAGCTGATACCCTTTTGGAACTGGCACAGTGTCACTTCTACTACATTTTTTGATTCAACAGTCACAGGGCCAACCCAGTTTCAAGGAGAGAGGAAATGAACACCACCTTTCAATGCAGAGAGTGAGAAAGAAATTGCTGCCATCGTTAGTTTTCCACAGACAACTTAACCTGTACCCTCACTAACGAAATTTTCCCAGTATGACATACTGTTTGATCTGACAATTAATAAAATTTTTAAAAAAGAAAAGCGAACAAAACACTGCACAGTAGTCATAGTTACATATTCATTTGTGTTCTTGTTCTTGATCCCTGTATATATAAGAAACAACCTAGAGACCTTCAAGATGGTGGAGGAGTAAGACGTGCAGATCACCTTCCTCTCCACAAATACATCAGAAATACATCTACATGTGGAACAACTCCTACAGAACACCTACTGAACGCTGGCAGAAAACCTCAGACTTCCCCAAAGACAAGAAACTCCCCACGTACTTGGGTAGGGCAAAAGGAAAAAGAAAAAACAGAGATAAAAGGATAGGAACGGAACCTGCACCAGTGGGAGGGAGCCGTGAAGGAGGAAAGGTTTCCACACACTAGGAAGCCCCTTCGCGGGTGGAGATTGCGGGTGGCGGAGGGGGGAAGCTTCAGAGCCGTGGAGGAGAGCACAGCCACAGGGGTGCAGAGGGAAAAGCGGGGAGATTCCTGCACAGAGGATCAGTGCTGACCAGCACTCACCAGCCCGAGAGGCTTGTCTGCTCACCCGCCGGGGTGGGCGGGGGCTGGGAGCTGAGGTTTGAGCTTCTGTCGGATCGCAGGGAGAGGACTGGGGTTGGCTGCGTGAACACAGCCTGAAGGGGGCTACTGCACCACAGCTGGCCAGGAGGGAGTCCGGGGAAAAGTCTGGAACTGCCTAAGAGGCAAGAGACCATTGTTTCTGGCACGCGAGGAGAGCGCCGCCTAAAGGAGCTCCAGACATGGGCGTGAGCCGCGGCTATCAGCACGGACACCAGAGACGGGCATGAGACACTAAGGCTGCTGCTGCAGCCACCAAGAAGCCTGTGTGCAAGCACAGGTCACTATCCACACCTCCCCTCCCAGGAGCCTGTGCAGCCAGCCACTGCCAGGGTCCCCGTGATCCAGGGACAAACTTCCCAGGGAGAATGCATGGTGCACCTCAGGCTGGTGCAACATTATGCTGGCCTCTGCCACCAGTGGGCTCGCCCAGCATTCTGTACCCCTCCCTCCCCAGGGCCTGAGTGAGCCAGAGCCCCCAAATCAGCTGCTCCTTTAACCCCGTCCTGTCTGGGCGGGAACAGACACCCTCAGGTGACCTACACGCAGAGGCGGGGCCAAATCCAGCTGAACCCTGGGAGCTGTGCCGAACGAAGAAGAGAAGGGAAATCTCTCCCAGCAGCCTCAGGAGCAGCGGATTAAATCTCCACAATCAACTGGATGTACCCTGCATCTGTGGAATACCTGAATAGACAACGAATCATCCCAAAATTGAGGTGGTGGATTTTGGGAGCAACTGTAGACTTGGGGTTTCCTTTCTGCATCTAATTTGTTTCTGGTTTTATGTTTATCTTAGTTTAGTGTTTAAGCTTATTATCATTGGTAGATTTGTTTATTGATTTGGTTCCTCTCTTCTGTTTTTTATATATATATATATATATATATATATATATATTTTTTTTTTTTTTTTTTTTTTCCTTTTTCTCTTTTTGTGAGTGTGTATATGTATGCTTCTTCCTGTGATTTTGTCAGGAAGTTCTCTCCTTTTTGTGTCCCCCATACACAGAGGCTGGTGGTCTGTTGAGGCATATATGCCATGAATACATTAATCATTCCTCTGCTCCTAATTTTACACAGGTTAGAACAGAGACTTAGCTTTGTTTTACAAAACCATTATCTCCAATCAACAAACACCTCTTTTATTTTCTCTTCCATTTTAGGAATCCCTGTTTGCAGAGTTTGGATATAATGGTTCTCTAAATACTCCTTACTGGTTTGTTCTCATGTTTCAGTCACCTCCCTCTTCCCTTCGTTATTACCCATGTGAATTTAAACCTATCTAAACTAGACTTATTTTTCCCTGTGGTAAAGAACCCTCCTACTTCCGTGTGAATTCTCCGCAGTATCTCTCAGAGTATATTAGTAAATAAAGGCCCGATGATTATTTGCAGCTTGTGCTGTGGTTGACTTGCCATACAGAACAATGATTTCCTAGTGCCATGCATCACTCCTAGAGCATGAGGTAAGAATAACATTTTAGCAAACGTGGACCTAAAAACAAATGGCAAACAACTTTATCAGATGCTGAACAATAAAACTGAATGCCATTTAGTCACAGTCTTACTTTTTCAGCTAACCCAGGCCTTAGGACCCAAAGGCACTTCTAACACTATATTGCAGATTTCATTCTGTGCACACTGGACAATAGAAAGCAATGTCATAACTGATCACTTTAACAGTATCACCTTTGAAGGTAGTTAACAGCATAAAAGGTGAATTAGCTTTTTTTTTTTTTTTTTTTGCGGTATGCGGGCCTCTCACTGTTGTGGCCTCTCCCATTGCGGAGCACAGTCTCCGGACGCACAGGCTCAGCGGCCATGGCTCACGGGCCCAGCCGCTCCGCGGCATGTGGGATCTTCCCGGACCGGGGCACGAACCCGTGTCCCGTGCATCGGCAGGCGGACTCTCAACCACTGCGCCACCAGGGAAGCCCTGAATTAGCTTTTTAAGAGAGTAGAATCTCCATCCAGGATATCTGATTTTCAATATTTTTTTCTCTTTAAACCCTAAGATCATCAAATACTTGGATTATTCAATTTTTTAAAAATAAAAATGACACATTAACTCTGCCTATAATGAGAGCAGAAGACACTGGGAAGTCTTATCAATACTCTAAAGGGACATTTTGGCCTTTGACACACTCCTTATCACACTGACTCACCTTTCAGTAAAGTTTAAAAAAGCTATAACAAAGAATGCTATTTTGCATTTTCTTTATTATTTAAACATACATTTTTCAGGACTGAATTATAATGACAGCATTTCAAAAGAATTTTCCAAATAAGTGACAGATTTTAACATGAAGGTAATGATCATTTGGATAAAAATAAGTGAATAAATAAGAACTAGCAGGATAAATCCAGTCAAAAAAAGAAGAGAACTTGAATTTAAATTTTATTTGATAATGGGTGACTTAACAAATATGGGTTCACAGCTATGCAGGCGTAAAAAAGGCAATGATTCAGATAAGATAACCTCAGCATCTAATGATAATCAACATGGTTTTAGGGAACTGAAGATACCATTCCCTTATCAAAAAGAGTTAAATCAACTTCTTTACATAATATGATAAAAATTCTCTTTCTAGTTCTCATATTTTAATGAAATGCAGATCACTGCTATTCTTCATGTTAAATAACATCTGGGATTGTTCTTTAGTCGAGTCAATTGGACTAAAATATTGCATTTTTATAGTTAGCTTGATAGCTTAATGAAGTCTTAAACATTTAATTATTAACCTTGACATGAAAGAATTGAAGAGATTACTTAGATGATTTAAGGACTTAAAAGTTCTCTCTTCTGAGTGAAGTTCATATGTAGGATAAAGCAGATCTAACTAGCCCTCCTGAAATGTGGTCCATGTTCGACTTTACTTGAAAGAAACTAATAATACAGCATACATTAGATGTCACATTACTTGAGGAAATCATTTGCAGAGTTAAATAAGTTTTGTAGGAAAAACATCAACTAATGGGTGTTAGGTGTTAGCAAATTCACCTTTTCTAAACAACAGGTCTAGCCTGGTGATTCACTCGTTCAACAAATATTTGCTGTATACCTGTCTGTGGAGAGCACTGTTCTAGGCATTGTGAAGAGAGCAGCGAATCAGTCCTCATAATTCTTATATTCTACCAGAAACAAATACATATATATGAATGCAGATTTTTGAAAAGACAATTATTTAAAAATAAATGAATTAAAAGAGTTACATATTGATTGGTGGTAGAGGCAATGTATGTTGGTAAATGTTTAATAACCAGCTCTCAAAAAAAAAAAAAAAAGCCCTGGGTTGTAGTGTTGGCTGTTTTCTGTGAGGTAAATAATACCAGCATGAAACATGATTTCAAGCTACAATGTAACATTGCTGAAGATCAAGTTGGAAAGAGACTTGATTGTACCATTAGCCCTAGTGAACTGTTCTGGGATGGCCCTACCATGTTCTGACAAAGCTGCTTCAGACTGAACAGCCCTCTCTAAGAAAGTGACATTTAACCTAAAGTTTGAATAACCAGAAAAAGGCATGTGTTGAGCTATAGGAGCTACATTCCGAGCAGAGAAAACAGCTAGTAGAAAGTCCCAAAGTCAGTCCAAGCTCCAATTGTTGGTGGAACAAAAGGAAGGCCAATGAGTCTGAAGTGTAAGGAGCAAAGGAAAGATACAGCCAAAGCCTTTATGTACAGCCTCATAATCTAGGGTAAGAAATGTGGCTGGAAAGTCTTTGGAAAGTCTATGAATCATACTGTCTTGACTAAAACTCATGTTGCACGTACTCTATGCTGTCTATAGTAAAGTCAAAAAGAGGGAGGGAGAGACCTTGGCTGTCTGATGATGGAAGGAGTATGTTTGGGAATGAGGCTGAATAAAAGTTTAAAATTTCGGGCTTCCCTGGGGGCACAGTGGTTGAGAGTGGTTGAGAGTCCGCCTGCCGATGCAGGGGACACGGGTTCGTGCCCCGGTCCGGGAAGATCCCACATGCAGGGTGGCTGGGCCCGTGAGCCATGGCCGCTGAGCCTGTGCGTCCACAGACTGTGCTCCGCAACGGGAGAGGCCACAACAGTGAGAGGCCCGTGTACCGCAAAAAAAAAAAAAAAAAAAAAAAAAAAGTTTTAAATTTGTAAGCATCACCATAGTATTACTAATTGTGGTGTCCAACTTAACACATAATTTGCTTCATGCAAAATTTATTTATTAGTTCTGCTTTTGTTTCCTATATCGAAGTCCTATTGTCTTTCATGATGTCACTACGGTCATTTCTGGAAAGTGATTCTATCATATCAAAATAACATAATCTAAGATGACTTCCTGAGAGCTTGACCTAAGAGATTATATATAAAACAAATGTTTTAAAAATTGTGGCTATAATAGCACATAACAGCAGGCATTAGATGCTATGGACATAATATCTGGCAAATAAAATGTCATGGACTCCAAGGCGACTGTAGATATTTCTAACACTATTTGAAGATGTTCTGTAACTCTAGATAGAATTTCCCTGGGCTATAGAAAAGCACAGATGGCATTAATGTTTATTAGATCCACATAGGTTGCTTTTAAAACTGTATCCGAAAATCACTAAGTTCTGCCAATCACTGAAGAATAGAAGGTCAGAAACAACAATGCAAAGTAGACTTGAATCATGGGTGGGAGAAAATAAAAATATTTCTTTTAACAAAGTCTAAGGGTGAAAGTTTGAGAAAAACACAGGCAACATTAATTTATTGGGGCCTAAATTATGAACTCAGTTATATTGTGTTTGTAATTTCACTGGACTAATGTAGAGTTTCCTCTGGGCTGAAAGCGAAATAGCAAGGTGCTGTATCCTTTCCTAAGTTCATGGTCTAGTGGAGGAAACCTACGCTTAAACAAGCAAACAAAAAACCCCAGCAAATGTGGTGAGTTCTCAGGTAGAAGTCTGACAGCGTGTGATGGGGCACAGAGGAGAAGCAGCAACTGAGGTTTGAGAAAGGCTACAAGCAATAGGCCATCGACCCTTGTATTGAAAGGTGAGTAGGAATCTGACCCTAAGAGGGTGGAAGAAGGAATCCCATGCATAGCTGTGAGGGTTTTCAGGTGGTCAAGATAGAAACTACTCATGAGAACGAAGAGGAATGATGTTTCCGGACTTTAAAAATAATTCGGATTTACATTGGATTTACAACGGATAATCCAACTTACACTGGATTATGCCTTGGTAAGAGGTTGGGTTTTATCTCTCTTGGCTTTGAGGAATCAGCAGAAGCCTTGTTTCCCCCTCTTTTAACAACAGTTTACTTCAAAAGGACCTGAGATGAACAAATTTTAAAAGAGTGCAGTTTTTTTAAAAAATAAAAGGCAATAGTATGGAGATTCTCATATACCTGTGTAACCAAGTAACACTGTCCAAACCAGAAAATTAACACTGGTACAATACTAGTAACTAGACTACAGACCTTATACAGATTTCATTAGCTTTTACAAGTCCCCTTTCATCCCTCAGGGTATACCACTATGAAATTCTATCACATATATAGACACAAGTAACTGTCACCACCATCAGGATACAGAACTGTGCCATCATCATCATCGTAAAGAAACTCCCTCATGTTATTCCTTAATCGTCACACTCTCCACCTCACCTAACCATAACCCTTAGCAATCATCAGTTTGTTCTCCATCACTACAGTTGTCATTTTGAGACTTTTACATGCCTGGAATCGTGTACTAGGTAACTTTTTTGCAATTGGCTTTTTTTCCCCATTTAGCATAAGGCCTTGAGACATGTCCCAGTTGTGTGTATTAATAGTTCCCTTTTACTGCTAAGAAGTATTCTGTTGTACTGATGTACCACACTGTTTATTCATTTACCTATTGAAAGAAAATTGAGTTGTTCTAGTTTAGGTCTGGTATAAATTTTTGTGTATTGTTTTTTTGTGTGTGTGTGGTTTTTATGTGAACATAACTTTTCATTTCTTTGAGATAAATACCCAAGAATGTGATTTCTGTGTCACATGGTAAGTGTATAGTTAACTTAAAAAAAAAGACTGCCAAACTGTTTTTTCAGAATGGATATATCAATTTACATTCCCGCCAGCAATGTAGAGAAGATCCCATTGCCCCACAGCCTTGCCAGCACTTGGTATGGTCAGTATGGTTTCCTATTCTAGTAAATGTGGAGTAGTATGTTATTGTAGCTTCATTTGCATTTCCCTAACGGCCAATGATCTTACATTGGAAGCTTTTAAATATACAAAAATGATGACAATTTATAATGGAAAAGTAATTTGGGGAACTATGTAGAGGATAGAATGAAACATCCAGTGATGGGAGGCTAAGGAAAAACTGAGAATAGGGAGGTAAATCAAACGTTCAGATATAGTCCAGGTAAGAGGTAAACTTTACCTAAAACAAAGCATTGGCAAAGGGCAAGAAGGGGAGAGATCACATTTGAGAAGCATTAGAAAGTAGAGTCAAAAGGACTTTATAGGAATGAATAAAGGAAGTAGTCAATGATAATTCTGAGATTTTAAGCTTGAGATAGTGAGTAAATACAGATAGAGTAACCAAAATTAAAAACAGTGGAGAGAAACAGTTTGGAGGGAAAGATTTAGAGATATTTTTTGGCCATATTAAAATTGAGGTATCTACAGAACATATCGAAATATCCAGCTAATTGAGTGGGGAGAAATATGATTCAGCATGAACATTTTTATCACAAACACCAAAAATCTGTTATATTAAATGGAGTATTTTGCTCAAAATTGTTTTCATAGTGTTTTTAGGAACACTGCTGGCAATTAATCTCTGACCCATAGACCAGTTCCCTTGAAAGCAAGACCAAATCCAAGGCCATTTTAACTTTAGGAAGTACTAATGTGAACAATTCTTTGGGAGAAAACTGTAATATGACAATAGCCTAATGCATAGCTGCCTTGAAGGGGAATTAGAAAGCCAGTAATGATTGGAGATTTCCCCAAATTTACAGAAGCCTGGGTACTCTATCAAAAGAATGGATGATGTTTTTATTTCTAATCACTGTGTACTTTGTCATGATTGGAGAAATCATTAAAGACCACAAAATTAGCAAATCACATCTCAAAATCTATAGCTGCCACTGCATTTTGTTTTCATTATAAGATAATGTTTAAACACATACATATGTTATATGTATATATATATATGATATAGTTCTATGAAATCCTATCACATAATATATATTATATATAAAAGGATAAACGTATTACTAACAGTAGATAAGCCATGAAGTAAAATGTTTAACAAATTATTTCGTCCGATCCTCCTAAAGGCCCTCTCTGGTAGCTTGGTGGGAAAAGTATAGTAATATCCCCATTTTAAAGATTAAGAAAATCCTGGAGACCAGAAAGAATGCACATGACATTGGGTATGGATGATATTTTCTTCTTCCTAACAATAGTTTAACTTCTTTTTTCATATACTAGACTGAGAAATGCAGTCTCTCCTCAGAACCATCTAAGTCTTGGTAAGTCTACTTGACTCACAAACACTTGATTAAAGGGCAAATGTAATCCATATGTATGTTGCTATTAAAAAATAAAGGTGAAAATCTATAAGGTACTGTGATCGTATTTAGAAAAATTTCAATCAAACTGTTCTGCCGATTCCTAAATATGCTAATAGCACAAAGAAACAGATGTCTGGTTTCATTCCATTGCCAGTATTATAGGGAAAGGAAATTATTAATAAGCATAAATTTTACTGAAGTTGAAAGACATGGAATATTCCTATAAATGAAGTACATTTTGCCATGTCCTAAGAAAACTGAAAAAATAACATGAAAAATTATACAGTGAAGAAAAATATTAAGTATCAATGAGAAACTTCAAAAATTATTGGCAAAGCAAGGAGAGAAGCGTCAGATCCAGATAAAACAACTAACAAAAAAGAATAAAGACGTGAACAAAATCTATCAAAGATATTCACCTTGGAGAAACTATTTAAAAGAAAAACATAAATGACCCCTAAAAATAGAATATGAAATAATAAAGGCCGTGGTAAAGTAAGAAATTGCAGAGAAAAATATCAATGGTATTTGCAAATGGCACAATTCATGTGACAGGGAAAAAATACTCTGTTATACAAGTGTATGTCAGGAGAGTAAACTGGAAAAATGGCTTAATTAACTGTAGTTCACTCATGCAAAAGAAACTGATAGAGTTCAGAAATAGAATGATTCAACTTGTGGTTAATAAACGTAACAAAAGAAGCAGGAAATCCTATCAATGTAGCAACAGTAACTAAGGAAACAGAAGACAAATATTCTGACTGAATGGAAACTGCCCACAGTACCATTCAGAAGTGGTATTCCAATGAAATTTAAAGTGTTTTTAGACCTATTAACCAAGCGTTTACCTTTTGAGAGCGTTTTTGTTTTGTTTTGCGGTACACGGGCCTGTCACTGCTGTGGCCTCTCCAGTTGCGGAGCACAGGCTCTGGACGTGCAAGCTCAGCGGCCACGGCTCACGGGCCCAGCCGCTCCGCGGCATGTGGGATCTTCCCGGACCGGGGCACGAACCCGTGTCCCCTGCATCAGTAGGTGGACTCTCAACCACTGTGCCATCAGGGAAGCCCAAGATCATTTTTTAAACTACAAATAAGGGGAACATAACAAGAACTAAGGATAGACAATGTCTTCTGCCTTAAAAGCTTGAATGACAGTACCACTGTTGTTAATTTATAAATACTGTAGTCACACACAAGTTTGTTGAGGTTATACGAATAATAACTTTTCACATAAGGAGCTTCAAAACAAGCAAAGAAAGAGGAAAATGTGTATAGCACCCTTTAACTATAATGAAAATACAAAACTTTGAGCAGTCCCTGCTATAAAATATCAACTATGAAGTTCAATAATTGCAAAAGTTTGAATCAAACCATAGTTTATCTGCGGAAAGTAAAAGTATGTAATGTGGCTATTAAACTGTATACTGGCATGAACTATATCAGAATAGACAAAGCTATATCAGAAGAAATAAAATGGTTGATATTTAAGCATATTTACTTTTTCCTCCAATGCACAAAGTTTTAAATCAAAATGTTTATTCAGGAAATATGCTGCTATAACCAAATGAATACTCAACAAATGCTATCAAAATACTGGAGCTTGAGGTGATAAAAATGTATAGATAGGTCACTTAGAGACCATGTACAAAATGATTTAAATACTGTAGAAGCCCTACATTCATTCATTTAACGAAGACATAGAATGTGTAAGCAAAGTGTACACTGAAAATAAGCCAACTTGATGGAAATATAGGGTTATGTTGGGCAAAAACGTCACATATGCTCCCTTTCATGATTTATTGAAGGAAACTACAAAGAAGTTTGAAAAAGTCATAAAATATATTAATTAAAAAATGATATGAATCTATACACACCAATAAGCAGGCAACAGTTGCTGCTTCTGTTGATTACTGACACTCCTGGAATAAGGCAATTAAAACTACGAAATAGTTTGTCAGCCTGTTAGAAGCCAGAGAAGAAGGAAAACACCAGAATCCTAGGGCAGGTAGCTGTGGCATACTGGCAAGTCAATTTTATCTTCTTTAAAGATTAAAATATTAATATTCCACCATATTGTGGTTGCGGTCCCTATCACTTGAGCTAATATAGTATTTTTAAATTGGAAACCATTATGCATATATAAAATATTGGAATTCTTTTTTTTATATAGATTTAGACTTAAGATATGGGTTGTTTCTTCTTCCTATGATAAAAAGAATGGCTCTCATTTCACAGTTTCACTCGCATATACTTAGTAAGTTTTACTAATAAAGCAATGCGTTGTGAAAGTTTCTTGATCTAAAGCAGGTACCCCCTAAAATATCCATCACATCTAAAATCTCTTTTAGGATACAACTGGAATCTTGGAAATCCGAAATAAGAGTTTTAAGAATGAGAGTCAGGCATATTTACTGCAAAGAATTATGGGTCTCATTTCCACATAAATCAACCAAATCTATCTTTTCAAGAGTTGTGTTACTTAGGGACAAAGCACATCTAAATGAAACTGAAGATAAATCTGCTCTCATTTAGAACCCAGAGAAATTAATTACAGAGGACTGGCGTAATAAAGACCACGAATAATGTGGGGATTAATAGAAAAAAATATGGGATATTAGCTAGACAGAAGCCAGAAGCATGGATAGGAAAAATGAAAGCTGTGACTCCACAGGTCAAGTAAAGTAAAATAGAAATAAAATCTGGTGATTTTAATCACTGTGTCCAATTAATATAGCAAGTCCCCAGGGGGATATATATTCAAGGGGGTATCAGTATCAGTCTTCTGAGTATCAATCTATTTTTTTGCCCCAGTTGGGCAGGTGACATGCCTGAATACACAGATCAGTTCATAGGAAAAAAAAAAAATGTGACTCTTTAAAATTTGTCCCATATGATTCAAATTCCTTGCAGATCAGTAAGCAAAACAATAGAAGACACAAGTACTATCAGAGTTGCTCTTTAGGTTGGTCTCTGTAAACTCCCAGACTTTTTCCATGTGATTACTGTATATTTCTGAGCATTATTTTTTCACATTACACAAAAACGTCAGAATACATACAGAGGAGAGAAATAGAAATTAAAAAGGCCAATCTGTCTATGAAAAAAAGTTAAGAGTTATACTTTTGGTGTTCACCTAAAAATTCTGCTTTCGTTTTCCACATGTGATCATAAATCCATCTGTTCATGCTTCCTCAATGAAGTATGGGTGGTAATAAATTTTCTTAAATGGAAATATGCCAGATATTCCACAGATAGATTATAGGACTTCCATTTCATGAAATAATATGCAAACCTTTCTCCGAAGGGGTTAGATTTTTGTATAAAGCTCTAAAGATATTATTAAGAGAAAAAAGCTCATGAACAGAAATTATTGAATTTAGAATAAAATCCATATATGTGAATTTGGACATGCATACACACATGTAAATTCATAGAAACTGATAGAATAAAATATGTACTGCAATGATAACAGTGGTTGCCATGGAAGATTAGAACACAGATTTTAAATAGGAAGAAGAGAACGGTGCAGGGGGCACTTTTCAATCTATATAATTCTGCATTGTTTAAACTATAGCATTCAAGCATTGCCTTTGTAATTATTTTTGAAAAGAAAACAGGTTTGTCTGTTGCTTTGTTTGGAAAATTACCTAACACAGAAAGTGCTGCCTAAGAGAGGACAGAGCTCACTGACCCTTTATTCTCCTAAAATATCCACATATTCCCTGTAAGTAGAAATAACTAGCAACATATATGTATGGGAAATAAGCTGGTATATTTTAAATATTCTTAATATTTGATTTGTAAAATAAACAAACAAGGCTATGCCAATATTGGAAAAAGAAGTAAACCTAAGTCAGCACTAACTGAGGGGTAAACAAGGTGAGATACTTGTACATCATCTGCCCCTATCATCTTCACATCTAAAATTTTCCTCCTCAACAGTTAAGTGTAAGTTACTTATTTACTGATGGAACAATGAAATGCAAATGGAGGTTTCTAGGAAGATGATATGGTCTTAGACAAACTCCTGGGCGATTCAAAGGGCATGGATAATTCTAACAGACTGAAAAAAACAACGAAAAATGAGAGATAGGGGACACTAAAATAAAAGTCTCACAATGCATGAAATCGATAATAGATCTGAGATTCCCTGGAGTTTTGGATACATGATTTCCAAAAGGCTGTCACTTACCACATACAAGAACAATATGAATTTGCATCGAAATTTATTTCTGCCATCAGTAATATATGCCTATTGCAAATGTGCACTTTATAGAGGAAGTATACTTTCAGCTGAAATGAAAAAAAAAAAAACAAAAACAAAAGAAAAGCACAAATAGATCTTTCAATGGCATTTGTGTAATTCTGGGGCAACTTTTTAGGGCCGGGCTACCGAAGGAAATTCCTAAGGTTACATATGAAGCGAACTTTTAATGTGAGAGGGTGTTTGCTAAAAGCAGACACTATGATGAACATAAAAAGCAGAAACATTAAAGGCACTGAACTCTTTATTTTCTCAGCTTCCCTGGGAGCAAAACACCAGCAGAAGAATTCTGTAGATAAATGCTATTTCCAACTGTGTTGGGAGCTTAGTGAGATTTACGTTTACAAATAAGAAACCAAAAGAAATTTACTACAAGTCCCATACGCAGATGTACATGTACATGTATATGATTAGAGTTTCGTATATGTATATGTATATTTTTATATAAGTGCATGATCAATATATATGTAACTTTTATCTACAAATGTCTATTTCCAAACTGTATTTATGATAGATGAAATGAATCAATCAAGAACAAAAGAAGTGTATTTAATAAATATTAAATTTATTTAGATATCAACACTTCCAAAAAGTCTGGTATAATAGACAGATAAATACATACATAGATACACAGACAGATGGTAGACAAATAGAACATGATAGAAAAAATTAACACAAAATGTGAAAAAGTTGTTGCAATAAAAAGGCAACTATACTAATTATAACAGGTGCTGTGAGAGAGTATAAAGAAGCCTGGATCCGGGCTTCCCTGGTGGCACAGTGGTTGAGAGTCCCCCTGCCGATGCAGAGGACGCGGGTTCGTGCCCCGGTCCGGGAAGATCCCATATGCCGCGGAGCGGCTGGGCCCGTGAGCCATGGCTGCTGAGCCTGCGCATCTGGAGCCTGTGCCTCCGCAACGGGAGAGGCCACAACAGTGAGAGGCCGCAAAAAGAAGCCTGGATCCAAACTTCCTAGCTGCCCAGGCAAAGAGAGAATTTTATTAAATATGAAATGAAATATGTGTTTCTTGGGAAGAGCCAATTTTTTTTTAATCACTGTGTTTGAGTGAAATTTCTTACATTGAGTTATACACAGATAAGCAATGTTCTTTTTTCCCTCCTAGAAAACCACAGACCAGTGGCTCTCTTAATCAGTCTCCAACAGTACATTACACTAAGTCATTTTACAAACAGCCTTCCAAATTTTGACCTTCGTTTAAGGTAGCCAATTCCAACCAGAAATCTCAGTGCTGCTACGTACACCCATGAATCCTGTTACATGGTAAATCTGAATCTAACATTCTGGGTCTACAGCAGCCTTCTACCCGCATCTGCCTAGAGCGGACATCTTTTTTTTTTTTTCCAATCATTTTTTGGTGAAAAATGAAGCTCAGTATTTCTGTGATGCAATCCAATTATTACAGCTCTACATTCTTGTCTCCAGGTTCCCAGCATCACTCTGTCCCAAATAATCTACCCTCCACACTCTTGTGGATGGGGTTCCCTTTCCCTGTGGGTGTGGTCCTTGTGGAACACTGACAAGATGATTTAAGCCCGAACTAACTTCTGCTAGAATAAACCATGACTCTTGAGAAGCTCTGATATCCTTGCCATGGCAAACCCGAGAGAATGCAGACATCTTTGGGATTTCCCTCTGGCACCATGTCACTTACCCTTGTCCCTTTCTTCACACTCCAGGCCATCTGTAGAAGGCAAGGGTGGGGAACAGTTCCTCTGCCCTAAGCACGCAAAGGGGTTAAGATCAAAAGTAACTACTACTTCAGAAATTGGTAGCCTTTCCCCCCTGTAGTCCTTTCAATATCCAGGAGCCTTGGGTTTCTCAGAAGTGATATTTTGCTATGTCCATTCCTAGCACTCCGATGGGTATTTTTCTGAACCTAGAAAGGTGGAACATTTAATTTCCTCTGCTTGTCAGCACTGTCAGGGAAGCGAGAAGGAGTCCTCAAAAGCACGTTATCCCTGATATCATATAAAAACCGATTTTTTGCTACGTTTGAGATGACTCTTACACGGATGTCTTTCTGGGAGAGCATCACACATTCAGCAGGGTTGGGGAAAAAGGTGCTGCCAGGAACTGCTGAGGCCTAATATAAAGGCACACTAGTGTAAAGAACGATATCCCATATGCTTATAAAACGGTCAGAAACTTGTATCGTGGACTTATACAAGAGAACATGGTCAGGACAGTAAAGGAGTTCTGTACTTCTTCAGTAATAACAACAGAACACTCACTAACTGTGGAAATAGTCTTTATTCTGAAACTCAGTTTGTTTTCACTTTAATTTCCTTCAATAATCCAATAATCCTGTTTAAAAAAGTATGTTGCTGACACAAGAAGCAAATTTTTCAATTGAAGGTCTGCAACCATATCCCCACGCATGATGCTGACATTGTTAAATATCAGTACATTTTTGTACAGACAGCTACCCAACAACTACATTTTGACTGGCCTAAGTACCTTCTGCTCTGGATGATGGAATGTCATAGAAAATTTTTAAGTATACTTTATTGTGGTGAGAACTCAATATGAGATCCAACCTCTTAGCTTGGTAAGTCAACACATTATTTTGACTATGAGTACGATGTACGAAGATCTCTAGAACTTATTCATACTGCTCCCTGAAACTTCACACCTGTTGATTAGTGACTCCTCATTCCTCTCGCCCCAGTCCCTGGAGGAGACTGGGAGGAGAGGAATGAGGAATCAAACCACTATTTTTGATCCTATGAATGTGACTATTTTAGACTATTTCATTTAATGGAATCATGCAGTATTTATCTTTCCATGGCTGGATTATTCACTTAGATAATGTCCTCAAGCTTCATCCATGTTGTCAAACATGGCAGAATTCTTTTTTACGGCTAAATAGTATTCCACTGTAGGTGAACACCCTTTGTTTTCCTGTGTCCGATCATCTGGGGTGGACATTTAGTTCCTTCCACATCTTTGTTGCCGTCAACAGTGCTGTGATAAACATGGAGTGGTAATCTCTCTTCAAGATCCTGACTTCAATTTTTTAAAATAATTCTTTATATATATACAAGGAGGTTTGCTGAATCATATGGTGGCTCTATTTTCAGTTCTTTGAGGACATTTGCACAAGTTCTTCCCTTACACTCTTCGCTCTTCACCTTTTCATCCTTTGGATGTCAACTTAGTCAAGTCTTCCTTTTGCCCCTGTCTTCATGATTAATTATGCTTCCTCTGTAGCAATTGCATGTGATGTAAATCCAGCTCCATCATTAACCTGCAGGGTAACCTTGAACAGATTAATTTATTCTGCCTTTGTCACAGTTTTTTTTTTTTTTTTGCGGTACGCGGGCCTCTCACTGCTGTGGCCTCTCCCGTTGCAGAGCACAGGCTCCAGATGCGCAAGGCTCAGCGGCCATGGCTCACGGGCCCAGCCACTCTGCGGCACGTGGGATCCTTCCGGACCGGGGCACGAACCCGCATCCCCTGCATCGGCAGGCGGACCCTCAACCACGGCGCCACCAGGGAAGCCCTGTCACAATTTATTTGTGAAATAGGGATGATAATAGTACCTTTTTCATAGGGTTTTTTGGGAAGACTAAATACGTTAACGCAGATAAAGTACTCAGACTACATAAACCCTTCATTGCACTTAGAACTATGTTAAGTATTAGCTATCATTGTGTTTAATATTGGTATTGTTATCATCGTTGTGGTGGAGAGAATGCAGGCTTCTTTGCGATGCGCCACGATCATATTAATTTTTCTCTACCTTTTTATTCCCGAAACCTAGGTTTGTGCTAGACACCACACAAAAAATATATGCTTAATAATTATTTGTTGGGGGGTGGCAGTGGGATGACTTGAGAGATTGGGATTGCCATATATACACTAATATGTACAAAATAGATAACTAATAAGAACCTGCTGTATAAAAATAAAAAAAATAAAGATCATACTTTAAATGAATGGCATGACTTCCTGATATTTGACTATTTAAATTGCTAATCACTACTAGGTAACAGTAATATCCAATAAGAGCAAAGGAAGGCTCACAGGAGTGAAATAAACTCTGATAGGATTTAGGAGTATCTGATTTTACTGACATGGCCTTACGGTATGTCCACACGTAGAGAGGTGGTTGAATAATTCTAATTAGCTGTATAAATCAGATAAAACTACATTGTTCCAGACACTTTGATACCACAAGAACCGTCCTCACTTTAAGGGTAGTAATTTGTATTTCCATCAAAATATCATGAACCAGCGAGGTAAAAACGATACTATGTGTATCGTTCAAGGTTCCAGCAGAAAACAGAAAGACTCAAAATGGGTGATTTGAGAAGAGTCTAAAACAGGAAGTATCTAAAAAGATGTGGGCAAGTTTTAGGAAAAGTAAAAGAGAAGCCAGTAACCTAAAAGGAGTGTGTTTCCAGCCTCTACCTGAAAGGAGGCAGCG
This sequence comes from Phocoena sinus, assembly GCF_008692025.1. NCBI lineage: Eukaryota > Metazoa > Chordata > Mammalia > Artiodactyla > Phocoenidae > Phocoena > Phocoena sinus. Next base: position 15,136,745 of record NC_045773.1, on the reverse strand, counting down.
AGAGAACAGTTTGCAGGAACCTAGAGGAAGAGCTGTGTTCAGAGGGCCACCGGACCGGAAGTGTGATCTCTGATGTAAGGACACGGTCAGCATGTAAGGAGGAAGCCAGGGAATTAAAAGCCTTAACTTCCCTTCTTTCAGACACATTCTCCCTCCCTCCTTTCTTCAGAGGGTGCTCTTCATTGCTGCACAACCACAAGCCAGTGGAAAGGAAACCCAATGTTACAACCCACACAGGGCAGTTCCACGAACACAGAAAAGCATGGAGAAGGATGAAGAGTAAACTTGCAGGAGCAAAGAAAGGATGCCACATAAGGAAAGATGACATTAACACATAAGGCCAATTAAGTTTGAGAAAGATTGGATCAAACAGAGTTAATTTTCTTTTCCGTAGGATTTCTGAGAGCCTTAAAATGCTTATGTGATTTATGACTTCGTCAGGAGGAGGGAGAAAGTGTGTGCAGCATGCCAAACATACTGACCATAGAACCTCTGTTCTTGGGGAACACCTTGAGGGACTAGGGACTAGTATCCCATTGGACACACTTTGGAAACTGTGGTCCCTCATAAATAACCAGGGTCAACCAATGTTACCTGAAGTATCAAATTAATTTTGCCTGGAGAGATGCTACCTTAATTGGGAGAGTTCATATACTCCACCTCCCCAAGCCCCAAATTGTGGAACTTTTAGAGTTCCAGACGACTGCGGGCATTCATCTACTCTGACATGGCAATTGGCAAATAAAATAATGGAGACTTTAAGAAATGGAGTCACCTGACCAAATAGCAGAGTCAGAACTCTCACACCAGTTTCTAAATTTGGTCTTGCCACTTTCCACTAGTATTTATCAAATTTAGAACACTGTGGAGTTTTAAAAACTAGATTCAAAAATAAATACACACAAAGCTCACAGAGGTAGATGGACCCATTTGCTTCACTGCTAAGATTTTGGCTAGGCTTCTATTACGCCTATTGGAAAGAAATGAATTTGCCCTTTTTACAACTCAGCGTGGAATCCAAGAATTCACTGCCCTCAAAATTTGACTTTTTTCCCCCATAAAACTGGGTTCTAAAAAAAGATCTTAGTATAAAAATGAACACAGAGTGTTGTGCAGGTGTGTTTGCCCTTGGTAACAGACACAGCTGTGCCTATCAAACACAAAAAATATGGTATTTAATTTTGGAAAATTGCTAACGGCAGGCAGGAAAGTCACCTTCAAATATCACTCAGGAAGAAACAAAGATGTCATGAACAGTATTATTTTTCCAAATGTTTCCAGGCTAGAGTTGCATTCCGTGCCCTTCCAGAACCACTGAACAATGAAATGGGTAGGAAGTTGCCAAGCACATACAGCTGTGTGTCTGTTCGCCTGGGGTGTGTGCTGGGGGCTGAGGGAAAACAAGGTTAGAGAAGTAAGGATTGAAAGTAGTGGCACTCCATCCATTAAATGCCCATTCTGCTGGTCCACATGAATTCCTAGTTGGAATTCATATTTATATTGCAGTCTTCACTTACTTTTCACTACTGCCTCCTCATTTTTTATCCCTCACCTTGTCAGTGCTCAACAGCAGTGTCTCATCGTGGTGCCAATTATTCATTTTGGCAACTCCAGGCAGTCGTTGCCTGTGGAGAATGTGTCGTGGCACAGAACACCTACATGCTTATGAATAATTGGTGGCGAAGCTAACCGATTATTTAGAGGCAGTTAGATGAGTCATGTATTTTAGCACTTGTCTATCCACATGTAGAGGATTCTTTTTTCCCCAGTGAAATTTTACTAGGGGGAGATGTCCTAGTTCCAGCATCATATGTGGACTGGAATAGATTCAAAGGTTCTCTTCCAGTATTTCAGGTGTAGTACATCAGTGTTAACACCAGCTAACGACATGTGGATAAATAAAGACTGGGACATCACAGAAGTAGCCAGCCTTGCATAGAGAGTCCTGCTTTTTTTAAAAAATATTTTTTTTAAATTTATTTATGGCTTGTGTTGGCTCTTCGTTTCTGTGCGAGGAGCTTTCTCTAGTTGCGGCAAGTGGGGGCCTCTCTCACTATCGCGGCCCCTCTTGTTGCGGAGTACAGGCTCCAGACGCGCAGGCTCAGTAATTGTGGCTCACGGGGCTAGTTGCTCCGCGGCATGTGGGATCTTCCCAGACCATGGCTCGAACCCATGTCCCCTGCATCGGCAGGCAGATTCTCAACCACTGCGCCACCAGGGAAGCCCAGTCCGGCTTTTTTTGCTGACATTTTACTGTCATCTCAAACTGAAAGTACGGATCTTTCCTGTTTCAAACATTTTTTGTACTTTATGATGGCAATAGATTCTATTTAACCATGTTTTACTTCACATGTTGTTCTTCACACATGTGTCTTTATTCTTCAACTGTATCATAATTTCAATGAATAGTCAATTGCTCTGTTTGGTTAAATTTACCTCTCACTGTATTTTGTCCCCCCAGAAGATGAATAATAGAGTCAAATTTGAAGTAGCTTTCATGGTAGTCCAATTAACATATGGTATATACATACAAATTACAAATAAAACTAGATTTTCCTAGGCTTGATATCCCTAAAATGTCCAAAATATCTTATTCCCATGACATAAACTTCAAGATGTCAATCGCAGTTACAATTATGAGTGATAGGGAACTGTTATTCCCAAGAAAATAGTAAGGGAAGAAATGGTTTCATAATTTTTTTTTTGGCAAAAACAAGTGATTTGCATGTTTCTACCAAAGGGAATAAAGCCTTTAATATGGAATAGCCCTGAGGTCTCCTTTTTGGAAACAAAATTTCATCAACCACCTGCCATTTGATGAAATCTAATAAATTCCAGATTACAATGCACACCTCTGCAAACTGTTCAAAAAAATGGAAAAGGAGGCCTCATCCACAGAGAGAAATAAGGATAAACGTAGCACGTTTGCAAGGTGTGGTTTTTCTCTATTAGAAAGAAAACATACCAAAATACTAAAGTGAGTGTGATTTCTTCCCACAGCAATAGTTTTAACTATACATCGCCAGCCTGCTTCAAGCTATTTTTAAGTAGGTGTCAACTTTATTCTTAACCTTTCAGTTGTGTTTTTTCAACAAGGAATGTACATAAATACCGTGCTTTGAATCATGCTGTTTTATTCCTATTATTTATCCTATGCATAATTTAAATTATGGAGACTGATAATAAAAATGGAAAAGGTATTGAAATATGTCTTGCTTGGTGAATTTTCAATAAACACAAACTTAGGATCTAGAATGTAGGTTAATGCCAGGATCTCCATGGCTAGGCTAGAAGCCTTTACGTGACGACACTTACACGGCCCCACTTATGACTGCACACTCAAGTGTCACAATATCTGAATTTCTTATGTGCATAAGGTGTTTATCCTTTACTGGTAATACTGAATTACCAGTAAAGTGCCATAGTATGGCACTTTACTGGTAAATTACTGAATTTTGCAATAGAAGACAGGTCATTGACCCATTTAGTGGTTAAAGACCACCTAAAACAGGTGTTTGGGAGAGAAAAATATGCCACGCATTTCCATAAATATTGGGTATTGGACTAAAATTACAACAGCCTTACATGTCCAGGTTTACTACTCTTGCTTAATGACGACTGTAGAAATTGTTTAATAGCTCTGTTACCAGAGGAAAGTAACCATATTTGTTATGCTTTGTGCTAGACATTACGGAGGCATTTTATATACATTATCTCATTTCTCTTTTAATATCCTGTGAGGTTATATTTTATTACCACCTCACAGATTGAGAAACTAAAGCTGAGGAAGCTAAACAGGTCTCATATTTGAACCCTGCTTTTTATCTCCTACTCTCGAGCTTATATTTCAATTGACCATATATAACAAACCTCTAAAGTCAGAAATTCAGAATTTTACCATGAGCGTAATTTATTTGCCGATTCCAAGATAGGTACCTGTATTTTCCCAACACTATGTTAAAGGTCATTCTGGACAAGCTTCCAACGAACTCCAAATAGTCGTGTCTGGATTTTTTTTTTTTTTTCCCTTCTATTTCTCCTACTTGGGCTTAATGTAGGAGTTTCTGTGTTATAGAGAAGTAAACAAAGGTGTTTTATCTCCAAGTGAAAGGAGAGATGTGGCCAGCTTGGAGATTCCACAAAACGTTGATCAGTTTATGGACTAACTGATTTATTTCGTTATGTTCAGGAGCAAGTTGGAATTGTGAAAGTAAGTTACGGGCATAAAATGATGTCTACAAAAAGTCTTTAGGGTAATATAAAAAAATTTACCAGTACTAACAGTAAGAAATAGGTTTTATAACATCTTAAATTTTATAACTACTTGGTGTTATTTTTAACAAGTTTTCTTTATACCATAATTTGGCTACGATTGTATATTACAATCACCACTTTTATCTGGTAATGAATTTTTAAGTAAAAGGACAATCATGCAAAATATGTCCCTGGAAAATGGGCCCATTTTGCATCATAAATGTTCTCAATTAATGCAATGTAGCAGTATCAAATTCAGCTAGAAGAGATAGGGCTCTAAGTTCTCGCACTAGCATATTCCATTCTTAAGGGGAAACATTTTTGTTCACATCTTTAGAGAAAACAAATGGGATCTGGGAAGGATGGCCCCAATTTAACAGAGAGGGTGACCATTCTGATGCCTTTTCCTATTTACCATTCACAATGCAAACTTACAGTTTGAGGAGTGAGGCATTACAGACTGTTAAAGATCCACCAATGTAAGTTGAACTCTTGATTCTACCTTGAATGACACTTACCTTATTTTCCTCCTCTGTAAAATGGGGATAATAATAGTAGCAATGATTTCAAAGGGTTTTCGGGAGAAGTAATATTATGTGTGCCCAATAAATGCTGCTTCTTACTGCATTAATCTTCCTGCAACTCCTGCTATTACTAGTAATAGTTGCATTACACCTCCTGCAACTCCTGCTATTACTAGTAATAGTTGCATTACACCTCCTGCAATTCCTGCTATTACTAGTAATAGTTGCATTATACCTCCTGCAACTCCTGCTATTACTAGTAATAGTTGCATTACACCTCCTGCAACTCCTGCTATTACTAGTAATAGTTGCATACACCTCCTGCAACTCCTGCTATTACTAGTAATAGTTGCATTACACCTCCTGCACTCCTGCTATTACTAGTAATAGTTGCATTACACCTCCTGCAAACTCCTGCTATTACTAGTAATAGTTGCATTACACCTCCTGCAACTCCTGCTATTACTAGTATAGTTGCATTACACCTCCTGCAACTCCTGCTATTACTAGTAATAGTTGCATTACACTCCTGCAACTCCTACTGTTACTAATAATAGTAATAGTTACCAGAAACAGTGCCTCTGTTTGCTGTTCCCTGGCACAGAGCTCTAGTTCATTGCCTCATCAACTCACTCCTAGATTACATGATCATTCCTGAATATTCTATTGTCTTCCACTTCTAGCTCCTCTAATTTACCTTGCAAACCACTGCATGGTTATACGTAAAGATTATATTTTGAAATCTAAGGAATTATTTCTTTAAGTTTTAAATAGAAATCCATGCCTCTAAGTCAGTGGTTAGCAACCAGGGATGACTTTGACCCGAGGAGACATTTGGCAGTGTCTGTAGACATTTTGGTTGTCACAACTCTGGGAAGTGGTGTGCTACTGGCATCTACTGATAACTTCTGGGGAAGCTTCTAAACATCCTTTGATGCTCCAGGCTCTCCCTCACCCAGTCAAGGATTATCTGTCTCAAGATGTCAATAGTGCTGAGGTGGAGAATCACTGCTCTAAGTAGATAATGATGCTATACATAAAATAAGCTATAAAATATTTACTAAGATGATTAGGTGGAATTTAACCAGTGCCCTAGAAAGTATGGCCCTAGTTGTCTTACATCCTCTTATCACCATGGACAATTTTCTCCACTTTTTTAAACCTGGAAATATATAATCACCTATATAAGTAGTATATTTAACTTGTGAGCATGAATGATCAGCTGTTACTATCAAACAACCATAAATTCTCACGCTTTAAGGTACAGAGCTTGGCCCAACTGATGTAACATCCTTCTCAGTTCTGACATCACAATTCCATATTCAAAATCTTCAAATGTTTCTTCACTGCCTATAAATGAAGTCCTCATTTCTTAGCATGACATTCAAGGCCTTCCACAGCTTGTCCCCTGCTTGGCCTGTCAATTCTACTTCCCATTGTTTCCTGGCATGAATGTCTGCCCCAGACCACTTGAGTTTTCAATGACGCCCAATCATACCCTTCTGATTATCCCTCATCTGTTAGTCCTTGCCAGGCTCCCCAGTCCTTAGAGCACAAGACCTCTTATTACTCTTATTATCTGTTTCTGTTTATCTGACCCACAGTAAATAATCACTATCTTGTTTTGTTTTTATGTACCTACTTTAACATTCAGAATTCATTTTGCCTCTTAAAGACATGAAACTATATACAATATATTTTTTATTATTATGGCCATCTTCCATCATTTTTTCAAGAAACTACACTTGCCCCACATATCGCATGGAACGGACAGCCCACTTAGAAAGATTAATCCTGGGATTAGTCCTAAACCATTTGCTTTGACCTGTTCCTGATATCACATCCCACTCGAGTCTTACTCAGACTGAGTGTTTTGCTGAAGTTGTGCAACGAAAAGCATTCTAATACTGCTTCTCTATTCGATAGGAGAGAGGCTGTGATGTCTGATTAATGATGTCTGTCAAGAGTTTAGGATAAGGTAGTGCCGGCAGATGCAGCAATGGTTTGCTATTCCTGCTCTCCCCTTCCCTGTAGTTGTCAGTTCATTTCCAAACTCCATGGAATCTGAGAATGCTCATTTCTATTCTGTGGACAAGATAAAGTACATCACCGAATAGTCCCACAGATGATCTAATAGTGAAAGTCAAATTCTGTGTCATCTTAATCAGGAATATTTTATTTACTAGTGAAAGAAATCTATCACATACAGGGTAGATTAAAAAAATCAGTTTGAATGAATCTGAGATATGCCATGGAACCCAGGAAATCACTCTATTTTATCTATTCTCTGTTTCACTCTGTCTTCTCTCTCTTCCAGATGGGCTTTCACTCCTCTATTTCCGCTTCTGCTTTTCTCTACTCAAAAACTCTTACTTCTTTTGGCATAACCAAGGACAACCATGACAAATACATAGCTGCTCAAATGAAATGCCATTATTTTAAAAGCTAAGCATCGGGACGTCCCTGGTGGCACAGTGGTTAAGAATCTGCCTGCCAATGCAGGGGACACAGGTTCGAGCCATGGTCCGGGAAGATCCCACATGCACGGATCAACTAAGCCCGTGCACCACCACTACTGAGCCTGTGATCTAGAGGCCGCGAGCCACAACTACTGAGCCCAGCGCCACAACTACTGAAGCTCGCGCACCTAGAGCCGGTGCTCCGCAGCAAAGAGAAGCCACCACAATGAGAAGCCTGTGCACTGCAACAAAGAGTAGCCCCCGCTCGCCACAAGTAGAGAAAGCCCGTGCGCAGCAACAAAGACCCAATACAGCCAAAAATCAATCAATAATTTATAAACAAAATAAAAATACTTAAAAAAAATAATAAAGCTAAGCATCAACTCACAAATATCACTCAATCCCAAATCCAAATTGGCCCAAATTAAGCAGCGATTACCAGAGAGATAGAACAAGGAGAAACATGGTTGCAGAATGTCTCTTCCTTTGGGTAGGAGTAGCCATGCAAGTCTCAGTAACAAGACATGTGACCTGCGTAGGGGTCCCCAAAAGCTTTACTTCATATGAATTCTCATACAGGAAAAACGGTTAGGTACTGTCCCCACCTACCACATAAAGAAGCTGACCCTGACAGAGTTGTAACGACAAACCAGTGAGTAACAGAAAGACTCAGGTTTAAGACAGTTTGTCTGATTCCAGAGCCTGATTATCACATCCCCAGGAGACCCTGAAACCCACTATTACCATGTGAGAGAACAAGTTAACTGTTTTGTATTACAGATGGCCAGACTCAAAAGTAGAATATAAAAAAAAATAAACAAAACAATTATAATAACTGCTAACATTTATTGAATGTGTGATAGGTCTGGGCATGTGCTAAGTATTTGATCCATTTAATCCTTTTATCAACCCTCTAAGACAGGGACCACCATGATCTGAGATGACAAAACAGATGCAACCAGAGACTAGGTCACTTGCTCAAAAACAACAAAGGTAGTTAACTGTAGATTTAAACTCAGGGTTTAACCCAGGCAAAGAGATTCCAGACTACCGGCTTTTAATAGCCAAATATTTGACTGTAGGTATCTCTAGGGAGAGAAGGAAGAAAGAGATGAAACTTATAGGTAAATCCTATATGCCTACTTTATTAAATATACGTATGAGTATGTATACTTATACATGTTATATGTGCATATGTTATGTGTGTATGGGTACACGCACACATATATTCTGTGTAAGTATAAAAAGTACATTTAATCTTTCAATTATTCAAAGCTGAAAATGCATGCCGGTAGTGTAGGTTTTTTCCCCTTTGCCTTTGCATCGGAAAATTGCCTGCTGGTCCCTCTTCTTTTGTCAGCTACTGACATGGGCTGTACCAATCTGTAGTCAAAACATCTCACTAAAAAGCTTCCTTGGTGGCAAAGCCTATCTTGGAGTGTGTTTGGTTTCCTGGCTGCCTTATTTGCTTACAACAATGCTCTTAAAATTGTCTCTACCATCTGTGTGAGGTCTAGTTCCTTGAATGAGAACAAGGTATTAAAATGCCATCCAGAGGTCTAGATGTTTATCTGCATTAACATATGCAAATTGTCACAAGGTACTTTTTTTTTCCTTCTTAAAAAAAATATTTTTAGATGGAGTCTAAGAAAGTAAATCTGTGGAGGCAAAAGAAAAACATTTTTAAAGAAAAAACAAGATGCATCAGATTTGCATTGCTTATCTTTTTATAATCATATCTTAGGAAACCATGACTTACAAATGATTTTGTGTCACTTTGCAAAGAAGAGATGGACGCCAAGAGAAACAGCAAAATTTACTTTGAAAGAAGGAAACTATGAACGCAGCATAAACTATTTTTTATGAGAGAAATCATATATTAGGAACATTAATGAAAACACTAACAACTTTCCTTGATAACATTCCATTTCCTGTCTGGCATATATCTCCTTCTGAACTTGTGTCTCAGTTTTCTGTTACAATAAACAAGTGAAACTTTATTTCCAATATACTTATTATTTAAAAATTCTAAATAATGGACACATGAAAAATGTTTCCACATTATGGGTTTATGAGTTGTACGGGGGTTATGTTAGAAGTTTCTTTAAAACGTTACAAGAATTTCCATAAAAATGTGACATGTTGATACATAATAAATAGTCCTCTTAGATTTCAGAAATAAATATGATGTGTGAAGGTAAAGTTATTTGATTCATTCCATAATTAACATGTACTGAACCTGGTATTTCTTTTAATCACTATGTTCCCTTCCTAAATTCTGAATATATATTTTTTGGGCAGGGTGTAAACTTTTCTGCTCTTTTATGTGAAAATTCAAACTCAAAAATTTTTTTCTCCCCGTAAATAAACAAGAATAACAGCATGGCTTCATAAAAACACATTTTACAACCTCAATTACTCCTGCATCGGTATTTAAATTGCAACAGTATTTCCTTACAATGAACTCCAGAACATGTTTCAGAGAGAAGCAAATACATTATCGCTACTGAAGACCTTGACATAGGCTGGATAGTTTAAAATACAATCAGCAAAGGAGAACAAAACTAAGCTAAAGTCTTTTTAGGGTCATATTATCTCTAAGTTGCCATTTATGATAGATTTTTTTCTTTTCCTCAATGAGTGTTGATTCAATAAACAGACCATTAACACCTACAAAAAGCTAGTTAATGCCTTCCAGTTGTCACATTAAACTTTTTCAGCAGAGACATGGCATGATTGAATAAAAAAAAATTATAGATAGCATTAGTGAGAATGTGGAAGATGGATTGGAAGTAGGAAAGCAAAAACAGGAAGGATGAAAATTCTGGAACTACAAGTTGGAATTGAAACTGTATTTATTTCCCACTAAATATATAATGAATCAGCTAAGCTTTCTATCTTCTTCATTCCTCTACAATTAAACTGTGTCGAGAAGAGCAAAGAGAAAATGAAGATAATTATCTAGCAGATTCAGTTCAGCAAACACTCGCTGGAAAGAATTAGATGATCCCGTCATCCTTTCCGCCCACATACTTTGCTGATAAGTTGTCTCCCTGATCCACCTGGCACACATCCTTGCTTGAATTTGGGAGCTGGACCACCCCTTCTGCCCTCCTTAGATATAAATGGCCAGAGCCAATCGCCACCAAATGCCCCCACGTTCTTTCCAGGACTCACAAGCAAAACTAAGTGAAAAATGGAATTCAACACAAACCTATACCTTTTCCTTGAAAACGGACCCTAAACCTCATAAGTATACCTATGGTCAGAATTCTAAGGGAAAGCACTAATGTCACACTTACCGTCATTGATCTCTCTCTCAGAAGGCTGGAATTAGTGACCTTCGGGATAAGAACTACTAAAGAATTACAGTGTCAAACAATTCCTAACCAAATCACCCAAAGTACATTGTGCCTGTTGATCTTCTCTTTAGGATAATTATCAAGAAAGGGGTCCAATATTCTACCTGAGAGAAATTTGTATTTTACTTCAAAATGCATTTGGCAGAATTAGCAGACAGATAATACAACCCAGCCCACTGCTGCCTTCTATATATAATTTGGACTTGAAGCAGTTAGCATTCCATGATCTATCACCTAAGAGTGTGGGAGAGTTTACCGTGTGCTCCAGCCCCGATTTCCAAAGGCATCGCTTTATAAAAAATAGATCCTGCTTTGGAATGATGAACCACTGAAAAAGCAAACTCATTCTTCAAGAATGCCTATTTACAGAGCCTAATGCAAAATTCCGTTCCTTCACTTACTGCTCTACATCGGTGTTCATTCAGCAAATATGTAATGAGCACCAGTTATGCACCAGTCACTGTCCCACTGCTGTCAGTCACCCAGTACAGATCCATGTGAAGTTCCCCTGTTAATACTGGAGGCGTGGTTAAATCTCTTCCCCTTCAGTCACTCTGCCTTTCAATCCATCATCCCCAAACTCAATTACTAGATTTCAAAAACCACACCTATGCCATTCTATTGCTCAAAAATTTTCATCGACTCCCATCACCTAAAGAAAAACTAGAAATCTTATTCATAATATTTAAAAATTTTTCATTGTCTGGCCCAACCTTAGTTTTTTCCTCTTTGTATTTGTCCTACTTCTCTTCAAGGACTTAAAATTTCATTAACATGAGACCCGACACTTTCTCTTTGCTTTGGCTTGTGTTTCTCTTCTTTCATGACTATCTCCAGATCTCCAAGCCCTGTCAATGCATCAAGAAAACTAAGGCAGTGGCACCTAGTAAATACAGCCCAGACTCTTACAAAACATTTCTTCCACAAAGGTGTCTTATTTTTTTCTACTTAATACTGCTCATTTTAAAAATCTCAATTGAAGTATGTCTATATAGAAAAATGTACACATCATACATGTACTGCTTAGGAATTTTCATGACCTGTACACATAGCACATAGTTCAAAGAAGCATAAAATGACCAGCACCCCAGAGGGTCACTTCATGTCCCCATCTATCACTACAGTCACTAGTCACTGGTAACTTGCCTGACTTCTAACAGCACAGATGCATTTGTCTGTACTTTACATAAATGGAATCATACAGTATACACTCTTTCGTGTCTGGCTTCTTCTACTCAACATTATGTTTATGAGATTCATCCATGTTTCTACTTGTAGTTGTGATTTATTAATTCTTATGGCTATATTATATTCTACCATGCGACTATGAGACAGCTTAGTAATTCATTCTACTCTTGAGGGAAATTTGGGTAATTTTCAGATTTTGACTATCATGATAGTGCTGCAATTAGTATTTTAATTATTATATAGGCATATATATAAATTCATATAAGTGTATATATATATTTCTTTTGGGTATATTGCCTTTTTTTTTTTTTTTTTTTTTGTGGTACGCGGGCCTCTCACTGTTGTGGCCTCTCCCGTTGCGGAGCACAGGCTCCGGACGTGCAGGCTCAGCGGCCATGGCTCCAGGGCCCAGCCGCTCCGCGGCATGTGGGATCTTTCCCGGACCGGGGCACGAACCCGTGTCCCCTGCATCGGCAGGTGGACTCTCAACCACTGCGCCACCAGGGAAGCCCAATATATTGCTATTTTTTAAACTGCCTCATTGCCCATATCAGGCTATGAGCATCTTTAGGGCAAAGTCTCTCCTTGTTTTCTTTCCCAGAATCTTTCCTACAGTATTCATGCCAAAAATACAAATAATGGTTAGTGGAACATGTTAGTGTATAAAATCCATTGGAAAACATCACCTTATATAAAATGAGAAATCAAGCAACAAACCATTTTCCTAACTTTCTATTAGTTATTATTATTACTACTTTAAATAATCTAGATTATCACAGCCCAATATAACCCAAATATATCACTGCTTGGGAGAGGTTCTCATGATGACCTTGGGGAAGGTCAATTGTTTTTTCCTGGTTGCTGTAATCTTCAAATCCAAGCAGCAGAGTTAAGGTGATAAAAGTTGCAAAGAAAAGTCATACATTAAGCAGTAAGTATGTTAAAAGATTCACAATTAAGATAATATAGGGCATCCTAAACACAAAAGTCCATGTAATTTTCTAAAATGAGCAAATCTCCCAGTCAATGGAGCTGTTTCTGGTTCCCAAAAGACTAATAAAGGTGCTATATGGCTCTCACTAAAACCGAGATTTGTTTATTCCCACATAGCTCAAGAGACCCAAGAGACATACTGTAAATTTTTCTCCTAGCCAAGGAAAAATGAGCAATGAATTTTGCTAGTTTTAACACCAGATTCACACATGCTTTAAAAACGTTCAAGGGCAGCCAGTCCTTATTTATAGTAAGGCACTCCTAACACCATATCTAAACTTCCCAAGTCTTAAATTTATGCCTAGATTTGTGGCCATTCACTATCACTACTGTAGTTAAATGTGTTGTGAGAAGCAAGGTAGACCCATTATGGGGTACTCACCTGGTCTCTTGAGCATTTTCTGTGAAAGAGCACAAAAACCCCCAACAGTGATTTCATTTGCACTGGCAGTGCTCTGATTTTTAAGGTCATGTACAGAAGAGTCAATGTGTTGGATTTAATAAACCAAAAAGGATCTGTTAAAAGTCAATGGTTTTAATTTTAATAATATTGTAAAGCATATGTCTAACATACAAGATAGACATTTCAGAAAATGTGTAAGTAACTTTTAAACTTCAAAACAAATTTAAAATATTTAAAAGGACATCTTGACCCATGTGAACATTATTGTGGACAAAAAGACTGATAATTATTTGCATTTTTACTTTTCTTCCAAGCAGTCCTTTCTGCTTTTTAATAAAAAAAAATTCTATATTCAGTATGCTTTCTTTTCTCCCCAGAAAATCTATCCAATTTCCCCATCTTCGGTAAGAAAGGCAAACTTGAAAAATTCTTCACTTATAGATAGATACCTTGCTGAACGCTCTGCCTATGTGCTTCCCCATATTTTATAAGCATAAAGAAATAAAAAGTATCATGAGGAAGCATCAAAGGAAATAAAGACAAAAGGAAGCACATACTTTTCAATTATAGATTAAGAAAAAAAGTATGAATGATCTAAAGTTAAGCTTGCTAATTCATTATCCACAATGATGAGAAAAAGTTTAATATTCTCAGTGAAGCAACCGGGAATTAAGAAAATAAGTAGGTCCCACTTTCAGCTCAAAACTGCCTCTTTTGTGGGTTGAAACAGATCTAAAACTTCTCTTAGAAGTAGCTCATACTCATAGATATTCTCTCTCAGCTGAATCGTGTGTGTGTGTGTGTGTGTGTGTGTGTGTGTGTGTGTGTGTGGTGAGGTTGGGAAAACATCTTGTTCAAGCACTTACACTGATCACACATCTTTGGGTCCACAGGAATTTGTTAACCTTTCTGTCCCCTGGGTAGTCTTACAAACCTAGGGATTCTTTGGACATTGGTCAAGTTGCAATTATTTCTTTCCATGGGAAGAGATGGGAGTGACAAATTGTTACTATTGTTCCTGGAACGTGGCACAGTAAAGCTCTGACCATATTATCGTAAGACATAATATATACATGTTATAAGAAGGGAAGGAAACCTAGAGACATGATTTTCTGTAAAATTCTTGTATACCTCTGCCCAGAACAGTATGCAAGAGTGCTTACTATGAGCCAATGGTTTACATATTTTGGACACTATTTTTTTTTTTCTCCCATTTAATCCCAAGTTAACATCTCTCCTGGTCCATCTTTTTCACTCCAGCTGGTTGGTGGCAGCCACCAGGTATAATCTGACAATATCTCACCTATGTGTTGCAACAAACTTCTCAGTATCTGCACTGGGCTTCTGTCCCAGAGCTGGGAGAGATTCCTGTGGAACTATTCCAATAAATGTGTGCAAACCTCCAAGTGCATCAAAGTTAACACCCCATGGTGCAAACACTGCCCAGCAGAGGAAGGGAGATCTGATATGAATACACCCCTCCTCAACCTCTTGGTAGACAGTCTGCACAGGTCTTAAAGGGCTTGCAGCAGGGTAGAACCCCAATGCCCACAGCAGTGACCAGCTTGGAGACATCTTTAAAATGCTTTTGCTTCTTCACTGTTTTACTCTTCCCTTGTCCTCACTCCCTGTGATCACTTTCCAGAACAAACCAACTGTGCCCAATCCCTTATCTTAGACTGTGCTTTTGAGGGAAACCCAGGTTATAAAAATCGTAATATACAACGACTTAATATGGAAGGTTTTGTATTAACCCCATTTTAAGATGAAGATACAGACACACAGAGAGGTTAAGTAACTTGCCCAAGGTCACACAGTACATATTCAAACCTGGATGTGAACCCAGCCAGTCCAGCCCAGATCTTTATGGTCGGATCACTACAGTGTATGGCCTCCCTGGCTCCATCAGGACTATGTGAAATAGGGAGGCTAGTCTCAACGCAAAGAGGGCCATGCTACCTGTAGAAGGTAGACAGCACAGAATTCTGAGGCAAGCACATAAATACATGCACACCTACGTAAAATGGCCACACTCACGTACACAACCTTCTCTTTTTCTGCTGTGTGGACCTCAAAATCTACCACACTATTTCACATTTCCTCCTAAAGTTTTGATAAAGAAGTTATTAAAAGTCAAAGGATCACAAGGTCTGATAAATTATCAGCAAGGATTCTTCCTTTTCACATCTGTTCTCATTCTACTGCCCAAGGGAATAAAGAGAAGTCCCAGCCTAGAGAACAGCTATTCCTTGAGATAATAGGCCTAGAAGTCCAGCCTTACTCCTGATGGCCTTCTATGACACTCTTTCATCCAGTGGCTTGGAAAACAAAGACATTCTATGAGAATAGCATAAAACACCTCAGCAAATAAATCACAAGCTGTTTTTAAATTTTTTAATGTTATTTATTATTTTTTAAACATCTTAATTGGAGTATAATTGCTTCACAACGGTGTGTTAGTTTCTGCTTTATAACAAAGTGAATCAGTTATACATATACATATGTCCCCGTATCTCCTCCCTCTTGCGTCTCCCTCCCACACTTCCTATTCCACCCTTCTAGATCATCACAAAGCACCGAGCTGATCTCCCTGTGCCATGCGGCTGTTTCCCACTAGCTATCTATTTTACATTTGGTAGTGTATATATGCCCATGCCACTCTCTACTTCGTACCAGATTACCCTTCCCCCTCCTAGTGTCCTCAAGTCTATTCTCTACATCTGTGTCTTTATTCCTGTCCTGCCCCCAGGTTCTTCATAACTTTTTTTTTTTTAGATTCCTTATATATGTGTTAGCATATGGTATTTGTTTTTCTCTTTCTGACTTACTTCACTCTGTATGACAGACTCTAGGTCCATCCACCTCACTCATTTCTTTTTATGGCTGAGTAATATTCCATTGTATATATATTCCATTGTATATATGTGCCACTCTTCTTTATCCATTCATCTGTCGATGGACACTTAGGTTGCTTCCATGTCCTGGCTATTGTAAACAGAGCTGCAATGAACATGGTGGTACATGACTCTTGTTGAATTATGGTTTTCTCAGGGTATATGCCCAGTAGTGGGATTGCTGGGTCATATGGTAGTTGCATTTTTAGTTTCTTAAGGAACCTCCATACTGTTCTCCATAGTGGCTGTATCCATTTACATTCCCACCAACAGTGCAAGAGGGTTCCCTTTTCTCCACACCGTCTCCAGCATTTATTGTTTGTAGATTTTTTGATGATGGCCTTTCTGACTGCTGTGAGGTGATACCTCATTGTAGTTTTGATTTGCATTTCTCTAATGATTAGTGATGTTCAGTATTCTTTCATGTGTTTGTTGGCAATCTGTGTATCTTCTTTGGATAAATGTCTGTTTAGGTCTTCTGCCCATTTTTGGATTGGGTTGTTTGTTTTTTTGTTATTGAGCTGCATGAGCTGCTTATAAATTTTGGAGATTAATCCTTTGTCAGTTGCTTCATTTGCAAATATTTTCTCCCATTCTGCGGGTTGTCTTTTTGTCTTATTTATGGTTTCCTTTGCTGTGCAAAAGCTTTTAAGTTTCATTAGGTCCCATTTGTCTATTTTTGTTTTTATTTCCATTTCTCTAGGAGGTGGGTCAAAAAGGATCTTTCTGTGATTTATGTCAAAGAGTGTCATGCCTATGTTTTCCTCTAAGAGGTTTATAGTGTCTGGCCTTACATTTAGGTCTTTAATCCATTTTGAGTTTATTTTTGTGTATGACAAGCTGTGTTTTTAAATCTCAGATATGCTTACTATTTACTAAGCATATACTATATATATGTCAGGGTATCTGAAAAACTGGAAAACACAAGACAGTCTCTTATTTTTAAAGGGATATTAACTGCATTTTCAAATATTACGCACAATATATTTTTTCAAATATCTTCTTCAGGAGAGCATCTCTCAATTTAAAGCCATGAGTCCAGCAATAAATAATCTAGAAAAAATGCAATAATGCTCAAAAGGTCTGAAATCACAACGAACATAATGCACTTATTTTACAGCTAGTAACTCTTGTGGTAGAATTCAATGTGCGGTTCCAAATACAGTGCTTTACTGCAAAGATGCCCATTAGTAACCGTCTATAACTTAACAGTGTCTGGTGTCTGTATTTCAATTTATTTTATTGTCTATGAGTGCCTAGCATAATACCCTTCAGGGATAGAACCCTTTCAATCAAATAACATGTTGAAAAGAGATTTTCTTTCTGTGGTCACCAGACTGTCCCTAAAGTAGTGAAAACCTATAAGCCTTTATTATAAAGGTAGATGATGCAAAGTGATTAAATTCGGCAGCTTAAATCTAGGCACCAGTACCCTCTGAAATGTTTAAGGATGTAACTGGCTCTTATCTATGATTTAAAAGTGTTAGTGAAAATTTTTTTCTTTCCCCAGGGAACTCCAAACACTGAATGCCATTCTGGCCTTGATGCCATCATGTCCTGGCCACAATTAGAACTGTTCCCATCTAGCCTCGTAATGAAGAAAGTTCAAGGCCATCTCTCCAGATGCCTTGGGAATCCGTACCCACACAGATGGTGTTGCTGCTTTTATATCTGCCGAGACTCGCTGATGGAAGTGCTAGTTTCCTTGCAGGCCTACTCGTTACTAGGACATTTCCACCCACACATGTCATCACACAGTGTGCTCCTAACTCCATCTGAATGGTGAGAGAAGCCATAACCCTTAAGTCCCTTCTTTCTCCAGGGACCTTCCAGGGGTTAAGGGCCTGAGCTCACAGAGCTCTGCCTGGGTTTCCATCCTGGCTTTCTCTATTCCCAGCTGTGGGAGCCTGGGGTAGATTAACCTCTCAGTATCTCAACTGCTTCCTTTGCAAAGGACTGATCATAAAATAATACTTATCCCAGGGTTGTTGCAAGAAGTGAATAAAATATTTCATATAAGATGTTTTATGTGGTTTAGAAAAAAGTTAAGAATCTAGAAATTTGGGGTCTCATCAGGTGATCATCTCTGGCTAGGATCCAGGACCTGTGGTCAAGGTTAAATTTTAGCTCTGCCTAACTAATCTACGTGTTTTTCTTCTTGGCTTCAACACTGAGTCTCAACTGCTGTCTATCTTTAGATGCTCAACTCAGGCCAAACCAGTTCCCCAAAAGACTCTGTTCTCTATCCTTAAGAGCTGCATCTTTCCCAGGTTAGCGTCTTTAGTTTCTTCACTCAGGTTTTACTTTTTACCTTCTCACCAGTCCATCTGTCTTACAATATTAACCCCTTTATGCCATGTATATTCTATACTTTTAATTCACAATTCCTGACTCCTGTACCATTCATTCCTTCAGTGAATATCAAGTGTTTGCCCTCTTCAAAATAGGGAAATACCAGGATAAATAAGGCAGAAACAGGTTTATTAATTTTTTGTCTCTTGTCCCTCAGGTTCTAATTACCTGCAATACCATTATTCTTAAATTCACACGTGAATCAATGTACTTTTTGAAACATCAGGTATCATAACAAGTTGCATATACTTAGATGAGGTTATCAAATATCTACAGCGATGTACACATTCAGGGATCAAACATCTCCAGTGATTTATAGCATATGCTTTTCTTCTTCTGCTTCCGCCAGTACGGTGACCTTTCTCATAAGGTTATCAAGCAATCATAAGGTTTTTATGCATACATAAACACAAAGGTACAGATCCATCTTATAAAGTAGCAAGTGTAGAAGGTAGAAAACACTCTACATTCACCTAACTACATATTTAGTAAAAGAAAACAAAGATTTATAAAAGTCACTTTCTTACTCCATTCAGA
Organism: Phocoena sinus; assembly: GCF_008692025.1. NCBI lineage: Eukaryota > Metazoa > Chordata > Mammalia > Artiodactyla > Phocoenidae > Phocoena > Phocoena sinus. The sequence continues at coordinate 15,117,779 of NC_045773.1, read as the reverse complement.
CTGCTGTAACAGAATAAGACAGACTTGGTGGCTTATAAACAATAAAATTTATTTCTCACAGTTTTGGCACCTGCAAAGTCCAAGATCAAGGTGCCTACAGATTCAGTGTCTGGTGAGAGGACTCTTCCTGGTTAACAGACGGCTGATTTCTCAATGTTTTCAACATACATAGGGGGCAAGAGAGCTCTCCAGGGCCTCTTTTATAAGAGCACTAATCCTATTCACGCGGCCTCCACCTTCGTGAATCACCTCCCAAAGACCTCATCTACTAATACAATCACCTTGGGCATTAGGATTCCAACTTATTAATTAGCAGAGAGTGGAGACACAAATATTCAGTCTATCACAGTCATTCACGTGTCATAATGGCACTTTTCTCCATGCCATTCTGACAAAATGGCTCAGATCTCAATAGTTCCTATCCCAGTGTAACTACTGTCAAGACAGACATTTTAAAGTAAGAGTAAAAATACCAAAACTCCATGATGTTTTATAACCCCTCCTCAAACATTTTCTCCCCTATCTCTATCTTAACCAACTTTATAACCAGCATTAGAGGTTTAAGAACTAGGAATCTGACTGCCTTTAAAACACTGCCTAATTCTTTCTGTTCCTCAGTGCATTTGTTTATCTGGAGTCAGTCTCTATTATGCATACCTTTGCACCTTGATTTTTTTTTTTCCTACGCATTAGACTAAAGTTCACATTGAGCAATTAGAGTGCTTCACAATGCATAAAATTACAGTTGTAAATGCATCCAGCAGATTATTTAGTGATTAAAATGTATCTTTGCAGATTAGGTAATAATTTTTCTTTGGGACACATATAATGAGGACACATTTAAAGTCAAGAGGAATGAATGCACTGATTGACCTTAAATCATCTACTTTTTAAATATTGGAAGCAGGCTAAAGTATCAAGTTATACAAGTAATTTGTAGGTTAGAAAAGAAACAAATGTGTGTTTTTATTCCAAGGAAAGCATTTATCATTACCTTAGATGCTATCAAGATTATAAAATAATGAATCTGTAACTTCCTGGCTTGAATTGATTGGAAGGATCCTAACAATGTGAACAGTATTTTCAAAATGCAAAAACTGATCTTTCCTTTGACTAAAATAAATTACAAAAATGTGGAAACATGTTCAGTAATGCTAATGACTAGCTCAACTGTTCAGCAAAAAGCAATACAGCTTCAGTCAGATATTTGCAGGCCATGACCAATTAATACTCAAGAAAATTATCCACATAATCCAAGTAAAAACAACAAAAACAGTACTTGGATCTGAAGAACTGAGCGGTTGAGATTCTGTATTTACAATAACCACTCTTCACCTCAGGAGAAACTAACTTGGTCATAAGAACATATATAATGTTATTTTTCTATATTCACAAGAAAAAGCCCAGACCACCTAACTTAGAGAAATTCTGCATGTATCCATATCATTAAAGTTAGGTTTCATTTGCTTCAAATTTCCTGGACAAATCAGAATTAATAGTTGAAATGTGAGGCAGTATGGAAACATTTTTTCTTCTTCCAGCTTTCTTGAGGTAAAATAGACATATAACATTGTGTAAGTTTAAGGTGTACAAAGAAATGATTTGATATACGTATATATTGCCAAATGATTGCCATAATAAGGTTAGTTAATACATTCGTCACATAGTTACTTTTTTTTTTTTTACATTGTTGCTTCACTTGCTCTGCCATGGCCTCACTGTGGGTGCAATGTATCTTCCTGGCCCTTGATTTCAGATGTGACTCTGTCACTTGCTTTGGTCAATGATAGGTAGGCAGAAGAGCATGCCAGTGCCAAGCCCGTGTTGAAAGAGAACTGGCATACTTTTACTTGCTCTTTTGCACCTCTGCCACCACCATATAAAAAGCATGACCTACCCATCCTGCTGGTCCAAGAACCATGAGAGACCTGTGGACTAAACCCATAGTCCTACACTAAGAGATGGAGCTATCCAGCTACTGCAGCCTAAAGCAGGGTATCCTTACTAAGCCTAGCCTTGACCAGCCACATCCCAGCCAACCTGAAAACACATGCTAAATGATTATTGTCACTTTAGAGGTTTGTTACACAGCAAGAATAAATTGATACAATGGGAGAATAAATAGAAAACTTAGCTTTAGTTACCTAAATCTTATTAACCAGTCCCCTGTTCCCCATGGCAGAGATAGATTTATGTTCTTTAGCCTTTGTTTATGTAATAATTTTATTATAAACCTACTAAGTGTCAGGTATTATATTATACATTGGGGATACACCAATGAATAAGAGAAAGTATTTATGTAATTTAGTTATGGATAAAGATAAGAAATAATTATATAGCTTTATAACTGTTGAGGAGAGACGTGTATCTGCTTTATGAGAACATTAGGACCTTCAATCCTTGACTTACCTGGTCAATCAGAGAATACTTCCTGGAGGAAATGGCCCACTAGCTAAGTTTAAAGAATGAATAGAGATGCAACTGCCTCTCTGCTCTACTGGCAGCAGTGATCTTAGGTTTAAACTGACAACCTAACTCATGAGACTCAACATACTTCAACAAGCATCAGGCTGACTGATCTTTAGAAAAAGATACAGAAAGGAAACAATTGAGATTCTGCATAGCAGGTGCACTATTGACTTGCTATGGCTCCCAGGCACACTTTAAGTCATTCCACACTCGAGAGAAGCGTAGCTGTGAAAGACAAGCTAAGTATGTGCAGAGCTTCAGCTTTAAAAAGTCCCAGCCCTCAGCCCATTCCAACTTTTATGCCTAGTATTTTGGGCATCCACTCAGGGGTATGTCTTACCCATATGTTCGCAGCCGCATCTCATCGTCAACACTACATACTTAAAAAAATAGGTGTTTCAGCCAGTCCTGTAGTCCCCAACTGGACTATCATTTATTTTGATCCAATGCAAGTATACTTCCAGAAACTCCTTGAGTTGATATGGCAAGAATAAATGACCATGGGCAATCCTCCTGTGTCCCAGAGGCCAAAGGAAAGGCCAAAACCAGCTACTGACCGTTTTAATCCACAGAATTATCCAGAAGTCGGAGTGGGAATGTAGAGGGACATGGTTTGACAATAAAAAAGTTGTGAACAGAAGGAAAAGGATGCTTTAAAACCCTAAAGTAAGAAGAAAACATGCCATCCTTATGCTGGAACTGAAAATAGTTCAATAATTGTTTATTGCGGGGCCGATATAGTGAGAGACGGGGGCTGAATAAGTAAACAGAAATAATAAGAAGAGATAGCCAAAACTACATAGGATCTTTATGAGCCAGGGCAAACATTTGGAATTTTACACTGAGAGGAACCAAGGCTGTGAAATTACACACATACACACACACTCACACATAAAATGTATACATATATTATATACACACAAATATGTTCATACATACTGCATGTTTGCAACAGTAAATGGAATGGAGCTGCAGAAGAACATAGACAAAAAGATTAGTTAGAAGGGCATGACCATAATTCAGGCAAAAGATAGTCTTGACTAGAATAAGGACACAAGGACAGAGAGAAATGGCTAGATTAGAAAAAATACCTGGGAGGTAGCACTGACCTTAATTAGTGATCAATACATGGGGATGGAAAAGAAGTTGGAAGAGTCAGCTGATTAGACCACGGAAGAACAAGGAGACAGACAGTTCCATTTTGGAACGTTTGTCATTGAGTTACTTGAGAAACATCCAAATATAAATAACCAGTAGGGAGAGATATAAAGTAGTCTGGCACTCAGAATTTCTGAAAAGTCAAGTAAGATGAGGACAATTACAAATAAGTCCCTGTTCATCTATGAAGATTATTTCAGTCATATTGTGGGAGTCAAGGCCAGGTTCCAGAGATTGAAGAATGATAGGGACATGAAGAAGCAGAATGAACAAATGTTTCTATAGTCTGAGTATTTGTGTCCTCCCCAAATCCCTAAGTTGAAATCCTAATATCCAGCATGATGATATTAGAAGGTGGCGGCTTTGGGAAGTACTTAGATTATGAGGATGGAGCCTCATGAATGGGATTAGTGCTTTCATAAAAGAGAACCCAGAGAACTCTAGCCCCTTTTGACATGTGAGGATACAATCAGAAATCTGCAACCCAGAGAAGGGTGTTTCCCCAACCATAATGGCTTCCTGACATCAGCATTCACGGCCTCCAGAACTGTAAGAAATACATTTCTTTTGTTTATAAGCCACTCACTCTATGGTACTTCATTACAGCAGCCTTGATGGACTAAAACAAGTGTAGAATGTTTTACCATGCCTTTGGCTGTAATGGAAAGGCAAGTAATGTACATGATGGAGACTGTCACTGCCAGTCATTTGATGGTGAATTTTTTTTTTATTATAGGGACAAAGAAGTAATTTTCTGGTCAATTAAAAATAAAAGTCTAAACAATTCATTCTGAGTGACTTGCATGTGAGATTATATAGTTGTGTTTGCTTTGTCCATAGATAAATGTTTCAATCTGTTCACAAATAATCTCCAAATTCCATCTCACTTAAACTGAGTAATAACATTATGTAACATATATGAAAAAATGTGTTTTTCTTTATGAAAGGCATCCCATCTGCATTATAAAACACATAGAAACCCAAAATTTTTATATTTTAATTTTTGATCCAAGTTATGCCTTCCCTGCACATAGGGCATAAATAGTAAATAGTTTGATTCAGACCCCTAGATTCGCGGTGAGTTTTGTCTTTCCCTTTGTTAACTGATTATGACCCTCAACCTCGTCTAAAAGACTGGCTGCAATTAATCAACTTTACATTACTTACTTTCTAATAATTTCAAAAGCTGAATTACTAGACCCAGCTGATGTCAATGGCTCGGACATGGGTACAATAGAATTGTCCCTCAGTTATTTCAAAAAGCATCCACTTTCTCAAAGATACTGTGTTGAAATGAAGTCCTTTCAGAAAGTTGATTCTGGTCTCTTTGCCTCCCCTTCACCACCAGCATTCTATACTTCATCTCTTGTTCCACCACTTGTTACTCCATCTGTTTCAATAGCTGTGGTTATAATTTATAAACTTTCCCTGCATTGTATCTTACTCTCAGTCTGCATCTTCCAACGAAAACTCCTTTGAAGTCTGTCCCTTACATTAGACTTTTCCCTTGTGTTTTTTTTTTTTTTTTTTTTTTGCGGTACGCGGGCCTCTCACTGCTGTGGCGTCTCCCGTGGCGGCGCACAGGCTCTGGATGCGCAGGCTCAGCGGCCATGGCTCACGGGCCCAGACGCTCCGCGGCACGTGGGATCCTCCCAGACCGGGGCACGAACCCGTGTCTCCTGCATCGGCAGGCGGACTCCCAACCACTGTGCCACCAGGGAAGCCCTTCCCTTGTGTTTTGTCACCAATGTAGTCTCCACTTTAGGTAACCAGAGAATAAATTAGTTCTCACAACCATTTTATTTTCTTTTTCATATTCTGTAAACCAGAATGGCTCATGCAATAAAAATATACCAGGAAAAGAAATTGACACAGAAGCCACAGAATCTATGGTAACCTTCTATAAATAGTTCAAAACTAAATAATTAATTACATCAACTTTTTTGGTAAAAAGTAATCCATGGACAAAAAACTATCAGTACAGAATGTTATTTTTAAAAAGCTGAATACCTCTCACCTCCTACTCATTTCTAGTGCTGCTTCTAAGAAGCAATCCCTTTTAATCATTTTAATTCTTCTCCTTTTCATAGACAATTTTCTACATTAGATGTTTCTTCTGTTTTTCTTACCAAAATCAGTCAGGACCTATTTAGTTCTGTTATGAAGGTGATGTAATTAGTTCACTTAAATAACTTAGCACATTCTCATTCCATTCTTTTCCTGAGTGTGATAGTTAAAGTATTAGTTTGCCAAGGCTGCCATCACAAAGTACCAATAACTGGGTGGCTTAAACAGAAATGTATTTTTTTATATTGATAGTTTATAGAACAAAATGTATAGATTTTCATAGGATGAGGGTCCACCCTAATGATCTCATTTAACATTAATTACCTCTTTAAAGGCCCTATCTCCAAATACAGTCATATTCTGAGGTACTAGGGGTTACATGCCAATATTGTTACTGCGTGAATTTATTTTATTACAAAATCGACTAAGATGCCTAGACAAAAAGAATAAAACCGTGCTGCTAAGTCTGGCAGCTCAGATGAGAGGTTTTTACACAAGTTTTTTCCTAACTTTCTAGCAACAGTACACAATGATAAATCATTTCAGTATGTCTCATACATAGACCACCACTGATAGTCATTAGATATTCCAAATCCATAATTATAGTATAGGCTAAATAGAAACCATTTTCTTCTTGAAAACATTTGTCGTAGAGACCACAGACTTCTTGTTTTCATTTGTACTGACTGCTTTCTAAGTATGTTATAAAACTGCCATTCTAAAATCTCATTTTACTGAATGTTTGTGTGAATTGCAATGTTGTCTGGATCCTATCTCTTCCTTTCGCTTAAATTACTCTTATTTTGCTGGAATACATCCTCAAGATTTTCTTCATAAAAATTTTAGAAACTTTATCAACAATTTGTCAAGAATGTATCAAAGTATGAGATTTTTAAAAAACTCATTCTGTTTGGTGTTCAGTTGGTTTTTCCAATTTAAAGCTAAGCTTTTTTTCCCCCGGGTTTTATAATTTTTCCTCATATTCTATTTTCTCCACTCTGTTGTGTGAAGCTGTCCTTTGAATTAAACTTCATGTCTCTTAACATCTCTCTCTCTTCTCTCTCTCACTCTCCATATCTGCTGTTGTTGTCAATGAATTATGTTATGGGTAATTTTGTTTGATTAATCTTTAGATATTTCTATTGAGCTTTTATTCTGACCATTTATGTTACATATTTTTCTGAGTATTTTTTTTTCTGTTGCTTTTTTTCTTTATATGTCATGTATTTTTAAGAAACTTTACAAAACCTTTGTCCTATTTCATAAAATTCCTCTCTCATAGTCTCAGGTATAATAAGGACTTAATATTTTTTAACTCCTCTTTTTCTCATTTAATATAATTTGGAGAGGCACTTAAATCATTTGCTCAATAAACAATATTGAATTTAACAGAAGCCTTTTAGAAAAACATCCTTAAAGCTGCTAGGTTTATAATAGGCTATTTTCATGGAAAACCTTGCAATTGATTTGAGCAGATTAACTGTGTATATGAGAAAACGACACATATACGTATTATTTAATTAGCCATTTAAGTTTAATTAAGGTAAAGTTTATACAAGTTTGAGAAGAACTTATAGTGATTGTACATAATTGTTTCTTGATAGTAAAGTGTGCATTTAATGAATTCTGAGTTTACTAATTAATTGAGGAGTGAGCTAATTTAGTTTCTGGCTTATAATCAGCAGCTTCACTTAAGATCTAAAGAAATATGAAAATCTTGAGAGACTGTAAAAATTTGCACTAAATAATTTGATTTATATCAAAGCATAACTTGAATATTGAGGCAAGAATAATTTTACATCTCTTGAATGATTCCTTCGTGTTAGGAAAATGTAAACTATTTAACTGTCATTTTAGCCAGTACCTGGCTGCTATTAAGTATGAAGACCCATTTCTTTTACAACCATAAAATACTCTTTTTCTATGGCATACATTTTTACTTTTATTCTTTATTCTGGACTCATCTGTACACTACCCAGAGTTCTTAACCTTTGCGCTACAGTCAATGACCAGTGTGGCTGTTACACCTTTTGGGATGAGTGTGTCTGCAAAATTAAAAGGGGAAAAGAGTTTATCTGAACATAGGATAACCAAAGAGGTAGATGATGAGAGTTGCAATGAGTTGCCTAGAAATATCCATTTTCCATCTCTTACTACCCACACATCCCAGATTTCCCCCCAGAGGTCAATGTGCTTATCCTTCCTTGCAGCTAAGAGAGGCAATTAAAACCATGGCCACTGTGGTGTAGGAGACACTCATGGAGAGGGTTTTCTTCTTGACACAAAAACGCAAATCTATCAAAGCAAAGAGTGTTGATCACTGCCCATTTCCTTTATTCCTGCCCCAAATATGGTCGCAACAGCTGGTGGTACGGTAGCCATCGTGTGAACATGAGTATAAAAAACCCCACATTTTAAAAATAGTCAACAAAATAGTTAGGAGGAGCTAGGATAGATTGTGCATTCCATCAGCCAGAGAACCAGCCCTCAATTTTCTAACATGCAATGTTTTTTTTTAAGTGAACGTAGATATTTGTCTTACTATTTTTGTTGCATTTTCTATTACTTGCAGCTATATTTAATCCTTACTGATATATTGACCTCCTGAACAATGTAATAATTTGGTCACTTCAACTCTGAAATCTTCAGCTTCTCATCTAAAAAAATAAACTAAAAGGAGATAATAATAGTATCTAATTGTTATGATGATATAATGAGATCACCGAATTTAAACCTGTGCATATTAGTTATTGCTGAATAACAATTTACGCCAAAACTTAGTGGCTTACAATATTAATAAAATTTTATAAATTCTCACAGTGACAGGAGGACTGTGAGAGTGGCTTAGCTGGACATTTCTGGCTTCATGGGCTTTAGTCATATGTTTGAGAGCTGCAGTCATCGGAAGCCTTGACTGGAGCGGAGGGATCTGCTCTCAGTGTGGCTCATCAACACAGATGGCAAGTCATGCTGTCTGTGGGCAGCAGGCCTCAGTTCCTCCTCACACAGACTCCCCCGCGGGGCTACTTGAGTTACCTCACAACAGGGCAGATGCCTTTCCCTAATGCAAATAGTACAATAGAGTCAGATAAAAGCTATCCTTTTTATCATCTGCTCTTAGAAGTTGCATAGCATCATTTTTACCTCATTTTATTCAGTAGTAACAAGTCCAAAAAGTCCATCTTACATTGAGGGGGAAGGGAATCAGCCTCCAACTTTAGAAGGGAAGTGTATCCAAGAATTTATGGGAATTAAAAAAAATTACCATAGAAGGACAGTAAACAATCTTTCCTCTCCCACTAACTTCTAGCCTACCACCTTTCCCTCCATGACTTCACGCCCACATCAAGACACACACACACACATACACACCCCAACACACATATTTCCCACTGTTTCCTTTGCCTCAAACCGCGCCCCCCCCCCCCCCGGTTGTATGTAAAAAGAATACAGTTTTTTGGTTCCACAAAGCATTTATATAAGATTAAGTTTTATTTCAAAGAAACAAAAGAGGTTCAAGCTCTTCCAAGAATTCATTACTGGGCAGTGGTAAAATATCATCAAAGGTCACAGTTTGTCATTATAAAAATTACAGCATGCTTTGACTCAAATCAAATTCCTTGACATGTAGCATATATACCAGCAAGAGGTAGATATACTGGGGTTAACATATGTCAAGTATTGCCCTGACCCCTGATTCTAGTACTAAATGATGTGTGACTCTAAGAGAAATAGATCAATTTCCATAAACTTGATATGAGGAGCAGTTTCTTTACAGTCTCACCATCTGCTGTTAGTTAAAAGTTTTGTGCCTGCAAAGTGGTATTTTTACTCCCCACCCTCTACCCCTTTAAATGCTGTAACGAACAAGAAGATTTATTGAAAATGAGGAGAACTATTTCCATACATATTGCAAAGCACTCATTAATGAGAGTAGAGTACCAATTTCATTTTGAAAACATACTTCAGCTTCCAACATACTGGAAAATTTTAACTGATTATGAGTTATAGCATCATGTTAAAAATGCCTTTTGATGCTTTATGATGGTGAAAAAAGGATCACACTTCTGTGTTTTAATGATTAGTTGCAGGCTTGACAAAAATCTCTGCATGTCTCAGTGTAAACATTTGGGCACAAATATTGTTAGCTTTTAGTATTAGTTAAGGATGCACTGGCCTTCAGATCATATCAAGTGACTAGAAATTATATAGAGAGACACAAGTAAGAAACAGAGCTTGGTCAGATTTTGGGATGAGAGGAAACTAACCTGGGGTGAGATGTATCTAGTGTGTGGAAAGTATAGACACATTACTGAATGTCTTCACTATTTACTCATGTGATATTTCCGACTGCTCTGACAACCTTACATCCTAGTGTTAATAGCCTTTACTCATTTATACTACACTCAAGTATTTAAGGAAGTTTCACTTAGGGTGATTTGCCCAGGCAACAACTGGTGTTCTCTACCTTACACCATCTTCCATATAAATTTTTGTGTACTATGGGTAAAAATCAACTATTGCCACTAATAAAAAACCTGACGCTCTCAATGGCATTCACCAATGGCCATGTATTTTTCTCGAGTCTACAGTTCAGCTGAGTTAGCTCTGCTCCCTGTATATTCATTTGAGAGGTTTTTTCTTTCCCTTAAACTTGGAAGCCAACATGTAAAATCTATTATTTGTGAACATGTTAATCCAGAAGCAGTTGAACAAAACCATTCAACCCTCTGGTTCTTTATTCTTTTAAGGGTTTTTATTTTTTTAATAAAAGTTTTATATATTTAAGGGGTATGACGTAATGATTTGATATACATATACACAGTGATATGATTACTACAGTCAAGCTACTTAACATAGTTTGTGTGTGTGATGAGAGAACCTGAAATCTCTCCTAGCAAATTTTTAGCATTCAGTACAGTACTGTTAATTATAGTCATCATGCTGAACCTTAGATATCTAGAGTGATTCGTCCCACATAACTGCAACTTTTTATCCTTGGACCAACATCTCCTCTTCTCCCGTTTCCCTGATCCCTGTGACGTCCATTCTACTCTCTACTTGACTTTCTTAGATTACACATATAAGGGAGATCATGAAGTTTGTTTCTGTCTTTGTCTGACTTATTACACTTAGCATAATGTCTTCCAGGTTCATGCATGTCGTAGCAAATGGCAGGACCTCCTGTTTTAATGTTATCAAAATTTCTTTATCCATGCATCTGTCAATGGACACTTAAGTGTTTCCATGTCTTGGGTATTGTGAATAATGCTGCAATGAACATAGGAACACAGATATCTCTTCCAGAATTTAATTTCCTTTGGGTATAAACTCTCAAGAGGGATTTCTGGATCAGAGGGTAGTTCTCTTTCTAATTTTCTGATGAACCTTCATATTGTTATAATGACTGTATCAATTTATGTTCCCACCAATAGTTCACAAGGGTTCCCTTTTCTCCACATCCTCACGTTTGAGACCCCATTTTAAGGGGACCACAACTTTCAGGGAAAAGCTCTGCACAGAGAAGAAGAAAAATTGCTCATACCCCACTGCACAAACATATACCAAACCTTTGCTTGTATCACACGTCATGTCTGCTAGCAACCCACTGGCCAAACAAATGACTTTGCCAAACCCAAAGTCAAAAGGCAGAGAAGTATACGTATGTCATGGATGTTCATGGAGAGAAAATAAATACTTTTTAATAATAATCTAATCTACCACACTATAGAAATTATGGCTTTTTAAAACCAAACCTACAGAATAAATCATACTGTAAACAATCTTCATAGGCAAAATTATACATTTCAAAACAATTCTGACATAATACAGTTTTGGGGGATTAAAGTTATTTATGCAATTTAATTTGGACTGAGTGATGAAAAATAATGGATTTCCTGCAAATATAATGATTTAAATCACTTGTAATATCCTAATCAATGTCTCTGATTATTCAGTGGTGCTGTATAGAGTAAATTAGTGTTGGTGGCTAATTCCTAAACAGATTATCAGCATTATCACCCACTTCATCAGTCGTCAAGTCTTTATTTTGGCCATACTACCTATATGCACTGTATTTAATACTGAGGATACAAGATAAACACAGATAAAATGGTTCCTAATTTGGTGGAACTTGCAAGTTACTGGAAAATCAACACATTAGGTAACTGATTTTTTTTTAAAAAGTTGATATAGAAAAGCTTGATATAAAGAAAAACATAGGATTCTATGAAAGCTTATGGCAAGGAGAATAATAATTTACAAAGTCAGGAAAGGCGTTTGTAAGAATAATAAGTTACAAAGTCAGGAAAGGCATTTCAGCTGAGACATCAAGGGTGGGTAAGAGTAGGCACATGGAAGGTGCAAGGGAGATATTCCTAGTTTGGAATGAACATGGCTTTTGTGAATAGCTGCTAGAAGTTCCACATTCCAAATGGCTTCAGTGTAGAGTAATAGGAAGGTAAATGACACAAATTTAAGCTGAAGAGGTAGATAAAGTTGAGATCTTGAAGAATCTCTCAGGAATATGGAAACTACCGAAAGCCTCAGTCAATGGCACCTTTTGAAAGGTCTTAGAAAGTGGAACGTGGCGGTGGAGAATAGGGACGGATGGAAGCTGACTGCATGCATGCAATATTTAGGAGGGAGGATAAAAAGATATTAGTGCTTGGGTTGTAAAGGTGGTGGAGGAGAAACAATGGGAAAAAAATGCAAATCGAAAAGCTAGTTTAAGTTGAGTTATTCTAAGAGTCCCCACTGACAATATCAAAGAACAGACAATTTGTTGGATACCCACAAAGACCCAGTGTTTTTAAGATCAGCAATCTCTTACTGGCTTTACCCTTTCGTTATCACCTGATACCATATTGCTGTGGTCAACTTTTCCCACTGAAGTCATTTCCAATCAACTTTTTTCACTTTAGGGCTATAGGGTGTCAGAGAAGAACTCTTTCCTTTTATTGGTTGACTAACAGAGTTGGGTTTAAGAACAGCATGACTGGCTTTCCTCTCCTCAGTAAAGGGTAGATATGGGGATCGTAAAAATTGCACATTCCCCCATCAGAAGGGAATTTAAAGGAGTCCCCATTTTATATGCTGACATTTTGAATTAATGTCTTTCTGACGCCAAAGCCACAGTGTGCCACGCTTATCAGTTGTCAGTGTCCTTACAAAGACTCAAACTTGCCATCAGGTAAAATTCTCTAAAAGGGCAGAATATTCCAAATAAGCATTATTTAGGAAAATTCTGTGGCCTCAAGTTAAAAGCAAACACACAAAATAAACAGATTTCCAAACAAACAAAAACACTATTACTTCTTATTACGATAAAGTATTTTACAGGAAGGAAGCAGTTTTCTATTAGAAAAGAGATGTCCAAAATCATTTTGAATGACTTATTTCCTTTCCAGATATTACTTCTGTTGTGTAGCCCTAAGTACCAAGAATGATCTAATTTCCTCGTTCAAAATGTCCAAGAATCGGCTAAAGAATTTTAATTCTAAGATACTGCCAGGCTATGAATATTTTAGAACACTTGGATATTTTATAAACTTGTTTCCTTCATATAGAAGACAAATAAAGACAAAGCCTAAATCTTTTTGGCTAGGTAGTTTTCCTTAAGTTCTCATGAATGTTAATTTTGAAGTTTATTGATGCACCAGAAAGAGAATTAACTGACAGCCCAGCAGATCATGGAGTGCAGATCTATGGATTCAATTACCCTGTCTCCAATGCAGGCAGGCCCCAGTGCAAATCTATTCAGTTGTACCACAGACAACGAGCTCCGCATACTAAACTTAAGGTTTTTCTTCTGCCACAAAACTTATGCTCTCATGCCATAAATTAAACCAGGCAAGTCCCTATTTTCTATATACATCATTGGAAAACTGATCACTTTTGCAGGATCCAACAGAGGAAATTTTATGTAAGTATGTGACAGGCACCCTTCCTTTTCAACTCCTCTCTCAAAGCAAAAGGGTCAGAGAGGAAGGGAGAAGAAATAAATGCTAAGCATTTGGAGGGAAAGAGTAATACTTTTGACTGAGGAAGACACCTGAAGTTTATGTTACTTGCAGTTGGTGGGGAAGGGAGAAAACAATGTTTTTTTTTTTTTTTTTTGGTCCCTTCCCAAGTAATCCTGGGTCATCTTCCTCTACAGTATCCTCATAGCTCCTTGTACATTTCTCTATTAATGTTTTTCTCTATCATTAGTTTGTAGCCTCTTGAAATAAGACACATTTCATGAATCTTGGTATCCCTAGTACTTAGCAATGATCCTTGCACACAGTAAGTCCACAATAAATGTTACTGAAAAAATGTTTTATGAAATAAAGTGCAATCTCCTTCTTGGAAGGTCCGGTTTCATTACCTCAGCTATAGTATTAACCTATTTTGAGATATTTTGGAAAATGAGAGTATACACAATGAAATAATTATGAAAATATTTTGAAAATTGCTTCATATTTTATAGCATACATTGATGCTTCATACCATTATCACAGTATGGAGGAAAACTCTGGAACTAGAAAAAGCAACAAAAAATAATGAATAGCAATTTCTTTTTAGTTTATGTTGGTTTCACCATTCATAATGATTGCTTTGCTACTATTCTCAATTATTATTGATGTTAGAATGCATTTAAAAGCTATCACACTACCAAATATACTCCTCAGCCATTTAACAAGTATCTGAATTTATAGTTTTCATTATAGTTCGTTTTTTCTGTTTCTATAGAAATATGTAGCTAAAGTATTGGAGAGTTTAATACTTTCTCAGGCTTGAGGCAAAGTCAGTACTAAGTAAAATGCTATTTTTTTTTTTTTTTTTTTTTTTTTTTTTTTTTCAGTACGCGGGCCTCTCACTGTTGTGGCCTCTCCCGTTGCGGGGCACAGGCTCCGGACGTGCAGGCTCAGTGGCCATGGCTCACGGGCCCAGCTGCTCCACGGAATGTGGGATCTTCCTGGACCGGGGCACGAACCCGTGTCCCCTGCATCGGCAGGCGGACTCTCAACCACTGCGCCACTAGGGAAGCCCCGTTATTTTTTTATATATAGGAAATGAGCAGACAGTAGCACAACAGACATACCTAGAAGGTGCAGTCATCACTAGTATTTTTGTCACTGTGATTCATGCAGCCATACTGATCAAATGGCAAGTAATTTGTATCATTAAGAACAATAGCATTGGCCAGTAGAGATGATACTTCTCTTTGAAAAGTTAGAAATATATACTGCCAAATAAACTTTTAGTAATAATATTAATACTACACTGAAAAAAATCTGATATTAAAAAAGTCAGCTTAAATAAGCAACAAGGGAATCAGAAACGCTGGGAGAAGATATAATATAAAAAGTTTAATAGACATTGAATTTGGGGAGGGCCATTAGTAAAGATCATAATTTGGAAATCATTTGCTTAATTAGATTGAGTGCTACTTCAAGAATTTTAAGAATTTTACTGTTGTTCAAAATGAAATGAAATGAATAAGAGTTTCTTGTAAGAGCTACTCCATCTTTTGCTATATGCCCAGCATTAGTTATTGAAACCACTGACGCGTAGACAAAAGCATATCGTGAGTAGTGGGAGTATGTTTGTGATAAGCATCCCAGCATTTCCAAATAGCTCCTGGGAACCTGGCTGAGCCCAATAATGCATTAATATGAAACTAACTCTTTAATATCAGAATTGATCCCAAACTCTGAGCTTCCTTTTCCCATGTTACCAAAGATAGCAACAACTAAGTAATCTGCCAGTCTTAGAGATAATGAATGACCCTCTAACAACAGAAAGTTATTCTCTTGGAAGTAACTTCCCAAGATGATTCCTTCAAATAACCTTACGGACCAGTTTAGCCTCTTCCCTAAGGCTAATTTTTCCATCTGATAAACATCCTCAAGGCATGTCTTCAAATCTCAAAGCTATCTTTAAGAGTCAATGACAATAGTACTTGCCATTTTGTGTGCATTCCTCTGTATCCTCATGAAACAAAACACTTGCAATAAGATTTGTGTAAACGTTAATAATGACATATAGAAAGCCAAACTGGAAAAAAAGGTAATGTGTTTTAACAGCATGTCTATAAACGGTTCATATGAATGGATGGCCTGACTTCCGCATATTGTTCCTAATTCTTTTTTCTGGATGCTGAGTTATCTTCAATAAGAGCACCAGGTTTGAGATAAAAATCTAAAGATGTTTAAAAAGAAAATTATGACCATAGAGAGCTTCCAGTAGATATGATGGTCAATGCCAAGCCTCACATTAAGAGATCCTCCACATCTTTAAATGTGGCCATAAAGACTAAAGGTGTTGGCTAAGCTATAAGGAAGATTTTAAGTAGCGTGAACACTCATGATAATTAATGAAAATTCATGTGATCACTCATATTTAACATCTTCCTACCAGTCTTTTTTGGCATTCAGAACTCACATTCTGCAAACAATTGGATGGATTTGCCTTCTTGTTTTTCTTAACAATATCTCTCTCACTAAAGTTACTTTAAAAATTCCCCCCTTCCAAATTTTTCATTTACACCCCTTGCTAATATTCATTTATACTCTGTCTTCAACCATGTTATACTCATTGGTCAATAAAAAGAAGGAAAGAAGAAAATAAAGAACACTAATGTTTTGTTAAAATGTAGTTTTCAACTAGTTGTGGGAACTTTCATTTCCTAAAACATTTTTGAGGCAAGTTTCCATTTATGATCACACAGTGAAAATCATGGCTACTGAAAAGGGCATAAACAATCTCAATTGACGGGGCAACATAAACATTTCAACTAAGCAACACACCAGGCCAAATGAAGTACCCATTTCTCTGTGAGACACACACACTAATACGCACACACTTCCGTTTGCTCATCCTCTTGCAAATCATATACATGTGACTATGTCCTCCAAAGCCCAGCGTGGAATACCAGCCTTACCACAAAATTTGAGCACAGCAAAAAAACTGAGGTCATTTCCAAGTAACTTTTACCTCTGTTTTTCCTTTTTGCTTCCCTATCTGCCAGGCTGCACACTTCTTCAAGCAAACTGTCACCCTAAAACACTGGCTAAATATGTTTATAGGGGGGTAAAGAAAGCCTCTGAAAATACTCTTTGTTCTCTCACTTTTTGTGCTTTTCCATTTCTAACAAGGGAAATTGTGTTTCCAAAACATGTTCTGTAGCTGTTTCTCAGGATCTTCTGGCGCATGGGCTGTGTACGATGATGTGGGACTAGTCAAAATACTACCACATTCTAAAATGATCCCTTCTTGCAGTGTCAAATATGTCAGGGCCCTCGGAGCGTGTACTGCTCACTCCATATGGATCCTGGCCTGCACTTTGTACACGTTTGCCCTGCTGGGATCATCTTGAGTTCCATCATGGCATGCAGCAGGCATGGAACTCAGAAAGGCTTGGGCATGCCTTTCTTTCTCTGTGTGTATGTTACTCCACTTTTTGACCTTTACTGAAGCAACTCCTTACAGTGTAAGAGAGGTCTGTGCAAAGATTATTCCCAAGTATTAAGGGAGGGGTTATAACAATTCTCCAAACCTGGGTTCTGAACCTCCAAGCAAGAAGTCTGGCAAGGGAACGTAAGGCAGCGTTACTTTGCCACTTTTGTCTCTCCTCTCTTTACTCTGGCTATAAGGGCACAGAAAAGTGGAAGGGAAAAATGGCAAATAAAAAGGGAATATAAATTGGGACATGGGGTAATAATATGATATAATACAATAAAATGTGCTAATCTTATCAATTTTTGTTTGGGGAAAGGGTCACACACATTCACCTGCATTTAGCTTTTCTTGTTCTCCTTGCCATATGGTCCTAATTTCTAAGAAACACTCACAGAAGCCTTCCAGAACGTGCTGGCTCTTAAAGATTAGTGGACACAAAAAGCATTTGAAGGGCTTCTTCAAAATGCTGAATTCTGGTATCAGCAACCCTTTCCTTCTTTCATTTACTCAGTAAATCTAGGTTGCAGTGGTGAGAATCTGCATTTAAAGAAAAAAAAAAAAAGAACAACTCCTGGTGATTCTGATACACCCAATGATGGAATGACAATTTACAATCACTATACTAAGAGGTAAGAAAAGATAGAAAAGTAAAAGAATAAAGAACACAGATCTCAAGGGTTTTCAAACATCCCAGCAACAATCAGTCTTCCTATCAGTTGTAGAGTGTAGTAAGAAAAGCAGAAACATCTTATGACAGAAAACACTATGGGTGACAAAGTGTTTTGAGTAACTGTAAGAACAATTACTGAGCATTCATAAAATAGCACTGAATTGTAGAACTGGAAGAAACTCAGGAGAACGTATGCCAGAATGCATACCAATCCAGGCTTTAGGAATACAGCAGCACATCCATTTGGGAGGCCTCTCTTAAGAAAAAGATATTTAAAGCAGGAATACAAAAATACTTGGGCCACCTGGGCTCTTGGAAGTGACCTGTGCAAATGAGAATCCCTGAAGCTGAAACTTCATAAACTTTACAATAAATCCCTCTGTGATTCCAACCGATTTTTATGAGGATGAAGAACAGAGGCCAAAACCACTAAATGTTGGCCATGTTCTCACACACTGAGGCAGAGGTAGGGTTGAGAATAACCTCTAGCTCTTGTGACTCTTTGTATCATACTCTTACATATTTACATGTTCAATAGTGGGTTTTATATACATGATTTCTTTTTCAACTTTCATGCAAGGAATGATGTATACTCCCACAAGACCTCCTTTGAAGTGGAAAAGAAACTTTTTAAAATAGCCATCTCTTATTGCTGAATCCTGAAAAGCAATGGGCTGTTAAAAATCCATAGGTAAAGCAACAGCTTTTGGTCCATTTTGAAGTTTTTAAAAATTATTTGAGGTGTCAAACACCAGTTTTATGCAACACCATCACAACTGAGTCTTCCTATTTTAAGTAATAGCAGCTAAAATTTCATTTATATTGTGAGAGTTTAAGTGTGTTAATTTAAATGTGGTTAGTGAAGATAGTTTAATGGTTTCTAGGATAGTTATAATAGAGAACTTAATTGTTTCCATGCATAATAATAGAAATGCTATAAAGCCTCCAAAATATATGAATGTTTTGGAGGATCAAATATTTTAGATGATAAATACCAAGACATGCTGAAAATTAGATGCATTTTAGAATCAGCTTTAGCATGCAATTATTTTCTTATTTATGGATAATGCTGTTCAACAAATTAAAATCAAACAGTGTACGTGGAGAATTAATCCAATATATTACTCACCTAGGAAAAGTAAGCACTATGAGAACAAAATAAAACATGCATTGCATTTTTTATAAATCAACTCATTTATTTTTATAGCACCTTTCAGGAATAAAAAATCTCCCAGAATAAAAGCTAAACACACCATCACAAACCTAATTCATGGAAAAATAAAACTTTAAAAGCCTTATTGGGACTTCAGTTTGCAGGGATATAGAAATGTTTACTTTTGGAAAGTTATTTTGAAATAATAACATGATCTCGATGAAATCTAAATTATAGGTTGAAATTGGCAAAATTTGGGAGACAAGAAGGCAGTCCACTGAAAAAGACTACCACCAATCTGCATTATTTGGGCTCAACTGTTTCCTTCCCTCGGACCAATTTTAGTTACCCTGAGTACCAAGATAATGATCAAATCTTCTGCTTGAAAGGTTTATATAGAAATGTCAGACAAAGGACTTTTTCTTTTTTTTAAGTTTAAGGACACTATACTCAGATCAGTAAGAAAACAAACAAACAAAAAAACTCAGCTTTTTAAAAACGGGCAAATAATACATTATGTTGTGATGATGTGAGATGACAAAATGCCAATGGGAGGAAATGAAGTTAATGATGTAGGTATTATGACATAACATTGGGCTACTATGGACCTTCTGACACGTCAGGACAATCATCTTCTTCACGTGATCCTGGGCCACCAAGCCAGGATGATGTTGATTGTTGGGAACATCATGTCCCAGGTAGTAAGGAAAAGGACAATCTGTGACACTGCAAGATTTCATCACTCTTCTTATAATGGCATGCAATTTAAAACTTATGAATTGATTATTTCTGGAATTTTCCATTTAATGTTTTCATACTGCTGTTGATAGCAATTAACTGAAGCTGTGAAAAGCAAACTCACAGATCTGGGGGACTACCGTACTCTTATAATCCTTTTTATTTTTCTAGAAACAGTAGTAATGAGTTTTTGTTTTTTTTTTTTAAACCCACTTAGCTAAAGGTTTGTCAATTTTGTTTTTCAAAGAACCAACTTTTGGTTTTGTTGATATTTTTTTATTGCTGTTCTATTCTCTATTTCATTTATCTCTGTTCTAGTACTCATTTTTTGTATCCCGCTACTAGTTTTGGGTTTAGGTTCTTCTTTTTCTAGTCCCTTAGGGGTTGTAAAGTTGGTTTCTTCTTTTTTGTTTCTTTGTCCGTTTTTTGCTTTTTTAATAGATTTATTTATTTATTTTTTGGCTGCGTTGGGTCTCCATTGCTGTGTGCAGGCTTTCTCTAGTTGCCGCGAGCTGGGGCTACTCTTTGTTGTGGTGTGAGGGCTTCTCATTGTGGTGGCTTCTCTTGTTGCACAGCACGGGCTCTAGGTGCGCAGGCTTCAGTAGTTGTGGCACGCAGGCTCAGTAGTTGTGGCTTGCAGGCTCTAGAGCACAGGCTCAGTAGTTGTGGCACATGAACTTATTTGCTCCGCGCATGTGGTATCTTCCCGGACAAGGGCTCGAGCCTGTGTCCACTGCATTGGCAGATGGATTCTTAACCACTGCGCCACCAGGGAAGTTATAGAGTGTGTGTGTGTGTGTGTGTGTGTGTGTGTGTGTGTGTGTGTGTGTGTGTATGTATAGGAATGCTATTTGGGGTAATTTTTGTATGTGAGAGAGCACAAATTGGGGCAAATTTCTAGGAATCAATTTGACACTATTTAGCAAAATTTGCATGTACATGTTATTAACTCAGCTTGGCATTGTCCTACAAATAACTCATTCTATATGTACTCTAAGATATATTTACAAATATTTAAAAAATGGAAATAACCTTAGGTTCCTCACTAGGGGTCTGTTGAAAATAACTAATGGGAGAAAGCCTATGTATGGACAAGGTATATTGTGATAAATGAAAAAAACTTTTTTTTCTTGGGTAAAATAAAATGTTAACAGTTCTCTTTAAAGGGAGAGATTTTAGTAGGAAAAGCTTTTATTCACTAGTATTATTTTACCTTTTTAATATAGGTTGATTTTTTAAAAATTCTCTTACCTTTTTGCTTGTTTTTCAACATTTACTAGATTTCCATGGTGATAAAATTATGAGCTATATTTTCCTATGTGGGAAAATTTGGTATCTACCTAGCAATCTATCTCTGTAAGCAAATAACTGTCTCCGTGGTAGTACTGTTCATTTCGAGCATCATGCTATTTGTGGCAGTAATGCTCAGTGATGTCTCAAGTCCCCCTAACTGATATACAACTTTAAAAACAAGATTGAAAGTTATGTTTGATAAAAAGCAGGTCAAAATCAGACATTTCCTATAGTTGTTTCTTATTTATAGTACAAATAAAAGAGGATATGCTTGGATTCATAGTCACAGAAAATAATTCAAATCTTAAAAAGATAAATTTAATATTTCTTGCTGGATCCCTTTCTAAATGTAGGCTATTGAACATGTAAAAATACTGCTATATTAGATTTCTCAGAGACTAGTGGAAGACCATGTACTTTGTAGTGGCCAAAGTCTATTTTAAATCCTGGTTCTTCTATTTACTAGCTATTTAAATTTAATTTTTTAAGCCCCTGTGTCTCATTTGAAAACTTGGGATTAATAACACAATATAATTATATTGGTTATTTTTACTGTGTAAAACCATAACAAAATGTTTTGGCAATCACAATAAGAATTTACTTTTCATGTGTCTAAGTCATTTAGCTGATGTAGTCTGGGCTCATGTGGGGACCTCATCTAGGCTGAGCTTCAGGTGACTCCTCTCTTTTCCATGTACCTCCCATCCTTCACATGGGGTCAGCAGAATCACTAGAAATGTTCTCTCACGGCTGATAGCAGAAGTCAAGAAGACAAATAGAAGCACTCAAGGTCTCTTGAGGCCCAGGTTTGGAACTGGTACACTGTCACTTTCATCAAATACCACTGGGCAAAATAAATCCCATATGGTCGTGAAATATTCTCTTTCTTTATGGGAATAACTCTAGGGTTACATTACAAAGGATGTGTACACAAGGAGCAGTAAAGAATTGGACCATTAATGCCATCAATATACCTTAACAATAGAGCTTAATACAGGTAAAGTTCTAATTCACAATTGTTGCTCAAAAAATACCATGGCTCTTGGTTTTGGGATAACAGAATATGATTTTTCAAGCAAAAAGGAAGTGCACTCCAAAGATGCTGACGGCTCAAGGAATAGCTCCGAGTTTAGAAACTCAGTTTGAGACAGTAGGAAGAAACTAAAGACATTACAGAGTTTCGATAGCAAGGAGTATACCTAAGGATATGCTTCAAGAACACTCCAAAGTTAGCAGAAGGAAGGAAATAATAAAGATTGAGATAGGAATAAACGAATTAGAGAATAAAATAAAAATCAAGAAAACTAAGAGCTGGTTTTTATGAAAAGATGAACAAAACTGACAAATCTTTAGATAGACTAAGAAAGAAAAATAAAGATTCAAATAAACAAAATCAGAAATCAAGGGGAAACATCATATCTCATGCCACAATAATAAAAAAGGATTATGAGACTGCTATAAGCAATTTTATGACAATAAATTGAATTATATAGAAGAAATAGATAAATATCTAGAAACATACAACCTATCAAGACTGAACCATGAAGAAGAGAAAACTGAACAGATCTAGTAAGAAGATTGAATCATTGATTAACAATCTCTCAACAAAGAAAAGCCAGGACCAGATGGGTTCATTGGTGAAGTCCATCAAACATTCAAAGGAGAATTAATGTCAATCTTTCTTAAATGCTTCCAAAATGTTGAAGAGGAGGGAACACTCCAAAACTGATTTTATGAGGCCAACTTTACCTTGATACCAGAGCCAAACAAACATACTATAAGAAAATAAAACTGCACACCAATATTCCTTATGAACATTGATGCAATAAACTCAATTCAACAGCACAGTAAAGGATTATAAAACATGATCAACTTGGATTTATCCCTGGAATGCAAGGATGGTTCAACATATTATTATTAACCAATGTATTACACCAGGTTGACAGAATATAAGAATAAAACTATATGATCTTATCAATAGATGCATATAAAACATTTGACAATATTCAATGCCCCTTTATGATTAAAGAAAAACAAAAGTAGGAAGAGAAGTACCTCAAAATAATTAAGGTCATATATAAAAAAAAACAAACCTAACATTATACTCAACAATGAAAACCTGAAAGCTTTTCTTTTAAAATCAAGAACAGTGCAACAAACCTGACTCTCACCATTTCCATTCAACATAGTACTAGATACTCTAGCCAGAGCAATTAGGCAAGAAAAAGAGACAAAAGGCACCCAAATCAGAAAGGAAGAAGTAAAATCATCTCCATTTCCAGATGAATTGATCTTATGTGTAGAAAACTCTGAAGATTCCACAAACAAAATCCCCAGAAAATTGTTAAAATAAATGAATTCAGAAAAGTTGCATCATACAAAATTAACATACAAAAATTATTTGCATTTCTGTACACTAACAATAATCTGAAAAGGAAAGTGAGAAAACAATTCCATTTACAATAGCTTTTATAAGATATTTATAATATCTTATAAATAAGATACTTCAGGAAAACTTAACCAAGGAAGCAAAAGACTTGTACAGTGAAAACTATAAAACATTGCTGAAAAAAATGAAAGATACAAATCATGGAAAGATATTCCATGTTCATGGATTGGAAAAGTTCATATTGTTAAAAGGTCCATACCTTCAAAAGCAATTTACAGATTCAATGCAAACTCTTAGTGGTACCTTTTACAGAAATAGTAAAACTCATCCTAAAATTCATATGGAACTACAGAAAAACAACAAATAGAAAGAACAGTCTTGAGAAAGAAGACAAAGTTGGAAGTCTCACACTTCTTTATTTCAAAACATATTACAAAGCTAGAGTAATCAAAACAATGTGGTACTGATATAAAGGCAGACATTTAGACAAATAGAAGAGAAGAGAGAGTCCCCAAATTGCCCTATGCATATACAATCAAATGACTTTTGACAATGGTGCCAAGAATACACAATAGGAAAAAATAGCTTTGTCAACAGAGAGTGTTGGGAAACTGGATATCCACATACAAAAGAATAAAGTTGGGTCTTTAACTTACACCCCACAGAAAAATCAAGTCAAAATGGATTAAAGACTTCACTATAAGACTTGACAACTATAAAACTGCTTGAAGAAGGCATAGGAGAAAAGCTTTATGACACTGATCTTGGCAGTGATTTATTTTATATGAGATCAAAATCACAACAAAAGCAAAAATAGACAAGTGGGACTGCATCAAACTAAAAGTTTCTTTATAGCAAAGAAAACAATCAATGGAGGGAAAAGATAACCTACAGAATAGGTCGAAATATTTGCAAGTCATATATCTAATAAGGAGTTAATATTCAAACATATAAGAAACTCCTACAACTCAGTAACAAAAAATATAAGCCAATTAAAAAATGGGCAAAAAACTTAGACGTTTTTCCAAAGAAGCCATCCAAATGGCCAACAGTTATATGAAAAGATGATCACTAATTACCAGGGAAATGCATATCAAAACCACAATGCAATATCATATCACACCCTTTAAGATGGCCATTATAAAAATAAAATAACAAGTATTGGTGTGGATGTGGAGATATTGGAATACTTGTGCAATGTTCTCTGGAATGTAAAATGGTGTAGGCACTATGGAGCACTATGGAGTATAAAGGTTCCTCAAAAAATTAAAAATAGAACTACCATATGATATAGCAATCCCATCTCTGGGTATTTATCCAAAAAAATAACCAGGTTCTCCAAGAGATGTCTGTACTCCCATTTTCATTGCAACACTGTTCACAGTAACCGAGAAGTTGACACAAACTAAATGTCCTACAGTGGATGAATGGATTAAAAGTGTGATCTAGGGAGGGAGGACCAAGAGGGAGGGGATATATGTATACGTATAGCTGATTCACTTCATTGTACAGCAGAAACTAACACAACACCGTAAAGCAATTATACTCCAATAAAAAAAGTGTGATTTACACACATTTACAGGGGAATATTATTCACTCATGAAAATATGTTACTCCAGTTATACAGTACATCATGGATGAAGCTTGAAGACATTATGCTAAAAAGTGAGCCAGGCACAGCAGGATAAATACTGCATGATTCCACTCATATAAGCTATCTAAAGCAGTCAAAGTCATCAAAGCATAAAGTAAAATGGTGGATGCCCAGAGCTGAGAGGAGGGAGAAATGAGAATTTTCTGTTCAATGGGTATAAAGTTGCTAGTGATACGAGAAGAAAGACTGGTACAACAACATTATTGCTGTATAACAATAGCCTTAAAGTTAACAATACATTACTGTACACTTAAAAATTTGTTAAGAGGTTAGATTTCTGGTACATGTTCGTTACAACAGTTTTTAAAAAGGAAAAATCAAAATAAAATTTTCTCCTTGAGTTCTGGGTTTTACACAAAAGTGATCATTTTTATTATGCTCCGTGTCAAAGTTGACTGAAGATCAAAGTAAAACAGAAGAAAAGGATATGAAAAACCAGTTGTCTTTTTATTAATATTGGTTTATGTTAATATATGCTACAGAGATAACCTAGTGATGGTTCTTTTATTATTTTTTTTTTCAAATTTTAACCTTTTGCTAAGTTTTCCAAGCACCATAGACAAGAGTTTCAATTTGGAAACTTACTAAAGTAAGACTTCAGTGGAAAACAAATTATTTCAGGGAATGTTTAATCATTTGTAATTAGAACATTTCAGTTTTTCACCTCTCATATTGTGTGCGTGTGTGTGTGTGTGCATGTGTGTGCACATGGCCTAAATGTATGAGAAGCAATTGAGCATCCTTCTAAAGGAGGAAATGGGCTTCATTATCAATAGAGGATTTCGGATTTGAACAGGAAATAAGATGGGCTTCACAAATACAAAGGTTCAGAATTAAAAGTAGTTTTTTCAAAACACTGAACTCTACGTCACATCGAAAGGAATAAGAAATTGTAGATATAGATGTTGACCAAGATGGAGAAATGAATACTTGAAAGGCATTATTTATCCTGAAGTTCCACTGTCTATGTCAAAGGATGCTGTCTCAATCTGTGCAGAATTAATTCCCTAGTTCTAGAACTTCATAGCTAATTAGAAATCAAGCATTCAAGACAGATACTTTAGTTACCTACTAGAAACTTTAAATAAATCTCTCCCAATCATTTATTTGATATTTTAGTAATTTTTCAGAATTACTAAATTTTTTTTCAGAATTTTTCAGTCTCACTCATGGCATCAGTGAGCTTTCACGCATTTGAGCTTTGTGGAAGGAAATATGAAAATTTACAATTCTATTTTAAAACTTTACAAACTCTTAGTAGTATTTTAGCATCAAAAAGTCTCAATAACTTCAGGGCAGAATAGACTTTGTGGACGCCTCTGAATTCAGAAGCCACAGGACTACTGAACTTAAACATTGGATAATATGTTGTGTTACTGAGTTGAAGGTGTGTTTGAATCATTGAAAATTTTTGGCAACCTATAGTTAAAGCTGAGGGTGTAGGGGAATCTTTAGTATTTGTCCCAGCCACCCAAGATACTACAAGCTAGAGTATTTCCTTCTGAGGAGCCTCAGAGGTTCTGTCATGATCTCATTCCTCCTGGAAGGAATTCCTTTGAATGAGTATGTGCGCTTCAGACCATGTGACCCCACCGGCCTTGGTCACAGCTGACTGGACCAAAATGGGGACCTGCTCTTAAGGCATCTGTCCATAGACTGGTGGGATGCACAATAAGCAATGACTGACTTGAAAACTCTACCAAGGAGAACACCATATCAACTGGATGGTGATTAACAGAACCAGTAAGAACTTCCTCTCTGTAGGAGCTTGAGCTGAGAGGGGCATGCAGCTAAATCCATGAGACATGTGGAAGTCACCAGGCACTGGAAGTCAATAGTGCAGTGGTAATTATGAGACAGAAAGCAGAATAGAAAAATTCAATAATGGCATATAAACATGTTGAGAGTAAAGCAGAGAGAGTAGCAGGGTTAGCAGAATTCTAATGAGGAGACCTGAATGCCTGTTTTCAGGGGCAAATGCTAAAAGAGGTGTTAACTCACCGGAAGTACTGACAGACCTTTCTTTCTGAACCCCAAGAAGAGCAGCGTGCTCCTCTATAAAACCTAACTCCTTGGCTGCTGAGGCCCATTCCTGTTTTCGTTACCTCATCATTTAGCTTTACAAGACACCTTCATTTTTCAGGAGTGAAGCAGGGATTCTTTTTTCCTTGTGATTAGGAAGGGCCAAAGGATGCATTAATCACTACTATTTTGACTAATTTCAACCAGTCAGCAGTAGTCATAGAAATCCAGATATATTCAGGCTAATTAGGGTAACATGTCAAAACTATTATCAGAATTTAACTTGTGCTATATTCTGACTCTTCTTCCATTTTTTCCACCTGTTCCTAATTTGGAAAGTGGGGTAGCGTATAGAGGAGCTTGTAATGAAAACACGGATTAGCAATGGAACAGTCAATAAGCAGTTAATAGGTCTCTAGCCTTTTTCAGTTATCCAATAATCATAAACTATTTGTATGAATACAGTTGGGAATGACATTTATGCTAGGGTCTCTATCTAGAAATAAGAACGTGTCTATTACTTTCTTCACTGCTACCCCATCCTATAGGTAGAAATGGTTGCTGGAGCACCAGTCCAACCAACTGGCTATGGAGTCATGTCTTCAGGAGGTTTGATTATAGATTTGGCTAACAAAGATTTGCTACTACTTAAATCAGGGACTATTAAGTGGTGACCTACTATGTGCAATCAGTCCAAGAAATGTTTGGCTTTGTCCACATAGTGCTAGTAGTCATATCAAAATACAACAAAGTAGTTTCCAATTTTTAAAATTTCACAAGTGGAATTTTCATATTTTCTTGAAAAATAAAGCCGTCTAGCAATACTGGGTCACATCTCATTACTACTAATTGGCTAAGGATGAAGTGTAGCTGTCCTTTTGGATGGGGCATAAGCCTTCCCATTTGTAATAGTCACTGCTGTATCACATTGCCGCCTGACAATGGGATAGACAATCTAGTCATTTATCATTATACGTATGCACTTTTTTAATCTTAGAATTAAGAGCTAAAATACCTTTTAGTCTATGACTCTTAAATGTGGGAACATCAAAGCCTGAAGTCTCTGAATTTACAAAAATAGAGGAGAATGTACCTTGGTGAAATGGAAAATATTTGTCTGAGCTTCACATGCAAATAATGTGTGTCTGGATCAAAAGAGCACAGCATATTTCATAAGAAAAATTTCCAGGGTATCTTTCGCCCTGTTCTTTAGGCATCTGAATTTCCAATTCCTGACCTAAGAGAGAATGCTCAATTGTTGAATAGAATCATGTCTTTTTCCAGCAGTTCTTTACTAAGTAGTTAACTGGTCAAAGTTCTGTTGTTGGTTTTGGAGTATGCAAAAGAGTTTTACTATGGCACCTACACACGAAGAGCTAATAATCTACTGGGGAAAATAAGATGAAAATATAAAAATAAGATATATTTTTAAATTATTAATGTTAATAACCATCAATAATAATCAATTATTAAGCAAGAACCATGTTGGAAGGCCACTTACATATATCACACTCCATCTTAATTCTTGTAAAATGGGTGTTATTGTCCTAGTTTAAAAAATAAAGAATCTAGGGTCACAAACGTTAAATGACTTGCCAAGTTACAGAAATATTATTTAATGTTGGCAGCTGGAACGTCAACAAGGTCTGTTTGGATATAAATCCTGCACTTCATCCAACATATTATGTTTTCTAAAATGTGTTCTTCTGGCAAAAATTTATCCATTGATATTTATATCTTTTCATATCACAAGAATTTTTGGCCTCTCATCAAGATGAAATATATTAGGAAATGAGATGAAATGTTAAAATTAAATTGTTTTGAGACTTCCAAATTCCCATTGCTATGGAAATCATTTTGCACAATGCTAATATTTTAACTGGCTAACACTCAAGTTTCCCAGATTAAATTCTTTGCTTTCTCTCCACAGAGTACTAGTTACTTACATTTGTATTGTTCATTCACCGTCAATCTCTTAATTTCCTTAGTGACTTATATTCAAATAATTGATTTTCTAAATAAAAGTACAATTTTAACAAGAAAAAATTCCTCCTATAAAATACACACACACAGGAAATGATTAAAATTCACACTTAGGCTTCCATTATAGTGTTAAAGAAAATCTTTATGCCATTTTTAGCTTTGATATTATTTCACTGTTTGATTTCATAACCCTTTCTCTCCTTAAAAAGGGTCTTAATTCAATTTCCTTGGAGATTGTATTTCAGATTTGCAAGGTATCATTTGTAATAACTTAAGACATTCTTAACCAAAGCTCATAGATATTAATACAGATTCTTTACCATTACGAGAAATAACCTGATTTTATTTTAACGTGATCCAAGATATTATTTAGTGAATGCCTATTATAGAGGTGTACATGACTTATTCTAGGTTGTAGACATTTCCCCCATTTTGCAGAGGAGGAACTTAATGATCTAAGTAACTTGGCTAAATGTTCTCAACTAAGAACTGATGTAGTCTGAATTCACGCTCAGATCTGACTTTCTCAGGTCTAATGTACTAAAATATACTGTCCCCTACCACAATGACTAAGCAATGAAAATGATCACAAATAAATGAACAATACATAATTTTGATTAGGTGCTTAACTGAATGAGCAAGAGAAGTTATTCAGTGTCCCATTCACCACTTACCAACCTACATCTTGTATTACCTAGAAAAATATTCTAGCCAAAAATTTGAATTGGCATTAATACCATCTTAAAATGCCCTTAATTTATAGAATTCCTGTTGATGCCAGAATTCATCACAGCCTAGTTAACAAGGCCCTACATTCTTCCTGAATGACGGTATCTGGCCATCAACGGGCAAATGTGATTCAAAATACAGCCTGTGCTCCTCTGACAAAACCACAAGCCAGGGCCAGCTTCATGGCAGGTAGCCTATACAGCTGAACAGGGCCAAACTTAGAAGGGTTCTGCACTTGGTTTACTGCTCCACTGTCATTGTCTTCAAATTATTAGTAATTTTTAAACAAAAGACCCCACGTTTCCATTTTGCACTGCTTCCCACAAATTATGTAGCCAGTTCTGCCATGAGCCCCGGTGGAGTGCTGAATATACCGGAAGTGGTGCCTTTTTCCTCTTTGTACAAAAGCGCAATATGGGCTAACAGTAATCTAGTTGAATATTGCAAAAAAACAAGGATCACCAAATAGATATAAAAAGGATATACTAAAAAAAAAATATGAGCTTTTAGAAAGCAAATACTAACAGATGTACGTTCATCACACTAGCCATTTACAGACATCCTGGTCGTACCAAAGTTACTGAAATAAATGTACTTGAATTTGCATGCATTCTTTCCCCACTCCCATTGCCTACCCCTACATCACCCAATAACTGCTAAAAATGTCTAATTCATTTTGCCTTAAAGGACCTAGAGCTAAGTGGAAAAAGCAGGTTCTTACCTATTACAACTTATCATTTGATTGTGGCTGCAAAGTGGGTAAGGATCTTTAAACTGCAGTATTATACTTGTTAAAACATAAACTGAGGTATATTAAAATCTTTAAGGGTTTATTTAAGTAAAATCTATTTGAATGAGGCAGCACCCAATCCTGCAGATAGAAAGGAACTCCCACAAGATGTACAAAATGAAAGATTTTTACAGGCAGAAGGGAGCAGGAACAAAGAACTTATAGGAGACAGAAAAGTTGGGTAGTGATTGCAAGTTTACTTTCCTTTAGGGGATGGCAGGGGTCTATCAGGAAGATTACCCAGCTAGGGTTGATCAGTCAATTCGTGAACGACTGGTTTAAGATTTCATTTTCGGTAGAGCTGAAACTGTAGTTAAGTTTCATTCTGGTGACGTGGAACCTAGCATAAGCCACCCCAGTTTGGGCTGTGCTATGTTTAACATAATTTACCATCAAATTTCCCATTCAAAATAGACACAAATCTCAAGATACTCAGAAATTGATGTACATATTTTTAACTTGAAGTTAAGGTTGCTGATGTCTCCCAACTTTCCTTGAAAGAAATGTAGTCCTTACAATATACTTGGCTTTTAATATCACCTAGGGAGAGATAAAGCCCTGCAGAAAACTGTTTTCTGTCAAAATTACAATGGGCCTGCATATTTTAGCAATTTCGGCTACATTATGTAGCCTGATCAGGCTGGTCAGTGACCAGTTGCTCACCCCATCAATTACACTAGCATTTAACTTGTCACTTTAAATTAGAAAGGTAACAAAAGTTTAAGGAGGTTACAAAAGATTTAATCCCCCATTAGAAAGAAGAAGAATATTACTGAATTACACAGGTAAGTTATTTTCCTCCTCCATTCAATTTTGGTGATAAAATATCACCAAAATTTATTCTAGAAACTCTGCTTTGATGAGGTTAAAAAAATGTAAGCTCTAAACACTAGTAAGAACCACCATGAGTTGCCATAATAGTGCTTTGTGCCAAGACAGGAAGAGATGGTGAAATAAAGAAACGTGACTCCACACTGGATCTATTCCTATAGCTCTAACCCTTGTGCTCTGTTGCCTGTGCTTAGTTATGCTGACTCTGCACCTTAGTAAAAGAATGTTGCCTACAGCCTGAAATACACATGATAGCCCATTCTCAAGGCTCTGACCTTTATAAAAAGTTGCAGAACAGAAAATAACAATTGTCTTATTGGAGGTTTATAGGAACTTTGTGACCAGATCTACCTGACAGCTGCAAGAACAAAGGATTCCTTAACCAAGAAGTTTGTGACAACCAGCCGCGTTCCCCCCTACTTTTAGTATAAAAAAAGCCTGGGGCTTCCCTGGCGCAGTGGTTGAGAGTCCGCCTGCCGATGCAGGGGACACGGGTTCGTGCCCTGGTCCGGGAAGATCCCACATGCCGCGGAGCAGCTGGGCCCATGAGCCATGGCCGCTGAGCCTGCGCTTACGGAGCCTGTGCTCCGCGACGGGAGAGGCCACAACAGTGAGAGGCCCGCATACAGCAAAAAAAAAAAAAAAAAGCCTGAATTCTAACTTGGGTAAGATGATTCTTTGGGACACTAGCCCACCATCTTCCTGGTCTGTTGGCTTTGCAAATAAAGTCACTATTTCTTGCCCCAACACCTTGTCTCTTGATTTACTAGCCTGACACATGGTGAGTAGTAAAGCTTGGACTCCTTAATATTGGTAATTATCTCTGAGGCTATTTCCTACTTCAAGGAAAAGCAAGTCAGTGTCAGGTTTCAGAGTAGCCACCAAGACATTCCACTTTAAAGCTGTAGGGTACCAGGTCGCCTGCCAGTGAAAAGACTAATATGGTAAGCATGCAGGAGAGAGTGGCAGAACCTCTCCTCCTATCAAGATGTCATTCTGGTCGATATCCAGCTGCAAGTTTTTAAATAGTCAAACGTTACTAAGTTTAAAAAACAAGACCTCAATCATATGGACATACCAGACTATACCCTTTCTCTCAGTATCTGCAAAGAGAAGCTTAACCTGCCAAGTGAAAAATGCTCTTCCAAATGCACTATCTTAGTATATTTGTCTCCCCAAATCTCTTTCCATTGAGTGGCATTTTGACCAATCTCGATGGACAAGTCAATCACACATTCATTTAAATCTTTAAAAACCTGCTTTATTGACATTGCCTCCCATTGAACTAAATAGTAATTGTGCCAAATGTATACAAAACCAGTGGACTTGTGCTTATGTGGTGTTTGGGAAGTTCTTGGATAAGCTTGTACCTGTCTGAACACAATGCTTGGCAGAGGTAAATAATACACTGTTGGATTAAGTGTTGCAAGTGTAGAAGGTGTGAATAAAACATGCAGTGTGAAAACACGAACTCATGCATATATAATTGAGTGGGAGATAGAGATGTAAGTGCTGAAAGGAATATGTTAGCAGAAGTAAATTGCTGTGTTCAAGACAAGAATACATTATCACGGAGACACATTAGCTGTAGCTGACTACTGAATATGTTTTTAGTTCACAAACGAGAATTACCTCAAGGTATCAGCTCTTAGAAGTTGTTTGTTCCTTAGCATGGTCCCAAGCCAAGTTATGTAAAATAACCATTAAGACTCAGGCAAGAATCCTCTCTGTCATCTGCATAAATCCCCAATGAGGGATTCATAGCGTTACTAGCAACACACAAGCATCTTTTCCACTGACAAGAATTGTTGAGCAGCCATGCTAATGTTACTCACAACCTTACTGTCCTAAGACAAAGAAAGGTTACTCTGAAATTAGAGACCTGCATCATTAAAAAATATGAGTGAAGCTGTGAGAATTGTCAGACTTCTGTAGTACGAAACATCCCAGTGATATTCAGAAGACTGTTTTATCCTACAACTTGTATTCATTGTGTTACAGACTGAAGAATGCAACAGAACTACAGAAAAGTTACTGCAAGACAAAAAAATGCAAAAATTAAAAAAAAGTCCTTGTTAACACTTCTTAGTAATTAGGAAGAGTCTTTTCAAACTAAAGGTGCTACAGTGAAATGAAAAAATATAATACCAGGGTCAATCAAATCGCATTCTTAAGAGAAGACCCAGGAAAAAGTTGGAAAAATACATTTTTTTAAAAAAAACAGGCATGCATACTTACAAGGATCAAGAAGCAGAAAAAAATTGGTTACTACTACAGAAATATCTGTGTGGCGTATGACTGGGCAGAGATTCAAATAAACTTAATTAAACAAACACACACATACACAAATATTCCAGAGTCGTTCTGTGTCTGACACTGGTATCAAGCGAACAGTGGTCAATAAGAAAGCCTGCATTCTAAGAAAGTTTCACAGTCTAATGTATAATCGACAAACCTATTTCAAGTGGAAAGGTATTTATCTAAAGCTTGTCGCATTCCCTCAAAGTTTAAAAGTTGCTCACAAAAATACACGAATGAATGAACTGATAATAAGTGGGAAAATGAGACAGGTTTAGGTCACCTAAAATAAAGCCCCAGGTGAGTTCAAAATATTCATGCTATAGATTTGTAAGGGAGAGAGAATGGATATTAGATCACATTAAACAGAATACCTACCTCATAACACCATAAGGTAATGTTTGCATAGTTCCTACATAGTGCCCAGCTCATAGTAGGTACTCAGTAAATCTTAACTCTATGTTACCATTAACTGATCTTAAAGTCCTGATATACAGCCCAGTTAAAGGGTAATAGTTTAAAAGCAGTAAGAGTGTTCAGAAGTTCTACTTGGCCATCACAAAATTTGAGCTTTGTGATAATATATACAGTCAAAACTGTATCATCCTTCACTTCCCTAATGGGAAAGCTCTTAAAACTTGCTAGAACAGATAGATCTCATTTCGTCGCAGTCAACATCTGGTGATTCACATTTTACAGCATAGGCAAATTACAGGCATGTTGTCATGTGCAGTAATTATAACAGTAAGCCAGGACATAACTGAAGTTATGCTATTCACAGGCTCTGGGAAAGACAGATTTCCTTCTGAGAGTAGTAAAAACTCTACAAATGGAAATGTAAAAAATACAGTGTGCAATGGCATCACCATTTGAGTGATCTTGGAGTCTTTCACGAAGACAACTTTACAAAGAACAATATACATGAAGATATTTATCTGAGCTGTTCCTTATCTATTTAATTCTCAGAGGCATTCTGTATCTTCTGCAAAGTACATTTCCTAGCAAGGTAGAAATTAGGGTCTTTCTTCCTCTCTTGCTCTGCATTGGCATGTCTGTGGGGGAATGTCTGTACTTCTGGGTAGTTGAAGCTCTCACCTGGCTATCTGCTGGACATCTCCCTGGGATTTGGAACAATCCTTTTCTTCTCCCTCAGCGTTCAGGCATGGTAGCTGGTAGTTGGCTATTACTAAACTGTGTTGCGTCCCCATTCTCTTTTTGATTTTGTAAGCTTTCATGTTGCTTGTGTCATCAAGTCTCTATACTGAATTAACTGCTTAAAATTCTTAGAATAGTTTCTATATCCTGGCTGGATCCCAGCTGATATGACTCTGATGTGTTTGTTTCTATAATATCAATTACATTAATCTATAGTCATACTGTATATTGAAATTTTAATACATTGAATGGTGGTGCAATAATGCAATTTGGCATCTGTGAGTATATTATTTTTAAATGCAGTCCTTTTAAGAAAGGAGAATTTCTAATTCTGTAGAGTTGAGACAAAACTCAGCCCAAAGTGCATTTAAATCTGACCACCATGCAAACTTAAATTTTAAATCTCATGAGAAGTCTGTTAAAAAAGAGTACTGAAAATTCGGGGAGAAATATGTAAATACATGTCAATGTGTACACTTTAAAGGCAGCTATGTATCCAATGTAGATGATATGCAATTGCTAATGTTGAGACATTATGAATGTCGATTATTAATACTGATAACATTATTTTTAAGAAAGCAAAGAAGACCAACAAATTGAACTTTGGTGCTGGTAATTGGCCCATTAACATTTATACCATGAAAAAAGATCAAGAAATATATCTACAAGTCAAAATGATTATTACAGAATTCTAATCATCCCATATTTACCAAAAGAAACAAAAATGCTTGGAACAAATTTCTTCAAGGAGTGGAATCCTTCAAACTTTCAGGATACCAATGGCTTTCCTTTATTTATGCCTTGTTGCATTAATAATAGGACATGAATTATGAAGAGAATAATAACTCTACAGAGTACACTGAGATGCAGTATCATATCAAGTGCAATTTTATTTCTTTGGTGACTCTGAAGCACAGCCAAGTAAATTTGCATCCCTTGAGAAAGCTTTATGTTGTATATGTCTATCACCTGCAGCTGAAGAAAAGCAGGACGCTTGTTCTCATTTCATGATGTGTGTGGGATGCTGCTCTGGACTGTACCATTGTTCCAT
This sequence comes from Phocoena sinus, assembly GCF_008692025.1. Lineage (NCBI taxonomy): Eukaryota > Metazoa > Chordata > Mammalia > Artiodactyla > Phocoenidae > Phocoena > Phocoena sinus. The sequence goes on along the minus strand of NC_045773.1, from coordinate 15,081,884 downwards.
TGAGAAAATCAGTTTTGGCTTCATATCATTCTGACTTGTGACACCATTTTCAGTAAGATGACTTACCCTAAAATACAAATCTTCCTAAATGACATCAATATAAATTCCCAATCCTTTTTCCAAATGTCAAAACTCTGAAAAAGTGAAAATACAAAGCCCAGTGTTGAGACTTCAGAATATCAGAAGACATTAAGAAGTAAATATGAATCTTTTCCAAAAATATTCTTCTCTCTACCCCCTCCTCCCTCTTTTCTTCCCTCTCCCTGTCTCCTTTCCCTTCTCTCTTACCCATTCATTCTTCTTTCCTCCCTCTCTCTCCTCCTCCTCTTCTTCCCTCTCTACTTTTCCTCCCTGAGTAGGGAGTTAGTAAAAGGGGTGTCAATAATCTGCATTTCTTCCACAAGCTTCCCTGGTGACTGTTCTCCACATTATGTTTGAAAACCACTGAGTTAGAACAAAATTGTTGCATAATCACTCACTCCCCTACTTCCCTAAAGGAGATGTCTATGTCCCAGTTACCAAATGTTTGGGGACTTGCTTCTTTTTGATTTTAGAAATTTACTATTAACTTAAGTCTTTTAGGTAAATTTCACTGCAAATTTTAGCTGGACAATTGAAAGTGAATTTTACTCTCTGGTAAAGAAAATGCATAGACCAGATCTTGATCAACTCTCAGTCTTCATGAAAGATTCAACTCAAAGAGATTTATTTCCAGTGCAGTTAAAGGAATTACCAGTGACTCCATAACTCACATACTACTTAGAAAAGTCACTTGTCCTCAGGTGATGATGTCTAAAATAACAATAATAGCAATAATAATACTTATTGACCTTGTCATATTAGCAATATCTATTACCACTTTTAAGCATATTATGTGCCAAATACTTTATATTGCTCGAATCTTTACAATAAGCCCACAGTTGATATTATTCTATTTGCAGATGAGAAACTGAAGAATATACAACTTGAATAAGAGGTCTATTTAGCAAGTAGCTTAGCTGGATTTTGAGTCCAGTCCTATTTCTTTAATATTTTTTTTCTTTTATCATGTGAAACTTTCCCTCAATAATTGTAAATCAGTATACACTGATTTCCAACAAGAGCTAGTCTACATTAAATGCACTTGCTTATAAAAATGACTTTATATTCAGATAGGTAAGGCTTTTATTTTTTTTATCACATATGGTGATTTATTCACTCAGTAAATACTGAGTGAGGTCCGAATTTGTGACAAAAATAACAAGGAAATACAACACATGAGCTTTGGGCTGGACATTTTCCAATTAATTTGCAGGTTATCCAGATTGATGTGTGGTTAGCCTGTGGATAATGCCAGGCATTTGTAAAGCAACAAGCAAGTATAGATGCCAATAGGTCAAAAAGAATTGCATACTCACATGCAGTGGTGTACTAGAAAATGCTTACTAACTTCTCTATGGATGGGAAAAAACAGGAGAGCTCTAATTTATAGCATTTACTGATTCCCATGGTATAAATACTCCTACTGTAACCCACTTCCAGTCAACATTGTGATATCACTGAATATGGAGTTGGATAAAGATACGAATAATGCACAAGCTGTCTCTAGCACACCACTGGATGGTACATGAGTTCATAATGCATGTTCATTAAATTAAACCATGAACACCTAACTGGCCTTTAGGTTTATCATTCCCATGACGGGACTTGAGAATGGGCGTGGCTATTTCCAAGTGTTTAACTTTATTAAATGCAGTACAGTTCTGACCATTTCATTAGCACTCAGAAACAAAATAAACCTGTTAATTTATAAAGAATGTGTTTACACAAGGTGTCCATTATTCCATCAGGAAAAATATTAGCCCTTTGTTTATTGGCTGTTGTTATCTTCCACACTTAGCCCTGGGCTGAGATTTATTTTTCCCTTTTCTCTTCTTACAATAAGATACAGCTAGGCTTAATGACAACAAGTAAAACGGGAGAGGAGGAGAGGAATAAAATGAGCCACCAATATAACTCATGTTAATAAATATTAATTCAGGCAGAGGGTGAAATGGTTTGGTTTAAATGAACTAGTTCCTCCCAATTACAAATGTGTTAAAAAGAGGCGGTGGAGAGCGATGACTGAGTCTAAATATATAACATATTAAAGTGTGATGAAATGTCAAGACTACTCACAAATATAAAAGTTCAAAACAAGTATAACTTCATTATACCATAATAAAAAAAATCAGTATGGTCCTTGTATTACTTAACAATAACAACAAAAGAAGAACAGTGGGTCTTTAATGCAGAACCCATGCTGGAGTTTCTAATTCCTTGATATGAAGAAGACTCCTGTTCTAACTTCCAACATTAACGTTCTTTCAGTTGAAACTACCTCCAGAATGATGGTCTACCATGGTCTTCCCATTCTTTATGGCTCTATGGGGAGTCCAACTCTAACCCAACTAGATAAAAATAGCCACTCCTCTGTTTTAACAGGCCCCATGTGATCGTGAACAAAGTATATATTAGTCACTTTAGAGGCCCTCAGGGAGCAGACAAGTTTGTGTGCCTTCCATTTTCTCCTTTAAAAGTTTAGCTGTGGAACAGTGAAAAAACCTGAGTATCTGGCACCACTGGCTACTGACAGGCAGGCATCTCCATCTTTGCCTTGAAAGGGTATTACTTTTCTTTTTTAAAGGAAAATCATCCATCAAGTCAGAAAATAGGACTCAGAAACACCCTGTACTTCTGGACCTTCTGGAAAAAAGTACCAAGAAGAAGGGAATAATGGAAAATGGCACTGGTCGCATTCTGACAGACATTATATGCATACTCAAACTTTCTTTTTATTCTCTATCCTTTTAGCAAAAGGATTTTTATACTGTCACAGGACAGTAACTTATACTAGTGGAATAGTGTTGCCTATACTAAATCTTTTTTTTTTTCTTTCAAAAGAGGCAAAAATAGAAACCTTGTGCATGATGAGAAACGTTAATGTTCCATCTGATTTCTTTCACCTTTCTGGTGGTGGTTGTTTGCTACTCGGTTAAGAATGGTATGCACAGAATGAGTCTACCCTATTGTTTCTGAAGGTCTCTTTCTTTAGAGTTATTCAATAATCAGAAGCTTATACTGAGTGTTGATAAACATACACACGCACACACATACACACACACATCCTGCACAGTGGCTATTATTTCTGGATTCAACACTTATTATCTCTGTGATCTTGAACAATATAAACAAGACATCGCGGAGCCTCTTTTTTTTGATGTGCAAAATGAAATAACACATATGTCCAATTCATAGGATCTTTATTAAGTTCAAAGAGATAATGAAATTTAAATGCTTACCAACTTTGCTGATATAATGTCAGTGGTGAGTAAGGCCTACTGTTACTACTACCTATTTACAATCATAACTAGTGCCTGAAACATATGAAAAATAACAATTAGATGGAGATGAATAGCCTTTATTTTCAATGATGATTACACACACAAACACGGAGATATATGTACATATTCTGCTTGTGATCTGAAACAGTTTGTGATTTCTTTTTTCCCCACACAGTACTCAGAATGATATTCTTCTCATAGAGGCTCACTAAATATTTGTTGAAAGAAATAATCTAAGTTCAAAGAACCTATTAGTTCTTTGTTTTTGAAAAAGAAAATGTGGGATGCAAGGATTTTCCAATATCTGCAAGTCAACCAACATGAAACACCACATTGAAAAATTCAACAGTAAGAACCATTTGATCAATTCAACAGATGCAGAAAAACTTTTGATAAAATTCAACATCCATTTATGATAAAACTGTCCAGAAAGTGGGCACAGGGAACATATCTCAACATAATAAAGGCCATATATGACGAACCCACAGCTAACATCATCCTCAATAGTAAAAAGCTGAAAGCATTTCCTCTAAGAAACAAGACAAGGAGGCCAACTCTTGCCACTTTTTTTTCCAACGTAATATTGCAAGTCCTAGCCACAGCAAACAGACAAGAAAAAGAAGTAAAAGAAATCCAAATTGGAAAGGACAAAAGGAACACTGTCACTGTTTGTAGATGACATGATACTATACATACAAAAATTTAAAGATGCCACCAAAACTACTATAACTCATCAATGAATTTGGTAAAGTTGCAAATATAAAAAGTAATATACAGGAGACCTTGAAGATGGCGGAAGAGTAAGACGCGGAGATCGCCTTCCTCCCCACGGATACACCAGAAATACATCCACACGTGGAACAACTCCTACAGAACTCCTACTGAAGGCTGGCAGAAGACCTCAGACCTCCCAAAAGGCAAGAAACTCCCCACGTAACTGGGTAGGGCAAAAGAAAAAACAGAGACAAAAGAATAAGGACGGCACCTGCACCAGTGGGAGGGAGCTGTGAAGGAGGAAAAGTTTCCACACACTAGGAAGCCCCTCCGCGGGCGGAGACTGCGGGAGGCAGAGGGGGGAGTTTCGGGACCGCGGAGTAGTGCACAGCGACGGGTGCGGAGGGCAAAGCGGGGAGATTCCTGCACAGACGATCGGTGCCGACCAGCACTCACCAACCCGAGAGGCTTGTCTGCTCACCCGCCGGGGCGGGCGGGGCTGCGAGCTGAGGCTCGGGTTTTGGTTTTGGACGGAGCTCAGGGAGAGGACTGGGGTTGGCGGCTTGAACATAGCCTGAAGGGGTTAGTGCACCACGACTAGCCGGGAGGGAGTTCGGGGAAAAGCCTGCACCGGCCGAAGAGGCAAGAGACTTTTTCTTCCCTCTTTGTTTCCTGGTGCGCGAGGAGAGGGGTTTAAGAGAGCTGCTTAAAGGAACTCCAGAGACGGGCGCGAGCCGTGGCTGAAAGCGCAAACCCCAGAGACGGGCGCGAGCCGCGGCTGAGGGCGCGAGCCCCCGAGACGGGCGCGAGCCGCGGCTGAAAGCGCAAACCCCAGAGACGGGCGCGAGCCGCGGCTGAGGGCGCGAGCCCCCGAGACGGGCGCGAGCCGCGGCTGAAAGCGCAAACCCCAGAGACGGGCGCGAGCCGCGGCTGAAACCGCGGACCCCAGAGACGGGCGGGAGACGCTGGGGCTGCTGCTGCCGCCACCAGGGGGGCTGTGTGCGAGCGCAGGTCACTCTCCGCGCCCCTCTTCTGCGGAGCCTGTGCAGGCCGTCACTGCCAGGTTCCCGGGATCCAGGGACAACTTCCCCGGGAGTACGCACGGCGGGTCTCAGGCTGGTGCAGCGTCACGCCGGCCTCTGCCGCAACGTCACGCTGCCTCTGCCGCCGCAGGCCCGCCCCGCACGCAGGGCCCCTCCTTCCCCCATCCCCCAACCCCCGGCCTGAGTGAGCCGGAGGCCCCGAATCAGCGGCTCCTTTAACCCCGTCCTGTCTGAGCGAAAAAACAGACGCCCTCCAGCGACCTACACGCAGAGGCAGGGCCAAATCCAAAGCTGAGCTCCTGTGAGCTGTGAGAACAAAGAAGAGAAAGGGAAATCTCTCCCAGCAGCCACAGAAGCAGCGGATTAAAGCTCCACAATCAACTTGATATACCCTGCATCTGTGGAATACCTGAATAGACAAGGAATGATCCCAAATTGAAGAGGTGGAATTTAGGAGCGAGATCTATGATTTTTTTTCCCTTTTCCTCTTTTTGTGAATGTGTACGTGTATGCTTCTGTGTGAGATCTTGTCTGTATACTCTTGCTTCCACCATTTGTCCTAGGGCTCTATCCGTCCATGACTTTTTTTTAAAAAATTCTTTTTCTTAATAATTAAGTTTAATTGTAATAACTTTATTATACTTTACCTTCGTTCTTTCTTTCTTTCCTTCCTTCCTTCCCTCCTTTAGACAACGAATCACCCCAAATTGAGGAGGTGGTCTCAAGGAGCAGGATTTATGATTTTTCCCCCTTTACCTCTTTTTGTGAAGGTGTATGTGTATGCTTCTGTGTAAGATTTTCTCTGTATAGCTTTGCTTCCAACATTTGTCCTAAGGTTCTATCCGTCCCTTTTTTTTTTTCTAAATATTTTTTAATTCAATAACTATATTATACTTTATTTTATTTTTACTGTATCATCTTTCTTTCTGTCTTTTTTCCTTCTTTCCCTCCTTCCTTCCTTCCTCCCTCCCTCCCTCCCTCCTTTCTTTCCTTCTTTGCTTCTTTCTTCCTTCCTTCCTTTCCTCCTTTCCTTCTTTCTTTACTCATACTTCTACTAATTCTCCCTACTTTTTCTCCCTTTTATTCTGAGCTGTGTGGATGAAAGGCTCTTGGTGCTCCAGCCAGGAGTCAGGGCTCTGCCTCTGAGGTAGGAGAGCCAACTTCAGGACACTGGTCAACAAGAGACCTCCCAGCTCCACATAATATTAAACGGTGGAAATCTCCCAGAGACCTCCATCTTAACACCAGCACCCAGCTTCACTCAACGACCAGCAAGCCACAGTGCTGGACAACCTATGCCAAACAACTAGCAAAACAGGAACACAACCCCACCCATTAGCAGAGAGGCTGCCGAAAATCATAATAAGGCCACAGACACCCCAAAACACACCACCAGACGTGAACCTGCCCATTAGAGAGACAAGATCCAGCCTCATCCAGCACAACACAGGCACTAGTCCCCTCCACCAGGAAGCCTACACAACCCACTGAAACAACCTTAGCCACTGGAGACAGACATCAAAAACAACGGGAACTACGAACCTGCAGCCTGCAAAAAGGAGACCCCAAACACAGTAAGATAAGCAAAATGAGAAGACAGAAAAACACACAGCAGATGAAGGAGCAAGATAAAAACCCACCAGACCTAACAAATGAAGAGGAAATAGGCAATCTACCTGAAAAAGAATTCAGAATAATGATAGTAAGGATGATCCGAAATCTTGGAAGTAGAATGGACAAAATGCAAGAAACAGTTAACAAGGACCTACAAGAACTAAAGATGAAACAAGCAACGATAAACAATGCAATAAATGAAATTAAAATCACTCTAGATAGGATCAATAGCAGAATAACTGAGGCAGAAGAACGGATAAGTGACCTGGAAGATAAAGTAGTGGAAATAACTACTGCAGAGCAGAATAAAGAAAAAAGAATGAAAAGAACTGAGGACAGTCTCAGAGACCTCTGGGACAACATGAAACGCACCAACATTCGAATTATAGGGGTTCCAGAAGAAGAAGAAAGAAAGAAAGGGACTGAGAAAATATTTGAAGAGATTATAGTTGAAAACTTCCCTAATATGGGAAAGGAAATAGTTAATCAAGTCCAGGAAGCACAGAGGGTCCCATACAGGATAAATACAAGGAGAAACACGCCAAGACACATATTAATCAAACTGTCAAAAATTAAATACAAAGAAAGCATATTAAAAGCAGCAAGGGAAAAACAACAAATAACACACAAGGGAATCCCCATAAGGTTAACAGCTGATCTCTCAGCAGAAACCCTACAAGCCAGAAGGGAGTGGCAGGACATACTGAAAGTGATGAAGGAGAATAGCCTGCAACCAAGACTACTCTACCCAGCAAGGATCTCATTCACATTTGATGGAGAAATTAAAACCTTTACAGACAAGCAAAAGCTGAGAGAGTTCAGCACCACCAAACCAGCTTTACAACAAATGCTAAAGGAACTTCTCTAGACACGAAACACAAGAGAAGGAAATGACCTATAGTAGCGAACCCAAAACAATATATAAAATGGAAATAGGAACATACATATCGATAATTACCTTAAATGTAAATGGACTAAATGCTCCCACCAAAAGACACAGATTGGCTGAATGGATACAAAAACAAGACCCTTATATATGCTGTCTACAAGAGACCCACTTCAGAACTAGAGACACATACAGACTGAAAGTAAGGGGATGGAAAAAGATATTCCATGCAAATGGAAACCAAAAGAAAGCTGGAGTAGCAATTCTCATATCAGACAAAATAGACTTTAAAATAAGGACTATTAAAAGGGATAAAGAAGGACACTACATAATGATCAAGGGATCGGTCCAAGAAGAAGATATAACAATTGTAAATATTTATGCACCCAACATAGGAGCACCTCAATACATAAGGCAAATACTAACAACCATAAAAGGGGAGATCAACAGTAACACATTCATAGTAGGGGACTTTAACACCCCACTTTCACCCATGGACAGATCATCCAAAATGAAAATAAATAAGGAAACACAAGCTTTAAATGATACATTAAACAAGATGGACTTAATTGATATTTATAGGACACTCCATCCAAAAACAACAGAATACACATTTTTCTCAAGTGCTCATGGAACATTCTCCAGGATAGATCATATCTTGGGTCACAAATCAAGCCTTGGTAAATTTAAGAAAACTGAAATTGTATCAAGTATCTTTTCCGACCACAACGCCATGAGACTAGATATCAATTACAGGAAAAGACCTGTAAAAAATACAAACACATGGAGGCTAAACAATACACTACTTAATAATGAAGTGATCACTGAAGAAATCAAAGAGGAAATAAAAAAATACCTAGAAACAAATGACAATGGAGACACAACGACCCAAAACCTATGGGATGCAGCAAAAGCAGTTCTAAGGGGGAAGTTTATAGCAATACAAGCCCACCTTAAGAAGCAGGAAACATCTCGAATAAACAGCCTAACCTTGCACCTCAAGCAATTAGAGAAAGAAGAACAAAAAAACCCCAAAGCTAGCAGAAGGAAAGAAATCATAAAAATCAGATCAGAAATAAATGAAAAAGAAATGAAGGAAACAATAGCAAAGATCAATAAAACTAAAAGCTGGTTCTTTGAGAAGATAAACAAAATAGATAAACCACTAGCCAGACTCATCAAGAAAAAAAGGGAGAAGACTCAAATCAATAGAATTAGAAATGAAAAAGGAGAAGTAACAACTGACACTGCAGAAATAAAAAAAATCATGAGAGATTACTACAAGCAACTCTATGCCAATAAAATGGACAATCTGGAAGAAATGGACAAATTCTTAGAAATGCACAACCTGCCAAGACTGAATCAGGAAGAAATAGAAAATATGAACAGACCAATCACAAGCACTGAAATTGAAACTGTGATTAAAAACCTTCCAACAAACAAAAGCCCAGGACCAGATGGCTTCACAGGTGAATTCTATCAAACGTTTAGAGAAGAGCTAACACCTATCCTTCTCAAACTCTTCCAAAATATAGCAGAGGGAGGAACACTCCCAAATTCCTTCTACGAAGCCACCATCACCTTGATACCAAAACCAGACAAGGATGTCACAAAGAAAGAAAACTACAGGCCAATATCACTGATGAACATAGATGCAAAAATCCTCAACAAAATACTAGCAAACAGAATCCAACAGCACATTAAAAGGATCATACACCATGATCAAGTGGGGTTTATTCCAGGAATGCAAGGATTCTTCAATATACGCAAATCTATCAATGTGATAAACCATATTAACAAATTGAAGGAGAAAAACCATATGATCATCTCAATAGATGCAGAGAAAGCTTTCGACAAAATTCAACACCCATTTATGATAAAAACCCTCCAGAAAGTAGGTATAGAGGGAACTTTCCTAAACATAATAAAAGCCATATATGACAAGCCCACAGCAAACATCATCCTCAATGGTGAAAAACTGAAAGCATTTCCACTAAGATCAGGAACAAGACAAGGTTGCCCACTCTCACCACTCTTATTCAACATAGTTTTGGAAGTTTTAGCCACAGCAATCAGAGAAGAAAAGGAAATAAAAGGAATCCAAATCGGAAAAGAAGAAGTAAAGCTGTCACTGTTTGCAGATGACATGATACTATACATAGAGAATCCTAAAGATGCTACCAGAAAACTACTAGAGCTAATCAATGAATTTGGTAAAGTAGCAGGATACAAAATTAATGCACAGAAATCTCTGGCATTCCTATATACTAATGATGAAAAATCTGAAAGTGAAATCAAGAAAACACTCCCATTTACCATTGCAACAAAAAGAATAAAATATCTAGGAATAAACCTACCTAAGGATACGAAAGACCTGTATGCAGAAAATTATAAGACACTGATGAAAGAAATTAAAGATGATACAAATAGATGGAGAGGTATACCATGTTCTTGGATGGGAAGAATCAACATTGTGAAAATGACTCTACTACCCAAAGCAATCTACAGATTCAATGCAATCCCTATCAAACTACCACTGGCATTTTTCACAGAACTAGAACAAAAAATTTCGCAATTTGTATGGAAACACAAAAGACCCCGAATAGCCAAAGCAATCTTGAGAACGAAAAAAGGAGCTGGAGGAATAAGGCTCCCTGACTTTAGACTATATTACAAAGCAACAGTAATCAAGACAGTATGGTACTGGCACAAAAACAGAAAGATAGATCAGTGGAACAGGATAGAAAGCCCAGGGATAAACCCACGCACATATGGACACCTTATCTTTGATAAAGGAGGCAGGAATGTACAGTGGAGAAAGGACAGCCTCTTCAATAAATGGTGCTGGGAAAACTGGACAGGTACATGTAAAAGTATGAGATTAGATCACTCCCTAACACCATACACAAAAATAAGCTCAAAATGGATTAAAGACCTAAATGTAAGGCCAGAAACTATCAAACTCTTAGAAGAAAACATAGGAAGAACACTCTATGACATAAATCACAGCAAGATCCTTTCTGACCCACCTCCTAGAGTAATGGAAATAAAAACAAAAATAAACAAATGGGACCTAATGAAACTTCAAAGCTTTTGCACAGCAAAGGAAACCATAACCAAGACCAAAAGACAACTCTCAGAATGGGAGAAAACATTTGCAAATGAAGCAACTGACAAAGGATTAATCTCCAAAATTTACAAGCAGCTCATGCAGCTCAATAACAAAAAAACAAACAACCCCATCCAAAAATGGGCAGAAGACCTAAATAGACATTTCTCCAAAGAAGATATACAGAATGCCAACAAACACATGAAAGAATGCTCAACATCATTAATCATTAGAGAAATGCAAATCAAAACTACAATGAGATATCATCTCACACCAGTCAGAATGGCCATCATCAAAAAATCTACAAACAATAAATGCTGGAGAGGGTGTGGAGAAAAGGGGACACTCTTGCACTGCTGGTGGGAATGTGAATTGGTTCAGCCACTGTGGAGAACAGTATGGAGGTTCCTTAAAAAACTACAGATAGAATTACCATATGACCCAGCAATCCCACTACTTGGCATATACCCTGAGAAAACCAAAATTCAAAAAGAGTCATGTACCAAAATGTTCATTGCAGCTCTATTTACAATAGCCAGGACATGGAAACAACCTAAGCGCCCATCATCGGATGAATGGATAAAGAAGATGTGGCACATATACACAATGGAATATTACTCAGCCTTAAAAAGAAATGAAATTGAGCTATTTGTAATGAGATGGATAGACCTAGAGTCTGTCATACAGAGTGAAGTAAGTCAGAAAGAAAAAGACAAATACCGTATGCTAACACATATATATGGAATTTAAGGGAAAAAAATGTCATGAAGAACCTAGGGGTAAGATAGGAATAAAGACGCAGACCTACTGGAGAACGGACTTGAGGATATGGGGAGGGGGAAGGGTGATTTTTGACAGGGCGAGAGAGAGTCATGGACATATACACACTAACAAACGTAGTAAGGTAGATAGCTGGGGGGAAGCAGCCGCAAGGCACAGGGATATTAGCTCGGTGCTTTGTGACAGCCTGGAAGTGTGGGATGGGGAGAGTGGGAGGGAGGGAGACGCAAGAGGGAAGACATATGGGAACATATGTATATGTATAGCTGATTCACTTTGTTATAAAGCAGAAACTAACACACCATTGTAAAGCAATTATACCCCAATAAAGATGTTTAAAAAAAAAAAAAAAAAGTAATATACAGAAATCTGTTGCATTTCTATACAATAACCACCACCAACAAACAATCAGAAAGAGAAATTAAGGAAAACCACCATTTACAATGACATAAACAAACAAAACAAAACCTAGGAATAAATCTCCCTAAGAATGTAAAAGAACTGTACTTGGAAAATTTTAAGACACTAATGAAAGAAATTGGATACAACATAAACAGATGGAAAGATATACTGTTTTTATGGATTGTGAAAATTAATATTGTTAAAATAATCATACCACCCAAGGCAATATACAGATTCAATGCAAGCCCTATCAAATGCCAACGGCAGGCTTCCCTGATGGTGCAGTGGTTGAGAGTCTGCCTGCCGACGCAGGGGACAAGGGTTCGTGACCCGGTCCGGGAGGATCCCACATGTCGCGGAGCGGCTGGGCTCGTGCGCCATGGCCACTGAGCCTGCACGTCCAGAGCCTGTGCTCCGCAACAGGAGAGGCCACAGCACTGAGAGGCCCACGTACCACAAAAAGGAGAAAAAAAAAAATACCAAGGGCATTTTTCTCAGAAGTAGAACAAATCATTTTACAATTTGTATGGAAACACAAAAGACTTTGAATTGCAAAAGAATCTTGGGAAAGAACAGAGCTGGAGGAATCACACTTCTGACTTCACACTATACTACAAAGCTACAGTAATCAAAACAGTATGGTACTGGCACAAAAACAGACAAATAGATCAATGGAACAGAATAGAGAGTCCAGAAATAGATCCACATAGTTATGGTCAATTAATCTATGACAAAGGAGGCAATAATATACAATAGAGAAAAGACAGTCTCTTCAGTAAGTAGTGCTTGGAAAACTGCACAGCTACATGTAAAATAAAGAAATTAGAATATTTTCTTACACCATAAACAAGAACAAACTAAAAAATGGATTAAAAACCTAATTATAAGACTGGAAACCATAAAACTCCTAGAACAAAGCATAGGCTGGACATTCTTTGACATAAATCATAGTATTATTTTTTGGATCTGTCCCCTAAAAGCAAAGGAAATAAGAGCAAAAATAAACAAATGGGACCTAATTAGACTTAAAAGCTTTTGCACAGCAAAGCAAACCTGTGACAAAAAACTACTGAATGTGAGAAAATATTTGCTAATGATATGATCAAAAAGGGGTTAATATCCAAGATATATAAACAGCTCATACAACTCAATGTCAAAAAAAAACCCCGATTTAAAAAAGGGCAGAGCTGAATAGACATTTTTCCGAAGAAGACATGCAGATGGTCAATAAGTACTTGAAAAGATGCTCAACATCGTTAATCAGAGAAATGCAAATGAAAACCACTAAAAATATCACCTTACATCTGTCAGAATGGCTATCATCAAAAAGACCGCAAATAACAAATGTTGATGAGAATGTGGAGAAAAGGGAACCCTAGTACACTTTGGTGGGAATGTAAAAAACTAACTATCGTATGACCCAGCAATTCCACTCCTGGGCATTTATCTAAAAACAAAAACACTAATTTGAAAAGAAACACGTACCCCAAATGTACATGTAGCAGCAATATTTACAGTTGCCAAGATAAGGAAGCAACCTAAGTGTCCATCCACAGATGAATAGATAAAGAAGATGTGGTACACGTATACGATGAAATACTACTCAGCCATAAAAGAAAAGGAAATTTTGCCATTTACAACAACATGTATGGACTTGGAGGGTATTATGCTAACTGAAATAAGTCATACCAAGAAAGACAGACATTGTATGATATCACTTATATGTGGAATCTAAAAAATAAAACGACCTAGTGAATATAACAAAAAGGAAACCAACTCACAGATATGAAGAACAAACTAATGGTTACCAGTACAGACTACTATGTATGAAAATAATCAACAAGGATATATTGTACCGCACAGGGAACACAGCCAATAATTTATAACAACTATAAATGAAGTTTAACCTTTAAAAATTGTGAATCACTATGTTGTACACCTGAAATTTCCATAACATGGTACATCAACTATGCCTCAATGGAAAAATTTTAAAATATGGTAAAACTGCCCTTGGATTTATTTATCCAGAGAATTTTTGCTTCAGCAAGCCTTAGAGAAATTAGTAGAATGAGTTAATTTGATACAGTAGAAGAAATTATACAGATTTCTCAATTATCAGTCTGGTTTGCATGGTGCTAACACTAATATTTCACCTAGAATTCCTTATAAACCTGTCCAGTTTTAATACAATGTAGATGATTACATATACATTTTAATTTACAATAATTAAATGATTGATAAACACCAATTTTCCCTTAAAGCTATAAACATCCAATTAGCACAATATACAACTCTAATTCTGAAAGAAGATATCTTATGATGACTTCCAGATTTGAAACAAGAGCACAATGAAATATCACCAACTGCATCAGCCGTTGTGCATGAATGTTTCTGGGTTTAACGCCAATTAGTATCAAGCAATATGATACTGTCAATAGAATATCAATATTGTCAATATAATATACATCTTAAAATCTTCAAAACCAACTGATGGTCTTTGAATAATGCCAATGTTATATACAAATACCAACAAATGTAATAATCAATATATCTGGTCGCGATCTCTATAATTCATATATTTTAGGAATCATGCTTTTCCTGAAAGTAAATCCCATAACATAAAACTATCTAAATAACACCCATAATTAAGCATTATCTCCCTTAAAAATCTTTATTACATTTAAAAATATCACTTTCATCAATGTTTACATTTAGAGCCAATCTCATTTGATTACCAATTTCTGTGATTTAACACAGCAAAGTAGTTATAAATATCTGTGACGAGAAATAAATGATGCAGTGTAAGTGGAAAATATAACATCACTTTTTATCAAGGTTAGGATTATTCTATTTCATAATGTCAAAACAACAACAACAACAAAAAACATGTCATGTAAACCAGTGCTTCCCAAACTGTAATGTGCATTGGAATACTTAGGTGTTTTGTTAATGCAGATTCCCACGCTACTGTTAAGGGTAGGGCTTGAGACTCTATACTTCAACAAACCCCCAGATGACGCAGATGATACTGATCTCTGGATCATACCTCCAATAGCAGGGATCTGAAAGATCCCAGTGTAAGTCATTGTAAGCTTAAAATACTGCAATTTTATGTTCTGTAAATATAAGTATAGCATTGGTGTTTAAAAGCTCAAGAAAAAACTTCCTATGACCTTGGAATATGAGATTTATTGTACATAACAATTTGGCTTTTTTAGTCGTTAATCACAATATATTGTGGATTATATGTTATGTGCCTGGAATGTTAACAACTCTTACCTTCCTCCTCTGCTTGTTGTGACCCTTTTAGGAGAACGGGATGATGTCGAGAAGCCAAAAGTTCTGGACAGCAGACCCAGGAACTAAGTTTGCCCTAAAGTGGAGGCAGAAAAAGGCATGAGTCTCAGTCACAAGGTAAATTTTTATAAAGATTTTATAGATGTGTACAAGTTACTTTAGTATCATTGCTAGTTTCCTCCAAAATCTGTCTCATTTTATCACCATACCAAACCACTTCCCATTATGAAAAAAAAAGAAAAAAGAAAAATTTGCTTGTAGTCTCTCCCTTAAGTTAGAAACTTAAGTCTCAGGCAATGCTTCTTATTCACATTTTTCAGAGGGCATGAATTAGTCTCAGAGGCATATTGACTGGAGTTGCATACAGAAATAAGTGTGGCCAAGAAAGACAAATAGAGGATAAGTTTCTTCAGCTTCCAACATGGAACAACCAAATAAAAAATTGAATGTTTCAGCTCACATATGTGTTACCTTAAAAAGGAATCAATGGTTTCATGAAATATTCCACTGTCCCACCCTTCACACTGACTGACCGTTTTGGCCCTGAGAGAGCAAACTCCGATTGTATTGTTGATAAATGTAAAGGTAGTTTGCATGTCCGTAGTCTTTAGTTCAACACATATAGGCTGTACTAATGTATTAGACAGAATGAATAAGGGATGGAGAAGATTCTAAACAGCCTGTACTATCCGAGAGTTCACTTTAGGTGACAGTTTTTTTAAAACTTGAAGTTAGCTACTGAACATCTAGATGGTTTTCAGATAGCATATACTATTTTCAAATTTTTAAAATAAATGTATACTATGCTTTAAAATTTTTAGTTTCTTCCTGTAATACCTGCACCCCAATACTTGGCTTAGTGACAACACTCATTTGAAACTCTTTTTATTATGACAGTGAATAATAAAAACAGCCAGTACGTTTTGCTGTTTACTACACAGTTTATTATGAGCTATTCACTTTACCTGTTTTATCTCATTCTAATTCAAAGGACTGTGAAATAGGAACTTTTAAATCACCTATTAAATACACGTGACGTTAGTTAACTTGCCTCAAATCACAGAGCTAACAAAAAGTATAGCTCAGATCCAAATTTATATCTGTCTGTTTGACTTTAAAGTCCAAACTTTTAACCATTAGTCAATAAACTAGCAATTATTTGATACACTCCAAATATACAATCAAAAATATATGGGCTTTATTTCTAAAGGCTCCATGATATTAATATGGCAGTTGGTAACCAAAGTTTACTAGATAAAGGTTGTGGTTGAAGATTATTAGTCTGTTTCTAAATAAATTTTTCTTTTAAAAACCGAGTGAGGGGCTTCCCTGGTGGCGTAGTGGTTGATAGTCTGCCTGCCGATGCAGGGGACACGGATTCGTGCCCTGGTCTGGGAAGGTGCCACATGCCGCGGAGCGGCTGGGCCCGTGAGCCATGGCCGCTGAGCCTCCGCCTCCGGAGCCTGTGCTCCGCAACGGGAGAGGCCACAACAGTGAGAGGCCCGCGTACCGCAAAAAACAAACAAACAAACAAAAACCAAGTGAGACTGTGAGTAAAAAGGAGCAAAGTGATTTCAGTCCAATGCTAATGTACTGCCCAATATTAACCATGCAACTTTCATGACACTTAAGCAGCATACCTGAATATGAACTTTTAATTTTTAACCTTTACTTTCCACAAAATTGTATGTTTAACCAAGTATTTTACTGGCCATGGCAGTCATCTAAAGTTTAGGCAAGCTCACTTATTTTCAGTATACATCTTTCTCCAGGAATGCTAAGTTTATATACTAGAATTATTTTGTTTATATATAACATGATATATACATGTGTGTCTTGAACAGCAAACCAGGGGTGGAGTGATGGGAAAAGTTATGTATAGTCCCTTCAGAGCAATTCATCCTTGGACTAATTTCTTAACGCTAGTAAGATTCAAAAATGATGGAAATGTAGGGAGGAATTGTTGATATAACAATCCTCCACTGTTGATCCTTTGACCTGATCTCCTATTATATTTCTTCTAATAGCTTTTTTATCTTTATTTTTAGTATGGCAAATACATAAACACAAACATAAATGTATTTCTTTCCAGTCCCTCAGGTTTGAAATACTAATGCTGATCTTTAATTAAGCATTAAAAATGTAAATGCGTTTGAGTCAGAAGGCCCACAAGTGAATTTTCACTTCAAAACATATTACCTTTGTGACCTTAGGCAACTTATGTAATAGTGTAAGCCCTCGTTTTCTGAGAATCATAGTAATACCTCCTTACAAAGTAACGAGGATTATTTCACTTAATAACCTAACAGGAAGAGGCAAAAGGCCCAGAATAACTGACACTGTATTGAAAGAAAAGAATAAAGTTGGCACTCTGACATCTGACATTACCCAACCTTAAGGCTTATTATGAAGCTATGATAATGAAGACATTTGTATTTGGTGGTATTTGTAAAATAATAAAAAATCAAAGGAACCAAACAGAGAGCCCAGAAATAGGCCCCCACAAATACAGTCAACTGATTTTTGACAAAGGATCAAAGGCAATACAAGAGAACAAAGATAGTCTCTTCAACAAATGGTGCTCAAACAACTGGACATCCACATGGAAAAAAAATGAACATAAACACAGACTTTACGCCCTGCACAAAAATCAACACAAAGTGGGTCATAGATCTAAATGTAAAATGCAAAACTATGAAACTCCTACAATATAACATAGGAGAAAACCTAGATGACCTTGGGTGTTGTGACACCTTTTTAGATACAATACCAAAGATACAATCCAAGAAAGAAATATAAGCTGGACTTCATGAAAGTTAAAAACTTCTCTGCAAAAGACAGTGTCAAGAGAATTAGAAGACAAGCCACAGACTGGGAGAAAATATGTGTAAATGTCACATCTGAGAAGGGACGATCATTCCAAATATATAAAGAACTCTTAAAAGTCAACAATAAGGGCTTCCCTGGTGGCGCAGTGGTTGAGAGTCCGCCTGCCGGTGCAGGGGACGCGGGTTCGTGCCCCGGTCCGGGAGGATCCCACATGCCGCGGAGCGGCTGGGCCCGTGAGCCATGGCCGCTGGGCCTGCGCGTCCGGAGCCTGTCCTCCGCAACGGGGGAGGCCGCAGCAGTGAGAGGCCCGCGTAACGCATAAAAAAAAAAAAAAAAAAAAAAAAAAAAAAAAAAGTCAACAATAAGAACACAAACAAGCAGATTAAAAAGTGAGCCAAAAACCTTAAAAGACACCTCAATGAAAAAGATATACAGGGGGAAAGTAACCATATGAAAAGATGTTTCACATCTTATTTCCTTAGGAAAATGTTCATTAAAACCACAGTCAGATACCACTACAGACTTATTAGCCAAAGTCTGCAATACTGACACCACCAAATTCTGGTATGTGGAGCAACAGGACCTCTTGCACATTGCTGGTGGGAATGCAAAATGGTACAGCCACCTGGAAAGACAATTTAGCAGTTTCTCACAAAACTAAACATAAGTAACACACGATTGAACAATTGCTCTCCTTGGTATTTACCCAAATGAATAAAAATGTATATCCACATGTAAACGGACATACCACAGTTTACAGCAGCTTTATTCATAACTGCCAAAACTTGGAAGCAACCAAGATGTCCTTCAGTAGGTGAATGGATAAATAAACTATGGTATATCCAGAGAATGAAGTATTATTCAGCAATAAAAGTAAAAAGAACAGCTATTAAGCCATGAAAAAACATGGCATATAACAAAGGGAAAGAGCCAGTCTGAAAAGTCTACATACTGTATGATTCCAACTATATGACATTCTGGAAACGGCAAAACTATGAAGATAATAAAAAGAGCAGGGGGACCTTGAAGATGGCGGAAGAGTAAGACGCGGAGATCGCCTTCCTCCCCACGGATACACCAGAAATACATCCACACGTGGAACAACTCCTACAGAACTCCTACTGAAGGCTGGCAGAAGACCTCAGACCTCCCAAAAGGCAAGAAACTCCCCACGTAACTGGGTAGGGCAAAAGAAAAAACAGAGACAAAAGAATAAGGACGGCACCTGCACCAGTGGGAGGGAGCTGTGAAGGAGGAAAAGTTTCCACACACTAGGAAGCCCCTCCGCGGGCGGAGACTGCGGGAGGCAGAGGGGGGAGTTTCGGGACCGCGGAGTAGTGCACAGCGACGGGTGCGGAGGGCAAAGCGGGGAGATTCCTGCACAGACAATCGGTGCCGACCAGCACTCACCAACCCGAGAGGCTTGCTGCTCACCCACCGGGGCGGGCGGGGCTGCGAGCTGAGGCTCGGGTTTTGGTTTTGGACGGAGCTCAGGGAGAGGACTGGGGTTGGCGGCTTGAACATAGCCTGAAGGGGTTAGTGCACCACGACTAGCCGGGAGGGAGTTCGGGGAAAAGCCTGCACCGGCCGAAGAGGCAAGAGACTTTTTCTTCCCTCTTTGTTTCCTGGTGCGCGAGGAGAGGGGTTTAAGAGCGCTGCTTAAAGGAACTCCAGAGACGGGCGCGAGCCGCGGCTAAAAGCGCGAACCCCAGAGACGGGCGCGAGCCGCGGCTGAGGGCGCGAGCCCCCGAGACGGGCGCGAGCCGCGGCTGAAAGCGCAAACCCCAGAGACGGGCACGAGCCGCGGCTACAACCGCGGACCCCAGAGACGGGCGGGAGACGCTAAGGCTGCTGCTGCCGCCACCAAGGGGCCTGTGTGCGAGCACAGGTCACTCTCCACACCCCTCTTCCGCGGAGCCTGTGCAGCCCGCCACTGCCAGGTTCCCGGGATCCAGGGACAACTTCCCCGGGACAGCGCACGGCGGGCCTCAGGCTGGTGCAACGTCACGCCGGCCTCTGCCGCAACGTCACGCTGCCTCTGCCACCGCAGGCCCGCCCCGCAAGCAGTGCCCCTCCTACCCCCATCCCCCAACCCCCGGCCTGAGTGAGCCGAAGGCCCCAATCAGCGGCTCCTTTAACCCCGTCCTGTCTGAGCGAAAAAACAGACGCCCTCCAGCGACCTACACGCAAGAGGCAGGGCCAAATCCAAAGCTGAGCTCCTGTGAGCTGTGAGAACAAAGAAGAGAAAGGGAAATCTCTCCCAGCAGCCACAGAAGCAGCGGATTAAAGCTCCACAATCAACTTGATATACCCTGCATCTGTGGAATACCTGAATAGACAAGGAATGATCCCAAATTGAAGAGGTGGAATTTAGGAGCGAGATCTATGATTTTTTTCCCTTTTCCTCTTTTTGTGAATGTGTACGTGTATGCTTCTGTGTGACATCTAGTCTGTATACTCTAGCTTCCACCATTTGTCCTAGGGCTCTATCCGTCCATGACTTTTTTTTAAAAATTCTTTTTCTTAATAATTAAGTTTAATTGTAATAACTTTATTATACTTTACCTTCGTTCTTTCTTTCTTTCCTTCCTTCCCTCCCTCCTTTAGACAACGAATCACCCCAAATTGAGGAGGTGGTCTCAGGGAGCAGGATTTATGATTTTTCCCCCTTTACCTCTTTTTGTGAAGGTGTATGTGTATGCTTCTGTGTAAGATTTTCTCTGTATAGCTTTGCTTCCAACATTTGTCCTAAGGTTCTATCCGTCCCTTTTTTTTTTTTTTCTAAATATTTTTTAATTCAATAACTATATTATACTTTATTTTATTTTTACTGTATCATCTTTCTTTCTGTCTTTTTTTCCTTCTTTCCCTCCTTCCTTCCTCCCTCCCTCCCTCCCTCCTTTCTTTCCTTCTTTGCTTCTTTCTTCCTTCCTTCCTTTCCTCCTTTCCCTCTTTCTTTACTCATACTTCTACTAATTCTCCCTACTTTTTCTCCCTTTTATTCTGAGCTGTGTGGATGAAAGGCTCTTGGTGCTCCAGCCAGGAGTCAGGGCTCTGCCTCTGAGGTAGGAGAGCCAACTTCAGGACACTGGTCAACAAGAGACCTCCCAGCTCCACATAATATTAAACGGTGGAAATCTCCCAGAGACCTCCATCTTAACACCAGCACCCAGCTTCACTCAACGACCAGCAAGCCACAGTGCTGGACAACCTATGCCAAACAACTAGCAAAACAGGAACACAACCCCACCCATTAGCAGAGAGGCTGCCGAAAATCATAATAAGGCCACAGACACCCCAAAACACACCACCAGACGTGAACCTGCCCACTAGAGAGACAAGATCCAGCCTCATCCAGCACAACACAGGCACTAGTCCCCTCCACCAGGAAGCCTACACAACCCACTGAAACAACCTTAGCCACTGGAGACAGACATCAAAAACAACGGGAACTACGAACCTGCAGCCTGCAAAAAGGAGACCCCAAACACAGTAAGATAAGCAAAATGAGAAGACAGAAAAACACACAGCAGATGAAGGAGCAAGATAAAAACCCACCAGACCTAACAAATGAAGAGGAAATAGGCAATCTACCTGAAAAAGAATTCAGAATAATGATAGTAAGGATGATCCGAAATCTTGGAAGTAGAATGGACAAAATGCAAGAAACAGTTAACAAGGACCTACAAGAACTAAAGATGAAACAAGCAACGATGAACAATGCAATAAATGAAATTAAAATCACTCTAGATAGGATCAATAGCAGAATAACTGAGGCAGAAGAACGGATAAGTGACCTGGAAGATAAAGTAGTGGAAATAACTACTGCAGAGCAGAATAAAGAAAAAAGAATGAAAAGAACTGAGGACAGTCTCAGAGACCTCTGGGACAACATGAAACGCACCAACATTCGAATTATAGGGGTTCCAGAAGAAGAAGAAAGAAAGAAAGGGACTGAGAAAATATTTGAAGAGATTATAGTTGAAAACTTCCCTAATATGGGAAAGGAAATAGTTAATCAAGTCCAGGAAGCACAGAGGGTCCCATACAGGATAAATACAAGGAGAAACACGCCAAGACACATATTAATCAAACTGTCAAAAATTAAATACAAAGAAAGCATATTAAAAGCAGCAAGGGAAAAACAACAAATAACACACAAGGGAATCCCCATAAGGTTAACAGCTGATCTCTCAGCAGAAACCCTACAAGCCAGAAGGGAGTGGCAGGACATACTGAAAGTGATGAAGGAGAATAGCCTGCAACCAAGACTACTCTACCCAGCAAGGATCTCATTCACATTTGATGGAGAAATTAAAACCTTTACAGACAAGCAAAAGCTGAGAGAGTTCAGCACCACCAAACCAGCTTTACAACAAATGCTAAAGGAACTTCTCTAGACACGAAACACAAGAGAAGGAAATGACCTATAGTAGCGAACCCAAAACAATATATAAAATGGAAATAGGAACATACATATCAATAATTACCTTAAATGTAAATGGACTAAATGCTCCCACCAAAAGACACAGATTGGCTGAATGGATACAAAAACAAGACCCTTATATATGCTGTCTACAAGAGACCCACTTCAGACCTAGAGACACATACAGACTGAAAGTAAGGGGATGGAAAAAGATATTCCATGCAAATGGAAACCAAAAGAAAGCTGGAGTAGCAATTCTCATATCAGACAAAATAGACTTTAAAATAAGGACTATTAAAAGGGACAAAGAAGGACACTACATAATGATCAAGGGATCGATCCAAGAAGAAGATATAACAATTGTAAATATTTATGCACCCAACATAGGAGCACCTCAATACATAAGGCAAATACTAACAACCATAAAAGGGGAGATCAACAGTAACACATTCATAGTAGGGGACTTTAACACCCCACTTTCACCCATGGACAGATCATCCAAAATGAAAATAAATAAGGAAACACAAGCTTTAAATGATACATTAAACAAGATGGACTTAATTGATATTTATAGGACACTCCATCCAAAAACAACAGAATACACATTTTTCTCAAGTGCTCATGGAACATTCTCCAGGATAGATCATATCTTGGGTCACAAATCAAGCCTTGGTAAATTTAAGAAAACTGAAATTGTATCAAGTATCTTTTCCGACCACAACGCCATAAGACTAGATATCAATTACAGGAAAAGATCTGTAAAAAATACAAACACATGGAGGCTAAACAATACACTACTTAATAATGAAGTGATCACTGAAGAAATCAAAGAGGAAATAAAAAAATACCTAGAAACAAATGACAATGGAGACACAACGACCCAAAACCTATGGGATGCAGCAAAAGCAGTTCTAAGGGGGAAGTTTATAGCAATACAAGCCCACCTTAAGAAGCAGGAAACATCTCGAATAAACAGCCTAACCTTGCACCTCAAGCAATTAGAGAAAGAAGAACAAAAAAACCCCAAAGCTAGCAGAAGGAAAGAAATCATAAAAATCAGATCAGAAATAAATGAAAAAGAAATGAAGGAAACAATAGCAAAGATCAATAAAACTAAAAGCTGGTTCTTTGAGAAGATAAACAAAATAGATAAACCACTAGCCAGACTCATCAAGAAAAAAAGGGAGAAGACTCAAATCAATAGAATTAGAAATGAAAAAGGAGAAGTAACAACTGACACTGCAGAAATAAAAAAAATCATGAGAGATTACTACAAGCAACTCTATGCCAATAAAATGGACAATCTGGAAGAAATGGACAAATTCTTAGAAATGCACAACCTGCCAAGACTGAATCAGGAAGAAATAGAAAATATGAACAGACCAATCACAAGCACTGAAATTGAAACTGTGATTAAAAACCTTCCAACAAACAAAAGCCCAGGACCAGATGGCTTCACAGGTGAATTCTATCAAACGTTTAGAGAAGAGCTAACACCTATCCTTCTCAAACTCTTCCAAAATATAGCAGAGGGAGGAACACTCCCAAATTCCTTCTACGAAGCCACCATCACCTTGATACCAAAACCAGACAAGGATGTCACAAAGAAAGAAAACTACAGGCCAATATCACTGATGAACATAGATGCAAAAATCCTCAACAAAATACTAGCAAACAGAATCCAACAGCACATTAAAAGGATCATACACCATGATCAAGTGGGGTTTATTCCAGGAATGCAAGGATTCTTCAATATACGCAAATCTATCAATGTGATAAACCATATTAACAAATTGAAGGAGAAAAACCATATGATCATCTCAATAGATGCAGAGAAAGCTTTCGACAAAATTCAACACCCATTTATGATAAAAACCCTCCAGAAAGTAGGTATAGAGGGAACTTTCCTAAACATAATAAAAGCCATATATGACAAGCCCACAGCAAACATCATCCTCAATGGTGAAAAACTGAAAGCATTTCCACTAAGATCAGGAACAAGACAAGGTTGCCCACTCTCACCACTCTTATTCAACATAGTTTTGGAAGTTTTAGCCACAGCAATCAGAGAAGAAAAGGAAATAAAAGGAATCCAAATCGGAAAAGAAGAAGTAAAGCTGTCACTGTTTGCAGATGACATGATACTATACATAGAGAATCCTAAAGATGCTACCAGAAAACTACTAGAGCTAATCAATGAATTTGGTAAAGTAGCAGGATACAAAATTAATGCACAGAAATCTCTGGCATTCCTATATACTAATGATGAAAAATCTGAAAGTGAAATCAAGAAAACACTCCCATTTACCATTGCAACAAAAAGAATAAAATATCTAGGAATAAACCTACCTAAGGATACGAAAGACCTGTATGCAGAAAATTATAAGACACTGATGAAAGAAATTAAAGATGATACAAATAGATGGAGAGATATACCATGTTCTTGGATGGGAAGAATCAACACTGTGAAAATGACTCTACTACCCAAAGCAATCTACAGATTCAATGCAATCCCTATCAAACTACCACTGGCATTTTTCACAGAACTAGAACAAAAAATTTCGCAATTTGTATGGAAACACAAAAGACCCCGAATAGCCAAAGCAATCTTTAGAACGAAAAAAGAAGCTGGAGGAATCAGGCTCCCTGACTTCAGACTATATTACAAAGCAACAGTAATCAAGACAGTATGGTACTGGCACAAAAACAGAAAGATAGATCAGTGGAACAGGATAGAAAGCCCAGAGATAAACCCACGCACATATGGACACCTTATCTTTGATAAAGGAGGCAGGAATGTACAGTGGAGAAAGGACAGCCTCTTCAATAAATGGTGCTGGGAAAACTGGACAGGTACATGTAAAAGTATGAGATTAGATCACTCCCTAACACCATACACAAAAATAAGCTCAAAATGGATTAAAGACCTAAATGTAAGGCCAGAAACTATCAAACTCTTAGAAGAAAACATAGGAAGAACACTCTATGACATAAATCACAGCAAGATCCTTTCTGACCCACCTCCTAGAGTAATGGAAATAAAAACAAAAATAAACAAATGGGACCTAATGAAACTTCAAAGCTTTTGCACAGCAAAGGAAACCATAACCAAGACCAAAAGACAACCCTCAGAATGGGAGAAAACATTTGCAAATGAAGCAACTGACAAAGGATTAATCTCCAAAATTTACAAGCAGCTCATGCAGCTCAATAACAAAAAAACAAACAACCCCATCCAAAAATGGGCAGAAGACCTAAATAGACATTTCTCCAAAGAAGATATACAGACTACCAACAAACACATGAAAGAATGCTCAACATCATTAATCATTAGAGAAATGCAAATCAAAACTACAATGAGATATCATCTCACACCAGTCAGAATGGCCATCATCAAAAAATCTAGAAACAATAAATGCTGGAGAGGGTGTGGAGAAAAGGGGACACTCTTGCACTGCTGGTGGGAATGTGAATTGGTTCAGCCACTGTGGAGAACAGTATGGAGGTTCCTTAAAAAACTACAAATAGAATTACCATATGACCCAGCAATCCCACTACTTGGAATATACCCTGAGAAAACCAAAATTCAAAGAGAGTCATGTACCAAAATGTTCATTGCAGCTCTATTTACAATAGCCAGGACATGGAAACAACCTAAGCGCCCATCATTGGATGAATGGATAAAGAAGATGTGGCACATATACACAATGGAATATTACTCAGCCTTAAAAAGAAATGAAATTGAGCTATTTGTAATGAGATGGATAGACCTAGAATCTGTCATACAGAGTGAAGTAAGTCAGAAAGAAAAAGACAAATACCGTATGCTAACACATATATATGGAATTTAAGGGAAAAAAATGTCATGAAGAACCTAGGGGTAAGATAGGAATAAAGACGCAGACCTACTGGAGAACGGACTTAAGGATATGGGGAGGGGGAAGGGTGAGTTTTGACAGGGCGAGAGAGAGTCATGGACATATACACACTAACAAACGTAGTAAGGTAGATAGCTGGGGGGAAGCAGCCGCAAGGCACAGGGATATTAGCTCGGTGCTTTGTGACAGCCTGGAAGGGTGGGATGGGGAGAGTGGGAGGGAGGGAGACGCAAGAGGGAAGACATATGGGAACATATGTATATGTATAGCTGATTCACTTTGTTGTAAAGCAGAAACTAACACACCATTGTAAAGCAATTATACCCCAATAAAGATGTTTAAAAAAAAAAAAAAAAAAAAAAAAAAGAGCAGGGGTTTCCAGGGTGGAGGTGGGGGAAGGATGAATAGGCAGAGCACAGAGGATCTTTAGGGAAGTGAAAATACTCCGTATGACATTACAGTGACGGATATATGTCTTTATACATTTGTCTAAGCCCATAGGATGTACAACGCTGGGAGTAATACCTAGGGTAAACGATGGACTTTGAGTGATAATGATGTCTTAACATAGGTGCTTGGTAAAAAATGTATCATTCTGGTGAGCAATATTGACAGTGGATAGTCTGTGCATGTTTGGGAACTAGGGGCATATGGGAAATCTCTGTTCTTTCCTCTCAATTTTGTTTGGAAGCTGAAACTGCTTAAAAAATATATATATATATATATATTTTTTTTTTTTTAAATAGAAGTTAAGTTATTGATGAAGGTCTCACAGTTTGGTCACAATGCTCTCAGTATGTGAAAAAGGTTTTGTGATATCAAGGCACTAGATTTGTTACACTATGGTCCTCTTTGCTGAAAGTCGAAATGTCCCTATATTTGACCTTGTTATATAAAGAACAGCCTTTCAGAAAACACATTTGTGTCTAGCAACATTAGAGAGAAAATGGCAAAGAAAATATACTTATGGTAAGTATTTGTATTTTCTCTAGCAAGGTTTGACTATTTATGTAGAAAAGATGTGAGAAATGAATCGTGCAGATCAAAAGGAAGTCAGACATCATCTTCTATGAGTCCCTATTAATCCCCAGTTAAGAACAGAACTCGGGCAGAAGACCTAAATAGACATTTCTCCAAAGAAGACATACAGATGGTCAACAAACACGTGAAAAGATGCTCAACATCACTATTAATTAGAGAAATGCAAATCAAAACTACAGTAAGATATCACCTCACACCGGTCACAATGGCCATCATCAAAAAACTTACAAACAATAAATGCTTCAGAGGGTGTGGAGAAAAGGGAACCCTCTTACACTGTTGGTGGGAATGTAAATTGATACAGTCACTATGGAAAACAGTATGGAGGTTCCTTAAAAAACTAAAAATAGAACTACCATATGACACAACAATCCCACTGCTGGGCATATACCCAGAGAAAACTATAAATCAAAAAAACACATGCATCCCAATGTTCATAGCAGCACTATTTACAATACCCAGGACATGGAAGCAACCTGTATGTCCACTGACAGAGGAATGGATAAAGAAGATGTGGTACGTATATACAATGGAATATCACTCAGCCATAAAAGGGAATGAAATTGGGTCATTTGTAGAGAGGTGGATGGACTGAGAGTGTCATACAGAGTGAAATAAATCAGAAGAGAAAAGCAAATATCATAAAATAATGCATATATGTGGCATCTAGAAAAATGGTCTAGATGATCTTATTCGCAAAGCAAAAATAGAGACACAGACATAGAGAACAAATGTATGCATACCAAGGGGGAAAGGGGTGGGGTGGGAGAAATTGGGAGACTGGGATTGACACATATATATTATTGATACTATGTATAAAATACACAACTGATGGAAACATAGTGAATAGCACAGGGAACTCTACCTAATGCACTGTGGTGACCTAAATGGGAGGGAAATCCAGAAGAGAGGGGATATCTGTATGTGTACGGCTGATTCATTTCGTTGTGCAGTGGAGGCTAATACAACATTGTAAAGCAACCAGATTCCAATAAAAATTAAAACAAAAAAAGAACAGAACTCACACTTCTTATTATAGCAACTCCAGTCCATTACTCCCCACAGAGAAAAGCAGGGCACATTTGTAATAACTCTCAGCTATTTTTGTATATTTTTTCCACCCAAAGATCCAAATTGTTCATCCCCTTGTCAGATTGTCCAAAACCTTCTGACAACATACCTCACAGGCAGGAACATCTTTCTACAAAGCTTAATTTTTCTACTTCATTTGCATATAGCTCAGATGTCTTAAGCCCTTATACATATTACTGCAAAATTTCTTAATGATGGAACACTTCTATAAGAAAATTGAAAATTTGTTTTCCACATAAACTCCCAAATATAATCATACACAATGTGTAAATTTTATATACATTAGGAGACAGACCTTTTAGATTACAAATTTGTTGATCTATGGTTCATAACTGAATCTAAGTCCAGAGTTTATAGAATTAAGAGACTTGGGAATGGATATTATTTTAGAAAACATAAGCATCTAACATCAAAGCCAATAAACTCTAGAAGGTTGAAAAATTTTCATTTTTGAAGTTCTTTGTGACATATTTGAGAATCAGAAATGATTTATCACATGAATTACCCTTTGTCCCCACTAAAAGACAATTTTACACAAATTAAATCTGTTTTCACATACGATAGAAGAGTAGGTTAATATATGAAAATAATCGCCCACAAACATGGTTTAAATGTTTAAAGGGTAAATATTGGTGATTTTTAAAAATTATTACTTAAGCACTAGGATAAACTCACATTTATTGTGAAAATTTCGACAAAATTATTGGTTTGGTATGCACAGGCTTTTGATATGAAATCTATTTTGACACTAGACATTAAATGAATATTGAAAGTATTTTTAAAAGCAATCATTTGAAAAGTACAGTATGAATTCATATATAAGGATGAAGATACTTATATACATGCCTAAAAGTCCACATGTCAATCATAACATTTATGTCATAAGCCGTAAAAATACTGTTTAGGCTAGTTCGTTTGTACCTTTTTGTAGACATTCTTAGTGCTCTCACCCCTCACATATATTTTAACTGATGCATTAAATCATTCAATCATTCATTCACTCAATTTGTATAGTGTATTATGTGCCAGGATCTTTGGAAGAATATAGCAAATAAGCAGTCAACAAGCTGAAGTCCTGCCTTCATTCATCTCAGGATCTAGAGGGAAGACAGGCAAGCAAGGAACTTCCAGAAAGCTTCGGAAGTGCTCTTCTAGAGGAGAGCATCAAGGAGAACAAAGCAGTCTGGAAGCCCAGAACAGAACCAACACACCTGGGCTTCAGAAATGCATGATGGGGAGATGTCTTGTAAGCTGAGACTTGAAGGCAAGAATATAAGTTGGATGATGGCAAAAACATGAGGCTGGGGAGAGCAGGAGAGGGTGGGAGAGAGAGAGAGAAACATTCCAATTTTTGCAGGCCTGATGAGACTTAAGATGAACCTGGAGAGAAAAGCAATTGATGTATATATCCCATTTTATGCGCTAGAGGCGGAAATGTCGTTCTTCCCAGAAGTGATGACCTCCTGGGAGTCCTAGGTTAACCTAGAAAAGTAACTTGGGATACTTGGTTATCTATATAAAGTAGGAGATCTCATAGGAGAGACCAATAAGAGGCCCTAATATCTTCCAAAGGAGACCACTGGGACCCTGGTTTCTGTAACTCACATGACTACATGTTCTGCCACATACGTAACAACAGAGAAAGTTCTGATGTTTGACTTTTCCGGAATCGTCTTAGATATACTCTGACTTTCCATTGGAAACAATAATACCCAAACACACACACATACACAAACACTTCCACAAATTTTCTAACTCTGCATCTCAGATTTCCTGCAACAAAGACTAACATGTAACTTTGGCAGGTCCCAACTTAACCTAACCCTTTACACAGAGAAGGGGTAGGATAAGCTTCACGGGTGCGTGACCTCTGCAGCCGCACTGGGCCTCGAGCTCACAAGCACCCCACACTTTATTTAAGGCTCTACTGTCACCATCTGGAAATTAGTTATAATTTTTGAACAAGGAGCCGCAAATTTTTATTTTGCACTGGGTCACACAAATTATGTGGTCAGTCATGGAACAGAGGATGGGTACAGAATGATGAAAGGAATAAATCTAGACTGTATCAGAGACATAAAAAGCTGTAGGAAGAAAAATAGGGAACCAGGGTTTTTCCCATCTCAGCCTTCCACTTAACGTCTTGACTATTTTTCAACATCTTTGAGTTCCCTAAACATTCTTACTGATTAGCAACTCACATTTTTTTCAAAATTTAAAGACTGATTTGACCTTATCTTAAGCAATGATATTGTCAAATCATCAGCCATGTTTTTTTCTGATATATATATACTTTTAAATGAATAACTTTTAGAACAAACGTCTATGGCATACCACCTAAAATCATTCTGAATACTCCCAATACTAGGCTTACTACACTTTGGGAAACACAGAGACACATAATGAAAAGAATGTGTATTTGAAACTTTCCCTGTTAAGGTAACAAATCCATAAATGAGCATAGAGGACAGGGCAAGGTATTATGTCTCCTTCAAGTGTCCTCCATACTATTTTACCATCAAGCCCCTATAACTTTCTGTCCTGTCCTCACTGAACTATGTCTTCTAACCCTGTATGCACCCCTCCAGGTAACAGATGCCATCGTAATGACACACTTCAGTTCCTGCACTGTTGATCACATGAGTCTTAGTTGAAGAGTTTAAGACATGCACACCCCACTCTACTGGAAAGCACACTGGCCCAGCTGTAGGTCTGGAAATTTAAGTATTTTCACTGTATTTCTTTGTCAAAAATTCCACTTAGGTATCATGTAACCAGCTAAACGTAAGTCACTCTCCCTCTCTGATGTATTTATTCCTTTCTTTCTCATGTCACTCAAAATTCCTTTCCCAGGTAAGAGTATCTCTCAGGTTTTCTCATGTCATGCACTCCAATCTCTTACCAGACCTCTGTCTCCACACAGTAGGGACTCCATTTAGTTTAAAATTCTCCTTTAGTTCTTACACATTTTTCACAATGGAAATATTTTCCTACAATGTCACAACCTTTGTGTTTAATTATAAGAGTTCTGATGTTTTAGATTCTCACCATATCTCTCTCCTTAAAAAAAAAAAGCAAAAAATATATCCACATAGTTATTTATATTGAGATATATATATATATATATATATACACACACACACATACACATATATTCCATAGTTCCTTTTTCTCAGCCTCGTTATTAAAATTTGGTTTGGGCACTTAAACACAAATAGATTTTAGATTGCCTTTTTTTTAAAAAACAAAACCCAATTATTGTTTTATCATCATCATCTGTATAATTCAAGTTTAATTCATCATTGTAAATTACTCTGGTAACAAATCACCCATTTTAAACTCAAAAAAATACTAAATAACTAAAATGCCCATCACATTGAAATTTAAAAATGTTTGTAATATATTATAAACTCTCTAGGACCTTTCCTTCAACAATACTTTTTAAAAATCCTAAGAAATTTCAAGAAAGTAAAAGTGTATTTAAGTTGAAAAGGAAATTTAGAAATGGATATCAGTTGATATATTTATGTCTTCCTCTCTCGACGCTGTATTTTCTTTTGGCAAACAAGTGGTGAGAGCTTAATAGGTAACTGCGATTTTTATTTGATGATAAAATTACTGTTTGTGCACTTAATCACTGAGAAGTTATTTTAAGGCCAAAACTAATAATACATGAACTGACTTCTAAACAATTATTGAGTTTGTGACTCTTCTTTACATCCATTTTTCAGGTAAGTAGCTGGATAGATTCCCCACCATACCTAAGTCCACTCCAACTTACCCCAATACCAAGATATTTTCAAGTCATGTACATATAATTACACATTCTAATTAGTAAGAACAAATTGTGGCAGACAAAATTGAAAACACCTTGGATTATTCTTTAAAGTTGGAAAATGATGTAACACAGCATGCTCTATCTCTACCTCTACTGTATTTAGAAGAGAGGGAACAGAGAAAAAACATTTTGTTTCACAATCACTGTTTGGCTACTTTGATTTAGTCTGATAGTTTTTAGTTGAATGATTCTTGGTTTTTCTTAGAAAAACGAAGAATCATTGATAGAAAGTGATATTCATCTCAATGATGAATAGATACGTTTTCTTTCTCTTTTATCTTCTAGACAAGTGAAAAGATCCAACTGTTACCAAAATCAGAGCCCAGCTATAGAACTTCAGAACTTAAAGATCTGCTTGTTTTGCCGAAAAGAAATACTTCTTCCATTTGGCTCCCTTAGAGGTTTTGTTTCGTTGTTTTTTTTTTTTTTTTTTTTTAAGGTACTTATTTTCCCTAACCCTATTTTTAAAGTTTCACATTATCATGAAAATATCAGGTAGAAACTCAAAATAGGTGGGTCTAAAAGCTGAATTTTGTGATAAATACAAATCAAGTTCCAAGATTAGTTAGCGCGTCTGAAACCAAATAAAACATTGAAAGGTTTTTTATTTTTAATTTCATACAACACACACATATTTGAGAACAGATTTTGAAATATCAGTATTAAAGATCATTTTAGAATACATTATCACCTTCTATAAAAAAAACAGTTGTTAAGGCATCCATAAATAGGGCTATGCTTAAATAATAAGACATTTCTAGCCCATGTACCGAACAGTAATTCCAGATGTTAATTATGAAAATTTAGTCTCTTGAAACACCTACGCAAATAATTTTTCCACCCTGTGCTGTCTCAAGGACATAGTAGTGGAAGTTACAAAAAGTCACCCAAGTTGTACCATTCTGCAATTGTGTATCATTGGTTCCTGCAAAATAGGAAGGCTCTGGCTTCGTTGATTTTGTCCTGACTTTCCCGAGTTGTCTGTATTGAAAGATGTTTTTTTTCCACCAGGGTTCACAAGGCTCTCAAGCCTTTTGACTCTAACCATGTCATCGTTCCCTCCACTCAAATGAAAAACGTATTTTTTAAAGGCCTGAAATGTTTTTCCCCCAGCCAAACTTTCAGCTCCTTGGAATGAGTTTTTGACAGCTAACCTTATTTTACCAAGGAACACATCATCAAAGCAACACAGACCTGATAGTATATCACACTGGTCCAGATGAAGTATTACATCATAAGAACCACATCACTCAGGTGATGCATTTACTGAACTGTCACCTCGGCCTGTGGAAACCTATACAAGTGACTTACACCTTTCAAGGTTTATTTAAAGTGATATTATTTATTTAGCAAATCCTGTCCGGTGCTGCAAGATCATCCATTTCCACTGTACCTGGAGAAAGAGGTAGTTAAGGTCTTTTAGGGCTTAAAAAAATTCGAGTTGGCAAATGGAGCCAAATCAAAGGGAACGACTTCCCTTCCCTACTTAAAAATGGGACTCCCGCCGTTATTTTTCAATCTCCTTCTGAAACTCTGCTGTGAGAGAAAATTACAACCGTTCACCAGAGCAAGGGGTGCAGTAGATGAAGTTCACTTTTGGTGTTTGCTCATTCTTACTTTCGGCCTAACTCTCTCCGTGGGTGCCAGCTCCCCCACTGGAATTTCCTAACTACTCATTGTGCCTCACTGTGATTGCCTTTGGTACAAGGATGCCCCTACTCTCAAATTTCTAGGATACAACCAGACCCTAAAACCCTGGCACTGTCACTCACTATCTCTGTAACCTTGGGGAACTCTTTATTTCTCAGTATGTGCAAAATGGGAATACGATTACTTATCACCTAGGATTTTTATGAGTTAAATGAGATAATAGATGCAAAGTCTGGAAATGGTGCCTAACACAGATCAAGCAAGTAAGTAAGACTAGCTCTTACCATTTTTTTTTTTTTCGGTACGCGGGCCTCTCACTGCTGTGGCCTCTCCCGTTGCGGAGCACAGGCTCCAGATGCGCAGGCTCAAGGCTATGGCTCACGGGCCCAGCCACTCCGCGGCATGTGGGATCTTCCCTGATTGGGGCACGAACCCACGTCCCCTGCATCGGCAGGCAGACTCTCAACCACTGCGCCACCAGGGAAGCCCGCTCTTACCATTTTTAGCCTCATTTCTTTTGCCTAATTTTACTACCTGCTTTCTAATTATTATCTCTTCACGTTTTATGGAGCACTCTGACTTGGAGCCTGTCGCATCTTTAATATTACTTCCTTAGGGGGTCCTTTCCTAATTATCTCCCTCTGTTTTATGGTTTCATAGCACCAGATACTTTTTCTTAGTAGTACTTACTGCAAATGTATTTAGTTCATTGTTAAATATCTGTCTCATCCGGTGAACAATTAAAAACGGCAACAAATTCTTTGCTACTCCTCCTATTGGAAGTTGGAAGAAAATTTCCCACCCTATAAATCTATGACAGCCCTAGCTATTTGAGTTGCCAACAGAACTTAGTGGAAGTGACCTTCTGTGACTTCAGAGGCTACCTAGGAAGACACTTTGCAGCCTACACCTTGTTCTGCCACGACATTGTCTTTGACGAAAGCCAGCACCCACGTAAAAAGTTCAGCTACCCTCAGACTTGCATGCTGTGTGGAGCCCAAGCAACCCCTGGGAAGGCCACACACAGGGGGACCAGGACCCCTGCTGATAGCCCCAGCTGGGCACACAGGTGACAGTCACCGCCAAATGGCCAGGCAGCCTCTTGAAACTGGATCTCCCAGCCACAGTAGATGCCCAAGCTGATGCCACATGGAACAGAGGCAGATGTCCCACTGCCTGTATTCAAACTGCTAACTGTGAGCAAAATAAATGATTGTTGGTTTTAAGCTGGTAAGTTTTGGGATGGTTTATTACCCAGCAATAGATAACCGTAAAACCCTCCTACACCTTGGGTTCCAGCAGGACAGAAGGTATGTCTCCTTATTTATGGCTGTATCACCCGTTCCTCACAAGCTGCCTGGCCTATTGTAGGATTTCAAGAAGTATTTGTTGAATAAATGAAAGAATGAATCGGAAACAATCAATGTACTGAAGACACAGAGGACTGGAAGAGACATATCCTTGTTATTTTATTAGTAAATCAGTTTATTTTTCCCTTCTTAATGGTTTCTTTAGCTAGATAAAACAATACCACATCATAGGGCATTTCGATTTGATTCAGCAATGGTTACTGAGCACCAACTCTGCTCTGGTTGCCACAATTATAGCCATCAACTAGGCAATCTCTCAACTCTCGTAAGTCGCAATTGATTCCCGTATTTCTCAAACTGTGGTCTATGAACCCAAGTCAGAATTACCTGGAAATGCTCATTAAAATTTTCGATTCCTGAACCCCACCCTGAGATCTGCTGAATCAGGATCATTAGAGGTGAGACAGAACAATCTCCATTTTTTAACAAGCCTCCCAGTGACTCCTATACATGAAGTGTGAAGTTAGGTCGCAAACTTTCCTTGTAATTACTGGGATGGATGGCTCATAAAAACAAAACATAATAGGTTCTAGACCTCCCTAAACTCACTAATCATAATCCCTGGGGACCAGGTCTGGGAATCATTTTTTTTCGTGATTCTTATGAAAAGAGTTTGGAGAACAATACACTATTTTTATTTATTGATGATTGATTGATTGATCGCCTGAGGAGGAAACAGTCACAAGATGTCTTTGTATTCCTGGTGCCTAGGTATTATTTCCCAGATCACTTACCTAGTGAATCAGGCAAAGCACCAGCCTTTTGCTTCCTAGCATGTTTTTTGCAGAAGTATAGAATTTCCTAGGTCGGATATATTTTATTCCTGCCAAGAAAAATTAGATTTTCTGACAGAATACCAGAGTCATAAGATAATTTTACCACAGCTCCTCAAAGAATACTACCTAGTTATCTCCTATTTCATCTATGGCCTGCAAAATATGTTTAGAATAATATCTAAACATATATAGGTATTGCCTAGTAATGTCTGGCATGAATTAGATGGGTGTAAATGACTGAGGAAGGAAGGAAGGAATGAACAAACAAATGAAGGAAGGAACGAAGGAAGGAATGAAGGAAGGAAGGAGACTTAATAGTTATAACACAAAATAAAAAGTGTGTCCATCATTTGCCCAAGGAAGGTCAAGATCAGGTTGAAATATTTGTTTGATGATAGTTTGACTGTGGTGGGTAAAATCTGGGAAGACTTTAGAAGCAGCTATGATATTTGAATTAAGCCTTGAAACATTTCAACAGAAGGAGTGGGAAGAACATTCTAGGTACAGGGAATATGAGCCAAAGAAATGGCAAGAATAGAACATTTTTGCATAATCACAGTGTACATGAAGAAGAAGAAGGGATATTACTGGGAATGACAGGGACCATGGATGAACTTTAGTGCTAGGTCAAGAAATATGAAATTTTATTATTAGCCTGTAAAAATTGCTCTTGATAATTAACAAAAGGATGTAACATTAAGGAATCATACTAGTAAGAATAGAGCCTGCCACCTTTGACTGGACTGAGTCTCCTTGACACAAGGAAGCAGCCTCAATTTCCAACCTAGTTACAGAACTTCAAATAAGGGGTTTTTGAATACGTTCTGCATTTATCTTGACTTTGTTACTTTCCAAAGATAAGATAAATGTCTGCTTCTCAACCTCAGGCTTGAGGTTAAACCCTTGGCAAATAGCCCTTCTTTGCTTTGAGCCTATCAAAAGGTTCATCAGTATCATTTTTTTTTTTTTTTTTAGATTCCATATATATGCATTAGCATACAGTATTTGTTTTTCTCTTTCTGGTTTACTTCACTCTATGACAGACTCTAGGTCCATCCTATATCATTGTTTCAACATGTAATCAGCACACAAACTTACTGAAATTATGTAATATTCTTTTTGAACTATGTCTTCCAAACCTGCTGTGTATTTTAGAGTTACAGCACATCTCAGTGTGGACTAGCCGTATTTCCAGACGTGGCTAGTGGGTATCCTATCAGGGAGCCCAGCTCTAGATCCGAGTTTTCAAATGCAACTTTCAGAGTTGATGGGAATGTTGTAGAGTTGCATTGTCTAAGGCAGTAGTCAGAAGCCCCCTGAAGGCACTGAACACTTGAAATGTGGTTATTGTAACTGAGATCTGAATTTTTATTTTTACTTTTAATTTAAATTTAAATAACCACACGTCTAGTGGCTGTAGTATTGAATGGCACTGTCTAGATAATGAGAAGGTAGTCAGGTGTTTTGAGTAAGGAAGTGTTCTTTGAAAAAGTGAAGTTTAGTACTATTAGAATGGGGAAATAAGATTTTAAATGGGGGCATCCCCACAGTACTGCAGAGTGGCATTCTCTTATGTTAAAGGGTGATTAAAGTTGTTAAGTTTTCTGACCCCTATTTGATCTATCCTGACATGTATGAAAGCAATGCTATTTACCTCAATTACTCAGTCAAATCTTAGGCTATATCAAGTGATAACTCACAAAATAGCTTGTGTCACCCCTGTGTAATTTTAATATCTTCACTTTCCTACAGTTGATTCACATCCCAGTGTTTGATGACCTTTAAATATTTTACCCACATAACTCCATTTGGGGTAAAACGATGAAAACTGATGCTTCAAAAAGACACAATTATAGTGGCTTCATTAAGAGTGTTTCAAGCAAACTTATTCTTTGTATCAATATGATATACATGTACTCAAGTTGACTGTTAAACTTTTCCCCCTCTTATAATGAACCGTAAAATTACAGCTGGCAATCAAGAGTACTGTAGCAGATAAGTAAGGCAATTTTCCTCATCACTTTTCCTTTCGTTGTCAATCTTGTTGTAAAGCCCACTGCCTTTTCAATGAGCCATAGTGTGAAGATTCAAGATTTTGCATATATACTTAGGTCAAGCCAGGCCGGTTTTGAGCTATTCATTTTAAATAGGTTATACCAAGTGAAAGGAATGGCCGGCAAATTTTTATTATGATGTACTCCTATATCTTGGACTTTAACAGGAGAACACCTTTCCCTTTTTATTATTTTAAAAGGGACTCTAGAATTTGACCTTGCATATGCATGGTAGAAAATCTGATTTGAGGTAATTAAAATGTTACCGTGAATGATAATACGGTAAATAATAGCTTAGCTCTGCATTCTTCCAATGTTTTATACCTATATATTTAAAAATGAATTAAGAGCTTACTTTTGCTCTGAAGCAGAAGTTATAAATAGGCAAACATTCCCGGAATTTGTTCCATAATAATGTTTCAGGTGAAGATACTATATAAGTCCCTACATGGCTTTTAGAAAGTTATTGTAGAAACTATTGGGACCATTTGGTAATTGCTCTGAAACCTAAACTCACCTGTAAAATGGTGATAATGATACTTACTTCATGGAGTTGATAAAAGAATTAAATATAATAATTTTATAGAGAGTGGTATATAAATCAATAAAAGGCACATTATTACGATGAATAAATCATGTATTTGTTACTATTGTGGCTGTTTTTAGGGATTAAACTCTGGAATTTCAAAAGCTTAATACCAGAGAAGTTTGCGTCTCACTGATAAAAATTTCTGATTGTCAGACGACTCTCCTCCAGGTGCTAAATCAGGGACACAGACTTCTACATTTTGAAACCATTATCTTCAATAAGTAGCTTACAAGTTTGTCCTGGACTTTGTATCCATTCTAGGTAGTTGAAAAGAAAAAGGATGTGTGAAAACACTTGAAGGTTGTAAGTGACAGGTATCATTTCAGCCCACACTGCACATTGTACGTGACTGCCTGTAACTGCGATGGAGGCTGGGAAATGGAGTCTCATTAAGCACCCAGGACTCAGAGGAAATACATTTTGGGAACAGGAAGGCATCTCTACCACAAACATAGTCGGTTTTCCAAGGCTGATATACAATTCTACACATGAGCTATCTGGCACCTTGTTTGTAGAAATGGACTTGGGCTCAACAAGAGGAAGTTAAACGAAAGCTGAAATGGCTTTCTGTGAGAACAGAATAGAAACAGGAGGCCCCGTGAGAAGGGAGGCTGCACACTGGAGATTCTGCTTTCCTCCAGTAGGATCCTAAGAGGAAAGCACCCAGGTAGCAAGCAGCAGCCTCTAAGCAATCTCTGCAATGGAAGAGGAGGCTAGAAGCATTGTAGTCCCAGTGAGGTTGCACTTTTATTGTTGTTTTCAAATTTAAAATAGTCCCTTTTGGTTTCTGTGTGACAACACTACCTCTGGCAATTACATTCTCAGAGTCTGACTATTTTCTGTGTGTTGCCCGCGTTGCCACAAGAAGGGAAAACAACAGAAATCTGTTTGTTTTAGTGTATGATTTGTAAGAGATGAGAATAAAGGTAGTAACTGTTCAGGATGCATCAAAGCAACATCCTCAGCTCCCTCCTATTCAAACAAAGATTTTCCTTCCACCTTCCATTCCCATTTCCCTCCAGTTAACTCCTCTCTTGTCCACCCCTTCAATATTCATCCGCCTTCACCATCTCTGACAACTCACTGCCCACCCTCCTCTTCGATCCACAACTGTCTGGCTTCCCACACAGTGACCGTATTCTTAACCTATTCACCAATGTCTTCTAAACGTTTCTCTTTTAATGTTATTTCTCTGCAGAATTTGGCCTAATTTGCCATTCCCAGCAAACAGTTCCTCTATCTTTTGTCTGCTTTTCTTAAATCTGAAACCCAAATGTTGACGTCATTGTAACTACTCATATTCCTTCCATGTCTCTGTCTAACCTAACACCAACTCCTGTTCTGTTTTTATACACTCTCCTAAACTACCTTCACACATGGTCCCTTCTATCCAGCCCCATCCTTAGGCTACCATTATTTTTGTCTAAATAACATCAACCACCGAGTGGTCACTTTCCCCCATGTTCTTCCATCTTGCCCCATCTAACTTCTTCTTGATGCTGCAGTCA
Source organism: Phocoena sinus (assembly GCF_008692025.1). Taxonomy (NCBI): domain Eukaryota; kingdom Metazoa; phylum Chordata; class Mammalia; order Artiodactyla; family Phocoenidae; genus Phocoena; species Phocoena sinus. Next base: position 15,041,626 of record NC_045773.1, on the reverse strand, counting down.
GAAAAAGTAACTCTCATTAGGAGAGCAATTGCTCCTTGTTGCTATGACAGAGTCCTAACTCTCTAAGTTGGCCTCACGTGGTCTTACTCTTGTTTTCACTTCTGCTGGGTGCCTTTGCCACCTGACTTTTCAGTCTTGGATCCCGATGCCCTGAACTTCTTTCAGTTCCTTTACAAGGTTTTCAGTTCCTTCACACAATTTCAAGGGGTCAGTCCATACAAAATAAGAGGTCTCTACATAACAGAGTATAAAATTTTTAAGTCAGTAGGACTGATGAAGAGTAGTATGAGAACTCTTCATTGTCCTTTTGCTCAACCGGTCACGCGACATTTAACTGAACTTAAGTGAAATTTTATTGATGGCTTAGGAGAAGGATCAGTTCTGGATGTTTGGCTGGCTCAAGACTGAGAAAATTAGAATTGTTTTTGTTGGGCGTGTTTTTTGCTTCTTGTTTTGTTTCTGTTTTTGCTAGAATCAGAACTGTTTCTTTCAAGATGCTACTGTTTCAACACAGTAAATGAAACCCTTGCTTTGCAACCATTCTAGATTTTTGAGATTGTCTAATGTGGGTAAGTTAGGGTACAGTAAACTGTGAGTAATCTCAACAATAACCAAATGAGGAGTGGCTGTACTCATAGAATTTTGATTGTTTGCTTAAGAAATCTGTAGGTAGACTGTACAAGGGTTATCGAGAGGCTCAATTTTTTCAGGATTCTATTAGATGAGGGTGTGTTTCAATTTTATTGGTCTCTTGTGTTGTTGCAAATATGAGGAAGTCATCAATGGCTCAAGCAGAAAGGGATGGAAAAAAATACAAGAGTGCAATTTCAGCTTATGAGAAAGCATCCCCTCCCTAGAAGTCCTGCAGTAGACTCCACTACATTTCATTGAACATAATTTTATTACATGGATAATTCTAATGACACATGATTGGGCACGTATCTAGCAGAGGAAAATAGAATAGACACAATGGTCTAAAATCCATTGTGAATTTCTCCTTGGGGCTGGTCATATTGCTACTCCAAACAAAATCAAACACCTTTTAAAAAGGAGGCAATTGAAAGGTGACACTTGGGAGACAGAGGACTCATCACAGGCCATGCCCTATTTCTCCCTGGTAACAATTATCAAGGGTTTGGAATGCCTCCATTAAAACATTTGTGGGTAACACAGTCATTTAAGAACAATTTTCTATGTAATAAAAGACAACAATTTGTGTTCCATAATAAACTTTCATAATTTTAAAATACAAGTTTTTAATAATTTCTAAAAGACCAACAGGTACATGAAAAAAATGCTCAAAGTCACTAATAATCAGGGAAACACAGATAGGAAATATACATATCTCCTCAGATCTGTTAGAACGGCCATCATCAAGAAGACAAGTGTTGGCAAAGATGTAGAGAAAAGGAAACCTGTGTGTATATAAATTGGTTCAGTCACTATGGAACACCATACGGAGGTTCCTCAAAAAAGTTAAAAATAGAACTACCAAATGATCCATCAATCCTGCTTCTGGGCCTATATCCAAAGGAAATGAAAACAGGATATTAAAAGTTATCTGCCATCTTATGAATAACGCTGCAATAAACATAATAGCACAGACATGAAAACAACCTAAGTATCCATCAATGGATGAATGGATCAAGAAGAAGTGGTTTATATATACAATGGAATATCACTCAGCCAGAAAAAAGGAAATCCTGCCATCTGTAACACAGATGGACCTTTAGGGCATTATACTAAATGAGATAAGTCAAAGACAAATATATGTGGTATCACTCACATGTGGAAGCTCCAAAAGCCAAACTCAGAAAACAGCAGAATGGTGGTTACCAGGGGCCCAAGGAATTGGGTATACGTGGTTTAATGGTACAAATTTGCAGCTAGAGATTTAATGCACAGCCTAATGATCACAGTCAGCAATACTGTATTACACATTTCAAAGGTTCTGAGACTAGATCTTAACTACCCTCACCACAAAAAAGAAATGATAATTATGTGACCTGCCTGAGTTGTTAGCTAATGCTACAATGGCAATCCAATTGCAATAATGAAATGCGTCTTTAAAGCTTAAAACAGAAACATTTAGGAGTTTGCTCCTTCTACTAAGAGGTACATCAGAATTTTGAACCTTATCTTCCACTCTTTCCATCTTTCCACTTTCATGATTCCACGCATTGTAAGTCAAGTGGCTATTTTATGACAATTGTCTTATCTACTTCTCAAAGAATGTGAGGCATTTTAGTTCCAAATAGTGAACTATGCATATGATGCATATAAATAATAGGCATTTAAAATTTTTAAGATCATTCTTCCTATCAGGACTTCTAGACCCTACGCATTAATTCCTCAGATAGTTAACAAACTCTTGGTCTATCTAAGGTACTGTGGGATAGACAAGTACAGTCAGTCATTGCCTGAAAATAAAAACTTACAAATGAGGATGAAATACGCACACAAATGTCTATCACAATGATTGAGACACATAAAGCAAATAAAGGATTATATCACACTCCTTTAGCAGTGTACTTTTGGCAAGCCACTCTCACAGATAACTCACTTGAAGCTTACAGTACCCCCCGACCCCCCCCCTTAAAAAAAGACAAAAAAAGTGAAATAGAATAGCCAGGACAAGTTTCCTTTGGAATTAGGCAGGATTGGTTTTGAATTTCACTTCTGCCACTAAGTAGATGTGTAATAACAGTACCACCTTGTAGATTTCTTAGGAAATTAAATAAAGTAATCCATGTGAAGAATTAGGTGTGTATGAAGTATACCATCAATGTTAGCTACTATTAGGAATGTCACCTAGTATTAATTAAGCATAAACCATGTGAGCTGCACTATTGTAAGGATTTCCTGTGTACACTCAATTAGTAACAGCAGTAAGTGGGAATTCAACTGAGTTCTGCAGAGGAAATAGGTTTATTAAATAAACAAATCATCACGTACTTGTAAAAGCCGACTCTTGGTCCAGCAGTTTCAGTTGCTGGAGATACAGCAGTAAAGAGGACCAAGTCCCTTCTCTCATGGGACTTATATTCTAGTAAGAGGAACCAAGAAGAGTGATTTCAGCTTGTGAGCACGGCTAGGAAAGATACTGGGTGAGCAGGTGTAATACGTGATGGTTTTTTACAAATTGTTTAACAAAGTCTTTGACATTCCTCCTCCAAAAGGTGGAATTTAATTTCTCTCCCCTCGCGTATGGGCCATCCTTAGTAACTTGCTTCCAACGAACAGAATTTGGCAGATGTGAATCAAGCAGAAGTGACAGTGTGTACATATCTGCTGAAGCTAGGTCACAAATGGCCATTTGGCTTCCACACGGCTCCCCCTACTCCCTGGGGTTTTACAGTCTGGCTAACGTGAAGCAGCTAAGAGAAAAAGACCACGTGGTGATACCACAAGAGATACAGACAGATGCCTGGGCCCAGCTGCTCAGTCTTTTCAGGCCAGTTGTCAGGCATATGTGTGAATGAGTCTTCAGGTTGTTCTAGTGCCCAGGCTTTCAGGCACTCCCACCAAAGTTGAGAGGAACAGAAATGAGCTATTCCCACCAAACTCTGACCATACTGTAGATTAGAGAACAAAATTGTTTTTTTTTTTGAAGCCACGTAATTTTTGGTGATTATTTAAGCACCCATAATAACTGGAACAGAAGAAGTTAAAATAAGGTATGTAGGAGGTTTATTTGAAGAGCAGATATTAAAACAGAGAACTGAATAATGTAAGGTAATGATCCATTCAAAGATTTGGAAGACAAACTTCCCAGGAAGAGAAAACAAGGGCAAAGGCCCTGAGGTAAGAATGCACTTGGTATTTTGAAGGAGTAACAAGACAGCCAGTATGGCTGGCATGGAGTAAAAGGAAGAGAAAAATAGGAGACAAGGTGGAAGAGGAAGTTGGGGCAGATAATGGAGGGTCTTACTGTTGGCAGAGTTCAGATTTTGTTTCTAATGGGCTGGCAAACAACGGGCTGGAAGATAATAACAATTAAGTTTGATATCTTTTAATTTATGTGTGAAACATGATCTTTCTGCCACTTGTAGGAAGAATATTCTGGAGCGAGGGCAGGAGTCAAAGACAGAAATCAGGAACCTAGGAAGCAAGGACAGTAATCAGGAAGGGTGATTGGTTTAGGGTCTTATCTATGCAATTCGGGGAGATGTGGTCCTATGAGGCATACATAGTGTCTGACTGTAGAATCAACAGACTTGCAGTTGGATTGAATGAGAAGACAGACAGAAAGTGAGACTCATTGTGGCAGGGCTCTCCTTCCTTCCTACAACAAGTGTAATCAGCTAGCCAGTGGCATGGGCGGCAGTGAAGAGCTTGATGGAAATGATCAATCTCGGGTCCCATCCTAGTCCCATTAAATCAGAATCTGCTTTTTCACAATAGGCTCATATAATTCACATGCAAAAAAGCATTGTTTTCAAGACATGGATATATCAAGTAAGATGCTGATTCTTAAAGTCTGACCCTAAGAGGATCAGGTAGGACTGGACATTTGTTTAAAAAAATAAGGAAGCGAGACCTTCAAGATGGCGGAGGAGTAAGACGCGGAGATCACCTTCCTCCCCACAGACACATCAGAAATACATCTACACGTGGAACAACTCCTACAGAACACCTACTGAACACTGGCAGAAGACCTCAGACTTCCCAAAAGGTAAGAAAATCCCCATGTACCTGGGTAGGGCAAAAGAAAAAACAGAGACAAAAGAACAGGGATGGGGCTGTACCTCTGGGAGGGAGCTGTGAAGGAGGAAAAGTTTCCACACACTAGGAAGCCCCTTCACTGTCAGACATGGGGGGTCGGGGGGAAGCTTCGGAACCACGGAGGACAGCGCAGCAACAGGGGTGCGGAGAGCAAAGCAGAGAGATTCCAGCACAGAGGATCGGTGCTGACCAGCACTCACCAGCCCGAGAGGCTTGTCTGCTCACCCGCCGGGGCGGGCGGGGCTGGGAGCTGAGGCTCGGGCTTCGGAGGTTGGATCCCAGGGAGAGGACTGGGGTTGGCTTCGAGAACACAGCCCAAAGCGGGCTAGCGTGCCACAGCTAGCCGGGAGGGAGTCCGGGTAAAAGTATGGACCTGCCGGAGAGGCAAGAGACCTTTGTTTCGGGGTGCAAGAGGAGAGGTGATTCCTTCCCAATGTGTCCACAGAAGGCAGAGCACTGCCTAAGTGAGCTCCAGAGATGGGTGCGAGCCCCGGCTATCAGCTCAGACCCCAGAGGCAGGCATGAACCACTAATGCTGCTGCAGCCACCAAGAAGCCTGTGTGCAAGCACAGGTCACTATCCACATCTCCCCTCCCGGGAGCCTGTGCAGCCCGCCACTGCCAGGGTCCCGTGGTCCAGGGACAACATCCCTGGGAGAACGCATGGCGCCTCAGGCTGTTGCAACATCAAGCAGGCCTCTGCTGCCTCAGGCTTGTCGAGCACTCCTACCCCTCCCTCCACCCCGGCCTGAGTGAGCAAGAGAGCACTAATCAGCTGCTGCTTTAACTCCCTCCTGTCTGGGTGGGAAACAGACTCCTGAGGGCAGCCTACGTGCAGAGGCGGGTCCAAATCCAAAGCTGAGCCCCGGGAACTGTGCGAATAAAGAAGAGAAGGGAAATCTCTCCCAGCAGCTTCAGGAGCAGCGGATTAAATCTCCACAATCAACTTGATGAACTCTGCATCTCTGGAATACCTGAACAGACAATAAATGTTCCCAAAATTGAGGTGGTGGACTTTGGGAGCAACTGTAGACTTGGGGTGTGCTTTCTGCATCTAATTTGTTTCTGATTTTATGTTTATCTTAGTTTACTATTTAGAGCTTATTATCACTGGTGGATTTGTGTATTGGTTTGCTTGCTCTCTTCCTTTTATATATATATATATATTATTTTTTCTTTTTTGAGTGTGTATGTGTATACCTCTTTTTTTGTAATTTTGTCTGTACAGCTTTGCTTTTACCATGTGTCCTAGGGTTCTGTCTGTCATTTTTTTTTTTTTTTTTGTCTTTCTTCCTCTTCTTCTGAGCCATGTGGCTGGCAGGGTCTTAATGCTCTGGCTGGGTGATGGGCCTAAGCCTCTGAGGTAGGAGGGCTGAGTCCAGGACACTGGACCACTAGAAACCTCCCGGCCCCACATAATATCAATCGGCAAGAGCTCTCCCAGAGATCTCCGTCACAACACTAAGACCCAGCTCCACTCAACGACCTGCAAGCTCCAGTGCTGGAAGTGCCGTGTCAAACAACTAGCAAGACAAGAACACAACCCCACTCATTAGCAGAGAGGCTGCCTAAAATCATACTAAGTTCACAGACACTCCAAAACACACACCAGTTGTGGCCCTGCCCACCAGAAGGATAAGATGCAGCCCCAGCCTCCAGAACACACGCACCAGTACCCTCCACAAGCCACAGAACCAACCTCACCCACAGGGGCCAGACACCAAAAATAACAGAAACTACGAACCTACAGCCTGTGAAAAGGAGACCCCAGACATGGTAAGTTAAACAAAATGAGAAGACAGAGAAATATGCAGCAGATGAAGAAGTAAGGTAAAAACCCACCAGACCAAAAAATGAAGAGGAAATAGGCAGTCTACTTGATAAAGAAATCAGAGTAATAATAGTAAAGATTATCCAAAATCTCAGAAAATGGAGAAAATACAAGAAACGTTTAACCAGGACCTAGAAGAATTAAAGAGCAAACAAACAATGATGAACAACACAATAAACGAAGTTAAAAGTAGCCTAGAAGGAATCAATAGCAGAATAACTGAGGCAAAAGAATGGATAAGTGACCTGGAAGATAAAATAGTGGAAATTACTGCCACGGAGCAGAATAAAGAAAAAAGAATGAAAAGAATTGAGGACAGCCTCAGAGACGTCTGGGACAACATTAAACGCACCAACATTTGAATTATAGGGGCCCCAGAATAAGAAGAGAAAAAGGTTCTGAGAAAATATTTGAAGAGATTACAGCTGAAAACTTCCCCAACATGGGAAAGGAAATAGTCATTCAAGTCCAGGAAGTGCAGAGAGTCCCATTCAGGATAAATCCAAGAAGAAACATGCCAAGACACATCATTTCTTTTTTTTAGGAAGGTGTAATCAATTTATTTATATATTGACAATTATTTATTGAGTGCCTGTTATGTATTAAGATAAAACACTTCAAAAACCAAACCAAAACCACTGCTCTTTTGGAACTTACATTCTAGAAGGTGTTAGCTATAATTACTAATGCTGTTAATAACATCAAAGACTCGGAAAATCACAGAGAGCTGACTCTATCTCATAGTTCACTTTCTAGAAACAGCAGAGCAGTATTAATCCTAATCTCTATAGAGTAGATGAAAGGATTCAATGTCTTACTTTTAGATATTTCCAAATGAAATAACAATTTGAAAGGAAGCAAAAAGAGGGAAGTAAAAAAAGGGATGTCATTCCCTGTACAAATACTTAATCTTGTCAGGTTCTCTTTAAATATGAGTAGAGGTAGACTCCTAGAGGTCAACACTGCCTAAGGAAGCAAATTAAATGTTTTGATGATAATGACAGTGATCCTAGTAGGCACTTCCAAATGGAATCCATTATGCTGCTGATTCAAGTATTATTACAATGAGTTCTAGTTCCTTTACTACTTAATAAATTAATGACTTTTACTCCCTGGCTGGTGGGAAACATTCTGAAAATTCACAATGAAGAAAAAATGAGTTCAAGCAAATAACCAGAGAACTAAGAGAGAGAAAGTAGTACTCGCTTCTCTATTGTAATTTCTGTCTTTCCTGTACACGGCATGAGACCCAGCAAAACCAGAAGAGGCAAGTAAAAGCTAAATCCTTGCGCTAAATTTGTATCCTTGAGGAAAATCACACAACTTTTCAAGTTTTAATTCTTCATTTAAATTCTTCATCTGCACATCAAAGACTATAATTACAACCTCACATTCTACTTGGCTATATTTATGTATCAATATTTTATTTACTTACATTTTCTTCAAATTATACCATGCCCTGCATCTGCTGGAATTATATATATAATTGTGTGTATAAATATGTATATATACAGACATACATACATATATTTAATATTCTAAGTGTATATGTATGTATATATATACACACACATGTGTGTACATTATAATTATATATAATTTTCCCCCAATTTTAGGAAGAGTGGATAAATGAGGAACATGACATATTAATCAAACTATCACAAATTAAATTCACAGAAAAAATATTAAAAGCAGCAAGAGAAAAGTAACAAATAACATACAAGAGAAACCCCATCAGGTTAACAGCTAAACTTTCAGCAGAAACTCTGCAAGCCAGAAGGGAGTGGAAAGACATATTTAAAGTGATGGAAGAGAAAAACCTACAACCAAGATTACTCTACCCAGCAAGGATCTCATTCAGATTCCATGGAGAAATTAAAAACCTTTACAGACAAGCAAAAGTTAAGAGAATTCAGCACCATGAAACCAGCTTTACAACAGATGCTAAAGGAACTTCTCTAGGCAGAAAACACAAGAAAAGGAAAAGACCTACAATAACGAACCCAGAACAATTAAGAAAATGGGAATAGGAACATACATATTGATAATTACCTTAAATGTAAATGGATTAAATGCTCCAACCAAAAGACACAGACTGGCTGAATGCATACAAAAACAAGACCCATATGTATGTTGTCTACAAGAGACCAACTTCAGACCTAGGGACACATACAGACTGAAAGTAAGGGTATGGAAAAAGATATTCCATGCAAATGGAAATCAAAAGAAGGCTGGAGTAGCAATACTCGTATCAGATAAAATAGACTAAAATAAAGACTATTACAATAGACAAAGAAGGACACTACATAATGATCAAGGGATCAATCCAAGAAGAAGATATAACAATTGTAAATATTTACGCACCCAACATAGGAGCACCTCAATACATAAGGTAAATGCTAACAGCCATAAAAGGGGAAATCAACAGTAACACAATAACTGTAGGGGACTTTAAAGGGGACCCAACATTCACCAATGGACAAATCAACCAAAATGTAAATATATAAGGAAACAAAAGCTTTAAAAGACACATTAGACCAGATAAGACTTAATTGATATTTATAGGACATTTATCCAAAAACAACAGAATATACTTTCTTCTCAAGTGCTCATGGAACATTCTCCAGGACAGATCTCATTTTGGGTCACATATTAAGCCTTGGTAAAATTAAGAAAATTGAAATCGTATAAAGTATCTTTTCTGACCACAGTACTATGAGACAAGATGTCAATTACAGAAAAAAAAACCTGTAAAAAATACAAACACATGGTGGCTAAACAATACACTACTAAATAACCAAGAGATCACTGAAAAAATCATGGAGGAAATCAAAACCTACCTAAGAACAAATGACAATGAAAACGTGACGACCCCAAACCTATTGGATGCAGCAAAATCAGTTCTAAGAGGGAAGTTTATAGCAATACAATCCTACCTCAAGAAACAAGAAAAATCTCAAATAAACAACCTAACCTTAGACCTAAAGCAATTAGAGGAAGACCAACAAAAAGAAACTCAAAGTTAGCAGAAGAAAAGAAATCATAAACATCAGATCAGAAATAAATGAAAAAGAACTAAAGGAAGCAATAGCAAAGATCAATAAAACTAAAAGCTGGTTCTTTGAGAAGATAAACAAAATTGATAAGCTATTAGCCAGACTCATCAAGAAAAAAAAGGGAGAAGACTCAAATCAACAGACTTAGAAATCATAAAGAAGGAACAACTGACACTGCAGAAATACAAAGCATCATGAGAGACGACTACAAGAAACTGTATGCCAATAAAATGGACAACCTGGAAGTAATGGACAAATTCGTAGAAAAGTACAACTGACACTGAACCAGGAAGAAACAGAAAATATGAACAGACCAATCACAGCACTGAAATTGAAACTGGGATTAAATACCTTCCAGCAAACAAAAGCCCAGGACCAGAGGGCTTCACAGCCGAATTCTATCAAACATTTAGAGAAGAGTTAACACCTATCCTTCTCAAACTCTTCCACAATATAGCAGAGGGAGGAACACTCCCAAACTCATTCTATGAGGCCACCATCACCCTGATACCAAAACCAGACAAAGATGCCACAAAAAAAGAAAACTACAGGCCGATATCACTGATGAACCTAGATGCAAAAATCCTCAACAAAATACTAGCAAACAGAATCCAACAGCACATTAGAAGGATCATACACCATGATCAAGTGGGGTTGATCCCAGGAATGCAAGGATTCTTCAATATATGCAAATCAATCAACGTGATACACCATATTAACAAATTGAAGGAGAAAAAACATATGATCATCTCAATCGATGCAGAGAAAGCTTTCGACAAAATTCAACACCCATTTATGATAAAAAGTCTCCAGAAAGTGGGCATAGAGGTAACTTACCTCAACATAATAAAGGCTATATATGACAAACACACAGCCAACATCATTCTCAATCATGAAATACTGAAACCATTTCCTCTAAGATCAGGGACAAGACAAGGTTGCCCACTCTCACAACTAATATTCAACATAGTTTTGGAAGTTTTAGCCACAGCAATCATAGAAGAAAAATAAAAGGAATCCAAATTGGAAAAGCAGAAGTAAAACTGTCACTGTTTGCAGATGATATGATACTATACACAAAGAATCCTAAAAATACTACCAGAAAACTACTAGAGCTAATCAATGAATCTGGCCAAGTAGCAGGGTACAAAATTAATGCACAGAAATCTCCTGTATTCCTATACACTAATAATGAAAAATCTGAAAGAGAAATTAAGGAAACACTCGCATATACGATTGCAACAAAAAGAATAAAATAAAATCATATCAGAAATAAATGAAAAAGAAATGAAGGAAACAATAGCAAATACCAAAAATAAACAAATGGGACCTAATGAAACTATAATTCAAAGAGAGTCATGTACCACAATGTTCACTGCAGCTGTATTTACAATAGCCAGAACATGGAAGCAACTTCAGTGTCCACTGACAGATGAATGGATAAGGAAGATATTGCACATATATACAATGGAATATTACTCAGCCATAAAAATAAACGAAATTCAGTTATTTGTACTGAGGTGGATGGACCTAGAGTCTGTCATACAGAGTAAGTCAGAAAGAGAAAAACAAATACTGTATGCTAACACATACATGGAATCTAACAACAACAAAAATGGCTCTGAAGAACCTAGGGGCAGGACAGGAATAAAGATGCAGACATAGAGAATGGACTTGAGGACACGGGCAGGGGGAAGGGTAAGCTGGGACGAAGTGAGAGAGTGGCACGGACTTATATATATCACGAAATGTAAAAATAGATAGCGGGAAGCAGCCGCATAGCACAGGGAGATCAGCTCAGTGCTTTGTGATGACCTAGAGGGGTGGTATAGGGAGGGTGGATGGGAGATGCAAGAGGGAGGGGATATGGGGACATATGCATATGTATAGCTGATTCATTTTGTTATAAAGCAGAAACCGAAACACCATTGTAAAGCAATTATACTCCAATAAAGATGTTAAAAAAGAAATAAGGAAAAGAAAACAGGCTTTTATTCAAATTCTTCAGATAGTACAAAATCCACAAAATAGAAATAGTATTCTTTATTGCGAGATTAATCTACCATAATGCCTTTTGGGGATTATCTGTCACTCATTTTGTTTTTTAAAGGACTTAGCTTTTCCTGAAAAAGTATATTCAGAATCTCGAATTGCATGTTCTGTTTTGGGTTATTTTTAATAGAAGAACATAGTATAATTTCATAAGGCTCCAAATAACTGTTATGTTTCTATAGTTAGGAGATGTATTCCATTTTCACTAGGAAGTGGTAAACCAGCAGCAAAATGGCCCCTTACCCTTGCCCGTTTTAATTCCCAAACCATACTCAATATCCTTTATGCTTTCCAACACAAGTTGAAAACTCTTAATTCCTCAACTGTGGCCAATTAAACGGTTTCTCTTAAAAATGCAAGCTCCATGTTGTTAGTACTAATAAAAATAATAGTTTACCCAAATGTTCCCCTTTCATCTAATACTGTATGTATGATACATAATGTCTTAAACAAAGATTTTCTATAAAAACCACATATTGAAGAAATAACAAAATCTCTCAACACCACAAAGGAAACCAAAATGCTTCAGTAATGAGTTTGGAGACCAGATTATCCTTATGGTTCCTGCAGTTGGTAGATAAGACCATTTTTAGAAGTTTTATGCAGAGTTCAAGATCACTACAAATGTCAATTTCAGATGGGTATGTCCACTGTGAAGGTTGGAAGACAAGATTAGAAAGATCTTCTTAAATTAGCCTTTTTTTTTCCGAGTGGGTTACAACCAAGTTGCAAGTCTTGAACATAATGCATTCCTAGATAAAATTTGAGACCTCTAAGGTTACAGTAAATAGGTTCTATAAAACTAAACCTAAAATGTGTGTTATTTCTTCTAGGATACAATTGGGCCAAGCCATTCCCGATGGCAAAAATCCAATTACAGCAGTAAAGGTTGCTCTTAGTTATTCCTTTCTTCGAATCAAAGCAAATGACAAAATGAGCTGAGTAGGAAGCAACTACCTTCGTAAATACGTGGACTGACATTTGGTGTCAATTTTGTGTTAGAGAATGAAAATGGAGAAGAGGATACAGTGTGTTGCAAATGCCTTCGATATAGGTTTTTGCATGTTTTTTTTTTTCAAGAAAGTGACCAGAGAAAGAAAGTAACTTTTTTCATGAAAGTAAGATATTCTGAGTAAGGCAGAACGGTATCAGGGTGAGTCAGTGGTTGAAATCCTGGCCTAGACAGCCCCATGATTCTGAACAGGTTACATCAACTTTGAGCCGCTGTGTTTTCTTCAGTAAAATAAGGCTGATTACCGTGCTGCTCTCTTAATATGAACTGGGACTAAGTGAAATAGTGCTGGTAAGCCATCTATCAAATAGTCCATGCTCAATCAATATTATCATCAGCTCAGCCGTTACACAAATATGTACTCTTCCTGGCAGACTAAGTTTCACTGTGCCTAATCCAGCTTGATGTGCACTGTTTTGGTGCCGGCTCATTTAAAGCCTAGAAAATGACAAAGATGCCATGAATACAATTACCCTGACACTTCCCTGATTTTTACAAGAGAGAACAGTAGGGGTGATGACAGAAGAGATGGCTTTGCTGTTCTCAGGGATCCAACTGTGGAGAAAATGACACCTCACTAAGCCCAAGAGTCTGAACTGTGCTGATAAATTCTGCTTTCCCTCTAACTTTTCTTTTCTGCCCGATCTTTCTAATGAACCCAGTTTGTCTAACCAGCAGAATATTTATAGTTCTAAAGCGGTTCTGGCTGAAAATGGGCCCCAGCCAGAGGTGAGAACAGTGAAACATTTATCTTGAGATCACAGAAGAAGGCACTGCTTTCTGTTCTGCGCACATGCTGAGCGCGGTAACTGATCTATTCAGCATCCTACACCTGTCGACGGTGATATCACTGCTCTCAACTAGCCAGCTCCCTCCTTTCTTGTTGATTCAGAAGACCACCTGGAAGCAAACAGAGCCCACTCACTCATCACCTGCCAGTCCCCGACCCCAAACCCAGGGTGCTCTTCATCTGCCAGAGACTTACAGAGAGAGGACCTAACAGACTCAACAAATAAGAGTTCCAAAGTTCCTTCTGTCACTTCCCAGCTGTGTGATCTCAGTGAAGTTGCTTAACCTCTCTGAGTCAAGTTTTCATCTGTAACATAGGACTAATTCTGAATCTCGCTAAGCTTCTCTGCAAGAATTAAGTGAGGTAATTATGTAAAAGCCTCTGGCATAAAAACTAGGGGCTTAGTTTTGATTCGAAAACCTCAGCATTAAAAAAAAACAAAACCCTCGGCATTTAACCAAGAACAGCCTTTTTTTTTTTTTTTTTTTTTTAGTCAAATAGAACTTTCCTGTTTGCTGTTGTATACTTCTGGGTTCAGAAGACTCCTTCTTTGAGCTCAAAACACACTCCCAAGGTGATAATAATAGCTCTGAGAGGCGCCTTATGTTTTTTTAAAAATAGTTTCCAGATAATTCCCTTAATGCCACAGTCCCATTTGGGCCTCATGGTTTCTGGAATCATCTGAGAAAATGAGAAAAACACTGAGAGAAAGCAAGAATACAGACTGAACGGAAAAAAAACAGTATAATGGGAAAATACTTCCTCGTACAAGAAAATGTAGTGCTGTCTAATAGAAATATAATACAAGCCACACCTGTAATCTCAAATTTTCTAGCAGCCATATTTTTGAAAAATTGAGACCAGCTCAAATTTTATTTTGTTTAATCTGATATATCCAAAATATTATTTCAATGGGTAATTAATATAAAAACCAGTGAGGCATTTTACATTACTTTTTGGTACTTAATCTTCAAAACCTAGTTTGCATTTTACACTTAACAGCACATCTCAATTAAAAATACCCATGTTTTACGTGCTCAATAGCACACGTGGCAAGTGGCTACTGTATTGATAGACATGGTATAGAATCCAGTTTGCATTTGTGTTGAAAATGATTAAATTCATAAACCATTTACCAAAGCCAATGTACACATCATTTTCAAACATTTGTTCCAGTTAGAAAATGGCTTGAAAAGAAAAATAATCTAATCACACTGAAACCATTCAGTGAGCAAGCCTTCTGGTTTTAAACCAGTGCTCCCTGCTGGGTTTGTGCCGGATTAAATAGTAAAGAAAGAAAAGTTCTGTCACAGTTGACACTGGCCTAGACTTGAGCACCAAGTAACTTTTATTGTATTTTCCAGAAAACTATCACTTAGATACATGCAGTTAACTAGCACTTGACTATACCAAACGTTGCACCATCCTAAGAAGGTTAGTCCCTTCTCACCTTGGCAAACAAATGGATACACAACTATTTGCAAATCCAAATGGGCACTCCTAACCTCTGTTTGACTGTAAGACCTTTAAACATGAAAAGGAACATTTAGACTAAAAGATGACTGGACTTTTTATGCACCTTTTTCACCAGAAGCAGTCAAGACTGCCGGCTGCTGTTAATTTAGATTGAAATCACCAAATCCGTGTTTCAATTGACAGCTCATCAATGACAGCTTCTCAGATGGGATTTCCTGACCCTGCTTTTGGTGAAGGGGAGGAGACAATCTCAATAGAAGGTCTCACAGCTGCAGGAATGATAAGGATGACTAAGCATGGGCCCGGCTTTTACTAAGTTTGGAGAAAAGTTTTCTTTTCTTGACTTTTTCCCAAGAAAGTTTATATTCCTTGGTTAAGTGGCTTCAGATGAAGTGTACAACATTCACAAGGGAATGCGTGACCTTGACTTATCAAAAGCCCACAAGTGAACTTGTTCCCTCTTGGAGCTGATCCCTCTGTCTTGCCCCTCAAATCCCTGCCTCTAGTAGAAGCACACCTGTGGCTCTGTCCACCCGAGATGACTTTCTACCTGAGCTCTTAATTCTGCATCACAAAGAGCCTTGGGATCACCCCTTAGATATGGAAGGAGGGGAGAGAACTAAGTGGCTGATCAATTGAAAGCAAATAATCTTTCCTGGCTCCTACGACAGGCTGCAAGCCCATATCCACATCCAACCTCCTATAGCTTTTACGGTTCAGGAAGTGAAGATGTACCAGGGAAAGGAGTTGTTGAGAATGAAGGGCATGATAAATACCTTATCTTTCCTGCCATCAAGAATAAAGAAGATCAGGGCTTCCCTGGTGACACAGTGGTTGGGGGTCCGCCTGCCGATGCAGGGGAAAACGGGTTCATGCCCCGGTCCGGGAGGATTCCACATGCCGCGGAGCGGCTGGACCCGTGAGCCATGGCCGCTGAGCCTGCGCGTCCAGAGCCTGTGCTCTGCAGCGGGAGAGGCTACAACAGTG
Source organism: Phocoena sinus (assembly GCF_008692025.1). Classification (NCBI taxonomy): domain Eukaryota; kingdom Metazoa; phylum Chordata; class Mammalia; order Artiodactyla; family Phocoenidae; genus Phocoena; species Phocoena sinus. The sequence continues at coordinate 15,025,698 of NC_045773.1, read as the reverse complement.
AGAGGCCCGCGTACCGCAAAAAAATAACAAAATAAAGAAGATCTTAAATTACACCAAAGGCTTTTGTGGAAAACATGGTAGAGCGTTTGAAAGTAATGCTCTTGGGAGCCACACGTAGCTCGACCTGAATTCTAGTTCCAGCACTCACTAGCTGTTTGATGGGGCAAAGTCTTTATGAACCTCGGCTCCCTAATCTATGAAACGGGATGATATCATGACTGGCCTCACAGTGTTATTAGAGTTAAATGAAATACGCTTTAAAGAGTCCAATGCATGGCAAACACTTAAGAAAAAAGTACCAAGATATATAAGAGATTTCAAATCCTTAAAGATGTGTGCAAGCATAAATCATCCATTATTTACAAAGTCGAATCCTTCAGGAGACTTAGAATTTCCAGAAGAAAACATAAAAAGCAAATTAAGTCCCATGTTTTCTATTCCCTCTACCACTGCCCTTGTTCAGACTCCCCATTTCTTCCACTGGACCTGGACAATAAGCTCCACATTCTGCACTGCTGCCTAATAAGCCACCCCAAAGCACGTGGCTTAAAACAATGATTTATTATTTCTCATGATTCTGTGGTCTGGCAGGGAGGTTCCGACTCTGGTCTTACCTGAGCATATCCATGTGGTAGGTAAGCTGGAAGTTTGTCTTCGCTGCGATGTTGGGAAAGACACCTTTCTCCTTAATGTCTGGGTGTCTCTATTTTCACCTGGCCTCTCATCTTGACGGAAGCTAGCCTGAACTTCTCACATGGCGGCTAAACTGCAAGAAGCAAGCCCCCGTTCAACAAGCGGTTTTTAAGCCTCCACAGGCATCACGCTTGTTGATGACTATTGGCCAAAGCAAGTCACATGACCAAGCCCTGCATCAGTGTGGGGAGGGGAACTCCACAGGTGTGGATATAAGGAGGCTTGACTCACAGAGGCCATCAATGTAGCAGTTTGCCACACCTTAGATGAATTCCCTCCTCCAATCAGCTTTAGCATCTCAGCTGTCTTCAATCCGGGCTGATCTTGCCCCCTTTCCCCCACTCAGAGGAGACACTTCTGATCATCCCGAGTGCAGGAGGTGTGCTACTAGCATGTAGTGGGCAGAGCAGGGATGCTAGACTTCCTACAGTGTGCAGGACAGCCCACAATAGGATTATCTAGTGCAAAATATCAACAGTGCCAAAGCTGAGAGACTCTGTTCTAGATGTAAGATCCTGGGATAACACTAGGAACAAAACTGGACCTGAACTCTCAACTCAAGGAGTTATTTCTTATGGGGGAAGACAGGCAGGTAAAGAGCAAATGCAATTAAGCGATAGATGTTCTAAAATATGAGGAAGAACCTGAAGGCTTGGGTGCCCAGGGAGGGAGTAGTCAGTTCTGCCTGAGGTGAGAAGAATCAGGCAGATAGGAGGGAAGGTGAGCCATGCAGACACAGAGAATAGCATACGTTAAAGCCAGAGGGCTTGAGATAGATTGACATATTTGAGAATTTACCATTCTTTCAACATGGATGAAGGACAAGCCATGGGCTGAAAGTCGGGTAGGTTGGGAGAGAAAGGGGAGACGTCAGCAATGGGCAAATCAATGACAGCTTCTGTGGCTCATGGCGGTAATTCTCACTCATGGCTGCACATCAGAATCACCTGGGAGCTTTGACAAACTAGCCCTTCTGAGCCTCACGCCGGAGCATGTAACTGACTCTGGGCGTGGGATTCTGACATCTATGCATTTTGAAAGCTCCTCATGAGATTCCAGTTCACAGTTAGAGTTGAGAACTGTGCTGACTTTATCTTGTAGGCAACAGGGTAACAGAGAAGAGATTTAAGCAAGGGGCAGCCTGATATTTTAGGACTGTGTTCATCAGAGGATGGAAAACAGATGGAAGATGGGCAACACTCGACACAAAGGGCCCCATTCTATTAGGAGATGACCAGGGGACACACCTCAGGGGAGAGATATTGAAGACCCACAGCAAGAGCAAGGATGGGGCTGTTAATAGGTTAACATGATTCAAGTATCATTTTGAAATTGAGTAAAACGGAAGAAGTGATGAGAGAAAAAGAGGAATTTCGACAGAAGGATGAATATTGCATGATTCCACTTATATGAGGTATCTAAACTAATCCAACTCAGACACAGAGTAGAATGATGGTTGCCAGGGACTGGGGGGGAGGGGAAATAGGAAGTTGATCTTCAACAAGTATAACCTTTCAGTTACGTGAGGGGAATAAGCTTTAGAGAGCTGCTGTATAACAAACACCGCGCCTACCAGTTAACAGTACTGTATTCTGCACTTTAAATTTTCAAAGGGTAGATCTCGTGTTAAGTGTCCTTATCACAATTTTAAAAAAAGGAAAAATAGGGAGGGATTTAGGAAATCTGATTTTCTGATAGACTTGCCTATCTGATGGAATAGGGAGGTCAGTACTGATTTGAGGTCTCGTGATACAGTTTGGAGGATTATGAGTCAGATTTGGATGCATGGAGTTTGAGATTCCTCAGCTTCAAGCAGCTGTTAGTGGGCAGTGACGGGCTCTTCCTCATCAGAGGGACCCAGCTGGCTTGCAGCAACTTGTGAGTCATGGGACTGGATAAGTTTGAACAAGGGAGTGTGGAGAGTAAGAAGAAGGGGCCAAGGACTGGCTCTTGCATCACGGCCGCACGGGAAGCGTAGACAGTGGAGAAGTCAGCAAACACTGATAAGGAAGGTTCAGAGAGACCCCATCTGTCCGCATTCCAGATCATTATACACCCCTGCCACGAAGACTGCTCAGTAATGGAAATATGAGATCCCTGGCCCACTGTTTAAATTCTTCAGTGGCTCCGCACGGCTCCTTGGCTGAAGACTAAGCTTGGCATTTAAAGCCTTCCCACTCCAGACACGGCATGTATGTTTCCCTGGTTTCATCCTTCACCGGGGGCCAGCATTTACCCGACCCTCTGCTAGTACTGAACTGCTTTAAACTCTCCGTACTTGCTGTGCGTCTCCGTGCGTCTGGTCTCTGCATAGGTTTTCCTTTTACTAACCTGCTCCCCCAACCGTTCTCTCTTCCTTGTTCTTTTGCTGAGCTCCCATGAGCCATTCAAAACTCAGCTCGGATGTCTTCTCCTCGCTGCTTCAGTCAGAAAGCTCCTTAAGCCCTTTGTACAGAACTTGTACAGAGTAGCATTTCCCAGAAAAAGGCAAATAAAAGGTAGTGGTTAAAAGCAAGTACACTGGAGCCAAAACCGATTGAGTTCCACACAGGCTCGCCCACTGGACAGAAGACCTTGCCTTCTTCTTGTTCATACCAAGTCCTTCTAATATATTTTTAAAGGTTTTAATAGTTGAAAAACTATTTTTCAATTATTTTCTTAATATTTCCTAATATTATTTCCTATTTTCCCATTATTTAAAAGTAATCCTTTCAAAAAGAGTTTATGTGGAATATTTTTAGGAAGATTTATATACACATATATAACTACCACAATTTCTAATGATTTTAAGGTTTATACTGGGTATTAAATTCAAACAGCTAGGACTTTCAATAATTTAATTTTCATTGTTAAAAAATGATAACTATTCTTTATAAGCATTAGGCAAGAAATAAATAATTTGTCAAGGAAAAACATTTTGTCTTTAAAATCTCTATTAACTCACAAAAAGTTCTATATCTGGTACAATGGATGACCACTTCCTCAGTGAAATCAGAACGATAGTAGGTCAGTTAATTAAAATACTAATTCAAGTAAGAATCATCCACCTCAACTGCTAGGAGCAAAAGTACTTGAGCGTAGCCTATGAGATGTGTTAGTCAGCATATTTTTATCAGAGGCAGTGGTATGAATTACTCTGGCAAGTTAGTTAAGTGGAGAGGTTAAAAGGGTCTGTTCTTAATTACATTTAAAAATCTAGTTTCCGGGCTTCCCTGGTGGCGCAGTGGTTGAGAGTCCACCTAACGATGCAGGGGACACGGGTTCGTGTCCCGGTCTGGGAAGATCCCACATGCCGCGGAGCGGCTGGGCCCGTGAGCCATGGCTGCTGAGCCTGCGCGTCCGTAGCCTGTGCTCCGCAACGGGAGAGGCCACAACAGTGAGAGGCCCGTGTACCACAAAAAAAAAAAAAAAAAAAAAAAATCTAGTTTCCCAGAGATAATGGCATTTGGATTCAGAGTGACCTGGGTTCAAGTATATTCACTCACTCAGGCCACAAATTATCTATGAAGCTCCTATTATCAGCCAATCCCTTTCTTTGTACATCTTGACTTCTCTATAGGTAACTGTTGGATATAAGAATGGCACACCTATGATCACATCTTTCTTATACTACTTACCAGGCCATACGACTTTGGGTAATTCCTTTGCTTTCTTGGTGCCTCTATTTCCCTGTCTATAAAATGGGGGTATAACACTACCTACCATATAAGATTATTATGAAAATTAAAGAGTTAATAGGTGGAAGTTCATCAGGGTCAGCATACCTTTTCTGTCAGGGATCAGATAGTGTCTCTTTCTGGTTTTGTAAACCATACGGTCTCTGTTGCAATGAATCAGCTATACAAGAGCAGCCACAGACTAACTATACAAATGAACGAGTGTGGCTATGTTCCAATAAAATTTATTTACAAAAAAAAGGTGGCAGCTACATCTGGGCCATGGACTATATCTTGTTAACCCCTAGAGAACAAGCCCTGGAATATACCAAAATTCATCTATATCATTATTTTATATTTTTGGAGGAAATGTTTTGTAATCAATAACATCTTACTTGACTGTTTATCCAGATTTGTATTTGTTTCTGCCAGTCATTTGGGAGCACCACATACCTGAGAGCACTTTAAAGTGTCTGCTCAAGGTTTGGGGACCATCTTGGTGGTGTGAATGCAAGTAAAATATCCATGGTACTAAGAGCTTGTGGTTCTAACTCTAGTGGGAGTTGTCTTTTTCTTCCTTCCATCCTGTGCCAACGTTGAAATATGAAAGCTCATTACTGCCCTTTCCTGCCTGGTGTTTTTTTCACTCATTTGCTCTGACACTGCAGATTTAGCTCTTGGGTGTCACAGCTTTACGTGAAGGTTTTTTTTTCTAAACTCTCACCTTGGGTATTTTTTCCTTTCTTTATAGTACTTAAAATAATAGTGCATTTTATAATTGGTGGGGCCCTAAATTTGATGAACTATGTTATTAAAGCTCAGGAAATATTAGCTATTGTTATTTATGATCACTTCTGCAGTGGACCCTGTGGGGCTCTGGCCAGACTCCCTTCCCCAGCCCCTACCTGGTTTAAGTGTTTTCCAGACACACCCAGAAGGTGGCCCCAGGGGTGGCCTTCAGCCACTGACTGGCAGATCAATGTATGTTATGGGATGAATTGTTCACCACCCTCCAAATTCATACAATGAAGCCCTAATCCCAGTACCTCAGAATATGACTATATTTGTAGACAGGCCCTTTAATTAGGTGATTCATTAAAATGAGACCCTTAGGGGAGGCCCTCATCCAACCTGACTGGTGTCCTTAAAATACGAGGAATTTTTTTTTTGCGGTACGCGGGCCTCTCACCGTTGTGGCCTCTCCCATTGCAGAGCACAGGCTCTCCGGCTATGGATCACGGGCCCAGCGGCTCCGCGGCATGTGGGATCTTCCCGGACCGGGGCACGAACCCGTGTCCCCTGCATTGGCAGGTGGACTCTCAACCATCGCACCACCAGGGAAGCCCCTACGAGGATGTTTGGACATAAAAAGAGACACCAGGGCTTCCCTGGTGGCACGGTGATTAAGAATCCACCTGCCAATGCCTGGGACACGGGTTCAAGCCCGGGTCCGGGAAGATCCCACATGCTGTAGATCCCACATGCTGTGGAGCAACTAAGCCCATGCACCACAACTACTGAGCCTGTGCTCTAGAGCCTGTGAGCCACAACTACTGAGCCCGTGCTCCGCAACAAGAGAAGCCACCGCAATGAGAAGCCCGCGTGCAACAACGAAGACCCAACACAGCCAAAAATAAATAATAAAAAATAAAAAAAAAAAAGAGAGACACCAGTGACTCGAGTTTGCAGAGAGATGGCCATGTGAAGAGGCAGCAAGAAGGCGGCCATCTGCAAACCAAGGACAGAGGCCTGGACCAGATCCTTCCCTTATGGTCCTCAGAGGAAACCAACCCTGTCAGCACCTCGATCTTGGACTTCCAGCCTCCAGAATTATGAGACAATACATTTCTCTCATTTAAGGCACCCAACTTGTGGCATTTTGTGTAGGCAGTTCTAGCAAACTAGTAAAATGGGGGCACAAAATGCTGACCCTCTTGCCTCAAGGTGGAGCCACTTCTTGCTGATCCCATCCCCCTCCTATCTTGCTTCCCTCACTTCTTTCCTCTTGAGCACCCTCCCTTAATTAGTCAAGTGCATCCAAACCCCTGGTTCTAGAGGACCAGGGATCCTGGTCAGGTTCTGCTACTAGAGGACCGGCTCTAAAAGAAGGCCTTCCCTTCTCTTAATCTGCTCCAGTTATTATAACAGACAATCACAGACTGCATGCCTTAAATACCAGAAATTTACTTTTTACGTTACTGAAGACTGGGAAGTTCAAGATCAAGGTGGCAGCAGATTCAGTATCTGGTCAGGGCCCACATTCTGGTTCATAGACGGCCATCTGGTCACTGCATCCTCACATGGTGTTAGAAGCAAGGCAGCTCTCTGGGCCATCTTTCATAAGGGCACTAATCTAGTTCAAGAGGACTCAGCCCTTAAAACCTAAGCACCTTCCAATGCCCCCAGCTCAAAACACCATCGTGTTGTGGTTAGGTTTTAACATACGAATTTGAGGGACACAAATATTCAGTCCATAGCAGCACCTCAAAACTTTTCCATGTTCTGGAAGCCTATCAGTTTTGGCAGGTAAATGTTGAGGCTGTAAATCACATTGGATTGTAAGGGCCACCGCTGTCAATAGAAAGATGAATATGCCCAGTAAATGAATTATTTTCTCATAATGATAGCATGTTTCTACATCTGTGCTGACATTCCCAGCACACCAGTATGTTCCAGTGATGTTAAAATATCACATGTGTATATACTATCACTGAAATAGAAGACACATTCAAACACAGTATCTGGGTTGGCAGAATGACTCAGGAAAAACCTGGCATGCTTCAGCACATGTGGGGAGCAGATTTTTAAATACCCACATATCTCTAATTAAAAAAAGCAGGCAAAAATATTAATATCCTAGGCATATGCAGGAATTTTAATTATCTTTTGCAATATGTTATAATTTTGCATGTTACAAAACATTGTTATTTTTAATCGTTAGATAGTGACTCATCTTGAGAAACTTTAATGACTGTGGAATTTTTCAAAGTTTTTCTTTATTAGAATGCATTAACAAAAATAGCTATATAGCATGTGTGTGTGTGAGAGGAAAAGGGGAGAGGGAGAGAGAGAAACATGTTTGTGAAAACATTTAGATATTTATTGCCCCATGGATTTAGAAGCTAATAAATTCTTTAAATATATGAGAAGAGGTAAGGGAATTCATGTGTTTCCTTATTTATGTCACTATGGTCTGTGATAACATTGTACAGTATTAAGAGAAAGCAGTGCAAGTATTGTTGGGAATCACTCAACCAACCAGGAAGTAAATTATGCTTAGGTCTTCACAGTCTGATGGAGATGGAAACTGGAAGCAATTATCAGGTAATTCAATGAATTTCAAAACAATTGCCAGAGTTCTCCACTTCCACTGTATCTAAAGGCAGGTGAGCCATTCTAGATTAAGAGAAACAAGAGGGATCCTATGTCCCTAATGGAGATTATACTCTACCTCGTTCTTATTTTCCTGGACAAGTCTATACCTATTTTTTGTTTTCCCCTGAATCTGTCTTCAGAATAACAAAAACACACACGCAAAAAAAATTACAAAGCACAAAACTGATCCTGTGAGTCTATTATAAAACAAGAATTTGATTGCTTGCTTTCCTATACCACCCCCTTCACCCGCCACATACATGCACATGCTCAGCTCACTGCTTACCACTTACCTCTGAACTGCAGAACATGTTTAACTCTGGTTCTTCAGATAATGGCTCCCAAACTTGGTCCCTCATTAGAACCACTTGGGGAAGTTTTGGAAAGTTTGCATTCCCAAACACCAGCACAGAGAGTTTTAATTCCATAAGTATGGGAAATATTTCCCTTGAGTCCTGAAGTTAAATAATAGGAAAAATTAGTCAGTCTTGCCCTTTGACTTTATATACACGAGGAAGGCAAAATGTCTTGCAAAATACATGCTACCACTTCTCCCTCTCAAACTCATGACAGACATCCTTAGTTGGTCATGATAATGTTTCCAATAACTTCAGACAGTTTCAAAACCCTCATTACAGCACTATTGGTGGCTACTAGCAACTCAAGTTGGGGGAAAAAATTCAAACCTATTTGCCCTAAAAAGAAAAAGAGACTGAGTTAATTCAATTACTATGAAGATGGTCAAAACTTAAGCAGCAGCAACATGCGTTCATACCATAGTTATTCCACTTATGGTTTGTAAATTGATTACTTTCTTAATGTCATGTGCTGATTTAAATATAAAAAACTATGTACCTTCTTTTTCCCCAAGAGAGGCCCACTTTATACGTTATCCAGAAAATATTTCATAGAAGTCAACAGAAAACTGTCTCATTAAGTAACATATAATCTTAAATCATCATTAGAAGAAGCAAAGGGAGGGGGTTATTAAAAATTTCACACCTCCCTTTCCATCTTTCCTTCATTCTGCAGAATACACTGAGGTTAAGAAGATTCTGATTTACAAAGCTTGCATGAGGAAATTTCTCATTTTATAAACTTAGTTTAGGAAAGCTACACTTTTAAGGGTGGAATACGATTTTGATTAAGAGCTTATCTACAAAGACAATAAAGAATATGGCATGACTGCAAATTTGATGATGGACGTACAGAGCTAGCAAGGGTAATGCAAGATGAATTAATTTTTTTTTAATGTGTGAAATAATATTAATAATCAGAGGGAAATCTGATATTAAAATCTAATTGAAATTGAATTCAGTCAGAAAACTTCAGCTTCTACACTTCTAACTTGACATCTCCACAAAGACTTTCCTCTGATATTTTCCTTCACAAATAATTGAATTATAGGACTTTTGTGATATAGGAAGCCTCTGGCCCATGCATCCAGGAAAAGCTGCTAGGTGGAAACAGGAAAAATATATTAGATATTTGTTTTAGCTTGTTGTGGTATGGCATGGGCCATAGTGTTTACTTATGGACTAATTGAATAAGATTTCTCCTAAAAAAAGGAGGGAGGTTTTGGGCCCCAAATCCCATGCTTTTCAGTGTGGGAGTGGTTATTAGGTGGGAAATGGGGAAAATGAAAGCGGATTTGAGATGATATTAAAATGTGTGAGCTTATTAAAATAGTGTGATAGTCTATTTTTCTTAGACCTGGCCCTGGACAGAGCTCTATTTCCATAGCTTGGGGAATGCCACATGGCTAATAAGATATCCAAAGCTTATGCAAACCAAATACGTTTTGTCTTAGTTTACATTACTCTAGAGCCAAAGAGATCCTGATATATTGGGGGGCTGGGCATAGTTAGTTCTGACAAACAACAGCAAAATGTTGGGGGTTCTCCCTGAGCTCACACCTGGGTAATAACCTTAGCTTCAATTACACTTGGCCTTTCTAAATATTGCCTAAATTAGGGACTAGATAAAATGGTGGCTATTAATAACTTGCATTTATTCTTCTTAAGCATAAATTCATTATTTCCTTACACAGTATGTCTTCTGTCATTTACTGCTCTTTGATAAACTCAAACTCAGCTTTCAGGGAGCACTCATATAACATGGTTAGTATCTATTTGAAAATAGCAAGGTTCAGTCAGGTTGCCATTTTTTCTTTTCTCTCAACCAGTTTTATCTGATAACTTTAACAAATAGAACTGAGTCTTTCTGTTGTTGGAGGGGGGTACAAACATGCGGACCCCACCCCCCATCGCTCTCAATGCATCCCTATTGAAATGACACTCAGAAGCTAAATATTTGGGGAGAGGTTTATTTCCTTAAAACGTAACTTCAAACATCATATAAGCCAGAAAGAAAACAGTAACGTAGGACGTCTTCTTCAAAATGAGACAAGCTCTTTATCTGAAACATGGGCTCTGCTCTTTGAACACAAGGGTAAAACGAGCCTCTGACCTAACGATAAAATCTCTTCCTTGGATTTTTAGCATCGTTAGCTTTAAAAGAGCCTTTTATATTTAATATGTTACTGAAACGTATCCATGTAGAAACATGTTTGATATCGCTGTGGTGCCAGCTTACTTCAGAAGTTGTGACCCAAAGTTAAAACTGAATATGGTAAAGGGCATAATGTATGGTTATTGAAAATTTTGCAGTTCCAACCTCTGTTACTGCATTTATTCAAGGGAGAAATTGAGCTCTACAAACCTCACATTCAGTATCTGTGAAATGAGAAGAATAATAATACCTATTTCTACGAAAGGTATTCAAAATATTTAACAACTGGTTGAACCCAAACCTAGAAAAATCAGAACCAAATCCATTTGGTCAAAATAAATGCCGGTCAACATACATATTGCTGATGATCAACCAGAATATCAGCCAGTTTCATTTCCTCAGATTGTTGACACATACGAGGAGGCCGTCTTAGCTTTATGGGGTAGCTACCCCTCAAGATGGCCCCCAACGATTCCTACTTTGCACCTGGGTTGGTTTGTGTGACCAGTAGAAAGAATACAGTAGAAGAGAGGGTGTGTTAATTATTTCTGAGATCATATTATAATAGTCGCTGCAGCTTCCATTACAGTTGCTATCTTTCTTCTTCATTTTAGTCACTCACTCTGGGGGAAGCCACATCATGAGTAGTCCTAGGGAGAGGTGCCTGTGGTGAGGAACTGAAGCCCTGACAGTGGCCATTGGAGTGAGCTCAGATCCTCCAGCTAGAGTAAAACTCCAGATGACTGATTCCCCGACTGGCAGCTGGATTACAACCTCATAAAAGATGCTAAGCCAGAACTACCCAGCTAAGCTTCTCCTGGATTCCGGACGCTAAGAATCCGTAGGACATAATAAATGCTTGTTATTTTAGGAAGCTAAGTTTTGAGATAATATTTTAATGCAGCAAGAGCCCACTAACTTACTATATAATTGGCATTATTATATAATAGAGAAATGAAGAGAAAAATAGACATTTTAGGGCAAAAAATTATGTAGTACTTAATGCTGAAATCTGAATAAAGGAGAGATCTTAGACACGGACTTTTTATTTTTTGGCAGAGGTGTCTTTGAGAAAAGATCATTATATTCCATTGCATAGGTTGTACTCCACCCAAGGGGACTGAACCAAAGACATGCCTGGAGGTTCAAATCAAATCATGCTCTGTTCTCCAAGCTTTGTGGCCTGGCTCAGAGTTGCATCTACTCAGAAGAAAAGGTGCCTTTCGCTAATTCATGCAAATGTTTAGTCCTCTTGCCAAGACATGTATCTGCGAGGTTTGTCTACCTGGAGGAGGCATCTTTTCCTTCTAGGCACAAAGATAAAAAATGGGCTGACAGTGGTTCCAACATTGGTGGGGGCCCTGGGATTTAAACTTTTTGAAGGAGTTTTTTCTAGCTTCAAATCTGGCCTGCCTCACTTATTTGCACCTTTCCATAAGTTTTATAATGTCAGTTTTCTCATTGTTAAAATGAGAAATGAGAACAATATCATCTATGTGATTGCATTACGGGGAAAAATCATATGAGATAAATTTTATTTATTTATTTATGGCTGCATTGGGTCTTTGTTGCTGTGCGCGAGCTTTCTCTAGTTGCAGCGAGCGGGGGCTACTCTTTGCTGCGGTGAGCAGGCTTCTCAATGTGGCGGCTTCTCTTGTTGCACAGCATGGGCTCAGTAGTTGCGGGACGCAGGCTCAGTAGTTGCGGGATGCGGGCTCAGTGGTTGTGGCTCGGGGGCTCTAGAGCGCAGGCTCAGTAGTTGTGGCGCACGGGCTTAGTTGCTCTGCAGCATGTGGGATCTTCCCAGACCAGGGCTCGAACCTTTGTCCCCTGCATTGGCAGGCAGATTCTTAACCACTGCGCCACCAGGGAAGCCCCACATGAGATAATTTTTGAAAAGCACCAACCTCAACAGGCTGTTACATAGTAAATACTGAACGAATGCGATTTTCCTATCTCCATTACACCAGTTTGAGTTTAGGCACAATTAAAGGCTGTTTATGGAGGAAACTGCCGGCCTGCCAACGGCTTTCTTGCATAGATATGAGACTGAGACTAGGCTATATCATTCCCCTGTCATATAATAAGCCTAATAAATTTCCAATAAATAGACAACTTCTCACTTGATATCTGATTACTAGATTTATTCAACTAACATGAATACGGAAAACAATTTACATGGCTTACCAACAACTGAGTACTCTTAATTAAAGATGTCTTTATCAATACCACATATGCTCCAAGAAACTCCAAATAATCTATAGGAGAGGATAAAATACTTAGAGAGAAAAAACATCTTCTGGTAATAAATCTACCTGCACTAGCAGCAATTAATCTCATATGTGAGGAAAAATGGAAAAGAAAGACTAAAATTATGCTCTGGTTTATTATTTAGAGTTCTTCAGGAGAGCAATGAGTACCGAAAATGATTATCTTTAGTGAAGTGGATCTAGTAGAAGAATAACTCTAGGAGTGAGTTGGACAAGAGATACTTCTCGCTGAATCTACTAGAAGTAGTAGCCAAGGGATTTCTGGGAGCTATGAAGGGAACTAAGGAGGGCAGTCATGACACTGCCTTGATTGTCACTGTCAACACTGCAATGAATCATCTGCAATCATTTTATCTTATCTCTTTCTCATTTACTCAAGATTCAACTTCCAAGAAACAGCTTGGCAAGCTTTGTTTCAGTAATTTTTATGGCAGGAACTGGAGCAGGGAGAGTAGACTGGTACATCAGTCTTCTGTATCAGAAGGCCATCACCTGGAAGTACATCTGCATCAAGACTAGAGACAGCAGGACAGAAACACTTCCCCAGTGGAAAGGGAAACTATCTCTCTACAGTCTTCAGCCAACAGCCAGCAAGGACATGAGGCCTGCCAACACCCGTATGAGTGAGCTTGGAAGTAGATCTCCTGAGGCTGGCCAATAGCCCTGCAAATAGCTTGGAATAGGATGTGCTAGGCTGAGCTTTGAGGTGACCACGGAGACACAGTCAACATCTTGATTACAGTCTTGTGAGAGACACCGATACAGAAGCAGCCAGTTGAGTTACACCTGGATTCCTTTACCTGATTCAAACTGAGTGAATAAATGTTTGGGGATTTTTGTATGCCACTAATTTTTTGGTTAATTTTTATGCAGCAGTAAATAACTAATATGGACACTGATTTTTATAAGGAATGTTTTTGCCAATTATTTAGCTGTTGTCGAAACCCATCCTTTTACACTCAGCTTTGTGATGCAGGGCTGGGACTCTGCAAACCCTATTTCCTCTTTGCCAGGTGCTCACTGGCTCTTCCATCTCGGGGCGGGGGGGAAGGTGATAGAGAGTGATGAAAGGCTAGAGGAGGAAACATGGACTTGTTCCTTCCTGCTTGCTTCATGTGGGCTTCCTTCTTGTGACCCGCACCTTAGCTGTGCTTCTCCACCCTGGAACATCTGTGTTTGTCATAGGGGTGTTTCAGCACCTGTAGAACCATCCTCACTGTGTCCCCCTTGAGACGACCAGTGCCAGCTGTTCAGTATCCCTGCTCAGAAGTCTGTGTGTCCGTTCCACAGGGCTTTTCTTCCAAGCTTCTAAGTTGCAATGATTCCAAGCTTCTCCCTGTTTCCCCAGCCCTACTGGGTGACAGCTGCTTCCTGCAGTTACCATCTCCATGATACCTTAGTTTCCCTTTTTGCTTCTTCAGTTACCTAGTTACAACTTTACACATGGTTAACATTTCTTTATATCACATTCTCTCTATTAAAAAAACTGGTGTCTTTTTTGTCTCTCAACTGGACCCTGACAAACACAATGACCTGAGGGCCAACTCTACCCTAATATCACAGGGGACAATGGGAAAAGGGTATTGGTCTATCTAACCCAGAACATTAATGATTAAGTTAAAATTGGCATTTTTTTAATTGAAGGGAGTATGTATCAATAGATTATTGTTCTGTATTATAATTTATTGTGACTGTGTCTCACTTCAAAATAGACAAATCCATGAACAATTACCTGAGGTTTAAATTTTCCAATGACTTACCGCTCTTCATTTATTTCTGCTTCATTGTGTTTAGCAATTCTACTGCTTTCTGTTTCACGTAGGAACAAGCTTAGAAAGCCAGGAGAAAAAAAGAAATAAAAAAGGTATAACCTTTACCTGATTCCCTACTAGCCAAAATACTGATTTTTTTTCTATTTTTATTTTACAGGAGAATTCAATTCCACCAGCTGAACAGGGCAGCAACTCCCTTCTATTCTGCTTGTTGTCACAAGTAGAATATATCCTAGCTCCTGCCTCTTATTTCCTTTTGTGGGTTCAATAGGCATTTGGAGGGTTTCACCTGAGAAGAGATGTACAGTACAAAAGAGAAAAAGTCTCGTTGAACCTTTTTTAAAAAACTATTCCTGTATGAGTCCACTGTTTGAACAGAACATTCAAGTTTGAGGTTAATGACACCACGACTGTCAGTCTGGAGAAGTCCAGGAATTTAGTGATGATAATGTTTTGTTCAAGCATCTGACAGTGCGTTGAATATTGCACATGCTTTGTACATATCTGGTGATTAACCAAGCACAAAGAATGAACTTTCATGGTAAGAAGCACAGACTTGTAAAGGCTTTGATTAAGACTTATTAGAGTAGGCAGGAAACAACTTTGAAAACTGTTAACAATGTGCTCAAGGACCTAAACAGTTGTGTAAAACACAATTTTTTTTTTAAGCAGAAGGGCACTTCATACAAATGAGATCTTATGAAGTACAAAATATATATTAAAATTAAAGATAGTACTGCAGTAGTTGAGGTTGAGCTTGGTTCCTGGCACCTTGCTAAATGGAGCCATCTTCCTCTATCTTCCTTGCGCTCATCCACTTTCAGGCTTTACTGGGTACTGTCCCAGCAGGAAAATATGGCATCTTCAAATCTGATAATTTGAAGATAATTTAGCAGAGATTATTTACAAAGGTATAGACAGGGTGTAAAGAAACCCAAAATAGCACAACACCCTAGAGTTATTGTCTAAAGCAGTCTCTTTGCATTAAAGAAAAAATGGCTATAATATATCTCATCCCAGGTGTTCTTTGTACAGTATCCCTTTGATTCTTCTGACTGAGAGGTGGTATCTCTGTTCCCTTCCCTTGAATCTGGGAACATTTGTGACTATAGTAGAAAATGATGCTATGCAGTGTCCATGGCTGCATCATGAAAGGTGATGCCATTTACATGCTGGTTTTCTTTGAGAAGCTTGCTCCTGGAACCCCACCACTACATTGGGAATTTTGGAAATTCAAGCAGTACAGACTTGAAGAGGTCTGTGTGAAATAGAACCAAGGCCTCCTGACTCTCAGTCAAAGCTGAATTCCAAGCGTAGAGTCACTACCAACTTGCCGTCCATGTTAGGGAGCCTTCTCAGAAGTAGACCCTCTACAGGTAAGAGACAGAAATGAGCCCTGCAAAAATTGCAGAATCTCTACCAAGCCCTGCGAAAACTGCAGAATCTTGGGGCAAATAAATGATTTTACTCTTAAATCACTATGTTTTGGGATAGCCTGCTTTGCATTAATAATAACTAAATTGAGAAGTTGCTACTACCCTTAGGCCTGAAGAAGAAAGGGGAGGTTTTGGTTACTAAAACCAAGAAGAAGAAAGAAGTGTGTGCTATTAATGGCCCCTCCCAAGAGAGGAAACTGGGAGAATAAATACCCCCAAACCCACTATCTTCCCTCCTGATGAGCTCCTGCTGATTCTCTCATTGGCTGAACCCAAGGAGAAGCCGGAGGGTAAGGGTGCCTCTTAATATAATCCATTCAAGTTAGCCTCAAGCGACAAAGAACAGTGGAAACAAGTGTCACAGACCTTGAGGGCAAAACAAACAAACAAACAAAAAGTGATATCTAACTCAAACCCCTTCAACTAATCTGCAGGGCTCTGTGAAACAATTTAAAACCCAATGACCTAGATAGGGCACACCTACGGAGTAGACACTCCTCTGGAATTCCACAACTGTTTAAAATTCTGCTGTAGATTACTTCACCTTTGTAAAGTGATATACATGGACATATAGATCTATAGACCTATAGATAGATCAATATATAGATATAAAATTTGAATACAGATTAATATACCATAGTGTCAAGATGTTATTGGTGATTATCATTTTAAAATTTTTCTTTCTTTTGCTTTATCTGTTTTGTTTTTCTACAATGAGCAAGTACTAGTTTTGTCATTCTCAAACTCATTAAGCAAAAAAAAGCCTCAACAGAGAGTGTTTTTCAAGTTTGTGATGCTCTTCTTGATTTATAATGTAACTCATCCTGGGAGAGGGTGAGTAGCCTAAAATTTAGGCCTTCAGTCCTTCACAGGGCAATAGGAATATTTTTAAAGACTTTGTTGAAGGTAGGCTTTGATGGAATTGCTAAAGGAAGGCTTTGTGGAGAAAGGAAGAGGAGGTAAAGGTGAAGAGATACAATGAAATGACCAGACAGGGATTAAAAGAGGTAAGTTTCTGAGTCTAAAGAAAATCTTTGAATACTCTAGTTTGGCCAACAGCCAGACTAGGACTACTGTTTGAAGAATAATGTCAATGGGTAACAGCAGGAGATCACAATGGCTGCTGTATGTAGGGGTTTTTTTGCCCACATCCAACTCAGTACTTCTCTCAGCTGCTTGTCTGCCTGGTTCTCCAAGATCCTTTGTTATTCTCTAAGAGTGGCTGAAACACTCAAGATTCACAGAGTAATTGTGCCAATGTCTTCATCTGAAACCCTGTACTTAAGAATCATGTGTCTGAAAAGCAGTGACCCCAATTTAAAACACTAACCTCACTGTGAGGTCCCCATCCAACTAGACAGAGGTTGAACGGCCTAGATGTGTTTGGGCTTTCAGCACATTCACTCTTTCATTGCACTCAGACCTTCTAAGAGATAGGACTCAAAGAACTTGGAACTATATTTTGGATTGTTTGGAAGAATCCTATTAAACATTTCCTCCAAAGCAGTAATCCAGGCTTTTGAGAGACAGCACGACACTTAAATGAATTATTCATGCAAGACTCTGCAAGATGGGCAAGTTTCCTGCCAAGAGATGCACAGCAAGGGGTGTTATAAAACTGAAATTGGTATGTGTAGAGGGGAGCTGATGGAGAAGATTTCGAAAGATGATCTCTTTGCTGGGAAAAAAAAAAGAAAACCCTGTAGACCTTTAAAGATTGCTTTCACAGCAGAGAGCTTTCTAAATGCTCTGATTCCCTCCTGCCATTCCTTGTCTTTCCATAGCCCAAGATGCTAAAACATAGTTCTCCCCTAAGTTTAATTAGAATAAGAAAGCAGTTATGAAATAGACCAATCAGTTCTGAAAGGACCCGTTGGCATTTCATTGTGCGACTCCCGGTACTACATTTTGTGCAGATGAAAGGGGCTTGAATGGCAAAGTTACTGTGGTGGCAGCGAAGACTCTATCTTAAACAAACAAGCAGGCAGCACATGCCCGCATGCCTGCCTGACTGCGCGCAGACTAGAAACTTAACTTCAGCGTTGACATATGGCAGCGGTACAATGGTGATTGCCAGTCCAAGGATTAAAGCCTTTGAGTTTTCCCCCACGTTTGCAGGATTTAATACTTTGATGCAGCCCTCTGCATCTGTAAATGAATAAAGCTTATGTCATTGATGGTACATCCCGCTGAACAGCAGTAAGTAAGCTCACAACAGAGATAAAAGAAGCCATACCCGGGTAAGCAGTCATAAGAATAAATGCAAACTACAGATATTATTTGTCTGCTCAGGCCATACAATTTCTGGGTGCACAAATCATTCAGCACTGAATAGTCCTGATAATGACATTATGAATAATGCAAACCTTTAGCAGTACAAGGGAGGCCATCATTAATGCAAAGCTTCTCCAATGACTCTGAAAATGCTCTTTTTATTTTAATTTATATCTTAGTGAATGTCAAGTACACACCATCCACAATTAGGCTGGAGAGCGTAACAACCATTTATTCTAATTTGGTCTCAATTAGGGATTTGGTGGCAACCCCATCTTCCCGTTCAGCAAATCGCAGAATGATAGTCTTCAGGTTATTTTCCCATTTCTGACAATCTAAGAAATAGCAGCTGGAAAGTGATGAAAAATACATGTGTGTTTGAGGTTCCTGCTCTTTCCAAAATGGTCTTAAAGATCGTGTACATAATTTTTAGACAAACACAAAAATGTTCTACTACAATGAACTACAGAACATGTAAATACCTTCCTAGACTCTAAAAATGTGCACACCCAAATCTTGTAACTTTGACTGGAATGAGACCGCAAATGGACAATGGGAAATAAACTGTTCTGGGTGACGGTTTCATTTTCAAGGTGTTATTTACACCAGGACTATTTACTCGTGGCTGGGGAGTTGCCGATTAGGCTTGTGTTGAAGTTATGAAATTTCCCACTGGAAGTTGTTTCAGGTTCTAAATGACTGGGATGGTTTTTTTCTTAAAGATAAGCATGACTGGAACTCAAAAGGAATAGCATTTCCATTCTACAAATCTACAGTCTTGGGGATGTTTGGAAAATATTCAAAGCTGACTTCCATGCTCCTAAATTTTACAATTAAACTCAATTCCTGATCTGTCAAGCTAGTTCAATTATGATTATGATTAATGAAGAAGCACAAATTCCCTTATTCTAGATTTGATACTCCACTTTTGAGTGCTTTCTTGAGCATTGGCGGTCCATCATATTTATTGGATGTTATTAACTATAAAAATTAGATAATAAAGGCAGTAACTTGGCCATTTCCTAATTTAAATACACAAACTTTAAAAATACAATGCATAACATTCCTCTGGAATCACTAAGTAATAGACTATATATACAGAAGAAAAAATATTCTTCAGATTAACTGAGTGAGTAGATAAAAGACTATCCAGAAGTGTCTTCCATCTATCTTAAGGTGGGTTATAAATATCATACAATTTTTAAAAAAATGCCAAATGACTTCTAGTTGTCATTTTCCAACTATTAGATAATATGAGAAATAAGTAAAAACCACAATTAGGTACACAGAATGACAAATTATGCTGTAAACCAAGTTATCACCTCTGGAAATTTCAGTTTTTTAAATCTTAGAAAGTTGGCAGTCATTTTTTAGACTTTGGTCCATGACGTCTCAGGTGATTAATATCATAGACACATGCCCAAAGTACATCAAGAAAGAAGATGATGCTGTTGGTTCTTTTCATATTTTGGTAAACTCATAACTGATCAAGAAGTATGATCATAGGGCTTCCCTGGTGGCGCAGTGGTTGAGAGTCTGCCTGACGATGCAGGGGACACGGGTTCGTGCCCCGGTCCGGGAAGATCCCACATGCTGCGGAGCGGCTGGGCCCATGAGCCATGGCCGCTGGGTCTGCGCGTCTGGAGCCTGTGCTCCGCAACGGGAGAGGTCACAACAGTGGGAGGCCCGCGTGCCGCAAAAAAAAAAAAAAAAAAAAAGAACTATGATCATAAAACACTAGTATTAAATATAGCTGGCACAATTTTAGCATTTTAATTATATAATTTTTGCATAAGTTATGTCTATGCAAACACAACAAATTAGATTAGAAATAAATATAAAGCTGCTCCAGCTTGTTAGTGTCAAACATGATACTGTTCATTACACATAGCATCAAAATTTCCAGTGAATATAGCCTTTGTGTTTTGAATTTGTTTTAGGAAAAACAATCTTCATCTAAGAAAAGTTCATAAGAGAGACTCTAGAAAAATATTTGTGCATCACATACTCTGAAATTTCACATTATGTTTTTGTTTTGATAGAGTTCCCTAACGTGAACGAAAATTTTCTATAGTTTTACATAAATTGAACAGTTACTGGTTGACATAAGACTGTACATCAAGCTCATCCACATGCTATCGGTCATTCTAACATTTAGCCAATATCTAAAATTGCTGAACATGTCCACTTGAAACATACCCGAATTCATTACAACAAAACAGAATTGATAAACACCTAGAAGGATTTTGTCATCTGCTTATTTTTTTTTTTTAGAAATTGACAATATTAAATAATTTTTGTTCGTGCTTCGTTCCTGTAGTTGCTGTTATTATTGATAACAGGGTTAAGTCAGATTCTCCTAGTGCCTAGAATCCCATTGGCACCTCTGGCTTTTACATTCATTTTTTTAATGCAATCAGGATCCCATTCGGTAAACAGAGCCACTAAGTGAAAAGTGTCTGCATAATAGAATCTTCCAAATTGTTCTATTTTATTTCATTTTTAATATTTATTTATTTGTTAGCTGCGTCGGGTCTTAGTTGTGGCGCACAGGATCTTTCCTTGCGGCGCATGGGCTTAATTGCCCTGTGACATGTGGGATCTTAGTTCCCCAACCAGGGATCATACCGGTGTCCCCTGCATTGCAAGGCAAATCTGCACTGGACTACCAGGGAAGTCCCCCCAAATGTTCTATTTTAAAGAAGGGAGTAGCCAAGGGACTGTGAAAATTAAGCACTCTGGTACTTTTTTTTTTTTTTTTACATATCTCACACATTTTTTTCATTCATTCATTTAAAACATAATACAATCTGGGCATTGACCTATGCTAAGGGTTACAAAATTGAATGAAATAGGGCAGTTATCAAGGAACTTAGATTCTAGTTGGAAGGTCAGACGAGTGCAGAGTAAAAAAAAGACAGTAATCCTTAGTTAGATGCCAAGATGTTGCAAAACGGCTTTCCAAATAGGTGATTGATGCTCACATTTGAACTTGAAGGAAAAGTCACAGTCAAATAAAAAGTAAGGGCTGCAGTAATCAAGCCAAAGAAAAAGTATTTCTAGAGGGACACACACTGTACCATGACCGAGGAAATCCCAGTCATGACAAAATGCTGATAAAGGAAAACAAAGCCCATTTTTAGCCAGACAGTAGCACACAGTGAGTAAAATGTACCTTCTGTAACTTGAAAGGCTGATTTTCGAACAAAGTCCTCCTTATATAGCAAGTAATAAACCTGAGGATACCTCGGTTAACCCCAGAGATGTTAAGCAGAGTTTCATAATACAGTTTTAAAGAAGATTTAGTTAAATTAATGACAGGGAAATAAACTCTAAGAGTAAAATCATAACAAATAATAAAAACAGCAGCACTGTACATTCATAACACAGTCAATACACCCTTATACATTAACTGATTAAATCCTCACAGTACTCTTTCAAAATTGATACTGTCATTGCCAATTTACAGAGGAAAAAACTGAGGCTCAGAAATTTAATGGAGGTATGCTAGATTTTAGAAGGATATATTTCTGAACCTTTAAGGGTGATATCACAGAGGGACAGCTAAGATTTTTCCTGGAATTTTGCATGAATAGAGAGAAAACAGACTTCTTCATAGGCTCTAAGTATGACTCAGTACAGTAATTTTAACTATTTTTTCAAGTGGTGGCCATTCAATGATTTCTAGCTGTTAGGATCTGCATTAGAATCACCAGTAATTCTTCCTAAGATCATGTTTTTTGCCAGCTGGGCTTCAATATGCTTATCTTGGACTTGGCAAACCTTGAGGATATGGAAATTCACAAAGTGGGTCGGAAACGTCATTGGTATTTTTAGGACATATCCATCACTTGCTCCAAAACACAACTTCAGGAATGCGGTCCACAATGAACTCAGACTCACATACTATTGCACAGGTTAAGCAAATAAAATAATTTCCCAGACTACTCAGTTATAATGGATTTATGAATACTTAATATTTTTCTAGGCCCTGTTTGATTTTGTCTGTGCATACTATGTGCTAGGTACTCTGATCTAGGTAGGATATAAAATTAAAAATAAAACAACTTCATAGGAGAAAGATGAATTATTGAGCCATAATTTCGAATTGAGTTTCTGGTCAACCCACAAACCATCTGAGCTTTGCACTCATGTTTTCTATTGTCATCGGTGGCTCTCTAAGGAATTACAGCATCTCATAATTCAGACTTGTTTATTCCAGGGTTAACAGCACAGAAAGCGAACATCGTTTTATGCTTATATGGTTGCATATTAAAAGTGTTGGAGATGATGTTTGTCCTTGTATCTCAGTACAAATAAAGACAGTCAATAGATGGATTTTGTACTTTCTAAAATGTTTATTGTGTGACACCTGGGTACACAACACAACTGGATACCATGGGCAGAAAGCTAGTGCAACACAAGTACAATCCAGCTGAGAAAAAAAGGAGGATATGTGTGTACTTCTATAAACACTTATTTTAAGAATGAAAAATAATGATAAAAACTGCCTACTGACAAAGTTGTAAACATTTAATGAAAATGGAATAACTGTTGAAATGATGAAAACTAATGGAGTTATCCAAGTGAAAAACTGAGATGGATATTGTCAGCGTAGAGTTTTGGAAGAACCAAACTTCACCCAGTTATTCTTTTACTGAAGACTCCTGGGGGCAGGCAGAAATTTACCTCTGCTAACACAAATTTATGATGGAAATTTCTTTAAAGGATACAGAAAAGTCTCATGGAATCCAAGGGCAGGAGGGTAGCTGGCCTCACATAGTATAGAACTAGGAATCAGAATGCCCGTAGGAAACACTCTTCCCACATCCCATGGCTCTTACTCTCTCTTTCTGGGACCACATGGGCTCTCATTTCTGCCGCCTGATACTCTATTCAGTCCGTCTGAGTCTGAAACCAGCTTTGTCCCTTACTCTCTTAGCCAGGGCAAATGATGTAACCACTATTGCTCCACCTTTCTCATCCATTAAGTGGGGTCATAATAAAAGTGCCCACTTCATTTGGTTGTCAAGAGCATGAAATGAATAGGCACCATTATTCTCTATTCTGTGGAATTTTCCACACCAGGGCTTTTCTGGAACTCGAGTTTTGTGAGAAGTTATGAAAAATGTGCAGTGGGTTGGAGATAGTTATCTAGGCATATCTACTGCAAGATTACTAAAAACCTAATTTGGACCAGGGTAAGGAAACTGAGGCACGTGCTACAGGAGCGAAATTTTAACAGGTACCAAAAAAACTCAGGAATCAAGAGAAATATTTTAATGCAATAATAAAAAAATAATCAGTAAACTATAGGCTGCAGGCTGAATGAGGAAGGGCTGTGAAATGTAGTACTGGATTCCATATTCATTTGCAATTTCGATATAGCATCTATCATGGATTTTTTGCATTAAAATTGATTTTAAATTAATATTCCATTAAATATTATTTATTTTGATTACTGCATTTTGGGGCACCCGCTTAAGTTTCAGGCCCGAGATGAGGGCCTCACTCACCTCACCCTGGTCCTAGTTCTGTGATGTTCATTTTGAATTAGCAAGTCTGTATATACCATTTTATTAATGGGAGTGATCACAGAACTCTTCTCAGCATGGAGCATGAAGGACTAGCCTTTACTGGCAAAAGACAGCCAGGGAAACAATAATCCCAAATTGCCCAAAAACTGCCCAAGCACTTTTAGCCCATCTGCCTCTGACACAGGGCAAAGAGTAGCACAGAGAGGGCAGGTGGATTTCAATAAAATAAAATTTGGTGGATCTAGGTTTTTCGAGCCAGTAACTTATACCCTGACATACACCCAGAATTGGTTTGGCAGCCACGGCAGAGAGGATCACAGCTGGGTGGCCCACGTGCAGTGAGTTAGTCTTATTCTGAACTAGAACTCACTCCCAGCCACCTTTCAAGCAGAGGGCAAGGCTTAAGCCTGATTTACCATGTAAGTGAAAAGGATGAGGCTAATTCTAAGTGGATTAGGAAGAAATGGCTCTAGGGCCAACTCCTATGGTCATTTGGGACCCCAAAACAGTAAGGCTGACTAAGTGCAATCTATGGAAACATCCAGGCAGAATATAAGCAAGTGAACAGAATTTCAAGCAGACACCCTTTCCTTATCCCAGCTTCCAATAAAATATCTCCCCTTCTTCATCTGAAGCATCATAGAACATATCCCTCCATTATTTAGGCCTTATCATAGTTTGTCTTGGTTTATAGCTATTTGCCAGAAGACCTGAGTTTGAGTCCTGACTATGCTTTTGGTAACTCTGCCTCCTCAAGAAAGTCTCTAGCTTAGATTTCTCAAATACCAATTATTATAATGGTGTCCTGGTATTCCATTATGTCACAGTAAAAACTGGATATAATTTCTAGTTTCAGAAAGAAAAAAAATGGGTGTCAAAGTGCTATATTAAACTCTTAAGCCATCCATAAATAACACACAATTCAAACATCAATTTTTTTGATTGAGCCCTTTGATCAGAAATTATATTACCCATTACCAGTTATGATACTAGTACTAACACTTACTCAGCATCTGGAAGCTGGTAGTACTCTGCGTGCTATACAGCTATGAACTCATTCATCCCCCCCCCAACAATCAATGACGGTAGCATTATTATTACCCCAATTTTAGAGCTGAGAAAACTGTGCCTGACTGGAGAGGAAAGTGGAAGAAGAATCTACTTTATTGTGTCAACAGAATGTGATTTTACTTTGATGTTATTTTCTTATCATAATAAAAAATGTTTCCCATCATTAGAACAGACTCCAAGTCACACTCCCCCCACCTTATAGCTGGACGTTCCGGGGATTCCTAAATACTGTGGAGAAGCTAGAATCAAGTCTGTTGGCCTCAGATAAAACGTAGGAGGCATTATTTTCCTGACGTCATGCACTAGCAGTTTCTCTAAGTATACAGAGGACATACTTCGCCAACATTTTCTCTGTTTCCTCCCTGTATTACCAGAACAATCCCCCCTTCAGGAAAACACTGAGATTCATTTTCTTGTCTTGAGCCCCTTCATCACTAATGAGGTTACAAAAATAGCAGATGCCTCAAATCACCCCTGCTTTCAAGATACCCATGAGGTATGGGGTTAGCCTTAAAGGTCTGGATCCACCCATTAATCAATTCTACATTAACATAGATTTCAATTTTTAAGTGTATAGTATTTAAAGCAGAAAACGTTGCAGGCCTTACTTGCCAAGGGGGGCTGTAACAACTCACTCGGGTTAGATAGATGAGGCAAGATGCAGGTGAATATGTTTTTCATAGTAAAAGACCAAAATGGGGCAATGCGGGGGGAGGGACTATGGGAATCTAGAAAGATCCTTTGGCATTAAAAACAAATCTACACCATGCTGGCCTCTGGCTAAAACAGGAAAAAAGAAAAAGGATGAGTTTTTTAAAAAAAACCTCTCACCTCTGGGAAGGTTTGTCCAATTCTGCCTTACAATTAGACGAGAGCCACAGCAGGTAACAATTAAAGTAATGACTTCTAAAGAGGATTGTAAATGTAACTCATCTGGAAGACTTTCTGATCGTATTTTTACTTGGGCTACACCCTCATGTGCTAAATCAGATTTCTACAACTATGTTTATATCTTCATGTGGAGGAAATGGAGATGAGCTGCACACGCCTGTACGTGCTTGTACGGAAAGGCAGCGTGTGTAGCCATGGAGGGTCTGGGCTCTCCACCATACGGGCACGCCATTGAGAGGACACGTGTGGGGCCAGACTGTCACGTTCATATTGCACTTTCTAGCTGTGTGACCACAGGCAAGTCACTTAACCCCTCCAGGTCTCAGTTGCCTCCCCTACAGAAAGGAAATGATAATACTAGATCTTACCTCATAGGTTGTGATAAGGATTAAACGACTTAATAGCTTAGAAGAGTACCCTGCAAAGGAAGCCCTATGAAAGTGTCCAGCGGCTGCAACTGTAATAACCACCATAATATTATCGAATATGTATGCATACATGGGAGTGTGTGAGTCACTGGAGGCCATCCAGGAAAACAGACTGCTCTGTGAAGCAGCTCAGAAAATTCCAGGTGGCCATGGACCTGCTGTCCCTTTGGAGCTGAGAACCTGTAAGAACAGCCACCCTGTGGGAGCAAGAGCTTATGGTGGAGTTTCCCCTGTGGCTCGATCTGCCGCAGAAGCAAGTAGGAGGGACTGAGCAGACATACCCTGCTCTCTCCACTCCCCTACGCTCCCTTAGTAAGGAATGGACTTGAGAGCAAACAGACACGTGACCAGCACAAGCTACTGAAGCATTCTCGTCCATGGAGGTGAATCTGTGCATGTATTATGTATATGCTTATAAGTGTGTAGTGACAAACATGCACCCACACATACATACAGATATACATCATATGTTGTCTGAAAAAGCTCTCCAGGCAACTCAGGCTTGGACCACCTGGAGAACCACTGAGGCAAAGGGAATCTGAACACCTGGTTGCTGCAGTGCTTGTGGGAAAGTTAGCTGAGTGTTGGCCCAGTCTACATATGGTGTTAGTGTTGAGGGCTGCTCGTTGCTGGTTTCTATTAATGGACTCTATGTTTCAAAGCACCATAAAGCATCTCCTTTCCAAAGCAATGTGAGTCTTCTGCACCAGGACCTTTAGATTTATTCTAAAGCTAAATCTCCAAACGAGGACACTCTTTTTCCATATTCAAACCTTCCAGGGTCATTTCTGATAGGAATCATAACCAAATTAAGTAGTCAGTGAGTCCTTAGTGAGTCTCAGTTATGACCCAGGGGAAAGCCAAATAAATAACTTAATAAATAGTGAAATTTACAGTTCACAAGTTCCAAATAAACAAGAAGTAGATGGAAATAGCTGAACATGTTTTCAAACACAGAAACTCCAAGTATTGTCGGCTAAATGTGTTTTGTGGCCTCACTGACCCTTCCATAAAAATACTGTTAAGGAATTATGCTATTTGCAAATTATTAAAGAAGGGAAACAGTGCTCAGAGTAACAATAACATTTTAAGTACCTCATAAATAAAAGAAAGGTTCAAATTTTAATTAGAAAAGGTTAATACAAAGCATGTTGCAAAAAAAGAAATGTAAATTTTTTCAGTGATTTTTGTAGAAGAAAGGAGGTGTAGGGATGTTGGAACTGAAGATTCAGTCAGAGAGGAGATATATGAAAACTTAACCTTCTTTGGCATTTTCTTTACAATACTTTGTCTCCATCCTAAATTGTTTGGACCCACCCTGTTAACCTTTCTCATTTCGCTTGAAGTATGTCCACACCTGTTTTGACTCCATTTTGTGCATTTCAGCCTCCAAATAAAGTTTTCCTCCCCTTCACTGTTTCGTGTGTGTGACTAATACATCCATACTTTTACTTCTTTCTGGGTAGCTTCTCCCATCAATTTCATGACTTTTCTTCTGTGTTGTTCTTCTTTACGCTTATTTTTCTTCAAAATACTGTACCCATCAAGAAATTTCAAGGAACAAAGACTTGACCAAAGAACCTCAGGATAAAGGGAGATTTTGAAAGGATGTTCATACACAGGAAGGAGTTCAAGAGTACCTCGACAACCATTCTTATGAAAGGCAGAAATGCAGGCAGCGTTTAGGTCCAAACATGTCTCTATTTCCGCCACAGTGACATTGCATGTCTGTCCTTCTCCAGACATTTGCTCAGTTTTCACTTTCTCTTCTTTTTTCTTCCTCTCACTCTAATCTTCTATTCCCTAAAATGGTAGCCCCAAGACCTACATTGACATGAGCTTTCAGTTACAGCAGCCAAGCTCATAGTCAACTCTGCTCCTGGATTCTCAAATAACTCTTTTTGAAAGGGGTGAGTGACAACTACTTTTTCAATCAACTGTGCCATGGAAGCAGTAGACTGCTGCCTTCTTAGAAAGGTTATGGATGTATGTGGACAAGAATATACTCTTTCATTGACTAGCACACGGGCAAGCTTCTAAATCCCTCCCAATCTCTTCAGAACCCGATCATTATGCCAAGCCACAGTTCCTTGGTCCATTAACTGTCCTTTTGTTCATGTCCTCTCACTTTCTCTCAAAATTTAGCTGTCATTAGAGCATGGGTTCATCTTATTTCAGCAGGTTACAACTGGAACTGAGGAGAGGTAATATTTTTCTGTACTTTGGAAGGAAAACAAGAGGCATTTGATTTTAAATAAACTCATTGAAAAAAGGGATGAAGAGAAAGGTCAGGATTATAGGGAAAGAGAACAGATTCTTTAAAGATTTAAATACAAGATTCTTCTTGTATTGTCTCCATTCTATTTCCAAGATTTTAGATCATCTTTACTATCATTACTCTGAATTCTTTTTCAGGTCGACTGCCTATTTCCTCTTCATTTATTTGGTCTGGTGGGTTTTTACCTTACTCCTTCATCTGCTGTGTGTTTCTCTGTCTTTTCATTTTGCTTACCTTACTGTTTGGCGTCTCCTTTTCACAGGCTGCAGGTTCGTAGTTCCTGTTGTTTTTGGTGTCTGCCCCCAGTGGGTAAGGTTGGTTCAGTGAGTTGTGTAGGCTTCCACACAGTTTATTCTGGAGGACCTTAGAGATGGTACACTAGTTGTGTAGTGGAGGGGACTGGTGCTTGTGTTCTGGTGGATGAGGCTGGATCTTGTCTTTCTGGTGGGCAGGACTGCATCTGGTAGTGTATTTTGGGATGTCTGTTAACTTATTATGATTTTAGGCAGCCTCTCTGCTAATGTCTGGGTTTGTGTTCCTGTCTTGCTAGTTGTTTGGCATAGGGTGTCCAGCACTGGAGCTTGTTGGTCATTGAGTGGAGCTGGGTCTTAGCATTGAGACGGAGATCTCTGGGAGAGCTCTCGTCAATTGATGTTACGTGCGGCTGGGAGGTCTCTGGTGGTCCAGTGTCCTGAACTCAGCTCTCCCACCTCAGAGGTTCAGGCCTGACACCCAGCCAGGGCACCAAGACCCTGTCAGCCACATGGCCATGTACGTGAGGAGTTTCTTGCATTTTGGGAGGTCTGAGGTCTTCTGCCAGAGTTCAGTAAGTGCTCTGTAGGAGTTGTTCCACGTGTAGATGTACTTTTAATGTATGTGTGGGGAGGAAGGTGATCTCCACATCTTACTCCTCCACCATCTCTAAGGTCCTCCAGAATAAATTTTTGAGCCATTGATCTAGACGCAAAGAATGAGAAGTGTGAATTGGCAATGGAGTCTTCTTGCGAATGACAGCTGATTATATCTAGATGCTTATTATTTAAAGGATTTCCTTTAAACCTCTCCTCTGTGTTGAGGGTTGATTAAAGACATTCTTATTATATCAATGAAAATATACATCCAGCACAGACTTCACCATTTGAACCAAGTAACACTTACTAAAGGAGCACAAATACCTGATAATAGGAAAGTGAGAGAACAGGGAAATAAAATTTTAATACAGATAGCAAAATCTTTGAATTACCGAATGTTGAAAACATCAAATTCACAGTTTCTAATACTTGAGTACTTATCACCATGATTGCTTTTTATTAATACTTGATCCAAATATGTTAGCCTTAGTATGCAAGTTAGATTTAAATGAGCAAATTTGAAGATGGGTTTTGGTAAAATCCTCCCCAATGATAAACAGATCACTGGACTATTAATGAATAAAAATATTTTAAGAAGCATGTTTTGTTCATATATAAATACTAATTCAGAACAATAATCTAGAAAGATGTCAAGTTTGCAGTGCTTGTAAACAACAAATGCTTTAGGATTATTGACAACTTAATGAAGATGAAACGGATTTTTTTCCTTCATACATGACTCAACTGATTTATCTAGCATTAGGATTCCGGTCTAAAAAGGTGCTTTAAAGGAAAGTGATAGAGTATGACTCTAGTAACAGAGTAAAAATAAGACAAAATTGTTGCAAAGTAGCCAATAGTGGATGTGTCTTCTACCAGCCTCAACAAAATGGACAACTGCAAGTGGAACTTTAGTCCAAGGCACTGGAAATCCAAGTTCCATAGATGGTATTATCTTGATGCAAAATGACCTCTTTCATATTAAAAACTAATCATCATGTCATGTGGACATGACAAAATGGATAACTCGTGTCAAAGCTAATGCTAGCCATCACCATTGACTTTTTTTTTTTTTTTTTTTTTTGCGGTACGCGGGCCTCTCACTGTTGTGGCCTCTCCCGTTGCGGAGCACAGGCTCTGGACGTGCAGGCTCAGCGGCCCTGGCTCACGGGCCCAGCCGCTCCGCGGCATGTGGGATCTTCCCGGACCGGGGCACGAACCTGTGTCCCCTGCATCGGCAGGCGGACTCTCAACCACTGTGCCACGAGGGAAGCCCCACCATTGACATTTTGATGCAAGGTCTAAAATCAAAACTGAGGTTTGCTGGCAATTAGATGTGCGGGGTATTTTCCAGGGGTTACAGAACCCAGAGGAAGGGAACATCAAACCAGTGAAACATCTCTTTTAGCATTTCAAAATTTCACAATATAGTAAAGATCAAGAAAACCTGACAATGCCAAGGAAGAGCTCATACATCTGGAAGAACCCTCAACATCAGCTGGAAGTAGTTAATGCCACCAAGACTGGAACGTGCTGTTATGTGGGCAGGGGAGGTGTAGGGTAAGTGATTTCCATATCTCTTTATTTTCTGATTGTTGAAAGAGTATTTGTCTATAGCTATGGATAATTTCATATTTCCTTTGAAATGCAAAAGACTGAAGCAGATGAGGCCACATTTTTGGATCAGCACACAAAAAGGTATCCAGAAGAACACCCTTGGGACAGAATGATGAACACTGGGCTTGAAATCAGGTTAGAAAATATGCATTTCAGAGCAAATTTTGCCAGTGTACAAGGGAGATGCCAGCTAAGCAGAAGTGCCAAGGATATCTGCAGTGCAATCATTCGGGTTTAAAGAGATCACCTAAATGACACAGGGTAAGCAGGAGTTGTATGTAGCAAAGGAGCATTTTTTATTCATTTTAAGATGTGAACTTAATGACGACTATTGGCATGATGTTGATTTAGGCATTAGGGGTTTTACAAATGTGGAAGGCATGCTGCTGTCCCTCAGTGTTTGCATTTTGTACATTGTAGATATATTAATTATCTGTATTGCTATATATCTAGCCACCCCAGAACTTAGAGGGGCTTTAAAAAGCAATTACCATTTGTTGGCTCACAAGTACACAATTTGTGCCAGGCTTGTGGGGTATGGATCATCTGTGCAGAGACAGAGCTGACTTGAGTTACTTACGCAGCTTCATTTAGCTAAAAGCTCGGCTGCAGCTGGAACATCTAAGATGGTTCACTCACACGTCACGTGTTTCAGATGCAGTGGCTGGAGTGGCTGGTGTGGACTTTCTCTCTCTCTCTCTCTTTTCATGTCTACAATAACCCTCCAAACCTTTCACATGGTAGATGGGTCTCAAGAGGATAAAAGTCAAAGTTTCCACCATAGGCCTAGAAGTCTCACAACACTTCTGCAGCCACATTCTGTTGATCAAGGTAATTGATCCTGGCCCACCAAGGATGTAATGGGAGGGGAAATAGACCTCACCGCTTGATGGAGGAAGTAGTCAGGCATTCAGGAATGAGAGGTGTTGGCAGCCATCTTTGAAGACAATCTTCCATGGTATACAGGAAAGCTACATAACTAAGAATGCATGATACAAAGGGAGGGGATATCTACATGTGTATGGCTGATTCATTTTGTTGTGCAGTGGAGGCTAACATAACATTGTAAAGCAACCATACTCCAATTAAAAAAAAAAAGAATGATAAGGGAAGCATTTCTGTACAAAATCAAAAGTAAATGGACCTTTAAGCTCTAAAGGAAAAAAAAGGAATGCATGATACAAAATGTGGAAGATAAAAGAAACCAAAAATAGCTAATGTTTATTAAGCATCTATTTTGTTCTAGGTAAAAGGTCTGCATCAATATGTATCTTAGTAAATGCTAGGAAATAAAACAAATTCAGAGAAATAAATACAGGATTTGTAGATGAAATTGTATTTCTTATAGAAAGAAAAGGAAGAGGAGGTATAAGTAGACAGGGGGAAAGAAAGGAAGCTTATTCCAAACTGAGAAAAGAGCAGGAAAATGGCAAATTACAAGAGTTAAGGAAGAAGCTTGGAGGAGAGGAGTATGTGTGTATGTACGTGCATGTATGTTTAAGGAGTGAGACGTAAAGCTGAAAAATATGGCATGGATTTAGTCCTGGGAGATGTGGTTGGAGGTTTGGAAGTGGATGGTAAAATGTACTAACTGTTGAGAACATTACAGGCAGCAAGGCCAACATGATTTGTGATTTTGCCATAAGGGATGTTTCTCAGATTTTCTAATTTTCTGAGGGTTGAGACCATGGTAAACTTTGCATCATTGTATAAAAGCACCTAGGTTTAATTTAATTTACTAAATTTAAAAGAGTATATCCAAACTTAAGTCTTTGTCCTTAAAGGTATATGGTGACACCATGGGTACCAATGATTATGTGGAAGAGACCCCAGTCTATCCTCATCATATCCTTTGCCCTCCATGACCCACTTATCTTTGGCAGGAGTTCTGATCATAAAGACTCAGACCCTACTGTGCTGGCATACCGCAGGCACCAAAGATTATTTGCTGATGGACTGATAAGTGGTCTCCCTTATGAGTCAGCATCCTCTCCCACTGCCTGCATCTCTACTGCCAGATGAAATTACCTGAGGAATCCATAATTGACGCTGTCATTCCCAAGGAGGAAATGTAGGGTGTCTAAATGCCTCTTGTCAGTATTTGCCAGGCACAAAGCTCCATTAACATTGCTTTCAGACTGTCACCCTTCAAATCACAGTTTAGAAACACTCCTGCAACACCCTGGATACTCTACCCGGGTGGATGCATGCCATTTTGGAAATCATTTATCCTTTGGAGATGTGAATAATTGGCAGGCTTCAACTGTAGCGCTCTCATCAGACATTATAATGTTGCCAGTTATCAAACTTACTCTTATGTTAGCTGCTTTCCAACATCATTCTTTTCCATCTTACAGCAAGACAATTTCTGGGTTGCACTGAAATAAGGAAACAGCAACATGCACGCTTGTTTTGAGAAAGCCCAATGAGACATTCTGCATTTGGCAGGGACAATTTATGAACACACTTTAGAAACAAGGGAGCTTATTGGAGAGTTATGAGGCAACAGTGGGTCCTAGTGGACACTGTTTTACACTAGAAATAAAAAACACATTTTATTTCCCTACCTAGATGGATAACCTCATGAGCAATTATGAAAACGGTATTTTTAGGCCATGATTTCTGACGTTCTCTGAAGGGATCGGATCACCCTCTCAAAGATCAAACATATTATGTTAGGCTCTATTCTAAGTTTGTGGCACATAACTCTCTGGTTTAAGTAAGTTCATTTTAAAGGAATCAGCTGTGTTTTTTTTGTTTTTTTTATGCGTTACGCGGGCCTCTCACTGTTGTGGCCTCTCCCGTTGCGGAGGACAGGCTCCGGACGCGCAGGCTCAGCGGCCATGGCTCACGGGCCCAGCCGCTCCGCGGCATGTGGGATCTTCCCAGACCGGGGCACGAACCCGTGTCCCCTGCATCGGCAGGCGGACTCCCAACCACTGCGCCACCAGGGAAGCCCTCAGCTGTGTTTTTAAAATGGAAATATTCAGCAATACTTCGGAAAACTGGAGAACATTCTCTTGGTGTGAAACTGAAGCACTGCTTTTCTTGTTTAGTTTTTTTATAAAGCTCTGTGTAGGTTTAGAGAAGAGGAGGAAGAAGGGAATAGAAACTCTGAAAGGTGAAGCTTATTAGTGGTTAGATTTTGTCTCCTGGCATGAATATTCATGTGTTCATTTCAAAAGTTTGTATTGAATTTCTAAGAAGCTTAAATTTAACCACTGTATTAAATTGGATGCCATCAAGTTACAGAAAAAGTTACAGAAAAATATAACTCATATGTCTTAGAGAGTAGGAAATACATTATTTCACATAACAGGAAATCTTGAGCAGGCAGTTCAAGGGTTGATTAATTCAGTGGCTCAGTGGTATCAGGTATCCACATCAACTTCTCTGTTTCTCTTGACTTTCACCTCATGCCCTCAAGGTAGCTGCCAGAGCACCAAGCATCACATTACCACAAAGCAATATTCAAAGCCAGGATGTGACATTTTTACGCCTTGTATCTGGAAATGTCCAACAACAGAATTCCCAGCTGACTCATTTGTCAGTATTATATCTGCTGCCCAGTCAATAGCGAAATAAATGGAATTACCATGATTGGCTTACACCAATCAAAATGTAACCAGTGGGTGCCAAGGAGAGGCTTCATAAGCTTTTATGTACCTAATTCCTGAAGGCCATTAGTGTAATGATAATCAGAAAGAGGGAAGGAACAGCCATTGAATAGACAACCAAAAGAACCCACTACAAATATTTTCCCTTCTGCAGTTATAATTGGTTAACAGTTAAATTTTGCTACATAACCAACCACTCCAAAACTTACTGGCTTGAAACAACACCATTTATTTAGGCTTTAATTCTGTGAGTCAGCCATTGAAGTTGCACTCAGATAGTTTTCCTGCTGATCTCGACTAATATTGTGTACGTATGTGTAGTGAGCTGCAGGGAAGATGGGGGCAGTTAGGTCAAGGGGAGGTTGCGTTCTAGGAGTGGTTCTCTGCTCTATTCTGTATGTCCTTTGTTCCTCCAACAGACTTGCCTGGACTTGTTCACATGGTTGTTGAAAGGTTTCCAGAGCCACAAAAAGGTAATCCCCAATGTACAATTTTTTTTTAAAACCTCTTTTGCATCATATTTATGAATGTCTCACTGCTGAAAGAAAATCACAAGGCTAATGCGGATTCAAGGGTAGAAAACAGTATCTGCTTCTAAATGAAAAGATATACAGTATCATGTTGCAGGGGGTGGGGGAATGCAGGAGAGGACACATGTATGGCCACTTTCACAATCCACCATACAGCTTTCCTAGAAGTTGCTGTGCTGAGCTGCTTTCCAAATTTCTTACAACGCACGAACAAAGGCAAAAATCAGAAGAATAATAACAGTTATACATTACTTTTTACATGCCATACATTATTCTGAATGCCTCACACATTAAATTAATGATATCACTCTTATAAAACTTGTAAAAAGCATATGATGAAGTGGAAAAAATCTGGGTTTTCATGTAAGAAAGATCTATGTGTGATCCTGACACTTGCCTTTTACTAACAATAGGTATGTGACTTTGGGAAAGTTATTTAGCTTTTCTATGGATTGGTTTTCTATCTGTAAAATGGGGAAGTGTTAGTTTGAATCCTCTAGGAAATGGACACCAAGACAGGGTAAGATATGCACAGTATTTGTTGGGGAAAACACTCGTGAAGATTAAAAAGAGATGGAGCAAAAAGTAGGCAGAATTTCACATTGCAGGTGAGATTTGGCACCTGTGAAAGGAGAGAGGGAAGGGAACGGGGTATGAAGAGCCTCAGACAAGAGCACAGAACTAAAAAGATCTTATAGCCGAGGGAGAACACCCAAGCCTAACTTGCCCACTAGAAGAATGCTGCAGAGGGCAGGAATGGCTTACTTCTAGTGTCCCCATTGGGCTTAATCCTTGGCTAGGAGCAAGCAGCCCAGGGAAAGCACTGCATGGTGTCAACACAGAGGCAAATTCAAAGAGATGGCAGCTAGAAGCTGTCAAACAGCAATGCTCCCTGCAGCTGGTTCTCTTGAAGAGCAATCTGAGCAGTGTAGTTTCACAGTGCTAAAAGGTTAGCATTGCTGTGTCAAATGAGATAATATGAAAAGGGTCTGCTGTATTGTCTGGTATGTAATAGAAACTACAAAATGATACTTTCATCCTAACTGCTGGAAGTATAAATAGCCTCAAAGTTCAGTCATATTACCCAAAAGTCAAGTCCAGTGCTGACTGCAAAGTAGGTGTTTAATAAAATATTACCCAACATTCACTAGCTGTAGTGAGCATCTCAATATAATGGATACTGTAGTGAGCATCTGTTACACTGATTTTCAAGCCCAATCCCATTCTAGTTTATGTGATTTGTATCCCTCAAATCATGTTGGTAGAGCCAAAGCAGCCATGTCTATATTATATGTCTCAACCATATTGTGTCCAGTCTATTGACTTGGAGTGGGCAGCTAACCCAACATGAGCTCATGACATATCTTCCCTGGGAGGTTAAAAATGGAAAGGGCCAATTCAATTCTCTCCATGTAGGTGGTCCAGTAACAAGAAAACTCAGGATGTCACAGAAGCTACATTTAAAACATATGGCCTGGGAAATAGTGAATGTCAGTGTGCTATCAGGAAGAAAAATGAACTAGATTCAAGAAAAAGAACATATATGAAAGACAGAATGAATGTCCTTTCAGTATTTGAATCCTTTGTTTCAGTTCATTTCTTCATTTCTTCATTTATGATGCATTTCTGTCATTTTGTGTTTATGTGATACATAAAATAAATACAGTATTTCCTTCATTTTCTTTAAATTGGTTCAAGTGGGCTTTGTTATATATAACTAAAAATGTCCCATCCAATACACCAACATATGTATGGGTGCAGTCTGGTTGCAACCAAGCACCAAAGAGTTTCTTTCTTTAATATGTTATTTGGAAGTTATAAGAAATATAACTAAGATATACTAACAACGGAAAAAGGCCATTTCTGTAGCAATCCTGCCTTGCAACAAATGGTAACATCCTAAACATGAGTCCTTGGTGCCATCATATTTAAAATTAGGAATATTAAGTATACAAATTGAAAGCATATTAAAAATATATTCAAACTATAAGAAGAAAACAAATTGCTTAAAAAACCTTACTACCATGCATTATGAAAATTAATATAGGGATTTTAAACATTAGGGATTACTAAATAGAAACACTTTACAGAACTATTTGTTAGAGTTTAGAATTCTCCAATATTAAAATATATTGATAGGACACTAGTAAAAATTATGTAGTTGGTAGTATTTAAACAGATGGTGGCTGACGGACCTCCTGTGCTTATATAAAATGGATTCCATTCTATACTGGAGATTGAACCAGACTATCATTAAATCCATGAACTCTCTGATTCAAAAAGACCATCATAAACAGCACAATGTACAGGCCATGATAAGAACTGAAAAAATTCCAGTAAACATATATGATGTTCAGCTTCACTAAAATCAGAGAGGTATATATAAAAGCTTTAATGAGAATGTTAGAATATTAATCAGTCTCGCAATATTAAGTGTTGATAAGAATAGGAAGAGACAGGAACCCTCATTCTCTGTTAGTAGAACTATATGTTGATCCATACTAATTTTCTTACTTTAAGAAACATGAATGTGTGTAGGAAAATTACTATTGTGTATACACTCCAATCCAATAATTTCAATTCCAGGTTCATAAACTAGGCTCATTCTTGCACAGTGCACAACAGGAAATGTACAGGGGTGTTCATTGAAGCACAAAGCCCCTCCTGACTCTTGATGGTATTCTCCCTGCATGTGATGCCTAGAAATGCTATGATCATCTTGCTATCAACTGGAAGATGAGGCCAGAACAAGATGGAAGAGAGATTCAAAAAACACCCAAAGAATAAAAGATGGAGCATCATGCCTGGAATTGCCCTACATGTGTACTTAGGTAAGCACACAATTTTAAGATAACACATTCATTTATTGTTTACACCATTTGAGTGGTTTATCTATTACTTGCAGCCAAAGCATTCTGTAAAATAATATCATGAGATTTTTGTCTGTTGCTTTGTTTCATTTTGTGTATTACTTTGTTTTAGCAAGGTAAGGGCCTTATGTGCCAGAATGAAAGTGCAAATCAATTCTAGATTTTTAAGATAACCTGATACTCATAATAATTCTCTGTGCACTTGGTTCAACCATGAGACACATTTGCAATCTGTGAAATGGGCATTTCAACACTGTAAGTTTAAAAGATTCTGCCAAAAGATTGCTAAAATTTATCCACAAAGACTTCAGGCACCTTAAGGATGCTCTTTTTAAAATATTAAACCAATTGTGTGGTTTTTATTTTAGTTCCTCTACTGCTGGATGAATTAGCAATCTCTATAAAATTGAAGCAGCCTCATTTTACTTTGCATAAAAGGCAGGGGCGCAAGAGAGGAACACAAATGCTTGGCAGAGGTCAACTGTTTCTCCTGCCAAGGAGGAGTTGTTAGTGGCAAGAGACTGTCAAGACAAATTAATCCAAACTCTTGTTTACATCTCTTGAGGAAAGTGTCTCCTCTACAAGCCACTTCCTCTGGGAACACTTGATTCATAAATCTAAATCACAATTCCAATTTCAGCATGTTCATCAATCTCACAGACCACAATGCTCCGTGTTTCCCTGGTAGAGCACTTTATTTCATTTCACTTTAATGCACGGTATGGTTCTGCTCTCATGCAGAAATTACCATTCCTGGCTTTTCAACGAAGAACATTTATTCTGCAAAGTTTCCATAAAAGGGAAGATGCTGAATTTAACTGGTTTATTCTCTTGTGTGATATTAATTGGCTGAATGCAACTGAATAAAATCCATCAAATTGAGTAGCCAGTCAACAAAAGGACAAGAAAATTAAAAAAATTTTTTTTTCAATGAGTAATCCTCAATTAAGGATATTTCACAGGATGCAAGGCTGCACCTACTACAAAATGTCCAGTGTATAATAGCTTTAAGTATAATATTTAATCTTTATATTCATTACAATTATTACCCACCCCTCTAGCAACTGAA
The DNA here is from genome assembly GCF_008692025.1 of Phocoena sinus. Taxonomy (NCBI): domain Eukaryota; kingdom Metazoa; phylum Chordata; class Mammalia; order Artiodactyla; family Phocoenidae; genus Phocoena; species Phocoena sinus. The sequence goes on along the minus strand of NC_045773.1, from coordinate 14,986,952 downwards.
TAGTGTTGACAACACACAATCTTATGGTTTCCATAGAAAAGAGTTTTCCTAACTGCTAACAGTCACCTTATACCTATCCCTCCCTGACACTCCAATAATATCTGGAGGTTGTTCCTTAATATAATTAAAATCAATTTAGATGGCAAATATCAAAAAAAAAAAACCCCAAATAACCCAATCAAAAAAATGGGGAGAAGATCTAAATAGACATTTTCCAAAAAAGATGTACAGATGGCCAACAAACATATAAAAAGATGCTCAACATCACTAATTATTAAAGAAATGCAAATCAAAACTACAATGAGGTATCACCTCACACGGGTTAGAATAGGCGTCATCAAAAAATCTACAAACAATAAATGCTGGAGAGGGTGTGGAGAAAAAGGAACCCTTCTACACTGTTGGTGGGAATGTAAATTGGTACAGCCACTATGGAGAATAGTATGGAGGTTCCTTAAAAAACTAAAAACAGAGCTACCATATGACCCAGAAATCCTACTCCTAGGCATATAACTGGAGAAGACGGTAATTTGAAAGGATGCATGCACCCCAATGTTCATTGCAGCACTATTTACAATAGCCAGGCCATGGAAGTGACCTAAATGTCCATCAACAGAGGAATGGATAAAGAAGATGTGGTACATATATACAATGGACTATTACTCAGCCATAAAAAGGAACAAAATAGTGTCATTTTCAGACATGTGGATGGACCTAGAGATTGTCATACAGAGTGAAGTAAGTCAGAAAACGAAAAACAAATATCATATAATACCACTTATATGTGGAATCTAGAAGAATGGTACAGATGAACTTATTGGCAAAACAGAAATAGAGTCACAGATGAAGAGAACAAACTTATGGTTACCAAGGGGGGAAGAAGGGGGTTGGGCGAATTAGGAGATTGGTATTGACATATATACACTACAATGTATAAAATAGATAACTAATGAGAACCTACTGTTTAGCCCAGGGAACCCTACTCAATGATCTGTGGTGACCTAAATGGAAAGGAAATCTAAAAAAGAGTGGAGATATATATACATATAACTGATTCACTTTGCTGTACAGCAGAAACTAAAACAACATTGTAAAGCAACTATACTTGAATAAAAATTAATTTAAAAAAGAGAGCAAAATTGTATTCGTTAAAATGTGGGAGAAAGCATGGCTAAAACATATTTTGAAACGTATTTTACAATTAATGTATACTGAAAATAGTTTAGTTAAAAGCAGACATTTTAAATGCCCTCCTAAACACTAAAATACCACAGTAGCAGTAAAATAGTTCAACCAAATGTTTTGATTACATTATGCTTGATCTTATACCCAGTTTTGAACATTACAAATATCAATAGGTTATTTCTATCTCAAAACTTTCAGTCCATTGTACCTATGCTGATTGGAAGATGCTGATTATAAATTAAGACACACAATGGTCTATGAAACATAATTTCCAAGTTGGGGTGATACAATTCACAGGCCAGTGAAGGTTCCAATACGTGAATGCAATGGAAAGGCTGACCTGGTAGACTCAGAAATCAAAGTAGACATGATTTGAAGAACTTTCCTAAATCCAGGTAGCTTTGCAGTGATCATTACATTGTGAACATGATCACTGACCGATCTGCTTTCATATTTGCATTATTTTGCATATTTCTGCTTTATCATAAGCTCATTTAATGAGCTGTAGTACAAATATGGATATTTACATTGATTTGCATGTCATTGCACACAGGAATTAGTTTATACCCTGATGGCAAGACATTTGCCCTCTGACTTTCTTGGCTCACTCATAAATGAGGGTTAAGCTAAACTAAGCCAAAAGAAAGAATTATCTAGAAAATAATTTACTATACAGTAGTATGTATTTGTGTGCAGACATGTACTTACAGCACACCTTCTCTTTCAATCAAACTAAGAGGAAATCTCCCAGGGTAACATTAAAGCATCCTTATAATTTACCTCTGAAATCTCTTCATTTATTTTTGAAGCAGGTCATATAAGTTAGCCCTGTACTTGAGGAAATTCTAGAGTAATAAGTATAGATCTCTACTGGTCAGTGTGACAGCCACAAAACAGGTGTAGCTACTTTAATTTAAATGAATTAAAATTAAATAAAATGAAAAATTCAGCTCCTCAGGTGTACTAGACATATTTAAAGTGTTCAACAGCTGTATGTAGCTAATGACAACGTACTGGACACTGTATCTATAGAATATATAAAGCAATCATACAAATCAATAAGAGAAAAGCAACCCAATGGAACAAAAAGGGCCCAGTCATTTCTATAAGCAAATGAATCGTTAGCAAAGGGATAGCCTAGGGACATAATGAGGAAGGAAAGCCAAAACAGTGGATCAAATGGTACATGTGTCAGTAGAAACAAATGTGATCTTAACGATAAGTAAAAAGTAGCCAGAGGTAGACCCGCTATGCTCCAACCCCCTATGTTTAATGAATGTTACAGGTGAGCCTGCACCTGCCCCTCTGACTGCCCTCAGGGACGTAGCTGCACTCCTGGTCCCCCAGGGATGTGCTTACTAACAGTTGCTGCATTGGCTACCCAAACCACTTATTTGAGTTGAATGATAAGCTTTAAGTTTTATTTATCAATAAATATTTTTAAAACTGAAGAAATATGTGTGCTCTATAAAGTAAGTCACAAAGGGCATCTTGATAAAAAAATATTGTAGAATTAGGTATATAGTAGTTTTAAATAACTGGGGCAAACAATCATAAAAATATAAAAGACCTCACTCTGTAAGGAAACTAAAGCTGGAAATGTTAGATGATGTGTCCTGAGAATTTTTTAAATGACTAAAAAGGCAGCGGGGAACTTTTGTCAGCAGACCTATACTCAGTAAATAAAAAGCCTTGGTTTTGCAGCAGTTAATGAAAAAATGAACATTTATATTTTTATATTAAAAATGTTTGTGTGTATGATCCCACACATTAAGTGAAATTTTTATGGTGATCAAATATCAGCGCCAGTTAATATCAGATCGGGTTTCTACTATACACTTTTCTTTACACCTAAACTGTAAAGGACAAAATCCCCACTCATTGAATTCTGTTTTATTAAGAAAGAAAACATTCACTTTGTTGCCATGGGTCCATTTAAAATGCCAAACCCTGATTTTCTAATTTTTCCCTTCATGTAGCAGAACCTCAGCTTTCTCATCTGTAGAATACATATCATAGTCCAACCTCAGAAATGCAGTGGGAAGATTAAATGAGATAATGTTATAAAGCACTTAGCACAGTGTCTGTGACTTAAGAATGCATTACATTTCATAAGATCTATTTACACAGTACTTCTCAAATTCATCAACAAGGCTCAAAATTTACAGTCCCCAGGTCACCGTGGGGAAGCGTAACATTTAGCCCAGAAACTGGATGGAGAAAAAAATCAGCTGGGCCAGCTGCCAGCCATCTGGTTGCCGGGCCTAGCCAGACCTTTTTCTGTGTGAGCTGGCACAACTCCCCGTCTGAGGTGCTCAGCTGCTATCAGCGCAAAGCTCGGTCCTCCTGTCCCTGCATCCACAGGGAGCCTGATGGGGACATCTGCAAAGTGGCCATAGTCAAACCCTGGCACACCTGGGCATGAGAAGCACAGCCAGCCTGCTGCTGGCATTCTGGGATGGGGCTGTAGGGAGGGGAGAGGTGGGCTGCAGCGCCGCCTTTTAATCCATTTACAGTACTACAAAAGCAAAATGTATATCTTTGTACCTTGTTTTCTCTTCCATTTGCAGTCTCATCCTAACTCCTAAGCCAAGTCCAGAAGAGCTGCTCAATAAATGTTGGTGGAATGCTAACTTTAATTGACTGTTATGTGTCCCTTCTAGATCGAAAAGTCTGAAACACTTCGGTGAAATAAATGGATTTTACCCACAAAGATACTTCTCTGGCAGCAGGACACACTCAAAATGATTTGTCCCAAAACAATGGAATTGGCAGTGCTACAGTATAAAAAATGGCAAAGATACACGAGTACTAGCAAACATGTATTGAGTGCTTACTGCCTGCCAGGAACCTTACATGCATGATCTCATTTACTGTTCACAAAAACGGAGTGAGTTAAATATTATTATTTCCATTTCATTTGGGAGTTTACGGCAAAACAAAGGGAAACTAAACTAAGGTCGTAGAACTTGGATTCAATTTCATGTCTATCTCATTTCAAAGAATGGGCTCCCTTAACAGTTAAATTAATTTCCTCTTAGAGATAATAAGAATGGACAGAGGGTGTGCCAGCTGAAAGACAGAAGAACTTAGGCCATGTGGCTGTTTTAAAACATGGCTGCAAATGTTTTGCTATTCCGCTCATGAGAAGTGGAGTCTATGTCCCCTCCCCTTGAACTCGGGCAGACTGGTGACTGTTTAAACCAAAAGAATATGGCAGAAGGGACTCTAGGTATCTTCCAGGGCTACCTAACGAAAGGCTGTGCAGCTCTGCTTTGTTCACTGGAACACACTCCCTGAGCCATCATATAAGAATTCACACTACCATTATCATTCACACTACCTTTATCATTCTAGAAAAGGTGCTCCAATGGATACTCCAGACACCCGCTCATGCTATCAGCATGTGTGCCAAGCGATCTTGGGCCATTGAGATCCACCCATCCCACAGCTGTGTGACAGCCATGAAAATGTACTGCTCAGATTGTCAAGATAACTGGCTGCAGGGTGTGTGTGTGTGTTTATATCTATATATATATATATATATATATATATATATATATATATGCATATATATTGACAGTCACCCCTCCTAAAACATGTGTTCCAAAGCCACCCTTCTCCTAGACTCCTATTATCCAGTGACTGAGTATAGTTAGTCTACTAGTGGAATTTCATTCCTGGAGGACATAAATTCAATACATATCTTCTCACAGGTAATTTGCAGCCTGCTTGAGCCTTTCTTAAACTAACACCGCAGTCTTGGTCTTCCTCCCCAGTCCGCTCTCCTTCTCTGTCTCTTTTATAGGTATCAGACCTGCATCCCAGCCTAAGTCTTTTCCTACCTATTCCCACTCCCTCCTCTTTATCCTTCACAGGCATTTCCCCAAGAAATCCCACGCATGTCTAGACTCATTTTCACCTCTGCTTCATAAAAGCCTTAAACTAATACAAATTGGAGAATAATTCCCCAGTTAAGCTCTATCCAATTCCTGACCCACAAAAATCATGAGACGTGATAAGATTGTCACTGTTTTAAGCCACAAGTTTTGGGCTAGTTTTTAATGCAGGAAGAGATAGCTGGAACAGCAATATTTTACCACAAGCTGCATGAAAGACAAAAAGTTTGCATGTGAAAATGCAATGTGTTTCTGCAGCAAATACTCTTCTAAAAACAAGACTTTATAAAAAATAACCAGCCCAGGATATGAAGCCTGAACTACAGTGACCACCTCATCCAAATTTGCCCAGGTCTTTCTAGTTTCAGCACTGAAAGATCAAAGTCCTGGGAAAGCCCTCACTCTAGGGTAAGCCATGTCAGTTGTTCAACCCACCCAGAACTCTTCAAGTGCACAAAGTGAACTGGACTAAGGTTTTCCTCTTGGCATCTATGCTGAGACAAGTATTCCTCTTCCTCAGAGAACCCCATTATCTTAACCAAGAGTCACACGGCTTAATGTAATTGCTTAGTTATGAACTCAAGGTTGTTCCGCTAAATTAAAATCTGAAGATAATTAACTCTTACTACTGTCCCATTTCTCAGTGAATTCCTTTGATGGAAAGTTCCAAATATATTCATCTTAGCCTCCAGGAAGCTTAGAGAGAAACTGTACACTGCATCCCAGCCACCACTTGAGTCCAAGCTAACATTTCTGAGAGAGTGCTGAACTCTTGTGTCTTGAGACTCATTAAGAAAGAAAAAAAGATGCCATGGTTACTTTGGGAAACATTGTATATTGGCTATCCCTTACAGAGAATCTCAAAGCATGTTACATATTAAGAATCTGAGTAGGCTTGCAGAAGAGCAATCTTTTTGTAGCAAAACATAAATCACAGGAGATCTATTTCATTCATCAGACTGGCAAAAGCAAATATGATTTGTAATATCCACTCTTTGCGAACGAATAGGAAAATAGTTCCTAAGATAAACTGTGGATAAAAATATAAATTGGTAGAGATTTTTCTGGAAGGCAAGTTGGCAGTTACTATTAAATATAAATGTACATATTCTTCCATCCAGCAATTATACCTCTTGGTGTCCTCCTTAGAACAAATACTCATCATTGCACAAAGATGTATATACAAGGGTATTTATTGCTACAACTTTGTAATGGCAAAAATTTTAAATCAGCCTAAATGACCATTCATATACATTTATTTTGCAAGTGTTTATCAAATGTTTGTTCCACGCCAAACACTGTTCTAGTCATGGGAGATGGACCAATGAAAACTGGAAATAAGAAAATGGTCATCCATCATGGAGCTTTTACGGATGGAATTTATGTAACAGGGAGAATGAGGAAGGTCTATAATCAAATAATAAGCAAACAAAATCTAATAAATATATATCTCTTAGATTTAGGATTGCCTTGGTATAGCTGGACTCCCAAATAATAGTAGCTTAAACAAGGGAGTTTGTGTCCTTCTGCGGTACGCGGGCCTCTCACTGTTGTGGCCTCTCCCGTTGCGGAGCACAGGCTCCTGACACGCAGGCTCAGCGGCCATGGCTCACGGGCCCAGCCGCTCCGCGGCATGTGGGATCTTCCCAGACCAGGGCACAAACCCGTGTCCGCTGCATCGGCAGGTGGACTCTCAACCACTGCGCCACCAGGGAAGCCCTGTGTCCTTCTTATGTCAAAGTCTAGATAGGTGTTTCAGGGCTGGTTTGGTGACTATAGTCAAATGAGGCCAAGTTACTTTCAACACTCTGTGCTCCCATCCCCGTGAGTAACCCTCATTTTCAGGGTCCAATATGGAGCTTAAACCATCTCATCCACATTAGGGAGAGTGGCAAAAGGTGGGAAGAAGAATGTCTGTTGGGATTTGGACATTCAGGTTCACTTAATCTCACCAACCAGAACCTATTCTTATGGTCACGACTAACTTCAAGGAAAGCTGGAAGTTACAGTGCTTTTTTTGTTGATGTTTTTTGTCTGTTTGCTTGTTTTTTAAATGAGGGTTCATGTGACCGAAAGTTCTAGTAATGAGGAAGCAGGAGAGAAGAGATATTTGGTGACAACTAGTAGCTTTGCCTTAAGATGGCAATGAGCTATAAAAAAAAAGTGATAAAATAAACTGAGTGATTTTTTTAGTGAGGATGGGACATTAAGATTGGGTCGTCAATGACAGAATTTCTGATGACTTGATAGTTAGGATGACACCTACATGAGAGGAAACTTCTTCTATTATATTAGTTATCTATTCTGAATAATAATAACCCCAAACTTAGTGGCTTAAAATAATATACATTTATTGTCTCACAGTTTCTGTGGGTCAGAAACTTGGGCATGACCTAGCTGGGTCATCTGCTTTCTGTCCCATGACAAGCCTAGACTCAAGGTGTTGACTAGGGCTATAATCTCTCCTCAAGGCTCAAATGGGGAGGGATCAACTTGCAAGCTCAGGTGGCTGTTAGCAGAATTCAGTTCCTCACCAGTTCTTGGACTGAGGACCTGACTTCCTCACTGGCAGCCAATCAGAGGCTGCCCTCAGGTTCTAGCCACGTGTAGGTTTCTCTAACATGGCAGCTCACTTCCTCAAAGCATGTAAGCCAAGAAGGCAATAAATAAAGTCTGCAATCAAAATGGAAGGCTAATCTCAGAATGGCATCCCATCACTTTTTGCTGCATTCTATTTATTGGAAGCAATTCTAACTCCAATCCACATCCAAGGGGAGGGGATAACATAAAGACACAAAAATAGCAGAAGGTGGAGCCTTCTTAATAGACCGCATGCCACACCATCTATGAAAATACATGCAATGAAATCATTCCAGGGAGATGGATCAACTAGTACGAAAACCCTAGTTTGCTCGCAATCTCGGCATGTTCACAGAAAGAAGGAAGGTATATATTTTTGGAGTATAAAGGAGAAAAGTGCTATGAAATGAGGACAAATTAGTAGGTGGAGGTCAAAGCACATGGGTTTTCTTAAGTTGATACAATATTATATAAGTTACAGGTATACAACATAGTGATTCATAATCTTTCAAGGTTATACTTTGTTTATAGTTATTATAAAATATTGGCTATATTTCCTGTGTTGTATAATATATCCTTTAACTTATTTTATACATAATGGTTTGTATCTCTTAATCTCTTACCTCTATTTTGCCCCTCCCCCCGTTTCCTCTCCCCACTGGTAACCACTAGTTTGTTCTCTATATTTATGTCTGTTTCTTTTTTATTATATTCACTAGTTTGTTTTACTTTTTAGATTCCACATATAAGCGATATCTACAGTATCTGTCTTTCTCTGTCTCACTTATTTCACATCGCATAATACCCTGCAGGTCCATCCATGTTGCTGCAAATGAGAAAATTTCCTTCTTTCTTATGGCTGAGTAGTATTCTATTGGTTATACAGATGTATAGAACAATTCTCTTCATGGAAAAGCAAGGCACACTGAAAATTGCTGCAGCCTATCTCAAGCAGTCACAGAAGCTCTGGCTTTCCCGCCAAACTTCACCTCTGTCCCCAAGGGCAGAGATGAGAAAAGAAGGAGAACAGTGCTTTCTGGAAGCAGCAAGTTCTCAGGAGAAGGTTGACACCCAGCTAACATAAGTTGCAGGAATTTACAGCTCTTCTCAGGAATCAGCAGAGGACACCAGCCAATCCTCAAATGCCAAGTCTGTTAACACCATCACTGGACTTCCTTTTATTTCACACATTTTAAATCTACGCAGTTTCAGGGCCTTGCACATAGTCAGTGATCAGTTAATGTTAGATATTATTGATATGATGGAAGAATAAAATTGGTACTTAATATGTATTAATAAAGATCTAGGATATTTTACCTTCTGCCTGATTTTAAGACAGGAAGAACATTTATATATCCGTCACTAAGCAGCATTACACACTATTTTCATTCCTATACATACAAACTTATAATAACAAATTTAGCACTTATATAGATATGGTCACATGCCTGAAGTAAAAAAAAAGTTGTAGAATCCGAGTCAAATTCTTAAAAAAATTTTTTGAGATATAATTGACATAAACCATTGTGGGTGTTTGTGTTTAAGGTATACAATATGTTGATTTGATACATTTTATGACTTGCAATAAGATTAGCATGGCAGCATTAGTTAACACTTCTATCACGTCGTATGTTATCATTTCTTTTTTGTGCTGGGAACAATTCAGACCTACCCTTAGCAACCTTGAGGTTTATAATATAATATTACTATTTATAATTACAGAGCCAAATTCTTGATCTCATATGGAAACTGAGAAAAACTTTCTGACTTTTGTCCACACTGTATCTCTATCATTACCCCTTATTAGCTGCATAGAAGACTGTGCCATTAAATGCTCCAGTTTTGAGAATTTCCAGAGGCACATGCAGGATGTTTATATATAAGAAATATACAGAAATCTTTCATACTTAATAATGTGCTTTCAGCTTTAAAATAAAACGTGCAGATTCAAAAGCTTGACATCTTCCTCCAAAAGGTGATGTGCTACAGTCAGTTATTGAATTCCACCCAAGGTTGGTAGTTCAGTAGTGGATTATGGATTCCAAATGGTGTAAGGAGTTATATCCTGTACCTGGCAGGAGATCATAGGTTTGGGGCAGCCCATCCAATATGCTCTCTGCAGTCCAGCTGGACAAAGTGTTCTCTATATTCTATAAATGTGCTAATTTGTTTCTAGTGCTCATCAACAAAAAAGTTGACTATGCTAGAAAACTCAAGGACAGTAAGCTAAAGCAGTATGGCATGATTTGATAATTTGGGATGTTAAAAATGACACAACTAAAATTAAATTGCAAACAATAAGAAAAAAACATTCATCACTCTAATTGTTCACAATCCTTCCCAAACACTTCTAAGTAAATTCAGGTTTAACTGCAAAAGGTATTTAATAAAGGTGTACCAAATATGAAAAATGATCACACCACTTAATTACTTATAGTTCGTTTAAGTAGATTCAGTAAAATATATAGTAAATATGAAAACATAAATATACCATTATGAATATCATTGGTTTTATTCAGTTGCCAGAATATACTCAGATTTGTTAACCAGGTTCCAAAATATCTCCAGGTGGACAACTAGTGAGATAATTCAAAACCTTAACTATTTTAAATGTAGTATATATTCTTCTCTGCTTTGGCCTTCTTACTATGTTTTTCCTTATTAAAATTTGAGCACAGTTTAATTTCTGCTCCACTGAAAATCTATGCTAATTTGATCAGAAATTGGACATAAGGTGTTTTTAGCAGCCAAACATGGCTTGGTAGTAAAGTTAGTATCAAGTTTCGAGTGCAAGTTTCATTCTGTTAAAATAATAAGCAGTTTGTGGGAATTTTGAAGCATATTTTACCATCAATGTACTTAACATCTCTGCTTAGTCTGGTATTTTCTCTGTCTATACAGCATGTTTATAGGTTCACTAACAAAGGGTTTCTTTTGCCTATTTCCACTATGTGTTCTTCAACGTAATAAAAATACCTTTGCTTTTTGGTCCAGTAATTAAGACTTTTAACTACTTCAAGCTGACCTTCCTGCAATGGGTGCAAATAACTGAGATTAAAATGAGATTGCTTGTCTCTGTTCTCCTGGTTTACATGCAACTTTTACTACAGCTCATTAGCTAGCTAGTTCAGTGCAATGAAGTGCTACTTTGTCCTTCTTCAGTGAAAATCTGGTCCTATTAGGCTTAGTAGCTCTTTCTCAGATTTTGAAAATAATTTAAAATTAAAACTGGTATATAGAAAAATTCCTAGCTGGTATTCATTAAATTTCTATCACACATATAGACCTTAACACAGTATTTAACTCTTTCTTTTTATGTGATTTAAGAATAAAGAAGACACTTGGTTAAAATGTGGCATATCAGTCAGCACAGGCTGGTTTACACTGCAGAAACAAACAATCCCCAGATTTCAGTGGTTTGAAATACCAAAAGTTTCTCTTTCACAAGCTCCTTGCCCAACAGGGATTGGCAAGTTGGTCTATTCTCATTGTAGTCACTCAAGGATCCAAGTGCTGAAAACTCCTTTTCTTCCACAATCAATAAAGGAGACATAGTCAAAACCAGCTTTAAGACTTCTGCCTGAAAAATGACACTTGTAACTTTTTGCTTCTATTATAGTGGCCAAAGCCAAGCTTAATATCAAGGGGGCCAGTTAAGTACAATCCTACCATGTGCTTGGAAAAGAGAAAAACTGGAATACTTATGATTATCCCTGTTGACCAGCAAAATCTGCCTTCTTGTCACCACATATTTTATATACTCTCCTTTCCTTCCTATATACACACAACAACAAACATTCACCTGGTCTATGAAGGGAATAACCTATAAGCCACACAGAGTCACAACATCAAGATTAATGTCTAGGATACCTGAGTGATGGGCTGTAGTTCATGGTAGTTATAAAAAGAAATGGCTATATCTCTTCTTGATCCAGAAACCTCCAAAATTAATGATAAGTTATCTACTCCTACTCACACAAAATATATAATCATGAAAGTGATAGGATATACATAATAAGTATTTTCAATTAGAAAAAAAAAAAGGAGACATAAGATATAAGCCTCTACAACTGACAAAGGACTCATCTCCAAAATTTACAAGCAGCTCATGCAGCTCAATATCAAAATACAAACAACCTAATCCAAAAATGGGCAGAAAACCTAAACAGACATTTTTCCAAAGAAGATATACAGATTGCCAACAAACATACGAAAGGATGCTCAACATCACTAATCATTAGAGAAATGCAAATCAAAACTACAATGAGGTATCACCTCACACCGGTCAGAATGGCCACCATCAAAAAATCTACAAACAATAAATGCTGGAGGGTGTGGAGAAAAGGGAACACTCTTGCACCGTTGGTGGGAATGTAAATTGATACAGCCACTGTGGAGAACAGTATGTAGGTTCCTCAAAAAACTAAAAATAGAACTACCATATGACCCAGCAATCCCACTACTGAGCATATACCCTGAGAAAAGCATAATTCAAAAAGAGTCATGTACCACACAGTTCATTGCAGCACTATTTACAATAGCCAGGACATGGAAGCAACCTAAGCGTCCATCAACAGATGAATGGATAAAGAAGATGTGGCACATATATACAATGGAATATTACTCAGCCATAAAAAGAAATGAAATTGAGTTATTTGTAGTCAGGTGGATGGACTTAGAGTCTGTCATACAGAGTGAAGTCAGAAGGAGAAAAACAAATACTGTATGCTAACACATATATATGGAATCTAAAAAAAAAATGTTCTGAAGAACCTAGGGGCAAGACAGGAATAAAGATGCAGATGCAGATGTAGAGAATAGACTTGAGGACGTGGGGAGGGGGAAGGTTAAGCTGCGACGCAGTGAGAGAGTGGCATGGACATATATACACTACCAAATGTAAAACAGATAGCTAGTGGGAAGCAGCCACATGGCACAGGGAGATCAGTGCATTGCTTTGTGACCACCTGGAGGGGTGGGATAGGGAGGATGGGAGGGAGACGCAAAAGGGAGGAGATATGGGGATATATGTATATGTATAGCTGATTCACTTTGTTATACAGCAGAAACTAACATACCATTATAAAGCAATTATACTCCAATAAAGATGTTAAAATTTTAAAAAGATATATGCTTCTATAAAATTGAAAACTCACTCTACAGGCCCTCTGCCTTGAAGGTGAGGCATACCCCTTGGTTAAACTCTGATTCTGTTTTCTGAGAATCCTTTGCACAGTGGTCTCTGTAGCCTCTGGTCTTACCTTCTGAAAGATACTTTCCAATTTATTATCCTTCTTGGCTATCCATAGGAGAGATTAGGAAATATCCCCTATTAGGAGGTGAACAGCTTTCTCAGCCTACCTCCTGTCTGCAACTTTTGAGGCTCTACCTGACTGACTTACATTAGATATGTGTTAAGACCAGTTTCCTACTTTCAGTACCGGTTTTTGTATCAATCTAATCTTAATACAACACAAGTTTATTTCCTGTTACATTTTGACCATGGTGCAGCAGGGAAGCTCTGCTCATGGTATCACTGAGGGACATAGCTGATGGGGGCTCTGTTTTAACACAGGTCTTCATAGGGGCTAAAACAGGTAAAAGGAATGTGGCTAAAGTGGCAATTTTTTTAAAGCTTCTTTCTAAAATGATAATTGTTATTTCCACTACTTTTGTTGGTCAAAGCAGTCACATATTCATGGTATAAGTAAAATATTACCATTTATCTAAAATGATGAAAATAAGAGTTCTAGGTGACAATTATTAAATGATTATCACATATGGAAAAATATTTAAGATTTTTAGCTATAATTGTGGCATTAAAAAATGAGAAGTTAGTCCTGAAAAGGGTACAGTAAGTGTGGGAATATTTCCAAATACTTTCTGTCAATACATAATTTATATAATCTTGTAAAAATTAACTTGTTAGCATAAATCTATATAAAATAAACTCTTAAAACTACTATGTGAATTTGGCAAGGTTACTGTACATAAGATCAACACAAAAAATAATTTCATTTCTATATACTAACAATGATCATGTAGAGAATGAACTTTAAAAAAAAACACAAAACCATTTGAAAAACAGAAAACTGGTGATCTACAACTGATCCAAGAAAAATGAAATACTTAGGTATAACTCTAACAAAAGATTTGTAAGATTGAAAGAAATTAAATGACACCTAAATAAATGAAGAGATATATCATGTTCATGGATTGGATGACTCAACATGCAAAGATATCAATTTTGACAAACTGATTTACCTCTTTAGGCATTTTTTATTTTTAGTGAGGTCTGTGTGTATCAGTGAGATTTGACATAATTTCTATCAAATCCCAGTGAGGCTTTTTATAGGTGTAGACAAACTTATTCTTAAATTTAATACCGCCACAATTACTGAAGCCCACGCACTCAGAGCCCATGCTCCGCAATAAGAGATGCCACCGCGATGAGAAGCCCGCTCACTGCAACAAAGAGTAGCCCGCTCGCCGCAACTAGAGAAAGCCTGTGTGCAGCAACGAAGACCTAATGCAGACATAAATAAATAAATTTATATTAAAGAAACAAAGAAAAAGAACTGAATGAGATGAATTATTCTACCTGAATATAGGCCCACTATATACATACAGTAGTCTGACAGTGTGGTATTGGCAGAGGTATAGACACATAGAGCAAGAGAGCCCAGAATTAGACTCACTCAATGATGTCCAACTGGTTTTTGACAAAGGTAGCAAAGCAATCTGATGGAGGAAAGACAGCCTTTTCAACCAATGGTGACTGATTATAGGCAATAAAAATAAACCGTGACCTAAACCTCCTACCTTACATAAAAATCAACTCAGAATGGACTACAGACTTAAACATAAGAAGTAAAATTTTAAAACTTAAAATAAATAAGCAAAAACCTTCAGTATCTATAGATAGGCAAAAAGTTCTTAGACTGATATCAAACATGTTTCATAAAAGTAAAGATTGATAAATTAGACCACATCAAAACAAAAACAAACATAAAACAAACACAAAAAAAAACCAACAAAAAACTTCTGTCCTGTAAAAGACCCTGTTAAAAGGATGAAAAAAAACAAGATACAGACTGGGAGAAAATAATTATAAACCACAAGTCCAAAAGAAGACTGGAATCTAAAATACATAAGGAACTTTCAAAATTCAACAGTGAAAAAACAAACAATCCAATTAGAAAATGAGGAAAAGGTATAGAGATATTTCACCAAAGAGAATGTACAGATGACAAATAAGGACATGAAAAGATATTCAACATCAGTAGCTATTAGATAGATGCAGATTTAAAATACAGTGAGATATCACTACATACCTACATAAGTGACTAAAGTGAGAAACAGTAACAACACCAAATGAAGGTGAGGATGTGGAGAAACTGTGGGAGAATATCTCCCATATATTATGGGAATGTGAAATGTTACAGAAACTCTGGAAAACAGTTTGGCAATTTGTTATGAAACTATATATCAATTACAACACAATCCAGCAGTAGCACCCTTGGACATTTATCCTAGACAAAAACAAATGTATGATAACACAAACCTCTGTACACAAATGTTCATGTCAGCTTTATTAAAAATAGCCCCAAACTGGAAACAATCTAGATATCCTTCAGTTGGTGGATAAACATATGGTTATAGATCTGTGGCATGGAAGAGTACGTAGCCGTGAAAAAGAGTAAATTACTGATACCTACAACAATTTGTATGACTCTCCAGAGAATTATGTCGAGTGGAAAAAAAAAAGTCAACCCAAAAGGTCATGTACTTTATAAATCTATTTAGATTACATTTTGAAAAGACAAAGTTTTTGAACTGGCAAACAGATTAGAGGTTG
Source organism: Phocoena sinus (assembly GCF_008692025.1). NCBI lineage: Eukaryota > Metazoa > Chordata > Mammalia > Artiodactyla > Phocoenidae > Phocoena > Phocoena sinus. The sequence continues at coordinate 14,971,430 of NC_045773.1, read as the reverse complement.
CCAGGGGTTAGGAAAGGAGGTATGGCAAAGGGTAGGTGGTGGATATGGTTGTATAAGGCAGCACGAGGGATCCTCGTGGTGATGGAATGGCTCTGTATCCTAACTGTGGTGATGGATACACAAACCTACGTATGTGATAAAATTGTATACAACTAAAAAATACACACACATACACACATACAAATAAGTACCAGTAGAACTTGAGAAATCTGTATAAGACTGGTGGATTGTACCAATGTCAATATCCTAGCTGTGATACTGCACTATGTAACAGTGGGGGAACCTCGGTAATGAGTATATGGGATTTCTCTGTAGTATTTCTTATAACAGCACATGACTCAGTTATCTCAAAATAAAAGTGCTAACTGAAATTAATTTGGCAATATAAATCAAGATCTTAATTACTTTCAGTTACTTAAGTGTAAGAATGTCTTACACACAAACACACACAATGCTGATGTAGATCTGTATCAGTCAACATTTGGAAGTAACTTCAAAGTAAGCTAACTGATAAACACCAAGCCTCAAAATATATGCCTAGGTAGATCACATTAGTATAAAACAAGCTGTCTGGGTCTGGTCTGTGACAGTGAGTGTTCAGCTAAATGGAAACAATCCAATTATCAATGGTTAACTCTGGTGATTATAATGTGGGATATTGTAAAGAAAGATGAAGTTTACTTTATATTCAAAGTAATTCTCACTGAGATTTTTATAATGCACATGTGTACATTTGTAATTAAACTGTTTTCTTTAAGCAGAGTATGTGCTCATAAGGAATAACACTTGCTATGTAACTGAATAAAGCAGAGTACATATTTGCTCATAAGGTGTGGTTTGTGCACTGGATAGTAGCTTTTTGGTATTTAGCCATACTTTTTATTAATTCTTAAGTTTCTTATTCATAGTGCCTACTGCAGAAGAAGTCAATAGATACTAATAAATATAGATTGTGTATAACACAACATACGTAAAGGAAAGGAGACTGAAGGTGTTCAGTAGATTATAAGGAAATTATTGTTTTAATCATGTCTATGGGTGATTTCATTGTTTTTCAAGTTTTGGCTGCTCAAGATATCAAAATTCATATGATGAAAAAAAATAGCTCTCAAATCGGTTCATGGTGATCCGATTACCGAAGTATGTAAGAAATACAATCCAGTCACTTTGTCATTAATTTTACTTAAAATAAATAATCCAGCATATTCTCATGTTACATATGACATCAAACAGTGAGGATTATTATGTTCAAAGGAAATACTTGCAAGCTCCTGATATTTTTGAACTTGGCCTTGTCTGGTTTGAAGTACGGATTGAGCAGCAGATTAAAACCAACATGTTCAGTCACATCTCTAAATGATGTTCCAGTGGTTCGATATGTCATGGCATTTCTCTTTAACTGTCTCAGTTAACTTGCTTCTTCAACATATGTACTCATCTTAATCATTCACTCATCCGTGAAGTAGCCAAATTTAAATGCCATGTGTTTTTATTTGCAGAGCATGGAATCAATCTCATTATACTCTTGAATGCACAGCTTTTACTAGGAGATCCTCCTTCTAAGCCAAAAAATCAATTTATGTTTATCTGGAGGAATGATATCTTCTTCTGTGTGTTGGCAGAGTGGGAAAGAGAGGGAGAGAGGGAACAAGTTCGCTTATTATACATTAAAATGTAACTCAGCGGCTAACTCCCATGTGCAGGGTGGATCTCGGCAGCTAATTTACCTTGTCGAATCATGTTATTCTCACTTTGAAATTCATTTGTCCTTTCTGGATAATGTAACTGAAGTCGATGTTCTGCGAGGGAAGATGCACGCTCACATTAAATGCGTTGATGTGTTAATGTATGACAACATAGTATGATGGAGCCGTAGTCCAGTGTTCACTAGGACTCTTAGGAATGACTTTGTCTTAAAGATCAGTAAGAGCTGCTTTGTAGGGACTAACCCAGGAGATAATAATTCTACAAGATCAAGCGATTAGTGTGGGGAATGAAAATCCAGAACTTACATTCACAGCTTCATGGTGAGTTTATATCCAGTTTGCTTTTTTCAATTATTAGTAGGCTAAGATTCAGAAAAGAATTCCCTTTGAGATGTCTCTTGCATGGTTTGTGTTGTAGATCAGAGAGCACTCAAGAAATTTGGGGGGCTTCACATGCTGATTTAAGATGGAAACACATTAGTACTGATCTTTACAGTTAGACAAAATACTTTCACATCTATAGCTTTAGGTGACGTTAGTAAAAGCCTTGTAAGTAGGCAGATCAGTTATTGACTCCAGAAAGGTTAAAGAGATTAAGATCACACATTTGGAAAAAGACAGCACTGAGATGATAATTTTGCCTATTGATGGAAAGCAATGAATGAATCAATGAATGAATGTAAATGAATGAATGAATGACAAAATAACCAACTCTAGGTCTTCCTTACAAGTAGTACAGCATTGTACCTACTAGCTCATATGGCATACATCATTTAACATTGCGTGTTCCCCCAAAACTTTTTGTATGCATTTGGAGGTAATCCTTTAAAGAGATGGTGTGGACAAGCCTCAATGAAATTATTACTTTTGTTAATAAATATTGGATGTGTCAGTTTAGATATAAAACAGGTTCTGGTAATGTGCACAGTGTAAAACTCTCAGCTTTGTCTCTATTTGATAAGAAGCAGTGACATCTGGGAGTAATGTCAGAAGGCAGTAAGAATTCTGTATTATTACATCTACAGAACCACTGTACACAGTGATTTTACCAAGTGATATGAAAAAACATTCTCATTTTTATAATTGTAAAGGACTAAATGTCCTTGAAAAATCTTTTTAATCAAGCAGTGCAAATTTGGAATTATCCATTATGTATTCACTTCCTGAATTGAAAACCATCAAAAGGAATTCTGTATCATATTGATGTCATCTTTACTACTGCTACATCAGTGACTAACTGAAGTATACTTTAAGCTTAAAGAATATGCTGCTATGCTTAATTATGTTAATAAACATATTTCATCACTTTTAACATAAATGCTATTTCATTACAATTAATGGGTTTTAGAAACATTGATTTAGTTGACAGTTTGCAATACCATGAAGAAATGGGATGAATAAGTCAAGGTATGTTTTATGTCTTACAATTGATGAAATACAGGTTCATGAGTCTTTTTTGCCTATAACTTTCATTAGTTAATGGTATTTCCATTAGTTATACTGCACATATGTCATGGCAAAAGGAAATAATGAGTGTTTTTATCAAGAAAGAACAAGTTGTAAGTCATGAATTATTTTCTTCCTACTGCAAGCAAAACTTAAGCATTGGTGTTGCCAACCAAGATTTGGTATTGCTCAAGTTTCAGGCTATAATCCGCTCTTACCACAAGTACTATAAGAGCCTCCTAATTTGAATACCTGCACTCACTCTGCCTAGGCTCAAATACTCAAATTCTGAAATCTGTAACCACAGGAATTTTGTTTTTAATCAAATATAATGACATCCACTCCATTGCTTAAAACCCCTCAATGGCTCAGAACTTCTCTTAGTATAAGACATTGTATTAGAGAAAGAATAGCTGCTGTAACACATAGACCCCAAATTTCACTGGCTTAACACAGTACAAGTTTCTCTTTCATTCATGTTCAGTAAAAAACAGATGTCTCTGCTAGGTGCGATTCAATCTAATTATGATATGAGAATACCAGTTCCATGCCATAAGGACTCAGAGTTTGCTACATTCTGATGGAAGAGTAAAGAAAGGGTGAAGAAGTCACATTACTCCTTAATCATGTTATTCCAGATGTGCACATAAATTTTAACACGTTCCATTGGCTTGAAATAGTCTGATGGCCATATATAGCTGGACTTACATCTGGGGCTTATGTTCCTTCAATGGAAAGCCACTTCCAGGGAGTTTTCCGTCATAAATGGTAAGACAGTTTTCAGTGGATAGCTAACCGTCTCTGCTACAATCCTATCCCCGAAAATGCCATCTAAGACCCTGTATTTCTGGCCTTATCAAGTACCCTGCACTCCTTTGGCTCACACGGGTGTTCCTTCTATCTCTTTAATGCCACAAGATTCCTTTTAATATAAAGTTTTTGCACATGTATTTTCTTTTTGCCCCTGGGTTTCAGCATAACTGTGAATTTTTTGTCAAATTCTGATCCAAACTGAGTCAATTTCTTTTGTTATGTATTCTCATAGCTACACCCTACTGTGTCTCTCTACTCTGTAGCATTTGTCTCTGTTGCAATCTTTACATGTATTTGTCTTATTGTTAAATAAAATACTCACTAGAATATAAGCTTCACGAGCTTGAGTATTTAGTTTTGTTCACTCTTATTTCCAGGCTCTAATGCAGTACTTAGCATAGAGTACGTATTCAATAAGTACTAAATTAATTAATTAATTGACTTTGACCTAGTACTCTTCAAAACATTTTAAACTGCTACTGAGACCTTCTAAATGCAAACATTCACCAAAAGTGTTTTCTTCCATTTTGACAAAAGTTAATGCCTTAATTTAGGTTCTCTCAGAAGCAGACCCTAATTTGAAATATTCAAGTGAATGTAGTTTATTACTGGGAATGGAGAACATGAAGAGAGAAATGGGAAAGTGATACAGGGAAATGTAGGTAACCAATAATGTGTTATTAAACCACAGTGGGTGAATGAAGCTGACTTTCATAGGGAAGACTGGGAAACAATGTAAAAAGACCCAGAAATATCCAACTCAATGGTCAACGGACTTGAGGTATTAATACACTCCTCATCATCATTACTTTAGGAAGAAAGTTGATTTTCCAGCAGGGATAAATCAGAGTGGCCTTCTGAGAAAAGATTCTGGACAAGGATATGCAGATATTGGCAGTTGGAAGTTCTCAGATGCATTGAAAACTTATATGTATATGTGTGTATATATATGTATATATATATATATATATGTGTGTGTGTGTATATATATGTGTGTATATATATGTGTGTATATATATATGTGTGTGTATATATGTGTGTGTGTATATATATGTGTATATATATATATACATATTTGCGCACAAGACATTTATACCATCTGCTACAGTTTACCTGAGGCTTAGTACTGTTGTTATCATGTAGTTCAAGCCTTTCTCCCTCTCACCTTTGACTATTATGTTTCTGGTCTTTAGTTTATGCTCTTCCCCAATCTATCTAGAATACCACTGACAGATGAATATTTTTAAAGCATGTCATCCCTCATGTTATGTGCTTTCTCAATAGTCCTCAGTAAGTATTCTGTTGTTATAAGATTCAGCCCAAACTCATAGCTTACATTCATATAAGTTAGTTTTATTATGCTTTTTTTCATTCTTGACATCCATTAATGAGTTTTCTCCTTTGATATGATCTTGTGCTTTTCTGCATAACTCCCCTTATCCCCACTACCTGGAATAATCTTGGCTTATTGAATTTCCACTATTCTTTAAGACAGCATTCAAATCTAAGATTTATTTAAACACTGTTTATCAGAATGTTTAATCTTGGAGCTATCTGAATGACCTACCCTAGAAGGTGATCAGTTTGCCATTCCTATACATTTTTAAGTACAAGTTTGGCAAAAACGTGGTGAGGGTTATCCAGGGGAGACTGGATGAGTAATGCATTATATATCTAGACCTCTGAATGCCTTCTTATCTTGTGATTCTATGAACTCCTTCCTAATTAGTTCAACCAGTATTGATCATTTTGTAAAATGCCTGTGACAGGCATAGTTTTAACTAGGCTTTTGGAACTAATCATCTATAGCAATTTTCATACATCAATTTCTCATCTCCCCTACTAGATAATGAATTCTCAGAGGGAATTTATGTTGCATCTCAGAGACGCACCATAATTCAATCTATATCTCAGAGTGCCAGTATTTTGCTTATGGTAAGAATTAAAAGTATCTAAAATGAGCCCATACATTTTCCAGCGAGCTTCAGGAAGCTTCATTTTCCTTTCTTGATCCCAACCACCAGTGAGCGTGTAATGACTATGTAGTGATCCTAGCCCTGTTGACCCTGAGCAGTGTGGTGCTACATAGTTCTATTCTCAGAGTGAATACTTCACTCAGAAAACAAACTATTAAAAAACCCTTTGATTACCTTGTTTCTAGAAATCATATGTTAGAAATTTCACTGCTAATGAATAAATAATGTACATTTTCTTTGGGTGAATTATGCGGGTGAGCTGGAAATGCTTATATGTATATACTAGAAATACTGTGGGAGTTTTAGTAGTTCCCAAGCCTTGCCCATTACCCTACTCCAAAGTGGTAGCTCCTGTGGACGTGTTGGCATTATGCGTTTCTGCCCATCCATTTTTTATTGATGGGTCTGGGGTATATATTTGCAAAACAGAGACAAAAATATCTGATCTTTTTACTGTCAATATATATACTGAGTGCAAAAATAAGAGTATTCAGCTATATGGGGAAAAATAGATATAAAATTCAATATGTTACTGAGTAGAAAAAACTCACTTTTAACTTCTTTTGCCCTTTGAAATATACTCTATTTTCTCAATGCATGCACAGATTTAAATTTTTCTTCTCACCCTTTCTAGGATGCATTCACCCACATACTGCCTCACCACAATTTCATCCTGTTTCTCAGTTCATTATTATGACTAACTGTCGCAGTGATACATACTCAGCTCTAATAATGAGAAAATATACTGCAAATTTTTCTTGTATAGAGCCCATTTATTTCTAATTTTATTTGCAACGGTAGTGCATTCTTTGTGATTTCTCTCATCGCCACCATCATCATCCCACATACAAGAAAAAAAAAAAACGCAAACTAAAGAGTAAAACTATTGCTTAAGCTGAATACTGGTCCATTCCAGATCTGGCTCAAAGGCAAGTCTTCTAGGCAGGATATAATCTAGAGTCTTGAAAGTCAAAGTTTGATTCTTGGATAATTAGCAATGGTACCATTTGGGAGCTTGTTAGAAGTATAACCTCAGATTCTATCTCAGACCTAATAAATCACAACCTGCAAGTTAACAAGTTCCTCAAGTGGGTTATATGCAAGTTTTGGACATTTGAGACCTGGACATTATTGTAGCAGAGATGACTGGATATCTACCAGCAATTCTTTATTTTATGTTTTTTTAAATAAAAGAACCTCCTAGTTTTAGCTGGTTACTAGGTTAACCATCAAGAGAGTACATTTCTCAGTTTTTCCTGCAACTTCCTGTAGTGATGGGACCGAGTTCTGCCCAGTGGAATGTGAGTAGAATGTGGTCTGTGATTTTCAGGTCAGGCCTAGAAAGTGAATGTGTGTGAGCCCTGGTCCTGTTCCACGTGATGTTGCCTGACAGATGGTGACCATCTGAACAACTAAATTGGACCCAAAAGAAGAAGCCATATATTAAAGATGAGAAAACCAACTTTGGACTGCTAAACGAATCCTAAACTACTCTGTGAGAAAGAAAAAAAAATGTTTTATCTTGCTCATGACACTGTTTTGTCATTTTATTAACATTACAATTGCATGGATAATATAATATCCAAAAGTTAATTTTATCTTTGTCATTCTATTTCAACCACATCTATGACACAAAGTAAGATATAGTGAGTTGTATTTTAAACTCCCATCATGACATTTTTAACAGCTGAATAACCTCATTACAATCCAATGATTAATTTAAGTCAGTGATCATCTTTATCTCTTTGGCAACTTTCAAATTTGTGCTACTTAGCAGCCTTTAATTTAAGCATATGTCGCTTTCTAACAGGTAAAGTGATCAAAATATTACCAGAAAAAAGTCATAAAACAAGCCCTAAAGTGTACAGCATAATCAAACAATTATTTATCTTTCTGATTTTCAATGTTAATTTTGGTCTTATACTTTAAACCCCAGATAATTGCATTTTTCTGATTATACAGTTTTATACTTGGCAAAACAAACCCTGTTTAACATAGGGACTTACCTTTCTACAACAGGATCCCCTAGAGTTTTAGGACATATTCCTGGCATGATGTTCTGTAAAGAGAATACGTTCATTTACACAGTCTTTCTCAACTTTTAAAATATTACTTTCTAAAACAGTTTTAGGTTTACAAAAAAAAAAAAAATACAATGATAGTAAAGAGAGTTACCATACATCTAATACCCAGTTTTCCCTATTATAAATATCTTGCATTAGGGTACTGTATTTGTTACAGTTAATGAACCAATATCAAAACATTGTTATTAACTAAATTTCATAGTCTATTCAGATATCTCTCATTTTTACATAATTGTCCTTTCTCTGTTCCAGAATCCCATCTAGTTTCATTTTGTTGTCATGTCTCCATAAACTCTTTCAGACTGTAACAGGTTCACACTTTCCTTTTTTTTGCTGACCTTGACTTTTTTTCTTCTTTTTTTTTGGAACACAGGTATTTTGTTGGCTTTCCCTCTTTTGCAATTTGTCTGATGTTTTTCTTATTATTGTACTGGCAGTGTGGGTTTTGGGGAGGAAGATCACAGAGATACAGTGCCATTTTTATCACACCATATCAACTATATATACCATCAATGTTATTTACGATTTGATCTTTATCACCTGGCTGAGAGCTAGCTTGTCTGGTCTCTCCATTACAAAGTTTCTTCTTTTCTCTTCTGTTCTCCCTTTCCATACGGTACTCTTCGGAAGGCCCTCATATGCACAGTCTACATTTATGGAGTGGGGAGTTATGTACCTCCTTTTTTTTTTTTTGCGGTATGCGGGCCTCTCACTGCTGTGGCCTCTCCCGCTGCAGAGCACAGGCTCCAGACGCGCAGGCTCAGCGGCCACAGCTCACAGGCCCAGCCGCTCCACGGCACGTGGGATCCTCCCGAATCGGGGCATGAACCCGCGTCCCCTGCATCGGCAGGCGGACCCTCAACCACTGTGCCACCAGGGAAGCCCTGTACCTCCTTTCTGAGGGCAGAGTAGCTACATAACTTGAACAGAGTTTTTATGCACTTTTTCTTTGCTTTTTTATGTTTATCTTAATGTTTATCTCCTAAGATAATGCTGTTTCTGAATATTTGGTAAACACATTTCAGAAAAGCCTAATTGTCCATATCTTTATATCCATGTTTAATATAATGGAGAGGACTAACCTAAATTTATGTGTGCTTTAATTATGGAATAAACTCTTGTGTCTGATATACTGGTTTAAGGAAGATAACACAATACTTTTAACTAATATTTACTGATTGCTCACTGTGTGAAAAGAACTACTCTAAGTGGTTTGCATGTATTATTTAATTGATATTAAACCCCACTCTATTCCAAGGATTATTATTAAGCTACCACTGGGGCTCAGAGAATTCAATAATTTTTCCAAGTTTTCACAACTGTTAAGTAGTAGATCAGAGAATTCAGTCTAGTCTTATTCAAGTAAGGTTTAGTGACAGTTATGAGATTGGTATTAGGTATTCAAATCTTATATTAAGGCAAAAACACATTTACTCAGTGAAACTTAGAACACATATCATTTGAAAATTTCAGCTGGGAAGAATTTTGGTTTCAATTTTTATAAAATGATAACTGCATGGCCTAATGCAATCATCCAAAAACCACTCAATTTCAAATGATAATCCACCCACACAGCACTAGTCATCTGAGAATATATATAGATTTGGATTTGGAAAATTGCAAAATATTGTGGGTGAGTCATGACATCTACAAAAAAAATAGTTTTGTCCTCTCGGTATGCCCTCTAAGAGGATTTTCAATGATTCATAATTGAGCATGATAGAAAGTGGGTAAGTGTTTTTAAAATTCTGTTGATGGCATGTGAACAGAATTTCATACCCAATTAAAAGCGTTCCACTTGTGATCTGTTGGAGTATACAAGTGTTTCCTATTTTCACCGCATTAATTGCACTAGGATATAAATTGCATAACAAAATTCACAAGCAACTGAGAAATTTTACAATGATATCATGGCAGGCATAGCATCCTGGAAGCACTTTTGCAAGTATGATATTTAACAGCCATAAACTTTTTACTCTGAATTAAAGGTACTTATAACTGGCAGTTAAAGAATTAACAAGACACCAGTCATTTGTACAAGTTTCCAAACACAGTGACATTGATTAGAAATGCCCTTGCTCCAGAGATAGCAAACAGAATGACTTGTAAGATTCTGCTTTAATAGAAACAGTAATGACGCATTTGATAGGTGTTGCATATAGAAAATGAATTAAGGACCACTTTGCCATCATCTCATTTTTTTATAAGAACAGTGCCCTTTGGCTAAATTTCATGTTAACGATGGTTCTCATTTACTTCTCTCTTGCGATTTCCATTACTCTAAAATAAAACTTAGATAAATTCATTGGACTGCCTACTTTGACATACATATTTTAAGCCTGCAAATTCTGGAGAGATTTATATGGCTTTATAACTTGTTTTCAGCTACAATATGAGCACACTGTGTTATCATTTTAAAAGTGTCAGTGTTAGATAACAGGTCTCTGGTGGAAGTAAAAGTCAAGAATCCTTTCAACTGAATTGACAAATATGGATCTCAACAATGGCTCAGAGGCATTATAAGTATGGGAGCTAATATTTCTCTAATATGACTGCATAAAAAAAAGTCACCAGCATCTATAATGTTTAACACAATCCTGGTGAAATACAAAATAGGATAGCTCTTTCCCTTAATATGACACCAATAGTTAGTGCATTCATGTTGAGACTTCCTTGATGCAATGTCTCTCATATTGTTTTTCTTTGCTGTTTAAACCATTATTTGAAACTGATTTAGCTTCAATTTGGTTTCACAGATACATATGTCAGGCATTTTATCCTTTTGATGGATGTAGGTTTCTGATTATGATTCTATAGCTGTCAAATTTCACATTCAAAATCTGATCCCAAACTACCAAACGTATAGAGTTAAAGCCCTGATTGTAAAATATTAATGATTCAATTCAACTTCTTCACCCTAAGTCAAACAAATCAAAAATCAAGATTTGATACACTTAATTATTTAAAAAACAGACATTGATTAAATAGCCATGGGGTATCTAATCAATAAAATAACCACATGGCCACAAAGAGTGCTATAACAGAAGAAGATGGAATCACACAGAAAAATGGTTACAATGTATCTTAGGTAAAAAAGGAGTCTATTAAACCTTAACATCCTAATTTCAAAAAGAAATAGTTGAATATGTGAATATATAAACAGATAGGTAAATAGTGGATCAAGGAAAGAAGAGAGAGATAAAAGGATTGAAGGAAACAGAAATGATAAAAATGATATTATCCTTGATTTGTTTCTTTGTGCTTCTTTGCATTTTTTCAAAAATAAATAATAAAGTATATCTGCATGTATTAAGAACAAAACAACTCTCTCATTATTAAAACAATTAGGAGTTTTAGTAATCAGTTCATGCCTAATCCCTTTATTTTGAAAGAACTGAAAATCCAGAGGGCACTGATTTATACCAAGAATTATAGTGTCAGAGCAGAAGCAGAAACCAGAAGCCAGAGTTCTGATCTCCTGGTTAGTGTTGACCTAACTAGACCTCAATGCCTCTCTCCTTCCCCTGCCACTTGGTAACGTACCGGTAGTGCTTTATTAGGCATCTCAGGTGTGGATCTTTCATTGCAAAATGGGCTTGAAATGATCTTATAAGAGGGTAAAATAACTTTTCAAATTCTCTGACAGTTTGGGAAATAATGGAGAAATCATTAAGAGGCCTCTGTCATTAAAGGTGGGCTGGGAATGTATATGTGCAAATAATGTATACACAGAGCCACCTCACAGCTAGGAGTTATAAAAATAGACTCCACAAACGTACATTTTGTGTGGCATTCTAAGTGCAAAGTAACATGTTTAAATTCAATTTTGTCTCTCAATTAAAGTGATGGGGCATTTTAAGAGCTTGGCTGACTCATGTGTAGTCAAGCCCATCACACATTGACAGAATGTGGTATACGGAAGTTGTTATTCATTATTAATTATGGTGAAGAAATTAGTGAAGACATGGGCAGGGATTTTGATGAATACTCCATTTCCTCCTTTCTTGTTGTTTTTCATGGATTGAAAGAATTCAAATGCTTTTGGTGATTATTTTTGCTTATGGTGTGAGATGTGGAGCTAAGTTTTTGCTTATGGTGTGAGATGTGGAGCTAAGTTCACCTTTTGTCGAATGGCTATGCAGTCGTCCCAGTACATGTTATTAACAAGTTTATTTTTATCTCAGTGATTTGAGATGCCACTGTTGTCATACACTAAGTTCCCCAATATATTTAATTCTGGACCTTCTATTTCATTCTTCTGCTTGTCTAGTCATGTGCCAGTAATACACTATTTTAATTGTAGAGACTTTGTAGTATCTTTTAATGTCTGGTAAGAGTGGTCTTCCCTGGTATTTCTTCTTTTATAGTGTATTCCTGGGTACTCTTGCATGTTTCTTCTTCCATCTGAAAATTAGTATCATGTTATCTAACTTTGTAATTTGTTGGTATTTTGATTAGGTTTGTATTGAATTTATAAAACAACTTATGGAGAACTTACATCCTTATAGTGTTGAGTCATTTTATGCAAGAACAGGGGGTGCCTTTCCATTTGTTCACGTCTTCTTTAGTGTCTTTCAGGAGCATTAAATTTTTCCTCATACATGTATACATTTTTAATTAAATTTATTCCTAAATATTTACTATCCTTTTTGCTATTGTACATGGGGTTTCTCTAAAGTTCTCTAACTGTTCACTGTTAGAGACTACATAAAGCCTATTGATTTTTTTAATGTTAATTCTATATCCACCTAATTAACCGAAATATTTGATTCCTTCAGTGAGCTCTATTATTATTTATTTATTTATTTATTTATTTATTTATTTATTTATTTTGCGGTACTCGGGCCTCTCACTGTTGTGGCCTCTCCCGTTGCGGAGCACAGGCTCTGGACACGCAGGCTCAGCGGCCATGGCGCATGCGCCCAGACGCTCCGCGGCATGTGGGATCTTCCCGGACCGGGGCATGAACCTGTGTCCCCTGCATCCGCAGGCGGACTCTCAACCACTGCGCCACCAGGGAAGCCCTGAGCTCTATTACTGATCCTATGTGGTTTTCCACAACAGTAAATAGAGATAGTTTTACTTCTTCCTTATCTATGTTTTATGTTTCTTATTGATTCCACTCATCTAATTGAGTTGGCCAACACTATAGAATAATGTGAAATAGTAGTAGTAATAATAAGTATCCTTACCTTGTTCCTAATCTTACTGGAAATGCCTGTCGTATTTCCCCATCAAATAACATACCAGCCTTAAGAGCAAGGTAAATATATTTTAGCAGGGTAAGAAAGAATACCTTAATTCATATCTCCTTGAGTGCTTCTGTCATAAATTAGTCATGTTTTCTGTCAAAGGCTTTCTTAGTGTCTATGAAGATAATATAATTATCCCTTAAATTGTTAATATAGCATATAGTATAAATGATTTTTCTAATATGTAACCAACCTTGCATTCCTGAAGTAAATCCTATTTGTTCATAGTGCATTATTTTCTTAGTGTGGTGTTGGATTCATCTTACTAATGATTTAAGATTTTTACACTAATATTTATGAGTAATATTGACCTGTAGTTTTCTTTCATCATGTGGTATATATCTAATTTAAGTATCACTATTATAGTTGCTTTGTAAGGAATTAAGATATTTTTCTTCCCTTTTAATGCTCTGAAAATAATCATAGAGCATTGGGACTATCTGGACTTTGAATGTTTAGAAAAATTACCTTGTGAAAGTAACTGGGCCTGGTGCTATTTTGTGTGGTGTTTTCATAATAGTTTCCTATAGTTATTCTATGAAATTGGTCTACTTAAGCTTTTTAACTTCAATGGGATCACTTCTGGTAATCTGTATTTCTCTGGGAAATAATTCATTTGCCTAGGACTTCAAGTTTATTTCTGTAGAGATAGAAAAAGTAGTTTCATATGGTTTAAAAATTTCCTTTGGTTTCAGTAATTTCTTTTTTGTAATTTCTAATGTTATATATTTTACTTTTTTCTTGATAAAGTGAATGTAGAAATGCATTTAATTTAATTATCTAAAACTTAAGTTTAAAAGCTAATATTTGGCTTATTTATTAGAAAACTCTCAAGTATATTTGGAAAAACTTGGTATGTGAATTAACTTTTAAAACTGTACATCTTATGAAATCTAAATATAGATCAATAGAATAGTATGAATTAACTGTGTACCTCAAGTGGTTACTGCAGCTTAGAGCCATGGATTTGATATTAGATTTTATGTAAACAGCAGTCATATCACATTGTAGGCTACAGAAAATGCTTGTTATTTTTTTTCTCAAGGCTTAGAATCTGTACCCTCTATGTTTGGATAATTCACTATTTTAAGAGTCTCAGTAGAAGGCAGAGATTACTTCTTTAAAAGTTGAAAACAGCACGTTCCAGTGTATTCATCCTTCCCCGCACTAGGGCATGGTCAATCAACGAGATGCTTCCAGCCAAGTGTTTAAATTGGCAGGTAATGATGCCAAAAAAAAAAAAAGAGAGAGAGAGAGGCTGGCTGAGAATCTATAGCAGAGGTAGACGGGGTGGCATAAATATGTGACTGTCAGGGGTAAGAGACTAAGTGGCTCAGTCGTGGTATCCAGAGGTGGTAGCCATGGCTTTAAGGTCTGTGGCATACACTGCTCCAGAAGACAGGGGTGGTGTCCTCCCTGAATTAGTTTTAGGAAAAGTTTTCATTATGATCCTCCCAGCTGCCGATCTCTTTATTGTTTCTGTTTATTTTTGAGTCTCGTTCTCTGGATTTCCTGATAGTACTCTAATCTATTCGATATCTATTCAATAGATTCTCTTTATTAAGTTTTGCCAGAGTCAATTTCTGTGACGCGTAACTGAGGGCTCTCACTGATATAACTCTCTTGGCACAATCAATGGATGTGTAGTATATTGGCTTCTTAGCTTTTTCTTCCCTCCTCTATCTAGAAAAGAAATATTTGTTGAGCCTTCCATACACTATCCCCTTTATGTCATAATTTGAGCTCTCTTCTGATCATCCTTGTGTCTCTTCGATAGTGGAGGGTCCAAACTCAGCACCTGATACAGTCTGGTAGTTTAAAATCGGCTAAAGACACAAATTTAAAGTCTAAATCTGCTACTTAGTAGTTGTGTGACTTTTAGTAAATCAATGAACCTTTCTTTACTGTAGTGAATCTGCAAATTAGGGAGAATATTACCAATTCTGTGAATTGTTGTAAGAATTAAATGAGGTAATGTTAGCAAAGACTCTTAGTACTCACACATAGTAGGCATTCAGTGCAGTTTATGGTAATCACTATTAGGAATTACATAGTCTCAATACAGTCTGTGGACCTACAAGTATCATTTGTATTCACTGTGTTTGAGAGACCAGTCTTCGCAGTCAAATTTCAGCTTGACTTTTATATCTTTCTTGCTTTAATTTTCTCAAAATTTTGCCTGTTTACTTAGTTCTCACTTTTAAAATGATATTTGCCCAGGCCTTAACATCTAGTAATTAAAAGTATGAGAGAATAAGGATCTTTAAAAACTACTAGAGTGTTAGGATGGTACTAAGTCCTAAGAGTTTTTTGGTTTTTTGTGTGTTTTTTTGAGGTACGCGGGCCTCTCACTATTGGGGCCTTTCTTGTTGCGGAGCACAGGCTCCGGACGCGTAGGCTCAGCGGCCATGGCTTACGGGCCTAGCCGCTCCACGGCATGTGGGATCTTCCCAGACCGGGGCACGAACCCGTGTCCCCTGCATCGGCAGATGGACTCTCAACCACTGCACCACCAGGGAAGCCCTAAGTCCTAAGAGTTTTATGCTTAAGTAAACAAATAACAATTTACTGCAGCTCATTTAAGTACGATTTTATGTTGTTCCTGAGATGGGAGTCTATAGGCAACTAATAAGAGGAAAGAAGTAACTGTGAAGAAAAAACAGCTGAGAGGAAAGAAGTAACTGTGAAGAAAAACTAGCTGCACCAAACTGCAAGCACCCCATGAATCTGCAGATCCTACAGGGCACCAAGAGGTGAACCCAGCCAGATGCAGAAGTGGGCAGATTTCTCCAGTGTTGTTTCAAAATATCAATAGTGTTTTATGAATGAAGAGGGCTTTTTAATCATTTGTATGTCAGAATCCCTGCTTATCAGCATTACTTCTTGAGGTTTTTAACCATTAATATTAGTGTATTAAAGATACTGAAACATCACAGAGTAAATAAACCTGTCACATTTTTCTAAAACCTTTATTTCTCCCAACCTACTAACATAAAATTTAAAAAATATTTTGTTTAGATTTGTTTTTACAGAACATTTTGTGATGATCCAAGGTATACAGTTGATATAATTCAATAATGACAAATGAAACTGGAAAGGTAGGACTGACCAATTATGAAGACTTAAAAAAACAGTCTATATATTTGGAGCTTTATCCTCCACGTACAGGAGAGCAATTAAAGATTTTTGAGGTAGAACAATAAGGAATTGGTAAGTTAGAAAAATTAATTGACAATGAGATGTAGACTTCATTAAAAATAGAAAACAGATGGAGGCAAGGGAATTCATTAATAAGCTATTGAGATATCTCTATTTTGAGAAAATAATTAAGATTTAGAATGAAGGCAATGAACATAGAAGCCACAAATAGAAGAGATTAATCCACAGGACATGGGGGCTAGTGGATGTGGATGGGAAGGAGAAAAGACTGTAAGAGAAAGTAATTAAAACTGGCAAGAGGGTTCGTGTCTGAAAGAGTGAATAAAATATTGTAGTAAGTAATCCTCAAAAAGATCAAATCAAGAGAGCTTTTGTGGAAAAATACTGAAAATATTTTAGGAGCCTAAAACCTAGGGAATTATACTGATGTTTCCACTTAAGTTGTTTGGAGTCATAACTTGTCAAGGATTGAATCATGTTCCAGCTCTCTATCTTGCATTTTGTAATCTAGGAAAGAGAACTAAAAGATAATAAACACTCCTTTTGACAAGTATTTTGCCATTCTTCACCTACTTGTTATGTAGAAGCATGTCTTACTGAGTATGTGTCACACTTACTGATGATTTACGTGGAAGGATTCAATAACATGATAATCAATAAATCTGGATACTTTAGTGCTTCTTGGTAGAATGTAACATATTATGAGTACACAATGTAAAGAAATCAGGAATCCTCCAAGGACAAATGTTCATGAATGATGGGCAAAAGTAAGCTAGGGCAAGACAATTTTTCTCACCCTTACTGAAACGTTCCTATTAACTCCCCGTCTTATACTTTGGGGTGTTATCATGCTTGTAAGGAATTTTGCAAGGGAAGAGGGAACATTAAAATATTTGTTCTAAAAACACAACAAACTAGTGAATATAACAAAAGAGAAACAGACTCACAGATACAGGGAAAAAGCTAGTGGTTACTGGTAGGGAGAGGGCAAGGAGGACGGGAAAAAACAGCATAGGGGGTTAAGAAGTACAAACTACTATGTATAAAATAAATAAACTGCAAGGATGTATTGTACAACACAGGGAATATAGCCAATATTTTATAGTAACTATAAATGGAATGTAAACTTAAAAATTGTGAAGCACTATTGTACACCTAAAATTTGTATAATATTTTATATCAAATATACCTCAATTAAAAAATTTTTAAATAATAATAAAGTAATGCAAGAACAAAATAAAATAAATTCTTTGTCCTACATTCTTCCAGTTAGACATTAATACCCCATGCTGCTCTAGACTTAATTCTATCAGTAATCTTTTCTGAGAGTAAACCACAGTGTCTTGTCTTCCTTTAAGTTATGCCACAGTCCTAAGAACCACACACTTGTGAAAATGGTGTCCTGGTATCAGATAGGGTAAATTTGAGAGGGCTGCGGAAATTACCCAATAAAATTTGGAAGATATAGGACTGGGTTCTGAGAAAGAGCAGGGGGGAGGGGGAGACAGAAATATCAGGGTTAAAATTAAACATTTTGGAATCATCAGCACAGAGTAAAAAATCATATCTTTACATGAAAAACAGATAATTTCTCCAGAAAAGGAAATATAAGGAGAAGGAGATTGTAATGCTTTAGAAAACCTCACAGGACACCCACAATGGAGTTCCAAAAATAAGGATTACCAGCAATGGAGACTGAGACAGAACATGTAGAAATGAAGAGAATTTGATGATAGGAAAGTAGAGTAGGTGGAATAATAGGTCCCCAGAGATGCCCACATTCTAATCCTTGAAACCCGTGAATATGTTATATATTACATGGCAAAAGGAAATTAAGGTTGCAAATGGAATTAGGGTTGCTAATCAGCTGACATTAAAATGAGATTTTTCTGAATTATCCAAGTAGGACCAGTTTAATCACAAGGCTCTTTTGTATATGGAATTAGGAGGCAGAACAGTCAGTATCAGAGCGATGCAATGTGAGAAAGACTCCTCTGGCCATCTCTGGCTTTGAAGATGGAAAGGAGTCATAAGCCAAGGAATGCACATATTTTCTAGAGGGTGGCAAGACAAGAAAACTGATTCTCCAGAAAGGAACAAAGCCATTCTGACATATTGATCTTAGCTTACTGAGACCGATTTCAGACTTTTGCTCTCCAAAGCTGTAATATAATGTTTGTGTTGTTTTAAGCCTCTAAATTTATACCAATTTGTTATAGCAGCAATAGGAAACTAATACACATGGCTATTGTTTACATGGATATGCAGTTTCAGTAAAAAGTATAGAAACCTATTACAAAATCTTACAAATGAAGAATGGAAGCAGCAGATGTGGCCATATTTTCAGCAAATTAAGCAGTGGAATAAGGAAGAGAAGTAGGATGACAATGTCTGAGAAATTGTTAATTGGAGAAAAATTCAAATGGATCTAATTAAACAAAAATAACATTGCTTGAGAAAGATGCTGTATTATATTTAGTTCCTTTTTTGTAAGTAATCAGAACATTTCTTGAGATCATACGAACATTATCGTCAAAACAAACAAATGAAAACCTCCCAAACTAATGGATGTAATAACTGAGATCTAGAAACTCACAGAAAGCTGTTTCACTTTTTAAAGAATTTTTAAAAAGTAATCTCTAAATTATATAAAAAAACAAATACTGCCAATTATGAATGAGATGAAAAGAGACACTTAAGAAAAAATTCTGGCACCTTATAAAAATGTCAATTTTATATATTAAAAGAAAAAATATAATGCTGACATGATAAGTGCATTTACAGAGAAAACAAAAATGAGTATGCTAAATCAAGACGTATACAGAGCAAAAGAGAAGACTGGAAAATTGTCAATAAAATCAGTGTATAGAAAAAGTAAACCTGGCTTTTCACAAGGGCTTTTGTAAGAAAGTCTAGGAATATTTAAGAGTAAAAGGTAACTAAGCCTGCCAAATGCTACTGTGGACAATACTAAATTACATGTGCATTTCTTATGCAAAAGTAATTCCATTGTAAAAACACAAAAATGATGAAAAAATCTTTTATTTACATAGATTTGACTAAAAATGAGTTTAAAGCAAATAATGCAGCTTTAAAATAGATTTGTCTAAATCTAGGTAAATGAATTCAACTGTCAAACGAATGATTCAGACCATATACCCTACCAGGTTCCATATAAAATAATTGTTCTAGGAATTCTAGTGCTGGAGATGTAAGTAAGCATTACTTGTGAAAAGCATTCGGTGACGAGTTGTTTGGTAAATACTTTATCAAACTTTGCTTCATGCTTTCTCAAGCCCTTTAACAAATACTGCATATACCACATAAATCACAAATATCAGTATACCATCATCCACAGATTAAATCCATAAATCAAATGTATCTATAGATAAATTTAGTTCTAAAA
Source organism: Phocoena sinus (assembly GCF_008692025.1). Classification (NCBI taxonomy): domain Eukaryota; kingdom Metazoa; phylum Chordata; class Mammalia; order Artiodactyla; family Phocoenidae; genus Phocoena; species Phocoena sinus. The sequence continues at coordinate 14,951,588 of NC_045773.1, read as the reverse complement.
CAGAAGTGAAAAATAAAAAGAATAATTTTGACTTCTTTCTAAATCTCCACTTTTTGTAGACCTTTTGGATTATAATGGACTGTTAACTCCATTGTTCTACTTCCTAGCACTACCTTTGTCATGCCGATTGTCTGGTTATTAACATTTAAAGATTTTCTATCTGAGAAAGTCCTATTGGGCTGTCGAATCAGATCTTTGGGCATTGAGAACTCCTGTTTACTCCATGTTCTTGATTACTCATTTGCCAAGTTATTCTCTACATGCTTTATCACCCTTTGGCCTTCTTTTCTCTTAAATAACAATCAAAACTCCAGCAGTTACTAGTTTGGTACTAATAATAATAATTTGGTACTAGTTTGGTACTAATAATAATAATAACCAATAATTTGCTAAGCACTTAAGATGGAATTAGCTTTTCATGTCTTATCTCGCTATTCACAACAACTTTGGGGCAGGTGTTAGTCTCTCCACTTTGCAGAAGAGAAACGAAGAATAAAGATTACATGGCTGGTACATGAAAGAGTCAAGGTTTGAACCCAGGTTTGCTTGTCTCCAAAACGTTCATCTTGATACTATTGTCTCATGATACATTTTCTTGCCCTCTCAGTGGTCCATCATGAAACCCTCATAACTATCTAATTCTTTAGCTAGATTTCCATGAATCGATCCTAGGTATATAGGAGAAGAAGAGGACATTACCTAAGAGAAAAGAATTCAAGGACTAGAAATCTGAGGATGACTTCTGAAGGTGATCATCAAACCCAAATCAGAACTCACTCATGCCCCAGGGTGCTTTCCCCCACTGCAGAACCCAACCTCAGGCCTTGAAAAATGGTCATGACTTTTTCTTGAAAGCACTTACCTCTATCACTTCCTCTTTCCCAGATACCCCTTTATGAGGCTCACCCTTTTCATGAGGAACATGGTCTCACACCTGTGAGTAATTTCTTGCCTCCCTTTTAACTATGTGCCCTCAATCAATAGCCCTTCCTCTTCTCTTGCCACTGATTTTTTCCAGAGGCCTGAAAACGTGATTCCTCTGAGTAATGGAAGCCTTTTCTCATCTGTGCCATTGACCCCAGATGTTCTCTTTTTCTCCCAGAAGTGTGTTTCATGTTACTCATGCTATCTCAACCCATAAAACCTTATGTTGTACTATATAAAAGTATATTCTTCTAACTTAACATAGGGCCCATGAGCTATAGGATGCTATTGTTATCTTTAGGCAATATGATCCCAGATTTTTAAAAAATGTGACAAAGTTGTCTTTATTTTTCTAACAAAGGGTTTTTTCCCTCTTATAAAAAAGGAACTTGTTCAAGGATTTAATGGGGATCAGATGAGTCCACTTAGAATCATCTGGGAAGCTATATTAAAATGTCAGTGCCTGATTTAAGAGTTTTGGAGAGGTGCTGTGCGTCATTGTTTTTAAAAGCACCCCAGATAATTGCAATGTGCATCTGGGAATGAGAATCACTGTTGTAGGTAGCAGTTCTGAAGTTGGTGTTCTTATATGGGGTAACCATATGTGCTAGTTTGCCTGAATAAAGTCCTGGTATAATTATTAACAATGCTTCTTTCTCTCAATATCTTGACTTTGGAGGATTAATCATATGGCTATCCTATTCTTAATAACCATCTGGATAGCCCACTAAAAATTCAGATTATCTTGTCCCATATCCAAAGATTAAGTTTCTGTAGGACTAATAAGAGGTCTGAGAATCTGCATTAAAAACAAGCACCACTGCCCGGAAGTGATTCTAATGCAGGTGATCCACATACTACATATTTTTTTAATGCACTCTATTTTTTTAAGAATTTTAGTTTCATAGCAAAATTGAGAGGAAGATACAGAGGCTTCCCATATACCTCTACCCCCACACATGCAGTCTCCCTCGATATCAACATTCCTCACCAGAATGGTATAATTGTTACAATCGGTGAACCTACACTGTCACATCATCATCACCCAAATTCATAGTTTACATTAGGGTTCATTGTTAGAGGCCTACATTCTATGAGTACGGACAAATGTAATATAATGACATGCGTCCACTATTAGTATCATGCAGAGAAGTTTCACTGTCCTAAAATCCTCTGTGCTCTGCGTGTTGATCCTTCCCTCCCCTCAGACCCTGGCAACCACTGATCTTTTCACTGTCTCCATAGTTTTGCTTTTTCCAGAATGTCATGCATTTGGAATCACACAGTATGTTGCCTTTTCAGATTGGATTCTTTCACCTAGTAATATGCATTTATGGTTCTTCCATGTCTTTCATGGCTTGGTAGCTCATTTTTTTTAGTGCTAAGTATTATCCCATTGTCTGGATGTACCACAGTTTATTTATCCATTCACCTACTGTACATCTTGGTTGCCTCTAAGTTTTTTCAATTATGAACAAAGCTGCTATAAAGTACAGTATGCAGACATAAATTTCCAGCAACTCTGGGTATGTACAAGAAACAGGATTTCTGGATTGTATGGTAAAATATGCTTAGTCTTGTGAGAAAACAGCATACTGTCTTCCAGAGTGATTGTAGCATTTGGCATTCCTACCAGCAATGAATGAGAGTTCCTGTTGATCCAGATCCTCATTAGCATTTGGTTTGGGTTTTCTCCATTCTAATAGGCGTCTAGTAGTATCTCACTGTTGTTTTAATTTGCAATTCCCTAATGACATATGATTAGGAAAATATTTTTTCATGTGCTTACTTGCCATCTGTATTTCTTCTTTGGTCAGACATCCAGGTTTTTTGTCCATTTTTAAACTAGGTTGTTCATTTTCTTATTGTTGAGTTTTTAGAGTTTTTTTTTTTTTTTTTTTTGGTTTACTTTGGATAAAAGTCTTTTATTGGATATGTCTTTTGCAAATATTTTCTCCCAGTCTGAGGCTTGTCTTATTCTCCTGACAGTGTCTTTTGCACAGAAGAAATTTCAATTTTAATGAAGTCCAGTTTATCAATTCTTTACTTCATGGATTGATTTGAAACTCACCAAAACCTTGTGAGGCAGACTGTACAAAACCTGCTAATTTAAGCAGATTAAATGACTTTATCATCTCTGACGTTATACTGGCAGAGTAATGAAGGCAGTATATGAATATAGGTCTTTTAATTCCATGTCTATTTTCTACTCTTTCACTTAACGTAGATTAAATAAGGACCCATTTTTTTCCCACTGTGCATTTTTAAGGACCTGTGAGAACTACCATGCTTTAGAATAAAAGCAAAATAAATGTTTACATCTTTTGAAGTAGATGGTAATTTCCTATTGCATGCCTTGGCAACTATTTCTGAAGCTTAAAAACGTACCAGAAAGTCCCATCTCTTCCATTTCTAATAGAAAATCATCCCAGCTGGCTCCCCAACTCCTTTGTAAGTTCTCTCTTATTTATCATATTCAAATCTGCAGTCGTGATTCTGTTTTTATGATTGTAATTCATGCTCAACAATCTGCTTCCATTCTCAACTCAGTGAGCTGGCAATCAATTTCTTCCTGCTATTTGGGAAGAAAGTAAAATCTAAAAATGAAGCTATTAATATATTACAAGTAAGAACTAAATCTGTTAGGTAGGGGCTGACAGATCACATTAGAATGGGTGCCCTGAGGCACTGTGAGGCATGAGAAAGGACTGGTGATGCATGATACTATTACTGACCTTTGAGTTACACAATTTATCAGGAAGGAAAAAACAGTTTATTTTGTGTAGGTAAAAACCACTAAGTGAGCCCTTTACCCTAGATTTCTCGGAGAAGCAAATTGGTCATTGCAAAAGTTCACTAATTAGACTGTTTATTCCCTCAAATCGAAATGGAATTGTTACAACCCAACCAGATTGCGTTTAACATTCATTCTTAGTTTAACATTATACAGGAAGCCAGAGTAAAAAACACACTGTTTTGAAAACTACTGGGAGGGTGGGCCTGCCTTTCAATTAGAGTTTTCCACTACTCTGACCCTTCCGTTTACCTCCATTTTACACACTCACACTGTTATAAACATAAAATTACATGATAATAAACATAATGGTGCTCTACCACTAATAGAGCACCTCCACTAATTTATGCATGATACTTAGCACTAAATTTGATTTATCTTATTTAATCCTTAAATATTTTATGATGTAAGTATTATTATTCTCATTGTGCTGATGTAGATATTGAGGCTTTCGTGAGTGAAATGATTTGTCCAAGTTTGCACAGCCAGTAAGTGGCAGAACTGGGACTCAAATATAAGGTGGATCAGCTTCAACACTATTTTCTTAAATATTACTTTGCATTGCAATGTAGTTTATTTATTTTTAAAATTGAAGTATTGTTGATGTACAATATTATATGTCACAGGTGTACATAGTTTTTAAAGGCTATACTCCATTTATAGTTATTATCAAATACTGGCTATATTTCCCATGTTGTACAATATATCCTCGTAGCTTATTTTACACATAATAGCTTGTACTTCTTAATCCTGTACCCCTATATTGCCCCTCTCCCCTACCCTCTACCCACAGGTAACCACTAGTTTGTTCTCTATATCTGTGACTGTTTCTTTATTGTTATATTCACTAATTTGTTGTATTTTTTAGATTCCACCTATAAGTGATATCATACAGCATTTGTCTTTCTCTGACTTATTTCAGTTAGCATAACACCCTCCAAGTCCATCCATGTTGTAGCAACTGGCAAAATTTTCTTCTTTTTTGTGGTTAAGTAGTATTCCACTGTGTGTGTGTGTGTGTGTGTGTGTGTGTGTGTGTGTGTGTGTGTGCGCTTGTATATCACTTCTTTATCCATTCATTTGTTGATGGACACTTAGGTTCTTCCATATCTTGGAAATTGTAAATGCTGCTGTGAACATTGCGGTGCATGTATCTTTTCAAATTACTGTCTTTGTTTCTTTTGAATATATACCCAGGAGTGGAATTGTTGGGTCATATGGTATTTTCTAGTTATCCGAGAAACCTCCAAATTGTTTTCCACAGTGGCCGCACCAACTGACATTCCCACCCATGGTGTACAAGGGTTCCCTTTTCTCCACATGCTCACCAACATTTGTTATTTGTGTTCTTTTTGATGACAGCCATTCTGACAGGTGTGAGGTGATACCTCAGTGTGGTTTTGATTTGCATTTTCCTGATGATTAGCAGCGTTGAGCATCTTTTCATATGCCTATTGGTCATCTGCATGCTCTCTCTGGGAAAATGTCTATTCAGTTTTCCTGTCCATTTTTAAATTGGGCTGTTTGTTTTTTTTGATATTGAGCTGCATGAGCTATTTGTATATTTTGGATATTAACCACTTATCAGTCATATCATTCATTGCAATGTATTTTAAACAAGGTGATAGTGACTGCAATTATTCCCTGACATCTAACTCTGTATGTAATATATTTAAAATCAACTGAAAGTACTCCAATCTAATCATTGATATGGTGCCTCCAGGTAATGCAATAGTTACATCATTTTCTTATTCATCACTGCTATTTAAAGAGAGACATTCTCTGAGGTTTATCACTTTCACAGATTTCCTGACAACCACAAGCCACCGGACAGTTTGAAAAGTTTATTGAGATATAATGTACACAGGTTATAATTCACCTTTTGCTATGTGCCCAGTTGTATGAATTGACAGAGTTGTGTAAATACCATTAGCGTCAAACATGGATCATGTCCATCACCTGGAAAAAGTTTTATTATTTTTTTAAAATAAACTTTTACTTTAGAATAGTTTTAGATTTACAAAAAAGCTATGAAAAAGTGTACAGAGTTCTCATATAGCCCACACCCAGTTTCCCCTATTGTTAGCATCTTACATTATTATGGAACATTTGTCACTTTTTCTTTTCCAGTGTCCCATCCAGGACACCACATTACATTTAGTCATCATGTCTCCTTAGGCTCCTAGATTGTCAGTTTCTTAGATGTTTCTTTCCTTGGTTCCAATGACCTTGACAGTGTTGAGGATTATTGGTCAGATGTTTTGTTGACTGTCCCTCAATTGGGATTTGTCTGATGTTTTTCTCATGATTAGATTGGGGTCATGGATTTTTAGGAAAAAGAATACAGAGAGATGAAGTACCATTCTCAGGTCATGTCAAGATCACATGCTATCAACATGACTTTTACCACTGTTGACTTGACTTTAGTCACCTAGCCAACAGAGTGTTTGTCAGGTTTCTCTGCTATAAAGTTATTCTTTCCTCTGCTTTCCATAGTGCTTTCTTTAGAAGGAGTTCCTATGTGAAACTTAAGGAGTGGGAAGTTATGTTCCACTTCTTTTGGGGAGACAGTATCTACATAAATCATTTGAGATTCTTCTGTACAGGATAACTGTCTACTCCCCTCCAATGATTCATTTATTCAATCATTAATTTATATAAGTATGGATTTAAAGATATTTTATAAATTAGGTTTTAATCTAATGCTATGTTTTAAATTTTGTTGCTCATATGGTTCTAGCTATGGCTATTAGGAGGTTTTTCTATTGTCTCCTGTGCCCCTTTGATACATCCCCATCATTGATTTTGTTTGTTTGGTTTGGTTTGGATTTTAGCACTACTTTGCTCTCTGGCAGTACAAGATATTCTACGATAATAATATATATTCCCCATTCAAGCCCTAGAATCAACCATTTCTACAAGGAGTTCTGGTTCCTTTTATTAGAGAAACCAAGATCTGGGTGGAGTGTGCTTATTGCTAGTGGGGTGTGGCTTTGAGGCTCCTGAAGCTCATAGAAAAGGAAATATATGTGCATATACTAACCCAGGTATGTACACATATCTGTAGATAATTCTATATGTATCTATCTATTGGTATCTATTTTACGCTAAACATGAGTTCATGTTCATGTCTTTAATTGCAATTACAACACGGATCATTCTAACCTTCTCCCTTGCTTATCTAGAATCCCCCATGCCAACAGTGAGAAACCTAGCTCCCACTGTCTGCCACCCATTTACTTAATTGTTGAATTTCATTTTACGTATATAAGGTTTTCTGAATTGTTAACCTGTACTCGATAGGAACCAACTTTACCAACTAGAGTACAGTACTTATTTGAAGTTCCTTGTGCCCTTGGTCTTATAGTCTCTGCTCACCTCCGAAGTTAATTAGGCAATGTGTGTTTTCCTTTTACAGGAAAATATCTGAACTAGGATAAAAAAAAAAAGTTTCATTTAATGTGTAACTACATTATGAAGTTTAAAAATCTCCGAGTTACTTGTAATCATGGGTGTATACTCTTGAAACAGTTTGAGATCTATAGTTTTCTTTGAATATTCTAACATTGGGGCTATTTTCCAATTCATTTTCCCTAGCTTCTTCTATGTTTTTGGTTTTCTGGTTTCCTTCTAGACTGTGCATTGTTAAAAGTAGAATTCTATAGACAAGGGTTTGATAGTAACAGGAAGTTTAAAATATTTCCTATAGGCTTTCTTATCTTCTCGTGGACTTAAAAATATATTATACCTTTAAACATTTTAAACTGGATTCCAGATAGCAATTGGAAACTGGTGACAAAAACGTGACTTTTAGGGCTTCCCTGGTGGCGCAGTGGTTAAGAATATGCCTGCCAATGCAGGGGACACGGGTTCGAGCCCTGGTCCGGGAAGATCTCACATGCCGCAGAGCTACTAAGCCCATGAGCCACAACTACTGAGCCTGCGCCCTAGAGCCCGTGAGTGACAACTACTGAGCCTGCATGTCACAACTACTGAGCCTGCTCCTTAGAGCCTGCGAGCCACGACTACTGAAGCCTGCGTGCCACAACTACTGAAGCCTGCGTGCCTAGAGCCCGTGCTCCACAACAAGAGAAGCCACCGCAATGAGAAGCCCGCACACCACAACGAAGAGTAGCCTCCACTCGCCACAACTAGAGAAAGCCTGTGCCCAGCAACAAAGACACAACTCAGCCAAAAATATATAAATACATAAATTTTTTTAAATGTGACTTTTAAAATGTATCTTTGATAAAAATTAAATAAATGTCTATATTTTTAGCAATAAAATGGTATTCTCCCCCAAATATTAAGCTAATGTGATATTTTATCACCTGAAGTAGAAAACCCCAGCAAATTCAGGGCTATCTTCTACCAGAGGAGTCTTACAAGACCCTATTATCCACTTGAACTTTAAAGAGAAATCTCATCTCAAAATATTCTTTCTGAAATTCTTTTTTGGAAGCCCAAGAAGGTGTTTTTTAACACAGTTCAGAAACAATGTAAATCGAAGACAAAAAAAATTAAATGATTGAACTGCTATATTTTCTATAAAAGTCAGGCTGGATGCCAGGATTGGACTCTAAGTTCTACAAAATCAATTATATACACATGCTGGAATGGTATCTGAGATTAAGACAAATAGGATGAGCAGGGCATCAAGGATAAGGCATCCACAAAAGCAAACCTTTCACTGAATATCGGATATAAAACATTTAGGAGCCTACACTGAGGAAATCTTCTTTTGATTACAAATTTATGATTTTTATTTATAAAATGACTAGCTTTGAGGTTTTATATATTCATAACTTCAAGGGTTTCTCAGATATTTCAAGTACATTCAAGCTTCTGCAGTGAGGATTCATTTTAAATTAAAGATTTATTCCTTCCAGGAACATTTTAAAGTAGTCTGTAGTATGATGTGGGGCCCCAAAGAGAAACGACCGCCTCAAGAACTCTATCAGGTGGCCCTTCTCTGTCTTAACAGGATTCGAAGGAAATGGATGAGGCCAACTACAATGACTGAAACTGCATGTGACCTTCTCAGGATACAAACATTCATATATGTGTAATAGTTCCCATTCTTTAAGAGCATGCTTTGATGCATGGTTAAAAACACAAAGGTGACTATGGATTTGCTTTTGAGCCAAACCATAAAGGCCACAGTGTGTGACTCTCTCTTTTCCAGCTGAATAAGCATATTGCTGAAAGATTTACTATGTGCTTTTGTACCTTCATTGATTTGAATATCCTAGACTAGTCTTCGGTCACACAAATGTAAACCCAATAGCAACAGAGATTTTTTTGTTTTAAACCAGGCTTTTTTTGTGTTTTTTTAAACCATCTTCTCCACTTTTTTCTGTGTATGCTTGGGAGTGACTTAGGAGTATACCACAAGACCACAATCATTCCTTGAACAGTGAGTATTTTCTCAACATCCTTGTTCACAATGGCTCTAAGACTTGATAAAAGGAATTAGAGAAGTACACATATATACATTACAGGGAGGTAAAATTAGGTGCCTTTAAAAAGTACAAGCCTAAGTGCATGTGTAGTCAAAGGAAGGGGGGAAAACATTTTATTATGAGGATTAGGAAAACTTAGGACATTTACTGAATGATATTGCTTTTGAAAACCAAAGGCAGGACAGAATTTTAATGGATTAGGAGGAGTAATAGAGGGTTTAGGCATTCCAAAGCGAGAAGAGTTTCCTGGTGGAGGATACTGCATGCATTAAAACAGAGAGGAAGGAAAGCACACAGAGCAGGACAGAATCTATGAGGCTAAGGTATATATGAAAAATAAATCTAGCTGAAAATAAGTATCAGGACATACTATTGAAGGTCATACATGTCAGGGTGAATAATCTGTTCATAATCTTGAAGTATCAAATAAATTGGGCTTCATAATCTAACAAAGTAATACAGAAGCATTGTGCATAGACTGGTAAAGGAAAAGACAAGATACACAGGTATCAACTTAAGATTTGTTATAAAAATCCAAGTGAGAAGAAACAAGGATTAAACTAGTTTGATCATTACTAAAATTAGAAGGAAGGGAGTGATAAGCTAGATACGATGACGATGTGACCAGCAGAATTTGGTAACAGCTACATACTGAAATATGAAATCAAAGATGACAAAGAAATTCCGATTCCAAGTGCCTGGAAGAATGAGCATGCCCTTACATCAAAAGAAGAAGAAGTTGCTTCTAGAAATGTGGCTAGGGAAGTTATGAGGATGGACGTCAGTTAGACTTCACAAAGGAATTCGTATGTAAGAGGTTTAGGTGACACTTTGAATTACACAACGTAAAGGAGAACGGGCCATTAAAATGAAAGGGAGCCTGAGTCCTGGAAAGGATAATTTGGGGATCAAGGAAACATCAGAGAATCCAGGAGAGGAATAAATGAGAGAAAGTGAGAGGAAATAATTAATAGTGAATAAAGAATGACATAGTGTTTTTATTTTTTCTTTTGAGGTTTCATTCTTTTCTTTCCTTTTTTCTTTCCTCACTTCCCTTCCTTCTTTCCCCAATGGAATGCTACCCTAAATTTTGATCCATGGAAATCTGTAAGAGAAAACACTAATACTGCTCCTATATTTAGGGAAGATTTTCCCTGTCTCTTAGAACAGTTGTAAAGACTGAATTTGTCTCCAAACTGGTTCGCATTTTTTGTATAAAGATGCTAAACATAAACAAAGCGCTGCTATTAGAATGATATATGTGAGGCTGCCCATGCACTTTGGCAGAAAATAATGTTATATAAATGGAAAGTTTTGCATGTATTTTAAAAGAACACACAAGTTTACTCCTCAAGGGGAATTGTTGATTTATGTACTGTGCTTGTTCTAAAGGTATGTGCATGATTCATAAATTAATTTATAAGTAATTTTATATTGTAGAAGGAAAACTAAGAGGATACTTAACTGTTCCCAAGTATTTGAAAGATTTATTTTATGATAATCAACTATTTACCAGTTTATTGTAGAGAAGAGGGAAATCGATTTAAATTTCACCTGTAAAATTTTATGTGAGATACAGACCTTACCTAAGCATCTTCATTTGTTGTGGACTCTTGGAAAAGGAAAAATAATTATTTCTTTTATTTGTTTTTCTAGTTCTTTGACCCTATATTCTCTGTTCCTCATGTCTACACTCCTGAATTTTACCAAGTAATTGAAAGACTATTGACCAATTACCTGCAGTAAGCCCTTTCTCATATTAGTCTTTTTATAAATCTCCTCAAGATAGCCAATTAATTTTATTTGCTTGATTGTTTTATTTCCACCTTTATCACAGTTGCCTATTCTGGTGTTTAAATATGTACTATGTCAATGACAATTTTAGTCAATCACAAAGTTTGTGAAAGTAACACATCATATGTGTTTATTCTGTACATTTCAAAGAAAAGTCATTTAAAATATTATAGGTTTAACTGTATCTAGTGGCAATGAGGTTGATAGTTTTTATTTTTTGCTTTTTATGTTTTGTTTTCAGTCAGCAATATCAATCTTTTGTTAAATATTTAAGTTATTTATATTAAAAAAAAAACTTGTGTTGTTTCCATATCCTAGCTATTGTAAATAATGCTGCAATGAACATTAGCGTGCATATAATTTTTCAAATGACTGTTTCTGTTTTCTTTGTGTAAATACCCAGAAGCAAAATTGCTGGATCATACGGCGTGGCCATTGGTAGATGAATAGATAGGAAGATGTGGGGTGTGTGTGTGTGTCTGTGTGTGTATGTATGTATATATATAATGGAATGTTACTCAGGCATAAAAAAATGAAATCTTTCCATTTATGACAACATGGGTGGATCTTCTGGGTATTATGCTAAGCAAAATAAGTCAGGCAGTGAAAGAAAAATACTGTACGAGTTCACTTATGTGTGGAATCCTAAAAACAAAACAAACAAGCAAAAGAAAAACAGACTCATAGATAGAGAACAAATGGGTGGTTGCTGGGGTAGGTGACAATTAGGGCACGTAAAATAGGTAAAGAGTATTAAGAGGTATACACCTCTGGTTATAAAATAAATAAGCCATGGGGATGTAATATACAGCCTAAGGAAAATGGTCAATAATAGTGTAATAGCTTTGTCTGGGGACAGATGGTTACTAGACTTATGGTGGTGATCACTGCATAATGTACGCAAATGGAAAAATCACTATGTAGTACACCTGAAACTAATATAATATTGTATGTCAACTACATTTCAATACTAGAAAAAAAACTTTCTAGAGTACCGAGATTATCTTTGAGATTGTTATTGTCAGGTCATACTTTCATGCTTCCTATTCCTTGTTTTTCTTCTTTTTGATGTACTAAAAAATCCTAAAGCGTTATTATCTCCAAGAAGCAAAGGCATTATTTTTTTCTCCAAGATAATGATCTCCTTCCTGCCCCCTTCACTCCAGCCCTGAAGCCATTAGTTTAATATGCAAATAGAAGGTTGACAAGGCATATTGAAAGACTTAATGACCAGCTAACTGCTACCACCACCACAATTCTCTCCCATGAAAACAGCAATACTGTGAATTGACGACTAGCATCACCATATGCTTAATGGCAAACAAAACAGGAGGTTCAGTTGTGCCACTGACAAAACATGAAGAAAAAGACAATTCCTATCACATGCCCCTGATTTAAAAGTGCTCCAGGCCATCTTTGTTCCACAGCTAGGAGCATAATAAATTAAGAAAAAGTAGTATATGGCTGAGATGAAACCCTGTGGGATATGTGAGTAAACTAACAGGTAGAGAATTTGAGAGAAAAAATATGGCAGCCTTGGGTAAATAAGATAAGAAGCAAGAAAACAAGGTGTCAGGATATTGCACTAATAAGATAATATAATTTACAGCTGTGATGTACATTGCTACTGCTGCCTCTGCCTCTTGTATTTCATACTTAAGGAGTTTCTGAAACTATGTAAAGGCATGATAAAGCTGGACTTTATACATGAAAATATGTATGTCACTAATTAGGGGGAAGTTCACAGAAAAGTAACAGGCATTCTGGGAAAAACATTGATTAAAGAATGAGAAAGCAAAGTGTGGGGCTGTCTTCACACTTCTTTGGGCTGCTTGGGGTGCTGATACCACTGCTGCTGCTATTGTCCCTGGGCCAGTAGTGATAGAGGATTGACCAAATAGAAAGACCTTTAGCTCACCTCTTATGGGCACACCAAAATCACAACTATCTGCAGAACAACCACTGATGAAAAAGACTAGAACCCACCAAAACACAAAGTGTTCTACAACTAAAGACATAAAGGAGGAACCATGACAAGATGAGTAGGAAGGACAGACCCATAATATAGTAGAGTTCCATAGCCCTGGGTGAGTGACCCACGAACTGGAGAATAATGATATTGCAGAGGTTCTCCCACAGGCGTGAGAGCACTGAGCCCCATGTCAGGATGAATCCCCAGAGCATTTGGCTTTGAAGGCCAGTGAGGCTTAATTTCAGGAGTCCCAAAGGGCTGTGGGAAATAGACACTTTGCTCTTAAAGGGCTCACACAAAATCTCACACACTCCAGGACCCAGGGTAAAAGCAGTCATTTGACAGAAGCCTGGCCCAGACCTACCTGCTGGTCTTGGAGAGTCACCCAGAGAGGTAGGGGGTGGTTCACCCTGGGGACACAGACACTGGCAGCAGCCATTACTGGGAGCTCCTTCTACTACGTGGATGCTGGTGCTGGAGGGCACCATTGTGGATTCCTCCCTCAAGCTCATTAGCACCAAGATCTGGCTTCATCCAACAGCCCATAACCAGCAGGGACACAGACCCACCCATCAGCAGACAGGTTGACTAAAGACCTCCTGAGCTCCCAGCAGCCTTTGGACATGGCCCTTCCTACCAGAGAGCCCAGGACTCAGCTCTACCCACCAGTGGGCAGCCAATGGTCCCAGAATTCTCTGGGCCCCAGCCCTGCCCTCCAGGGAACCTGCTGTGGCCTCTGAACCAGTATCAACCACCAGAGAGTAGACACCAAACACAAGAAAACCTCAATCCCAATTCCTGCAGATGAGCCTACCCACAGCAGGCCAGAATCTGCCCTGAGACCATCTGGCCCCTGGCCCTTCCCACTAGCAGGCCACTACAAGCTTTGGGAGAACCTGGATCCCAAATCCAACTGTATCAGGAACCAGTCCTCCCCCAACCAGCGATCTGACACCAGCTCTGGGATTCCTGGGGCCTGCAACCAGACTGTAGGACCCAGCTCTGCCTACCTATAGTCCAACACTAATTCCAGGAGCTGTCTTCACCAACCAGTAGGGAAGCAACAGCCCTGGAGTCTTCTGGACCCTGACCATGCCCTCTAGCTCACTCCATCATTAGCCCTGGGGGTCCCCCGGGGCTCTGCAGTCAGCCGCCTCTTGACCTGGTCCCACCAACCAGTAGCGGCAGCCTCTGAACAAGGTAGAGCCTGGCACTCAACCAGATCCGGGGACAACCAAGCCTACCAGACCACCCACATACTCAGCCCGCCACAACAGAAGGACCCACTCAGACCTCATGGGGGAACCCACAGAGCATGTACCTTAAGTGATGAGAGGATGAGTGCATGGCTGGGATGCATAGGACGTCTGCTACAGAACATCACTTCTCCAAGGTCAGGAAACATAACAAACTGACCAGTTACATAAAAATACAAACAGCAATTTAGGAAAAATGAGGTGACACAGGAACATGTTCTAGATGAAGGAACAAGATAAAACTCCAGAAGAAAAAATAAGTGGAGATAGTCAACCTACCCAAGAAAGAGTTCAAGGTAGTGATTATAAAGATGATCAAAGAACTTGGAAGAAGAAAGGAAACACAGAAGGAGAAGTTAGAAGTTTTTTTTAACAAAGAGTTAGAAAATATAAAGAACAACCACAGAGAGATGAAAAATACAATAACTGAAATGAAAAATACACTAGAAGGAATCAACAGTAGACTAAATGATACGGAGAGACAAATCAGAGAGCTGGAAGACAGAGTCGTGGAAATCACTGACACTAAACAGTAAGCAAAATAGAAGACAAGAAGTGATATTTACTGAGTGCAGGCAATAGGCATATGATATTTATCTATGATCCTTTTATTTTCCCTATAAGGTAAAGTGTATAACTTTTCATTACATATAAGAAAACTGATGTTTAGACATATTAAATTATATGCTAAACATTGTTGACTCACTTGTTCAATCATCCACTTGACAAACATTTTCATTTGCATGCAACTTCTTGGATATTAAGGCAAAACATGCTGGATTTTGAAATTAGGCAAAATATGGGTGGCATATATATATATATATTATATATATATATGCACACACACACACACACACACACACATATATATATATATATATATACAAACATATATACACACATATCACACAGTGTTAAGCAATGCATTTTGTTCAAATCACTTTATTATAAAATATAGGCCCATACCTAGTGAATTGACATATTACATTATAAAACTCTAAGTGTTTGTCTGCTAGAGATACACATAACTCTGACCAGCAGTAAATATAGAAGGTTAAGTAAGGGACCTTCAAGATGGTGGAGGAGTAAGATCACCTTCCTCCCCATAAATATATCAGAAATACATCTACATGTGGAAAAACTCCTACAGAACACCTACTAAACGGTGGCAGAAGATCTCAGACTTCCCAAAAGCCGTGTGGCTGACACGGTCTTTGTGCTCTGGCTGGGTGTCAGGTCTGAGCCTCTGAGATGGGAGAGCTGAGGTCAGGACAGTGGTCCCCCAGGGAACTCCAGGCTCCATGTAAAATCAAATGGTGAAAGCTCTCCCAGAAATCTCCATCTCAACGCTAAGACCCCGGGCCACTCAAAGACCAGCTAGCTACAGTGCTGGACAAACCATGCCTAACAACTAGCAAGACAGGAACACAATCCCACCAATTAGCAGAAAGGCTGCCTAAAATCATAATAAGGTCAGACACCCTGAAATACACCACCAGATGCAGTCCTGCCCACCAGAAACACAAGATCCAGCCTCATCCTCTAGAACACAGGCACAAGTCCCCTCTACCAGGAAGCCTACCCAACCCACTGAACCAACCTTAGCCACTGGGGGCAGACACCAAAAACAATGGGAACTGCGAACCAGCAGCCTGTAAAATGAGAAGACAGAGTAATACGCAGGAGATGAAGGAGCCAGGTAAAAACCCACCAGAACGAACAAATGAAGAGGAAATAGGCAGTGTACCTGAAAAAGAAATCAGACTAATGACAGTAAAGATGATCCAAAATCTTGGAAATAGAATGGAGAAAACACAAGAAACATTTAACAAGGACCTAGAAGAAATAAAGAGCAAACAAACAGTGATGAACAATACAATAAATGATATTAAAAATTCTCTAGAAGGAATCAATAGCACAATAACTGCGGCAGAAAAACGGATAAGTGACCCGGAAGATAAAATAGTGGAAATAACTACTGCAGAGGAGAATAAAGAAAAAAAAAAGAATGAAAAGAATTGAGGACAGTCTCAGAGACCTCTGGGACAACATTAAACACAATAACATTCGAATTACATGGGTCCCAGAAGAAGAACAGGAAAAGAAAGGGACTGAGAAAATATTTGAAGAGATTATGGTTGAAAACTTTCCTAACACAGGAACGGAAATAGTCAATCAAGTCCAAGGAGCACAGAGTTCCATACAGAATAAATCCAAGGAGAAACATGCCAAGACACATATTCATCAAGCTATCAAAAATTACATACAAAGACCAAATATTAAAAGCAGCATAGGAAAAACAACAAGTAACCCAAAAGGGAATTCACATAAGGTTAACAGCTGATCTTTCAGCAGAACCTCTGCAAGCCAGAAGGGAGTGGCAGGACATATTTAAAGGAATGAAAGGGAAAAAGCTATGACCAAGATTACTCTACCCAGCAAGAATCTCACTCAGATTTGACAAAAAAATTACAACCTTTACAGACAAGCAAAAGCTAAGGGAATTCAGCACCACCAAATCAGCTTTACAACAAATGCTAAAAAAACTTCTGTAGGCAGGAAACCCAAGAGAAGGAAAAGACCTTTAATAACAAACCCAAAACAATAAAGAAAATGGTAACAGGAACATACACATTGATAGCTACCTTAAATGTAAATGGATTAAATGCTCCAATGAACAGACGTAGACTGGCTGAATGGACACAAAATCAAGACCCATATATACGCTTTCTGCAAGAGACCCACTTCAGACATAGGGACACATACAGACTGAAAGTGAGGGGATGGAAAATGATATTCCATGCAAATGGAAAAAAAAGAAAGCTGGAGTAGCAATTCTCATATCAGACAACATAGACTTTAAAATAAAGACTATTACAAGAGACAAAGAAGGGCACTATGCAATGATCAAAGGATCAATCCAAAAATAAGATATAACGATTGTAAATATTTATGCACCCAACATAGGAGCACCTCAATACATAAGTCAAATGCTAATAGCCATAAAAGGAGAAATTGATAGTAACACAATAATAGTAGGGGACTTTAACACCTCACTTACAACAATGGCCAGATCAACCAAAATGAAAATAAATAAGGAAACATATGCTTTAAATGATACATTAAACAAGATGGACTAAGTGTTATTTATAGGACATGCCATCCAAAAACAACAGAATACACTTTCTTCTTAAGTGCTCATGGAACTATCTTCAGGATAGGCCATATCTTGGGTCACAAATCAAGCCTTGGTAAATTTAAGAAAATTGAAATCATATCAAGTATCTTTTCTGACCACAACACTATGAGACTAGATATGAATTACAGGAAAATATCTGTAAAAAATACAAACACATGGAGGCTAAATAATACACTACTAAATAACCAAGAGATCACGGAAGAAATCAAAGAGGAAATAAAAAATACCAGGAAAGAAATGACAATGAAAACATGATGACCCAAAACCTATGGGACAATCCCAAAACCTATGGGATGCAACTCTTGAAAAAGTTCTAAGAGAGAAGTTTATAGAAATACAATCCTCACTCAAGAAACAAGAAACATCTCAAATAAACAACCTAACCTTACACCTAAAGCAATTAGACAAAGAAGAACAAAAAAGCCCTAAAGTTAGCACAAGGAAAGAAATCATAAAGAACAGATCAGAAATAAATGAAAAAGAAATGAAGGAAACAATAGTAAAGATCAATAAAACTAAAAGCTGGTTCTTTGAGAAGATAACCAAAATTGATAAACCATTAGCCAGACTCATCAAGAAAAAAAAGGAAAAGACTCAAATCAATAGAATTAGAAATGAAAACAGAGAAGTAACAACTGACACTGCAGAAATACAAAGGATCATGAGAGATCACTACAAGCAACTATATGCCAATAAAATGGACAACCTGGAAAAAATGGACAAATTCTTAGAAAAGCACAACATTCTGGGACTGAACCAGGAAGAAACAGATAATATAAACAGACCAATCACAAGCACTGAAATTGAAACTGTGATTAAAAATCTTCCAACAAACAAAAGTCCAGGACCAGATGGCTTCACAAGCAAATTCTATCAAACATTTAGAGAAGAGCTAGCACCTATGCTCACAAGCTCTTCCAGAATACAGCAGAGGGAGGAACACTCCCAAACTCATTCTATGAGGGCACAATTACCCTGATACCAAAACTAGACAAAGATGCCACAAAAAAAGAAAACTACAGGCCAATATCACTGATGAACACAGATGTAAAAATCCTCAACAAAATACTAGCAATCAGAATCTAACAGCACATTAAAAGGATCATACACCATGACCAAGTGGGGTTTATCACAAGAATGCAAGGATCCTTCAATATAAGCAAATCAATCAATGTGATAAACCATATTAACAAATTGAAGGAGAAAAATTATATGATCATCTCAATAGATACAAAAATGCTTTTGACAAAATTCAACACCCATTTATGATAAAAACTCTCCAGAAAGTAGGCATAGAGGAAAATTACCTCAACATAATAAAGGCCATATATGAAAAACCCACAGCCAACATCATTCTCAATGGTGAAAATCTGAAACCATTTCCACTAATATCAGGAACAAGACAAGGTTGTCCACTCTCACCATTATTATTCAACATAGTTTTCGACGTTTTAGTCACAGCGATCAGAGAAGAAAAATAAATAAAAGGAATCAAAATCAGAAAGAACAAGTGAAGCTGTCACTGTTCGCAGATCACATACTATATATAGAGAATCCTAAAGATGCTACCAGAAAACTACTAGAGCTAATCAATGAGTTTGGTAAAGTAGCAGGATACAAAATTAATGCACAGAAATCTCTTGCATTCCTATACACTAATGATGAAAAATCTGAAAGAGAAATTAAGGAAACACTCCCATTTACCACTGCAACAAAAAGAATAAATTACCTAGGAATAAACCTACCAAGGAGACAAAAAACCTGTATGCAGAAAACTATAAGACACTAATGAAAGAAATTAAAGATGATACAAAGATGGAGAGATATACCATGCTCTTGGATTGGAAGAATCAATATTGTGAAAATGACTCTACTACCCAAAGCAATCTACAGATTCCATGCAATGCCTGTCAAACTACCAATGGCATTTCTTACAGAACTAGAACAAAAAATTTCACAATTTGTATGGATACACAAAAGACCCTGAATAGCCAAAAAAATCTTGAGAAAAATGGAGCTGCAAGGGTAAGCTGGGACAAAGTGAGAGTGTGGCATGTACATATATACACTACCAAATGTAAAATAGATAGCTAGTGGGAAGCAGCTGCATAGCACAGGGAGATCGGCTCAGTGCCTTGTGACCACCTAGAGGGGTGGGATATGGATGGTCAGAGAGAGGGAGAGGAATGAGGGAAGAGATATGGGGATATATGTATAGCTGATTCACTTTGTTATAAAGCAGAAACAAACACACCATTGTAAAGCAGTTATACTCCAATAAAGATGTTAAAAACCAACAAAAAAAAACAGAGCTGCAGGAATCAGGCTCCTGGACTTCAAATTATACTACAAAGCTACAGTAATCAAGAAAGTACGGTACTGGCACAAAAACAGAAATATGGATCAATGGAACAGGATAGAAAGACCAGAGATAAACTCATGCACATATGGTCACCTTATCTTTGATAAAGGAGGCAAGAATATACAGTGGAGAAAAGCCAGTCTCTTCAATAAGAGGTGCTGGGAAAACTGGACAGCTACATGTAAAAGAATGAAATTAGAACACTACCTGACACCATACACAAAAATAAACTCCAAATGGATTAAAGACCTAAATGTAAGGCCAGATACCATAAAACTCTTAAAGCAAAACATAGGCAGAACACTCTTTGACATAAATCACAGCAATATCCTTTTTGACCCACCTCCTAGAGAAATGGAAATAAAAACAAAAATAAACAAATGGGACGTAATGAAACTTAAAAGCTTTTGCTCAGCAAAGGAAACCATAAACAAGATGAAAAGACAACCCTCAGAATGGGAGAAAATATTTGCACATGAAGAAACTGACAAAGGATTAATCTCCAAAATTTACAAGCAGCTCATGAAGCTCAATACCAAAAGAAACAAACAACCCAAAGCAAAAATGGGCAGAAGACCTAAAAAGACATTTCTCCAAAGAAGATATACAGATTGCCAACAAACATATGAAAGGATGCTCAACATCACTAATCATGAGAGAAATGCAAATCAAAACTACAGTGAGGTATCACCTCACACTGGTGAGAATGGCCATCATCAAAAACTCTACAAACAATAAATGCTGGAGAGGGTGTGGAGAAAAGGGAACCCTCTTGCACTGTTGGTGGGAATGTAAATTGATACAGCCACTATGGAGAACAGTATGGAGGTTCCTTCAAAAACTAAAAATAGAACTACCATACGACCCAGCAATCCCACTCCTGGGCATATATCCTGAGAAAACCATAATGTAGAAAGAGTCATGTGGCATAATGCTCATTGCAGCTCTATTTACAATAGCCAGGACATAGAAGCAACCTAAGTGTTCATCAACGGATGAATGGATAAAGATGTGGCACATATATACAAGGAATATTACTCAGCCATAAAAAGAAACAAAATTGAGTTATTTGTAGTGAGGTGGATGGACCTAGAGTGTGTCATACAGAGTGAAGTAAGTCAGAATGAGAAAAACAAATACTGTATGCTAACACATATATATGGAATCTAAAAAAAAAAAAAAAAAGTGGTTTTGAAGAACCTAGGGGCAGGACAGGAATAAAGATGCAGATGTAGAGAATGGACTTGAGGACACGGGGACGGGGAAGGGTAAGCTGGGATGAGGTGAGAGAGTGGCATGGACTGGACATATATACACTACCAAATGTAAAATAGATAGCTAGTGGGAAGTAGCTGCATGGCACAGGGAGATCAGCTTGGTGCTTTGTGACTACCTAGAGAGGTGGGATAGGCAAGGTGGGAGGATGACACAAGAGGGAGGGGATATGGAGTATATGTGTATGTGTAGCTGATTCACTTTGTTATAAAGCAGAAATTAACACATTATCATAAAGCAATTACACTCTAATAAAGATTTTTAACAAAATATAGAAGGTTATGGTTCATTGCCCTATTGGGTATCAATCAGGTCTGTATTTTACTTAACATTTTCATCTTAACATTCCTTTATTAAATTGTTTACAAATACCTATCTCTTCAAATGTTCTCAGAGCAATTTTTATTTGTTATTATTATTTATTTATTTTTTTGCGGTACGCGGGCCTCTCACTATTGCGGCCTCTCCTGCTCCGCGGCATGTGGGATCTTCCCGGACCGGGGCATGAACCCGTGTTCCCTGCATCGGCAGGCGGACTCTCAACCACTGCGCCACCAGGGAAGCCCACCACTGCGCCACCAGGGAAGCCCTCTCAGAGCCATTTTTAACATCTTACTTGTTTCCTCATTAATTAATAGGTTGAATAAAACCTTTGAGACATTTCATATTTGCAAAAGACTTAAAAATTGGTACAAAGACAAATAATGCATAATCAGATAGGTAGCACAAGCACCTTGCCCTAGAGTGCTTGATAGGGAAAACTAATCTTGTGACATTAACTGCAAAAACAAATATTATCGGCTCTAAGAGTAGAGTGGGTACAGTAAAGACAAAGTTGTAAGTTAAACTTGAGATGAAGCTTGAAAGATGAAAAGACAAAGTCAGTGGTGTGGAAGGGCATTCTGAATAAAGGTGAAAAATAATATAACTGACAGAGGGAAGACTAAAGCCTATATCTGTCTGACTTCTAGGCACATATTTTTCCCATCATGCTATGCTCTTCCTTATCCTTTTCAGAAGACTTGGGTTTCTAATAGTCTTCCTTAGTCTCTCTGGCCTTGACGTCCCTCATTTAAGATATAGGGTTTGGGGGATGAAGGAATGCAACATATTTATGATCACTAAGATTTCTTCTCATTTTAATGTTTGTGAATTACAGAGTCCAAATAATAAGCTCTTGCTTATTACTTTTAGAACATTTTTAAAGTAATGCAAAAGAATTCCCAGTACATTTTTTTTTCTTGGGTTTGTACAGATACACAATTAAAAACTCCTCTCCTGTGACTTTTAAACTTGAACCAACTTCTCCTGATTAAACAAAGTCAATGAGTGTATGATGTTTGATTTAAAATTATTATGTCGTTTGTGTTTTGATTCATGTCTAAAACTACTGGAAATAGATTTTTTATGTTAATATAAAAATTGCTGTTAAAGGGCTGCATATCTTCTGCTTTTCCTCATGTACTCACCAAATCCGTCCAAGTTTTATTCTGTATATTTAAATCTGTATATTGGGGAATTGATTTATTTTTGTGAAGGGAGAAAAGAGGGAGGGTAGAAGCAGCACACTTATTGTGCCTTGTTTGTGAAATGTTACCAAATCATATGGTCTTCTCCACCCTCTTCAGGTTTATGAGTAGCTAGGAAGATACAAGAAGGATGATGTATTAGGGTCTTATTAAACTAATCTAATCTATCAGCTTTATTCTTTTATTCCCTTTATTCTCTTAGAGCATCACTTACTTCTCTCTCTTGATACATATTAAAATCAAAAATTTCCATTCATTTACATGGTTATTAAGATTTAGATCCCTCAAGAAGATTATAGTTTCCTTAAGGACAGGAAATGAGTAACAAGCATATATTAGGCACACAAAAAATACTTGGATAAATGAGTAAATGAATGAATAATAAACGAGTGAAAATATCCTCGTGCATATGTGTGTGTGTGTGAAATGTAAAATCAATCAAAATATTTGCAAGTGATTCAATCTCTTAAGTTATCTTTTCTACTTCTTGTTCCAGGAGATTAGCTCATACATTGTAGTGTTTTAGTATTGTTTTACATATTAACAGCTCAGGAAACTTTCTGAAACCCAACCATTATTTTCTCTGCATTTTGCTATTTCAAACAAGTTAACTTTTTTTTTTTAACATAAAATGGGTATTAAAATTTAAATTTTATAAAATCCTGTGAAACTTTTAACGTCAACCTAATTGTACATTCTGTAGTGTATATCTTCCTTTAACGTTACTGAATATCAGGGTTTTCATCTCCACTCACCCTCTTTCTTCCTTAAAGCTTCAAGACTCACATTTTCCTAGTATTCAAAGAACTTTACTTATTTTTCAAATGCTTTTCTTCACTTAATCATTCACTCACTCATTCTTTCATTTATTTAACGAACATTGCAAAGCACAAAAAATGTTGTATATGACATTGTACCAGACATTGCCAAGGTTCTAAGTATAAATTAGATAATTCCTTGATTTATGGAACTTACAAACTCTTAGTTATAATTAGGTAATCAAATATATAATAAAGATCACACTTGATACTAAAATAACAGTTTTTAATTATACAGTTTATGGAATGTGATTAAATATATATTTTTTTCTTTATTATAGCACCACTTTTTCCTCTGAACCTTATGCTATATGGACATTTTATATAGTTAGCGTATGAGTATGAATAAAATACTAACAATTTTAACTTTAAAAGACCTGGGAAAGTTTTGAAACATAATCAAAACTCTCTGCTAGATAAACTTAAAATCATGTAGTTATCTTCAATGAATAGTCAACGCTTCTATTGAGTGAGTTAGAAAGGAGTATGTGCTAGGCTGCTGAAGTCCTTGAACTTATGATGATATAGTTTCTCAGTGTAATACTATTTGGACAAATGAACACCAACGTTCTCCTTTTTCACTAACGTTATTCCACAAAGGATGGGGAATGCTATTTTTGGTAGTTATTAACCTTTGCCTCTGTAGTAAGGACAGAGTTTATATCATGGTACAATTTAGTGACAATTCTTATTGAAAAAATATAATTATTTTAGAGGCTGTAAGGCAATACAGTAATGCTACAAATTATTTTTTAAAAACCTGTTGTGTTTGGTAAGGTTTCACTTACGTGCGAATGGGGCAAGAGCGCAATACATGCAGCATTAGGTAACAGTAGCTAGTAAGATGGTGTATTTTAATTTAGATATAAATAATGAAAGTCATTAGCAAATACTATCAAAAATCAGTTAAGTAATAAGGGGCTCTACAGAACATAAATGATTTTTTTAGACTTCTGAACAATATTCCAGATGATAAAAATCTTTTTACCTTACAAAGTAAAAGTAAGATTTTAACTTAACACTTGTTGGATGGATAGCAAAATATTTAGTTACATCCTTGAAAAGCAAAAATTTCAGTTACATCCTGTGTGAACTTGAGCAAATTTACCTCTCCATGCTATGGTTTCTCATCAGGGAACATGGGGATAATGAGAACTGCCTACCCAGTGTTCATGGCTGTTGTGAGGCTTCCTGAGAAAATCGTGTATAAGGTGCTTGGAGTCCTTTTGATGAAAAGTGCTACTTCAGTGCTAGGTATCTTTATTGCCTATGAGGTGACATGGTGGATTAATTGTAGTCATTTTTCATCTACCAGAGTTCAAAACATTAGAAGAGAAAGTGAGATGGTAGTCTCAGGTTAGCTCCACCACTTGGTATACTACAGATTATTTCAGCAGACTGGACTTCATGGCTAAGAAATACTGACCAAGGTGATTTGAGGGTAGTAAAAAAGTAGTCAGAATTTAATAAAGGTTTTTATCTTATGTAGATGCAGTTCTGTCTAAAATCATGCATTTATAGAAGATTAACATATATGTACATTTTAGAGTTACAAAACTGATTAATGAACTGAATATGTGCTCACACAGGAGTGGAACTGTGTGTTTCTGGGTATTGGGGGTGGAGTGGGGGGGCTTGGGCTATAGAAGCTATTATAAAATGGGGGAGAGCAGAGCAATTGAATCTATTAATATAAAATGAGAATATCTATTGGCAAAGTAACATTGCGGGAAGTACTTTCGAAATTTTTTGTGCTATTATGAAGTGGTGCGAAAGGAATTTATATTTTGTTTTCAAACAAATGCAGGATGTGAATCAGGAGATAGAGAATACACAAGATGTAGGTAGATTAAGGAAGTGGACGATGACATGCCCTAGAATAAATGAAGGGTCATTCCTAGTTGTGCATCTATATTTTAATGCAGAAAGAGGCCCTGATTTGGGATGAGATTTATTTTGAAAAGAAAAGAAAAGGTTAAGGTGGTATCTTTCAACCTTGGATGCAAATTAGAACCACTGGCAGAGCTTTTAAAAAGGTTCATACTCAGGCCTCAGCTAAAGATGAAATAAGTCAGAATCTCTGAAGATTGGGATGCAGGTTTTGATACCCTTAACGTCTTTCTCAATCATTCCAAAATTCAACCTAGGTGCACATGATGATCTAAAAGTGGAAATGCTCCTAGATCTCCGAAATCAACCCCCATCTATCCATGTGCAAAACACACACGCCTCTGACTGAATTTCTTATGAGGCTACACAAATATCCCAACTGAATGGCACTTTATTTTCTTATTTTTAAAGTAACATTATACTTTTGCTTTGTTTTAATAAGTAAATTATTCAGAAATGTAGATGTGCCATAAGCAAAAACATTATACTCGTATCACCTAGAAATAACTACTATTGATATTTTTATTCATCTCCTTCAAAACATAGATTTAAACAAAAATGTGATTTTATTGCCTATATTTTTGACGTACTTTTAATCTTTAATATATCGAATAATTCTTAATGTCTGTCCATGTACTTTTGTAACATTGTTTTTAGTGGATGGGTGCACCATAGATTTTTTTTTTAAGGAACTTTTGTTGGTTATTGGCTTCCTTTCCAATTTCTCAGTATTGTAAAATAATGTTGTGAATGGAGATGCAGTGAAACATCTCAAGTAAGGTAATTCAGCCAACATACATTTATTGCTCACCTACTATGTATACATTCTTGTATATATCCTGTAGCTCTGAAGCTTGAGTCTCAGAGTTAAAAAATCTTTCTCGGCCTCCTTCTCTTCTCCTTCCTTTCCTTCATCTCCCTACTTCCCACCCCATCTCCCTCTCTCTCTCTTTCTCTATCTTTCTGTCATTGTTTCTCTGCCTCTGTGTCTCTCCCTCACTCTCCCTCACATTAATAGCATTGTCATGTGAGGACTTGCAATGTATATGGGATGAGGCAAATAATCAGGGAGAAGTAGTTGAACATGTCTAAATATGGATATTTTTATTTTCCCAATGGCTTAAGCATTATATTATTTTTAATTAAAATGATAGAGGACCTCACAACAGCAATGTTAGACTTGATTCTGACCTCCTTAATTATGTTTTGAGGGTTTTGTGATCGCTAGCTAATTTTAAAGTGAAAAACCTAACCAAACCAAATTAACAAAATTTTCTAAAGGAAATGAAAAAAACACATCCCTATATCTTTCCAAGCCTCTGAGATGGGGTGACACTCAATCACAGATGTTTCTCCGCTGTTTGGTACGTATATATGAAATCTTCTTTTGTTTCAACACATTGTCCCCCAAACTTCTCTACTAATGTATAGTATAGCTACATTAAATGAAGTCTGGATTTAAATTCTGACTATCTACTGAGTGACAGTTATGAGAACCCTAATAAAATATTTGATTGTATTCTGAAAGCTTTGTTCATTGCAGCACTATTTATAATAGCCAAGACATGGAAGCAACCTAAAGGTCCATCGACAGATCAATGGATAAAGAAGATGTGGTACATATATAAAATGGAATATCACTCAGCCATAAAAAAGACTGAAATAATGCCATTTGCAACAACATGGATGGACCTAGAGATTATTTTACAGAGTGAAGTGAGCCAGAGAAAGACAAATATAATATGATATCGCTTATATGTGGAATCTAAAACAAAATGATACTAAATGTTTATATACTAAACAAAAATAGACTCACAGACACAGAAAATAAACTTATGGTTACCAAAGGGGAAAGGGGGGGAGGAATAAGTTAGGAGTTTGGAATTAACATATACATACTACTATATATAAAATAGATAAACCAACAAGGACCTACTGTATAGCACAGGGAACTATACTCAGTATTTTGTAGTAACCTATAAGGGAAAAGCATCTGAAAAAGTTTATATGTATGACTGAATCACTGTGCTGTATACCTGAAACTAACACAATGTTGTAAATCAATTATAATTTAATTAAAAATAAAAACTTAAAAAAAATGACCAAGGGGCACAATTATGGTTTTGTATGTGTGTGTCATTATCTAATTATTTGGAGGTTTCCTAGAACTTTTTTTGAAAGATGGTTTGAGCCCATTTCACTTGAATTACTATATAGTAAATATACACCATAATACTATGGCAATCTAGATTTGATTTCAGTAGAAATTTTAAAACATAAAATAAGATTTTCTTTTCAATTTTAAAGTAATATAGGCTTCAAACAATTCAAATAATGCAGAGGAATTTAAGGAGAATAAAACAGAATATACTTTCCTTCTTTGCTCCAGACCTAAATCTCTTAAAATAACTTAAAGTAACAGATTGGCACACATAACGCCAGTTTTTCTTCTACGCTTCTAGTAGCACAAATGCATTTTTCTATCTTTTAAAATTTTTTACACATAAATGTTAATATACTAAAATTATTACTCTGAAACTTGCTTTTATTTTTTAACTTATCACTTTCTAACGGTCAATTTTCCAGGCCAGTCGATATGAATCTAACTTATGAAAAGCATAACTGGTTTATATTCCATGAGAAATATATGCTGTAATTTGCCCAACCATTTCTTACTCAAAAACATTCAAATTATTAGCAATTTGTTTTCTTCAACAAAATTACTATAGCAAACACTTTATTACATACACTGGTGGCCTTAGGGCGTGTGCATTCTCATTTTTATTAAATAAACTGGTAATATATAGCTAACTACAATATCTATAATTGACTAATATATAAACAGAGAAAAGAGTAGCAGGCTTTAGGGGAATGTTAAGTCATTTTGTCTATCTTGATATCATTTTTTTTTTCCTGCTTTTTTCCTTCCTTCTGTCTTCCCTCCCTCCCTCCCTTCCTTCTTGCATATCTTCTACATTTTCTTTTATATATATTTTTTTTGTAGCTTCAAACCTGTATCATATTTACAAATAAAATTAGTTTTCATAATTAAGAAAATCTCAGATCCTTTGTCATTTTTGAACAGAGAAGGAGAAAGAACTTGAACATAATGTATTTGCTTACTATGAATTTTTAACAATCAAACAACTAAAAGGCTGGAGATATTGATTCTGAATGTTGGGAATCCAGATATGAGATAGTAGAGAGTGGTGGAATTACACTTGAAATGAGAATCATAAATCTGGAAACAAGAACTACCAGTATCTTGACCAGCTATGGAATCCTGGGCTCCCTGAGGCAGTGGAAAGAATGTGAGTTTGGCATATGAACACCTGACTTCACATGCTGGCCCCAGCATATTAGTTGTATGACACTACGCAAACTATTTAAGTTGTCTTACCTTCAATATCCACACGGTAAATGAGAAGAAATGGTTAGCATGGTAATACTATAAAGTTAAAGTTAGATAATGTATGTTACAATTCATATAAAGTGTATTAAATAAAGGTGTAAATCTATTTGTGACTCTTACTAAACAAATGAGGAGAATAAGACTATCAGAAAACTAATGTTTATTATCACATAAAAGATAAAGGCTTAAATTTTTACCCTGATCCTTCTTAAATGCATAAAATAGCAAAGCACTGAAAGCTTTTAAAGGGTTTTATTGTTCTGTCTTTGTGCTTGTCTTAAATGAATATTGTTTAGATTATCATTTAAACAGGATAGATGTAAATTGTTACTATTATTGTTTTTAATGACACTTTTTATTTTTTAATTTGGGCAAGATTCTTTGCCTCGTAGAGGGTAAATGGAATGGTTTTTCAATTAAACGCACTGAAAGGAATTCTGTAACAAAAGAAATGCATAGGGCATTCTTCCTGACTGGTTTTTATAATTCACATATTAAGATATTCTTCATTCACTGATAACTATTTATTAAGTTCTGTTATGTAGTAGGTCATATACTGGCTATACAATACCAAATAAAACGTATATGAGGTCTGGCTTCATGGGCTGATGGTTTAGGCGAAGAAAAAGACATTAATCAATCTGATCATTGATTGACAATAATCAATTTATAAATGTATATTTATCAAAAGTTGTGATTATCCAAGGAGAATAGAAGTGGGGCAACCTTGCCCCATATTAAAAGTCTATTATAGTCAAAAGACTGGCACTACTCTCAAAAAAGTATTGGAACAAATGTAATCTCTGCTGAAATTTCCTCAAGTGCCAAGAGAACATTCCATTCAGAACACATATTAAACTATATAGAAAAAGTTGCAGACTGAACTGTATTGTTTGATTAAACCATTATTTTGTGTCTCTGTTTCCTATCTGATAAATAGTGCTACCAGGACTTAAGACTGTAACTGAAAACCATCTTTATCCACCTCAGAATCACCAAGGGAGCTAAATCAAGTAGAAAGTCTTATAAAATCCAACAGAAGTGCCCCAATTCTGTTGGGCAGAATTTGAATTGTTGCCTCAATTCAAATTCCTTTGACTATATTCATTATATAATGTGACATCGATAGATAGTTCTGATACTTAACTGTGATAAGTTTCCTGTTCTTTCATGAGACCTCAGAATTTGAAGAAGTGTAGAAAAATGTTCCAAACCCAACACTCTCACCATTGGAGGACGATTTTGTGCAATATTGCTGGGAGATGATCCTTCAATGTTTCTGTGAACTTGTCTAGCATAATAAAATCCATTTACTGTTTCCCTGCCCAACATGGTAGTAAATCACTCCATGATTTCACGAAGTGACTGTACATGGAGAAGTTCTTTATGATCCATTTGTTCAGCAATCATCTGAAGAACTGAAATGAATTAGATTCACCAGAGAATATCTCAAAAACCAGCATGGCAGTTGATTTAAAATTGGAGATTTATGTGGCCTACAACCCAGAACTATTTGTCTTCACGGGGCATAACTTTCTGGTAAGAAAATCCATTCAGTTTATCAAATTACAGACCAGAAGGTTGTTTTGTGAGCAAGGGGTTTTATAATTATGTAGAAGTGAAGAATTTAACAATCTGACTTATTTCAGTGGTCATTTTTTTCCTTTTGATATTATGTATTTTTAAGCATTTGGAATATATTACTACCTGTTCAAGACTTTCCTCCTTCCCTTTACAATCAGTCTTATGGTCAGCAGGATAATTGGACGTTTGATTTTTTTTTTTTTTTTTGGAGTATAATTGCTTTACAATGTTGTGTTAGTTTCTTTTGTACAACGAAGTGAATCAGCTATATGTATACCTATCTCCCCTCCCTCTTGTACCTCCCTCCCACCCCCCTCCATCCCACCCATCTAGGGCATCACAGAACACCAAGCTGAGCTCCCTGTGCTACAACACAGGTTCCTACTAGCTATCTATTTTACACATGGTAGTGTATTTATGTCAATACAATGGAATGTTACTTAGCCATAAAAAGGAATGAAATTGAGTCACGTGTAGAGATGTGGATGAACCCGTAGTCTGTTATACAGAGTGAAGTAAGCCAGAAAGAGAAAAACAAATATCTTCTGTTAACTTATGTATGTGGAATCTAGAAAAATGGTACAGATGAACCATTCCAAGGCGGGAATAGAGACGTACACGTAGAGAACGGACGTGTAGACACAGAGGGGGAAAGGGGAGGGTGGGATGAATTGGGAGATTAGGATGTTTCATTTTTAACAAAAAGAATTATTTTATTGCTTACCAAAGCTGTTCAATTTTAGCCTTTGGCTGTGTGACTTTAACAGAGGTGTTTGTGAGTTGGAACACCATAGCATGTTTATCTTTGCAATTCATTATAACACTCTGCCCTTGGAAAAATTGATAGTAAACAGTTTATAATTTTTGTAAACTAAAAAAATCATTTGTGACCTAATATTGAAAGGAAAAAATTTAGTGACTTCCCTGTAGAAGCAGACTCATTGTTTGAAAAATCAACACTTGTTAAAATAATTTTATTTTTAATGATCAGATGCATCTGACACTTTGTCTTTATCAGTGATCCTTAAAGTGTTATCCTTAGACTACCTGTATAATGAATTGGAAAACGTCTTTAAAAAGTAGATTTTTTTTTTTAACTACTGACCTATGAATTCAGAGTTTCTTTTTTCCTAGCTTTATTGATAAAATTGACATATGACATTGTGTAATTTTAAGGTATACAACATGACGCTCTGAAATATGTATACACTGTGAAATGATTACCACAATACAGTTAGTTACCACATCTATCACCCACAGAATCACCATCTTGTTGTTGCTGTTGTTGTTTGTCTTAAGAATTTCTAAGATCTATTCTCTTAACAACTTTTAAGTATATAATACAGTACTGTTAACTATAGTCACCATGCTGTACATTGGATCCTCAGAATTTATTCATCTTATAACTGGAAGTTTGTACTCTTTAATCACCTTCAACTTCTTCCCCCACCCATTCACCCCTGGCAACTACCAATCTACTCCCTATTTCTATGAGTTTGATTTTATTTTTAGATTCGACATGTAAATGAAATCACATGGTATTTGCCTTTCTCTGTCTGACTTATTTCAGTTAGCACAACTTCCTCAGGTTTCCTCCATGTTGCTGCAAATGGCAAGATTTCCACCTTCTTTATGGGTGAATAATATTCCACTGTAGGGATATATGCGTGTGTGTGTGTATGTGAGTGACAAGAATGGAAGCCAAGAGATCAGTTAGGTGGCTATTTCATAAAGCAAAATAAGAAGTGTTGGTGACTTAGAACAGGATGATAGTGGTGAGAGATATGAAATAACTAAAAGACAGAACAATTAGTATTTGCAGATGGATAGACATAGTGAATGAGAGAAAGAAAGGACTTAAAGATGATTCCAAGTCTCTAACCTGACCAAGTGAAAGGGTGCATGGAAATGACTGAGGAAGGAATAGATTTAAGAGAAAAGTGGAAATTTAGTTTGGGGCATGTTCAGACTGGGCTGCCAATTTTGCATCAAATGGAGATTAGGCAGTTGGATATGTAAGTCTGACTGAAGACAGAATTTTGGAGTCATCAGTGCAAAAGTACTGAAGGATTTTTAAAGGAATGACTCGGGTTGATCACGTAGAGAGTATATAGACAGAAAAAGAAGGCATCTCTGGATTAAATCCTGGAGTATTCCTGCATGTAGAGCTTGCTGTTAGATTGGAAGAGAACTCAGAGAGTTGAAAACAAAACCAAATGTGGGTATTTCAGTAGGAGTTTGTGATGAACTCCCTCAAATACATCTTATAGTCATGGAAGATAGATGAAAATTGGCCATGTGATTTTGCAACATGGAGATCATTGGTGGCATCCGTATGAGCATTTGGGAATGTGGTGAAAATAAAAATCTAATTGCAGTGGTTTTAAAACAATGAAACAAGAGGACATGAAAGAGTAGGAAAAGATTTCCTATAAGGGAGCATAGACCGGGAACAATAGATAAGAGCGTATGGGGGTGAAGGAAGGTTTTTGTCCTTGTTTTTACATGAGAGATATTATAACATGCTTATATGCTAATGGCAATAATGCAATAGAGAGAAAAATCAAGGATTACTTAGGGTAGAAGAAACAATGGCTGAGTGAGGGTGAGAGGACCTGGGATCCTTTGCAGAAGTGAAGCAGTTGGTCTTTACTGGCACTACAGATGGATGATACATAATAACAGTGGTACTAAATATAGAGGATGCAGGCTATAGATAGAGGCAGACTGGTGGTTGTGGTTATTGGTGCAACTGGAGTACTCTTCTATGTAGTTCTATTTTCTCAGTAAAAGAAGGAAGCAAGGTTGTCAGCTGAAGATGAGGAAAGGGATTGGAACAGAAAGGAGAAACAGGGATTGATAAAGGGGTTCAGGGTTCATGCAAATGAGAGATTGTATTGTTTCATCTTGTAAGAGTAAAAAGCACTAGGATCAATAGAGAAGTCCTGAGAGATTGACAGATTATTGCAGCTGGAGAGATAATGAGTTAATAAGTGGAAAATGCAATAATTGAAACTAAGATTATAGAGGAGCTATAGTTATTAAAAATGAAAATATCTAGACTATGACCATGAGAGTAGGTGGCTGAGATAGTGTGAATGACAAGATTATTGAAGAATGAAGGGTATGAGAAGCCGGAGTCCTGGAAGAACTGCTCAGATTATTACTAAAGTCACCAAGAATTATCACAAAAGTTGGAATGGAAAGAGTAGCAGTGGTTCATATGCTAAAATCTTCAGGAATGTGGAATAGAGGATTCAAGGGGGTATCATTGTCTAGAATATGGAAGGGAGGCAGATGGTAGAATATGATGACATGAGCTACAAAGCTGGGTATTTTAGGGAACAGAGATAAATCATAATCTGAAAGAAGCTTTGAAGAGCAAAGGTGGTCTGACATACCTTAAGACTCAGAATTACAAGGATTATGGGAGAGAAAACTGTCACAGCTTAAAGAAGGTCATGGGGAAGCCATGTCCTTAAGAAATAGCTAGAAGTCAATTCCAGCTAAATGGTTAAGGGAATGCTCAGGAAAAAGACTGAAAACATGAGTTAATTTGCTGGAGCCATGAAGTCCACACGGCTGGGCAAGATCAGAACAGCTTTACGAGTCAAGGAAAGTAGGAGGTGGGTCAGACTAAGATCTTCAGTACTATACAGGGCAAAGAGCCCTGCTGGCAAAGGAGTCTTGCAGTCACTAACAAACGGATGTGTGGGACATGATCACATGCGGTCTGGTCTGAGAGGCAGATGGTGGTGGAACAGCAAATGTGAGTTGGAGGAGAAGGAAGGATGGTATTACTAGGAAAGCATGATGATCTGGGCTCTCTCTCACTCCTGTTCAGATCTCTGTGGAAACTTTGGGAGGGGACAGTGCTACTGAAACAGGGAACAGTGTGCATATCTCTACCAAAGTATTAACAGTGGTTAACAACATGGTGGCATCATGCACGATACTTGTGTTATTTCACTTAGAATTTTTAAGTAATTACTTCTAAATAATGCATTTTATGGGTTATACATACATATATTACATACGTGGGATTCCATGATGTATGTATATCCCATAATATTAATATATATGTGTATGTATATGCATATATATTCTCAATTTTTTACTTAAGTTGAAAATATTGGCCTGGATGAGAGAAGACATGGTAAGAGCTCTGAATGTGTAATGTTTTCTCAGGAACAAGTCTTTATACCTCTATTTTACTCCAGCTGTATTTTTTAAATTACTCAGCTAATACTAAACCCACGTTCATAGAGAAAATTATCAACATTTTACATAAAGTTGTTGAGATATAAGACTGAATGGAGTCTAACAATCATATTTACTGATATGTCAGTTGTTAAACACTGAGCAGATGTCTTCATCAGCTTCTCTACAATGATGTCTAAATAGTTTTAGGGAAAGTTCTACTAATTGGGAAGCTACATAGTGATTTCCTCCCAATACTGTTCCCTACATCAGAATTTTTACTTCTTAGTTATTTCTTATATCTCTCAGCTCCCCTAATCTGGAAACAATTAGGCTCTCTTTATTTCTTTCCCAGTCTTCAGGGTTATTCAGAGGATTATAAGCACGAGTTCTAGAATTAGGCTCCTGGTGTTTAAATTCCACAGATGCCTAAAATATATGTTTTTTGCCCTCAGGGAATCTACAATGTAATCATTGAAAAGAACCATGTACACTACTTTCTTCGGCACAAAATAGAAATGAGTAGCATAAATATAATATTGGCTGAAATCATAGAAAAATATCATGGAGTGAATGACATTTGAATGGGGATTTTATCAATAGTGTGCTTCAGGGATAAAAATGGTGTTAGGCATCCATTCCCTTGAAAGGGAATTTCAAGCAGAGAAATGACTTTAGTGAAGATATGAAAATGAGAGTTGAGAGAGACGGTTAAAAATATCTTGGTGGGACATGAATGCCTAATAATTCTGATTTGCTTTACTACCCATATGACTTTACGGATCATTAAAAATAATTTAGTATAAATGTTAATAGCTAGTATAGATCACTCTAAGGTTGTTTCTGCACTTGAGAGCAACGAGTAAAACATTTTCATTCAACCATTTATTTTACTACCTGTTGCCAGAGAAACAGTTTCCTTGAATTTTAAAAAATATTAAAAATTGACAGAATGACTGTTTTTAAAATAATTATTGGGGGCTTCCCTGGTGGCACAGTGGTTAAGAATCCACCTGTCAATGCAGGGAACACAGGTTCGAGCCCTGGTCCGGGATGATCCCACATGCGCAGAGCAACTAAGCCCGTGCGCCGCAACTACTGAGCTGGCAATCTAGAAGCCAAGAGCCACAACTACTGAGCCCGACTGCCACAACTACGGAGGCCGTGTGCCTAGAGCCCGTGCTCCATAACAAGAGAAGCTACCACGATGAGAAGTCCATGCACCGCAACGAAGAGTAGTCCCCGCTCGCCGCAACTAGAGAAAGCTCGGGCGCAGCAACGAGGACCCAATGCAGCCAAAAATAAAATAAATTAATTAAAATATTAATCGGCTTGTTTGAGGCAGGTATAAATGCAAGCTAAACAGCATATTCGAGTGCATATATTCACAGTAGGGACAGATATCAAAGTAATAAGAAAATTTGAGCCACTGACATCTACATCTGGCAATTTTTATTAAATGAACATCCCTCCTCACTAGGGAAGAAATTAATGTTTTATAGAACAAGGGTTAGCAAACGTTTTCTGTAAGGGTCAGGTAGTAAATATTTTAGGCTTTGCAGGCCAAATGGTCTCTGTCACAACTACTCTTCTCTGTTTTTCTAGAGCGAAAGCAGTCACAGACAATATGTCAATGAATGAGCTTGGCTGTCTTCCATTTAAACTTTACTTATCAGGCAGTGGGCCAGACTTGGTCTGTGGGTTGTAGTTTAGTGAGCCTGTTCTAGAAGGTTATCAGGATCAGGCATGTAAAAAGTTGAATAAAATTAATGCAACACTAAGATACCATCACATAAAAATGAATGTTTACCAGATGTTTACTCTGAACCACTAACAGGAATCCATGCAGGGAATAGGCTTTACTGTGGTACAGATACATCTAACTCAGGGCTGAATCCATAGTTAGAAAAAATTCTGTTTTTATA
Source organism: Phocoena sinus (assembly GCF_008692025.1). Taxonomy (NCBI): domain Eukaryota; kingdom Metazoa; phylum Chordata; class Mammalia; order Artiodactyla; family Phocoenidae; genus Phocoena; species Phocoena sinus. Next base: position 14,915,192 of record NC_045773.1, on the reverse strand, counting down.
TGTCTTTCACTGTTGCAGGTCAAAGGGAAAAATCAATCCAATTTACATAAAAATTAGATATAGTTTAATGATAAATATATCCCACAGAAACATAAGCCCAGAGACTACCATAAACCTGAGTCTCATAAGAAATAAAATTTGGAGTAAGCAATGAGCATAGTGCCAGGAACTTTTCTCAGTTCCTCCCAGGGGTGATCTTATTTTTTTCTCCAGAAAAACCCTAAATTTAACCAAGAATGTGAAAGACCTATACACTGAATACTATAAGACACTGGTGCAAGAAACTGAAGAAGACACAAATAAGTAGAAAGATATTCTGGAAACAATTAATATTGTTAAAATGTCCATAGTACCCAAAGCAATCTACAGATTCAAGGCAATCCTTATCAAAATTTCTACGGCATTTTTTGCAGAAACAGAACAAACAATCCTAAAATTTGTATGGAAACACAAATGGCCCTGAATAACCAAAGCAACCTTGAGAACGCAGAACAAAAGTGAAAGCATCAAACTTCCTGATTTCAAACTACATTACAAAGGTAGAGCAATTGAAACAGTATGGTTTTGGCATAAAAACAGACACATAGATTAATGAAACAGAATAGAGAGCCCAGAAATAAACCATATATGCATATATACAAAAGCATATATGGTCAATTTATGTCAAAGGAGTCAAGAGTATACAATGGGGAAAAGACAGTCTTCAATAAATGGTGTTGAGGGGGAAAATAAAGGAAAGAAAAACGCTATGAAGTGAATACTAATACCATCTCCATTTGATGAATAAGGAAACTGAGGCACAGATATCTGAAGAATTTTCCCTGGCCACATGGATAGAGAATGGTAAAACTAGATTTCTAATCCAGTAAGTCCCTCTCAGGAGCCAATACTTTTAAACACTGCCCTAAACTGCCATTAGGTTTAAGTCAATTTGTTCTTTGACATTTGAGCTAGTCTGTGAAAACAAATAGGATTTACCTAATCATAATAGCTAACATTTGTTGGTCACTTAATATATGCTTGAGCTTTCTACAAATTATCTCCTTAATCTTCACAACCCTAATTTGTGGATATAAAGAAGACAGTGTCATCCAAAGCAACATCAACAGCAATTAGTAGGGCCAGAATGCTAGCCTGGTAAACCTGACTCTGGACCCTGCAGTCTCAATCTTCAGAGCAGGTGAAATGGTCTGAACAAATACAGTAAAGAATGTACAGAAAAAAAAAAAAAAAAAAAAAAAAAAAAGAATGTACAGAGATAAGGCGGCTGCCAGTTGGAGAAGGGAGGTATTAATTTGGGAAAAATGAGAAAGTAATTTGCTAGGTGGGGTGGCTCCTAGATTATTGGTAAAAGAAGCTAATTTTTTGATATAGGAAGCAACTGAGATCCACAAAAGACTTGTGGGTCAAGCAACACAAAATAAAGTTGTGTTTGGGGAGGTCCTATAGCGATAAGCAGAGAAGACTGGAAAGGAAGATGAGAGATGGGGGAACAACAAAAAAATCATGAGGTTTTGTTATTTTGCAAAAGAGTGGGAGGTATAAAAATTGAGAAAAAGGGGCTTCTCTGGTGGCGCGGTGGTTGGGATTCTGCCTGCCGATGCGGGGGACGCGGGGTCGTGCCCCGGTCCGGGAGGATCCCACGTGCCGCGAGCGGCTGGGCCCGTGAGCCATGGCCACTGGGCCTGCGCGTCCAGAGCCTGTGCTCCGCGACGGGAGAGGCCACAGCGGTGGGAGGCCCGCATACCGCAAAAAACAAACAAACAAACAAAAAATTGAGAAAAAGGAATGATACTGACACAAGTTTCAAAGGAAATTATGATTTGAGACTGATTGGTCACATCAGATATAGAAAAGGATAAAGCCTGAGCCTGGGATATTTGACAAAGAGGATGAAGAAAGAGAAAAGCCATTGAGTTCACCATCAGCTACCTCTGCAAGTGCCATTTTATTTATGGTTAGTTAGCCACCATAAATAAAAGTGGCTAATTCTGAAAGCATGAGAGTGTACACAACTCTTGATAATTTCAATTCTGTCGACTCAGACTAGCAACATCAGAGCATTCCATGCAATTTTTAGCCTCCTCGTCACAAGTTTGCCTCAGAGGAATCTAATCTTGATGGAGAATTCTGCCTGCCTTGGGTGGGAAAAAATGCATATATGTGTGTAATCTCAAGATGAAACTTTAACTATGATTTTTGTGAAATGTTTGCAACCCAACTACAAATACAAGTTTCTCCAAATTGCTACAATGTAGTTTTCATGATGGTATTTTTTTTTTTTTTTTTGGATCTGTGGAACTATTCTCAAACTATTCTATTCTAACGGCCTCATTTTCGTTTTCACCTCACACCCAAAAGACACTACTGTTTGCTGATTGTCATTTCTCCTGTAAAGAATAAGATTTAATTTTACTGCTCATTGCTCATAATATGTACGTGGAAGCAGAGATCAGGCTTCCCTACCCCATCTCTATTTCTTCTTCTGATTAATAGGTCTCCCTTTCCCAATCACTGAGTATTGCACACAAGGACAAAAGAGATAAATGCTTACTGAAGCATATTTAGAAGAGGAAAAGAAGGTAAATCCTCACTTAAAATTTTTCTTGTCTCTTCCCTTAGTTCATTTTTTTTAACATCAGCTAGTATATGGAAAATAAGCTTTGACTAATGCATTTGTCTTATATTATAAGGGGTTCTAAAAGATGCATCTTATACGCACTGATCTATTTCATATTTTTAAAGGTGATTCCATTAATATTGTTGCTTTTAATCCTAAAATCTCTTCCATTGCCTGTGTCTCTCACGGTTTCTCTGAAGAGCATATGCTTGTATGTTGTGTTAGGGTTACTCAGATTGTGAACTCACAGAGAATAGTCAGGAAGCAGCACCCTGTTTGTATAAAAGTGTCATAAGCAGATGGGACTACTACATATATTTTAGTAAAAGTTAAATGTATGAAAAAGTGAAATGATGTCACTTCTGGACTTTGATATGGGGACTGCCACTTTTTAAGTAGCAGATCAAAGAGAAATCAGTCAACGTTCTTTCGAAGGAAGGTATTATTTTACTGACCCCATACAATTGCTGTTTTCTGGATCTAAACCAAAATCTATGACTATGCAAGTATGTAATGAGGTTTTCCTTTTACTTTATCACATAATCGTCCTCTTTTCAAGACAAACCTCCTCTGTGTTGAAATCCAGACTTAAATGGGTGATAACACTAATAATTGAATCCAAAAATCAATCTAATAGGATTATTGGAGGACAACTCAGGGCTGACTTACCAATAACAGTGATTACTCTTAATTATGGCTAGCATTTATTGCAGTGTACAGTACAAAGCACTTTAAATGTATTACCTTATTTCACATTCCTAGTAATACTATGTGGTAGATGGTATGAGCCCAATAGATTGGTAAACTGATACTTAAGCACTTAGAAAATTTGCCAAAAGTCACACAGCTGTTAAATAGTCTCAGACTCATGTCCCTTTAATGCCAAAGGCCACACTCTTGACCATCACAACTGCTGTGTGTTGGCAGTTCTCGTTTACATTTGTGTTTAAACTTATTTAGCAAATATTTCTGAAGCAATTAGTAATTGTTCACTTTGCATGGAACTAGGGTTTCAAAGATGGCAGAAATATGGTTTATAGTTCTTATCATTATGGATGGTATGAAACATCTAATTAATCATCTCAAATGAAAACACTGCCCTGAGAAACTGACTGTTCAATCTTATGCTTTTCTGTAGTATTGCTACCCCAAAATAATAGAAACTATTAAAATAAAATCAAATATATTTACTGGTAATCTGAATTGTTTACCTTCCTTGTTTTCCTCACTATCATTCAAAACAGATTTTAACTCTCTCATGATGAGGTCAAATGTAAATAACAATAAATGGATTTTTACTTTCTGCTTATATATTTTACCTATATTCTTGGTTTCTTACTATTTAAAAAATATAAAATTTTCAGTAGCATGTATATATGTAGTCAAAAGTGGTATTTGCATAGTACCAAATGAAACTGGTGAGTTGATTTAAAAAGATGTAAAAAAAAAAGTCATTTTGTTATGCTTAGTGAAATAAGCCAAAGACAAATACTCTATGTTATCACTTATATGTGGAACTTAAAAAATAAAACAAATGAATATATATAACAAAACAGAAACAGACTCAGAGATGTAGATAACAAACTAGTGGTTAACAGTGGGGAGGAGAAGGGGGTGCAAGATAGGGGTATGGGATTAAGAGGTATAGATTACTATACATAAAATAGGTAAGCTACAAAGATCTGTTGACAGCACAGAGGAGTATAAACCACTATTTTGTAATAACTTTAAATGGAGTATAAGCTATGAAAACATTGAATCACTATGCTGTACACCTGAAACTAAAATAATACCATAAGTCAACTATACTTCAATTTTTTTAAAAGTCATTTTGTCTCAGAGTAGGGAGACAATCCATTTAAGTCGACTATTTTTGATTTTCACTTATTATTGTGGCATGTGAAGAGAGCTGGATATTTTCTCCCTCATAATTTTAATATGTGGGTTATAGTTAGTATATAAATATGATTATTCAGAAAAACATCACTTAAAAGACCTCTATGTATTGTTTTATTACATGCAGCTATTAAGTCTAAGAGACTCCATGTTATTTCTTGATACTATGCAAGCTTTACTGCATTATTCTGAGTCTCTTGGGTAAAACGTTCACTGTAAGTGAAAAGTATTATCATCATCCTTTTTATATCACTGTCGTGTGAGCATATTCAAATGTGTGTCTGTGAACTGTTTAATTAGATTTGCGAGGCTCTTATGAAACTGTCATCAGCAGAAATGAAAATGCAAAACTTGTAAATTATATTTTTTTATATGTGTTAACGTTGAGACTACTATGTTTTGCTAAAGAAATTGCCCTATTAAAAAATAGCAACATGTATCCTTAAAGCAGAGGGTGTGTGATTTATAGGAGTAGCAAGCTTGCCTAGAAATGGGATTCCTGAAGTATCTTTACCCTGTTTGTTCATTCGAGGTGCTTACTGACTTCTCAAGTTGCTGCTGGTATAACACGAATACAAGCTGAAACTCATGATTGTTAAGTTTCAAAATTTGCTAAAGTAATGTTTTTCTCCTGCTACTCTAAATATTTGAAGATGTATTTGAATAGCTCAGTCTCTTTTCATCCATCTTTAAAGCACACAACCAACTCTGTAAATTGTGTTGAGCCTCTCTTTTAATAGGATGGAGACGAGTGAGACTTATTTTCCTGTTTCTGACATGCTTGAACGAGAAAACAAAGCTCCTCCACCATCCCCCAAATAGAAAAACCTCACTATGCTAGATGGGTTTTGAAACATATACACACAGATCAAAACCTTCTAACAGCACATCTGTTCTTATTTACAGGAATTAGATGATACAAGTTGTAGCTCAGAATCAGAGGTAAGTATTACATTTAATCTGTCATGCCTGCAGGTTTTTATGGAGTTCAAACATTTAAAAAGGTTTAGCTTGACAAAACTCCCTCATTATGTTTCTTGAGGTAGCACTGTCATTTGTGCCCAGTATCTCACTAACAACATTTCCAGGTCAGCAGGAGCAGACATTGTTCATTGCATTTTATTTGATCTCAGGCTCTTTAATACTAGAAGATGTGTGTGCACACCATTCCTTTAGGATTTTAAGCCACTGGGTTAAAGGTACACCCAATTATGTTATATCTTTAAGCAACTTGAAAGTGCAGGTATATATAGAAATTTACCATGGAACTATGCTTAAATGAAGTGAAGGTTGTGAAACACACTGACAAAAGCTAGGGAATTCAAAGTAAAAAACGACATTTTGTCCTTCGCTTGTGCAGCTTTAAAAATGAAGGAAGTTGAGTCGAATACAAGATAAACTTGAAGAGATTGGGGATTTCAATGTTTTAAATGCTTCTATAGACTGCATCATATACAAGGTAATAATAATTGTTTACATGGTAACATAATTATCATGTTATATGGGAATTTTAAAAACTCTTTCTCATATGTCATTTCATTTGAAACTTAAAGTAGTCCTGTGGTATACATGGAATAGTTTAGGACTAGTCTGTTTTTCCCCTAAAGAATACATGGAGAATCTATGAGTATTTTCTTCACAATTATAATGCCAGTAGGAAATGTAGCTGCATATTGGACCCAGTTCTTTAGACATCAAGGTTGACCCTCTTCATACTACGCAGTCACATGACTGCGTGTGTGCATACACCAGTATACTCATGTGCAAGCAGGCACATACACGAAAACAGCAAGAAAAAGAATAAAATCAGAGAGAAAGCAATGTGTATTTGCTGGATGAATTAGGGTGCTCTCTGTCCTGGACAATTCAACTCTAACTCGTATAAACATCAAGGAGATTTATTGATTGATGTAAATATAAAGTCCAGAGCCACTGCTGTCATGAGTCTCCCAGGTTTGTTCTCAAATGTGTCAGATTTACTTGTAGGCGTCCCTTATGTTTGCAAAGGTCAATGGCAGTTTCGAGAAATCTGTGACCTAGAGTTCCCAAGCATAAATCCTGACTTTCCTGTAGGTTGGATGATCCTTGAAATCATCCTTACAGCCAAGGGTAGGACACTTAGATTTAGGTTAGCTACAGTGATCTTTGTTGCAAGGGAGAACAGGAATATCCTGTCTGGAAGTGGCCATTTATGTCCTATCCCTTTTACTGGTCCCATTAACCACAAGAATGTTACACAATGGCAGGGGGAGGGGGGAGGTACCATCAATTCTATGGAGACAACCACAATGTACACTACAACTAAGTTTCAGTGTGTAACTGCTCTGTGTTGGGTATGGAGAATTCTAATTATTTGACTGCAGGCATAGAGGGATGAATTAATGTAATCCTAAGTACACGTAGCTTAATCTTATGTTACAGATAAACAAAACCATTAACTCACTTTTCTTCATTCATTCAGTTTTATCCCTACTCCTCACTTTGCATTATCTTTCCCCTAACAAAGCAACACTTTGAATGCATTTGATAGGTATCTCTCTGTTGATGTATGCTTCATAAAATTTGTTTTGTTGTTTTGCATTTTCATAAATAGTAGTGTTTATCTTATTCCATTTCTCACTTTTGAAGTTCACAATATGTTTCTATGATATACCTATACTTGTACAGGTATACCCAGTTCATTGCTTCTTACTGTTGTGCAATTCTCTAAGGTGAGCATATGTTGAATTTTACTTAACCACTTTCTCTGTAATGGAAACCCATTTTGCTTCTAGCTTTGCACCATCACTAACATCACTGCAATACATTCCTGCCAACGTCTTCTTATAAACTTGTGTAAGCATGTATCTGACTTATATAGCCAGGACCGGAATTATTTGTAATGTGGTATTCATATACTGACTTTGACTAGGGACTCACGAGTGGCTCTCCAGAATGACTCCATCAGTCTATACTAGGAATCTATGAGACCGTCTACCAAACTCAGCAATAGTCAGTAGTTTCAAACAGGTCACATTGCAGAAATGGAAATTAATTTTTCTACTTTAGGAGAAAGGGGTTTAACAAAGGTAATTACCATGCTTTCAAAAAATTATTGAATGGGATACAGAAGCAAGTCTAGGCTGGATTGCTAGGAATGACACCAGAACGATATTCAAATACCTTTAAAAGGGTAGCTACAACCTCTGAGGCCACCCTGAACTACTGAGATTAAGAAGCCGTTGTACCTGCTATCTGTGTATCAGGAAACTCCAACTAGAAAGAAGGTCCCACCATTACTACAGATGCAAATACTTCTTGGCATCCCCAAAGGATGTTCAGAATGCCAGAGAATGGGACATAGCTGCAGAAACTACTCACAGCTCGACTCATTTCTGCTAGCAGAAAGCAGATAAAAACGCAAGGAGAGGTCCTTTGTCATATTTTCATCTTCCAAATGCATGAGTGTTTACCTTACTTGTAGAACTTAATTTGTTTCCAGAACCTTAGCCGCAAAGGAGTGTGGGAAATGTGATTTTAGCTTTTTTGCTTCTGTAATACAGAAAAGCACATTAAAAGGAGGGTGGAAAGGATTTTGAAAGGACCAATCCGCAGCATTTGTCATGCCATCTTTCCACATTTGACCTTCTAATGTGTGTAAAATTAGTTTTAGCTTTTTCTCTACACATTTTAGAACCCAGAGTTTCCACTTCTATAAAATACCTATTCATATTCTTTTCTGTTTTTCTAGTTGGAATCTCAAATCTTTTGTTGCTTTCATTATATACTCTAGACATAACACACTCTGCCATTTTGTACAGTGCAAGCCTTCTTCTCAAACTGTGTGCCCGTTTATTTGTTCATGTACCTATATTTCAAGCAAGATTTCTTTGCAGAGAGTTGGGGCTATGTGACTAAATATGGGAAATGGAATGACAGTAAAGTTATTATGAGTGACTTACAGATTATCTCCAACATCTATACCACCTGCCCTGGATTGACCATAACCATTCCTTCCTTCTTGCTGACTGCAAATGACAATAACTGGAATGACTTCAGAAGCCATGGATCAAGCATGGAAGACCTATGACACAACCCTGAACTGACCAGAATCTCCCACAAGACAAAAATGAACTTCCCATTTATTTAAATCACTGAAATTTGGGGTTTCTTCATGACTTCAGTTAAACCTTTATCCCAACTAATAATATTCTTGAAGTTTGGTGGTAAACCCTCATTTATCAGAATGTACTGTAAGTTGTGTAGATGTACTGTTAGACTGGTTTGGCTAATACTTTATTACTGATATTTACATTTATATTAACAGCAAAATGTGGCTAAAATTTTATTTTCTTATATAATCAGTAGTATTTTCTCCTATAATCTGCTATAGGTCATGATTTTTGAATAAAATTATATGACATAAAATAATCTAAACAGCTTTTACTTTTTTTAATTTCTCAGAAAAAAAAAAATGTAAAATATATGTGATCTGGATTGAAGTGTTTCCCCCCAAAAGATATGTTGAAGTCCAAACCCCAGTAACTGTGAATATAATCTTATTTGGAAATAGGGTCTTTGTGGATGTAATCAAAGTTTGGAAAATTTTCGGTTTATCCATGTTTCAAAGAATTATACAATGTGCTGTGGAGAGAAAACACCAAGAGTGTGCCTGGATAAACGTTTGTTAGAGAGATTAGGTATATGATTCAGGTATGCAGTCAACTATCTCAGCAGAAATGCTGCTTGGACAGGAGAGGACAGAGATGGGAATACATGACGAAAGGTACTGGATTTGTGGGATGCTATATGTAGGACGTGGGTGGCTAGAGCTACTCGGCAACAAATATGTGTTATCTTTAAAGAAAAGAAAAGAAAGACTCAAACAGTAGCTCAGAGGCCACGGGGATTTTCAAGGACTGAGAGATTGGGGTTGCCACTGCCATGGGGGGAGAGGGCAGGGATGCTGCTGAGGAGGGCTGAAAGGGTGGGACTGCCCTGAGGGGCCCAATGGACAGAGCCACGAGGAGTAGTTTCAGGCCTTGAAATCTAATGGAATTTGCCACGCTGGGTTTCAGACTTGACTGCTACCTGTGATTTTTGACCCCCTTCAAATGTCTTTCTTTTGGAATGGGAATGTTTGTCCTATGCTTAGCTCACCACTGAATTTTGGAAAACGATCATTTTTTCCCCATGTTTTTGACATCCATGGATGGGGAGGAATTTGGCCCTCACATGAACCATCTCCAGAATAAATGTAAAATATAAAACTATATAATTTCTAGAAGATAACATAGGAGAAAATGTAGATGACTTTGAGTTTGGTGATGACTTTTTACATGCCACGACGAAAGCACACTCTGTGAAAGAAATAACTGATAAACTGGACTTGAATAAAATTTAAAATTTTCTGCTCTGCGAAAGACATTGTCAAGAGAATGAAAAGACAAGTCGCAGACTGGGAAAAAAAATATTTGCAAAACACATATCTGATAAAGGATTGTTATCCAAAATATAAAAAGAACTCTTAAAACTCACAAATAAGAAAACAAACAACCTGATTAAAAAAATGTGCCAAACACCTTAACAATTACCTCACCAAATGAGATATACAGGTGACAAATAAGCGTATAAAAATGTTGCTCCACATCATATATCATCAAAGAAATGCAAGTTAAAACACCAGTGAGGTATCACTACATACCTATTACACTGGCCAAAATTCAAAACACTGACAACACCAAATACTGGCAAGGATATGGAGTAATTCTTGCTAGTGGGAATGCAAAATGGTACAGCAACTATGGGAGACAACTTTGCAGCTTCTTATAAAACTAAGCACACTCTTACTATACAGTCCAGCAGTCAGGCTTCTTGGTATTTACCCAATGGAGTTAAAAACTTACTTCCTACACATGGAAGTTCATAGTAGCTCTATTCACAAGTGTCAAAACTTGGAATCAACTCTGACATCCCTCTGTAGGTGAATGGGTAAACTAGGTACACTTAGACAATGGAATATTATTCAGGACTAAAAAGAAAAAAAAATGAGAGCTATTAAGCCACAAAAAAATATAGAAGAAACTTAAATGCATATGGCTAGGTGGAAGAAACCAATATGAAAAGACTACATAATGTATGATTTCAACTATACAACATTCTGGGAAAGGCAAAAATATGGAGAGCATAAAATAATCAGTGGTTGCTGGGGGTTAGAGAAGAGGGAGTGATGAATAAATAGACACAGAGTATTAAAAACTCAGTAGGACTGCTCTGTGTGATACTGTAACAGTGGACACATGTCATTGTGCATTGGTCTAAACCCACAGAATGCACAACACCAAAAGTGAACCCTAATGTAAACTATGGACTTTGGCTGATAATGACGTGTCAGTGCAGATTCATCAATTATAATAAATGCACCTCTCTGGTGGCGGATGTTGATAATGGGGAAAGCTATGTGGGCAGGGGGTGTGTGAGAATCTCTGTACCTCCCACTCAATTTTGCCATGAATCTAATACAACTCTAAAAGATAGAGTCTATTTTTTTAAAAGAAGTTCATCAAAAGCTAGGAGAGAAAGCATAACCTTGCCAACATCTTGATGTGGGAGTTCGAGCTCTAAAACTTTGGAAACAAATTTCTGTTGTTTTGAGCCACATATTATGTGCTAGTTCGTTACAGTAGCCCTAGGGAATTAATAAGCATAGAATAAGTTATCCTGAATAGTTTGGTAATTGTCAGCTGAATTCACCTAGGATTAATTTTTTTAAAAAAATTAGGGTGGGTAAGTGCTGCTGGAATGGAAACATGTCTTTAACTACCAATTCAATTTACTTCATGTTAATAAGTCTGTTCAAATTTCCTACTTCTTGCATATTTTAATGAATTTTTCATGTCATCTCTTTTCATTACATATTTATTAACATCATATAACCAGCATGAAAATGATCTCTTCTTGTTTAACAACCCTTCCTTTAGTTTATCTCTCCTTTTAAATTTTCTTATAAGCAGCAAGGAGAAATCAAGGGATTCTTTAAATACTTTGCTCAGAAAAGTTTTCAGCAAGATCACCCAGCTCTTTAGGCACATTTTCTACCTTGTACATTACTACAGGCAACAGTATTGCTAAACTCCAGTTTTCTATAAGATTTTCTTCATTTTCCTTTAAATCCTTGTGTTCAAGGCACTTTAAGTTTTCATTAGCACACTCCTTAAAATCTTTACATCTTTTCATGCTTCTTTCCAGCCCTCCGTTCCAAAGTCATTCTCATATTTTAGAATTTTTGTTATTGCAGCGTTCCATTTCTAAGGTGCTAAAATCTGAATTTAGTTATCTATAACTGCATTAAAAATAATCGTAAATTTATCAGCTCGGTGGTTTGTGACCACGTAGAGGGGTGGGATAGGGAGGGTGGGAGGGAGGGAGACGCAAGAGGGAAGAGATATGGGAACGTATGTATATGTATAACTGATTCACTTTGTTATAAAGCAGAAACTAACACACCATTGTAAAGCAATTATACTCCAATAAAGATGTTAAAAAAAATCCTAAATTTAGTAGCTTAAAACAACAAACACATATTATTTTGCATAGTTGCTGAGACCAGATACCTCATTTCCTCGCCATATGGCCTTCTCTATAGGCTGCTCGAGTATCCTCCCAACATGGCAGCTGGCTTCCCTCAGGAAGAGCTGTGCAAGAGAGGCAACCCAAGCTAATCTTACAAGTGACATACCATCATCTCTGCTGTATTCTATGGTCACACAGACCAACCATGGTACAGTATGGAAGAAGACTGCATAAAGGTCTGAACAGCAGGAAGCTGGGATCATGGGAGGCAGGGGCGGGGGGTGGATCTTTAAGGCTAGCTACTGTGGTTATTAAGGTATAATTTCCATCAACACCTTGGGGACTGGGCTTTGTCAAGGGTAACAAATTAAAGTCTGCTTCATCTTCATCTAACAGTGATAAACTGAAATGGCTATATTAAGATTTATTATATCATAGGGATTGCTATGATTTGACTATGTAGGTAATAGGTGCTTGTAATCAAAAACTAACAGACACATGATTTAAAACTTTGTATGAGGTTTCACCTATAATATATGCCCACTAGCCTGACCCTTGAGGATAATATTATAATGAAGCTCATTTTTATAAGTGACATCTTCTTAATCTTAGTTTCAAATAAAGCATAAATGGGACTGAAGTGCTCATTTGGACTAATGGTGCAGTCAGGTTATTTCACTTAGAGTCACTCAGCTACTAGTGAGCTGACTGTACTATTGGAAAAGTTACTTTAAACTACAGACCAAGTCTTGCCAGACTCAGCAGGCAACACCTAATGTGATTACCTCCTAATGTGTTTCAGCAGTTAGGAAGTCTATAAAACAGTTTTTACAGGGCTTAGAAATACCACTTCTATAAAATGGACTGACATAAAGTTAATTCTTTAATGCATTTCATTAAGAGAAAAGTGTTTACTTTCCTCTATGCAAAAATCCACTCGTTAATCTAGGAAATATCACCTGAGAATGCTATTGAAGTCAATAATCAAATAAAATAATGACAGGTACTGACAAGCACTCAACAAATTCTACTCCAAAATATATTTCCCTATTAGAGTTGCTGTAAACTATGCTTGGATTTAGCCATCTTGGCAGAAGATTTGAAAAGAAAAGACACATTCACAGCTATGCAATTAGAGGATAATCACACCAGCAATTAGTTGTAGAGTAGGTGTTACTTCTGTGTTGGTATCTATTTCCAGTTATTTATGCTTTGGCTTTTTTTCTTTGTTTGTTTCTTTCTGAGTGTTTGCAGGCAAACATCGGCAGACTGAGCTCATCTTTGATAGGATCCCAGAATGCTGGTATTAGGAGGAAGTTTAACCTAACCCTGCTAATTTCCATTTAAAACTTACCTTCTTGTGAAGCAACTGAGTTTTACATGTGGAATTTAATGTCTAGCCTAAACTCGAATAATTTTAGTGGCAGGACTCACTGTCTTCTGAGGGAGCCTGTCCTAAAACAAGTCAGTTCGTTCAGTTAGAAAGTTCTTCCTCATATTGAGACTGAGTTTATCCATTTGAAGTTTCTACATGGTGACAAACTCCACCCTTGTTAATATTTAGCATGAGTCTCATTCCTTTTCCACAGGACAATCCTCTACAGATGTATGATAGACCCTTTTGCATTTTTGTTGGTTGCTATCTTCATGAAGCTGAATGACACCAGCCTATTTTGACTTGCTTATCATCAAGGTATCATTGACTTTCCTAGGATGGGCTGGTGCTTGTGTTTTCATTCTGCATGCCCTTACGACATCAAGAAGGTGCTTGATTGCTATGTATTTCCGGATCATGAAAGATTTGGTCCTGCTGCCCACTGACATGGAAGGGGTGGCTTTAGTCAAAAGATATCAGCAGTCTTCCCCAATAGGACACTTCTTGACCCACAGTGACACATGGGGTAGCTGAATAAAATCACCTTGACAGGCCGCATGCCAAGGTAAAACTAGTGAGGACAGGCATTGATCTTCAGGCTCATAAAATTTAAAATCAAGAGAAGCGCCAAATGAAATGTGAAGAATGTAGCTTCTTAAGGAACTGACACACCTAGAGTGATGTCAAATCAAGAGATAGGAAATTAAGAGGGGGATTCTGAGAGTCAAGGAAGTAGTATATTATCTACACGTATACTGAAGACTCAAAGTATTTACTCAATGCTACAGTTATGAGTATCCAAGTAGTACTCTTCTGGAATGTTAGGGACATTTCCTAAAGAACAGGATGAGAACTTGGAAGGGGGGGTGGGTAGCAGTATGTATTTAATTATTCAAAATTCAATTAACAGGCATTTATTGATGCCTTGTACTGGGGTAGGCGATGTCTTGTGTACAGAGTATACAAGTTTAGGCAGTGGCATACTCACAAGGTTACACTATTAAAACAGTACAATGCTCATAAATCAGCAGAATATGCTGATTTTAAAGCTCTAGGAGAGCTTTGTGTCTGGACTACTGATTTGAAAATACATTTTACAATGACAATTATAAAAGCTTTATGGGATTGCTTTTACTGTGTCCAATTTTTATAGCTTTAAAAATACAAGTAAGAAGTTACATTTACCAGCTTTTCTAGGGTTTGAATTTAATGAAGAGGCCCTAATTTATATTTTATTTGCTCTGATCTGTCCTCTTCCAGGTTCTTTGCTCTGTCTGAAATTTAGGTGCCAGTGGGAGGAAAATGGGTGAGAATGCCATAGAAATGCTGAACTTTTCACATAATCCAGCTCAGTATAGTTGAGCTAATGCTGTCAGTGAGCTTTGTAAACACAAACTGCTGTGTGCTAGATTTCTCAGGGACTAAGCAGTGAGGTGAGTCTCTTAGGTTTATACTGTAGAATTGAAAGCAAATCACTGAGAGGAAGTCCAAGTACTATCCATCAGTAGGAGATGATATATTTTTAAAAGGAAAACAGCGAAAGAAATGTCTTTTTATTAACAGAGTTACTAGATATTGCAAGTGATGGCTAACTGATCTTTAGAGTTCTTTTCTAAAAATTATATTTTAACCGACTCCCATGTCCAGAGAGATGGAGTAGACACATTCACCCTTTTCTTCCTGCTAAGTGAAGCTAAAAACCCTGGACATTTATACAAAACAAACAAAAGAAGACTCTGAAGGTGGAGGAAAGAAGACAGGCAGGCTAAAGGTCCTGAGACCCAAGGACAACATGGTGGTGAATTCTTTGTGTTTTCTTTTTGACTCATAGCACAGACTTAAAGGTAAAGGAGCCAGCAACTCAGGAAGGTCAATGTATATAGACAAAGGTGGCTCAAGAAAAGCCTGCTCTCTCTAGCCCAAGGAGGAGAAATGAAATAGCCTCAGAAGAAAGACAATTTTCAGAAAATAATGCATTACTCTAGTCAACCACCTCTGAAAAGATTATAGTCCCACCCCCATCAGCAAAAGCCAAGTGCGGAGCCTAGACTGTGCTTACCAGGCTGCACGGAGGTGTTCAAAATCCCACCAGGTGGTGTCAGAAAAAGCAGAGCAGGGAAATGGATCTCTCATCCACGTCAGGCAGTGATAAGCTCTCAACTCCCAGGGCAGTGTTGGTGGAGACCACATATGCAGCCTGAACTTCATCCTAACCCTGTGGTTTAAAAACAACAACAAAAAAATTTGGGTAAGAGCTGGGAAGGCCTCCTCCTTAGACACTCATTTCCTTCTACTCCACTCTGACTATAACGCTCTCCTGTTTAAATTTTTTTTTAATTAGTTAGTTATTGAATGAGCCAGCATTTAAACCAACAAGCAATCTGAAATTTTAAAAAAAGTTATATTCTCTTGACGAAATCAATAGATCTGTACACTCTAAGCCCGAATTCACCTGGAGCTTAGCATTTGCCACTTTAGATGGTCATGCATTTTCTAGTTAAACACAATCCCCAACACTTCCTACGACCCTCCAATTACCATTTGACATTGAGCTTGTACAAGTGTTTTTCTTATATATGGTGAAACAATATTTCTCTTATGCATATTTCAATCAAGAGTAGAAAAAATAAGCAATAAGAGATAGCAATGTTATTTTTCTTATACCTGTCCTACTTCCCTCTTTTATGTAACCTTTCTGGCTCCCATAGGCATAGAAGTTTCTAAGTCCTACAATACTGCCTCAGATCTGTGACAATACTGTTCCCAATCTTGGCTATACTTATGAATCCTCTGGAGAAATTTTTAAAAATCCCACTGTCCAGGGTGCACTCCAGACCAATAGATGTGGGTGGAACCCAGGTGTCAGTTTTTAGACCTTCCCGGGGGTTTCCAAAGTACAACCAGGTTGAGAACTGCTGCTTTAGACATTCTCTAAGATTTCTCCTGTTTCCTAAATGCTAAGACTTCTGTAATTCTGAAGTAGACTGTCTTAAAGATTGGAGGGGTTCAATATATTTTGTGTAGGCTATAATTGGGGACCTAGGATTGATGCAGGGACATTGATTGTGAACTGCTTGCTGAGTTAAACAGATCATACCAGCCCTTTGGATGAGCAGCCCAATCTAGCAACAACTTCCACACCTAGAAGAAAAGTATCATAGACTAACCTTAGTTCTGGGGCCAACATTCTATGTGAACATTTTCTCATCCTACGGTTCCTCTTCTTTTTTCATCTATGACTTAACACCCCCTACGTATAATGCTTTGCTTAAGTCATACAGTTGTGGTAAAGACTGTGAGATAATTAAAATAAAAGTACATAAACAAATATAAAACAACATATTCCAAACCTATTGAGTTCCTATTTAAATTCAGAAAGGTGATCAGGAATTTGAAATTCTTATTGCAACACTCAGGTGAGAAACTTTTGCCCCTGGTCACCCTACAAGGTCCAGATAACAGGACTCTGGTGAATCACAAGGTTGATAACTCCAAATTCTATGGGTCCAATAAGCAGCTATGAAAAGACCTGCAACGACCAGGAGCCACTGGCAGAGCTCACAGCCCTACACTTCTATTATTTGTTTTCAGACTTGTTCATTCTCTGGAGAAGGTCAAAATATTCCACACAAAACTGTGTTCAGTTCTCAAGTGTGAAACTTCCATGACTGGAAACACATCAAGGCTTTTTGACAGCAGATAACTTTTTACCTCCTTCCTGAGGGGCTCCCATTCAGAACAAAAATGTACTACAGCTCAGAGTGTTATCAGAGCTGCTGTAAAATGCACTTGGGCATTCTGAAGATTCATGCTTAATATCTTTCCATAATTTGTGAGAATGTGTGCAGAGTCCTTACAGAGTGTTAATGCCGCAGTGTTATGCCACTGGCCAGCACCACAGGGCCGACTTACACAAGGATAAAGCTATGATGTTGAAGGGAAAGATGAAGACTAGAATTGCAAGTTAAAAAGCAAGGTTTTATAGAGATCACTGATGAACTGGGGATAGACTAACCGACAAACGTCAAAAATAGTGAAGATACTTAGGTTTATCTTAGAATGAAACTCTAGCAGCACTGTGAAGGCAAGCTTATAAGAAAATGAATCATTGTATGAGCTGTTTTTGACTTTCTGCAGAATAAGATACTGAGATAAGTTTAAGATATTCTGAAATGTGGGGTACCTACCAAAATAGGCAACCTGAGTTAGGGCATCACCCATCTTCTGAGTGTGTGTGTGTATGTTTTTCTTCCTAAAAATATTATCTTTTTATCAGAAACCACTTCAGCTGAAACAAATTTCTTGTAACAACAGGACTTCTGTTTTATAATTTTACATCAGAGAATGAAGTCAGACCCAAATACTTGCTTTTGTTTGTGGCATTGCCCCTAATTTATTTAAAATCCATTATGTTGCTTGGGCTTGGAGTTCAAAAAAGTCGTCAGTGAATCCATATGTAATATTTAGATTACAGATTGATATATTGCTAATGCGAATCAGCCCTGAATTAAAATTAATCTCAGGTGTATAGCAAATACGTTGTTTTCAGACACTCGTGAAACTGCTTCTTTCATAAGAAGTAATGACGAGAATGGCATGGTTACGTGATGAATAAAATGCAGAATAAGTACTGAGTAAATCGTCATCTATTTCATGAAGAAAACCAGTGTTGGTGATAAGTAAATCAAGATATTTGAGTTTTACTTGAGAAGAGAAAATAAAACGTTACAAGTTTCTCAGTAATTTCTGTCGATGCCAAGTAGGAACTGAGAGAAAATAATAATTATACAAAGCAGTGTCTTATTGGATAAATGTTTCTTTGTTGAACTATTAAACCTGAGTGAGAAGCTATGACATGTGTTTTGTTGTATTCAATATTGTCCATTTTGAGATGGCATCGTGCCAACAGATTGTAAGCAAAACCTGATGATTATTCTCTAAGGTGCATCCATTATGTTATTAAATCACCCTTCCTACTACATTATATGAATAACTATAGAAACTTCAAGGTTTTAAAAATGATTTATATAATCTAGTCATTCATGTATAATTAATTCTACTAATTTGCATGAGTGTTTCAGGTCATTTTGGAATAATTAGCCATTGTTGAGGGTTTTTCCCCATCAATTAAACTAATTGCTTTTCACATAGGTGTAGATTGAATATTGATTCCCTTTTTTTTCATCTAACTTGTATAAGCAAATTATGCCTAATTGCCAGCGTACCACATCATTACACAGCTGTCATCAATTATACAAAAATATACTCTACTAGACTAATGATTTCTTTGTGGCATTTTGAAGGGCTTTTTAACTATGATGCTTGAAACAATGTTATAATTTGAAAAAAATATCAAACACCATGTTTAAACCACTAACACGATAAAGCACATTATTGGTTAACAAATATGCCAGCTCCGGCCTAGACAGTCATTTATCTTCGAATGAAAAGAATTCCGTGAAACAAGTTGATTAATCATTATTATTATTAAATGTAGTGAACACACACATGCAAATATTGGATTACATTGGTTCTAACTTTTTTCAGCTCAATTCCTCCTGTTTCATAATTTATTTCTTTTCTACCTAATGAAACATCTCTGAGAGGATCCGAAGAGGTGGTGGATTTCAAGAATCACTGATAGCAGGAAGACATTTTAAAAAGTCAGGAGACAAAAGCAACTCTATTCATCATGCATTCTATGGGGTGCATTACTGGCTTTTGAAGGTTTTACTGGGCATTTGCTTCACTAATTTCTAGGTTAGAAACAATATTTCTTTTTCGGAAACACTATTATGTAAGTTTTTGGGGGAAAACGTTAAATATTTACAGTCTTCCACGAGGCGGGCATTGCCAAACTATTGTCATGATAATTTTATATCTGAAAGAAATTTCTATATCTGAAAGAAATTTTGTTTAATCTAAAGTGATATGATGAAAATAACATTTAAGTTTAAACATCGTCTGACACTCTGAGATTTGTGGTTTATTTTACTTTATTTTACTTTTTTTTTTTTTTTTTTTTAACATCTTTATTGGGGTATAATTGCTTTACAATGGTGTGTCAGTTTCTGCTTTATAACAAAATGAATCAGTTATACATATACATATGTTCCCATATCTCTTCCCTCTTGCGTCTCCCTCCCTCCCACTCTCCCTATCCCACCCCTCTAGGTGGACACAAAGCACCGAGCTGATCTCCCTGTGCTATGCGGCTGCTTCCCACTAGCTAGCTATTTTACGTTTGGTAGTGTATATATGCCCATGCCACTCTCTCACTCTGTCACAGCTTACACTACCCCCTCCCCATATCCTCAAGTCCACTCTCTAGTAGGTCTGCATCTTTATTCCCGTCTTGCCCCTAGATTTTTCTGACCTTTTTTTTTTTTTTAGATCCGATATACATGTGTTAGCATATGGTATCTGTTTTTCTCTTTCTGACCTACTTAACTCTGTATGACAGTCTATAGGTCCATCCACTTCACTACAAATAACTCAGTTTTGTTCCTTTACATGGCTGAGTAATATTCCATTGTATATATGTGCCACATCTTTATCCATTCACCTGCTGACAGGCACTAAGGTTGCTTCCATGTCCTGGCTATTGTAAATAGAGCTGCAATGAACATTTTGGTACATGACTCTTTTTGAATTATGGTTTTCTCAGGGTATATACCTAGTAGTGGGATGCTGGGTATATGGTAGTTCTATTTTAAGTTTTTTAAGGAACCTCCATACTGTCCTCCATAGTGGTTGTATCATACATTCCCACCAACAGTGCAAGAGGTTTCGCCTTTCTCCACACCCTCTCCAGCATTTACTGTTTGTAGATTTTTTGATGATGGCCATTCTGACCACTGTGAGATGATATCTCATTGCAGTTTTGATTTGCATTTCTCTAATGATTAATGATGTTGAGCATTCTTTCATGTGTTTGTTGGCAATCTGTATATCTTCTTTGGAGAAATGTCTATTTAGGTCTTCTGCCCATTTTTGGATTGGGTTGTTTGTTTGATATTAAGCTGCATGAGCTGCTTGTGTATTTTGGAGATTAATCCTTTGTCAGTTGCTTCATTGGCAAATATTTTCTCCCATTCTGAGGGTTGACTTTTTGTCACATTTATGATTTCCTTTGCTGTGCAAAAGCTTTTAAGTTTCATTAGGTCCCATTTGTTTATTTTTAGTTTTATTTCCATTTCTCTAGGAGGTGGGTCAAAAAGGATCTTGCTGTGATTTATGTCATAGAGTGTTCTCCCTATGTTTTCCTCTAACAGTTTGATGGTGTCTGACCTTATATTTAGGTCTTTAATCCATTTGGAGTTTATTTTTGTGTATGGTGTTAGGGAGTGTTCTAATTTCATTCTTTTACATGTAGCTGTCCAGTTTTCCCAGCACCACTTATTGAAGAGGCTGTCTTTTCTCCACTGAGTATTCTTGCCTCCTTTATCAAAGATAAGGTGACCATATGTACATGGGTTTATCTCTGGGCTTTCTATTCTGTTCCATTGATTTTTATTTCTGTTTTTGTGCCAGTACCATACTGTCTTGATTACTATAGCTTTCTAGTATACTCTGAAGTCAGGGAGCCTGATTCCTCCAGCTCCATTTTTCTTTCCAAGATTGCTTTGGCTATTCGGACTCTTTTGTGTTTCCACACAAATTTTGAAATTTTTTGTGCTAGTTCTGTGAAAAATGCTAGTGGTACTGATAGGGCTTGCATGTAATCTGCAGATTGCTTTGGGTAGTAGAGTCATTTTCACAATATTGATTCTTCCAGTCCAAGAACATGGTATATCTCTCCATCTATTTGTAGCATCTTCAAATTCTTTCATCAGTGTCTTATAATTTTCTGCATACAGGTCTTTTGTCTCCTTAGGTAGGTTTATTCCTAGATATTTTATTCTTTTTGTTGCAATGGTAAATCGGAGTGTTTTCTTAATTTCACTTTCAGATTTTTCATCATTAGTGTATAGGAATGCAAGAGATTTCTGTGCATTAATTTGTATCCTGCTACTTTACCAAATTCATTGATTAGCTCTAGTAGTTTTCTGGTAGCATCATTAGGATTCTCTATGTATAGTATCATGTCATCTGCAAACAGTGACAACTTTACTTCTTCCTTTCCAGTTTGGATTCCTTTTATTTCTTTTTCTTCTCTGATTGCTGTGGCTAAAACTTCCAAAACTATGTTGAATAACTATGTTGAACAAGACAAGGCAACCTTGTCTAGTTCTTGATCTTAGTGGAAATGGTTTCAGTTTTTCACCATTGAGGACGATGTTGGCTGTGGGTTTCTTATATATGACCTTTATTATGTTGAGGAAAGTTCCCTGTATGCCTACTTTCTGGAGGGCTTTTATCATAAATGGGTGTTGAATTTTGTCGAAAGCTTTCTCTGCATCTATTGAGATTATCATATGGTTTTTCTCCTTCAGTTTGTTAATATGGTGTATCACGTTGATTGATTTGTGTATATTGAAGAATCCTTGCATTCTTGGGATACACCCCACTTGATCATAATGTAATGTATGATCTTTTTTTTTTTTTTGCAGTACACGGGCCTCTCACTGTTGTGGCCTCTCCTGTTGCGGAGCACAGGCTCCAGACGCGCAGGCTCGGTGGCCATGGCTCACGGGCCCAGCCGCTCTGCGGCATGTGAGATCTTCCCAGACTAGGGCACAAACCCGTATCTCCTGCATCGGTAGGTGGACTCTCAACCACTGCACCACCAGGGAAGCTCCAACGTATGATCCTTTTAATGTGCTGCTGGATTCTGTTTGCTAGTAATTTGTTGAGGATTTTTGCATCTATGTCCATCAGTGGTATTGGCCTGTAGTTTTCTTTTTTTTGTGGCATCTTTGTCTGATTTTGCTATCAGGGTGATGGTGACCTCACAGAATGAGTTTGGGAGTGTTTCTACCTCTGCTATATTTTGGAAGCGTTTGTGAAGGATAGGTGTTAGCTCTTCTCTAAATGCTTGACAGAATTCACATATGAATCCATCTGGTCCTGGGCTTTTTTTTGCTGGAAGATATTTAACCACAGTTTCTATTTCAGTGCTTGTGATTGGTCTGTTTACATTTTCTGTTTCTTCCTGGTTCAGTCTTGGAAGGTTATGCTTTTCTAAGAATTCGCCCATTTCTTCCAGGTTGTCTACTTTATTGGCATATAGTTGCTTGTAGCAATCTCTCATGATCCATTGTATTTCTGCAGTGTCATTGGTTACTTCTCCTTTTTCATTTCTCATTCTACTATGAGTCTTCTCCTTTTTTTTCTTGATGAGTCTGACTAATGCTTTCTCAATTTTGTTTATCTTCTCAAAGAACCAGCTTTTAGTTTTATTGATCTTTCCTATCGCTTCCTTCATTTCTTTTTCATTTACTTCTGCTTTGATCTTTATGATTTCTTTCCTTCTGCTAACTTTGGGGTTTTTTTGTTCTTCTTTCTCTAATTGATTTAGGTGTAAGGTTAGGTTGTTTATTTGAGATGTTTCTTGTTTCTTAAGGTAGGCTTGTAGAGCTATAAACTTCCCTCTTAGAACTGCTTTTGCGGCATCCCATAGGTTTTGGGTAGTTGTGTATTCACTGTCATTTGTTTCTAGGTATTTTTTGATTTCTTCTTTGATTTCTTCAGTGACCTTTTGCTTATTAAGTACTGTGTTGTTTAGCTTCCATGTGTTTGTATTTCTTACAGGTTTTTTCCTGTAATTGATATCCAGTCTCATAGCGCTGTTATTGGAAAAGATAGTTGATATGATTTCAATTTTCTTAAATTTAGCAAGGCTTGATATGTGACCCAAGATGCAATCTATCCTGGAGAATGTTCCATGAGCACTTGAGAAGAAAGAGTAGTCTGTTGTTTTTGATGGAATGTCCTATAAGTATCAATTAAGTCCATCTTGTTAAATGTATCATTTAAAGCTTGTGTTTCCTTATTTATTTTCATTTTTGATGCTCTGTCCATTGGTGAAAGTGGGGTGTTAAAGTCCCCTACTATTATTGTGTCACTGTCGACTTCCCCTTTTATGGCTGTTAGTATTTGCCATATGTATTGAGGTGCTCCTATGTAGGGTGAATAAATGTTTACAATTGTTATATGTTCTTATTCGATTGATCCCTTCATCATTATGTAGTGTCCTTCTTTGTCTCTTGTAATAGTCTTTGTTTTAAAGTCTATTTTGTCTGATATGAGAATTGCTACTCCAGCTTTCTTTTGTTTTCCATTTGCATGGAATATCTTTTTCCATCCCCTCACTTTCAGTCTGTATGTATCCCTAGGTCTGAAGTGGGTCTCTTGTAGGCAGCATATATACGGGTCTTGTTTTTGTATGCATTCAGCCAGTCTATGTCTTTTGGTTGGAGCATTTAATCCATTTACATTTAAGGTAATTATCGATATGTATGTTCCTATTACCATTTTCTTAATTGTTTTGGGTTTATTATTGTAGGTCTTTTCCTTGTCTTGTGTTTCCTGCCTAGAGAAGTTCCTTTACTATTTGTTGTAAAGATGTTTTGGTGGTGCTGAATTCTCTTAGCTTTTGCTTGTCTGTAAACTTTTAATTTCTCTGTCAAATCTGAATGAGATCTTTGCTGGGTTCAGTAATCTTGGTTGTAGGTTTTTCTCTTTCATCACTTTAAATATGTCCTGCCACTCCCTTCTGGCTTGCAGTGGTTCTGCTGAAAGATCAGCTGTTAACCTTATGGGGATTCCCTTTTGTGTTACTTGTTTTTCCCTTGATCCTTTTAATATTTGTTCTTTGTATTTAATTTTTGATAGTTTGATTAGTATGTGTCTTGGCATGTTTCTCCTTGGATTTATCCTGTATGGGACTCTCTGTGCTTCCTGGGCTTGATTAACTATTTCCTTTCCCATATTAGAGAAGTTTTCACTATAATCTCTTCAAATATTTTCTCAGTCCTTTTCTTTTTCTCTTCTTCTTCTCGGACACCTATAATTCAAATGTTGGTGCATTTAATGTTGTCCCAGAGGTCTCTGAGACTGTCCTCAATTCTTTTCATTCCTTTTTCTTTATTCTGCTTTGCAGTAGTTATTTCCACTATTTTATCTTCCAGGTCACTTATCCGTTCTTCTGACTCAGTTATTCTGCTATTGATTCCTTTTAGAGAATTTTAAATTTCATTTATTGTGTTGTTCATCACCGTTTGTTTGCTCTGTAGTTCTTCTAGGTCGTTGTTAAGCGTTTCTTGTATTTTCTCTATTCTATTTCCAAGATTTTGGATATCTTTACTATCATTATTCTGAATTCTTTTTCAGGTAGACTGCCTATTTCCTCTTCATTTGTTAGGTATGGTGGGCTTTTGCCTTGCTCCTTCATCTGCTGTGTGTTTCGCTGTCTTCTCGTTTTGCTCAACTTACTCTGTTTGGGGTCTCCTTTACACAGGCTGCAGTTTCATAGTTTCTGTTGTTTTTGGTGTCTGTCCCCAGTGGCTAAGGTTGGTTCAGTGGGTTGTGTAGGCTTCCTGGTGGAGGGGACTAGTGCCTGTGTTCTGGTGGATGAGGCTGGATCTTGTCTTTCTGGTGGGCAGGTCCACATCTGGTGGTGTGTTTTGGGGTGTCTGTGAGCTTATTATGATTTTAGGCAGCCTCTCTGCTAATGGATGGGGTTGTGTTCCTGTCTTGCTAGTAGTTTGGCATGGGGTGTTCAGCACTGTAGCTTGCTGGTCGTTGAGTGGATCTGGGTCTTGGCGTTGATATGGAGATCTCTCGTTTGATATTACGTGGAGCTCGGAGGTCTCTTGTGGACCAGTGTCCTGAACTTGGCCCTCCCGCCTCAGAGGCACAACCCTGACACCTGGCTGGAGCACCAAGAGCCTGTCATGCACACGACTCAGAATAAAAGGGGGGAAAAAAGAAAGAAGAAGATAAAATAAAGTAAAAGAAAGTCATTAAAATAAAAAATAATTATTAAAAATTTTTTTAGTAATAAAAGGAAAGAAGAGAGCAACCAAACCAAAAAATAAATCCACCAATGATAACAAGTGCTAAAAACTTTACTAAAAAAAAAAAAAACAAAACAACAAAAAACGGACAGGCAGAACCCTAGGACAAATGGTAAAAGCAAAGCTATACAGACAAAATCACACACACAGAAGCATATACATACACACTCACAAAAAGATTAAACGGGAAATATATGTATATCTATATCTATGTATATCTCGTTGCTCCCAAAGTTCAGCTCCTCAATTTGGGATAACTCGTTGTCTATTCAGATGTCCCACAGATGCAGGGTACATCAAGTTGATTGTGGAGATTTAATCTGCTGCTCCTGAGGCTGCTGGGGGAGATCTCCCTTTCTCTTCTTTGTTTGCACAGCTCCTGGGGTTCAGCTTTGGGTTTGGACCCGCCTCTGCGTGTAGGTCGCTGGAGGGTGTCTGTTCTTCGCTCAGACAGGACGGGGTTAAAGGAGCAGCTGCTTCAGGGGCTCTGGCTCACTCAGGCCAGGGGGAGGGAGGGGTACGGATGCTGGGTGAGCCCGCGGCGGCACAGGCCGGCATGACGTTGCACCAGCCTGAGGCGCGCTGTGCGTTCTCCAGGGAAGTTGTCCCTGGATCCCGGGAACCTGGCAGTGGCGGGCTGCACAGGCTCCCCGGAAGTGGGGTGTGGATAGTGACCTGTGCTCGCACACAGGCTTCTTGGTGGCGGCAGCAGCAGCCTTAGCATCTCATGCCCGTCTCTGGGTTCCGCGCTTTTAGCCGCGGCTCGCACCCGTCTCTGGAGCTCCTTTAAGCAGCGCTCTGAATCCCCTCTCCTCGCACACCAGGAAACAAAGAGGGAAGAAAAGGTCTCTTGCCTCTTCGGCAGGTCCAGACCTTTTCCCGGACTCCCTCCCGGCTAGCCGTGGCGCACTAACCCCCTGCAGGCCGTGTTCATGCCGCCAACCCCAGTCCTCTCCCAGCGATCCAACGGAAGCCCGAGTCTCAGCTCCCAGCCCCGCCCGCCCCGGCGGGTGAGCCGACAAGCCTCTCGGGCTGGTGAGCGCCGGTTGGCCCCGATCCTCTGTGCGGGAATCTCTCTGCTTTGCCCTCCGCACCCCTGTTGCCGCGCTCTCCTCTGTGGCTCCGAAGCTTCTGCCCTCCACCACCCGCAGCCTCCACCCGCGAAGGGGCTTCCTAGTGTGTGGAAACCTTTCCTCCTTCACAGCTCCCTCCCACTGGTGCAGGTCCCGTCCCTATTCTTTGTCTCTGTTTTTTCTTTTGCCCTACCCAGGTATGTGGGGGTGTTTCTTGCCTTTTGGGAAGTCTGAGGTCTTCTGCCAGCGTTCAGTGGGTGTTCTGTAGGAGCTGTTCCACATGTAGATGTATTTCTGATGTATTTGTTGGGGAGGAAGGTGATCCCCGCATCTTACTCTTCCGCCATCTTGAAGCTCCTCCTCTGTGGTTGATTTTACGTCATTGCTTCAGTGATGGCGACAATACAAATGTGATCTAAAGCTTAGGTGAATCCAAGGTGGATTCAAATATTTTCAGTCTAAGTAAACAACTCTATTATGTTCAACATAATAATGTTCTTGCTTTCATTCCACAGGAGAAAAATAATTGATAACCTCTGTTCACAAAGTGTATTTGTACTCGATGTTATTTCTTCCTTCCTAACAGTTATTGAATGCCTTCTTGTATTGTTTATAATGACAACCCATGAGCATTTCTAAAGGTTGACTCAAGACCTTCCCACATTAACTTGAATTAAAATTGAAAACAGCACAGGTCATGTCTGAAAGTACCCAGCAAACATACACATTAACAGTAAATTTAAAACTCTAGGTAACTCTACAGAACAGAAACCACACACTCTGCTTTAACTACTGCAGAAAGGTCAGTGTTTCAAACAAAAGAGAGGTAAGAAACCACGCTTTTAC
The DNA here is from genome assembly GCF_008692025.1 of Phocoena sinus. NCBI lineage: Eukaryota > Metazoa > Chordata > Mammalia > Artiodactyla > Phocoenidae > Phocoena > Phocoena sinus. The sequence goes on along the minus strand of NC_045773.1, from coordinate 14,887,871 downwards.
GACAGGCTCACGCTATTGAGAAAACAGAAAGCAAATGTAGGTCTGCCCTTCTTCTCCTACCTACTTACTTTTGATTACATCTTGCAACAGATTTCAAAACAGATTTCAAAGGGCAGCATCTGTTGTTTGAACTATCCATAAAAAGTTCATAGAGAGCTAAGTTTACAGATTGCTAAGGGTTTAAGAAAAGCGTGGGGAGATGCTAAAGAGAATAGAATAGAAGAGAATCTGGAAGAAAGGTAGTGAACTCATTCTCTACTTGCATAACTAACTTTGTCAATAGGAAGAAACTAGAGTAACATATATATTCATGGCTCCAACACATGTTCTCTTTTAATATCCTTAGGAAGGTTTCATTCAAGGCTTCCAGGGAGGGGACATGAGAGAGTAAACAGCCAATTTAGAATTCTTTTCATATTAACCATAGAGATGTATCTTTTGCTAAGCAATAAGAGTCAAATCTTTAACACAGAGTTGGCCTGGTAGAGCATTTTGAAAAAGTTTCTGAATGTTAGCCTATAGCCTTGGTATTTAACAACTTTTATGTTTATCAACATAGAATTCTGTCAAATGCCTAAAGCAAGGAACTGTGGATTTTAAGCTTTAAAGATTACACTTCTATTTCAAAATGGGCAAACAACTGGGCGCTCTGAACATCTGTTTATGAATGACGAGGTTTTTATGAAATAGTAAGCTTTTAGAGCCCAGGATCTGCTATCATATCTGGCCCTGTGTATTTGGTGACAAGTGATATTTTAAAAGTTATGTGCTTCATTGTTATGTTAAAAAGGTAAGTTTAAATATGAAAACAACCTTCATGATGTTTTTCTTCCTGTTTGTATCATACACTAGAAAGAAATTTCAGATTAAAAAGAAATCTTTGAATACTGACCAAAATGTTATTTTGTTTAGGAACTATGAAAAGTAGAATTGCTGAGCTAAGTCATGAGAGAAAATATATCATGTTTGTAATAAACTACCTGCAATGTCTAATAAGATGTCCTTTTTTCTCAGCCAAAATTTAAATTATACATATATATACACATACATACATATATATGCATATACACATTTTCTTTTCAAAGTACAAGTGAATTAATTAATGCTAACCAACATCATAAATTCTCATAAATAAACCTAACTTTAAATTACAGGGACGTTTCTTAGAAACTGAATGTCAGATGTTAAAGAACCCCATTCATCTATAAAGTGTGTTAGTCTAAGAATATCTAATAATTTAGGCTAGAAAAGCATGAAGTGAGAACGAATAGGGTAGGGAGAAAAGACAGCAAGACAGGATAGCCAGATCTTTGTAAAAAGCACGTCATTACTTTAATTGGAAAATTTCTCTACTGTATAGTAAAAAAGAATACAGTAAGAGTAAATAGTTTCAAAGCTAAAAAAGAAAAAAATCTGCCACATCATATCAGCATGTTCTCATAACAAGAACTAAATAAAGTCATTATAGCACTTACCATATTTCATTTTAATTTCTATGTCTTTCTCTTTCATTAAATTCTCCTTCAAGACACAGCCATATATCTCCAAAATCTGACACTGTGCCCAACATATAGGTAAAAATCAAATAGAATTTTTTTTGGTTTTTAACCTTTAAGTTTTAACCATCATATATAGGAGTCCTATTTGCATAATTATACAATTAAAATATCTAACTGGTGTGAAATGCTTTCTATATGCCAAAAATGTTTTAAAGCATTTCTGTACTAACTCATTCATTAATCTCAACAACTCTGTAAGACAGGACTTTATAAACTGTATTATATAGAGTGGAAGCAAAGGCATGGACCAGGAAGGTAATTTGCCCAAAATGAATGAGTGGAACAGCCAACATTTGAATCCAGACACTCTGAGTCAAGAGTCAAAGCCCGTAACTATCACAATGTACCATCTCTGTTATCAAAATCAAGCAATGCTTCAGGCCAAGGTAATTTCCCATAGGTGCAGTAATAACATACTCCATTAACAGTCATGGCTATAATATACATATTATCATTTAATTAGAAATTGGCAAAAGTTGGTGGCTGAGAGTGGATGCGGGTACAAACTTAACATGGCGAGTAAGCAATGAGAGCAACCTCTCTTGAGATTATAAACCACTGAGTCATGGGTGGCCAGAGACATCAGGATATTGCTAAGAATATGAAGAAAGGAGAAAGGAGCCCAAATGGAAGGTATGAAAGATGTCGCAGAGGTCAAATTTACCTGACCTGATCATTTAGCCCTGGGCTGGCCCTGCCATGTTCAGTATACACTAAGCATAGGTTTCACCTCACATACCAACTCCGGGTAATTGGGAATGGCTGCCTAGAACGTGGTATTGAGATGGAGTGTAAAGTCTTGTCTGGTCTCTGCTGAAGTGTATTCTGCTCTCCCTTCTCAAGGTCTGTGATGAGCTTGGATGTAGACTATAATGCTCTACACTTCCCCTCCTATATGTGTTATCCTTGCACTACATTAGTATTTTCATGGCTTGATGCTTGACTCTTAATATCCTAGAATCACTGATCAGTCCTGTAACAGAAAAGAAATGGGTTGACTCTGAGATGTTTGATATTCGACCCAGAAATATATGTAAATTGAAAGACGTGGCCTTTAAATTTAAAGGTATTGTCTACACATACACTAGTGTAGACTGTAGGAAAGTCAGACAATGGTCATGTTCAGAGAAATCACCCTCAAATGTTGGTACCTGAGTTATTACTGACAAACATGGCATCATAAAGCCGGTAGGTACACCCTACATGGGGGTTCATGCAGCTTTGTATGCAACCCCAGGTATTTTTCAATTCATCTCAGTAGTTTCACACTGAGAATTTCAGGTATGTTACGAGTTGAACAGTTTCCCTCCAAAAAGATATGTTGAAATCCTAATTCCCAGTACCTCATCATTGAACCTTCTTTGGAAAGAGGCTTGTGGAAGATGTAATTAGTTAGGATGAGATACTAGAGTAGGACAGACCTCTAATCCAGTATGACTATTATTCTTATAAAAAGAAGAAATCTGGATATGAAGAAAGAAATGCAGAGAGACAATGGTGTGAAGACACATAGGAAGAAGATGGCCATGTGACTGGAACAAGGCATTTAGGAGCCAACAAACACCAAAGACTGCTGGCACATTCCAGAAGCAGAAAAGGTAAAGAAGGGTGCTCCCTAGGGCCATTAGAGGGAGTATGGCCCTGAAGACACTTTGATCTTAGACTTCTAGCATCAGAATTGAGAGTCAATAAATATCTGTTATTACAAGCCACTTACTTTTTGCTTCAATTGAACATTTTATAAATGAGAACATGTATACTCTTATTTTGTACAACGGCATTTTCATTTTTGTATAGTATTCCATTGTATAAATTGTCATGCTTTATTTATCTATTCAACCATTGATGGACCTTTGGACTTTTTCAGTTTGGGACTATCAGACATCACGCTACTATGGATGTTTCTGTCCTTGTCTTTTGATGCAAATCACATTTGTATTAATTAGATATTGAAAGAGTGGAATTAATGGGTAACAGAGGAAACATATGTCCTACTTTAATAGACAAAGGCAAATAATTCTAAATCATGAGATAAATTCACACTGTCTCCAGTCTGAGGCTGCTGCCGTCTGTTCTAAAACTCGATGTTGTCAGTCTTTTTAATTTGTTAACTGAATTCCCACCATTGTGGTGGAAGCATAGCCGTATCTCACTATACTTTCTAACATCTCTGTAACTTGGAATCTATAATACACAATTATGTTTTGAAATTATTTAAGTCAACTTATTTTGAACTGAAGTATTTATTTGTTGTTGGTGTTGGTCATCCATGAATTATGAGAATGAAAGACTGCTTCTTGCCTAGCTTAGAACGCTAGAACTGATCAGCAAAATGGTACTTTCCACTGTGGAGAAATTTGCTATGTTTGTTCTTCACAGCCCACCTCTGTGGTCTTGTGGTCATAAAGCATTACGTTAATCCTAAATGCTATGTGTTCCCTATCCCATCAAATTGATATTGGATTAAAAAATGACCTCCAGAATGATTGCTAACTCTGAATTGACTTCACACTGCGGTCACAGGTGATTTGGAGATTTATAGCCTTTTAAAACATGATTTCTGTATATCACAAAGAAGATATAAGCTCCCCAAGCTGCCTCCTGTAAGTATCTCCTGTCTTTATTGTTTCTTGTTGGAGAGGCTTTTCTTTTTCTTCTACAATCAGTTTCACTACAAAGCAAACTGGGGCTAATTGCAGATTTTAAATAGCACCACAAATTGAATGATCTCAGTTTTAAACCTGTCTCAAATATAATTTATGGTTTTCTGCTACAGCTATTGGTTTTTGTACTTCCTGGATTGCAGGTGCAAAAATATTGATATTCTCCATACTGTCTCAGTCTACTGGCAGAGCGCTTCTCCCCATCATTAGAAAATAATTGGTTAAGGGAAACATGGTGTGAGAGACTGGGAGCTAGTGGCCTGTACTTAAAAAGCAAACTCTATTCTCTTCCTTCCAGGAACTTGATTTGGTTTCTCCCTACTTGAAATTCTAGTTTGAATCTGAAAATGTTACCTAAACCCTAATTCAGAAATCCTATGAAAGGAAGCTGAATAATTTGCTCACCAAAAAAAAAAAAAAAAAAAAAAACACAGAAGAAGAAGAAAACAGAAAGAAAGAAAAAAGAATCACAAGGAGAAGAAATAGCCAGCTACCTGCAGCTACCTGTAATCACAGCTCTGAATTGCTTTTACCTAAAAGGTGATTAGGAAGAAATTTTATCAGTTATTTCCAAGCAAAATTTCATTTTCTTATTGACAGAAAGATTCATAGATAAGCATACTAATAAGTGACAAACTATCCTGCACACTATCAACGTAGCTTCGCACATTTCTAGGTGTGAAGAAAGGTACTGGGAACATTAAGTAGCTGTGACTATAACATGCCCCAAATGAGACCGGCTTTCTTTCAGCCCCTTCACTTGCAACTAAAAGTGAAAAAGGTTTATCAGCTGAGGTCAGGCTCTGGAAGTGAGTAGCAAATGTAAAACACAAGCAGCACAGAATTGTTCTACATTGAATCTTGTGGGTGGATATTTGTACAGTAACCCCAAGGATCTACTTTAACTTTTCAGAATAACTGAACTGCAAAGCAAGACACTTATCTATTCAAAGTTCATAAGAGAGACGAAAAATGATGAACTCTTGCAAAAATTTCCCAGCCTTCTTTCGAAGAAGAACCACAAATAGAAATTTGCTGTAAAGACTAAAAAAGCTCGTAAAAATGTTAGCAAGAGGATGTGCTTCAGGCTTCAGAGTGTGAAAAATGTTTTTTACTTCCTCATTAACACAAATTTGGCAAAGCTTTACACTCAGCCATTTGGAAAGGAAGAAAGGCTTTTGGTGTGTCTTATGATAAAGGATTTTTGAAGTGCATAATAATTTTATAATAGTTTAGAGTAAGTTTATGTTGTTTCAGTATGTGCACAGTGGAAATGAAAAACTTTTATAAATAATAAAATAGTGACCAAAGTATTATTATTTGTTGCTCTTGTTAATATGTTTCAAAAAACATCAACAGTTCCTAGCATATAGTGGAAACTTTTAAAACATTTGTTTCTTTCCATATGTTGTATCTTTAATTTGTGCCCAAATGTATTATGCTCTAGGTAATTTAAGTGAAAAAGGAATTTATTAAATGGGTATTAAGTGCTTCTTGGAATGACTGGGAAGTATAGATAATGTGACTCAGGAAATAAGTAGTACACAAATGTTTCATATTTTCAGCTTTATGGTGGACTCTGCCTTTTACCAAGTCTTTATTGAAAGACCTGGGAGATCCTCAAACACAGAAAGAGAGAATATACTTTTTGTTTGGGCAACAAATAAACAGGGAAACAAATGATGATGGAAATGGTATCTAGCAATAACAAGACCTAATATATCTCCAGTAAAATACTAAAGGGTGTGATCATGTGGTTTATATAATTTGACAAGTTAAAAATTAATTTGGTTAATAGAAACGTACTACCTGGGGTGTTCAAATTAAAACCTCCTGTTTATCAAAACAGTAAGCTCTTTGTCTACTGAACCTTTAGTACTTCAGATTATTGGCAGATCCATTCTTTTGTAATGAGCACCTTTCTAGGAATGGGAAGCAATTCTAAATGGAAGTCTAAAAGGAAAATGTTTTCCCAGTTTTATTGAGAAATAATTGATATACATCCCTGTATACGTTTTACAGAAACAGCATGATGGCTTGATTTACTTATATTGTGAAATGATTACCAAAATAGGTTAGTTTAACATCCATCTTCTGACATGGATACGATAAAAAGGAAAGAAAAAGGAAAATAAATTTTCTCCTGGTGATGAGAACTTTTAGGATATACTGTCTTAACAACTTTCCTAAATAGCATACAGTAGTGTTAGCTAAAGTCATCATGTTGTACATTACATCCCCAGTACTCATTTATCTTATAAATGGAGCTCTGTACCTTTTGACCACCTTCCTCTAGTTTCTCTACCCCCATGCTCCGCCTCTGATAACCCCAAGTCTGATCTCTTTTTCTATGAGTTTGTTTTTTTTCTATGATCTATGATCTCTTTTTCTATGAGTTTTGTTGTTTTTGTTTTTTTAAGAGTCCACACTTAAGTGAGTGCAGACAAGTTGCACACATGAATCGTGTTCACACAGAACACAGAAGTTTCTTCATCTAAATTCTACCTTTTAAACCTTTTTTCAACTACTGGGCCACAATCATAGACTCTGGAGCAGATGCACCTGTTTTCATCTTTGCATCTGCTTTACATAGCACAGCACTGGACACAAAATACATGCCTAAAATTACTTACTTGAATAATTGAATGCATGAAGCTGGCCAGTTTATGACTATATCAAAAGCTATGCAATACCAAGTTTCAAGTTTAACTCAGAAAAATTTCAGTAAAATAATAATGATTTTCCCATCAATAATTTTATCACAGAATATTGTAAGAATAATAAAGGGATTAGAGACATTTTCAACCAAAGAAAAATGAGATTTACAATTCATATAATATGTATATTTTCTAATTACTTTTTGTATGTTACCTTAGTTAACCCTCACAAGTTGATGCGGTAGTTGTTATAATTAATTTCATAGATGAAGAAATAGGATAGATGAGCTATTTACTCAAAGTCAGAGAGTTGTAAGCAGTATATATTTTATGTGTATTAAGATATATGTCTTACATGGTACTGATGTATGTGTTATATACACACATATTAATATAAGTATTACTATATTAAGTAGATAATGCATGTCACTGAAGAAAAAGATTTATGGAGTTCAAAGCAGTATTATTAGTAGATATTAATTTAAAACATTTATAAATGCAAATCTTGCCCCACTTTGTTAATGTCAACAGATCCTCAGGTTGTTCATAGTGAATTTTGTATTTCACAATGTTTAACCCATCCCAGTCTCCCAGCTCAAACAACTGATGAGTAGTACACTATCCCTTTTGTTTGTATAGCATCTGGTATCCTAAACATTTTTCTACTAAAGAAAATATTCTACAGAGAAGACAACTCCACTGAAACAAAAGCTGATGGACAGAGTGTTGCTTTCTTTTTAAAGATCTGTTTTAATTTATCAGTCCCTGGGGAAGCACAGGTCCTTTTCCTCCCCCATTTCTTTAAGGCATATGCACTTGCTTCAGCTCTGCCCATCTTTAAAATTATCGTTGCTTCCCCAATGGCCTCTTTTGCATAATGTCATTTTTTCTGTCAATACTACTATAATGCTTTCACACAAAGAGTATAAGAAAGAAAAAAGTTGAGTAGCATTTTTCTGGAGTCTCATTTTCTCTTGTCATTTTTCTCCTGGCTTTGTGTCTACCTGACCATATATGTGGCGTGAAATCATGTGGCAGTTTTATATTAATCTTTCACATTTGGGTTGGGTGAGTCATAATTCATTAAGAATAAGACTGTGTCTGCGTGAAAAGATGCTCAACATCACTAATTATTAGAGCAATGCAAACCAAAACTACAATAAGATACCACCTCACACTGGTCAGAATGGCCGTTACTAAAAAGTCTACAAATAACAAATGCTGGAGAGGGTGTGGAGAAAAGGGAACCCTCCTACACTGTTAGTGGGAATGTAAGTTGGTGCAGCCACTATGGAAAACAGTATGGAAGTTCCTCAAAAAACTAAAAACAGAGTTGCCATATGATCCAGCAATCCCACTCCCGGGCATATACCCAGACAAAACTATAATTCAAAAATATACATGCACCCCTATATTTGTAGCAGTACTATTCACAATAGCCAAGACATGGAAACAACCTAAATGTCCATCAACAGATGAATGGATAAAGAAGATATGGTACATATATACAATGGAATACTATTTGGCCATGAAAAGAACAAAATAATGCTATTTGCAACAACATGGATGGACTAGAGATTATCATACTAAGTGAAGTAAGTCAGAAAGAGAAAGACAAATACCATATGATATCACTTATACATGAAATCTAAAATATGACATAAATGAAATTATCTATGAAACAGAAACAGACTCATAGACAAACAGACTTGTGGTTGCCAAGGAGTGGGGTGGGGGAGGGATGGAGTGGAGTTTGGTATTAGCAGATACAAACTAGTATGTATAGAATGGAAAAACAACAAGGTTCTACAGTATATTCAATATCTTGTAATAAACCGTAATGGAAAAGAATATGAGAAAGAATATATATATGTGTAACTGAATCACTTGGCTGTACAGCAGAAATTAACACATTGTAAACCAACTATACTTCAATATAAATATAAAAAAGAAATAAAAAGAATAAGATGCCTGAGCTCAGTGGCAGAATTAACCATGAATTAGCACTGTTGAATGACATGGTTCATTTACACAGTGTCACAACTGACAAAGAAGATTCTGTTTATCAGAAGACTTGTATAGCATATCTGTCGTCACATTTTCTGGACACTTGAGCATTCCCAATTTAAATAGGTCATTACATTCTTGTAATAGTTTTTCAGGAACAGACTTTGGTTTTCTTAAGCAGGAAATATATATATTGACATATAATAGATAGCTCAGAAAACTGAAGACATATTTGAAGAACAAGGCTGGGGATGAACAAAAACAGAGATAGTTCCAGTGGTCTAGGAGAAGGAAATTATAATCAAAGTACTCTGGGCATTACCCCTGGGATGGATGAAGTGGCTAAAAATCTTTTCTGTTTTTGATCGCTCTGCTCAAGGTTGAGATTCTATAGTGAATGGAATAGGACAAATGTGGATTATTCACCCACCTACTTGCAGGATACCACGGTGGACAATTTTACTAAATGACCAATCCATCAAAGCAAAATTGGGAGCTCTTACCAGAATATAGGAAAACTGATGTGGATGGGCAAAAGCAACAAATTTCTATTATAATTCTATTATAGTTGTCAAGAATTTAAATACAGTTTATTACAAAGTTTTTTCAATTCATAACGCACCTGAGACCTAAGTAAGACCGATGTTTTCAGAGCCCCTTACCTTTTTTTTAGCTGAAAATGATACCAATTCATACTTGAGAAAGTTAATCAGATGAAGACAATAGCTTTATTGTGGCAGAATAAAGCTTAATCTGAGATTTTAGGCATCTTCAACTAGAGTTTGATTGACCCTTGCAGAATTCATTTGAAAGATTAAGTGAAAACACCAGCTCAACACAGACAAATAAACTGGTCCATGAATGAAGTGTTAACCAGTACTCAGTATCTCAGTCCTTCCCTGGAACGTAGGGTGGGTCACATACCTCCAGACACCTTCTCAGTCTCTCAGGACACAAGCACTGAGGATATAAGGAGGATCCGGGTCTCATTGCTATGGCCCTGGAGAGGTTACTGCAGTATGTAAGACTGAAAACATGCAAATATATTCTGCATTCTTCAAAGCTGCCTCCCTATTTTCTCTCTTCTGGACAGCAGAAAGCCAAGCAGAGCTGCAAATCTTACACAACAATTTGAAGACGATGGCAGGGCAGCCTCGTGTGGGAGTCGTAAACCTGACACTCTGGTCTGTCCGTGCTGGCCTCACTGCACTCTCAGCTTGTCCATCACATGGCTATGGAAGCAGAACAGGGAGTGAATGTTCTGTGTTCCTGGCCGCTAAACACATGTTTGCATCCTGGCGTGTTCTCCTAGGTGTGTCTGTTCGAGAGAACCGTCAGCTAAGTTTACGCTTCTCTTTCAAGGAAGAGAGTCTTTATTTTTTACTCTTGGACTTAATTTCTCATGGAAAAATCATGCATTAGAAGTACAGAAGGTTTTTGTTTACTGTGATTTGGTGGATTTGTTTCTTTGTTTGCTTTGTTTTTAGTAAGGAAGGATTACCAGGCCAAAATTGACCAGTATCATTTTAAGTAATATGTGCAAAACAGTTAGGATCTTAAGTAGATAAAATACTGAGTAGAAAAAGTATTCCTCTTTATCATATGACAACTTCAGCCTTCTCAGGCAAGAGGGAACTGGTTTTGTCAGGTTTATAATCCAGCAGGGCTCAAGTTACATCCCTGTGAATACTCCCATTAAAATAATATAAGCTCCCAATTTGAGACGGATAGCTAGTACAATCATTACCTTCCATCCTGAGAACTGACGGAAATAAAAATATTGAAGGGAAAGCAGTTTACGGACTGTATCATATTAGTTGAACGATTTGAAATCGCCGTTTCTGTTAAGTCAAAAATGGTTAAACATTAGCTACTTTCTATGTTTCAAGATAGCATAGAATGATTATATATTAACAAGGGAGGTAACTGGAGGTGATTTATAACTGAGTGAAAGGTGAAAACTAGAGGGGAGTGGATTAATCGATGAACAATATGAGGAATGCCACACATCCCAGAGTATGGAAGGCTGAGGGACTTGGGAGCCAACTGGGTCACTAGAGGCTGTGAAGTCAGTGACAGGAAACACAGTCAAGGGCAAGGGGCAAGTGGGGTCCCAAATCATCATTATGCAAAACAACTAAACCAAGTAGCAATCCTATAGCCAATCTCAGACCACTGGCATCTGCTAGTCAGGCAAAAGCCCGAGCAGGGTCCTTCTGCCAAGCACCCACAGTTAGAGGAAAGTTAAGGCTTCAAATGTGGCTATCGGTATTAATTATGAGGTCATGGTCATTTTGGCATTTGGTGGAGGAAGCTTGATAGTCAGACAGCTAACATGTCAGACTTCATTCGACCCCATGTAGAGATTCTGTTCAAAGTTCTAACTCAGTGAGGAGAATCAAAAGGAAACTGTACTATTTATCAAGCAAAATCGTAAGAGAACATTCTTTGCAACTTCACCTCTTAAATTCAAAACTTGCTTATGAGGAGAGCTAGCAGAATCAAGAAAATCAAGAAACTCAGACATAAAGTCTATTTTAACAGCAAAGAGAGATAACTCAGGGAACAGAACTTAAAATAATCCAGTCTATAATTAAAAATTTGGGAAAATATGAAATTTCTAAAATATAGTTTGCCACGTCAAAGGAGCAATCAGAGAACAAGGTCACTGTCAAGATTAAAATACTAAGGGCAGATTTTTTTTTAATAGAAAAAAAGAGATAAAAATACAAATAACTTTGAGATACAAAGGACCAATAAAAGAGGTCCCTCAGAAATAAGAATTATATGAGAAAACAAACCAAAACAAGATAGAATGAAAAACCAAAGAAAACTATCAAATAAATAATGAAAGAAAATTTCCTAGAACTGAAAATAGGCACTAAAATGTAGATCGAAATGGCTTGTAAAGGCCCCAGAAACACATACTTAAAAATCAATTATATAATACCTAATTATATTCTTATGAAGTCTTAGAACCACAATCTTTTGCAGAAAAAATATTTTTAACCTAGAATTCTATACTTGTCAAATTACAAATCAAATGTAAAGCTTAATAAAAAAAATATGTGAAAAGACATTGGTGCCTTTCCTCTCACAAAGCATTCTTTAGAAGTCACTTCAGGGTAAACAATCCACATCAAAGAATAATCCAAGAAAAATTAACACATGAGATAAAAAACAGTGGGCCCTACCAGGAAAGTTATGATGAGAAGTACTAGAACAACAGCAGGACAGACAACCTGGATTATGTAACACTTTTAGATTAAAAGCAGGAGGAAGACTTGATGAAAGGGGCATCCAGAAAAGGGGAATCCACAGAATGGATAGTAGGATTAAAAATTTAGAAAAGCATGAATATATAAAGGAAAATGATGAATTTTTAAAAAAAGGAGAGGGGGAAAAAACAGTCATAAACTCTAAGAAAAACAAAGTTTTATATGACTGTCATGGTCCAGTCATAAAGCAAACGAACCAATAGAATGGTTTTAGGCAATTAAAGGAGGTGATTTATTTGAACCTCATGCTAAGAAAATTCTCCTATACATAACACAGAGTGCAGATATTGGATCAGAGGACAACTAAATGCAATCTTCTCATAGTACTTTGTTGAACAACCAAAAATTTATATAATCAAACAATGTGAAACTACTTTTTAGCATCAACCTAAGGACAACACATAATAAACTTGTTTGTAGTTGCAATATAAAATATTAATATTAAAACATCAACAAAGTACAAATTAAAGCACAACTTACAGAAGGTAGTACATTAACATGGGAGAGAAAGTGGAAAAAGAAAAAATGGAAGAGACAGTAAGGGCAATTAAATGCTAATCTTAAAAAGTCAAGAAATACTGCTGGATGTTAATGGAACCAGAAATTGAGTTTTAAGTATATTATTTAATGTTGAAAATATAATCATTAGAAGAATTATAGTACAGTATATTAAAACTAAAACTTTATTTTTCACATTGAGGAGTCAAGAGATATTTTCTACATCTGATAGATTGAGAAATAGTCGTATAATTACATTATCTAAAAACTGAGTTTTTCTTAAAAAGTGGAACTAGGGTTGAAGAGGAATGAGACTATAGACTGAGGGTTTTCTATAGTGAGTTTTTCTGTACAAATTCATTAGCTATCTGGGACATGTGTTGCTCTAATAAATATTCAAACAGAAAAAAATAGGGTAGGATACATAAGAATCATTGATCTTATTGCTCTATTATGAGATTATTGATTTTATTTTCTTGATTTTACTTTTTGTATTTAAAACATTTGCTTTAAAGTAGATGTATTTTTTAGTAATAAGAGAAAAACTCAGAAATATTCATAAATAATGAAAATAATATGTGCCACTTATTGAATGTCCACAATGTACTCTGCTAGAAATTATATATGCACTTAAACTATTGTGAAAATTGTTTAATCTATTATCATTTCCTTTCACATATGAGTAAACTGAGGATCATTGTAATTTACTAACAGAGGTTCACAAAAGAATATGTCATGTTTCAAGCCTAGTCTGGGCCACCCATAACTAAGCTATTATTACCACCCCATACCACCCCAAAAGCTTATGATTTGTACGGGAATGTGGCTTAGGATCTTGAAATATAGGGACCTAAAAGATTTACTGTACTTCCCTTCAATGGAGACTGATTTAAGACCAAGCATACACATTAAGAGAACACTACTATATTTAAAATAGATAACCAACAAGGACCTACTGTATAGCACAGGGAACTCTGCTCAATACTCTGTAATAACCTAAATGGGAAAAGAATTTGAAAAAGAATAGAAACATGTACATGTATAACTGAATCATATTGCTGTACACCTGAAACTAACCTAACACTGTTAATCAACTATACTCCAACGTAAAATAAAAACTAAAAAAAGACATAATCAAAAAAAAGATGACAAGAAAATAGTTTTGCCATAATTAATACAGATTTACAAGTCATCTTTAAAAATCTGGTTCCATTGATCCAACTGGTTTCTGTATACTTAGTTATCAGAACAGCTGGACATTCTGCACAGTCCTGGCTGCCCCTTTGTGGTCCTGTACCATACTGCCCCTACCCTCGTTAAGAGTTTGGATTCTCAAACAGGCTTTTGAGCTTCAGATTCCTCTCTTCACCATTTACTAGCTGTTTGACATTTTTATTCTCCTTTTGGGGTCTTCATTTCTCAACCGTAAAATTAAAATTTTCAAAAAGTATTGCAACTAACCATGTCAATTGTCTTTTAAACATCCATTCCCCCCCTTTCTTATTGGCACCAGAACCCCAATTTGAGGTGTAGAAATATTCCCAGCTAAATACTCTGTTTTTCTGGCTCCTTTCAAGCTAAGGGTTGCCATGTAACAGTCCCAACCAATAAGATGTAAATGGAAGCCAGCTGTAGGTTGTGAAAGAAGCATATTCTTTCTTGATGGAAAAGAAAAGGATCTAGACTGGTTTCTAGACTGTTCCACCTTTCTCTGTTGTATTTGCCTCAAACAAGGACACAGTGCAAAGAGCTAGGTCTGCAATCCTGTGAGCATGTGAGGAAAAGTTCTAATTTTGACATCAACAAGACATCAGCTACCAACACTTAGATTTCTTGTGAAGTGAGAAAAATTAATGGGTCTAAGCCAGCATACTGTGGTTTTCTGCCACTTATTACCAAATGAATTCCCAACTGATGCTAATGTCTTTCTCACAGGGTTGTCATAAAGATTCAAAGAAGCAATGAATATAAAGAATTAAGATTAGATTCCAGCACAAAGTAATAATAATTATTAGCTACATTGGGGGAGGAGAGGAAACGTTAAAGAAGCATAGGATTTTTCAGTTTAAAAAGCCACACCTTTTCATCTCATTGCTAAGGAGAAAAAGACCCAGAGCATTAAATGACTTGCTCAAGATAACTCATAATATTTATTTTTCTTCACCATTTACTATTGCAAAATGTGATATTTATTAAGCACTTGCTACATAACAAACATTCTGTAAGGGTCTGGGCAATGCCCTCTTAAAGCTTACATCCAATGACATATTTCAAGACTAAAACTAATATTCAACCCATTTAAGGTTTAATTGCATCAAATTACAAAGAGTTTTGATACTGAAGTTTAGCTTGTACCTTAGCAAAGAGGAGGTAGTTAGACTAGTTAACTAGCAGTTCCCTTTGCTCTTTATATCAGTTATGTTTATTGTAAGATCCCAGTGTAGTTCATAGACCCAAACAAATGGCTCTGGCACCACAGAGGGGGCAGAAACAATGGCTATTCCGATCACCCAACTAGTAGGTTTCCGTCTTACCTGAACACTGACAGTAGCATATATCAACTCCAACTCTTTTTCTGTTCTTGAATCCCTCCACTTGACTCAGAGACCAGCAGGAGAATGTTGGCTTGACCTGGTTTGAATCATATACTCACTTCTCAGTTAAGAGAAGTACATCACCTTGACTGACAGATCCACCATATTGCTTACAGTGGGAGAGAAGTAATTCCCCAATAGGAAATTACTGTGCTGTCTCCAGAAGAAGGCAAAATGAATGTGGCATTGTAAAACAAATCACCTGTCTGCTTACTTAAACCAGGTCTCTAGCAAAAAGTATAGAATAAATATGAGACTATGAAACTCAGATAACACCCTAGTTGTGGATGGGGTGTGGGTTTCAAAGGGAACACTACCAGATTCCTAGCCAAGTCTCAGAGTTGCCTTAGCCAAACCCTATGTGTCAGCATGTGGTATTTTGTGATACAAAAAATAGTAAACTTGCCTTCTTATTCTTTTCAGTATATCTTACCAATTCTCTTTTACATTCTAAGAAGCTCTTACCTGGAATATATAAAAAGTGTTGTTTTTCTCCTTGCTTATGCAGACTTGTGTTTTCAAAAACAGTTTATGAAATAAAGTAATTGCTCAGTCTTAGAAAACTGGGCCAGGCATCCAATTAGCATACCTCTCTTGCTAGCAGGACTATCAAGATGATTAAGGAGTGTTCCCTCTAGGAGAGGAAAAGGTGTGCTAAGCTGGGAATCAATTTGACAGACTAGTCTTCCATTGACCCTCATAAGTTCTGTTTTCTTTTACCCTTGATTCTTAAGGAACTTTACACTGACTGTTCTTTATATCCTCTTTTGCCATTGTTGTTGCAATCGATAATGTTTTGATTCCTCCTTTGTGTTTCCATTCGTTATCTTATACTCCATACTTATTATTCCAATTGCCAGCACTCTTTGCACAATTCACTGATGTGTAGCACTTTTCCTTTTGGCAGAGCATAGCTAAAGGGGGAAATTTTCAGAATAGATCATTATTAGAGATAAAACTCTATTTATATGGATGGATGTTACAAGACCCTACTGATCTACTGTCCAGACTCCTTCTTCCCACTTCTCATTTCAGAGTGGCCCTCCTCCAGCTTCAGTGTGTTTTTGATGTCAATTAGCTGTACCTGCAAGTCTTATTTGGTGGCCTCACCTAGGGCTATTGGAGACACTTTGCCCACAGGCACGAAGACCCAGAGTGCTTGGGAATCTACATCCCTCTGCTACTCTGAGGCCATTAGCCAGAAGCTCATAGTGGTGTGAGTATGAATTCTCAGCATCCTTTAAGATCAGGATGAAGCTACCTTCAAAAGGACTTGACCCGAAACAACACCCTTGCAGGCTTCTTCTCCATCAATGTCATGTGCAAAGTCCTATGGCAAGAGTGGCTATTTTGTTTAAGAACCTGCGAGAACACTGGCACAGAGAGTTTGAACAAGAGGAAAAGCGGTATAAGATGAAGTCGGGGTAGCGGGGAGCGGTAAGGGTCATATCATGCAGACCTATAAGGAGCCTGAATATTATTCATAGTACAACAGTTCACACTTACTAACTCTTTCCACCTCATAGAAAAGACTGTAATCAAAAATGGTAGCTGCAATGGGTGGCTGCCATGGTAATGAGTTAAATTAGCTGATATTTACTGTATTTGTCATTGCTGATAAAAGAAGCCTGGGCCATGTAACTAATTTTCTACCAGGGTTCAGGCAATTAATGGCCAGGTTGTACCAAAGGAATCTCCCTATTCACCACTAAAGGAAGATAATCCTTAATTGAAAGTAGGGAGTCAAGGATCCAGAAGGCATAGTGCTAATATCCAAAAGTCTTTAAGTATTAAGATTAGCTGGATAACACAAAATCATGGTTTAGTTGATCTAGGCCCTATCTAAGCTGGAGCTGTGGGTTGAACACATCAATAATAGGGTTTCTACAAATGACCTAATCAGCAAAGAGTAGAATATAGAGCATTCTAAACACAACCTATGGCAGAGAAGCCAGATTGATGAGTTTCATATAAAATCATCTTTATCTGGTTCTGTTATAGCTCTACTTCCTAGAAAAGAGACAAAACTTAATCCTTATCTAGGATTTGTACACTTAACTTACATTAGCTTACCACCACTTTTAAAATCTGGTAACTTTTCTGAAAATTATCCATAGATAGAAGCTTTTATTTTTAATTACATAATTTTCATTACATTAGGAATCACATTTTTAAGATAATATAAAATTAAATTATTTTGACATAAATATAATTTTCCTGAGACTTAAATTTTAATATACCAAGTTTTCTTTCAGTGCAGGCTAGACTTTCATGCTTACTAAAAACATGCTTAGCTAGTCACAGTATAGAATATGACTATTAGACAAGAATATGTTTTAAAAGCTGCCTTAATATCCTGTAATACAAGGAAAAAACAAACTAATAAGCACATGGAGATCTTATCGGTCTACAAAGTCTTTAAACATCAGATTTTGACACAGGATTACTGTTCACAGGATCAGATTTCAACTTATTACTTATTAGTAATAATGATATATGTGGTTTTATATTTTGTGTTAAAATATCAATTATGACTTAAGTGTGAGTGCCATATCCTGCAGTTTCTCAGACACTTACAAGTGATATATGAAAATCACGCATACATTTTCTGTTTGCTGCAGATATTTAACACCGGAAAAAGATTAAGAAAAATGAAATACTCTCCATATGTATGCATGCTTTTTTATGAGAAAGAAAGCAGTTCTGTCAACATGCTATTTGTAGCTACGAGCAAATTTAATTTTATGATGTTTTAAAAATTTTTTGCAGTCCCACCTAAGATAACAGCTTTGAGGCCTGGAATAAATAAAATCCAAAAGAATGTAAAATAAAACTAAGGATTTGAAGATGAGTAGAGCCTGAGGTGAATAAATCTTTACCTTCCCAATTTTCTTGGTGTTCATAATGAGAAATCAGCCTTACTGTCCATAATCTACATGGTATCATACAGGGAAGATATTAAATTAGTTTGATAGGATCTCCAGCTTCAAGGAGCTTTCAACAGGGGATTTTGAGAGACCTACCATGCATTGTGCTACTGTAGATTAAGTGGTTAATGGCATTATCTTATTTACTCCTAACAACAACTGTGTACATTAGATATTAGGATTTCCATTGTGTAGATGAGGCACTAAGTATTGAAGAGGTTAATGACTCACCAGCATAACATAACTCTTAATCAGCAATGGCAGATTTAAGCTCTGCATCCAACTCTCCAAACCACAAAGCTACACCCTCTCCTCTAGCACTAGCCTAATAACTGTGATATGTGTGATTAATAAGAAATCAGATCTATTTACAAAAACACTGTGTTAAGTAATCACATAATTGAAGCAGAAATCCTCAACATCTAGTCTGAAACATCCTTCTGGTTTTGCACAGTGGCTGAAGCAGAAAATTCTAGACCCACAGAAAGAGGAGCACTTTTCAGAATCAATCTCATGTGCTTAGGAAAGAAATCACAAACTGTTAGCAAGCAGATAGGCTGATTCGCTAAATAATTTATACTGCCTATCTGATGTTTTTCTAAGTAGAAGAATTCACAATGAAACTACTATTCCAAAATGTTATAAGACAGCGACTTCAACCATGACTTTCCTACCTGATATAGTTCACCAAGTGCACACATAGTGATTGTAAGTCAATATTGATTTGGCAGCTCAATATGCTGTAAGATTTATATAGATAATTGCCAAGATTTATACTGATAATTTAATATATAAATTATCTATTTCTATAGATAATTTTTTGTAAACTGACTTTAAATCGAATCATCCTATATAAGGTGAGTTAAAACCAGGAAAAAAATAGGATTGTATGTTATTAATTTACTAAGAAAAGCCATGTGTCAAGAGCACATTTTTGAATTCAGAAAAACCTGATCAGAAATTTCACTTGTAATTTAATATTGCTTCCCCATTTATTGATAACAATTATATTTATAGCTGCCAAGAACCAACAGTATGATTACAAGAAGACTCTTTGACCTAGAACAAAAGGATAAGATATTTGTACTTAGCCTGGTAGAATGTTTTGCAGCTTGGGACCAAACAAATGCCATTATTAGCACCTCTGTTTCTTCAGCTTCTCTTTCTCTCTCTTCCCGCATCAATCTTACAAGCTTTGTTTCTCTCTTGCTCTATTTACGAATCTTTGCTCTAATAAAAAGCAAAATTTAAGAAGTTTTCTCACTCTGGCTATACTTTTTACTGCTCAAGGTACAGCACAGAGAATTAAGTTTTCAAAAACCAACTGATAAAAAAGGAAGAAAAGGAGATTAAAGAACATGAAAGTGCTACAGAGATAGACTCAATAAAAAATGTATAAAGTTTTTTTTTTTTTACTCTGAATTTTCTTTTTTTGAGGACAACCATGTTCTCTTCAAAGTGCATTTATCTGGAATTTTTTTTTCCTATTTTTATCAATTCTTCATTAAGTTATTGATATATATTTTAAACAACACACATTCCCTGTTTTACTTCTTTCTACAAAATATAGATAAAACACTCCTTCCAAAGATATTATTCTCCCAGTACAAAGGATATGAAATCTTCACAGAAAAGTACAAAGGGAAAAGAAAGCTAGTAGGCTGGTAATGGGACATAGGAGAAAAGCTTCGACAAGTGTACAAGCATACAATTCATCTTCATTCTCTTCAGATAAAAATAATACTAATGGCAAAAGGAAATGTGAAAGTGAACAAACCCCTCAGAATCCACAAACAACCCAAGGAAGTGTGGATAATGATGAAATCTTCCATCTCTTGTAATACCCATCAGTAAGAAACAACTGAATCCTGCTATAGTCTTAAAATAAAGGGTTCTTATTTAAGATAACTTCTACATTTAAGGTAATATTTACCACAATATGCCACACTTGGTATTCAAACACATAATAAGCTAAAGTCTGTCCATGCCTCCCTTTCCTTAGTCTCTCTCTTTAACAAAATCCATCAATGTATAAGTTAATAACGACTCAAAAATAGCATTGCCACTTGTCTTTAGTCATTGAAAAATTTGTTTAGGATACTATAAGTTCAAATATCAGATTTGTCTATGGGCACTACAAACTTATATAAATCATGCTTGTCTTTAACCATCTTAGTAGAAATATCAAATACTGGGGATTAATTAAACTATGATTCAACTATTCAAGACAAAGCATTCAGCTAGAAAGAATATCTAGTGCTATGGGAAAATAGTCATTTTATTTTGCTAAGTGGAAAAAGCAAGTTACATAATTTTATATTCAATACACCTTAATTTTGCAGAAGTGTGCAGATACATAAAAAGGCCAGAAGGTCATATAACAAAATATGAATAGTGATTACTTCTACATGATGGATTGTCAGGTGTCTCATATGGTTGATTTTTCACTACTTGTGATCTCAGCAAGTGTAGCTGAATTGTTCTTTTCTGAAAGTATACAATACCTTTCTTTTTACCTGCGCCTTTTCTCTCTTTCTCCATCTTAACTCTTTTGAACAACTGTTCAGATTTTGTTGCCTTCATACCTCAGTTTCCTGAATGGATGAGCTAATGTGAACAATCTCTCCACAGAACTCTTAAAGCCAAATCTAAGCTCCTTGAGGGCAGGATCCATAGCTTATAATTTGTAGCTTCCATAGCAGCAGAAAGTGGTTTGGTAAAAACCCCACAGAATTAAAAATGAATTCTCCAGAAAATACTCAGATATGTATGTATATACACACACACAAACACACACACACAGGCACACATACACACTTTTTATCTCTTTTTTTCAGTGGTGGCTCTTGAGTCTTATTTATTTGACCTAATCATCACCAAGTCAAATCACAAAATCTCAGCTGAAAGTAATCTGGAGAACCCTCCTTACTGTGCTGACTCTCCTCCATAGTAGTGCTTCTGCATCTAGCTGGGCTTAAGTATCTCCAGCCGCAAAGAATTAACTTAACATATGGGACTTATTCTATTGCTACATATCTTCTACACATTGAAATTTTTTTTAATGCTTTGGCAAAACACATACATGCTTAAATTTGTAAAAATTCCTATCATACCCACTAGAAAATATTTTAATATTTTATAATAAAATTTTAAGCTCAAAGAAATTGAACACATAGAATCCTGGTTTCTTCATGTTGATTGCTTTCCTTACATTCAATATCTATCTTAATTACTTAAACTGTGTTATTTAAAATTTATCTGATTACAGAAAATAAAATATGAAAACAATGCAAGCTATTATTGTATGTTTATCGACACTTTAATTTACTCCATCACTTGAATCCTAGTCCTTATGTCTTGATCTTTTAAGCTTTAAGTTCATATGGGTAAAGACCAAAGTTATATTTTCACCATGCTAGACAACATGGAAAATAAATATATTGGAGTAGGGGACAGCAAACTTTTCCTGGAAAGGGCCAGGCAGTAAATATTTTTGGATTTGAGGACCATAGGTCTCTATTGCAACTATTCAACTCAGCTACTCTAGGGCAAAAGCAGTCACACACAACATATAAATAAATGGGTGTAACTATGTAGCTGTTCCAGTAAAATTTTATTTATAAAATCAAGCAAGATCTGGATTTGGCCTGATGCAGCCACTGTTTGCTGGTCCCTGTATAACTGCAGAATTACTCATGCTGCTATCCTAATGAACTGCATGAAGCAGATCGCTATCCCAACAGTGGGGCTATGAAGATCACTATTAATCAATGGAGTGTGTATTTATTAAGCCCATCATGTGAGCTTAGCATTGTAATCAATAAGGCTTTACAAGATTATAATTTAAACATGGTCTAAGAAAACGGATTTAAGAGTATGCAACAAAATCAAGTAATTCAGCACAAAATATCTATTTCAGAGTATGAGGTACCATCTGTGTATGCATGTGTGTACACACTCACACATGTACCACTATTCTTGGTTCCTCCACTCCCCAGCCCACTCCCCAGGGAAATGTAGATAAAATATTTAAATGGCTCTTGTGAGAGTAGAAGACATGCCAAGTTATTTCATTCCCTCATTCTTAAGTTTTCCAGAAGAAATAATAGTAGCAGTTTCTAGATGGTCTACTATGAGTGATCTTGGCTTTGACCAAAAAATAAAAAACCTCCCAACGTGTCTCCAAAGTGTGGCTTGGGAGTAGTGGGGGATGGAGAGTAAAAGTTGACTCACAATCTAAAAGTAGACACACTTTCCATGATCCTTAAAAAGTCCATCACTATGCCTTAGCAGATGTGTGGTTTAGATCATAGCTTTGACACACATAATGATTATTTCCCAGCAGTTATGAAAGATTTATTAAATTCATAAAATATTGAAGATTTGTGTTTTGCAATCTTTGTATATCATTAACATTTTGTTTGAAAAAGCACTAATACTGTAATTCAGGAAAAAAATGTTTCTAGCCTATTTAAAAACAAATTTTAAAGACAATTTTTTGAAAGCAGTTTTAGGCTCACAACAACATTGAGAAGAAGAAACAGAGATTTCCCACACCCCAGCCCCCATGTGTGCGTAAAGTCATTATCAACATCACTCACAAGAGTGTTACATTTTTACCAAGGATGAACCTACACTGACACATTATAATCACCCAAAGTCCACAGGGTTCTCTCTTGATGTACATTCTTTGGGTTTAGACAAACGTATAATAACATATATCCATCATTATAGTATCATACAGAGTATTTTCACTGTCCTAAAATTCCTCTCTGCTCTGCCTAATCATCTTCCCCATCCCAACCCACCCACGGCAACCACTGATCTATGTACTGTCTGCATAGTGTTGCCTTTTCCAGAATGTCACCTAGTTGGAATTTTTCAGAATGTAGATTTTTCAAATTGGCTTCTTTCACTTAGCAATATGCATTTAAGCTTCCTCCATGTCTTTTTTTTTAATAATTATAATTGTTTATTGACCATTTATTCTTTTTCTTTTTTTGTACTGAGATGCAGCTTTGTTTATAAGATAAACATTAAATATTATAATATTTGGAAACAACCTAAATGTCCCATATTAAGTTATGTAAATGTTGATATGTGACATAAGACAATGGGATATTATTTATCCATTAGAATAATAATCATGAAAAATTTTAATAGCATGGGGAAAGGCATGGTTTATGCTAAAAGAAAGACACAGTATACAAGATGTAATAAAAATACTTAAAAAAATAAAAGAAAAAACATGTATCAAAATGAACAGTGTTATCTTTGGTTGGTAAATTTTTTTTCCTTTCCTTCAACTATTCTTTTTTTTTAAACTAAAACAGTGTTGTTTATTGTACCTTTATAAATATAGGGCAAACACTTCAGTCTCACATAATGATTTTTGCTTTAAATGACATTTTAATATTAATATCTTGCCTATCCACTCTGTGATTTTTTCTTTTTTTAAATTTTATATTGGAGTACAGGTGATTAACAACGCTGTTAGTTTCAGGTGTACAGAAAACTGATCCAGTTATACATGTATTTATTCTTTTTCAAATTCCTTTCTATGTAACAATTTAGGTTATTACAGAGTACTGTAAGCAGAGTTCCTTGTGGTATATAGTAGGTTCTTGTTGGTTGTCTATTTTAAATATAGCAGTGTGTACATGTCAATCCCAAACTCCCAACCTATTTCTGCCCCCAACCCTTCCCCCCTGGTAACCAGAAGTTCATTCTCTAAGTCTGTGAGTCTGTTTCTGTTTTGTAAATAAGTTCATTTGTATCATTTTTTTAGATTCCAGATATAAGTGATATCATGTGATATTTGTCTTTCTCTGTCTGACTTACTTCACTCACTATGACAACCTCTAAGTCCATCCATATTGCTGCAAATGGCATTATTTCATTCTTTTTAATGGCTGAGTAATATTCCATTGTATATATGTACCACATCTTCTTTATCCATTCATCTATTGATGGACACTTAAGTTGTTTCCATGTCTTGGCTATTGTAAACAGTGCTGGAGAAAACCATAATTCAAAAAGATACATGCACACCAATGTTCACCACAGCAGTATTTTCCATGTCTCTTCATGGCTTGATAGCGCATTTCTTTTTAGAGTTGAATAATATTCCATTATCTGTATGTATCACAGTTTATCCATTAACAAACTGAAGGATATCTTAATTGCTTCCAAGTTTTGGCAATTATGAAAAAAACTACTACTATGAACTATGATGTTCAGGTTTTTATGTAGACATACATTTTCAACGACTTTGGGTAAATACCAAGGAGCGTAACTGCTGGGTCGTATGTATAGTAAGAATATATTTAGTTTTATAAGAGACAGCCAATGTGTTTTCAAAAGTGGCTGTATCATTTCATATTCCCACTAGCACTAAGAGTTTCTGCTGCTCCAAATCTTCACCAGAAGTTGGAGTTGCCAGTGTTCTGAATTTTGGCCATTCTAGTAGGTGTGTAGTGGTATTTCGTTGTTTTAATTTGCATTTCCCTAATGACACATGATGTGGGACATATTTTCATACGCTTATATGCCATCTGTATATCTTGTTTGGTGAGATGTCTGGCTTATTTATTTTTTTTTTAATAATCCAGTTTGCAAAGGGAAGTCACTCTTTCTCTGCACAAGTTTTTTTAATACATTAGCCAGCTTGATCATTTAAAACACATATTCCATCTTTTCATGTAATAGATACAAGAATGTGATTATTAATATGTATCTGTAATGTGGGTATTACATGGCCTCATGTAACTTGATTCACAGGTAAATATAACTTCAGGCATAGCTGGTTTTAGTGGCTTAAAAAGTCACCAGCACTCAGCTTTCATTATATCTCACTTCAGTTTTCCCCCATGCTGGCTTAATTTCAACATTCTAAGTGATGAGAAATGGCTACCCACAACCTATCAAGTTAGTAGAAAAAATATAACATCTCACTTTCAAGAGTCTAAGAAAAAGTTTCTACAGTCTATCTTGTGGGCTATGAGGGCCCTGTGCTCATCCTTGAACTAATCACTAGGGACAAGTTGCTGTCATGCTCAGATTGCCTGGGCCAAAGTTTTAAGTAAAACCCTAGAGTCAGGGGTGGAGCCCCATGTACAGTAGAAACATATGAAGAATAGAAGGTGAGTGGTTTCCCGAAGGAAAATTTTACAGTAGTAAAAGAAGGAGCATTTTATGCTGAATGGCTAATTCCAGCAATGCCGCAACTAGTCTAGCATTCTCATTGCACAGATGAGATAACAAAGAGATTGGTTAAAGACCAGTCATTACTTAAGACCAGTAACTGGATATGGAAGAATTGATATCAGCACCAAAGTCTCCTGATTTTTAGTAATTTTCCTGTACCCCAGCAGCTACAGATTTTGTTTAGTTTCCACTTCAAGGAAACATCCACCTAGTCTGTTCCATTTCTTTCAGAAGAAACATCTAACACATGGCTATGTAGAGTTTAGGCAACTTTCCCCATTTATCTAATATATTGATTTTCCTCTTCCATAGCATTTCTGAATAAAGAAGATACATAGACTATCATAAATATATTAAGATATAACATATTAAAAATATCAGAGACTTCAAGACCTCAAGTCTATGAATATAAGTTATCCTGTAAGTTAATGTATTATAAACAGGATCATAAGATATAATTCCTAAAAATATGGACTTCAATAACTTGGTTTTTGTACTTAGCATTTAATTGAGCCAAATAAGTGGTTTTAGAGAGTACATAACAGGTTTAAACCATGTAAGTTGTCCTGGTTAGCAAAGGGTCAGGGGATGGAGGAAGAACTGACATATAATGAATAATATATGATAGGTAGTATACTGAGTACTCTTTCCATGTATCTATCTATATACATATACATTGTTAGCATATAATAGTAATTCTCACCACATAGGTTTGTTTTGTGAAAGAGACAAACCTACGTGATGGAAATTTATTAACATTATGATCATTATTTATTTATTTACAGGATGATGCAAATAAGCTAAATACAATTACATGAGAGCAATCAAGGTGTATAACAGAGCTCTTATTTAGCCTGTTATCTTACTCCAGTGCCCAGAGCTTCTCCAATAAGTCATGCTACCACCACAAAGACCTGAGTTCTTAAAATGTCTATTAGAAGGTTGTACTTTTAGATAGGTAGGGGTAATTACAATAATAATAATGCACTGCAGCATTAAATATTAAATTTTATAGAGTAATTTAAAGTATACATAATAAAAATAAAACAACACTTCTTCCTTGTATGGAGAATAGTATAAGCTAAAATAGATGATAGATAGTTGATGGATGGATGGATGGATGTTTAGATAGATAGATAGACAGTAGGTTCCTTGGTGAGATGCCTTATTGTCTTTCAGAAGTGAAAAGTAGATAGGTTTACCAGGAATGATGTTTCCTTAGCAACAGCAACCAGAGGAAAAATATATCACACATCCCTTCTAATCATATACCCATCTATGGAATAACCCATCCTACATGCTTCAAATAGAGAAATTATTATGCCCCATATATTTATTCATTTAACTCCTCAAAATCCTCAAGTAGCTCTTCAGCACTCCCAAAATAAAAATCAAAACAGGTTTTCCCATCTCTCAAATGCCTCAACAACTCACCTCCTAGTCAAACTTTATTTTTAAAGACAGGTTATTGCAGGCATAATTTACATAAAGGAAAATTAATTAATTAATTGGTGTATAATTGCATAAATTAGACAAATGTACAAGTTATGTAACCACATCACAATCAAGATATTTCCATCACCTGAAAATATACCCTATGCCTCTTGTACCCACAATGAATTTTAAAACTTAATAAAGACAAACTTATACATCAAACTCTTGTAATATTTAAGAATTATTTGCCAAACACAAGGTCACAAAGATATTTTTCCCTATGATTTCTTCTAGAAGTTATATAATTTTTGGTTTTATATTTAAGTATACAATCTATTTGACTTAATTTTTGCATATGATGTAAAGTATGGAGAAGGTTTTTCTCTTCTTTTTTCTTTTCTTTCTTACTTTTTCTTTTTTGGCATGTGGATGAACAATTCTTTTAGCACAATTTTTGATAACCATTCTTTCTCCACTGATTTTCTTTGTATCTTTGTCAAATTTATCATACAAAGGTGGATCTATTTCTGGACTCTTTATTCAGTACCACTAATATCTCTCTCTGAACTTTTGCTAAAACCACACTGTCTCAATTACCATAGCCTTTTAGTAAATCTTGAAAGCATTTAGTGTGAGTCCTTCAACTTGGTTCTTCATTTTCAAAACGAAGTGTGTATGCATCTAACAACAAAATTAAAAAATTGCAACAAAATGATGCAAAAACTGATAGAACTAAATGAGGAACTATAATGCAAATTCTTGGGAACAGTAGCACTCTCTTCTCAGTAATTGTTACAACAGACAGAAAAATCAGCAAAGATATAGAAGACTTAACACTTGACCTAATGGACATTTATGGAACACTCAACCCAACAATACATGTGCTTTTCAATGGCACATGGAATGTTCACCAAATGGGTCACATTCTGGGGCAATGGAGGCTGGTTCAACTTTCAAAAATCAATCAATGTAATCCATCCTATCAGCAGACTAAATAATATAAAAGAACATATAATCATATCAATAAATGAAGAAAATGCATTTTACAAAATCAATATCCATTCATGTTAAAAAAATATGCTCAGCAAACTAGGAAGAGAAGGTGACATTCTCAGTCTGAAAAAAGAATATCTCTAAAAAATTAACCAAAACTACAGCTAACACCATACTTAGTGGGGAAATACTGAATGCTTTTCTGCTATTAGTGAGAACAGGTCAAAGATGTACCCTCTCACTACTATTATTCAACACTATACTGCTCTCAGTCCTAGCAAGTGCAGTAAGGCAAGAAAAATATATAAGTAGCATGTAATTTGAAAAGGAAGAAATGATGATAGACAACATGATTGTCTATGTAGAAAAATCTCAAGAAATCTCCAAAATTTTCTTAGAGCTAATAAGTGAGTTCAGCAAGTTTGCAGGATACAAAATTGACATAGAAATACAATCATTTTTCTGTATACTTACAATAAAAAACTGAGAACTAAAATTTTAAAAATACCATTTACCATGGTCCCTCCAAAATGAGATGTCCTAACTCTAATTATAACAAATTACATGTAGGAGCTATATGATAAAAACCACAAAATGCTGATGAAGGAAATCAAAGACAATACAAATTAATGAAGGGAAATACCATGCTCATGGATTGATTCAGTATAATTAATATACAAATTTTCTAAATCTATTATCAGATTTCATGCAATTCCAATTAAATGCCTAGCAGGATTCTTTGTAGATAAAGACAATATAAACAAATGTAAAACTATTAGGAACAGACAACAGACTGCCTGTTGCCCCTGGTTAGGTTTGAGGGCAGTGTCTGTGAATCCCTTGGGTGTTGGAATTGTTCTTTATCGTGTTATTGGTGGTGTTTACAAAAATCTATGTATCTGTTAAAGCTCATAGGTCTGGATACCATCATAAAGTGAGTTTTACTTTATTTAACTTAAAATAATACTGTTTTGATATATAATAATTATATATAATAAATGATAAAGAAGACCTTGTGACCCTGAGGTCATTTAAGAAAAATAATCAATGTCTAAAAGCCAAATGTTAATAGTTTAACGTTATAAGCCTGAAATGCTTAATAATTCCACTCTCTTCAGCATAAATAAGTTCCCCAAAAGAGCACATAATAGTATAATCTACCTTTTAAAAGTGAAAAGAGAAGGAAAAGACCTACAATAACAAACCCAAAACAATTAAGAAAATGGTGAATAAGACCATACATATCGATAATTACCTTAAATGTAAATGAATTAAATGCTTCAACCAAAATACACAGACTGGTTGAATGGATACAAAAACAAGACCCATACATACGCTGTCTACAAGAGACCCACTTCAGACCTAGGGACACACACAGACTGAAAGTAAGGGGATGGAAAAAGATATTCCATGCACATGGAAATCAAAAGAAAGCTGGAGTAGCATTCTCACATCAGACAAAATAGACTTTAAAATAAAGACTATTACAAGAGACAAAGAAGGACAATATACATAATGACCAAGGGGTCGATCCAAGAAGATATAACAATTGTAAATATTTATGGACCCAACACAGGAGCACCTCAATATATAAGGCAAATGCTAACAGCCATAAAAGGGGAAATCGACAGTAACACAATCATAGTAGGGGACTTAAATACCCCACTTTCACCAATGGACAGATAATCCAAAATGAAAATAAGTAAGGAAACATAAGCTTTAAATGGTATATTAAACAAGATGGGCTTAAGTGGTATTTATAGGACATTCCATTCCAAAACAACAGAATACACTTTCTTCTTAAGTGCTCATGGAACATTCTCCAGGATAGACCATATCTTGGGTCACAAATCAAGACTTGGTAAATTTAAGAAAATTGAAATCATATCAAGTATCGTTTCCAACCACAACACTATGAGACTAGATATTAATTACAGGAAAAAAATCTGTAAAAAATACAAACACGTGGAAGCTAAACAAAACAGTACTAAATAACCAAGAGATCACTGAAGAAATCAAAGAGGAAATCAAAAAATAGCTAGGAAAAAAAATGATAATGAAAACATGACGATCCAAAACCTATGGGATGCAGGAAAAGCAGTTCTAAGAGGGAAGTATATAGCTATACAAGCCTACCTTAAGAAACAAGAAACATCTCAAATAAACAACCTAACCTTACACCTAAAGCAATTAGAGAAAGAAGAACAAAAAACCCCAAAAGTTAGCAGAAGGAAAGAAATCATAAAGATAAAAGCAGAAATAAATGAAAAAGTAATGAAGGAAATGATAGCAAAGATCAATAAAACTAAAAGCTGGTTCTTTGAGAAGATAAACAAAATTGAGAAACGATTAGTCAGACTCACCAAGGAAAAAAAGGAGAAGACTCAAATCAATAGAATTAGAAATGAAAAAGGAGAAGTAACCATTGACACTGCAGAAATACAATGGATCATGAGAGATTACTACAAGCAACTATATGCCAATAAAGTGGACAACCTGGAAGAAATGGACAAATTCTTAGAAAAGCACAACCTGCCAAGACTGAACCAGGAAGAAATAGAAAATGTAAACAGACCAATCACAAGCACTGAAACTGAAACTGTGATTACATATCTTCCAGCAAACAAAAGCCCAGGACCAGATGGATTCATACACAAATTCTACCAAGCATTTAGAGAAGAGCTAACACTTATCCTTCACAAACTCTTCCAAAATATAGCAGAGGGAGAAACACTCCCAAACTCATTCTATGAGGTCACCATCACCCTGATACCAAAATCAGACAAAGATGCCACAAAAAAAGAAAACTAAGGCCAATATCACTGATGGACATAGATGCAAAAATCCTCAACAAAATACTAGCAAACAGAATCCAGCACCACATTAAAAGGATCACACACCATGATCAAGTGGGATTTACCACAGAAATGCAAGGATTCTTCAATATAAGCAAATCAATCAATGTGATACACCATATTAAAGAATTGAAGGAGAAAAACCATATGATCATCTCAATAGCTGTAGAAAAAGCTTTCAACAAAATTCAACACCCATTTATGACAAAAACCCTCCAGAAAGTAGGCATACAGGGAACTTACTTCAACATTATAAAGGCCATGTATGACAAACACACAGACAGCATCGTTCTCAAGGGTGAAAATGAAAACATTTCCACTAAGATCAGGAAGAAGACAAGGTTGCCCACTCTCACGACTATTATTCAACGTAGTTTTGGAATTTTTAGCCACAGCAATCAGAGAAAACGAAAAAAATAAAAGGAATACAAATCGGAAAAGAAGAAGTAAAACTGTCACTGTTTGCGAATGACATGATACTGTACATAGAGAATCCTAAAGATGCTACCCGAAAACTTCTAGAGCTAATCAATGAATTTGGTAAAGTAGCAGGATACAAAATCAATGCACAGAAATCTCTTGCATTCCTATACACTAATGATGAAAAATCTGAAAGAGAAATTAAGGAAACACTCCCATTTACCATTGCAACTAAAAGAATAAAATACCTAGGAATAAACCAACCTAAGGAGACAAAAGACCTGTATGCAGAAAACTATAAGACACTGGTGAAGAAATTAAAGATTATACAAACAGATGGAGAGATAAACCATGTTCTTGTATTGGAAGAATCAACATTGTGAAAATGACTCTACTACACAAAGCAATCTACAGATTCAATGCAATCCCTAACAAAGTACCACTGGCATTTTTCACAGAGCTAGAACAAAAAATTTCATAATTTGTATGCTAACACAAAAGACCCTGAACAGTCAAAGCAATCTTGATAATGAAAAAAGGACCTGGAGGAATCTGGCTCCCTGACTTCAGACTATACTCCAAACTACAGTAATCAAGACAGTTTGGTACTGGCACAAAAACAGAAATATAGATCAATGGAACAGAATAGAAAGCCCAGAGATAACCCCACACACATATGGTCACCTTATCCTTGATAAAGGAGACAAGAATATACAATGGAGAAAAGACAGCCTCTTCAATAAGTGGTGCCAGGAAAACTGGACAGCTACATGTAAGAGAGTGATATTAGAACACTCCCAAACACCATACACAAAAATAAATTGAAAATGGATCAAAGACCTAAACGTAAGGCCAGACACTATAAAACTGTTAGAGGAAAACATAGGCAGAACACTCTATGACATAAATCACAGCAAGATCCTTTTAGAACCACCTCCTTGATAAATGGAAATAAAAACAAAAATAAACAAATGGGACCTAATGGAACTTAAAATCTTTTGCACAGCAAAGGAAACCATAAACAAGACGAAAAGACAACCCACAGAATGGGAGAAAATATTTGCAAATGAAACAAATGACAAAGGATTAATCTCCTAAATATACAAGCAGCTCATGAAGTTCAGTATCAAAAAAACAACCCAATCCAAAAATGGGCAGAAGACCTAAATCGACATTTTTCCAAAGAAGATATACAGATTGCCAACAAACACATGAAAGGATACTCAAGATCACTGATCATTAGAGAAATGCAAATCAAAACTACAATGAGGTATCACGTCACACCAGTTAGAATGGCCATCATCAAAAAATCTACAAACAATAAATGCTGGAGAGGGTGTGGAGAAACGGGAACCCTCTTGCACTGTTGGTGAGAATGTAAACTGATACAGCCATTATGGAAAACAGTATGGACGTTCCTTAAAAAACTAAAAATAGAACTACCATACGACCCAGCAAC
Source organism: Phocoena sinus (assembly GCF_008692025.1). NCBI lineage: Eukaryota > Metazoa > Chordata > Mammalia > Artiodactyla > Phocoenidae > Phocoena > Phocoena sinus. The sequence goes on along the minus strand of NC_045773.1, from coordinate 14,855,321 downwards.
CCCACTACTGGGCATATACCCTGAGAAAACCATAGTTCAAAAAGAGTCATGTACCACAGTGTTCACTGCAGCACTATTTACAATACCCAGGACCTGGAAGCAACGTAAGTGTCCATCGACAGATGAATGGATAAAGAAGATGTGGCACATATATACAATGGAATATTACTCAGCCATATAAAGAAACGAAATTCAGTTATCTGTAGTGCAGTGGATGGACCTAAAGACTGTCATACAGAGTGAAGTAAGTCAGAAAAACATATATCGTATGCTAACACATATATATGGAATCTAAAAAAAAGAAGTGGTTCTGCAGAACCTAGGGGCAGGACAGGAATAAAGACGCAGACGTAGACAATGGACTTGGGGACAAGGGGAAGGGGAAGGGTAAGCTGGAACTAAGTGAGAGAGTGGCATGGACATATATACACCACCAAATGTAAAACAGATAGCTAGTGGGAAGCAGCCGCATAGCACAGGGAGATCAGATCGGTGCTTTGTGACTACCTAGAGGGGTGGGATATGGAGGGTGGGAGGGAGACCCAAGAAGGAGGGGAAATGGTGATATATGTATATGTACAGCTGATTCACTTTGTTATACAGCAGAAACTATCACACCGTTTTAAAGCAATTATACTCCAATAAAGATATTTTTTTAAAAAGTGAAAAGAGGCTCTAGTTCCTCTAGGAGGAAAAATTGTACAACCAGCTGTACTCTGAGCAAGGGTCGCTGAAGTGAATGAATGCCACTATCATTAAAAGTTTTAGCTTTAAATAAATGTCAATTTCTTTTTATGCAGTCAAGGAAAAGCATGTCTTAAAGATTATTTAAGATTGAGTACTTTATTTAATACTTACGTTATTTAAGGGTGACTACTAGTGAATTGTCATTATAGATATTCATACATTTTTTTACTTGAATATTGGCCAAGTTCCTGGGTGATTTTGGTTTCTCCAGAGGCCTTAGATACTTAATTACCTAAGCATCTCTAACATGTATTAACATGAGGTTAGTAAAACATCTATTGTTACTGGTAAATAAGGAGGAAGTACTTTTTTTTTTCAGAATTGTTTTTCTTTGTGGATTCTTCCTTAACATTATAATCTTCTTGGATTAAAAAAAATAATCTGGATAACTGAGAGGTAACTCTGCCCTGAAGGAGAACTAAGGCGCTAATTCCATTTTCTGTAGAGTTTTCACAGATTTTATGCCTTTGTTAAATCCCAAGACTAGTCAGGGAGACTGTACTTCCAAATCTCTGGTCTATTTTCTTTGTTGCTAAAATAAAAATATGTCAGAAATGCCTTTCTGAGGTCTCTGGTTTTAGGATTTGGTAACACTCAGGGAGCAGTATGTGAGTAAGTAGAGATATAATCCAAGACATCATATTTCTGTGAAAATCTAACATGTGAGACCTGGTGGTGCTTTCTCCTTTCTCTGTGAATCTCCCCAGCACCTACACACCATGGATGTAGCCTTTAAGAATCCACATTTATCTGTTCTGACAATAAGAACGATTCAAAATACAGAACTTGTCCTGTGAAGTGCATTAGGGAAAGATAAATAAGATATACTGTCACCTATTATTAAATACTCTGTTTTAACTTCTAATTGTAACTTTTTCAATATATTAGATGTACGTATAAAGTATGTCTGATTCTCTGTGACACAACTCCTTACTAATAGGTTGTAACTTAGAATTTGTATTAATACTTCTATCTAGTTCAATTTAACAAATATTTTTTTTAATATCCTCGCTGGACCAGGCATTATGCTATCATACAGGAACATAAAGATGACTAGAAAAATTCCTATCTTGAAGGAGTTTGTAGTTTTAAAACCGAGATGCATCTATTATGCTAATTAATACCATGCAAAGCAGAGGATGTTTTACATTCACTAAATGAGATTAAAGCACTGAACACAATTAAGGGAGAAAAACACTGATTTTAATTGGGGAGATTAATAAAGATTTCAATGAGGAGGTAACATTGGAGATAGTCCATTAAGGATGAGTCAGACTTTAGTGGATGTGAATACAAAGTAAAGGAGATGGGAATAGTGAGTCCTTTTGTTTAACTGAAGCACGGAGTGCAGCTGTGGGAATAGAAGGTGAAAAACTAAATCGTGGAGCCTAGACCTTAAATACCAAGTAGAGTTTTGTGCTCTCTTAAGACAATAAAATTGTCAACAGATTTTAGAAAGAATTGGGATATGATATTTTCAGGGAAAAAAATGCACACACACACACACACATATACACTCATGTACATACACATATAAAAAACACATACATATAAATATATTTACATACATACAGAGTGCTCTAATTTAAATGAGAGAAAACTACTTGTGTTGTAGTTGTTAAGGTTAGAGACACCTGAGAATCTTTGAATCGCTAGTTGTAAGATAAATATAAAACTATATTTATGGCAAGTGCAGCCACCAAAATAACACTTGGAACATTCTCACGAGTGGAATAATTACATAATATCAAAGTTCATGCTATTATAGAATAACATAACGCTATTTATTAGTATTAGTATACTAATAGGCTGAAAGTATGACTAGTACTGGTGCCTACATTTTTGAGAAACTGGCTAAGGTACCAGAAAGGGAATTTATGCAAACTAGACTAAGGTGAAAAGTATTGCTACCTGTTGTTTTTATATAAAATGTAATGATATTTTTTGAAAGAACAAACGTTATAAATTATTTAATGCCTGCCTCTTTCCACACATTGTAGGTGAAACCAGTTGATTTTACGTTAACATCTAGCCCAATCAAGCAAGATATTTCTCTAAGCTTCAGTTTCGTAGAATTTAAATTTTTCACAGAACCATTGACTCAAAGAGTAGGTCTCTAAGACTTTTTCATTTTCCCTAGTAAACTGCTAAATGTGTACTTCTAATGGCTTATAGACAATGGATTTGGTGTATGATGACACACCCAGTGAATGATCACAATAGCTTCCTCATAGTATTTTGTGGTTAGTGCCCATCTAATATTTTTCTACACATAACAATAATCATATTGTTTTCATGTATATAGATATTTAGAAAATATTTTGCATTTTTCTATATTATATTCGATTGCAAATTAAACATTTCATTGATCCTGTATCTTTAGACAAACCTGTGAACGTGAAAGTGATGAGGAATGGGGACTTCCCTGGTGGCTCAGTGGTTGAGAATCTGCCTGCCAATGCAGGGAACACGGGTTCGAGCCCTGGTCCGGGAAGATCCCACATGCCTCAGAGCAACTAAGCCTGTGCGCCACAACTACTGAGCCTAACCTCTGGAACCTGCGAGTCACAACTACTCAAGCCCACGCACCCAGAGCCCGTGCTCCACAACAAGAGAAGCCACCGCAATGAGAAGCCCACGCACTGCAATGAAGAGTAGCCTCTGCTCCCCGTAACTAGAGAAAGCTCCCACGCAGCAACGAAGACTCAATGCAGCCAAAAATAAATTTAAAAATAAATAAAATCAAAAAAAAAAAAAGAAAGTGACGAGGGACAGAAAAGGTCCTAAAAATCAATATGTTTTTATTTGTGAGGGATGATTTTCATCTATTTCTAAAAAAGAAATAGGTATAGACTAAGTGATTTGTAAGCATTTAATGTCCAGCTAAATGATGTAATACTCATTTTTAGAAAATTCTCCAATTCAGATAGATAAGTATTATTAAGAACTAGCATGAGTATATGAATAATACAGTTTCATATGCTCAAAGATGTCTAGTCTAATACATCATTATAAATATTATAAAATATAAGTACAATGCATTCATTTGAAATTCATTTATTGAGAATATACTATGTATCAGACATGATGCCGTGACCCCTGTTCTAAGAACTTGTGTGAAAATTACTATAAGAATGAGTCTACTTCAAGAAGAGTATGAAAATCTACAAAAAGAATGGACATTTGAGCTGGTGTTTTAAGATTAGGTAGAAGCTTTTCCAAGTAGGAATGAGGGCAAAACATGGTAAAGTGAGAAAACAAAAGAAAAATAAGAGGAAGACATAAATGCATATCCTACTTGTGTGTTGAATTGTGTCTCCCTTCAAATATGCTGATGTCCTTCCTCCAGGTACCTATGAATAAGAACTTATCTGACAATAGAATCTTTGCAGACGTAATTTATGTGTAAGTTAAAATGAGGTCTTACTGAAGTAGGGTCGGCCCTCAAACCATTATGACTGGTGACCTTATAAGAAAAGGAGAAGAGACACAGAGACAGATACACACAGTGGAAACACCATGTAAAGACAGACACACACAGTGGGAGGATGGTCGTCTGACGACCGAGGCAGGAATTGCAGTGCTCTACCTGCAAGCCAAGGAGCATCAAAAGTTGTCAGCAACCACCAAAAGCTAGGATAGAGGCCTGGAACAGATTATCACTCATTGTCCCCAAGAAGGAACCAAACCTGCTGACACCTGGATTTCAAACATGTGGTCTCCAAACTTTGAGAGAATAAATTTCTGTACTTTTAAACTACCCAGTTTGTGGCAATTTGCTATGGCAGCCCCAGGAAACAAATACAATCTGCTTAAGAAATGATGTTTTAAAGCTGTCATACAATAAAGTACCTAGTTATGAAAGCACATGGAGAGAACTGATGAGAGGAATGACAAAATCAAATGAAAATGACTATTGTGTAAGCCAAGGAATAATGCTTTTAACATACAGTAATACAGAGGACTTTTTTTTTTTTTTAAAGGCAGCTGCCTTCTTATATTTGTTTAGTACAGGATACATGCATTGCAGAGAAGATAGTTTTGAAGGGTGAAAAGTTATAGTGATGTAGGCTAGAGAGAAGACTATTTCAGTTTCGCAGTTGAGGGATAATGATGGCTGATACTATATACTATTAAACAAGCAGTGTCCTCTATGGATGAACATGCTATTTTGGACCCATCCTAACAAATGGTCTCTGTTATCTTTTTTCCATCAGTGGCGTAGGGTTTTACTGATCTACCCAAATTTTCCTTTCCTATTTCTCTGACAGTTAAGGCCCTCATTAAAAAGATGGCCAGAGTGGGAAATATCATGATAATGGCATGGATAATGTCTTTGATGAATGGGATCTTAAAAATGAGGGGGGTTAAATTCACAGTACAGAATCCAAAGGCAAACAGCAAAACTTAATAGATTGAAAACCATGACTTTGGCCTCACTAGTACCAGCTGGGAAATCTAGCCTTGAATTGTAATTAATTCTTGAGCTGGATCAGTCATACACGTGTTATTAATAATACACATTTTATTACCCAAACAGGTATTTTGTGGTGGGGGGGGCAAGCTGAAATCTTTTCAATAGCAGGTAAATTTGAATAATCGTTAGTTAATTTTAAACAGTTAGCCAAAGTAGCATTATCTGATCAGAGGAAATTGGATGGACACGTACAAGTTGATAAACAGTTTGCACTTATTTTCTGCAACAGCACATTTTAATTATTTTTTCTATGATATATAATAATTTTAGGAACAATTACTGACACTTTGCTATAAAATGCTTGGATTGGATTTAAAATTAAATTCTTAAACACCTGTATGTTTTGGTTTCAGTATGATAATTTAATATGCATATTTTTATATCTCTGGACTACTATAATATTATAAAATATCTGATGTTTCTTTTACTATCTACCTTCCCTTTTCCATCCTCTTTTTGCATTATGAAATTAGGATCAGTCTTATTATCAATTAAGTAGTCTTTCTTGTACTCACAATTAAAGCAGCTTCATCAAGCAAACCTTCCCCCTTACTGAAAACTTTCAAAGCATATTTTGATCTTACTACTCAATTTTTGAGATTCTTAATTAAATCCTTGGGAACAAGTGGATACAATTTAGAAGGCAATGCAGCTCTGTGGACTTATACAGATGTCACAAAAATCAACTTTGAAGGATAATTTCAGAAAAGAAATGAAGGCACCATTAGCTAGAATAGCGTAGAGAAGCACAAGTAAAAGCCATTATTATTTTGACAGTATTTGAGTTAACATAGAGGTTGCAGGTAAAGCCTGCATATCCCTGTTAACTTTATCAGTATTCACAGTACGAACTTCTTGGAGAAATGCAGTATTTGTTTTGGTTTTATTGAAATGATGAACATGAATATGTCAGCTGCCTGCCTTGGTGAACAAAATGCTGTGGAATTTCAGTGCAAAAAGCACATGTGGGTTAAAGGGAAACAAAACCCCTTTGTATGCCTGAGTGTTTTTAACAAGGATCTAGGGAACAGTTAGTGTGATTCTTACTAATGTTTTCCTTTGTTTAGGCCGAATCAATAATTCTGATGAATAAACAGAATATTCAAAGCGACATTCTAAGAAGAAATAATAGAAAGTTCAGTGCAAAATCGAAAAATATGGTCTTATAATAACCTATGTTTTCCACGTAGATAGACAGATATAGACACAGAGTAGAGGTAAGGGTGGATTGATTCTACATCTATAGCATATCTTCATTTAACATAAAATAATCCCATCAATCAAGGATGAAAGAAATTTTATTTCAAAATCCAAATATTATTAGGAATGATTTTAATAAAAATGTTTTGCCATAGGGCTGTCTGTGGTATATTAAAATGAAAAAAAAAAAGAACATTTCCCAGTTTACTAATAGGTCAAGTTGCTTGCTTTTAGTGATGATAATCAGTTGTTCTGGAAAAGGGAGAGAAGAAATAAAGAGAGGGAAAAAGACCACTCATACATGTGTGTTAACAATTAATAAAGTTTTGTGCTGGTGGTTGCTATTTTCTTTTACATAGATTCAATATAATGAAATTTGTACTACCTTTAGGCAGAATTAAGACCTGTAGAAGAAAAATGTAACATAAGGTCTCAAAATTTTTTCAAGACAAGAATTTTTAAATATTTAAAACATGTTTTTATGGTTGTATAATTTACATTCAATAAAATGCACAAATCCTATGTGTTCATTTTGATGAGTTATGATATTGTATATACCAGTGTAACCAAGACCTTAAGCAAGACATAGAATATTTTCATCACTCTAGAGAGTTCCTTCATATGTCTTTCTATTCAATTTCCACCCTCAAAGTGGCAACCACTTTCTGATTTCCAGTGAACCAATTTGTTTTGCCTGTTCTTGGATTCTTATAAATGAAATCCACAGTATGTAGTCTTCTTTCACTCAAAATAATGTTTTTAAAATCCATGCATGTTGTTGCAAGTATCATTAATTTGCTCATTTTTATTGCTAAGTAGTATCCCATTGCAGGAATATACCAAAATGCATTTATATAATCCCTGATAAGTATTTTGAGTTATTTCCAGTTTTTGTCTGCTATTAGGCTGCTGTAAGCATTCTTATGTAAGCTTCTTTGTGTATATATATTTCATTTTTATTTGGGTAAATAACCTGGACTGGAATTCCTAGGTCATAAGGTATAACTATATATGCTTATCTTTAAATGTATAAAAAATCACCAACATATTTTTCAGTGAGGTTGTGCCACTGTATGTCACCATCAGCATTTTTGAGAATTCATGTTGCTCTGTGTGGTAGGCAAGATAATAGGACACCCAAATGTCCTACTCCCCCAAACCTGATAATATATTACCTTACACACCAAAAGGGACTTCGAAAATGTGATTAATTTAAGGATCTTGAAAGAGAAAGATTATCCTAGATTATTCAGTGGATCAAGGGTGATCAAGGGTTCTTATTATAGGGAGGCAGGAGAGTCAGAGTCATAGAAGGAAGTATGATGATGAAGGCAGAAAAAACAGATGCCATAGTGCTGGCTCTGAAAATGGAGGACGAGGCTATGAACCAAGGAAAGCAAGTGGTGTCCAGAAGGTGGAAAAGGCAAGGTAATACATTCCGTTGTAGAACCTCCAGAAGGAATATGAACTTTCCAGCACCTCGATTTTGGGAGTTTTGACTGCCAGAACCTATAGTTTAAAAGGCTGTGTTGCTTTAAGCCACTAAGCGTGTGGCAATTTGTTACAGCAGCAATAGGAAACTAATACAATCTGTATCCTTGCCAACTTCTGGGGTTTCCAATCTTTTTAATTTTTGTCATTCTAGTGAGTGTGAAATGGTTTAGAACTGTCATTTTAATTTGCATTTGCCTGATAATACAATGATGTTGAACACATTTCCATATACTTTTTGGTCACTTGTGTATCTTTCTCTGTGAAGTAGTTTTTCAAGGCTTTTGCTCATCATTCTATTGAATTGTTTTCCCTTTTGTTGTTGATTAGCAGGTGTTTTCATATATTTTTGATGCAAGTTCTCTGTCAGATAGATGTGTTATAGATATTTTCCAATCTACGACTTACCTATTCATTTTCTTAATATTGTCTTTTGATGACATATAATTTTGAATTTTAGTAAACTCAATATATATTATTTTCTTTTATGGTTATTGTTTCTGCGTCAAACGAAATTATTGCTTCCCTCAATGTCACTAAACTATTCTCTAATGTTTTCTTTCAGAAGGTTTATGGCTCAAATTTTTATATTGACATCTATGATTCATCCCAGATTCATTTATGTCTATGAAGTGAGTTAAGAGTCGAGGTTCATCATTTTTCCAATATAGCTATCCAGTTGTTTCAAAATCATTTATTAAATATTTTCTTTCTTTTCTCCATTGAATTTCCTTGGCACCAAAGCATATTAACTCTTGGTGAAAATACTTGGTCTAAAAGTAGGCAGACACACAAATAATGCTTTCATTTTATAGCATTATATATTATGCTATAATATATATATGCTACTCAGATATAATGCCGGTCATATCAGAGTAGACGCAGCATATCTATTATAACTGTTTATAAAATAGGAAGTTTTATGGTTCAACACATAGATTCAGACATGGAAAGCTTAAGAAAGAATAAACTTTATGTTTTTGACCAGATGGTGTTTTTTTCTAGGTGGTCTTGATAAAGAGTTAAAGACAAGATGCAAACATCAAAACTTGATGAAAATTTATTTGTGGTAGTGGGGGATACCTTAGTTTTTGAGCCACTTTTAAATTATAGAATAAGAACCTGAAACTTATTCTTTATGAAAAGTCATACATTTTCAGCAAAACCTGGAATTATCCTCATTTAGTTTGTCTGGAGTGTTTCAGCAAGTGTGGAGGTACTCAGATGGCTAAGATTCAATACATTGAGCTGTCATGCCACACATACTTGGAGTACAACTTTATGGGCATTTCTCCACCTGTGCAATTCCTGTTTTCACCTCTTTAGGTTCATATTTCACAAACTGCTTTAATTATAGTATTTATTATTAACCTCAGGCAGAAGAAGTTTGAAATGGTGGAACAAACATATGCATTTTGTCTCCATGGACTGCACATCTCTAAGCTATTATTCCTAGGGAATTCCAATCCAGGGGAAATCACATAGACAGGCTTTTGTCCTACTACTGATCAGCTGCCTCCTGAGCTGTACATATTTCAGTTTCTTGGCTGTCTCTATTTCTCATTGCAGAACACTGTAATTTTTCTAATAATCCTCTGCAACATTTTTGTTAGCTAGTGAATAATTCTTCATCACCTTCAGTACGTTACTCTGCTTTTTGTGTTAAACTTCAGCTATAAACTTCACCTATAAAGTGAGGAACCCCTCCAAAATGAATATTATGGTTGTGCAACTCAGTTAAATGATCTGCTGACCAATGTTGATCATTGATTTAAATACATCCTGCTAACTCACACAGGGTCCTAATTTTTGTAAATAAAACCTTTCGCCTGAATTACCTGGATAGTGATCCCAATAATCTCCTTCCATTTTATGTGTAGAGATACAGGCAAAAGAAATGACATTACCTGGATCACCCAGCCCATTTATGAAACTATAACAAACTTGCCAAATCATGTGTGATCTTTTATTTTTTGAGTGAAAGGGACTGAGTTTGCTGCCCAGATAGACCACTAGGGAGCCAAGAAAGGCAAGTAAATAAACTTATCTGGGGTCAAAGGACTCAAGGATAAACTTGCTTCCTACTGAAGACAGACAATGTCAGGGCTCATAGAGTTTCCTGCAGCCAAAGTCAGAGGCTGTTGCCTCCTGTCTTCAAAGGCCTCATTCATCATGCTGGCTGAAACATCACAGATCTTGCCAAAAATATCTGTGACTCAAATATGCCTCATTGAAGCATGAAAGAATACAGTAGCCAACAAAATAAATATGTATGTCCCAAACTCTAAAATAATACGTGATTAAAATTATTCTCCAGCAATTACTGTCTTTATTATATGAAGTATAAAAACAAGTAGTTTTCTTCATAGTCTTTCTGTTCTAGATATCTTTTACACTAATTATGCCATATATATGACATATATATATCCATCCCTGAGCAAAACTATATATCTATACTAGAAAATATTATATAACTTATAATGTTATATAATATATATATATTATATTTATAATATATATATCCCTGAGCTTATTTTTTCATATTTCATCTCTATAAAACAAAGAAGATATTGAGGTAATTATTGGAGTGGTATAAATGAAAAATAATCTCACAAGCTTAATTAAAGTGATTAAATTATGAAAAAGTATCCTATGTGTTTCAGATAAACTGAAGCTTCATTTCTCATTCTACGATTTATGGGTGACCTTAAATAAATACTTAACCCTTTAATGCTTTGATTCTAATGATTCAATGAATTATTGACTTAAACTGTTTAGAATAGCACATAGTACATTAGCATTAGTTAATAAAAATTGCATTTATTATTAATATTAATAACAGAAAGAATCGTACAACCCATCACTATGCTTGAATATGTGATATACTGCATTGAATCCATTATGAAACTTCATTAGATACTTATGTGTTCAGATATGCTAGTTGAAAGTTGTGAAAATATGTATCTTAAGAAATAGGTTTACATAGGGGCAAGTTGTATTTTGATACTAGACTGTCTTGATATATAACTAGTCCTTGATATACAATAATAAAATGGTATTATTCCATTTTATCCTTATTCAGATTCATGAATATTAAGAATTACACTTTCTCTGCCAATTGTTATTTTTTAATACCTCTAACTAAAAGAAACAGAAAAACTTAGAGACTCACGAAAGTTTTAGGGAAGTCCATGACATCTCTGTGTAATGTCCCCATTTTCATATAGAACTGAAAGCTCCTTGTGGAAGCTTCCACCATTAGGCCCAGTTACATTCTTCACTGCTACATGCAATACTGACCTAAATCCAGAGTCATCTGTATAGAGGGTAAACACTGAGTTCGTTCAGCTGTCAGTAACATGTCATGGCTCTGTATCCTCTCTCATCATATTGCTTATCACTATAAAATATTTTCCATTTTGTCTTTATCCCTTTAAAATTGTCATGCTTAAAACTGATGTGAATTGGACTTCCTTGGTGGCACAGTGGTTAAGAATCCACCTGCCAATGCAGGAGACATGGGTTCGAGCCCTGGTCCGGGACGTTCCCACATGCCATGGAGCAACTAAGCCCGTGTGCCACAATTATTAAGTCTGTACACCTAGAGCCCATGCTCTGCAACGAGAAGCCACCACAATGAGAAGCCTGTGTACCGCAATGAATAGTAGCCCCCACTCCCGCAACTAGAGAAAGCCCACGCGCAGCAACAAAGACCCAACACAGCCAAAAATAAAATAATTAATTTTTAAAAATCTTTAAAAAAAACTGATGTGAATAATCTATGTACTTGTGATTCTATTATTTCTACATAGAGTATTCCATTTTTCAAGAGACTTTGAATTTCAGTATCTAGTTCTCTTAGCTTGCAATGCTACCAAAAACAAACAAACAAACAAACAAAACATGACCTGACTGGCCTGACTCCTAAGTGATTACTCAAGATAAACTAAATCCAAGTAGGTACCAACCTATTGTTAATGAACTCAGGCTTAACTTCCAACCCAAAACATGTATTAAAAAGTCTATTGCTTTATTTGTATAATATGTATCTTTGAGTGCTATCCATTTTTAATTTTTCCAAAGAGATAAAATCTTCAGGATTTTCTTAGATTCCAAATTTATCAATGTCCTGGAACTACTGAGGTATGATTAATTTCAAAATAAATTTGCAAATTAATCCAGATGTCAATGACAAAACACATGTGTGAATTCATGTCATAATTTAAGTCTTTTGCAACTTAGCATTTTTATGTGTAGGGAACATTATTAAAAAATGGTAAATCTATAATCAAACGTATACTTGTATCCTAATTTCTGCTTCTTTGGGGGAGTATATAATTATTATTTGACTTATTTTCTGTATTAGTCATAGATCACTTTTTAATTGAAAAATTATCCTCAGTACATAAAAAAATTAGGAGCTTCAGTGCTAGTATTAATTAATTTTGAAGTAATAGCAAAGGGATGTTCAATCCCCTTCAGCTTTGTTAAAATACTGCTGTATTTGGTTATGCTAAACTACCAAAACAAACAAATAGGGACATTTGTTCTTTGAATTGATGAGCATCTTAAGAATGGAATAAATGTTACTGCCACTGGACTTTTATTGTGATATTGTTTAAAAAAACACTTTTGGCTAGCAAAATAAGAAAGTTTTCTTTTTTTAAATCTCTATATTTGCTGTCTTTATCTCCAGAAAACAAACTAATGGTATATAAAAGGGCTTTAAAATTTTCTCTTAAGAAAATCACACTGAGATAAAAAAAAAGAGAATAGGCCCTCTTGGAAATCTGTTGTATATTATATCACAGGTCTAAGACAAACATGCCTTTTAACTTCATTCTCAACAGGATAAGTTCTCATGGGCTTGGCATTTATCATGCATGTCAGACAGGAGAGTAGGAAATCACAGTTAGGGATGAACACATTTCCAAATTTTAAAAACTAAAAGTAGGGGAGAGTTTAAGGTGGGATTGAATTAAGAAGCAATAAATTAAGACTACTTTAGCTGGTATGTTCCAATAAGCTCTAGAACTATTTTCTTTAGAACAAAGGAATGTTGCTTCAGCCATCTCTCCTACAATTCATGCTAATTCTCTATTTAGCAAAGCTAATATATTCATTATCCCAGAAATATCAGACTTGCAAAACTGAACCTAACTGAAGACTCATCCTGGTGCATTTTGATTTCTTGAAAGAGATACCAAGATCTTGGCTGTGGTATTTGACTTCAAATTCAACAGTTAAGAATATGCTCCAGCTATCCCTGGAAACTCTTTACTAATCATCATCAGTTTTTGTAAATTGTGTTCTCTACATTCTTGTCAAATATTTGTTTCTTCAGTGTAACTTTGCCTATGATTGAATCACAGAATTTCAGATTTATAAGGAAGTGTAAGACCTACAAAATGTTTGAAGCACCTCTAGAAATATCCCCTCAAATCTTCTGAGGAAGTCTTTTCCATTTTGAAATATGCCTTCATTTGACTACCTCCTTTGCACTTCCATCATTGGGTCTAATTCTTTTACTTGAGATGATACCAAAGTCTTCTCTGTCATTTATATAATAATCCTTTAATATTCACCTCATTATTTCCCCTTCACCTCACTGTCAAGTTGTCTTTATTCCACTTTAAACATCATCAGATCTTTAATTTTATTTGCTACTGTAAACGGCAGATTTGCTTTTTATTAATTACTTCATTAAAAAGTGATGATCATTGACTCTTAACCCAAACTCACTGTGTTTTAGAAATTATGGCCTTACTTTAAGTAGCTTGTCCCCAATTGTAATAAACTATAGGCTTCTTAAGTTTATGTACAATCAGTTTAGATATCACATGAAGTTGCTCATGATTTATAAACATTAGCATTTATGATTTTCTCCTAACTTCTGCAAACTTTCTTAAAATATAACAAATTCCAATATTGAGTGTTATTTTAGAATACTGAGATTCTTAATGTGAAATATTTTCATTGAAGTTAGTGAGAATTGTACAATCGTGTGCATTTATAAAAAAGTACAAATGTACAAATGTGTATTTGTAAAAAATAGCACAAAATATTCTGTATACACTTTACCCAGTTCCCTCCATGTTAACATTTTGTAAAACTATAGTGTAATATCACACCAGGATACTGACACAGATACAATCCATTTATCTTATTCAGATTACCTGAGTTTGACTTATACTCACGTGTGTGTGTGTGTATGTGTGTGTGTGTGTACATATTAAGTTCTATGCATTTTTGTTACCTGTGTGGGTCTGTGCCTCCACGAATGTAGTCAAGATATTAAAAAGTTCCATAAACACAGGATCTCTGATGCTGCTCTTTTATAACCATGTGATAGCACTTTTAGCACAACTATTTTTACATTTTACATTTGGGAAAGGGTCAAAAGTCTTTCTGTCAGCCCAGTGCCTGTCCAGATAATTTAAATTAATCGTCTCCCTGTTCTTCTGCAGATGCCATCGCTACTTGAATTATAGAGCTCCAGGGCGCTCCTTCTCTCGCTCCTTCAGAATTGTGATCTATTGCATGTCGGTACATCATCAAAGCAAATTGCCTCTTCAATGATGTGTAAGTATAATACATCATCAAAATGGGACATGGTGATAATACACTACTGGGGAAAAAATGACTATCCTACTTGCCAGACAAGGTGAAGGAGCAAATTCAGGCAGCTCCAACACAGTTCATCAGCAGCATTCTGGGTCTGGAAGTGAGTTTGTTTGCTTACAATGATCTACTTGAAATGTGGACAAGGCTAAAGACGTTTGTATGCTCTGGGTTGATTCCTTTGGTAAATTAAAAATGAGGTGATTGAACTTCCATTAAAATGACATCTCGATGACATGTGAATAGGTTTTCTGTCCACAGGGTGTTTTGAATGGTGTATTTCTGACTCATTCAGCACCAAATTGTTTTCCAGAGGAAGCTCTTCAACAAGATTTCAAACTCCTTCAGGGTAGTAACTGTCTTATACTTCGTTTTTTCTATGGTGTCTAAAACATTGCTGAGCCCGTGGAAGACACTCAATAAATACTTGTTTAATGGAATTGAATTTGTAAGCACCAGAGACTCATGTTTTTTTCTCAACATAGCTTGACGCTCGGCTGCCCAGAATCTTTGTGTGCTAGGTGGTAAGGTTACAGTGCTAGAGTTCTGTTGACTTACCATCCTATTTGCTGTCAGCTTTTTTTATTCTTTCTTTCTTTCTTTTTTTAAGTAGAGCTTTCTGTCCAGGAGCTAGCTTTATGAAGGATTTCATTCCTCATTCATGTGGGATTAAACTTTTTAAGTTTGGCTTCAGGACTTGAGAGAAGTATAACTTGGGAAGGTTGTTCTGCACTGCAAAAAGGATAGGATTTGAGGAGGTGCTGTTTTTCACATTGGCACAGTATTGTTTCCCCCTCAACTGCTATCAAATTAGCTTCTTTAAGAAAATACTGTATTTATTTCTCTAGTCCTTGGCTCACAGCAGTTTTATTTCAATGTCACCAGTGAAGGAGAGCGTGGCAATATTGTGTCCAAGAGTGAGATCTAAAAATGAATCCTCTGAGGATACATTAGAAGAAAGATAGCATTATATGCTGGAAAAAAATAGATCATTTATTGATGTTGCTGCAGGACACATATCTGTTTCAAAAATACACATACGACAATACAGTGAGTGTAGTTGATTTTGGTCAGCTCTAAAAATAGCCATACTAAATTTCTCACGATTGATAGTGACAGTGGGTGTTCAAGTGGGAATACATCGTACTGGTCATCTTGACAAGTGTGGTGAAATAGAGAGGAAGCCAACAGATGTCATCTCATGTGCCAGTTCTAATTGCTCAGGGGCAGTTACACCAAGAGTGTGTTGATAAAAATTGTGAGTCAGGGATCAATTAGAATGTCTGCCAGTGGCCCAAGACATAAGGCCTGGGTCTAATAAAGGCAGTGTACCTATTAAAATTTTGGGCCACGGGTAAATCACTTAAAAAAAATATATCATCAGATTGTTCTGAAAATCACACTATAATTTGCATAAAGTATGTTTTTATTATAATGCTAACTGTATATGTATTACAAGAATAAAATAACAGTAAATATTTAGAAACAAAAGGAACAAAAATACTTAAGTGAAAACTATAATCCCATCCACCCAGAGGCAACAATTTATTGATTGATTAGTATAATACATTATCAAAAGGGGACATGGTGATAATGTATTACCCTGAAAAAAATGACTATCCTTGACACTCTTTCACCATATGTATTATTTTAATATCTTCTCTTTCCTCTCTCTTGTATGCCGTAAATATTTTTCATATCAAAAGATAAGTTTTGCAAAGCTATTTTAATATTTTCATGGAAGTAGATTATATGTATATACCATAATTTATTAAACCAAATACCTATATTTATACATTAAAGTAGGGTTTAACTTACGTGTATTTAAATTTATCCTCACACTAAATGTTTTTGAAATGAAATGATTTTAACTTCCTTACTAAAGTCCCAAAAGTTGATATGCTGGATCAAATGGCATACAGATTTTACAAGGTTTACACGATATTAAAAGGAATTGTACTAAACTACACTACACAAAGTCTCAGCCAACTTAAGCACCTGTAAACAAATGTATCCTGATTATAAAGAAGGTGTAGGCAGTTCTGCTAAAATGCTGGTTTGGAAGAAGTGAATTTGTTCCAATACTATTGATATATTAAAGGACAGTTTAAGCATTACACAAATTTCACATTTGCTTTTGTGTTACTTTGTCTTTGAGAAACACTAGGTGGAGGCACAAAACAGCACCTGGTTGAACTAAGCCCTGTAGGAATATATACATATACACAATGTAAACATGCATACACCCAAACACTTGCAGATACCTCAGTTCAGCACATGTTATTATCAATAGCTAACCCATTTATAGTCTGTGTTATGACTTTTTGTCTCATTTCAGATAACCCGTTTCCCACCGTTCCATAGTCCCTCAAAAGCTGAAACACTTTCAACACCCACTTCCACAGGGAACTTCAGGTCTTTTTAAAGGTAAAGTATATATTTATTCTTGTAATTATGTATTTCTTAACCATTTAACATGCATAAAAATGTGCTAACATTTTTAATGTTTTCCTATTTTTTGTGTGTGTATGTCACTGACAAAGTTTTTAAAGCATTATGTTCCAACTCCATTTATCCTATAAGCTCTTTATTTTTTTTTTTTTTTATTTATTTTTTTTATTTTTTTTATTTTTATTTTTTTCTTTCTTTATTTTTTATTTCATGACTTTGCATAGTGTGGTAATTTTTAGAAACACTTTTGTCATATTATAACAGAGTTGATGTGTGTATGTGCTATGTATGTGAAAGAGGACTTTCTAAAAGACTCCCCTAATTCAAAACTTGCATCATTCAAGACTAATCCTGATAAAGAATGGTAGCTATTACTTTTTACTCACTAAAGAGCCAGAGCTAAGTGGCAATTACATTAAATCCATTTATAATCCACTCAGCACAGAAGCTTTGAAGTTCTATGATCCTTAATACATTTTTTAATACCTTTATTGGAGTATAATTGCTTTACAATGTTGTGTTACTTTCTGCTGTACAACGAAGTGAATCAGCTACACATATACATATATCCCCATATCTCCTCCCACCCTCCTATGCCACCTCTCTAGCTCTTAGGGAGACTGACTCAGTTGAGGTGAGTTTTCTAGCACCTCTCTCTTCTCATCACAAAACTTCCCTATTACTTTTATTTTTTTAATTTATTTTTTATTTTAACATCTTTATTGGAGTATAATTGCTTTACAATGGTGTGTTAGTTTCTGCTGTATAACAAAGTGAATCAGCTATACACATACATATATCCGCATATCTCCCTCTTGCATCTCCCTCCCACCCTCCCTCTCTCACCCCTCTAGGTGGTCACAAAACATTGAGCTGATCTCCCTGTGCCATGCAGCAGCTTCCCACTAGCCAACCATTTTACATTTGTTAGTGTATATATGTCAATGCTACTCTCTCATTTCAGCCCAGCTTCCCCTTTCCCCACCACCATGTCCTCAAGTCCATTCTCTACATCTGCATCTTTATTCCTGCCCTGCCACTAGGTTCATCTGTACCATTTTTCTAGGTTCCACATATGTTCATTGCAGCACTACTTACAATAGCCAGGACATGGAAGCAACCTAAATGTCCATCAACAGATGAATGGATAAACAAGATGTGGCACATATATACAATGGAATATTACTCAGCCATAAAAAGGAACGAAATTGAGTTATTTGTAATGAGGTGGGTGGGCCTAGAGTCTGTCATACAGAGTGAAGTAAGTAAGAAAGAGAAAAACAAATCCTGTATGCTAACACACATATATAGAATCTAAAAAAACGGTACTGATGAACTTAATACATTTTAATGTAGATATTTTGTATTATTTTCCACAATATGTTAATAAAGTGTGATATTATTCAGAATGATTTTATTTTCGAATTTACAAATTTGAATGTATACCCTGCATTAAACTAGGCAGCATCATTTTCTTTCTGTCCTCTTTCTTCTTGAATTTTCCCAATTTAATAGGAAAAAAATCCATAATCCAGCTATGATAAACTATTTAATATATGGTTACTTTGCCACTTGCTTTTATTTATGGCCTATGCCATAAATAATCCCTTTTCCCATTAAGTAAACATGCATCCAGACATTTTTTTTATTGATTTGTATAAGCTTTTTGTACACATGCTATATGGCAATTCTCAGTGGGCTAGGTAACTAGTTCTTAGAAATGAACATGTAAATATTCCCCCAACTTTTCTAATAATACACTTTATAATGTTTTATACACATACATATAAACACTGAGTGAACCCCCAAAAATCCGTGCCATGAGACATAATACTTAAGTTACTGAAAACTAAACATAAGGAAAAAGAATCTTGAAAGTATACAGAGAAAAATATCTTCCTTTAGGGGAAAAAAAAAATACAAATGACAGCAGATTTCTTATTTAGAAATCATGGGAGGCAGAAAGAAGTGGCACAATAATTTAGAGAACTGAAAGAAAAGTCCTTTCAATCAAGGATCCTACACCAAGTGAAAATATCCTTCATGACTGGATGGGAAATCAAGATATACTTAAACAAAAAGAAAATTATTTTGTCACCAGCAGAACTACACCAAAAGAAGGGCTAAAAGAAGTTTCTCTCTAAACAAAAACAGAAGGATAAAATGAGTAAACTTGGGACATCAGTGAATAAAAATGAATACGGTAAGCAAAATTATTATAATTACAATAGGATTCCTTTCTCCTCTGAGTTTTCTAAACTATGTTCATCATTGAAGAAAAATATTATAAGTTTGTCTGACATGGTTTTAAATGTATGAAAGAAAATATCTGAGACAAGTATTTATAAATATGAGAAAGTAAAGGGGCATAAAACAGGTGAGGTTTCTGTACTTCACTCAAACGGGTAACATTAAAACAGTAGACTGTGATAAGTTATATATGAATAATAAACCAGAGCTATAACTAAAATATCTATATTATAAAAACATTCAAAAACACTATAGATAAATCAAAATGGAAGTCTAAAAATTTTTCAATTAACCAATAGGAAGAAATGAAATACAATTGAGAAATAAAACATGGAGAAAAAAATAGACAGTAAAAAACTAAATGGCAGACATAAGCCCAAACATATCAATAACTACATTAAATGTAAATGGCAACACACCAAATAAAATATAGAGATTAGCAGAGTGGATTTTAAAACATGATCTAACTATATGCTCTTTATAAGAAATTTGTTTCAAATATGATGTAAGTAGATATAAGAATAGGAAACACTCCCCATTCCCCATGCAAAATTCCTCAACAGAATACTAGCAAACAGTGTTCAGTGATGTATAAAAAGAATTATACACTCTGACCAAGTGGGGTTATTCCAGGGATACATGGCCAGTTTAATATTCAAAAACGAAACAATGTAAACTACTATATCAATAAGCCAAAGAAGAAAAATCATATAATTGCATTAACGTAGAAAAAACATTTGACAAAATACACCATTCACATTAAGACTTCGGCGCTAACATACACACACTACTATATATAAAATAGATAATCAACAAGGACCTACTGTATAGCACAGGGAACTCTATTAAATATTCTGTAATAAACTAAATGGGAAAAGAAGCTGAAGGAATAGATATATGTATATGTATAACTGAATCACTTTGCTATGCACCTAAAACTAACACAACATTATAAATCAACTATACTCCAATATAAAATAAAAAAATTTTTAAAACCCTCAGAAACACAGAAATAGAACTTTCCTCAACTTGTTGAAGATCTAAAAAAAAAAATACCCTCAACTCTATCTCTGTATATAAGCAAGGAACACATGGACACCAAACATAAAAGTACAATACCATGTACAGTCGTTAAAAATGAAATATTTAGGTGTAAATATAGGAAAACATGTATAGGACTTCTATGTTAAAACTATATAATGCTGATGAAAGTAATCAAAGACAGTCTAAATAAATGGAGGAACATACTGTTTTAATGGATTTGAAGATTCAATATGGTAAAGAAGTCAACTTTCCCCCAAATAATATATGTTAACACAATTTATATTAAAATCCCAGCCATATTTTTGTAGACTTAAAACATTATTTTAAAATTTATATGTAAAGGCAAATAAAACAATTTTCAAAAGAAGAATAAAGTGGGAGGTATCAGTCTACCTAATTTCAAGACATATTCAAGTAATCAAGATGACTTGGTATTGACAGAAAAACAGACACATAGATCAATGGAACAGAATAGAAAACCCTGAGTTTGACTCATCCTAACACATGCAACTGATCTCATACATAGGTGCAAAAGCAATTCAAAAGAGAAAAGACAATCTTTTTAACAAACAGTGCCAGAGAAATAGAACATTCATAGGGGAAAATAAAAATCTCTACCTATGTCTCATGTCTTTTATAAAAATTAACCCAAAATAGATAATGGACGCAAACATAAAATTATAAAACTTTTAGAAAACTTACAGGAAAAAAATCTTCAGAATCTAGAACTAAGCAAATAATTCTTAGACGTGACACCAAAAACATGATCCACAAAAGAAAAAATTAAAACTCGTTTCTTTGCAATGGTCCCTGTCAGAAGTATTGAAAGAAGAGCTACAGATAGGAAGAACATATTTGCAAATCACATATCCAACAATGGGCCGCTATGTAGAAAATACAGATAATGCTCGAAACTCAACTTTCACAGTGCAACCAATCCAATTGGAAAATGAGCAAAAAAAAAAAATAGAGAAAACTTCAGTGAAGTATGTATACATATGATAACATAAGCTCATGAAAATATGTTCAATAAACATCAGCCATTAGAGAAGTGCAAAGTAAAGCCACTATACAACTATGTGAATGACTAATATTAAAAATAATAAAATAAAATAAACATAATGTGCTGGTAAAGATGCAGAGAAACTCAATCACTCATACAGTCAGTGAGAATTTAAGAAAGGAGAGCCACTTAGGAAGAGTTTGTAGGTTTCTTAGGTAAACATATAACTATTGTGTAACCCAGCAATTATTCTTCTAGGTCTTTATTCCAGAGAAGTAAAGACATTTTCAGGCAGAAGTGTGCACAGGAATATTCATAGCAGCTTTATTCATGATAGCCCGAAACTGGAAACAACCTAGATGTTCTTCATCTGGTGACTGGCTAAACAAACTGTGGTGCATCTATACTTTGGAGTGCTACACAACAGTGTGGATTATGCTTAATAAAAATAGCCAATCCCAAAAGGTTACATACTGTATGATTCCACTGAAACATCATCCTTGAAACGTTGACCAAGTTATAGAAATGGAGAACAGATAAGTGGTTGCCAGGACAGAAGTGTGTGTGGTTAATAAAAAGCAAAATGAACAATCCCTGTGGTGACGAAGTTCTCTGTATCAATGTCAATATCCTGGTTGTGATATTGCACTCTAGTTTTTCAAAATGTGTTCATTGGGAGAATCTGGGTAAAGGGTACAGAAGAGCTCTCTGTATTAGTTCCTGAAACTGCATATGAATGATCTCAAAGAAAATGTTAACACACACACCACACACACACACACACAGCCCTACCCAAAATACCAAGTTTTTCCAGAGCACTTTTCCATTGTTATCCTACGCTTAAACGTTTACTAGTGACAGGCTTTATGGGTGTGTGACCTATGCGGACAGAGCACCGCACGCTTAGAAAGTCTCTATCCTGGACTTAATTCTCTGCTGCTGCCATCTTGAAATTCTTAAGAATATTTGAACAAGGGGCCCACATTTGCATTTGCAGTGGATGCACAAACTACAGAGACAGTCCTGGTGGCAGGTAATGAAAAGTTTACAGGTAGCTTTTTTTTCTAATAAGGATTAGATAAGTTAGCTGTTAAAGATACAAATTCAAATTATATGATTGATATGAGTTAACCATATTTTAAAAGGCCAGAGTGAGGCCTGAGGCTAGTCTGAGCCCTCCTTTAAAAAAAAAAAAAACAAAAAACAAAAAAACGTATGTATATAAGCCTGACTCCTAAATTTCAAAAGCTATTGTTTCACCAGATTTGCAATACGTTACCTGACCTTTCACAAGAAAATGTGGTTATTTTCATTCTCTCTCCTAAGCATTTGGCTTATTGTAGCAAGGATTTACAGGGAAAAAAAAAGTTACTATTCAGATTTGAGTTTTTGCAATATGTACCAACCTATAAATTTATCATACCATGAAGATCATCATAAATCATAAAATTGTGGTTGTTAGGAAAATGAATAGAAATGTAGAACAAAGAGAAGATTTGTATTTGTCTAATTTTAAAAGGTCAACGTAATACAAATAAAGTTTAAAAACTTTTAAAACTTTAAAAAATTGTCCAAAACGCAGGTAGTGAACTTTCCGAAAATAAGTGTCTTCTGTCCTCCCTCCTTCCTTCCCTCTCTCCCTCCCATCCATCCTCTCTCTCTCATATGCCTTTCAATATGTTGTACTGTTTTCCATTGCCTGAATGCCATGTAACTTTCAAAATTACATACAAGAAAAACCTACAAAACAAGAATGATTCCACAGCAAAGGAGATGACCGCTGAATAGAACCTAGTACCTGCATTTTACAGAGCAGATAATAGGTATTTTGTTGAGGTGAAATGTGTTGGTTAACTTGAAAGTAAAATCTGATGCAGATATTACCACCATATAGATAATTTACTAATGATTGATGACCGTCCAAAATTCATTTGTCTATTTAAAATATGATCAATACATGTAATAATTATCCTAAAAATTCAGAAGACCTTTGAGGAATCCTTTATACTGTCTTTCTCTCTACATTTATGAAGATCAGTCTGATGCAGCTTCTTTTTAGAAAGAAATATTCTCATTTCAATGAGTATACATTGGGAAAAACATTATACTATTATTTGACTAATTGTCAAAATAAAGTGGAACCTGCTAGCCCAAAGTGTATCTTGGCTAATTTATACATATGTGGATAAAAGGAAAGATGAGCTAAACAAATTCTTACTATTTTAGAATATTTCAGAGGTTTATTTTTCCCCATCTTTTAGGTATACAAAGAGGATTTTTAACTAAGAGTGTGTTTTCACTTTAGAGTAACTAGGAAAAGAACAACTGAATTATCAGATTTTGTATCAGGTATTCTGTTTACCACTGAAAAGCTACCATGGCTGTAAGTGAATTGTTTAAATAACAGAATAGACAGATGAATACTGAAAGGTAATTAAAACTAAAACCACTAGTATGCATTGTGCTAGGATAGCAAATGCCATCCAGCAGATACACTGGTGTTGACTCCAAGTCTTTACTGAGACCAACTCTAGAACAGGGATGTAAATTCAGATGCCTTAAACGCAAGTCAGGGAATATACACAAGTGAATTGGATGGAGGAGAGGAAAGGTGAGAATGTGAGGAAGTGAAACAAGAGAAAAACTCCTTGAACTAAGGTGCAAGCCCCTTCCCATGGCATCCAAATTACTGTCTTTTTACCTCTAAAATATTGTATTAGCCAATCAAAGCAACTTTGAGGTCCTATGTAGATTCCATCAGCAAGCAGTCTGAGCTCTCATCCTCAGAACTCTACACTAAACAGTTGCAATATATAATTACAGAAACAAAACAGTACGACAACAATAAACACTCTCAGTTATAGTTAGCTGGCTAAATAGTGAACATTAGTTATAAAGTTAATGTGACGTATTTATCTTGTGTTTTCAGACCAATTTTCCAATGGAAAAAAGAGGCACCACTGCACAGTGATTTATTCATCTGCTTTCATTCAAACACAGGACAAGGAGGTGTTACGCAATCCAAGCTATAGGTGGAATCTTTTCATTAATTGAACAACATCCCTAGTGAAAAAATCACTGGTAACAATGACAATAAGATCAAAATTGCCATGTTTGGCTATTTTCTTTTTTGTTCATAAGAAGGAGATGAATTAAAGCAGAATTCACAAACTAGTGAGGTTTTCTCATTCTGTCTTCCTATACTGTGAGTGAGATTATGTCGTTATACAGAACATAAAAGTAGATGTTCTCTACGTTACATCAAATCTTTCATACCATAAAGCCATTAAGACTAGGATATTTACTTATCCTTCACTTTACTTGCTTATTCTCATTTCCAAGAGTAAAATAATATGGCAAAATAATTCAAACAGTTCTTGGTATAATTTTATGGAAATTACCCATATCTTCAGAGTGAAATTTAAGTGTCTCTTATCATACCCACTTTGTATTCCTATACATTCACAACTCCCACTGACTTAATTTTTTCATTTGAAACAAAACAAAACAAACAAACTAAAACTAACCTAGTCACCTATGTGCTTTCTAGAATGTGTGTGTGTGTTTGTGTTTAGTCCTCAGTTACCACATCAGTGTTGCTCTCATAGCCATCATTAGTAATTGGGAGAAGAAAAAATTAGGACTGACACCTTCCAGTGTTAGGCTAATAGCAGAAGGCTTTTAATATAAACCTAATATAAGGTAGAAGATACATGCAATTTTAACACAATAACCTACTAAATTTATGCTAAGGATGATGGTGGAGAGGGAGGAAAGAAATTTAGTTTTTGAATAAGTCTGGAGAGGGCTGTTGGAAAAAGGTGAAATTCATATGGTAACACGTCTGAACATATATATTCATTCAAAGGAAATAAAAATGATCTTCTCAGATAAAAGAAGCTAGGGTGTATGTTAATTGCTATGGATAAAGTAAGTGGAAGGACAAGAGAAGGATTTTTTAAGAAATCGATGAACCAGGAGAAGAAAAGAGGTTGACATTAAGAAACCTCTGTCGTTGTGCATGAGGGATGCCTTTCTGACATTCCCAAGACTTGGGCATTGAAACTCTGTATAGTTGTATGGTGCCTAAAAATACATTAGTTAGACCCTTGCCACTCGAAGCATGATTTGCAAACCATCAGCATTAGCATCATCTGGGAATTCGTTAAAAATGAAGACTCTCAGGGCCCAACCCAAACGTATTAAATTGGAATCTGCATTTTAAGAAGTTCCCAGGCACATTAAAATTTGAGAAGCACTGGAGCTGGACTATAAAATGCAAAAACTTGACCTAAGATACAGTACTCCTGACTCTCCTCATGATTTTGGCCTCTCAAGATACTGACTGTGGACAAAAGACAAACCCAAAAGCCTGGTTTACAGCAGCTTTACATAAACAGCACACAGAGGGAAACGAGTACAGAAGAAAAGAAAACCAGGAGCTCTTGAACTTTCACCTCTTTTCAGAATTCTTAAAAATTCAGACAGCTGTCCTTTTAAAAGGCATTTTCTCTCTGGCAGTTGAATCCCTGCAGTGCGACTTGTGAGAGGATCTCAAAGACTCCCTCGTGCACAGTTAAGCTGGGCGGTCTGTGTCAGGCAGCGACGGGTCAATTTCCCTGCCATCCCAGCCCACCTGCTTGACAAGCTTGTTCCCACATCTCTTTCAGCAAAGAAGCCTCAGAACCACAGAAGACAGTCAGTGACTTGACACTGACCATAAAATCCTTACAGAAAGTCAATTTACTATTGCACTTCCACACGGAATTGCTATTTCTGAGGTAGGGCTAGGACAGCACTGGATATACCAAGAAGTTTCTTCCCAGAAGCAAAACGCTGTTCTGAAAGTAGTGTTGGGAGGAGGCTGTTCCTATTTCTTGTGGTCAGAATATTCATACTGTGCCTCTATCTGCCCTGTTGAATACGTTTCCAAATCTCTCAGGCTTTTGTCTCTATCCTACGGCTAGAATTTACTTTACAAAGCAAAAAGTCCATTCAAACTCATTTTTCTCTCCCCTTTACGTGGATTAATTTTGTAATCAATTGAATGGCATGGCCATGCAATATCTATTTTAAATCTGTGCAGGCAGAAAGTCTAAATGGGCAGTGCTAATCTTTTAAAAGCAAAATGAAGTTTTCAGTTTGGAATTGATTAGATTGTTAGGGTATTAAGCCCTTTCTAGTAATTCCCTGCAGCTGGAGGCAGTTAGAAGGAGAGGAGATTGGGCTTTCTGCTTTGTAAATAAATCTTTAAAGTGGACTTGCTATTTTTGTGGGGAATTACCATGGATTTGGTGGTTGGCAAGATTTGGCGTTTTTCTGCTTGGGAGAAGAGCAAGCTAGACCTCAAATCTATATCCTATTTTCCTCAGATTATCAACATGTTTTGAAAAATATAATTTATATTCATAGTTCTTTAGTTTTTATCTGGTGTCCTTTTTCTGTTTCCAGATACCACATTACATTTCTTTGTCATGTCTCCTTAAGCTCCTCTTGACTGTGACCATTTCTTAGGCTTTCCTTGTTTTTGATGATCTTAACATTTTTAAGTAGCACTGGTTAAGCATTTTGTACAACATTGGTCATCTGAGGTATGTCTGCCGTTTTCCACATGATTAGACTGAGATACAGGTTTTTGAGAGGAAGACCACAAAAGTAAAATGCATTCCCATCACACCAGTTCAAGGGTGCATAGTATCCACATGACTTATCACTGCTGAGGTTGACTTTGATCACTTGGCTGAGGTAATGTTTGTCAGGTCCACTGTAAAGTTTCTTTTTGCCCCTTTGTGCACTGCACAGTTTGAAAGGAAATTACTAAACAGCCTGCATTTATGAAGCAGGGCATTATGCTTTGCCTTCCTGAGGTGAAAGGTGAGAGTATCTATATGATTTATTTGACATTCTTCTACACTGAAAACTTGTTTACTCTCCTTATTCATTGATTTATCTATTTATTAAATATAATTAAATCATCACTTATTTCACTTTGGACTCATTAATGTTTACGGTGGAATTTGACTTATAATTCAATACTTTCATTTTGTTACTCACATTGTTCTGGCTTTGGCCATTTGGAGATCTTCTGGTTGGCTGCTGGAATACACCATTCCTAAAAGGAGAATGGAACAGAAATGAGAAGGCTGGAAAACAATAGTTGTTGTTGTTTTTAAAGCAAGCTTATTTTTTTTTAATATTTATTTATTTGGTTGTGCCTGGTTTTAGTTGTGGCAGATGGGCTCCCTAGTTGTGGCATGCTTGCGGGATCTAGTTCCCCCACCAGGGATGGAACCTGGGCCCCCAGCACTGGGAGAGCAGAGTCTTAACCACTGCACCACCAGGGAATTCCCAGGACAACAATAGTTTTTAAGCCACAACGTGTAGTAAAAAGACCCTGAGATCTACAGACAGAAGTTTAGGTTGGAGTTCCTGGTGGACCAGGCTTTGTCAACCACTAGCAATAGGATCATGCCTCAAGTTACTGGTCTGTACACTGGGAATAATATTAATGTTTGGCTTCACTCAAAAATGAGATTAAAAATACTTTACCCTTCTGTTAAAATAGAATATGAGTCACTGTTGAAACATACTAAGTGGGAATTCATCATGCAAATGTGATATTTTATGATATCCAAAAATTAGTAAGCATAACTGACACAGAAATGACTGTAAATCTCAGCATTGCTTTTCCACAGGATGCTGATAGAAAAACAACAAAAAAGAACATGAGTTAACTGAGCCAATAGATAGGGAGTCTTTCAGATATCTCAGAATCATGTTAGGCCTGGAGAGCGGCAGTTCAGATTAGCAAAGTTCAGAATATCCCACTGTCAGGTCTGTAGAGCAAAGCTTTGCACTCAGAAGAGCTAGAGTTATTTGGTAGCAATTTGCAGTTTGTAAAGCCCTTTCATTGTGTTTTGAAGATATGAATCTCAGCCTATATACACTGATGTGCAAAAACATGTTATATATTTTTAAAGACTATTCATATTTTAATCCCACCAAGAATATGTAAAATTTAACCTCAGTTTTTTTCAAGGTTCCTCCAAACTTAAAATGTGTTGTGGGTACATATGGAATCTTAAGTAGTGCCAAGTAAAGGTCAATGAGTCATCGGCAC
Source organism: Phocoena sinus (assembly GCF_008692025.1). NCBI lineage: Eukaryota > Metazoa > Chordata > Mammalia > Artiodactyla > Phocoenidae > Phocoena > Phocoena sinus. The sequence goes on along the minus strand of NC_045773.1, from coordinate 14,826,917 downwards.
CAGTCAGTAATGAGACAATAATAGCATCAAGGTTTATGGTTCTCTGTTTGAGTTGTCTATGCCTTTTGCCTCTGTTCATCTCTATGCACCATCTACCCTTTTTCCCAGGTCTTGATGCCTCTTCAGAAGTTCAGCCCTGGACCTACTATCCTCTCTACTTTCATCATTTCCCATCATCTTTGCTATGGTTCTATCTCTGAGGGAAGCACTTTCTTTATGTCCATTGCATTGTTTCTGTTTACTGAGGCTTAGAAAGAGCCAGGAAGCCCTTTTGGCTGTTTCAAGCTTGTTCCCTGGACGTATCCATCCATTAAGCCAATAAGCACAATCTCAATGAGTGGAAAAATGCAATATACAGAGAGAGAAAAACAGAACATATCTAAAAATTGCTCCACATTGCTAATATTAGAGAAATACAAATCAAAACACCTCATACCAGTTGGAATGGCCATCATCAAAAAGTCTACAGATAATAAATGCTGGAGAGGGTGTGGAAAAAAAGGAAGCCTCCTACACTATTGGTGGGAATGTAAATTGGTGCAGCCACTATGGAAAACAATATGGAGGTTCCTTAAAAAACTAAAAATAGAACTACCATATGATCCAGCAATTCCACTCCTCGGCATATATACGGACAAAACTCTAATTTGAAAAGACACATGCACCCCAATGTTCATAGCAGCATTATTTACAATAACCAAGACATGGAAGCAACCTAAATGTCCATCAACAGACGAATGGATAAAGAAGCTGGGATACACACACACACACACACACACACACACACACACACACACTGGAATACTATACAGCCACAAAAAAGAATGAAATAATGCCATTTGCAGCAACATGGATGGACCTAGAGATGATCATACTAAGTGAAGTAAGTCAGAAAGAGAAAGACAAATACCTTTTTATCACCCTGAATCATTTACTCTTGAAGTAAATTTATTCACAATTCCATAAATGCTTATAATGGCCTTCCATATTAAAAGTAGTATGTTAGGCACTGTGGAGCAGAAGTAGGATCACACAGCTATTTTGATGAAGCACCTTCATTTTATAGATGACAAATTTGCATTCAGAATCATTAAGGATTTTAAATATGATCATAGAGATTGGTAGTGACAGTCAGCATTCATAGTCCAGTTCAAAACTCATTAAATTCTATCTGGCTTCTTTCCATCCGAAGAAAACATACCCCTGCACTTCAAGGAAATTTGATGGTGGTTTGAAAAGGTAAACAATTGTTAGTAATATCTACAAGATATTGGTATATGTGAAATATCTTATATGAGTGACATGACATGATGGTGAAGTTGAAGGACATATCCCTCCAGCTAGAGGGATCAAGGGCATGGTCAAAGTTGAAGTGAAATTTCATTTAAAACTGAGGAACATTTGGGATTTCAACAAGTGAATGTTTTAGCCAAAGACACTCACAGAAGAAAAGGCAGGCGGAGGAAGTTCCACAAAATCACCCCAATGAGTGAGAGAGTTTGGGTACCATCAGTGGAAGCAGAGAAGGAAATTAAATGCTTCAGTTCAGGGTGAGTATCTAAAAGAACATTAAGTAGTTACAGTGGGATGTATGTGGCTGCACAGCATCAAGGACAAGCGGGTTGTAATGGTCTTTAGGGACTTCTAGCAGTTCTTGTTGGTCTCAGATGAACTTGGAGATCCGGACTAAGTACTTTGTCCTGCCTCTGGCTTGTTAGACCTACTTTTCTTTATCTTTTCAAAGCCTCTCTCGATATCTCTTTCTTCCTGACATAGTCTCCATCTTCTCAAGGCTTAGTTACATATGTTTGCATCTCTTAGTACAGTTGAAAGAAACACAAGGAAAAGATTTCTCATGAATTACCTATCCCTCTAGAGATGGAGGGGAGACTTCTGACCAACTACAACTTTCAGAGAAATTATATAGTCCCAAGTATAATTTTTTTCCTCTTGGAAGGAAAACCCTGAATATGTTCATCAAGTAAAATAAAAAATTGAGATCCTTTGTCATCTGATTAATGCTGTTTTAAAAATGCAAATGATATGTGCTTAGTATTTGAACATGGGCTCCATTTGCCACCCGTTTTCTCTTTTATTGTCATCCTTTTGCAAAACCAAAATTACTAGAATGGAAGCTCCATGAAGGAAGGTGCATTATCTATTTATCTACCTTGTTAACCACTATATCCCTGTGGCCAAAAATATACCTTGCACACAAGGCCAAGTGATAATTAAGCTGGCTGTTTTTAGCTCCGTCTGTATTATATTTAATGCTTTTTTTTTTTTTTTTTTGCAGTATGCAGACCTCTCACTGTTGTGGCCTCTCCTGTTGTGGAGCACAGGCTCCGGACGCGCAGGCTCAGCGGCCATGGATCACAGGCCCAGCCGCTCTGCAGCATGTGGGATCTTCCCAGACCGGGGCATGAACCCGTGTTCCTTGCATTGGCAGGCGGGCTCTCAACCACTGCGCCACCAGGGAAGCCCTATTTAATGCTTTTTGTGAAAGTCTGAATCTACTGGTCTAATCAATTGTTCAGACAAGAGATGCATAAATTAATTGAATTAGATAATCCCAGTGATCTCTCAAAGAGTAAATAACAAAACGAAACTATAAATGTACTCCATTAGAGATTCCTTCATACAACAGCATATTACAGTGACTCTGGAATTCAGTTAAATGAAGACGCAAAACGTGGTATTTGATGGCTGTACAAGTCCTTTATTGTTTCAAATACATGCCAACACCAAGCACATCATTTCGATTTTATGACAAGATGCAATATCCAGCCACCTGTGAAAATAAAATATATTTTTCAAATTAAAGTTCTCTCTAGCAAGCTTTATTATGCATATTTCCTTTGTTGTCTTATACTAGCCACAGATGTTACATGTCAGGCATGATGAAGAGAATATCTTTAGATTTTTTTTAAAGGAAGTTTGACAAGGGAGACTGTATCACAAAGAAAGGATTTATGCTGAATAATTATGAAATGTACTGACTATTCTGATTCATTTATATCAGGACTGAGGTTATAGACAACTAAGAGAGTAGTATAATTAAATGATCAATCAGAATTAGTCTAATTGCATATACAAAAATCAAAATAAGCTGCTTCTGTTGGTTGGGCTGAAGTTTTTCAGGTCAAATTGACATTTAACATAATTAATTTTCAATTCCTTAAATCAGGGCATGCTTAAGATACACACTAGTTACAAAACCAAAGGCTGCCTTGGGGTTTGAAATAAAATAAAAGTAATGGTAACCACAGTCTCTCTCCCACCTTTTTCCTCTCCAGAAATAAAGTCTTCTGTTTCTGATTTTAGGTTGTTATGAGGGTTATCTCTATAAAAGGGTGGGCAAACAGGAGATTATTTTCTTTTTACTTGGGTTTCTGAAAATGTCTTTTCTTTCTTCCCTTTCTCCCTCCCCCCCTCCTTTACTTCCTTCTCAATCCTCCCAAATTTAAATTTATCTGTCCATAACTTTTAGCATTCACAATAGGTGATGAGACTTTGATGCTCTTCTCATTAGTAGTGAACTCGCTTTTCTTTTCTCAGGACACTTTTGGGACTTTCTTTTTATTTTTAGTGTTATGAAATTTCAAGATAACATGTCTGGGTTCTTTAATTTTTTTTTGCTGCATGCTCTGGGTTCAATTCTGAAGGTTTAGGTCTTTCTTCAACTCTGCAAAATTATCTTCTATTATTTCCTATTCTTTATTTCTAATGTTCTCTCTGCAATATTGAACCTTCTGAGTTTGTCCCATTTTTGTATTTTTTTCCTTCCCTCATATATCGTAAGAATTATTCAACTTTATTTAGAAGTTCTATTGTTAATTTTTGACAATTACGTTCTTACTCTCTAAGAGAACTTTCTTGATTTAAAAATTTTATAGCCTACCATTCATTTTTTATGGTTGTAATAGGTTTTAAAATCTTTATAGATTATAACTTTAAATTTTTTCCTGTAAATTAGGTGTTTCCTTTGAAAAAAGCTTGTCTATTTATTTCTCTTGTTTCTACTCTTTCAAGTTGCTGCTTTTAGTGATCTTTGGTTGTCACTTCGTACTTTTAAAGGACAGTGATATTGGCCACAGATTCCCTAAAATGCTCAGATAAGAAAAGAACCAGTGTCCTCATTAAAGACCTTACCTTTTCCTAAGGAGATAATCCAGTTCTTTTAGAGAAGAGTCATTGGCTTTTGGGATATTGTTTCCTTCATGGTAAACATCTTTGCCGTTTACCCTCTATGCTCCTTTGGGCAAGAAAATATTGTCGAGCTGTGACAATTTATAGGACCTTCCAATTAATTTCTGGTTTCTCTCCCATTGTGTTCCCAAATTTTCAGTACCTGATTACTCTGAAGTCAAAGGCTGGAAAGGGGTTTTGTTAGGCAGATTCTCCCACTTCTAAGGAAAATAATTTTTCTACCTATTCTACCCATTTTACAACACCTAGAAATTTGTTGAAATGTTTCCTTTTTTTGGTATGCTTTCTTTTCCTTTGCATTTCTAAAGTTATTTCCATTATTACTTTTTTTTTCCCAGTGGACTCTCAGTAGTGAAGTAAATATGTAAGTCTAGTTTACCATATTGTATTCAAACTGGGAGTATGCTTTTAAAAATAAATCCTGTATGACAACTGTTTACAGATCTAAGAATCTAATATCCGTCTCCTAATAACCCTCCATATTTACTCAAAAAGTTTGATTTTCTCTTATTTCTTAACCGAGTACTTTTAGACACTCATATTTGTAGGGCCAAGATTATCTTTATAAACAATGATGTATCTAGAATGGATCTATTTGGATTGACTGTATTTCTCAAGTTAGAATTGTTAAAATTTTATATGAAATCTCTGTAGCTTAAAATGGTAAGCTAGTTTGATACAGGCCAGTTCTCACACTAAAAATCAGTAGAAAAGAAACGCAAACTTACTCTCTCACAGTTTCCACTATCAGCACAGATTATATGGGCCCCTTGTTCAGGGTCTCCAATGTTGAAATCAAAGTGTCAGCCGTGGCTGTGATCCCATCTGAGGCTGGGGGTCCTCTCTTAAGAATGTTCAGGTTTGGGTTCTGTGTGGCTACAGGACTGACGTTGCTGTTTTCTTACTGGCTATTGTCTGGGAGATATTACAGGCCCTTAACACACGTCCACAGTTTCTTCCCATGTGCCCCCCCTCATGGTCCCTCTCACAACATGGAAATTTGCTTTGTCTTCAAGGCCAGCAAAGAGCATCTCCCTTGCTTTAAATCTCTCTGACTTCCGTTGTCCTTGAGCTCTAAATCCAATTTTAAAGAGTTTGTATAAATAGGTCAAACAACCCTGACCTACTCATCTGATTTAGAATGAATAAGAATAAAACCTCTTTTGATTAATTTAAAATCAACTGATTAAGGACCTTAATTACATTTGTAAAATCCCTTTGTCATAGAAAATAATATAATCAGGGGAATAATACCCCATCATAGTCACAGTTCCCTCTCTCATTCAAGGGAGAAGATTACACAGGGCATATACACCAGGGGTCAGGAACCTTGGGAGCTGTCTTAGAATTCTGCCCACGGCACCAGTAGACAAGTCCATATAATCAAAACCAAGAGAAAGAAAAATAAAATAAAACAGATTCCCTGGATAACTTCCAGATATTTGGATACACAGATTTTTAAATACCAGTGTTTTATATACTAAAAAATTGTGTAGTCATAAAAATGTTTAGTAGAGAACTGGAAATAGGATTGCCAGATTTAGCAAATAAAAATATAGAATTTCAAGTCAAATTTCAACTTCAGATAAACAGCAAATACTTTTTTAGTAAAAGTATGTCTCATAAAATATTTAGGACATACTCATACTAAAAATTATTTCTTGCTTATCTGAAATTTATATTTAACTGGGAACACTTTCTTTTATTTGGCAACACTAAATTTAAACTATAAAATAAATTAAAAATTTGAAATGTAAAATATGAAAAATATAATTAAGGACTCAGATTCAAAGAACAACATGTTAGATACAATTGACAACAGGATTAATGAACTGGTAAGTAGGTCAGAAGAGACATATACTGAAGCATTAAGAAGAAAATAAAAATAAGGAAAAATCCAGAAAAGAACATAAGAAACACAGGGCATGGGAATAAAAGTCTAATATATTGTGGTCCCAGATGGAGAACAGAGAAAGAATGGGGAGGAATACTTAGGCACTGTTTTCTACATACCAGGGACCATGCTAAGTGCTTTACATGTATTAACCCATTTAATCCTCACAACAGTCCAGCAACATTATTACGCCCATTTTACAAATGAGATCCACAGAGATAAAGCAAATCCCACGAAGTCACCCAGGTAGTAAGTGGTAGAGCCAGACATTAATTCATTCTCTTAATCACTATGCTATATTGCTTACCTAAATCATGAGGAAACCAGTGTTAGAAAATACATTTTTGGCCACTGTTGTTTTGTTTTTACTCATAGGAACTGTAGCAAAAGGATCTTGATCCCTACTGCAAAAATATAAGCAAATATTTTCAGTAAAAATTATAAGCATTGATGTATTTGGGTTACTAAGGGCACAAGGAGGAGGGAATTTGGTCAATAAGAAGGATTTGTTAGTAAGTTCCTGTAGGAGATGACCATGAGCTGAGCCTCTAAACCAAAAGTTACGTTGGTAATTCTAAGACTTGACCATGCATTAGAATTGACTGGAGGGCTTGTTAAAATGCTAAATGCTGGACCCCAACCTCAGAAATTCTGATTCTGAGGTCTAGGCTGGAGCCATAGAATTTGCATTTCTAATAAGCTCCCAGGTGGTGGTGATACTGTCAGACCTCATTACCAACCAGAGTTAGGTGGAAAAGAACAAAGTTCCAAACACAGGGCAAGGAGAAGGGTTGAGTGGAAGATTAAACACTATTAGTATAGTAAAGTCACACAATAGAGAGGTAAAACAGAAGTCAGACTATAAAGTACCTTACAGTCACGCTTAGTGGTATGGATTTAGAACATAAAAATGCAATGAGCCTGCCAATAATTCTTTTGAAACCTCAAAATTTTATTCAAATGTAAAAATAACAAAAACAACAAGGCTTGATAAGAAAAAAATAGGGGTTTTTGTGTATGTATGAACATTTTGGAACAGAGGGTCAGAAGAAGCTAAAAAGCTTGCATTCCTAGACTCTTGCGTGTACAAATATCTGTGCCTAACAATGGTTATGTCTTGCCTCTTTCCTCCCTTTTCCTTGAATACACACAAACTTACTCTGAGTGAAACTATATCTGCTGATCAGGTCCATCTGGCTCAAATAAAATGTTGAACATCCTTGCCCAAAGCTTGAAGAGAATAGTGTTGCCCTTCTAAGTCTGGTGACATATTTTTATTTATGAAGATGGAATCACTTTGCATGAAATTTGATCTGGACTTGAATATTAGATTATGAGACGGGGTGCCAACAAAAGCAGCATTCCATGTCTCAGGTAGAAATGTAACCTGCCACCCCCTTCCCCAACCATACTTTCTCAGTCCCTATGTATGATGTGCAGGTGCGTGTGCCCATGCACATACCACAAACTGAATTTGACTCTTTTTCTTTCTGACTCTACTGATTGGGTACATGATTAAATTAGTAGACATGACTGATGTTTTCTTTTTTCCTTGAGTAGTTACAGATTTCTTATTGAGAGAACTTTGAGCAGACATTTAGAAACTACAGGGTTTTTTTCCTCTTGTCTTTTTCTTTGTGCCATTCTATCTTAATGTTTCAAAACTGCATTACACTAAACTATGCATTTTATACATTCAAAAGATTTGAATAAATAATGTGTAAGCATTCTGTTGTTTAATTAATTAATTCAGGAATACCATTTCATTTAACATGAGAGCTAATCTCGATAAACCAGAAACAACTTAAGCCCTATGAAGTATGGAGGTTTAAAGCAAATCTTTATTTAACATTTTCTGTGTCAACATTTCTCCAACTTGACCTGCCAAGCGAATTTCATAGCAGATGACCCTGGAACATGAACAAGTGTTTGCTCTTATGTCTCAGCCATTAGTGTTGAATTAAAGACTACAAGGTTTGGACCACATGGCAGGCTTTGGTGCCTTATGCTGCTAATGCTGGCCAAGAACAGGAGCATCTGAATATTTATATGTTTATTCCTGTGGAATACTAGGAAAGCTTTGGACAGTTGACAAATATATGCCTATACCACTAAACCTAAGGGAGCATCCAATTCACTTGCAGGCAGCTTTTCATGGATATGAAAACTATGTTGATGCTAAAACAATGTCATATGAACTGTTTAAAGATAACTACCCTGGAAACTCATTTTTCTGAAAAAAAATCCTTTCAACTAATATTTATGGCAAAATATAAGGTTTGTCTGTGGAGTGGTGAGCACAGTGGCAGAATGCATTTAGATTTCCTGCACAGTCCCCATAAGTATAGATTACACCAGCCTCTATACATGTGTTATCCCATTTTGTTCTTCTAATGACCCACTAAAGTGATAGCTAATACTACCTCCATCTTTAACCTTCACTACAATCTATCCACTCATGCGTACTCAAATGGCTGTTCACGTTTATCGAGGGGGCTGGTGTGGCTTGCCCATAGTCTTATTCTACCTTCAAAATTAAGCTCAAAAATGTCTATTATTTCTTATCTTTACCAACAGCAATTTATCTTTATATCAGTTTATCTTCTGTCCTTCCTTTGGCTACCACAATAGACACTTGATTGTTCTCCCTGCTTCCAAATTTCACCCCCTCTCAGCTTATTCTCCATTTTTAAGCTCTCGCTGATAAAACTGCAGAGACTTTTTGAACATAGAAACCTAGAATGACATCTGAACTACCTACCATGGTCTAAAAGGCTCTGCATGGTATCTCAGGTTGCCAGATTAAGAAAAGAATTATATATGTAACAAATATATATATTTATATATGCTACAAAATTTTATGTTTTAGACATTTATAAATTATATAAAATATATAAGTATAAATAAATATAACACACACATAGATATATATTCAGTCCACTTGTGCATGTGTATATATATTTACATATATATGCTGGATATATAGTTGATTCTCATTATTCACAGTACTTATGTTCTATAAAATTGCCAACAACACTGAATTAGCAAATACAGAACCATTGTTCCTGGGGAAATGGAGGGTTAGGTTTCTGAGAGCCTCCAGTTGGAACATTTTCATCAACCAATCAATACATAATCTTGTATTATGTGTGTTTCTGTTTAAATATACATAAATATATTTGATTCATTTAATATTTGAACTCATGATCAATAGCAATGTAACTCATGCCTGAAAGAAGTTTATCTAGCACACATATTTTCCTCCTAAGGCACATATGATCTTCTTGGGCTTAGGAACAATAGACAGCACTTCAGCTTGGGGACCACTTTGAACAGAAAAATCACCAGCAAAAGCACAAATATACAAGAAATATGTGGTGCTAAACAGCCTATGAAAAGGACACATGTATAGTATGAGAACTTAAATAAGAAGGTAGAGCATTGCCTTGACTTCAGCTAGGACAGCACATGTTGGATGAGTTAAACTTTCTGACCCTCTGCACATGTCCATGAATGACTGTGACAGCATCATGCATATTGATTTGGGGGTTACAAATAAATGTTAACGAGGAGGCTAATTCATAAGTTCATAAATATGGGATCTATAAATAATGAGAGTCAACTGTATATATAAAATGCCCAGTTATATTTGAATTTCAGATAAACACCAATTAAGTTTTCAGTATATCTCACAAAATATTTGGGACATATTTATACAAAAAAAAATTACTATTTATCTTAAATTCAACTGGTTGCCCTATATTTTATCAGGCAATCTTATCTGATAGTTTTCTACCTCTCCAAACTTACCATGCTTCACTTTCTTTATTGATCTCTGTATTCCAGCCTCATTTTCTTCCTTTATGCTCCTCTGAAATCCCAAGACTGTCCCTTCTTGGAGTCTCTTACTGACCCCTGACCTCATTCCCAGGCTCTCATAAATCATTCATGTTCTCCATCCAAATCTTTCTTGACTCCCATGTCCTTCTTTATCCTATACATCAGTACCCAATTTGGCTACCATACGCTATTATTATAATTTATGACTTTTATTTATGTGTGTTTCTTATTTTGCTCCTGCCTCCCTTAAAAGGCTGTTTTCCCCAAAGACTATGTTTATTTCCATTTTGCTACACAAAGCCTAATACAGTACCTGATACATAAAGCCTTTTTAAAGATATTTGTTGAAGAATAAATGATGTAAAGAATAAAGGGAAAGGGTATGAGGATTTACAGAACAGAAGCCTTAGTTACATATCTGAACCTAGTCTACTCATTAACCCGTTGACTCATTTTCCAAATATTTATGGAGCACCTTGAGCCTTGGCACTGTGCAAATCTCTGAAGTGAAAGATACGAAGGACAAGGTTCCTGTCCTCATGAACTTATACTTTGCTGGGACAGACAGGAAGTAAACAAATAAGTAATTCAATTATAGCTTGCATCATTGCCAAGAAAGAAACAAGCACAGGAATTATATGGAGAATAACTGGGGAGTTATCATGGATAGAGTGACCAGGATTTCAAACCTTTTGCTAAGACAAGAATAAAGTCCTTATGCTATATGATCTCTGTGTTTAAAAACATTTGAAATGTATATCCTAACATTCTAAAGACTGCTCTAAAGAGATTATCTCCTTGACCTTACAAATTAATGTGTGGTGAGACAGGGCAATGAATAGAACACTGACATTTTGACCCCCTATGCTGCCACTGTTTCACAATATGATGAATAAATTATACACACACGTACACACATGTATACACTATATTCGGTTAATTTTCACCGCTTTATATGCAAAGAACTAACAGTGTAAATAACATAACCATTGACATAAAATGCAATTAAATTCAAAATAATCAGTATCTTCATAATCATACTTTTCAAAGGGTTTATGCAGTCATATTTTAATTTATTTCATGGCACACAATTTTATTGAGCACTTATTTTAAGCCAGACACTGTTATAGGATACAACAAGAAACAAAAGCAGAAAATCTAAAATTTTACTTTACGTATGTGAAAGGTTTCTAAACAAATTCCAATATCAGCATGTCCGATTTATAGCAGCAAGAACATAATATATTAACATGTTAGCAGTCTTTATCCTGAAAGTATTTGTGCAGCTTTAACTAATTAATCCTCACGAAACTAACTAGTGGATAAAGCTTCTGTATTAAACATTACACATTCTTTTTTTTAAGATATGACAATTCTTATAAACAGTGTGTCCATTGCCAAAAATCCACACAAGCATTCTGGTTTTAAATGCTCTGAAGCTAAGAGAATTGCAATCCACTGCTGAAAGCTGACTTTTCCTCTGTTGGCAGGACTTACGCATTTTGACAGTAGAGTTTCAGAAACTGTTTAGCTATTTTTAAACCATGAGGTACTCATTCTCATCTTAAAGTTTATCATGGATATTTCTACCAGGCTAGGCAGGGAAACCTGGATGAGAAGTTTGTGACTAAAGGGCTGTATAACTTTGGCAAGTTACCTAAGCTCTCTGCATCTTTTCATTCTCTAGCCCACCAGCCATCATAATACTTGTCTTACTTATCTACCAGCACTGTTAGGAGTATCACATAAAATAATGATGCCATTCTTTCCTGGAAACAATACACTGACTTCCTACTGAACCTAGAATAAAATGTAAACTCCTTTCATGACCGGCAATGCTTTCCTTCTTCTAGCCCCTGACCACATTTCCAACTTCTCCTGACATCCTCTCGCTCATTATTTCCATTTTCATTGCAGTGGCAAACTTTCAGTTTTTCAAGCATATCAAACCCTTTCCTTGCCACAAGTTCCTTTGGCCTGCAATATTTTTTCTCCCACTTTCATATACTTGGCCCTTTCCATTTTCTAGGTTTCTGCTTAAATTTCACATCATTAGAGAGACCTACACTTACTATTTGTCACCTCAAATAAGGCATACCCATATTCTTTGTCTAAGAGCACCCTGCTCATTTTTTATGACACTTGTCTTACATGTTTTGTTATTTTTTTAGACGTTTTTTTGTTACTGTTTTCTCTATAGCCAGCTAGGCTCTAAGTCCCAATAAGGGAAGGACAATTTGTGTTTTATTCACCACTATACACCCAGTACTAGCATAGAGTGGATACAGGATGTGTCTCATTCTTTACTATTAACTGAATTAATAAATGAATATCGATGTAAGCAATTAGAGTTTGTTAGTTAAAGGAAAGAGGAATGAAATCAGGTTGACAAGACCTGACTCATTCTTGGTTTTCCATTGTCTCTTTAACTTAAGCCAAGTTGTTCCTCATCTCTGGATTTCATTCCTCATTTGCAAAATAAAAATAATGGAAATGTAATGCATGCAATGCATGTAATACATGTGGACATATACTGTATAATGCTAGCCATGTACAAATATAAGGTGCCATTATTTATAAGATCAATAACATTTTAAAAAAGAAGATAATTCCATAGATACCTACATTTCTTTAGAGACTTCTAGTTCTTCACTAAAAAAGTTCAAGACAGAATCAATGAAAGTAAATACAATCTTTGTGAGCTGTTTTGATTTTCCAGATCCAATTCTCTTTTGCCTCCTGGCCTGGTGATGTCTTTCTTGCCATTACTTCTAATTTTCACATTTCTCCAATAGTGTAAGTAATATAAAATTGCAATATAGGGCTTCCCTGGTGGCACAGTGGTTGAGAGTCCGCCTGCCGATGCAGGGGACGCGGGTTCGTGCCCTGATCCGGGAGGATCCCTACATGCCGCGGAGCGGGTGGGCCCGTGAGCCATGGCCGCTGAGCCTGCGCGTCCGGAGCCTGTGCTCCGCAACGGGAGAGGCCACGGCAGTGACAGGCTCGCGTACAGAAAAAAAAAAAAAAAAAATTGCAATATAAACTTGGTAAACTTGGTTAATGAGAAAACTTATGAAAAGAGTGAAAATAAAAGTGATGAAGAAAAGAAAATTTTCTCATTTCTTTCACCACTTCTGAAGACTGTTAGCAGAAAGATGGAGTTGATCCTAGAGCAGGGACATTTTATTCACTGTCCAATCACAATGTCTAACCAATGGGATCATTAATATGTAATTACTATTATAAGTAATTACTTACATTTGCATCACAGTTTTTGAAATATGCAATCTAATGATATTTTGAAGAAAAGAAAAGAGATAAAATATCTGCCTTCCCAAATTGCACTATTCTCTGTATCAACCAGGTATTGAGTCAGGGAGAAATCTTAGGGAAAACTATTAAAAATTAGAGGAATGAGGCTCTTTCAGGAAAATTAATTTACCTCTCCCCACTATCCTTTTAGAAGGATAATTGACTTAGAGGCACAGGACATGCCAATCCTATTAAATGTGTGAGCCTATAATGTGCAGGACTGCAGATTTAAATGTCGCCTTTTAAGCTCCCTTATGGCACATACTTGGATGCCACCGAGTCCTGACTGTGGTGGGATGTGCTTCTTGAAGGAGGCTTGGAGGCCATCTGTTTATTCTGGCATGAGTTTCACTTATGAAGTTTGAAGACTTGGTAGCAATTAGTTTCTGGTTTGTTTTATAGTAATTAAAAATGAAAACAAGCTTGAATTTCTATGTGCCTCACACACATAACGATTATTCCCATTTATAATACAGAAGCTCTATGGGGTAATTAGGTCTTATACACTGTTTGTATAGGTTGAGTCTTAATCATTTTGGGGCTGCTATAACAAAGATACCGTAGACTGGGTGGCTTAAACAACAAACATCTATTTCTAACATTTCTCAAACCTGGAAAGTCCAAAATGAAGGCTTGGGCAGATGTGGTGTCTGATAAAGTCACTTCCTGTTTGGCAGACAACCATGTTCTCTTTCCATTCTCCTAGCAAACTCTTGCCAGTCTCTTCTAAGGGCACTAATCCCATTCATTAAGAGCTCTACCTTCATGACCTATTTAGCTCCCACTTCCTAATGCCATCATACTAGAGGTCAGGAAACAAACATATGCATTTTGGGGAAACACATTGAATTCATAGTTATCAGGATCCTGATGGGAGTTGCAAAGCCCAAACAGAGATAAAAACAGGGATCACTACTGAGAAAAGATGAGCCGACTGCCCAAACCCTGCTTGGGAAGCCAAATGGAGTTAGGGTCAGGGAAAAGGTCTGCATCAGTAGCCAATGGGAAGTGGCATATTTGGACAACAAAAGAAGGGAACCTTGATTCCATGGGCCAATTGTAAGTCAAAAATCCAGGCACTGAGTAAGAATAAAACTGTCGTGAGAGTAGGTATCTGATTAAACCTCATTCCAGACAGATTTTCATAGTTCAGATTTTTTTTTAAGGTTCAAGGTCCCCTTTATATTGAAAACACTCCAGTTAACTATGAAGAGTCAGTGCTTTGAGTCCTAGTTCATATGCTGGTATGAAGAGTCAGTGCTTTGAGTCCTAGTTCATATGCTGGTTTCAGAGTTTCTTTCTGTACCAGTTTCTAGCAATAGCCCACAATGGTTAGAATAGCGGGATTTTAACATGGAAACTTCAGTATTAAGACATCTCAAAGGAATCCCTGTAATGGTCTCCAGATACGAAGGTCAGGAGACTAACAGTCCAACGCTCTCACATTCTTAAAAAAAAAAAAAAAAAAAAAAAGGTCTTGATTTGTAGGATTTGCTTATTACTTTGTAGTAAATACTCACAGCATGGCCAATTTCAAGTTATCAAAAGTTAAAATTCCTGGATATCTTACACTGGTGCTCTCTAGCTGATTCAAATGGGCTCTAGCACACCACTAACTATTAAATAAGGCTTCCAAAAGTAGAAAGAGAAGTGACTTATCTAAAATCTCCAGATTCTGAGACAAAGTCAGTCCTCACCCCCTTGTGTTCTGGATTTGAGCCCATCTTTCCTTGTTGCAGCATTGAATTCTTACATGTATTCTTTTTCTTCTGCCTACCTTGGTTCTTCCCTCTCCAATGACTCATTCCCAAAAACTAATAAACATGTTCTATCACCATTCATTCTCAAATGAAAAGCCATCACTTTAGCTCATATTTCACTGGGACCCAAATTTTCTACTCCCCTACCCAGACAAACTTTGTACAACAATTGTCTTTTATTGCTATGTCCACTTCTCACATTTCACAGAAATTCAACTATTAGTCATCAAAATATCCTCCACATTGCTAAATCAAATAGCCTCATTTTTAGCCTTAACTTAATCTTCTAGCAGCTTTCAACATGACTTCTGGAAATCACTTCTTCTCTTTGCTTCATTGACACTAAATTATGATGATTTTTCCTCTTGTCTCTGTGATTGCTCTTTTTTTACCTCAAAAGGCCAAATACTGGAGTGTTTCAATACATTATCCTTGAGTCTCCTTTTTTTCTTTGTCGGTACACTCAACAATATGGCTCAAATTCAACACATTCTAAATGCTGAAAAATCCCAAATCTCAACCTGAAGTCTTGACCTCTCCTCAGAACTCCAGTAGTAAATATCCAACTTGGTACCTTCATTTGGATGTCTGAGACACATTTTAAACTTAAGAGGACCTGGACAAAATTTTTTGTCTACACCATCTGTTGGCAAACAACAACTAAAATCTAACCCTCCACATAATTTTCTTAAGTAAAATTTGATTGGAGCACAACCACATCATTTTTTTTTTTTTACATTTTGCCTATAGCTTATTTCACACTGCAGTGGTAGATCTGAGTAGTTACAACAGAGGCTGTATAGTCTTCAAATACTAAAATGCTTACTATCTGGTCCTTTAGAGAAAGTTTGTCAACATCTGGTTGATATACTCAACCTTCTCTTATTCCAGTAAGTCTTCACCTGATTAGATAACAACACCTTCTGTCTCATTTCCCGAGCCAAAATTCTCAAAATTATGTTTGTTTGTTTGTTTTCTCTTCCTTACCTACTACATCCAATGTATCAGGAGTTCTTCTGGACCTTACCTTTAAAATAAACCCTAACTCTTTCTATTTTTAAAATCTCCACGGTAACCACCATTGTCTGGTGTATGAAGCACTGACACAACTTCTTAATGCTTTCCGTTCTTTTTTTTTTTTTTGCCCTTTTATAATCTTTACAGTCATCTTAAATTTTAGAACGTTCTTCCTAAATTACATATCAGAGAGCCCTTCCCCTGCTTAAAAACTTCCAATCGCTATCCATTTCACCTAGAATAAAATTCAACTCCCTATTTTATCTTACAAAGTCCTAGATGATTTGAATTCTTCCTCTTTCTGCTGTAAGCTCTTTTCTCCTGCTTACTCACTGCATTCCAGCCTCACTGAGTTTTCTGTTCCTCCCACATGCGAAGTTCCCATTTCTGGACCTTTGCATTAATCACTGCCTCTGCCTGGGATTCTCTTCCTCCATGAGTGCCTGCCATGAAAAGCTCCTTCTCATCAATCAGCTTTCAGCTCAAATGTCACTTCCTTCAAGAGGCTTCTTCTTAATCACTCAACCTAATACCATCACCAAGGCATATGCTATCATATTATCACTTACCCAGTTTTTAATTTCCTGCAAAGCACTTTTCACTATAAGATAGTTCTACTTATTTATGTATTCATTTATTTTCTAGGTAATTGTCTGTCTCTCCAAAGTAGAGTATAAATTTCTTGAGAATAGGGATCTTTTATGTTCATTGAAGCATCCCTAGTATTAGGAACAGTGCTGAATAGCGGTGTTTGAATGAATAAAAACCTCAGCTTTAGTATGTCAGAGAGGTTCACAAGGCTGTCTTAAAGAATGCAGACCAAGTTGGCTTTCTTAGACTAAATATGAAGGCAGAAGGCAAAACAATAAACTGTATCAAGTAATATATCTATCCCTGTTAAAAAATTTGTTTTATTATGTTTTTCTTAAATATTTATAAGCATAAAATTGGTTATAATTAGTCATGTAACTATACAACAAAAACAAATTAAGTAAATTAATGAAATTAAGCATTTACTTGGATGGTTTTGTTAATTTCTGTCCCACTCAAGCTCTTTGAGGGTCCATGTATAAATTTTGCTCTTTAATGCATCGTCTATGCTTATACAGTGGCTGGGACATAGATGTAGCTCAACAAATATTGGTTGCCAACTAGTGCTGAAGAATAAATAAAAGCATTGCTTTTGCCATCAAAGGACCTGTGTCTAGTAGGGTAGACTTACAGACACAAATCAGCTGTCCATTCATCTTCTAGAAAACTCCTCTAACCAACTCCGAGCTTCAATATTAATAGTTGACATTTGTTGGTGCTTACTGTGCCACACTCCTACTACACATATTACAGTAACTCCTTCAACCCCTCAATCAAGCTTAGAAAGTATATACTATTTATTACTACTTAATACAAAATGAGGATAAAGAGGAACAGAGAGATCATCTGGCCACAGCTAGTAAGTACCAAGCGCTCAGATTTAAAGTCAGTCTGTTCGTATCTAGTCTGAGTTCCATTGCCTCCAGCTGATCAAGGAGTGAATGATCCTTTGTGATTAACAGTGGCCAGGATCTCAGAATCAGAAGTTATATCCCACTACAGTAGAATAGATTTGACTTTTTAAGCTTGCATTTTCATAAACTAATCCCCGCCTGCTCCTTGATGCAGTGGCTTTAAATAATCTCCTTTATCTAAATTACAAAAATTTGAAAGTAAAAGGAACTTTGTCAGTACTCTTGTTCTACTCCTTCATTTTACAACTGAGGAATACAAAGTTCTAGGGAGATTAAGCTCATATGGCCAGATAGTGGCAAAACCAGGAGAAACTAGAATCTTTTTCCTTTGTAGCACAAGCTACAGAGGAAATTTTGCTCACACTTAATGTCAGGGGGGAAAAATGTTTTCTTTCCCTTAGGAAAGAAGTAAAAGCAGATACCTAAATATTTCTCTTTTTTGTCCTACTTTTCCTTCCCTTTAGAACTATTGCTGAAATGTGGCAACCTGCTTAAGTCTGATGTTGAAAATATAATCTTTCTGCATCTTTCAGATGATCCAGAATGCTTTTCATTTATGCACGCATACTTCCAGTCATCTCTCCATTCCATTATTTATTTATTCACTAAGGATTACTTGTATGTGAACTATGTGCAAAGCACTGGACTAGGTAAGGGGGGAAATGTTAATTAAATGTGACTTTATTCATATTGACTCTATGCTCCCTTAAGTTTTTTTTTTTTTTTTTTTTTTGTAATTTGTCTAAGGTCCTTTCAAAGGGAGACAGGCTGTAATTCCTAAATGAAATGAATATAAAGCACTCACAAACAAAATCTTATAACATCAATATGGCATATGCTGCTGCTTGTAACACCTAGCAATTCTTGTCTTAAATTTGCTTTGTTTTTACTTCTATCAATATTACTAGCTAATTTTATTGCATGCCAAATACAAGCATTTGAAATGCTTCAAATATATTACCTATTTTAATCCCCTCAACAGTTTATCAGGGAGGGAAAATTTTCCTCTACCCTTCCCAGTTCTTCTGGCTGGCCTAATTATTAAACTGACATGATACAGATTAACAGGAGAAAATAAAATTTAATTTTATAGTTACAAGGAATCCACATAAAATGAGAGATTCTAAAGACAGTGAAGTAAAAGGAGGTATACGTGTCATCCTGGATTACGGAAAAGAGGGTAGGGGTCGAGGACTTAAAAGGGAAGGGGAGTTAGCTTCAAGATGGCGGAAGAGTAAGACGTGGAGATCACCTTCCTCCCCGCAGATACATCAGAAATACATCTACATGTGGAACAACTCCTACAGAACACCTACTGAACGCTGGCAGAAGACCTCAGACCTCCCAAAGGGCAAGAAACTCCCCACCTACCTGGGTAGGGCAAAAGAAAAAACAGAGAACAAAGAATAAGGACGGTACCTGCACCAATGGGAGGGAGCTGTGAAGGAGGAACGGTTTCCACACACTAGGAAGCCCCTTCGCGGGCGGAGACTTCGGGTGGCGGACGGGGGGAGCTTCACAGCCACGGAGGAGAGCGCAGCAACAGGGGTGCACAGGGGAAAGCGGAGAGATTCCCGCACAGAGGATCAGTGCCGACCAGCACTCACCAGCCAGAGGCTTGTCTGCTCACCCGCCGGGACAGGCGGGGGCTGGGAGCTGAGGCTCGGGCTTCGGTCTGAGCGCAGAGAGAGGACTGGCAGCATGAACACAGCCTGAAAGGGGCTAGTGCGCCACAGCTGGCCGGGGGGAGTCCGGGAAAAGGTCTGGAGCTGTCGAAGAGGCAAGAGACTTTTTCTTCCCTCTTTGTTTCCTGCTGCGTGAGGAGGGGGGATTAAAAGCGCAGTTTAAAGGAGCTCCAGAGACGGGCGCGACTCGCGGCTATCAGCGCGGACCCCAGAGACGGGCATGAGACGCTAAGGCCTCTGCTGCCGCCACCAAGAAGCCTGTGTGCGAGCACAGGTCCACACCTCCCCTCCCAGGAGCCTGTGCAGCCCGCCACTGCCAAGGTCCCGTGATCCAGGGACAACTTCCCCGGGAGAATGCACGGCTCGCCTGAGGCTGGTGAAACGTTACACCGGCCTCTGCCACCGCAGGCTCACCCGCACTCCGTGCCCTTCTCTCCCCCCAGCCTGAGGGAGCCAGAGCCCACGAAACATATGCTCCTTTAACCCCGTTCCGTCTGAGCAAACAGCAGACGCCCTCAGGGGACCTACACGCAGAGGCGGGTCCAAATCCAAAGCTGAGCCCCGGGAGCTGTGCGAAAAAAGAGAAGGGAAATCTCTCCCAGCAGCCTCAGGCGCAGCGGATTAAATCTCCACAATCAACTTGATGCACCCTGCATCTGTGGAATACCTGAATAAACAACGAATCATCCCAAATTGAGGAGGTGGACTTTGGGAGCAATGAGATATATATATATATCCCTTTTTATCTTTTTCTGAGTGTGTATGTATGATTTTGTCTGTATAGCTTTGCTTTTACCATTTGTCCTAGGGTTCTGTCTGTCCGTTTTTTGT
The DNA here is from genome assembly GCF_008692025.1 of Phocoena sinus. Taxonomy (NCBI): domain Eukaryota; kingdom Metazoa; phylum Chordata; class Mammalia; order Artiodactyla; family Phocoenidae; genus Phocoena; species Phocoena sinus. Next base: position 14,806,864 of record NC_045773.1, on the reverse strand, counting down.
CTTTTGGGTTTCTTTTTTTAAGTATACTTTTTAGCACTTGTTATCATTGGTGGATTTGTTTTTTGGTTTGGTTGCTCTCTTCTTTCTCTTTTTTTTTAATTATTAAAAAAAAATAATTATTTTTTCTTTTAATTATTTTATTTTACTTTATCTCTTTCTTTCTTTCTTTCTTTCCTTCCTTCCTCCCTCCCTCCCGCCTCCCTCCCCCCCTCCCTCCTTTCTTTCTTCCTTCCTTCCTTCCTTTCTTTCTTTCTTTCTTTCTCTTTCTCCCTTTTATTCCAAGTCATGTGCATGACAGGCTCTTGGTGCTCCAGCCAGGTGTCAGGGCTGTGCCTCTGAGGTGGGAGAGCCAAGTTCAGTACACTGGTCCACAAGAGACTGCCCAGCTCCATGTAATATCAAACATGAGATGTCCATCTCAACGCCAAGACCCAGCTCCACTCAACGACCAGCAAGCTACAGTGCTGGACATCCCATGCCAAACTACTAGCAAGACAGGAACACAACCCCATCCATTAGCAGAGAGGCTGCCTAAAATCATAATAAGCTCACAGACACCCCAAAACACACCACCAGATGTGGGCCTGGCCACCAGAAAGACAAGATCCAGCCTCATCCACCAGAACACAGGTACTAGTCCCCTCCACCAGGAAGCCTACACAACCCACTGAACCAACCTTAGCCACTGGGGACAGACACCAAAAACAACGGAAACTATGAAACTGCAGCCTGCGAAAAGGAGACCCCAAACACAGTAAGTTAGGCAAAATGAGAAGACAGAGTAACACACAGCAGGCGAAGGAGCAAGGCAAAAGTCCACCATACCTAACAAATGAAGAGGAAATAGGCAGTCTACCTGAAAAAGAATTCAGAATAATGATAGTAAAGATGATCCAAAATCTTGGAAATAGAATACAGAAAATACAAGAAATGTTTAACAAGGACCTAGAAGAACTATAGAGCAAACAAACAGTGATGAGCAACACAATAAATGAAATTAAAAATTCTCTAAAAGGAATCAATAGCAGAATAACTGAGTCAGAAGAACGGATAAGTGACCCAGAAGATAAAATAGTGGAAATAACTACTGCAAAGCAGAATAAAGAAAAAAGAATGAAAACAATTGAGGACAGTATTAGAGACCTCTGGGACAACATTAAACACACCAACATTCGAATTACAGGGGTCCCAGAAGAAGAAGAGAAAAAGAAAAGGACTGAGAAAATATTTGAAGAGATTATAGTGAAAACTTCTCTAATATGGGAAAGGAAATAGTTAATCAAGTCCAGGAAGCACAGAGAATCACATACAGGAAAAATCCAAGGAGAAACATGTCAAGACACATATTAATCAAACTATCAAAAATTAAATACAAAGAACAAATATTAAAAGGATCAAGGGAAAAACAACAAGTAACACAAAAGGGGATCCCCATAAGGTTAACAGCTGATCTTTCAGCAGAACCTCTGCAAGCCAGAAGGGAGTGGCAGGACATACTTAAAGTCATGAAAGGGAAAAACCTACAGCCAAGATTACTCTCGCAGCAAGGATCTCATTCAGATTTGACAGAGAAATTAAAAGCTTTATAGACAAGCAAAAGCTAGGAGAATTCATCACCACCAAACCAGCTTTACAACAAATGCTAAAGGAACTTCTCTAGGCAGGAAACACAAGAGAAGGAAAAGACCTACAATAATAAACCCAAAACAATTAAGAAAATGGTAATAGGAACATACCGATCGATAATTAACTTAATTAACTTAAATTTAAATGGATTAAATGCTCCAACCAAAAGACATAGACTGGCTGAATGGATACAAAAACAAGACTTCTATATGTGCTGTCTACAAGAGACCCACTTAAGACCTAGGGATACATACAGACTGAAAGTGAGGGGATGGAAAAAGATATTTCATGCAAATGGAAATCAAAAGAAAGCTGGAGTAGCAATTCTCATATCAGAGAATATTGACTTTCAAATAAAGACTATTACAAGAGAGAAGGAAGTACACTATATAATGATGAAGGGATCAATCAAATAAGAACATATAACAATTGTAAATATTTATTCACCCAACATAGGAGCACCTCAATACATAAGGCAAATACTAACAGCCATAAAAGGGGAAATCGGCAGTAACACAATCATAGTAGGGGACTTTAACACCCCACTTTCATCAATGGACAGATCATCCAACATGAAAATAAATAAGGAAGCACAAGCTTTAAATGATACATTAAACAAGATGGACTTAATTGATATTTATAGGACATCCCATCCAAAAACAACAGAATACATTTTCTTCTAAAGTGCTCATGGAACATTCTCCAGGATAGACCATATCTTGGGTCACAAATCAAGTCTTGGTAAATTTAAGAAAATTGAAATCATATAAAGTATCTTTTGTGACCACAAGGCTATGAGATTAGATATAAATTACAGGAAAAAAAATCTGTAAAAAATACAAACACATGGAAGCTAAACAATACACTACTTAATAACCAAGAAATCACTGAAGAAATCAAAGAGGAAATCAAAAAATACCTAGAAACAAATGACAATGAAAACATGACAAGCCAAAGACTATGGGATGCAGAAAAAGCAGTTCTAAGGGGGAAGGTTATAGCAATACAATCGTACCTTAAGAAACAAGAAACATCTCAGATAAACAGCCTAATCTTACACCTTAAGTAATTAGAGAAACAGAACAAAACAACCACAAAGTTAGCAGAAGGAAAGACCTCATAAAGATCAGTTCAGAAATAAATGAAAAAGAAATGAAGGAAACAATAGCAAAGGTCAATAAAACTAAAAGCAGTTTCCTTGAGAAGATAAACAAAATTGATAAACCATTAGCCAGACTCATCAAGAAAAAAAGGGAGAAGACTCAAATCAATAGAACTAGAAATGAAAAAGGAAAGGTAACAACTGACACTGCAGAAATACAAAGGATCATGAGAGATTATTACAAGAAACTATATGCCAATAAAATGGACAACCTGGAAGAAATGGACACATTCTTAGAAATGCACAACCTTGTGAGACTGAACCAGGAAGAAATAGAAAATATGAACAGACCAATCACAAGCACTGAAATTGAAACTGTGATTAAAAATCTTCCAATAAACAAAAGCTCAGGACCAGATGGCTTCACAGGTGAATTCTATCAAACATTTAGAGAAGAGCTAATACCTATCCTTCTCAAACTCTTTCAAAATGTAGCAGTGGGAGGAACATTCCCAAACTCATTCTATGAGGCCACCATCACCCTGATACCATAACCAGACAAAGATGTCACAAAAAAGAAAACTACAGGCCAATATCACTGATGAACATAGATGCAAAAATCCTCAACAAAATACTAGCAAACAGAATCCAACCGCACATTAAAAGGATCATACAGCATGATCAAGTGGGGTTTATCCCAGGAATGCAAGGATTCTTCAATATATGCAAATCAATGTGATACACCATATTAACAAACTGAAAGAGAAAAAACATACAATCATCTCCATAGATGCAGAAAAAGCTTTTGACAAAATTCAACACCCATTTATGATAAAAACCCTCCAGAAAGTAGGCATAGAGGGAACTTACCTCAACATAATAAAGGCCATATATGACAAACCCACAGCCAACATCATCCTCAATGGTGAAAAACTGAAACCATTTCCACTAAGATCAGGAAAAAGGCAAGGTTGCCCACTCTCACCACTATTATTCAACATAGTTTTGGAAGTTTTAGCCAGAGCAATCAGAGAAGAAAAAGAAATAAAAGGATTCCAAATCGGAAAAGAAGAAGTAAAGCTGTCACTGTTTGCAGATGACATGATACTGTACATAGAGAATCCTAAAGATGCTACCAGAAAACTACTAGAGCTAATCAATAAATTTGGTAAAGTAGCAGGATACAAAACGAATGCACAGAAATCTCTTGCAATCCTACACACTAAAGATGAAACATCTGGAGGTGAAGTTAAGAAAACACTCCCATTTTCCATTGCAACAAAAAGAATAAAATATGTAGGAATAAACCTACCTAAGGAGACAAAAGACCTGTATGCAGAAAATTATAAGACACTGATGAAAGAAATTAAAGATGATACAAACAGATGGAGAGATATACCATGTTCTTGGATTGGAAGAATCAACATTGTGAAAATGACTCTACTACCCAAAGCAATCTACAGATTCAATGCAATCCCTATCAAAGTACCACTGGCATTTTTCACAGAAATAGAACAAAAAAATTTTCACAATTTGTATGGAAACACAAAAGACCCTGAATAGCCAAAGCAATCTTGAGAAAGAAAAACAGAGTTGGAGGAATCAGGCTCCCTGACTTCAGACTATACTACAAAGCTACAGTAATCAAGACAGTATGGTACTGGCACAAAAACAGAAATATAGGTCAATGGAACAGGATAGAAAGCCCAGAGATAAGGTGATGATATGTGCATGGCTTTATCTTTGATAAAGGAGGCAAGAATATACAGTGGAGAAAAGACAGCCTCTTCAATAAGTGGTGCTGGGAAAACTGGACAGCTACATGTAAAAGCATGAAATCAGAACACTCCCTAACACCATACACAAAAATAAATGCAAAATGGATTAAAGACCTAAATGTAAAGCCAGACACTATCAAACTCTTAGAGGAAAACATAGGCAAAACACTCTATGACATAAATCACAGCAAGATCCTTTTTGACCCACCTCCTAGAGAAATGTAAATAAAACCAAAAATAAACAAATGGGACCTAATGAAACTTAAAACCTTTTGCACAGCAAAGGAAATCATAAACAAGATGAAAAGAATACTCTCAGAATGGGGGAATGATTTTCAAATGAAGCAACTGATAAAGGATTAATCTCCAAAGTTTACAAGCAGCTCATGCAGCTCAATATCAAAACAACAAACAACCCAATCCAAAAATAGGCAGAAGACCTAAATAGATATTTCTCCAAAGAAGATATACAGATTGCCAAAAAACACATGAAAGAATGCTCAACATCATTAATTATTAGAGGAATGCAAATCAAAACTACAATGAGATATCATCTCACAGTGGTCAGAATGGCCATCATCAAAAAATCTAGAAACAATAAATGCTGGAGAGGGTGGAGAAAAGGGAACACTCTTGCACTGCTGCTGGGAATGTATGGTACAGCCTCTATGGAGAACAGTATGGAGGTTCCTTAAAAAACTAAAAATAGAACTACCATATGACCCAGCACTCCCACTCCTGGGCATATACCCTGAGAAAACCATAATGCAAAAAGAGTCATGTACCACAATATTCATTGCATCTCTTTTTACAATAGCCAGGACATGGAAGCAACCTAAGTGTCCATCAACAGATGAATGGATAAAGAAGATGTGGCACATATATACAATGGAATATTACTCAGCCATAAAAAGAAACAAAATTTAGTTATTTGAAGTGAGGTGGATGGACCCAGAGTCTGTCATACAGAGTGAAGTCAGAAAGAGAAACACAAATACCGTATTGCTAACAACATATATGTGGAATCTAAAACAAAAAAAGAAAGATCATGAAGAACCTAGGGGCAAGATGGGAATAAAGACACAGACATACTAGAGAATGCACTTGAGGATACGGGGAGGGGGAAGGATAAGCTGGGACAAAGTGAGAGAGTGGTATCGACATATATACACTACCAAATGTAAAAACAGATAGCTAGTGGGAAGCAGCCGCATAGCACAGGGCGATCAGCTTGGTGCTTTTTGACCACCTAGAAGGGTGGGATAGGGAGGGTGGGAGGGAGGGAGACAAAAGAGGTAAGAATATGGGTACATATGTATATGTATAGCTGATTCACTTTGTTATAAAGCAGAAACTATCACACCATTGTAAAGCAATTATTCTCCAATAAAGATGTTTAAAAAAAAAATAGGACAGCAAAATGGCTAATCCATCATAAAATTTATAAGTTCCTCACCCCCAAAATTTCAATTTAAGATGATTTCATTCATCTGAACAATTCAGCCCTGCAGTAAAGAAGGCAACTAATGTGAGCTAAAGCCCCATATTTGCATTAGCATCAGTCAATAGAGAAAAACAACATAACCTATTTTTAATTACATTCATGGTGTTCATCCTGTTAACCTGAAAATTAAACATGCAAAAATGAAAAAAAAAAAATAAAAGGGAAGGGAGGGAATTCACAGGAAGGTGAAAAAGAGCAAATATTTGGTACACACAAGGAGGAATTTTAAGAAACAGACTTTTCTAGGTTCCTCCTGGTCTATCACACCTAATTCATATTATACTATAGTCATCTTCAGTGATGGCTCCCTCCGTGGAATAGATCCTCCATCTAAATTCTTTTAGGCAGTGAGAATGGAGAGACGAAAGCTCTACGTGAGCATTTTTTTCTTAAAAACAACCTGCCTAAAATAATCCTCAGGCCAAAGAGACACATTTTGGGGTGGGATATTTTGCCCTCTTGCAAGTTCCACAAACAAATGTTTTATTATCCATATTTACAGCTTTAGATTACATTCCTAGTAATTGGTGGAGCCAGGATTCAAAACAAAACAATTTCCTTCAGAGAGTACATGCTTAATATGTCATCAAACTGTCTGTAAATTGATAGCTTATATAGAATACATCCCAGAACTTTGGGCAAGAATGTTTAGGAGTCTGTAAATTATTCCACACTGAAAGTAGGAGAACATATCTCTTCACATTTTCTTCTAACATATACACCTCACTTCCCCTTTGTATGATTTTCCACAGAATTCAACCCCATTAGAAATGTTGCCATGATTTTATTCAATCCACTAATAAGCAATGATAACAAATTTGGAAATCATGGAACTTATGCGTTGTAAATTTTGTTTTTTTTCTTAAATGTGATCCTCTTTTAGAAAATGGTTGTTTTAAAGTTGTATTCATTCAGATTCTGTATCATTTTTTCAGAGTTCTATTTTGTAAGGGCATTAACAACTCAAAAAATGGTATGAGTAAACATGGCTGTTCTCCTGAGCTTGGCTGAGGATTGCAGAAGTCATAAACAGCAGTTTGCTCCCTGATTTATTCTGAGCTCTGACACAACTGAGGCCCAAGTATATTATAAAGTGGTTGGCTCCAGTGGTGTTATTAAATTCCTTATAGGCTGCAAACGTTGCTCATTAGATACTCTTGGGCTTGAGTTTCATTTAAATGGTGTAAGGATATATATTTATGTATCATTTCAACTTCATGAGTAAGACTCGGAGCAAGCAACTTCCACTAAACCTCACAGACATAGTCTGACGTCAGCTGGATCTACCCTGTTTATCAAAATATTGGTAAATTGACCTACATATGTTAAGCCCAAAATATAAACTGTATTTTATATTGGGAGACATATACTGTCAGTTACCTCTGCATTTCTCAGTGCTAAGTAGTTGCATTATGAAAGATGAGTGATTCTCTATAAACACAAGATAAATGTGACTACATTTGGACTTTCTAAAAGAATTATAGGTAATGCATACTCAGAAACTCCCTGTCTCTTTGGAAATAGAACACCCTTTGAAGTTAGTTGATGGTAAAACATTGTAGATTTTTTCTAAGGCAACATAGATGTAACTCCGATTTGGCTGAGGATAAGAACATCTTCCTACACCACCACCAACTGCTTTCTAAATACTTATTCTACTTATATACAGTATTCATACAATATGTGAGAAGTAATTTCATGCCCTTTTAGTTGCACTGCACGTTTAACATGAACTCCAAAATAAAAAACACAACTAAACTTCATGATCTTTCCACTTACTGGTTAAAGAGTCAGAGTTGAGAAGACTCGTGTGGGATTCTTGAGCTCATTTTCATTCTTGTGTTTCATAACTTCTGGCCTTCAGTTCCTCATCTGCATAGATGTTAGTGCCTAGTAATCAATCAACATGTTGTAAATTCTATAATGACCATGTAATTAGCATTCCCTCTGCATTTTTTCTGATTCCCTACAGAAAGCATAGAGATGCTGATCACACTGAACATAGGACTGCAGGAACACTGTAGGGCAAACTGAAAAGTAACTGTTCATACTGGCTCCTAGATTTACTGTTTCTGTTTAAGGAAAGATAAACTTAATTCCCTATTAGTTGTTGGAATGTTCACTTATTTTTCAAAGCTCTTTGAAATTAGAAAGGTATTTCGCTGTTCACTAATTCTTACCTGATTATTTTTTTACTGGAGGGAAAGTAGTATAGATTTGGAATCCATTAAGTAATACTTAATTTATTCTTTTATCAGTATGTAGAATTAAATGTCACTTTTAGTTTTTATCCATATTTATCATATCTTAGAGCATTTTCTCAAATACCTTAGTTACCTTCAGATAAGCTCCTTCCTAAGGGGTACTTATTAACTCCTTCAAAATCACTGATATTATTTGGTAGCTGCCTTAAGGGCATCTCTGAAGTACCTAATGCATTTATAAGGATTGATTTAGATGAAGCATGAAGACTCATACAAAATACCAATATTGACTAATTATTCCTTGCTTTAGGATGTGGATATTTACCATGACATACCCTTGCTCCCTTCATTGCTGGAGGTATTGGCATAGATAGTAAAATAAGTGAAATCAGAATTTGTTCCTACTTCCAATTTCCATCATCTATCATCTCAAGTGCACTTGTTTTTTGTCATATTTTGCTATGAAATTATTAATGTGGCTTTGACTGAATAAAATATGTCATTTATATCTGAAATAGAAAAATGAAATCCCAGAAGAATGATGAGTTGCTGGAAAGGTAATTGGAATGAGTGGAATACCTTAATTTATCATATTAAGAAATTTATTTCTGGGCTTTCAGTCTCTATCCATATATACTGGCTCCACAAGTAATGACATATCCACCCTTAGCATTAGAAATTATGATTTCTTTGAAAAGAATACATTTTTATCTAACTCTTCTTTTATGACTACAGGAAGAATGAAAAAATGTGTATTGATAGAGACTGAAACTAAACCAAAAAATAGTTCAAGAACATCGTCCATGCTATATAATTAATTCTAAATGATATGTACATAGAAAATGGAGACCACGTGTGGTAGGCACATTCCCCCCAAGACTCCCATCCTTTGCTTATTTAAACAAACACTAATCTACTTACCGCTGTGGGAGGGCTTTTATAGTTAGAATTAAGGTTACTGATCAGCTCATGTTAATTTAAGGAGACTATTTTAGATTATCTGGGTCGGTTCGAATCACATGGGTCCTTGAGAGCAGAAGATCAAGGCAGAATATTGAGGCAGAAGAGATGCACTGGAGAGATAAGGCAGAAAGAGAAGCATGTGAGAGATATGAAGACACCATTATCGGCTTTGAAAGGGGCCAAAAACCTGGGAATATGGGCTCTAGCAGATGAGAATGAATGACCTATCAGACAGCCAGCAATGGAATGGCAACCCTGTTTCTACAATTGTGTAGCACTAATGGAACCAGACTAGCCACAATTTTCATGGACTTCAGACCTACAGAACCTAAGATAATAAATTTCAGTTGTTTTAAGCTGCTAACTGCGTGGTAATTTGTTATGATAGCAATGGGAAAATAATGCACTATGTTTACCACAACTGAGATGCTTAAGCAGGCAAACCTCACATTTCTAACCTCTTTGGAGAAGTTAAACCTCTTTGCCTTACTAACACAGTTCTGCCTTTATAGTGATATATCAGGCAGTAAGCTGACTTGTGGAAAAGATAAGGATTCCAAGTAGATTCCAAATGACCATTTTTATTTCACTCTTGAGATCAAGTCTTTTCATATTTTTAACAAATAGGCTATAGCTGGAGTGGCCTCTTCAGAATCCACATCTCATCCATCATCCCATCGTCTGTCCCCCTTGCTTAAACCCTTTCAATGACTTGCTTTTGCCCTAAGGAAAATAGGACATTTTTTAAAAAGCCCTTGCCTGGTTTGGACTTTACTTGCCTCTCCAGGCTCATGTTCATTTCTCTTTGATTTCTCCACATGGCATGTTTTCTTTGTATCTGCACCCTTTTACTTATTTGATGCCTAGAAGCTCTGTAAATGATTAATAGGATGGGCTCTGGAATCATATATGCTAAATTCAGATCCTGGCCCTTTTACCTCCTAGTTCTATGACCTCAGGCAGAACACCTAACTTCTCCGTGCCTCGATTTCCTCATCAGTATAACGGAGACAATTAAGAGTGCCAAACATACTAGTCGCGTAGGCTGACATAACAAAATATCATAGACTGGGGGCCTTAAACAACAGACATTTCTTTCTCACAGTTATGGAGTCTGTCCATTGTTTTGGTTCCTGGAGAGACATCTCTTGCTAGCTTGCAGACAACCACCTTCTTGCTGGGTTCTCACGTGGTCTTTCGTGGGTTGATGTGTGGAAAGAAAGAAAGAGATGGCTCTCCTTCATATAAGGCCAAAAATCCTATGGGATTACACACCTACTCTTACTATCTCATTTAATCTTAATTACTTCCTACAAGCCCTATCTCCAAACACAATCAGTTTGGAGGTTCAGGATTTAACATTTGAATGGGGGTGCACAATTTAGTCAATAGCACCTACTATAGATGGTTGTCATTCACAGAATTTACTTATTTGCATCCCTTCTATTTTCTCTGAACTGTATTTTCACTAACATATTTAATGAATATTTGTGTCCATAAATAAGTGTCTATGCAGAGCTCTGATCCCAGACATAGGCAGTAGGCACAAATGCAATTTGGTATTATATTTCCCACAGGACCTAGTTAACTGTACCTGTAGCTGCAAACATAAACTAATATAGCTACTATTTCATTCATTAAACAGACATTTATTACATACCTGCTGAATTTCAGAAATCAAGAATACTTCCATAAATGAAATATATTTGCTTTTAAAATATATTTGCTATTACTAACAGTATGTTTGATCAGATTTAGCAGGAAATGTAGTAAATTTGGCCAAATAGCCATTTATTGATGAATCAGTCCTTGGAAATATTTCAACCAGTAGAGTTGGGTAGATTTAACTGGAATTCAAGCACACCCTTACACTGGAAGAATATTTTGTTTTATTTTAACAAAATTAGTTTTATTGAGTGTTTATTATAAGCTAAACCTATTGAAGAATTATAAGAAAAATACATGTAAAGCACCTTGGATTGTGCCTGGCACGTAAGTGCTTATTTTTTCAAAAAATATTGTTTGAGCCCTACAAACTGCTAGTCATTTTTCATAGAAACAGGAACATAATCAGAAACATGACAAGATTCAGTTCTAATGAAGGAAAGGGATGTTTAAGAAATAAAAAGTGCATAATTTAATATCAACCAGGATGGCTACTCTTAAGAATGAAGGATAAGAGGAAAGCAAGTGGTGGAAACATGGCAGGGCTGAGCTACTTTTGATGGTGGGGCAGTGGTTGAGGGGTTGTGGAGGAGAAAGGGCAGATTTGGTTGAGGGAACAAGTAGCTTATCTCTTGGGGTGCAGGGATCTAAAAGAAGCTTGCTTGAAGCCAGGGGCCTCAGCATGACTCCTCCCTTTTTCTTAAAAAAAAACTTTTCCCTCTGCAATCCATTAGAGTAAGTCTTCCTTCTCAACTGAAGGTATGTCAGAAAACTGGACTTAATCTTTTGATTCAGTATTAAGTATACCAACTGATCAATTAGTATTATAAATGTTTATGTTATTTTGTCCACCAAAAGGGACAATTAAAAAATTTTCCAGGGACTTCCCTGATGATCCAGCGGTTAAGACTCCACACTTCCAAAGCAGGGGGCACGGGTTCGATCCTTGATCGGGGAACTAAGATCCTGCACGCCGCACAGCACAGCCAAAAATAAACAAATCAATAAAATAAAATACAATTAGCAGTTTTTTTTTTTTTTTTTAATGGGGGACTTTCCCGGCAGCCCAGTGGTTAGGACTCTGCGCATCCAAGGCAGGGGGTGAGGGTTTGATCCCTGGTCTGGGAACTAAGATCCCACAAGCCACACGCACGGCCAAAGAAAAAGAAGTTTTCCTCTGGTTGTGGTAATATCACACAAAAAACAGAATCTCAATATGTGTTCTTTTTTTTTTCAATATGTATTCTTTACTTCTCTATTCTTTGGCATGAATTGCCTATTTACTGTAAAACTCTGGCTAATTTTCACAGTACAAAATTTTGCAAGTGGTGCTTTATGTGTTTAATTACATCAATTAATTATTCGCATGATTTAACAGCCCATAGGCCACCAAAGAAATCATCATTTTAAAAGCTTGAAGTTGCTGACTATTTCTGAGGCAAAAGTGGAAAAGATTCAACCTGGAGAATGATTGATTTCTTAGTGATGTCTTTCTGTCATAAACCCAAGATATTTGAGAAAGACATGCTATAATTTTCCCACAGCATAGTGCACTGCCCAATACCAAAATTTTAAAAACTTGAAGATATGGTAGAATTGTGTATCAACAGTAAAACTTCACAAATGTCCTACAATTTCTATTTTAAATAAAATAACTTGGAGAGGTCCTGGCAGTCAATGGGAATTTGGAGCTATTTTATTTGGTAGTTCAGATAACAAAGAGAGAATTTACAAATCATAGGCACACTATATTTATGCAGGAAGGTTTTTTCTAAAATAATTTTATTGCGCTGAGCATTCTAATGAAGGCTGTCCAAATACTAAACAACATCTACAAATATGTTTCTGTTTTCTTTTCAATATTGAATGTTTACATTCTTAAAACATTCCTGATTGATAGCTTTTACTGACTTTGCTTTCTCCTTTCTCAGCTATTTCTTTACTTGTTTTGCCTTATGTATTTCTTCACATGGTGTTTTATTTATACAGTTCATTGTTGATATGGGGGAAAATGTTGCACTCTTTTTATTAACAGCTTGAATTATCAGCAGACACTGAGGCTTAGGGCCAAGCAAGGAAGCCACAAACAAGCAAATTTTTTCGAGTACCACTTTCAACCTTGAATGCAGACCTCTGGGTAATGTCACACTGGATTCTTGCTGAATATTTGCTGAGGTCACCTTTTATGCTTGTCTCAGCATTGGTTTAAAACAAGATCGGGACCAAGTAGAGCCAAGTTGCTTTCGCAAAGGTCTTTCTTCATTTGCCCTTTCTCTCCCAGTCTTTGTATGTGTGTAAGGACTTGGTGATATAAAAATTTTGAACATGACACATGAGCTCAGCAAGCCTCAATTCAACCTATAATATCTATACACAAGCCTTCAAACCTGGTCTCCTCCAGAGTAATCTTACCAGGGAACAAGGAAACCACCACTATCCATAGCTTGTACAATACAAGCCAGAAACCCCAGAATCATCCTTGACACCCTTCCTTTTCTCTCTCTCACTGTAAAGTTCAACAAAAAATTCTGTTGTTCTTTATTCTTAAATTCCTATATATATATACTCACTTCACTTCATCTCTGTGGCCATTACCACTTCTTAAGACTAAGTGTTCACTATTTCTTGTCTGGAGGTGGAAGCGCTCTAACTGATTAATCCACAACACTTTTCCAACTCTTTCAGTTGTTCTCATGCTGCACTTACCTAAATAAATATGTAATGATGTCACATGCTTCACCCCATGAAACACTTCAGTGGATTCTGATCACATTTCATATGACCTATGAAATCCTAAATGTTTTAGCTTCTTTATACAGGCTCAATTCACCCCACATTCTCCCACCTGTTTGGTTTCTCAATTAGACCATGTCCCTCCTATTATAAGACCTTAGCATATGCTGTTCCTTCTACCCAAACAACACTCTTCCATTCAGCCATACCTTCAAGAACACACACATATACACATGCATTAAATGATTATTTTGATAAGTTAATTCCTTCTTATTGATTCATATTCCAGATTCCAGTTCAATGGTTTCTTCCCCAGGAAACAATTTCTGACCTCTCTAACTAGATTAATTTCTCTCCTACAAAGAACTTATCATACATTTATTTCTAGGATTCATTATGTTCTGGCCAAAAATTTCTATAAAGGTGGGTGCTATATTTCTTTATGCTCAATATCTGAACTATGGCATTGAAATTATGGTCTGACATATAACATCTACTCAGTAAATATTTACAGAAGAAATGAGTAGACTTCCTTTAGTCTACATAAAAGAATTGTAACTGAATTTCTACCTAATGTTTCTTTGGATATTTGAGGAAAAGCATCATGCTCCTTACTCTGACTTGGAGGTCCTCATTTCAAGAATAATGACCTTCATTTATTCAATCAACCTTTACGTTAAATGTTTTCTGACCCCAGAAAACCCTAATCACTCCTCTTTGAACAGGGATTTCATTCTTTAGGTAAATACAAAAAACTCTGAAAATGATGTGACCAGAAATAAACCCAATACTCTAAGTAAAAAAATTTATTTTTCTCTATACATATCACTCAACTCCCCTGTTCATTCAATTTTGTAGAGAGTAGATTAGCTAATAAAATAGCCATCATGGAAACATTGCTAATAATTATAAGACCACTACTCTACTCTGTTTTACCAGGCAACTTATTAAATTATTTGACATAATTCTCAATATGTTTTAGTGTATAATACAGCACTTCTATTTTATCCATTTGACTCGATTGCAACTATAGTAAAAATAGAATTATAAATCTCATCACAGAATATCTGAATATAGAGGTCTTTTATTTTGATTTTTTGTTTTTGAGGTGAGGAAATGGAGTCCCAAGAAACCAAAGTTATTTGCCTAAATCTCTGGCAAAGATCAAAGTTAGAACAAAAACATAGCACTCCTGAGTCCAAGGCCAGAATTTTTTATAAATATACCAAATTTGGTTAATGATTAGAATAAATCTAGGGAGGGTTTTTTTTTTTTTTTTAAAAACCTACTCCAGGGTTTCCCTGGTGGTGCAATGGTTGGGAGTCTGCCTGCCGATGCGGGGGGCACGGGTTTGTGCCCTGGTCCAGGAGGATCCCATGTGCCGCAGAGCGGCTGGGCCCGTGGGCCATGGTCGCTGGGCCTGCGCATCCGGAACCTGTGCTCCCTGGCAGGAGAGGCCACAGCAGTGAAAGGCCTGCGTACCACACACACACAAAAAAAACTACTCCATTTTCACCCTATTTTGTACCTCTTCTGTACTCACTCTCGAAGATTCTGTTTCAGTTTCTCTGAGTTGGAATCTGGCTATCAGCAGGAAGGAATAAAAATTCCCTAAGTGATTTTTTATCTTACAATTTATGGAACTACTGTACTAAACAACTAGTATTTGATTATGCTGCTAATATAGTAGCTATTAAAATAATGATGATAAGATTAAAAAGAAGAAAGTCATTCATTAGTTATATAAAAGTGGAAATATCTCTAAAGCTTAAAAATTCTGCGTTAATTGAAAATTTAGGAAACCCATGCTTCCTTTTAAAATTAGGATCCTTCCACATTGGTACCCCTTTCAAATTCCTTTTTTGTTGTTGTTTATTTGATTAAGAGGAGTCAAACCTCCACTTTCTATTTCCGATCTTCCCAGCCGCCAAGTGTGAGAATGTATGCCACACCACCCATATGTTCATCTCCAGATGGCTAGCCTGCTTCTCTCAGCTCCTCCACCTGCCTGGGCCAAAGGCATGCTGTGCTCAGAACCCTGGGTATAACGTGGAAGATGCTGGTGCCTGCTGTCATCCATACACTCACATGTCCACAGTTTCACTAGAGGACAAGAGAGGAAGGAAAGAAAGAAGGGAAGCAAAAAGAGAGTTGAGGAGGGGGCCGGGGTGACAGGAGAGAAGAAAAGGAAGAAAAGGAAATGAGGAATGATGTGAGAAAGAAATGATTATAATTCAGTAAGAAAAGTATAGATATTTTATGATAGCCAACCATTAATTTGGTAAGTTTAAGAAAATTAAAACTTCACCCTCAAATATAAAAATGTGTCCCTTAAATACAGGCACATGAAGTCGAACACAGATTCATTCTTGATCTGACGTGAGAACTGATGCTGTATTAAACAGGCGTGGTAGCGGATGATGGTAGATGAAAAGCTGCAGGTGGTCGTCTGTCCTTTTCTGGCAAAGACACCCTGTGGATTTGTGGGAGGTGTCTCACATTCATTACTAAGCAATAACAGCCAAGATGCAAAACACATGTTGCTGATGTTTATTGGCATCATGTGTTTCTATCGAAACTCAAGCAGAAACCCTAGGATAAAGTGAAATGACCAAAAGAAGTCACAAAAGGGATTTTCCCCTCTTTCTAGCTTTCTTCCCTATCCTTATCTCACTGTTTCAGCAAGTACCATCTTCAAGTACCCTGCAAGAGAATCACCTTGAGCAGTCCAAGAGACACACAACATAAATAATTAATCAGCCATCAAAGGTCTATCAGGCAATCTCTAAAGAGTAGCCCGTTCTTTCATTCATTAAAAAAAATATTTATTAAGAGTCAATTATGGGAGTTTCCACAGAGGGAGCTACTTCAAGGAGGCAGCCCTGAGAGAGCACTGTGGTGTTCACACCATCTGGATACAGTACACGTGACTCAAGGCAGAAATGACTTAAACTCATTTCTTAAAGGGAAAAATAAGAAATAACATACAAAGGAACTCCCATAAGGTTATCAGCTGATTTCTCAGCAGAAACTCTACAAGCCAGAGGGAGTGGCACGATATATTTAAAATGATGAAAGGGAAGAACTTACAACCAAGACTACTCTACCAGCAAGGAGCTCATTCACATTTGACGGAGAAATTAAATGCTTTACAGACAAGTAAAAGCTAAGAGAATTCAGCACCACCAAACCAGTTTTACAACAAATGCTAAAGAACCTTCTGTAAGTGGGAAACACAAGAGTAGAAAAAGACCCACAAAAACAAATACAAAACCTTTAAGAAAATGGTAATAGGAACATACATATTGATAATTACCTTAAATGTAAATGGATAAAATGCTCCAACCAAAAGACATAGAATGACTGAATGGATACAAAAACAAGACCCATATATATGCTCTCTACCAGAGACCCACTTCAGACCAAGGGACACATACAGACTGAAAGTGAGGGGATGGAAAAACATATTCCATGCAAATGGAAATCAAACGAAAGCTGGAGTAGCAATTCTAATATCAGACAACATAGACTTTAAAATAAAGACTATTACAAGAGACAAAGAAGGACAATATACATAATGACCAAGGGATCAATCCAAGAAGAAGATAACAACAATTGTAAATATTCTTGCACCCAACATAGGAGCACCTCAATACATAAGGCAAATGCTAAAACCATAAAAGGGGAAATCAACAGTAACACAATCATAGTAGGGGACTTTAACACCCCACTTTCACCAATGGACAGATCATCCAAAAGGAAAATAAATAAGGAAACACAAGCTTTAATTATACATTAAACAAGATGGACTTAATTGATATTTACAGGCCATTCCATGCAAAAACAACAGAATACATTTTCTTCTCAAGTGCTCAAGGAATATTCTCCAGGATAGGTCACATCTTGGGTCACAAATCAAGCCTTGGTAAATTTAAGAAAATTGAAATCGTATCAAGTATCTTTTCTGACCACAATGTTATGAGACTAGATATCAGTTACAGGAAAAAAACTGTAAAAAATAAAAACACATGGAGGCTAAACAATACACTACTAAATAACCAAGGGATCACTGAAGAAATCAAGGAGGAAAGAAAAAAATACCTAGAAACAAATGACAATAACAACACAATGACCCAAAATCTATGGGATGCAGCAAAAGCAGTTCTAAGAGGGAAGTTTATAGCAATACAATCCTACCTCCAGAAACAAGAAATATCTCAAATAAACTACCTAACCTTGCACCTAAAACAATTAGAGAAAGAAGAACAAAAGAACACCAAAGTTAGCAGAAGGAGAGAAATCATAAAGATCAGATCAGAAATAAATGAAAAAGAAATGAAGCAAACAATAGCAAAGATCAATAAAACAAAAAGCTGGTTCTTTCAGAAGATAAACAAAATTGATAAAACACTAGCCAGACTCATCAAGAAAAAAAGGGAGAATACTCAAATCAACAGAATTAGAAATGAAAAAGGAGAAGTCACAACTGACACTACAGAAATAAAACAATCATGAGGGATTACTACAAGTAACTCTATGCCAATAAAATAGACAACCTGGAAGAAATGGACAAATTCTTAGAAAAGCACAACCTCTGAGACTGAACCAGGAAGAAATAGAAAATATAAAGAGACCAATCACAAGCACTGAAAAACTGGGATTAAAAATCTTCCAACAAACAAAAGCCCAGGACCAGGTGGCTTCACAGGCGAGTTCTATCAAACATTCAGAGAAGAGCTAACACCTATCCTTCACAAACTCTTCCAAAATATACCAGAGAGAGGAACACTCCCAAACTCATTCTGTGAGGCCACCATCACTCTGATACAAAAACCAGACAAACATGTCACAAAAAAAGATAAGTACAGGCCAATATCATGAATGGACATAGATGTAAAAATCCTCAACAAAATATGAGCAAACAGAATTCAACAGCACATTAAAAGGATCCTACACCATGATCAAGTGGGGTTTATCCCAGGAATGCAAGGATTCTTCAATATATGCAAATCAATGTGATACGCCATATTAACAAACTGAAAGAGAAAAAACATACAATCATCTCCATAGATGCAGAAAAAGCTTTTGACAAAATTCAACACCCATTTATGATTTTAAAAATCTCCAGAAAGTAGGCATAGAGGGAACTTACCTCAACATAATAAAGGCCATATACGACAAACCCACAGCCAACATCATTCTTAATGGTGAAACACTGAAACCATTTTCTATAAAATCAGGAACAAGACAAGGATGTCCAATCTTACCACTATTATTCAACACAGTTTTGGAAGTTTTAGCCATGGCAATCAGAGAAGAAAAAAAATAAAAGGAACCCAAATTGGAAAAGAAGTAAAACTGTCACTGTTTGCAGATGACATGATACTATACATAGAGAATCCTAAATATGCTACCAGAAAACTACTAGAGCTAATCAATAAATTTGGTAAAGTAGCAAGATACAAAACGAATGCACAGAAATCTCTTGCATTCCTACACACTAAAGATGAAACATCTGGAGGTGAAGTTAAGAAAACACTCCCATTTACCATTGCAACAAAAAGAATAAAATACCTAGGAATAAACCTACCTAAGGAGACAAAAGACCTATATTCAGAAAACTATAAGACACTGATGAAAGAAATTAAAGATGATACAAACAGATGGAGAGATATACCATGTTCTTGGATTGGAAGAATCAACATTGTGAAAATGACTCTACTACCCAAAGCAATCTACAGATTCCATGCAATCCCTATCAAACTACCACTGGCATTTCTCACAGAACTAGAACAAAAAGTTTCACAATTTGTATGGAAACACAAAAGACCCCCAATAGCCAAAGCAAACTGTTTCTCTTTTTAATTAATTAATTAACTTTTTAAAAATTTTCATTTATTTTTTTACCATCTTTATTGGAGTATAATTGGATTACAATGGTGTGTTAGTTTCTGCATTATAACAAAGTGAATCAGCTATACATATACATATATGCGATATCACTTCCCTCTCGCATCTCCCTCCCTCCCACACTCCCTATCCCACTCCTCTAGTGGGTCACAAAGCACCGAGTTGATCTCCCTGTGCTGTGCAGCTGCTTCCCACTAGCTATCTATTTTACATTTGGTAGTGTATATATGTCAATGCTACTCTCTCACGTTGTCCCAGCTTACCCTTCCCCCTCCCCGTGTCCTCAGGTCCATTCTCTAGTTCTGCATCGTTATTCCTGTCCTGCCCCTAGATTCATAAGAACATTTTTTCTATTTTTTTTTTTAGATTTCATATATACGTGTTAGCATATGGTATTTGTTCTTCTCTTTCTGACTTACTTCACTCTGTATGACAGACTCTAGGTCTATCTACTTTACTACATATAACTCAATTTCCTTTGCTCTTATGGCTGAATAATATTCCATTATATATATGTGCCACATCTTCTTTATCCATTCATCTGTTGATGGACACTTAGGTTGTTTCCATGTCTTGACTATTGTAAATAGAGCTGCAATGAACATTGTGTTACATGACTCTTTTTGAATCATGGTTTTCTCAGGGTATATGCCCAGGAGTGGGATTGCTGGGTTGTATAGTAGTTCTATTTTTAGTTTTTTAAGGAACCTCCATACTGTTCTCCAAAGTGGCTGTATCAGTTTACATTCCCACCAACAGTGCAAGAGGGTTCCCTTTTCTCCACACCCTCTGCAGCATTTATTATTTATACATTTTTTGATGATGGCCATTCTGACTGGTATGAGATGATATCTCATTGTAGTTTTGATTTGCATTTCTCTAATGATTAATGATGTTGAGCATTCTCTCATGTGTTTGTTGGCAATCTGTATATCTTCTGCCAAAGCAATCTTGAGAAATAAAAATGGAGCTGGAGGAAACAGGCTCCCTGACTTCAGACTATACTACAAACCTACAGTAATCAAGACAGTCTGGCACTGGCACAAAAACAGAAATATAGATCAATGGAACAGGATAAAAAGCCCAGAGAGAGACCCATGCACATATGGTCACCTTATCTTTGACAAAGGAGGCAAGAATATACAATGGAGAAAAGATACCCTCTTCAATAAGTGGTGCTGGGAAAACTGGGCAGCTATATGTAAAAGAATGAAATTAAAACACTCCCTAGCACTGTACACAAAAAAATCCTCAAAATGGATTAAAGACCTCAAAATGGATTAAAGAAAGAAGAAGAAAAGACAACCCGCAGAATGGGAGAAAATATTTGCAAATGAAGTAACTGACCAAGGATTTATCTCCAAAATATACAAGCAGCTCATGCAGCTGAATATCAAAAAAACAAACAACCCAATCCAAAAATGGGCAGAAGATATAAATAGACATTTCTTCAACAAAGATACACAGATTGCCAACAAACACATGAAAGGATGCTCAACATCGCTAATCATTAGAGAAATGAAAATCAAAACTACAATGAGGTATCACTTCACACCAGTCAGAATGGCCATCATCAAAAAATGTACAAACAATAAATGCTTGAGAGGGTGTGGAGAAAAGGGAACACTCTTGCACTGTTGGTGGGAATGTAAAATGATACAGCCACTATGGAGAACAGTATGGAGGTTCTTTAAAAAACTAAAAATAGAACTACTATACGACCCAGCATTCCCACTACTGGGCATATACCCTGAGAAAACCATAATGCAAAAAGAGTCATGTATCACAATGTTCATTGCAGCTCTACTTATAATAGTCAGGACATGGGAACACCCTAAGTGTCCATCGACAGATGAACGGATAAAGAAGATATGGCACATATATACAATGGAATATTATTCAGCCATAAAGACAAACGAAATTGAGTTATTTGTAGTGAAGTAGATGGACCTAGAGTCTGTCATACAGAGTGAAGTAAGTCAGAAAGAGAAGAACAAATACCATATGCTAACACGTATATATGGAATCTAAAAAAAAATAGAAAAATGTTCTTATGAATTTAGGGGCAGGACAGGAATAACGATGCAGAACTAGAGAATGGACCTGAGGACATGGGGAGGGGGAAGGGTAAGCTGGGACGAAGTGAGAGAGTGGCATTGACGTATATACACTACCAAATGTAAAATAGATAGCTAGTGGGAAGCAGCTGTATCACAAGGGGAGATCAGCTCAGTGTTTTGTGATCACCTAGAGGGGTGTGAGGGGAGCGGGGGAGGTTGATGAGAGAGGGAGGGGATATGGGTATACGTATAGCTGATTCACTTTGTTATACAGCAGAAACTAATACAACATTGTAAAGCAATTATATCCAATAAAGATGTTAAAGAAAAAAAGAGTCTATTATGGGTCGTATGCTAAGTTCAGCACTGGGGATAGATAACTGTGGAGTAAAACATAGTTTTGGATGTAAAAAACATGGCAAGTAGAAAGACAGTGTGCTCACCTCCTTTCACAGGCACACCCAAATCACAACTGTTTGCAGAATAACCACTGATGGAAAAGACCGGAACCTAACAGAAGAGATCATCTACAACTAAAGATATAAATAAGAAACCACAATGAGACATGTAGGATGGGCGGGACTCGTGATATAGTCAAGTCCCATATCCCCGAGTAGGCAACCCACAAACTGAGAGTAATTACATTGTAGACATTCTCCTACAGGAGTGAGAGGTCTGAGCCACACGCCGGACTCCCCCGCCTGGGGGTCCTGAACCAGAAGACAAGCCCCCAGAGCATTCAGCTCTGAAGGACAGCTGGACTTAATTTTGTGAGTCCCAAAGGATGGGAGAAATAGATGTCACTCTTAAAGGGCACACACAAAATTTCACACCCTCCGGAGCCCAGGGCAAAAGGAGTAATTTGATAGGAGGCTTGGCTAGACCTACCTGCTGGTCTTAGAGTTTCCTGAAGGAACAGGGGTCGGTGCCAGGGCTCCTCTTGCAGATGTGGACCCTGGCAGCAGACGTGCTTGGAATTTCCTTTTACTTGGTGCAGGTGCTATGGATTCCTCCCTCTACCTCCTTAGCACCGAGACCTGGCCCCACCCAACAGCCTGCAGGTGCCAGTGCTGGGACACCTCACGCCAAGCAACTAACTGGATGGGGACACAGCCCCACCCATCAGCAGACAGGCTGCTTTAAGTCCTCCTGTGCAGACAGCCTCCTCTAGACACAGCCCTGCCCACCAGAGGGCCCAGGACCCAGCTCTACCCACCAGTAGGCAGGCAACAGTCCCAGAATCCCCTAGGCTCTGTCACTGCCTTCCAGGGAGCCTACTCTAGCCTCTGGATCAGCCTCAACCACCAGGGGGCAGACACCACGTTCAGGAAAACCACAGTCCTGATTCGGGCTCACAGCAGGCCAGATACTGTCCTGAGACCAGCTGGACTGGGGCCCTGCCCACTAGCAGGCCAACACAAGCTTCGGGACACACTGGACCCTGCGCACCACCCCCTGCCCCGCCCACCCAGAAACTTGACACCAGCTCTGCAACCAGACTCCAGGACCCAGCTTTGCCTGCTAGTAGTCTGGCACTAACCCTAAGACCTGGCTTCACCCACAGGTGGGCGGGCAACAGCCTCAGACTTTTCTGGACCCTGAGTCTACCCACCAATGAGCCAGAACTAGCCTGGATGGGCTGGTCGGGGCCTGTGGTTCCCCAAGTCAGTGGTTTCATGACCCAGTCCCACCAACCAGCAGGTGGCAGCCTCTGCACAAGGCAGGGCCTGGCAACCAACTGGACGAAGCCTACCAGACACCCACATAGTCAGCCTTCCACAGAAAGAGGACTCGCAAAGCCCTCATGGGGGAACCCCTAGAGCATAGAGCTCGGGTGACGTGACGAGAGGGGAGTGCACTGCTGGGACGCATAGGATGTCTCCTACACAAAGTCACTTCTCCAGCTTTGGGAAATGTAACCAACCTACCACATACATAAAAATAAAAACAGCAACTTAGGCAAAATGAGACGCATAGAGCAAGAAGTTAGAAGGTTTTAACAAAGAGATAGAAAGTATAAAGAACAACCGGAGATGAAGAATATGCTAAATGAAATGAAAAATACTAGAGGGAATCAACAGTAGACTAAATGGTACAGAGGAATGGAAGATAGAGTAGTGGAAATCACTGATGGTGAACAGAAAAAAAAAAAAAGATAAAAGAATGAAAAGAAAACAGGACAGTTTAAGAGACCTCTGGGACAACATCAAGCACACTAATATTTGCATTATAAGGGTCCCAGAAGGAGAAGAGAGAGAGAAAGGGGCTGAGAACATATTTGAAGATTTAATAGTTAAAAACTTCCCTAACCTGAGAAAGGAAACAGTCATCCAAGTCCAGCCATCCCAGAGAGTCCCATATAGGATACAGCCAAAGAGGAACACACCAAGACACATTGTTATTAAAATGGAAAAGAATTATAGATAAGGAGAGAATATTAAAAGCAGCAAGGGAAAGGCAACAAATAACATACAAAGAAACTCCCATAAGGTCACCTCTGGCTTTTCAGGAGAAATTCTGCAGGCCAGGAGGAAGTGGCACAATATGTTTAAAGTGATGAAAGGGAAAAACCTACAACTAAGAATACTCTACCCAGCAAGGCTTTGTTCATATTTGGTGGAGAGATCAAAGTTTTACAGACAAGCAAAAGCTAAAAGAATTCAGCACTACCAAACCAGCTTTAAAAGAAATGTTAAAGGAATTTCTCTAAGCAAAAAGAAAAGGCCACAACTAGATATGTGAAAATTACAAAATGAAAAGGCTCATCAGTACAGACCAACACACAGCAAAGTTATACCCCATCTTATTGCACTTCACAGATGCTGCATGTTTTACAAATTGAAGCTTTGTGGCAACCCTGCATACAGCAAGTCTATTGGCATCATTTTTCCAACAACATTTGCTCACTTTGTGTCTCTGTGTCAATAACAACAACAACTACAACATAGTTCTGGCTTTTTTTTTTTAACTGAACTAGTATTTATTGGACAGCTACTGTGTACAAAGTTGTTTGAAGCTCTAGGAGTATAACATTGTAAAAAACACGCAAAGATGCCTATTTGTATGGAACTTACATTCTTGTTATGGAGAGTCATAAGAAAAAATAAATAAGTAATCTGTACGTTATATAAAAAGACAAAATGTGCTAGAAAGGAAATAAAGCAGAGAAGGGAGTGTCAGGACCTGGAGGTATTCAATTTTTTGAAACGTGACCAATAAAGGCTTTCCTGAGATGGTTATACTTGAGGAACAACTTGAAGGCGGTGAGGGAGTGAGCCACGTAGCTCTCTGACAGATTTCTGGCAGAAGAAGTAGCCAGTGCACAGGCCTCAGTTTGGAGGATGCCTGGTGGTTCAATGGTAAATTGAGCAAGAGAGATACCGGTAGCAGATGAGACCAGAGAGTGATAGGGAACCAGAGTTTGTGGGTTCTTAGAAGCCATTGTAAAGGCTTTGTCTTAATACCCCAAAGCCTCCCTTTCTCAAGCAGAGTAAAAGCCAAATTCTGTTATATAGAGAAGAACCTGAAATGGAGTAAAGAGGAAGAAGGGAAACCAGTTAGAAGACAACGGCAATAATCCAAGTGAGATGTGATAAAGGACTGGACCAGGACAGCAATGATGGAGTTGGGGAGATGTGGGTGCATTCTACATAGTTTGAAGATACAGCTGATGGGATTGGCTTATCAATAGGACCTGGAATAAGAGAGCAAGAGATAAATCAGGGTTAACTCAAAATGATTTGGCCTGAATAGCTGGACAAATAGATGTACGTTTAATTGAGATGGGAGAGAGTACGGATGGAGAAGGCTTTGGAGGAGAGAGGGGAGTGGAAACAGATCAGGAGTTTTGTTTGAACATGTTGCTTTTCAGTTCGCAGTGAAGATATCCATTAGGCTATAGTTGGAAGTACAAGTCTGGGCTGTTGTCATCATAGATATTATTTAAACAAATTAGATTGCATGAGATCCCAAAGGGACTGAGTGATGTATCAAGAAATGGAGAGATATAATGACTGTGCAGTGGGACACACTGATGTTAAGAGATTAAGGAGCTGATATGGATTCATCAAAGGGGGTTGAGAAGGAGGAGCCAGTGAATAATAAATTATGTGGTGTTTCCTGGAAGTTTCTAAGTTTAAAATTTATTTCAGGGATGAGAGTCATAAATAAGTTAAGATATTAGTTAAGTAAGAATGCAGTTAGTCATATTATTAATAAAAGGAATAAAAGATTATTAATAAAAATAATAAAGTCAGATGTTATTAATTAATAATTATACAAATGAATGTAAAATATAAAACTGAGATAAATGCTACAGAAGAAAAAACACTGTTTCTGAACAATAAATAATAACAAATAAGGATAGGGGAGACATGGGGTTGGGAATGCTTCTCTAAGGAAGTGATCTTGAGATGAAAGATTTGTACAGTTTAACACTGATGGTGAAATGAGGAGGGTTTGGAAGTGTTACAGCCAGAGTGGCTGACCTTTGCAATGGCCCAAGAAAACAGTATAATCAAGTAAAAAGAATGGTATGGCTTGAAGCCCACATGCGCACACACATACACACACACAAGACATCAATGTGGCAACGTAGGTACGGAATCATGTATGTTTAGGAGGTGCTTTCTTGAGATGCACTCAAGAAATGAGTTAATAGGAATTAATAAATCTCAAAAAGAAATAGAGAGAGAGGTAATTCCAAGGATGGTTTTAGTGACTTTTTCATATCAGAGCTCCAGATAACTTCTATATGACTCTCTTAATCTTCCCCTCATAGTCACAAAATGGCTGCTGCAGCTCATAGCATATAACTTCTAAAAAAATATTTAAGGCAGGACAGAAGAGGCAGGGACTTTCTTCTCATACAACTCTTCCTTTCTACCCGTTAATAAAATACTTCTCAGAGGCCTTCAAACAAGTTCACTTTACTGTAATTGGGCAGAACTGGGATAATTGGCCATTCCTAGTTGCAGTGGGAACTGGGAATACAAGTTTCTGTTGATTTTACATTCAATTTTGAAGGCTGGTAATGCTGGTAAATGTTTAACAATAGCTTTCTGAAGGGAGGGCACATGTTTATACATATATAAGTATATCATAAATTTCATTGATATAAAGGATGTATATAGTACACTATTTACAAATAATTGGTAATAATCTATACAGTATTCTTTACCGTAAATTCCATATACCTAATTGATACACACAAAATGTGTCCACTGACTTTTTCAAAACATTATATCTGTAGCCAAACTGTGGTTGCAGCTCCTGAGAGTAGTTCACCTTGAATGTTAATTGCTAATTTCATTTGAGTTAAAGAGTGATGCGAAAGTGAAACCACACAGATGATGTACGTCAGAACCTAGTGGCAGGGCAGGGATAAAGACACAGACATAGAGAATGGACTTGAGGACGGTGGGTGGGGTGAAGCTGGGGCGAAGTGAGAGTAGCATCGACATATATACACTACCAAATGTAAAATAGTTAGCTAGTGGGAAGCTGCTGCATAGCACGGGGATATCAGCTTGGTGCTTTGCGACAACCTAGAGGGGTGGGATAGGGAGGGTGGGAGGGAAGCTTAAGAGGGTGGGGATATGGGGATATATGTATGCATATGGCTGATTCACTTTGTTGTACAACAGAAACTAACACAGCATTGTGAAGCAATTATACTCTAAAAAAGATGTATTAAAAAAAAAAGTTCACCTGTTTATCAATGATGTGAGGACATCTTTGCTGAATCTTTGAATAATACCAGCAAGATTTCCGCAATGTTTTGCAGTTTTCACAGTATAATTGTTATTGACATGACATTTTAAAATTTAATTTACATTATTAACACTTTTCCATCACTCTCTTAGGTCTAGACAATCAAAAAACTTATTAATCAATTCTTGATTTATAGCATTTGCCTATTTCCTTGGTGTAAATACTCCCAGCTTAGCTAAGTTCATGCTACCAACATGACATCCTCCATATGGGAGCAAGAAGCGATGTGCAGTAGTAAGTAGCATACCACTATATATAATTTCCACTATACAGATGCAATAAATGTAGAAAAACACAGGAGCAAAGATAATAGTACAAGGTAGTAAGATACTTGGAAATGATGAGTTTTTGACATTTTATTCCCTTGTTTTTAATGTAATTAATTGTGAGTTTATGTAACTTGTTATTTAACAATGTCTATGTTTAAAAAATGGTTTGCAAAACTCCTGGAAACTGAGCAATTGGCTCTCACAGACCTCTTTGGATCAGGTCTACCAGCAAGGCATAATATCAGCAAGGAAGGAGAAAAGGGATGGCTGTTGGGTTTATAGACTTTAAATATTTTAATTCAGTAACATACAACAGCAAGAATTTTTTCCTCTCCCAATTGTGTATAATAATTAGAGATCTGTTAATTACATGGGCCCCATGGTATTTCTAGATTCATGAAGGAAAAAGGCATCTTTGAATCTTTTTTCATTTTCTCACCAACTTTTGCCACCTCTTCCTTACTTCCCTCTCTAGCTTCTAATATTCCTATATCAAGAGCAAAAATAATATTGATTTCCATCACAGACAAAATGTCCAATGAAAGGTAAAATAAAACTGCAGTGAATTGAATATTCTCTATTTAATGCCTGACTGATTTTAAGGCTCCCAGATAATGAATGGTATAACAGAATTTAAAGCTGTCCTGAAAGGAGATAATTCAGTTCAAGCCCCTCATTCTATATATGTGAAAATGGAGACACATCGTGTTCAAATGTCCAGCCTAAAGTTACCAAGCTAGGTGGTGGCAGAGAAAAGATGAGAACTTTAGCTTCCTGATCGTAAAGGGCATACCTTTTACACTGCTCTACACCAAACCTTAATTTCTGGGCCATCTTTGTCAGGAGAACTGTTAGCATATTATTTGGGTGTAAAAAGAAAGGACTGTATCAATCAGATTTCCATGCCCAGCCTGTTAAACCCACCACTGGCACAATTACAGCGAAGTGCTGCTCCAGCTCCAGTGCTGGAAATAAACTGAGGTCTCATAGCAGCCATTATAGTCTAATTATATTTGACAGCTAACCTGACAGGTTTTGTTTATTTGTTTTTTTATTCTTTCAGTGCCTATGGCTTGAAAAAATGAATCACACTGTCAAAACCATCTTAGCCTTCAGGAGTTCTCTCTTTGCTTCATTGAAAAGCTTACAAAAGCATCTATTTTCAGCATGCCTGGTGAAAATAATAAAGGAAATAATTTTACTGAGAAGTCTGTTTAGAAATGCATGACTCATGTGATACCCAGTGATGGTCAGCTGCCACTGGTGCCCTGTGGTACCCTGAATAAGGGCATGAGAATCAGGAGTATCATACAAGAAATCACATATGACGTCTTTCGTGAACAATGTGAGGTAGGGTATTATTTTTTTAATTGAACTATAGTTAATTTACAATGTGTGTTTATTATTTTTAATCCTCCAAGGATGAGGCAACAAATATGTCTAGAAAACGTGGGCAAAGTAGCACATAAAATTGAATGAAGTTCATAATGTCATTATTACTAGTGGATGATTAACAGATTACATGTGACTCTACCTTAATTTGTTTTTCCCCAGACCACTTCCCTCGTAGAAATATCAACAGTATATACTCAGATTTGATGTAATAAATAGAAATTGATCATTTTAGAACAGAGTCCCTAGCTAAAAATCTCTGGTTTCTTTCCTATTTCATCCTAATTTTACCAGTGCTTTGGCTGAGACCATTGACATCCTGAGTGGCTCAAAGTAAAATAATAAAAAAACACTTTGACTAGTAGTGTTGAGATCCAATTCCACACCAATATGTTGAAATAATAATTTGATCCTAATAAAATGAAGTATAGTAAGGATCAACATATTTGAATTAAGAAGGAAAAAAATCAAAGCAAAAGAAAAGAAAAAAAAGCCAATAAGGAGAAGATAGACTCAAACAGCGACAGCAGTCTGTGCAAGAAAAGGTTGTAGTTGGCTGCAAACGCGTCATGAGGCAATGCTGTAACAAGACTGTAAAGAGCATGTGTGTGTGCATATTGAATCTTCCCTTCCTCTGAGAAGTACAAATGCAAGCTCATACTAGCTCCTCTCCAGCCCAGACTTGAGAGATCATACCTGGAGTGCAATCACCTTCAGTAATACTTGTTTTCATTTCCCATGGCTTTGTATAAGTTAAGCTTCACTTGCGTACCACTGGAACTCAATTTTGAGGGTTTGGGCACCATTGCATTTGCTCATTCATCATGTGCTTATAGAGTCCCCTCTTCTAAGTTATGCTTCTAACTCCCTGTTCTAATGTGACTGTTGACAATTTGTTATGTTGCTGTTTTTGCCAATGTGAGAAGTGGAGAAATATATTTTATTCCTCCATTTTATACACTTTTGTATACAGAGTGATTTCAAGAACTGAAGCTTTCTAGCTTAATGAGAGTAGACTGCACTGTGTTTAGCTGTAGGCAGGACACAAGAGGAAGAAACACAAAGGGGAAGAAACACAAAAGGGGAAGAAACACAAAGGGGAAGAAACACAAAAGGGGAAGAAACACAAAAGGGGAAGAAACACAAATATATGGACGGTTTTATAAATGGGAGTAATTTATCAGATAGAAGCTTCCAATAAGTAAGTTATAATATTTCTTTTAACTCAGAGAGTCTATGATTCAGTGTTGAATCATTGCTTTCTTCACCATTTATATCTAAAATCGCCTGACTGTACATAATTTTACTCAGGATGATGGAGAACTCCATAACCTTCATTTAGGTTTCTATTAATTTGTAATCTCTCTCTCTCTCTCTTTTTTGGCAAGTGGCATGTGGGATCTTAGTTCCCTGACCAGGGATCGGAGTCTGCACCCTCTGCAGTAGAAGCACGGAGTCTTAACCACTGGACTGCCAGGGAACTCCCTGTAATCTCTCATTTAAAACACAGCAATGACTGGAAAGTTTTGTTCAATTACTATTCCTTTCACTTGTTAGCATTAATCACTCAACCTGGAAGAATGAGTAGTGGTTATTTACAAATGTATACCTATTCTTTGATCTTAATTTTCCTACCTAGGTTTTCATACATTTAATTAGCTTACAGATAATTCACTTATTAGATCATAAAATTTATGTGTGGATTTAATATTGCATAGTCTGTACATAGGGCTGTTTAATAATGGAGAATTCTGTTTAATCAACATGTTGAATGTGAAGCCAATTCATAATTTGAAATGTCGACAACAAAGTCCATCATCCATCCTGATTTAATCAGTCATATTTTTTTAAGAGCTACTCAAAAGCAGGTGAGAATATCCGCAAAAGGATCAGTTCATAATATTTAAGTTAGCATTCTACAACCATCACTAACCATAGCGTTCTGATATTAATTATACAGAAGTATGCCATTTTCTAAAGGAGCACCACAACTCCTTAAAAAGTAACACTAAGATTAGTCATTAGAAATGTAAAATCAAATGGAAGTGTGTATGAAATCCATCCTTCTTTATGAGGATGTCAAAATGATAGGAGAAAACCCCCTAAAAGATAGACATTGCGTCATTGATCTCCAAATAAAATATCTCAGATTGTAAGTCCCTTAGGACACTCCATTATTTTGAGGTGAAGCGATTAAATGTTCTCTTTTATTTTCCAAGTTGCACTGACTGCCAAAGAAAAACTTCTGAAGGTCCCCTTCAAGCCAAAATAGGTTTCTTGTGTTATATCACTCTTTCAACCACCACTATGTCTATTCTACCCATTACATAGGGTTCATATTTGATTGATAAGTAGGGGAATGATGTCAGCATTATACAAAATTTTATTGGTTCACATGTGATTTTTCTCAAGCAAAATGAGCCAGACAAAAGTAAACAGATCATACCCTATAGCAGAAAAGAAAAAAGCCATCATCTCAGCTACTGCCCTGGCAGTGAGAACCCTTCTAGATCATTCCAACTGAATGCAAGCAGACAGGACTTCCTCCCTAGACAGGCTTACCGTCAGCTTTATTCAACCAGCACAAGTTGTGCTTCCTTCCAAGTCCACGTTATCAGCCTCACTGACTGAGATCTCCATTTCCATGTGCTTTGTTTCAGTACTTATCACAACTCCTTACTTAAAGTTTTTGGACATTATTAAAATATTCTATGGCACCATTCAGCTACACTAAGCAGTCTGCCTAGTTAACTCTACAGGCAATTGTTATTTTTTTTCTGTTTGTTCTTTGGTTAAGAAAAATATTTACTTAAAATTGGCTTTGTCATCCCCTGCTACTACGCAGAACATGAGGTCTTTTGGTAACATGTGTCATTATAGACAAATATTCTACTATAATAGGCATAGGAGATCTAGAATTGAATAATACACAGTCTATGGCGTCATACGGCCCAGAGTTTAGGGAGAAGGGAATGCAAATTATGAGTTTTAACACAATGTGATAAGTGCTATTGTTATCCTAGTTAATTTGTGCTTTCAGAGGTTAAAAGGGCCAAAAATGATGGGATTTACTACTTTCTAAATGGCACATTCCATGATAAAAAAGTTAGGTGATTTTCAGAAACTTGCTATATTGAACTAGAATTCTTATTCATTTACTCAATCAGCAAGCATTAATGGATAGCTTCTGTGAGTCAGAAACTTTTCTGGACAACTGGAGTTGAAGCGGTGAGCAAAACTGGACCTGGCCTTACTGTTATAAAGTTTAGATTTTAGAGGCAAAAATAGACAGTCAACAAATACACAAGAAAATGAATGAATCTGGGAATAAATAAATAAATTCATGTCTTAAGTTTCCCTGAAGTTAAACGGGGGAATAGGACAGAGAGTGACTGTACAGGTTAATTCTCTATAGGGTAGTAAATGAACACTTATGTGGTGGACTGGGGTTCAGCAAATAGAAGATAAGGGGGAGAGTTTTGTAGGCTGAAGAAACTAAATATCAAAGCCTTGAGGCAGTCAACAGTACATTTGGGGAACAGAAAAGGTGACAGGGATGCTGGTGGGGAAGGTAAACAGAGGTCAGGCAACATATTGGTCCTCGGGAATTTGGATTTGATTCTGGGTGAGACGGGAGGATACTGGAATGCTTTATGAAGGCAAGGGATATGAGATGGTTTATGTTCTGAAAATGTCAGTTTGACTGCCATGTGAAGAGCCAATTGCTGGACTGCAAATATGGAAGCAAGGAGACAATTATAGCATGCTAGGTGAGGTATGACAGTGGCCGGATGAGCATAGAGGGGGCCATGAGCAATGGAGAGGAAGTAAATAGACCAGGATATGGTTTGGTGTTAGGATATGTAGAACTTGCTAGTGGATGGAATGTGTTGGTGATGAATCAACAACAACAAAGAAAGCCATCAAGTAAATATGGACCATTCTCTATATCTCTCCTCCGTTTGTTCCTTCACTCTTCATTACTGGAGATTTTCAAGTTAGTTGGATGACAACTTTTTCTGGCTATTATACAACTTTTCTACCTACTTTCTGTATTGGAGCAATTTCATCTGTAATGAGGCATACATCAAATGATTTGTAAGTGGGACATTTTTAGAGAATATTATTCATTTAACAGAATGAACTGTTAGGGAAGAAGTGTGTATCAATGACATTCTTTCTGTAATCCAAAAGGCCAAGTCAAAAGCTTTCCATTATATACCTGTAGATATCCTCTCTACTTCATGTCCCCTTTTTCAAACATACATCCCATACTTGTACATGTATGCTCTTCAACCTTCAACCTCCCTCCAGAAAAATAAAATGATCAGTAAGCACTCTGATTCAAAAGAAAGAGGCAAGGAAAAAGCATTGATTTATATTAAATCACTGAATGCAAATGTGGTGTGAGAGGATAAGAATGTTTGGCTAGAGCTACAGTATAATAAAATAAATGATATGCTAGTCATTGAAAGCTCTTGTCCATGTAAGTGAGCAGAAATATATAGTATTTACTTATTATCTCCAACCCAAGTAGTAAATTATCACTGAAATGGCAAAGGCTGAAGTGGACATAAATTTGGAGTTTGTTGTGCTGAGAAGTTTGGAGCTTGGTATATATTTCAAAAGCCTTTGGAGGCTACCGATCATCATGATATGCAGCCCAATGCTGCAGATAAAGTATAAAGGTGATTTCTAGTTTGAAACTTAACCAAGGCTCTCCTGACTTACAGTGAGAAGATTCTTTTTCTTTGGTAGAGTTTACAGATTACGTTTTCTTTCTTTTCAGCTTCAGATCTATTGCTAAAATACCAAACTATTTATATTTCACTATCCTCTGGGAAAGAGTTTAAAAATATTAATCTATCCACCATTTATTTTTATTTTGGTTACAGATTGATTGATTCAACAATTATCTATTAACTCACCGTACAGCAGACACTATTCCAGGCACTAGAGAGTGATGAACAAAAGTGATGTAGACGCTACCTCCAGAGAGTTTATAACCTAGTGAGGGTCAGAAAGAGAATAAAACAAGTAAATATGTATGAAATCAATAAACTAAAGAAAATAGGAGTGGTAAAAGAGGAGAAAAATTTGAACTATTTTTCATGAAAGTTTGCTTAAAGTAAGTTATACATGTATACTGGAGTTATAAATTAGCTTAGTCTATTGGGCAGCTGACTTTAAAGAGAACACAGTTGTGAGTTTAATCTTTGAATAGTCTAGTTAGCATTTCACTCAGTGGTGGTTGTTTGCTTGCAAACAGTTGTTTAGCATAATGGAGAAAGGATACATTGTTTGCATGGCTGAGTCCAGACCTATCACCACTTCTGATAAGGACATGTCAAGTATATGGCTGACTGTTGGTGCCTTAGTAGTATCATTTTACCAAGTAAAACAAGTTCTGTTTTCTTCCATCGGTACTCTATTAATGTTTGCAGTCTTCTATCAAGGCTGCTCTACTTATGTTCCATGTATGTGAAAAGCAATTTGCTTTCTTTTAATGTTGGCAGTAGTTAATGGCTTCTTCCATTGTGGCAATGCCATATGGTGCCATTTTCTCATCCTTTTGCTCCCATAGCTATCTCCTGCCCCATGCAGAGTTTCTCAAAAAGCAGACTTACATGATTACCTTAGGAAGCCAGCTCCAGTAATGTCACAGAAGTATAATACTCTATTAAACTAAGACAATCTAAAGCACATGGGAATGAAAAATGACTGGAAACTACATTCCCTGGTTGCTCTTCAGACTCACTGAGTTTTCAGTATCTTTCTCGTAATATTACAGAACTTTTTTGGATAACTTGTATTTCTCTGCTCTAGTACCCTTCCCAAAGAGAGATGCGCAGAGAATCCTGATTCTTTTGCAAACATTAAAATGAAAATTTCTTTTGCTGAAATATAGTACATTATATCTAGGCTGACACTGAATTGCTTTTTAAAATTTTTTAACATTTCCACCCATTTTCATGCGTGTACTATCATTCATTTATGAGCCTGTGAATTCTCTTTAGCCTTCTAATTTCTATTCTAGGGAACAAATTGCAGATCCTTTTTGTTTTAATCATCAATTTTCCGACTCGATTGCCTTAAGCACTCTGCAAACTAAACCTGGTGTGTGTCTTGCCAGGTTTAATTATTGAAGAGTTTTTGAAAGCACCAGGATTTCATTAGTGATCAGTATAGACTGGGCCAGTCTTCAACCACTTTGTGTTCATTATTAAAGCCTGAGGTTCCAGTGTTAACTTGGAGACAGAGAACTGATGAAACTGGTTAAACAAATGTCTAATGAGGCAAGTAGATGCTGCCTCTGATC
Organism: Phocoena sinus; assembly: GCF_008692025.1. Classification (NCBI taxonomy): domain Eukaryota; kingdom Metazoa; phylum Chordata; class Mammalia; order Artiodactyla; family Phocoenidae; genus Phocoena; species Phocoena sinus. The sequence continues at coordinate 14,771,567 of NC_045773.1, read as the reverse complement.
TTAACCTGCCTCTGGGCTTTGAAAAATTTAAATGGCCCCAGTGACAGGTTGTCACGCTACGTACTGCCACTATCCATCTAATGACTATTTCAAGCTGAGTTGAGAGGCATAAAATAATATAAGTTAGGAATTCCAGGAAATATACAGTGTTACAGGTAATTGTGCCTACCAACCATTAATATGCTGAGTCTCAATACTACTGTTTTGACCTATCACAAAAAACAAAGATCAGAGGCAACAGAAATCTTCAGCAAAAAACCATTCATAGGGTGTGAACATTGTGAGATTCAACAGTAAATGACCTGAAATTCCAACAACACAGAATGACACTCTAAAACCTTTATAACAATTACAAGGTATCTTGGGGACATAACTCCCCTAGCAAAAGGTACTCATTAGCCTCCTCATTAACATGGATAGAAGATGTAGGGGGATGTATACCACTGGAGTTAGGCCAAGAATGGGACAAGTTGGCTTTTGCTGGTTGTAGAGCGTTCAAGGAGAAGATGGTCACTTTGGTCTAGTGTGGGTGAGTGCTACAGAAATTATTCCAAATAAGAAGTAGACACCTGGCCAGGGAGAAATTTAGCAACATAAGTAATCCCACTTCTGTTAAAGGAGAAAACTTGACCATTGCCCTTAATTAAAGGAAGATATTGTGAATGTCTTTTTAAGTTCTCTGCTACTGGAGCTTTTGTGTCATAAATCCATGACAAGTGGTTATGTGTGTAGAGAGTTACATAATCTTATTGTATATCAGTTTCATAATCACTAAATTGAGCTGAGAGAGATCTGGTGAGAATTAAGATTCTTTTCTGTTCTCAAAGTCTGTTGGTCTAGAAATCCATGGAAAAATGATAATATAAAGAGTTTTAATAATATTTTGAGATATGGTAGGTCTCCCTCAACACAGAAACAAAGAGCTTGCCTTGAAACCAGGTTTGAGCTTGTAAGTAATGTAATTTCAATAGCCATTTTTGATACTGTGTTGGTTACTACTGAAGTTAATTTGCCCAGTACTGTTAGCTTTTGGGGATCTTTCTTGCCCAACCACTATAATTAGATGGACAAGACCTGAAGAAGAAAAAAGAAGAAGAAGAAGAAACTGGGAGAGACATGCATTTTCATCTTCATTGATTTCAATCTCTTAAGTTTCTATGAGACTATTTCCCCAAGAGTCTTACCATCAGGTGATGGGTAAGTAGATTTTGAGTATGCAGAAAAATTAACTTAGCAAGTTCAACACAGCAATATTTCCTCGATGTAAAAAAATATATTCATCAATAAAATTCAATTTCATACACATTTACTGAGTACCTACTAACAGCAAGGGATTATGCTAGATTCTGTTGAAAAGACTAACCCAGAAATAAGTACTTTACCTCAAGGAGCTTTTAACTAGTGGAAGGTACAGGAATACAAAATAATGTAGATTGTGAGAAAAACATGTTATGTGGAAGAGATTAATTGCAAATGTAAGAAATGAGCAGAATTTAAGGAAAAAAGGAGTCTTTCCGTGGCTATTGAAGGATGGATGTAATTTCAACAGGAGATTAATACACACAAAAGGGAACATCACTTTATAGTAATGTATACATAGAGTTCAGTGTAAATAATTCAGTGTTCAAAGAGTAAGTTTATGCTTAAAAACTCACTAAAAATATAAAAGGAATAGAAAAGGTTTCTTTTCAATTAGTAGTTTTGGTCTTTATTCAAGTTCAATAAAAATATTTTTTTCCTTTGATAAAAACTATGGATGGTGAAGAAACCTAGCTGAACTGTTCTGATGAAAATTCAAGCAACGAACTTGTTCTATGTCAACTCAAAACCAGAAAGTACTGATGAAGCTCTCCTAGCTCTTGGAAGTAGGTGTTTCGGAAGTGCAAGTAACGGGAGCAACCTCATCTTCTGCCAGCTGGCTTTTTGTTTTGCTTACTGTATTTATCAGTTTCATTTTTTTAAACTAGGCTTGGATATTAATTTTCCATTAAAAGCCCTTTTCTGAGTCCCAAGGGTAGACACACATTTATAGATTATGTAAAAGTCTAGGTTTGGTTTCAGAATTGTCCTCTCCAAGGCTCCAGCACAGAAGAAAGGGGTATGTCTAAATCCAGAATGTGACACAAATAACAGGACAGATCTCAGATGGGCAACTGGCAAGGAGAATTTCATGAATTCCCAGCTCCTTTCCTTTGACTTCAGCCTTCTGAAAGAAAGGCTTCCCTAACCATGGCTTGCCTCACCGCATTCAATTTTTCTTCTTCTGTCATTTACTGAAAATTATTTTCTACATATTTCCAGTAACTACCTAACAGTCAGATCCTCAGTCTTCATCTTCTCAGTTACCCTGAAGCATGAAACCTATTCACCTTCCCAACCTCCTTAGTTCCTAAAACATGGAATTCTGTTTTCTCCTTTTCCTAATAACTATGGCAGATAACATTTATTGATGGGCCACACAGTTAGTAAGGGCTTTACACAGATTATCTCATTTCATCCTCATAACTCACCACAGGAGTAGATGCTATTATAATCTGCATTGTACAAAAGACAAAACAAAATAAAAAATAAACCAGTAAGCGTTTGCAGACGTTAGGCAGTTTTCTGAAGGTTACCTTCTCATTACTTTCGTTCTTTTTTTCCATAAAAATGAGTGGTTTTCACAGTTTCTCTACTTTTGTTCTCTTTTTTTGTTGTTGTTCTTGCTTCTTCTGTGATTTTACCTATTCTCAAAACCTTACATAGTAATCATGGGCAAATGATTTCTGAATCAATGTCTCTAATCTCCCAAATGCCTAATATCTTCTAAGAATGCCAGCCAAGATCAGATTTCCAAAAGTGTCATATCATTAAGTCAGGAAAATAGTGGTCTTCTTTCCATCTGGTAGTCAGCATGTATCCCTTCACCTTTAGGCAATAGCTCCAGATTTGAGGAAACTAACCCTGCCTCCACTGGCTAAAGTCTGGTGGGATGTCAGTCAAGGTAGCCTGCCCTGTAGTGGCCAGATAGTTGATGCATGAACGCCATTTAATCCTTCTTGATCTGATTAACACAAAGTTTAGAAATAGTAGTTTATTCATTCCAAATACTTAACCTAAAAAAGACAGCACATCAAGTCATATAACCCAGACCCCTAGAGTTATACTGGTCCTTGTCTTTTCTAAGCCTACTTTTTCAGTCTCCTCTCTGAGTCTACAAACTCTCATATTTTTCTAATTCATCTCTTTCCTCTTATGCTAGCTAGAGTCAGTCTCTGTTGCTTACAAAAACAGACAAACACACACACACAACTAATATCTTCAACAATTATTTATTTAGTATCTACCATGGGAGAGGCACTCTGTTAGAGATAAGGGTACAAAGATGAACTCTTTAGAGTTCTAATAATAAATCCTAATAATAAACAAGTTTTACTTTTGTAGGAAGGTAGACACACATAAAAGATGTAATTATAATACACTGTGTTGGTGCCATATCCTATAGGCAACCATGAGGTATCTCCGTAAAACTTCAACTTCCTAAGTTCCTGTCTGAGATTTAAAACTAAAACTTAAGACACACTAGCACAGGTATGCAGCCTCGTATGATAGAAACAAGACATAACGGAAGACTAAAGAACATATTTATCAGAAGATGTGTTGATCAATGTCGGAAGAATAGATCCTAAAAGAAAAGGTTGGAAGTGTCCATATAAGCATTGATCAGTGGAGAGAGAATACCTTCACCAATGGGCTTCCAATAGCAGAGTGAGGTGGTAAAGTTGAAGAACCTGGAGATGAAGGAAGGAAGGAAGGAAGGAAGGAAAGGAGGGAGGGAGGAAGGGAGGGAGGGGGGAAGGGAAGAAGGGAGGAAGTGGGAGAGAGAGAGAAAGAAAGAGGGAGAGAGAGAGAAAGAAAGAGGGAGAGAGAAAGGAGGAAGGAAGGAAGGAGGGAGGGAAGGAAAGAGGGAAGGAGGATGGGAGGGAGAGAGGAAGGAACACAGACTACCTGTGTCAGATGATCTTCTGGACCAATCACTTTGTCCAGGGATTTGGGAAATCGATTGGTTAGTCTGAATAACCCTGGGGGTGGTATGGCTTTTTGATTGACAGCCCTGCCAGGAAAAAATGAAGTGAAGGGGCATTTATAAAACAATAGGAAGAGAAAACAAAAAAGCAATAAATACCCAGAATAATACCCTTCCAAGGGCACTAAATTGAACCTTATAATTCCCATTGTAATTTAACTTTGCCCATGGTTCTTAAGTAACCCTACCTTATGTTATTAGCCTTAGGGTACTTATCCAATCTTATTTTGTCAACTCTTTGAGTATTCTCCTCATCTTTGTGTCTTTAGCATCTTTCACAGTCCTGGAACTATGGGTGCTTGATATGTATTTGCTGGGCTGAATTATAAATAGACCACTAGAGAATTATTTGATAAGATGAAAAAGATGATGCTTGGCTTGGTGCAGACACCACCCTTGACTATACCTATGATCACCTCGCTGTTACCACTTCCAGCCCAGGAGTGGTTGAGAATCTGGTAGATTAGTCAGCGGTAGAAGCAGACACAACAGTCTAAACACCACCATATAAGCACGTGCTAGCTTGTTTACTGGCCACATATGTCTCCCATTCCTACACACATGCCCCTTTATAGTGTGACTTTACTAAGCCTTCATTAAGAAAAATTTCTACCCTTTTGAGTCTGGGCTAAAAGTGTGACTAGCTTTGAACAACACAATGTACAAGAAGTGGCAATGTGTGCGTTCCAGAGCCTAGACCTCCAGAGGCCTTACACATTCTGTCTTTGAGTTCCTAGGATGCTGCCCTGATACTACCATGCCTTGGAGGGAAGAACCACATAGAAAGACTCAGCTGTCCCAGTAGTCCCAGTTGAGCCTATTCCTTAGGCAACCCACCTGCTAATGCTCCATCATTTGTGAGTACAGGTAAGTCCAGCAGAAAAACCACTCAGTTAACTCACAAAACCATGAGAAATGATCACTGGTTATTATTTCAGACCACTAAGTTTCAGAGTAGTTTTTAACACAGCAATAGAGAACTTAAGTGGAATAAGACCAAGCTAACTTTCCCAGGTGAGCCTTGAGGAATAGTCTCTAAAATATTCTAGCTACTGATGTTACTAGTATGTTGTGCAAATAAATCCAAATGAGAATAAGCAAAGGCTATTTATTCAGAAATTTGTATAGCAAGGGAGTCAGCCACCATCACCTGCGGTTCGGCAGAATCAAAGGCAGGCAGAGGAGTGGGGAAGCTCTACAGTGGAAAGGTATGTGCTGATTGGAAGCTGTTGACATTGGGAAGCTGTATACAGGTAAGTAGGATCCAGGCAATCTATGTGATTGGTTAAAGGTACATAATTGGCTATCTCCTTTTGGTCCTAAGTTGAGGTGAGGACAAAAATTAGGGCATTGATAAAAATTTGTGGTCCATTTGAGCCAACAGTTATAAAAGTTCTTGTTTGGCTTCCTGGACTGGTTACTGTAAATAGTACATTGAGCTGGTTGCAATGGATTGTGGGCCAGAGTTCTGTTTTTATAGATGGTCTAATTATTATCCATTTGGAATATTCAGTTCCTCAAAGTTTTACTTTTTTTTTTTATAAAGAAAATATCTCTCCAAATTGTTCAGAACAGGAGGCCCAGGCTGAGTTTAACCAAGATCAACTAAACTGTAGGACGAAGACCTTTGTAAAGAATTTTTTAAGAGAAAAGATATAGGTAAACGGAGCTTGGGGTATGAAACCCCTGAGGGTAAAGGGGTCCCGGTATTTCATGGGAAAAGCAGTTAAGACAAATCCTCTAAGCTCAATGCTATCAAAAGTCAGCAGAGCAAGAGTAAAAGGTATTGCTGTCCATCCTATAAAGCTGTCAAAGCCCCAAGGCAGTGTCACCAAGAAGTCTCTTTCTAAATGAAGACTCCTAGAATGAGAATAACTCATTAATTCATTTACCTCTATGATCATAAACCAGTTTATTAATTTATTAAGAAAGAAAAGAGCTCAATAAGGGAATGAAACTTGTGACAAACAAGTTATGATGATTTCCACAGAATTGAAAAATGAAACACTCCTCTTATTTCACTTAGCAAAATCCTATTAAGCGCCTGCCACATGTAAATCACTATTTACCAGTGAGAGGGCAAAATGGACAAGCTGTGGCTTTTCTTCCCAAGGAATTGGTAGCCTAGCAGGTTCACGGACACTAAAGCATGCATATCCACCCCTAGGATATCATGTAAAGGTGCTAAGTGTGGTAATAGCAATAGGCTGTGGGAGTATGAAAGACCAGAAAGTTCTCCTCTATACTTAAAGGATGGGGAATGATGTCATAGAGTATGTGTTGGTGAAGGAGGATAGCATTCATATCTTAAAAAATTAAGCTGTGGGCAAGTTCAAGAGGAAGAAAGGGTCCTTGGGATCCTGAAACAAGCGAGTAAAGCTGCAGGATAAGGACTATTTGTCTGAAGTGTAGAATTTGATTAAAGAACAACAACCCAAAAAAAGGGAGGAAGGAAATTTTCATCCAGAAGGTGGAGGATCTTGAATGCTTACATAAGAAATTTGACATTTATTCTATAGGGTAAGATTCATGAAACTTTCGAGCAGTAGAATGACCTATTCAGAGCATCACTCTCAAATGAGTAATCCAGCAGTGGATTTTTCAATGAAGAAATAAGTTTGGATACAAAGGTACCAGATTGGAAACCACTGGCAAGATGTAATTGGAGCATCAGGATGAAAGTGAGGGGGCAAAATAGATTGCCCCCAATTTATTTATAAGTATATGACTAGATGGGGGCTGGGAATTGAAAAGAGAAAAGGAGAAAAAGAAAAGGAAGTATTCTAAATATAAAATTAGAATACTAAAATTTGCCTGTTGCTAACTCTACCAAAGAGTTATCACCCTGTACAATTTCAAATGCCCACTTTACCCTGTGAAATCATAAAGGGACACACAGAAATACATTTTAAAATGACATATGACCGTATGATTTATCATCATACTTGGAAATTAGGACTCAGATTCGATTTTTTTCCCTTATCATTGCTATTTCTTTGAAGAGCTTCCCATAACCCAAATGTTCTCTCAGTGTATCAATGTATTTATGAAATGGTGATGATTTTGGCCACTGTCTCACAGATTTAGAGAAGAAACAAATTGAATTCATTTCTGCAATGTACATTGAGAATTTCAGTGGTTTTCTTTTATTTCAGGAAAAATATATGCTTTTAAAATACTCATAACAGCCAAGGTTAGGCAACTGAAATTGCCTTCTGCTCTATAGAGACTGCATAATACGAACTGGAGGAAAAAAATGATCCTGAAACATGAGGTTTCATATTAAAAAAGCAAAAAAATCTAGAACATAAATTGTAGTTTTCTTGCAGAATATATAACAGCTCACTTGTAGTGTTCCTGTCTCTTGCTGAACAGGGCCAATGGAAAATATTTCTCGATTCAGCATTTTGTTTGATCCCTTACTACACAGTGATTGATCACAGCAATTTCTTTCACATAAACAGAATCCTCCAGATAAGCTTGTTGGAGACACTCAGGGCTATGAATACACTGCAGACCCAAAACTAATATTTTGCTTGCAGTGTTTAAACTCAGTGCCAATAGGGCTCAAACTACTTGTATCATAAAAGCAAAACTCTTTTAAGCATCCTGATTTAATCAGGTTCTAGGAAAAGGGCATTGCCTAAACATGCTTCTCCTGTAGTGGGGTATCTGTCTTTTCACTAGAGCCCCAACGTACAAGCAACAAAACGTATGGTGTAATGCTGGCAGCATCTTTAATCATTAGGAAACGATCCAGCAAGTACTCAGCTATCTCATTTTGGAGAGCAGAAAGCTGTATCGGGAAGGAAGAGAAATGGAGGACAGCATTTCCTGTGATCCTGTACATTTTCTCATATTGGTGATGGTCATTTCTGCCACTGGAGCAGCCAGAATTGTAATTTGAGAGGAGTGTCATTTTCTGCAGATACAAGCTTTGTGTAATCCTCCCATTTAAATGACGTGATCCTGCAGGCTGAGGATTTCATGGCTCACAATTTGTCACTTCTCCACCGCCTGAGAGTGAAACAGTAACTAAATGACAATCAATAGACTGATTTTATTATGACTGCCTGTTCACCTTGTTTGAACCAATTTTTAGTTTGTTAATTATGTTTTAATATGCCACCAAACATAGAGGTGATCATGATTTTCCAACAAAAGGAAAGAGATCATCAAATGAGGAGAGGTTTAATTAAAATGGACAGAAATCTATAACCACCCCCCCCACTACCATAGTACAATATCTGTATGAGAAATAGACTATTTGCATTTAAAAAATCTTTTGAACTCAACTGATGGATTTCTTTTACTTATTATAGTCAGGTTTTATTTTTCATCTAGATTTAAATGACTAAAATCTTTTAAATACCTACATAGATGTAAAGAATATATTTTTGCACTTTTGATGTAGATAAATAACTTTTTAGAAGTATGGAGCAAATAGATACTATCCCTTGAATTAAGTGTTTGGAGCCATGCCTGGTAAGATACCCCCTTTCTATTTAATAATCTGTAAGAAAGTTTGGAAAGAAAGATTTTACAGTTTTAGAACATCAGAGTTTTGGGACAAGGACAGGTATTTAATATAAATAGACTTTAGGAAAATCTTGGGACCCATGAATGAATGCCATTTTCAAGATGTAGCAATGATGTAAATCTGGGTGTGGGTAACTGGATTCACCTGGAATGAATGCTGCGTTTAGTCCTCTGAATCCTCCATTGTAAACATTAATAGGTAGTGGCCTTGGAAGATGGACTCACCGTGACGTGTCCTCTTTGAAACTCTTTCCTCTTCTCTTGGCATCTGGACTTCAACGTTTTTAGGGTGACTTTAATGTTCTTCATCCAAACTGAAAGGCTTTTGAGAATGAAAGGGGGGTTTATTAATAGATACACGAGGAATATTGACAAAAACCAGGGTTGTCCTACAAACTGACATGTATGGTCAACCTCAACATCTGGACTCTGGACTCTTAGGTGGTGTGGTATGAAAATTCCTCTTATATCTTTTCATAAATATGTAATTATGAAGAGATTATGTAATTGTTGGAAAGAATGTTTGTATACATAGCATAAAGTAGGAGAGGTGAGACAGGAGAAAAGAGAAGGTGAAGAAAGTAGCATGAGAAATCCTTTGCATAAAGATGCCATCTAGATGTTATCACCATGATGATAACATATTAATACTTTCCTAAAACTGGATAAAATTAATCACCCTTTATAAAGAATTCATCTCTCCCCATTGTTTTTGGTTCTGTGCACCATTTTCTCAGGATACCTTTTAATTTCTTCCTAAATTTCAAAGGATGAAATGAGGCAAAAATATGGTCTGACTTTGGCTCACCCAATTATTAGGATTGTTGGTATTGTTTTTGACATAAGCTTGTTTTGTGTTCACCTCCATGAGTGGTTCTACCTCTGGATCCAACTCAAATGCTAGTTAAATAATTTTAATATCTTCCTTTGTCCCTCCAAGAGCAAATCTGTGATGGAGTTGATGAAGCAAGATGGTTATCTTGCCCTGAACTAGGTATAAGAGGTGATAGGTTCTAGGTAGGCTCTTCCAGTTAGTCAGTGGACTAGAGAGAGCTGACTCTCTCTGCTCTGTAGGTTCCACTTCTGAGGAAGGTGATTACTGGATATCTGTGGCCCCTATTTACAGAAAATTGCTTCTATAAAATAAAAGAATACAAAAACAAAATGTGTCAGAACAAGCACCCCTGGCCTGTTCATGTCCTCAATGTTATGCTTATTTCAAATATATAATTAAAGCTATTTTTTTCTTCTTTTGAGGAAATGTTTACTATTAAAAGCTCTAAATTTCTTGTTATAGTTTAAGCTAGAAAAGGTTAATGAACTACTCATGGAACAAGAACATTTTATCATTTTCATAATGTTACTATTCCCTTAAAATATTTTAAACCTTATAAGTGATGCACTCATTTTTCCTTTCCCTTCCCTTCTTCTTTTTTTTTTTTGAAAAGAACAATTGTATTTGCTTCCATTCTTTATTTTCTTCTTCCTCCTTTCATTTAACACATATTTGTATAGTGTTTACTGTATTCCAGGCACTATTCTTGGCACTTGGGATACACTAGAGGAAAATACTGACATAAATCTCTGTCCTTGAGGAGCTGATATTCTAGTGGAAAGAGAAAGAATTTAAATAGAATAAATACTCAGGTTAGGGAATTAATGTCATGGAAAAAAAAGGGCTGGAAGTACTGGGTCAAGATAGGGGAGTATGGATATGAATTTTAAATGAGATAAGCCTTATCGAGAAAGTGACATTTGAGCTACATGGTATTGTATAAACAACACTGGGAGTTATTTTTTTAATAAGTTGTATTATTTCATATAAAGATTAAACTCTGTAGTACTTTGGCATGTTTGATATAATAAAATAAAAAATATAATATTGCGTGCTCTGATAATGACTTAGCATACGCCATTTCATTCAACCTTCATGACAACTCTATGCAACAGGTGCTACTATTATCTCTCCTTGGGGAAAGTTAGACCAACAATGATCAATTTTCTCTGGCACACAGCTAGTAAGTGGCGAGGTTGGCATTGATACCCAGGTAGTCTGATTCCAGATTCCATTACCTAAACCACTAGTCATATTCTCTTGAATTCTTTCACACCAAAGAAAATGTTGCTCTTTTTCTTGATGGATCCTCATTGGTCTCAATAATAATTTGCACTACATAAGGCAGTTGAGAGGGAGGAGGACAACTCTTAACTTTCCAATAAAAATGTTGGTGGTTGGTGAAATGAGTTAGGCATGTGGGATAAAGAAGGCATGAGACTCTCTCTTCCCACTAAAAATGGGCTACGGGTGATCAGGTGCTTCTTAGGAGAGCATGCATGATTAGTATGGATGGGAATTTAAATGTATATGTATGTATATATGGATATATATATGTATATATGGATGGATGGGAATTTAAATGTATATATGGATGGGAATTTAAATGTATATATCAAATGTATATATATATATGTGTATATATATATATATATATCAAAGGGAGGAAACATCACGTTGAATTTTAAAGATTGCAAATAAATATAGTTGAATCTGTTATACATATTCATATTAGCAATAACTATTTCAGAATTAATGTCGACTAATGCTAAGATTAGTGGATGATGTCTCTGAAGCTTTACTGCAGGCTATTCTCACAGAAATTCATTAATGCCTTTATGGTTAATTTCCTGAGGCTTAGTTTTTGGTCTTTCCTGATGAGATATTAACCTCTCTTTTTAAAAAAGAGATTTATTTGAAAAAAAGAAAAAGAAAAGTCTCGTTGAACCCAATACACAGATTTTTCTTTAAGATAGGCTGAGGCATTGCATAAAAACTGGAAAGACTGCAGAGGTCTGGGTAACACGAGTATCTGTGGAAGTTTTTTTCTTCTTGAACTTGACCTCTTCCTCTTCAGAACACTCCAAGTAAGGATGTTAATATCATCTCCAAAATGCATTTTATTGCTTCAAATATTGAGAAGACTGTTAATCTTCTACTTACAAAATCTCCAAAGGCGGAAAATAATTGGAGAATTTGGTACTCAACAATTTTAAGCTCTAATTTAACTACTCATCCCTTTCTGATATTAAGGGTTATATCAAAATTAAAGATTAGAAGTTTTAAAAAGAGAAAGACAAGTGTCTTGTGCTGTGGTTATTCTTTCCTCCTCTCTCTGAAATATGGCAATGTTCCTTAAAGAGCAATACAGAAGTATCATCTTTAATTTAACTTTTCTTTGCTTTTGGTAACAACATTTGTTTTTTTAACCCAAATTTGAATATTTTCCCCAAAATAATGTTCAGTGATATTTCTAATCAATCAAATCTTCTCTCAACTTTCCTCCTCTTCGCATCAAAAGTCTTAAAGCTTTTCTTCATCCTCTTCTATTACCTCTGTGTCTGAAGAGAAATTTATGTTTGCATCTTTATAGATATTAGATTTAAATCCTATTAATTGTCTTTGAGGGTTTGTTATATACCTATAAACTAGACTGCATACTGAATTCTTCTAGCTTCCTCAAATATCTGGCTACGAATCTCCAAACTAACATTTCCAATTTTCTCCCAACTTTCTGATTTGGGATCACTAAGAACAAAGACTATCCTTGAATCTTTCTGGAAGGGACTATACCAGATACTCTTCACTACCAGATGGCAGCCAAACTGCAGGAACCTGAATCTTGGGTCCATATATCCCAATTAAAAAGGGCTCCCTTAGGCCCTAGGAACTGCTCACCAGCTGGAGACCATAAGATCAAATTAACTACGAAAAGAGGTAGCCAACATCAAGGTAAACTGCTTCCTCTCAATTTGTCAGATCAAGAGGATCAAGAATGTTTCTTTCCTTTCCTCCTTCCTTCACTGACCATCCTTTTCCTAATTCTTACATCACGAAGGCATTTACAATTCTTTTGTCCACCTTTTGCCTTGTTCTGGCTTGGAAAGATAATGCCAATGCTCATATATCTCATATTACTCATTGTTGGGTAATACAACCGCCAAACAACTGTTGGATTTACCACTATGCCAGTGATCATAAAGTTCTGCTCATCACAAACTTTTTCCTGATTTCCGATGCCTCAATTTCTCTGGAGAAACACATCCCCTCTATATTGTGTCAGACTCCCTAACCCTGGGGGTCCATTCTCCTGTCTCTGGTTAACAACTCCAAACCTGTGGAAACTTACATCCAGGCTCTATACAAAGAAAGGGGCACAAGGCAAGGGTAACCAGAATAAAACCTCCTGTGTGGTCTACAGATCTTTACATTTTACTGTCCCCCATGGCTGTTACCTTTCTAGTTCTGAGCCACAGACTCAAACTGGAGTTACCAGGAGTCATTCATGATTCAAAATTTGCCTCCTTTGGCAGATCCCTACTTCCCTGGTTAGAAGTAAGTACAAATGAGACTATGATCAGGAATCTTTCCTTAGCTCTTGAAGATATTGCAGAATGTGCTGCTAAAGCAACAGCTGCCCAAGAAAATCCCTAGACTGTCTGGCCAAAGTTGTTTTTGATACTAGGATAGGCTTGATTACCTTTTAGCTGAGCAAAGAGGTGTTACTGCTGTGGCCAACACCACATGCTGCTCTTGGATAGACACTTCTGTGGAAGTTGATTCTTAGCTACATAAGGTCACTGAACAAGCCACTTGGCTTAAGAAAGTGACTCCTTCAACAGAGCACTTTCTTTGATATATTTGATTCTGATTGGTTTGGGTCTTGGGGACCATGGCTCCAAAATGCACTCCAGACATTGAAAATTATCCTGTTTATAAAAATCATAGTAGTGTCCCTTATGGGATGCATTCTCTCAAAAGCTTTAAATGCATGTTCCAAGCTGGTAGCCACCAAGAAAATAATCTCACTAAGAACAGGACATCCGAAAAGAAATTAAAAGATTGACTGGCTTAAATGCGAGCCCAAAGTTGTGACCCATGAATACCACAGAAAGAATCAGCAGAAAACTGCAGGAACTTCAAGGTGATAACTGGGAGCAATGCTAATGCCTTAAACTTTGATCACATCTCTCAGGCTGAGAGTCTGATGGAAAGGAGGGGATTGTTGAAAACAAGACAATAGGCCCCAAATGGAGTCACGCTAAATCCCATGTCACCAATCTCAGACTGAATTACAGTTTCAGCCTCTTCTAGAGAAGAATCTTAAATCAAACAGGAATCACTTGGCCAGCATTAGTGAGTTAATCTGCCTGATAGACCCCCGCCACCCCTAAAGGAAGGTGACCTTGCCACAACGAATCCATTTTTGCTGGCATAAATTCCTTGCTCCCACTATCTTCTACCTATAAAAGTCTTTCTTTGTGTACAGCTCCCTGGATTTCCTTTTTATCTGCTTGATGGGATGCTGCCTGAATCATTGAATAAAGCCAACACAATCTTGAAAATATACTCAATGGAATTTTGTTTTTTAACAGTATTTTCCCTCTTGGCAGCCAGATGCCATGTGGTAAGGAAGCCCAAGTTACCACATGCAAAGGCTAAGTGAAAATAAGTGATGACTTGTCACCCCCCAGTGGTTCCAGCCACTTAGCTAAGGCACCACATATGTGAATGTAGCAGTATGTCAGACATTCCAGGCTCAGCAGACATAATGTGGAGCAGAAAGACTGTCCCAATTAGGCAGCACTGATTGCCCAATTATGAGATATAATATTGTTGATTCGACTCATGAAGGTTTGTGGTAGATTTTTGCACAGCATTTGGTAACACACACAGCTTCTAATGTGTTTAGGCAACTCACCTCAACTCACTGATCCATCCTAATTTATAAAATGAGACAACTGAGCTAACTAATTTCAAAGACCACTCCCTGCAAAATTCTGGTCATCCATGGTTTTTACATATGCAAGTATTCTTACTGATAGAGGTGAGAACATGAGTTAAAAAATTCTGGCACCTCCATTATTTACTTTGTGAATCTTGTCCTCTCTTACTGGTATTTCTGCTTTAATTAAAGATAATCTAGAACATAAACTAGATTAAAGGAGATAAAAAGTGTAAAACGTGATTCTGGAACATGATAAGTACACCAGCAATGTTACCTTTTATTATTAATGGAACAATCAGGAGAACCACAGCTTAATCCCAGAATTATTCACTCTAACCTTCACCAACAGTGGAAGAGAAAGTGCAGTTTATGAATTTTAAAGATAATTTTTGTAGGTGTTTTTGAACTTGGTAAAACCTCTGTGCTTCCAACCTTTAAAACCTGAAAATTAATAATCTTCACACTTCTCTGCAAAAATCAATAAAAAGTAATGTACAGAAGCATCACATCTCTATTCCTTTAAAAATTATCTTTACTGGAAAATCAGAGCAGAATATCATGAGTAATTAAAATTAAACTCTGCCTGAAAGCATGTTAATAAAAACTGTGTTTGGTATTGTTAGTATTGTTACAAAAAAATTTTAGAACCATCCAGAGGAAAGAAGACAAAAATGAAAAAAAACAGAGTTGAATAAATAAATAACCCAAAATAAGAAAGAAAAGCATGTCTCGAAATAAACTCAACAAAAAAGTTAAAGGACAAACACAAGAGGAGGAAAAGACTTACAATAACAAACCCAAAACAAATAAGAAAATGGTAATAGGAACATACATATTGATAACTACCTTAAATGTAAATGGATTGAATGCTCCAACCAAAAGACATAGAAGGCTGAATGGATACAAAAAGAAGACCCGTACATATGCTCTCTGCAAGAGACCACTTCAGACCTAGGCACACATACAGACTGAAAGTGAGGGGATGGAAAAAGATATTCCATGCAAATGGAAAACAAAAGAAAGCTGGAGTAGCAATTCTCATATCAGAGAAGATTGACTTTAAAATAAAGACTATTATAAGAGACAGGGAAGGACACTACCTAATGATCAAGGGCTCAATCCAAGAAGAAGATATAACAATAGTAAATATTTATGCACCCAACATAGGAGCAACTCAATACATAAGGCAAATGCTAATAGCCATAAAGGGGGAAATCGACAGTAACACAATCATGGTAACACCCCACTTTCACCAATGGACAGATCATCCAAAATGAAAATAAATAAGGAAGCACAAGCTTTAAATGATACATTAAAAAAAGATGGACTTAATTGATATTTATAGGACGTTCCATTCAAAAACAACAGAATACACATTCTTCTCAAGTGCTCATGGAACATTCTCCAGGATGTTTTGGGTCACAAATCAAGCCTTGGTAAATTTAAGAAAATTGAAATCATATCAAGTATCTTTTCCAACCACAACACTATGAGACTAGATATTAATTACAGGAAAAAAATTGTAAAAAAAATCAAACACATGGAAGGTAAACACTACATTACTAAATAACCAAGAGATTACGAAGAAATAAAAGAGAAAATCAAAAAATACCTAGAAACAAATAACAATGAAAACACAATGACCCAAGACCTATAGGATACAGCAAAAGCAGTTCTAAGAGGGAAGTTTATAGCATTACAATCCTACCTCAAGAAACAAGAACCATCTCAAATAAAATACCTAAACTTATACCTAAAGCAATTAGAGAAAGAAGAACAAAAAAACCCCAAAGTTAGCAGAAGGAAAGAAATCATAAAGATCAAATCAGAAGTAAATGAAAAAGAAATGAAGGAAATGATAGCAAAGATCAATAAAACTAAAAGTTTGTTCTTTGAGAAGATACACAAAATTGATAAACCATTAGCCAGACTCATCAAGAAAAAAAAGGAAGACTCAAATCAATAGAATTAGAAATGAAAAAGGAGAAGTAATAACTGACATTGCAGAAATACTAAGGATCTTGAGAGATTACTACAAGCAACTATATGCCAATAAAATGGACAACCTGGAAGAAATGGACAAATTCTTAGAAAGGCACAACCTTCCAAGCCTGAACCAGCAAGAAACAGAAAATGTAAACAGACCAATCACAAGCACTGAAATTGAAATTGTGATTAAAAATCTTCCAACAAACAAAAGGCCAGGACCAAATGGCTTCACAGGTGAATTCTATCAAACATTTAGAGAAGAGCTAACACCTATCCTTCTCAAACTCTTCCAAAATATAGCAGAGGGAGGAACACTCCCAAACTCATTCTACAAGGCCACCATCACGCTGGTATCAAAACCAGACACAGATGCCACAAAAAAAGAAAACTACAGGCCAATATCATGGATGAACATAGATGCAAAAATCCTCAACAAAATACTAGAAAACAGAATCCAACAGCATGGTAAAAGGATCATACACCATGATCAAGTGGGGTTTATCCCTGGAATGCAAGGATTCTTCAATATATGCAAATCAATCAATGTGATACACCATATTAACAAATTGAAGGAGAAGAACCATATGATCATCTCAATAGATGCAGAAAAAGCTATGAACAAAATTCAACACTCATTTATCATAAAAACCCTCCAGAAGGGGGCATAGAGCGAACTTACCTCAACATAATGAATGCCATATATTACAGACCTACAGCCAACATTGTTCTCAACGGTGAAAAAATGAAACAATTTCTACTAAGATCAGGAACAATGCAAGGCTGCCCACTCTCACCACTATTATTCAACATAGTTCTGGAAGTTTTAGCCACAGCAGTCAGAGAAGAAAAAGAAATAATAGGAATCCAAATTGGAAAAGATGAAGTACAACTGTTACTGTTTGCAGATGACATGATACTATACATAGAGAATCCTAAAGATGCTACCAGAAAACTACTAGACCTAATCAATGAATCTGGTAAAGTAGCAGGTTACAAAATTAATGCACAGAAATCTCTTGCATTCCTATACACTAATGATGAAACATCTGAAAGAGAAATAAAGGAAACAGTCCCATTTACCATTGCAACAAAAAGAATAAAATACCTAGGAATAAATCTACCTAAGGAGACAAAAGACCTGTATGCAGAAAACTATAAGACACTGATGAAAGAAATTAAAGATGATACAAATAGATGGAGAGATATACCATGTTCTTGGATTGGAAGAATCAACCTTGTGAAAATGACTCTACTACCCAAAGCAATCTACAGATTCAATGCAATCCGTATCAAAGTACCACTGGCATTTTTCACAGAACTGGAACAAAAAAATTCACAATTTGTATGGAAACACAAAAGACCCTGAATAGCCAAAGCAATCCTGAGAAAGAAAAACAGCTGGAGGAATCAGGCTCCCTGACTTCAGACTATACTACAAAGCTACAGTATGCTACTGGCACAAAAACAGAAATATAGATAAATGGAACAGGATAGAAAGCCCAGAGATAAACCCACACACATATGGTCACCTTATCTTTATAAAGGAGGCAAGAATATACAATGGAGAAAAGAGAGCCTCTTCAATAGGTGGTGCTGGGAAAACTGGACAGCTACATGCAAAAGAATGAGATTAGAACACTCCTTAACACCAACCACAAAAATAAACTCAAAATGGATTAAAGACCTAAATGTAAGGCCAGACACTATAAAACTGTTAGAGGAAAACATAGGCAGAACACTCTATGAGATAAATCAAAGCAAGATTCTTTTTGACCCACCTTCTAGAATAATGGAAATAAAAACAAAAATAAACAAATGGGACCTAATGAAATTTAAAAGCTTTTGCACAGTAAAGGAAGCCATAAACAAGACAAAAAGACAGCCCTCAGAATGGGAGAAAATATTTGCAAAGGAAGCAACTGACAAAGGATTAATCTCCAAACTATACAAGCAGTTCATGCAGTCAATACCAAAAAAACACACAGCCCAATCCAAAAATGGGCGGAACACCTAAACATACATTTCTCCAAAGAAGATATACAGATTGACAAGAAACACATGAAAGGATGCTCAACATCACTAATCATTAGAGAAGTGCAAATCAAAACCACAATGAGGTATCACCTCACACCAGTCAGAATGGCCACCATTAAAAAATCTACAAACAATAAATTCTGGAGAGGGTGTGGAGAAAAGGGAATCCTCCTACACTGTTGGTGGGAATGTAAATGATACAGCCACTATGGAGAACAGTATGGAGGTTCCTCAAAAATCTAAGAATAGAACTACCATACGACCCAGCAATCCCACTACTGGGCATATAACCTGAGAAACCCATAATTCAAAAAGAGTCAGGTACCACAATGTTCATTGCAGCTCTATTTACAATAGCCAGGATATGGAAACAACCTTACTGTCCATCAGCAGATGAATGGATAAAGAAGATATGGCACATATATACAGTGGAATATTACTCAGCCATAAAAAAAATGAAATTGAGTTATTTGTAGTGAGGTGGATGGACTTAGATTCTGTCATACAGAGTGAAGTAAGTCAAAAAGAGAAAAACAAATACCGTATGCTAATACATATATATGGAATCTAAAAAAATCAATAAATAAATGGTGCTGAAAAACCTAGGGGCAGGACAGGAAAATAGACGCAGACATAGAGAACGGACCTGAGAACACAGGGAGAGGGAAGGGTAAGCTGGGACGAAGTGAGAGAGTGACATGGACATATATACACTACCAAACGTAAGGTAGATAGCTAGTGGGAAGCAGCTGCATAGCACAGGGAGATCAGCTCGGTGCTTTGTGACCATCTAGAGGGGTGGGATAGGGAGCTTGGGAGGGAAGGAGATGCAAGAGGGAAGACATATGGGAACATATGTATATGTATAACTGATTCACTTTGTTATAAAGCAGAATCTAACACACAATTGTAAGGCAATTATACTCCAATAAAGATGTTAAAATAGATAACTAAAAAAGAATAGAATTACCAGTGATCCAGCAATTCTACTTCTGGGTATTTACCCAAAAGAGGTGAAAGAAGGGTCTTGAAGAGATACTTGTACAACCATATTCATAGCAGCATGAAAAAAAAAAAAAAAAGTAAAAAGACATATGGCTCTGCACCCTCTCACAGACTCACAAAATTCATTTCTTCTTATAGATACAACTTGTTATATGGTGAACCCTGACACAATCACTCTTTGTATCCAGAGTCGCTTACTTCAAAATAATATGATTTCCAAATGATAAAGTTCCTGACCTCAAGGTGAGCTCAGTCTGATATTGCTATGCCACCTCAAACTAATCAAATTTACAACTCAGATGTAAAAAGTTAACCACAAAAATCAGAGAAACTCCTTATAGGCCCCAAGGTTAAGCATCAAAGGCAGAACTTCAATTAAAATGTTATTAGGACTTTGAGATATCATACAATCTGGAACACTTTCTAGTTTGAGAAAAGGGTCTAAACATGAAAGCTAAAAATT
Source organism: Phocoena sinus (assembly GCF_008692025.1). Classification (NCBI taxonomy): domain Eukaryota; kingdom Metazoa; phylum Chordata; class Mammalia; order Artiodactyla; family Phocoenidae; genus Phocoena; species Phocoena sinus. The sequence goes on along the minus strand of NC_045773.1, from coordinate 14,751,688 downwards.
TTCCCTTGCATCAGCACATTAACAAAATAAAAAATCAACAAATAAAATCAACTGTTTATTCAGTTATTAAGCAGAGATTTGTAGTTTTGCAGATACAAGTCAGTCTGTGAAGAACTGTGGAGATAAAGGGGAAAAAATGACTTTAATTTTAAACTCAAGAAGCTAATAATTTTAAAAGGAGCTAAAACATATCCAGATATCAATGGTAATAGGTAGAATGTAAAAAAATTCTGGAAGAGTGATGCACATAACATGAGACAGCTATTTAAGTGAGGAGAAACTCCTCCTCCTTTTAGGGATGGTAATGCTCTTAAGAATTTTTATAAAACATCTGACGCTTGCCTTAGACTGAATATACGCACTCTACACAGACACACTGGTACACATACATTTATTTATTTCAGTCACTCCAGAGATTTTTGTGCACACTATAAAACAAAGAATGCTGCCCACCATGCAGTTCATAAGGATTAGTGGCTGCAGTTGCTGACCAATGTTGCATCTGAAAGGAATTCAGGACAAAAACCTGGATGAGGTACTCGGTACTTTGGAAAAACAGTCTCTTTAGATAGTTAGATGTACAGCTCAGGAAGAATTTTAATGAACCCAGATTCTTGCATCTTCCCAAATGTAAAAATATACCATAAATACAGAAATAAACAAATGGGACCTAATTAAACTTAAAAGCTTTTGCACAGCAAAGGAAACCATAAACAAAATGAAAAGACAACCTTCAGAATGGGAGAAAATATTTGCAAATGAAGCAACCAACAAGGGATTAATCTCCAAAATATACAAACAGCTCATGCAGCTCAAATTCAAAAAAACAAACAACACAATAAAAAAATGGGTGGACGATCTAAATAGACATTTCTCCGAAGAAGACATACAGATGGTTTAAAAGCACATGAAAAGATGCTCAACGTCACTAATTATTAGAGAAACGCAAATCAAAACTACAATAAGGTATCACCTCACACTGGTCACAATGGCCATCATCAAAAAATCTATGAACAATAAATACTGGAGAGGGTGTGGAGAAAAGGGAATCCTCCTACACTGCTGGTGGGAATGTAAACTGGTATAGCCACTATGGAGAACAGTATGGAGGTTCCTTAAAAAAAATAAAAATAGAGTTACCATATGATCCAGCAATCCCACTCCTGGGTATATATCCATAGAAAACCATAATTCGAAAACATACATGCACCCCAATGTTCATTGCAGCACTATTTACAATACCCAGGAGATGGACCATGGACCTAAATGTCCATCAACAGAGGAATGGATAAAGAAGATGGGGTACATATACACAATGCAATATTACTCAGCCATAAAAAAGAACAAAATAATGCCACTTCCAGCAACATGGATGGAACTAGAGATTGTCATACTGAGTAAAGCAAGTCAGATGGAGAAAGAAAAATATCATATGATAGCACTTATATGTGTTGTCTAAAAAAGGGTACAAAGGAACCTATCTACGAAACAGAGATAGAGTTAAAGATGTAGAAAATAAATGTATGGTTACCAGAGGGTAAGGCGGGGGTTGGAGAAGGATAAATTGGAAGATTGGGATTGACACATACACACTATGATATATAAAATATACATTGGCCAAAAAGTTCGTTCAGTTATTGAATACGTTGTTCAATAAAGTTCTTCGTGAAAATGAAAAATGTCTTTTATTTTCACCTAAATCCAAATGAACATTTTGGCCAACCCAATAATAACGACCTACTGTATAGCGCAGGGAACTCTACTCAATACTCTGCAATGGCCTATATGGGAAAAGAATCTAAAAAAGAGTGGACATACATATATGTATAATAGATTCACTTTGCTATATATCTGAAACTAACACAACATTGTAAATCAACTATATCCCAATAAAAATTAAAACAAAATAATACTCAAAGAAAAAAATCCCAAAATCATTAATTGAGATATCTGTTCCTTGAGACCCTTTTACTGAGATGTATGATTGACCACATATATTCCCTAGCTAAAACCATGTATATGTATATACTGCCTTCTGTCCTACCTCCAAGGAGCAGCTCTCTCAGAGCTATGGAGAGGCTGTTTCCTGGGATATAGTTCTCAGTAAATAAAACTGAAACTCTTACATTGTGCACTTTTGTTTCGGTCAAAAACACCTGACTATCTTCCAGATACTGATAAGACAGTCACTACCGTCAGGTGGCATACTATCTGATTAGAGAGAAAAGGTACAGATACTTTATTTTAATTAAAAGTGTAAAGCTTATTTACAAAATATAAAGGCAAAACGTCAAATGAGCAGAGTATATAGGGATTGATGCGTTAGAAAGCAGAATTGTATTAAGAGTGGGGAACTGGGAGTCAGGATTCCTGGGTTTGAATCCAGTATCTACCACTTACTAACCAAGGGGAGCAGAATTTGCTTGCACAAAACATGTCTCTGTGGCATAGGGATTATTTTAGACTGATTATTTTTAAGAAAAGGCAGACATTGGAAAAGCCTGGGAACTGAATAGAAGTTACCTTTTTATAAGAGACATGTACAATTATAAGGGACATCTCTACTTGAAAGGGGGGGTCTCCCTCTCTGTAACAGCAAGAGGAGGATGACTAAATCCCTAGACACTCTTATTAGAGAAGGCAATGACTTAAATCTGCTTAGCAACCATACTCTAGTTTTTTTACCCAGTAAACTTCCAGAAATGGCTTCCCTCTCCACCAACATCTTCTTTTGTCTGTAGCTGGAGATGTTATTTAAGGGATGGATTGGGCCATTTTGGAGAGTTACTCAGCCTTTCTGAGTATCTCTTATGTATACAGGAGGTATATATATTATTAAAGTTCTGTTTGTTTTTCTCCTTTTAACCTGTCTTTTATTACCAGGGGATGTGTAAGCCAAGAACTCAGAAGGGTAGAGGAAAAATTATTTGTCTTCCCTACACTGGACAAACTCAACTTTCTCATCTATAAAATGGGAATAATAAAATTAATAACTCCTGCCCTAGGAATGCTGTTAAGTATTAGATAGCATAGTGCCTAGAGCATAGTAAGCACTCAATACCTGCTAACATCACTCAGATCAGTGAGAAACTATCCAGGACTGAAGAGCTTGATAGAGGTTCAGGGAAAAAGAAAGATTTGAACTAAGCTCAGAATAGTCTGTAGGAATAAATTTCTTCCTTTATGATGAAATAAAGGAAGAAATTTAGTCCAAACAGGGACAGTATTGGAGCTAGCAATCAATAAAACTTTGAAATTTTCTTACTTAGAATTATTAGGTTCTCATTCATTTTTGGAATAGATTTGAGATTTACCTACACTGGCATTGTATCTGTCTTCTTAATAGAAAGTAGACTCAGAGAACTTGAGAAATTCATGAAAGTCAGAAAGGAATTTTGACCTAAAATAGTAAAACAGCCAGTTATTTTATAAGCAACAGTTTTGTTTGTTTGTTTTGCCCTTTTTTTTTTTTCAGGGTAGCAAAGAATTACAATCTAGATGTACAAACTATAGCAAACCACAGGCAAGTCCAGAGAACAAAGAAAGGGAACTGCTTTAATTGGGAAAAAAAGGGGAGTTGGGATTTGCTGTTCTAAATGAAAGTTCATTTGCAGAAAGTAGGAGTTTGGGGGCTTCTCATTGGCTGAGTAGCAAGATTTCAAATTGGCTGGGCTGTTTCTGGGCAAGAAGAAATTCTACCTTCCAGATAGTAAAGTAGTTGCAGGGTATACTTCTTCCTGTGGAGCATGCAAATGAAGGTCAGTGCCTACAAATGATGGTAAATGATAGTGCTGGAGAGCTCCCTTTACAGACCATTCCCAACTCTAGTTTTAGCTGAGGTTTCCTTTTTTTAATTTTCAGAAACTAACTTTCTAATCTCAGCATTTGGTGCCTTATCCATCTGACTAAAGAAATAACAAAGAGATATCATAACAATTCTAGCTTGAGAGGTAGACCCCAGTCTAAATGATCTGATTTCTGATGTACTACACTTAACTAGTTCTGTCACTTAAATACAAAAATAAGGAAAAAAGAAAATAAATGGTGATTTTTGTACTTTAATTTCACCATAGATAAAAGAGCTACAAATTATCTACCCCTCCATATTTCTAAGAAAAGTTTGATATAAGTATGAACCATGGAATTTTAAATAAAAATCTGGGAAAATAAATGATCTAATGAATTCTTCCAAGGAAAGGTGCTACATAAATATGATGTATTTCCATTATTAATAGCAATAAGCTGTGAATACTTGAGCAGATGAGACCTCTGAGCAATTCTGCTGTCCTTTCATGGCTCTGTACAGGTCATCACATTTGATATAATACAAACAATTAAAAGATAAATATGTTTAGAAGCTAAACAAATGATAATTGGAAAAGACAATGTCAGGGACTGATTCAGTAAATCACATCTGAGATACATCAATCTCCTGATGTTATGTTTAGTCCCTTAGCTTACATACTTTACTTTCTAGTACTTTATACTGAGTATTCATTATTCTACTTCCTCTCAAAATAATCTGTATCCTCAGGTATCAAATTAACTTAACTCTAGATTTAATGTATTTTTTTAGCTAAGTATTTAAAATTTTACATACTTTGAGCATGGGTAACTCTCAGTTAACCAATATATTCAATTATCTGAAACATCCCAAATCATTATATGTGTGTATGTATTAATTGATAAATAGCACACATGTGAGAAGGAAAGGGGGAAGAGGCTATAGGTGTTTAGTCAATTATTTGGTTAGACTCAAATAATATTATGACTGGAAGAAACCTAACTGTTTAGTGCACAGTTGGCTTTTTTTTTTTTTTTCTATAAAGGCCACACAGTAAATATTTTTGGTGTGGTGGGCCACAGAGCCTCTGTTGCCACTACTCAGCTCTTCCATTGTAGGGCAGAAACAGCCCTAGACCACACAAAAAGAATGAGTATGACATCTTCCAATAAAACTTTGTTTACACAAACAAGCAGCCCACCGAACGTGGCCTTAGAGCTATATAGTTGGCTAACCTCTCATCTACTGCAACTGACCTATTTCATATGTGAAAAAATTGAGGCATAGAATATTTAAATGCCATTATTAACTGAATTTCATGGGAAGAAATACCTTTGTCTGCTTACAGATTTTTATTTTGCTTTGTTCATGAATCTACCCTTCTTAAGGCTTGCTGGAATATTCTTTCCGAAATGTAAAACAAAATATGCCTTCTTTGTGTTTAAATTCCTTCAACAGATCCCTACTGACTTCCATGTGAAATTTAACTTTGGGGTCTAGCATTTAGGATCTGCATTCACGAGGTTTCTGCATGTCTGCACCTGTTCCACATTCTGCCCCATCTTCCAGGCCTTCTTCACCAGTCCCCCAACATATGAAAAGCTGCATGATGACAGGAACTGGGTCTGTTTTGTTCACTTCTCTATCTCTTGTGCCTAGAACAGTGCTTGATACACAGTAGATTCTGAAGAAATAGTTGTGGAGTGAATGGACAAATGAAGAGGTGGCAACTGAAAAAAGCCTTGGGACAAATTTGACAGAACACCTCCTTCCTGGTCCCCACTGAAGTCTCCCAAGTCTCACCAAGTGTACATGGCAAATGGAAGAACCAAGGATGAAGAAACACCCCTTCTTCATCTGGGCTCCACTTCATCAGTGGGCTCCATGGTAACCATCTTTGTATTAACTCTTGACTAGTCGGGGGCCCCATCCATACTGCTAAATTTACAAAAGTATTTCACAAACTTTCTATAAGAAAGTTGCTATTTTATTACTCTGCAGAGTTTTCATCAGGCAGTCATATTTCCCTCTGCTTCTTCAACTTCTTAAAGGAATTGGATTCTCCAAATGTACAGCTTGGTGTAAGTTGGCACAATCTGGAATTATAACTTGTGTTCCTAAGGACATCATGCTGACTCTCAGTAGGGGGACATTTTGACACCTAGATCCCTGAATCCACCAGGAATGCTAATATATATTTCAGTGTAATGTGTGGAATTATCACCAGGAGGGAGTGCTCCCCAAGATAGCATTGCCCTGCTACACTGAAAATGCTGATTTTTTATCAGTGTTGCTCCACACCAGCAGCATCTCTTCAGGGAACATCTCCAAGTTGTGGCCAAAAAAGAACATGCTATGATGTTCATGACCCACACTTTCACTAAGACAGGCAATATTTCTTTTTCTGTAATTGTCCCTCAAACAACCTATATAAAGGACTGTGCTTCCTTCTACCTTTAAAAGCATGACTTCTGAACTGTCTCCATTCTAGCTATTATATTAATAATTACATATGTTTACTAGTCAAATACTTTCTAAATTGTCAGCTTGATGTGCAGAATGTCAAGGGGAAAAACTTTACTTCTACTCTCTTACGCAATTGATTGGGGGTGTCAATGAGAAAAAAAAAAAAAATGTTGCTGGCCATATCAGTAAACAAAGGATGTTGCAGCCATCAAGCCATCACAGTATAGCCACCCTGATGGTGACCCCTAAGGGGACTCAAGATAGAAACAGGATGCCTGCCATCTAGCAGTCAATCCCTGTAGCCACCCACCTCCCTGAGGAGACGAAAGCACAAGATACTGGGCCCAGATAGCTGAGATGCCTGTCAAAGGAATGCTTTCAGGGAGCCCAGACACTTGCATCTTCCCATACATAATAAAGTGCTAAATTCCTTAACCTGAGATATCTGGTTTTGTTAAATTAACAGTAATCTTTTGAAGTTCTGCCTACCTGGTCTTTGCTGCATAAACTCCTATATATCCTGGCTCCTCCCTTACCTCTCTGGAGCAGTCGTTCAGACTCAGAGCTATCCAAGATGCTGTGTCCCAGGCTTAAGTCTGCAGCTGTGTCCGCCAAACATAATTCTCAACTTTTAGGTTGTACTTTTTTTTTTTCAGCCGACAGGGGTCTGCAAATTAAATTAACAAAAGGCAGATTAGCAAGAGAAGAGACAAAGTTTATCCACTTATATAGACCTGTGAGTAAGAAAGAAAATATGACTCAAAGAAGCAGTTAGAATTTGGGGTTTATATACCAGCTTAACAAGGGGAGACAGCTAGAACTTTAAGGGAAAATAAATGGCAGAAAATGACTGAGAAATATATGGGGAAAACTAATGGAAGACAAAGTTTATTTTAACAAGGTCTATTTGTGCAATTTTTCACCCCCAGGGACGGTAGTCACTCTTTCCTCCGGTACAGGAATCCTTCCTTAAAGTAGGGTTTATTTATGGCAGCTGAATTCTTCTGGAAGGGTCTGCTATTAGGCAAAGAAGGGGGGCACAGAGAAAGCATCTTCCTGCATCAATTGAATCTCTAATGCCTTCAGCTCAATATAACTTTTATGCCACAGTGGCATATTCTGGACCCCTTGAAGAAAAACTACACACCATAAAGTGGAAAATCAAAGCAAAGAACCATATAGTCCTGGGAGTTACAATTTCTGAGTAAAGTATCCAAATACCATGGTAGGTGTGCCTTTGAAGGCCCTAAGTTAATGTGACTAAGTATTCACTTTTTCACTTAAGCAGAGCCATTACATTGGAAGTTGAAACCAAGCACACTCTAATTGAATGTCTCCTCCCAGAAGATTAAGAATTTCATATTAACTTTTTATTTCAAAATGAATCAATTAACTGTTCAGTACAGCCTGTGCTTTTTTATATAGAAGTAGGTAAATTTATTATCCAATTTAGCAGAGCTGAACTCTTTAAAAAGGAAGGGCCTTCTGTTAGTGTGTGGCAGCATCCATACATTAATTAGAACCTTAGAATATAGGGGCTAAAAGATATTTTAGTAAGCTCACCACCTGATCGCTTGATTTACCATTAGAAAAACAGAGGTTCAGAGCAGTTAACTCATCTGCCCAAGGTCACGTAGCTAGTTAGTGCCTTAACTGAGACTTGAGTCCTGGGCTCTGTCCCACTGAAACACTTGAAAAGAGAGGAATCTAATGACTTATAGGTTAATGAATAGAAGTGTTTTCATTAGGTTAATGCAGCAAAGCTCTGGATATTGAGAAAACACAAAATGATTTAAAGCTAATTAAATACAGAGAGAAATTAGAAAATGAGCCTTAAGACAGAATTTTTAATAATTTCAGGTAGACATCTCATCTTCATGTTCTCAAAGTGCCCTATGCTCTCCTCTACCACAGTGTATTGTCACTCTGTTTTCTTTATGTTATAGATTGAATTGTTCCCTTTACCCCCTTTATATGTTGATGTCCTAAACCCCAGTATCTCAGAATGTGACCTTGTTTGGAAACAGAGTCTTTACAGAGGTAAACAAGTTAATGAGAGGTCACTGTGTCATTGGACACTGGTGTCCTTATCAAAAGGGGAAATTTGGACACAGATCCACAGAGAAGGAAGACAATGTGAAGAGACAGAGAAAATGGCCATCAAAAACTAAGGAGAAGGACCTGGAACAGGTCCTTCCCTCACAGTCTTGGAGGGAACCAAACTTGACCTCGGACTTCTATCCTCCAGAACTGTATCTAAGCTGCCCAGTTTGTGGTGCTTTGTTAAGGCAGCTATACAAAACCAATGCACGTTATTTACTTAATTTTCCCCCATGCCAACCCTCACTGCCACCCTGCTCACCACCAGTGGGCGTTGTGCTAACTCATCTTTATACTGAGAATCTTGCACCATATCTGGCCTATCATGGCTACTCAGTTAATGCTTGTAAATAAATCACCTTGCACACAATGGAGTTCTTGTACGTATATTAACTGAACTGATACTCACAAAAACTCAGTGATTTGGGTGGAGTATATATTATTATTCTTATTTAACAGATGAATCTCCAAGAAGATAATGGCTTTCTCGTCCAAGGGTACAAAGTGTTATAAAGGAGAGTAACAGGACTCTAGGCAATGCTTTTCAACTGTCATAATCCAGTATTCAAAATCTCAATTTATTTCTGTTGAATCTTAAACCGCCTTTAATCCACCACATGAAACTTGAGGGGTCCTTTCAACTAAAACTGGTTCCATCAGAAACAAAAATAAAATAAAAAATCTCACAACTGATTATTCAGCTTAACAAAAAAAACAGAAAATCCATCAATCAAAAAAGGATTTAAAACAACAAATTCAGTTTTGAAAAAAAAAAACTGATGCTTGCTTTTGACTATTCTGTTTACTGACAAACTAAAAATAGCAGGTCTTTATGTTGTGTCTTACAGACCTCTTTGTCTACGGAAATCTTGGAAGAGACCAACATAGACTAATTTAGGGGTTGTTTTCAGGCGTGATATACTGACACTGATTAAAAATAATAAATGAATAATTATTTCATCATTCTAAATATTATTTTGTTATAAAAAGCCAATATTTCTTGAATGCTGACTACTGACAGGCACTGTGCTAAATCCTTTTTGCATCAATTAGCACTCTGGCAGAAAAATGATGGCTTAATTAAAAGGGTTTAACTGAACAGAATTTAATGGACAGTTTTACAGAGTATGGACAGGGTCAAAAGAATCATTGGTGGTTGGTGAGGTGCCCAAAATCTAGCAAAACTGAGAAGCTGTTACTACCCTAGGCCTCAAGGGGTGGGGAGGTATCATCAGAGGTCTCATGAGGATTGAGGAAAAGGGGTGCCTGACAGAGACTCTAGCCAGAGAAAAATAGTGTCACTGACAGAGAAGCGGTAAAGCAATGGCTGCTGTCTGCTCAGGCCCTCCTTTGACCTGCCAAGCCCACCCAGAAGCCTGAGGGCCAGGGAGCCCAGCAGATGCCTTCTGCAGGACCCAATCCCAGACAAGAGGTAAACAATGAATGGGAGGGTCAGCGGCAAAAGAATAATCAGATTATTTAGTATGCATTACCTAATTTAATCATCCCCACCCTCCAGATACAGTTTACTAATTTAGAAGAAGCTCAGAAGAGTTTAAAACATGCCCAGGTTTTCATGAGCAAGTAAGAGTGGAGAGGAAGGAAAATTCCAACTTTCTTCTGAGTCTAACAAAGGAAGAGAAAAGAAAATAATCATTTTGTTCTCAAACCAAAGCTTTCTTTAAATGAAGGAAGAGGGGAGAGGGCATTATGTAAAGCTATCGAGGAAACTGTAGAGAAGTGTTATATCAAAGGAATTGGTATTTGGTTCAGAACATGGAATGATTTGGTGTGGCAGGGGAGCAGGGAGGGATGGCTATGAGGATGGAGAAGAGGCTGGACTAGTGATGAATAAATGGGCATGTGTTTATGGTGATGATCAAAGATGAAGAAATGAGGGAGACAGGAGGTTAAATATGTTAGCTAACTCCTTCACAGCACTATGTAATTTAGTGAACATTTTAATTTATTTTCATTTGGCTTGATATCCAAAATATCCTGGAGAAATACAATTATCTTTCTTGGTGCTGTTACTGTGATTTTTTTTCTTGTTTTATAGATTAAAAAAACAAGCTCAAAGAAGCTAAGTGGTTTGTCCAAAGCTACACAGTTTGTGAGTGGTGGAGATGGAATTTGAATGCTGGCCTGAAGATTCTGTCTTGTGAACCAAGAATAATTATTTGTTTGCAGAGGTCTGGGAGCAGTCTGTGATGTAGTATGGCACCAAATTAAAGCTCCTCCAGAAGTAATGAAGTTACAATTTAGCTTTCCTTAGTCATTTTTCTAATCAAATCTCTATTACTACCATGGCATGCTAGATATCCACACATTTTAAATCCTTTTTTTTTTTTTCTTTTGGACTGGACTCCCTGTGCCCCAAATAAGAAAGCTAATAAACCCTAGTGTAGCCCAGTGTTCTGATAATTTTCATCATCATCTCCTTAGTTTATCTAAGGCATCACCTGCCGAATAATTCTGATTAACAACCTCACTCCACAATTATTTTCCAACACATTCAAATGTTACCTCTAGAGGTTAATTGCCAAGCTTTTCTATCCAACTAAGAGTAGGTTGACATTTAACATCTTGGATTTATAGATTTCCTGGTATGTTATTGGACTGTTTTCTTTGTATAGATTTCCCAAGCATTTGAAATTGTATTTCTCCAAGGACAGGTCTATATAAGTAGAGGAGCTTATCACATCATTTCACTTCACTATCTTCTCAGGGAACTTAGTTTATTACAGTCTTGAAAACTCTTGGGTTGTTTCTCTGACTCTGAATGTGTCTGCATGTACCAGTTAAAATCATGACTACTGTGATCTATACATTGACTATAGATTACTTTCTCATTCCACGTAAGTATTTGTATGTTGTACATAAAAATATTACAGAAACGTAGTGACAAGGAGCCCCACTTACTCATTTACAAGGTCAGGGACATCTTATTAATCTCTCTATTCCCACCAAACTATCAGAGCATTATACATTCTAGGCGATTAAATGAAATTGATAGCATGGTTTATTGACTCTGAAAAGCACTAAGACTAGTTATTTACTATTTCAATGCACATATACTTCAGGTAAACTGCAGTATTAGCAATTGAGAAAATAAGTTTTGTGGCCTAATTATTTGAGTAGTGTTTTTTAGGTAAAATCTTTTAGTTTCCAATGATAAAACCCTTTCAAACTCAGTTAATAAAGGAAATTGCATGGAATAAAGGGCAAAGACAACAGAGAGGTCTTCACTTTTCTCAATGTGAACTTTATTATTTTCTCTCTATAGGACTTTAATTTTTTCTGTGTCAATGGCCATTATTATGCTTGATTTTACATGTACCCCATTCAAAGTCATCTGCATAGACTTAAGGCTAACTTGCTCCATTTCCAAACTCCTAGGAAAAAGAATCTGATTGGTCCACCCTTGGTTACGAATTTACATCTGAGGCTGCACAGCTCTGGCTCTCAAAGTTGATTCATGGCTGCTAGGGCAGCTGGGTAGAGGTAGCTATTCCCTGAGAAAGATGAACATACCTGGTCAACCCCCAAATGTTTCTGCAGCACCTAAGGTGTCCACTTCGATGGGCTTCAGGAACTAGTTTCCCTTGCATCTTGTCTTCTCTATGTTTAACTACAAACTACTTAATATTTAACTCTGACCCTAGGCTGTGAAACTTTCAAGCTGGCCAAAATGGTGACATGCTTTTAACAACAGTATGACTTCTCTGGGAAAGATTTATCTCAGGATCGCTGCAGGGGGTAGGGGTAAATCCTAACTGTTTCATTTCTAAGTACAGGGAGCCTGAACTGTATTATTATTTAGATACCAGGCTTTCCGAACTGACCCTGGGCAAGAGTCAACTCCATCATTTCAGTGGGACTTTAAAACACAGTGGCAATTTTTAGAGGTGACATTTGAGGAGATTGTTCTTTTTTCTACAAGATGGGGGAGAATAGTGTGAGACAATTCTATATTCACACAGCAAGATATCTTTAGTGAATCTCTTCTCTATTCCTCAGCTAAAGACATTTTAACTTTTTCTCTACAGCAGAACCATCACAGTTAAGATATCATGCTAAGCCCTCAACCTTTTTCTAGCAAATATGGGAGGTAACAAAATACAGGTCAGATGAGCCAGAAATTCCATTTAGGAAACAGAGAAAATCTACCCCTTAATGAGCATGCTGTGTAGTCCCCTGTTCCGCCCCCCGCCCCCCCGCCCCACTTTTCTTCCTCAAAATAAAATCTGAATAATAAAGCCACCAAATCCAGTTAATAGTTGTGCCTTTAGGAGAACAACAACATAAAGTCACAGAAGGAAAAACATCATATGACAAGCTTTCCTTGGTTTACAAGGACTTGAAGTTAAGTAATTTCTTCTTCCGTTATAGTTTTAAAATACTTACTTCAGGAGTTGTCAAATCAGCCTGTCATGGTGCTTGTTACAAGTAAACAGGTTCCTTCTGTCAAGGCTCTAGCAATCAGCTTTCCCAGGGATTAGGTAATGATATCCCAAGGCCAGCTTTTCTCCCCATTGAATTTATCTATTTGTGTATCTGTGCACTTAGGCAGACAATGTAATATATCTATTTATCGTCAGCACCTGTGTATCCGTCTAAAGCTATATCCAAAGGCATGTGTTCTCATATAGTGAGAGAGGCACATTAGTCTGGCTTGATGCCACAGTCACAGGCTTTATCTTGCAAGTTATCTGAAGATAAGGGGCTTGATTGTTGTCAGACAACACAGAGAGTCATTACTGTGTGATTGCAAGGAGGCTGACAATTCAACTGGGTAAAACTCTCAGCAGGTTCTGCATCAGAACTCAGAGCAATGAAAGTGACAGAAGGTGGGGTCCTGGTTCTCTATTTATTGTAAAATAGACTGTTTTCCATCAGGCCATGAGTTCTTTGAGGTCAGCAATTGGGAATTTATTTATCATTGTACTCGATGATTTAAAAAAAAAAAAAAAAAACAGAACACAGTATGTGATAAATGTTTATGAGCAAATAGATGCATGGATAAATAGATGGATAGATGGATAGATTAATAGATGCATGGATGGATGTATGCATGCCTGGTTGCATAGATGAATAGACTGATACATGGAATCATGGGTGGATGAGCTAGACTACTTACTTTCAAAGCCTTCTGAATAATATGCTGTGCTAGGTTTTTAAGAATGCATGACTAGTAAGTAACTTCCAGTGTGGGCCCTGCCTATCTCTTTGACTTCTTATAACCTCCCTTCCTTGCCCACTGAATTCTAGCTATCCTGGGCTTCTTCCTGTCAGGACCACTGCACAAACTATTCTCTTTGCCTGACAGGCTTTTCTTCATAATATTCACACATCTAGTAGTTTCCTAATACGCAGGCGTCACCTTATATGTTATATCATTAGAAATGATTCTTCTAACCACCCAGTCTGAAGTAGCAACAAGGTTGTTCTCCGTCATAGCTCTATTTCAATGGTCTTCTTAGCATTTATTGTACTTTTATGTGTTTATTTGATGGTTTTATTTTGTGTGTGTGCCTTTATTTCCCTTTCTCCTCCCAATGAAATCTAAGTTTCATGAGTATTTCCTAGATTATTTAGGACTATATCCTGTGCATAAGTATCTAACCACATTTTGACTGACTGACTAAATGGATGAATGGGAATAAAATCAAATGATTTTCCATAATTTTAATTACTAGAACTTCTGTGTATAATACACTCCTATAATACATTTAGAATAATGTTAATTACACAATTTAGACATACACAGCCTTTAAAAAGATTAAATCTCCTATTTAAAGAAAATGATTATGCTGACCTGTTTAATCCACCAGCCTTGGAAATATATAAAAGGATAAAAAAATACATTAGTGTCACTTTCTTAAATCTTTTTGGAATGAGGTGAGGTATAAACACACATGCCTCCCCCGCCCACCCCCCCAGGAATTTATTAGTTCAGACTAATGACAGTTATATTCTCTTGCAAATAGACCATTTTTAGTATACATTTTTTGCTCTATAATTATTTAGAAAGGTGGAATTTTTCCAAGTAAAAAGGAGGTTGATGTCTTCTAGTGCAGGGAATTTTACTGGGGCAGTATGGTTTTCTAGGTAGTATTTTGGGATTTGATGGGATGTGATGGCTATTATAATTGGGAATACTAATGGTATTTGGTAGCCAGCACTGCTACAAATCACAAGGCGTGGAAAAGTCTTACACAATGAAGACAGCTTTTCATATCTCACACTACTTTTAAAACTCTGTTCACAATCACCTGAGCTTTGTATATAATTCTGCTTTACTTTTAAAGACAAAATATTTTGCATTCAAAAATACCAACTAGACTCTAGCCCCAAGTGCTAATATATGGAATAGGGCCTATTACATTGTACCCCTTTTTTCTCTGAAAATTTATTAAAACTCAGTTATGAAGGCTGCCTTTAAACATATCAAAAGGGACCTATGAAAGATGACCACAATGTGAGGTCCTTCCAAATACCGTTATCTTCTTTAGCCAAATACCTTTGGGAATTTCTAGAGTATGTCAAAAAAAAAAAAAAAAATCCAGAGTTAGATAAAGAGAGGTTTTATTCAAAAAGCCTATTGCAATAGGAAGAGGGAGAATATTGCAGTAGAGAGAACACTTTGATTGTAAGGTCTGCAAGAGTCTCAAAGGTCAGGCAGAATGGCTCTTCTTTTATAAGTGGACAAAGCTGAAGGAACTGGATGTGGGAGTTGGGGAGAAGCCTGACTAAAGTTTGGTCCAGCTAAGTCAGCAAGTGTTTTGTCCAGATTGATCAAATCAATAAATCAAATCTATTTTCCTTCCTCAAAGTTAAGGGTTGTTTGCCATTTGGGGAAGTCACATCACTAGCAGTCACACCACTTGTGCTATATAAACTGCCAATACAATTATTTATATCAATCTATATTTGTGGCCACAAAATTCATGGTAATTCTGGGGAAACAGGTGCAAACAGGTAACTATTGTGTTTTATCTTCTAGAGTAGTCATACTAAAGCAATTACACAGTGAAAAATATTTCATCAGTTGGTTTCCTTCTGTTTCTCCATTATGTCAATTTAGAGCATTATATAACTTTTCCATTTTCCTAGATTATGTGGAGAGATAGACAATAATGTCTGTGAACTTAATTTCAGGATAATAAAAGAGGCATTATAAAATATTTGTTCTCTAAAAGGGGTGAAGTTCCTTTAGAATTGAGCACCACTGTTCTACCACCAGATTATTTATGGATAATAACACTGAAACTAATAGAAGTTGACAAATTTGCCCAAACGTACAGAGAATATGGATACAATTATACACACATACTCTCAAATTGTTAAACTTTTTTTGGCATGACAAATATGGGACTAGGACTACAGATGCATAAACAATCTTTATTTTTTCTAATAGGAGAAAAGAAATGTTCACACATAAATGATAATGTGGTTGGTTTAGGAAACACAAATTTCTAGAAAATGTCATTTCTGATAAGCACACAAATTAAACTTTGCCTGGCTGTGAGATTCTTGCTGTATTTGAAACACATGGGAAAGTAAAGAGAAATTCTCTGAGGATCTATTTCTTGATCAGTAAAATGGGGATAAAAGTATGTACCTAATGGCATTGTGAGACTTAAACAAGCCAAGTGGTGTGATCCATGATTTCCAAACATTAACATTCTCAAAAATTACTTGAGGATATTATTAAGATGTCAACTCTTATTCATTAGATTTCAATGGTGCTTGAGATTCTACATTTTTAACAAAATCTCTACTAATTACCAGTGATACTGGCTGGACCACTTCGAGTGGTGGCAAGGATGTAATTCTGCTGGCACATCAGAAGGAGCCAGTTCTGGGTGTACCTCCTTCCCCACTCCTCCCTTCCCCTTCTCTTCTCTTCCCTTCTTGTTCTCTTTTTGAAACTATAAGAAGAATTGGCTTTGTTTCCTTGGGGACTTGATGGTTTTTTGTATTTTTAAATCACTGCCATTTCACTCATTTATAAACTTTTGGAAGAAAGGAAGTGATAAGATGTAGATGGTTTGGGGTAATAGGAATTAAGACTCATTTGAAAGAAATTACTGAATAAGCTTCTTTCCTCCTCCCACACTCCAAACTTATGATTCTTAATGTTATTGGGCAATACTTTACCCAAGTTCAAAGCAGCCCCACTGTACCAGTACAGCTAGTAATAGAAAGGGAGACAGGAGTTACTGTTATTTTATTCTACAATAGCATCCATGTTTGCTACATAAATATGTATCCATTTATCTAAAACAGCCTCACATTTCTAACTCATTTTGCAAAAACAGTTTTGCTATTGTTCAACTATGATCTAAAATAGCACAATTTTTAAAATGAGAAATGATAAAATGAAGCACAAAAGAGTTTTATTAGCCTCAAAATCCCACAGATGCTTCCTCAGTGGATCTTATAAGGATGATAGACAGTTTTTTTTAAAGAAATCTAATTCTAAGATATCTTGTAATTTTCAGTTTCACCAACAGATGACACTAGTGATTTCTGTAATCTTTTTTCTTTTTTTTTTTTAAATAGCATGTCAAGAAAATTCTTCAAGGCTGCAGTTTTGAGAATAAACGTACAAGCTAAATAAACTATTAACTCTGAAATGTTAACGTATTAAAATTACTCTTTCATAGAGTTTTATTGTTTTTTGTTGTTATTTTCATACAATTTGCAAAAGCATAATCAAAGATTGTTCCTGTGGCAAAAGACTGAACATCTCAATTTTGTTCACCAACCCATAGTTATAGCAATAATTCTGAAATAAAAGAATGTCTGAGGTATTTTCATGAAAGAGATATAGAGATATATATTTCATATTGTAAAAATTGGATGTCTGTTCTTTCATCTATAAAGTACAATAGTCTGAATATATTCTCAGGTGTCTTTCCACTCTTTATTAAAAGCATTGAACAGAGTAGCAAGAATGTGGCATAGCAAGAGAGGACACTACCTAAAAGAATCGTCAAATCAAGTCATCTAATAAAACTAGTTATGTAATCACTGGGGCCAAAGTGCCTCAGCAGTGACATGGGAGTTTCTGAAGGTTGTCATGCCTTCTAGATGTTTGTAACCTGTAAAACGATGTTAATATGAATGGCTCTTTTCTTTGACTGGTCTAAGAGTGATTCACACTCTTGATACCGTTCTGGGACTGGAGATATTTAGTTCTGAACACTTGAAACCTGTGCATTACTGGGTATATTGCACACCTGCCTTTTTGGTTATTCTTACAGTCACACAAACTGATGATTCTTGTCATAACTGTAAATTGGCAACGGGCCAGATGCTTTATGCACCTCCTCCCTTCCCCCAGTAACTCCATGTTGGACACAGACATTAATTGGCTTGTGGAATTAAATTTACAAAAAGGAGACACAAAAAAGCAACAGGTGTGTGGTATTACTTGCTGTGATGTGCATTAAAAGAAAGATCCAAAGGGAGTTGTGAGCACCAGCAGGACATGCTTTCCAAAGGGCGCATTCAGAAAAATCTAATATAAGGTTACCTGTCAAAGGAAAATATTCCATCTTAAACAGATGTTGAAGAATTTTATAGAGACATAGCTTTCTTTTGATTAGTAAAAAAACATGTAATGCATGATTATCACTACTCAGGCATGAAGCAGAAATTATACAAAGCTTTATCATTCCTGATGAAAAAGGAGAATATTGAGTAATGCTAGTCATTTTTCATTCTTTCAAAAATGAGTAAAAGTGAGTGGCTAATGAGAAGCTTAACTGCAATTAAAAAATAGTGTTCCCTTTTTACTGTCTTTTTTTGAATAAAAATTTCCATAGTTTTCTTTTTAGCAACAGGTTAAAAAACTCTTTGCTAATCCTTTTAAAATCCACTACAAAATAATAATAAAGAAAACTCATAACATATTTGGTTTTCACCATCACTGTCAGTAGTCACATGTACTAACTTCAGAGACAGGAAAAAATTACATCTGAGTTTTTAAAAAGATTATTTGTGTGGTGGTTGTTTTAAATGATTTTATGCGTTGGGGCAGAACTACCTTCAGTAATTAATTTGCATGGATACATACAGGATAATATTTTTCTACATTTTTAAGATAAAATATTTTTTCTTGAGATCATTTGTAATGTCAATGTACATGTACATACTATATGGCTTGGAAGAACAGCAAGGCAAGATGCTCAATCATATTATTGCAGGAAAAAAAATTGTTAATTTTGTAGATCTTAGTTCTGCTCCTGTTTTAAGAACCTGAATTTTTCACTAAGAAATATTTGTTACATGGAAATAATATTTATATGCATTCAGATATGTATTCATATATATTTACATATAAACACATGCATAAAATATATGTAAATTATGAAATGTGTTCATAAAATAAACACACCACTACCTTACTTAACAAAAGCTACACCTTAAAGTCTTGGATAGGGGCTTCCCTGGTGGCGCAGTGGTTAAGAATCCACCTGCCAATGCAGGCGACACGGGTTTGATCCCTGAGCCAGGAGGATCCCACATGCCGTGGAGCAACTAAGCCTATGCGCCACAACTACTGAGCCTGCGCTCTAGAGTCCACGAGCCACAACTACTGAGCCCACGTGCCTAGAGCCCGTGCTCCACAACAAAAGAAGCCACCGCAATGAGAGGCCTGTACACCACAACGAAGAGTAGCCCCCACTTGCTGCAGCTAGAGAAAGCCACCGTGCAGCAACGAAAACCCAACACAGCCAAAAATAAATAAATAAAATAAATAAGTTAAAAAAAGAAGTCTTGGATAAAATTGAAAGGATTTATAGGTAAAAACTCTTTAGAATATCTACTATGTTAAATAATTGTAGTAGATATTTTATTATCAAAAATTATATTTTTCAGGCTTCCCTGGTGGGGCAGCGCTTGGGAGTCCGCCTGCCGATGCGGGGGACGCGAGTTCATGCCCGGTCCGGGAGGATCCCACGTGCCGTGGAGCGGCTGGGCCCGTGAGCCATGGCCGCTGGGCCTGCGCGTCCGGAGCCTGTGCTCCGCGACGGGAGAGGCCACAGCGGTGAGAGGCCCGCGTACCGCAAAAAAAAAAAAAAAAAAAAAAAAAAATATATATATATATATATATATATATTTTTTTTTTTCCCTCCTTTTATTTGAGTAGAGCTTCTCATCCCACACACAAACATGATTTATATATATGAACTATAAGAGAAAAAATTTCTGTATGTTTGGTGTTTGGCAGTCAGCATAAGAATTGTTTTCAGTCCCAAAATATGCCCTGTATTCGATATTATTTTTAAGTTGTCTTTAGAGCACTATTCATTCCCTAGATTTTGTGGTTTTATGTATTTTCTATTTTCTGTGCACATATGCTAGCTTCTTGAAATTTTGCTAGGTGGGATTTTTGCCTTTAAAACAAGCACCAATTATACATTTTATTCTGCCCTTTATTACAAAAATAATCTGAGGAAGTAGGCAAAATTAACAGCATTTTCGTACAAATAATCATGAAAATATAAAATAATTTCCAAGTTTTGGGTGCCAAAACTTTCCTCATTACTCCCGATTTGAAAAGAGTAAATTTAAGAATATTTAATTGAATTACTTGCATCCAATTTGAAGTTCATAGTTTAAAAATGCCATATTTAACTATAGCAAAACTGCATATTTTTGAGAAAATACTTTAGGCTTTTAACATGCTCTGAAAGAGACTCCATAGCTATTATTTCCAAATTATAAATAAAAAAACAAATGCAAATTCAAGGCGATCTTCCCAAATCCATTTAGGGAGCAAGTGGTAAGGGAATTACCCACTCAATTTAGAATTCCTTGAAACAACTGTAGGTTGTAAGCACAGAGACTGAATTACACTTCCATGGTGTTATCAACACTTTCCTCACTGTGCATTGTGCACTCTCTAAGCCTCTATTTCTTTATTTGTAATATGGGAATGATAAAAATAACTATCAAATCAGCTTAAAGTTAGCACAGGTCTAACAAAGGGTGACAATAAATTTTGGAGAACAGTCTTATCCCTAAAGATTAGCACAGTGCTAAATGTTTACTGAACTAAAATTTGAGTATCTTTTTTTGAGGTCAAATATACTGAAGTACAATTTATATAAAATAAAATCACACAGGTCCATCATTTTTGATAGATATGTACATTTATGGAACAAACATTAAGATACGAGACATTCCCATCTTCCCAAAGTTCTCTTGGGTTCCACTGCAGTCAATACACACGACTATCACCACCTCACACACCAAACAATACTAATCCAATTGCTATCTTTATAGATTATTTATGCTTATTAAGAATTCAATATAAATGAAATCATGCAGTATAGACCTCTCTGTGTCCAGCCTCATTCATATAACATAAAGTCTGTATTATTGGCTGAATTGTGCCCCCCACCCAAAAAATTCATGTTTTAACCCCCAGTACCTCAGAATGTGACTGTATTTATTAGTGATATTTTTGACATTTTGGTATTTGTGTATTTTGACACATAGTTTTGATTTTTATTCCTCAAAATATTTTCTTATTTCCCTTGTAATCTCTTTATTGAGCTTGGATTATTTAGAAATGTGCAATTTAATTTCCAAATATATAAGGGATTTTTCATGTTATTATTATTGATTTGAAATTTAATTCTGTTTTGTTCAGATCATGTACTCTGTGAGATTTCAAACTTTTGACATTTATTGAGACATGTTATAGCCCAGTGTGTGATCTGTCATGGTTATACTCTAGAGTTAAATGCTATATGTCACAGTTACATGCCAATTAAGTCAAGGGAGTTGCTTGTGTTGAAATCTTCTATATACATATTTGTCTGCTTGTTCAGTCAGTTACTGAGAAAGGGATGTTAACAATCAGACCATAATTGTGTATTTGTCTGTTTTTCTTCTCTGACAGTTTTTGAGTCATACATATTAATACTCTATTATTAGATACATACATAGTTACAATTGTTATGTCTTCCTGGTAAATTGCTTCTCTTGCAAGGTATTGCTCCTCATTATCTCTTGCAATACTTTTGGTCATGAAATGTACATTTTCTGATATTACTATAGCTATCTCAACTTTTTTACTTACTCTTTGTATGCTATCTTTTTTCCTTCTTTTATTCCCAATCTGTCTATATTTTATATGTTAAAATCATGTCTTGTAGAAAAGACTTAATTGGATCTGCTTTATTTTCATTGTCTACCAAATTTCTGCTTATTAATTGGAACTGTTTAGTATATTTACATTTAATAAAATTATTGATTTCTTTGGTTTAGGAGATCAATATATTTGCTTGCCATTTGTCTTTTCAGTGTTTTGTTTCTCTTTTGTATTTTTCTTGTTTTTTAAAAATTATTATTTAACTTAGCATACCATTTTATTTTCCTTATTGACTTTGTAGCTATTTCTCCTTTTATTTTTTAATTGGTTCTCTATGGGGAGCAATATATATCGTTAACTTGTCAAAGTCCACTTAGAGTACCCCTTCACTCTTCACATTATCTGGTACATTTTGGGGGGTCTGGTCCTGTATTTGCGTAGCCCAGTCCTAACCCGGAGACTCCTCATAGGAACTGTGAAGCCCCCATTCTGCTCAGAGCCCTCCTCTCTGTTGTTCTGTCCTTTAGATTTTCACCACATTAGCTGCCTAAACTCTCTTGACTGCTTCTTCAGCTCAGTTGGACACCCAAGCTATGCTCGGATTACAGCTCTCTGAAATGTGGTCATGAAATTATACTCAGGCATAGAACTGGATTAATGTAATGCTCACATTGCGAGTTTTCCTTCTCTCAGTCATCACAGTCTTGTGCTGCCTGCTGTCCACTCCTGAAAGCATTGGCTTCATATATTTCTCAAATTATAAAGTTTTATCTGTTGGAAGGGCTAGTTTCTTAACAGTTATTAAATTATGACCAGAAATGGAAATAGAGCATAATGTGAATGTACTTCCTATGAGAAGAAAAAAGAAAACTAACAAGTACAGTGAGAGCAAACTTGGGGAATGGAGAGAAACTACCATGCGTTCACAAAGGTAAACAATTGTAGGAAATCTTTTTCCATGAGAGAAGATACCACAAAAAATAACATGATTTATGAATAGGCATGTGCGTCTGTCTTATTTTTAATAGCTGTCTGTAATTTAAGTTGAGTTAAAATCATTGTCTCTTGAGTTAGACATAGCTGGATTTGAATCCCACCTCTGCCTCATATGAGTTGCATGAAAATTTCTCTCTTTAAATACCAATTACTCTATCTATATAATTGAGATAATAAAAAATAATACATATCCTACGTGTACATACAAAACTCACTGTCTTGAGTGTTAAATGAGGTATTTTGCTCAGTTGAAGACTGAATATACTAAGAACTCAGTAAATATAAATTACCACCATTAGCATCAGGAACAGTGTTATTATTATTATTCCTTTATCATTCAGATATTCTTATGTACTTTATTATGATTAGTTAGTAATCTACAAATATATTTTTATAAGCTTTGAAATAAATCCATGTAGAAGAACTAAGTTATATAGTGCAGTGAGTCAATATACATGTTAGATACAACATAAAACAGTTCATATGCCCTGAAATCCAACTCTATTTTCCCACATAACTGGACATTTATATTCTCATGATAGCTTTCACCCACATACCAACATTACTCAAATGTATTATATTTTAAGAGAACAGTGTAAATGTGAGCCATTATTTGGTTATGATACTTTTAGCTAATTCTTAAGGTCTCTCTTAGCACCATATTGAAGTCTGACTTTGTCCTACAATCAGTTAAATGAAGATTGGGTTATTGAAGGACTTTTCTTTTTTCCCCAGCTGATCTGTCTTTGAAATAGTTCTCTCTGAAGTGTAAGAGAATTCTTGGCTGGACCTGCCCATTAAAATACATATATATATATATATATATATATATATATATATATATATATACACACACACATCATCTGCAGATAATGAAGTTCTAGTTTCAGATTTCTAGGTGAATAATTCATTGTTGTACTTAGCAATACAAGTAGTGACAAGTTAAAACTTAACTCAAAAAGGACAACAAAGGAGACAGTACACATTCTTACCTATCACATTGGTCTAGTGGGAAATGGAAAGAGCTGACATCAGAGGTCTTTATGGCCCCAGATAGGTATTATACAGAACTCTATCGCTTATGTGTGAGATTGAAATGGAAATAGTTGGAAAACAGCTATTTTATCTTATCAGATCCTTTCAGGGGACTTATGGTTCACACTAGCATAACCTGAGCAATATTTGTAAGGAATTGCTAAGTAATGAAAATTCACCCTATAGTGCCAACCAGAAATGAAAGTATCATGTCAGCACAATTCCCGTCAGATGGTCTTTAGATAAAGATTCTGGGCTTTTAACTTCACCTAATGAAAAAAACCTGAGTAATCAGTCAGAATGTAATGGAACTTTTATCTCAGTCTGTAAGTAAATTATGGAGATAGTTATACACTCAGGAGATGAACTACATAGTATATTCAAAAAGGCAAAACTAAGAATGGTATTCAACCTTGACCCAATTTTTTCACCTTCTCTGAAAAATTAGGGGGATGGGTTTGGTGAAGTACTGAATGCAAAACATGTCAAAAAAATCATATTTTATTCCTAAGACACTCCTTAAGGGTTCTTATCTTTTTCACAGAGTAAGTATGAAACTGCTTGAAATATCTCTATCTGCACCTTTAGATGAGACCCTGCCCTCTGAAGTCAGAAAGACACTGGGTTCAAATATTGGCTTAGATGTTTACTTTCTTTGGGCTTGGGTGATTTACCTAAGTTTTTTGAGCCTCAATTATCTTATACGTAAAATACGACTAGTACTTGCCTGGCAGAGTTAATCGGATGAACTAGTAAACAATTAAAAAGAAATGGTATCACTACGCTCGACACATTTGAATACTCAAAGGTAATTATTATTGGTTGATGATGATATTCATTTTAGATGTGTGGACTTAAGCAATTACTAAATCTCTGTGTGGTTCACATTTTCTAACTTTAAAGGAAAAATATACAAGTTTCTATTATACTACCACCTTATAAGGTTGTAGATAGAATTAAACCAGTTAATTCATGTAAAACAAAGGCAACAGTGCTTTCACGTTATAAATGTTTCATAAGTGTTACATTTTGTTATTTGAAATGAGAGTAACAGATAGCTTTAGGAAAAACACATGCTCTGGAAGCTTACTGCCAGGATCTGAATATTAACTCTATCACTTATTCAATCTCTCTGTGTTACTGTTTCCTCATCTTTAAAATTTGTGATTTAATAATAGCATCTCTCACACAAGATAGTTGTGTGGATTAAATGAGTAATACACGGGGCTTCCCTGGTGGCACAGTGGTTGAGAGTCCGCCTGCCGATGCAGGGGACACGGGTTCGTGCCCCGGTCCGGGAAGATCCCACATGCCGCAGAGCGGCTGGACCCGTGAGCCATGGCCGCTGAGCCTGCGCGTCCGGAGCCTGTGCTCCACAACGGGAGAGGCCACAACAGTGAGAGGCCCACGTACCGCAAAAAAAAAAAAAAAAAAAAATGAGTAATACACATAAAGAGCATAGAACAGTACCTGGCACATAGTAAATGCATAAAAATTGACTTGATCCTCTATGTGTACCTTTCAAAAAATAGATAAAATTATAAAGATTCATACAAGAAGCATCCATATGCTCAGTAACAAAAAGAAACAAGTGCTAACAAGTTTTATCTTTCTAACAAAATAAAATAGTTCAATACATTTTTTTGTACGGAGTGAAATATTGAAAGGGTGTTTTTTTCATTTTTTTTCTGTAATCCTGACACACTGAATTTTAAAATGAGACAATACTAGTTATTGGTAAAGAGCATGTGCCCTTGGAATCAGATCTCCTAAATTTGCATTTTAGTTTTACTACTGAGTACTGTTCCATCCTGGTTAACTTTCCTAACTTTCCCAGTCATGGTTTTCTCATTGGTAAAGTGCTGATAACAATACTTCCCTTACAGCTCCATCACAAAGAAAAAAAGTATGTGGGAAAAGTGCTGAGGACAAAGCATGCCATACAGTAAAGGCTCATTTCATTGAAAAACAAATTCCTGGAACATTTTCTTAAAATCATGGGTTATGATGGGCTTTGAAAAGTCAGTTAATCTAATCTTCTTATGCAACTTCAGTGTCTTGAATTTAGGTTCTAGGAGGGCAAGATTTTTAACTTTGTATATATTTGTATATCCCCACTGCCAATAGTAAAGAACTCAAATATTTATTGAATGTTACATGAATAGGAAAAATTACTTCAGTCAAATAAATATTTTTTAACAACATAGATTTTAGTTATTTCATTTTTTGATTAATAATCTTTTTGACCTCAGCCCCACCCACACTGATTTATGTGTATGGATTATAATAGCTTACATTTATGTTGCATTTAGTATGTGCTAAGTACTATTCTTAGTACTTTGCCTGTGTTAGCTCATTTACTCCTCACCCCAATCCAAAGAGGAAGGTGTTATTAGCCCACTTTAAAGATGTAAACTGGGGCACAAAGAACTAAGTCATTCTCCTTAGGTCATATAACCAATAAATATCAGAGCTAATTCTCAAATTTAATCTCAAACCCTGGCTCTAAAACTTTTGCTTCTGACCAGCGTCTTTGCTAGTATCTGTTTTATTTTACAGACAAAAAAACAGAAAAAAAACAAAAAAAACGTGTTTTAACAATTGATCATCATTGTGAGAGAAAAAACAAAGAAACAACAAAAACTGTGTAGCAAATTCATTCTCTAAAAACTGGCCACTTGACACAACAGTCTACCTCACAAAATCATGCAGAGCTTGAGAGGAGAAAAAAAGAGATGTACTCTTCCCTTATACAATGCAAAAGAGTGGGGGAATCACTTAAAGATAGTATTATTTATTTGGAGCACAATGTTTGAAAAAGCATTATGTGTAATATACTGTGCTATTTAACTAATGTTGGATCTCAGTGCCACTGGAGAGAGAGAAATAGAATAGAACAACAAGGGTCTGATTTGTTTCCGTTAAAAGTCCGTCCTTCAGTATAAAATTGTCCCTGGATCTCCCCACCATCTTAACACCCTAAACCAAAGTGTCTATCACTTATTTGAGGTTATCTTCTATATACATTTATTAAAGGCCTTGTAATTGTAAAGATACATGTCTGTCTCCTCCATGGTTCAAGACCTTCTCAATCGCTCTTTTATCTTAGCACTTAGCATAGCCCAGCACTTCTTGGACATTCAATAAATATTCGTTTAACTGGAGAATGAAGAATGACAATGGTTTTGAGCAACAGATACTCTCATCAGGCACATTGTACTTACTGCTCCACACTCGTCAGCGGGCTTACAGTCAGAGAAAATTGTGTTCTTTTTTAACTGTAGATTTAAGCTCTTAAATGAATAACAAATACCCACTTCAAGGGAGTCTATTTCATTATTATTATTAAGATGCCTTAACACACTGTAGCACTTGATTGAGGTATTCTTTGCTGTAATGGCCACTGAAGGCTTTAAGCTGAGAACTGCTAAACTATGAAGGAAACACAAAAGATAAAGGTTTGCATTTTGTTTCATCTACTGAGGGTGTCTGATTGAGTGTACACTTTCTTTAAAAATTGTATCAGATTGAAACTTAGAAAAGAGCAATAGGAGAGACTAGTGTTTTAGACAATTTCATGCTATTTTATAGAAGTAAGGTAATGATAGGGCCACAGGTATAAACACATTCAATTTTTTTTTAAGATTTCTTTCTCCATGTAGATTTATCTTTTTTTAAACATCTTTATTGGAGTATAATTGCTTTAAAATGGTAACACATTCAATTTTGAATTTAAATTACTTGGGGATACCGAGCTCTTCATTGAAATACTCCTTACCCTGCCCTCCCCCCCCACACACATACTTTCTCTCTCATTCTTTCTCCCTCGCATTTCCCCATTTATGTCCCTTTTAGTATGCTGTACTTACATTTTTAAAAAGATGTTGTTAAAAAAAAAAAAAAAAAAAAAAAAAAAAAAAGATGTTGTTGCTTTACCATAAGAGTGCCATAATCAGGAGTAAAGTCTCACAAGGGTAAGAATTCTTTTACTTACATATCAGTCATATCTATCCGCAGTGCTTTCACTTACTTGGGTTTTCTGACATAAGCTTTCCTGTAGATTAAGCATCTGAAGCTCAGCCAAATTAAGTGAATTGCATCAAAATGCCCAGATCAGATAGTAGGTTTCATTGCTGGGTACCATTTCATGGACTGTTATGTAGTTTGCTATCTGAGTAAAATGGGAATAGATCATTTTAAACCTGGTGACATGCATAAAGTCAGGCTGTGTTTAACGGTATACCTATGAAACCCGTTCCAATATGAGTTTCAATTAACTATTGATAAATCTATACAGCAGTGAAATCAAAAGGAGAAGGTGCATGTGCTATCTCGTAGTAGAATAATTTTTCTCTATGTATATAGAAGAGACCTTCTAATTAAAAGTTGCCATTATTATTGTTGTTGCTTTATACATCTACAGACTATATATAAATTCTGCACAGTACTTCACAAACTCAACAACTTTTTCTAACAAAGGGATTTTTAAGCAGTAAATTTGTATATTTTCCCCACTCCATCACTTCCCTGAAGGTTCATCCTAAACAACTTGGACATAGGAATGAAAAATTCCCAATATTTGTCACTCAGGAGGTAGGGAATAAATTGCTTAATTTTTGAAAGTACATTAAGGCAAGTAATTAGGAAACCATTATGTGGTAAAAGCCCACTAATATATCTTCAAAAGGCAATCTATTTCCACTTAACTTTATTGACCTGTCTGATAAATCCCACAGAAGGTGATGGTGGAGGTCCGTTTATTTCAGGAAACACAATTTAGATATATTTTTAGTCAGTGTCATTGCTGAGGTAGAAAGAAATGAACACATTTTGCTTCATCTCAAAATGTTGCCTTCTGGGAAATTTAAGTCACCCCAAGAGAAGGACTATTGGATACCTAAATAGTTTTTGAAAAATGAGATCCTTCCCTCTTCTTCCAAAGCTCAAGTGTACCTTTGTTTCTGACACTGTTATAAATCCATGTTCATGAGAAGAATTCATCCTGCACTTTAAATTAATCTTTATGAATAGTCAAAGTAATTTCCCCTTAGTGTTCAAACTTTCTGCAAGTGATTGATCAGTAATTCCAGAAATCAAAATATATAAAAACTGCATTCTAAATTAGCATATGATATTATATTGAACAATAAGTGAATATTCTGCAATTTTGCTTTGTGTTATCACTGCATATTACTGCAAAATAATGTTGGATATCAAGATTTAAATTCTGAGTGCCCAATATTTTCTAAACAGATCATTTAAGAAATTTTGGTTATCAATTAATGACATTATTCTTAAAAACATTTTTTAAAGTCGAGTAAGTAAATACTGTGTACAGATTGATTAGATATTATAAAAATTAAAATAGTTTATTGTAAAAATTAAAATAGTTTAGATTTTTCATTCTCAATTTTCCATAGATTGAGATTCTTAGAATGTTAAAATAGGAAGGAGCTAGTCTTCCAAAGGAACTGGTTTCAAAGTTAATTTCATCCTGAGAATTCACTGTTCACCTGAAATCTGGTGAAGAATACCAATATGGAAGCAGGGGAGCTTCTCGGGATAGATCAGAAGGGAACTGGGTGCCACAAAATTTCTCCCAACTTCTTCCCTGCCATGCTCTCTCAAGAATTTTGTCAGGTACAGTTTGAAAAGTAATGATCTAGTCAAATAAATACAAGTTTCTAGAAGAATTAAAAAAAAAATCTGGAAATGTTAATTGAACTGAATTATCCAGTATCACACAGAGAAATCAGAATTAGATATAGATATCAGTTCAGTATAGTAGAATAGATATCAGTTCAGTAATCTTTTATAACAGACTTATCCATGAAAACATACCTGAGAAAATTTTGCCCTTGTTAATCCATCTTTTTTTTGCCCTTGCACTCCATCTTCTCAGCAACCACATCATTTATTGTTCATTATGACATAATGTAATTTGTGAAACGTTTCAGATCAGTGAAGTATTCTGCTTCCTAGGAGAATTGAAAACCATTTGAGGGTAGAAACTATATAGCACATCTCTTATAATCCCATAAAGTGCTTTTGGTCTACAAAAAACAAACAATGGATAAAAGATAAGACCAGCCATAGAATACAATACAGTACTGCTCTTTGTGTAATATATTTTACAGAAAACATTTACACAGATTATGCATATGTGTCTCATTAAAAAGGAATTCCATGCACAAATAAATGTGAGAGAGGCTGGATTACACTAAGTTAAACAGTGCCAGTGGTCTTCTCAGAGCTTTTTAATATGCTAACATACATTGTGAATCTGCAATAATTGGGATTTTTGAAATTTATTTGCCATAGAGCCTTTAAAAAATGTTTAATATTGCATCCCTCAGCATGGTGATCTGCAGAATATATTTAGTAAAGTTTAAGAAAGGGCAAGACTAGAAGGCAGAAGCTTGGTGATTCTAACTCAAATACTCACCTACTATGTAAGCTTTGGGAAGTAACTTATCTGAACCTCAGTTTCTCCATCCATAAAATGGCATATATAACACCAGCATTGCCTATGTGAGAGTTAGTTAAGTACCAATAGGATTATGACTGTAAAATGCTTTTCAAAAAGTTAAGCACTATTTAAATGTAAATTATGCTTTTTTGTACTGTAAGTTTATAATCTTAACTTCAGTGGATAAATTTGAATAGAGACACAAAAAGCATAGCTTCAACCATGCTTTTCAGAACAAAAATAGTATTATTTTTAGTTAATTATGTAGTCTTAGATGTTAAACCACAGTTTGATTCAAAGAACTTGCAATTATAATGGGCATTTTTCAATTGCTTCTAGTAGCAGAGAATTTGGATGTTTATTTCTTTTATTGTAAACTTATTTTTCCTATGGAGAAATTAATTGAAAAATTAGCAAATTCTATATATTTGTCAATATAACAAAAAGAAAGATTAAGTAGGTATATTAAATGTATCTGAACCATTTAATTTTTTATCTCTAAAAAAGTTACTATAAAAAATCAAATTCACATTTCAAAGAAAGAACAATATAGTCTTTCTATGAATATACAAATTATGTAATTTAATATTCAGTCTAAAGGGATAAATTCAAGGTATTGATTATTTTAAAAATAATTGGTCACTATATTTTCCTCAGGGATTAAAGTTACTTCTGAAATAACTAATATTTTGATTTATTCTAATTTTCCCTTCCCATGCGCACAGAACACTTTCACTATGGGGCAGTGGTACAGAAGAGCCACGTAATTTATAGTTCCAATAGAAATATTTTTAATGGATAAAAATAGTCACTTAAAGGAAAATTAAAATTTTTTGATGCCAAAAGAGTGTGGAATTGATATAAATAGCAAAAGTAACAAGTTTTTCCTATATTCAAAATCTGACAAATTCAAAGTAGAATATAATTTCCATGAGGACAAGGACTCTGTCAACTTAGTTTTCTATTCCATTCCGGAGTCCAAAAGAATCCCTGGCATATATTAGGTACTTTACATATATTTTTCCACTAAGATCTAGGATTAATAGTGCCCTGGTAACTGACAGAAGCAAATATAAAAATTCTTTCTGAAAGAGAATAACATCATCCAAGATCTCAAATTATTTTTACAAATATTATTTCAAAGACATGTCCAGCACAGAAAAAAAGGTATCTTGGCAGATAAGCAAACAAAAAAACAAGAACTGGTAACATACACAACAGATAGAAGAAACAGAAGCACAGGTACTACAGATATTGGAAATAAAAAAGAAATAATAACAGATAGATGGCACAGTCAAGAGAATGAAAAGACATCCATGGGCTGGGAAAAATATTTGCAGAAGATATATATGATAAATGACTATTGTCCAAAATATACAAATAATTCTTAAACTGAACAAAAAGAAAACAAATGACCCAATTAAAAATGGGTCAAAGAGATGCTTCTTTGCATATACTATGTATCATTAGAGAAATGAAAATTAAAACAACAATGAAATACCACTACACACATATTAGAATGGCCAAAATTCAGACTACTGACAACATCTAATATTGGCGAGGATGTGGAGGAACAGAAACTCTCATTCACTGTTGGTGGGAATGCAAGATGTTACAGCCACTTTGGTGTTTGGAAGATGGTTTGATAGTTTCTTACAACATTAAACTTACTTTTACCATATGGTTCAGCAATCTCACTCCTTAGTATTTATCCAAGGTTGTTGAAAACTTTGTTCACACAAAAATGTGTACACAGATGTTTATAGAAGATTTATTTACAGTTGACAAAATTTGGAAGCAAACCAAGAAGCCCTTCAATAGACAAATGAATAAATAATCTGTAGTATATCTGGACAATGGAATATTATTTAGGACTAAAAAGAAATGACCTATCAAGCCATGAAAAGATATGGAGAAAACTTAAATGCATATTAATAAATAAAAGAAGCCAATCTGAAAGGTTACATACTGTGTGATTTCAACTACGTAACATTCTGTAAAAGGCAAAAGTGAAGGTAAGTAAAACGGTCAGTGGTAGCCAGGGCTTGAGGGGAGGGAGGGATAAATAAGCACAGAGGATTCCAAGGGCAGTAAAACTACTCAATATGATACAATAATGGTGGATACATGTCATTATACATTTGTCCAACTCATGGAATGTACAACACCAAGAAAGAATTCGAATGTAAACTATGGATTTTAGGTGATAATTATGTGTCAATGTACATTCAATTGTAACAAATGTAACACTCTGGTCAGCGAATGATAATGGGGAGGCTATGTGAGTACGGGAACAGGGCCCGGGGCAGGTAGTATCTGGAAAATCTCTGTACTTTCTTTTCAATTTTGCTGTGAACCTAAAACTTCTCTAAAAAGTAGTCTATTTAAAAAAAAAATAACAGGCAATTTTGCAAATTTCCAGTGATCAGGAAACCATAAAATACAATATAGCATATTTTAAAATTAATTGAATAAAATTCTACAAAGGAAAACAAAATAACCTAAACTAAGAACTTAATGGATGTTTCAGCAACAAACTAGATTTGGCTGAAGGGAACTCAGTTAAAAGAAGTAATAGGCTGAGACAAATGTAAAAAGAAATTGTCTGGAATAAAAACAAAGGGGTAAAATATTTTTAAAGAATTGTAAAAATTAAAAATATATATATAATGAGGAGTTCTAATGTAAGAGTTGTAGAATCAAAGAAGGAAGAGAATGCAGCAGAAGTAAAATTTGCTGAGACAATCACTGATAGTTGCCCCCAAACAATAAAAGACGTGAATCCACAGAATCAATAGGCCTAAAAAATACCAAGCAATATAAATAAAAACTAACACCTAGTCATATTATAGCAAAATGACAAAACAAATATAAAATTATAAATAAATCTAGGAGGAAAAAAAAAGGGAAAAAAATAACAGGATGCCTTCAAAGGAGCAAAGCTGGAATGACAGCAGACTTCTACAAAGCAACAATGAAAAACAAAATACACTGGAATGATATTATCAAAAAAATAACTCCCAACCTAGAATTAGATAATACTCAGTAAAAATACTGTTCGATTATAAAGGTGAAATAAAGATGTGTTTCACAAAACAAAAATTGAGAATTTACCCACAGAACTCCACAAAGTCAGTTTGCATTTTCCAAATGTGCTCATCGTATAGTACAAGCATCATTCCCATGTAGGGGTAGGGTCTATGTTCTCTTCTCATGAAGAGGCTGGGCTTTGTAACTCTTGTGATAAATAAGCATGACAGACGTGATAATATGAAACTTTCATGGTAAGGTCATAAAGATGATCCTCTTCGGCCTGACACTCTCCCCCCACCACCCATCTCTCTCTGGAACTTTGCCTTTGGATCCCAACCATGCTACTGGAATTCCCAAACCAGACACATGGAGAATATAACAGGAGGAGAAACTGAAGTCCACAGTGAACAGGCAGCATCCACTTCCAGTCAAGTGAGAAAAAAACTTTCAAAGTTTTCCAGTCCCCAGTCTTCCCTTCTTCCACCTGAGACCCCAAATCTTGTGCACTAATACCAATTGTTCCCACTATACCCTGTCCAAATTCCTCACCCACAGAAACTGTGAGAGATACTATATGATATTGTTTCTTTAAGCCACTACGTTTTGAGAATTTTTGTAATAATTATAATAACTGGAGCAGATTTTGGTACCATAAATAGGGTCCTTGGTAACAAAAACTTTAGAAACTGCCAGTGGCTATGGATGGTAGACAGAGGGACGTTGGAAGGGCTTCGAATAGTTAGTGGAAGTCTGATGGCCTCTGAGGAGGCTGTCAGTGAGATCTTACAGAAAAAGGAAGAAATTTTGAAACTGAAAGAAAGGGAATTATTGCTATGTACTGGCAGAAAGTTTTGCAAAACTACTTGTGATAAAGTAGCAAGTAGAAAATGTATCTAATGAAATGGAAAATTTATCTATGGAGATTTCTAGGCAGAATATGGAAGATGCCTCCTGGGTTCTTGCTGCTTATAATAAAATGCTAGAGAAGAGGGTAAACTAAAGGAAGACATTAAATAAAACAGACCCAAGATGTCCTGGATTCACAAATAAAACTGTCTTTCTTCCCAGCATCTGCAGGACTCTCAAATTAAGAAAGTGTTTCAGAGTAAAGTCATATATTCTTCTTAAAGGTCCCCAAATATATATATAAGGTGATGCCTTGAGAGAATTGGCCAGGGAGACAAAAATCTCTTTATTGATTTTAAAAGCCATGTTATATTTTATTTAAAAAGTTCCAAATTCAAAGTTTATAAAACATAGGGATGACTTTTACTCTCATAAGCAATATTTTTACAATGTCCAATAATAATTTTCTCTACATAGAATATCACATTTGGTTTATCACAGCATGGTTGGGTCCTCAGTCTCCATTTTATGACCAGGTTAAAACCAAACTCATATTCCTAAACTATAAATAGTAATGTGATTTCTCAAATAAATAGTACCTTACTTATTAAATCTAAGCTGCCCTCATTAGACATCTTATTTTTTGTAAAACTGAAGGAGAAAAATTCCTGCCAAATCAACTATGATACAAGGCTCTCTTATTGTTTCGTTATGTCTTCTTCTTACTAAAATCTGTGCTTATACTTATTAAATAAGATCATTTCGAGGTTTCTTTTTGGTCATTTAAAAAAGTTAACTCCTATGTGTATGTGAAAAGGAAAACAACTTTGAAAACAGTTAAGGTTTCTCAAATGTCTTAACATTAAAATCCAAAACTTTTATATCACTTTTCAACTCGCAGTTGTTGGTGTCAGTGTTTTTCCACACCATGATGTCTTCTGTACCATCCAAGGCCTGGGGGAGAGGAGAGGGCAGGAACATTTTTTAAAAGATGGCTTCACTGTTCTCTCCAGGATTCTCTTATAAGGTCTGACACCAGTGATGCAAGTTTTATTGCTTTCCTGACTTTACCAGATGATGACAATTGAAGGTTTTTCAGACAGTATCTAGAATTGGTAGACTTCTCCAATGATTCTCAAGTGGTTTAATAATTTACATGTCAAAAGGTTGCTCGTATCCAGTGATGTCACCCAAAAAGAAATAAAAATTTGCACGTACACAAGCAACTACCTCATTAATGTTATCTGGCCAACTCTACTTTTAAGATGCTTCTGATTGTGATACAGCTCTATTTTAGAGATGTTAAATTGTCAAATTTATACACCCTAATATCAGTAAAATATGGTATTTCTGTATCTCAATTAGTGTATATTTTTCTAGACCCAGAATAATTTAATAAGCACACTTTGGTTTCTTGATGGATCCAAGGGTGACATCCAGTAGGATATAAATGAATTAGACTTTATTCCCTACCTGAAAGTAATCTTAAAGTCATATTAGAGCCTTACTAAATTGAAGACTTAGACACAGCCTACCAAGAGTGATAAGTTCAATGAGAATCACTAAGCAAACTAGTTGGTTAGTTACTTCTGTTGCCTAAGCCCTAAGTATCAATAACATGAATGAAAATTCATACTGTGCCAGTGTTCTTCAGATCAACGCAGATTTGAAAAGCTATCTATTTAGTGTGAGGAAATAAATACAATTTTTATAAGTATCTGGGCTCTACAAATTGAATCTGATGACGTCAAGCTAACCTAATAATTGTTAAGGTGGGATATCAGTCGCAGATTTCTAAGATTCTCATAAGCTCATTTGTATATCTATAGTTCCAAATTTCCTGAAGAACAAACACAAGAGCTACCACTGAATGATAGATTCTTATGCATTCCAAATGACCACAAACGTGTACTTCATTCACAGAAACCTTGCCAATCCTGACTAATTACCCCGGTTTCAAACCAAGTGCAATGTTCCAGAAAACAAGTGCTCCAGGATTATGAGGCCAAACATTTGCTTTAAAAAAATTGTTTAGCTCATATTAGGGGACAGAAGTACTTCTCTTACCAAGATATTTAAAATGTAGTTCTACTGATAGCTCACTATTTATGAAATACATCATTTGTATCTGCAATCTGCTATTTAGATCCATCTATATGTATATAATTATTTGCAATCTGCAAATAGTTATAATTAAACGTAGCCAAGCAAAAGCATAATGAGATTTGTGACACCTGCAAATTTCTCTCAAAACCCAGTATAATCGTTACTGATTAGCTAGTTATCAGGTGATTTATTTTTCTGCTTGCTTTATATCAGTACTTTTAATAGTCATATATACATATTTCAAACATCCTCAAAATGGTATGTTTCTTTCAGTTAACCTCCACAAGGGTTTTAAGCCTTTGGATGGAACTGGTGAATGAAATTACCCAGATATATAAGCACATGTTTAACATGAGAAGAGACAGAATTCAGTATATCATTTGACCAGGTCTGTAAGAAATATATTAATATTATTTACATTCCTTACCAAAAAAATCAGTTCATTTACATTTTATCCTGTTCAATATATTGGCAAAGGCAAAAGCTACTGGAAGGAGAGACCATTTGAAATGCTAATGTGGTACAAAGTGATAGAGATGTCCAATAGAATTTGGAGCGAGTAAGGCTTTCAAATCTGGGCCCCGCTGTAAAATGGAAACTAAAAGTGCATGTTTTCTGGCTTCATTACCAAAGTAGGAGGATAGTATCAAGACGCTGTTCTCTCTGAAGTGTGATGTGGTGGCTAACACTCGGCTTAAAATTAGAAAGTACAGAAAGGTTAAGAGACTTGCCAAAGGTCACTTATGGGAAAGAAGTAGTACATTCAGTTAGCTTAGCAGATGCTTACTCCACAGTTCTTTCCTTTACTCTATAAAACCTCCCACTAATATAGGTACTTTGTTGAGTATTAAAAATTATATTTTAAAAATGGGTAACAAGAACCACACACAGCTCTTCTATGGTCTTTAAAATACTTAAGGATTCAAGATATGTATAGCTGAAATGATTAAAGGCATATGTAAGAAGTGTTAATTGTGACGGAAGAGGAATAAGTGCTTGGCATCAACAAGGTCTATCAAAATATTGATAAGAAATCATCCCCCAAACAGAGTAGTAAACAAACATGCATTTATCATTGCTCTTACACTTATGAGTAGACTGGTTGGTTCTGATGATCTGGGTCAGGCTTGTCCCATCTTGGCAGGGCTCACTCACACATCTGTACTCAGCTGGTGTGTGAGCTGGGGGCTAGATGTCCTAGGATGGACCTCATTCTTGCCTGGTACTCAGCTGGCAGTCATCTGACATAATGACTAACCTTGTGTCTTTCATTATCCAGCAGATTATCCAGAGCTTGTTTTCATGGTAATAGCAACATATCAAGAGAGAATGCAGTAGCGTATGGGGCCTTGGAACCGGCAGAGTTTCATGTACACTGCATTCTATTTGACAGAGCAATTCACATAACCAGCCTAGATTCACAGGGTAGACAAACCTACTCTACTCATGATGGAAAACACTATCAAGTCACATGGCAGAGGGCTTGGATATAGAAAGAGGTGATGAGCTCGGGACATGCTTTTTAACCAGCCTACCACAGCAGAATATTTTGGAGGCATCAGAGACAATTTCTCAAAAGAGATCACAGTTGAACTGAGCTTAAGAGTTACATGAAGGTTATTATGCAACAATAAAAAAATTGAATGGTTTGGCATGTGTGGAGATAAAGAGGTAGAGTACTAATAATGTAAACAATTGATGCTTTCTGATATTAATACTATAAAGAAAATTTTCTGATTTTAAATTCTATTTAGTATTAATAGTTGAAAAGTGAGGTAAAGAAGAAATTGCATTTATTAAATGAACTGATTAGATTTAAAATGTAATTTTAATATATAGTTTATCTTGTTTGTTAGATTTCCATACTTTGCTATGACTGAACACAAAGGGTTCAAATGTAGATTGAACCTGAAAAGTTTTTTGTGTCAAACAGACAAAATTAGGAATTTCATAGGCATATATCATAATACTGTAGTTTATTGCACTTTTTTAAAAGAAAATGGTAATTGTCAATGTAACCATTTGTTCAAGCTTTCTCACTAAAAATATTTAGATATAATAGAAGTTTTAGCTTCCTAATTCATAAGAAAATAACAAAAATGACTGCTTGCATCAATATAAAATAAAATAGAAATAAAAACAAATGATCATGAACTTTTACTTAGAATTATTCAATAACCTTAGGAAAATATAAAGATTATTTGGCTGTCTTGAAAAAGATAGGAAAGGTTATCTGGTTCATCTTTCTGACTTCAGATGGAATATTCTTCACATCAGAGTTCTATATTTAGCAACATTTTTAGACTGTGTACACAAAACATCAAGAGACTAGTAACTTGAAATAATACAGGTTAAAAGAAGAGACCTTGAGTGAATACAACTGCTATTCTCCCTCCGAATTGAATTCTGTCTGTATCTAGACACGAGCATCTCTGATCTTTTGAGCATGTTGTACCCCTGACTATGTAAACCACGGACAAGTCACTTAACTTCACTGGACTCATTTTCTACTTCCATGAGCAGGAGACTTATATATAGGGTTACAGCTGGATACCATACGGGATTATACTTAAGAGCCAGTATATTGTAAATGTGAAGTGTGGATTTTGCAATCGGGCACATTGGACTTCAAACCCTTGTTTGGGACTTTCTAAATGTTCTCTGGCCAGTTCCTGAGGTTTCTAAGCCTCAATTTCTTCATATGGAGAAAATAGGTACTAATATAATCTACCACGGTTCCTATCTTTATAGGGAAATGGGAAAATGCATTTAGTCTCTTGCACATTTCCAGCATGTGGGAAGTACTTCCACATTAACCATCAAATGATTGGACAAAGGAATGATCAGATAACTCAGTATTCCCTAAGTGATTTGAAGTAATTGATGAGCTGAATATTATGATTAAAGGAAGATGAAAGAGTATGGTACTAAGCTCTGAGCTGAACTGAGGATCAGTCACCTGAACTTGCTCTTAGCCTGCAAATCAAAATAGGTGTACACTGAACTTGATATTATTCAATCATTACATATTAGAACATATAAGAGCTCTTTAGAAGTATTTTTGATTATGTTAGCATTTTATTCTAATAATTAAATCATTCTTACTAATGACTTTCTAATTGAAAATTTTTTTTCCTGACAATTAAGAACATTCTGGAAGGACTTCCCTGGTGGCGCAGTGGTTAAGAATCTACCTGCCAACGCAGGAGACATGGGTTCGAGCCCTGGTCTGGGAAGATCACACATGCCGCGGAGCAATTAAGCCCGTGCGCCACAGCTACTGAGCCTGTGCTCTAGAGCCCCTGCTCTGCAACAAGAGAAGCCACCGCAAACAGAAGCCTGTGCACCACAACAAAGAATAGCCCCCGCTCGCCGTAACTAGATAAAGCCTGTGTGCAGCAACGAAGACCCAACGCAGCCTAAGGTAAATAAATAAATAAATAAATAAAGTTTAAAAAAAGAACATTCTGGAACCTTATTACTTTTACACCTCAATTTTACTCCAAACAATAAACCAGTCCAATCTGTCTTCATTTAAATCTCGCCTTGCAACTCTCTTTTACTATTTCAACTTTAAATATATACTCTTAACTGTGGCATAATTTATATTTGTTTCAAAATAACTAAAAATATAGAAAACTGCTGCATCAATGCTTCCCTATGCCCATAATGTAATTATTTCATCCCCAGTGGTAACAAGCCACTTACAGTTGTTTTTCTCATATATTTTTTAAAAAGTTCAGGACACTAAAATAAGTTTTTTCAAAGTAGAGCTTCTAGAGTTTTGTCTATCAGAGCAGAAATAAAACATGGAGCACAAAATTGATTTCAGGAGGCAGCAGGCTTTGTGGGGTCAAGCATGCGTGCACACCTGAGGAAGTGATGAAATCATTCACTCGATTCACCTCCTGTACAAGGCAACTGGTAATAAAAGCCTAGCAGAGACATAGATCAATGTTTAGACCTGTAAAGGATCTGAGAGCTTCTCTAGTCCAATACCTTTACTATGTAATTGAGGAAACTGAGGCACAGAGTAAGTAAGTGATTGTTCAAGGTCTTGAAGCTATGGGAAAACCTGGATAAGAATGGAAGGCTTCCGACTTCCTAATCTAGTACTTTTTCTCTACAGCATGATGAAAGGAAGGGAAGGAGATCAATGGAAAGTTGGGATTCCTCTGTGGTTATGCAGCCAAGCCTTTGGTGACAGACCAGGAAGAAGAGTCGACACAGAGTAGATGAGAGAGAGGATACCTAAGGACTGCATCTGGCTAAGGTAACCTGCAGAAAGTATTAGTCACTACTTCACTTACACTGTCCAAATCTCATGCAAGTTCATTTTTTCGCCAAATTCAACCTGCAACTATACAATGAAGGGGATTCTGGGAAATATAGGTTCAAGCTCAACCATGCTGTCACAGTCAAACCATCTTAAATGTTATCCTTTGACCCATTCTAAACATAAAATTCTTCAGGCATCACTCTACTAAATTAAGTATTTTTATAATAGCAAAGTTCTAAGGTGAATAGAGGGAAATATTAGTTTTCAAAATATTTTTAAATTTCCATGTTATAATATTATAAACCTCAGTTCCTTTCTTCAACATTTCCCATCAACCAAATCTTTTAGAAATATGCAATGCTTCTTACTGGGAAGAAGTTCATAAAACAGCCATTTGGATAGATAGATGATAGATAGATAAATAGATAATCTTAAACTGCTTCACTACATAATAAGGGATTTAAGTTCTGATACTAGATTTTTAAAATAAATTTTAAATGCTTTCAACCTTTTGTTTTACTTGACTCATATTTTTGGTTCTATCTTGGCAGCTAAACTGGCATTGGTACTGAAAGAGTAGTTGTTGATATACTTTTTTCTCCACCAGTATGCTCTTGTGAGTGTTGAACCTTCTGGTAGATGAAATGAACTCTCAAAGGCACTGTTCTCACTGCCACCAAGAGGGAAGTTTCCTTCTGCTAAGCACTAATGTTTCTCAGACCAGCTCAACACTCAAAAAAATGGATGGGGATATGAAAACAGTTATCCCAGTCATCCGAGGAAATACTCACTGGATACTTCAGGCTAAAGCATCTTTTGCCCTGCACTACCCCAATAATTGCCTTCTAGCCCCATGGTGGACATGATTTGAATGTCCACTTAAGTTAATATCTCTCTTCACTTTTTCCTCTGTTTGTCCGAATACATTGTTGAGATCATCCCCAGATAATTTTTTATTTTACTCTGTTTTTGGGTGTTTTAGGGGATCCACTCCTGGTGGAACCAAGGGGCACCTGTCAAGGCAAAGGAAGTCTCTGCTTCCAATTATTTCTGCCCTGCAGGCATTTCTCATAAAGGAGCTTTCTTTGCCAAGTTCTAGTTATTATTTCCTGAGGCTTTTTTTTTTCCTTTCCAAGATTCCTCTTGAGACCAAAACTTCTGACAGGACTGCAACTTTGTGACACTAGATATTAAAAGAATCTCTCATTATTTTGGCTTTTTCACTTCCTGACTTTTTACACACCTATAATTGCATGCTTTGCAGTCTTTCCATTTAGATTAAAGCTGTATCACTTAAGAGATTTTTTCTTTTCCTTTATTTCTGTGGTTATTATTAGAAAGAGCGGTTTCTGGTAACCTTGTTGAAAGTACCAATGTGTCTAGTTCATTTTTAATGTTGTCTTAAATTCAATCTCTTTTCTTTCAATTTGCTATGTTCTGAAAGTCTTACAAGTTTCTAAGCATAATATGACAGAAAAACTTTCACCCTCTTTGCACATTCATAGACAGTTGAATTTAAAAGGAAACTTCTCCAAGGACGATAGCGTGGGAGTGGAATCACACTTTGTCTGTTCTTACTTGTATGTCTAAACAAAATAGACATGTTCAAAGGAATATAGTTCCAGATATACCAGCATTTTGAATGATTCTGAAAATATTTTCCCGGTGTAACTTTCAGCTGAAACAATCAAAAAAGTGATCATATTGCAACATAATCAGTGAATCCAATATTTCTCTTGGTCATATACCATATTTCTCTTGGTATATCAGTAAGAATCTGATTAGTTCTGAGACTCTTTTTATGACTGAGAATCTCCTTAATCTTAAAACTATTTTTTAGATCTGGTCTGCTAAAGTTCAGACCAATAAATATAGCTTAAAATTACCCTATTAAAGCTACAGATCTGCCTAATTTGGATTCCACAGTAATGAGTGCATGTTCGTCTCTGTATGCATATATATGTGACATCAAGAGTCATCTAATTACAAAATAAACTAAAAATCGACCATTTCAATTATACATAAATAGATTTTGTATAGTTGTACAACTTCAAGTCAAAAGAAAAGACCATTGGGACATTAATAATTAAAGGATTTGGAAGCTTTATTCACTACTTCCACTACTTAAATATTGTTTTCTTTTAACTTTAAATAAAAAGAAAATTGATGTTGATTAAAGAAGAAAATGAATCTATCAGTGTTAACAAATGCCATCTATTATTTTGAGCCAGTTTTTTAAAATGAAATCTCTTTGGGGGAACAATGTGAATGGGAGATCATAGGAAAAATTTGAGGAGCCCTGCCAAAGCAAGATAACTTTGCAATCAGAATCAGAAAAATCTTGCTTGAAACAAGGATTATTCCACAGAAGCCCCCAGGTTCCCTAAACACACACACACACACACACACACACACACACACACACACACACACCCCCATAATCAATTCAGAAAGAACTCTAAGATTACGAAGCATGTATAGACATCATCTTCTGTGAGGCTTTTTTTTTTTTTTTGCGGTACGCGGGCCTCTCACTGTTGTAGCCTCTCCCACTGCGGAGCACAAGCTCTGGACGCGCAGGCTCAGCGGCCATGGCCCACGGGCCCAGCCTCTCCGCGGCATGTGGGATCCTCCCAGACCGGGGCACAAACCTGTGTCCCCTGCATCGGCAGGCGGACTCTCAACCACTGCGCCACCAGGGAAGCCCCTATGAGACTTTTAACCTTGCAAATGCCATATGCATTTGAATCCCATTTATGTTTGTAAATTAGACAGAATCACTGTCAGTTAACTTTCTTTGCTATAGATATCCAAGGACACCACTCTAGAGTATACATTCAGAAATTTAATAAAAGACAAGCCTCCATAATGAGCAAGATGTCAGTATGATATAGTAAAAATAGTGTGGTCTTTGGAACTACAACCACCAGCATTCATAATTAGCTCTGTCATAATTTAGATAAGCAACAAATTCTATCTGAGCCTCACTTTCCACATCAATAAAATGAAGATTATATTTAAGATTTTATAACAATTAAGTGAGATCACATAGGTTAAAGACTTTCTATGGAATCTGATATTTAGGTGTTAATATTATGGTACATACCATCATATATTTCAAAACTCTCTGAGTACAAATACAGCAATACATCACTTATCCAGAATCACACTTGTGGAATTATCGAGACTAGAAGTTGGTTTTACTATTCTTTCTTACCAAGGATATTGGGGGAAAATATTACAGTTATAGAGAAACATTTCTTGTAGTAAACATGGGATGTAAAAGATGTTTCCAGGCACATGGGGCAAGAAGCCATGAAGATATGAGACACATAAAGTTTTCCATTTCTGACTGATCCAATCCGATTGAATAGGACCTTCCCTGCTAGCTGTTAAAAATAGCTAAATAGTCTTATAGCTACAACGATGTAAGTGGTACCTAGTAGCAGTTGACAGAACAATCTGCCATTTTATGTTATCGGCTTCAAATTCCCCCCAAAGATACCTTCCCACGACCAGATGATTTGAATGTGGTGTACAGATTGCCAATTTTCATTTTGTGGCTCAGACTAGAGGAGTTCTGTCACATTAAAAAAAATACATCACACATCATTCCTTGATAGATAGGATCCAACTGCTGCACCTACGTTGCCACTTGACCAGAGTTAAATCTGATAGATACAGACCATAACTAACAGCCAGTCTACTAACAAATGATTCAGGAATGCTATATGGATACATTTTTCTTTTTAGTAAAATCAGTACCAACTAAGCTGCCTGCTGAATGACATTGCTTGAAGCATTATAAACACCATGATCAAGAAATTCAACAGCAACCTCTATCAGGATTGCTAACAACCTTTATCATAGATTTAAGCCAAAGTGAACAGAAGCAGAGTGTAT
The DNA here is from genome assembly GCF_008692025.1 of Phocoena sinus. Classification (NCBI taxonomy): domain Eukaryota; kingdom Metazoa; phylum Chordata; class Mammalia; order Artiodactyla; family Phocoenidae; genus Phocoena; species Phocoena sinus. Next base: position 14,707,554 of record NC_045773.1, on the reverse strand, counting down.
AAAACAGGGGTCTTTAGGTATTAATTCCTACTTAGGGAATATCATCTTCTTGTATAAATACAGCAATCCTCCTTGGCTGTACATGAAGAATGAAGTAAGCAAAATTATTTTCATCATACCTAGAAGCCTTGAGTTCAAGACCTAACTATGCCCTTGGTAAGTCAGTTGTATGATCTTTATCACATGCTATGTCTTGAGACTGCAAAAGGAGGAATTAGACCAAGTTATTTTTAAATTCTCTTCATCTATGTTTCTAAGATTGTCCTTCTCCACGCTCACTGTAGGAACACAGATATCTCAAATTTCTACTCACAATACTAAAGTTACTCAGTGTTTTATTTTGTTCATTTAGTTCAGTTATTCAAGGAACTTGCATTGCACACTAATTATATGCCAGGCACAGTGAAAAATTCTGGAGATAAAGCAATAGTCCACAGTATTAAGAAACTTAAAAACAACAATGTCCCAAGCTCTGAATTTCTATAGCATTCATTGTTTTATGCGGACTCCTGGGCTCAGTTTTCTAAGGTATCAATTAATTATCTGATTACCAACCCATGGTAATGCAGACTGCTTACTATGGTCCTTTGTTCCTTATAAAATGAAATTCTTGATAGTTGGCAATGGGGTGAGTGCAGGATCATTTTATTATTTTAAAAAAATACTGTCTAATAGTAAAGCACAAACTGTACCCAAAAAATGTAGTTTCTGCACTCTGGCGTGAAATTAATTTTTGATGTCCCAATAATTATTATATACTGATCAGAATTTCTGAATGTTAAGGACATATTACTTTGGTGAAAAAACATAGGAAATTTATTAATAATTAGTTCATAAATTATAGTTTATATGGTAGACAAGATATATCAAAGGATTGAATCCATAGCGGAATGGTACTGTGATTAAACAAGGTGATTTTTAAAGTCCCTTTGAAGTTTAAAATGTGAAGATTCTTTATACCTCTGGGTTACCTCTATAGATTTTAGAGTTAAAAATTCTCACTTCCAAATCTTGGATTTATATGTGGTCTCAAATTTCATATATGATCCCAAGGGCTAAATGTTTTATTGTTTTTGTTTTTGTTTTAGGTTTAAGAAACAGTATAGCCGAGAAATCCTTTAAACTAAATAAAAAAGAAATAATTTAACACTAGAGCCCATGTAACACTGAAGTAAGCAGAGTTACACATTATAAACAACCACAGTAAAATAATTAATCACTTCCTTAAAAAGCCAGATGAAACTTAAGACTGCAATTCCAAAGGGAACTCACTACAAGAAGCAGCCAAAATGGTGCCATAAAAATCTTTAATATTCAAATTTAGCTTGAAGTATTTTGTACCAGACTGAAACAACTGTAATTTAAAAAAAAAATGGGGGGGGGATTACTAATAAGATTCAAATGTTGATTTATATAGCACAACTAACTCTAAAGTATCTAGGTATTAATTTTAGCTACAAAGAATATTACACAAATAACACACTGGTTCTCACAAGAGAATAAACAGAAATGTTTCAGCTCTTGCTCTTTTAATGTGGTATCACAGATTCATTGGTAGTTTGCAACTGTACCTTACAGATTTACTTAGTCAAATGAATGAACCAGCCTTTGAAAAAGCTGTTTAAACTATTACTAGACTTGGGAGGAGTTGAATTGTTTATGACATGTCCTTATTTATAAGCCAAATACCTGAGGCTACAACAGGAATTAATATACCAGTAGAATCCAGCCGGGACATTTTTCACAGAACTAGAACAAAAAAATTCAGAATTTGTATGGAAACACAAAAGACCCCGAATAGCCAAAGCAACCTTGAGAAAGAAATATGGACCTGGAGGAATCACGCTCCTGGACTTCAGACTATACTACAAAGCTACAGTAATCAAGACAGTATGGCACTGGCACAAAAAAAGAAATATAGATCAATGGAATAGGATAGAAAGCTCAGAGATAAACCCATACATATATGGCCACCTTATCTTTGATAAAGGAGGCAAGACATACAATGGAGAAAAGACAGCCTCTTCAATAAGTGCTGCTGGGAAAACTGTACAGCTACATGTAAAAGAATGAAATTAGAACACTCCCTAACACTATATACAAAAATAAACTCAAAATGGATTAAAGACCTAAATGTAAGGCCAGACATTATAAAACTCTTACAGCAAAACATAGGCAGGGCACTCTATGACATAAATCACAGCAAGATCCTTTTTGACCCACCTCCTAGAGAAATGGAAATAACAACAAAAATAAACAAATGGGACCTAATGAAACATCAAAGCTTTTGCACAGCAAAGGAAACCTTAAAAAAGACGGAAGGGCAATCCTCAGAATGGGAGAAAATATTTGCAAATGAAGCAACTGACAAAGGATTCATCTCCAAAATTTACAAGCAGCTCATGCAGCTCAATATCAAAAAAAACAAACAACTCAATTCAAAATTGGGCAGAAGACCTAAATAGACATTTCTCCAAAGAAGATATACAGCTTGCCAACAAACACATGAAAGGATGCTGAACATCACTGATCATTAGAGAAATGCAAATCAAAACTACAATGAGGTATCACCTCACACCAGTCAGAATAGCCATCATCAAAAAATCTACAAACAATAAATGCTGGAGAGGGTGTGGAGAAATGGGAACCCTCTTGCACTGTTGGTGGGAATGTAAATTGATACAGCCACTATGGAGAACAGTATGGAGGTTCCTTAAAAAACTAAAAATAGCACTACCATAAGACCCAGCAATCCCACTACTGGGCATATACCCTGAGAAAACCATAATTCGAAAAGAGTCATGTACCACAATGTTCATTGCAGCTCTATTGACAATAGCCAGGACATGGAAGCAACTTAAGTGTCCAGTGACAGATGAACGTATAAACAAGATGTGGCACATATATACAATGGAATATTACTCAGCCATATAAAGAAATGAAATTGAGTTATTTGTAGCAAGGTGGACAGACCTAGAGTCTGTCATACAGAGTGAAGTAAGTCAGAAAGAGAAAAACAAATACTGTATGCTAACACATATATATGGAATCTAAAAAAAAAAAAAAACGGTTCTGAAGAACGTAGGGGCAGGACAGGAATAAAGATGCAGACAAAGAGAATGGACTTCAGGACACGGGGAGGGGGAAGGGTAAGCTGTGACAAAGTGAGAGAGTGGCATGGACATATATACACTGCCAAATGTAAAATAGGTAGCTAGTGGGAAGCAGCCACATAGCAAAGCGAGATCAGCTGGGTGCTTTGTGACCACATAGAAGGGTGGGATAGGGAGGTTGGGAGCAAGAGGGAGGCGATGTGGGGATATGTGTATATGTATAACTGGTTCACTTTGTTATAAAGCAGAAACTAAGACACTATTGTAAAGCAATTATAACTCCAATAAAGATGTTAAAAAAAAAAAGAAAGAAAAAAATCCTGCCGCGAAAATGCTATATTTTCTATCTAAATTCTAATTTACAGGTTACACATCATTTTTTTTTTAGTTGTATTTGAAGGTGGCCTTTAAATAAATAGACTAGAAAATTGCTGCCAACTTGCAACAATGCAAGTAACGGAAAACAAGTCAGAGACCATCTAAATACTGCAAACTGGGGGGAAATAAAGTCTACAAAATGAACAGAATTTAATATCTTTCTGAGAAACCCCTCGAGAGTAGTGATATTTGTTAGCAAAATTGAGATTTGGGGATGTAGCTTTTAAAATAAGTATGATTATGGAAGCATTCAGTTAACTTGTTTTCAGATCTCCTTTTCTATTGATTAAATAAGCAGCTACTTTAGAGGTACTCAAATAGGCTGGATGGTCAAGATGTACAACAATTGTGGACCAAGCAAATGATTTTCATGGAATAAAAATGCCAAAAGAGGAAAAAATAAATAAAATCAAGACCTATAGCTATTTCTTTTTTAATCTTTTTTGGTTTTAGTATTTATTCGGAATGAAGGAATTCCTAAAGAAGTATTAAGTTCCCCCTGGAATATCAGAAAGAAAATAACAAGGTATACTGTAGAAAACATAAAAATCAAATATGAAAAGTCTGGTTAGTGTATTAATTGAAAACTTTTCCCTAGAGGTCATTCCAGTACATGATCCTCATTTTATATAAAAGGGAATTGAGACCCAAGCAGCAGGGATAATACAAAAGATGTTGAGGAAATGAATCTGGCTTAGTGAAGACCCCTATTTTTCAACCTTGGGAAGAGCAGCCAAGGACAGTTATGGTCTTTACTATCAGTCAAGCTCATGGTTACAGACAGCATATTTGACCAACACCTGAAAGTAGCAGCTATTCTGATTTCATTATATCACATTCTTTTTTTCAACATGTGTTTTGAAATTATGTGTAGAAATAGTTTGGAACATGTATTTGTTTATATATTCACTTCTGCGTTCAACACATTTCTTCAGCATCTTCCATCCTCAAAGAGTGTAAGGATTGGAGATATAAAGGGAAACCAGATTACAGAGTTGTTGCCCTCAGAGAGGTTATAGGGTAATGGGAAAAAGATAGACATTAAACACATAATGCTGATAAAGTGTGACATACACAATTACCAGGTATTATATAAGCATATGTTATAACCCAATTCAGATGGTCACAGAAGTTTTTATGTAAAAAGTAATGTTTAAGCTAAGTTCTGAAGGACAAATATTCATTAATTAGAAACAAAAATGTAATGAATGAGTGTGATTGAGGACAGTGAACTCAGTGAAATATTGTGTCCAAGTGCCACACACATTTGCTACACTATAAAAATATGACTAACACTTGACCTATTTTATTTACTGAACTCTTGAACTTCTTAAAGTCAATCAGAATTGGTCCTTTAACGTAATTGTTTTCAAGGCTTAAGGGGAAATGTTGCCATTTCCACATGTCAATGATTTTCAGAAAGTGCTTCATGTTTAAATGAAAATCTATTCAATTACACAGTAAATCACATTTGACAAGAAAACACATTACATGACTAAATGTAAAGAATTATGGACCCTTAAATAGGACAGTGGATTTTCTTAACAATATTTAGAATTTTTGAAACATTTGTATTTTAATCAAAAAATTATATGCTGAAGTATAAGAAACTAAAGGTAGAATGCCATGAAAAATAGCTTTCTCTACTCATTTTAACATTTTCTAATGTGAACGGATAGATTAGATTTTGTAATGGAATCTAGTTATGATTAAAAAGAACAAGTTGATCCAGCTAAAAACATATTTATTCCCTAATACCAATACAAACCTAAGCTCCCATTATATTCTATAAATATGAAATAACCTTTAGTAGTATGACAAATGAGCTGATGTGGAATGATACCCTTCAGTCCCAGATAGTAAACAGAACTTCTGGATAAAATATAACAAAAGCAAGTAAGTAGTGGCATTGTCTGTTTGAGAAGGAGAAGGAGAAGCAAGGAAGGAAGGAAGGAAGGAAGGAAGGAAGGAAAGAGGGGAGGGGAGGGAGGAAGGAAGGAAGGAAGGAAGGAAAAAAAGAATAAAAATCTCAAGATGCCAGAAATTATTCTAAGTGGTAAAAATTTGCTGATGCTCTGGGTCGTCCATTCTAAGAAAAAAGAACCCCCTAAAGATGAATTTACAGTGAAAATCACAACCAAAAGTACAATCTACTCTGAGGCATATGTAGCAGAATCAAGAAGTAGATTTAGAGATCAAAATGTAGAAAAAAATTACTTTAATTATACATGTAAAAGGTTATGGAACAGTAGAAAGTTTTATGAATAGTAGCTAAAAAATCATAAAATATTAGGTTATAAGGTGCAATATTTTTGGAAGGAAACTGAAGCCCAGAAGAATAAAGGGAATTAAGTTCACATAGGTAGCACAGGATAGTCCCAAAACTATGTTCTTTCAGGTTTGACAGGATCCAATTCCAATTTTAAGACAGACTTTCTTCTGCTGTAGTCATATTCCATCTATTTTTGTCATTTCTATGCACTAGTATACATTTAATAATGTCCAAATTGACTCAATTAGTATTCTTAGATTTATTTCAAATGGAGATTTTATATCACTAGAACAAATTTTAAAAATCTATGTGTTTGCCATAAATAAAAGCTAATTGTAAATATATATACAATGAAAACATAACACTATTATTTTAATGGCAATGGAGTAACATAAACAAGTAAAGATAAATGACAATAAATCTAATTAATTTACAAAAGGTGGATCTGAATATCAAGTCCCCAATGAGAAGGATATAGCAGTGTCAGATCAATACATTTGGCATACTGCTCTTAGTTTTAAAATGGTGAGATAGCAAGCTGACAAGGTGATTTCATTTTCTAGTTTGGTCTTAATGCCAACACTTCATTTGTATATATATTATTGTTGTTGTTGCTGTTATTATTATTATTAGGGGACTGACTACTAAGATTTAGTCCCTAACCAAAATGATATGATTCTATTCAACAGCACTTTTCTACAAATGCCATTTGAAGCAATGCTGAGTGTGATTTCTCTCTGAACTTGTCAAGTTTGTGGAGAATATTTTTGTAGAGATAGGAAAAAAGTATATTTTATCTATTCATTGCTGTCATGCAGACTGGGAAGGAACTACCAAAAGGATTATACAAGACTTTAAAAGATGCAAAGCTGACTGAATGAATTAGTAACTATGTTTTCAGATGACCAAATCAACACCATTCATCGTAACCTAAGCATGAAAAGCATGGCTCTAGTTTTTCCATTCACTTTCTTATACATTAAATACTGATGAAGCTTGCTTTCTACAGATTAATTTTAGTTTTTCAGATGACCAAATATACTAGCAGTATATGTTATTTTAATACATAATGCAGTTCTTCAACTGAACATAATATATTAAATAATTTTTCTCCAAACAAGCAAAAACTATTAATGAGAACTTTTCTATAAGAAGTCCAATTAGCTTTAGTAAGAAATAGGAGTTATTGGTAATCACACTGTTAACAAAGCAGAAGTGGGGAAAGGCCATGGATTCAGTTCCTCACTCTTAATAACGTTAATGGCTTCACTGAGTACTACTCTTGAATCTTCGTTCATTTCTAGGGCTTCCCAGTGACAAAAAAGTGAAGACTGTGATGAAAAATTTAGTGCAAGTAGTAATAAGTAATAATAAGTAATAATTAATAATAAGTAATAAGTAGTAATAAGACATATATCTCCAGATTGATGATTTTGCCTTTATTTTTTATTTATTTATTTTTTTAACATCTTTATTGGGGTATAATTGCTTTACAATGGTGTGTTAGTTTCTGCTTTATAACAAAGTGAATCAGCTATACATATACATATGCTCCCATGTGTCTTCCCTCTTGCGTCTCCCTCCCTCCCACTCTCCCCATCCCACCCCTCCAGGCTGTCCCAAAGCCCCGAGCTAATATCCCTGTGCCTTGCGGCTGCTTCCCCCTAGCTATCTACCTTACTACGTTAGTGTGTATATGTCCATGACTCTCTCTCGCCCTGTCAAAACTCACCCTTCCCCCTCCCCATATCCTCAAGTCCGTTCTCTGCCTTTATTTTTTTGTAGCACTCTAATACTTAAGTTTGAGTCTCTTTGGAAGAGACGAGAATTTGAAAGCAAATATTTAACATGGCAGGTGCAGGGAACACTGGTAGGCTGATAGGGAAGTATTAAAGGGAAGAGAGGAAACAAAGAGTATAATATCAAGCCAGTAACCACAATGAGTCTCTGGAGTTCAGTTTTATAACAAAGCTCTGAAACATGGTGCAAAACACAATCCTTTGAATTATTTCACCAGAAAGAAAAGGGAGCTGGATATTTATACGTGAACTTCTGAGACTCATCGGTTGAGAACTGCTCTCAGAGTTTTGATTCTCTGACACTCTGTTCTACAACACAAGCATGGCTGAACAGCTTTCTGTGGTTCTGCAAAATGCCTTAGGCTCTGAGATACATTTACTGGCAGTTGGAAATTGCTGTACGCACACCAAAATAGTAGGTCTGAGGAATACGAGTGAGGCACTGACAACATCTGCTACAACTGACAAATGATTTAGGTAATTAATGAATTTTAATGACTGATCTATAGCAAATTCCAAAGAAAATATAGATAGATATGAAATCAATTCACAATTATTTTTTGATTTATATATATTTTGCTGATCAGTAATACCTTAATGGTGTAGTATTGGGAAGAATGCTGTGGTGTATATTGAAATTCTATATATTACAATCTAAAATAGCAACTTATCTTGTCTCTACTATCTATACTTCTTAATTCATATAAGGTGCTTTGGGGCTCCAAGGAACCAAACCCTCCCCAAAAAGGGCTTAAACAATAAGGAGATTCACTATCTCATATAACAAGCGGTCCAGACACACGCTAGATAAAGGAATGGTTGATTCAACAGCTAATAACATCACAAATTTATAAGGTTTATTGCTTCTTTAGCAGATGGAGTTTGCCTTCAAGTCAGACACAGCCATGATTACAAGCTGAGTCTTAACTCATAACTGAAACCATGCTCAGTAAAAGAAAGGTTTGTCGCTTTATATGTACCTCCTTTTAAAGGTGAAGGTGTTGTTCAAAAGCACGTGGTACAACGTCCATTCACCATTTTAAAGTGTAAAGATTTTTAGTATATTCACAAGATTGTGTGACCTTCTAATTCCAGAATATTTTCATCACCTCACAAAGAAACCCTGTATGCATTAGTATTCACTTTCAGACTTTCCAACCCCATCCCCTACTAACAATTAATTCACTTTATATCTCTATGGGTTTGCCTATTCTGGATTTTCATTAGATGGAATCATACAATATGTGGTCTTTTGCTTCTGGCTTCTTTCACTTAGTATAATGTATTCAAGGTTAATTCATGTTGCATCAGTACTTTGATATTTTTTAAGGCTCTGTTAGGAGGAGGAAGATCACCAGCAGCAGCACTGAATACATTCAACAGATGAATGTTTAGCCATTCATCTACTGGTGAATATTTGGGCTGTTTCCATGTCTTGGCTATTATGGATAATGCTGCTGTAAGCATTTGTGTAAAAGTTTATGCATGAACACAAGTTTTTAATTCCCTTAGGTATCTATCTAGAATCGGAATTTTTTGGTCATATGGTAACTCTATACTTAACTTTTCAAGGAACTGCCAAGATATTTTCCCTGGTGGCTGTACTTTTATATATTCCCACTGACAATGTATGGCTGTTCCATTTTATTCACATCCTTGCCAATGTTTGTTGTCTGTTTTTTAGTTTTTAATTTTATATCTAGTGCGTATGAAGTGGTATAACACTGTGGTTTTGATTTGCATTTCCCTGATAATGTTGAACATCTTTTTATGTATTTATTGGCCATTTGTATATCTTCTTTGATGAAATATCTATAAATTCTTTGCCCATACTTTAACTGGAATATCTTTTTATTGTTGAGTGGCAAGTTTTCTTTGTATATTATGTATACTAGACACTTATCAGATATTTGATATGAAAATATTTTCTCCCTTACAGGGGTTCTATTTTCACTTTCTTTATACTGTCATTTAACCATAAAAGTTGTTGTTTGCTTTAATTTTGATAAAGTCCTACTAATCTATTTTTTTTTCCTTTGGTTGCTCATGTTTTAGGTGTTATATCTAAGAATTCTTTACCAAATACAGGGTCATGAAGATTTAATCCTATTATTTTTTCTAAGAGCTTTATGATGCCTACATTTAGGTCCATTTTGTGTTCATTCTTGTATATGGTGTTAGCCTCAACTTCACTCTTGCAAGAAAATATCCAGTTGTTCCAGCACAGTTTCCTGAAAAGATTATTCTTACTTCACTGAATGATCTTGGCATCCTTGGTTGAGATCAACTGGCTGTAGGTGTATGAGTTTATTTCTGAAAACTAGACATCTGAATACTATAATATAGTAAGTCTAGATGTAAATTCTCCTCATTCCCCAATTTGCTGTTTTTATTTTGCTTTTTTTAAAAATTGGTGATTTGTTTAGTGATTTTCCAAACTATATTTTTGAAAAGATTGTATTCCTTATTATATAAGATCATTGTCTCTGTTTCTCAGCTTGTGTTCAGGTACTGTTTGGACAGCAATGTTCTCAAGTGTGTGGAGATTAAAAAGAAGCGAATATGCAAAAGGAAAAAAAAAATGAAAACAACCTGTCTCAGTCTTTGCATCTTGGCTCTGTGTCAGGGCACTTCCTCACCACTTAGCCAGTCTTGCACTGAGCCTAGGTTCAGCCTAAGGTAAAAGTTTAAGGTCTTCTCCAAACTTTTCTGAGTGTGCATCTTGCTTTGAGCAAGCTTTCAAAATTGGCTTTCTAAATCCCCCATTCACATAAAATCCTTTTGAACTTCCTAATTTCCCAAAGAAGTTCTCTCCAACTTTTTCTTCTGGGCCTTAAGCAGTCTACTGTATGTTTCTTACCCCAGATATCTGTGGTTTGTTAGTTCATCTTGCTGTGTTTCTGAGGAATGCCCACCACTTTTCCAGCTTGAATTCTGAGCCAGGTGAAAGAAAGTTGGGTGCCTTGTATCAATTGTGCAGATAGACAATATACATGTTAGAACAGACATACATGATGATTCGTGATGAAGGGCTTCTCTATTCCTGCCAGAATGAGGGCTCAGAGTTCCACACTGGGAACATACACTTCCATCATCAGTAGTGGTGCCACACCAGGGATGGGGATGGGACAAGTGCGAGTAAAAATGCAACAAAATTTTCTTACCGTTTTGAAGTTTTCTTTCTTGATTTAGTGTTTGCTTGGTTGTTGTAAATCTTTGACTCTTTTTCAGCATTCCGACAAAGTTGGAACTCATAGTTTTTCTTGTATTTCAATTGGAGGAGAGAGCTTTGGAGCTGCCATTTTGCTGATGACCCTCCTCCCTCTCTATTCTTTGACCTAAAGTGCATCAGAGTGGTTGAGAAAAAACAGAATGTATTTGTTAGAGTTTGGGATAAGGCCATCTGATCCAAAAGCACACTGATTTAAAGACAAGTATAACTGAGACTACCTGTATCACCATTATTTAGTTTTGTGTTCAGGAGATTTTGCCCAGGAAAGAAATGAATTTAGACCACCTAAGCTGTCTTTGTTGAGTTTTCTGGAAAACCTTTGCCCAAGAAAGAGAAAACTACATACAAATCCTATTTTCTTCAGGGAATTCTTGAAAATCGTTTTTATCTGAGGTAAGAGTTTATTTACCTGAGCAAACTGCTTGCTTACCAAACAAGTTTACTTAACAAGAATCATTTAAAGACCCTTGCCTAACTATATCCATCAAGTCTGAATTGTTATCTTAAAATTTTCCCTATCCTAATAGTTTTCCTGACCTGAAAGATTTCCCTTAAAACATCTGAATTCAGAACAATTCCTGTAAATACACAACTTATGACTTTCCCCTTCTAAGAAGCTGGTAGGATTCTGTTAAGATAGTATTCTCATTTATTAGGTATTCTTAAAAAGTTAGGTTGGACTTATTAACAGGTTGTCTGATGAAATTTTAGAGAATTCAACATTAATTAACCAACCATGTATACTACAATGTTAAATAGTTATGGTAAAATTTAGTGAAGCTCTGAAATATCAAAGAACATGTTTGTGCTGTACATATGCTGGTAAGTTTTAACAACTGCTTTATTTGGACTCTCTATACCTGAGCACTTCCTAAACTACAGTGTGCATATTACAGTTTTCATAGGCTAATTATATTGTTTTATATAATCAATTCTAAAATCATATCTCTTATTTTTTCATAATATCTTTGTTCTACATAAAATTATCATAGATACCCTATCATTCTCAATTGTTGAGAAACTTAACACAAGATTCTGTTATGAAGGATCAGCCAATCATTAACTGTGACCAATTAGCAAGTATCATTGCATGAGTCACTCAAATGTGTCATGTAAATTCCTAGGGAGTGTGATGTGGATTTTAAAGCAGCATTTTTGTATTTATAGATGTAATCATCTATCCATTGAAGATACTGGAGTAAGTAGTGGTATCTCTTTGCATTCTGCATAATTGGATGGATAGACTTGGGGGAGATGGTTAAGGTACTTAAGAATAATAGCTGAGCTCCTAGATATATTTAAATTTAAGCACTATATTTACTTAGCTATCAATTTTCTTTGTTTAATATTTCTCAGTGGAGTTTTCCACACCCACTGGTCAATTTCAGCATCTCCTATATAAGGAGAGAAGCTGTGTTGCAAAGAAAAATGTAACCAGTCTGTTTTTACTATTTAAAATTGTTGAAAATTGTGGTTCAATTTTCAACAAGGATTTGAGGCATATTTACAATGATCACTAAACCAATACTTCCACTGATATTTGTAGTTGTTTATTAATCAATTTATTAATTTGTAGACCCCATCTTATAGGTAGCAGGCTTTTAGTTTTAAGATAGTAGAGAAATGTTCTTAGGCCCTATCATCTCTTATGCTGTAAGAAGTACAAGAAACAGAAATGCAAACTCTGGCCTTAACGAATCTAAGATAAATAAATATCTCCAAATCACAATATAAAAAGATGGAAAGTTGAAGACATGGTAATAGGATAACCAGGGCAGAAAAAAATGTCAGATCCCCATAGTAGATGAAGGAAATAGTAACAAGGTGGCAGCTGACTTACTCCAGACAACTCCTGGAAAGCTGAAATTTGAAGGCACATATTATTGAAAAAGGTGCAGTTAGGTTGATGGTGGATATGCTTCTAAGAGAGATTTTTTTAAAGTTTGTATATAGAGAAAGACAAACCCAAGATTACCACTTACATTACTAATAGTCACGTGGATAAACCATCTACATCCCAAGAGATAGGGGATCTAATCTTTGAAGTAACTGAATCAGTTACTTCCAACTCCAGGATCCCAGGAAGGTAGGATGCTGCTTACAGAACTGTGACATTTGAGCTCTCTTTTTCTTCCTGGTTTCTATAAAACTAACAGAGAGGTTTATGACCTTCAATGAAGGATGTAAGAGCATCCTTCTCTGGCTAAACTGAACCACTCCAGAGAAGAGACATCCAAATATTGATATTGGGGAGTACCAAGTGAAATATAAACAAATAGCCAAAGTTGAGGAGCACATTTTAGGAAACTTTCCAAGGTGGAAGATGACTAAGTGAATAAACTTAAAACAAAAACACAAATAATTTAGGATGAACAAGACTTTACAGAAAGTAGAACACTTCAAAAAAAAAAAAAAAACTATAATCAACATTCTCAGATAAATTCCAAAATAAGAACAGAGGAAGCTTTACAAAAGTTATACAAATTGTAATTAGAAAACAAAATAAGGATTTTATAAATTAAGTAAATGATTAGATAAAATTAAAAGCATCTAATTTTTAAAAGATATGTCTGTAATATTTTTTGGAAATTACATGGATACAGATCTAGATAATAGTGGTGAACATATAAGAAGATATGTGTGAATGAGTCAGACACTCCAATATCCTGTAAGAGATATTCCAGAAAACACAACAGAGAATAGAACAGGAAATTAGTAAAGAAATGATACTGGAAAAGAAATCCCAGAACTGAATAAAATAAGTCTCCACGTTAGAAGAGTCCATGAAGCATCCAAGAAAATGAATTTAAAAGGATCCCCTCTGTGTGAAGTAAGTCAGAAAGAGAAAAACAAATACCGTATGCTAACGCATATATACGGAATCTAAAAAAATGGTACTGATGAACCTAGTGGCAGGACAGGAATAAAGACACAGATGTAGAGAATGGACTTGAGGACACAGGGGGTGAAGGGGAAGCTGGGACAAAGTGAGAGAGTGGCATTGACATATATACACTACCAAACGTAAAACAGATAGCTAGTGGGAAGCTGATACATAGCACAGGGAGATCAGCTCAATGCTTTGTGATGACCTAGAGGGGTGGGATAAGGGAGGGTGGGAGGGAGGCTCAAGAGGGAGAGGATATGGGGATATATGTATATGTATAGCTGATTCACTTTGTTGTACAGCAGAAACTAACATAACATTGTAAAGCAATTATACTACAGTAAAGATGTAAAAAAAAAAAAAAAAGACTCAAAAAACATCCACTCTGTGGTATGTGCTCATGGTATTTTCCCCAAAATACTGCTTATAAAAAGAAAATCCAATATCTTTCAAATCTTAATAATAAGGAAGTTTCATACAAAGAACTAGACATCATCTTGGCAGGAGACTCAACATCCACACAGAAAGCTAGAAGATAATTGAATCAAATATCTTCAAAAATCAGAGTGAATTTGTTTATTTACTTGTTCATTCATTCATTCATTCTAATAAATAATATGACTGAATACAGATTTATAAATTGAGAAAGAATAATGATGTGTTGAAATAACCAATGTTTCAAAAATTTTCCTTCCATGCCCTGTTCTGGACTCGAATGCAGGATGCACTACAAAGATAATGAAAAAGAAAAAAAGAAAATGGAGGCATTGGATCCAGAGAAGAGAGATCTATTCCAGGAGTGAGATCAAGGGAATTCCCTAGATGAGATCAAAGGAAAACCTGTGATAATATATGGACAATAGGCCCTGATAAAAGCAACTAGTATAATTTGGAGCAGTAAGGAAATGACTCCAGAAGAGATATCTATAAAGGGTGAAAAAAAATGAAATTGACAGATTTTCTGAATATGTGAATATTGTATTGAGAGGATTTGGGGATCTTTTGGAGGGTGTAGGAAGTCTTGGCAAAAGATTCAAAGACTAATAAGTGATAAAAATGAGGAACGCTTACCTCCAGGATAAACAAAAGAAGGAGTAACAAGAAAGCAAGTATAATCATAGTGTAGTGTGACTCAAAAGTGAACAATATTTACGTGGTCATGATTATTAAAATACTGAATATGGCATTACCTAAAGATTATGATATAACCATGTTTGGAGGATAGAGGTAGGGAAAGTAGACAGTAGGAGAGCTAAAATCCTCACCTGCCACGATACAAAATTTAACAAAATTTAAATATCAGTCTACAGTCTATCCATTTAGAGACATCAATATAAGCTTGTTATTTGGAAATATAGAAGCAAGATCCAGAAGACAGTTTCTTCTTCCAAGTTTGGGATGAGGGTTGAAGGAGATTATGACATTCATCCTAAGCATGTGGTGACACTATTTAATTCTGTAAACACAGTGTTTGTTTTACTTTGATAAAGTATTAATTAGTTAAAATGATTTAGCATCATTACATGTACTTGGTTACTGTGTTAGTAACCAAGAATAAAGCCTTGTCTTCAGAGACTTTTCCAGAAGTGTTGAGAATCTTTCAAATTTCAGTAATCTTCACTCTTTGTATGCTCTCTGAGTAGCATACAATTCAAATAATATCGCAGAATTTTTGCATAAAGACATTTGCACATAAATCTTCATGAATTAAGAAACTGAACTGAAAGCAAGACTTTCAAATTGCTTGGATTCAAATTCTGGATTCTATACCAGATTCCTCCATGCGTTTGAGCATTTATTAACTTCTCTCTACTTCATATGCAGTTTTCAAATGATTTTACTGCTTACCTTGTGGATTTGCTGCCCTTTCTTTTTCCTACTTCTTTGATGGTTAAGAAGATCATGTATGTAAAAGTGCTGAGCGTGGGACTTGTTTTAGAGTAACTAATGAATGATGATGAGGAGAAGGATGACAATGATGAAAGGGGTGGTGGTGATGATACAACTGTGCACCAAGGTAAATATTCATTATTCCTCAAGCCTCTTGAAAAATGAACAAACTTCCCAATCTACATAATAATCTTCTTTAACCCTAATTTTTTCATAAAGTTGTAGCTAATAACATCATGTGTGTTGACATCAAAATGAATTATAACTTGGCAACCAATTTATAAAGAAAGAAACATTTGGATCATCCTCATAATTGAAGTTGAAGTTCTTCAGGTGTGTACATTTTCATTATTTTTCTTAATTTTGATTCCATTTTTTGTTGGATTCTGTTCCCATGCAAGTCCATATTATTCATTTGCTTTGACTGCTCCATCTTTTAAAATATGAATCTCTATCTAAAGTCAAAGGAGACTCAATGCATGAAAGATGTACAAAATTGTGAACGTGGGGGAAAGAAAGATGTCCCCAAAGGGTAGATTGCTTGGTCAAGAGTGACTCAGAATGAGTCAGATAAATTATCTGTTACTAACATATTTTCCACAAAACATCAGAGAAGAGGGAAAAGGTTAAACGTTAATGGTTCTTTGCCTAGTGCTATCCTGTCCTTGTCATTTTGAATAATGCTTTCTTGAAGGGACACCACTGTTCTAAGGCTGTGAATTCACAGGAAAATTGCCACTAACATTTTGATGCTGACTCTTGTTTTTAATTAGTAAATACCAAGAGAGGTATCAGAAACAGAGTGATTTTTAATTTTCTTTCCAGTTTACGGATTTTTAAAAATTAAGTTTTAATCATTTACAGAGAAGAAAGTCACATTTGTGTAGTAAACCACCTGAAAATAGAATTTTATACCCTAGTCATGGTTTGAAATAAAGTAGTGCTTTTGAAATGGCAATCAATCCATATTTTGAAGGCTGATTAGAGATATATCAGATATTTAGCATGTTGTGAGCTTCTTCTGGGCCTATTTATTGTCTAAGCAGCACTTAAGAAAATTAGACATAATCCCACACTAAGCCTGAGGCGTAATCAATCTATTCGATAATTCCCTCTATGTCTTAACCTCATAAAGTCACTCCATTGTTGATAAGTCTTGATACAAAGTCAGCGGTTCAAAGCTAAATAATTTTATGGTTAATGAGAACATCACACATATATTTTTAGGTGTATCTTCCTTGTCTGTGAATCCTAGTTATTATTGTTCGTTGTTTTTATGTAAGTTGCTGCTCATCAATATGTTCATAAATTATTCTCCAAAGGACCTAAGTGTCCTGAGCAAGAAATTTTGCAGTGATTTTAAAAGGCTTGTCCCTTTTCAGTCTATTGACCATTGGCTTTTGAATTACAAAAACTTGTTCCTGAGAGGCAGCAAGAGAATTATAACTACATTTTATGCACAACAAATAGCCATGTCATCTCCCATGTCTACATGATAATAAACAAGTGCTTGGGAGGAAATAACCTAGTGCATAAGGCCACTAAGGAGTTTATCTGCAAGAAAACAAAATTTGTTAAAGAAAATGCTTCACTCCAATGCCTCTTTTTAGTGGTGCTGAAGAAAAGTTTCTAGCTACAGTGTTTTTAATTCCACTGAAGAAAGCCGAGCATTTTAATGATGATTGGGACTCATTTTTAGACTATCTCTCTCCATTCTGCCATTTGAAAAGAGGGTTAGTATTGGAGAGATTTTCACTTAACTTCACAGTAAGTGGCTTGGCTTGACTTCCTGGATGCTTTCATGAATTGGTGGTAAATAGGCAGTGGTGTCGAATGACTGAACACGGAAGACATAAGGATCAGTGACTCACAGAGACATTGATTCAGAAAGAAACCTTAGGGGAAACAGACTTCCCCTTTTCCATCTTGAGTAGTCAGGCCTCTGTCTTTTAGTTGCAAGAAATTTAAACCGAACTCTAACTGAAGGCAAAATTAATTGACTAGTATAGTCAAGGAGGGATATGGGGTAGTTCATACAACCAAAGAACCAAAAGACTAATGGATTCAAAACCTAGAACTCTGGGTTTGATGGCTTCAGGGTTCTCTTTGACCTTCTCTAATTCCTATTAATTTTTGTGTGTGCTGGTCCAATTTCCTTCTACCAAACATAAGTTAACAATAACCACATATCAGCAACTCTAATGTAAAAGCACATGGTGCCTCTAAAAATCCATGGATTAATACCAAGTATCCATGGATTAATACCAAACTCTGATTTGTCCATTGTTTGGGCCAATCACAATTGTTTGGGATATAAGTTATAACAGTTGCCAACTTCTATTGCTGATTCCTATAACTGGGGGACTAGTCTCAATTTTAGGAATAAGGATAGAAAAGCTAGCTGGACAGACAGAAAAATAACTAACAGAGCCCAAGGCACTATTCCTTGCTGAAACAATTCTACAACGTCATTATAGGTGTTCCTCCAGGATCGAATTGTAAAAACAGTGGGTATAATGAAGAAATCACTAGATTGGGGAAGCGAGACTTAGATCCATCTCATCTCTGCTTCTAAACAGTTTTATGATGTTGAAAAAGCCACTTTGCAGACCCCAGACTTCATTTTCCTCAACTGTAGGGTAGCTTCAAGCTTGCTATTCTATCAAGTTTAATTTCTATGAATAGAAATGACTACTACTGATAAGCATGTTCTGCTGTTGGAGAATTCAAAGTTATATTGAGCTGGATTTTGCCTCTCTTACAATGTAGTATAGAGATTCAGAGTGGACTCTGATATCAAATAGCCCTGAGTTTGAATCCTGGAATGTGACACTGAGCAATTTACTCAATCTCTTTCTGTCTCTGTTTCCTCATTTGTAAAGTCAGGGTAATAATTTTACTACCTGGTAAGGTTGTTCAAAGGATTTAACTAGAAAATATAGGGCTTCCCTGGCGGTAGAGTGGTTAAGAATCCGCCTGCCAATGCAGGGGACATGGGTTCAAGTCCTGGTCCAGGAAGATCCCACATGCTGTGGAGCACCTAAGCCCGTGGGCCACAACTACTGAGCCGGTGCTCTAGAGTCCGTGAGCCACAAATACTGAAGCCCGCACACCTAGAGCCCGTGCTCCGCAACAAGAGAAGCCATCGCAGCGAGAAGCCTCCGCACCACAATGAAGAGTAGCCCCAACTCGTTGCAACTAGAGAAAGCCCACACACAGCAATGAAAACCGAATGCAGCCAAAAATAAATAAATAAATAAATTTTAAAAAATGTATATAAAGTATTTGGCAAAGTGCTTAGTACATATAAGCACTGAATAAATATTAGTCATTGTTGTAATTATTATTACTGTTTTCATTTTTTAAATTTGGACAGATGTTAGTCCTGCTCTCAAGAGTCATTAAGAATTAAAGAATCTTTCATGTTACAGATCCAGATCTTTTTTTGTCTCACACCCTTCCTCCTTTACCATAGCTCTTTATGCTTTAGTAAATAGGTTCTTCAAGACTTCCACACAGGGTATAGAAGATGCCTTTCCTTTTCAGTTGTCCAAGGTCAGAGATTAACTGCTCTGTCATTTTAACTGTGTTTTGAATAATTTATAATCCAGAGGTATCACAACATATCACATTTTTAAAAGTGGTGGTGGAAAGCACCTGGAGAACATGGGTTGAGAGATTGTAGGAGCAGGTTCTTGAGCACAGACGGTTCACTTAAATATTAAGATTACATAAAAGTACTTACTTAGGAACTGACCCAAGTAATTTGATCATCTTGTTTTGCATGATGAAAACTGCTTTTGATAATTAGTTTTCTGGCATATGCTCTTGTCCAAGAGAAGGTAATAAAAGATGAGAAAATAATTGTTATTTTATAATGATGTCTTCAGGATGCCAAAATATCCCATCAGTTGGGTAAAAAATTCTGAGTCCAACCAGCTCAGAATCATGTAGACAGTTTGTTTATGGGATAGGCA
Organism: Phocoena sinus; assembly: GCF_008692025.1. Taxonomy (NCBI): domain Eukaryota; kingdom Metazoa; phylum Chordata; class Mammalia; order Artiodactyla; family Phocoenidae; genus Phocoena; species Phocoena sinus. Next base: position 14,688,006 of record NC_045773.1, on the reverse strand, counting down.
TTTTTTACTGTCTGTCCAAAACAGCTTGGTTTCCTCTCTGCTGTTTTCTTATTTTCTGTCTTGAACGTGTATACTTGTATGAATAGTGATATTTTAAATTAATTTTAACATAGAAATTTGAAATGGAAATTCGTGTTTCATTATCTTTATAACCTCAGAAGATAGGTAAGGCAGGAATTATAATTACCACCTTCGTTTTACCAAAAGAATTTGCTCAGAGTCAGAGACTTGCAAACAAATACTATAATTCTAAGTAAGTGTCCTTATTAATAGAAAATAGTGTAATTTGTTCCTTCTCATTGTCTAATGTTGTTTGAGATTCTTTAGACAAAGCATCAGTATTAGGTTGCTCATAAATGCATCTGAAGATCAATGGAATTATGTTGGGACAATTCTAAAATGAACATTCAAGGAATGATATCCCTTAGAGTTCAATTATCTGAGTTAAAACTGTAATAATAAACCTTGGTATACAGCTGGCAAATTTCTCTGTGAGTTTTTCCTTTTTCCATCACCTTCCAGTTTCTACTACAACACTCTTAGGAATGTTACTAATAAATTAATTATTGCAAAAGCATATATAGCCTCAAGGTTTATCTACCGGTAGCCATTAGCCACAACATACTAGAGTAGATATTGCATTTCCGTGTTGAAATACCAGTCAAGTAGAACTACATAATCAATGTTCAGAAGACAGGCTGGGGATGGAGTCAGGTGCGGGGGAAGAAGATGTATGCATATTCACTTGGGATATTAACTCCATAAGGCATGTTTACTGAAAAAGAATGAACTCATGCAAGAACTGCACACAGCTGGTTGGAACCATGACGCTAAGAAACTGGGAGATGTTTTATAGATGTTTGTTCCAGTTTAGGAACGGGCTCTCTTAATAACAGCCTCGTTTTAGTAGTGGCATCTTAGGCACTTGATCCACAGAGGGAAGTAATTAAATTTAACAGACGCGATCCTCATTTTGAGGATATCCTCGATTTAAAGTAGCAGGGGAGCATAATTAAGTCTAATAGAAACAATGGCTTCAGAATGAAGATACACTATGAAGCAAACACAGACCAAGTCTACACATTACCAATTACCCAGTCAGCCAGGGTTACAAACTGTGCTTATGTCCTACTATTCAATCAAAGCAAAGCTAGAGGGTTGAGATGTGTTTGTTTGTTTATTTATTTATTTGGTTTGAATCGCATTTATAATTGGTATTGAGTGAATGTAAACCACAACATTAAGATGAGGTTAAGCGTTACACATACCCATTACAAAGTTAAGTGAAATAATTAAATGGGTGTTTCTAACCAAAAGAATATATTCTAAAACCTAAAGATATTTGAATTAGAGAATGTGTAGCCTAAACCATCAGATTAATTGTCTATATTCCCTTTCCCAGTCTTACATAATATACTTGTAAATATATTTGAACTTAAAGAAAATCATTCGGATTTATAGTTAGATTATAACATAATAGCTGTCGTTCTGTCTGTTATGGATAAACTCAGCTTGATGCGATGGAAAGACTCCCAGCCTGGGAGTTGAAAGTTCTCACTTATTATCTCGTTTCTGTTCATTTATGCTTCTATTTGTCAGATATATGTTGACCCTATAATGTGCCAGTTAGCATGGAGAGAAGTGGGGGAAATAACTAAATTAACAGGATTCATTTCTTACTATTGAAGAGAGTGTAGAATATTAGGAGAGAGAAACATGTAAAAATAATTATGGTCGAATGTATTTAACATTAGAATGGATGTTTATAGAATGTGTTGTAAGAGATGAGAGAGGGAGTCTGAGCCAACTGAAAAAGAGGTAATGAATGAGTTAATGTTTGTTCTGGGTCTCAAGGGATGATAATAAAAAGCCCAGGAAATGGCATTAGAGGTTGAGCAAGCAGTATGTGTAAGGGTACAGTAAGGGTCCAAGACATTTCTCTGAGACACCAGTGTATATGGAGGTAAAATGTGAGTGGGGTTAGAAGGCTCTGGATGTTCAGAGCAGGTAGGACTTGAGGTGAAAAATAAAACGTGATGCCAGATAGCACACAACTTTGTAGGACATATTCAAGAGTTTGACTTTACCTTTTGTAAAATAATCTTTTAAACCAAGGAGTTATTTATGTTCGATCTGTGTTCTTACCGGAACTCCATGATCTTGTACTTTTTTCCACCCAAACAGTGTACAGTTCACTGTGTGTTGAATGAATGTAAATGAGAAAATAATTGGTCTTATTCTAATTCTATTTTATGTCATAATTTTAGATTTATGACCTTAAGGGGATTTGAAAGATGATGACTTTAATAAATTTGTCATCCAGTGGCACTCCTGGAATACTTTTACGCTCAGATAAAACACTGGGAGTATCAGAATAGTGTAAAGTGACCGTATCAAAGAAGTGGCACACATGTCAAGAGCCAGCAATGTAAGCTCTGTCTTCAGAAAACTTGGAGCAGGGCATGTATAGCTTAAGAGAAGACTGTGTTTTGGGAAGAAAAAAATGGAAGGAAAAGTTAAGGAGAACTTAATGTCTAACTCAGGCTCTGGCACAATCTAGCTGTGAGAACTGACATGCCACTCCTTTCCTCTAGGTTTTATTCATTAATTCTATAAATATTGCTTGATCCTTTACTGTGTTTCAGACATTAGGGCATGAAGCAATGATAGACACAATTCTTGTGCTTTCATTTAATGGGCTAAAGTCAGCAATGTTTCTTTGAGAGCAAGCAACAAAAACCAGCTGGAGCTCTCACCAGCCAAAATGACTTAATTAGAAGGAACCAGGGTAGCTGACAGATTTGAAGGGGAAGCTGGAAATCCAGGTTTCAGAAAGACCAGAGACCAAGGAGTTCCCGAAAACTAGGTAGCAAGAACTGGGAGAAAATGGACTGTGTGCCGTGGTCATCAGGGGAGGAGCGACTTTGCAAAGGAGAATTGAGTAATCACTAAGAGAAAAGATAATGGACACTGGACAGGCAAAAGAAAATGTTTTTCCCCAAAGCACCTCTTAATCCTTAGGTGATTTCTAAGGCTTTTAAAAATTCTAGGAATAAATATAAGATCATGATTTGGTGTTTCACATTTTTTGGTGTACTTTCGTTAATATACAACCCTGCCTTATGTGAATAGAATCTCATAAATAAAGGAAGACGACTTTCATCTCAAAGTGAAATGAAAAAAAAATCAGTGAAAATGTATTTCTTTCAAAAGAAGAGGCCGTGATTGTATTTAAAGTAGTTCTATAAATAAGCATTCTGCAATCTGCTACACCCTTTAGAGAAAGAGCAAGGTTCGATTCTATAGCTCATTTAAAAGATATGCTTCTTGAGTTGAGATGGCCCCACAGAGATTTATTTTCATGGATATATAAGCTCTCAGAAACTGCAGTTTTAATATGGGCTAGCTGAGAGACGTTTAATTACTGACTTTGGTCATTGCAGGAACGTTAGTCCTCTAGTTAAAGAAAACAACAGTGTTATCAAAACTAACCTGTGAAGCTTTATTAAAACTATTTTTGGTGATCATCTCTTTTAAGAAGCATGGCCTTTAACTAGACCCTGGGTTTGAAATCAAGAAGGGTCAATGAAAAATAAATGTTTAATCATACCGCAGCTACTCTATCTTTACAAAATTCAATTATTTCTATCCAGCATAAGAATAATTTGGCAGCTGATTAAAACAATTCTTAAAGCAAATTATAGCACTGTCAGAAAACAAGAAATCAGAATGTCAGAACACAAGGACATTTCTATGCAAAATGTCTTGCAAGTGTCTGTGACAGACGATTTCTGTCTGTTTGTTATATTGGTTTCATTAATTTGGTCCACATCAAGCAAAAGAAAAAAAAGTACTTCCATATGTTTCCTATTTGAAATAAAAATCTTCAAATGAATAATATTCCCAAAGATAACCGAAGTAGCCACGTGGGGAAATTTTATGCTTTAATTTTATACAAGCTTACTCAGCACTGTAAAAATCTATGTACAGGTTTATAGCTGTAGAGATCCCAAAATAACTGCTTTTTTTTTTTTTTTTTGCAGTAAAGCTGCATCTATAAACTTTCAGCTACTACTAATATGTAAATGACATTAAACCTAGATTTTATTTATTGCTTTCTGGGCAGAGCCAAACAATGTGTTATTTGTAATATATTCATGTACACTGTAAAAAGTGAACGTATGAGCTACGTAGATCTGAGTTGTGTGTCCTAAAATACATTGTTATTTTGTCTTAAATCTAAATGTTATTTTTACATTGTTCACAAAAGATTACAGAATTTTCTCCTCTTTTAAAGCTAAAGAGAAACTCAAAGACACACATTATGGAAAGATGAAACCATACATTAATAGTGAAATAAGGTTGCCCACAAGAAATCTGGCTTCTTTTCACTAGATTTCCTGTCCCATATCAAAACTCATGCACTACAGTCTTGGACCCAACCTTATAAAGTCAGTTAACTGACTGTGCTTTGCACAAGTATGAATGCTTGTTTTAGTGAAGCAAAGCCTTGACTACCGTAGTTGCTCAACACATTTGTTGCAGTGTATTGAAATAAAGAGATGTGAGAACAATCAGTCACCAAGTGTTCACTGAGCCCCTTAGAACTGCTTGCTAAGAAACTTTATACTCATGTTAAAAAATTTTATAAAATTGGGTCTTAGCTTAAATAGAAAAACAATTTGAATCATGGAGTTTTATAATACTACTTACCAAATTGGCAAGTATTACATTGTGTAAATTTTGTACACTTCTTTTAAATAATAAAACCTCAGTTGTGAAGACTTCTGAGACAGCATCATGGTGATAATGAGGATGAGAGAGAGAGAGAGAGGGAGGGAGACAGATAGATATTTTTGGCTCAGGAAATAAAGTTTCAGAAGGAATTTGGCTTTGATTCAGGAATTCAATAGATGTGATCTGGATTTATTCTCTTTCTCACACACATACATGCACAGGTGTGCACACACACACAGACACTTCTGCCTTCCTTCTTTGGTGTTAACTTCATTCTCCAGTAGCTCACTAATTCTATGTAGTTGACTCCCCCAATTCTAGGCTTACACATTTATATCTTAGCAAGTATCCCTAGTGGAAGAGAAATCATCTCTGTTTTGAATAGTTACAAAATGGTTCCAGTATTGAGATAATTTTTTTTAACTCACTTGCTTTCCCTAACTGTGGCCTATGGGGATGAACTGGGATGGCTGACATCATGGGTATGTCTCTGGTTCCAGGGATGTAAATCAGTCCCTTCCAAACCAGGGAATGAAAATAGAGAGCGAGGGCTCATTACAGGAGACATCAGTGTGCTGATTTCAGAGAAAGGGTGTAAAACTGTAAGCAAACACAGCCAGTGTCCATAGCCAGCAAGAAATACAGCAGTGGAAAAAAATATATAAGGGGGAATTATATAATATAATATCAACACCTGTTTTATGGTCTTCCTTATTTTCCGTTAACTTCAACTTTCATGTCTATGATCCTCACACAATTCTTTACTGGTCACTAAACTCCAGCATCCTCCATTCATCAGAATTCTCCTCTCAGACAACCAAGAGGAGTCCGGGCTTATGGCTTAGGCTGAGACAAGGCTTGGCATGGATATGGAATGGAGGTAGCATGGTGCTGTCAGTTTGGAGAAAAGAGAAGCTAACTTAAACATATCAAAATTCTAGACCCACATTGCCACCTGCCCACCAGACTACTTTAAATACATGATCCCTAGCATGATAAATTCAATTATTCTAAGACTAAACTCATTCACTGAGTTCTAGGCTGAATTGCTTCTCTTTTCTGTGGTCAGTTATCTTCTAACTTTCTATTAAACTCTTTATAATTCCTCCCTTAGAATCCTCCCTATAATGTCTTTTACAATTCTTTTTTTTGTTTAATTTAAAATTTCACTATGTAATGAATTCACTTATAACAGTGAAATGTTTCCCTCCCATTCATAACTTCTAGTTCCCTAGATCTCAGTGTAGTCAAACATTGCTATGAATTTCTTGTAGATTAACCTTATTAAGATATGTATGTATACACAAATGTGCATACTTATTTTAACCTAAGGTAAGGTTTGTTTTGGGTCCTATCTTTAATAGTTTGCAATACATCTTCTTTAATATATAGAATAGTTTGTCAGTTTAAAAGAAACAACTTCATTTTTTAAATGGATGCACAATATGATATAGTATCCATGCACATAATGCCTGTAGCCAGTCCTCTCTGATGAGCACATATTTCCAACATTTTTGCTATTGTCAGCAATGTTTCAATGAATAACATTGTACATATATCATGTGTCTTCTTTCTTATTGAGTTTTATATATATATAAAGGAATTTCCTTTATATATAAAGAAAATTAGACTCCTCTACAAATTCTAAATATTTTTATTCAAGTATATAATTTGCTTTTGATTTTTCTTGGTTATGCAGAATTTACTTGATGTACATGAATGTATAAATTTTTCTTTTATGGTTTTTGAAGTTGATAAAGGTCTTTCACAATCTAACACTATTAAGGAAAAAAATGAGACAAAAACTTCTGTGTCTAATAAATCCATAGTAATGCTTTTAATCTCCTGTTAGAATTATCTCATTCTCCTTTGTCTCTGCTTCCCTGAAAGATTATAGACTCCTGCATGTTTGTAGCCTCACGGTGCTTGTTACCTTGTCCCTAACTATCTCTCAACAAACATTTGTTCATTGGAAATAAATTGCAAGCATTGTTCTTTTTAAATCTCTACAGGAATGTGTCTAATGCAAGTAAGAGGTTCTCTGGTGCATATTTATTTAACGGACTATACAATCTTTTTTAATCAAATATTGATACTTGAGTATAAAACTGTTTTTCTATTAAGGACTGTGAAAGATAGGCACCCTGACCTACTTTCAAGTGGAAGAAATGGGTGGATAGTTTGAAAAGAGAAGAAGGGATTTTCAGATAAGGGTATGGTTTTGAATTCAGACAAACATTGTTCTGAGTCTTGGTTTTACCTATTGAAGCTATAAGAGCCAAGGCCAACTTCTATGTAATGTGGAGTCAATAAAAATATCTCTAAGACTCAGTTTGCTCATCCTGGTAATGGGGTTAATAGGATTTACCCCATTTAGTTTCTGTGAGGAATAAAGGAGGTGATGTAAGCAAGCCACATTTTTTTAAATTGAAATGCTATTCTAACTTGCATCATCAGGTAGACTGAAACTCCTTTTTAACATTGGATATACACTTTGATTCACAAGATGACCTCATAGTGCCAGATAATAGTGCCATGCATGATGTTTAGGGGATCAATATTACCCACAAATTGAAGGTGAAGCCATTTCAGAGTTTGAACTAAGTTGTGAAGCAACACCTACTCAAAAACAGACGCCATGGACAATCCCCAATGGAATATCAAGAATTTTGGGCAGTCCTAAGAAGAGAAATTGGTACTACGCACCTTCTAAAGGCAAAGTATCTGTGATTTAAGGAGATGACTAGAATCCAGCTTTTTTTAAAATTTTTACTTAGCATTTAATTAATCCTCTGAAGTGTTTTGGCAGAATTTTGGCCTCTCTCTCATTCTACCCCAATAAATGCACTTACCAGTCTACTGAAAAAGAAGAATAGGCATGTCTTGCTTTATTTAAACAAGGGAACCAGCTAAACTTAAGAATCAGACCAAAACCCCATAATTTTGTGTGTATGGACAATTAATCCATAATCCAATTACTATCTCTGCATTTTATGAAATTAACTTAAAAGTGCAGGCCCTTTATTTCTGATCGCTTTCAGTAATGCTCTGTGCACATGCTCACTGCCTTACCCAAAAGAAAGGTAGTAAGATTCACGGAATAATATTTCCTGAAATTCTATTTGAAATCCCTTAGGTAAATATTGCCTCCCAGCTCCGTTTACTAACAAACAAAAGAAAACAAAACCCAGAAGCTTTGAGTTTCAGTCCTTTCAGAACTCTCTCTTCTGGTGGAAATAATTAGAAGGCCAGTGAAGAATAGGAAGCTCCTTACCTAGGAGACAGAATTTGAAAAGGCCAACATGTTTGTCAGCATTTCAGGAACAACACAGATAGAAGAAGTGGACCTGCGAAGAGAAAGCCATTTCTTCAATTCAGAGAGGACACTTGACCAAAACATAAACAACTCAATTTGATACAACCATGGAGAGAAAGAAAGTTAAAAACAGTTTGTGTGGATAGGCGTGCAATATACTACAGGAGAGGGCCATGTATTATACACTTTTTCAAAATGTAAGTGTGTGTGTGTGTATTGTGGTGGTTGTTGTTCCTTTGCTCTCTAAGTTTCTGACTAATACTTCCAGCAGTTTCAGTTCAGCAACCTTTGGAATTCATTGCGAAAAGCCAGAAAGGATGCTATAGAGTCGGAAGGCCTGAATTCACTTCATGCTTTCACTTGGATAACTAGCTTAGCTGTCCTAACTAAAGGTTGGAACGTGAGGTGGAGGTTTTGACTCTAAAGTCATAAATCTCAGCAGTAGAAATCATCAAATGGGTTAGTTCTATTTCCAGGGCATGTCTGTACATGCCCTCTGCCCAGTTTCCAAGTATAATGTACCTCCTGGGTTTTTGAAGTCAGGCACAAAATCTACAGTTTAGAACACAAGCAGTGACCCTGATCATTACTGAACGAAGTACTTCTTTCGGTACTGTCCAGAAATATCAGAGTATGTCTCTCTGCTTAACAGACATAGCACTGATTCCGTTTGGATCTTCCATTTGGCTAGGCCACTCGTTCTCAACCTGGGGTGAATTTGCTGCCTCCCTCATCACCAACGGACATCTGGCAATATCTGGAGACAATTTGATTGTCACACCCAACATCAAATGAGTGAAGGCCAAGGACCCTCTCTCACCACCCAAATGTCAAAAGTCTAAGGTTGAGAAATCCTGAGCCAGCCTTTGGGTTGATCAAAAATTCAGATAAAAATTCAACCCAGCTCCTTGAAATGAAAACTTGATAAAGGAAAAGTACCAATGAATAATACTGAACATTTATTCTGAGGACACTGAGATTGAGATTTTGCCATATAAACGCATGTAGGTACAGAGTTTCTACTAGATTTAGTTTTAGTTCTCTTCTGCCAAATGGATTTTTCCAATTGAAAGAAGAATCTAACATCTTCTTTGGGGAAAACAAAGCAACTTAGTTGTTTGCATTGCAGTAGCTCAATTATGAATAATCTGTAAATTTCCAACCCTTGAAAAATACCTTTTGGCTATTTTTCTTCTTTAAGAAAGTGTTGTAAAATTAAAATGGCGTTTGCCTATGCAGGTGTGCTTTGCCTTAAGCAAGTTCTGTATATGAAAACATTGATTTATAAAAAAGATTAATCTGGGCCAAACGTTTGCTTTAGAATAAGAATTTGTAGCTTTATAAAGACAATGTAGGAATGACTCATGTAGAAATCCAAACTGTGGTATTTTACACAGTGTGATTCAGTTTCCACTTTGGGAAACACATATATATTAACTTAAATTTTTTTAAAATTAAAATCAGTTAATCAACTGACCATTTTAATAAAACAATCTGCTAATTTTCTAACGAAAATGGTTAGTTACCTTCCTCTGAGTAAATAACATTGTTAAAGCACACGTTCTACATAATTTCTGTACTTATTAAACAGGTCCCAAAGATGTGTTGTGTGTGTGTTTTTTTTTCCCTACACCACTGTCATTTTTATATGAAATATGGCCAAAGCTAAGACTTTTTGTTTCCTTATCAGTATAAGTCTTTAAGAGTATTAACCCAACTGGACAATGCAGCATCATGTCAGAGGTATGTTGAACATATATTGAAAGTCAAAAGAAAAATTAGAAAGACACCATTAACTATTTATCCAACATAAAGCCCAACAATTATTTCTGTAAAACTCCCATTGCATTAATTGATTCAATCATCCATTTTATCATCAATTATATACACAATACTTACCAGAATTTAATGCCTATGAGATGTCTTCTAGCTCCAAAGCCCTAGGTTATGGTGATGCAGTTTTTAAACTAGGACAGCCTCCTAGAGAAAACGACATGTTAAAAAAACGACATATTAAAAAAAAAAATACAGCTTTGAAGTGCCTCGAGAAAAATAAAAAAAGAATGCTAAGGAGCAGATAAATTCCCCTCAAGTGTCCATGAAAACTTGAAGTCCACTTCATGTTATGATGCTTTTCATTTATTATGCCCTTATTTTAATAAACTCATCTATATAGCCTTGTGGGGGAAGCATTCATTCATAATAGAACCCAGACGCCAGACTAGAACACATATATACAGAACATTTTAAAAGATAAATGTTGCCCAAAACTATATCAATGATATAATCTGCATAGGGTAATTTAGCCATTTCGTACCGATGGAGTCTTCTTTTGACTAAGATCTAGGTTCAAATAATAGATCCATAATCTATCAACTGCACAGCCTTGGAAAATTCATCGTACCACTCTGAGTCTGTGTTTTGTCACTCTTAAAATGTACATAATAATACCTATCTTTAGAATTTTGTTCTGAAATTTAAAATTATGTATCTATAATTTCTAGCACATAGTAGGTGAACACTAAGTGGTAGTTTAATTTTTCTCTTAACTATGAGAAATTGGTCATCATACTTGAAAAAGTTATTAGAGAAAATTTTAATTTAAGATAAATGATATTCACATATGCAACATACATTCTTTATAGAAAGCATTATAAAATGACATTATTTTTGTGAAAAGATAAGAATTCTAAATGTCAGCTTGATAAGATGGACTGAACTAAATGAGATTTTTATTATTGAAGTATAGAAAAAAATACTTTAATATAAAATTTTTAAACATTCCAAAAATGAAAGATGAGTATTGGGCAAAGATTAATGTGATACTTACATGGTATTATATGATATGGAAAAGAATCAGTTCATAATTAAATTATAGGTTTCGGTGATGGGCTAAATAATGGGCTCCCTCAAAATCCATGTGCTAATCCTCAGAACCCAGCAGTATGGGTTGCAGATGTGATTAAGTAAAGAACCTTGAGATGGGAAGATTATCACGGATTATCTGGGTGAATCCAATGTAATCAATCACAAAGTTCCTTTTAAAGGGAGGCAGGAAGATCGAATTTGTAGTAGGAGGTGTGACAATGTAAACATGAGGTGGAAATAATATCAGCAAGGTAAGAGCCAAGAGCCAAGGAGTGTAGGAATCTGAAAAAGGCAAGAAAGTAGATTCTCCCCAAAAGCTTCTAGGAGGAATACAGCCTCCCAACACCTTGATTTTGGCCTTATAACTTCCAGAAATATAAGATAATGAATTCATATTATTGTATTTTATTTTAATTAATTTTTATTGGAGTATAGTTGCTTTACAATGTTGTGTTAGCTTCTAATGCACAGCAAAACTTGATAGCTGCATGTACAAGAATGAAATTAAAACACTCCCTAACAGTATACACAAAAATAAACTCAAAATGGATTAAAGAGCTAAATGTAAGGACAGACACTATAAAACTGTTAAAGGAAAACATAGGCAGAACACTCTTTGACATAAATCGCAGCAAGATCTTTTTTGAATTCATATTTGAGTTTCTGATCATTTGTTATAGCAGCAATAGAAAACTTACATAGGTCTAAATATACCCAGGTTTTGAAAAATATTACATAAAGGAAGAAGACTGAAAATGACACAATAATTAAACAAAGGATGTTAAAAGCCAAAATGTATTATATATTTATATTTTTCATTGCAAAAGTAATATAATTACTTTTTATATATACAGAATTACTATACAATTTTCAGATTGTATTGAATTCATTTTACAGTAGTATGAAATAAGACTAGCATAATGTGTAATACAAATACTATGAGACAGTTGTAATACAATAAGGAAACATCATAGAGATACTTTATTTCTCAGGAGCTTATTTGTCACTTTGTTTATCAGTAAAGTCTTTCTTCCTGGTCAAAACTTCACCTCAACTAGAAGTTAACGCTATTCTGTATGTTTGTTATTTTGGAATTAATTGTAGATGTTAATGTATTTATGGTTAGTATTGTAAGTAAGCTTTAGAAAAGCCTCAATTTGTTTTCCATATCATAGTAAAATTGATTTCGCTGTATGTAGACCAATTTCTCTTTGTGTGGTTATATTTCTCAACTAATGTAATTTTGTTTTAAGCTGCTCACCAGAAACCTGTGTCTATGTTATTGTGTATGATTAGACAAAGCAGATCTGTTAAAATTTCCCAAAACTTGTATCATCTTCTCCCTATGGTTGAGAATGTCCTCTTGTTTGATTCTACTACATGGAAGTGGGACTCCTGGTTGAAATGGTACTTCAGAAGATAACAATGAATGACAACAGAGGTTGGAAGAAGGGGAAAACAATTGCTGGAAAATCTCCATCTTTTTTAATGTCCAGAATGCTGATTACTTTGGGGAAGAAATAAATTTGTGTTGGCTTCTGGGAAATCAGTTTGTGGACCATACTGCCTTAGGGGAATTTTGTTGCATTTTTAATTCCCTGACCTGGGTCGCTCCAATCAAACAAAATTTTACTCTTTTCACTTCTGTTCCAGATGGAAGAAAATGTAAACAGCTGTCCAAGTGGTGATGGAGCCTTTTCTTCCACATTCTTGCATGTCATTATGTTAGAGATATACTTTATCAGCAAATTAAAACCTCTAAAACCTAGTAATCAAAATTTCCCCCTTTCCTTCACTTTGTATTCCAATGAGCATCAATTGCTTACTTTCAGAAATAGTTTTCCAAAGATAAAGCTATGATGAGTATGCATGGTCATTATCATATTTACTCTTGTCAGTACCATATAGCATTATGCTGTTTACAATAATTAGCTGTTGGAAGCAATTCTGTAAACACAACAATGTGACAGTCTGCATATAGAAAAGCAAGTCACTGTTAAGGGATGGATTTGGGTACTATTCAGTGGCTCTTGTGACCGTAATGTAAAGGTCCAAAAGAAACCACTTAATACTTTTCAAGATAATGAATATATGTGAAGACAAGAAGATGGGAGGGAATTTAGAAGTTTTAATAAAATCAATGGGAAATGTCATTTTTTTTTAAAGTTGGTGTGCTAATTATTTTCACTTAAGAAGCAATACAATAAAATTGTATAATTAATGTATTTAACTTACACAAATTTAATTTCATACACAGGATATGCCCGTCTCTTTTTTCATATTAAATGGGCAATGGATGTAATCACACCAAAAACAACAAGTGCAAACTATCAAAATGTATGAGAAGTACATATAAAAGTTGTTTCAAGATTTCCTGGCCATTGGAAAACATTAAATTCATTGTTTAAGTGATCTTCAAGCAGGTAGTGATGAATTATCACTATCAGCAAAGAACAAACTGATGAAAAATTGAGAAGCATAAAGGAATATTGACCAACATGAAATTAGAGGAGCGGACACAGGGATATACAAACAAAACCATATATGTTACTTAATGGGAGTTTTATATGCTTTCTAAAGATAATTTCAATTTTATGGAATTGTTGCTTTCCTTGCTGCCTTCAAAATGTGACTTTCTCATAAAATGTAACTTCACTTTCTATTTACCAACTCAACACATGTTCATTGAGCACCTCCTATTTGCAAGGCTCCCCTCCATGGAGAAACATGAAGAATCAGACACTGCTCCTTCTAGGAACTGCCTGTCTCAATTGTACTGCTATATTAAAATAAAAAATGATATGATTTAATACTGGAATTCACAGTGTGCTAACAAAACATCAAAAAAGTTGGAAAATAGTGTGAGAAGAAAAACTATTTGATTTCTCCATTAAAATATAATGGAGTTTTAGAGTTCCACTGAGTTTGCTAAATTATTAATAGAAGTCAGATTATGCAAATTAGAGGATAGATTGGTAAAATTTACTAGCATATTTTAAGGAAAAGAAATGCATATTTTGACGTGTACTCTTGTGTTTTACTTTGCTTTTCTAGTAGAGAGGAAATGCGTTTTCAAAATTATTTTATGGCCGAAGAATAAACAACTTATCAATAGATAGTGAAACAATCATACCAATTCTAAGTGCCAAAATTTGATATTGTTAGTGAGAGTTCAAAGGAGTTTCTTTTAGGAGAATTTCTGAAAAATACTAGTGGTAACTTGTTGTTTCCTTGTAAATGCATACTTGTTTACTTACGTTTGTAAGGGATACTTATTAAGGGTTTCTTTTCATCCTCTGATGATCTTATAAGACAGAGTAATCACTTTGTGTGGTTAGGTTAAAAATCTGCTGTCATGTGGTGACCCAAGGACAGGCTTCTGTAGTGGATGCTGTTGCTGCCTGGCCCCGGCCACTTCTCCAGACCTGGGCATGAGGCCATCAGCTGCTGTGAGAATGGGCTGCTGAAGTTTTATGATGCCTTTTTTTTTCCAGAGAAGTACCCTCAGTTAATTGGATCTGTGGTGACTGGGGGAGTGTACGGCTCTCCACCCACACTCTTCCAAAGCCCACAGCCAAGACTGATTTCCGTGAGGGTATAGAGGCTGTTTTTCTTGCCACAAAGTGGAATCAACTCTGTGGTGCAATCTATGCTCCAGAGCTCTCACTGAGACATGCTGGCATTTGTTTACAGCTACTTAGCTTTTTTCCTCTGCCCTATCCTGCTTTCCTCACTCGCTTTACCCAGAGAGCACTTAGCCTATAAATTACCTGAATAAAAATTCCCACCTCAGACTTTCTTCCAGGAAAATGATAACTAATGATAATTGAATAAATATGGAATGGGGTTTACGTTCATGGTATTAGCCATTCCGTGGCACCCAGGACAACTGGTTTATTGGTGAGTATATAACGTGACAGACTTCTCTACACTACAATGTTCAGAAAGAAAGTAATTTAAGTGAGCATTTAGCAAACTCAGGAAGTACAACATTGAAAATGTCATTTTTGTTTTCTTTTTTTTCAGGTCTTTCTGCACTTGAGAAATCAATGTAAGAGGATTCAGTCAAGTTGCAGTAACAACAGCAACCACTAAAAAAGAAAAAAAAAATCGGGACTTTACAAACCAACCTATTCTAATCTACAGATTGTTAAAAGAAAAAGTTGCAAAATACCTGCTGTGAAAAAATTGGAGACTGACTGGCTACAAAGCTTCTATAAAGATATTGAGGACAGCTTAAGATGGTACAATTGCATTACGGTTTATAATTTACACATGATCATTCATTTGAAACTAGTCAGAAAAATATAGGCTCTGAAATAACTTCAGAGTTTAACCCTTCCCACATTTTTTCTCCAAACATCCAATTATCTCTCATCAGTCTTGACAGTGAGTTGTCTTGTTAAAGAGCTTGCAATTCCATTACAGATAAGCTTCAAATATTGATTTGAACCTTTTATTTCCTTGGTCTGAGATATGAGAAGGCTAAAAAATGTTCAAATCTGTTGCTGCATAGCAGAAAAGAAATGGCTCCAGAGAAAGACAGATCTCAGATACATGCACAAAATCGTTTGCCACATTTCTATTTCACTGGACATCGTGCAGGCTTGGCCTATGTTTGTCCAAAGAAGAAGGAAGTACAAAAGTGTGAGCAATAAAGGCAGCTTTGGGACACAGTAAGTGTTCAATAAGTACACATGGAAGGTGGTTATAAGGCACGGTTTCTGCAAAGCAGCAATCTGAGAGCCACTCTGACATCATGGCAGTCAGCAGGAAGGAAATATTGTGGTAGACAAGAATTCACAATACCTACTTTATAGTCATGCAAATTAATGAGTTTGTTGTATAAAAGAGTTAGTGTGAGCTCCTTGGGGTAAAACAAACAAACATATGAGCAAAAACTGGTCTTTGTCTCTTTACCCTCAGAAATCTATACCATAATGAAACACTAGAAGATGCTCATTGAATTAATTTAATGAGTGAGTGATAAATTTAGAATAATTACTCTGTATTAATTTGGCAACAAATGAGAGTGACAAATGTTGGGAAGCCATTCCAGCCTTGCCGGCCCCTTCTTACTGCTTCTCAGTCACTCCTGCCTTCTTTTGATGTTTTGAATACTCATTGCTTCCTTTCCAATTCAAGACCTTTGTCCCTACTGTTTCCAGTGTTGATCATGTTTTTTGTTTCCCTTCAGTGCAATTAACTCTTATCCGTTCTTTAGACCCTGGCTTACACATTTTGGTTTTAGGGGAGTTTTCCCTGAACTCCAGTTTTCATAATCAGTTTGTTTACTTTCTACCAATCATTTTAACTTGAATTTAGGGATTTTTTTTTCATTCGATAAGAGATTGATTTTTATCATTAATTAAATAGTATTATAACTGAAGGTGAACTTGGAATTATTGTCTAATAAATGCCATCAGTGTGAACTACTAATTTAGATAACTACCTTGAAGTAATTTGTATTTTTCCTTTACAGTAAATTTTTTTAACTTATGTTTAATTTCTCCAAATAACTCTACTCAAACTATCTAAGTTAATAAGAATAGTATTGGCTATATTAAGCAATCAAATATCATAGAATTTTTCTAGTAATAATGTTTCTACCAGATAAGAAAGGTATTAATTATATGGGATGTTTGAAAGTTAGCTTGTTCTTACTACACAATTATATAGACATTTATGGTTACTGCTCTATTTCTTCCATTTTTAGATTTAATTTACTAATACATTAGATTAATTAAATAAGAAAAATAATTTTACAGAACTTTATAGGATATATATTATACTAAAACTTATGTAAGAATTAACTTAAAGGGAAATAAAATCAGAAGCCCTTCTTCCTGCTGGTGAACCACTGATCCAGGAGATTTGTTGGCAGGTTATTCAGAAAGTAGACAAGATGATTTTAGGGTATTAAACGGAATTCTCAACATATTATAGAAGGCATCTGGCATAAACTGTTATTGTTTATCTAATATCCATTTCCTGTGCCTCATGAATCTAGAAGGAATCAAGTGATTCATTCTTCCAGTGGAGAATGAGCAGAGCTGGCATGTCCCTCTGGTCTTGACATACATACGTGGATGTATTTTCCCTAGCTTTTTCTCTCCTTAGCACAGGCATAAACAAAGGAGGGTGAGGTGACAAAGTTGAGAGATAGAGGAAGCCTAGTCTATGAATTACTCTCTGGAAGACAGCCAAAAGCCATGTAACCTGCACTGGGCTTGGGTTATGTTATGCCAGAGAAATTCTGGGTTTACTTATTACCATGGCATAGACTTGCCTCGCCTGACTATAGCACTTCCTGAGATTTACCTAAACAAACTATCACATCATGCTCGAGCAATAAAATCAATCCAACAAAATTCTTTTTAGTGAGCACTAAGTAGTATACTGCATGTTGGAAATATAGACAGAAATAGTACCCCTTCTCTCTAGAACCAAAAACTCATAAGGAGAAGCCTAGCTTTATAAATCAATAAACAAATGGTATATGCGGTTATCATGATTTAAAAAAAAAATAATAATAAGATCAGTATTTGTGTTAGGTAGCTCAGGATACCACAACAAAAAACCATAGACTAGAGGACTTAAACAACAGAAATATATTTTCTCACACTTCTGGAGGCTGAAAGGGCAAGATCAGGGTGCCAGCATGGTTGGATTCTGGGGAAGCCTCTCTTCTTGGCTTGCAGACACTGCTTTGGCAGAGAGAGAGAGACAGAGAGAGAGAGAGAGAGAGGGAGAGGTCTTCCTTTCCTATTAGATTAGGGCCTACCCATATGACCTCACCTAACTTTAATTACCTCCTCTTGACCCTATCTCCAGTCACTATCACTTTCACTTTTTGGGGTTAGGGCTTCAGCTTATAAATTTTGGGGACAAGGGATCACAATTCATTCCATAGTGATATTTTTCTAGAAAAAATAGCATTAGGAATTAAATGCTATATTTAGAACCATGTAGAAAAGGAATAATGCTTTCACAGAGGAGGCAGGGTTTCTCAATCAAGTCAAATTATGAAATAAAAGTTATTAAAATTTAGAATATTAAAAATACAATTAAATACACACACAAACAAAAACATTGAGTGTAAAAACTTGAAGATTAAAAACATAATTAAGATAAAGGACTCAAGACGATAGATACTAAGACAGAAAAGATATGATAAATATAAGATCAAAGAAATGCAACACCAACCTATTTTACTTTTTGGAAATAAAGAGCAGAATAAAGGGAGGGGAAGGAATTATCAAGAAATAATAAAATTAAATTCCCCAGCATATTAGAGACACACATTTTGAGATTAAAAGTATCAACACTGACAAAGGAAGGAAATTTTTAAAAATGATATACCTAAACATACCTTTATAAGATCTGTAAGAAACAAAAGAAAGTGCTAAAATTTTCAGAAAAAAAGATAATCTGCAATATATTAAGAATAAGAATCCGACTGGCATCAGTAAAACCAGTTTCTAGAAGATAATGCTTTCAAAGTTTGTGAGAAAACTATTTTGAGTATAAATCCTATACCAAAGAACCAGCACCCAAATAAATATCTCTCAGACAAAAAGACTCACAGGATACATATGGATATGTGCCAGAAAAATGGAAGCTGAAAACCAAGAGAGAGAAAGATTTGAAACATAAGAAAATATTAAAATAACTTTAAAGTGCTATAAAATTAGCTGCAGGACGATGGTCAGAAAGGGTCTAACTAGGTGAAGGAAATTCTAAGATCTAAGTTGAATTTCTTCCAAAAAAAGAAAAAGAAAAAATGGAATGGAGTCTGTTAAAAGAAAAAAATTAATAAGAAGCTAGAAAATGATAGTCGTATGTTGTACTTGAAAAGAGAATCTTTTTTTTCTCCCAACAAATAAAAGCAAAGATAAAATCACAAAAACACTTAGGCACATCCAAGTTTCAAAAAGAAAGTAAAATAAAATGTACCATGACCCTAAGCAACTGATGAGTTCAGAAAATAAAGGAGTTTATCTGAATATCAACCCAGAAATAGTTTTTATTGAGTGGCTGAAAAGCAGTGGACATTGGAACCACAAGGAAGAAAAGGAAATCCAAAATACAGATGGTCCTTGACTTATGATTGTTTGACTTACAATTTTTCAGCTTTACGCTGGTGCAGAGGCAATATGCATTCAGTAGAATCCATACTTCAAATTTCGAATTTTGATCTTTTCCCTGCAAAACGTGGTATGATACTCTCTCGTGATGCTGGGCAGTGGCAGCTGCATCTTCCACTCAGCCACACAATCACGAGGGTAAACAACCAATATACATACAACCATAGTGTCCCCATACAACTACAGTATCCTGGTTTTCACGTACAGTACAGTATTCAATAAATTATATGAGGTATTCAATACTTTGTTATAAAATAGTCTTTATGTTAGATAAATTTGCCCAACTGAAGGTTAATATAAGTGTTCTGAGCACATTTAAGGTAGGCTACACTAAGCTCTGACGTTCAGTAGATTAGGTGTATTAAATGCATTTTCAACTTATGATTTTTTTTATTTAATTTTTTTAAATTTTATTTTCTTAAATGTATTTTTCTGAAGTCCTTATTGAATTTGTTACAATACTGCTTCTGTTTTACGATTTGTTTTTTTGGCCACCAGGCATGTGGGATCCTAGCTCCCCAACCAGGGACTGAACCTGCAACCCCTGCGTTGGAAGGCAAAGTCTTAACCACTGGACTGCCAGGTAAGTCCCCAACTTATGATATTTTTAACTTAATGATAGATTTTTCAGGATGCAACCTCACTGTAAGCTGAGGAAGATCTGTAGTTAAAATATGATTAATGGCTTTTAGAATTTCAAATCAATTGATAGAAAACTTACACGTCTTAATTACATTTACTGGACCAAAAAACAAGGTTATCACAATTGGCAAATTAAAAGGAAAAAACACAGCTGAAGAAAGGAGTTGGAGAAATTTGGAGAGAACAGAGAATGCTAGTACTCCTTTATATGTCATAATGTGTAGAAGTACTTTCTAGATTTGACAAAATGATGAGTGATTTAAGATTCAGAATAATCCTCTTAAGGACATTCAATGAACTACAAGCAAACACAAGCAGATGATAAAACCATTAGGAAAACAATGCATGAACAAAACAAGAAGTTTGATAAGGAAATAGCAAATATCAAACAAACAAACAGAAACCCTAGAGTTGGAAAATACAATAACTGAACTGAAGAATTCAATAGAAATTTTCAGAAGTAGATCTGACCATGCAGAAGAATCAGTGACCTAGAGGATAAGACATTGGAAATCACCCAGTCAGAGGAGCAAAAAGAAAAAAAGAATGACAGAGTGAAGAAACCTACTGGAATTAGGTGACACAATGTAAAGAAACAATATTCGCGTTACAGAAATTCCAGAAGGAAAAGAGAAAGAGTAAGGGACAGAAAGAATGTTTAAGCAATAATGGCTGAAAACTTTCCAAACCTGGGGATAGAAATAGATTTCTTGATCCATGAATCCCAAAGATCCCAAATAGTTTTAACCTCGAAGGGACTACACATGGACACATTAACATTAAATTTTCAAAAGTCAAAGGCAGGGCTTCCCTGGTGGCGCAGTGGTTGAGAGTCCGCCTGCCAATGCAGGGGACATGGGTTCGTGCCCCGAAACGGCAAGATCCCACATGCCGCGGAGCAGCTGGGCCTGTGAGCCATGGCCGCTGGGCCTGCGCGTCCGGACCCTGTGCTCCGCAACGGGAGAGGCCACAACAGTGAGAGGCCCGCGTACCGCAACAAAAAAAGTCAAAGGCAAAAAAATGAATTTTAAGAGCAGCAAGAGATAAGAGAGAAGTTGTATGTAAAGGTACTACCAGAAGACCATAGGCAGGCTTCTCAACAGAAACTTTCCAGGCCAGAAGAGAGTGGAATGACATATTCAGAAAACTGAAAGAAAGTAACTGCCAAGGAAGAATTTTTTAGCCAGTAGGCTGTCCTTCAGAAACAAAGGAGGGATAAAGACTTGACTAAACAAACAAAGCTAAGGAAGTTTGTTACCATTAGACCTGCCATATTATAAGAAATGCTAAATCTCATATGATGGTAGGTAAACTCACAAAGGCTCTGGGACTGCTATTTTAACATTTTTAGGTGTCCAAATATCTGTGGCATCCGGAGACATCCTTTCTAAGATAGGACAATTTATTTCACCATATACCCCCTATCATTAATAAAGAGGCACGTCACTTGGTGGGCCTTCTGAGTTTTTCAGCCGACATATTTTGCACCTGGAAATACCAACTAAAAGAAGAGGGAAAACATACATCAAGCCTATATAACAGTTCAGTTGTGAGATATTGGTGTGAGCCAAAAATGGACTACTATCTCATTATATCCTATTTCAAAGGTGGCTCTAAACAAAGTGGTAAATGGAAATCTTTCTGGAAGACTGAGAAGTGAACAGTCCAATTATTGTTCTCTTTGTAGGGAAGGAAAAGGGTCCTGAGTTATGAATATACATGGACCCTTAAGCAATAATGAATGGTTTGCCTAGTTAGTAGAGAGTCTGGAAAGAACAAGAATAGTAAATCAGAAACAAGGGATAGTCATTGGAGATAGACACATAGTAGCAAGCATGATTTGTGTATTTCTTTGTGTTTTATATTCATGTCCACCAGAAGGCATCCACTGCAAAGAGGCCCTCAACCAGTGAACTGGAGAGAATAACTTAATCTTGAATGCCAGTCATTCTCTCTTCTTGGCCACACAAGTTCTGGTGCAGTAAGCCCAAGAACTGAGTGGCCACGGCCTCATGGATGTAGATAGGCATAAATTCAACAGCATGCCCTTCTTCAATGTGTGGATGACTAGCTACTGCCACTGCTGCTTGCCTAGTCTGCTGACAGCAGAGACCAGTCATGACTCCTCAATACGGCACCATTTCTCAGGAATCCAGGCACCCACTTGATGGGAAGTTGATTATAATGGACATTATCCAACCTGAAGGGAACAGTGACTTATGCTTATCAGAATTGAAAGCTACTCAGGATATAGATTTTCCTTCCCTGCCTGCAATTCCTCTGCCAGCACCACCATCTGAGAACTTACAGAATGCTGAATCTATCATTATGGTATCCTATATATCACTGCCTAAGCTGAAGGGATTCATTTTATGTCAAAGTATGAGTGACAATGGGTGAACAAAAATGGGATTTTCAACATTCATTCTATATGCCCTTCTTACTCAGGGACAGCCAGTCAAATGTAATGATGGAGTGAACTGTTCAAAACTTAGCTAAGTTGACAGTTCCAGGAACATACCTTGCAGAGTTAGAGCCCAGTCATCTGGGATGTGATATATACACTAAACCTGCACTTGATATATGGTGATGTCCACTGTGAGTGGGATATGTAGGTCCATGAAATGAAGGGCAGTAGTACAATTAGTCTTTCTTACCATCATTCCCAATTGCCCATTTGCAGAATTTGTACTCCTATCTCTTCAATTTCAGATTCCTTAATTTAGAGGTTCTGAATCCTAATGGAAGAAAACTTTTACTAGGAGACAATAAATATTCTATGACATCTACTTGATCTCTTTAATTATTTTATTCTAGTGACCCAAAGAAAAAGAAAGTAACTATTATATTGCTGGGACTAGCTAACACTTAATATCATTAGGAGCAACATTTTCTGCTACAGAGTGGGGTCTTGGAGGAGAACATCTGTAATGCTGACTATACACTGGATTATCTCTTGAGTTTTATTGTAAAATAATAGTTGGGAAGTGTGCCAATGTAGTCTCACTAGGGCAAGAGGTCTAAGGGTATAATCTCCCCAGGGAAGTATGTCTGGGTTACCTAAACAGAGAGTCAAGGACAGCCAAATTCCTAGCTGAGGGTAAGAAATCTAGATTTCGTAGTAAAGAAATGAGATGATAGTTATCAGTTACCATCCCAAGTCTAGTTTCAGTGGGGCTATAGCTATTTTTCTCTAAGCCTCTTGTTTTTAAGTCATTGCAGAGAATTTGCCTGGCTCAATCCAGAAGTTGACTCTGTTACTGATTGGACTTAATGAAGGTTTTGAATAGATCTGAGTATGGCAAAGTGGGAACTAAATTCAATGCCTTTTTCTGCACAATTTCAAATCTTCTCAGTCTGACCAAATATTCAAGGCAATGTTTCATCTAACACAGATGTTACCTGACAAATTTTATCTCTCATAACTCTTGTTTCCCATTCAGCAGTTTTTCTGATTCCATGGTATTGAGTGAGCATACAAACCTGATTGGCACTCATGTATTTGTACCATGGATGCGTAGAAAAGTTAATGTCTCCTAGGACAATCTTGGACCAATAAGTAGGGTGATCACATGTCCTCAATGGTCCAGGATAGATTTGAGTTATACCAGTTGTGCCAGCATTACTATTAATACTTTCTCTTTTTACTGTTATAATTGTCCTGTTTTACATAATGAAGTGTATGATCATGTTACCACTGGGGATGGCAGCCAATAGATATATGCTTCTCTAATGCTCAATCTAGGTGGATAGCCCAGAGGCACTGGATATGATAAACTTCTTATATGTTCCCATATTATTGAGCAACCATTCATACTGAGTGATGGAAAACTCAATGATAGATCCTGTATTGGATTTTTTTGCTCCCTTTTTAATTCTCTTTGTCCCTCACTTCTCTGAGATCACATTTTCAAATAAATCACTCATCTATGACAACAGACAAAAAGTCCTTATCTCAGGCTCTGCTCTAAAAAGAATCCAGACTATGTTGACTTGGGTTCAAGGAGTGATAATATCTATGTTGGCTAGTTATTGTTGCATGACAAATCACCCCAAAATTTAGTGTCTTAAAATAATAAAAATTGATTTTATTGCTTGTGTTTACAAGATAGCTGAGGTTCAGCCCATCTGGGCTGCACTTACCCAAGTCTGTGAATCAGCTGAAGTAGCTCTGCTCCAAGTATCTTTCATTCTCCTTGGACTGCAGGCTAGCCAACATGTTTTTCTATAGTAACACCAAAGGAACAAGAAGGTGAACAGAAACACATGGATTTACTTAAAACGTAGGCCTATAGCCAGCACACTGTGACTTAGATTCATATGCTATTGGTCAAAGCAAGCCACATGTCAAGTCCAAAAATCGAGGGACAGGGAAGTATACTCCACCTACAATGAAGCAATAGCAATTGTGTATACGCAGGGAAGGATAAAGACTTGAAGGTAATAAACCAATCTACCACATGATTATGAAAGAAATACCATTGCATTGTCAGTGAAAGAAAAACCTGTGCAGTATTTCTGGTAATGATGCCAGTGGGCCAATAAGTAAATTCCACTTGATGGAAACTCTGATGAAACTCATGTTTTCTATGTCTAATCACCATTAAAACTCAGTGTAGTAGTTTGTATATTGCATAAATGAAGGACAAGAATGGGGAAGCCAGAACAGTTGTTTAAGCAGCTAAGCTCCAGATTTTAGAGTTTATGTGCTGTGACCTCTTCACTGTGTCTATGACATAGGACACATTCATAATTATTATGCATGGAAAATGTCTCAATATTCAGGGTTAAAAAGACTAGACTAGAAGTGGAGCCACATTAATGAAATACATTTATTTTCACTGAGGCCCAAGCAATTTACTCTATAATTTAGAAAAATCATAGTGGGCCTCATGGTAAATAATACTCCTAAAATAGTGAGCCTTGCAGAGCAATTGGTGCTCATTAAAATTCAGTGTTGGAAGCAGCAGGTGGCAGGCAGTTCCATGGAACAATTTCTCAGTGTCCTTCTCTGGTTGAAGCAAAATAATTCATGTCACAAGATACCAGATCTTACCTACTCCCTGTTGTAAGTTATCATTGTGTAAAAAATCTTCTATATTTATATGAACATATTCAAGGTGTTTGAACTGAATTATTGGAATATACTTCTTCTAAAATATACCTTTTCTTACTATGTGGTAGAAGAATATATTCATTTCCCTGACTATCTTCCCTTTGAAAAGCGATACATTTCCAGGCAAAAAAGTGTTCCTTTTTTTTCCCCAAAGGGAAGTGAATTTTTGAATATCTGTCAAATTATACATACATGGTAAAAAGTGAAAAAACAATTTTGTGTTGGGGCAAAAGACTAAGAAAACTGTTATCATCCTTCCTTCAATGTGCTCTTTTCTGAGGGAAAGTAAATGTGATATGTGTACTGAACTTCCCTTCATAGCACTCTAATCCCTACCTCTCTCTCACCAAAAAGGAAAAGAAAATGGTAAGGGAAAAATTATAGTTTACATTTCTTGGGACCATTTAATACTTCTATCCTTTTCAAAGCACTGTGGAGAGTTGAGCCAAATATTTAGATTCATACTATTTTCATGAGAAATCAGCTGTTCTATAAATAATATAGGGCTTAATTATCTAGTTAATTGTCAAAGTCTGTGCAGTTATAGCTTAAACAATTGTGTTCAAGAGAAACCTTTTATTTTATGTCTTTAAGAGTGAAATAACCATAAAAATTATAGCAGTTATTTTTGCCTTCCATTAGATATGCCATTGTATACAGCAAAGAGCTCCTAGCAGAGAGGTTCAGGAGACAGATGTTGAGGGTAATGGACCTGTGTTCAAATTCCTGTTTGGCCTTTTACAATTTGTATGATCTTGGCATGCTGTTTAATCTTTCCAAATCTCAGGTGCCAGTATAGCAAAGGTGATAGTAACTACATCATAGGGTCGTCGTAAGGGTTAAGTGAGATTTTAGAGTTAGCGTCTGGCCCATGGGAAGCCCTCAGGAAATTATAAAAAATTGTTTATATTTTGGTAATATTAGGAGAAATGGCTATCATGGGCAGGGGAAAATATCTCATTAAATATACACATTTTTAAACAAGGGTTATTTAGAACAGGTGTGCATACCAAAGTATCTGAATAGAAAATAAAGGAAACAAAACAATAACATCAAGAAAACAACACCTCTATGTTGGTATATCATATATCTTTAAATAATTGCATTAGTTCAATAAAGTAACCTTTCTTTTAATTCCTTTAGAGAAAGAATGTCATTAGAGGTTTCTTCACAATAAGGCAACTATATATCATTTATAGTTAATAGGCATGTTTTCAAGAGGAAGAAATAGATCAAGATTTTGTGGGGCTTGAAGCTTATAAAATTTGGGGGACCCACTTCAAGAGTCGGCAGGTGAGAGGAGCCTATGTATTCTACTGGGAAGTGTTGGGACGAAGACGAACACTGTGTTTTTTGTTGTTTTTGTTTGTTTGTTTGTTTTCCTTTGGTACCAAGAGAGAAGAGGAAATAGCAGCATGAAGGGAAATGCTCCCTGAGGCCGTGAGGGGAAAAACAGCCCCGTCTCATAGTTCCCTGAAGTTGACTTAACTGCTGAAGGAATTCTGTGGCAGAACTGAGACATGCATTATACCCATCAGCCTGTGCCTAATGTCGGGGGTCCTGTCGAATGAGGCTGTCCTACTGAGCTGGGTAGAACCTGAAATGTAGGTCTCAATGTCTCCCAGACCATGTGGGCACGTGGCAAATATCTGCACACAGAAAGACTCCCAACTCCATGCCTCAGCCAGACTGAGAAGAAAGAAAGAGATTCCAATACGAATGCCAGATACCACGCTAAATGCAAATGCACTAAGCTACCCTATCAGAAAGCAGAGCCACATTGGGTTGAAAAAGCCCAACTACATTCCACATATGTGTGTTAATATATGATATTTGCTTTTCTCTGACTTACTTCACTCTGTATGACAGACTCTAGGTCCATCCACGTCTCTACAAATGACCCAATTTCATTCCTTTTTATGGCTGAGTAATATTCCATTGTATATATGTGTCACATCTTCTTTATGCATTCATCTGTCAGTGGATATTTAGGTTGCTTCCATGTCCTGGCTATTGTGAGTACTGCTGCAATGAACATATGTGGAATCTAGAAAAATGGTACAGCTAAACCTATTTTCAGGGCAGGAATAAAGACACAGATGTAGAGAATGGACATGTGGACACGGGGAGGGGAAGGGGGGCTGGGATGAATTGGGAGATTGGGATTGACATATATACACTACCATGTGTAAAATAGATAGCTAGTGGGAACATGCTGTGTAGCACAGGGAGCTCAGCTCGGTGCTCTGTGGTGACCTAGATGGGTGGGGTGCGGGAGGGAGGGAGGGAGGTCCAAGAGGGAGGGGATATATGTATACATATAGCTGATTCACTTCGTTGTACAGCAGAAACTAACACAATATTGTAAAGCAGCTATACCCCAATTAAATAAAAGAAAGCCCAACCTTATGATGATTATGAGAAAGACAGCTAAAACAAAGTGGCAACAAATTTTGTTAATGTGCAAGTGTATATAGGAAAATGCAAACCGGAAAGTAGGGATGCCAAATAGAATTCAAGTCCAAGAGATGTGAACAAGTTTAAAAGGATTCCTAAAGATGTTATAATATCATAAAGATGCAATCATATGTATATATACATACATATACGCTCATAAAGCTGCAATTCACTGTATAGGTAGGTAGAGAATAGATAGATAGATACTATATATAGTATATATATCTCACTATAGTGAGATACATAGTGATATATATGTACATGCACACACACACGCACACACACATGCATAACATTTATCTATTAAGCACTCTAGCAGGAGAATATGTAGTGCAAAAGCTTCTTGAAAAATAAGGATTACTTGATTTAAAAAATCTTTGTGGGAGAAATTTAATATGCTTTTCACAGAATTTGACATGTCAAGTAGACAAAATGTAAAAAGAAATATAAAGATTTGAATAATAAAATCAATATTAATATTGAATTCTTGAGCCAGACTGCCTGGGTTTGGTCCCTCCTTTACACTATCTACTGCCTAGATGCTCTTAGACAATTTAGTTAACCTCTATGTGCTTCAGTTTCCTTGTTTGTTACACATGGAAAATAATAACACTAATCAGGTTATTGTGAGGATTAAATAAATAATATAAAATACTTAAAAACACTACCTGGCACATATTTTGAGCTATAAAAGTTACCTCTCAATATCACCATCATCACCGTCATCATCATTTTCCCCTAGAAAAATAAAAATGAACCAAATTGACACAGGTAGATCAAAAAGGATTGAAAGGACTAACAATCATAGAGATTGTAGAGGACAATTTTCATTGTCCACTAAAATCAGTAATAACAATAATAGCAAAAACAATAATATTTGGTCAGAATGATAGGCTTGTCAATAATTATTTTTCCAAAACCTGTAAGAAAAACTACTACTACCATCATCATCATTAAATTTATTAAAACCCAACTTTATAAGATATACTTTACATGAAATAAAATATACCCACTTGTAGAGTATGAAAACATTTGTCAAATGTACATATCAGGTAACCACTATCACAATCAAAACCAATATTTTCAGCACTTTAAAATATCCCGATGCCCAGCTGCAATTAATCTTCTCCCACCTCAGCCTTAAGCAACCATTTTTTGTTTTCTGTCAGTATAAAACTGCCATGCCTTTTTAAAAAATATCTTTCTGTTAGCATATTATTTTCTAGATTAATCTAAGTAACGAGTATCAGTAATTTTTGTCTTTTTAGGGCTAACTAATATTACGTTTATGAAAGTAGCACAATTTTTTAATCCCTTAATCTTCTGATGGACATTTGTGTAGTTTCCAACTTTTGGCTATTAGGAAAAAACTGCTCTGAATCTTCAGTGCACAACTTTGTGTAGACATACACTTTCTTTTCTTTTGGGAAAATACACAGGAGTGGAGTTTCTTGGTAATAGTATTTTAAGAAACTACCAAATTGTTTTTCAAAGTAGTTTTAACACTTTACACTCTAAGCAGCCAGGAGTAAGAATTCCAGTTGTCTCACATCCTCAAAAATGCTTTGGTATTTTCAGCGTTCTTAATTTTAGTCTTTCTAATAGGTGTGCAGTGGTATTCCACTGCAGTTTTAATTTTCATTTTCCTGATGAATAATGATGTTGAACACCTTTTTTTTATGTGCTTAAATGTTATTCACGTATCTTTGGTGAATTGTCCATTTATATATTTAAAAATTTTTTTTAGTTGGTTGTCTTCTTGTTATTGAGTTGTAAAAATTCCTTAATGATATATTTCAAAGATCATTTTCCACTTTGACAAAGCCCAATATTTCTATTTTTCGCTAAGCTTTGTGTTATTGTGTATACATATGTATGTATATGTGTGTCCTAAGAAATCTTTGCCTAGCCCAATAACTTGTATATTTTCTTTTAGAAGTTTTAAAGTTTTACTTTTAGGTCTGTGATCCATTTCAAATTTTACTTTTAGGTTTGTGATCCTTTTTTTGCATGTGTATGTATGGTGGGTCAAAGTTAATTTATTCCAAATAAATATCCATTTGTTTAAACACCGTTTATTGAAATATGATGCTTTCATCATTGAATTATCTCAGCACCTTTGTCTAAAATCAATTGATCATATAAGTGTGGTTCTATTTTTAGACACTCTATTATGTTCTGTTGAACTATCCTGCCAATACTACACTGCTCTGATCACTTTAGGGTAGTAGTAAGTGGTAAAATCAGAGTATAATTTCCCCAATTTTGTTCTTTATCATTTTGATTTTACTTTTCTTAGCTATTTTCATTCTACAGAAATGTTATCATCACTTGACAACTGCCACAAGAAAACTAGCTGAGATTTTGATTAGAATTATTTCAAATCTAAAGACCTATTTGTAGACAATTGACCTCTTAAAAATATTGTTTTCTAGTCCATGAACATGGTATATTTCTTTACTTATTTAGGTCTTATTTGATTTCTCTCAGTACTCCTTTATAGTTTTTAGTGTACAGACTTTAATTTAAAACTTTGAGGCTGCCAGTGATTAAAGATTAGGAAGATGAGAAGATACCAGCAAAAGTTTTTGAGCAGGAACAGCTAGTGAGACAGGGAACAGTGGGGAGAAACAGCCAATCAAATTGGATTCAAGGGAGAAAGGAAAAGGATTTTGAAGACCATGAGTATAGACAATTCATTCAAGGTGCTTTAAAAAAGACAGAACTGGTGATTCTGAAAAGGGGGACAAGTAGCTGGAACAGTGTTTGAATATGTAAGACAGCACAGTAACTAGAGCACAGTGGAGGACCTGGCCTGAGGAAGGAGCATGGTCTTTGAATATGGGGCAGAAGCATTAGAGATTTGAGTCAAGGGGTGTCCTTTAAACTAAATGAATTCCTCTTCATGGAAAAACTTACTACAGTATGACTATTTTTCTCATACATCCTCAGAAAAATTCAGCATGTTGGAATTTTTATAAATAAACAACATTTTGATTTCAAAAAAGAGAGATGCCTTTAACTTAAAAAGTTTTGCAGTTCAACTAAGACAAATATCCCTATAAAATAATTCTTCCAATTTGCATCCCCATGAATTAAAAGAATAGTACAGACCATTTTGAGTTTACCTAGTGTTATGAAGCATTAACTCCTCTCTAAACCCTCCTATAATGTTTGTTAGACCCTGTGTAGAAATGAGGTACGTGACTGACATATTTACAGAAGAATGTAATCATAGAAATCCATAGAATGTAGTCATAACACGCAGTCATAGCTCATCAGATAAAAGAAAACTGAGTCTGAAAGATACCATATTTGATTTGTGGATTTCATCTTCCCAGTATCTATTTACTTTAAGATGTAAAAAGTGCAATTTCTTTTTATTACAACATGAAAATAAGTTCAAGCAATTTTTCTGCTCTCATGTTCTAGCCATGTGTGTATCTGTTGGTGTCTCTGCATGCAGGTGGTCTTCATTTCTTAGCTTTTATTCAACAAGCTGTTACTTCCTTCAAAAGCAATACCAAAACTCAAACATATTAAAAAGTTTAGTTGAAGGGCTGGATGTGAAACACAAACAGCATTCTTTTCCTTACAGAGTTGTTTTGCAAACACATATACAGTGGCTCTCGGCCTCAGGAGATTATACATATGTAACCTGAGAGAGCAGCTATACTCTTTTGGCCTTTAGTTTCTTTATGTGTTTACCTGTCTTTTAGAAGCCTCATGCACGTATTTTAAAAATATGGTTTAGAAAGGATTCAGTGACAGTGCATAAGATCCTTGGGTTTTATTTCCCTTTTCTCTTCACCCTAACGAGTCGCAGGAGCTATAGGCATGAAAGCTATAAGAAAGCTTACGTTTGAATATAGGCTAAATTCGGGCAGACACTTGACCAGCTTAATCTTTGCTTGCAAATGACAATGCAGTGAAACCAGAGGAAGAAAAAAATTTACTTCTTTTCCTGTTGGAAACCTAATAAGTAGTTAGCCTGACCCAGTTTTCAATAAGAGAGATTTTCTGATGACCCAACAGGAGTGACTATCTCTAGTCAAAAAAAAGGGGAGGGTGAATTTAATCTTTCATGCCACTGGAATGGCAGCTGCTTTCAGCATTCTCTGATTCTGTGAAGGATGATGAAGATAGAACTGGCTTTTCAATGTACGGAGAATTTTCCTTTTGAATATTCCAAACGGGAGATTTGCACATGTGCCTCAAGAACTAATTGTCTAGGTTCCGTCAGTAATGCAGCAGGAGAGGAGCGTGTTTTATGCTTAAGACCAGAGAAGAGCCACGCAGTACTCAGTGGATAAAAGGCTTGCGGTCCCAGCTGGGAAAAAGAGTCCCATTATCTCCCAGCTGCATAGACATTCCATACGGCTTGGTTCTGCCTGGATGCACAGCATGCCTCGCTGAGAGCTTGAAACAGAGTTCTGCAGAAAAATTGTACAGATCCCGAGACATTTCCCTGGTAAGATCTGTAAGTACAAAATTCTGCTGTCTGCTGCAATGAGAATATTGCTGGGCAAGCTGCAGCTTTTCTTCCTTTCAGTGTCTTTGTATTAGCATAACAGGTAAAATCTGGGGTTGGGGGAGAAGTCTCTGCTTTATTTATGCTGTGTTTCTATGATGCTGATGCTTAAAATACATTTATTCCTGTGAAAGAAAATGTATTGAATCTGTATTCGGAGGAGCTTAGGATCAAACCAGGGAAAGAGACTACAGGTATATTTTTCAGCGTTTCACTAGTCTTTGCTGCAGTAAAACTAATGGGTAAGATGGGATGACAGTGCTAATTCTGGTACTTTCAGATGGCTTCACGCCCTTTCTGTAATGGCAAATGGGAAAATGTTATTGCTAAATTTTTTTCGTCAAAGGGTAAAGGCGTGGGGTTTACAGTGTACAACGGATGATTTAAAGGAATGTTTATAAAAAGTTTCCTGGGGGAGGGTTTTAGTTAGGGGAGCAAAGCAAGACTGGAGGTCACATGAGCTCACCAAATTTATCTGGTATTTTGCCTCTTATGTAGCTTCTAGATAATAGCTTCTGGAGTTTCCATTTATAATAGTTAAGCTTGTCAGTGTTAAGGTATGTATAATACTTTATGGAAAGTTTCAAAAGTTGATGACTTGGGAATAAAACTTTTAAGAGCTCTGAGATTAGCCACACATAACCCATTATGTTAATGGAATATTGTCAACATTGGGGGTTTGGGGGGATATTGGAATTCATAATTTTGCTTCTCCAGTTGTAAACTACTTACGTTTAAATAATCAGCATCCTAACTATGTCCTCTGAGAAACATTCACAGAATGACTAAATAGAAGAGGAAAAAGTAGGGAGAACAGTAGAATTACACAGAATCAATTCGGAAAATGAGGTATTCATAATCTTATCTAAAGTGGCAATGTTTTTCAAAGGTCTTATAAAAAAAAGAAGCCATATGTTGAATATTGAATTGCTTGTTTTGAACAATTTTCATTTGCCTCATGGGTTTGTTTATCATCTTTTTTTTGATTATTGTTTTTAAAGACTACCAATTTATGTGCATTGTATTTTATAAAAAAAAAGAGACATTTAAGCACACTCTCCCTTGACCCTCCCTTCTTTTACATACGTGTAAACCTACACAAATTCACAGAACAAACAGATACACACAAAAATACTGACGAGATTTGTATAACAAACAGAAATACAGAGTCATTTTATCTTTGATGCTTCAGTGATTTTTTTTTAAAGCAACAACATGGCTATGCAGTCCAAAGATTTCAAATATATAAATCTGCAAACTTTTATATAAGGCTTTATATGAGGTTATATAAATGCATAACTTATCACGTCTTAGCAAAAAAAAAAAGCCCATCAACTACTGTGCATTACTCTTTGAACATTTCTAGTGAAGTACCAGAATATTTTTTTTTAATTCTCCATGTAACTTTCCTTAATAAAAAATAATTTACATTGCCATTTAGAAAATTATTACATATTTGGTCCAAACTCAGACAAAACAAATTAATTATCTTGTAAAAAGCATGTGAAGTATATCGTTTGCATACTTTATTTTTTCTGACAAATAAAATACTCAGTAGTACAAAAGTAAATTTGTACCTCTTAAATTATTTTAGTGGAGGAAGGTTATGAAATTATTCATTTATGTATTTAACCTCATGTTATTTAGAATGCAGTAGCATAAGCTATACTCATTAAAAATAACTCAAACATAAAAGTTTGAAAAAGAAATCTCAACACTCATAAATAACAACCATGAAATTTAAAGACTATCATTGGAGAGATCCAATGCCGATGCCTAAATGAGAAAGAGAAAGACTTTGGTAAGAACAATTTCTTACCGTACATATTTAATTTTGTTTTTACAAATAAGAAGTATTTAAATAACATGATCGATGATTGATAGATAGATCCACAGATAGATATTTTTAAAAGGATATGATTTTACCCTACTCTTTAAAAAAGGTACTGAATTTAATTTCAGATTTGGATTAAGCAGAAAAAAAAGGAGTTGGTATGAAACTGAAGAAATGACTAAATTTGGGGTATTCATTTCTTTGCAACAGAGATTAGTTCCAGAAAAATTATCTTAGAGTTAAGAACAACAATTATGAAAATGTTAATAGTTTCAACTCATTTTTAAAATGCATTATTAAACAATCTCTTATAAGTCCTTGTTGTGATAAAGAAATTAGCACATGTACTTTATGATTATCTCCCTTACACATACCACCTGAATTTTAATTATATTATCAGTTTTACATTACTGAGATTTACAGTATTTACATCCTGGCTTAATTCCTACAGTCTTGGTTTGGACTTATTTCAAATTTGAACGGATTCAGTCCTTACCAATTGCTCAATTCACCATTCCTGTATTCTTTATTTTGAATTATTTCTCAGGTTGTTGGAGGTTACTGTTAAGTAGTACCCCTCCACCAAAGAAACTGTCATAGATGCTGTATTTTCTCTGTGCTTAGATAGACTGTTTCTTCCATTTGCCTTATACATGAAAGACAAGTTATCTTTGTTGAATCAAACTTATTTTTTCCTTCAGAAATTTGTAAATATTTATAAACAAAGCTGAGGACACTTCCCATATTGAATGGTGCTGCCCAGTGGTTTTTAGATATGTTTGAAATTTTCATCCTTGTATATAACTTGCTTTTATTGTGATGGATGTCCACATGATTCTTGTTTGTCTGTTTGTGTTTGCCAGAATATGTTCTGAAGTTGGTCGGTCTTCATCAACTTTGCTTGAATATGGTGTACTCCATTGATCTGAGGTTCTTTTATTTCCAAATTTTTTGTTGTTACACTATGTACTTAATTTTTTCCTAGAGAATGGGGAGATTGTTTTTATACTGCTTCTTTTCTTCAGGATCACCAATTATGGGCATGTTGGATCTCATTTGTATGTCTCCAATATCTATCATATTATCCAAATTATTTTTAATTTTATACTTTTTCAGTTCACTTTGATTTTCTTTTTTAAAATATATGCAGAAGATATTAAATCTACGTTAAGAGTAACTGTCTAAGCACTTTCCCCAAGCTGGGGCTGATTCTTCTTGAGATTTATGTTTTTTAACTGCATTTCCCTTTGTTCCCCCCACCCCATGATCTGCTTTTCCTTTCAAAATATATGCACGAAATATGAATAAGCAGAACACAGATGATTTTTAGGGCACTGAAACAATTTTCTATGATACTATAATAGTAGATACATGTCATTATATATTTGTCATAACCCACAGAATGTACAACACCAAGAATGAACCCTAATATGAACTGTGGGTTTGGGGTGATGGTAATGTAACAATATAGGTTCACCAATTGTAACAAATTGTAGAACCATGTATCACTGTGGTGGGGATGCTGACAGTGGGGGGCACTGTTCACGTGTGTGGGCAGGGTGTATAAGCTAGCGGGTTTGGGGGCAAACTGCATTCTCCTAAAAGAGAAAGAGAAAGTAACTGTCACTTTTCCCTGATGCATCCCCCCTTAGGTCCATGTTTCTTCGGACTTTGACAGTGACGGAGATGTGCGTCAGAGTCTGTGTTTTGGGGTAACCCCTACTCACATTTTTCATTGAAAACAGAGGGTTTTTTGCTTTGTTTTTGTATCCCACTACCATCATGTTTTTCTTTCTTCCTTGTTTCTGCAGAATAAATGAGGAATAGAAATCTCTTTAAGGAACTTTAAGTAAAAATCTTTCAGTTGGGGAAAATTCTTTTAAGTGGAAATTTCATTAGAAAACTAGAAACTAAATTATTTTCATTCATATTGACAAGAGCTATTTTAGTTAAAATTGATTTCATGTGCACTATGTATTCTAGTATTAAATACTTGTTATAGTAAAGGCATAACACAGGGCATACTAGAGAAAAAAAGAAAAAAAGAAAAAAAACCCAGAGTCATTGGGCATTCTTTTGATCTCCTATTAGTCTTTCATGATGAAGTCTATGGCTTACTTAACTATCCTGCAATGAATCCTAAGGTAATTTACAGTGAATTTGAGTCCTAGTAGCATGAATCAAAATTAGCACTCTCAAATATTTTATGGTGGTAGAGCGGGTATAAAACTTACACATAATTGGTTTCCAATTAAATGAATAAACGAATGAAATTAATTAGGTATTGATATTTTTGAAAGAAGCAATAAAAGAATCATGTATCCTATGAAGTAAAAAATGAATGATCTTACTGGTAAAACATGTTCCATTAAGTTCCATTCTCTGCATGGCTATAAAGTGGTAAGCAGGATTCTGAAGGCAGGCCACTTGAGCTGAAGTGCCACCCATCAGTTATATACCTGCTCTTCTCTAAATCCAGTACAGAATAGCTTTGTTGCCTTAAATGAGTTACTTAGCCTCTCTTTAGCTCAGTTTCCCCATCCCTAATGGAGAGAATAATAGTACTGACTTCAAAGTACTAGCAAGAGGATTAAATAGGTTAATATGTGAAAACACCTTGGAAGAAAGCCTTGAAATTAGTAAGTACTCTTTGTATTAGTTGTTTAATTGTTTTTATGTTAGTATCACTACTATAACATTTGTCTATAAGCTTTGGGATCAAGTGGGAAAAATAATAGAAAACAATGAAAAGAATGAATATTACCATCATCTATTCAATTATATTGGGTATTTAGTAGACAATTAAATTTGGAGGTGTAAATCACAATAAGATATGAAAATGGAGCTCAGGGAGCATTATGAGAGATTTAGAGATGCTGGCCCTAAGATCCATATAGCTTAAAAATAGAAGTGATATTTCTGCATAGACCAATCAGGCCTGATCAAGAAAAAAGATTTATTTAATTTTCTGATTATAAATTCAATGCACAGAAAAACATTTTTAAAAAAGCCATAATTCCTTTCATCAAGAAAAGCCATGACAAAATGCTTATGAATTTCTTTCCTGTTCTTACTAAGGGCTTTTTTTTTTAATTAAAATTTTAATGTCCTAAAAAAGTAATACATGCAGCTCGAAACAACAGTAATAAAATTTGAAACTACAGCAAAGGTAGTAAAATAAAAATACCTTCCTACACATTTCTAGTCCCACTTCCCAGAGATAATTTCAACAGTTTATTTTATTGTATTTATTGTTTACTGCCTTTTATTGGATTGATAAATATATTATTTATATATTTTTTACTAGCTTAAAAATTGGATACTCTATCACATTTTAGTGAACATAAATATTCTAACATAAAATATAACTTTATATTTTCTAAAAAAGCTAGAGATAATATATAAATCCTCTTCACAAACAGGACCATGACTTGTTTAAATTTTCTCCAAGATATTTTACCCAGTGTCTGCCTTTCTACCATTTTATTTTCACTTTATTTTTAAACTGCTTCCAATATTTTTAACTAAGCTTATTTTAAAGTTGAATTTTGATTGTTCAACTAGTTTTCATTTTTAGAGACAAATTATTCCATTACTTGTGTCTGCTGGATTTCCCTCATGGTGGCTCATTCTTTCTGATGTTTATGATTTCCTTTTATGGCAAATTCATCTTCAGCAGATGTCGCTTTCCATAAGAGACCAGCATCATGTGAGTAGAAGATGCTTCTCTATAGCATTGCTCCACTTTTGCCTCTAGGGTGGCTCTATAATTTCCCCGTTTTGGACTACTTTCTATGTTAACTTTTTGGCCTAAAATTACCTCACCATGCAGATGGAATAAATTTGAGCCCTACAACCAAGCCTGGGATAAACTTGGTGTTATGGCTACCTATGACAGACTCTTTTTCCACCAGATAAGCAGAATCCTTCAAGATCCCCTGTTTCATGCAGGGTCCTTTTCTCCTTGGATTATTTTAGCTTTACCACCTCCTCACCAGTCTATGTTTGAGTGTCCTCTTCATTTTTGGTTCCCTGAGCATTTTTTGTTTTCATTTACAACCTTGGTTATATACATTTTTATATTTGTTTTAAAGTATATTGTACCTAGATAGTATTTTATGCATCTGTGGTGGAAATGATAACTTTCTCATTATACTGCATAATATCATATACTTCCACGTTGACTCGAATTTTCCCCATCTGCTTTCTATCTTGTAGAAAGTCATCAAATTTCTGGCTTACTGTTTTTTTTCTTCCTGGCCCTCTATGATTTCATATATTTCTTTTGGTATGTTTTGGATCAATTCAATGGTACGTTAGGGGTGGAGGCATACACTCATTCCAAAATATTAAGCTGAAAGTTAATCTGAGGGTTTTTTAAAAATTTAATTTTATTTATTTTTAGCTGCGTTGAGTCTTCATTGCTGTGTGCGGGGTTGCTTTCTCCAGTTGCAGTGAGTGGGGGCAACTCTTTGCTGTGATGTGCGAGCCTCTCACTGTGGTGGCCTCTCCCGTCTCGTAGCATGGGCTCCAGGCGCGGGCTTCAGCAGTTGTGGCTCATAGGCTCTAGAGAATAGGCTCAGTAGTTGTGGCACACGGCCTTAGCTGCTCCACGGCATGTGGGATCCTCCCGGACCAGGGCTCGAACCCATGTCTCCTGCATTGGCAGGCGGACTCTTAACCACTGTGCCACCAGGGAAGCCCCAATTCTGAGCTTTAAAAATAGATTTTTCACAGAAATTAGAGATGGTTACTTTCCTTAATTTTTAAGTAATTTGCTAGATTCTCACGTTATCTAACAAGAAATGGTTAAAGCCAGCTGTATCTGTGTTTCCATTGGTTCCACAAATATTAACTTACTAAAGTGTCTGATTCAGTCCAAAGGGACAGTTCATTCAATAAGAAACTATGCTAGGTAATACTCTAGAATTTAGTTAGAAAAGCTGAACGTTTATATATTCTTTGGGAGTGGTGGCTATATTAATTCTTTAAATTTAACGATGTGCAAATTCTTAAAATGTAGCAGCAATTATTGAAAATGTTTTTTAGCACAGCAATTCCTAATGACACAGTAAAGCTGAGTGCTAAACAGACCATTCTTCCTTTAGGTGGCTTCTGCTGAGTAAGTGAGAATATTGGGGTGGATGTGTTTTAAAAGCTCTTTAAAAGTCTCCTTTTAAGGCCGGAAGGAAAGACTCAAATATGACATTTTGCAAAGTTTCTAGTAATTTCTCACTCTTGTGTGTAAAAAAGCCAATATGGACACTTTACTTTCAATACTTTTATTTTATTATTTCAAAGTTTAATCTATTTGGCTTCTATTACATTTGCATGACTGACAGGGCTGTGTAAGGAGCTGTATATAGAGAATTCTGTGGTGTCTTTGTAAATGTCAGGAGTGCATTACACTTGTTGGAATAGAGCTCTTAGCCAAAGAACCTAATTTTCCTCTCTGACATCCATCAAATTTCTCCAGTAGTAAAGAGCAGCAAATGAAAGAGGTCAGAAACCAGATATGCTGCTAATTTTCTATCGGCTGATATGAGTAAATTAAAGAAATTCCTTAAAGTTTTATTGAGATGAAAAGCTTATAGTTACTCAAGGTTTGATAGAAGGAAAGTTTTTTCAAATGTTACGTTAAGATGTTTTCTAGGCATTTAATATTGTTAGTCAGCAAATTCTTAAACATGCTTAATTGTGAATCTGTGGTGCTGACAGGTATGCTAATTCTTACATTCCTATATCTAAATTAACACAAAAGTGTGTATTCAAGAGTTCTCTTAAAATTAAGTTTTCTTAAAATAATATACGTGTTTTTCAGAGATGCCGACATTATTGTTATTTTGTGCCAACTGTGTCTATATGGTTTGTAGACAAGAGAATGAGGCCTCTATCTGCTTCTTCCTTTCAAGCTATAGGGCACTTTCGTGGGGAAAACTGTCTTAGCTGACTTCACTCTAGTTTCATCTATTTTTGTAAGATGGTCAGAGTGATTATGCAATGACAGAAACAGCTTTCTTATAGAAAAAGAGAGAAAGGAATTTAAAAGAAAAATAACCTATTTGCCCTGTGTGGTTCAACATAGAAACCCAAATAGAAGTTTTCATACATTTACACACACACATCCATCATCTGCACAATACTTGAGCCAATTTCTTTTACCATTAGTGACTTCTTCACTTAAAAGGTAAAAGTCCTCAAGTCCATTCTCTACGTCTGTGTCTTTATTCCTGTCCCGCTCCTAGGTTCTTCAGAACCATTTGATTTTGTTTTTTGTTGTTTTTTTAGATTCCATATATATGTGTTAGCATACAGTATTTGTTTTTCTCTTTCTGACTTACTTCACTCTGTATGACACGGGGAGGGGGAAGGGTAAGCTGGGACGAAGTGAGAGAGTGGCATGGGTATATATACACTACCAAATGTAAAATAGATAGCTAGTGGGAAGCAGCCACATAGCACAGGGAGATCAGTTCAGTGCTTTGTGACCACCTAGAAGGGTGGGATACGGAGGGTGGGAGGGGGACACAAGAGGGAGGAGATATGGGGATATATGTATATGTATGGCTGATTCACTTTGTTATAAAGCAGAAACTAACACACCATTGTAAAGCAATTATACCCCAATAAAGATGTTAAAAATAATAATAATAAATAAAATAAAAACATCTTTAGATAGAGTCACAGATGTAGAAAACAAATTTATGGTTACATGAGGTGAAAGGGGCGGGGGGTAAATGGGGAGACTGGGATTGCCAGATACACACTACTATATATAAAATAGATAACTAATAAGGACCTACTGTATAGCACAGGGAACTCTTCTCAATACTCTGCAGTGACCTATATGAGAAAAGAATCTAAAAAAGAGTGGATATATGTATATGTATAACTGATTCACTTTGCTGTACTGCGGAACTAACAAAACATTGTCAATCAACTATACTCCAATAATAAATAAATAAATAAATAAATAAATAAATAAATAAATAAAAAGGTAAAAGTCATTTTCCACAAAGAAACTTGGAAGAACAAAAAAATCGTTTTATACCATTGAAGTTTCAAGACTTATAAATGTATCTTTGGATGTCCTAAAGTTTTTTTTATTCTCAGAGTTTTAGCCCCTGGGTAACATTTTCTTTCATGCTTTTATCTGTATATGAAATTATCCCAATTTATTCACAAATTCTGTTTAATCCAGATCAATAATTTAACATACTTAATTACAATACTTATAATATAATTCAATAAAATGTATTGATAGCAGTAGTAAAAGGAATTTTCAAGTTTAATTAAATAACATTTCAGTACACTAAAATTTTTCAATATTATCTTTATAAATGATTGAAAAAATGTGATGTATACATTTATAATTATTGTCTTATAAACACAGTTAAAAAAATTTTTTTAACACTTTGTTTTCATGGAAGTTTGGACCATATTTTAATTTGTTTAATTATTTATTCCAGTTTTGTTCTTCCCTAGAGTCTGAGTTCCTGAAGGCTTGGGCCCTGACTTGTTCCTCTTTGTGTGTTCAGTGCCTGGTTCATTGTAGACAGTGATTTTCACTAATACATTAATTCCACAAATATTCACTGAATACTTACTATGTGATTGATGCTACTTCAGGTACTGGAGTGCAACTATAAACAAGACAGAGAAGAGTTCTGCTACTGTGAAATCAAAATTCTAATATGTGTTTTGAATTCAATTAAATACCGATCTCTACCAATTTGGGGGTCTAAAATTTTAGATCTTACTTGAGAAATGAGCATTAGAATTTAATAAAATATTTAATTCGAAAATAATTTTTAATGAAAAAACTGTACATAGTGAGAAACACAGAAAGGGCTACATAAAAAGGAATGCATATTTGTTTGGAATAATTATCCCTCTATTGTTGTTGATATATTCTAGGTTACCCAGTGGATTCATAAACTACCTGAAAAAAATAACATCTCATATTATATACATGTTCACATAATTTTCTAATCACATGTCCCAACTTCTTTACCTGAATGTTACTCATTTTCATCAAGTAAATGGTACTTGTGGACTCACTAAGATGATGAAATATGTTCAAAATTTGCAAACTACACCAAATTCTTAAATAACCTCAGCAAATTACTCTACATAGCAGTGAAGGAAATTGAAAACAAACAGAATATCACTTATTTTAATCCCTTTTTACTGATTATGCAAGTTGTATATATTTATTATAAAAAATTTGGAAATGAAGAAAAATAAATATTACTCATTATCCTAACACTCAAGATAATGGCATCCTTTCAGTCATCTTTTGTGTGTGTGTGTGTATCTGTGTGTGTGTGTGTGTGTGTGTGTGTGTAAAATACAACATCGGGATGAATCTATGTGGTGGTGTTTTTTTTAACTGTAAAAAATGTATTTATTGATGCTGGCGGGAATATAAATTAGTACAATCACTTTGTAGAATTACAGATGAAGTTGTACACACTCTTTGAGCTTGTAATTCCACTCTGGCATATACCCTAGAGAAGTGTGCTGAAATGTATACTAAGAGACATGTTTAAGGATGTTCACACCAGTAATTTTTGGTAGTAGCAAAAATTGTAAACCAGCTGTCCATCAACAGGGACTAGAAATGGAAATTTTGGTATATCCAAATAATGGAATATTACACAGTGCTGAAACTAATATAAAGCATCACTCATTATTATGGATCAATTTCAAAATCAAAATGTGGGGTGAAAAAAGGCAAATTGTAGAATACATATGTTATGCTGCTATTTACATGAAAGTTGAAAGCATGTGAAAACTATACTATGTATTTTATTTAGGGGTGCAAACATATGTAAAAGATGTGAAAATTAAAGGCAATGATGATTCTTAAGGTCAGGTTATAGTAGTTACCTAGGCTGTGAGGGCAGGAGGGAGAGAAACACTGGTTGGTAATGTTTTATGTTTTTAAAGTGGAAGGTGAGTACATGGATATTTAAATTCCTTTTTGTATGTATTACATAGTATATCAAAAAATTTTCCATAAAAGATAAAAATGCATTTGGATAGATCACAACAAAGTTTTAAGAGCAAATAATAAAAGTGTTGCTTCTGCACGGGGTCCTCTGCTCCAAACTGCTGATCATATTTTTCCTTTCCCCTGAAGACCATGCTCAGGGCTGTTCAACCAAACTTGTGACCCCCATTGCCTCAGTGCTGGCCACCTCCCTCCTGCCCTTGTGAGGCCCTGAGGTCACGCCTCCTCCCCTGAGCTCCAGATGGGCCAGGTGGGTGCAGGTACAGTGTTTTTCTTCCACTCCTGCCTGGTGGGGCCTCTGCTCTTCTTGCTGTACTTGCTCTCCCTTGATAATTAGAGCTGAAGCTAATCATTTTCTCAAATTCATTGGCCATTAGTTAGAGTTGCCAGAGTTGGCAAATGAAAATACTAATGTAGGATTGCCTAAATTGTAAATTGCATAAATTGGAGTTTAGATAAACAACAAATAATGTTTTAGCATAATTATGGCCCAAATTATTTGTTATTTATCTGAAATTCAAGTTTAATTGGGTATCCTATATTGTACCTGGCAGTCATACATTTGTTCCTTTACTTCCGGGAATCATCTGTCCAAAATTTTTGCTGATTTTTAAAATAGGAGTGGTAGTTTTATTTTTCACCTCACAGACTGACTTGGGAAGAGTTTTTTTTTTTTTTTTTTTTAAATACTAAGAATATTAATCTGTTTTGCTGTCATGTCTGGCAAATGCCTTTCATTATGAAAAGACACTGGTTCCAGTCTTCTAAATTTTACATCTTTGTGTAACTAATCTGTCATTATGGTTTCTGTCTTTGGTGTCAGGATGAGAAAGGTCTCTCCCTGCTAAGATTATAGAAATTAGGGTGAATAAGTTTATAAAGGCTCAGACTGCACAAGCAGCAACAAATACAATACACAGGTCAAACATCGATTTAATGTTCATATGAGTTTATACAGTATTTTCTGTGAATTAAACTTCTTATTGTAACCCTGTGGAAGGAGCACTTGTCCTGTGTTTTCAGAAATTTTCAACAACATTTGGAAAGAAGATGTGTCAACCGGAAGTATTCTGTCAAGATAATTACTTGGGGAAATTTATATAGAAAGTGTTACTTTCAGTAAACAGGCTTTCTTGGAAATGACAGTAGGACTTTGGCAAAGAGCTTAGACTCTTCCTCATCTTTGGGTCCTTTCCATTCATTAAAAACACTTTTCTTTGTTATGAAAACTTCCAAATATATACAAAAAAGCAGAGACTAGCATAGTGAATTCCTATGGAACCCTCACTGAGCTCCAAAAAAAACTACTGGCAAATCTCAATTCTTCCACCCATCCCTCT
Source organism: Phocoena sinus (assembly GCF_008692025.1). Taxonomy (NCBI): domain Eukaryota; kingdom Metazoa; phylum Chordata; class Mammalia; order Artiodactyla; family Phocoenidae; genus Phocoena; species Phocoena sinus. The sequence goes on along the minus strand of NC_045773.1, from coordinate 14,644,002 downwards.
AGTCCTCTGATCATATTTTGAAACAAATTCAGACATTTAATCTTATCATCCATAAATATTTTCATATATATCTCTAAAAGATAAAGACATTGAAAAACACCTAACCAGAAAACCACATCACAACCAAAGAATATTAACAACCATCCCTTAATATAGGGATTATAATGTAGAATTCAGACAACATTCAAATCTCCCTGATTATGTCTCAGATCAAGATCCAATTAAGACCACATATTGGCTTCTCTCTTTGTTTATATTTTTTAATTTTTTGTTTTTTTTCTGATAGTTGATTTTTTAATTTAAATTTTATTATTATTTTTTATATAGCAGGTTCTTATCAGGTTATCTATTTTATACATATTATGTATATTTGTCAATCCCAACCTCGCAATTCATCCCACCACCACCCCTTGCCCCCGGTTTCTCCCCTTGGTGTCGTTAAGGTTGTTTTCTACATCTGTGTCTCTATTTCTTTGTTGCAAACTGCTTCATCCATACCATTTACCTAAATTCCACATACATGTGTTAATATAGGATATTTGCTTTTCTCTTTCTGACTTACTTCACTCTGTATGACAGTCTCTAGGTCCAACCGCATCTCTATAAATGACCCAATTTTGTTCCTTTTAATGGCTGAGTAATATTCCATTGTATGTATGTACCACATCTTCTTTATCCATTCGTCTGTCGATGGGCATTTAGGTTGCTTCCATGACCTGGCTATTGTAAATAGTGCTGCAATGAACATTGGGGTGCATGTGTCTTTTTGAATTATGTTTTCCTCTGGGTATATGCCCAGTAGTGAGATTGCTGGGTCATATTGTGATTCTATTTTTAGTTTTTTAAGGAACCTCCAATACTGTTTTCCATAGGGGCTGTATCCAATTTACATTCCCACCAAACAGTGCAAAGGGTTCTCCACACCCTCTCCAGAATTTGTTGTTTGTAGATTTTCTGAAGATGCCCATTCTAACCAGTGTGAGGTGATACCTCATTGTAGTTTTTATTTGCATTTCTTTAATAATTAATGATGTTGAGCAGCTTTTCATGTGTCTCTTGGCCATCTGTATGTCTTCTTTGGAGAAATGTCTATTTAGGTCTTCTGCCCAGTTTTTAATTGGGTTGTTTGTTTTTTTTAATATTGAGCTGCATGAGCTGTTTATATAGTTTGAAAATTAATCCTCTGTTAATTTTTTGCAGACATTTTCTCCAATTCTGAGGGATGTCTTTTCATTTTGTTTATAGTTTCCTTTGCTGTGCAAAACTTTTAAGTTTCATTAAGTCTCATTTGTTTATTTTTGTTTTTTATTTCCATTTACTCTAGGAGGTGGGTGAAGAAAGATCTTGCTGGATTTATGTCTAAGAGTGTTCTTCCTATCTTTTCCTCTAAGAGTTTTATAGTGTCCATTCTTACATTTAGGGTTTTAATCCATTTGAGTTTATTTTTGTGTATGGTGTTAGGGAGGTGTTCTAATTTCATTCTTGTACATGTAGCTGTCCAGTTCGCCCAGCACCATTATTGAAGAGACTGTCTTTTCTCCATTGTATATCCTGCTTCCTTTGTCATAGATTAGTTGACCATAGGTGCGGTGGGTTTACCTCTGGGCTTTCTATCCTGTTTCCATTGATCTATATTTCTGTTTTTGTGCCAGTACCATATTGTCTTGATTACTGTAGCTTTGTAGTATAGTCTGAACTCAGGGGGTCTGATTCCTCCAGCTCCATTCTTTTCCCTCAAGATTTCTTTGGCAATTCAGGATCTTTTGTGTCTCCATACAAATTTTAAGATTTTTTGTTCTAGTTCAGTAAAAACTGCCATTGGTATTTGATAGGGATTGCACTGAATCTGTAGATTGCTTTGGGTACTAGAGTCATTTTTCACAATATTGATTCTTTCCCATCCAAGAATATGGTATATCTCTCCATCTGTTTGTGTCATCTTTGACTTCTTTCATCAGGTGTCTTTTAGTTTTCTGAGTACAGGTCATTTACCTCCTTAGGTAGGTTTATTCCTATGTATTTTATTCTTTTTCTTGCAATGGTGAATGGGATTGTTTGCCTTAATTTCTCCTTTCTGATCCTTCATTGTTAATGTATAGCAATGTAAGAGATTTCTGTCATTGATTTTGTATCCTGAAACTTTACCAAATTCTTTGATTAGCACTACTAATTTTCTGGTGGCATCTTTAGGATTATCTATGTATAGTATCATGTCATCTGCAAACAGAGGGCACTTTTACTTCTTCTTTTCCAATTTGTATTCCTTTTATTTCTTTTTCTTCTCTGACTGCCATGGCCAGCTCTTCCAAAACTATGTCAATAATAGTGGTGAGAGTGGACATCCTTTTCTTCTTCCTGATCTTAGCGGAAATGTGTTCAGGTTTTCACTATTGAGGACGATGTTGCCTGTGGGGTTTTTCGTAGATAGCCTTTATTATGTGAGCAGCTTCCCTCTATACCCACTTTCTGGAGACTTATTATCAGAAATGGATGTTGAATTTTGTCAAAAGCTTTTTCTGCATCTATTGAGGTGATCATACGGTTTTTTATTCTTCAGTTTGTTAATATGGTGTATCACATTGATTGATTTGTGTATATTGAAGAATCCTTGCATCCCTGGGATAAATCCCACTTGATCATGGTGTATGATCCTTTTAATGTGTTGTTGGATTCTGTTTGCTAGTATTTGTTGAGGGTTTTTGCATCTATATTTATCAGTGATATTGGTCTCTAATTTTATTTGTAGTATTTGTCTGGTTTTGGTATCAGGGTGATAGTGGCCTTGTAGAATGAGTTTGGGAGTGTGCTTTCCTCTGAAATTTTTTGGAAGAGTTTGAGAAGGATGGGTGTTGGCTCTTCTCTAAAGGTTTGACAGAATTCACCTGTGAAGCCATCTGGGCCTGGACTTCTGTTTGCTGGAAGATTTTTAATCACATTTCAATTTCATGACTTGTGATTGGTCTGTTCATAGTTTTTATTTCTTACTGATTCAGTCTTGGAAGGTTATACCTTTCTAAGTATTTGTCCATTTCTTCCAGGTTGTCCATTTTATTGGCATAGAGTTGTTTGTAGTAGTCTCTTATGATGCATTGTATATCTGCCATGTCCGCTGTAATTTCTCACTTTTCATTTCTAATTTTATTGATTTGAGTGTTCACCCTCTTTTTCTTGATCAGTCTGGCTAAAGGTTTATCAATTTTGTTTATCTTCTCAGAGAACCAGCTTTTAGTTTTAATGATCTTTGCTATTGTTTTCTTTGATTCTATTTTATTTATTCTGCTCGAATCTTTACAATTTCTTTCCTTCTAGTAACTTTGGGTTTTGTTCTTCTTTCTCTAGTTCCTTTAGGTGTGAGGTTAGATTGTTTATTTGAGATTTTTCTTGTTTCTTGAGGTAGGATTGTATTGCTATAAACTTCCCTCTTAGAACTGCTTTTGCTGCATCCCATAGGTTTTGGATTGTCGTGTTTTTGTTGTCATTTGTCTCTAGTTATTTTTTGATTTCCTCTTTGATTTCTTCAGTGATCTCTTGGTTATTTAGTAACATACTGTTTAGCCTCCATGTGTTTGTGTTTTTTACATTTTCTTCCCTGTATTGATTTCTAATCTCATAGCGTGGTGGTCAGAAAAGATACTTGATATGATTTCAATTTTCTTCCATTTACCAAGTATTGATTTGCAACCCAAGATGTAATCTGTCCTGGAGAATGCTTTGTGCGCACTTGAGAAGAAAGTGTAATCTGCTGTTTTTGGATGGAATGTCCTATAAATATCAAGTAAATCTATCTGGTCTATTGTGTCATTTAAAGCTTGTGCTTCCTTATTTATTTTCTGTCTGGATGATGTGTCCATTGGTGTAAGTGAGATGTTAAAGTCCCTCACTACTATTGTGTTATTGTCGATTTCCTCTTTTATAGGTGTTAGCATTTGCCTTATGTATTGAGGTGTTCCTATGTTGGGTACATATATATATATATTTATAATTGCTAAATCTTCTTCTTGGATTGATCCCTTGATCATTATGTAGTGTCCTTCCTTGTCTCTTGTAACATTCTTTACTTTAAAGTCTATTTTATCTGATATGGGTATTGCTAATCCAGCTTTCTTTTGATTTCCATTTGCATGGAATATCTTTTTCCATCCCCTCATTTTCAGTCTGTATGTGTCCCTAGGTCTGAATTGGGTCTCCTGTAGATAGCATATATACAGGTCTCGTTTTTGTATCCATTCTGCGAGCCTGTGTCTTTTGACTGGAGCATTTAATCCAATCACATTTAAGGTAATTATCAATATGTATGTTCCTATTACCATTTTCTCGATTGTTTTGGGTTTGCTTTGGTAGGTCCTTTTCTTCTCTTGTGTTTCCTGCCTAGAGAAGTTCCTTTAGCATTTGTTGTAGAGCTGGTTTGGTGGTGCTGAATTCTCTTAGCTTTTGCTTGTCTGTAAAGCTTTTCATTTCTCTGTCGAATCTGAATAAGATCCTTGCCCTGCAGAGTAATCTTGGCTGTAGGTTCTTCCCTTTCATCACTTTAAATATAACATGCCACTCTCTTCTGGCTTGTAGTGTTTCTGCTGAGAAATTAGCTGTTAACCTTATAGGAGTTCCCTTATATGTTATTTGTCATTCTTCTCTTGTTGCTTTTAACAATTTTTCTTCGTCTTTAATTTTTGTCAATTTGACTACTATGTGTCTTGGTGTGTTTCTCCTTGGATTTATCCTGCCTGGGACTTCTGCACTTCCTGCACTTGCATGGCTATTTCCTTTCCCTTGTTAGGGAAGTTTTCAACTATAATCTCTTCAAATATTTTCTCGGGTCCTTTCTCTCTCTCTTCTCCTTCTGGGACCCCTATAATGTGAATGTTGGTGCATTTAATGTTGTCCCAGAGGTGTTTTAGGCTGTCTTCATTTCTTTTCATTCTTTTTTTCTTTATTCTGTTCCATGACAGTGAATTCCACCATTCTGTCTTCCAGGTCACTTATCCGTTCTTCTGCCTCAGTTATTCTGCTATAGATTCCTTCTAGTGTATTTTTCATTTCAGTTATTGTACTGTTCATCTCTGTTTGTTTGTTCTTTAATTCTTCTAGGTGCTTGTTCTTTAATTCTTCTAGGTCTTTGTTAAACATTTCTTGCATCTTCTCGATCTTTGCCACCATTCTTTTTCCAAGGTCCTGGATCATCTTCACTATCACTATTCTGAGTTCTTTTTCTGGAAGGTTGACTATCTCCACTTCATTTAGTCTTTTTTTTGGGGGGGTTATCTTGTTCCTTCATCTGGTACATAGTCCTCTGCCTTTTCATTTTGTCTATCTTTCTGTGAATGTGGTTTTCGTTCCACAGGCTGCAGAATTGTAATTCTTCTTTCTTCTGCTGTCTGCCCTGTGGTGGATGAGGCTATCTAAGAGGCTTGTGGGAAGGGCTGGTGATGGGCAGAGCTGGGTGTTGCTCTGGTGGGCAGTCCTCAGTAAAACTTTAATCTGCTTGTCTGATGATGGGTGGGGCTAAGTTCCCTCCTTGTTGGCTGTTTGGTCTGAGGTGACCCAGCACTGAAGCCTAGAGCACTGAAGCCTAGAGCACTGAAGCCTAGAGCCTAGGGGCTAATGGTGCACTCCAGGAGGGCTCACGCCAAGGAGTACTTCCCTGAACATGTATTGCCAGTGTCCTTGTCCCCGCGGTGAGCCACAGCTGCCCCCCACCTCTGCAGGAGACCCTCCAACACTAGCAGGTAAGTCTGGTTCAGTCTCCTATGGGGTCCCTGCTCCTTCCCCCTGGGTCCTGATGCACACATTACTTTGTGTGTATGCTCCAAGAGTGGAATCTCTCATTCCCCCAGTCCTATCAAAGTCCTATAAGCAAATCCTTCTAGCCTTCAAAGTCTGATTATCTGGGAACTCCTTGTCCCATTGCAGGACCCCCAGGATGGGAAGCCTGACGTGGGGCTCAGAACCTTCACTCCTGTGGGTGGACTTCTGTGGTATAATTGTTCTCCAGTTTGTGAGTCTCCCACCCAGTGGTTATGGGATTTGATTTTATTGTGATTGCGCTCCTCGTACTATCTCATTGTAGCTTCTCCTTTGTCTTTGGATGTGGGGTAAGCTTTTTGGTGAGTTCCAGTGTCCTGTTGATGATTGTTCAGCAGTTAATTGTGATTCTAGTGCTCTTGCAAGAGGGAGTGACCACACGTCCTTCTACTCTGCCATCTTGAACAAATCTTATGTGTTCTGTTTTGTAACTGGTTTTCATTAATTAACATATTGTGAACATTTTAAGTATCATAAATATTCTTCTAAACTTGAAGGACATTCTACCAGATGTGTATGCCATAATTTTACTCAAACCAATAACCTATCATTAGATATTTAGCTTTTTCTAACTATTTACTACTTATAAAAATATGATGATGTATATATATCTTTGTACCTGGATCTTTTACACGTGTCTCTGATTATTCATTAAACATAAATTTTAGTATTACAATTTCAATGTCATATGACACACTATAGTACATTATTTTGAAGATGTCAATGTGTTTATTAGTAAATTGTGCTTTAGGAAGACAATTCCCTTTGTATTTCCAGGCAGATGAATTCCCATTGCCCGCATATTTGTAAACACTACATGTTATTGGTGTAAATGCTCTTTTGATTGAATTGGAAAAACAAATGCACAAATAAAATCTATTTCAATATTTCTCTAACTCACATTTTTTCAAAAATACAGGCTGAATATTCCATGGGTGTTTGAACCAGTTGTATCTCTGCCTTTTGTTAAGGTCAGCCCATATTCTTTGTCCGTTTTTTCCATTCAGACTTTTTTCTTATGCTCAAGAAATTCATCATATAAGGAGATAACCCTTAATTTTCATACATACATACCTCAAACTTTTTTCAAATTTTATAATATATTTACCTTATTGCATTTTAAGTGTGAAACCTTGTAAAATGTATGAAATACTATCTGAACCTCCGTTTCCATATGTTCACAGTGGAGCCAATGATACCTGGCCTGGATTCCACAAATTTAGAGAAATTGAAATGAGTTAGTATTCCCAAATGTACTTTTATAACTATTGTTATCAGTCTTATTAAAATTAAATCACTATTTGACCTAGCTTGTTCATCAGATCACAAACAAGTGTAAATTAATAAGTTTGAAGTCTACTAAGGATAGGAACTATATTTCCAAGTTTTTAGGTCTAGTACCTAGCACAGTGTCTGGCATGTGGTGGGTGCTCAATAAATGCTTGCTTAATGAACGTAGATTCTAAATATACTAGAGAAACATAAATTCAAATACATCTGTGTTCATTCCAAGTATGCTATTAGAATGCCATCTAAATCTAATGGTGTAAAAAATAGCACATATTAAAATGATAATTAATGTTAAACTTAAATTTATGTCTCTGCCCTTGGCAACCTCAGTAATCCTCTCCATGATGAAGCAATCAGGAAATTTAAGTCATTATTTATTACATCACTACAAATTGTATTTGTCTTGTCTTTGGATCTGATGTATATTGTGGGCTTGACAGGGATTTGGCATAAAAGAGTGACTCAGAAGTGCATAGAGGTAATAGGAAATAGATTTGAGGGTAAAACTTGTAAACATCTCTAGATTCATAAGCAATTTATAAATTACAGAGAGAGTATATATGAGCTTTGTAATAATTTCTTATCTCAAAATTATATGAGATACATAAATTTCTTCTCCAAATGCAGAGTAGAATTTCTTTTTTGTGTGTTAACCTGCATTTAACTTAGTATAACTTGTTATGTTCACATGTGATCCTATCTTAATTTGGAGGAAAATAATGAAGTATTTGGCTTGGCCAAACAGCATTTTAGGAATAGTTTTGTGTGTGATTTAGACCCAATATATTCACACTTTGTTTGGCATATTGAATGATAAAGATAAACGCTATCAAACAAACATGTTTTACTTGTAGTTTAGAATCACGATATTCATAAATCAGGTTATGCCACAATAACAAACAATCCCTAAATCTTTTTTTTTTGACAAGAGGTCTTGCTCATTTTATTCAATGATGTATATTCAGTAGATGTCTACTTTAAACAGAGACAACACAGACACAAACAAGAAATCAAATATCATTGTATGCATGTTACTGAGTGCTCTCTTCACTTGTTTTTTTTTTGTTTTGCAGCTTTTTAAAAGATATAATTTACATATAATGTTATGTAAGTTTAAGGTACACAACATAAGGATTTGATATGTGTATAGTGACAATCCTCAATGTACAATGGTTCAGCTTACAATTTTGTGACTTTACAATGGAGCAAAAGTGATATACATTCAGTAGAAATTGTACTTTGAATTTTGATCTTTTCCTGGGCTAACATATGCGGTATAATCTCTCTTGATGCTGGGCAACAGCAATGAGCTGCAGTTCCCTGTCTACCAGGTAATCACAGAGTAAACAAGTGATACATTTATATCCATTCCATTTTTTCACTTTTAGTATAGTATTCAATAAATTACATGAATCAATACTTTATTATAAAAAGAGGCTTTGTGTTGGATGATTGTGCCCAACTATAGCCTAATCTAAGTGTTCTGAGCATGTTTAAGGTAGGCTAAGCTAAGCTATGATGTTTGATAAATTAGGTGTATTAAATGTATTTTGACTTACAATATTTTCAACTTATGATGGGTTTATCAGGATGTAACCCCATTGGAAGTTGACGAAGGTCTGTACAGTGTGAAATGATTACCACAGTAAGGTTAGTTAACACATCCATCACCTCACACAGTTATCTTTTTTTTTTATGGTGAGAACTTTTGAGATCTACTCTCTTAGAAACTTTCAAATATACTATACAATATTGTTAATTATAGTCACTATGCATGCATTACATCCCCAGCACTTATTCATCGTATATCTGAAGGTTTGTACTCTTGGACCATCTTTACCCACTTCCCCCATATCCACCCATTTCCCCCATATCCATCAACCTCTGGCAACCACCAGTGTGTTCTGTTTCTATGAGTTTGTTTTTTTTAGATTCCCCATGTAAGTAAGATTATACAGTATTTATCTTTCTATATCTGGCTTAGTTCACTTAGCATAATGTCCTCAAAGTTCATCCATATTGTCATAAATGGCAGGATTTCTTTCTTTTTTATGGATAAAAAATATTTTAACATATATATTCTAATATATATATATATATGTATATAGTTATATTCTCTTTATCCATTTATCTGTCGATGGACACTTAGGTTGTCATAAGTGCAGCTATATCTTCAAGACATTGATTTCATTTCTTTCAGATATATACCCAGAAGTGGAATAACTGGCTGGATCATATAGTAGTTCTTAATTTTTTAAGAATCCTCCACACTGCTCTCAATAGTAATTGTAACAATATATAATCTCACCAACAGTGCACAAGGGAAACAACCTCTAAATCTTAGGAGTTTGAACCAACCAAGATTTCTCTGGGTGCATTTCTGAGGAAACTATCCTCCATGAGAAAGCTCAATGTTACAATTTCATATGAACATGTGCTTCCACAATTTCAGAAAAGAGAATTCTAGTGTACTGCAGTGGCGTTTAAATGCTTCCACTCAGAAGTGATACATAAACTTACATTCACACTTCACTGGCTAAAGCAAATCACTCAAGAGAGTGAAGAAGTGAAATTGCTTGTGTACCTTACAAGAGGAGGATGAGAAATATTGCTGAGTGACAATAATATCTACCACTTTGAGTTTTGTAACAAAAAATATTTTACTTGTACCTTTTGCCGATGAATAAATTTACTTCATTTGTGTCAAGCAGTCGTACTCTCTTTTGTTTTACTGAGATTCATTTTCACTCTTTGTACCTATTAAGGAGTAATACATATCAACATTTTTGTCTGCTATACATTAAGCAGTCACCTCGTTCATAGCATTTTCATTCATTGATTCATTCATTCAGTAACTATTTATTATCTATTCCACATGTCCAAGACTCTGTTTGGAGTATTAGGGCTTAGAGAAACATATCTTGTACTCATGAATCTTACAGCATTTTGAGGAGATATATTTGAATTAAATTACCACATAAAGTAGAACCTGTGCTAAGTGCCCAGGAGAACAGCTCCATGGTGCCATAAGAAGACAATATGACATAAGAAAAGCCAGTGAAGACTTCCATGGGGGAGTGCTGACTAGGTGCTGACTAGTTGGATGTGAGGGGAGATGTTCATACAGAAGGAAGAGCAGATGAGCAGAGGGGGCACAGCAGGAATGAGAAACTGAAGAAGGCAAGATTCAGTTCCATGTGGACCAGAGGTCCAGGTGCCCAGAGGAAGCTAGAGAAATAGATGAGAACTTGACCAAGGGTTTTGCAGCTCCTACAAAAATAGAGGAGCTATTGAGGACTACTGGGAATGAAATAATACCACCAGAATTAGGCACTAAAGTAATTCTCCTGTCTACAATGTGGGAAAATTCATTTTTCACTATTCAAATATTTAGCATCAGGATGATATGGAAATCAAGATGGAATGGCATAGGGAACAGAGAAAATAACCACCTATTTAGAGTTTCCTCTCATTTGATAACAAAGCAAAACCTGTTTTGAATTTCACAAATCCTGCAATTTTGTTGTTTTTTCCTTATGTTGACTTTTTCACACAACAGTCATTTGAAAGATTTGAAAAAAATAGTAAAAGAACAGTTTATTAATTTTTAAAGTATAGGTCCAAAATGGAAAGTTTGGAAAGTATATAAAATAATAATATAGAAAAATAAAATCACAAATAGTATATTCTTCCAAAAATTACTCCTAAATATTTCCCTAAACTTTTATGTTTTAAGGATAACAAAACTTCTAATATTTCCACTCTAAGCTAAAATTTTATTAAAAATATACAGAGATGTAAGATTCTCACTGTGGTAGATAATCTCCAAAGATAGTCACCAATAAGCCCTCCACTCCCCGTATATATGTACCCACCCTCTCTTCAAGAAGTGATGTCTGTTTCTTTCCCCTTGATTCTGTTCTGGACTCATAACTTGTTTTGACCAAAAGTGGAAGTGAAACTATGGCAATTCTTGGTCCCTAAGAGGCCAAGCTATTTCTACTTTCATTTTCTTGGAACCCAAACAGCAGGCATTAAGGAAGTTCTCATTTCTGCTGAAGGAAGAGGTCCGTAGAGTCCCTATAGACACACTACACAAAGAGAGAGGCTGCTTGGAGGGAAACACAGGATCCCCAGCTAAGAGTCTGTGCCAAGGCAGGAAAGAGGGTTTCTTGGATCTCCAGTCCAGTTCTGATATGAGTGACCCCAGGAGACACTACATAGATCCAAAGAACTATCCAGTGAACCCACAGGACTTGGAGAAATAATAAATTGTTGTTTTAACCACCAATTTTTGTGGTGGTTTGTTAGGGAGCATTCAATAAATGAAACAATCACAATCACTTGGTCAATTTTTAGAAGAAAAAGAAAATGCTGCATTTTTCAGCAGCAGACCCCTAAAACTTGCATTTTTCACACTGCAGACCCCTTGTTTATGCATCCCTATGAAAAATATACCAAGGCTCGCATGGCACAAGGCTGTCTCTAAAAGTTGTGTATGCTTAATTTTGGATTTCCAAGTCCTTATAATTATAAACTGCTAAATCAGACTAAGGAAGTTTAAAAAATAGACACAAAAAAATCTGTTAGATTCATTTTCACTTCAACGTGTATTATATGCGCAGAGTTGGTTAGAATTTGAACCAAGACCAAAATATAAGACTTATGTGCTGGATTTGGCCTTTGATGAGAAAAAAGATAAAGAGTAAAGCAGGTTCACAGGTACCCATATACTTAGAGTCAAGAATATATATGACTTCTCTTCATTGTTGTAAACCTTTGTAAATTTCTTAAGTGATTTTTTTTTTTAATATACTGTGGACTTAAGTGCTATTTTAATATGAAGTTATAATTATTTTTGGCTAGAAGCCTATCCAATAGATGTCATACATTTCTCTGGGCTCATGGTTAACCAGAACACTTCAGAGATGAATATGTAACCAAAGATATTTATATATTTTTTAAGCATAACTTTATTGTTACAATGAGTGTCACCATGTGGATTTTTCTTTTGTAGCATAATAATTTTGTTTTATTAACATACATCCTTCTGGTCACTAATGATAATAATAATAAAACAACATTGAAATTCTCAAGTGTTGTAATATTAGTAGATAAAAGAAACTCAGTTGACCTGGTTGAGAAACAAATACTTTTCATGTAAAAGCCAGAGAAATGACCATCAAATATGTTACATGGTTTAAAATGATAATTTTTGCGTATCTATTTCCCTAAAAGTTCCACTGTTCATTTGAGGACTAAATGTTAAATTGATTCAATTCTCTCTATAATTGTGAGATGACTGCATATTTATTCATAGCAAATTCAAGTACATTCATTTGCAGTTGCCATTCATGGAGATCTCAAAAATGCCACTTTTTGTTGTGTATATTGTGAGAGGGCAAAATAAATAACCTCTCCTGCTTAAAATTAGATTGCTTGGGCTTCCCTGGTGCCGCAGTGGTTGAGAGTCTGCCTGCCGATGCAGGGGACACGGGTTCGTGCCCCGGTCTGGGAAGATCCCACATGCCGCGGAGCGGCTGGGCCCGTGAGCCAGGGCCGCTGAGCCTGCGCGTCTGGAGCCTGTGCTCCGCAACGGGAGAGGCCACAACAGTGAGAGGCCTGCGTACCACACACACAAAAAAATAATAATAAATAAAAAAATAAAATTAGGTTGCTTTTTAAATGTGTCATCAATCATACGTTAGACTCTAAAAGATCAAAATGAAATGGTTCAGAATTTTAAATTTTCCAGGGTGATAAATGCTGAGTAAGTTAACAATGTTTGACCATACTTCCCGGTGTGTTTGAGAATTTCTGAAGATGATACGCTTCTCTGTTCTATTACCTTTCACTTTTTATGTTAGGTGCTAATGTGTGTAATTAGCAGGGTTCAAACCTGGAGTTGGGACACCCCCCCCCACCAAAGACAGATAAATATCTATAAGAGGTGTGGCCCAGCCACATCAGAATACTATGAAATGCACAAGGAATTAGATGAACTGCAAGGAGTTTACTGAAAGAAGTTAACTGTAACCTGGGTCACGGGTTGCAAAATGAGCCATACAAGGCTATTTAAGAGTGCAACTAGAACCGCAAAATCCACCTCCATCTGAAGGGTTTAAACTTGGAGACTTCAGTTATTATAGTAAATATAATTACAATTTTCAGTGTGTCTCATGTGTGTTATGCAGAAAATTATCCAAGGCATAGTTAGCTCCTAGCACCTGTTCTCAATTTTATGCCGCCCAAAAGTTTTAACTGATTTGAGGTTGGTAAACACCTTAGAGGATAAATGTCTTTTAACACGAAAATGTTTTAGAATGAAATATAGAGATAATGATATAAATCAAACCCATGGTATTAATACTCTTGATTTCAGTTTAGGGTAAGTTTTTGCTCATTAGTACCACTTCTGTGCATTGATGTATAAAGGGCCTGTAATAATTAAAACTCTGAGGATCCCCTGCACAACTAAGACGTATGTTTATACTTTTAAGTTTGTAATCAAATAACTGATTTTAAACATATCAGTTTAAGTTGAACAATATATAAAAAGTAACTAATTTAAAACATTTTGAAATGTTGAAAAGAAAGTTAAGATTTACTATTTTATGAGGGTAATATAAAACATTTAAATACTTAGATTTTCCTTGTTAAGGTCCTTATGTTGATTGGTTAGACCTTTGAGACCCTTAAGAGAACAAAATACTTAAATTTTATAATTACCATGTAAAGTATTTGAGGACATTATAATAAACTAAGTTATCAATGGCCCTTATTGTTTAAGTAAGTTTAGTCTACTCAACTTGAAATAATTGAACATTAATAATGGCAAAAGTAAAGAGATTTTTCTTATTTTACTAAGATTATATAAAGAATATAAATTAAGCCTATGATTTTAAGAGAAACACAGCATTTACATTTGAAACTCTAATAAATTGGATGTTAATTTATGGTCTGCAATGAGCACTGAGACCCTGAATTCTACGGAGATAAGGGGACTTGCCCAAGACTGTAGAGCAAACACTGAGACACAGATTTTAACATGCAACTCCAGTGGCTGTGGTTTCTATATTCATTCTCAAAGGAAAAAGTTAGCTTTTTGTAGGTTTGTGCAAAATTTTCGAGTAAAATAATCTAATGCTCTGAAATACTCTGTAATCTTTTATTGCTAATTTTCTGGTTTAAAACCTACCAAAGCCAAAAGAAAATAGAACATACAGTACTTTTTTTTTTTTTGCGGAACGAGGGCCTCTCACTGTTGTGGCCTCTCCCATTGCAGAGCACAGGCTCTGGATGCGCAGGCTCAGCGGCCATGGCTCACGGGCGCAGCCACACCACGGCATGTGGGATCTTCCCGGACCGGGGCACGAACCCGTGTCCCCTGCATCGGCAGGCGGACTCTCAACCACTGAGCCACCAAGGAAGCCCAGTATATTTTTAAATAGTCAAAATAGTGTAAATAAGATATTATCTACCGTCATTTTTCTCTTCCCAGTTTAAGAAATAAGTTCATCTTTGTGGCTATGATTTTTAACTCTAAATAGCCAGCAGTTGTTCTGCTGCTGTTGACTTTCTAAAATGGTATAGTTATTTTGAGCCTGTATTCACACTGTATTCTTATTTAGAATACATAATAATTCATTTTACATTATTTATTGCCTCTGAACAGACTTGAAAAGATTTGAGTAATAACTTTTAAAAATGATATTTTGTTTTCATTCTCCTCTCTTTACCAGTTTTGATGCTGATCCTCTAAGGTAAATCTAAATGGAAAGCAAATAGACCCATATTTCTATTTATATGCACATATAGGCTTTGTATTTGTATACAGTTTTTTGAAAAAGGAATTACAAACAGATTCCAGTTTTTTCAGTGCCTTCTCTTGTTCTGTTCTTTAATTGTAATTTTTAAATGTTTAGTTATTTTTATATATTTCTTCTCTATAAATGTCTCCTATAGCTGTTTTCACTGGGTAGGTCAATTTTAACCTATCTATGGATGGTGTTTTCAAATTGTTGTCTAGTGTTGGAGCACTTACTTGTCAGCTGTTGTGTTACATTTGAATATTTCCCATGGCTAAAATTGTGCTAGACCTGTGTCCTTCTTAAGGAAAAGTGCTTTATGTTTTCTAATCTGATATTTACACCACAGACATTCAAAAAGCAGTGAACCAAGTCTTATGAAAGAGACAGAAGAATCACCATTTAAAATATTGGTGTCAGAGAAACAGAATTGCTTTTTGATTTACATTATGTAAATATTCACTCATTAAAAGATTGACTTTAAATCAGATCCAACTTTGCTAAACAATAGACAAACCATAGAAGAAACTTTTTTTTAATTTAAGAAACCACATAAAGCAGGTATAACATCATGGGGAAAGTAGATACTTTCTATATCATTGTCAAAAACCAAACATTGCTTCTTGATTTAGGACACCATAGACTCATGTAGAGGTTTGAGTGGCTGAAAGAAATCAATACCATCCATTATTCCTTAGATGGTGGACTCCACACATATTCTAGCCTCTGAACATTTCTAAAAGTCTCTCTCAAAGTTGGTAAATTTGGAAAAAAATAAATTCCTTTTATAGATGAATCCTGCAGGAAGGTGATATATTTTATAATGACTCCGTTAAGATTTTCACTTAATATTCAGCAGCCCTGAAGATTTCTATCTTGTACTCTAAATCAGTATTTCAGGGAAAAAATGATGAGCAGATTGACAGTGTTGTCAGGACTGTGATTGAGATGAAGCTGCAATTGTGAATGATGTGAAATACAAGTCCTCCTGGGTCCTGACCCAACCTGTACCTGGTTTTACAACCTCTGCTTTGTCCTTCAGTTGTAAGAAGATCTAAGATTCTTAGTCTAGTGACAGAAACTGCCTTTCCCTTTGGTCCATCAGAAGGGGTAGTAGTGAAGAATTCAAGTTGGGAGTCAGGCACATCTGGATTTGAATACTGGTCAGCTGAGACACTTACTAGCTGGTTGAACTGAGATATACTTTTTGACAACTCTAGCGTCAGTTTTCTCACTTGTATAACTTGGAAATAACATCTCTCATGATTGTTTGGAGAATTAATTGATATAAATGAATCTAAAAGTCTTAGCACAATGCCTGATGTAATTACTCGGTGAATTTCAAGTAATATAGTATCATTAGATTCACTATGAGTAAAGAAATAACGTAGATGGTATAGGAATAGTGGTAGACCCCCGAGGACATACAGCGACCCTGTATGGTGTTTGGCTGATCTCTACTACAAAAGCAAGATATTTAGTTCAAATTAGTATTAATCACAACAGTAATAGCTACCCACTTTATATAGTCCCAAGCACTTTCCTAAGTTCTTTTCTTAGACTAACACAGTTAATTCTCATAAAAACCCTAAGAAGAAGTGATATCATTCCACATTTTACATATAAGTAAATTGAGATCCAGAAAGGTAAGTTGCTCAAAGTCAAAGAGCCATTCAATAAAGGAGCCAGAATTCAAAACCAAGCAGTCTTTTGCCAAAATCAATGTGTTCTACCACCATACTCTCCATTCCCAAACTGAAAATCAAGGCACCCCAGAGCACCACAGTGAATTCACAGAGGCATCACGGGATATAATTAAATGTTCCAGAGCAACACATTGATGCTCGACACCTGTCAGCTACTGCATGGACTATTACTTTGAGGTCGTTTTGCTCCAACATTTTATCACACTACTTGCTTTCAATATCGTGTCATTGTTGGAGCTGAGCTTCCAGTGGTTGTGATTTACAAAAACCAAATGCTGCGTGAAAATCAGTGTTGAATAGGAAATAAGGCTGGGCACTCTTATTTCAAGGGTTGAGAAGTTGTGCTCTGCCTAACAGGAGCATATGTGCCATAAGTAAAAGTGGTTATTTAAGAAGAAAATAAAAATATTATCTTTTCTATCATTGCAGGCATACCTCAGAGATACTGTAGGTTTGATTCCAGAACACAATAAAGCAAAAATTGCAATAAAGTGAGTCACATAAACTTTTTGGTTTCCCAATGCATATAAAAGTGATGTTTATACTATACCGCAGTCTATTAAATGTGCAATAGCATTATATCTAAAAATGTCTATACTTTAATTAAAAATAGCTTGTTGCTAAAAAGCGCTAACCATCATCTGAGCCTTCAGCAAGTCATAGTAGTAATATCAAAGATTACTGATCACAGATCACCATGACAAATGTAGTAATAATTTAAAAGTTTGAAATATTGCAAGAATTACTACCAAAACCTGACACAGAGACATGAAATGAGCAAATACTGTTGGAAAAATGGCACCAATAGACTTGCTTGAGGCAGGGCTGCCACAAACGTCAGTTTGTAAAAATCATAGTATCTGAAGTGCCATAAAGGAAAGCACAATAAAACAAGGTACGCCTGGATATGCATATTATTTTTCAAACAGCCCCTAGGTTGTTAAAACATAAGTTGTTTGAATCAAACTGCTTTATACATGCAACTGTTCAGTGTTTATTTTGGCCTAGGGATGCCAGGAGAAAATTACTGAGACACTGAGAACAACAGGATGAGAAAAAGTTGTGGATTTTCTGCACTTCACTGTTCAGTTCCTCAGGGAACACTCTATCAGTTTAATTAAACCTTAATGCACCTATAATTTCTCAGGTACTTAGAAATTCCTTTCTCAAAGAGCTCACAGCAAAATAGGGAAAATAGACCCAAAGATTCATAGGAGAGTGCAATGTTAAGTGTTGGAGGGACCAGATCCTCCTAGGCAGGTTACATAAAGATTCAGAAAGTCCATGACATTGAGAAATGCAAGGGAATTTTATTGGGTGGAAAAGCAATCATAAGCAATTTCCAAGAAGAGATGAATGAACGAAAGAGGTTAAAATGTATAGCACTTATAGAATAATGGGCATGGTAATATTGAGCATTCACTGATCACATTATTACTTATTAAATACTTGTTAGGTACTAGGCAATACAATAGCCACTGAGTTGTGAAGATGAAAGTCAGAGTGCCTTTCCTCACGCTCTGATATCTCATGGGGTTACTGACAGGAAAACTGAGTTCAGGCGAGTGGTAGAAAATGAGATTAGAAGGGAAAGATAGGGATGGAAATACTATATTGCCTTTAACTCCTGAAGAGGCAAGGAACTTTTAGAATAATAAATACACAGTCTAATTACTTTGGATTAACTAGTAGCCAAATGCGTTCACAAATATTGATATTATTCAAATCAGCTTCATTTTACTGAAAAAAGATGCTGGATTTTTATACCCTCCTGGTGAATAAATGAGAGGCATGTGTATATTTTTCCAGAATCATGACTTATTCAGTTTATGGTCTAATTATTGATTCAGAAGATAAATAACAAATTATCATATGAAAAATGTGAGGCTGGGAGTAATTATGCAATAAAGTATATTGCTCAATATGTGAACAACTTCATTATAAGTTCTAGGAAAAGGAATGATTTCTGAAGAAACATAACATGAAAAAATATTAAGAATTAAATTAAGAGATAAATAAAACATTCGTAGGATGTACTATTCAAATTCAGTAAACAAATTCAGTGACAGTCACAATGAGACTATTGAATCTGTATAGCCCTGTCTTTCCTAGGGGATTGACTCAGGTGGTTAAGATGCAGTAATAACTCTCCTGTGTCATCTAGTTAATCCTAGATACCACTCTAGTGTTAACTGGAGACCTCTATTTAGCTGCAGACTGTCTCAGGTTGCACATAGAAATTCATGTATAATTACACAGAATGGCATCATGTTACTAAAACATATTAGTTAAAAGTCCTCACCTACCCAGTGGGTTAGGAGAATCATCCTTCTAAAATATCTCTCCATGACTCTGGTATGGGCACACAGCTAGAACAATCCTGTTCCCACATATGGTCACTATTCATTTATAGGTCATTCTGATAGAGATTTGCATGTTTACAGCTAGTCACTGTGATAGCAAAAGTACTACAGAATTCAAAAGAGAAAGAGATGATTTCCAGCTGGAAAAATAGAGATGTCTTCAAGAAGGTGGTGGCATACAATCCATGTATTAGAGAACAGACTTTTCAGTTATGTATGGTTCCATGAGTATCTACAATTCCAGTCACAGACTTCTCCAGGACAGGAAGGTAAAAAGAGAGAGAGAGCGAGAGAGAGAGAGAGAAAAGAGGAATGATTGTAAAGGCAAGATGACTGGTAGCATTAATTGAAGAGCTCTTTATTTGTGTTCACTCACCAGTGTGAGCATCTTTTCTCTTTAGCCATTGTATAACTTCAGTTTAGGTGTTTTTAGTTGCAGCTTTATTCATCCAATGAATCAAGCCTTGGAAATGTTGAAAGCTGAATTCCTGTGTGTGGCAGGAAGGAGGAGAGATATGAATAGAAGTAATGACACAATAACATCCTCTTCCTTCCTCCTTTATTAATGCAATTCAGCAAGTGGTTATTAAGCATCTCATATGTGGTAGGTCCTATCTGAAATTATGTAGATAGTAACTTACTAAAAGACAAAGTTCCTGTCTCACAGGTCTATAGGAACACAGGGATCTGTAAAGACTCACAATAAATGTAAAACGAAAAAGAACATAAATATAGACCAAGTAAATTGGTAGCTCAGAAGAGGTAAAAGATAATTGTTGAGATGTTGTGAAGAAGACTTCACAAAGGTGCTGTTTTTAGTCTCAGGATGTTGATAAAAGACATTTCTTTACCTGTACCCTCTCTAAAATGATTCACAAATAACGAGGACAACAAGAAACAGAAATCAAAATTCCATTGTCAATGAAACACAGAGAAAAGTTATAATCTCAAAAACTACAAGAACATGAAGTGGAAGGATAAATGCAGAGAGAGAAAGCGTTATACCAAAATACTCTCAAAGGAAGATGACTGCAAGAAGTAAGTGAAATATCTTGTGGATTCCCCTCAAAGGACCAGGAACTGGAGTCACCTTATAGCTTGGAAGGTAGTGGCAGGGATGCTAAAACTGGAGTAGAAGGCTTATTTGAAAGGCTTTCATTTGGGCTCCCAGGTCATCACCTTCTCCAATCAGTGGACTGTCCCTCTCTGTCTGTCTGTCTGTTTGCCTCTCTCTCTCCCTCTCACTCACACACAAACAAAACCTATGGGAGATTGGAAAATATGTGCAGAGAAATTGAGTTACAGGATCTCCAGACATTCAGTCTTAAGACAGAAAAGAAAATAGCATCAGGCCTAAGATAGAAAACCGACTTTGGATGATCCTTCTGTGCAGAAATTGAAAGACCCGAAACATAGACTTAAAAATATCCATGTTTAGGAATTTTCCAATAAAAAACTGTCAGCCTTAATAACCTAAAAATGAAGAGCATCAGCCAACACACTACATCCATGAATACAGATATATGAATGAAGAGCTAGGGTTATGAACCATTTGAGGAAGCCCTCAGTATACAAGAGTAAAGCCTTCAACTAAATAATAACCACTAAAATGGCATTATAGAGAAACAAATAAGAAAACTTAAAAAAATCACTGATTTCTTCATATCAAGATTGTAAAAACTTGGGAAGGATAGTTTTGGAGTTTGGGATTGGCATGTACACAGTGCTACATTTAAAATAGATAACCAACAAGGATCTACTGTATAGCACAGGGAATTCTTCTCAATACTCTGTAATAATCTCAATGGGAAAAGAATCTGAAAAACAATAGATGTATTTATATGTATAACTGAATCACTGTGCTGTACACCTGAAACTAAAACAAGATTGTTAACCAACTATACTCCAACATAAAATAAAAATTTTTTTAAATGATTTTACAAAAAATTACAAATAAAAACTTTTTCATCCACAAAAAAAGACATTAAAGAAATAAAAGGAAGAAAACAATACAGGAATTAGAAATCATTTTTGGAAGCTTACATTATGATAGCTAAAATCAAAACAACAATACTGATAACAAAAATTACATTCAGCACGGAGTTGTAAGATAAAGTTGAAGGAATTATCCAGAAAGGAAAGAAATAAAAATAATTTTATAGTAGTATAGTAGCAATAAAATAAGAAAGGTAGAGAATTAATCTATAAAGTATAATATCCTAGGGAACTTCTAAAACATAGACAAGAAAAAAGAAGGGGAAAATAATATAAAACATATTATCACAAAAATATCCCAGGTGTGAAATGTACTGAGAAGAATATTCTTGAGATATTAAAATATTTTATCTGATAGAGGTTTCAATGAAGAAAAGTGAGATTTGGCCAAAAACTGGATGCCAGGGTGAACACTGACTCCAAAACCAAGAGAGTAGGAACTTTAAAGTCCTGCTTTCACAAAAGTAAAAAGTAAGACCTTCTGAGTAAATGACTTGCCCATACGTTCACAATTCACTGATCCAAAAGTCCTCAGGTCCTTAATAATGTGTGTTTTCCATAATTTTTTGAACTCTAATTCTAATTTATTATTCTCCTCTCTTCTTTAGGTTATAGTCTGTGGACAGGTTGTAAATATGGGTAACATAATTGCTGAAAGAATGAATATTTATTCCCCACACCAATCCAATTCATATTGTTTTCCCCAATTCAAGTACTGGTCACTTGGCCTTTCATACAGTCATGTCTGTCTAATTCATAATTTAATGGAAATGATTTTGGCAAGTCCAAGAGACATCTGAGAGTTAAGTTTAGCATTTGTGTCATTGATGTTTTCTGCAGATTGATGACCTTTGTGTTATTAAGATGACTGCTTTCCAATTCCTCTATAGAAATTATCATTTTCCACTCTCCTTTTTCTTTTATTTACAAATGTAATCTCTGATCCATAAATTAGGAAGGTGGAAATGGTGTGTGGCTAGCTTTTCATATAATCATACATAAGGGGTCGAATTCACTGAGCCATCTCAAATATTTCCACCCACTTTTGGAAGAATTCTGAAAAGAAGTCAATGTGGCATAAGTGGAGGAGGGAACTGTTGGCAAGTGTGTCACAGGCTCTTTCAGGTTCCCTCTTCCAAATAACTGTAATATGAATTTTGAAGCTGAACTATTAGTAAAGTGATTATTTCAGTCCTGTTTAAGTCAGTAGATGTAGATCATAATATGACTATCATTTTATTTGTTTGTTGATGGTCTGATTTTAGGCCTTAGAACATTACTGTCTAGGCACATTTGAGAAAAAAGAAAAAGTAACATTAGAAAACCTCTGTGTGCGTGCGTGTGTGTGTGTGTGTGTGTGTGTCTGTGATAAAAAAAAATTGCAAAATCCAAGGACAGTGCTCCCTTGGTCCAGCTCAACTCTTAGAACAGCTTCAACTTAAAAAAGTCCATGATCATAATATTTATTTTTATATATCCAGATATTTATGCTATTTACTAAAAGTTCTGAGAAATAGTTCAACTGAGTTGTCTTATTACCAGGTTCGGAGGAAATGTTCTTTATAATTTTGAGGAAGTTTAATTCTATTCCTAGCTTTCTGAGTGTTTTTATTATGAAAGGGTGCTGGATTTTGTCAAATCCTTTTTTTGTGCATCAATTAAGATAAGCATTTTTTCTTCCTCTTTTTCTCCCTTCACTCTATTAGTGTGGTGTATTCCATTGCTTAATTTTTCTTATGTCAAACCATCCTTGCATCTCTGGGATAATTCTCAGTTGATAGTGACACATAATCCATCTAATGTGCTTCTGGGCCAGCAGTGATTTTGCACCCTAAATAGACATTTGAAAATATCAAGGTAGTATTGATTATCACATTGGAGGAGGGTGGTAGCAGCATCTGGTGTATGGAGGCCAGGATATTGCTAAACAGTCCACAATAGACAAAACAGCTGCCTTTCCTCTTACAACAAACCATTAGCCATCCCAAAGTGTCAATATTGCCCAAGTTGAGAAACTCTAAATTACATCAACCCTAGTAACATTATTCTTTCATTAACGTGTCATTTAGTCTCTTTCCCCTCAGACTCCTCAAATCACCCTACCCTCTTCTTTCTATGCTCTAGCCACATTGAACCTCACTTAGTTTCTTCTGTCAGTCAAGTTGTCTTTTGTGCTCATCTTCCACACATTTACTTCCCTCTGATCAGAATATCCTTTCCCCTTCCTCACTCCCCAACACCGTGGAGTTTTACTTCTACTTATTCCTTAGTTCTCAGTTATTTCCTCCAGGAAGGTTTTCTGATCCTCCTTAGACTAAGAGAGGTACTTTTGTAATATTTCCCCCCAATACCCACACTGCTTACATCATAGCATTTATCAGTTTCTTAAAATAACAAGTTAATCTCTATAAGGTTTATACACAATCCTGTTTGCTCAATGTAGTATCTTCAAGACCTGGGCCTTTGCAATTTATACAGTAGTTTTTTGTTTGTTTATTTGTTTGTTTTTAAGTTATGGAATGAGCACAAGAATAACAATGAATCAGCCTACTTTTTTTTTTCTTTATCTGTAACATTCAGGAAATGTAGCACTTAAGAAATGTAAGTTAATGTTTTGTGTGTGTACACTTAAGATATCTCTGTGAAACAAAAATAACCAATTAAAATATTTTTAATCTAGTTATCTAAATCTTTAATACTGTGCCTTACCCATAAATGACAGTTAATATATCTGACTGTTTTAAATTACCAAATTATTGATTCGCTATCTGTGCAAAGACTGAGAGACAAACCCAGAGTTTTAGAGCACTCATTTTCAGAATTGGTTTTGAATAAATTCTGAGATACACAAGCAAGATTTGAAAATAGAATCTGGGGCAAAAGCAAGCAGTTTATTTCTGCCTTTTAAATCAATAGGCTTGGAGCACAATTTTCTAGGAAATTCTGGCTTTCCCAGGCAGAGTTCAATTTCTGGAGAAAGAAATAAAATGTAGTCTCTGCACACAGTCAAATGCCAGAGACAATGCGAGTATTGTGCAAGTTCAAACCAGGTCAGAATAAAAATGACTACTAACCAGTCACCCAGCTTGTAAAATGATATAAGAACTCATTCTTACTTATTGCCCTTTACAAATATTAAAAAAATAAGTCATAGTGTCAGCAAGATGCCTCAAGTTTCAGTGTTGCTTTATGGACTAGAAGTGTTTCAAGTAAGACTCGGCTGTGATGTGAATTTCTGTAAATCAAAGCCTACTTTTCCACTTAATCTAATCAAGGTACTGATACTACATACATCCTAATGTTTATTTGACAATCCCCAATACACTGAGATGATGTCATCCTAAGAGAAAAGATTTAAGACAAAAGCCAGTACCATATTGCTACGATGAGCTAGATGTGTTCTGCCTGTTGGGGATTGTAGTTTTCATTTTGCTTTTATATTTCATTAGCATTTTAAATTCTAATGTCTCCTTTTACCATTAGGTACTCTTCATAACCTCTAGAATCATAGCAGTTCTTGAGAGACTAACAATCTTCCAAACCAGTGTTATGTTCCTCAGTTTATATTTGTCTTCCTCCTATGTTTTCCTAAATAGTTACATTGATAGTTGTTTGGAAAAGTTTCAGATTTCATGAGTTTATTTTGCTTGCCAACCTTCTGAGCCTCCATTTCCTCATCTTCAATATGGAGAACTGCAGAGAAAGTTAAAATCAGTACTTGATATTAAAAAAAAAACAAAAAAAAAAAAACAAAAACATGCATATGAATGTATGCTAATTATAGATTCTTTAGATAAATCTAATTCTGCTGGTTAAGACTCATTCCCCACTTTTGGCTTATCATGTAGTAGGTGAGAGCTCATTTGATTGGAAGGATTTTCAGTGATGTGACCTTCCCTAATCAGTTTACCTAAAGTAGCAGGATGACTCCCCATCTCATTATACCTCAGGTCACTAATTATTCTATTTATTTATTTCTTCATACTTATCACAATCTTTATTTATTATGGCTCTGCCTATTTTCCTATTGTCTCTGGCCCATCACCTTTAGAATAAAAGCTCCAGGAGGGCACAGACCATTTTTGCCTTGTTCAACTTTTTATCACTGACACAAAGAGCTCTTAGTAGGTCATCAATCAATGTTTGTTAAATAAGATTTTTTTGGTTGCAGACACCACATTTTATGGAATGAAAGTAATGTCCTGGGTCAAGCCAGAAGAGATGAGAAAGGCTTTCAAAAAGAATGCATAACCTTTATATTTAGAGCTTCTTCCTGTGTCTCTTCTACATGCCTCTTCTTCCCATCACCAACTAGGAACTCCCCACATGACCAGAGGAAGGATAGAGTGAAAGTCATCTGGAGAGTCAGCACCTTTCCCATTAGTTCTGGATCCTCTTATCTATTAATTATCTGATATGTCATCACTACATCACTGGTGTCCTAAGTACCTTAAATTATACATATATATAAACATACATACATATATATATAATATATAAATTGTATAGAAGTATATACATTTCATGTATTTTATATGTATTATATATAGTTTACACATACTTTTGTAAAAGTATTTATGTGTTTTCAATTAAAGTGGAAAAGTTAAAAATGCCTATTTTTGTCTATTACGTGATATGGAAACACTTGCTTAAAGGACAAATCCTAGCACAGTTCTAAAATAACTATACAACCACCAGAAAAAAGGAAAATTAATTTCTCTTGATATTACAACTTTATATAAGTGCTTCTATTATATTCTAACAATATTATTATATAATGAACACAAGACGGAACATTTCATAAGACTGATACTTTGTGTTTTGTAAGCCAAATCCATTTTCGATTACATAAATTCTTTGAATTCAGATTATGCATCAAGTTTATCCATATTAATATCTACTGTCAGATATATATGTAAGCACATAAACCTCTCTAAAAGACTACATTTTATTCCCCTATAACCATGAGATTTAATTAGGGCTGTGGCTAAGTAACACTAACCAATAATATGATTTGGCTGACACAACCAGAGGAAATCTGTAAAGTCAATGAACTACTTTGATATCTTGTATAGAAAAACAGTAAGTTGATTGAATTTTCACCTTTTAATCTGTTACTTTGATATCAAGTATTCTCAGCATTAAATATATTTTGTTGATTGAATTCTTGTCCACTAGGAAAAGGCAGTCTAACATAAAACTAGGGGGTCTTTTCTACGTTTCCAGAATTTTTTAGGGTCTCCTGCTAGGCTAAAGCAATGGTTAAAGTGATATTCTCAATATGTAAAACTTCAATATTTGATGCAGCCATTCAATCTTGTGTGGATGTATATATATATATGTATATGTATATATAAAACATAGATTGTTAAAAAAAAACCAAAAAACTCTGAGCAATAGAAAGCAAAGGATATGTCTCTGAAATTGAGTGACCACCCACTGCAGGGCCCAGAGCTTCAAAACTTTTGTAGCAGCGAATGGCTGTCTACAAGAAATATTCTAAATTAAGTGCGTACCAACCAGATTTACATAATTGGCTTCTCTTTAGCTACTTTTAGAGTCTACCTTGAGTTGGTTTAACCTATTTATTGGTTGAATTATAGAGACAACCTATCTGAATCAATCAACTTATTCTTTTGAAATTATGTTTCTTTTATCTCAGAATATAATTTTTCAGACCACAACTTTCAACATTACTTGTACATAATAAATGTTTTTGACATTTTGTTACATAATGATTACTTTGTTGCATTCATTCCCATATGATGACACCTTAAAGTGACCAGAATGACATGTGAGGCCAAGATACAGAGTGGGCACCACCCCAATCCTGTGCATCTCCATTAATTTAGGATCAACTGTAATGTTCCTTGTCATCAGGTCAAGTTCTATAATTCATTCTCTGGATAATTTGGAAATCATCTGGTCCAACTGCCTCCCCACTCCACAATTTGTCAAATAAAAAACTGACATTCAAACAAGCAGAGTACTTTCCGAACGTCACACAGAAAATTAGAGACAGTGCCTATACCAAAACTCAGGTATGTAGATAGATTAATGATTGATTGCCCTGCAGGGATGGAATCAACAAATTGAGAATTGAGGAATTTAGTTGTGCTTGTTTCAGGGAAATAAAGTCACTAGCTATTCACCTAAATAGTTTTAGTTATAAAATTCAACAGCCTCCTACAGATACACGTATTTCTTCAGAACAACACACTTGAGGGCGCTGTTTGTTTCTATAGTTTTTGATCAAACAAATGACAACATTAGAACTTCTGATTTTCCCTTTAGCAGCCCAAATATATTCAACTTACAAGCTGAAAGATATTGGACTTTTAATAATTCAAGCTTTCTGAGTACTATTAAGCTCCATAAAGCTATTTTAGGTAGACAGTTTTTTCATTTCTTATCTAATCTAATCTTCATTTCAATATTGGAACAACTAGGTATATGCCTTCTTTTATTTGTATGGTTTTCCTTTTAGGATTTATGTAAATGAATATAGGTGAAAAATGAGTAAACTATATTCCAGGAAGGGTATTAGAATACTAATGTAGCTAATGCTATTCTTGGGAGCCACTTAGGAAAAAGTGGATTCATTTAAAAAAGCGAGTTATAGAATATTATCAATATTAAGAGATCAGCTGTATGTTATTAAAGAACTGTAACTTTCGAGAACAACTACAGAGCAGTATAATCACCAAAGACTTCAGCATATGCTTCTAAAACTATGTGCATATTTTAAGTGCCAGGCAGAAGGTCCAATTTTCCCTGTTTGTCTGGGGTGGCCCTGATACTAGAACTCAACGTATTGCATCCCAGGAACCTTCAATTCCCAGGCAACTCAAGAAATTTGGTCTTATTGGTCTGACCAAAATTTCCAAGTGAAATAGTAGCTGGAATTGTGTTGTCTTCATGCATGTAGGCACAAGCTGGTAAAAAAGGTTTGGGATGATTTTTGGTTTCAACTTTTCCTAGTTTTGTGACCTATAGAAAATCAACTGACTTTTTGCACTGTCACTTTCCATTTTTATAAAATGTGAATAATACTTTTCTCACATATATTTATGAAGTTTAAGTAAAAATATGAATGTGAGGTGCATTTTAATATTCAAAATGCTATATAAATATAAGATGTTTTTCTTAACTCCAGTAAGTTTGTAGGATCAATGCTGGAACATAAAACACTTTCTAAGTGACAAGTGTTTGAGGTATATGTACTGTAACTTAAATATTTAACTGTACATGAATTGGTTTTAGATATGAGTTTCTAGGTAATTTTCCACAGTGGCTGATTTAAACTCCCAGGTCATGCTTTTGAAAACTATCTACATCAGGCAGTGTTCATTTACATAGAATACATTTTGTTTTCTCTCTTTAATTTTTTATTGTTACTTTAAATATTAAATCCCTTTGAAAAAAAGCATGCTTCCTTAATATGGAGTTTAGAAATTGGTTTGAAAGGCCAAAGCTTAATTTTAGTGTGACTTATCTATAAAATGTTCTGTCTTCTCTCCTCTTTACTTAATGAAAAAGCCAACTGCAAAGCAAGAAGATTGATGTGTAGCAATAATCCTGGTGTTCTAGTAATAAAAACCTTTGCTGAAGTCCCATTTTTATAAAAGGCACTGATTCTATTTCAAGGCTAATGTACAACCCAATGTCTAATAAATGGCAGAGATTTACTAATTATAGCAGATGTTGTCCATGCTCTCAATGAATCTCCCACCCCCATACCCATCATCAGGATTCACAACTACAACTCTGATGACTGTGAAAACCTGACTATCTCTGATTCCGGCCTGAGAAACATGCTTTTCTCCATGCAGGCCAAACTAGCACTGCCTGAGAGTTAATGTTCCCAGAACCAACTCTCAATCAATCATGGATGAGAAATTGATAAATAAATACTCATCTTCTGTGCCCCTCATTTGGGATAACTGAACATTGTTCTGCATCCAGTACTCCCCAGAGAGACCGAGATCCAGTTGACCACACTGACAACTGGCCTGATAATAAACTTTTACTGGCTCCATTCTGTGTCTAAGCCACTTCCCTTCCCATGTTTCTTAGGATAGCTTCCCAACCAACCTTTTTGCATTAAAAAGTCCTTGACTCACAGTCTACTTTTGGGGGAGCTCAGAAAAAGCAAATACTGTTTGACAAATAAATTAGTTCACCCTTATGAAAAGATACACACATACACAGAAAAACTTCTGCCTCTCTGTGTCAACATATAAATCATCTCATCTTTCTCTAAGCTGGTTTATAAGAGCTGTTGTAAATGAAACTCAGCTTATAGTTGGGGGGAGTGAATCCTTTCTTAATTAACTTATTATTAAACTAATTATTGAAACATACTATTTTACTTTATCTCAAGAGATTCTTTGAATGTAAATAATAAAGTTGAAGTCATAGACTATAAAGAATAGCAAAAGAACTGAGAACTCTATTTTTTTCAACTGGGAGGTTGATCCATTAACATTAGAGGCAGACCCTGGAGACATTCCATAAAGCTAACTTCTGCTAAAGTCTGTTCTGACATCTCCTATATGATAAAAGTTCCTGACATTTAGCAGGAGTTGACATCTTTGTATTCCACCTGCAAATGGTAGGTTTGCAGGGAAGACGGAGCACTATAATACGCATCCTAGAAATTTAGCACTTGAGCTCAGAAGTAGGTAGAGTGCAAATTATCTGCTGCTGCTGATGGTCATGTCTCATACCCAATTCTGCCCTGGGGTATGGGGTACACAAAGGGAGGTTCTTGTTGATACTGGTGGATGCTGTGTGTAAGCTTCCAAAGGAACAATTAATCCTTCGAGTCTAATCAAAGGCTGCTCAGGGGGTTGTTCTCCTTGAATTAATGGGAGTATGAGTGTTCAATGAGGGAGATTAGCCCCAGAAGACAGGGAAGCAAATTAAACCTTTATTTTGATTTGAATTGGGAGTGAATAAAGTGTTGTCTGCGCACTTAACTCAAGTGAAGTTAACATGAGAGAATGAATGGAGACTAGCTTCTCTGTGTGGCAAAGGAGACCTCAGGGCACTTTGTACCCAGAAACCTCCTGAGACAGAGCTGAGATGGAAGTGGCCATTCACCATGCTCTGGGGTGATGGGGATTTTCAGTAAATGCTGTATCAATGTAGTTAAATCTTCCCAGAACCAATAAAAATGCCCTTTGCCTTTTCTACCCTCTATTACAAGTAATTGCTACCCATCTAATTATGGATAACTTGGAAGTAGTTACAGAGTACTTGGAGTGCCTGGGGGATGAAAAGTTCGAAGGAAAAATGTAGCCGTGTATCATTGGCATTCATGAGAAAATTCACATTAGATGTTTGAAAGGCAGGTCCCCAGGAGGCAATAGAGAAGTCAGGAAAAATATTGTGCCAAAAATACCATTCTGGCTGGGGACATGAGGGAGTTTATGTCAGGTAGAGTGAAGGAAAGCTATTTGGAAAGAAAAGATATATGTGCTTTTCTATATGCATTTAGTTTATTTATATATGTACATCCCCTGAAAAACTAGTATGTTCTGGGAACTGACAAGCAAATTGGGACTGAAATTTCTGAAATATGCAGCTGTGCTTATATTTCTTTTACTGTAAAATCTCCAAATAACATCTTGCAACATGATCAATATGTTTTCAAACTCATATCGTTTTAAAATCTGTTTGCAACCAATAAGCCAAAAATGTGTTGCACCCAGGTACCACTTTACACTTGGGCGGCCAAGTTTAAGCCATTGGAGATTCAGATGCAGAATCCAAAGTCACTGCCCTTTCAGAAGATATACCTCTTCTGGAAGCCTAAAGACCGGCTGTCCCATTGATGACATACCAGACATATAGGTTGGAAAAAGATGTTAAGAGGAGGATAGGTGATATCATCCTTGCCTGGAATCACTTTAGTGCAAAAAGAATTCTTCTTTCACTTATTTCCTCATTCTAGACTGTTTGGGTAATAGTCACTTGAAGACAGGCAAGGGTAAGCCTACTTACTTCTCTTCATTACCCTTATTTAAAAGGTCTAGTGTATCACCTTTCAAGGAGACTGTACTGAATTCTATAACGTAACAAAGAGAATGATAACTCTCAAAATTATTATTGCTTCTGAATGCTTTTTCCATAACACCCCTGAAATACATTTAAGTCATAAGTAGCAACCATTCACCCGCTCAGTGAATTAGTGTAACTTGATCCTTCCTGTGTACAAGGACACACACACTCACACACACAACCCTGAAGAATAGACCAGCAAAATATATTATGGAAAAGTAGTCATACCTTAAATATTTTATTCATCCCTCATTAAAGATAAATTGATTAGAAGTTGAAAGTGAAAGCATTTCTAAATGAAGGTATAATGAAATCTTCATGGGATAAAGGTCATTGAATCTTGGCAGAATTCTAAAATTGGAGAATTCTAGGAAGATGGACCAACATAACCAAAGATAGAGGCATCCTTGAAAATGACCTGATCTTTTAAATTTGGTTGTTTTGTACTTAATAATAATAACAATAATGATGACAATAATAATAGCAGCTATTATTTAGTGTGCTCTGGTTTCATATGAGATACTCTTCAAAGCAGTTTATATGAATTAACTTATCCTCACCTCAGACTTGGGAAGTAGCTACTATTATTATTCCCATTTTACTGATGAGGAAACGAAGGCACAGAAGAGTTAGGTAACCTGTACCAAATTCCTTACTGAATGAGAGGCAGAGGCTGGATTGAAAGGAGGAAGCCTGGCTACAGAGCATAGACCTTCAGCTACCACTGTCTCCTCTTGAAAAGCTCAAAGCCACTGAGTCAATGACTCTGTCATCCTTTCCATGTCCCTTCAGACATGGTGGCCTAACAGAACCAATGCCCTCTTGCACATAGGAGTTCAGGGCAGTAGTGGGCATCTATCTATATGCAAAATGGACTGCTGGATTGGGTTGGGAGCTATTCCCCAGAATCATGGCCTTTTGTTTACATTATGCAGAGAAAAGAAACTACTGTCTGGTGTTCTCTTTCCTTCCACAGATCTGCTTAGTCTAGTAGGCGGCCATAGGGACAGAACAAAAGGCAGTTTTAAGAGCACCACTCTGCCCTTAGTCTCACTATAGCCTGTCCCACTTTAGATATTTTCCTAAAACTACCTTTACATTCAAGTTGCCTACTATTCTGGAAACCAATTAATGTCTTTTTCAGAATAATTCCAAGTATATATGTCCAGATCACTGACATCAATCCTGTGCTTCCTATATATAATATGGAAAGGGCCTTAGTCTTAAAATCAAAAGACCTAGGTCCAAGGTCCAGCTCAGCCACATACTACCTATATGATTTTGGCCCAATACTTGAAGTAGCGTTACATTATTTGGAAGCCTGCCTCCTACTTGTTTCTGTTGAATTGCCTGCTCTCCCATCTCAGCATAGAATTCTGAGACCAGAAATGTTGCTGGATTTACTAAGATTATGTAACTGGTTACTGGCAGTGGTGGACTGTCTCTGAGCCCTTTGGATTCCTGGTCCAGTGATGTTGTCACTGGGCCAGTCTGCCCATGGGGAACCCCTGCAGAAGGTACTGCTCCTTTCCTCTAAGAATGCTTTTCACATCCTCCTGCTATTCCCTCCCTACTGTTCACAGCTCACAATACCCTTACCTATATCTGGATATAAATTAGAATACAGTTTTGTCCCAAGTCACCAAAATTTGAGGGTGGAAAATATAAAACAGTACTTTTAAAAGAGTATGCATACTTTATCCTGGCTGACTCCAGGAAAGTTAATTAATCTCTCAGAGCCTCACTTTTTGTTTTTCTTGGTAATTAAAAAAAAAAAAATCAAAACGAGACATTTTATTTGAGAAAGCACTTTTCACACTATATATCAATTTACAAAAGTGGGGTACTATTTATATAAACATGAGATCCAGGTATTGGAAGGCAGTTTAGGTCCTATTAGTAAGAAGGCAGGAAGCAGGCTTGAATTGGGGGAAATCTGAGATAATATCTTAATACCCTGCCTTTGGGGAAGTGTATCGTCAGGTCAGCAGATGACTTTTTTTTTCCTTACCTACAAAAGCCATCTCCAAAGGTGAAAGAATGAGCAAAGGGCTGGGGAATGAGGTCTGTCCCCTGTGCCCCAGGCCACAGCATCTTTCCTCTCGGGGACCATGTATTTAGCGAGAATAACACACTCAACAGAAAGCCTGATCCGCATTTCTGCAACTTCAAAAAGCCAAGGAATGGGGCACTTAAGAGACCAAGGTTCAATGCCATTCCCTGTTGCCAAATGAGTTATTTTTTTCTCTCTCTCCTTTTTATTTTTCTTATTTTAGAAATTCTAGCTTCTCAATAGCAGAGGAATTTCCCAGTTTTACAGCGACAGTGTTGACAGGCAACTGCATTTTCCTCCGGAGATGACTCCTATTTCTGTGAGGTCAGGACTGCCAACAGGAGCACATATCAGGGGACAGGTTGATGCAAGAGAAGGCAAAAGGTCCAATTGTCCAGGGGCTGGGGACCATGAACCTTAGCCAAAGGGAAGGGAATGGAATCAGTGTACATCCTGCTATGAGTACTCACTATTTCTTTCCTCTTTCCTTCCTTAATAGATAGCCTTGGAAGAAAGTGTGTTCTTTCTCAGCAGAGAGCTTACAATTGCATAGCTTTAATGTATTCATGACAATATGAATATATAGATAATATTTTGATAATTCTTTCCAGGTAGATCAGAAAATTCACACATTTATGCATTTTAAAAAGATACAACATTATGTGTGGTCAGAAAATTGCTGATTGGCATGAAAGTGATTAAAATCTAGCCCATTTCCCTGATCAGTTATGTAGGAGACAGAAACATTAGTCATTTAATCCCTTATGCATACCTTGGGCTTTTTTCAATTTAGAGAGCTCTTTTAAATCCTCTTTTAGTTGATCCCTATAAAAATTTGGAGCAGTCAGTAGGACAGATATTACTGTCCCAACATAAGAACAGAGGTTACAAGACTTAGATCACATAGCTAGCTGTTGGCAGAGTTGGGACTTTGATACCATCGCATTTCTGGTCCAGGGCTCTTTTCTCTCTATTAGGTTTGTGTTCTATGGAGCATTCATTCACTCTAGGGTAAACACTGAAGAAAACAGAGTCCCAGGATCATGGAAGTCTAAGAAACAGTACGTACCCTTCTCCTCAGATTCTACAATGTGCATTAGAAGAGTAGAGACACTGAGAAATCCTGCAGGAAAGAACTTGTTCACCTTATTTAACCTTGCATTTTGCATAGTATTTGACTACATGCTACTTTTTTTTAAGTCCAAAAAGCACACTGTGGGAAACCTTGCATTGTGCCATATAGATTCATAACAGTTCAGGTTATTCACAATGAAGGAGGAATCTTCCCTTTACAACTCTGATAGGAAGAGATCTTTCCTATCAGAAATATGTTTGCTCAGAAATTAGAACTGAATCTCCCAGGACTGGCTTTAGGCAAAATTGTAAAATTTGTAAGATTGGCCATTGTGGAGGAAAGCAAAGGTTCAGGATTGGAACAGATACTGGTCAGATGAGAAACTTTTCTGCCATTTATTAGCTGGGCACACCTTTGCACAAGTATTTACCCCTCCAAGCTTTAGTATCCTCACCCATTAAAGGAAAGCAATCATTTTACACACCTTATAGGACTGCTGTAAAGATTAAATGAGACAATGTACATACAGTCCTTGACATAGAGCCTGGTAACTGGTCAGTATTCAAAAACTAATATTATTAATACTTTTGTTGTTAATCTTCCCTTTCAGACAGCCTGCCGGTATCCCATTCATTCTCTTCCTCCTCCTATTTTTCTATCCTGTCCAAAAGGACTGCAGTCCAGAAGGACTGCTTCCAGCTATCTCACCTAGCTAATGTAGGACAGAAGTGGCAATACACCGCCTTCAGAGATCAGGCAGGTGATATGAGACTAAGGTGGGCTGCATCTTAGACGAACTGGGTCTATTGTCTAAACTGAGGCAAATGATATTAAAGGGCCAAGCACTGCTGATGCTTGCTGCTAATGCTTTTTAAAGG
Source organism: Phocoena sinus (assembly GCF_008692025.1). Classification (NCBI taxonomy): domain Eukaryota; kingdom Metazoa; phylum Chordata; class Mammalia; order Artiodactyla; family Phocoenidae; genus Phocoena; species Phocoena sinus. The sequence goes on along the minus strand of NC_045773.1, from coordinate 14,608,970 downwards.
TGCTGTTACTGATACCAAGCAGGGTCCTGTGAGGCTCCTATGCACAAAAAGCTTTCTGTGTCCCCCAATTCTTTGATTATAAGAAATAGGCTTTATTCAGCCTCCATGACCTTCCCAGAGTTCCAACAGGCAGGTTCAAGTAGCTGTTATTAGGGAAGGGAGGGGACATGAGACAGGGGAGAAACAAACAATAGTGCCACCTTGGGGCAAGGTCCTGTTCCCCATCAAGGGATACACACAACAATATCTTTAAGCTGTTTTGTAGATACTGAAACCCCCATCAGGTGAGTGAAGTTAACAGTTAACGAAGGTATGCTGCCCACAAGCATGTAGACCCCAGACCAGTTGGAACCAGAAAGTTGATGATGCTGACTCCCACTTACCTCACCACCAACCAGTCAGAAGAACGCCCATGAGCTGATCACACCCTCTTTGAACCATTACTATAGAACTTCTCACTACCCTCTCCAAGTGGGGACACACAGCTTTGCCGGCACTAGCCTGCTGTGGCCCCTTTTGCCTGGCAAAGCAATAAAGCTATTCTTTTCTACTTCACCCAAAACTCTGTCTCCAAGATTTAATTCAGTGTTGGGGTACAGAGGCTGGATTCGGCTTCTTAACCATGTAGAAATGTGAACCATTGATACCAAGTCTTCAGATACTTAAAGAGAAGCCAGAATGTTCCTTTTTATTCTGGTTTCCCAATTTTCAAGTGTTCTTCTAGGGGAATCCAGCTTTTGGACCACCACCTAATGATCCCTGGTACAGAGGATTTTCAGTTTCCTGCTCCTATATAGAAATAAAAGATACAAGTTTAGAAGGGCTTAAGAGGTCATCTAGCTTAACCTTCTACTTGGTGCAGAAATGCCCTCTATAATATTCTAGAGAAGTTGTCATCTAGCTGCTCCTTCTATATGCCTAGTCATGAAGAACTTGGTATCTCATGGAGAAACCACTTTTCTCTTTGTATGCACAATCTCACTGAATCCTTATATAAACCCATGCAGTAGATAGTACTTTTTCCATTGTCGTTATCATAAAACTAAGGCTCAGAGACAGTATTTTACTTCCTCTAAAGTCACAAAGCTATTAAGTGACTGTAAGTTTTGAGATACAAACCTAGAAAGTCTAGGTTTCAAAGCCAGTGCACTTAACCACTGGCTGGACAATTCTACTTGTTAAAATGCTCTGGGCTGATATTAAGCTAAAATTTGCTGCCCTGAAATGTCTACTCTTTGGTCCCAGTTCTGCTCTCCTGAGACACAAATAATAAGTCTAATCCTTCTTCCACAACATGGCCCTTCAAATATTTGAAGATGGTTCTCCTCTGCCTGCTAAATCCTCTCTTTCCCAGGCTAAGCATACTCATTTTTTTCCAGTGACCCTCATAAGCTCCCAGCCACTTCATCATCCTCACCCTGCTCCCTAGGAGAGGCTTTCAATTTGTCAAAATTTCTCTTAAGCCTTGATGTTGAGAAGAGAATACAACCCCCCTATGTGGTTACATAAGCGCACGTTAAGGTAGAAATAGCACATCCCTTGTTTTGGACACTATGCTTTTATTAATGCAACCTCAGTTACATCTGATTTTCAGCAACTATGTCAAAAGATAAGCAAATATTGAATGTTGGCCTAGAATCACCCCATATTGTGTTTGTTTTTCTAACTTGAAATTATGTAAAGTCTCTTTTCCCCATGCTGCTCCTATGCTGAATAAGTAGATCAATGTTTTAAACCTAAAACTTAATATGTACTTTTATTAAATACCATCTTATTAGATTTAGATATTGTTTTGGCCTATACCAATCTGTTTTGCTTTGTTTTTCTTTAATTTGACAAATTTAGTAAAGCAGAAAAAAAGAAAAATTTCCCCCAGTCTGACTGCTTTTTCTTAAGCACATAAAGAAGTAATTTTTTTTTCCTCTGATGCTCTAATACTGCTCCCAAATAAGCTTATTTATATTCCCCCAAACAAAACAAATGAACAAAATGCTTCGTATGCATAGTTGTTTCAGTAGGATCTTGCTATAAATATTCTTGTTTTCTTTAGTCCTTTTTTAAATTTGGAATACATGAAGAAGCAAAAAGAGTGAAAAGAAAACTAATCTGCTTCTTACTGTTAAACTTATCTATGTATGATATATGTATATCATATACATTATAATATATATCATACAGGTAACATAGATATCAGTAGCAAAATTCAGAAATATTTAGATTAAAAAGAATGGGGCAAATGACTATACTCCATTTGTTTTAATCAAGATTTTCTGAATTATATTTCTGAATATATCTTGTACCTGATATACTCACTCTCCCTCCCAGCTTCTTGTCATTCCAGAGGTTACTCAAATATTCAGTAGGCTTGGGCTGATAACTTCGCACTAGAAACTTCTCTCCATGCCATTCTTTAGACAGGGGTTGGCAAATTGTGGCCTTGGATTAAATGCTACCCTTGATCACTTTTTTGTAAATAAAGTTTTATTAGAACACAGCCACTCCCATTTGTTACTGTCTTGTCTATGGCTGCTTTTTTGCTACAACAGTCCTATTTAGTAGTGGCAACAGAGGCCGAATGATCTGTAAAAGCGAAAGTTATTTCCTATCTGATTCTTACAGAAAAATTTCCCAACTCCTTTCTGCTTTGGTGCTTGGTTTGCAGTCTGTCCATCTTATTATTCAACCCATTACCAAGAACTGAAACTGGCATAATTCCCTATCCCTGTGTTAAATGATACTGAAAGCAAAGTAATTTAGTTATTTGCTTTAGGAAGTATTCACTTCTATAGGACAAAACTTTCATTTCAAGAACAACATCAAGACCTACATCAAGAGTCTAACCACATGGCGCCCATCAATCTAAAGCTATTACACCATGAACTCTGCCTATTTCTAGTCAGTTCTTCATCTTGCAAGATCAACCTTAAAATCACTCAGCTCAGGCCATAAAATCCTATAAATATAATCGATAACTTGCCCTTCTGAGGTAGTACTAAGACTATTTCAACTTATAGTCTCTCTTTCTGTAGTAAGTCTAATAAAGTTAGGTTTGCCTGAACAGCAAATATTTCTTGTCACCGCTTTCAGAGATGAGAGTTGACATTACAAATCCTCCAAACTACATTATCACCCACCCTGATTCTCTTAGTCTGATTAATAGAGATACGACAGCATTTCTATGAGATATAATTACCTGCATTTTTCAGTTGGGAAAATAGGCTCACAGAGGCTGAAGCTATACTTAGGTGACAGGTCCAGTGTCACAGATCAAAAAGGGCATGCAGTAGGGAGGACTCTCTATCAGGGATCTGCCCTCAGGTCTCACTCTAGGTCATGAACTGAATAGGGATAATTATTTACTCCTTTGAGGCCTCAGTTTCCTCCCCTACGAAAGCAATATTATCTCTACACAGATGGACCCCAACGTACGATGTTTCAAATACAACTTTACTTTGAATTTTGAACCCTGATCTTCTCCCAGGTTAGCAATACGCCGTAGGCTCCTATCTCATGATGCTGGGCAGCTACGGCTCCCAGTCAGTCCCCCAATCACATAGGTAAACAACTGATACACTTACAACAATTCTGTTTTTCACTTTCAATACAATATTCAACGTATTACAAGAGATATTCAATGCTTTACTATAAAAGAGGCTTTGGGTTAGATGATTTTGCCCAGCTGTAGGCTAATGTAAATGTTCTGAACACGTTTAAAGTAGGCTAGATTAAGCTATGCCGCTCAGTAGGTTAGATGTATTAAATGCATTGTTGAATTACGATATTTTCAACTTATATTGGGGTTATTGGTGCATAACCCCATTGTAAATCGAGGAAGATCTGTACTTTCTTTCAATTCTGAAATTCATTGAAAGGATGATTTCTTATCACTTAGAAAACTAATTTCTTCACGTTGGTCTCTTTCAGCAAGACTCCACTGCCTCAAGCAAAAGCCATATGAGATAGACTATTGATGACTAGGTTAAGTTGTACAGCTTGGTTTCGCTAATAAGAAAATGTGTAGAAATGATTCTAACTATTTTCATAACAAACATATTTGCATTTATTTCATGCTGTTAACAACTTAACATGTAATCATGTCTCCTCGAAGAAAAGAAGGAATGTTTCTTCTATGATTGCATTAAACACGCTGTGTTATATCTTTCTGCTAATCTATCATCTATTATGACTGCCTATTTTGAGAGCTGGCATAACAATTATCATAAGTGATTGCATTATATTCTGAAAACAAAGACTGTGATGGCATAATTTATCTTGCTACTTTGCCTGACTTAAAGGCAGCTGGGGTTTCCTAGTCTAAATCAGATTTTTCAGATCATAAATATTTCATTTTTTAATTTATTATTGATTTAGTTTGATAGTAAATAACTCCATGAATGCTGAGGTTGGAAATCTGTTGTAAAATTATTAAGCATCTTCCCTTCTATCTGGCCACAGATTTTTATCATACTGAAATAAAACAGTGGGGCTACCTGAAGAAAATGGATTTGAGATTTTTAATTTATCTAGTGCAGTTAATTAAGTGGTCAATTAAAAACAAAAGGGCAATTAGTGCTGAGCACATTTGTTCTGATGATGAACATGCCATCTGAAAATGGATCTTAATCTCTGCTATGCAATTCTTCAATGTCAAAGCAATGTTGCTATAAGTAGAGGAAGAATAAGCCCATTAGGAGTAATGCACTTGCAACAATGATTTCCTTTCATGTTAAAGCAGCACAGTTAATACACATAGAGAGAAGCTGGCAACATTTTAAGTAATATTCCTCCATTGGTCATTATATTACCCTGTATTTATAGTGACCATTAAAGCCAATGAGTAGTTGCTTCTTTTTCCTACTACCAAAGTAAGAAAATCATTTCAGATAATGCAGAAAGGTCAAGAAACAGGTACAATATGTAATAGACCTGAGGATTTTTTTTTTTTTTCTGTACGCGGGCCTCTCACTGCTATGGCCCCTCCCGCTGCGGAGCACAGGCTCCGGACGCACAGGCTCAGCGGCCATGGCTCACGGGCCCAGCCGCTCCGCAGCATGCGGGATCCTCCCGGACCGGGGCACGAACCCACGTCCCCTGCATCAGCAGGCGGACTCTCAACCACTGCGCCACCAGGGAAGCCCTACCTGAGGATTTTTATACACTGTATGTACCGATTAACAAAGTTGTCTGTCACCCAAATTGGTATCACATAGATGTATCTACAGATATTAAAGAGCATCAAGTTGAGACAGACAAGAATAGCTCCCCATGTTTTTCTTCTGTCATTCAATGTGATGTGTTAGGTTTTCTTAGGCATTCTCTGTGGCTTGTAAGTGTAGTTATTGAGTACCAAGTAGAATCCTTCATGAGCCCCTTTCAAAGCCTTGTTAACAAAGCTGTACGTGCACATCCACCCACCGTTGTGTTTAAGCAAATGTTGCTAGTTCTCAGTGCAAAGAGAAGTTGGAAGGTACTTTTGTAAAAGCTAAACAGCAGAGATGCATTCCATCTCTCTTTTGGTATCACTCATCGTCTCCCATGTCTGCTAGGCCCACCACAATTTAACATGGCGACAACCTCCCAGAATTACTCTATTACCTAAAGTCGAGCCAATACTTAACTTCCTAATCATTCCTGGTTTACAAGCATTTGTAGCACATTCATAGACTGACGAATGGTTTTATGGCCAAGAAATAGATTGAGTGATGGCTTTCTATTTGAAAAAAAAAATGGGTTATTCTGAACCAAATGAAGGAAACGTTTGTGTTGTGTGGGTTAAGAACAATCAGTCTTAGGTACAAACTCACAGACACAGCAATCATCTCTAAACTCTTCTCTCTTGTGCCATCTGGGGGGTCAGATGCTGACTGGGGACACGTGGTAAGAAGATACCCTATTAAGGTACGATACAGTCCGAAGCTACTTCAAAATCAAGACCCATTTATTTTTTCTACTAAACATGTGCAATTCTTGCTGAGTATGTATACAGGGGGTTAGAGAAATAGAGTTCCACATTCCTTTACCTGAAATCTTCACAGCCAAATGTCTTTTGACTTTAGAATATACTAGACCAGAGATCAGCAACAGAACTTCCAAAAGCCCTAAAGTTATAAAGGGCCAGATAGTAAATATTTTCGGTTTTGAGGGCCATATGGTCTCTGGCACAACTATTCAACTCTGCGTTTGTAGCACAAAAGCAACCATAGACAGTACATAAATAAATAGGTATGCTGGGTTCCAGTGAAACTTTACTTACAAAAACAGGCAGGAGACTGAATTTGATCAAAAGACTTCAGTTTGCTGATCCCTACTTTGGTCTTTAGAAAGGCAATGTTCAAATTTACACGTATTTAGACAATACCTTCGGTGGGCTGAACAGCTCTATTATCAACCAACACTTTCTGTTCAACAGCAAAACCTAAATATTCATGCTAAGTTAGATGAAACAGACTAAACAACCTCACATTAATTTGGTGCAGATTTTACCACCAAATTAATGTTGCCACTCAACTTACAAGGGTATTTCAACTTTCAGAGATTTAAAAAAAATTGGGGGTGGGGATTACAAGAAAGAGATTGTGTACCTACACATACTCTTGTGTTGAAGTGTTTGAAATTGTTACTTTTGCACTGAGAAATTCCATGAGAGGAAAAAGAAACACATATGGTCTGGAGGGGACAAGCTTGTCCAGTAATAATAGAACAATAACCTCAGCAGCTGGGTTATGAACCAAGACACCCACTTCTTCAGGCCAAAATGATATTTAAAGATTGCATGGTTTATAAACCTCATCTAAAACAAAGTGCTGGTGATGCATTTTTGAAACTTTTTTAGAGCTTCGGGAAGTTCTTTTAAGTTAAGTTTGTATACTGGCCTCTTTTATTTTGCCTCAAGCAATCTTTAGGATTCTAGGAACCTAGAAATAATTCCTGTGGCTATTTTGCGTGTCAGTGCCCAGCATAAATTTTAGCTACTGAATATTTCTATCCCTTTTTCCTGTGAGTAAATAACCAGACTCTTCTTATCTAGATTGTTCTCATTGAGCCAGTGTATTCTCCTTCCTCAGGCAATTTAAACTTTTACAAATGGAACTTTTTCGAATGGCAACTGATGCATAAATATTAGCTATCTAGGCTGTCTTTATAGAGCATTGCAAAATAAAATATCTCTTGGACTTGGCCCTCATTAGAGGATGTTGATAAGCAATCAGATGATAAAGGGAAATATGTGTTATGAAGTTAGATACCTGGTTGAATCAAACAATCTTAGATTATCAGAGCTGGAAGAAATTTAAGGGTGATCTCTAGGTCAAACCCTTCCTTTTTCATAGGAGGAAGCTGACAATCATTGTGACTATAAATGAAATACCCAATATTAATAAGCTGGTTAAGAGAAAGACAGTAGTAGAAGCAAAGTCTCTAGATTCCCAGTTTAGTCTTTTTCTTGATAATACTAGATTGGTTGGTTGTCAAATACAAACCAGACACTTACTTACTGAATACCTATGAGCTCTACATTACATACCATACCATGTATTAGGAGCAAGCATTACATACAGTTTTATCTTCAAGATAATGTACAAAAATGCTGGCAATATAATGGAGTCTTTGATAAATACGAGGCTCAAGGGGTATATATCATGTCAGTTTGCACTGGAGTCTTTAAGAAAAACTTTATATAAATTCAGGCTGAAAAATGAATACACTAGTCAGATGATTTTGTTTGCAAGAGACCAAAAAAATTACAACCCAAACTGGATCGGGCAAAGATTTTGTCTTATTCATTCACATCTGGGAATTCCAGATTTTAAGCATGGCATTTCATAATGTCATGATATCAGCTATGACTACAGGTTCTTTAGATGGAGGAACACAACATAATAACACTCAGATATGTGAAACTGGGATATATGAAGCAAAACTCTTGTTTCCTACAGATCCAAATGAGAGAAGGGGTATTCAGAGAAGTATACCCAGGGACAGGATAATAGCAAGCTGGGACTTATGTATGACAAGTATGTATGGACAGGATAAGAGCAGCTAATGTATGGCAAGTGAGGTAGTGTTAGCTAAGTTTCGAGGGCATCCTTGAGATTGAGTATTTTGAATAATTCTGTCAGCCCTAGGAAGAAGGGCCATTCCTGGTTGTTAGGTAACTGGAGGCCTCTGGAAATTGCTTTGTGTGCATTATAACCCAGAAGTGTCAGGGCCTGATAAGGGAAGAAGTTGGGGTGGGGACTCAGGAAACTATCTGCTAAGGGGAATTGAGAGTTTTTAGCCATGCTTTCAAAATTGGGTCAAGACAGGACTTGCAAAATTTTGAATTACATTGGATCAACAGATTATATCTTAACAACTTAACTGTCTTAATATTATTGACAAATGTCTTGGCTTTGTTGTCACTGGTTTGGCTTAGGCTACATGCCCATCCTTTTACAAAACATTGTAGCCAGGGGAATTAATTCCTGATTGACATAGCCCTGGTCACATCCTCATCCCTGGAGCTAGGAGGTAAAAGAAATCTCACTCTCATTATATGGACTGAGGGTGTGTAGGGAGATGGTTCCTAAAAAAACAAAGACAAAAACAAAAAACCACAGAGCTTTTATCAGAAGAAGGGGGAAGAATTGTTTGGTCGGAAAAAATAATGAATGCCCATCAGATAAATTGGTAATTATAAGTTTTTACTTTGTACTCCACCCCTTCCATTCTCCACATCAGCCAGTAATGTTTGTACAATGTATATTAAATTCAGTCTGTCCTGCTTAAAAATCCTCATTATAATGTGGAAGTACAACATCCATACTCGTCAACATGGCCCACAGTTTAACCTCTTTGTCCTTCTCCAACCTTGTCTTATGTCACTGTCCTTCTGAATAGCAAACTGGATCTTTGTCAGGTCTTTGCAAATGCAAACTCAGGCCTGCTTCAGGATCTTGTCACACTCTCTCCCTTTTGCTTAGACAGCTAGTAGTCTCCTTCTACATCTTACCTATCTTAATCCCTGCTCTCCTATGCTCCCTACCTCATGTACATGTACTCTTTGCCTGGCTAAAGCATACTCATTTTTCAAGCCTCCGTTCAAAAATACTACTTGAACCACACCTCATAGATTGCACTTGTTTTCTTCAAAGTATTACCATATTTACCACACCTAACTATTTATCAGTGTTTGCGTGTGTGTGTGTGTGTGTGTGTGTGTGTTTGATTTTGCTGTTTTTCTTAGAAGTCTGTATCTCTTAAAAGATGGCAAGACCTCAAGGGTAGAAATGAAGGGTTTTAGATTCACTACTAACACCAAAGTACCTAATGTCTGGCAGAGAATAAATATAAATAAATAAATATTTCTTGAAAAAATATAAATTAATGAATGGATATAGTGGATAATTTCACTTAAATATAGGGGATTAGAGCTTAGAACCTGTGGTGTCAAAGAGAATGCAAAGACGATGTAAGATATGACAGAATTTCTGGTAGGACGTTGTCAAATCAGCATAGCATATTGACCTGAATATTGTTTATTTTCTTTTTGATTTTTATTCTTAGATTAAATTTGAAAGCATTTAACTTGGATTTTATAAAGACTTAAAGTTGAATATGGTCACTTTTTGGGGTTTAAGTTGAAGTAACTAGTAACAGAAAGAAATTAAAGATTTTTACAATTTAAAAATATATCAGGAAATGATCAAAAAGAAATTTTTTTTTACTAGACTTACACTTAAAATCCACATGCTTCCAAGCGATATTTGAAGTTGCAAGACAATACATTTACACTAAGTTAAAAGTTTCCAAAGGGTCCTATCATTTGATATAAAATAATTTTATCAAATGTGACCTACGTGAGTTTATTATTCTATACTTTTTTGAGATTATGAGCTTTATGAGCTGCTTACTAGATTTCACTTTTGGAGTAAAGGCTGAACAAACACTTTATCTTGATTTCATTTATCACTGGAAAGCTTAAATGTCAAAATAAATTAGAGAAAATTGTGATGTGATCACAAAGGAAATGTATGTCTCACACTTGAAAGATAATACTACCAGAAATTGAGTTCCAGGAGAAATTTTATACCACAATATTAATTTTAGTTCTAGTAACAATAGGAAAATAATGTTTCCCAATGAATATATTCTCAATATATTGAGAATAATACTGATTAAAAAAACACTTCAATATTCATGAAATGTATAAAATCACTGTTAATATATATAAGATAGAGTAATATTTTACCTTATTCCTAATGGTGTAAAATCAAAAATAAAAGTCACCAACAGAATTGTGGGAGTTAATTTAACATGTTTTTAAACCTCTCTAACATTTTTCAAAAAGAACCAAATATAAAATTATACTCATGAATTTGGAAGAAATGGACAAATTCTTAGAAATGCACAACCTGCCAAGACTGAATCATGAAGAAATAGAAAATATGAACAGACCAATCACAAGCACTGAAATTGAAACTGTGATTAAAAATCTTCCAACAAACAAAAGCCCAGGACCAGATGGCTTCACAGGCGAATTAGATCAAACGTTTAGAGAGGAGCTAACACCTATCCTTCTCAAACTCTTCCAAAATATAGCAGAGGGAGGAACAATCCCAAATTCCTCCTATGAGGCCACCATCACCTTGATACCAAAACCAGACAAGGATGTCACAAAGAAAGAAAACTACAGGCCAATATCACTGATGAACATAGATGCAAAACTCCTCAACAAAATACTAGCAAACAGAATCCAACAGCACATTAAAAGGATCATACACCATGATCAAATGGGGTTTATTCCAGGAATGCAAGGATTCTTCAATATACGCAAATCTATCAATGTGATAAATCATATTAACAAATTGAAGGAGAAAAACCATATGATCATCTCAATAGATGCAGAGAAAGCTTTCGACAAAATTCAACACCCATTTATGATAAAAACCCTGCATAAAGTAGGCATAGAGGGAACTTTCCTCAACATAATAAAGGCCATAAATGACAAGCCCACAGCCAACATCATCCTCAATGGTGAAAAACTGAAAGCATTTCCACTAAGATCAGGAACAAGACAAGGTTGCCCACTCTCACCACTCTTATTCAACATAGTTTTGGAAGTTTTAGCCACAGCAATCAGAGAAGAAAAGGAAATAAAAGGAATCCAAATCGGAAAAGAAGAAGTAAAGCTGTCACTGTTTGCAGATGACATGATACTATACATAGAGAATCCTAAAGATGCTACCCGAAAACTGCTAGATCTAATCAATGAATTTGGTAAAGTAGCAGTATACAAAATTAATGCACAGAAATCTCTGGCATTCCTATACACTAATGATGAAAAATCTGAAAGTGAAATCAAGAAAACACTCCCATTTACCATTGCAACAAAAAGAATAAAATATCTAGGAATAAACCTACCTAAGGAGACGAAAGACCTGTATGCAGAAAATTATAAGACACTGATGAAAGAAATTAAAGATGATACAAATAGATGGAGAGATACACCATGTTCTTGGATTGGAAGAATCAACATTGTGAAAATGACTCTACTACCCAAAGCAATCTACAGATTCAATGCAATCCCTATCAAAGTACCACTGGCATTTTTCACAGAACTAGAACAAAAAATTTCGCAATTTGTATGGAAACACAAAAGACCCTGAATAGCCAAAGCAATCTTGAGAACGAAAAAAGGAGCTGGAGGAATCAGGCTCCCCGACTTCAGACTATACTACAAAGCTACAGTAATCAAGACAGTATGGTACTGGCACAAAAACAGAAAGATAGATCAATGGAACAGGATAGAAAGCCCCAAAATAAACGCACATATGGACACCTTATCTTTGATAAAGGTAGCAGGAATGTACAGTGGAGAAAGGACAGCCTCTTCAGTAAGTGGTGCTGGGAAAACTGGACAGGTACATGTAAAAGTATGAGATTAGATCACTCCCTAACACCATACACAAAAATAAGCTCATAATGGATTAAAGACCTAAATGTATGGCCAGAAACTATAAAACTGTTAGAGGAAAACATAGGCAGAACACTCTATGACATAAGTCACAGCAAGATCCTTTCTGACCCACCTCCTAGAGTAATGGAAATAAAAACAAAAATAAACAAATGGGACCTAATGAAACTTCAAAGCTTTTGCACAGCAAATGAAACCATAAACAAGACCAAAAGACAACCCTCAGAATGGGAGAAAATATTTGCAAATAAAGCAACTGACAAAGGATTAATCTCCAAAATTTACAAGCAGCTCATGCAGCTCAATAACAAAAAAACAAACAACCCAATCCAAAAATGGGCAGAAGACCTAAATAGACATTTCTCCAAAGACGATATACAGACTGCCAACAAACACATGAAAGAATGCTCAACATCATTAATCATTAGAGAAATGCAAATCAAAACTACAATGAGATATCTCACACCAGTCAGAATGGCCATCATCAAAAAATCTAGAAACAATAAATGCTGGAGAGGGTGTGGAGAAAAGGGAACACTCTTGCACTGCTGGTGGGAATGTGAACTGGTTCAGCCACTATGGAGAACAGTATGGAGGTTCCTTAAAAAACTACAAATAGAACTACCATATGACCCAGCAATCCCACTACTGGGCATATACCCTGAGAAAACCAAAATTCAAAAAGAGTCATGTACCAAAATGTTCATTGCAGCTCTATTTACAATAGCCCGGAGATGGAAACAACCTAAGTGCCCATCATCAGATGAATGGATAAAGAAGATGTGGCACATATATACAATGGAATATTACTCAGCCATAAAAAGAAACGAAATTGAGCTATTTGTAATGAGGTGGATAGACCTAGAGTCTGTCATACAGAGTGAAGTAAGTCAGAAAGAAAAAGACAAATACCGTATGCTAACACATATATATGGAATTTAAGAAAAAAAAAATGTCATGAAGAACCTAGGGGTAAGACAGGAATAAAGAGGCAGACCTACTGGAGAACGGACTTGAGGATATGGGGAGGGGGAAGGGTGAGCTGTGACAGGGCGAGAGAGTCATGGACATATACACACTAACAAACGTAGTAAGGTAGATAGCTAGTGGGAAGCAGCCGCATGGCACAGGGATATTGGCTCGGTGTTTTGTGACAGCCTGGAGGGGTGGGATAGGGAGGGTGGGAGGGAGGGAGACGCAAGAGGGAAGACATATGGGAACATATGTATATGTATAACTGATTCACTTTGTTATAAAGCAGAATCTAACACACCATTGTAAAGCAATTATACCCCAATAAAGATGTTAAAAAAAAAATAAATAAATAAATAAAATAAAATTATACTCATGAAAGTTTTAATCCACATAGAATACATTCAATTGAATTGTACTCCAGCCCATAAACTACTACAGCAAATGACATGTATTTCTAAGGTATGAATTGAAATTATGGAAATATGAACTGAAATTATGGAAATTTACAAACTACACATATATATATATATAAAGTAGACCTTTAGGTTGCTTTATTTAGGTTAATATTTTAATATCAACTTGAATGAATATGCAACAATTCATACATACTTTACAATATGCATGTTTGTATATTTGTCATTTCATGACAATTTTATTTTTCTTTCAGACTGGAAGATAGACATTTTCTTTCCGGCTGATTGTATGGGAGAAATTTTGACCTCAGAAAGTGGAAATGAGGTTGCTTTGGAAATTGGTAATTCTGCTGACACTCATAAATATTTATGCAGGTAAAGTGTTCTACTATTATGAGTTTTGTTTGATAATCTATTGGCATTTTATTTTTTTCTGCAGGGGAAGCAATTTTCAAATACAAAATACTTATGTTAGTTAAATGACTAAAATGATAAAATTTTGAAGGTAATCTCTATGGCTAATATAGAGAGTTTAATCCTTAAAAATAAATCAAGTGCCATTTTTAAACAGAACTAAGATTATTTCAATTATAAATTGTCACATGAAATTTTTATAGTAAAAAATGTGATTAAGTAATTTTCTTATCAATAAACAATGAAGAATATTTCTTTTTTATTTCCTTTAGAGTGGTCTTTAAAAACTAAAATAGAAATGTATATTTCCCCTCAAATTTAGAATTTGGTATGGATAAAAAAAAAAGCTGTACTGGTATAGAAGAAAACGTAATATAGAATTTCACATCAGAAGTAGAATAACTTTAGAAATAGTTTTCTTTCCATTTCAATGATATATCCTTTCACTCAACTAAAATATATTAAGTCTGTGTATCAGTTAGCTTTTGCCATGTAATAAACCATCCCACATCTGAATGGATTAAAATAACAAATTACCATGTATTTAGTTAAGTCTGTAGGTTGGCAATTTTAAATGGGATCAACTGAGCTATTCTTTTGATTTTGCCTGAGTACTTTACATCTGTGGTTAGCTACTGGGTCATCTGGGATCTGGCTAGTCTAGGATATTCTCAGCTGAGACCACTGGGCTGTCTCTGCCCTGGGCCAAGGGTTCTTTCATCCTTTGTGAGTCTGGCCTCCTTCACATAGTGCCTGCTCAGAGTTCCAAGAGAAATCAGAAGTATGCAAGTTTTTTTAATGTCAAGGCTTGTTAACTGACACAATGTCATTTCTGCTGCATTCTTTTAACAATTCCACGTCACACAATCAGTCCAAATTCAAGAGATATGAAAATATACTGCATCTCTTGATAGAAAAGCCACAAAGTTACACTGTAAAGGGGCATGGAAACAGTAAAGGAGATACTAGTAGCTGTATTTGTACATAATCAACCATAGTCTATTAAGAACACAGAATTGTGTTCTGAATTTTCAAGCTTACCTATGTGAGTTGCCACAGAGCATGGATGTTGTCCGGGTCATTTGATTGCCAGAGCAGCTCTTCTATTACAACATACTGCTTCCCATCAACTGCCGTAGTGGATACTATTGAAGTTTCCAATGTTCATGACAAAGCCCTAATATATTGGGAGAAACACAGGAACAAACATAGTAACTTACAAGCCAGAAACACAGTAATTGTAAGAGACAAATATTTAATGACAACTCTAAGAAGTGGAAAGATTTCTAATCTTAAAAGCTATGAGAAGGCTAAAATATGCAGAAAACAACTATTAGAATCAGATAACCATTTAAATAAAAGTATTTTTACTACTAGAGAATCTAGTGGCTAGAAGTGCTACAGCCATATCATGTTTATTCAAAGTTATAACATTATTTTGATTCATGTCACTTCTAACTCTCTGTAACAAAGAATCAGAGTTAAATAACAATATTTTTTTTGTAATAGATAAAAAAAAAAGCTGCATCAAGGTGCCCCCAAATTATACATATGTGAATAAAAATTATATTTCTACCCTCAAGTTTCAGCTTCCCGTCAAAATTTAACATTAACATTTTGCCCTTTAAATATCTATATTGAATCAACACAGTATCTCTAGAAGAACTTTTATGGTTAAAAAATAAATTATTATTTTCAGAGCACATATCAGATCTGAAAAATCCTCCAGTTCTTCTGCTAACTTTTATTTATTGAAACCGTATGTGATTCAACATGTCTTTTTGCTTTATCCTAAAGGGAAAAATAATCATATATCCTTGGTGTACAATTTTCTTGTGAAAGAACAGATTGGATCTTTTTTTGTAAGCCATAGCTATTTAAATAAGATAATCTGAGCTAAACATTGCCCCAGAGGTAAGGATGCTGATAATGATATACACAAGAGAGTATTGCTTTAAATCTGCTTGGTTTTTTTAGAGATTTCATGGTGTCTCCCTACTTGCAGATATTATGCTAGTTTAGAAAATTAGATTCTCTAATGATATACTACTCTTTCTATGTGTATATGTAATATCTTCTTTGTTTTTCTAAAACTTGCCTTTGATTCATTCTGAAAGGCCAGCAAATCTTTCACAATTATGTGCTTTTTCCGTCCTATTTTTACGGTTACAGTCTTTTCAAAATGTTGACATTTTAAATCTCTCCACACTCTAAATTAAAATTTAAAATTTTGCCCCCAATCTCTTCTCCTGTTCTTTTTTTTTTTTTTTTTTAAATTAACTTTACTTCATCTAACTCCTTTACTATGAACATTGGCCTTTAGGCTTTTACCATGAACCATAATCTACCAAGACACACTTTATAGTTCTGGAACATTTTTGAAGTTATGGGTATTTAAAAGTTCTATTGTTCCATTTTAATATTTTTAAAATATTATGAGAAAACCATTTAATTAAGAAACACGATTGCTAATTATATACTTTTTTTTTTTTTTTTTTTTTTGCGGTACGCGGACTTCTAACTGCTGTGGCCTCTCCCGTTGCGGAGCACAGGCTCCGGACACGCAGGCCCAGCAGCCATGGCTCACGGGCCCAGCTGCTCCGCGGCATGTGGGATCCTCCCGGACTGGGGCACAAACCCGTGTCCCCTGCATCGGCAGGCAGACTCTCAACCACTGCACCACCAGGGAAGCCCACTAATTATATACTTTTTAATTATTTCATTAATGTGTGTGGTAGGCTAAATAACTGCCCCCAAGGATATCTAGGACCTAATGTCTGGATCTTGTGACTTTTACATTAAGTAGCAAAATGGATTTTGCAGATGTGACTAAGTTAAAGATATTGAGATGGATAGTTTATCCTGGAATAACTGAGTGGGAAATCACAAACACCCTTGTAAGAAGGTGGCAAAGGGGGATTTGTCACAGAGAAGAAGGCAATGTGATAAAAGAGGAGAGAGAGATTTGAAGATGCTATGCTGCTGACCTTAAGTACATAGGAAGGGACCATAAGCCAAGAAATGAGAGAAATGAAGCTCTAGAAGCTGGAAAAGGCAAGGAAACAGATGTTTTCTCTTTTGGAGGGAGTATGGCCCTGTGGATACATTGGTTTCCACCCTGTGAAACCCATTTTGGACTTGGGACTTCCAGAACTGTGAGAAAATAAATGCCTGTTTTTCTAAGCCACCAAGTTGTAATTTTTAGAGAAGCCATAGGAAACTAATGCAACGTGTTTTTTCCTCACTAACCTTTAAGTTCCAGGAGAGCTGGGACTCTATCTTCCTGGCACTTGGTAGGGATTCCGTAAATACTTGTTGAATGAACGAATGAATGAATTAGATCCAATGCATTGGTCCTATTTGGATTATCATCAAGTAGAAAAGGTTTAGTCATATAATTTCCTCTGAGGAATAATTGTTCTGGTGTATCCCTGTACGATTGACCCTATGTTATGTTATTATCATAGAATTTTAGAGATGAAACTCTAGTAACATTTGAAAGTTTCGAACTATGTCCTATTTGAAAGTAAATTTCAGGAGAGCAGAGATTTCCACCTGTTTTATTCTCTGCTGTTTCTCCATTGCCTAGCATATGGTTTGTAGATATTTATCAAATTAATTAAATAAAGCAATTCCATTCAATTCAACAGATAGTTTTAGTACCTTAGATGTGCCGGGCACTGAGCTAGATATTGACCTTCACCAATAAGAGGGCCATGGTTCCTGTCCTCTTCAGCCTAAAAATGGAAACAAGCAAGTAAGTCAACAATTGCAATAGAGAAAGTACAACTTGCTATTTGAAAAACATAGTAGGGAGCATATAACATGGAAATGTTCTAAGAGGACATCTGGTGTTTTTGTCAACCCTCAATCCATTTCTGCTTCCTCTGATAAAGAATATTTGATTTTTATTGGGAAACCAATCTTTCCTATCAGCCTTTGTAGTTTGAATGAGATTGGTATAACCTCATGATCAGCCAATTGGCATATTCCACCCTCCCTCACCATACTATTTGGTTCAGGATATATTATATCCAAACAAATCCCTGGGCTTTTGCTAAATTAAAATGACAGAAAGACATTGCATCTGTGCTGTTCTAGTTAGTATAAAGATGTACCAAGGACTGCTATGAAGGAAGAGTTGGCCTGGAAATGAAATTCACACAGAGGCAGAACAATCCAAGGGAAGAAAGGCACAATTTCTTAACTTTATCTTTTGAACTTTAAGCAATATAAACCAATAAGGTGCCCTTTTCCTAGTTTAGGCTAATTTCTATTGAAATTCTGTCCCTTGTGATGGAAAGAATCTTGTCTAATACAGATTAAAAATTGTTTTTAACATATGTTAGTGAACATTAGTGAAGGAGTTAGATTAGAAATAGAATTCCACTTGAGATAGATATCTACTCCCTGCTGGGAATGAGGAATAGAGAAAATAAAGGAATGGAGAAAAGGCACAATATTTCCTGGAAGGATAAAAAGCATCAAGAGGTTTAATATAGACTCAGAAGGTTGATTTTCAGTCCCCAAATTACTGAACCATCTATCTCTCAGGGTTGGAAAAAACATAACATTAATGGGGTAATTGGAGACCACATTGATCAATGGAGGAAAACCTACAACTCTGTTTTCTTTTCTTGTAGCCAAGAAAGTTTTCATGAAGTACGGGAAGTTTTCATGAAAAAATATTTTATGCTTAAATAAGTAGTAAATGAAGTGGCTGGAACAAATCTGTAGTGTACAGCAGAAGCTAAAAAATCATGTAGGATCAGATTTTGTTGATGTTAGAATGTCACATGCGTAGGAAACCCAAGGTTTACCGATGTGGTTAAGTGTTAAATTTTCCAATGGTGAAAAAAAGGCTCAGAATGTACTATATGTTATTATTCATTTAAGTCTTTCATCTCACTATGATTTTCATATAAAATTTGATAAATTATAGACAGATTTCACAATTTAAGTCCAAATCTTTAAAAATTTGATATTTTTAAAAATACTAAATACTTGATTAGTAAGGTAAAATAATCAGCTAAATCTTGTGCTATATATGTTATGAGTTATCCAGGCTTAGAGATGGCACAAGTTTAAACCCAGAACCTCATTAAAAACTCTGCTGTCCTTAAGAGTAGTGTCAATGAAGGTCAAATGACTGGTATTTTAGACTCAAACCTAATAGGAAATAGCAAACATCACTAGTTATAAGGGATTTAATAATATCATCTTAAGAATTTCTGCCTAATAAATTCTCTTTTAACTTCGTTACTTTAAGAAAATATTACAGCTTAAATGGTAGTTTTTTAAACAACACATTTGGTTCATAAATGTATGTGGCTCATTTGTGTGCCATTTGTATTTCTTTTCCTATGGCCAAACACTTTTGTCCATATCTTGTAAAACTATGACTGAACATCTCTTTGGTTAGTCCTGAAGAAGTACTGCTTATGCAGTATGAGACTCAGTTTTTCCAGAGAGAAACTGAATAATTCAAGGACGTGAACAGGAAGCTAGTCACATTTATTGGCAAAGCAGGATTAAAGGCCTCCTGCAGGCATGTAACTATTGTATTATGTCATCAGGGCCTAATGAGCCACTTTCTCTCACTGTATTAATTACTCTTGAGGAAGAAACTGAGACTAAAATTATAAGATGTTGTTCCTGCCACTATTTTTATGTAATATCTACCGATAAATGTAGTTATATTATTTTCAAAACTACTCCCAGAGTAAATGATTCTTAAAACTTGAATCAATTTGTTTCTAGGGATTATACCAATGAAGAAAAAAACAAAAACTGTTTTGTCAGTGTTTTTGCACGGCATGCCATTTTACAAATGGAGTAGCCTTAACGTGAATCTGGAGAAAATGTACCTTCTTCTAAATACTCACAATCAGGGGTCTGTGATAAGGGGACATTGAAAAGTATGTATGACGGCTTGAATTTTACTCTATTTCAAACATAGTTTCTATTGAACTAAGAACCAGAGTAATTGAACTAGCTGACAAAGAAAGCCACAAGAATGGAAATATGCACTGTGACCAAGATTTCTTCAGAGAAGACGATGTTTCACACAGCAAATCCATGAAAATTGGCAGGTGTAATAAACCTGCTTTACTCAAGGATCCCAGAAGCACATAATGGATATTCCTTTGGGTCAGAGTGTGATGAATATTGAGTACATCACAACCCACACTCTGCCTACAGTCTTGTTCAGATTTATTGTTAGCATAATAGCGCCTTTAGGAATGGAACACCAGGCTATATTCTTAAGTCAAGTGACGTCTCTGCAATTTCTACTGGAGATGGTCCAATTAAGAAATGCTGAAAATCAATTTTTATGCAATGCCTACTAATAAAGGTAGCTGTATGATAATCAAATCTTTTTCAAAAGTAATTGATTCTTTTTAAAAAATTTTTAAAACATCTTTATTGCAGTATAATTGCTTTGCAATGGTGTGTTAGTTTCTGCTTTATAACAAAGTGAAACAGTTATACATATACATATGTCCCCATATGTCTTCCCTCTTGCGTCTCCCTCCCTCCCACCCTCCTTATCCCACCCCTCTAGGTGGTCTCAAAGCACTGAGCTGATCTCCCTGTGCTATTCGGCTGCTTCTCACTAGCTATCTATTTTACGTTTCGTAGTGTATATATGTCCATGCCACTCTCTCACTTTGTCCCAGCATTTCCTTCCCCCTCCCCGTATCCTCAAGTCCATTCTCTACTAGGTCTGCGTCTTTATTCCCGTCTTCCCGCTAGGTTCTTCACAACCTTTTTTTTCTTTCTTTTTTTTTTTTTGGTTCCATATATATGTGTTAGCATACAGTATTTGTTTTTCTCTTTCTGACTTACTTCACTCTGTATGACAGACTTTAGGTCCATCCACCTCACTACAAATAACTCAATTTCGTTTCTTTTTATGGCTGAGTAATATTCCATTGTATATATGTGCCACAGCTTCTTTATCCATTCATCTGTTGATGGACACTTAGGTTGCTTCCATATGCTGGCTATTGTAAATAGAGCTGCAATGAACATTTTGGTACATGACTCTTTTAGAATTACGGTTTTCTCAGGGTATATGCCCAGTAGTGGGATTGCTGGGTTGTATGGTAGAGCTATTTTTAGTTTTTTAAGGAACCTCCAAACTGTTCTCTATAGTGGCTGTACCATTCCCACTAACAGTGCAAGAGGGTTCCCTTTTCTCCACATCCTCTCCAGCACTTATTGCTGTAGATTTTTTTATGACGGCCATTGTGACCGGTGTGAGAGGATATCTCATTGTAGTTTTGATTTGCATTTCTCTAATGATTAATGATGTTGACATTATTTCATATGTTTGTTGGCAATCTGTGTATCTTCTTTGGAGAAATGTCTATTTAGCACTTCTGCCCATTTTTGGATTTGGTTGTTTGCTTTTTGATATTGATCTGCATGAGCTGCTTCTATAGTTTGGAGATTAATCCTTTGTTGGTTGCTTCATTTGCAAATATTTTCTCCCACTCTGAGTGTTGTCTTTTTGTCTTGTTTATGGTTTCCATTGCTGTGCAAAAGCTTTGAAGTTTCATTAGGTCCCATTTGTTTATTTTTGTTTTTATTTCCATTTCTCTAGGAGGTGGGTCAAAAAGGATCTTGCTGTGATTTATGTCATAGAGTATTCTGCCTATGTTTTCCTCTAAGAGTTTGATAGTGTCTGGCCTTACATTTAGGTCTTTAATCCATTTTGAGTTTATTTTTGTGTATGGTGTTAGGGAGTGTTCTAATTTCATTCTTTTACATGTAGCTGTCCAGTTTTCCCAGCACCACTTATTGAAGAGGCTGTCTTTTCTCCACTATGGATTCTTGCCTCCTTTGTCAAAGATAAGCTGGCCATATGTGCGTGAGTTTATCTCGGGGCTTTCTATCCTGTTCCATTGATCTATATTGCTGCTTTTCTGCCAGTACTATACTGTCTTGATTACTGTAGCTTTGGAGTATACCCTGAAGTCAGGGAACCTGATTCCTCCAGGTCCGTTTTTCTTTCTCAAGAATGCTTTGGGGATTCCCTGGTGGCACAGTGGTTGAGAATCTGCCTGCTAATGAAGGGGACACGGGTTCAAGCCCTGGTCTGGGAAGATCCCACGTGTCGCGGAGCAACTAGGCCTGTGAGCCAAACTACTGAGCCTGCATGTCTGGAGCCTGTGCTCTGCAACAACAGAGGCCATGATAGTGAGATGCTCCCACTTGCTACAACTAGAGAAAGCCCTTGTACAGAAATGAAGACCCAACACAGCCATAAATAAATAAATAAATAAATAAATAAATAAATAAATAAGCCAAGCATTTGAAGCCCTTTAAAAAAAAAAAAAGAATGCTTTGGCTATTCAGGGTCTTTTCTGTTTCCATACAAATTATGAAATTTTTTGTTCTAGTTCTGTGAAAAATGTCAGTGGTAGCTTGATAGGGATTGCATTGAATCTGTAGATTGCCTGGGGTGGTAGAGTCATTTTCACCATGTTGATTCTTCCAATCCAAGAACATGGTATATCTCTCCATTTATTTGTATCAGCTTTAATTTCTTTCATCAGTGTCTTATAATTTTCTGCATACAGGTCTTTTGTCTCCTTAGGTGGGTTTATTCCTAGATATTTTATAATTTTTGTTGCAATGGTAAATGGGAGTGTTTTCTTAATTTCACTTTCAGATTTTTCATCATTAGTGTACAGGAATGCAAGAGACTTCTGTGCATTACTTTTGTATCCTGCAACTTTACCAAATTCATTGATTAGCTCTAGTAGTTTTCTGGTAGCATCTTTAGGATTCTGTAAAGATGCTACCAGAAAACTACTAGAGTATATATAGTATATATATAGTATATGTATATATATATAGTATATGTATATACTATATATAGTATCATGTCATCTGCAAACAGTGACAGCTTTACTTCTTCTTTTCCGATTTGGATTCCTTTTATTTCTTTTTCTTCTCTGACTGCTGTGGCTAAACATTCTAAGACAATGTTGAATAACAGTGGTGAGAGTGGATAACCTTATCTTGTTCCTGATCTTAGTGGAAATGGTTTCAGTATTTCACCATTAAGGACAATGTTGGCTGCGGGTTTTGTCATATATATGGCCTTCATTAGGTTTAGGAAAGTTCCCTCTATGTGTACTTTCTGGTCTGTTTTTATCATAAATGGGTGTTGAATATTTGTGAAAAGCCTTTCTCTGCATCTATTGAGATGATCATATGGTTTTTATCCTTCAATTTGTTAATATGGTGTATCACGTTGATTGATTTGTGTATATTGAAGAATCCTTGCATTCCTGGGATGAACCCCACTTCATCATGCTGTATGATCCTTTCAATGTGCTATTGGATCCTGTTTGCTAATATATTGTTGAGGATTTTTGCATCTATGTTCATCAGTATATTGGCCTGTAGTTTTCTTTCTTTGTTACAGCTTTGTCTGGTTTTGGTATCAGGGTGATGGTGGCCTCGTAGAATGAGTTTGGGAGTGTTCCTCCCTCTGCTATATTTTGGAAGAGTTTGAGAAGGGTGTTAGCTCTTCTCTAAATGTTAGAATTTGCCTGTGAAGCCATCTGGTCCTGGGCTTTTGTTTGTTGGAAGATATTAAATCACAGTTTCAATTTCAGTGCTTGTGATTGGTCTGTTCATATTTTCTATTTCTTCCTGGTTCAGTCTCAGAAGGCTGTGCATTTCTAAGAATTTGTCCATTTCTTCCAGGTTGTCCATTTTATTGGCATAGAGTTGCTTGTAGTAATCTCTCATGATCCTTTGTATTTCTGCAGTGTCAGTTGTTACTTCTCCTCTTTCATTTCTAATTCTATTGATTTGAGTCTTCTCCCTTTTATTCTTGATGAGTCTGGCTAATGGTTTATCAATTTTGTTTATCTTCTCAAAGAACCAGCTATTAGTTTTATTGATCTTTGCTATCGTTTCCTTCATTTCTTTTTCAATTATTTCTGATCTGATCTTTATGATTTCTTTCCTTATGCTAACTTTGGGGTTTTTTTGTTCCTCTTTCTCTAATTGCTTCAGGTGCAAGGTTAGGTTGTTTATTTGAGATGTTTTCTTGTTTCTTAGGTAGGATTGCATTGCTAAAACCTTCCCTCTTAGAACTGCTTTTGGTGCATCCCGTAGGTTTTGGGTCATCATGTTTTTTATTGTCATTTGTTTATAGGTATTTTATAATTTCCTCTTTGATTTCTTCAGTGATCTCTTGGTTATTAAGTAGTGTATTATTTAGCCTCCATGTGTTTGTATTTTTTACAGATTTTTTTCCTGTAATTTATATCTAATCTCATAGCCTTGTGGTCACAAAAGATACTTTATATGATTTCAATTTTCTTAAATTTACCAAGACTTGATTTGTGACCCAAGATATGGTCTATCCTGGAGAATGTTCCATGAGCACTTTAGAAGAAAGTGTATTCTGTTGTTTTTGGATGGGATGTCCTATAAATATCAATTAAGTCCATCTTGTTTAATGTATCATTTAAAGCTTTTGCTTCCTTATTTATGTTCATGTTGGATGATCTGTCCATTGATGAAAGTGGGGTGTTAAAGTCCCCTACTATGATTGTGTTACTGTCGATTTCCTCTTTTATGGCTGTTAGTATTTGTCTTATATATTGAGTAGCTCCTATGTTGGGTGCATAAATATTTACAATTGTTATATCTTCTTCTTGGATTGATCCCTTCATCATTATGTAGTGTCCTTCTTTGTCTCTTGTAATAGTCTTTGTTTTAAAGTCTATTTTGTCTGATATGAGAATTGCTACTCCAGCTTTCTTTTGATTTCCATTTGCATGGAATATCTTTTTCAATCCCCTCACTTTCAGTCTGTATGTGTCCCTAGGTCTGAAGTGGGTCTCTTGTGGACAGCATATATACGGGTCTTGTTGCTGTGTCCATTCAGCCAGTCTATGTCTTTTGCTTGGAGCATTTAATCCATCTACATTTACGGTAATTATCGATATGTATGTTCCTATTACCATTTTCTTAATTGTTTTGGGTTTGTTATTGTAGGTCTTTTCCTTCTCTTGTGTTTCCTGCCTAGAGAAGTTCCTTTAGCATTTGTTGTAAAGCTGGTTTGGTGGTGCTGAATCCTCTTAGCTTTTGGTTGTCTTAAAGGTTTTAATTTTCCTGTCGAATCTGATCCTTGCTGGGTAATGTAATCTTGGTTGTAGGTTTTTCTCCTTCATCACTTTAAATATGTCCTGTCACTCCCTTCTGGCTTGCAGAGTTTCTGCTAAGAGATCAGCTATTAACCTTATGGGGATTCCCTAGTGTGTTATTTTCCCCTTGCTGCTTTTAATATTTTTTCTTTGTATTTAATTTTTGATAGTTTGATTAATATATGTCTTGGCATGTTTCTCCTTGGATTTATCCTGTATGGGACTCTTTGTGCTTCCTGGAGTTGAGTAACTATTTCCTTTCCCGTATTAGGGAAGTTTTCAACTATAATCTCTTCAAATATTTTCTCAGTCCCTTTCTTTTTCTGTTCTTCTTCTGGGACCCCGATAATTCAAATGTTGGTGCATTTAGTGTTGTCCCAGAGGTCTCTGAGACTGTCCTCAATTCTTTTCATTCTTCTTCTTTATTCTGCTCTGCAGTAGTTATTTCCACATATTTTATCTTCCAAGTCACTTATCCGTTCTTCTGACTCAGTTATTCTGCTATTGATCCCTTCTAGAGAACTTAAATTTCATTTATTGTGTTGTTCATCACTGTTTGTTTGCTCTTTAGTTCTTCTAGGTCCTTGTTAAACGTTTCTTGTATTTTCTCCATTCTATTTCCAAGGTTTTGGATCATCTTTAATATCATTATTCTGAATTATTTTTCAGGTAGACAGCCTATTTCCTCTTCATTTGTTAGGTCTGGTTGGTTTTTTCCTTGCTCCTTCATCTGCTGTTTCTCTGTTTTCTCATTTTGTGTAACTTACTGTGTTTGGGGTTTCCTTTTCGCAGGCTGCAGGTTCATAGTTTTCCGTTGGTTTTGGTGTCCTGTCCCCAGTGGCTAAATTTGGTTCAGTGGGTTGTGTAGGCTTCCTGGTGGAGGGGACTAGTGCCTGTGTTCTGGTGGATGAGGCTGGATCTTGTCTTTCTGGTGGGCAGGTCCACGTCTGGTGGTGTGTTTTGGGGTGTCTGTGGTCTTATTATGATTTTAGGCAGCCTCTCTGCTAATGGATGGGATTGTGTTCCTGTCTTGCTAGTTGTTTTGCATAGGGTGTCTAAAAGTGTAGCTTGCTGGTCGTTGAGTGGAGCTGGGTCTTGGCTTTGAGATGGAGATCTCTGGGAGATTTTTGCCGTTTGATATTTCGTGGAGCTGGGAGGTCTCTTGTGGACCAGTTTCCTGAACTTGGCTCTCCCACCTGAGAGGCACAGCCCTGATGCCTGGCTGGAGCACCAAGAGCCTGTCATCCACATGGCTCACAATAAAAGGGAGGGAATAAAAAAAGAAAAAATAAAAGATAAAATAAAATAACATAAAATAAAGTAAAATAAAATAAAATGAAGTTATTAAAATAAAAAGTAATTTTTAAAAAATTTAATAAAAAGAAAAGAAGATGATAGCAACCATACCAAAAAACAAATCCACCAATGATAACAAGTGCTAAAAACTATACAAAAACAAACAAACAAAAAAACGGACAGAGAGAACCCTAGGACAAATGGTAAAAGCAAAGCTATACCTACAAAATCACACACAGAAGCATACACATACACACTCACGAAAAGCAAAAAAATGGAAAAAAAAAAAATATATCGTTGCTCCCAAAGTCCACGTCCTCAATTTGGGATGATTCGGTGTCTATTCAGGTATCCCACAGATGCAGGGTACATCAAGTTGATTGTGGAGATTTAACCCGCTGCTCCTGAGGCTGCTGGGAGAGATTTCCCTTTTATTCTTTGTTCACACAGCTCCTGGGGCTCAGCTTTGGATTTGGACCCGCCTCTGCATGTAGGTTGCCTGAGGGCGTCTGTTCTTTGCTCAAACAGGACGGGGTTAAAGGAACAGCTGATGCGAGGGCTCTCGCTCACTCAGGCCGGGAGGAGGAAGGGGTACAGAGTGCGGGGCGAGCCTGCGGCGGCAGAGGCCAGCGTGACATTGCACCAGCCTGAGGCGCGGGGTGCGTCCTCCTGGGGAAGTTGTCCCTGGATCACGGGACCCTGGCCGTCGCAGGGTGCACAGGCTCCCGGGAGGGGAGGTGTGGATAGTGACCTGTGCTTGCACACAGGCTTCTTGGTGGTGGCAGCAGCAGCCTTAGCGTCTCATGCCCGTCTCTGGTGTCTGTGCTGATAGCCGTGGCTCGCGCCCGTCTCTGGAGCTCCTTTAAGCAGCGCTCTGAATCACCTCTCCTCGTGCACCAGGAAACAAAGAGGCAAGGAAAAGTGTCCGGTCCAGACTTTTTCCCGGAATCCCTCCCGGCCAGCTGTGGCGCACTAGCCTCCTTCAGGCTGTTTTCACACAGCCAACCCCAGTCCTCTCCCTGGGATCCGACCTCTGAAGCCAGAGCCTCAGCTCCCAGCCCCTGCCCGTCCCGGCGGGTGAGCAGACAAGCCACTCGGGCTGGTGAGTGCTAGTTGGCCCCAATCCTCCGTGCAGGAATCTCTCCACTTTGCCCTCCACACCCCTGTTGCTGCGCTCTCCTCCGTGGCTCTGAAGCTTCCCCCCTCTGCCACCCACAGTCTCCGCCCGTGAAGGGGCTTCCTAGTGTGTGGAAACCTTTCCTCCTTCACAGCTCCCTCCCACTGGTGCAGGTCCCATCCCTATTCTTTGTCTCTGTTTTTCCTTTTTTCTTTTGCCCTACTGAGGTACATGGGGAGTTTCTTGCCTTTTGGGAGGTCTGAGGTCTTCTGCCAGCATTCAGTAGGTGTTCTGTAGGAGTTGTTCCACATGTAGATGTATTTCTGATGTATTTGTGGGGAGGAATGTGATCTGTGCGTCTTAATCTTCAGCCATCTTGAAGCTCCTGCAAAAATAATTGATTCTTAAACCCTAAATGAAATTGCTTTTTAAGAATGATAACAAAATGTAGAAAAAAAAAATTGTTTTGTCAGCATTGAAAGGAAATGACTGTTATGTAGACAAGATATTGTATAGGGAATGTAGACCCCTTAGTAGAAAGGAATGTGAAGAATTGTGCTTTTAACCTGAAGTCTTCGAAGAAAAGGGTCAAGGATTCTATGGAGGTGATAATATCAGGGAATTTTTTTTTAATTTTAGGGGTACCATAAATAGTTATTCCATAAATTGAAAATAACATGGGGGATTGATAGTTTGTTTTTTTTTTCCACTTAAATCTCTCCTGAGATTTAAAATCAAACTCCTTACCATGACACTAGACAATCTGACTTTTGTCAACCCCTTCCCTCTCAACTTATACTAAACTCCCCTTTTTCCATTATATTAGAGCCATTATTCTTTCTTAGGCTCCCAGAAATTTCAAAATTGTTCCTTAGGGTCTCTGTATTTGCTGTTCAGTTGCCCAAAACACTGTTCTCCAAATCTTTCTCCAAATCTTCTCTTTCCATTACACCCACCTCAGATCAATCACCTCCATAAAACGACCTTCCCTTAGAACACTGTGGAGGAAGTCAGCACCTAGTCCCATCACTGGCCCTACTCTCATCAATCTTATTTTACTGTCTTCAGTGCACTTTTTACTGTCTGAAATTAGCTTATTTATTACTTGTCCATTTTCTTTCTGTATCTTGTGGAATATAAGCTCTGCGTAGATAAAACTATTTCCAGTCATATATATGACTGCATCTTTCATGCCTAGAACATTGCCTGACACATAGTAAGCAATCAATAAATATTTTGAAATAAATGAATAAATGACTGACGTCTCAAAGTAAGCCCCTATGACTACTTAGATGTAATCCAATAGTCCCAAACACTTTTAGAATTTTATTGGATATTATTAGAATCCACTCTTAGGCATAAGTGTTTTAATCACAACACATAATTTGGTCTCAGATAGGTACTTTTTTGCTTTTAAAACAAATCATGATATACAATGAACACATAAAGCTACCCCTAATTTGTAAAGCTAATACAGTTTGCTCAGACGCACTTGACCTACTCAGGCATAATGTTAGTGTTGTTTGTTCAGGAAGTAGCATACTGAACACACAGCCAATGCTATTTTAATATTATTGTGTAGCAGATGCCCATTGATATTGTGTCATAAATAATATAAACGTTTAAAACCTTTGTGCTGTATTTTACCTCAGGATACATTTGTTCATTCCTTTTCCAGTTTGAGGGTCATCAGTCAAGCCAACCCCCCATTACTCTGCCCAAGACTTTTATAGTGGTCTCCTAAGACTTCTCCCTATTTCAAGACATCCTCTACATCCTTTCCAAGACATAGCTTATTGACACAGACTCCTGTGCAGACAAATCATAAAGCACAGCTGATTTTGTCATTACTCTGTGTCAAGACCTTCACAGATCCCATTTCCTATGAAGTTCAAACTGTCTAATCAAGCATTCAAATGCAATTTCCTTCAACAAATATTGAAAGTTCTCCAGTTAACTCAATTCCACCTGTGTCATGAGCCATGTCTTCCCTTACTCTCCTTAATGTATCCTTCATTTAAGTCAGACTGTACTACTAGTACGATCTCTGCAGTTTTTTTTTTTTATTCCCAAGTCTCTCCTCATATGATTGTCTCCACCTGCATTGTCTTTCTTCAGATCGATTTCCCCCCAACTGAAGGCAAATCCAACCTTTCTCAGCCAAGTTCAAATGTGACCTCCACTCTGAATAATCCTCCAAGGAACCAATAATTTCCCTTTCTCCTTAACTCTTAAGAGGAATTTTATCATTTCCACACACTTTGCTTAAAAGATGTCATTTTTCTCAAATATATACTCATTCTGAGATATATATATTATTTTGCTCTTGTTGAAAATAAGTTAATAATCATGGAATGTCCAGTTCTAAAGGGAAAAGAAAGACTAATCTTTGATATTTGATTAGTTATATCTTTTACCTAGTGTTTTATAGTTTATAAAGTGTTTTACATGCAGTGTTTCATCTGTGCTTAAAAGTAGGCAGAGGAAGTATTATTCTTTCTTCTATAGCTGGAGAAACTGAAATTCAGAGGTACAAGACTCATCAAGGACCATAGGACTAGAAAATAGCAGAGTTTATGAAAAGAATCCAATATTCAGATGAAAATTTTGTTCAGTATTTATTCAAGACTTTGCTTCTCAACATAAATTCAAATTTATGTAACAGTTGGCTTTTTCAGGTTGGTGTTCATTGTGTAAAGAAGCTAGCTTCTGTTCAAACTGTAATATGATTTAAAGAGATAGTCACCAAAATTCTATGACCAGAAAATAAAGTAGTAGTTATAAACATATAAACCCAACAAATCTAAATTTATATTATATACATTATAAAACACACAAAAATCAAAGTTAAGGAAAGTATTAGATAAAATAGACAGGTATGGAATGCCTAACATTTTCTTCCCTCACCATCAAATGGTTCATTTTGTACACTCTATAGGTGTAAACCACTTCACTTTGGAGACTATGTATTTTAAATATAAGAAAGGATGTGTCCTAAGTGGAGAGGTTGACAGGGAAAGAGAAAACTATCTGTATTTACAGAAATTCTCCTCAACTCACCAGAATAAAAGAGGAATTGGAGGTAGAAATGCAGTTACATTTTTAAAACCATGGTTAATGCAAAAGCAGGTAAAATTGGGAAAAAATAGATTTAATGTACCTCCTTTCATTAAAATATATGCAAACCTTAAGAACACCTTCGCAATCCTACAGATATTGTTTAAAACTGTAGGTATATGTATCAGTTGCCTATAGCTGTCTATATACCTACCCCAAAATTAGTGCTTTAAAACAACAATTCACTATTTTTTTTTTTGTTGTGATTCTGCAGGTTGTCTGGATATTTTCTCTGCTGGTTTCACTTTGTTTGGCTTATGTGGCTTCACTGAATTTGAATCAGAGAAAACTAGAAGGCTGGACAGAGAGAGAGAGAGAGAGAGAGAGAGAGAGAGACTAAACTACCCAGGGCCTCCTAAGTCATGATAGGGAGCTACATTTTGTTCAAAATACCTCCTAATAATATGATTTTTTTGCAACTCTATTATCTTTTATATAACCTTTTTCTTTTTTTTAAGTGAACATATTAGTATATTTTAAACTACTGTGAGTTGACAGATCATTTAAACTATGTGGAAAAATTCTGGTTCTCAAACTTCACACTGGAATCACGTGAGGACCTTTCAGAATACTATGCCAAAGTCCCACCCTTAGCAATTCAGATTTAATCATGCTCAGTTTGGTTATTGATATTCAGTATGAATATCAGCTCAATGAATTTTCACAAATTGAACCCACCTAATGTAACCAGTACTCAAGTCAGGATGCAGACCTAGGCTGTCATCCTAGAAGACCCACCAATCACAGCTGAGAAAAGGATAACCACTATCTGACTTCTAATCACATAGATTAGGTTTACATTTTATATATAAATTATATGTAATACAAAACATCTATATCATATATGTATATTAATAATTTATTTAGCCAGGGATGTGCAGGAAGTGATTTGCGGCAGCTCTTGAGAGCTGAGTGCTACTTTCAGGAATTTTGTAAGCAAGTTATTAAACACAGCCATTATTCAAAGTTAAATTATGCAATCTTAAAAGTAAAATAATTATATTAAAAAGTAATAAATATTCAAACCTCACTACTTCCTAATTGCTTTACTACATTTTATTATTATTTATGGTCTTGAAGTGGTTTATATGTATAGTACCTGTATGGTGGAAATACTGTATCATGAAGAACTACTGTATCTCTCTTCCCAAATCCTCATTCATGGTGATGTCATGTTAGCTTGAAATCAGCCACAGGAGTATTTATACCATAGAAAGTGGCAAATGCTACAAATCAGGGCTTGATTGAGTGCTGATGCTGAAAGAGTTTTCAGTAATGAAATAATTTGTAAAAGGGTGAGAAATTGTTTAAGATTATATAACACAACAGATTTAATGACAATAACCTGGAACAGACTTAGTGGATTGGAACGCAACTCCAACTGTCAAGTCATTGTTGAATTGCAACAAGTGATTAACTAGGAGTATATGCATTCAGTAAAACTTAACAAAAACCTTCTGTGAGAATAAATTGACTTTATGGAATTTATAACAAAGAGTACATTTTATTATTATATTTAAATTGCTAACATTCATTGTGTTAATATTACTGATAATAAACATATATATACATACATGAGCACACATATATAGGTATACAAACACATATATATGTGTACACAAACTTTTTTTCAGAGAGTTTGCTAGTGTGCTGCTAGTGTGCTGCTTCATTTAACCATTATAAAATTTTTTAGCCTTTTTATTAGTGGAAGTATATCATGTTTATAGATTTATTAGAGACCCAGATCATGGTGACCTTAGGAATATATATAATATATCCAGAATATATATATATATATCATATTAATCAATATATTAAATATCAACTTTCTACAGAGAGGGAGAGAGTTGATATTATAATTGTTTTTGTTTCTTTTAGCATTAATTTAGATTTTGATATTTTGTTTACAGAATTAGTGCTAATTTTAGGAACAAAGATAATAGATTTTCACTCTGTTAAAAAAAAACTCAATCTGAAAATATACTTATTAGGTTACCAGAAAAACAGATGAAGAGAGTTTCTTTCCCTCCCTGTAATTAAAAAAAATCAAACTTGCATTTCCTAAAACTTGCAGCTAACAATAGGTGTGGTCTGCTCACTTTGCCGGAAACTCACAACGAAGAAATCTGGTATATACAGAATTCAATCAACATTTGAATAAAGAACAAACTCTCCCTGAATGCTCTGACCAGCTTTATAATCAGTTTTCAACACTGAGCCTGGAAACAATGTCAATTTATTTCAAAAAAGAGCAGGAAGCTTTGTTTATTTTAGTTTGTGTGGTTTACCTGTATTTGCATGCATGGAAATTAATAGAAAGCACTTATATCAAAGAACACAGAAGTGCTACATTTGTGATAAGAGCTTTACAGAGCCACAACAGTACAGCTGGAAAGGGGAGAGGTGCAACTGCTCATCCTCTACACAGTCTTATTCAAAATCACCAATAATTGAAGGAAGAGTGTTTTCTGGGAGCAAATTATCAAAATCTACTGGGTGGTCACAGCATCTCTTAATAACTGTCAATTGTCATTTTACTTTGTACTCTTTATGTAGCAATGCTAAACTGAATCCAAGGCCACGGGTATAATTTAGTATACCTAAATTCATGGCGATACACTTATCTTGCTTACCCAGACTCAGAGTCTCTCTTAAGTAGAAGTTGACAATTTGCCAAATGATTTGTTGTTGTGTGATAAAATATTTGTGGAAGCTGGATCATGCTTTGTGTTTGAGAACACATTTCCAGAGTCCAAAGCATGTGAGGATTGATGATGCCGATGGGCTGTTCAGAGAACTGGTTCCAGAAAAATCATCTTCTATTCAACTGCCAGGTTTTTCTGTTTACTTCCTGGCTGGACATTCTGCCCCTTTGCACCTGCCCATTGCCTATATTTTTACTACATCAAAATCACTCCAAATGAGGGTGTCGGAATAGAAGAGAAATGAGATGCTGAAGAAAAATGAGACCAAGGACAATAATCTATGCCTGGGGACTAGCCTCTCAGATTATTTCTGATTTGGCCCTTGAAAATATTAGAGTTTATAATCTCTGTACCAGCAGACCTTTCCAGCCCTGATATTCAATGATTTTAAGATGAAAAGTATTACACAATTTTACTATTTTTTGACATATCAAACAACGACAGCATCACTTCTTTTAGCTAAAAGGCACTTGGGAACACATCTCTGAATTGTATTTATCCATCTTATGCTATAGAGTGAATTGCTCTGTGCTGTTCTTTCATCAAACATTTTCTGATTGTTATTTTGAAATTATTTTCAAGAGCATCACTGATGGAATTTAGTCACAGATGGGTAATGGTTTTTAAACTCTACTGTTGTTGTCAAGTTGTTGAATGCTACAATTCCATGGCTAAGGTTGTGCTATACCCAAGTTCCAGCTTTGAAAGCTCATTGATTAGCCTGCCTGTCTGTCAGTGTGGTCAAATTGGTTAATTCAGTGAGACACTCAGACACTCCAGACAAACTATTAATGTAAAGAGATAGCGTGAAACACATGTTTAGCAGCTGATGTGTTAAGAAGGTAAACATTTTGCCAATATATAGTCGTTGAATTCTTGCTTATTTTCATTAGAAAACTGAGTGATGATCAGGGGAAATCTGAATCCAGAGATAAGAAGGACCAACAAACTTGGCTTAGCTAAAACTAAATTTCCCAAATTTCCTTTCTCTGTATGGTTCTGGGTTCGAGTTGATTAAAAAGGAAATTGAGTGAAATTCGGAAGGTGGAAATGACAAGTTTCTCTGAAAGCCACATGTAAGTAACTGTGGTGAGAGAGAGATGTTGATAAGCTGAAGAGTGTGTCCCTGTCTCCTTCCTCATAACCAGCTTTTGTCCCAACTGCTGGCACTGATGACCAACAGCGACTCTAGGCCCACTCCCAGTTTCAGAGATGACAGTCTATACCAAGGTCTCCTCATGTCCACTCTGGCAGCTGGACTTGCAACCCTTCCAGATCCACTTGTAAGATCTGACTTATCCACCTGCTCCAGTGCCCAAGAGGGCTTGTTGATAACATTACTGCGATCCTTCAGCTTCCACTTTTGGACACCTAGTACTCCAGTTTCTCTTATAATTGTACAAGATCTTCATCCTGAAATAAATCCCCTATACTCTATTATTCATAGTGAGTTTGCTTTCCTGACTGAACCCCGGACTAATACAGTTCAAATTTGTCATGCTTGATGGGGGAACAATATCCAAATCACTATAACGTGGTTTCCCCTGTGATGTCTGATGAGTGTTGAGGTTCTCAGGGAACTTAAATTTTCCAGGTACAGTGTGACTGGCATAGTGAATAAATCCTTTGCAAATAGTATGAAAGCATAATACTCAGAGTATTGATATTTTTATCTCAGCTTCTTTGTATAGAAGCTCCCATACCATTTAGTTCTCAGGTAGCAGTCCCTACTTAACTGCCCTAACCTCTTTTAAACCTTTCTCTATCGCAGAAGCCAGCCTTGGCCCTATTTCCCAAGTTCCATGCTTTAGAATGAGACAGCATGCTGTTTCACACTCAAGAACAAAGGGCTGAGAGTATTTTAAATCACTGTGCCTCTGGGTTGCCTTACTGTTGATTTGACCATGATTTTTAGTGCTTTCACCCAAAGAAAGAAAAATGCAAAATAGTGTGGGAGGGTATCAAGCTGTAATTGGGTTACAGGGATGTCATTCTTTAATGGCAACATAAACAGTGCTATACAGAAGATAGGATATTTTCACACATCATCTTCTTTACTGCTCATGATTCCTCCTAAGGTTATTGGAAGGGCAGAGGTACATGCTCGCCCATGATTATCTGTGGCATGAAGGAACTGAACACAAACAGGTACTCATACTCTAGTGTTGCACTGAAACATGCTGCTACTCCAATGAGATGAGGTCATTGGTTCCCCCGTTTCCACTCTTATTACTCTGTTTTCCATTCTTTTTACCTCTCACCTTGGCTGCTGCAAGAGTCTCTGCAATCACCCTGTCTTCACTGTCAACCACACCCTGCTCCTCCTATGCCAATAAGAGATGTTTCACAATAGTTTCATGTTTTCCATTTTGAAATAGAGTTCCAATAGTCCATCTGCTCTGATCAGACCTCACGTGCTGTCCCTTTGCTGCAGAACCAAGTAGATTCTTCTTAACTTCATATTGAAGCCTCTTCAAGACCCCAGTAAACCTCTTAGAACTTTGTTCCCTACTTTTCTTCTTTAAGGATGCTTTGTGCTGGTCAAATTGAGCTCAAGTCTCACAAACACTCACTTCTGCAAGGACACACTAATAATAATATTTGTAAACGGTATTTGTATTGAGCATTTGTAAGATGCCAAATATCCTACTAGTTCTTTACCTATTACCCATACAATAAGGTATGTATTATTATTCCCATTCTGGAGATGAGGAAATCAAAATTGTAAAAGCTAAATGACTTGCTCAAGGAAACATGGCAGATAAATAAAAGAAGTTATATTTTAGCATAGATTGAATTTAGAAATCACACTCTCAACTCACTGTATTCTGTCCACGTCCAGCATTAATCCTCAGTGCTTATGTGATGATCCAGATTTTGACTGGATATTTAGCTCTTCAGGGATTCTGCAGATAATGATGAGAAGTATTCATATTTCTTTAGCATAGACCATATTTAACAAGAGGCTAAAAATAATATAAAGAAATTGTATGGTCAAGTTTCAGAGCTGAATTGGAAAAGTAATTCTGAGTAGTAGGATTTCAGTGAATTTTATTTCCTCTTTGTAATTTTCTAAATTTTTAAGTGGGTTTATATTATTTTTGAAATAAAATATTAATAGATTTAAGAAGTTTTGCTAGTTAAATAGATGACTTGAGAAGCTGAGGCATTTTCCCCACTGAACTAATCAGACAATTGACCCAACCTTTCCACTTTATTTGATAAACCTTGACCATTCTAAATTTCCAAACACCACCAAGGATCTTGACTTTGATAAATAATCAAATACTTAACTCTTTGGTGTATTTTCTTAGAACTCTTGGGTTACATATATGACATAGGTTATAGTCATTGTAAGTTTTAGTAGAAAAAGTACTTGTAATATTCACATATACTGTTCGAAGTTCTTTAATTTTACTATCACAATTAATCATTAAAATATTATGAGGTAGAAAGGAATGGATACTCTCTCCATTATATAGACAAAAAAAGGGTAAAGCAGTCTTAACACCAGAAATATCAAAAGTAGCAAAACTGCCTCTAAAACCCAGAATGTCTATTTAAATCACAAACTTCTTTGGGAGTGGAAACACTCGATCTCTAGAGCCCTTTGATTTCAAGAATTTGATATCCCAGGAAGATACAAATTGAGATCTTAGCACAGATCATAATAACCAAAGTGAAACTTAAAACATTTTTATAAAGCTCAAAATATTTCCTTTCTGTATTACTTGTGTTATCCAAGTCTTAGCTCAAGGAACACAGAGAATCAAACAGTGTCAAAACTTACATACCCTAGGACTTTTCCAATGCTTTTCTCCTTACCTTAGTCCTTCCTCAGGTACACTGCCCTGTTCTTAACATCTAACAACATGGGCTTTGGAGAAGGACATACCTGTGTACCAACCCTATCTCTGCCCTTTAAGTAGATGAGTTACTCCTGGCAAGTTTCATACTTTTCTCAGCTCTCTCTTCACTTTACAGTGAGTTTTACATTTCACTATTCATTTGTATAGATATGCAGAAATGCAAAGTGACTAGCACAGTGCTCAACAAATGATAGCTAGTGGGATCATGCTAAGAACCGTGCTAAGATTTGGGTTAACACTAACAGTTGAAGTAGCATCAATAGCCAAAACCACTTGCTGCTAGATTGTATTTGTAACTCTAAGGATCAGATTTTAAAACTCAGTCACCTGGGAAATGTACTTTGTCTTTCTTTGATCCCTGGGCTTTGGATGGCTACTTCCTACTGCTCTGAATCAAATATTCAAAGTGAAAATGAACAGGGGGTCATGCTCCATCTCAATTACCCTAAGTGAATAACTGGGTTATTATGGCCACAGATTAAACCCTAAATTTAAATGAAGGAACAATTATAGGTGCCAGAAAGACATGGGAGGAACTGTGAAAATACAGGTAAAATAACCTAAAATTTTGGCTACAAAATCACTTAATTTCCTATTTGGGAACTTTGCAAACCAGTGTTTCTCATCTTCAACCTACAGATTTGGGGCCAGATAATTCTTTGCTGTACAGAACTGTCCTGTGCCATGTAGAATGTTTACTGGCATCCGTGTCCTCTACCCGCTAGATGTCAGCAACAACACCCACCCAAGTCATGACAATCGAGAAATGTCTCCAGACTCAAAAAGTCCACTGGGGAGGAAAAGTGCCCCCAATTGGGAATGACTTCTGTATACTCTTAAGAATGCTCCTAAAGTTAAGCAACAATTAGTTATACTCTGCCTTCCAACAAAGCGTCAACCTCTGATTTCACACCAAACCTACTACAGCTGTTGAGTCTGCTGACATGGAGACTCTTACCATCACCTACTGGACCATCTCTCCATGGAGGTTCACAGCTGCTTCAGGATTCCTCTCATGAAACCCACTCCCCTCGTGTGCTCTGTGAAGAGTAACTACACAAACTTCATACTTCTCTCTCTCTTCCAACTATGTACCTACTTTCTCAGAGGTGCCTAAAAAGATAGTATTTTTCACTATTCTGAACCCACATTCACTCTTCCATCAGTTTCTGAAGGTCTCCAAAAATAGTAGGACTATATTGGCTTCTGCAGATACTACTGGTTATAAAAAATTAAAAACCAAAAGAGGCTTTTAACATAAAAACAACGTGTTAGGAAGGAAGAAGATAAGAAAGAAGGGAACTAACAATGATTAAGCTACCATGTGTCAGTTTCTAGATTACTTAGTATCTCATTTAATCCTTACAGTAAAAGTTTTAGATGAAGAAACTGAGACTTAGGTAGGTTGTTTCCAACATTGTACTGTAAGTAAATGGCCATTCCAGATTGTTCTGCCTTACTCAGTACCCTGTGTCCACTTTAGTGTACCATTTCTAACAGTGTCCAGGAATTCTTGTGAAAAGTGGGGACAGCCTGTGATGCTCATATTTATGTGTGTATATGTGTGTGTGTGCTATGTGTATCTCACAACTTAACCCATACTTTTGAAATATTAAGCATCTCACTAAAACCCGGAATCAACTATGTCCCAGAGGATCGAAGAGAACAGTCAGATTTCTCAAAAAGCAACCTTTACACGTTGGATAGAAGGCAAGTTTCTATCTACAGATCTCTCATGAGGCAAGCTGTCTCTTTTTTTAAATGATTTAGAGGCATCTGGCCTCCAGTCTGCTAGTCCCTTAGTGTCTTACTTGGCTGTTCACCATCAGAGGCAGGAATCTCTGCCCATTTCACATAAGGTACATGTCTTCCTACTGGAAGATCTTTCTCCAGAAGCGGATGGGTTCAGGCCAAGGTCTCTGCTTACAAAACTGAGACAGAACTCAGCACTATTTATATCACACTTGAGCTGACTCAGTGCCATTGCTCATTTAACCTACTTGTCTTCCTATCTGGAGATGTTGTTTTCCTTCTGGCCTTCCTGCCAGCTGTGACATCTCCCAGGCAAACCTTAAAGAGAGGACATTTTTAAGGATTACTCTCTTTCATTCTGGAAACAGAGGATGTTTAACATCCTAACTATACTTACAGACTGTGGTTATATATATTATCATCTTCTTTTCAGTAGGAGTTAATCAGTCCAGTTCTGTTTATTACTGTCTCATTTCTGGCTTCTTCTTTTGGAAATCCATCCCTTATGCTAAATGTTCTTAAATCATCTGGCAGTTTGCATAGACTTTAGTGTGAATGCTCCAGTAAAAATAACTCCCTTTATTAAGCTTGCCAACATGTGCCCAATACTGTGCTAAGTGCTTTACATGAATGATTTCATTTAATTCTCAGGAAACTCTAAAGGGAAATAGGTATTATTATCCCCATTTTAGATAAAGGAAACTAATGAAGAGAACGTAAATAACTGTCCAATTTCACATAGCTAGTATATGACAGAGTTGGGATTTGAACCCAGATCTATCCAATCCCCAAACCCAAGGTTGTTCATTTTATCACACTGTCTTCATGTGAGTTTCTGTTGAGATTATCTTTTATTGCTTGACCTATAATGTTATTTTCACCTTCATTTTACTTTGTAGTTGACAAAAATAATGCATTTGTAGAATGTGAAAAGACATGGAAATTGGATTACAAGCAAAAGAGTCTCCCGAAGTGCCAATTTCCTAGTATTTTTCTTGTAGAAGGAACCTAGAATAACAGATTCGATCAGTATTCTAATCTCAGATATGCCACTAATGGCCAACACCAGAAAAATCATGTTACTTCTTAGACTTCAGTTTCTTTATTTATAAATTGATGGAATTGGACTGATAAATTATTAATTCCTTTCTATCTATGATATTCTATGATTTTCTGATGCATAGGATATTTCTGCCTCACAAAGGGCTTGCAAAGTTCACTGGAGAAAACACCAGTAATAGGAAATTCTACATTCACTGCTACTTAACTTTGTGCTCATTCAAATATCTCCATAGTGCCTCTCCCCAGAGATTCCAAATACTTATTTAATTTAATATAGCCCTTTATAAAATGGGTCTTCTCTGCAAATCTCAGCTTGAGGCATTTCTCTGTTACCCACAAAATACATCCATTTTTGCAAAGGCTTTATTTTTTCCTCTAAGAATTTCCTGTTCATTTAGCTACAGCCAGAGGTAAAACTAACAAATTTGTACATCTCTTCAGAAGCACCCAATTTACTAAATGTCTCTTAATTGGCATGGGAGCCTGCAGAACACCCTCTGAGAGGCAATGAGAAGAATTATTTCTTTTTTTTTTCCTATTTATTTGTTATACAGCTGGTTCTTATTAGTTAACCATTTTATACATATTAGTGTATATATGTCATTCCCAATCTCCCAATTCATCCCACTACCACCACCACCACCCCCGTCACTGTCCCCCCTTGGTGTCCGTACTTTTGTTCTCTACGTCTGGGTCTCTATTTCTGCCTTGCAAACCGGTTCATCTCTAACGTTTTTCTAGATTCCACATATATGCGTTAATATACAATATTTGTTTTTCTCTTTCTGACTTACTTCACTCTGTATGACAGTCTCTAGGTCCATCCACATCTCTACAAATGACCCAATTTTGTTCCTTTTTATGGCTGAGTAATATTCCATTGTATATATGTACCACTTCTTCTTTATCCATTCCTCTATCAGTGGGCATTTAGATTGCTTCCATGACCTGGCTATTGTAAATAGTGCTGCAATGAACATTGGGGTGCACGTGTCTTTTTGAATTATGGTTTTCTCTGGGTATATGCCCAGCAGTGGGATGGCTGGGTCATATGGTAGCTCTATTTTTAGTTTTTTAAGGAACCTCCATACTGTTCTCCATAGTGGCTGTATCAATTTACATTCCCACCAACAGTGCAAGAGGGTTCCCTTTTCTCCACACCCTCTCCAGCATTTGTTGTTTGTAGATTTTCTGATGATGCCCATTCTAACTCGTATGAGGTGACACCTCATTGTAGTTTTGATTTGCATTTCTCCAATGATTAGTGATGCTGGGCAGCTTTTCATGTACTTCTTGGCCATCTGTATGTCCTCTTTGGAGAAATGTCTATTTAGGTCTTCTGCCCATTTTGGGATTGGGCTGTTTGTTTTTTTATATTAAGCTGCATGAGCTGTTTAGATATTTTGGATACTAATCCTTTGTCCGTTGATTCATTTGCAAATTTTTCTCCCATTCTGAGGGTTGTCTTTTCGTCTCCTTTATAGTTTCCTTTGCTGTGAAAAAGCTTTCAAGTTTCATTAGGTCCCATTTGTTTATTTTTGTTTTTATTTCCATTACTCTAGGAGGTGATTCAAGAAAGATCTTGCTGTTATTATGTCAAAGAGTGTTCTATGTTTTCCTCTAAGAGTTTTAGAGTGTCTGGTCTTACATTTAGGTCTTTAATCCATTTTGAATTTATTTTTATATATGGTGTTATGGAGTGTTCTAATTTCATTCTTTTACCATTAGCTGTCCAGTTTTCCCAGCACCACTTATTGAAGAGACTGTCTTTGACATACATTAGCTGACCATAGGTGTGTGGGTTTATCTGTGGCTTTCTGTCCTGTTCCACTGATCTATATTTCTGTTTTTGGGCCAGTACCATATTGTCTTGATTACTGTAGCTTGTAGTATAGTCTGAGGTCTGGGAGCCTGATTCCTCCAGCTCCATTTTTCTTTCTTAAGATTTCTTTTGCTATTCGGGGTCTTTTGTGTTTCCATATAAATTGTGCAATTTTTTGTTTTAATTCTGTGAAAAATGCCATTGGTGGTTTGATAGGGATTGTATTGAATCTGTAGGTTGCTTTGCGTAGTAGAGTCATTTTCACAATGTTGATTCTTCCAATCCAAGAACATGGTATATCTCTCCATCTTTTTGTATCATCTTTAATTACTTTCATCAATGTCTTATAGTTTTCTGCATACAGGTCTTTTGTCTCCTTAGGTAGGTTTATTCCTAGGTATTTTATTCTTTTTGTTGCAATGGTAAATGGGAGTGTTTCCTTAATTTCTCTTTCAGATTTTTCATCATAAGTATATAGGTATGCAAGAGATTTCTGTGCATTAATTTTGTATCCTGGTACTTTACCAAATTCATTGATTAGCTCTAGTAGTTTTCTGGTTGCATCTTTAGGATTCTCTATGTATAGTATCATGTCTTCTGCAAACAGTGACAGTTTTACTTGTTCTTTTCTGATTTGGATTCCTTTTATTTCTTTTTCTTCTCTGATTGCTGTGGCTAAACATTCTAAGACTATGTTGAATAATAGTGGTGAGAGTGGACAACCTTGTCTTGTTCCTGATCTTAGAGGAAATGGTTTCAGTTTTTCACCATTGGGAATGATGTTGGCTGTGGTTTTGTCATATATGGCCTTTATTATGTTGAGGTAAGGTCCCTCTATGCCTACTTTCTGGAGGATTTTTATCAAAAATAGGTGTTGAATTTTGTCAAAAGCTTTGTCTGCATCTACTGAGATGATCATATGGTTTTTCTCCTTTAGTTTAATAAGGTTTGTCACACTGATTGATTTGCGTATATTGAAGAGTCCTTGCATTCCTGGGGTAAACCTCACTTTGTCTTATAGTTTTCTGAGTAAAGGTGTTTTACCTCTTTAGGTAGGTTTATTCCTAGGTATTTTATTCTTTTTGTTGCAATGTTGAATGGGATTGTTTCCTTAATTTC
This sequence comes from Phocoena sinus, assembly GCF_008692025.1. Classification (NCBI taxonomy): domain Eukaryota; kingdom Metazoa; phylum Chordata; class Mammalia; order Artiodactyla; family Phocoenidae; genus Phocoena; species Phocoena sinus. Next base: position 14,566,176 of record NC_045773.1, on the reverse strand, counting down.
TCTTTCTGTTCTTTCATCCTTAGTGTATAGGAATGCAAGAGATTTCTGTGCATTAATTTTGTATCCTGCAACTTTTTATTTCTTTAAATACAAAGATATAGAGGACACATTTTTCAGACTGAATCTTTTCATATGCAGTAGAATGGACTCTACCCCAAACTAAATTATTTAGCTGTATCCCGTGAACTTTCCAGATTTCCCATCACAAACGTTTTTCTGTCAGGTTTTCTGTCATAAATGTGACCTGTGGTTTGAGTAATGGTAATGACAGCCACTAAATCCTTCTCTCTTTTTTCTTTCCAGATTGTAATTGTGGTAGGAAGTATAATTAGAAACTATCTGTGTTGATTTTGGAGTCCACAGTAATCTCATAAAATCACAGTCAACCATTTAACAACTATTAGTAACATGTCTTCTACTCTTCACAGCCTAAATCAGTGAGGAACGTATAGGAGGACCCCAATGAATAAAATTGAATTAAGATACCAAGCTCCGTGCTGTAGGTAAAGTACTGAGCAAAACTGACATGGACCAATCCTTATAAAGCTTGTAGTCCAATGACTGTTTATTCTTACACACACACACAAACACACATCTGTGATTAGTGCCCTAAAAGACAAATGACTTTAAGAGCCTGTAACAGGAAATCTCACTTGGTTTGGGGAATTCAAAAAAGCCTACCTTCAGGGGCCCCCACAGGACCTCATGGTGTAATGGTAGCACATCTGACTCCAAAGAAGACTACCTTGAGGAACTGACTTTCTAAAATATGAATAATAATTGACCATTAGTTATATACAGTGGAGAAGAGGCATTTGTTGTGACATAAGCAAAAATAAACTCCAAGGAAAACTAGGTGGGAGGAAACACAAGTAGTTCAAGGCCAAAAGAAGGGTAGAGCAGATAGTAAAAATGGGAAGAGCAGATGAGGCAACAGGGAGAGGCAGGACCAAACCAAATAGGAATTTGTAGGTCTTTTTATAAATTATTAAGGGTTTTCCCTTTGTCCCAAAAGAATGTAGTCATTTAAGATTTTCTAGCTGGAAGGAGGAGGCAGGATAGGGAAGAGGAACAAGAAAGAAATGATCAAATTTGTAAACTGAAAAGATTACATTGGCTCCTCAATGGTGAATATATTGAAAGAATAAAAAGAGTGAGAGTTAAAAGGCAATCACCGTAATCAAGGCTAAAAAACACAATGGTTTGGTGTAAGGATCTGGGTGTAGCAGTAGAACTATTTAAGTAGAATTAGGACTGAGTTGAAGGGTTAACAATTGGACTTGGCATTGTGTTATGTAGAGAGGTGAGAGGAAGATGTTAAGGAGGACTCCCAGGTGTCTAATGAACATTTAGTTCAATCATGATGCCATTTCTGAAGTAAAGAGGGAAGATAACCAGATCTGGGTTTTGACCATGAGTTCCTTGTTCTTTGTAAGTTTATTATTCCTGTAGAAGTGTTTAGTACAAAAATAAATATCCATGGAACAAAAAGAATAAGGATGAGTTACAGCCAGGGTGAATTTGGCAATCATCATGCCATAAGTATGAATAAAATATGGTAAGCATAAATGAGAGCAGAGGCACCATGACCAAACTAGAGACAACTTTATTCAAGCTGGTTATCAAAAGAGTGGCTGATAGAGAATATTTACCATGCAAAGGTGAAGAAGAAGTAGTAACCACGAAGATATGAAGCAAACTAGAGTGTGTTTTATCACAAAAAGCAAAGAAAAAGAGTGTTTTCAGGGGAGACAACCACATATGACCATTGAGTGGTCAAGTAAATGGATAATTAAAAAATATACAAATCTATAGATGTGATGACAAATATGTCATGTGATACATTAATTGAGCTAACCTGTTTATTTATGAGATAAAGAGTAAAACTGAATTCAGTGAACGAGGAGTGTGGAAATAGAAGCAATGAGTATAGAAGCAAATTTATAGATGTTTAGCTTTCATGGGAGTTAGAATGTTTATAATTTATTAGGGAATAAAATGTACTATGCATGACCTCAAATTATCAGTACACACATTACTTCTTCATTACAGAGTGGCAAGATGTGCACAATCCACTCTAGCCAAGTGATCAAACAGCATCACTAATAAAGAGACTAACTGATATAACATGCTCCCTCATACAATAGGAAGTAGAGAACATCACACATGTGATAGTCTTGCCAACAATATTTTACCTGAATCTAATCTTGTGGAAACCACCATACAGTTTAGATTGGGCAACTGTCTCCACAGCCCAGGATCTTCAAAAACATCAATGTGATAAAAGTAAACTTTGGAGAACTGTTCCAGATTAAAAAACTAAAGAGATTATATTGAAAACGCAATGTTGCTTTGATCCTGAGAAACAAAAGCAGATACAAAGGATATATGTTTTTGGCCAGTTGGATAAATTTTAATATAGGCTATAATGAAATGCTGTATCTATATTATATTTCTCAATTGTGCTAATATTATCATGATTATTGAAGGATAATATTCTTTTCTTCGGAAATAAATGCTGAGGTATTTAGAGATGAAATGTGATATTTTGCAACTTACTGTCAAAACAATTTTTAAAAATTGAATTGTACATTTACCTTTGTTTATTCTATTTTTAGCACACAATTTTACTGTCTAGATTCTGTCTAGCATCACATTCCTTCCGCCTGAAGAGCTTTCTTAAATATATGTTTTATTGCAGGTCTGCTGACAATATACTCTGTATTTTGTTTGTCTAAAGAAAATCTTAACATCTCCTTCATTTGTGAAAGATATTTTCACTGGGTATACAATTATGGGCAGACAGATTTTTTTTTACAGTGCTTTAAAGATATCACTCCATTTTCTTCTCACCTGCATGACTTCTGAAGGGACGTTTCTGTAATTTTTGTATTTGTTTTCCTGTGTCCTTTCTCTTTGTTTGTCTTTCAGATTTTCTGTTTGTCTTGATTTTCTGTTTGATTATAACTTACCTGCATATTTTTAATCTTGATTGATGTTCCTTCTTCCCTGGTCTCATGTTCTTCTTCTGGAATTCCAATTACACATGTGTTAGACAGTTTGATATTGTATGACAGCTCCTGGAGCCTCTGTTCTGCTTTGTTCACTCATTTTTCTCTTTGTATTTTAGTTTAAAGATTTCTATTGACTTATCTTCAATTCCACTGGACTCTGTATGCCATGGACAGTGTCTCTAAACATATATCACATCTACTTAGCTCACACCCTTGTTCCTGCCACAATTGGAGCCTTTCAAATGGGTTTATTAACTTCAGTTTCTCTGAGGCTGCATGTTTTCATCAGTGTGACTGAGGAGACCCCAGTCCAAAGACATATAGATAAAAACAATTATAAGGTCTATTCAGCCACCTCTTATTTTAGTCTATGCTTCTCTTGCTTTCCAGCTAACATTTTACTCACTTGGGTCTGTAGACTCTCTGGTTTATTAAAACTTTTTAAATCCAAAAAAAAAGAAAAATAAGCTCTTCAGTGGAATTCAGATACACCTACTTTGGGTGCGTGATCCACAAGATTTCTCTGCAGAGTCGACCAATAAATGTTATGGACTCGTCCACAGGGGCAAACTTTGGTATTGGAATATGAGTGGACTGGTACATATGGACTGGTACATACTTTGCCAGTCCTGAATCTTTGTTCTTAAGAAGTTTTTACACTCTTGTTCCACATTGTAATTTATAATGCGAGATACTTCTTCCTGCCAAATCTTCAGACCGTAAATGTTGACATAGTCCTGAATGTATTCAAAAGAACGATGGAACCCAACCATGGTAGTTCCCAGCTCTTTCAGCTTTCTTTCTTCAGGTGTGTTGAGTCTGCCAATGAGACTGTTGAAGGCTTTCTTCATCACTGCTGCTGTATTTTTCATGGCTAACATATCCAATTGATTTTCTCCATCCATCTGTAGAAAGCACCCTGCTGATGTTGCATATAATGTTTTCCATTAGAGCTTTAATATATTAATCATAGTTATTTTAAGTTCTCTTTGTGATAATTTCAATATCTGTGTCATATCTGATCCTGGTTCTGTTGACTGCCTTGTCCCTTGGTTGTACAGGTAACCCCCACTTCTAGGAAGTTCACTTTATGCCGCTTGAATTTTACAAAAAACCTACATTAGTGCCTGTTTTCGCTAACTGAAAGGAATCAGAACCGGATTTTTACTTTTATCAAAAAAAAAAAAAAAAAAAAAAAGGTGAAAAGCAAAAACAGAGTTCGGCTTTATAGAGGCAGGGTGCACCCCAAGCAGTGAGAGTGGCACCATCAACCTCCTCTCCTGGGGACTACATCTCAGCATCAAGCCACCACAGAGTTGAACTGTGTTGGTGAACAACTGTGCTCTATATCAATTTATTTCATGCATGTGTTAGCAAGATGTGTTCTAAGGTAATTGCTTCTTCACTTTATACCATTTTAGCTTATGAAAGGTTTCATAAGAACACTCTTCTTCTGCATCAAGGGGGAAGCCTACTTTTTTTGTGTGTTTTCTCACATACTTTATAATTTTTTTTTGTTGAAAGCTGGACATCTCAGGTAGAAAAACAGAAACTATATAGTATCTATATCTGGAAGCGGCATGTTTTTACTTCTGGTAGGCCATTAGTGTGGGAATTTGAGTCAATCTAGTTAGGAGTAGTGCTGGTTTAGATTTGCTGTGATGACCATCAGTGTACCACTGGCTTCAACTCCTTTTGGGGATAACTGTGTTTAGGGTGAGGATCGGTTTGTCAGTGGGTTTTTCTCAATGTCTGTTCCATCCTCATCTTTGGGGTCTTCTCTTTGCACTGTACCTCAAAGAGTCTCTACCCACATGTTTTTTGAAACTTCCAAAGCTGAATCCCACTGTTAGACTTCACTGAACTCCTTGCAGCTTTGGGATACAGTGGTTGGAGGGTCATTCCTGTTCTGATTAAATCTCTGTTTTAGGCAAACACTATGTCCCTGGATTTCAGGGTTGTGGCTGTCTCAGTCTTCCTGCCCTCCTCCGAGCTATAACTCTCGGAAAGGTATAGAGGTTTGGTTTCGTTTGTTTCCTATCCCCGGCTGCAATGGGTTTTCATCCCTTCCTGAAGGCACTTCTCCCTACAGTTTAAAGCTTTGCTTCTATAGGAGAGATAGGGGAAGGGAATGTGAGTGTGTGAGTGAGATGTCTTGCCTTTGCTATGGTGGCTGCTGTTCCCTTGTATCTCTGGCCTCAAGTTTCTACAACAATGGCCTGAAAGTGAGAGAATTTCTATTCTATCTGCAGCCACCAGGCCCACGCTCTTCCTTACCAATCTGTTACCAAGCAAACAAATGCTAGCTTATCCTATCTCCTTATAGGCACATCTTTCTTTAGATTTTAGGCTAGGTGGTATTCCTGCAATCTCAGCTTTCTGGTTCAAGAAAAGTTGTGAATTTGTAATTTGTCTAGTTATTTTTCGTTGAGTTGGCATACTTTCCAGCTTTGTACATCCTGGGCACAAACTGGAGGTCCAAAACTTGATTTCAAATGGTTTAGCAAAAAAAAAGGAAAGAAAGACACAGAGAGAACATGCAAAAAAGAAAGCAAGAAAGCACAAATGTGGCAAAACATTAATAGTTGGTACAACTAGGAGAAGTGACTATGGATATGTATAATACTTATCTTTCCATTTCTCTGTGTTAACTCATAAGAAGTGCTCAAATCTTTTACATGTAATTAAGACATAATCTGTTAAGTGATAATATTATGGTATTCTTATTAGTCCTAGTCAAAATAGGTGAATCCGCAATAAGAAGCCTGTGCACCGCAACGAAGGGTAGCCCCCACTCGCCACAACTAGAGAAAGCCCGCGTGCAAGCCCGCGTGCAGCAACAAAGACCCAACACAGCCAAAACAAAAACAAAAACAAAAACAAACCAAAAAAAATAGGTGAATCAATTTTTTTCCATCCTGGTTTGACACTGTCATCCTAAGATACTACTCCTGTTTATTCTATTTTAAAAACAGACTCCTCACAAATATTTCATTTACTTTTCTCTCAGCAATGTTTCAAATAAAATAGAAATGGTTTTGCATAAATTCATCACTTATTAAGGAAGTCAGCTGACTGGAAAGAACATTAGATTTGGAATTAGGAAAAATAGGCTTAAATGCAAGCTTATTCATTTAACAAATATTTATGGAGATTTTACAGTGTTCTACTGGTTGTTTTTAGAGACATGGAAGAAAACGGTAGTCTGCTGCCTACTAGTTCTTTGAACTTGCACAAATTTATAACTATCTTCAACTTCATCTCCATCTCAGTGAAGTATTGGTAACAATTCTTACCTCACTTGTGAGGGCTAAATTCCCTGGTATATGCTAAAGCATTTTGTGAATCATACATAAATTACCGAAAAGCATATTATTATAATTCTCGTCTAGTTGTTTATTTTTTCCACTTGTTAGAAGTATTTTTTTGATGCTTTCCTCCATGTTTCTGTAATGTCCTTGGCCTTTGTTTCCTACTTTATTTTATTACAACTGCTTACAATGTTATAGCCATATACAACTTCATGTTAATCAAAATCATGAATTTCAGCAAAGGCAGCAATCCCTGACTAGTCTGTGACATTTTTCCCTTTGATCCTGGCATCTGAAAGCTTTTTATACATTTTAATTCTCTTCCATTTTAATAGCTCTGTGAAGCAGTCCTATTTTCTTTGACTGATAAGATCATTGAAGGTGACCTGATTTTCTCCAGAGATGCACAATGAATAAAACACACGCACTCACTTACCCATATCCTACAAAAGGGGAGAAAAACTTGGAGTTGCTGTTTCTATATGGAGGTCATATTAAGTGGAACTGACTTCTCAAATACCGTGATTATATGTGCATCATCAAATCATGCAAGCTGCTTTATTAATCATTCCAAATCTTTGCTTTTTTGAGATTTCATCTTGTTTTACAAAAAAAAAAAAATCAATGTAAACAAAAAATTTTTACGACAAGCAATATAGAGTTTATTTTTGCTTTGTTTTGTTTTTTTTTAAGTGCTCTGTTAATACAAACATCTAAACTTTTGGGCTACGTCTTTTTGAGACACAAAGTTATACATGCACTTTTAAGCATTTGTGTATATGTGTGTCTCCAGGTATTATGTTTATGCAGTTTTGAGTTTACAAGGTGAACATTTCTTGCTAGGTGTGTGCCTTGCACATAGGGTGCTCTATCCTTGTGATTTGTTTGTGTCAATGTTAATGCCTCATGACTTAAACAGCTAGGCTATTCATGGGTGTGGAAAATTGATATTTGAGAGCATTTTATTCTGCTCAGTCAGGCTTATACTGTATAAAGAATACAAACAGTAATAACATTTACAAAAGACTACTGAATAGAATATTTGATGTGTATGTATTCCACACATTTGTGCCCTTCCAAACACTCCAGAGCAAAACACCCTTTCTGCTCACCATCAGCCGTCACCCTGACAATCCTACCAACATCACTCCTATCACCATGGCTGTCTCTCCAGAAGATCTTTTCCTTCTGCTTTTCGAAGCTTTAAACTTTTGACACACTCAGTATATAGTGTATTATTTCAAGACATTTTAATATTCATCCTTTTTACTAATATCTCATCAACCATTTCCAGCTACTCTTCTAAGACCTTTGTTCAGGAATGGTAGAAGAATTAACTCATTGTTTTATCCCAATATCCCAGAGAGACAAAACTAACTTAGCATTCCTATGTATGAAATTTTAGTAATTATATTTCACCTATCATGGTTAGAGTCTGACAATGACCATCTTCCTTCTCCAGTTTTCAAAGAGGTACTTCAGTTAATGGACTTTCCCTATAGTTTGTTTCCACAGTCCTACATCAGTCAGTCATGGAAGACAGGGTGTTCTGTTTTCTGAAGTCACTATAGAACCACAGTTACTTGGTAGTTCATTTTGAGCAAGTCTTGATAATGTTTTTCGAATTCAAAATAGTATCATCAGCCTGAGCAAGTATGGCAAATATGTAGTTATAGTGAATATTCTCTTAGTTTAAAACACAGCATTAAGATAAAGGCAAGCATCTTCTATTGACATTTTCTCTGGCTTTTTTTGTTTTTAGCCTTCAAAAATGTAACTCCTATACAAAGTGTGTGTATATTTATATCATATATCACACATTTCATATGGGTAAAAGAACATAAAATTGATAAAATGTGCCTGAATGCTTGTGACATAAAATTATATTTCAGTTCTAGCTATAAAAGTGTAATCCAATTAAAATGTTTATCATGCATCTATGAATATTTTTTCTTGTATACATAGTGGTGTTGCATGGAAAATTTAATTTCTTCCTTTAAAAGTAATCCTGGAGGAATTCATTCTATAGCTTTTCACAAGATACACCTAAAGATCAGCTCTGTAGAAGTCCAAGTTTAATGCATAAAATGTATTGTCTCAAATAATTATTTTATTTTATTTTAATTCTATTGTTGACTTATTGTGCTAAAAAGCATTGGTATAATTTTCATGGGCATGGTCTCTCTTTTTCCTTCATGTGTGAGCTAAAGTAGTGGTTTTTTAAAAGGCCAAGATGAAATACTCTATATACATAGGCATAGAATTTAAAAGGCAACATATAATGCTGCTAACTTCACACTGAAACTTACAGTTCTCAGAAATATATAACCATTTTAACATCAAGATTATCATCAGAAAAAAAGTAACAGTGAAATAAAAATCAGCATAGAGAAAGTAAAGGTAGCTGTGAATCTGAAGATAAAATGTGACAAATTCTTCTATTAAGACAATTTCACTTATTCAAAGAGGAACCATGGATTAATATTTTTTATTGGTCAATTGGAAACTTTAAATGTATGAAAAATATATAAGTGAATATTTAAATTAAAAAAAAGTGGGTTCATAAGAGGCTGATATAACCAGGCTCTTGGTCATGATCATAAATATTTTTTCTTTCCACATTAGTTAAGTATGAAACTGTTTTGCAAGGGCCAGTATTCTACTTATTGTACAGTATACAACTGGATTTCATATTTTTGTAATCCTCAGTGCCACTTATTCTCTCGGCATTCTAGGTTCATTCCCATATTTTCATATAATTTAGTTATTTTTTTACTTTTAAGAAGAGGGGCACCTCTAGGAATCAAAGCCCTAATTCTGTTTCTGGCTTCAAAGAGAACAGGTGCCTGAGTTACTATATTAAGTTTCTGATGCTGTATTAAAACACTGCCATAATAATATTATGGTACAATAATACCATTAAATTAGAGGCTTAAAACAGCACCCATCTATTATGTCACAGTTTCTGTGGGTCAGTAGTCTGGCTACAGCTCATCTGGGTTCTTTGATTTGAGGTCTCATCTGAAAGTGGCAAACAAGGTGCCGGCCATGACTGGGTTTTTATCTGAAAACCCAACTGGGAAAGGATCTGCTTTCATAGTCATATGCTTGTTGACAGAATTCAGTTTATTGAATATTGTTAGATTGAGAGCTTCAGCCACTTGCTGGCTATTGGCCAAAGGATGCCCTCAATTCATTATCACATGGGTATCTACACACAGCTGCTTACTTTGTTAAACTGTGCAAATTGACTATGCAAGTGAGACAATTTTCTAGCAAAAGGGAAGTTATAATCTTATGTACCTAATCACGGAAATGACATTTCATCCCCTCTGCTGTGTTCTACTGGTTAGAAGCAAGTCACAGGTCAAACCTACACTCAAGGGCAGGGGATTACACAAAGATGCCCAATACCAGGAGGCAGGGTCACTGGGGGTCATTTTTAGAGTCTTCCCACCACACTTTTTCTATTCTGTAATTGGCAGATAATTTTGCCTAAGGAATATTATAGAAGTGTAATAGAAGAGATAGTATATGTCAATGAATCTAGGTCTAACCCAGAAATTTCAAGGAAGGTGATGCTTATACAGTAGATTGAAAAGTTTTATTATTAATTATTTGCTTTGATTGTTATCAAAAATTCTAATGATGTTTAATTGAGAAGAATATGCTTTGAGATTAGTATATATCATAAAGATGCCACCCTTTAACTTAATGGTGGATATATGTCTACAAAGTCTGATGTTTATGTGTAGGATAGTTACATATAGTACATGTAATAGTAATACCATATCTGAAGGACACAAACTTATTCATGTTAAAAATAAAAAACCAGAGCCCAAATTTGGAACTAGTTATAAGATAACTAATATACTGATTGCAATGGAATATAATGATGCCTCTCTGTATGAATATCTTAAAATAAGTAATGACTTTTATACTGGTCCTAGGAAACGATTAAACAGCTAACTGCAGACTGAAAAAAACTTACATAGCCTAGGAATTAAGCATTTGTGTGAACGGCAAAGCTTATGGAATTATGTATTTTTTATTAGAACATTTTCATTCCTGGTATTTCTCACCAGAAGTTCAATTAGGGAATCACATGGGAATGTAAAATTAATATATAAGAATTTGTTGGTTGTCTTTATAGAATTAGGAATAACTAGTGCTTATTTTAGCATTACCTTAACATAACTTTGGTATGGATTAGAGGAAAGAGCAGCTTTACTGGAAATGGTAAAAAATAAAATGTACATACACTAAAGTATTGGCATCCCATTAACAGAAGTTAGAGAGTAAAGAATCATTCTTAAAATTTGTGGAATAATCATTGCTTGTTACATCTTTAATAAGGAATTTAAGATGGTTCAGTAGTTAATAGATCCAGTTTGGTGGGATATGGGTGACCTCAAAACCCCTTCTCCTTAAAATTAATGGATTTAAGGAGCAGATGCATGATTTCTTTTCTTAATTAGCTATCTAGTTTACATATTAGTAAAATAGATACATATACGTGTTAGTGTATAGATGTCAATCCCAATCTCCCAATTCATTCCACCACTCCCCACCCACCGCTTTCCCCCTTTGGTATCCATATGCTTGTTCGCTACATGTGTGTCTCTATTTCTGCCTTGCAAACCACATATATGTGTTAGTATACGATATTTCTTTTTCTCTGACTTACTTCACTCTGTATGACAGTTCCTAAGTCCATCCATATCTCTACAAATGACCCAATTTTGTTCCTTTTTATGGCTGAGTAATATTCCATTGTATATATGTACCACTTCTTCTTTATCCATTCCTCTATCAATGGGCATTTAGGTTGCCTCCATGACCTGGCTATTGTAAATAGTGCTGCAATGAACATAGGGGTGCATGTGTCTTTTTGAATTATGGTCTTCTCTGGGTATATGTCCAGTAGTGGGATTGCTGGATCATATCATAATCCTATTTTTAGTTTTTTAAGGAACCTCCATACTGTTCTCCATAGTGGCTGTATCAATTTACATTCCCACCAACAGTGCAAGAGGGTTCCCTTTTCTCCACATCCTGTCCGGCATTTGTTGTTTGTAGATTTTTTGATGATGGCCATTCTGACTGGTGTGAGGCGATACCTCATTGTGGTTTTGATTGGCATTTCTCTAATAATTAGTGATGTTGAGCACCTTTTCATGTGCCTCTTGGCCGTCTGCATGTCTTCTTTAGAGAAATGTCTATTTAGGTCTTCTGCCCATTTTTGGATTGGGTTGACTGTTTTCTTAATATTGACTTGCATGAGCTGTTTAGATATTTTGGAGATTAATCCTTTGTCAGTTGCTTCATTTGCAAATATTTTCTCCCATTCTGAGGGCTGTCGTTTCATCTTGTTTACAGTTTCCTTTGCTGTGCAAAAGCTTTTAAGTTTCATTAGGCCCCATTTCTTTATTTTTGTTTTTATTTCCATTATTCTAGGAGGTGGATCAAAAGGATCTTACTGTGATTTATTTCAAAGAATGTTCTTCCTATGTTTTCCTCTAAGAGTTTTATAGTGTCTGTTACATTTAGGTCTTTAATCCATTTTGAGTTTATTTTTCTGTATGGTGTTAGGGAGTGTTCTAATTTTATTCTTTAACATGTAGCTGTCCAGTTTTCCCAGCACCACTTACTGAAGAGATGTCTTTTCTCCATTCTGTATTGTGCCTCCTTTGTCATAGATTACTTGACCATAGGTGCATGGGTTTATCTCTGGGCTTTGTAACCTGTTCCCTTGATCTATATTTCTGTTTTTGTACCAATACCATATTGTCTTGATTACTGTAGCTTTGTAGTATAGTCTAAAGTCAGGGAGTCGGATTCCTCCAGCTCCATTTTTTTCCCTCAAGATTGCTTTGGCTACGCGGGATCTCTTGTGTCTCCATACAAATTTTAAGGTTTTTTGTTCTAGGTCTGTAAAAAATGCCATTGGTAATTTGATAGGGATTGCATTGAATCTGTAGATTGCTTTGGGTAGTAGAGTCATTTTCACAATATTGATTCCTCCCATCCAAGAACTTGTATCTCTCTCCATCGGTTTGTGTCATCATTGATTTGTTTCATCAGTGTCTTTTAGTTTTCTGAGTAGAGGTCTTTTATCTCCTTAGCCAGGTTTATTCCTAGGTATTTTATTCTTTTTGTTGCAATGGTGATTGGGACTCTTGCCTTAATTGCTCTTTCTGATCTTTCATTGTTAGTGTATAGGAATGCAAGAGATTTCTGTGCATTAATTTTGTATCCTGCTACTTTACCAAATTCATTGATTAGCTCTAGTAGTTTTCTGGTGGCATCTTTAAGATTATCTATGTATAGTATCAAGTCATCTGCAAACAGTGGCAGTTTTACTTCATCTTTTCCTTTTATTTCTTTTTATTCTCTGATCACTGTGGCGAGAGTGGACATCCTTGTCTTGTTCATCTTAGAGGAAATGCTTTCAGTTTTTCACCATTGAGAATGATGTTTGCTGTGGGTATGTTGTATACGGCCTTTTTTATGTTGAGGTGGCTTCCCTCTATGTCCATTTCCTGGAGAGTTTTTTTTATCATAAATGGGTGTTGAATTTTGTCAAAAGCTTTTTCTGCATCTACTGAGATGATCATATTTGTTCATATAGTGTATCACACTGATTGATTTGTGTATATTGAAGAATCCTTACATCCCTGGGATAAATCCCACTTGATCATAGTGTATGATCCTTTTAATGTGTTGTCGGATTCTGTTTGCTAGTATTCTGTTGAGAATTTTTGCGTCTATATTAATCAGTGATATTGGTATGTAATTTTCTTTTTTCTAGTATTTATGTCTGGTTTTGGTATCAGGGTGATGGGGGTCTCATAGAATGAGTTTGGGAGCGTGACTTCCTCTGCAATTTTTTGGAAGAGTTAGAGAAGGCTGGTTGTTACCTCTTCTCTAAATGTTGATAACATTCACCTGTGAAGCCATGTGGGCTTAGAGTTTTGTTTGTTGGAAGATTTTTAATCACAGTTTGAATTTCATTACTTGTGATTGGTTTGTTCATATTTTCTATTTCTTCCTGGTTCAGTCTTGGAAGCTTATACCATTCTAAGAATTTGTCTTTTCTTCCAGGTTGTCCATTTTACTGGCACAGAGTTTCTTGTAGCAGTTTCTTATCACGCTTTCTATTTCTGCAGTGTCTGTTGTAACTTCTCGTTTTTCATTTCTAATTTTATTGATTTGAGTGTTCACCCTCTTTTTCTTGATGTGTCTGGCTGAAGGTTTATCAAATTTGTTATCTTTTCAAAGAACCAGCTTCTAGTTTTATTGATCTTTGCTATTGTTTTCTTTGTTTCTATTTCATTTATTTCTGCTCTGATCTTTATGATTTCTTTCCTTCTACTAACTTTGGGTTTTGTTTGTTCTTCTTTCTCTAGTTCCTTTAGGTTTAAGGTTAGAGTGTTTATTTGAGATTTTTCCTGTTTCTTGAGGTAGGCTTGTATAGCTATAAACTTCCCTCTTAGAACTGCTTTTGCTGCATCCCATAGGTTTTGGATCGTCATGTTTTCATTGTCATTTGTCTCTAGGTATTTTTTAATTTCCTCTTCGATTTCTTCAGTGATCTCTTGGTTAGCTTCCATGTGTTTGTGTTTTTTTATATTTTCTTCCCTGTAATTGATTTCTAATGTTATAGAGTTGTGGTCAGAAGATGCTTGATATTTCAATTTTCTTCAATTTACCGAGGCTTGATCTGTGATTCAAGATGTGATCTATCCCGGAGAATGTTCTGTTTGCATTTGAGAAGAAAGTGTAATCTGCTGTTTTTGGATGGAATGTCCTATAAATATCAATTAAATCTATCTGGTCTATTGTGTCATTTAAAGCTTGTGTTTCCTTATTAATTTGCTGTCTGGATGATCTGTCCATTGGTGTAAGTGAGGTGCCAGTCCCCCTCTATTATTGTTTTACTGTCGATTTCCTCTTTTATAGGTGTTAACATTTGCCTTATGTATTGAGGTGTTCCTACGTTGGGTACATATATATTTATAATTGTTATATCTTCTTCTTGGACTGATCCCTTGATCATTATGTAGTATCCTTCCTTATCTCTTGTAACATTCTCTATTTTAAAGTCTATTTTATCTGATTTGAGTATTGCTACTCCAGCTTTCTTTTGATTTCCACTTGCATGGTACATCATTTTCCATCCCCTCACTTTCAGTCTGTATGTTACCCTAGGTCTGAAGTGGGTCTCTTGTAGACAGCGTATACACGGGTCTTGTTTTTGTATCCATTCTGCGAACTTGTGTCTTTTGGTTGGAACATTTAAGGTAATTATCAATATGTATGCTCCTATTACCATTTCTTAATTGTTTTGGGTTTGTTTTTGTACGTCTTTTTTTCTCTTGTGTTTCCCACTTAGAGAAGTTCCTTTAGCATTTGTTGTAAAGCTGGTTTGATGGTACTGAATTCTCTTAGCTTTTGCTTGTCTGTAAAGCTTTTGATTTCTCCATCGAATCTGAATGAGTTCCTTGCTGACAGAGTAATCTTGGTTGTAGTTTCTTCCCTCTCATCACTTTATGATAATCGTTCCACTCCCTTCTGGCTTGTAGAGTTTCTGCTGAGAAATGAGCTGTTAACCTTATGGGAGTTCCCTTGTATGTTATTTGTTCTTCTCTTGTTGCTTTTAATAATTTTTCTTTATCTTTAATTTTTCGCAATTTGATTACTATGTATCTTGGCATGTTTCTCCTTGGGTTTACCCTGCCTAGGACTCTCTGTGCTTCCTGGACTTGGGTGGCCATTTCCTTTCCCATATTAGGGAAGTTTTCAAATATAATCTCTTGAAATATTTTCTCAGGTCCTTTCTCTCTCTCTTCTCTTTCTGGGACCCCTATAATGTGGATGTTGGTGCATTTAATGTTGTCCCAGAGGTCTTTAAGGCTGTCTTCATTTCTTTTCTTGCTTGTTCTTTATTCTGTTCTGTGGAAGTGAATTCCACCATTCTGTCTTCCAGGTCACTTATCTGTTCTTCTGCCTCAGTTATTCTATTGATTCCTTCTCGTGTGTTTTTCACTTCAGTTATTGTATTGTTCACCTCTGTTTGTTTGTTCTTTAATTCTTCTAGGTGCTTGTTCTTTAATTCTTCTAGGCACCTCTGTTTGTTTGTTCTTTAATTCTTCTAGGTGCTTGTTCTTTAATTCTTCTAGGTCTTTGTTAAACATTTCTTGCATCTTCTCGATCTTTGCCACCACTCTTTTTCCAAGGTCCTGGATCGTCTTCACTATCATTATTTTGAATTCTTTTCCTGGCATGTTGCCTATCTCCACTTCATTTGTTGTGTTTCTGGGGTTTTATCTTCTTTCAGTCATCTGGTACATAGTCCTCTGACTTTGCATTTTGTCTATCTTTCTGTGAATGTGGTTTTCATTCCACAGGCTGCAGAATTGTAGTTCTTTTCTCTTCTGCTGTCTGCCCTCTCGTGGATGAGGCTATCTCAGAGCCTTGTGCAAACTTCCTGATGGGAGGGATTGGTGGTGGGTAGAGCTGGGTGTTGCTCTGGTGGGCAGAGCTCAGTAAAACTTTAATTTGCTTGTCTGCTGATTGGTGGGCAGAGTTCCCTCCCTGTTGGTTGTTTGGCCTGAGGCGACCCAGAACTGGAGACTACTGGCTCTTTGGTGGGGCTTACGGTGGACTCTGGGAGGTTCAGGCCAAGGAGTACTTCCCAGAACTTCTGCTGCCAGTGTCCTTGCCCCTGCAGTGAGCCACAGGCACGCCCCACCTCTGCAGGAGACCCTCCAAGACTAGCAGGTAAGTCTGGTTCAGCCTCCTATGGGGTCACTGCTTCCTCCTGGTTCCTGCTGTACACACTACTTTGTGTGTGCCCTCCGAGAGTGGAGTCTCTGTTTCCCCCAGTCCTGTAGACATCCTGCAATCAAATTCCACTAGGCTTCAAAGTCTGATTCTTTGGGAATTCCTCCTCCCATTGCTGGGCCCCCAGGTTGGGAAACCTGACGTGGGGCTCAGAACCTTTACTCCAGTGGGTGTACTTCTGTGTTATAATTGTTCTCTAGCTTGTGAGTCGCCCACCCAGCCATTATCGGATTTGATTTTATTGTGATTGCGCCCCTCCTACCGTCTAATTGTGGCTTCTCCTTTGTCTTTGGATGTGGGGTAATTTTTTGGTGAGTTCCAGTGTCTTCCTGTCAATGACAGTTAGTTGTGATTCCGGTGCTCTCACAAGAATGAGTGAGCACAGGTCCTTCTACTCTGCCAACGTGAACCAATCCCAAGTCCATGATTTCTTTTAAAATTTTCCATCTATTTGCTGTAGTTTTTACACTCAGGGTTTCTTATCTCTTCCACAATGAATACTGCATGTTTTAAAAAATTTTATAAAATATGTGAAGAGAAAAAGAACAAAAAACTTACGAAACACTTTCTTTGGTATCTAGAAGAGCTTTGACTATGCAAATGGATGAGCTAAAAGGATACTGGGGACCCCTGGTTTTCCAATCCACATTTTTATAACCACTGCATTAGAATAAAACAACAGAAGTATGAAATCCTCAGCCTATGTTTGGTATTGTTAAAGGCCAATGAAAGTGCTAATATAACCCATCATGGCTTACAGCCAGCTTCTGTAAATAGAATTCATGGTACAAATGAATTAGTGCATGTAAAGCACTTACAACAGACATAATAAATATAGTCTGTCAGGAAAGCTATATATAGCATAGTAATTAAGAGCACAGCCTGAAGGCTGCATTGGTTCAAATCCTTGCTTTGCCACTGTCAACTTGAATACATTACATCTCTGCATCTCACTGCTCTTATCTGTAACACTGAGATATTAATAATGACATCTCATGAAGTTTTATGAGGATTATATAAATTAATAAAACAGCGTCTTGTACAGATTATGAACTATGAAATGTTTATTCTTAATTATTGCTATTTTTTAGTTCCTAGAGACAGATGTAATCTTATCAATAAATTTTAGGGCTTTGTTACTTTCATTCATTTAATAAATATTCATTGATTCATGTACCAACTTCAAGACACTGCCCAAATAATAAGAGGACTAAAAAAGGAAACAGGGGCTTCCCTGGTGGCGCAGTGGTTGAGAGTCTGCCTGCCGGTGCGAAGGACACAAGTTCGTGCCCCCGTCCGAGAGGATCCCGCGTGCCATGGAGCAGCTGGGCCCGTGGGCCGTGGCCACTGGGCCTGCACGTCCGGAGCCTGTGCCCCGCAACGGGAGAGGCCACAACAGTGAGAGGTCCACGTGCCGCAAAAAAAAAAAAAAAAGGAAACAGGATGTGACTTTTGGGATGGAAATTGTGTAATGTAAAAGATAAGATTTTGCATATATGTTAGTAGTATATTGAAGAAAATGAAAGCTAGTACAAGATAGTAAAATCTCAACATAAAAGAGTTATTTCCATGAATTTTTGAAAGACGTCATTTTGAGCCGTACCCAGAAGGGTGTCAGCATTGAACCACAGAGATGGCTGATGTTACTAAAGGGTTACCTATGCTTTGAAAAGAGATTTGTAGATCTATGTTTATATATGAGAACATCACATACCTGCAGACATTCATGCGAATGTAAACGCGATTTTCACACATGGGTTAACAAATTCCAACCAGTCTCCCAAAATTACCTAGGAGAGAAAAAGACCTGTCTCATTTTAACCATTTTGGGAAATTTTCACAAAAATATGTTTAATTTAGAATGAATTTAAAATGAACAAAATATTGAGTCCTGTGGACTGACCAGCAAAATAAAACCCAAATGCAAGTCATTTAGCTACTCTGCTTTCCGCCTAGGTGTTTTTCTTTCTTTAATATTTCCTGTAAGTTAGGGCTCTTTCATCTTTTATTTGCAGCATAAAAGCCTACGTGGGCATCTCTTAACTCCTAATTTAGCTGTCTGTTTGGAAAAGACAACCTGAACGTGGCTGTGGTGAGAAGTGCTGCTCCATCTAGTTGGCTAGAGACCCTTTACAGCTGGAGCCCCTTTTACAGTGCTGAAGTGGCTGCCACACTCAGCAGAAGTCCCTCAGTTGTACTCTTATTTTTATAATAAACGGGGAAAAACGAGGTATGATAAGTTGCCCTTTTCAGTATGGTTTCTCCCCATTCTCCCTGTCCAAATAGAAATATAAAAGAAATCTTGTCATGTATAAAGGTCTATTTCACATTGCCTAAGAGGAAAAGAGAAGAAGTTGAGGAGTGAAGCCAATTAGGGGAAATGGGAGGTAAAGAGGTAAGGCCAGTGGGTCCTCATAAATGCCCCCAATGTGAGGATTTTTACCTATTTATCCACATAGAATGACTTGCAAAAGCCTTTGTTGTTTTTTTTTTTACAATTCATAGGCTTCCCACTGATTATTTCCTATGGTCAATTGCCCCCTACAGTGAAAACCTTCCATCGGGAACTAAGCAAGCTCAAAAAACTGCCTGATGTGTAATAAAGCACTTTTTTGCTAACATCAGTTCCATATATACATACCACTTTTTTTCTTTCCTACACCTTCACCCCCTTCCTTACATTCCTTTGAGCTGTACAGAAGCCAATGAGGATGAAATAATTAGAATGTGTGTCTGCTGCACAAAAGTCCTTCTCCATGGGCACAGTTTTCACCTGATCTTTTATAGAAAGCATAGTGTGTTTACATACACATCCATAGGCCAGTACTACATATACAGAATTTGCCATCCCATTGTACACTTAGTTTTTCTATAGTCTCTGAGGACTTGATTTTGGTTAAAAAAACAAACTATTAGAAGTTTTTAAAATGCTTTTTATTTCAAAAAACCAAAAATACAAAATGAGAAATGACTATACACTATAACCTCAAAAATGAATATTGTCAAGGACCAAGATAAATAATAGCCCAAAATATAGTGAAAAAATTTTCAATTGAAATATAGAAAATGGGAACATTCAATTACCTCCTGGAGAACAGTGGGTTTCCTCCCAAGCCTCTACTGAAGAATATGATGTGAAACTGTTTCCACTGTTTTTCTATTAAAAATCTTCCAATGGACTTCTGTGGTGGCGCAGTGGTTAAGAATCCTCCTGCCAATGCAGGGGACACGAGTTCGAGCCCTAGTGTGGGAAGATCCCACATGCCGCGGAGCAACTAAGCCCGTGTGCCACAACTACTGAGCCTGTGCTCTAGAGACCACGAGCCACAACTACTGAGCTCATGTGCCACAACTACTGAAGCCCACGTGCCTAGAGCCTGTGCCTCACAACAAAAGAAGCCACTGCAATGAGAAGCCCGTACAATGCAACAAAGAGTAACCGCCGCTCACCGCAACTAGAGAAAGCCTGCGTGAAGCAACAAAGACCCAACACAGCCAAAAATAAATAAATAAATAAATTTATATTAAAAAAAAAAATCTTCCAGTTCAGTTTTCCTGTACTGACCCAATTCCCCGGTACTTAGGGCAAGGCTGTTTTTTGGTTTGGGCTTTTTCTTTTTTTTTTTTCTTCTGTACATGTGTGATTGCTTATCTGTCTAGAATAGTCTTATTTGCGTGCCAAATAAGTCTTCAATCTACAACCTCCTTTTGATACGTTCAGATTGGGCCCCCATTAACCTTTTTTTTAAATCTCATATTTTCATAATGGACAAACTCATCTAAAAGATCCTTATAGGATAATATCCAAAATCCGTGCATGGCCAAAAAGCCTTCCGTGATTCATTCCCCTAGGGTACTACAAATTCCCACTTTTACCAAACTATTTATGCTTTAAGAAGACACCGTGTTTTTTGATTTCTCTATACCTGTTTTAGTTGCTAGTGCCTCTTCCAAGAATATTTATACTTATCTTGTCTTCCTGGAAAACTACTACTATCTTTCAAAACCTAAAATAAATATTTTTTGCCCAGGAAGCTTTTCTCTGTCCAGCATTCTGGTTGTAGGAAACTGTTGCCTATATGGATCATAATACATGTCATTTGCAACATTGGAGGCAAATGTCCCTTGTTTGCTGCATATTAGTTTCAGAATAGGTTTTACTCTTCTGGAGGTAGAAAGATTTGGCTTAAGTCCAAAAGGATTCCTTTTTGTCACAGATCCACACATGCTGTTGAGTTTTATGTGTGCATCAGTAACAACAATGACATCGATTATATATATATATATATATATACACACACATACACACACACACACACAAACAAATATTCACACACACAACCAGTGTAAAGGAAGCTTCAAAACTTCCCTCAAATAATAATTTTTTTTTTTTTTTTTTTCTCTCTCTACCCTCACTTAGACAGCTTGGAACCTTCTCTTTTCAATGTGTTCACTGGAATCTTCTCTTTTCAATGTGTTCATTATTGCTTTCTCTGCTTAGCTCACCTATAATGCAATTAAATTAGCACAGGTACGCAAACTACTCACAAATTATGTATACCCGACAAGCCAAGTGCATAAAAATCTAGGGTCAAGATCACAAGAATGACTCAGTAAACTCAATCAGCTCCTCCCGTCTTTTTTGCAGCTCTGTATTTCATATGTACATTAATTTGCCTGAAGTTGCTGTATTGACTTAATGGAATGCTGCTGACCATACTGAGACATTAAAATTCTGCCATTTAACCGAATTAAAGAGATTAAAATAATCAGGTTTGGCTGTGCTATTGTTATAGCACATATTTATACTTTTACATATTTAAAAGTAGAGTGGCCAATATGATTCAAGTTGCCATTTAATGGCTCATCATGCATAATTAAACTAGCCTAAGCTAACCTACAATGACTGAATGGAAGTAATATGCCTTGGTTGTCAAGAGTACAGACTTTGACATCAGAAATAGAGCCTCAAGATTTAGCTTTACCATTTTTAGCTTTGTAACCTTGGGTAGGTCACTTAACCTGTCATTGTTCAAAAGGTAAAAATGGATTTTTAGCAGTGACTTCTTCATAGGGTTGGTATAAACAATCAATGAAATAAGGAATTTGAAATGCCAGTACAATACCTAGCGTGCGGTAAGCAATCTGGGCATGCTCTTGGATACTTTTCCCTCTAGTGCTGCTCTTCTTCCAGCTGCAATATTTGTAAAGTCAGTTTTATCTGTGGGCCTCCATTTTCTCATGAACTCTTCAATTTATAAATATGTGATTTTCCAATGCAGTTTCATCTGTTATATAAAGTACAATAAGCTTATGCTTAGTGCTCTATTTATTCAACCTTAGTTATATATAAGGCAGTCAAACCTGCAAACCCCAGAGTTAAATCATTGTTTCAGTCTTCTCACAGCACTCATTTTAAAAATTAAAGCATGTTTAATATTCAATAAAATACAATGATCTTGTGTTCAGTTTAATAAGTTTTTATAGTTGTAGTCACTCAAAACAAGATATAAAACATTTCCATTATTCCAGGTAGTTTCTCATGTCTTTTTTTCAATAAAGAAGGAAGAAAAAATGGAATGTCTCAAAAACATTTGTGTCATCCTTATGCAAGTCCTATGCTCATCTTCTTTGTATCAGGCCAATTTTACTTCATTTTGCCAAAGTGGGCACTACCCATTGCATTTCTGATTACCTCCCTTATTCTCTCAGATGCAGCAGAAATTATAAAAAAGAGAAAGAACAATTAACCCAGAAATACTCGAGCCAATCTAAGATCAGCAAACTCTTGGTGAGTATAGAGCTGCTCCTCCACCCCCAGCCACTTAAAAGCACAAATCTCTGTTTTACAAGATGTCTTTATAACATTAATGATATTTTAGAGGGAGAAGATAGGAAATCTTTTAGAGAAATGGTGGTGCCCAAGCAGAGAATAGTGGAGTTTCACTCATCACCCTTCAGAGTCTGATTCTCAGTTCTGTGGCTTTGGAGACTAGGTTTTCTTGGCACAGAGTTGATCAGGTCTTATGGACAAACACTTGCTGAGCAAATTTATATGACTTTATATATAAATCAGAAAAAAATTTATATTAATATATTAGTACATTAATAATATATTATTATAATGGATTGTTTTTCACTTAACAGAATATTTACATTCATTATCTAGGATACTTTATTCCAGTTTTTCTCAACTTTTATTTTATTTCCACTCTCCTTTTGCCACAAAGGGGCCCACTCAGTCCCCCACCCATGAAGCTTTAATACCATATATATTCTGTTTATTTATTCACATACGTAGTCCTGTGCTTTATACATAAAAAGTAACATTTTTTTTCACCATCCTCTCCACTCCTTGGAACTAATTTTCACCTCCTTGGGGGTGATATTGACTCATTGTGGGTGTATACCCTATTTCTTGTTTCCTGCTACCTGGCAGTATGGATTATTGAATAATCATGCCATCTCATTTTCTGTATTTCTGTTACTTTGCCATCTGGGGCCTTGCTGACCCTGGAGGGTCTGCCCCTCCCAGGGCTACCCAGTTTCTAGAGACACCATTGAGCTGTCTTTCATATGCAAACCAACCTATTAGAGTCCATACCCAAACCACCTCCTTTATTGGGATCTCACACTCCGGGCCACTATTCCCCAGCCCTAATCACCTCAGGGGCAGTTATCAGACAACTAGAGACAGACCCTAGACCCCAGAGGCTGCTGAAAGTATTCAAACTAGTCAATCCTAAACCTTCTTAGCCTGCCTTCCCTGTTTCTTCCTATGGAAATCACAGTACAAGCTCTCGCCTCCACTTCCTCTGCCTCCTGACTGACACTGGTGCTTCCCTGTGTAGGCTTGCATGGCATGGAATCTCCCCTGCTTTTGGGAACTGTAACAAACTTTTTTTTTTTTTTTAACATCTTTATTGGAGTATAATTGCTTTACAATGGTGTGTTAGTTGCTGCTGTATAACAAAGTGAATCAGTTATACATATACATATGTCCCCCTATCTCTTCCCTCTTGCATCTCCCTCCCTCCCACCCTCCCTATCCCACCCCTCTAGGTGGTCACAAAGCACCGAGCTTATCTCCCTGTGCTATGTGGCTGCTTCCCACTACCTATTGTACATTTGGTAGTGTATATATGTCCATGCCACTCTCTCACTTCGTCCCAGCTTACCCTTCCCACTCCCCGTGTCCTCAAGTCCATTCTCTACATCCGTGTCTTTATTCCTGTCCTGCCCCTAGGTTCTTCAGAACCATTTTTGTTTTTAGAGTCCATATATATGTGTTATCATATGGTATTGCAGTAGATGGACCTAGAGTCTGTCATACAGGGTGAAGTAATTCAGAAGGAGAAAAACAAATACTGAACTATCTTTTTAATGGCAGTCATCTCCTAAATCTGTTGTCCTTACTATACCTGAATAATAATAAAACCTACATTTTAAAACAATTAGGTATCAAGAAGTTGGTTGGCCAGCATAAAAAATGGATAGTCTTGAGACTGTGTTAGAGTTATGGTGAAGTTTTATAAATCCTCCCTGTCCCTTACAGAGTACCATCCTTACTGATTTCTACACTAGTGTGAGAACTGAAAAGTGATTAATGTATGACTTTAGCAGTCAGGCTTTTGGGTTTCAAACCTTAAATTGGCCACTTCTTAGCTATGTAATCTTTTTCTCTTTTTCTTTTTAAATTGAAGTGTAGTTGATTTACAATGTTGTGTTAACTTCAGGTATACAGCAAAGTGTTTCACATATATACACATATATATGTATATACATTCTTTTTCAGATTATTTTCCATTATAGGTTATTATAAGATATTGAATATAGTTCCTTATGCTATACAGTAAATCCTTATTGTTTATCTATTTTATATATAGTAGTATATACCTGCAAGTCCCATACTGCTGATTTATCCCTCCCCCCACCTTTCCCCTTTGGTAACCATAATATTGTTTTCTAAGTCTGTAAGTCTGGTTCTATTTTGTATATAGCTTTGTTTGTATTATTTTTTAGATTCCACATATAAGTGTTATATAATATTTGTCTTTCTCTGTCTGATGTACTTCACTTAGTATGATAATCTCTAGGTCCATCCATATTGCTGCAAATGGCAATATTTCATTCTTTTTTATGCCTGAGTTATATTCCATTTTATATAAATATAGCACATCTTCTTTATCCATTCATCTGTGGATGGACACTTAGGTTGCTTCCATGTCTTGGCTATTGTAAACAGTGCTGCAACGAACATTAGGGTGCATGTATCCTTTTGTTTTTTTTAGTATAAATTTATTTATTTATTTTATTTTTGGCTGAGTTGGGTCTTTGTTGACGCACATGAGCCTTCTCCAGTTGTGGTGAGCAGGGGCTACTCTTAATTGCAGTGTGTGGGCTTCTCATTGCAGTGGCTTCTCCTGTTGCAAAGCATGGGCCCTAGGCATGTGGGCTTCAGTAGTTGTGGCACATGGGCTCAGTAGCTGTGGCTTGTGGGGTCTAGAGCACAGTCTTAGTAGTTGTGGCACATGGGCTTTGTTGCTCCACGGCACGTGGGATCTTCCTGGACCAGGGATCGAACCAGTTACCCCTGCATTGGCAGGCGGATTCTTAACCACTGCTCCACCAGGAAAGCCCAAGGGTGCACTTATACTTTCGAGTTAGAGTTTTTATTTTTTTTGATATACGCTCAGGAGTGGGATTGCTGGGTCATATGGTAACAATATTTTTACTTGTTTTAAAAGAATCCCCATACTGTTTTTCATAGTGGCTGCACCAGTTTACATTCACACCAACAGCTTAGGAGGGTTCCTTTTTCTCCATACCCTCTCCAGCATTTATTATTTGTAGACTTTTTGATGATAGCCATTCTGACTGGTGTAAGGAGGTACTTCATTGTAGTTTCGATTTGCATTTCTCTAATGATTAGTGACATTGAGCATCTTTCATGTGCCTGATAACCATCTGGATGTCTTCTTTGGAGAAATGTCTATTTAGGTCTTCTGCCCATTTTTTGATTGTTTTTTTGATATTGAGTTGTAGGAGCTGTTTGTATATTTTGGAAATTAAGCCCTTTTCGGTCACATCATTTGCTAATATATTCTCCCAGTCCATAGGTCATCTTTTGATTTTGTTACAGTTTTCTTTGCTGTGCAAAAGCTCATAAGTTTGATTAAGTCTCATTTTTTAATTTTAGCTGGTATGTCTTTTGCCTTTGGAAACTGATCTAAGAAAATACTGTTATGATTTATGTCAGAGAATATTTTGTTTATGTTCTCTTCTCAGCCATGTGATCTTAAACCTCATTAGTTTGCTGTGAGGATTAAATAATATGTCTGCAAAGTTCTGGAGTTGCCAAGATCACCCTCACTTCTGGTACTAACTGCAAATTCAGGAGGTCCCAAGATCACCTCATGGGAATTCCCTGGCAGTCCAGTGGTTAGGAATCCTGACTCCATGCTTCCACTGCAGGGGGCCCAGTTTCGATCCCTGGGTGGGGAACTAGCATCCCACAAGTTGCATGGTGCGGCCAAAAAGAAAAGTAAAAGCTCAATCCAAGATCACTCTTAAGCTTGATAATTCCCTTAAAGGACTCACAGAAATCTGCAAAGCCACTATACTGACTGGTACAGTTTATTACAATGAAAACATACTGATTCAAATTAGCCCAGGGAAGAGACACATAGGGCAGAGTCCAGAAGAGTTCCATGTGCACAGCCTTCAGGTGTGCTCTCCTAGTGGAACCGTGCAGAGTGCTTATTTCTAGGAAAGATGCATTACCATATGCAGGGAAGCACGCTCAGTCTTGATGTGGAGTCTTTACTGGGGCTCAGTCATGTAGACTAGTTGACTGCCCGTGTGCCTTACCTTAGGCTAAAGCCCTTCCAGAGGTCAAGCTGATACTGCAGGGCCCAGTCTTGCTTTACCTCCCACCCTCTGCATCACCAATCACATTGTTAGCCTAGACTATCCAGCATGGCCTAGGCCCTAAGTAAACAGACATTCTTACCAGGTTTGACAGCCCAAGGGCTTAGAGATTACCTCTAGGGCAAAGAGCTGAACATCCCTTTGGGCAAGTCTAATCTTTACTGAATGTACACAAGTTGATACACTCATTAAATGCACATAACCATTAATATTTTATTGTTTTAGTGGCCATGCTAGAGTCTCTCCTGCCAAAAGAGTACTATAAAAACACTTCCAGGGTCTTCCAGTGGTTGAGAGTCCGCCTGCCGATGCAGGGGACACGGGTTTGTGCCCCGGTCCGGGAAGATCCCACATGCTGCGGAGCGGCTGGGCCCGTGAGGCATGGCCGCTGAGCTTGTGCGTCTGGAGCCTGTGCTCCGCAACGGAAGAGGCCGCAGCAGTGAGAGGTCTGTGTACTGCAAAAAAAAAAAAAACGCTTCCAAATACTTACTCCTTTTGTTCTTCTTTTCTGGGTCTAAGCAGACACTTCTATGTTGTTAAGAGGCTTTTTAGTTATTCATAGTTACATGTACCAGATTAAAACTCATAGCTTTGGTTAGACCCACCCTAGTTTTGTCTTGTTACTTTACCCCTTGAATGACCTGGGTGTTACCAGACCTTTTCAGGTATATATTTATAGACAACCCATGGGGCTATTTTGATGGTTGATCTGATTCATTATATATTGGATCTTACTAATCTCACCTTTAGTGTAATCTTATTTCCATGTTGCTTAGGGATTTATCACTTTAACTTCCTATATTCCACACAAGAACCTATACCCACTATTTCAGCAGCCAAAGATTTTTTTCATGAGCAGCACTAAAAGCTCACACAAAACTCAGCAGCAAGTAATTCCTTTTTAGGCAGCTTGAAAAGGTGCTCTCTTTGTCATAAAGCAAAAAGAAACAATGAAAGGTTAGGTTCTTACTGCCCCATCTCATTATTGTTAATGAAAAACTCCAAATTAGTTTGCTTCTGCTTATGGAAATATCTCCCTTAACCTTGGTGATTCAATGAGAAAGAATTTGTTTTAGAGATAGGCATTGCTTAACAGCATTTGGCATCTGCTCAGGCTGAACAATCATCCAGAGAGCATGTATCTTCCTTCTTTCTTTAGTGTAGTGATCACCGCAAAAACAGTACATGGAGTATGGTACAGAAAACCTTTAGCATGGTGGTTGGTGTAGAGGCTTTTAATAACAGTAGGGGCTCTTTAGTTAAGTACCTGGGTTTACCCTGGAACAAGTCTACTTCTGACTTCAGACAAATAGTAATATCACGTTCTTCTTTTCAGATCCAAAAGAAAAAAGGGTTTCTTTGTTTATCTGTTTTGTTTTCTGCTGTTTGCTGTACCTCTAAAAGTGACTGGCCCAGAGGAAGCACAAAATAAATATGTGTTGTTGAATGAACAAAGGGTTGTGATGAGGGTAAACTGCTAGAATGTATGCAAAGCCCTTAGACCAGGGCCTGGCACATAGTAAGCTCTCAGTAGATATTCATTTAAAAAACATACAGTTAAGACAAAAACAGATTAAATCCTTTATACTTAATAAGAGTTCAGTGATGGGTTTATAGGAAATCAATTAATTATAATATTAGATTCCTATTTTTATTGTCCATTTATTTATTTATTCACCAAGTAAGTATCCAGCAATGATCATATGCACTATTACAGGTCCTGAGGATTCAGAGGTAAACAAAAATAGACAAAAATAAAGCACGTCCATGAAACATTCTGCCCAGCCCAGGGCAGTTCCTATATGTCTATCAATAACCAATCCCTGAGGAAGAAGAAACCTCTAGAACAGTGATGAAAACAGAGTATTCAAATTATTAACTTTATTATTAATCTTTTGGCATTTCTGTATCCATCAGATTCTCTAAAACTCTTGAGATACAAAAGCATTTTCTCTGAGACAAGAGATTATTCAGAGACTCTCCTCTTTACTGCCAACGTTTGCCCTAGAGAATTTCTCAACTAGTTCTTTCAGATTATAGACATAATTGGCTATTAGTTATTTTAGTGGCATTGTTCTTGATATACATCTAAGCATCATCTCTGGGCCCTCTGAAAAGCAAGGTGTCTGTTTCTGATTAATCTGTGGCTGGTCACTGAGGATACTGAAGCAGCTCCTGGTTAATTAGACCATTTTATCTCTAACCTCATCTATTTTCTGAATGTAATAGTGATAGAGGTGCCAGCAGTTCCAAGCACAGCCCTGAAACCTTGCTAATCAGCATCTGTGATTTGCTAGTGGTACCACTGTTTGAATTGTTAAAGCCAAATTGTTATGAGAGGTTATGCATAAGTGGACATTTTTATCTCCAAGTCAATTATGCATTTAATGAAACTTAAGGAGCTTATAAAGTTAAATAAGTAAATAAATAGAAAGCAGCACCTACAGCACTTAGTGATGCAAGTCAGGTGCACCCTCCTCACCCCCACTCCCAGGACACACGCACAACATGATAAAATAGAGAAATGTGTACTTACATGGAAAGGAAGCACACATAGTGACAAAGAGTGTAGGCTCCTTATATTATCAGCTGTGTGAACATGGGCAAGTCACAGTCCTCTGAATGTCATCCTTCTTATCTGTCAAATGGACATAATTTTTTTTTTTTTTTTTTTTTTTTTTTGCGGTACGCGGGCCTCTCACTGTTGTGGCCCCTCCCGTTGCGGAGCACAGGCTCCGGACGCGCAGGCTCAGCGGCAATGGCTCACGGGCCCAGCCGCTCTGCGGCATGTGGGATCTTCCCGGATCGGGGCACGAACCCGTGTCCCCTGCATCGGCAGGCGGACTCTCAACCACTGCGCCACCAGGGAAGCCCTGGACATAATATTAATAACTACAGGGTTGTTATAGGGTTGTATAAGGATTAAAATGCATTAAATACTATTTTATAAAATATTTCATACACTGTCTGCTCTGTAATGTGTGCTGATTATATGTTAGTTTTTATTATTCTAGGAATGATTCCATCCTCCCAGAATAGGCCAGAATACAAAGAGAAACTGAAAGGCAGAGAAAGAAATGAGTTTTATATGAAGTATTTGAAGCTCGTCTTCCCCAACATTTCCAAAAAACTGTCCATAAAAAACAAAGAAACAAAGAAACAAACATATCATAAGCTGCTATTTAAAAAGAAAAAATCTGCCTTCAAGTAAGTTTGGGACACATTGAATACAGATTGCCTCTTTTTTTAAATAAATTTATTTATTTATTTTTGGCTGCATTGGGCCTCTGTTGCTGTGTGTGGGCTTTCTCTAGTTGCAGTGAGCAGGGGCTACTCTTTGTTATGGTGTGCTGGCTTCTCATTACGGTGGCTCTCTTGCTGCGGAGCACGGCTCTAGGCCCGCGGGCTTCAGTAGTTCTGGCATGCGGGCTCAATAGTTGTGGCTCACGGGCTCTAGAGTGCAGGCTCAGTAGTTGTGGTGCACAGGCTTAGCTGCTCCACGGCGTGTGGGATCTTCCCAGACCAGGGCTCGAACCCATGTCCCCTGCATTAGGAGGAGGATTCTTTTTTTTTTTTTATTAAATTTATTTATTTATTTATATTTTTAATTTTTGGCTGCATTAGGTCTTCATTGCTGCGCGCAGGCTTTTCTAGTTGCGGCGAGTGGGGGCTACTCTTTGTTGTGGTGCGCAGGCTTCTCATTGTGGTGGCTTCTCTTGTTGAGGAGCGTGGGCTCTACATGCACGGGCTTCAGCAGTTGTGGCTCGTGAGCTCTAGAGTGCAAGCTCAGTAGTTGTGGCACACAGCCTTAATTGCTCTGCGGCACGTGGAATCTTCCCGGGCCAGGGCTCGAACCCATGTCCCCTGCATTGGCAGGAGGATTCTTAACCACTATGCCACCAGGGAAGTCTTAGATTGCCTCTTGCACCTTAAGGAATAACAATTCTTATTTTAGTGTTGAAAGTGTCTGAGAAATCTGGAACAGCTCTAATAAAAGAAATAATTCCAAAAAATGCTGAGCTAAGTGCTGTGGGTTCAACAGTGTCCTCCACAACATTTATGTCCACCTACAAACTAAGAATGAGATTATATTTGGCAATAGGGTCTTCGAAAATGTAATTTATTAAGATAAAATCTTAACAGATTTTGATTGGGTCCTAAATCCAATGACTGGAGTCCTCTTAGAAGAAAACACACAGAGAAACAGAAGGTGGTGATGTGAAGATGGATGCAGAGATTGAAGTGATGTGTCTATGAGCCAAGTAAAACCAAGGATGGCCAACAACCACTAGACCCTAGGATGGAGGCATTGGAAGATTTCTAGAAGCCTCAGACCCTCCAGAAAGAATCAACCCTGACGAGAGTTTCATTTTAGAGTTTAAGCCTTTTGGAACTGTGAGAGAACACATTTGTTGGTTTGAGCCTCTCAGTTATGGGTAATTTGTTATGGCGGCCCTTGGAAACATGTATATGGTATTACAAAATGGCCATTTGAAATGTGGAAAATGCCACTAAATATAGCTCAATAAAAGCTTTTTCTCTCTTCTTCCCATTTGTTTTTGTTCCAATTTTTGGTGATGGGGGGGTGACAAATTGTACAGAGTGGGTGGAGAAAACACTGCAAAACATTGTGATTGAGTTAAATTATGACTCAAAAGTGAGCTCTCCATTATTTTTTCTGTTATCACTTGTGCTCTTGTCAACAAAAGTCCTTGGCATTTGTGAATTATTGGTGTTTGTGAAAAGTTTACAAAGCAGTCAGCTTCTTCTATGCTACCTCTAGAAGAAGCAAAAGAAAGGATAAAATAGGTAATAGCCAATATACCATAGCAATGTTTGCTAAATGTCAGTTAGTCTCTCTGCTAGAATTCTGTTTTTATTTCTTTGTCTAGAAAATAAAGCACATATTTTGTTTGTTTGTTTGTTTGTTTGCAGTAAGCAGGCCTCTCCTGTTGCGGAGCACAGGCCTCCAGACGCACAGGCCACCAGTGGCCATGGCTCACGGGCCTAGCCGCTCCGCAGCATGTGCGATACTTCCTGGACTGGGGCACGAACCTGTGTCCCCTGCATCGGCAGGTGGACTCTCAACCACTGCGCCACCAGGGAAGTCCTAAAGCACATATTTTAATCCAGTCCCTTTCTGGAGCAGCATCCAGTGATTACTATGTGAATTGAGTCTACAGTATATGTGACACTTGCTCGGTCACTGGACAGCAAAGATACCTCCAAAGAAAGAGCCAAGATCATGGAATCAGATGAAGCCAGAGACATTTGGACCCTTTGTGGACAGATAGGCAAATAAAGAAAACAGTAGATTTGCCCTAAGTCTAGTTCCTTCTTGTAAATGAAAAATGTTGCCTACCATATCAGTAAACAAAGGATGTTGCAGCAGCCATCAAGCCACTACAGCCACCCTGACGGTGAGCCCTGAAGGAACTCAGGATGGAGACAAATGGGCTGCCCACCAAGCCCTCAGCCACTGCAGCCACCCACAGCAGTGCACCCTGAGGGGACTCCAGACGGGAAAGAACAGGATACTGGCCCTAGGTAGCTAAGGTGCATATCAAAGGAATGATTTCAATGCGTCCAAACTTTTGCATGTTCCCATACAGAGAAAAGTGCTTAATTCAAAAATGGTAATCTTTTGATGTTCTGACTACCTGGTCTTTGTTGCAAACACCCCTATGTATCCTGGCTCTTCCCTTACTTCTTTGGAGCAGTCCCTCAGAGCGATCTGAGAATCTGTCTCCTGTACTTGAAGTCCTCAGAAAATCTGATGAATAAAACATAACTCTCAACTTTTAGGTTGTGCTTTTTTTTTCAGTAGACCTTCTTATCTGGAGAGCACTTCATATCTGGGCTCTCTGTTAAGCTCCTTAAATACAAGCATGGCAGCTACTGCTTCCTGGCAAATTTGCATGAGAATTTGGACATGTTTTTCCAACTGAAAAATGTAATCACAAACTTAAATCATGTTTATGGCTCCCCAAAGACCTCAGGATTAATTTCTTATTCTTTAAGGTGGCTAAAATTTCCTTCTTGATGTTACTTTGGATATCTATCTGTCTAGCCTCATCTCTTGTCAACTCTTTCCTTAGCAAGGATTATGTGAGTTCTCCAAATTCTCCTTAATTTCTCTCAACTCAGGGCATTTGCATTTACTTACTCTTTCTTCTTTCTAAATAATCTCTCTATTCCTAATTCCTGTATCTTCATGAGTTGTTAAGATCATGGCTTCTGATGTGAGACATACTAGTGTCAAAATTCTACCCTGTGTAAAATGGGGGAGAGCTAGCATTTTCCTCACAGAGTTGTGTTAAGAATAAGATAACGAATGCCAAGCTAGTACATCTAACAGTAAGTAAATTGTCAAAAATGTCATCATCCTCATCATCTTTCAAACCCTAGCTGGGTTAGAATTTGTACTAGAGAGCGTTCTCTGATTTTATAAACATTAAATTAGATGAAAATTATCAATAATTATCAGAGCAATCCAACATTAATTCTCTTATACTCACTAATTCCAATTCTAGAAAAATTATACTCATAATCATAAATACAGAAAAGGCATTTATTATTTCATTGTTTTGGTAATAGAAAACCAAAATATGGAACAATGTAAATATTTTCATTTAGATGCACCAGTCATATGATGGATTATTATGAAACTTTCAAAATGTATAGTTCCCTTAAAAATAAAATTTCACAAGTGCTAATTAAGAGCAGAGAAATGCTTCTCTCATATTTTTAACTGAGTAATAGCAGAGATTAAAAATTAACAGGATAGTATATAGTAAAAAATCCTGGAATTATCGGTACCAATATCCTAATAGTAGTTATTTTGCAAAAACACAATTGGGTATTTTTTCTCTTCATGTTTGAGTCTTGCAAATATTCCATAATGAGCATCTATTGTTTATATAATGGCATAAAATTAAAAACTTTAAACTTGAAACAATACTGTTGAGTAAATAAAACTTTTTCCTACATGTCCATACCAGTCCCTGCCAATGAGATATGTGATGTATTTCTCTTGTCTAAATTTTCACCTATCGTAAAGAACATGGAAGCGGGTTGATAAAGAACATGAAGGGGAAAAAAAATCAATAGGAAAGAGAAGAAGAAAAGCCTGACGCATATTCATCTTTGTAAAATGTTTCAAAAGTCAATGTAGCATCACAGGATAAACTGTTTATGTTCAAATACTGAAGTGAAAAAAAAAAAAAGGCAAAATTCAGAAATAGCTGATCCTTGAAAGAATAAACAGAAAAATGTCAAGTGCTTCTCTCACATAGGGAATCAGCCAGTTTCCCTACTCATAAAGGAAAAGAAAAAATCTTTTGTTGATTATGAGTCCAGAAAAAATTGAACTCGTTTTTCTCATTTCTGTAAACTATCCCTGTCATTTAATCTTTATATTGGGAAGAAGACAATATAGCATAATGAATCAGGGGATGCTATTTCATTTTCTTATTTCACATTCAAGTCCGGTCTAGTGTAATTATGGTGTTTATGAAGTTTAAAACGATGTAGCAAGAGAGAAATAAACAGAATAAGTTGTTCATACCACTCTAAGGAGCATTTCTTGATAAGAAAGATCACAGTTGACAAGTACAGGAAATGCATGAGAGGGTTTTATACAATCAATAATTTTACATTTATAAGAAATTTTCATTGTGATAAATTGGAAAACAATATAAATCTATTTCTAAATAAATAATTTTTTAACCAAAATGAGGCAACCTTAACAAAAATGTTTCAAAGTTACGGGGAGATAGAGGCAAAATGAAATAACAAATACCTCACCACCCCAGCCTGTGAGAAAAGAGCTGAAAAAGAACCAGAAAATTATAAATGAGCAGATCTGCCCCTTGGCTGTAGGCAAGATCTCTAACACGGTAATAAGGAGTGAGGTTACCAAACATCCAGAGAGAGATGAGCTGATAAAACTTAATCAGGCTAGTTTCACAAAGGGCAAACCTATTCTGACAAATTTGGTGGCATTTTTGCTTGGCACAAGAGGGCAGGAAAAGGACATGACTAGAATGAGTGATAGAATTGTACGTGAGAAAGTAGAAAGGCAATAGATGAAATATATGGGAGTGAGGTACTGTTTTAACTTTCAAAGGAAGCCACTTGGCTGACATTTAACCCCCAACACACTGATTTCGTTAAGATATTCACGCTGGCAATAAGTACAAGCAGGACTGATAGATCAGCATGCTTTGCTGTGATCACTGTGTAACCAAAATTAAGTCTGTCATCATCAAATA
The DNA here is from genome assembly GCF_008692025.1 of Phocoena sinus. Taxonomy (NCBI): domain Eukaryota; kingdom Metazoa; phylum Chordata; class Mammalia; order Artiodactyla; family Phocoenidae; genus Phocoena; species Phocoena sinus. Next base: position 14,531,802 of record NC_045773.1, on the reverse strand, counting down.
ATATACATTGGGGTACTATGTCTGGCATTCACAGATTTTTAGAGTGCTTTTCTCAGTTATTTATTTTTCTTTATTCCAAATTTTCTTTCTTCGGTTTGTTATTGGTATATATATGGAATCAATGCCATTTCAGGCAGACACAATCTTATCTCAGAGAGCTACCAAAGAGGACCCTGTAATATCTCATGATAATAATAGGTTTCCAATGGTTTTCTAACATCTTCACTCTGGGACATTTTAAACAAAGTGCTTTTGGTGGCTTTGTGTTCCTGACAGCATGCTGTTATTTTTCAAAGGTTTAATGCTGAAATGCTCTAAATTGGGCAAGTTATAGGGTTCAAAGACCAGAAGTTTAAAAGACAGAATCTAAGTTTGCCTCTCAGTCAGCCCCTCAGCCTACAAATAAGCTTGTCCCTTTTTCCTAAAAATATAAATAATCAGAACTGAAACTCACATATACCAACAGCTCTAGGCCCTGCTGTTATTTCTGTTCACCTCTCTCTTTCTCTCTTGCCATCTGATTTCTTTGTAGAGTACTTTATATACAACGCAATAGTTTTCTCTGTCTTGAATTTAGTTAAAATTTGGCCTTTATGTCTCAATCCATCTTGACTTTGAAAATGAAATTTCTCCTAAAGAAGAAACAAGAGACTTTCTGATGACCAACACTAGTGCTTTGCTGTTGTTTTTGTTTTTCATTATTACTAACATGTGACAATGTTAACTATGTCCTTTATTAAAAGCTCTCCTTTCTTGGTCTCCCATGTGATGGGTGTGATGGGCAGAATAATGGCTCCAAAGATGCCCATTCCCTAATCCCTGGATGGTGTGAATATGTTAGATTACATGGTGAAGGGGAATTAAAGTAGCAGATAAAATTAAGGTTGCTAATCAGCTGATCTTAATAGGGAGATTATCTTGGATGATCTGGATGAGCCCAGTGTAATCATAAGGGTCCTTAAAACTAGAAGAGAGACAAGTGAATCAGGAAAACTGTGACTATGGAAGAATAGCCAGAGTAATTTGATATGAGAAGGATTCAATGTGCTTGCTGTTGCTGTCTTTGAAGTTGGAGAAAGGGTGTCCACAAACCAAGGACTGCAGGCAGATTCTAGAAGCTGGAAAAGGCAAAGAAAAGGACTCTACTCTGGAGCCTTGAGAAGGGGATACAGTTCTACCAATCTTGATTTTAGCTCAGTGAGACCCATTTTGGAATACCGACCTAGAGAATTATAAGATCATAAATATGTGTAGGTTTCTGCCACTAAATTTCAGGTAATTTGTTATGGTAGCCATAAAAAACTCATACAACGATCCTGGTAAAATAGTCTCAACTCCTCACATAGATCTTCCTCAGAATTTTTTGGCTGTTTTCTCTCTTTTGTCAATTCTATAGATGTTGATGATCATTGGTCTTCCATCTTCAGTTTTCCTTTTTATTTAAATTCCATGTTGTTACTACCTTTCACAAAGCAATGTCATCCAACTCTGCCTCTGTCCTCAGCCCCCTCCAACTTTGAGTCCCTCTGGCATGAGTCCCTCTGGCATGTTCAAATTTAACATGTCTTAATGATATTCTTTAAATGACAAAAATCATGAATCTCAAACAAATATAAATAAGCCCATGGGAAAAATTTTGCTTCAACAAATCAATTAATGTGGAAACCAGTAAAATGTTGCAACTTGTTCAAAATAGAATGCAAAGAACCATACAGGTGATAAGAAATGGTAATATTAATTTATAAATAGATGCAATATGGGTTTATCATGGCTAATCATATGGCAAGTGAATTATATTTCAAGAAAGCTGTTACAAAACAAAACAAAAGGCTGGTTTCTCCATAAGGGAAAAAGGGAAAAAAAACAATGGCATTCCACTGGACACAATTCATTTGCATTTTAATGGTTAGAATCATTTGCCTTCTTAATAGTTTTCCACCTCCTTTCACTGCTGTAAAATAGATAAAAGACACTGAAAGGCAAAATTAACCCCAAAAAGTGCACTGAACAGGACACTCAGTAATCTTTTCATGTCCCTTTTGAAATCTTTCACAAATATTCATGGTTTGTCCTGTCACAACACATATCTCTTGTCTATTCACTTTTTCATTCTCCTGATGATCATTTTACACATTATCACCTCTTCTCAAACTTCCCATACTTCCTCTCCCATCATCTGTGTCAGCTAATGATATTCCTTTCTCCTTCCTAAGAAAGTAAGGGAAAAAAAATCTGAATATTATTTTAACAGGTTTTCAATCCCACTTGTATCAGTACGTTTTCTATCTGTCTCTACTCTGCCTTCCTTCCTGTTATTGTGAAAGAACCTTTCTAAAGCCAGTTACTAAACAATGAACTAGATCCCTCCTCTGTCACCCCAAGGGCATCACTCAACTGTCAAGGAGGAACAGCTTAAGGTGTAAGATTCTGAAACGTGAACCTAAATACTTGCAGAATTTCTTGAATACTTTTATTCTCTAAACCCAGTTTGCCTTGTAAAATGATTCTCTGCAGTGAATGGATGTTTCATTTATTTAATCATTCAAACTTCCATTCACATCTGCGTGATTACAGAAAACATGGGGTGTGTAGGCTAGTAACTCATAAGGAAATTGTTTGTGTCTGAATGAATGTTTGTTTAAAAAATGAATGAAAAATGAATTAAACATCTCTACTTTCTCATCTCCTTTCGTCCCCACCGCCCTTAGTGTTTCTTCTCCTTTTCCCTTTAACAGTTAAGGACTTCAACATACATGCATTCTTGCATTCATCCACAATAGCTATCTCAGAGTAATCTTAAATGTTCTCTTTCCTTCACCTTTCACATCAAATCAGTTATACCAGTCTGTTGGTATTGCCTCTAAACACTTCAAAATGGCTCACTTTATCCTCATTCTTTTCATTCTTACTGACAATGCCCCAGTTATCTCAGTGTTTTCAAATGTTTGATAAATAATCTTCCTGATCTGTGGTTTTTCTTCCCCTATCCTCCTCCAGTTAGTCATAGATCTAAGTTTGTCATATGTCTGCTTAAAATTGAAAACACTCCCATGTTTTCTAACTTTTACACATCAGGTTCAAACCTCTGTCATATCACTGAAAGTCCTTCAAAACTCTTCTAAACCTATAATTCCATCCTTATATTTCATTACTCTCCTTCGTTCCAGACCAGTTACATTTTTTGAATGACAGGTATTTTCATATCGCTATACTTAAAAGTTTCCTTACTATTCCCTTTTCTTTCAAAGGCATTCTCACTCTCATTCTTTTACACTTAGTTCAAATATTGCATCTTTTGTCATTTGTCCATAACCTCTAAGTAGAATTAATTACTTCCTTCTCTGGACTTCCTTAAAATCATATTTGTGCTTTTGGCAGAACACTTATCCTGTAATAATGCAATTAGTTAATTGTTTTTGCCAGCCTCCCTTTCTGGAGTATACATCATAGTGATGTAGAGCATGGGTTCTGGAGTCAGACTGCCTAAATTCAAAACTGGATTCCAACACTCTCTAGCTGTTTGTTATTGACTAAGTTACTTAAGTTCCTCAAACATCAATTTCTTCACTCTTATGATGGGAATATTGGAATCTATGTGACAGAGTTTATGTAAGGATAAAATAATTCCTATAAAAGTTCAACTTTGTCCCTGGCTCTAACTATATGACAAAATTGCTCTTATTTGATTATAAGCATCTTGAGTGCAATTCATTTATTTATTTTTGCATTGTCAGTGCATAAAGAAGGTTTAACACATAATCAGAGCTAATTAAATGTGGTTGAATTTACTTATGTTGGCCTTTATCACTGTGTGCTGGCAATATCAAAATAAGCAACGATGGAGAATTTTATTTTGGTTTGGCTTTTGACTGAAGAGATCAACAGATGTGAAATATATGGTAAGACACACTTACTATGATTTACTTTATTATCTGTGTGCCACTTCCAATATGTCATATACTTTCCAGGCAGGTTTAAGGCTTAACTTCCAAATCAGTAGGTCACCATAGTTGTCTGAGTAGACTGAAATACTGCAGGTCTCCAATGTTATACCATGTGTATATCATTAGTTCATTCTGCAAGAGTAACTTATAAAAAAATAACCAAAATGATTCTATCATGTTCAGAGTAGATTCTCAGTTAAGAATTGTCTTCTCAAATGTCTGTTGCATGAAAGAAATATCAAGCATGGCCACTCTCAGGTAACTATTAACCTCCTCCTCTACAGACTTTTCATGTTTACTTGAATAAGAAGTCATTGATTATCCAGGTGTAAAAAAATGCCAAAGTCAAAATATACCTTGAATCTAATTAATGCTTAAAGTTAACGCTAATTTGACCCTATATTTTTTCCTCAACTTTACTGAGATATAATTGACATTGTGTAAGTCAAATGAGATATAACAGCATTGTATATGTTTAAGGTATACAATCTAATGATGCACTATATGTATTTATTGTGAAATGATTACCCCATAAGTTTAGTTAATACATTCATCACCTCATGTAGTAATAATTTTTTGTGTGTTTCTTTTAAGAGCTTACCTCTTAGCAAATTTCAAATATACAATACACTCTTGTTAACTATAGTCACCATGCTGTACAACTTTATATACCCCAAACTTACGCATCTTATACTATATGTTTGTACCTTTGACAACCTTCACCTATTCCCACCTCCCCGATTCTTCCTCACCCCTACTCCTGGCAACCACCAATATGTTCTGTTTCTATGAGTTCCAGTTCTCTAGATTCCACTTATAAGTGAGAATGAGTTATTTCACTCAACATAATGTCCTCAAAGTTCATCCATGTTGTTATAAACACCAGTACTTCCTTCTTCTTTATGACTGAATAATAGTCCATATATATGTGTGTGTGTGTGTACACACACACACACACACACACACACACACACATATATACATACACATATATGTATATACCACATTTTCTTTATCTATTCATCCACTGATGGATATTTAGGTTGTTTCCTGTCTTGGCTATTGTAAAAAATGCTGCAATAAACATGGGGACCTACTTTTTTGAAACAATTTCAAATATATCTGTAGAATGTATTGCCATCAAACCATCAGTAGAATAAAATTCTCTTTTCACTAAAATTTAAAGACCAATGAATCCAAAAAACCAGTCTCTCCATCCCAGCCCTCATTACCAAGCCATATCAGTATATACAACTATTCCTTGGACAGCTAAACCTATGAGCCCCAAGGAGCCGTGAAAATCAACATCTGCAAATCTGAACTAATTTCTTTTATTTTTTCTCCTATTTTGAAAAACAGTAAATCTCTGAGCAATTTTTAATGTTTTCTTTCCACTTAAGCATCCTCCAAATTCAATTAGTTGACAAATCACCTTTTCATTTTTCCTTTCCATTCTTACTCTCACTGCATTACTTTAGGATGTATCTCTCCGCGGACTACTGCAATAATCTCATAGCTATGTTTTAAACTCTATTTATCTTCGTTATTCTCTGACATAGCTGATGATTTTTCTCTCTCGTTTCTCCACTAAAAAATAATCCTAACACATCTTCCCTGTATAAAACCTACCACAAGCTAAGCATCAAGATATACTGGGAATTCCAGTGCAGAGCTCTATAGTCAGATTTAAGACTCATGTCTGCCTCTAATTCTTAAATGACGCACTTGACCTCCCTGGAGTTACTTCTCCTCCCCTGTAAATTAGGTGGAATTTATTTTTTTTCTATTTTAAAATTCTGTGGCTTGCTTAGAATAACAAGGGAAATTGGTGAGAGAGAGAGAGAATGAGAGAAAGAATGAGAGAAAGAGAGAGAGAGATTTTCTCTTTATAGAACCTTAATTTCAGGGAAGACACAACTGACCTTAGTCTAGGGTAGGTTTGACAGGCTAAAGAAATTGGTTTGGAAACTAAGGCAGAGGCTTAGTAAGAGAAAATAAAAAAAGCAGACAGAATAGAGCTCTTTTAGTCCTGGAAATAAACAGAACTCTGGTGGATATACTGTAGGGTGTACAACTTTGGACTTGGAGTCAAACCTCTGTTTGAGTACCCCTTCTGGAATATCACTAGCAGTGTGACCTTGATCAAATCATTTAAATTCTGTAAACTTTAGTCAGGCTATCTCTCTTGATCTGGTATGATGTTTTTAATTTGTTATTTAAAGTCACTTTCCCTTGGGCACAGGGATATTTGTTGAGTAAAGTAGACCCTTAGAGGCCCTGAGGGCCTCTCTCCACTACTTTGTGCAAACATGGCCCAGATGCTGCTGCTGGCCACTGGATTCTGCCCCTCACCAGTTGCCTGACCAACATGTTGTGCCCGGGACCATTCCCCCAACTCACAGCAGATGGACAACCCTCAAGGCATTGCAGTCTCTGTGCCAGGATACCCCAGGTACCTAGAACAGGAATGGATAAGAGCCTCACCCTTAACAAGCAGCCCAACCCTATGTACTATGTACTATGGTGCCGCCAGGTGGGGGCAGGAATGACCACCTCCATGCCCTATTCTGAGACACAACGGCACACTCACAGCAGACCCTGCCGCTGTGTGAGATCTACCTGGGCCCCATCCTGGAGCTGGGGCTGGAGGTGTTGCTAGGCAGAGGGGATGAGGGGAAGGCAGGAGAGGCCTGAGGCATCGGGAGATGAGGAGCAAAAGGAGAAGAACCTGTCCAAGGGGGCAGGCCTGGAGGTGGCTGGAGGAGGCACCATCCATTAGCCAAGGCTCCAAGCACTCAGGACTTATCAGACTCACTGGACTTGACTTAACAAAGCACAAAATTACAGGTAATAGTATCAAGAATGTTAACATGGTGACTTCAGAGCATTAAACTAGAATTGCTAGGCCCTTCTAAGCGCCTAGCCCTGTGCTGTCGCATTGGTTACACATCCTGGTTTTAGTTTCTTCTTTGGTAAAAACAAGCACAGATATCTTCTTTTCTTTTACTTTTTTTGCTTGTTTTGCCCTGTTTTTAATGAATTGGAAAATAATTTTAAAATTGAACTTCTGTAACAGAAGATGTTTTTGGGGGGCAAGGAGCCTGGGTGGGGAAATTTATTGGGAGGGATAGGACTGTAGCACAAAGAGAGATGCCAGCAATTTTCGCTCTGGGTGTGACCTTGGAGAGTTCAAGTCTTAACCCTCTGTGAAACCTGAAGTTGCCTAAGCCCAAACAATGAAATTCAAGTAAAACCACGGATAATATGCCTTTCAGTTCTGTCCTCTTTTAGATGCAGGTCTTCTCATGTGCTTAACTTTGCCCCTAATAACTTCTCCTGAAAACAAACTGTTGTCTGCCCAGGTTATCTGCACTTTGGTATTTCTGGAGAGGAGAAAAGCAGCAGAACACTGGTCATTCTATACTGTTTATTTGAATCAGTCTTTCCCAACATCCTGTCTATTGCAAAAAAAAGAAACTGTATAGTCAATGGCTCATGGAACCCAGAGGCAGGTCTCACTAGAAACTGGAACCAAGGATTAATAAGCTTAGGGAATAAAGTCCCGCTTTATTATTTAGTCTTTCTCTCCATCATTCTACTGTCTGTCTGTCTGTCTCAATCTTTGTCTCTATATAGACTAGCATTCTCTCTTTTTCATTTTTACACTTACCCAATTTTATTTTATTTACATCATGTACAGAATTTTTTTTCATGGTTTATATACTGTATTTGTGTGTACCCAACACTGTTCTTTTTTTTTTTAAACATCTTTATTGGAGTATAATTGCTTTACAATGGTGTGTTAGTTGCTGCTGTATAACAAAGTGAATCTCCTATACGTATACATATATCACCATATCCCCTCCCTCTTGCACCTCCCTCCCTCCCTCCCTATCTCACCCCTCTAGGTGGTCACAAAGCACCGAGCTGATCTCCCTGTGCTATGTGGCTGCTTCGGTAGGTTGCTTTGGGTAGTATAGTCATTTTCACAATGTTGATTCTTCCAATCCAAGAACATGGTATATCTCTCCATCTGTTTGTGTCATCTTTAATTTCTTTCATCAGTGTCTTATAGTTTTCTACAGGTCTTTTGTCTCCTTATGTAGGTTTATTCCTAGGTATTTTATTCTTTTTGTTGCAAGGGTAAATGGGAGTGTTTCCTTAATTTCTCTTTCAGATTTTTTATCATTAGTGTATAGGAATGCAAGAGATTTCTGTGCATTAATTCTGTAACCTGCAACTTTACCAGATTCGTTGATTAGCTCTAGTAGTTTTCTCGTAGCATCTTTAGGATTCTCTAAGTCCTCTGTATCATATCATCTGCAAACAGTGACAGTTTTACTTCTTTGCCGATTTGGATTCCTTTTATTTCTTATTCTCCTCTGATTGCTATGGCTAAAACTTCCAAAACTATGTTGAATAATAGTTGTGAGAGTGGGCAACCTTGTCTTTTTCCTGATCTTAGTGGAAATGGTTTCAGTTTTTCACCACTGAGAACGATGTTGGCTTGTCATATATGGCCTTTATTATGTTGAGGTAAGTTCCCTCTATGCCTCCTTTCTGGAGAGTTTTTATCATAAATGGGTGTTGAATTTTGTTGAAAGCTTTTTCTGCATCTATTGAGATGATCATACGGTTCTTCTCCTTCAATCTGTTAAAAAGGTTTATCACATTGATTCATTTGTGTATATTGAAGAATCCTTGCATTCCTGGGGTAAACCCCACTTGACCATGGTGTATGATCCTTTTAAGGTGCTATTAGATTCTGTTTGCTAGAATTTTGTTGGGGATTTTTGCATCTATGTTCATCAGTGATATCAGCCTGTAGTTTTCTTTTTTTGTGGCATCTTTGCCTGGTTTTGGTATCATGGTGATAGTGGCCTCACAGAATGAGTTTGGGAGTGTTCCTCCCTCTGCTATATTTTGGAAGAGTCTGAGAAGGATAGGTGTTAGCTCTTTTCTAAATGTTTGAAAGAATTTGCCTGTGAAGCGATCTGGTCCTGTTCTTTTGTTTGTTGGAAGATTTTTAATCACAGTTTCCATTCCAGTGCTTGTGCTTAGGTCTGATTATATTTTCTATTTCTTCCTGGTTCAGTCTCAGATGGTTGTGATTTTCTAAGAATTTGTCCATTTCTTCCTGGTTGTCCATGTGATTGGCATATAGTTGCTTGAAGTAATCTCTCATGATCCTTTGTATTTCTGCAGTGTCAGCTATTACTTCTTTTCCATTTATAATTCTGTTAATTTGAGTCTTCTCCCTTTTTTTCTTGATGAGCCTGGCTAATGGTTTACCAATTTTGTTTATCTTCTCAAAGAACCAGGTTTTACTTTTATTGATCTTTGCTATTGTTTCCTTCATTTCTTTTTCATTTATTTCTGATCTGATCTTTATGATTTCTTTCCTTATGCTAACTTTTGGGTTTTTTTTTTTTTGTTCCTTTTCTACTTGCTTTAGGTGTAAGGTTAGGTTGTTTATTTGAGATTTTTCTTGTTTCTTGAGGTAGGATTGTATTGCTATAAACTTCCCTCTTAGAACTGCTTTTGCTGCATCCCATAGGTTTTGGGTCATCATGTTTTCATTGTCATTTGTTTCTAGGTATTTTTTGATTTCCTCTTTGATTTCTTCAGTGATCTCTTGGTTATTTAGTAGCATACTGTTTAGCCTCCATGTGTTTGTATTTTTTATAGTGTTTTTCCTGTAATTGATATCTAGTCTCATAGTGTTATGGTCAGAAAAGATACTTGATACGATTTCAGTTTTCTTAAATTTACCTAGGCTTGGGCTTCCCTGGTGGCGCAGTGGTTGAGAGTCCGCCTGCCGATGCAGGGGACATGGGTTCGTGCCCCGGTCCAGGAAGATCCCACATGCCACGGAGCAGCTGGGCCCGTGAGCCGTGGCTGCTGAGCCTGCACGTCCGGAGCCTCTGCTCCGCAATGGGAGAGGCCACAACAGTGAGAGACCCGCGTAACGCAAAAAAAAAAAAAAAAAAATTTACCTAGGCTTGATTTGTGACCCAAGATATGATCTATCCTGGAGAATGTTCCATGAGCACTTGAGAAGAAAGTGTATTCTGGGTTTTTTTGAATGGAATGTCCTATAAATATCAATTAACTCCATCTTTTTCCATTGCTACTCCAGCTTTCTTCTGATTTCCATTTGCATGGAATATCTTTTTCCATCCCCTCATTTTCAGTCTGTATGTGTCCCTAGGTCTGAAATGGGTCTCTTGTAGACAGCATATGTACAGGTCTTGTTTTTGTATCCATTCGGCCAGTGTATGTCTTTTGGTTGGAGCACTTAATCCATTTACATTTAAGGTAATTATCAATATGTATGTTCCTATTACCATTTTCTTAATTCTTTGGGTTTGTTATTGTAGGTCTTTTCCTTCTCTTGTATTTCCTGTCTAGAGAAGTTCCTTTAGCATTTGTTGTAAAGCTGGTTTCCTGGTGCTGAATTCTCTTAGATTTTGCTTGACTGTAAAGGCTTTAATTTCCCCGTCGAATCTGAATGAGATCCTTGCTGGGTAGAGTAATCTTGGTCATAGGCTTTTTCCCTTTTGTCACTTCAAATATGTCCTGCCACTCCCTTCTGGCTTGCAGAGTTTCTGCTGAAACATCAGCTGTTAACCTTATGGGGATTCCATTGTATGTTATTTGTTGCTTTTCCCTTGTTGCTTTCAATATTTTTTCTTTGTATTTAATTTTTCATAGTTTGATTAATATGTGTCTTGATGTGTTTATCCTTGAATTTATCCTGTATGGGACCCTCTGCACTTCCTGGATTTCAGTGACTTATTTCCTTTCCCATATTAGGGAAGTTTTCAACTATAATCTCTTCAAATATTTTCTCAGTCCCTTTCTTTTTCTGTTCTTCTTCTGGGACCCTTATAATTCAAATGTTGGTGCATTTAATGTTGTCACAGAGGTCTCTGAGACAGTCCTCAGTTCTTTTCATTTTTTTTTCTTTATTCTGCTCTGCGGTAGTTTTTTCCACTATTTTATCTTCCAGGTCACTTATCCATTCTTCTGCCTCAGTTATTCTGCTATTGATTCCTTCTAGAAATATTTTCATTTCAGTTATTGTGTTGTTCATCATTGTTTGTTTGCTCTTTAGTTCTTCTCGGTCCTTCTTAAACGTTTCTTGTATTTTCTCTATTCTATTTCCAAGATTTTGGATCATCTTTACTATCATTATTCTGAATTCTTTTTCAGGTAGACTACCTATTTCCTCTTCATTTGTTTGGTCTGGTGGGCTTTTACCTTGCTCTTTCATCTGCTGCATATTACTTTGTCTTCTCATTTTGCTTAACTACTGTGTTTGGGGGTGTCTCCTTTTCACAGGCTGTACGTTCGTAGTTCCCGTTGTTTTTGATGTCTGCCCCCAGTGGCTAAGATTGGTTCAGTGGGCTCTGTAGGCTTCCTGCTGGAGGGGACTGGTGCCTGTGTTCTAGTGGATGAGGCTGGATCTTGGTTTTTTGGTGGGCAAGACCGCGTCCAGTGGTGTTTTGGGGTGCTTGTGAACGTAGTGTGATTTTTAGGCAGCTTCTCTGCTGATGGGTGGGGTTGTTTTCCTTTCTTGCTAGTTGTTTGGTGTGGGGTGCCCTGCAGTGGAGCTTGCTGGTTGTTGAGTGGAGCTGGGTCATAGCATTGAGATGGAGATCAAGATGGAGATCTTGATATTAAGTGGGGCCAGGAGTTCTCTGGTAGTCCAATGTCCTGAACTTGGCTGTCCCTCCTAAGAGGCTCAGGCCTGACACCAGGCCAGAGCACCAACACCCTGTCAGCCATACAGCTCAGAAGAAAAGGGAGAAAAGAAAGAAAGAAAAAATAAATAAATAAAAGTTATTAAAATTAAAAATTAAATATCGTTAAAATAAAAATAAATAAATAATAAAAAAGAGAAGAGAGCCGCGAAACCAATAAAGAAATCCACCAATGATTACAAGCACTAAAAATTAAGCTAAGATAACTATATAAATCAGAAACTCGTCAGTCACATACAGGAAACCCCAAGTGTACAGTTTCTCCCAAAGTCCACCACCTCAATTTTGGGATGATTTGTTGTCTATTCAGGTATTCCACAGATGCAGGGTACATCAAGTTGATTGTGGAAATTTAATCCGCTGCTTCTGAGGCTGCATGGAGCAACTTCCCTTTTTCTTCTTTGTTCGCACAGCTCCTGGGGTTCAGCTTTGGATTTGGCCCCACCTCTGCAGGTAGGTTGCTCTCTGGCATCTGATCTTTGCCCACACAGGAGGGGGTTAAAGGAGTGGCTGATTGGGGGCTCTGGCTCACTCAGGCCGGTGGAGAGGGAGGGGTACGGAATGCGGGACCAGCCTGCAGCGGCAGAGGCCGGCATGACGTTGCAACAGCCTGAGCCGTGCCCTGTGTCCTCCCAGGGAAGTTGTCCCTGGATCACGGGACCCTGGCAGTGGTGGGCTGCACAGGCTCCCAGAAGGGGAGGTGTGGATAATGACCTGTGCTTGCCCTCAGGCTTCTTGGTGGCTGCAGCAGCAGCCTTAGCGTCTCATGCCTGTCTCTTGTGTCTGTGCTGAATGCCGTGGCTTGAGCCCACCTCTGAAGCTCATTTAGGTGGTGCTCTGAATCCCCTCTCCTCACGCACCCTGAAACAATCATCTCTTGCCTCTTAGGCAGCTCCAGACTTTTTCCCGGACTCCCTCCCAGCTAGCTGTGGTGCACTAGCCCCCTTCAGTCTGTGTTCACGCAGCCAACCCCAGTCTTCTTCCTGGGATCTGACCTCCGAAGCCAGAGCCTCAGTTCCCAGCGCCCACCCACACCGGCGGGTGAGCAGACAAGCCTCTCAGGCTGGTGAGTGCTGGTCTGCACCGATCCTCTGTGCGGAAATCTCTCTGCTTTGCCTTCTGCACTCCTGTTGCTGCACTCTCCTCCATGGCTTCCCCCCACCACCCACCCCCCTTCTCTGCAAGCAAAGGGGCTTCCTAGTGTGTGGAAACTTTTCCTCCTTCACAGCTCCCTCCCCTAGGTGCAGGTCCCGTCCCTATTCTTTTGTCTCTCTTTTGCCCTACCCAGTTACCCTACCCAGTTTGCCCTACCCAGAGTTTCTTGCCTTTTGGGAAGTCTGAGGTCTTCTGCCAGCATTCAGTAGGTGTTCTGTAGGAGTTGTTCCACATGTAGATGTATTTTTTAAGTAGCTGTGGGGAGGAAAGTGATCTCCACATCTTATTCCTCTGGCATCTTGAGGGTCCATCTAGACTAGCATTCTCTTAACTCTTAACAAGTTTTATGGAAGACGGAGGCTCTAATAATCCTGAAGAACCTCCTCTCTATTCAAGTAACAATCAGAAACTAAGAACCTCTTCATTTTATTTCCTAATTCCCAGGAGAGAGAAGTACAGCAGCCGAGCAGGACATATTCACCTTTTGTCCAGTCATTCATGGCCATAAGAATGGGGTGAATTAAAAAAAAACACAAATTTAAGGGCCTATTCCTATCAGTTAAGAGATGATTCTCCATAAAGATGTTCATGAACTGTTCAGAAATGACAAAATGTCACTGCCGTCGATATAATCAAAAGTTTTTGGCATTCAGGGGGATGACAATGAACCTTAGATTCTGGTAGTTTGATCCAGTATTGGAATCAGATCAGAGGACTAATTTTTTTTTAACTCCATGGAAGATAAAGAAAAATGGGGCAGAACCCTACATGAATTTTCAATAACATTGTATAATTTGCTTTTAATTGTCATTTAAAATTATTTACTTTTCAATGTTCCTCTATTGCAAAGTTCTTCCTTTATTGCCAAGTAAAACATTTCTTATTGCGTAGCATTATATTGTATGTGATTTTATAGCAGTAGGTGTTGTCAATACAACTATTTAATCACTATTGATCAAAATACCGACACTTTTCCTAAGGTCTAGTGCATTTTTAAAGAAAAGGTACTTAAAAAGCATTTTTGATTTCTCGCTTTTGATATTATATTATCACATGGTTTCAGCTCTTCTTGTACAGAAAGCTCATGTTGTCCTTGCTTTCTGACACTGTGCAAAGCAACAAAAGTCTGCTATTATTTAATCATTTCATTGCAATATGAAAAAAATCTAAGGATTTACCACAAGAGACTAAACAATTAGTTGACAAAAGCTAGACAGTTTACTGGTATGAATTTAAGCTCTTAAAAATTTGATAACAACAAATATAAATGACTAAATAAGATATGGACTGATGATAATTCACCAAAACCAAGCTTTTCTGACTTTCAAAATGAACCAAAGTTTGTTAGAAAATGTCTGATTTTATTCGTCTCAACTTCTTCACCTGTCAAATGGGAATGGAAATGTATGTCTCAAAAAAAGTGTCACAGGAATTTAATTTGTTACTTGGTGCATGTAAAACTCCTTGGAAAGCTACAAATTACTCTCCCAAATATAAAAGATTATTAAGTCAAATTATACCCTTAGTTTAGATTATATGAAGATCAAACAGAGCTTTTCTCTGAGTGAAGGTAAAGGAAGATAAATTAACATTTGTTGTCTGCCTATTTTGTGCATAGCACGGTGCTTAATATTTCAGCCAGGTTTTCTTTTTAGGGGGAGAGGAAGGTGGTTGAAAATGTTTAAATTATAAAGATCTATGAAAAAACAAACAAAAAAACCCTGCTCATATTCCACTTGAATTTTTGCTATGAAAGAAGATGATATTAGCACTCACACATTTCAAACTATACTCTTTTACCCATCCCTCATTTTTCTGTTTATACTGTTATATTATCCAAGTTTATGGCATTCATATTCTGTTCTATAACTAAAACCAACATGGTTTTTAAGTGGTAGTTTTATATTTAAATGTATTCATTGTGCATCCTATTCCTCCTTCATTCTTTTTTTTTTTTTTTTTTTTTTTGCAGTACGCAGGCCTCTCACTGTTGTGGCCTCTCCCGTTGCGGAGCACAGGCTCCAGACATGCAGGCTCAGTGGCCATGGCTCACGGGCCCAGCCGCTCCGCGGCATGTGGGATCTTCCCGGACAGGGGCACGAACCCACGTCCCCTGCATCGGCAGGCAGACTCTCAACCACTGCGCCACCAGGGAAGCCCCCTCCTTCATTCTTGAGATCTGTATATTGGTTCATTTTTACCTGGATAAACTTCATTGTTAAGTCATTTCTTTAAGAGTGTTCATTTATGTTATATTCCCTGAGGGTTTTTTGTTTGTTTTTTGATGTTAAAGCATGTTGAATGTCATTAGATTCGAAAGCTATATCAGTGGGTACTAACAGTCATGTCACCCTTTTATTCAGAATACTGTAGACTTTCCCTCACTGTCTTCTGGTATAGAATGCTAATGCTACTATTATAAAATCTGAAATTAATCTGATTTTATCTTTCACTCTTTTAAGTAATTTTCTGTTTCAACCTGGTCTTCTTGCAAAGTCTTTCTTTAAGTTTGAACATCAGTCACTTAACTAACACGTGCTTTGGTGTTAAGTCCTCTCTCTAAAATGACTCTGGAATGTGGTGTATTCGTTCAATTCACAGGAAGTTTTCTTGCTAATATCTTTCAATACATTTGTTTGTCTATCTCAGTGACATCAAGGATCTTTACGTTGGATCATCTTTTATCTATCTTTCTTATCCATTACCTTCTCTTCCCTCTTATTTGTGTTTTTTAAATTGTATTCATCACAATTATCTCTAATCTTCTCTTTATGTCAGTAAACTGACTTTTAGTAGGTATCTGTTTTGTTTCTTGCCTATTTTAGTTGATTTATTAATTCTTTAATGATGCTCTTTTGGTTGCAATTTTTATGTTTAAGTTACATCCTAATTTATCTGATTCTATAGTTTGTCTTTTTCATCTTGCCATTGAGTTACATTTTTTGAATTCAGGTTCTTACTCTACTGTGTGAAAAATGTTGAGAAATTTCCTAGGATTCCTTGAGTTATATTTTCTTCTAGATTGGATATTTTGTCTATCTTTGGCATGCTATGTTTTTCACTTTTATTGTTGCAATACATGTCCATACTTACTATTCCGCTTCTTTTCATTTGCTCATACTTGAGGAACTGTGTGCAGACAACTCAGTCATTCCTTTATAGAAAGGGATATTTTTAAACGTTCTTCTCATCATATCAAGGAACTGTTTGTTTTCTTCCTTTTAGCTCCATTTTGGAGGCTGAATACCCACATATCATGAGTACCCCCATTTTGTAGCCTGAGGGAATACTGGGATTGTGGGAAGCTCAGCCTTTAGCAGAATATCTGGGTGCTTCTATTTTAAGGTTTTTTTTTTCTTTTTTTTTTTTTAGTGGTTTGTAGCAAGATTATTGGTGGAAGAGTCATAGGTATACTTTATTGGGGAAATGCGTCATTTTTTGGTTGGGCTTTAGAGATTTTACCAAGCGAATATATAGGCGTGAAACTATTAGTTTGTGAAACAGAGTCAGCTTTAATATTCATGCTTCTCTGCTTCACTCTTTTTTCTCCAGGAGTCCTGTCTACTCCTCTCTTCAGCCAGAAGAGAAAACAGATTAAAACACACTTTGCATGTATATACAAATCTGCTTAACTCCAGAATTGGAGGCTGTTACGAGAATTCTCAGAATTTTGTCATTTCACCAGTAAATCTCACAGAGGTCAGGGATGAGATTAAGACGTCAAGAACTCTTTCGCCCCTCTGAGCCTAGACAAACTCTTCTTATGCACAAATGTTTTTTTCTGTTGTTTCTTTGCTTATTTTGATTATTTTTAAGCCAATGGCATTGGAATTTGTCCCTTTTCTTATTCAGACACTGTTAATTTGTTTGTTGTTTATTTATATTTACAATTCCTTGTGCATTTCATCAGGTACTAGAGTAAGGAAAGTCTGTATTACATGTTTAATTCACTCTTTCTCAATCAGCCTTTACAAAAAAACAAAGATGTAAGATGTATTGCTACTTTATAGTTAAGAGTTATAACTTGTCCAGCATTATACAGCTAATAACTGTCTGCACGTCTACGTAAATAATGGAGTATACTAAAATTACAATTTAAGATAAAGTTACTAAATTAATATTTTACCTGGGTGCAAATATTCTGGAAGGAAGAAATAGATCTGAGTGGATGGTGAAAACAGTGAGAGAATCAAGATGCCTAAGTTTAACTTCCTCCTATCTCTCAACACAGATGGTGAATTTGGAAAAGATGATTCAACTTCCTGGGTTTTAGTTTCCCTTTCCCTGTGTGTAATAATAATAAGGATGACGATGATGATGACAATAATGATGGTAATTTTCACAATTTGATGATTATACATTTACATGTACCAGGCACAATGTGATATACTTTATAAGTAATATGTCATTAAATCTCAAAATAACCATCTGATATAAAGAGTCTATTCTGTCAATGAAGACTGCAAATTTCACAAATCCACTGAAGCCCATTTGATTCAAGGGCACATGCTATTGACCACTAGCTCTATTGTCTTTCCAAACCAAGAAGTCTGGCCTGAATGGTCTACAAAAGACCTACCAACTTTGAGATTCTCTAGAGCTGTGGTTGGTATCAGAGGAAATGACCATGCTCATACATGACCCTCAGGTACAACTACTAGAGTTCTGGACTGGGTGTCCTAAAATTAAATCCTAACATGATGAGGTTTTTGCTTTATGTATTCATTTGCACATTTTAAAAACACAGAATTTAACCTAAAACGTCAGTACCGAACTGTTCCTCCTCCTTTCCTCCAAATCTTTCTTTCTTAACTATTCAGTGCAAATGCCATGAAGTGGGGCTCTGTAAGGTGGGCATCCACATGAATGTGGATGATGAGCACCACGGTAGCCCAGCATGAGTTGTTGGAGCCTAAGAGTGGTGAGAAGGTCAGGCATGCAGGACAAGGGGTAAGGCAGTGGTGGCCCAGTGGAGTGGCAGAGCCCGAGGAAGGTGAGAAGGGCATGCCCTTACTGAGGTGGCCTGGCACAGGCTATCAGAGTCTGAGAAGCCTGAGGAGGGTTCCATTGCCAGGAGAGGGTGGTGAAGGTAGAAACCTGGAAGCTAAGCGAGTGAGGACAGAGTCTCCACAGGGAAAGGGCATTCCAGGGTGACGTGTTAGATCCTCAAGGATGTGAGAAAGTTATCCACTTTTGAATATAACCATGCACAGATTGTCAGCGGTCAAGAGGAAAGACAGCATCCACACAGGAGGGAGACCCTGCACAGGGTCAGAACATGAGTGAGGTGAGGAGGTAGGAGACAGCTTACAAGTGGTGTCAAAGAAGGTATGGGAGTAAAACTTGCAGCAGGTATCAGAATCTGTACAGGGTGAAGAGGAGCTTCACATAGGGGAGAAGGTGTTGACAGTAACTGGAGGTTAGTTACATACAAGGAGATTGAACAAATTCATAAATACACTGAGAATAGTGGAAACCAGGGTTCTCACAGCTGGAACAGGGAGTTAAAAATATAGACAGAGGACTTCCCTGGTGGCTCAGTGGATAAGAATCTGCCTGTCAATGCAGGGGACACGGGTTCGATCCCTGGTCCAGGAAGATCCCACATGTCGTGGAGCAACTAAGTCTGTGAGCCACAACTACTGAGCCTGTGCTCTACAGCCCGCAAGCCACAACTACTGAGCCTGCATGCTGCAACTACTGAAGCCAGCATGCCTA
The DNA here is from genome assembly GCF_008692025.1 of Phocoena sinus. Taxonomy (NCBI): domain Eukaryota; kingdom Metazoa; phylum Chordata; class Mammalia; order Artiodactyla; family Phocoenidae; genus Phocoena; species Phocoena sinus. The sequence goes on along the minus strand of NC_045773.1, from coordinate 14,513,219 downwards.
CAGCCTGTGCTCTGCAACAAGAGAAGCCACCACAAGGAGAAGCCCGTGCACTGCAATGAAGAGTAGCCCCTGCTCGCCACAACTAGAGAAAGCCGGAAGGCAGCAACGAAGACCCAACACAGCCAAAAATAAATAAAATTAAAAATATATACATAGACAGAAAAAACCTATAATAAACCCACTATAAATCACCATAGATAGATAGAAGTATGGAATAAGAATATATACACACACACACATATATACATAGTTACATAAATATATGTCTGTATATAAAATTATACATATGCATACTTATATATATTCATATGTGTTTATAAATTCATATAAGTATCTATATGTATGTATTCACACATATAATCTATAAAACCTACACACACACACACACACACACACACACACACACACACACACGCAAACACTGAAAATCCTCAGAGCAAGAACACCTCAATAACAATAAGTACACTTAGTTCCAGATCATGGTTTCTACATACCATTCTCTAATAAAAGGAACAAGGTTTTCTTAGGGGAAAAAAAGACTACTCTGATGGCTGGAACAGGAGAAATGCAAGGTGATTCTGGAACACTTTCTGGTACCAGAAAGTAAAGAATAGTATAAAGAATGATAGGCCCACGTCAAAAAGATGAAGAAACCAGCTTGAATGGCTCCTGCTGGCCAAATCAGTGATGATTTGGGCAACAAAATAAATAGTAATGGATTATAACTTTAATAAAATAAGAAACGATGGATTCACAGTGATAGAGTAGATCATACTGATAGAAATAAAAAATTTTAATGTTCAGTAAGGAACAGTATATTTACATTGTCTCAAAGTCCCTAACCACAAAATGTTTACCAATTATAAAGGGGGGGAAACAAAACAATTTTATAGTGGAGAAGTCTAGCAGGCAACAGCACGTTAACCAAGTGATCAAAGTTAATTTCAGCAGAAATGGGACAAACAGAAGTCCTGCACTATCTGGTAGGATACAATCTGAAGCACACAGCATTCCTGAATCTAACTGTAATGAAACAGCAGACAAAGTGGTGCACCCAGTGGGTGAGGGGAATGGAGGGACAAGATGGCAAGACAATGTGATCAATATACTCTGGCTGGTGGGGACCAGTCATTTTCATGGTGATAATTTTTAAAAATAAGAGCCAGTTTTCTCATTGGTTTTATTAATGTTTTTTAAAATCTTTATAGACCGTTTTTATTACCCATACCCTCAGCACACAGCTCCTACCAGGACCCCTACCCTGTCATCACTCAGATAAGCCCAAATTGAGTGAAACTTTACCAGATCAGTGCCTTGTAATTTTCGAAGGTACCAAGGTGAGGAAAACCAAGGAAAGACTGGGAAATTGTTCTGCATTGAAGGAGACTAAGAGGAGAAAACAACTAAATGAAATCTGTGATTATCTACTGGATCTTTTTGCTATAAAGTATTTTATTAGGGAAAATGGAGAAATGGGATCTGAAGATTAGATGCTAGTATTGAATCAATGTTAATTCCTTGATTTTGATTTTATTGTATGCTTTGTAGGAAATATAAACTAATTTATTTGGGATGATGTGGCATGAATTTGCAAAATTACTCTATATGGCATGGAAAGAAAATTTTTGTACCATTTCTGAAACATTTTCCATATGTTTGCGATTATTTCAAGATAAAATGTTTTTAAAACTATGTATTGACTTGATGTCTAATTCAGACTTGCATTCAAAACAGGGTCAGGTTTTTTTCATGTGGTATAATTCTTTTCTTTTTCCAGGTGATGGTCGTTTGAGCCGTCCTATTTTTACCCAGGAACCACAAGATGTTATTTTTCCTTTGGATTTGTCAAAATCTGAAATCATCCTGAATTGTGTTGCTAATGGTTACCCTTCACCCCATTATAGGTAAAGTTCTACTTCTGAGTACCACACTGCTTGTTTTTTTTTCTTTGTCTTCGGGGTAAAATATACGTACAATAAAGTGACTAAATTTGAAGTGTACAGCTCAAAGAATTTTTACATAGGTATACAGCTGCGTGCCCACCACTCAGATGAAGATATGGACATTTCTGGTACAGCAAACTGTTCCCTCATGCCACTTGCCAAGTGATGACTACCCCACCCCCACCCGCAGCAACCACTATTATGACTTATTGATTAGGTCTGCTTAGAACAGTTATTCTTGAGATTGGTGCCATGCAGTGCCATGTTATGAAGAGAACTGACAGAGGAAAAGAAAGAAAGAAAACGGAACGAAAGAAGAAAGGAAGGAAGGAAAGGAGGAGGGAAGGAATACAGGAAAAAAGAAAAAATAAAGGGAAAGGACAGGAAAAGATTTGTTTCCCCAAAATGAAAGACTATAAAGCACAAGTTCATTTTGTACTCCCTTCCCCACAATTTGGAGCCACTGCCTCAGTTGCCCCATATACAATGCCTGTGAAAATGTTCCCCTAAAAGGAATTAATCCAGATGGAAACTTTATTTTATCCGACTAATTTTTGTGGCTCCACTGACATGTCCCATCACCCAAAAAGCACTGGTTTTAGAAAAACATGTTGAAGACAGCTATGTACCATCTAATGCAGAAAAGGAATTTTCATTCTGGGCAAGTAGAAAAATATATATTTGCTCCTCACATATTACCTCTGAAATAATAAGGCAGAAAGTTCTGTAGTGTTTCAGTTCTTAGAATATTGCAGTAAAGGCAGAATCTGATCCACCTTGTGGGTGGACTTCACAAATTTAAAAATATATGCATGTATATATTATGCTTATATAAATCATAAAGATATTTTGTTGGTAAGAACTGCATATGCAGTGTGAATATAGGAAAAGTAGAATAAATATTAAAATCACTATTGATTTTAAAATCACTATTGGCTTTGGGATTTTAAAAGCATTTTTTTAAAGTCTTAATTTTTAGTAGTTAAGTTAAATCATCACACACAAAAAGCAACAATTTCAGTCCATTTTGGCAAAATAAGCTGGCTTGGCGTGATTTTTATGTTCCATTAAAAATACCAAATTTCTATGTGTAATTACTTTGATCTTAAGATTGTCTAGATTAACTAGCTAAATGACTTAAATGCACAAAGTTAAAGAGAACTCTCCTTTACATTGTATTTTGTCAGAAGAACTTCAGAATTTGTTTTTTACAACAAAAGAGCTGAAAAACCGTGTCTTACTACACTTTATTAAAGCTTTCCTATCTTTAGGGCACCCAAACCAATAAAGTCCATCTGGATGATGAAGATTACTTAGTTTATAAATTGGTTCACCCAGTGAATGGTTGGTGGTTTGTTTTCCTTAAATAAAGAGTTATCTTACTTAACTTAAAATTTGGCTAAATATATAAAAATGTGATTAACACATTTTTCAGGATCACCTTACAGTTTAAGTTGGAATTTTATTTTTGAAAGCCAATTTGATTGATCCTAAAGATTGACAGAATTTGTTAGAGAAAGGGAAAAAAAAAGTATGAATCCCTATAAAATAAGAAACATTTGCTAAGTATAAGTAAGATAAATCATCAGTCAATCATGTACTTATATAAAAATGTCTATTGGCTTATAACAGGCCAAAAGATATAAAACAGTGGTTCTCACAACAATTTGCTAATATTATCTATGAAGAAATACACTGAATGAAGAGATTGCAAATTCCAGTGTTGTGAAATGGCTTCTGTTTCTAACATACTTAAAAATTAGGAGGCTAAAGACAGGTAATTTAGCTTCTTATTTCCAATCCCCATAACCAGGTTTAGCTCGGCTCTAATATCATGGTATAAAATACTCATAGGCAAGAGGCTTTGAAAAAAGAGTGAGAACAAAACCAAGTTTTTAATGCTTAAATGCCAGACTAAGACCCAATTTTCTTGATAATAAAGCAAAGGGCAGAGGTATTTCAGACAATGCACATTAGCAACAAAATACAAAATTTAGTTTTAATATGATCCTTTCTAACTTAAAATTTATTTTTAAAAAACATCGTAACTGTATTCATCTTAGATTGTGTGTGTGTATATGAAATAGAGGGACAATCTTTATGATTCAGAGTCTAACATTATTTGAGGTTATTTGGATATAGTGTGAAGCCGTATTAAAGAGCCTTTGACTTAGATCCATTCCATATGTGACCTTGGAATAGTCATTTCTTTCTCCTGGCATTGGATTCCTTATGCACAAAGTGAGGGTGTGGTTGACTTTAAGGTGTGTTTTATTCCTTTTAGTAAATTCCTTTAGCAAATGAAATCTCATAGGAGAAAATAAGCAATATTTAAAGCAGAACTTTGGAAACAGTTTAAAAGTAACTTGCCTAAAGTCACTTACAGTTAGAGTCAACACCTTCACAGACAAGATTTCAGTAGAAAACAAGAAGATACAGATGTCAGGCAAGTTGGCACAGAAGTTTTCCCATGGAAAGGATCATTCTTTATTCTTTAAAAGACCAGGCAACACATGGCAATTAACATCTAACCAAGAAGCTCTGTTAAGGGAAGGAAAATGGGTTATGCAAAAATGTACTTGGGTAGGATTGCTTATACTTTAAAAAGTTTAGGAAAATCAGATAGTAATGAGTTTAGTTCCAGCTCAGAATATATCTTTCATTTGGGAAAATGAAGCAACACACACATAAATCATTTTTACATTGGATACACTCTCTATCAGATACACTATCTTTGAATGTCATAGAGGATTTCTAACACATGTTCTCTGGACCTGGTCACAAGAGGAGGTTCCTTTCTGTAATTTAATCTACTCCAGTCACAAAGACATTCTTAAGTCTGGAGAAGCTCTAGGTCTCTGAGTAAAAATCATAAAAGTAGTTACTCTGCCCTTCTATTCTTTTTATTCATTTCCTCACTTGATCTTCTTAACAACCTCATGTGATAAAGCAGGATATTTTTATTGTGCAAATTTTATAATTGATGGATATGATTTTTGGAGAAGTCATTACTTGCACAAGCATACACAGCAAAGGAATGTCAAAGTTAGGCCTAGGACTCTTTCCACAGGGTCAATGGAGCCAAGTTTAGTGCACATTACAATCACCCAGAGAGACTACTAAAAAATTTACATTTTTGAAGTTCTTCAAAGGTCTAGGGATGGGCCCAGAAATAGTGCTCCATGTAATTCTAAAGCAAGGCTCAGTTGTGAAAAACACGTACACACACACACACACACACACACACACACTCATGCATTATCACAGGCCAGCAAACAAATATAGCCCCCAGCCATTATATTCTTAACTACTCAATAGGGAAGGATGTTTACCAGAAAAAGTTCAAGATTTTAGTTCAAATCCATATGTTTCATGGAATTAATATGATATTAAGGCAGATGCTTAAAATAATCATCTATAGCATATTTCCTAGTTTTCATCATGGGATAATTCTCCTGGGCATGCAATTCTATCCGTAACGTTTGTATGACAATCACTTGAATTCATTAATACTATTTCTCCATTGATTTAAACATATTAGGACAAAGCCCACACCACGACTTGAACCCTTGATCTACATGCACAGTTTAATAATCATTGTACCATAGTGATTAGAATGATTATGGGGATACTGTGAAAAATTCATTTGCTGCAGCTAAGCCAACAACTTTGAATTTGTGTTGAAAAACAATTACTGAGCTTAATTAGGAGCATATAATGATGACAGCAGTTATTTCAGTGACTGATTCCAAAATTAAAGAGAGCTGGCAAACTAAGTGCTGTATAGCCTTTGCATTGAAAATGAAAGGGAACACAAAGGTTAAAAGACCATGTAAGACAGTATTACAGTGCTGGCAAGGAGAATATTCGAGGCTTCAGATAGGCCTAAAAAATAATAGTTTTCTCCATTTTCTTCTTCTGAAATTGAGAACAAGAGGCCGAACAAATTTCTCTAGAAAAAAATTTGGCAGATAGCTCAGGCAAATGAAATATACTATTTTTGACTGTTGTCTTTCAACTTCCTTTATTAAAATGAAGTTGAGGTGCACAAGAATTGGCTAAATAATTTAAAAGTGACAGAGTTTGTTCAAAACCTCTGGATGATTTGATATCTGGTCAATCACTTCTCATCTTTAATAGGGTAGATTACCTAAGTCCGTATTTCTTTTCTACTGTTGTAGATATTTGCCAGACTTTTTCCACGGGATGTTTCAGAATACTCCTAAAAAAGTCAATGACATCTGGAATAATGCTATAAAATGTCATTCCTTTCTTACAGTTAGCTACCTCTACCAAAATAAGGGAAGAAACTGCAAAGCTGGCATAGACCCTACAAAAATGATTTGGAAATTGGCTATATTACATAGTAAGAGGCCACTCACTTGTTTTTCTGACTGATTATCTTAATTGAATAGTTTAAAATGGGCTTCCCTGGTGGCGCAGTGGTTGAGGGTCCGCCTGCCGATATAGGGGACACGGGTTCGTGCCCCGGTCCGGGAGGATCCCACATGCCGCAGAGCGGCTGGGCCCGTGAGCCATGGCCGCTGAGCCTGCGCGTCTAGAACCTGTGCTCCGCAATGGGAGAGGCCACAACAGTGAAAGGCCCACGTACCACAAAAAAACAAAAAAAAAGAGGTTAAAATATCTCTTTTCTTAAATGCTTTATATGACTACACACAGCTTGTGCCCTAGAAATGTATCTGTTTAAGTATGTAATATTCTTATTTCAAAATGTCTGAATATTTTGATGGAAGTTAGGGGTTGCAAGGTGGGGGAAGTGAGTCCAGTTAAAGATAATTACTGGCTATTCATTCATCTTAAAATGACCAAATGCAATTTCTAAAACATCTTATGTTTCTTTGAAAATAAATATAACTGTTAGGCCTTTCTGATACTTAATTCATGTACAAAAAGACTGTTGACTAATAGGTAAGCCAAGAAACTTTTTGCAGCCTAAAATAGAAACTTCTCAAACTGCATTTGTTTTTGTTAAGGTATAATTTTAGTTTGGCATTTCTAAATACTGTTGAAATATTTCTAAATACTGTAGAAATACTGAAAAATATTCAGTATTTCTAAATACTGTTGAAATTAATTTTCCTAGTAAGAGACTAACAGAGACAATCACGTTCTAAAGTAGTCTGGTTATTTTTGTTTTGTTATCGGCCTCAAATTGGCATTGTAAAATCTTTGCTGGCTTTCTTTGTGCCATTTCTGATATATTTTTCTTGGATTTCTATGTCTAAATCATTTTTTTTTTTTTTTTTTTTTTTTTTTTTTTTTTGCGGTACACGGGCCTCTCACTGTTGTGACCTCACCCGTTGCGGAGCACAGGCTCCGGACGCGCAGCCTCAGCGGCCATGGCTCACGGGCCCAGCCGCTCCGCGGCATGTGGGATCCCCCCGGACCGGGGCACGAACCCGCATCCCCTGGATCGGCAGACTCTCAACCACTGCGCCACCAGGGAAGCCCTGTCTAAATCATTTTTGACATTCAATTTTGCAATATCAGTTGTGCGTGTTCAGGTATGGTACGTGTTATTTGAAAAGTTGCTATAGGAATAGGGTGGCCAGGTTTATTGACTGAATGTCTACTTTTTATTTCTCATGTCAAGAGTTCTATTGCCTCTTTGTACACATTTGGGTGAATGTTCATAATCTGTAAAGAGTAGAAGATCTTCAAAATAACATAGTTATTGATATCACAGAGCTCATGAAGACAATTATCTTCGATGAAACTGGTGGGATGTATCCACATAAAACCATGTTTTGTTTCATTTTAACAGTCTCAGGAATTACAGGTGCATGTTGTTTAACACAGGAGTGGTCAACTCTATATCAGAAACATGATTTGATTTTTTTTTCCTTGAAGGTGGAAGCAAAATGGCACAGATATTGATTTTACCATGAGCTATCACTACAGGTTGGACGGAGGCAGTTTGGCAATCAGTAGCCCCCGCACAGATCAAGATACTGGCACGTACCAGTGCCTGGCCACCAACCCTCTGGGAACAATTCTGAGCCAGAAGGCGAAGCTCCAATTTGCATGTGAGTTTGTGGGAAAAATCTATAATCTTTATGTTTCTAAAAATATATTTTTATTATAATCATAGTAGAAAAAAATCCAGCTTTGCCAATCATATGCTCTTTGAGAGCAAATATGAATTTATAGAGGCAAAAAGTTTTAACAGTGTGCATTTTGTGAATTCAGACTCCTGGGGATAGCTGAAATCTATTTCAAAAAAGGAAGGAAATATCAGTGTTATTGTATTTTGTGAATTATATTTAGAAATATCTCTGAAAGTTCCAGATATACATATTAAGATAAAGATTATACATATTACTCTTTTTCCTTTTTCTTTTGCATTGGGTATTAGTATGCAGAGCACACGAAGCAAAAGCTGAGGGCAGAGATGTCTTTTGGGGGAGGCAAGTATTCTCCCAGGAAAAGTGATCATGCATCCACAGTTTGATGTAGGTGGAAATAAAGTAGTTGCCAAAGGCAGACTCTATATTAACTGTAACAATGTCCAGCTGCGTCACAAAAATGTCATCCAAATAATTACCTTGGTGACATTTGAGGACATTAGCAGATGAACAACAGACATACTGCTCCTTATATAGTGTTTTTTGTAGTGTTTCCAGGGGCTGAAATATTTCATATTGGATCCAGGGAAAGCCTTGTTTGAAAGTAATTACATCTGTTGATACGGATGAAGTAGAAGCCTTAAATGCCTCCTTTTGTACCCCCTCCCTGACCCAATCCCTACCCATGTCCACCTCAGAGGATATATCAGGGGCCAAAGCGCGAGAAGCTACTCTTTGCAGCCCTCATGAAAAGGTCTATGCTTCTGTTACTTTGAAAAAGTAATTATTTTGAAATTTAAAAAATAAAATATATGTCCAAAGCCCACCTTGTAGAACTACTTTAGTCATCACTAGATATATAAATTAACAATTGGGTCTGTTTCCCATTGCAAATCTTGTGTTCCAAATATGCCTTGTTCTACACATAGTTCCCCTATGTTGACCATTCTGGGGATGGCATTGTTTCTGAATATGTATATAAGCTTATTCAGAAATAAGTACACACACACATACGTATATATATGCATGCGGTCATAAATATACACACATTATACATATGTACATATATGTATGTGGTCCTATATATACACACATACACATGTATACATACACACAAACGTTACTAAGTGTATCTGAATGTATTTATATCTGCAGAAATCAAAGGATAATGCAAACGTTTATAGAGCTAAATGGAATCTGAACAAAGGCTGATGGCTGCTTGAACCTTACGGTAAAGATAAACACAATACTTGATGTCTGCATTTCAGCTAAGACCAGCACTTGGAAAAATAATAGCAAGCAAAATACTAATAAGAAACTTATTTTACAGAAGTAAACAATTGCTCCATAGACTGTCAATGATCCTGCCAAAAGAATTATATCTCCTACTTGGATAGGTGATAACCCTAGAAGATACACATGATTTGGATCAGATTGCATAAGAATAAATTTGGCTTTCTGGCAAAGGAAAACACGCACAGCACATTTATTTGCTATACCCTGGAGTTTCTCTAAAGCTATGGATTCTATCCATTCTTGAAAATAACTGAATACTTACAATGAAAATTAATGCACTATGCTTTACATGGCCATCTATTTCCTCCTCTTTGTTCCCCTTCTTAAACAAAAAATATATTTTTTTATTCCCCTACATTATTTTTTCCTCACCATTTTTCTGCTTTTAAAAATATGTGTAACTAGAAGTTTTTCAAAGTTAAATCATATTTTCTCGTTGCTAAAAAAAGAGGAAAGGTTTCAATTAAGAAGAAATTGTATGCTTTCATTTGGATGAACGGGAAAATCAATTCTTCTGTCCTTGCTGACTTTCTTGTCTCTTCACAAAATTTTCCTTTTTTTGAGTTGAAGGTGTGTGACTGTTGATCCCTAAAATCGTTTCTATTACTATTCATGCAGAAAGAAGAATGGCCTACATCCATTAGCTGATCTTTCTCCTGCAGACTTAAAGGATCTTATGTTCCAAGTCTTAAACTTGAAAACAAGAACAAAAACAAAAAAAGAACCATATCATTCTGCCTTTCATGTCCAGTATCTGTAGTGGTCCCACGCCTGAAACATTTCCTGCTAAGTCCATGGAGAGATTTGGTTGAGTGTAATTATCTCTTGAATCAACCCTAAGCATAACCAACATATTTTAATCACCTATAAAGTATCTCCCTTCATTTCCTGTATTTCATAAGTACTCTCGCCACCTTACTTAAGTCAGTTGTTCATTCCAAGTAGTAAATAACTTCTTTTCAAAAGGTGAAAATACCAGGTCTAGCTTTGCCACTGCTATTATGCAACTCTGAGTGGTTTATTTTTTGTACAAATGAGCACAAAGATCTTAAAGATGAATCGAAAAGTGTTGATGGGGACTTCCCTGGTGGCACAGTGGTTAAGAATCCGCCTGCCAATGCAGGGAACATGGGTTCCAGCCCTGATCCAGGCAGGAAGATCCCACATGCCGTGAAGCAACTAAGCCCACGGGCCACAACTACTGAGCCCACGTGCCACAACTACTGAAGCCCACATGCCTAGAGCCCGTGCTCCGCAACAAGAGAAGCCACTGCAATGAGAAGCCCATGCACCACAATGAAGAGTAGCCCCAGCTCACTGCAACTAGAGAAAGCCCACAGGCAGCAAGGAAGACCCAGTGCAGCCAAAAATAAATAAATTAATTAAAACATCCTTTAAAAAAGAAAAAAAAAACACCATAAGTCAAGACATAGACCATGGAAAAAAGCAGAAAGTTTTCTACTTAAAAAAAAAAAAGTGTTGATGACTTACAGCCCAGAAGACTCCACTTACAAATTCTTTCTTCTAATCTCATTTAAGAGATACAGGATATTAATTTTGCAAAATAGGTTTTCTGAAATTTCATTCAAAGAAATTACATTTGTATCCACATGCAAATATATGCATATGCATAACCTCATTAATAAGGTTACTCTTCCAAAAAGGGAGGAAGGGAAAGAGAGAGGCAGAGAAATAGAGAGACAGAGAGAAGAGAGGCAGAAAGAAAAAGAGAGAACGTAATAGAAGAGAAATATCCAATTGGGAATTTGTTTCTCTATGAAAACATCCTGAACATGACTAATCAGTACAGAAATACAAATCAGAGCCAGAAAATGCTGCTTCACACTCATGAGGATGGCTATTATTTTAAACACACACACACACACACACACACACACGCACACACACATGCAGAAAATAACAAGAACTGGCAAGGATGTGAAAACATTGGAATCCTTGTGCATTACTGGTGCGAATGTAAAATGGTACATCTACTGTGGAAGACAGCATGGCAGTTCCTTAAAAACTTGAACATAGAATTACCATGACACAGCAATTCCACCTGTAGGCAAATGCCCCAAAGGATGGAAGGGACTCAGGCAGATGTTTGTATACCCATGTTAATAGTGGCATTATATATAACAGGTAAAAGGTAGAAAGGACCCAAATGCCCATCAACAGATAAATGCATTAACAAAATGTGGTATAAACATACAACAAAATATTATTCCACTTTAAAAAGGAAATTTTATAATTCTATTACATGCTACACCATGTATGAACCTTGAAAACATTTTGCTGAGTGAAATAAGACACACACAAAAGGATACTTATCGTAGGATTCCATTTATATGAGGTAAGTAACTAGGCAAATTCCTAGACAGAAAGTAGAATGGTGGCTTCCATGGAGTAGGTGAAGGAAAATGGGGAGTTATTGTTTAATGAGTACAGAGATTTAGTTTGGATTGATTAAAAAATTCTGGAGATGGATGGGGATTATACAACAATACGAATGTACTTAATACTAAAGAATTGTACACTTAAAATGGTTTAAATGGTAAAGTTTATGTTATACATATTTTACCACAAGTTTTTAAAAAGTGATATCATCAGAATTCAGTGGAATAAAAGTAATCATTTCAGTTGGCTATTTTTCCTCCCATAATTATCAAAAAAAAGAGAGTACGTTTTCCTTATTAAGTATCTGTTCTGTTTCTTTGCACAGAAAAAGTAGAATCCAAATGCAAGTCTCCAACCAAATGGAAAGTTTCTAAAGTACAAGAGCCGCACCCTCAACTTAATTTGAGTTCTCACCACTACTTTCATAAATTTTCAACATTGTCTATTTTGCTAGAAAGGCTTTTGTACCTTTCTGAACATCGCAACAATGGTGGTCAAATGCTAATATTTTCAATACAAACAGATCTGAGTTCAAATTCTATCTTTGTAAGACAACCAGTAGTATGATGTTAGGTCACCTCTTAACAGTATTAAGCCTCTTTTATGAAATGTATACAATGAGAATTACAGCAGCATCCATAGGACAGTGAAATGGATTAACTGAGGTAACGAATGTGAAACCCCTGGTCCCTTATAGGCACTCAGGAAACGGTAACTCTAATTCTTCTTTTTATATTTTCATTTCCTCTCTCAAGTTGGCCAAACATCTACATATTTCAAACTGCTACAGTTACTCATAAAAAAATCTAGTTTACATTTTAAAACTTTCTCCAGACCAGCTGTTCCCTTGTTTTCAAGACTTTTAGGTATTTGACATATATTACCTTTCTTGAACTGTGGAACAACCACAAGAGGAAGATGCTATTGTTGTCCCCATTTTACAGATTAGAAGCCTGAGGCTCGCTGAGATTGGGATTTTTTAAAAAGTATATTGTTAGAGAACCAGTTGTAACTTGAGTATAAAAGTTCAGATTCTAAATCTTATGGCTTTTGTGTTAAGGTATTCAGTCCTTTTCAAACACTGCCCACACAAATTATGTGGACCTTTTTTCTTTATTTCATTTGCTATTGGTATAATCATTGCTGAAATAATAAGCCATATCTGTAGGACAGTAACCTTCACAATAAGCCTGGTGGTAGATGCTGTTGGTGCCGGGTCCAGATTCCTTTTAACGGGCAGTGGGCCCAGCTGTTAATGCCCACAGCTGCCCCTGTTCTTCAATGAATGCCCTAGAGCTCCCCATGGGGTCAGGATGGAGCTAGACAACAGCTGAGACACCTTCTTGCTTAGCCCTTTCCCTTGCTCTATCCAGTTTCCATCCCTCCATTTCTCCTGGGAGTGCTTCCTCAATAAATCAACACCTTGAATCTCTGCATCAGACTCTGCTTCTAAGGAACTCAAAGTAAGACAGACACTAAATATTTAATATATTTGATCTTCTTCTTGACAGAGAAATTGGGTCCAGAAGCCCTAATACGAATTTCCATAGGTAAGAACAAAGCTATACATCAAAATAAAATTGTGTCAACAACTCTGCTTTCTACCACTTGGCAGTCAACTGTATAGTGCCACTTTGACCTTCAGAACAAATGAATTATGAACAGCCTTTCAGTAACTAACTTGTCCATGGGAGAGACTCTGTAGGTAAATACATTTAGATAGTTGATGACTTTTGTTTGCAACTTCTGTCCTGATGTTCAGAAATTCAAAAGCACCCTTGGAGTTTATATTAGACTCAGCCTGTTAGAGTCTGCCTTACCCTGAATCATCCCACCATGAAACCATCCTGAAATGCAGCCCAAATATAAAAAAACTCTGTTATGAAAAATCCTCCTAAATCAAATTTGTCTTTAACCAGCTATGTTACTCAGACAAGTCAGTCATCTCTGTGGACTTATCAAAAGTATGTTTTGAACTATTTAATTGCAAAAGTCTCCTTCAGTTCTTCCACATAAGATTCTGTCATTCCAAATTCTCAGATAGATTCTAATTTAAGCTCTTCTCTTCTTCCTCTACCCAACCTCAACCCTAAATCAAATTCAGCAAGTGTCTAGTCATCAAAAGCTCCTGTTATCACCCTGGTATTCTTGAATGATAACACCAGTTTGACTTTTTACAAGCTACACTTGTAGCTGCTTTGAATTTCTTTTATTTCTCAAGGACTTTGGTGGTAAAGGTTGAATGTAGACTCCTTCCTTTCATATGTATGTTAATGAATTACTCTGTACTTGTGTGAGAGAACATTGCATCTGTCATTGCTGTTTAAAATGTCATCCTTGAGTAAAAAAGACAGGCATTTTGAAAGAAATCCATGATTTCACTGAGCTGTATTTTTTTTAGACACTCATAATATACAACTCTACCAATGAATAGATCAACATTGGGATAAACGTTATTTATGAATAGGGCTCTTTTGGTCCTGTACTATTTAAAATTTAATCACAGATACCATTTCACATAAGTTTGTTCCATTATTGCTGGAGCCTCCTAACCTAGCTAGACCGAAGCTAGACTAGTTGAATAAATGAATGGTCATTTATTTATTCATCCACCAAGCAACCAGAAAACACCTTATTTATATGCATCAAGCACTGTGCTAGGGAGTAAAGATTAAATGATAGATAAGAAATAGCTGCTCCCTGTCTTCACAGAGCAGGCAGATGAAATCTTGAGTGCAAGAAAAAAAGGAAAGAAATTGCTAGCATTTGCACAGTACATATTATATAGCAGGCACCGTTCCGAGCTTTTTATGTAAATTAACTTCAATGAGCCTTACACAACAACCCTATGAAGTTACTATAATCCCACTTTCAGATGAGCAGATTGAGGCCACAGAAGAGTTAACTAACTTGCCCAAAATCACACACATAAGTAGCAGAGTCAGTATTCAAACCCAGGCAATCAGAGCCTGGAGTCCAAGTTCTTACTGCCCACTGTACCTCCTCAAAAAAAGCACCAGATGATGTGAGATGTAACCTATAAGGGAGACCAGAGAAGGAAGTAGTAAAGTTTGTCTGGATTGGACAAAGGGCAAAGGAAGCATTCCAAAGGCAATTGGGCTTGAACTGAGCCTTGAAATATTAGTTTGTGTTCCAAACACAGAAAGTAGGTGGAGGAGAACATTCAGGTTGACAGGAGAGTGAGAGGAAACGCAAATGCAAACAAGTCTCAAGCATTAGAGAAAATGAGAGGGCAATGGCAAAACCCAGGCCAGGGTGCCTGGAATGTGAAAGGCCATGATTTAGAAATAACTGGTTTTCTAGGACAAGGCTGAAACATAATTTGGAGGCAGGTATATCCAAATTTTGGAGACCCTTTATTTCCAAGCTTAATCTACAAATAATGGAATGATCGGGTGATATTAGGAGATGACAGAGAAACCTGCAGAACTCCCTCATATCATGAAGCTTTTAGGCAGAGGTACCAGGCATGAACTGCCTATGTTTGAAAAATATTCCCCACTCAATGTGACATTGTGCACAGGTGTGAATTTAAGTGTAAAATGGAGGTGTCAGTAGTACCCACTTTATGTAGGTTTACTGTAAGGCCCAAATACTTATGATTACATGTAGAGCAGTGGGTAAGGGCACCTGATATATTGTTGTTGAGCTGTTGATGGAGAGCTTGGCAGAGGTCTGCCCAAGCAACTATTAATAGCCCAAGTTTGGGACTTCAGTACTTATCCTATGAACAATGGAAATACTTTGATGTTAAGGATTTTGAAGTTATTTATAGAGCATTGCTTGAAAACACCACATACTTTTCCCCTTAAAAATATCAGTCTGATAAATTAATGATATTACTAATGTTATTAAAACCACGGTACACATATTTAGGGATGTTCCAAACCTCATTTCTAACACTTGTAGGATGGGGTTAAGGGATTCTTGCTCCGTGTCACAGGGTTGATTTTAGGTGGCTCAAGGTTAAAATGCAATAATATTTCATTTTAAAGGGTTATAAACATGCAGGCATTTACAATCACCATAATTTTTTTTTCCAGAGAAATGCCAAGGGTTTTATATCTGCAATGCTGTTCATCTTTATTCTATACCTGTAAGCTCTCCTAAACCATGTTTTACAGATGAAGAAATTAAAGAAATTCAAAGTGGGGCAACTATGTTACTCGTCCAAGGTCACCAACCTACCACAGACTTAGAATTTCTCACATCCCCATCTGAAAATAATTTTTAAATATACATTTATTTGTAGATAGAGGAAGTAAAACAGAATCCACATGAATCCAAAACCCATAGTCAGAGAACAACAGAAAAGGTCTCCAAGTAAAAGTAATGATATCAAGGCCTTTGGCTCTTTCGAGAAGGATTTCTAAGATATCTGTATATTTGTAGGTGATGTGTATTTTTATTTCTGTCTCTTGCCCAGGGTCTGTACAAGCATGAAAAACAACAACAAAAACCCTCTCACATCTAGAAATAAATTTTAAAATCTTCATTGGGTACTGATGAATTCAGAATTCTTTAATATTTTTTCATATATAAGAAATATAAAAACAGTTATACATGATCCTGAAGATATACTGACAAAGTGCATTTATATCTGAAAAGCAAATTAAAACTCAAGAGAAGGGGTTTTAAAAATAACACTTAAAAACGCATTTGGAAATTGTAAAGGCTCTGATAATTGTGAAGTGTGTGTTAAGTGGGTAACGCGTATCTAATTATAAATGTAAATGCTAGATGGTTTTTAACCTTTTTTTTTTTGTACATCAGAAAAGTATCTAAACAAAGTGGGTAAAGAAATATTTTTCTTTAATTTATTAAATAAAAGAAATCTGATAAATTAGTATTGATTTTTAATGATCATTTCAGAAACAGCACTAAACAATGTAGCAATGGATTTAATATTCTGAATTTATCTTAATGTAATAACCGTCAGTGGGTATCATAAAAAGGAGAAGAGTTTGTCTTCACTTTTAAAAATAATCTAAGCCTTAAACAAATGGACTCAGAGCAGCTGCATGGTTGAATTACAGCAAGCCACTGTTATTTTTATTTTTTTCAATCAATAGGAGAGTGGATTATCCAACGTTTTAGCCTCATTTTCTCTTCATCATCACTGCTGGACATCTATTTATGTATCTTATCAGAAATGATACTTTTTAAAAATGCAGGCCTTCTCTTATCCCTCACCTCTACTCATATTCAGCAGGACCTAGTCTTTTTGGTCCATTTGAATAAAGTTGTACATTCGAGCTGCACAGGCAAAGAGTTGGGGTGGGAGAAGACAACGTTAGAAAGTAAGGTATTCATCCGATCAAAACTGAGATTTTCTGATGTGTAAAACTGAGAAAGAAACCCAAAGCTGAAGCGCTTATTTATTACTCTTATGCTATCTGACAAATGATTTTGAGGAAGTTTTGAACATAGCCTGTAGAGATTTTGCTTTTGAGATTTATAAATTTGGTCAGGAATCACAGCAAAATTTTTATTTGTACTAAAGAATCAGATGAACTATTTTCTGGGGTTTATTATTAATGTGTTAGCAAAATAGCAGACTAGAATTAAATGTTTAAAAAGTAAATTCAAATGATAAAGAGGATTTGGTGGCAACCTCTGGAAATGTTCATCATGTTTTAACGTATTAATTTATATACAATCTTTTCCAAGAAGCAAAACACATACAAGAAAATTGCAAAACATACATAGATCAGTGAAGCAGTACTAAACCAGATTCAGAAACAGAAAACTGGGAACACTCCAGAAGGCCCTCCCCTGGTCTACCCTTCCTGTTACTACTCTCTCTCTCTCTTCTCCACTATCTTGATTTGTAAATATATAATTAAATATTGTCTTTTTGAATTTTATATGAATAAAACCATACAATATATATTCCTTTGAGTCTGGCTTTGTAGCCGACAGTATTTGTGAGATTCATCCATGTTGTTGTGGGTAGCTGTAGATCATTAATTTCCATTGATATATAATATTTTATTGTACGAACATACTACAATTTATGAATGACTTCTACTCTTAATGGAAATGTGGATTGTTTCTAGAGGCAAAGATGAATAATTCTTTATGAATAATCATGTATCTATCTTCGGTACATTTGTGTATACATTTCTCTGTTGTATATACCATAGTGTAGAATTAATTATAGGGCATTTGGGTATGCATATTTACAACTTTAAAAGATAATGCCAACTATTGTCTACAGTGGTTTTATTAATTTATCTTTTTACCAGCAATGTTTTTTTGACAACACTTGGTATTGTCAGTCTTTTTTAAATTTTAGCTTTTGGGGAGGATATGTAAGCGTATCTCATTTGGGTTTAATTTGCATTTCCTGATAACTAATGAACTTGAGCACCTTTTACATGTATATTGGCTACATGCAAAGCCTCCCCTGCTTTAAAAAATTTTTAAATCATTTTTCTATTGAGCTGTCTTTTTCTTAGTGACTGATTCTAGATATCAGCACAGTGTTGGTTTTATGTAGGGAAATAGCTTTTCCTACCTTGTGGCTTGCCTTTTTATACTCTCTTAATCATGTCTCTGATAAACAGACATTTTCAAATTTAATATAGTCCAATTTATCGATTGTTTCCTATATGTAATGATGCTTTTTGTAAAAAGTTTTAGAAACGTTATCCTGCCCTGATTAAATGAAGATACTCTCCTATATTATCTTCTACAGTTTATTGTCTTGTCTTTCATATTTAAAACTGCAATGCACCTGGAAGTTATTTATTTATTTATTGGCATGGTGCAAGGTAGGTTCTATATATATCTATATATATATATATAGATATCTTCATAGGGATCCAGTCGAGCCAACCAAGATATTAAAAATGCAGCCCTTGCCTCACAGTTCTATAGTGCCATCTCTGAAGGTAATCAAGCATGCATACCCACTGCTTGGGACTGCATTTAGGCTCTCTCTTTTCTCTTCCATTGTTATATTTGTCTATCTTTGTGCAAATGCCACACTCAATTACAGCAGTCTTATAATTAGTCTTGATATCTGAGAGTTATTAAAATAGATGATATGGATTAAAATTGAGGCTCAATTTGTCAGCTAAACTCAAGGGGAAAAATATCTCAAGTAAAATAAAAAGGGAATAAAAATTCATATCATAAAGTCATATCCAATTACTAAACTCGAGCTTTTCAGTGGCCAAGGCAAAAAAAGGGTTCATATCTTTCAGGGGATAAAAACATGTCAATTGTTCCTATAAGCATAATCGCTCTGACTCTAGAACCTGAGAGAAGCTTCTCTTGTGAATCCTCAAGAGCAAAGTGGGTGATTCAGTGGATCACATTCCCCTCACAAACCTGCTCAAATGCTTACAACATTGGATTTCTTACGGTGACTTCTTATAACATATCTTAAAAATAATAGCTCACATTCATTAGATACTCCTTAAGCCTCTTCCATAGTGTTAGTTAAGAGGCTTCCCGAACTATGTGCCTCGTTTACTATCACTGTAGCCAATGTCACTATCTCTATTTGCAAATCTCACCAACCTCTGGCTATAGCTTGTAACACCACCACAGTAGGTCCTCTGCACAGGCCATAGAAATGAGTTGCTAAATTTTTCAAACTTCAGGTGAATCCAATGCTTGCTTTATTCACATATTATGTGGCTTTTCTTGGTGGAAGGCTCACAAAGCATAACTCAGTCCAGAGGTCCTGCCTACCTATTTCAGAAAACTAGGTTAGAATATTTTTCCTGGACATTTCTTGGTGTGCTTCCATGAGCCTGTGCCTTTCCCTATACTTCCGAGATTGATGGTTTGGGAAGAAAATTGTTCTGCTTCCTGAACTGGTGGTGTTACATTTATGTTATCCGCTTCTCCATTCTTGTAGGTGCCAGGGAATTATGGGAATTTATAAAAATAAGGCACATAAGCATTTCAAGTTTTATGATACTGAGTACATCCTCTATGATGGATGCTTACATATATGTTCCTAAAAGGAGGTCACAATCTTCTCAACAGTTCTTTCTAGCTAAAGAGGATAATTTACTTTGATCCTTCAAACTACCATGTAACACAGAAGCTACCATTATAAACCCAGTTTTATAGATGAGGAAAATTAACTTCAGAGAAGTGGAGTAACATGCCTAGGGTCATTAGAAAATAGTGTAGGTGAGATGTAATGCCTGAAATTCTTGATGTTATAACTCACTTCCCTAATCATTCAACTAGTGCTTGTCAAACGTTAATTTAATATACATACAAATCACTTGGGGACCTTATTAAACGTAAGTTCCGTTTCAAGAGGCCAAAGGAGGGTGCCAATAGTTTAAGTTTCTAGCAAGCTTCTAGGTGACACATACGTTGCTGGACTCAATACCATATTGAGCAGGAAATACAGTCTCAAAATAAGACTTATGTTAGTGCCTAAAGACAATCTAATAGCAGCATATACAGGTTAACCCAAGGTGATATAAAAAGGCAGCTATGATATGGTCTACATAAATCCAGGGGAAAAGCAAATGTTAATCTATATTTCCAAACTCTAAGATGGCCATTAACATATTTATTTCCACATTCAAATAATGCATATTTATTGAGCACCTACTATGTGACAAAAACAGGTGAGAGCAGTGAGCAAAGTAAACTCTATTTTCGGTGTTTGTGCACCTGCTCAAATATAACTATAGGCTTACTTTAAAAAATATATCAATGCCTTTGGAATATAGAACAAGAAAAAAATGTGTTTGAGCATCAACCAAAACAATAGGTTTTCAAACTATAATCCCGTCAGAAATTTCTACTCATGACATCAGAAAATGCAAATGAGAAAGTCTAGATCTACAGGTATGACTTAAGGAGTCAACTGCAGGGTGTTTCCCCACCTATTTGAGAATACTTAAGTTGACAGATCTACTTTCACATGCATGTTAATGAGTTTGTTTGCATAAGTTAATTCTATTTTATGAATGGGGATTATATAACCCTCATTTAATTCTTCCAGAAATCCCATCCATAAGAGCTACTAGAGTTTATCTTACTAGGAGTCTATCCCTTGAGCACAAAGGATTTATTTTAATTATTTCATCAGTTTTAAGCAAAAGTAATCAAATGTAAACAACTGTGCTACGGGGCTGTTCCCCCCACCAGTTGCCTCTCAGCTTTCTGTTTTTGTCTTTGTACTGTTCTCAGGATTCATTTAGAAAGTAATCCTAGTGTTTTCATTTAAAAAGGAACAAAATCTGGCTGAGTCAAACATCGAAGTTTATGACATTTCTTTTTGGCATGTCTAGCAGGTTTAGGGCCTTGACTATGGTTATTAACGTAAATATTAATATTAATAAAAGTTAATACGTATCCAGTAAGCCAAGCCCTGGGAAAAGCAGTTCCCGGGCTTGCTTAAATTCCCACAGCAAGTGTGCGGCAGACCCAGGATTTTAAACGTGGCTCTGACTGACAGCAGAAGTCAGGCTTTCAACACAAGCATCCCCAGTGGCAGGTGTCCTAAAGAAGCATCTTACTGCCTGTGGTCCCGGTTATCTCATCTCTGCCCTCCACCTCTCTTTCTGCAGTTAACAAAAGGAAACGTCAGTCTGTGATGCTCCGAATAAGTGTCCCTTCCCCTCAACTCCACGCTCTCCCAACAGAAGTGGAGAGGGTGTTTTGACAAGACCCTCCACCACACATCCCCAAGCACGTATCCTTGCCCCTGTATTTGCCTTGACATTACCATCTCTGATATGTTGGGGATCCACTGCGCTGTACATAGGGCACTGTAATAAGCCTAGAGTTCCAAGGTCACCCCTTACTGCCCAAACCCTCATCTACAAGTAACTCTGCTTGTTCCCACTTCTGACCCCATTTGCCAACCCTCCCCCAGCTGCTAAAGTTCTTCCCTGGACTTCATGAAACGAAGTCAGTCATCAGCCGAATCCTTATACCCTTAACCTTTGCTGACTTCCTCCTCACTGGGTTGCATCACCTGAAATTTGGCTTTCATCTGAGGATGCTGCTTCTCTTGTATTCCGCCAAACTTGTGACTATTTTCTCCCAGGTCCTCTTTTTCTTAATATTTTTATTTTATATTGGAGTATACTTGATTAACAACGTTGTGTTAGTTTCACATGTACAGCAAAGTGATTCAGTGATACATATACATGTAACTATTCTTTTTCAAATTCTTTTCCCATTTAGGTTATTACAGAGTATTGAGCACAGTTTCATGTGCTATATAGTAGGTCCTTGTTGGTTATCTATTTTAAATATAGCAGTGTGTACCATGTCCTCTTACTACCCAGTCTGTGAGTGAGGACACAGTGCCCCTTTTTCCTCAATGCCACTTCTAGATGACCTTTCTCTCATATGTAATGCCCCAGTCACTAGGATCATGGCCGTTAGACTATGCTACCCATGTTGTCTTCATGTTCTCATTCCAGATCATCCCATCATTCCTTGGAGACTTTACCTCCTAGCTTATTGTTAATTTCACCAAAATACTCTTGTCATATTCTTGGCCATTTCATCTTACAGTATATTCAGCATTCAGTATTCAATAACCTGATTTCTCAGTTCCTTGATTTTTTTATCTTACACTGACCTTGTTCATCTCTGTACCTTAGCCAAATGCCACCCAGTCAAGCTGACTCCAAAACCTTGTCACTATCTAAAATGCCAAGCTTCACCCATATCTAATTTTTCAACCTTCCCAACTCTGGAACACCACTTCTTAACTATCTAGCTCACTGCCCCTATTATAGTCCATGGACTCCAACCACACTTCGACTCATTGGATCCTATAATATACTAATCCTAACTACCCTCTGTCCCTCTCCCACCCCTTGTCATCATTCTGTTTTTTTTTTTTTTTTTGCGATACACGGGCCTCTCACTGTTGTGGCCTCTCCCGTTGCAGAGCACAGGCTCCGGACGCACAGGCTCAGCGGCCATGGCTCACGGGACTAGCCGCTCCGCGGCATGTGGGATCTTCCCGGACTGGGGCACGAACCCGTGTCCCCTGCATCGGCAGGCGGACTCTCAACCACTGCGCCACCAGGGAAGCCCCATCATTCTGTTTTTAACCAGACTATATTCCCTGATTTACCTTTGAAACCATTTTTTTCCAGTTACCCCTGACTCAACTGCTCATTTCTTCCTCCATTTTATTCATCTGGTGAAAACCGAACCATGGTGAAATCCAAAACAGAATTTTCACCCAGAGAAAAGTCCAACCATGACAACTGGTCTCATTTTTAATTCATAAACACTGACATCAGTGGGACCTTATTGTCTCTTAACATTAAGATTGGGAAGGGAAGTAATCATGAAATTCAAAGATGTTACTGTGTCGGGTTTCTCTTCCCCCACAAAGTCTTCAAAGTCTTGGCCTTTTTTTTTTAATCTCACAACCTATTCCCACTTTTTAGACATCATCCAGCTTGCCTTTCTCTTTAAATACATGTCATCATCCTCTTTCTGTACTGAAATTCACTTTTCCTGAGTCTGACTGTGTGCTGTCCTCCAAGGATAAGCATACAGGTGTGTGATTTTCTTTTTGTGTGCCTTTTCCCTCATTAGTAGTAATCAGTAATAGAATGGCCCAACTACTTTCTTTCCCTAAAGTGTCTGCATTTCAGAATTCTCAAAGTTTGATAGTAATGATCTTTCTTTTAAAATTCAAGTTTCCTGACTAAGATGCTCATTTTACTTCTGGGGAATAAGATTTTGGAAATGCCAAACTACATGTAAAACTGCACGCAAAGAGGGCTCCTTCTTGTCAAGATGACTTGAGGAGACTCACAGAGACTGGTAAAATGGCATCTGTGAGAACCTCCAAGTTGGGCCATTCTAAATCCTATTGGTGTTTGGCTCAGTCCAGGGCTTAAATAATCTTCCCAGGGCATCTCCTTAACAAAGGTTCCCTGTTGGAAGAAGGCATTGTTTGGATAAATCTGGGAAGTCAGATGCTTAATTTCTGCATTTTCTCCACTGGACTGCTAAATCTTATTTAGAGACAGGTATAGGAATGCATACAATATGGATGGTCTAATCTAATTCTCAAGCATTCTCTTTTGTCAGCTGACAAAACCCCTTCAGCATCAGTTCTCACACCACCTCACCTAACCCAGTCCAGCATCGTGATGCCATACCCTTTACTCTTATATTTTTGAAAGCAAGAAAAGGACTGTTTATATTTTTATTTATTCTCTTAACTCAGTAGTGTTGGTCTGCAAAAAATTGAGATCTTAATAAATACTGAAGTAGATTTTCACTCTTTTTCTTTATATAAATAGAATTATTGATGTATATATTCTCCTCATAATTATTATATTTTGAAGTGTGGCTTTGTGTTTTTATTCCTTTTGTTTTAAATCTTGGTATAAATGATATCAGAGTGCAATTCCTTTTGCAACGTTTTTTTCCCCCTCTACACTAAGTTTTAAAATTCAGTCATATTTCTACATGCTGGTTTTCTTCTTTCCTTTTAACTTTTGTATAGTATTTCATCACATGAATAAAATAAAGTTTATTCTATTTCTATGCAAGGATGGAAATAAAAATTTAATCTTATTTTTCAGGAACAATATATTACAAAGATATATTCATATATTTATGAATTCATTTAACTTGTTTTTACTGAGCTACTATCATGTGTCAGACACCCTGATATTTTGAAGGTACAGTGCTTGACAAAACAAACATGTCCTTGGCCATGATGAGTCTGTGTATGTAGTGGGAAAGGGATCATCTAAATATATACATAGCATAAAAACCTTAATAAATAGTTGAAGAAACTCTGAGAGACTAAAATGTAGGGGTTATTTGTTGGTGGTGCAGGAAAGTAGGACTCAAGATGGATGAAATCTCTGATGGATGAAAAGTAGAGTTTATCCAATATCAGTGATACATTGTGTTTTTTATACCTAATGCTATAATAATGCTGTTAAACAAACAAGGAGAAAACCCCTGTGGCATATAGCAGTAAACCTTTATTTCTGGTCACAAGTCTTTGGGTTACTAGGTGGTTTTTCTGGTCTCATCTGTGCTCACTTATATATTGGGGATGGAATAAGCAGCTCTACTGATTTTGCTGGGTCCTTTCAGTCCAGGCTGGAGCAACTGGACTGACTCAGTTCTTCTGCACAGAGTCTCTTATGCTCCAGCAGGTTAGTCTCAGCTTTTATCATAGTGGCTGGGTGGGGTTCCAAGAGAAAGAGAGTGAGCAAAAGATTACAAAGCTATTTTAAAGCAGAGGCTCAGAATTGGCAGATTGTCACTTCTGCTGCATTTTGGTTGTAAGGCCAGGCCAGATTAAGCAGTGGTAAAGTAGACTATGCTTGTGATGAAAGGTCCTCCAAAGTCATATTGCAAAAAATGGGGATATAGCGAGAGGCAAGGAATTGGGGCTAATTTGCAAAAACTCTCCTGTAAATGATACAAGGGATGGCACTGAAGAAAATTCCATTTAGGGGGAACAACATATTTAAAGACTTAGAGGCTGAAAGGAACTAAGACATTCCAAACCTAGAAAAAAAAGGACATTGTGGAGTTTTTTGAAGAAAATGAATGGTATGAGAGAAAGCTGAAGTGGTTGGCAGGGATCAGGTCATGCTGGCCTCACTGCCCATGTTTTGGATTTTGAATTGTGTTCCAAGAACAATAGGACCCCACACAATTTTAAGAAATCGATTGCATGATCTCATTTTAATTGATTTTATTATCTAATTTAATTTTTTCATGATTTAATAATTATATAATCTAATTTTTAATTAAATTTCTTTGGCTAATATGTGTGATAACATATAAAAGACTGTAATTATGCAAGTGATGAAACAGTTTGGGAAGCTATACAGTTGTTCAGATGTTATTGAATAGATAAGGAAACCATGGGTGAGAGGGTAGCAAAGGAGAAGGAAAAGTGGAGATACTGTGGAGGAATTTGTGATGTTAATAATGTTTGCTGCTGGAGGGATATCAATTTTGAGGGAGAAGATGATATCAAAGATGGTCAAATGGATAGTTGTGTTTTGTATGAGTAAGACTGAAGAACTACGTTGAGGAAGGAATTAAGAGTTCCATTTTAGGGATGTCATATAGTTAGATGTGAAGGTCTATATTGCATATAAATATTACCTGAAGCCATAAGAGTGGCTGAAGTCACCAAGAGTGAAATTTTCTAAAGAAAGAAGAGGTCCCCAAAATAAATCCAAAATAATTCCAATTATTAGGCATCAAGGAATATAGATAGACACACACTTTTAAATGGCTACGTAGTATCTGATTATATGAACTTTACCATATTATTTTAAGTAACTCACTGTTAACGGGCTTAGTTAGACTTCATTAGACAGTGATATAATGACCATGTATTATATATTTCTTTACTCATTTGATGAATTATATCCTTAGAATAGATACTAGAAAGTTGAATTGCTGGGGAATGTAAGTTTTACATTTCACATGTGAATACATCTTGATTAAAAACCCTTAAGAAACAGTTATACCAAATTATACTTGCAGCATCACTGAGTATGCGGTTTCCTCAGTCCCTCTCAAGTGTATATATTGCTTAATTTTTCATTTACCATCTGATAAGTTACAAATTTTTGTGGCTTTAATTTGGATGTCCTGGTTTATTAATAAAATTGAACTTTTCACATGCATATTAGAAATTCAAAATTCTTTTGCAAATTTCCTACACATGGTCTTTGCCTAGTTTTGTATGGAGGGGTTCAGATTTTTCTTATTAATTTCCAGAAATTATTATTCTAAGTGTATTAATATTTTATTTTAATTTTGCTTGTGGTATTTTTATATTATAGAAATTTTAGCATGTAAAATTGATATTTTTGTAATTCAAAGTATCTCTGATTTCCTTTAAATTTTTTTGTTTTGTGACACATGCAAAAACATTTCTAAAGCCCAGGATTATAAAATTATTCCCCTTTAGTATCCTTGTAATTTCACTTATTACATCTAGATCTGTGATTCATCTAGAATTTATTTTTGTAAGGAGCTTGAGGTAAACACCTAGCTTTGCTTTCTCATTTCTGTCCTGTGACATTTTCTCATTTTCATTTATTAAATAGTCCAGTGTTGACAGAGCCCATTGTCCACTTAAAATCCAAGAAGTTATTTGCTGTGGAGGCAGTAAAATGTAGTAATTAAGAGTAAAGACTCCAATTACCCTAAATAATTCCCTTCTGCCCTCATCCTGCCCCTCCTGGTAGAGAATGTAACACTGGCTGGTGACACAGTAAACTGTTCTACAGAGCTCAAGATTGTACCACAGGGTGATATTTCTCCTCTGGAGAAAGCCTGTTTATCAACTAAAGACAAACTTTTAAAAAGGCAGCACTGCCTAAATCTTAGTAGTTTTCGGTGTTTTATTCTTCCTATGAATAGGTCAGATACAAAGGTTTCAAAGGCAGCCATTAAGACCAAACGCAGCATCGAAACTGGAGAAAGTGAGTGAAGAGTTGCCTTTGAGTCCATTCCATCAATTTCATTTTAACCTGATTTATTTGGTTATATGTCTGTCCCCCTCTGCATTTCCTGTATCAGCTTTATCACAAATCAGTCCCCTGAAAGTTGTATTGAAAAAGCAATATGTGTGATTGAGATATTGTTAACAACAAAGCATGTTTTGGTCCCAGAGCTGTTAGATTCTGATTGATAAAATTTAATATTTTGAAGAGAGAGAGAGAGAGAAAAAAAAAAGACTATTATTCCAATTCCTTTATTTGTTGTATGGGTAAAGTTCCTTTTATCTCCTCTACTTTCATTGTAGCAGTACGACTGAGATTCCAATAAATTATTGAATGCAATATCCAGACGTCCAGATTATTTTTTGGTGCTGCTGCTACTTCTTAGTGGGTGAGAGAAAAGATAGTTGAGGTTCTGGAAAAAGTGTCAAAGCTCAGCAATAAAATAAGGATTTCATTGAACAGAGAGTAATGAAATCACCGAATTTATTTTCCTTTCACTGTTGTAATGCAGGTAAATCTTGCTTCATATGCATCACAAAGCTTGAACGTGCAGTGGCCTGGCTCAGGTGGTGCATGGTTTATGTGTGTGGGACTGGAAGAGTACTCATAAATACCTTTAATAAAAAACTGTGGGTTGAAGCAGCTTAGTTTTTCAAATAAAAGAAGTTTCATTTGTGTCTGGGGATCATAGCTGTTAAAAGTTAACTTTCTCAACTTTCCCCCCTAGTACCACTCTTCTAATATCGCTGGATGCCTGAGGATTTATATCTCCAGTTCATATTGACACTCTTAGGTTTGGCTTTTATCTGCTCCATGGTGCAGTTACCTTTGTCTGGGGTACTTTCAATTTCCTTTCTCAGATCCTCTTCTTGGCTGTGTCACATAAAGATCAGCCAGGCTTAATAGAGATATTAGTCTGAAGGAGTGTTGGTGAAGGGGTAGACCAGGGGTGTAAAGAGCCACACAGTAAATACCTTTGATTTGCAGGCCAAGCTCTCTGCTGTTACAGCGTGAAAGCAACCATATATAAACAAATGTGTGTTCCTGTGTGCCAATAAAACTTTATTTACAAAAACAAGCAGTAGACTGGATTTAGCTTGTGGGTCATCATAGTTTCCTGAGTCCTTGAAGAGACAGAATACTTTTTTAGATGCATTCTGCCAATGGGGATAGCTAACATTTATTGAGCATCTACTCAAAATCTAAGAGGCAGGAACTATTATAAACCCATTTTACAGATAAATAAGCAGAAGCTGACAAAGATCAAGTAATTTTCTAGGACATGGTACAGGGATGTTTGAGGTCAGGCTCATCCTGGGACCCAAGCTTTCTAACCATTTATTCCATAATGCTTTTCTAATTAATCAATAGGAATGAAGATCCCACAAAAATCCATTTCGGTGAGATGTTTCCCTGTGTGAATAAGTTTTTTTTCCTTTAATTAAAAAAAAAAAATGAAGTATGACATAATGCTCTAGCTTATTATTCACAGGATCCTAGTTTGCTATTATTGTTTAAATTTAAGTGTTTACATTTTTATCTGGAGAAAATTAGTTATGAATTTACTGGTAGGGGAAAAGTACAGAAGACTAAATACAAGATGTGTAAAGTCAGCATGAAATGTTGCAAAGTGTCAGGAATTTGGAGTTAAATGAACTGGCTCTATCACTTACAAGATGTGTGAGTTTGGGCAAGTTGCATTTTGAGTCCTAATTGTCTCATTTTTAAAATTAGAGCAGCACTGGCTCTATAGCTACATTATTTTCAGGATCTACTGAATTACTAAATAGAGACATGCTTGTACAGATATATTAATATACAAAATCATGAACAGCGTAGTATATAAAATACATAGCATATAATTAAATATATATATGCAAACATACACACACGAAAGTATATGATGTATGTGAAAGTGTATGTTAAAAAGTTATATCTTCTTTAGATGAGTAAAGAGAGTCTAAGTTTCAATGATCTAAACCAAAAATGCTTTGAATGTGAACCAAAATTTTAGAAGAAATTTTCACAGATTCTGAGGCATAAAGAGCTGTTAGCGGGTCATGTAGGCCATTCCTCTGTCTTCAGGCAGAGATATCCTTAAGCAAATGCATATGAGATTCTGACTACTTCTTTTAGAAAAGCAATTTAGTGAAAGTGCCTATAAACCCTTTGCTGATAGAAAGAGAACCTCTTGAATACAAAACTGACTCCCTGATTGTAAGTGACTCTGTGATGACAAGCAAGAGAACTTTTCAAAAACAGAATATCAAGAACATTTTTTGTTTTGGCGAGCCAACTGCCTTGCCTGCCTGTGGCTTCCAGATGGGGGTTCAGACTCAAAGCATCCAGAGGCTCCATCTGTACTTACTATGCAGCACAGCACCTCTTACGGTCCAGAGGTGAGTCTGAATATTTTATACCATTAACTATGTAGTACCAAAGATGGATTCAGGGCAGATGTTTGATGTTGCAGCATGTTTGGGCTGTTGAATATCATTGTGAGTTTCCCTACCTCTCGTCAACATTTTAATAGTGGTAACAACAGCAATACAGTCCCATTATTTGCTGCTTTAGGTAATAATTTACTGAAAGAAAAACAAAAATTGATTTTGTTTATATAAGGCATCATATTCTCTGCTTTATGAAGAAATAAGGAAACTGGCTGTTCAAAATTAATGTGAAGCTTCAGAAAACTCCATGTGTGCCATGAAAAAGAAAAAAAAATGAGAGAAACATGGAATTCCCACAGGAGACGAATCTCTTTGGCTATTTAGTTCATCGCTGCATTTTCAGCTTCTGGAGCAGTGCTTGGCAAAGAGTCGCTGCTTAATAAATTGGCAGATAAGACTTGTTTTAAATGTCTGTGGTATACTCTTTCTGTTTGCTTGACTTTCTTCAAAACCAGACTTCATGACAAGGATTTGGATGAAGTAGTATATTTGGAAGGTAATTTCAGGAAGCATGGTGAAGGACAAGGAAAGTATAAAGGAAAGACAGAAAACCCACAAAAAGGAAGCTCAGGAGTAGGTTATCACAGTAGGTAACTATGGCTAAGTACAGTGGGCCCCTCTGAGAAGCTGTACAGAACACACCACACGATTGCTCCACCACAGGGCAAGGAAGCTAGGGTTCTTACCTACCAACTCCCTTACCTCCTGGGTTGAGGGTCACTCCTGAGGACATGAAATCCCCAGCAGGCATACAGGGGATGTAAGTCATACTATGCTCATGGAATAAAGAAGTCCACAGAGCAGTTTCAGGCAGAGAGACCCAAGTGCTGAACGTAGCAAATTCTCAACTGTAACTGTCCCCCAAAGTGTCAGGTGACTTCCTAGATGGGCTGAGCTACAATGGCTGCTACAATCATACCTTGAAAGAATCACACTACTTTTGGTTTTCTAAGTGACAGTCATAATGTGAGAAAATTCAAGAAATCTGTTGGTATTTACACCTGTTACACAGTTTTAATTAAAAAGGTCACAGAGACTTATCTAATAAGGTAAGAGGGTATGTAAAAGTTCAAAGATAGCAGTTCAGGAATTTTATGTTTTCCATATACTTGACCCTAGTATTTCTATGAGCAAATATGTTATTTTTCAGTTGTTTCTGATTACTGAGTAAGTGATTGGACTGTACTTATTCTACCCTTAAAATAAATGAAATACCTAATTGAGGCAATTGGACAGTGATCTCCTTGATTAATCATTATGCTGAAGATGATAATTACAGTTTCTGCTTGTCTTGTAAAAGAGCAAACCTAGGTTGCTGGATGGATAACCTCTTTTCTATAGTCACAGTTGTCTGGCATTAAACATCTCAAAAATCTCAAATAAGAGACACAAGCAAACTTCATGGTAGGTTCAAGAGCTGAGAAGTATATAGAGCGATTAGGATAAGCCAAAACAATATGCAGTCTGAGATTTTAAGGGTGCATGAACTATAAGTAAATACAAGGAGACTGATCTGCAGAGAAGAGAATGGAGCAGATGCTCAAAGAAAAGCAGAGATGACGAAGACCATGACAACTGGAAAAATAAAAAGGAGATGGAGGAAGGGAACAGCTGTCCTTTGGCCTTCCTGTTCTCAGTCACGTTTCTGTACTTTGTTGGCATGATTTCTCTTGAAAACTGTATACCTGCCCCCTCCTTTAGTTTAGAATGCTTTAAGTAAGTTTCTGTCCCTGCCATGCAAAGAGACCCAGATCAAACAATGAAAATGATTATGACTGTAGCAGAAATTAGAATGTGTTAGATCAACTGGGTCATCATTTAGGCATTATGGCATTGTGGTAAAAACTGTAGCTCCTTGGAATTTGAAGCTTAGCTCCAACAATTAATTACTAGTTCAGTGACCTTTTGGGAAGTTTTCTTAAGCTTTTGGAGTTTAGCATTTCATGTGCAAAATATGCATAATAATGGTACATACTTATTAGGTAACCATATAGCTTATTGAGGACTATTTGACATAGTATTTAAACAGGTTACTTATAGCATTTCATTTGATTCTCACAATAATCCAATAACATAACATAATATAACATATGTTTATAGATTAGATTCACCCATCCATTCTTCTTTTCAGCAAACGTTTGTTGAATATCCTTTAGGTATCAGATAATAAGTATATTAAGTAACACTTAAAAGAGCTGAGAAGTAAACTTTCCAGTGTCTCACAGTTTATAAAACCAAGAGCTAAATTCAAATACAGGCTTATTTAAATCCAAAGCCCAAACATTATCTTTCAACTATGTGAACACTCTTTCCTTTTATATAAAAGAAATAAACATCCCCTCTGCTCATGGGTTTGTCTCTCTCTCCTTGGCCATGATCTTTTATGACCAAACTTCAGAAGTGATGTGCCATAATTTCTGCCATACTGTTGGTCACACAGACCGATTCTAGTAAAACGTGGTGGGAAGGGACTAGAGGAGGAAGTGGATACCATGAGCAGGTTCACTGCGGGCCATTTTGGAGTCTGGCTACAACGTCATTTTTCAGAATACATCCTAGCCTCTGCTCTCTGCAATCTTCTATGATCCAAGAAAAATTGTTCTTATTTTTTCAATTCCTGAAGAATATATGCTGGACTCCATATGTAGTATTTTGCATTCACACATTTGCTTTAGTTATAATTATTTGTTAATTCATTAAACATGTTCAATACCTGCTTTTTGTGAGCACTGACCTAGTTACTGAGGGAGGACAAGGTCCCTCTTCTCTTGAAGCTTATAGTCTATTTCGCAAAAATTGAAATAAATTAAACCAATCATCATTTCTGACAGTGATTAGACCTTTGGAGGAAAAATAGAGAGTGATGGGGAGCTGCTATTTTAGACTGTTTGGCCAAGAGAGGCTTCTCTAAGAAGGTAGCATGTAGGTGGAAATCTGAATGTTAGAAAGAATCCAGCGATGCAGGGATCTGGGAGGAATTTTTCAAGCAGAAGAAAGAAAAAGGCCGAGGACCATAAAGGGAAGGAAACCTATTGTGTTCTGAGAAACATGAAAATAAAATGTTCATTGTGTATGGAGTTTCCTGAACAACAGACGAAAAGAAGTGGTAAGAAGGACCATATCATACGGAGGCTTAAATAATTTAGTAAGCAATTTAAAGTCGTTTTTTATTTCTCTAGTTCATTAATCATTAATCAAACATTTATTGAGTACCTACTGTGTGCCAGCACTGTGTTATGTACTGGGAATAGAAAAACAAGCCCACATACTCATTTTGTACAAGGAAGTCATATATGCAATTGCAGTTGAGTAGGGTTAATAAATAATTTCACGAATACATGAACTAATGAACAAACTCTACATTTAAGATATTCTTATAATAAATTATAATGAAATGCAAGCAAATCACTTATCGTTTTAGTGTATTAAATCAACCAATACTTCTCGAGCACCTGTCTATGAGATGCAGCTATTTAAAGGGATCCTGAGAGATTCGGCAGAATGAGGCTGAGACTGAAAGAACCAATTTCAACTTTGTCAGAAACAAGTACTATGACTCAGACCAATTTCATTTATACAAAACTCCTGTCAGCTGGCACTTCCTGCCTCTTAAAGTCTAAATAAAATCTACTCACTCTTCTGTAGGAAAATCAGTGTCCAGATTCCTGCATATCCCAGTAGACAGATATTCATTCTGACCATTGCTTCCAGCTCCAGCTTTGTCTCTGCACTACCTCTTAGAGTTTTCCCTCTTTTCTTCACCCTGGTTTTGACCCAAGAGTGGATGGTACTTTTAGTTCTGTCCCCCACATAAAGCACTGCTAAATATATTCACATTGTTTTTGGTTTGTATCAAAACATGTGGGGAGGTTTGGGGGAGGAAAGGTATATTGACACAAGAACACAAACCATTTTAAGTTGAATTGTCTTTTTCTGAAAGTCCTTCAGCATTCTGTAAGTTGATTTTCCTTTTGTTCCTATTTCTTCCCCCACCCCTACCACCCAACCACATCCCTGCTCATTCCTAACACAGACCACTCTGGTTCTCTCAAAAGTGTCCTGTCTCCTGATCCACCATATCCTTTGGAGCTCAAACAGCCCATTTTCTTAAATCATCCCCAAACTTCAGGCATCTACACATTATTTTTGTGGGGTCTGAAATATCCACGTACCACATACACTATTATTTATTTTTCCCAATCAAATTGCTTTGACTTTTTAGTAAGTACATTTGTTTAAAAGGACATACTTATCACCACTGTATCTAGAAAATTGGTGTCATTCATCATAAATAGAAGGAAATTTTAAAATGCAATGCACAGCAATTAAAATTTAAAAATATTTATTTGTATAACACTTAAGTGCACTGCCCATAGAACCAAGTATACCTATCCTGTACATTGGTAGTATCTTTCCTGTTCACCTGTCAAGGTTACTATAAGTAGTTACAAAGATGATAGAAGTGAAAGTGCTTGGGAAAAGAATGGGGTTTTATTTAAAATAGGTGCACATTCTTGCTCTAGCTTCTGCTCTCTCTCTCTCTCTCTCTCTCTCTCTCTCTCTCTCTCTCTAAATGACAATGCATGCAAAAGTCCTTATCACTGACCCTCAATTCCTCTGAGGGCTGAGCTGGTGAAAGCTGCAAAGAAAATGCAGATTGTAGCTGTGACTCCAAAGACCTTGCTCAGAGTAAAACAATTTGATAGAAACAAACAAACAACAACAAAAAAACCCAGTATTTAGCAACAATCATGAAGTCAACTCCTTAATTCCAGTTGTGCAAGTTCTTGCAAATTGAAGTCGGTAGGATAAAAACTCTGGTAAACTCAGAGCGTAAGTGTGTGCGAGGTGTTTGAAAAAGTGCTCTCATTTCACATTCTTTGTATAAACAGGAGTAGTAACACATTTAGCCAGGGGCTCAGCTCCATTACCTTGAAAACTCCACCTTCTATATTCTACATAGGTTGCAAATTTTGAAATCAAACATTCTGATTAAACCATCACAATGAATAAAAGGGCTTATTGTGTGCTCTGTCAGAAAGGACTCTGGTTGCTGTAAATGTTCACATTAATCTCTCTTATCAAGGATCCTGGAGACTTACTTCAAGGAAATCATTCCCTTTTACTCTAATGAGCATCACAAAAGTGGGTCAAACGGGAGTTAAGAGTGGGATTGTTCCTGAAAGAACACAGGTTCACCGTATTTCCACCAAAACTAATACTCCAGCCCCCTTTGCTGATGATCTGGGACAGGAGGTAATTACAGCTGAGGCTCTGGACAAACTCCCTCAGACCTCTGGGGGGCCAGCGGTCAGTTTGGCTTTTTTGCTACAACGTGCAGACTTTTGTACCAGGCTAGGACTTTCTTCCCCAAAAGGCAGGAAGACTGTTGGATAAAAAAGAAATTCTGCTTTGCCTTCTTCTTTTCCCCTTCTCCATTTCCTCTGCTTTTTCCCTCTCCCTCTATGGAATGACCAGAGTGGTATCCTGAAGAGCTGAAAGTGCTTCCAGAGTCAGAGCTAGGTAGGAGTCCCTTTCTGGCCATCTTCTAGCTGTGTAGCCTTGGGCAAGTTACTTAACCTTTCTGAACTTTGGTATGTTTATTTATTATAAAATAGTGTCATAGTAGCTACATCTCAGGGTCACTGTGAAGATTAAATGTTATGATGTTTATAAAGTTCCAGTAACTGGGAAGTATGTCAGTAAATAAGAATTCCCTTCCCCTGTACTAGAAACCCCTTTCACTGCAACCCTCCAAGCTCTTAACTGATGCATTCAAATGTTTAACTGAAATTTATTTAAACCCCAGTGTCTTTTGGATGAGCTACTTTGTTGTTCACGATGGAATGTATTTTCTCTGTCACTCATGGCTCCTCAGCAAAATCCTCAACTGTTTATTCTGGAGAAAAGACTACCTTGATCTCTCCCCCGCCACACACACCCAGCTGAGTCCACATCTTCCCGCATGCTGCAGTGCATCCTTTATTCACCTGAGGACTTGACCTACTCCAGATACTCCTCTTTTTGCACTTGAGCACTATTTGTATCATTCATTCATCTCAAGGAGCACAAATAGCCCTAAGAAATCTCTTTAGAGATAATTGACTAAAAAGGTACTGGCACTATCCTCCCTGTAGAACAAGAGGTGGGAAAATGAGTAGGTGCCAAAAGGCACAATCCAAGACCAAGAAGAAGCAGGGCAGCCTAGGATTTTTCTGGCTACTCACACACCAGGCCAAGAGGTTACTTCTGCCTCCAGCTGGGCTGTGTAGCTTTCTGGGCAGAGAGGTTCAATGACCCTCCATGTAATAACTCCTGTCAAGTTGGCTAAACATTCTTTGTAGTAAAATGAAATGTGATGTGGCAGTGCTTGGAATAAAATTTGACTTTAGGCCTTTTTTCTTTCATTTATTTCACTGAGCATTTGAGCTGGCCACTGGGTGAGCAGAAAAGGGAGTTCCATAAACAGACTTCAAGAAAATATGTTTTGTTACATCATCAGACTGAGATGAAAATAGAAAATGAAACCTATTTAAAAATTCTAAACAACCTCCTTTTGGTGATATGTAGGTAGATCATTAATAATACAAAGTCCCCAACATTATTATTTAGTACTTAACATCTTCTAAACATTTAAAAGACATTATATGATTATTCCTCTAAGACAGGTGCTCTTGGTAGCTTCATTTTAATTAATTAGGCCGCAAGGCTTGCGGGATCTTAGTTCCCCGACCAGGGATTGAACCCAGCCTACGGTAGTGAAAGCGTGGAGTTCTAACCACTGGACCACCAGGGAATTCCCTGTAGCTTCATTTTAAAGAGCCAAAAACTGAGATAGAGAATATTTAATCTGCCCTGTATCAACAGCTAGCACTGTGAGGTTAACATTTGAACCTACACAGTCTGATCCTAAACCTGTGTTCTTAATCGTTCTGATCATTGGTCACAGTCTGATCATTCTGTTCTATCACTAATAACCTCGTCCGGAATTCATTAATGGGTTGTTTAATCTTTGCATGCCTACTTAAACTGCTTCTTTTCTTTCCAGAAACACTGAAGATCTGAACTCTTCAGTCCTCTCACATCCAGTCTATCCTTGCATCACTCCATCCTTCACTTCTGCTCCTCTCATTTAGTTTTAACTATAGGGAATATGCAAACTTAATAAGCAAGACAGAGGACAGGTCATGCCTAAAACTTGTATCTTTT
Source organism: Phocoena sinus (assembly GCF_008692025.1). Classification (NCBI taxonomy): domain Eukaryota; kingdom Metazoa; phylum Chordata; class Mammalia; order Artiodactyla; family Phocoenidae; genus Phocoena; species Phocoena sinus. The sequence goes on along the minus strand of NC_045773.1, from coordinate 14,476,347 downwards.
TTTTAAGTCATAGCTGACACTGTTCTTACCACCATTAATCAGACAAATGAGTCCATTTATAGAATTTCAAATCCAGTCTTACATGTATATTGTAATAGACCAATTATTTCATATTTGTTTACTTGTGTTTATTAAATGCTTTTCACTCTGAAAACCTTGATGCTGGGTTGATAGAAAAAACCTATCCCCCCCGACTATTATCCTATATATTTTTTCTTAAACACCATAAGAAAATGGTTTTCAGTGGGTTCATTATTCTCAGGAAACCAAGAAACGACTCACTTCTCTCCATTTATTTATGAATTTTTATAAAAATACTTTTATACCACAAAATGAGGAATTTTAACTTGGATTGTAAATGGATTTGACACCAGTATCTCTTAAAATATCTCTTTACTTCCTGCTTGCATATTACCATTCCAAATTTATGTCCAGTATCAAGACTTAGCTATTGCCTCTTTTACAGAATTTGACAATATCACTGTGCTTTATTAGGTTATGTCATGTTATGTTACTGAGTTGTGCTAGGAAACACAGTAATATCACAAACTCTGTAACTGAGTATATCACATCTTGAAAATGATGGTGGAAAATGAAACTGGTCTAAGTAGAGATATTTTTGTATGCCACTTAATAAAGATCTGGGAAAATTAATTACAGTACCAAGAACTTCAGCTTATTCAAAACCATCAGGAAACAGGAAATAGTAACATGAACAATTTTGGTATTCTCCATGAGTGGTCCTCTTCCAAGGGGAAAATTAATGGAGATATGAAATCAGAATTACCTTACCTTGTCTTAAGATTCAAAAAGAGTACTTTGATTGCAAAAGTTGCATATACTATATCTGGGAATTCTGCAAGACTAATGCAGAACTAGAGAATTATTCTTGGTATCTCTCACCATTTCCCTTTCACTGGGCAAGAGTATCAGCTTCTCCTCCTCCTCCAAGATATTTTTGCCATAGGTGAAAACAAAACACGTACCTCCAACGTGAGAACTGCATCACAAAGGTGAACACACACACATGCTCCTCGGTCTAGTTTACTCCAGCACCACATCTCAATGCTGAGACTTCTTCAGAAGGATCTGCAAAGGGGGGAAACAAAATTTGATTGGTGGAAAAGCCAGGGAGCAGGGTAAAAGAAATCTTAGAGCTGAAAATCAGATTTAATGTTCCTCAAAGTAACACATAATTGAAGGTTGCTTTTGAGGTGTGGAAAGAGAGAAAAACGAGCACTGTCTCTGGTCTGAGGGCAGATCATATGGCCTGTGTCTAGGGTCAGACTCTAGTTAGAGAGGCAGTTACGCCTTCGGTGAAGCTCTAGCTAGAGAGGCAGTTAAGCCTGGTGGTTAAGCAAATGCCCTCTAGAGAGATGATATATGGAATTGAATTTTATTTCCTTTTCTTATAAGCAGTGTGAACTAGGGCAGATGCATCAATTTCTGAGTTGGTAGTAGGAGCTGGAGGGAGGTGAACTTTTTTGCAGAGGAAAATGGGAAGATTTTGATTTCCCTTGCTCTTCAAAGAGAGGGTTGTAGTGGGAAAAATTGGAGAAGAGAGAGAGAGAACAGACTAAGCAAGAGAAAGGAGGAGCAAAAAGAACTTTTAAGAATCAAATACCTAATATTTGATTTTAAGGTGTTTTGGGTCACATACTTACTAAAATCAAGTAAGCTTGACAACAGCGGCACAAAGTATGTTAATGGTGGTGCTTCAAGTGTGAGTGTGTGTGTGTTGTGTGTGTGTGTGTGTGTGTGTGTGTGTGTGTTGAGGGGGTAGGGACCCAAGAGTGGAGGTAAATCAAGAAACCTACATCTGAGGGAAAAAAAAAAACAGGATTCAGAGGAGTAAGGATATTAGAAAGGGAGCTATTTCTAACACCTAGCAATACAGCACTCCCACACCCCAACCCAGCAATCTGCAGAACCCTGTGGAAAGGCAATTGAGCTTTCGTGCTTGTTTGTTTGAAAATGGAACGGGAGTTTTATGCCATTTTATATGCTGTAAGTGGCAGGGAGACCTCAGTCAACATCTGGAAAGCAGAATAACCTGGTGTATTGAGAATGTGAGTCCTGGAACCAGACTATCTCCTTTTCAGTTCTCTCTTGATGAATAGAAACTGTATGGTCTTCAGTAAGTTGCTAATCCTATTTGAACCTCAGTAGCCTCTTCTGTGAAATGATGTGAACGTTGGTACCTATAATTCCAGGATCATCATGCGATTCAATGAAACTGACTTTCACTGAGTGTCTGGCACTTAGTACTTATTCTTGATATATGAAAGAAGAAAGAAAAAATAAAGAAGATTTAAAAACACTAAACAAAATAATTCATGCACTGCAAATTAGAGAAAGATCCAATTAATAGTATTATTTTTACTTTGGCCAACTCAACTACACTATGTCCTGCTTGAAGCATGGACCTTTCCTGGTGAATAGTTTTTCCTATCCCTATCTTTTCAGGTGCTGTTCTCTGGTCGGATCAATAAACTCTGGGTACCCACAGCCTCCTGCGAGTTTATGAGAGTTGGCAAACCCACTAGCCTCCTTCTGTGACAGGGGCTGGCACCGCCAAGCACATCCTCTGATTGTGATCCTCAGTGCCTTGGCAGCGAATACAGTTTTCTCGCTTTAATTGGGGCTGAGATTCATTCCTACAAGTGGCAGCTGCAAAGATGTATTCTCTTTACAATTAGGCGTTGCAATACTTAGCATTGCTTGACTTAATTTTAATACATTTTGGTGGCCCTTTTCCATCCACTGCACCTTGGTTGCTCCAGGAGAGAGCACATGTCCCAGTAATTCTTTAAAAGCTCATTTTATGAGCCATTCTCAGGCACTTCCTGCTGGCCTTTGGAACAGAGCCTTGTTTGTGAATGCATTTTTGCTTATGCTCCTGCCAAATGCTTCCTCCAAAACCAGCAATAAAACCACAGGATCCAATAAGCCCTGGTCACCAGAATGGCTATAATGAGAGCAACCTCAACAACTGGGGTCTTTAATAGCAACCAGCAACGGCAGGACTTATACCTTGGGCACAAGGACATCCTGGGCAGGGTCACCTTTCTGGTTTATGGGAATTTCTCCAGATATTATAGAATTTGAGACTCAGGGAACGACTCATACTAAGCTATTTTTCTCTTAAGCAAAAAAATGGGATAGGACAAAAATAGGAAAGGTGGTTCTCTCTGGCCTCTCCTTAAAGAAGAATAATCTGGAGTTTTTAAAGGTCTTACAGAGCAAAGAAAATTTCACTGAATGAATGTAGTGGCTACCTTCAGTGAACCTTGCTTCAAAATAATCTGAATTATGTTTCTGGTTAGCAGAAAGGTACTTGAAATACAGGTTGGATACTTAAAACAGATTCTTGTTCAATAGTACATTCACATGAGATGGTACTTAAATTCACTTAATTTAGATAAAGCAAAACTAGATCAATGTCTATGATCTGTGTGCTATTAAACAGTTTTAAAATCTGAATTATTAATTAAAACCTGTGAACTAGTATTATCTTCAAATGACTGTGTTTTGATTGCTAACAGAACTTGGGTGACTTTTGGAAGAGGTTGATTTCCTTTCATGTCAGCTAATAGAAACCCCTTGTACTCATAAGGCATGGAGAATTATGTTACAAGTGGATACTATTTAAGTGGAAGTGAACACAGAATATATTAAAGTACCCATAGTCTTATCAACAGTGTGTTATAATGGCTTCTGATTAACACTGAAAACATGATCGATGTTATTGTGAACGTGGAACACTGACAATGTGACACAGGGAATTTATTCGAAAGCTTGTTAATTTCATGACACTTATTCAATTTCTCACTACTCCTTTGTGACAGTTTTTGTTTTCATGACCATTAAAATGTCATGACAATTTAATGGGAACTTTCAATGATAATAGTAAGGAAAAAAAACCCTTAAAATCCTCACCTGTTATTACTGCTCGAATAGAAACAATCATATATTGATTTTTGGTTTTAAATTCAGTTTGTTAGCCTGATTCTTATGAGTCACATGTAAAATGATGCAAACCCAAGTCAGGGCAATAATTCACATCAATGGTACCAACATATGTAGGAGCTGATTTAGTCTTTCTATGGCCAAAGAAGAAAGAGGGAATATTTGTTTAAAAATCCTCTAGAAGAAAATGTAATGTACAAGGCACTCTAGATCCTAATCAGATGTAAGGCTAATGACTGCTGAAGAGGAAGGGGAAGAGATTTAGGTGGGAAGAAGCCGAGTCCATCTTGGGCAAATATTTTCATTATTAAAAGTAGAGCATATATAAGAGTTATTAAACTTATAATACTCCTGCCCCCCAAAATACCTCAACAAGATAGAAATTTACCAATATCTAATATAATAATGCAAAGTAGGTGGTCAAGATCAGCTGTGCTTCTGCTCCATGCAGTCACTCAAGCACCCAGGCTAGTGGTCTTTTACCTTCAATATTTTCATGTCATTGGCCATCTAGATGGTGGTGATATTGGGTGGGTAGGTAGAGAACATTAAATTTTTGGATATTTCCTCTCAAACGTAATAGGTGTAAGTTTCACAATATGTGAGAAGTTTCTGCTTACTCTATTTGCTGCAAAGATGTTTGGGAAATGTATCTTTTGGTTAGGAAAGTATAGTATTTGTTCTATAAATCTATTACTATGGAAGAAGGGAGAGTAGATTTTGGTAGACAACTAGCAGTCTGTACCTCATGACACTTATCGCGATGTGTATATTTTATACACACACCACACGTTTTTTAATTGGCCTTCTACTTTTCCTTTTAGTAAGCACAATAAGGGCAAGGTACAAGTCTGCTTTATTTACCAATATATCTTCTGCCCTTAAATACCCTTCCTATCTTTTAGTAGGGGTTTAATACAAAATTTTTAAATCACTGAATGACTGATTGAATGAATGAATGAATAAAAGGGATTTTACAAGTGAAGAAACTAAGGTTCAGACATTAGCCTTTCCTGGAGTCTGGGTGACCATTTCTAGGAATGTTGAACGATTTCCAGCTCAGATGGATAGGTTATCAAGAGAGCTAGTAAGCTGTCTTCCAGCACTGAATATCTATGATTCTTCGGTGTTGTAGGAAATTACAACACTTCACAAAAGACCGTGAAGCTGCTTTGTGAAGGAGTATATCAACAGAAATTAGAAATATACTTTCTTCTCATTGGTTCAATCACATAAAACTCTGTCCCTCACAACATTCATGCTAATTTCTCACAGACTTCATCCCCACATCAAAACGGTTACCATTAAGCTTAGATGCTAGAAGACTGCTGCACATTTGCCACATACCTTTTTTAAATCACACCTTCCTTGGCAAGGAAAAGTAAATATGTGCTGGTTTAAAAGATTTCCTATCGGGCTACAGGCTGCCTGGGAGAATAAAAGTAAACAAAAAGTGAGTTTTTGTTAACAAATGTCTTTATCATATACTCTGTTTAACTGCATTAAGATAAAAGAAGGAAAGACAAAAATTCTGAGAATATAACCAGGGTACGGCAATTGACCATCAACTAAAACTTCTGGTCAGACAAGTGTGAGTGTTCATTACTGTTAACAATAAGTTTCTCTTCTAAAAATTTTTCTCGGCAAAATAACGAGTTCTAAACTTGCTTTTCTTTGTTTTTCAAGATATTGAAGACTTTGAAACCAAAACAAGAAGCACAGTGTCCGTCCGAGAAGGTCAAGGTGTGGTGCTTCTCTGTGGTCCACCGCCACACTTTGGAGGTATGGTGGAGCTATTCTGAGGCACACAATTCAGGCGGCCACTCAGGGAATAAAATAGGCACTTCAGTTCTTAGAGCCAATGGTAGACCTTCATCAAATTTAAGGGACCAGGAAGGTTCAGACTCATCTTGCTGCATCCCAACAGTCCTAATCCAAATCTTTTCTTTAAGAATATTTATTCATCAGCCACTCAACAGATATGCCCTTAAGGAGACGCAGGATGGCTCTGTACACACGTGTGAGAAATGGGGCTTTGCAGTGAAACAACCACAGCTGTTAATCTGCTGCCTGTCATCCTGCATGACAAAGGGCAATTTGTTTACCTTTTTAGGCTTAGTTTCCTCACCTGTAAAGTGAGACACTAATACCTATATTATAGTACTGTTGTGAATGTTAAATGAATTGTAAAATCAAATTAGTTTAATGGCTAGTGTTTTATTTGAAAAAGAAAGCTAAGATTGTAATTTTATTTTTATCATCGGGCTCTATGGAGAAGCGAAATGCCACACTCATTCTGGCGACCTCATCTTAAGTATTGGAAGAGGAAAGTTACCCCCTAATTGGAAGCAAATGTTGGATGGCTCTGAATTAGAATATCTCCTAGCAATGGTGAAAAATCAAGCAATAAATGCCACTCTTTACTTTGGAAGAATCTGGATTAGCCAGTGAATTAACCTGTTGCCAGGGATCTAAACCACCCACTGATCTGCAAGCCCTTGGGCTGCATTTTCTCAAATTCTGTACGGTTTGGTACAATTTGCAGATTCTCAACCGAACTGTGATCCTGGAGGATTCAGTGTAAAAATATCCATAAGTCATTTCATTTAGTACAATCCGATATCATACTGACTATATTGTAGCTAGTTTAATAACAATAGCAAGTGCTTACATAGTACACACCTAAATACTTTACATGTATTAACTTTTTAACTCTGTACAACAACTACTACTCGAGGGAGATACTATAATGATTATTATTTTACAGATGAGAACACTAAGGTACAGAGAGGTTAAGTACTTGGTCCAATGTCATGCAGCTGGTAGGCAGTGAAGCCAAGCTTCAAATCCAGGCAAACTGGGTCCCAGACCCTGGGCAGCTCTTTACCACCACTGCCTCTGTTATAGTTGATCTCCACTTTGGAATGGGAGGAGTTTTGGAAACACATAGACAAATATTTAAAAATAAAATGAAAGCAACTTTTCTTCTAATATTAAACCAAATCTTTTTATGATCCTTTAAAAAGTTGAAAATATTTTACCATTACTTTCATTTTTATACAACCTTGTGAAATGCTGACATAAAAAGAAAGAAAAAAAACGAACTGGAAGTTAACAATACTTTTATTCAATATTATTACAGACTGGTATGTCACTATGCTCACCTGAAATATTAGGGAAGAGTTACAAAACTTTCAATGCTGAGATAAAATAAGAGCACACAAAAATGTGATGATTTTTTTGATGTTTTTTAATAATAGGAAAATTATTTCCAGTACCATGATCTAAGATGACAAGACATGCAAATCATGTTCGTTTGTGCTGTCAGTCTGTGTGATTTTATACTCTGAGATTGGTCAAAGAGACTTGACAGAATCGAAGATTATTTTTACATTTGTTTACTCTAAATAAGAATAACAGACATGCAGAATACTTCTAAATGAGTTGTCATATATTTTAAAAAGGCCATCAACTAGGAGAAGCTTTCCCTTGTCACCTTGCCACCTACCATGAAGAAGTATATGTTGATCTTTTAAAGTGTATAAGTCCTTCATTATAACAGTGTCTTCTTTCTGCTTAATGCCATAAGACTAAATAACAGATATTACAAAACCTGCCTTAAATTAAGATCGTCATAACTGAATAATGCATCCCTGTTGCACGGCAAATTATGACAAACTTGCCTGATACCAAATTCGATTATGTAATATGAAATATTTTAGCAGGATTCCAAAGGTATTTGTCAATATTGACTTCATCTAGGTATTACAAGAATTTTCTTCCTGAGAGTCATGGCTTCCTCATCTCTACAAAGGAAGGAATGCTGGAATACTGTTCTTTTGCCCTTTATTGCTCTCTCAGATCAAAACTGAGGGGAATATTAACAGATACCTTTTGCTCCAATTATACAAATAGTCATTCATTCATTAAAGTATTAATAAAGTAATTAATTCATTAAATTAATGCAATAAAGTATTAATAACAGTAATAAGAGCTACCAGTTGTTGAACTGTTACCATCAGCAAGCACTATAAGACCTTCCATTTATTTTCTCATTCCCACTATTCCAATATTTTTTTAATTTTTATTTTATTTATTTATTTATTTAACATCTTTATTGGAGTATAATTGCTTTACAATGGTGTGTTAGTTTCTGCTTTATACCAAAGTGAATCAGCTATACATATACGTTAATAATAATAATTTTAAAATGAGGAAATTGAGACTCAGACTAAGTAAATCGGTTTTCAGTTAGTAAATAAAGGCAAGATTCCAACCTAGGACTTTCTGACTTCAAAAAACGCCTACAGGTTGAAGACTCTATAGTTAATTCTTAAACCTCAAGTTGTTTATTAGTTTCAAGAATCTTATACCTTCAGGTCTGCTAAGAGCCCTGAGAGTGTCTTTAACTGGTTCATTAAAACAATTCTTTATTCTTCTTTTTCCTGCCTCACCTTCTTGTGAAGGTGAATTGTACCAGGAAAGACCTCAAGAAAGAAGAGAAATATATTCATCAGATAACCTTTAAACTGGATTAATGGACAGCTGGTTTCAAGTGGGCTGACTCTAGAGACAGACATGGTCTATCTTTGTCTTTGTAATTTGTCCTTAGATTTCATGTATATCTATGATCAGTGTCATAACCAGATGACTTCTTTTCTGGAGAGTCTGAGGAAGAACCCACTTCTAAGCTCATTCAGGCAATTGCCTGAATTCAGCTCCGTACGTTGTAGGTCTGAGGTCCCCGTTTCCTTTCCGGCCAGCTGTCAAGAGCACTCCCATCTTCTAGAAGCTGCCCACACTTCTTGCCACATGCCTCTCCGTTTTCAGAACCTCCTTTGCATCAGTTCCCTCTAATACTTCAAATCTCTCTAGCCAAGAAGCATCCCATCCCAGGAAGGGCTCACCTGAACAGGTCAGCTCCACTAAAGATAAAGTCACTTTTTCCAAGTCAACTGTGCCATCTAATCTAACGCAATCATGAAAGTGACATCTCACCATATTCATTAATCTCATCATACTCAGATGGTGGGCAGGGGTCAATGGCAGTTATTTTAGAATTTTGTCAACCATAATACACTTTCCAAAAATTTTGCCTTCATTTATTTCCATCTCTCTAAAGGCTCCATATTTACTTGCACACTTGGCAGTCACAAAAACATGCCTTCAAAATATACTAATTTGGGCAGATGAGGTTAGCAGGGCAGGACAGAGCAAATGTTGGCATGGCCAAATTACTTTTATATCCGGTGTGTGAAAAGCAAAGATACACTGTAGATATCAATAAAGCTTCTCATAAAGAAAAGTGCTACAGATTCCATAGCGATAGAAGACCATTAGGGCTGAAATTTTTACATCATTTTTTGGACAATTTGGTTATGTTGCCTTTCTCTATGTACCTGGTCAGCAGCAGTGAATCCCTGAAGTTGCTCAGTAACAAGGGAGAAATCATATTAAACGTTATATTATCAGAACATCCTGAATTCTTTGTGCTTTCTCTCTAGTGTATTCACAAAAAACTTGCAAATTCTTTTCTTAACAAGGCCTATCAAATACATTTCAGTGTGTTTTATAATATTAAAAAAAAAACAACAACACCTACAGGAGAGTAGGAAAAATTATCAGCTAGGCTGAATCCTATAAATTTACCCAGCAAAGAATAGCTCCAGGAACAAAACAAAAGAAAAAATGTGTGTAAACAGATTTCCCACAGAAATGATTGGTCACAACTCAATGAAATAGAGTAACTGGCAAAAACCAAACTGAACAGGTGCTGTTATATGGACATCCTTTCTTTCAAAAAACCAAAGGAGATCTGAATCCAGAGTAGGCATTCTTGTGGATGCTTCCTACACAATTTTTAGGGCAACCACAACTGCAGATGTGCTACTCATCTAGGAAGGGGCGATTTATAGATAAAGGTTATTCTAGGAGAAACGTACCCACAGTGGAAAAGAAAAGCAACCTAAGCAATAATGCCAGAACACAAAACCAGCACATTCTGCTGTACCCCTTAGAAATGTGAGATTTGTAAACAAAACAGTAACCATTCCCTATACTCTGAGGAGAGAAGTTTATTTTCTTCCTTAATCCTACTTCCTAACTAGAGATAAGCTCCATGAATGTGACTGAATCCATGCTGGCAGAAGCAGACTCATCCCTCCTTTCCATCCTCCTAAAAAATATATAACTCCAAAATATTTCAGAGAAATGTAAGTTGTACTGAAGATTTGGTGGAAAGAACACATCGGACTGAAACATTTCATTTCCCATTAGACCTCATTTCTTCTCCTAACCTCTATTGGTCGTCCATGACTTCCCTTATCTTGACACAATATCTAACAGTTCCTTCCATTATCTATTATAGTTTTTATCCTTAATTTGTATAACTGTCTCAGAAAAATACAATTTTCCTACTTAGCTTCTTGGTGCTTGGCAGAACTAAAATTTGGAGAGTCAGCTAAATAAAACCCTTTTCTTTCCTCTACTATGTCTCTGGAGGGTTCTAAGGTCATTCCTCTAAACACAGGTTCATGTGAGGGAAGGAACCAATAGAACATTTATTTTACTAATTCATGTTGGGGAGGGGTCACAGCCTTGAGGTGGACTTTGAACTGTTATTCAGAGAGGTCGCTGCACCTTGAGTTCTCACTCACCTCAAGAGTGAGCTTTTGTTAAGAGCCTCAGTCACTTGTAACAATGATTTTGCATAAGTCATCTGCAAAAGGACTAAAAGCAGAGTTTCCTCTAAAGTTTTGAAATGAACGTAAAACGCTTGAAGCCAAAGCTATTGGATGAATATGAAAATAAGCAGTCAATAGATCTTCATGAGTACAGTGAATGAGCCTGGCCTCACGTGAAATTTTGTTTAAAAATGACAGTGTAGAAATGATACATGTTGTCTAAAACAATTAAAATCACCTTCACTGTGAAATAATAGTTCCACCATATTGAAAGTAAAGCACATTCTTTCCCTTTATTGTCTGGATATAAAACTCAATCCTGGGCTCATAAATATCGTAGGTTTAAAATTTGTTTTAGAGGAAATGTTCCATTCTCTCCTCAGATACAACTTTTAGGTTTGTAGAACAATTGAATTTATGCCAGTACTTTGGAGAATCTATGTCTGTAGTAGAAAGATAGCACTATTGTTTGAGCCCAGCATTTGTATTTGAGTCAATAAAAATGTTGACAATGCAACTTAAATTGACAATCGTTCCCAGCAAGGCTCAAAATTGTGTTAGAGAATAAAGAGGATAACTACTGAGAAAACGTGCTAAACTTTCATATCTCCTTCCCAATTAGTTTGTTGGTTTTTTTTCCTGTTTCTGGAGTAAATTACACTGGTGTTGTCTTAGTGGGTAGGCCAAATTGGCAGTGACAATATTACTTTTGAATGTTGCTTGAATGTGTGAAATATTTAGGCAGATAGGCCCAACAGCTGCTCGTTAGCATAATATTAATAATAGTGATGATAACCATCATTATTGACCTTCTACTATATATTTGCTCAGCAAATATTTATTGTGTACTTACTAAGTGCCACTCATTTTACTGAGTTTTAGGGATATGGTGGAGAACAAAGCAACAAAGTCCTTCACTCCATGAATCTTAACCGTAAACAAATATAATAAAAAATATAAGTATGGCAGATGGTGAAAAAAGCTAGGGAGAAAAATAAAGGGGATATGGAATGATGGGTGTGGCTGTCGTCTACTCAGAGGACAAAGAAGCCTTCATTGACATTTGCGAAGAGAACTAAAGGAGTGAGTGAGACATTGAGAAAAGGCAGTTTGGGGAGTAGGAGCAGCATGTGCAACGGACCTGTGGTAGGACTGTGTCTGGCATGTTGGAAGAACAGTAGTGAGCCCCGTGTGGATGACGAAGGGTGAGCAAACAGGAGAGTGGATGAGGGTGGAAGCACTACTTTCAAGATATTTTACAGCCTTTGGAGTTTCCTGTGAGTGAGATTAGAACGCATTGCATGATAGTGAGCAGAAGAAAGACATGCTTTCTCTTTCAGTTTTAATAGTTTTTTCTGGAGAACAGACCATCAAGGGGCAACAATATAAGCAGTTAAAAGGTGATTACAGTGATTCAGGTTAGAGTTAATGGTGGCTTAAACCAGGATGATAGCAGTGGACAGGTGGATAAGTTGCCATATTCAGGATATATTTAGAGGGTATAGCTGAAATAACTTCCTGAAAGATTAAATGTAGATTGTAAGAAAAAGAGGGGAGTAAAAGATAACTCCAAGGTCTTTAGGCAGAGCAGCTGGAAGAATGCAGTTCCACGTACAGGGATGAGGCCAATAAAGGGGGAGCAGGTTTTGGGATGGGGGAAATCAGGAATTTATTATAAGACACGTTAATTTTCAAATATCTAACTTCAGAGCGAAAACTTCAAGTACACAGCTGAATTGATGTATCTAGGAAGAAAGGTTTGAAGAACGAAATTTGGAAGTTATCATATGTAAATAGTATTTAACACCATATGATTGGAAAGATAATGAGTGCCGACTATACACTGGGCGTTCAGCTCAGCATCTGGTAGCATGTAAATTTCTCCAATTTACAAATTGAGTAACTGTGTTAAAGAGGTTACTGTTAACTTGGCCAAGATCATGTCTCTGGAGTTCAAGGGATCCTATCTAAATACCACTGCATCTATTCTACTGCCTAATTTTGTCAGGCATAACCTGGCCACAGCAGACACTTAATAATTACTGCATAAAGTATGCAAAGAGATAGCAAGTGTTCTGAACTCTATTGGAGAATATGTAAACACCATCCAGAGAGGTGGATTGATTTTCCTAAAATTAGTGTACAGTATGAGAACCAGAAAGATTATGGCTCTCCCACTGCATGTAGGACCAAAAATCCAGTTTATTCTTCTAGGTCCCTTGCTGCACACCCCCTCTCTCCACATTCAGAATCTCATTCATTCCCAGGAAGAATGTTTTCCTTACTTTCAGCACATTGAACGGAACTCATGTTACAGCCTGTTACCATCTGAATGGCCCAGGGTTTTTCAATATCAGTACTACTGACAATTTAGGATGAGATAATTCTGTGTTATAGGGTTTGTCCTGTGCATTGTTAACATGTTTAGCAGCATCTTTGGCCTGTACCCACTTGATGCCAGTAGTACCCCCTCTCCCAATTGTATGAAAAATGGCTCTAGACATTGACAAATATCCCCAGGTGGGCAAAATCACCCTTGGTTGAGAAGCACTCGTTTAGTCCATCTCTTACATTCACTCTATTAAGCTCACCCTTGAGGATGGAAATTGAAGAGGAAAGAGGAAGTCTAATCCTTGTGTATTATCCCCCATGACTTGCCCAGGCTTCCTTAGAATTGGAGGATTCCCTGAAGTTTATTCAGAAGCTGGCTAGGTTTTAATTCCTTCTTCAGAAAGGATTTGCCAGTACAGATGCTGTCCTAGAATTCACTGGAACCTAGGAATCATAGGAACTCTGAGGGCCTTTACTTAGTGATTGTCTGTAGGCCACAAAGGCAGCGATCTCCATGATTCCAAACAGGACGTGCTGTAAATCAAAAGGTATTGAATAAAATCTAGGTCGTCAAGAAGTAATTATGGAACAAATGCAAGCTCAAATAGGAGTGATTATAAAGGTGTTGGGGCAGTTTTCTGGCTTGCATCATAAACTTGCTCAGCACCAATATCAGTGACCTCAACCCAGAATAGGAATTATTCTTCTTGGATTAGGTCTTTACCACTGAGCTGGCATAACCATGATTTACCACCTAAGAGCCAGTCACATTTTACCCTGTAGCACTACACAATGTTTGCAATAAATTATACGCATACTGGAATATTCCAAAAAAGGATTTAGCCACTAAATCTGAGCACTCTGCTTCAAATTCTGTTTTCTACTCATTTATTTTCTGCCTCAAGAAACATGCTACCAATTTTGAGATCCTTTCTACAGGGCCAACAGAAGTTCTCAGTGTCAGTGTTTATTTTTACTGGTCTCTTTCACATGAGATGCTTCCCCTCTAATAAAAATTACATCCCATATAATGGGTATACTTGCATATAACTTTTGTGTTTGTATTTTACATATCACAGTACAAGATATAGGGCTGTAAAAGATGTTATAAGTATTCATGCTCTGGGGAAAACAGGATTTGTTGTATGCTTGACAGAGCAGTAGATAGTCTTTAATTGCTTACTGCAGATCTTCCATTTCTAATAATAATTGTAGAGGATGGTGTCAATGTGAAACTACAGACAATGGTTCAGGGAGGACCTATTATCATTCAGTTCTAGTGTTCCTGCTAAATCATCATAGGGAGAATATATCACAATCATCAATAACAGATAAATGCCATAGATGGTGGAGAAAATATTTAAAAATTCAATGGTTTCAACTTAAGTGGCTCATGAATTATACATTTAATTAAGAAAAGCCAAATGGGAAGAATTTTAAGCTTCTAATTTGCAAGGTATTTTTCTTCTTTCCCCATTAAAAAAATATACAAATTAAGCATGGCAGTGGCTGATAATGGAACAAAACAGATAAAAGCCCCCACTGCAGGCTGGCTGCTTGGATGAACTGGAAGAGTCAGCCTATGGGGAGAAGGGAGCAGGGCAGGATGAAAAATAACAGTGACAGGAAGGGCTTGCAGCTTTACATCTTCACCAGTTCACAGAGGGGCACAAAAGACACCTGGATTCTAGTCTCAGAGCTACTGCAAGCTTCCTCTCTGCTTATTTGCCTGTAAAATGAGGAGGTTGGGCTGGAAGAAATCCCAGGTCCCTCCCATCCCAGACATTCCATGAATCTATGAACTGATGTTCATCCTTTTCTCCAGCCTCCTACACACCACCCAAAGGCAAATATACAAGGTGACCACTGTTCTATCAAATCCTTCCTAGTGTGATCACGCAGAGGACACTGAGATTTACCATTAATAGCAGTTATTTTCAAAGCAGACTTTGCCCAGTGTCAGCACCCTGTGGGAATTTGTTAGCAATGCAAATTCTCTGGCTCCACCCCAGACATACTGAATGAGAAACTCAGAGAGGGGAGCCCAGCAGCTGGCATTTTACCAAGTCCTCCAGGTGATTCTGATGCTCACAAAAGTTTTAAAATCTCTTCTCTAGAGAGGACTTTTTGGAGAGAAGGATTACTTATTACAGGTTTTGCAAATGTGTTCTATTCCCTGCTAATAGTAGCTATAAGTACACTGGAGTAATTTAGAATAGCGGGTTAATCATTTATTCTACATCATTCTGAGGAAACTGAATCCAGGACAGGCAGTACTGATATGGGAGGGAATGCATGGTGAGGAACAATTGTCCTAGATGTGAGTAGGTTCAGGTATGCAGGGAGCTGGGGTTTTGGAAGTCTGAAGGCAAGGAAGAATAGCCAGGAAGAGCATACTGACACAGAAAAAGAGGATCAGTTGTAGATACACAGAAAAGAAGAAAGGTGGTATTAGGGAAAGAACAAAGGGTTTGACATTAGAAGGATGTAGGTTCAAGTTCTACCCCTTTCTACATGTTAACAGTATGATTTTGGGAAATTACTTTTATACCCCTAGCTCCAGTACCCTCCCCTATATATATGACAGGCATATTAGCAATAGCCAATTAGCCTCACAAAATAAATTGTGGGAATGATGAAACAGGTATGAAATAAAAGTCCTTCTTAGCTTTTTAAAAAAATTATTCCTTAGGTAATCCTCCTTATTTCTGAACCACATTCTTTGAGCAGCTTCTAAATATTCCACAATTGAAGAAGGATACACCACATGTAGGAACAGATCGAAAAGTTTTAGCAGCTAAGGTAAAAATGAATTCAGCAAGGGAGAGATGAAAATTACAGTCTCTGGCCCCAAGATTATAGGGTAAGAATACACAGATTTATTGGACACTAGCGGCATATCTGTAATTTCTGTAAATTGAAAGGGGTTACCTTGGATTTCGGAGAGCTAGAGCTTATTTTTCTCCCACAGAGGTATTGATGAAAGATCCCTAAGCTGAACACAGCCCTGGGAATTTGCTCAAGATTTGTCTTTATTCTATAGAAGGTTCGAAAGATGAGGAGTCACTGACAACAGGGAAATCTGAATACATTTTTCCTCCTCTTTATACCGAAGAAAAATTTTGCTATCTAGATGGCTCTCCAGTTTCAGACAAAACCCTTTGAGCATCTCTTTGGTAAAGACAAAGCAACAGGCTCAGAAGTGAGACAGCAAAGGACATCAGTAAAGAAACTCAGAAGCAAGAGACCATATGAAATGATAGAAGACTCCAGTAGGGACTTGAAAAAGAAAACAAAGATTCAATACCCGGAAACAAGACAAGAATGTCAAAGTATATTTTAAAAAATAAAAAGCGACTTGTATTTATGCATAGTTTTTCTAAAAGCATAGAGTATTAGAAAAGTCGAAGCAATGTTGAGGGTGGAGTAGACCATTCATAGAAACACAGGTTTAACCTCCCAACCACTGCAAAAATTAATCTTTTTTGCAATACCTCAAGCAATGCTCATCCATTCTCTGCTTGGTCATCTCTCATGATAGAAAACTTGTTATCTCATATATCTTCTGCTGGTATAGCTCTAAAGTTTGGACTGGTCTTCACTGTATCCTAATACAGTCCAACAGCATTCTGTAACCTTCGACAGCCACAAGTTCTCCTTTTGCCTTCTGGATATCAATGCAGAGGGCTTCATTTCGCCCTTTATGAACACGACAGCAATTCGACCTATGAAGGCAGTTCAATTATTCTTCCCATTTTCTCCCTCAAGGGTCAATATCTAAGTTCTTATCACTTTCTTTGGTGTCCTAACTTCTGGCCTTTGCTATGTTTTGCTTCTATCTCTCTTGATATACTTGAGATTTTTAATTCCCTCTCAATAACGGGTGCTCTGAAAATAATATTACAGTTCAACCACGAGACATTTGTAGGGTATTGAAAACAGATTCCATGGTATTTTACTCAGATATTAATAAATCAAATTGCTAGGAGGAGGATTAGCTATCTGTACGTTAACAAGCTTCCTAATGTGCTCTGAATAAAACATAATACTCCAGCCTTAACGGTTCAGAGTAAGAATAAAAAATATTATCCATCATATTTTTTATAAGTCATAAAAACTTATAAGTTGTAAAAACACTGCTTCATTCTAGTGTTTAGCTTTCCTGATACTATTTTCATCCTGTTGCTTCTTTTTCCCATTTACACAAATATTACATAGTAATTAAAAACTCTAATATGGCAAAACACATTATGCAGAGAGTGAAAACCTATGGTATTCCTTCTCCTTACCCTGAGAAAACCACGATATACATTCTTAGGTTTCTTAATTTAATAATTTATATGAACACACACATACATACATATACACACAAGTTCTCACACACAGATACGTAACTCTTAATGGGATCATACTAAACATCTTGATTTACAACATGCTTTTCATATAATAATGCGTCTTGAATTTTTTTCTTCCTGAACACTACTTTTATAGGTTTAATGCCACTTTGTGCATTTGCACATTTCATACTTTAGTGACATTTTTGTTGCTGTTCTTCCCCTGTGTCATATATTTCCCTTATATCTTCTTCACTCCTGAGAATGATATCAGAGTTCTGGCTGTATAGATGAATTTATTTTTGTTGAAATCATTTATGAATTGTTGTGAGAATTTAATATACTATTATATAGAATATATATAATTTAACGTATAATATATGATTTGATTTGATTTAGTTCCTCCTCACTATTAGTCTGTTTTCTTGTTACACCCACTCTTTTCTTCTTTCTCCTTCCTATCCTCCTTTCTTATATTCTTTTAATAATCTGGTTCCCTAAGTGTATTGTTAACGCTTTATGTCTTTTTCTCTTGGTGAAAGGGATGATAAAGAGGGCAAAATTCCATACCCCAATTTCTCAAAAGTTTTTCTATATGGATCCGTTTAAGGTCAGAATAGCTGTCAATCTGTATTGTTTCCTCATCCTTTAGACAATTTTAAATCAGTACGACTAGTGAAGAATGTTCAGGTGGTCTGCTTCTATCTGGAAAGACCTGCTAGATCACATCAGAAATAATTAGCCTTTTTTTTTGGTCTCTACCATGTCTTGCTTCTGCACCAGTTTTAATGTAAGTGCAGATGACAGATATGACCTGCAACTTCTGTCTGGACAAGAGGCCCCTAGTTGCTTCAGGTGCTCTCCTATGAGCTGTGATTTCTAAGCGTGTGATGTCCAAATTCATCTACAGGTGAAGATATTTTAACCATAACTAGTATATCCCCCTTTTCACCCCCAGCACCTATACTTTCCACTTATTAGGGGGGAGGGGTCATTTTTGAACCATTTATATTCTTCCACTTTCCTAGACATAAGTTCCGTTCTACCTAGTTTCCATAATACGTATAATTTTTAACCTTCATATAGTACCACACTTATAAAACCTTAATCCATGAGAATATTTTCCTTTGCTCAAAGATATCTGGCTAAAATAAAAAATGACAACACGTAATTTTTGCAAAAATTTAGAACAACTCTAACGTTCATATATTGCTGATGGAGATATCAACCGATACAACTTTGGAAAGTTCTTCTGTAGTTTTTTATAAAGTAAAACATGCATCTATCCTATGGCTCACTCCTAAGAACTTAACGAAGAAAAATGAAAAGTCCACAGATAGTTTTAGAAAAGAATGTTTATTTCAACCTAATATACAATGGTCCCGAGATGGAAATAATTCATATGTTTTTCAAGAAGAAAGCAGCCAAACACATTTTGGTATATTCATAGAATGGAATCCCACTCAGCAATAAAAAGGAAAGAAGTACTGGTAGTCATAACTACATAGGGAAACATTAAAATATGTTCAAGAAACCAGACACAAAACAGTACATTGGGAGTTTGGGATTGACATGTACACACTGCTATATTTAAAATTGATAACCAACAAGGACCTACTGTATAGCACAGGGAGCTCTGCTCAATACTCTGTAATAACCTAAATGAGAAAAGAATTTGAAAATAATAGCTACATGTATATGCATAACTGAATCACTTTGCTGCACATCTGACACTAACACGACATTGTTAATCAACTATACTCCAATATAAAATAAAAATTGAAAAAAAACACGTACATTCTCTTTGATTACATTTTTATGAAATTCCAATACTGGCAGAAATAATCTATGATGATAGAAATCAGGTAGTTGTTACAATGGTAGAGATTGACCAGAAGGGACATAAAAAAATTTCTGAAGAGATGGAAATGTTCCATATTTTATTTTGGGTTGGTGGTTTCCCAGGGTTTAGATTGTTAAAACTAATTGGACTGAACACTTAGGATCTGTGGATTTTATAGTATGTTCATTATATCAATTATATATGTCTCTATATATTTACATTCATATTTATATATAAGATTTCCAGAGATAGATTGATGTTCAGCAAAACTGATATGTTCTTTTTCATCTTCAAGCTTTTATTCTCTGAGCAATGTCTGGCTGCTCATCTGCTGCTTGGATAGCTCCCAATCATACTTCTGGTTTGAACATGGAAATTTTTTTTTTAAAGATATTTTTAATGTGCATTTTTTTAAACATCTTTATTGGAGTATAATTGCTGTACAATGGTGTTAATTTCTGCTGTATAACAAAGTGAATTAGCTATACATATACACTTATCCCCATATCCCCTCCCTCTTGCGTCTTCCTCCCGCCCTCCCTATCCCACCCCTCTAGGTGGACACTGAGCTGATCTCCTTGTGCCATTCATCGACAGATGAATGGACCATTTTTAAAGTCTATATTGAACCTGTTACAACATTGCTTCTGCTTTTATGTTTTGGTCCTTTGACCGCAAGGCATGTGGGATCTTAGCTTCCTGACCAGGGATCGAACCCACACCCTCTGCATTGGAAGGCAATGTCCTAACAACTGGACCGCAGGGAAGTCCCTAACATGGAATTCTTTTCAGAAGAATTTTCTGACCACAGATCATTCTAGCTTCCTTCTATGGGCTCCCTACAATGCTTCTGTCAAAGCACATATCATCCCACATTGACATTATCCACACTAGTTGTAACTAGTTTAACTGGTTAAGCTTTATACGGCATAGGTTTTACTTTGCTGTATTCTAAGTCCGAAAATGGTCACAAAATAGGTGTTCAGAAATTATGTGATGATTGAATGATGGAATGAATGAATTCCAAGATCAGTGGTAGAGTCCTTGAACTTACATCTTGAAGTTAAATTTTTAGCAAGTACACCTAAACATGATTAATGCGGGCATCCTTCTGACTGCAAATTGAGAAACACTGCTTCAACACAAGCATTGCTGGAGAAACTCAGTGTGTATTTTGAGTCCTTAGTATTTTGTATCTTATAGCTTTTCTTAATAAGTTCATTCACTTATTCCCTTGACATCCTATCACCACATCCTTAATTACAGAAACCTAGTGATGGATAGGGAGACTATATCATCCAAATTGGGATATATTTAACTATAAGGGAATATGACAATTACAGCAGGACAACAGGCATAAACTGGACAAGCAGGGGTATAATTGTATTCTACTTATGGAGAAGTAGGGCACAGAACTTTCAGGTAAGAATGAATACAGTAAGGATAATACTTCTTTTTTCTGTTTTCTAGGTTTATCTTATGCGTGGACTTTCAATGATAACCCCTTATATGTCCAAGAGGACAACAGGCGGTTTGTCTCACAAGAGACAGGAAACTTGTACATTGCCAAAGTGGAGCCATCAGATGTTGGCAACTATACTTGCTACATAACAAACAAAGAAGCCCAGAGAAGTGTTCAAGGACCACCCACTCCATTAGTGCAGCGTACTGATGGTAAGATGATGAGTTATCTTAGGGATATACTTTATCTGTGGATCTTGAAGCCTGGGGAGATCTGTAGAGCTTTCTGCTTCCCTCTGGTTCAGTGGAGCCATATCATCTATGAGGTGAGGCTTAATTCACAATATGATGAAAATCACACAAAAAAATAGAAAACTATATAATTTATCCACATAGCACAGTATAGATGATTCTGGGTATACTGTGCCATTTCTTCTCTGGCATTGGAACAGATCATCTTTTCTTTGCTTAAGAAGTATTTTGTTTACAAAAACAATGTTTGTTTGGGAGAGTAGGCAGGTGTGTAGACATGTGTGGGTGCTGCCAAACTTACTGACTGAATTAATATATTTTCAATGGACATGTGACACAGCTTCTCTTTAATGTCTCCTTCTTTTCCGTATTTGTATCTTTTGTTCACCCTTTATTTTCCTGGTTGGCAAGGCAGGTAAACGATTCAGATCCAAGGAAAGTAAATCAAGTCAACATTAATTATGAGCATTCCAAAGAAAAATGAAACACAACATTCATACTAATTATATTCCTCCAAGGAACATAATTCAGATTGGTCTTTGATGAGTTTTGTAGTTTAGTCAAGCTGGTACAAGATTTAGAGAGTTAGAAAACCTAAGGAAGTCACTGAAGCAGAAAAATCCTCTAGTTGATTCTTTAATTACATATTCACAGTGGGAAATGTAAAGATGGAAAATCTGTTGATGCATTTTGTGATCAGATTCTGGACTTGAAATGTAACACTGCATTGAGTTTTTCTCCTCTCTAAGGAGCTTAAGAAAAGCAGGAATACAATGTTAATGATGGCTAAAGAATCATGGAACTAGCTCCTTAGAGGGAGTACTTATGACAGAGCTTTTATAATCACTAACCATTCAAATATATTTTCACGGTCTTAATTCAGTATTCAGCAACCACTAGATTTATTCATAAGTCCAATTTCTCCCCTTCAGTGAGTACTCTTCATGATTGCAAGAGCTCATGAGCCAATAATATGCATAGAAACGCTACCATATTTTCCTTTCTTCCCCCATCTACTCTTAGTTTCCTCTATCTCTTCTTAATTCCTTCATTCTTCCATCTCCTCTATTCTTTTCAACACATTTATGGTAAAAAATGACCAGAAGCATCATACATAATATTAAAAAAGAAAAAAAAAACTCTTCTAAAAGTAGTCACTCAAGAAATATCAGATGTCAAAGAAATAGAAAACATAAAGTTTACCAGTTTAGTTGAATGAAGTAATACTCTTGACCTCCTCAACCAGAGCCTCTTTGACTGTTTGGAATGATTAAGGTCTTAAAAATGAGGTATTTTCATTTTATATGTATTTTGTAAATTTCACTTTTTTGTGCACTTGTACTGGCCACCAATACATCATTTATGTTAGTAATGTATTATTCTGGTGTTTGATATATAAGTAAAAATAAAAGAAATTCAACATTTTTAAAGATGTTTTAAAGAAATTTAAACATTTTAAACAACAGTTTGTTGTTCATTAAATTAATCAAGTTAATGAGGATAGCCTGGAGATACATTTCTACTTTTTCCAACTCTTCTGGTAGCTAGCATATTTACAATACCTTAGACTATTAGTCTTATCTTAGCCCGTATCCATAATTCCTTTTGAAAAATTTTAAATTATTAAAATAAATTTTTATAAGGGTACAGTAAACTCATTTAGTGGTAAAACCTTAATAAACTGACATAAGAATATTTATGTCTTTATTTACCCCAACTACTTACTTCAAAGGTTTTGCTGCAAAAGTACTGATATGTTGGATTGAGGTGCTGTATCAGATCTATTACACAGTGTTAGCTAAAAACTTCTTTATTCCTAAGCAGATCTGGCCCGTGAGTTTTGTGAATGGGTGAAAGATCCAAGAAATCTCTAGAGAAGAAACTTGCTCGATAACTCAGAAGCATTTTAAAGCTGGGTATATTCAGTTCTTAATTGGAAATACTAATTCTTTTTAAGATGCTGTTGTGGAATATAGGGAAATTTGGAATGCCTCTATTCTGATACTTTGAGATACCTTAAATATTTATTTTTTAGGGGAGAGAGGAACAAACTAATTCCTTAAATAGCACCATGAGGTTTCATTGCCCTCTGTCACTCATTATAGTATAGAAAAATATTGTTAATTGAACAACAGAATAATCAGATTTTGGTAAATAAAGCATTTGCTTCATAGAAAACTTCTATTCTCTAGAAATGCTGCTAGCTCTTTTGGTATTTAACAGGTGTGATGGGGGAATATGAACCAAAGATTGAAGTGCATTTTCCTGAAACTATTCAAGCTGCAAAGGATTCATCTATAAAACTGGAATGCTTTGCCCTTGGAAAGTAAGGTTCTGTTTTGTTTTTTTTCCTGGTTGTTTTAATTAAAACAAATGAGTATTTTGGTATTCAAATGCTGCTCTAAGGTAAATTAGCAAATAGACTTTAAATGCTGGGCAAAAGTGGAACTTTCTGATTGGACTTTAAATAAACATGCCTAATACTCTGAAAGTGATTGGGGCGGCAATTTCCCCAAATAAGCCGATATTTACTTGAGTTTGAGCACAATGAAACCCGTTTAGGCAGCACACTGCAAAGGAATAAGTGAGCTTGTATAAGACGGTGAGCAGGTCACTAAACTTTCGACGTATCCTTCACTCCATCTCATCCTACATCCAGAAATATATTGCCTGGAGTGTCTCCTTGCTTAATTAATCAGCGACTCTTGTAAATGAAAAACCTGCACTGCTAGTGTCCAAAATAAGACTAATTAAAAGCCATTGTTCATAGTGGATAATTAGAATTGAGCCAAACCTGTCCTGGCAGTGGAGGCATTTTATTTTACTCAGATAAGTGTTTATCAGCAGTAGGTTTGGAAAGCTTTGAAGGCAGCCAAATATCTGCTTTTGTGCATGGAATATTGAGAACATTTCTTTGCTTTTTGGCAATATTCAAATTTTATTTTTATGCCCATAAACACCAGAATGAAGTAACAAAGTGATAGATCAGATTTGCCATTTTAAAACACTGATGTACATATGGATTATCTGGGGGCACAGTTAAGTTGAAATTCTGTAGATCTGGGGTGATGTCTGATTGCTCCATATCTAACAGGCTCCTAGGTAATAGTGATTCTTCTTGTCTACAGAACATACTTTGAAGAGTAAAGGACTTGACTCTCACTACCACATTTCAGGGCTTACTTATAAATCCAGAGTCTACTTTTAATGTGGGCCTCACATTCAGAAATAGTGACTTACATTCCAAACTATGGAAAACATCCTTAAAAGTCTGCATCTTGTTATTAAGTAAATATACTGAGTAATCCAAATAATGCTGGTTACTACATCTTTTAGGTTCCTTTCTATATATGAAATCTTGTAGCTCTTTAAATTTCTCAGGTTATCCATTTTTCATATATTTAAGAGACCATATTTAATTTTTATACAATACTGGTCCCACAGTATTGCCCAATAAATAATTGATTGATCAAATTATTCTTTAAAAAGTGACAAATTGAGGCTTTGTCCATTTTTGTTTGCCTGCCTTTTAAGACATGATGAACTTTCACCATTTTCAAGCTTTCTCAGAAAATAAAGTATACAAAAAACATAAAATGTCAGCAAAATACTTTGACAATTAGTTGATTAATTTAAAAAGAAAACCAATGAAAGACAGTATCTGAAAATAATATTAATAGGTTATTCTATCATGTTTGGCATCAGGAAATATTGATTCCTGTAACTTAAAAAATACTCATATAATAAATAACTGAAAGGGATTGAGGCTGGTTCTCAAGAATCTCATATAAATAAATTTCATTTGTTAATCATTTATAACTAAGAATTTATATGACAGACATAATCCTCATAATTATGCAGGGTACATAATATTTTTATTATATATGAGTAAAATGAGGCTCAGATTATACAAGTAACCTGTTCAATTTTATGCTTCTGATAAGAAAGAGAGGGCGATTCAGATTTAGTCCCACCTGATTTGAAGTTCTGAACTTAGAAACTTTGGAGTAAATGCTTAAGATAACTGCTCTCCAAGTCAGAGGAGGCAGACTGAATTCCCAATTTTCTCAAGAGTTGTCCGACCATCAGCAAACATGCTGCTTAAGCTTTATGAATTCCCATATTCTCACACAAAAAATGTTATAATGATACCTGTCTCCTGTGTTTGTTTTGAAGATGAGAGTGGATAATACATGTAAAACCATGGCAAGTCCGATGTGTATGTACAAAAAAAACCCTGAATGATAAAGTATACATTCATTGTTAAGTTTATACCTAAAGGAACTACAGCACATGAAATAAAATTAAGGAAGAATGGGAAAATGATGAGAATTACTTAATTGCACCTCATAGAAAATTGTCAAGGAAATAATTGATTTAATGGAGTATGCTTAAAAACACTTTATCTGCCAAAATTAATGTTGAAATTATATTTACTAAATTATTAATATGGAATTGAAATGCCTAGGTGTTAAAATGGAAAGTCCAAAGCATCCACAGGGTCAAAGAGATAGTGTTAAAATGTCATGTATAAGAAACATATATTCTGTGTAACTGAAGTGCAGATCTAGTTCTCATTTCTTCAAATGAACAGAAAGTGTATGAAAATGCTTTGTATACTTTGGAAAATATTATACAAATTTTAGCTACTAACAAAAAGACTTTTTATATATGCTCGCCAATAGTTTTCAGAAAACAAGTTGCACTATAGTTGAAACATTGCAAACATACTGAAGAAGCTTTCTAGTCCATTAAAAAATTTGACATTTACCAAATACTTTACTGACTTTTTAAAATTTGCAACATTAACAAACATAAAAACAATGCACTCCCTAGACAATTAATTACGTGATAGGCATAAATAACAATCTGAAAAGAACAAAATCAAACCACTTTTTAAATTATAAATCTCTATTTGCAGATTTATTGCCAAGCATTTTACAAACTATTGAATAATTATAATCATGTTCTCTGACAGCTCTTTATAAAAATATTGCTGTTCAGCACTTGGTTTTGTTATTTTTTTCCCCAAATGTTGGGACTGCTTTGTATAAATCCTTTTAAATCTACTTGTTCACTTTCTGAGGTACTGCACTTCTCTGTAATAAGTTCGATAAACCCCAAACTGAAACAAGCTAATTGGTTCAGTGAAGAATAGAATCAAAGTTCTTTTTCTTATTAACAATGTTTCTAAACACTTTTGCTAACTACTGACTACTATTTATGCTATAAACTACACATTCATGAAACTAAGGTTTAAATATTTTAGTTAATAAGAGAAAGGAGGGAAAGTAGGGAGGGAGGAAGGAAATCAGTAGGTGGATAGGTGAATAGGAAAGAGGAACAACAACAAAAAAATAACACAGGTCAATGCCACATCTTATTTAGTTTTTTATTTTTAGGACCTACGACAGTTCCTGAAATACTGACTAGTTTTCATTAAATATTTGTGGAAATACTTCCTAAGTAATTAGGAGATAATTCCCTTTATCCCTGGGAACATTCTTTCTCTTGAATGGGTAGATTATTTTGGAATTTATCTTGCTTGTTGTTCTCTGAGCTTCCTGGGTCTACGCTTTGGTGGCTGTCATTAATTTTGGAAGATTTCCAGTCATTGTTATTTCAAATATTTATTCTGTTCATTTCCCTCTTTGTTCTCCTTCTGGTATTCCCATTAGACATCTGTTGCACCCTTTGTAATTGCCCCCAGTTCTTGGATATTCCATTCTTTTGCTGTTGTTTTTTTGTTTTTTGTTTTTTTTTCTCTTCAAATTTAATTTGGGAAGTTTCTATTGATATTTCTTCTAGTTCACTTACTCTTTCCTTCATCACATTCAGCCCACTGGTGAGCCTATCAAAGGCATTCTCATTTGTATTACAGTGTTTTTATGTCTATAATTTTTTTTTGAATTTTAGAATTTTATTTATATTTTTATACAGCAGGTTCTTATTAGTTATCCATTTTATACATATTAGTGTATATATGTCAATCCCAATCTCTCAATTAATCACACCACCATCCCCCAGACCCTTTCTTAGAATCTCCTTTTTTTCTGCTACATTAATCATCTGTTCTTGCATGTTGTCTGCTTTTTCCATTAGAGCCCTTAACATATTAATCTTAGAAATTTTAAATTCCCAGTCTGATACTTTAAAAATATTTGCCATATTTGAGTCTGGTTCCAATGCTTGCTTTGTCTCTGCATTTGTATTTGTCAATGGGCCTTTTATATATTTTTTGTTGTTGCTGAAACCTAGATATGATGTAACAGGTAAAAAGAGGTGATTTTACACTAGATTTTGGTGTAAATTTTTATGTTTATTTGGCACAGAGTTAGGCTGTGTTTACTGTTTGCTGTAGTTGTGGTGTCAGAGGCTAAAATTTCCTCCATTGTTTTTGTTTTTCCTCTTGTCTTTGGGTTTCCCTAGAGACTCTTTCTTAATTAAAGACTGAGGTTTGCAGTTTCTTTACTTGTAACCCCCAGCTATCATTCAGGAGCCCTATTGATGGTATGAATGTCCTTGTTAGCTAATTCTATAATCTCTGTAATTTACAGATCTGTTTCTGTTGACTGTTTTTTCTTCTTATCATGATTCCTATTTTTTATGCTTTTTAGTTTAACTAGTAATTTAGATTGAATTAGAGACATGATAAATGTTGGGTTATTGAATGCTGCATTGTGGTATATTTATTTCAAGTATTGGATCTTATTGATAGAAGTTATGATGAATCTCATCTTTCTAAAGCTTATTATTAAACTTCCTTGGGTAGATATAGAGTAGATGTTAGTCTAAGGCCTGTTTACTTCTAAGATGCATCTCCCAACTGAATGCTCTAAATGTTTGCTAAGTCTCTCTTCTCGGGCTTGGTGGAACTCTAACATCTTCTAGCCCTGTTTGAGCTCTAAAATTTGTTCTTTGCCCAGCTTCATGTGACACTCTTACGTAGATTTTTGGAGCACTTTCTTTTTCTAGTCTCATCCTCTCTGATAGTTTGCTTTGCAATCCCAGCCACTTCAGTCACCTGTGTCTCCTCAACTCAGGGATGCAGTCTTGTCCTATTTATGTTTGCTTCCTGATTCCGTGTTCTGGAAAGTGCCTACAGGTCAAAAATCAGGGATTCCAATGGCTTACTTCATACATTTCCCCTCCTTTAGGGATCACAGTTTTGTGCTACCCATTGTTACATCTCTGGAATCAGTTTGTTTCCCATTATATTTGTCCAGTTTTCTAATTGTTCCCAGCAGGGTAAATACAGTTCCAGTTAATCCCACATCTCTAAAACCCAGGTATTTTTTAAGGCTAATTGTGAAGGTAAATGAGGTGAAGTTTAGAGAAATGAAATGACTTGATAAACGTAAGTTGTAAATCTGGGATTCAAATCTAAATATCACTGATTCTGACTTCAAAACTCATGCTCATAGCCATTTGATATTTACATCAAATTATCCTTTTAATATACGAATTAATTCCTCATGTGCAGATGTAGTTAGCCCTCAGTTCTGTAAGTGTTTTCCTTAAAAAAGGCTTGAAACATTTCAGCAAAATGGTAAAAAGATGTTATTTGGGGAATGAAATTATGGATGTATTTCCCATTTAGATTCTCTGTAATTACTAATAATTCAGCAAAAAAGTAAGTTCAATTTTATACATTAATTTTTTTAAGGATTCAAAGATAACCTTTTCAAAATTCAAGCTGCTTTTGAATGAGAAGAAAAAAGTGTTTCTAAAAGTCAATCAGGGCCATTGTGGAGCATACAACCCACTGGTTTGTATGCGATGATGGTAGTATCTACCATTTATAAAAGTCTGGGGTAGATGATTAGGGAGAGCACAGAAAACATGCCAATCAACCTAGGAGTCTGCTGCAATCATGCAGGCAGGGAGTATAGAGAGTGAGGTCTATAGAAGGCTGGCTAGAGTGTTTACTCATAGACGTTAACCATCTCAAACCACCACAGGCTAATGTGAGTATAGAATAATTAAGACAAAACTTCAGATACCTGCTTGAACTTTAATTACTATGACTTTGGGGACATGCAACTCACTTTCTATGTTGGAGTTTCAGAGCTGACATGATCACAGCTTTCAACTCTCACTTTTGTCTCATTTGTTTAACATGGCAGACTCTTAATTATCTAAGCTGCAAATTAATTGTATTGTGAAACACCCGAGAAACTCCTTGGATAGGTGCTATGCAAATGTAGTATGATTGACTTATAGATCTGTGTGTCTCCTCTCAAGAAAACATAGGCCTTTGCTCTTAGTAAAGAAGTTAAACTGATATCCCTCATAACTCTCCTACCACTCTTGTAAACAACCAAACATATTTACTTTTCTTTTCTTTTTTGTGTGTGAATCTTAATTTAGTAACTTTGCTGTCAATGCTCTGGAATGTAAATGAAATTAGTCGCTGCACTAAATGTTCCTATGTGTTCTGGAGCCTTCACACAGAGGACTATATTTATGTATACATGTATATCTTTTTTTTTTTTTTTTTTTTTGCGATACACGGGCCTCTCACTGTTGTGGCTTCTCCCGTTGTGGAGCACAGGCTCCGGACGTGCAGGCTCAGCGACCACGGCTCAAGGGCCTAGCCGCTCTGCGACATGTGGGATCTTCCCAGACCGGGGCACGAACCCGTGTCCCCTGCATCGGCAGGCGGACTCTCAACCACTGCACCACCAGGGAAGCCCTTTATACATGTATATCTTATTTATTTTTTTCTAATTTATGAAGAAAAAGATACTCAGCTTGACTATTAATGTCAAGCAATAAATTTGAAGTCTCACCAAGATGTTTTGATCTATTCCAGAACTTTTAGATGACAGAGCAGCTAATTGATTTTGCTTCTCTTTTTACACATATGGACATCATTGCAGATCATACCACAGAAAGGTTGCTCAAGACAGTCAAGATGACAGTATTTTAAAACCAAACTAGGTACATTCAAATTTTTCAGACTTTTAACACTTAGTTTAAAAAAAAAGTCAGAGAGATATCTTAAAATTGTCCCATTTGAATGTCTAATAAGCAGTTTAGCTTTTTTATTTTCCTCATTGAATTGAATGGATAGAGGGCAGACTATTTTCCTAACATAGCTTGTCCCGTTTGCCCCACAATGTATACTGAAGCCTACTCATTAGGTTCTCACTAACTGCTTTGCTTTTTTATCATGATCTTATATTGCTTGGCATAAAACAGTATGGTAAACTCCATGCAAATCTGAGAACTGACAAATGTTCAAGCCAATCTTTGAAAAATTGGAAGATAGTAACCCCTCAACAAAAACACAGTCACACACACACTCACCCTGGGGCTGAAAGATTTATCAGCAGATTTACTAACATTTCAAGGCAACATTGTGTTCTGGAAAGAGTATAGACTGAATTCAAAGAGATCAGGGTTTAAATTCTCAGATCCCCTGTCAATAGCTGGGCCGCTATGATCAGTTTTCTTATCTGTAAAACAAAGGTAAAAACTAGGTAGATAGATGGATAGATAGATAGATAGATAGACGACAGAGAGAATAGGACTGATGTAAGGACCGGAAATACTATTAAACTTTCCTACCAGAGTCCTGCCTTATAATAGGCAATCAATAAATTATAACAATTTTATTAATTGTGGTCATTGTCAGTGCTGCTTTGGCTGAGGAGGTATAAAGGAATACACAGGAGGGAGAGAAGGGGTTTCTGCATTCTATTTCTGTGCTAACACAATCCTCAAGGACTTGCTCAGAACAATGGATTTACCATTTCTAAATAATGTGTTTAATCTTTATAAGGATTATTGACATTCCCTCATTTATTCATTTGGCAAATTAAGCTCCAGTATCTATTAACTTAGCAAATATGCATTAAATACCTCATTCAATAATTAGTTCCTTTATTCCTTCACTTAGTCAAAAGGAATTCTCCTGGCAGCAGATGCTAGGCTAGGCCCTGGGGAAATAAAGATGATATAAAGGCCCCAGGGAGTTTGCAGGCTACTGAAAATGGGATTGGTGTAACAATATGTGATCACACATTTCTCCTGGGATCTGCTCTTTCCTTACAAACTTTCAATGAAGGAAGATTCAAGGATAGTCACTCTGGGAGCTTTCTGGATTATCTTTTCCCCAGGTTACTCCTTGTTAAATTGAGACTGGAGACAGTCACTCTCAATTCCTTTGGTAGAACTAATGTTAGACTGTTATTGAAGGGGTCCTTCGTATCTCTTAGAAATAGAAGATTCTTGCTTCCTTTTCTCCCATTTCATCAATACTTTTTTTTTCAAAATTAATACTTTTGAAATAACAGTTTTAGAACAGAAAAATTGAGCAGATGGTATAGTGAGATCCCATATAATGCCACACACAGTTTCCCCTATTATTAACATCTTACACTAAGATGGTACCTTTGTTACAATTAATGAACCAACAT
Organism: Phocoena sinus; assembly: GCF_008692025.1. Classification (NCBI taxonomy): domain Eukaryota; kingdom Metazoa; phylum Chordata; class Mammalia; order Artiodactyla; family Phocoenidae; genus Phocoena; species Phocoena sinus. The sequence goes on along the minus strand of NC_045773.1, from coordinate 14,445,050 downwards.
GAATACATTTTAATTAACTGAACTCCATAATTTACTCAAATTTCCTTGTTGTTTTTTTTTTTACCTGATGTCCTTTTTTTATTCCAAGATTCCATCCAACATACCACTTTGAGTTTTCTTGTCTCCCTAGGCTCTTCTTGGCTGTAACAGTGACTCAGACTTTTCTTGTTTTTGATGACCCTGACAGTTTTGAGGAGTGGTGGTCAGTTTTATTGTAGGATGGCCCTCTATTAGAATTTGTCTACTATTTTTCTTATAATTAGTCTGAGATTATGGGTCTTGGGTAAGAAGACTACAAAGGTAAGGTGCCATTTTCGCACATCATATTAAGGTTACTCTCTATCACAATGATCTATGGCTACTGATGCTGTCCTTCATCACCTGGCGGAAGCAGTTTTGTCAGGATTCTCCACCATAAGCATACTCATTTTTCTCTCTTTACATTTGAGTCTTTGGAAGGAGGTTAATATGTGCTGTCCACACCTAATGAGTAGGGAGTCATGCTACACCTCCTCTAATCTATGTAATTTATTTGGAATTCTTCCTCATTGGAGATTTTTCACTTCTCCCTCCTCATTTATTAATTTATTCAATCCTTTATTTATATCAGTATTGATTAGTAGATATTTATTTCATACTTTCAGTCATAATCCAATATTGCTTTATTTTGCTGCTCAAATTGTTTCAGCATATTCTTCTGTAAAATGTTTTAATTTTTTTTTTTTAAATGTACACTATGAATGTATCTCTGGGTCATTAAACAGTTTTCTGTACCCTCAATTGTAATGACAGTGGGGTATTCAGATGTATGTTTTCAGTCAGTCTCCTACTGGTGGACATTTAGTTTCCTTTCGTTTTGTTTTCATTTTTTATTGTCATGAATAATGATGTAATGCATATTCTAATGGCTATATTTTGCCCATCTCCATGGGAACTTCCTCAGTATATTTTTTAAAAATTAGAATTTTTGGGTAACAGTAATATAAAAGCTAAGGTTTCTGATACATGTTGCCAAATTCTCCTGAAGAACCACTGCAGAGGATCCACTTTCAAAGACCAGGACCCTAGGTTACAAGTTGGGTCTCTTTTGATCTTACACACATGCTGAATTCAATGGCAAACATTCCTTTCATTCTTTTTCTATTTCAAAAAACAAAATTGGATTTTTACACTGCTGTTTCCAAAACTAAATTAATTTAAAGGTTCTAAAAATCATCCAAGAAGAATATATATACTTCTGCAAGTGACTGTTCATCCTTTCCATTCCAGTCTATCACCACTTTTCTCAGGAGACCTACAGTTCTTACTTTTTAAGTAACTGGCAATTGCAGGAGAGAAAGATTTCAAATCCAAGTTGGAACTGAGCTGAAGGAAAAGAAGTTACTTCCTTTTTTCCAGCTGACCTTGGAACCCATGTCTAGAAACTTTATTGGAATTTGGAGGCATCTCAGTATGTTAAAAAAAAAAAACAACTCTATGATTTCATCTTCTGGCCCTTGGACAAAAGGAACTCTACCCACTGATTATAAAACATGTTAACTCATTAGGTGAAGAATATATTTCTAAGCACACATTATACAGACTAAAAAGGTGATTCTCATGTTGTAGCTGGTTAGCTCATGCGGGAGCAGAAAAACATGGTGGTTTAGAGTTCATTATGGAAAGACAGACTTTAGCTCAAAACTTTTCTTTGAAAACTTACTGTGTGATATTGGGCATGTTACTCAACCTATTCTAGTCCCAATCTCCTCATCTACAAAATGTTAATAGCAATAGTACTGTGTCTCATGGTATTATTATATGGTTTCAATGAAGCACTTAGCACAGTGCCTGGCATATAATGTGTTCAATAAATGTTAGATCTATTAATAATAGAATGATTAAATATAATAAACCATATACAATATCTCCTTTATATGAAAGTTTATGATTATGAGCAGAGCTAAGGTTAAGCCCTATAATTCTTAAAGAGTTATAATTCTGAACATAATTCTGAAGGAACATGTGCCTCGAGAACCTACCTCAACCAAATTATCATTTTCTCTGCTGTAGTGCCACATAGCACTCATATGATTGGTGAAGTATTTATTTAGGGTTAATATTATGTATTAATAAAACATTATGGAGAAGCTGTCAATTAACTGCTAAGTGCAGTATCATTTTCGGCTCTACCACACCTTGAATTATGGGCTCCAGTTTTATGTTTCATGTGCAAATTATTACTCACATTGTGGAGTAGAAAATAGCAATAAAGTCTTAGGGACTCTTTGGATGATAGAACCTTCCTGTCCCTATGTGATCATCATGGTAATAAGGCGACTTAGTAAGCTTTATTTTTGGTTCAAACTTTATATTTCAGAATGTATTCTCATAGTATATCCTCATTTTATCCTTTCAAGAAGACTTTTACGTACCCATTGTTACCTCTAGTTATAGAGAAAGCTGAGGCTCAGAGATGTTAGGTAATTTGCACTCATAGATGTTAGGTAATTTGCACTCATTTACACAAAACTCATCTGTGTCCTTTCACTCTACATGTAAGTACTATTCTGCTACCACTGCTCTTACATCCAAACCGTCTGTGGCTTTTCAATTGGCTGCAGCAACTGTAGTGTCAAGTGTCAAATACCAGATAAATACATGCACATGATAACATTTTTCCCCCAAGGGAAACCAGGTATACACACTGACCAGTAGAACAGGATCATGACTATGTTTAGATCACTCAGAAAAAAAAAAAAAAAAAAGATTTTCCTTTTTCCATAACAGTAAGATTGCTTTTCTACAGAACTCATGAATTTATCCATATTGTATCCCCATAGGACAATCTTATATTCCAAGCTCTTTGTATGAATATTTCAAGTTGAGGAAATGAAAGCAGCTAGCTGAAGTCTGAAAATTTAACAAAGGCACTCCTTGCTGGGTTTGTTATTCTGCTTCCCTCTCTTCGATTAAAAATGGCCACTGACGGGATTTTCTGAAATGAGTTTCAAGTTAAGAATAATCCCAAATATAAGCATCTTAGGAAACAGGTTCTCTGTACCAGTTTCTAGTTAAAATACTTGGTATGGCCTGGATTTAAGCTGTGGATAATGAGATTTAAGAAATCCAGGGAAGAAATATAAGCTTTCTCAAATAGCACTAGTAATGAAAATTCTATTCATGGCTAAAAGTATAGAACTGAAGCAGAGTTCGTACAAGAGTGTGAATAGCTTTAATTTAACTTCCAGTTCAGGTTGAACTAGGCCAGAGGGTTAACAAATGTATTCTCTGTCTCCAGATAAAATTAATGGGATGCTCACTCTGTAAAAGCATAATGACAAGAGAGTAAGGAATGAAAGTCCTTATTTATGGCAATGCTTATTTAAGAAGCACAATACCAGAGAGAGGGGCAAGAAAGAAAGAAAGAGAGAGAGAGAGAAAAAGGAAGGAAGGAAGGAAGGAAGGAAGGAGGAGGGAGGGAGGGAGGAAGGAAGGAAGGGAGGGAGGGAGGGAGGAAGGAAGGAAGGAAGGAAGGAAGGAAGGAAAGGAGAAAGGAAGGGAGGGAGGAAGGAAGAAAGGAGGAGGGAGGGAGGAAGGAAGGAAGGGAGAAAGGGTGGAGAGAAAGAAAGAGACAAAAAGAGGGAAAGAGAAAGCAGGAGGGAGGGAAGGAGGAAGAAAGAAACTTTGCTTTTATGATCTAGTAGTATTTTAGAACTGTGAGGACTCACATTTCAGGAAAATATAGAAACAAAATAAGAAAAGGCTTTTGCAAAGTTTTTTGAAATACACGGTTCATGAATGCCTCATCTATGGTCTGAGGAAACTCTGGATGAGAGAGTTGCTTCAAATTGATTTTCTTTATTGAGATTTGTATCCAGGCTGGATTTTGACACCATATTTGTGAAGATTAAAAAAAAAAAGAAGTGGGGAGGAACTGGAACTGAAAGGGAAATGTTGCCAGAAATGGCTGATACCTGTAGTTAGGATGATGATGGCACCATGTATTTTAACTTAACCTTTAAACGACAGAGTTTCAAGAGACTTAATAATAATCTCCATTCTGAAGACCCTTCAAAGATCTCCCTTGCTGCATGGCATTCTTCATATATTAATATATTAACTTTGCACTTTAAATAGATCACTTATTTTAAATTAAAATGAACTGCCAGAGAATATTACATCACTAATATCATCATCGTGGACAAACTAGGTAGATCCTAAATAGAATGCTAAAGCCACAGAAGGAGGCGTCTACTAGTGCTAATAACTGAATGGGTGGCAACTCAGAGAATTGGAAGGTGGATCACAGTAAATTAGCCTGTACTGGAACTCTAAGTGGTAGAGAATTGGCAGGTCATAATTTAGCAGAAATTACCTGTCTAAACGTGAGTACCATTCCAAAAAGGTAATTAGGATTGTTAACAAGTTCCAGCTGAGTATTTAACTCGACATATGGACACCATCTGTCACAATCCTGGTATACAGTAAGCACTCAATTAATGGTTATTAATATTCATAAATAAACGTTCAGCTTTCTTACAACGCATTTTTTTTTCCTCTTTGGAAAATGTTGTCTAATTCCTTTCCTCTCTACCGTAATGGCCCTAGATGATAAGCCAGGCTGAAAAAAAAAAAGTATTTTACAGCAAAGCATGTTATATCTCACCTGAGAGATCCCTGCTCTCATGAGGAGGAAATGAACATTACCGCTATGATCAGAGGCATTATCTCCTTACCAGCCAGTGTATTAAACAGGAAGAAGCAGGAAATTTACTTCTAGAGAAATATGTGCATGCTTGTGTACCCATTTCGTTCACAGTATGGAGATTTGATTTTAGTTTATGTATGATTCATAAATCAATTTATGTCAAATGCCTAGTCATATGGAGTTCTTAAAGGAGAATAGAAAACAGATAAATATAAGCTAGGAATCTGGCTTTTGAAATAATAACAGTAACATAATAATCTTAAATTATTTTTAACTTGTCGTTAACACAAAAAATATATTGTTTAAAGTGTTCTAGACAGTGTGTTAAACACATGAAATGTATTATATCATTTAATCTTCATTCTAATACTGTGACTTACATACTAGTGTTAAGCCCTATCCTATAAATGAGAATATTTATGTTATAAATGTGCAATAGCTGGTAAGTGTAAAAACTGCACTCTGCTCTGTACTGTATAAATAGTATTCTATTATAATAGCTTTGTTATTAATATTAGCACTAGTATTAGTATTATTTATACAGAATGTTATCTCTTGGAAAAATTAACTTGCATTTAAAACTAAAGCTCATTACTAAAATAATTTCATCTTTCGTTGATTTTAGTTCTTTCTACCCACTGTCCATTTGGCATGTCTTCAGAAAAGAGAGACGGTGTGAAATCTAAAGCAATTCATTTAGTGTCTTCATAAAAAGCGCCCAGACTAAATGGGAACTTTTCATTAAAATGCACATGTTTTACATGTATTCTCCATGATCCTATATCTCACATTACCAGTGGTAATCAAGAGGCTCATGACATTCATATTTTGTACTGACATAACAAATCTGAAAACAAAATCTCAACGTTTAATTAGTAACTGTGAAATCATATAAAACTGCTTAATTTTTCTCCCATTAGAAATTTTGTTAACATGAAATATAGCCACGAAACGCACTTCATAAGACTTTTGATTAAAAAGTTTAAATGTCTGAGTGACTATTTTTTGATAGTTTAGTTGCTCTGAGAATTCTAAAATATCTAGAGTATAAAATATGATATCCTGAAGGAATCTACCATATCATACAATTTGATCACACAGATAGAAAATAACATAGCTAGGATTTGAACCCAGGCATTCAGACACTATTTGTAAAGTCTTTTTTTGGACGAAAGCAGCAGGAAAATTACTCAAAAAGGCATAAGACAAAAAGAGACTGTATTGACTAATGGAAATGTTTAAGGAGATTTTTTTTTTAAATTTTTTTGGGCATCAAGCATGACTTAATCTAGACATGTAAAGAATCCCACATTACCTTCTTTTGTGTTAACTTTGACTTTCAAAGACACTTTCTCCATGTGGTGGAAAAGTGCTGCCTAGAAGCTCCAAGCTATATCCCACTGTCTGAAGAAACCCTAGGGACAAAAGATCCTCTCTTTAATAACTCCTCCAAAAGCAGTCCCAGAACTGAGTCTAGTTGTCTCTGATTGGGTTGTCTTAGTTTCCAGAGTTGACCAACTATGGTGGCCACGGTACACTAGCTTCTAATGGCAAGACCTGAATCTTGTGCTCAGTCCTGCAGCCAGAGGTATAGTCCTCCCAATTCAAATCAGATAGACTAAAGACAGTAAGCATTGGGTTTTCTAAGGAAAATCAAAATGCACACACAAAAACCAACACATGTCCACTGCAGACTGAGAATACAGAGGTCTAATTCTTATACCTTTCTTCAAAATTGAAAGTTACGTTAGAAGCCAGTTCACTGAATTTTTATAAGCTTCTCAATAGTTGAGTGGTTTATGAGAGAAGATATATCACTCCAAACATAACTGAGGTAAGAAAAACAAGATCTAGAGGGTGTTCTTTAAGTGAGAAACTTATGTCTCTCTTCAGCCTCATGTCTCTTTCACATTTCTTGCCTTCTAGTGTAATTTTGACCCTATAGAGCATTGTTCTGAAAATATAAACCACACTCATGGTTTTTCACAAGGATTCTACTGCTCAGTTTTTTATCTTATATGCCATTAATGTTCACTTCCACAGAATATCATTTTTATGTGTCTAGTGACTATATAGAAGTACCATATTGAGAAGTACTTACAGTTGGTATTATAATCAAAGTGGAATATGATTAGAGCATATTGGGGGTTCTAATAAGCTGTTTTCCAAGAAGTAGATCTTGAAAGGATATTTTTTTTAAAGTGACTTTTTAGAAGAGCTTTTATGAAGAACGCATCAGGGAATGGACAAGCCCACTTGGGACAAAAGAGTAGTCAGGCAGAGTATAATGTCATGCAAAGTTCCACAGAAGATATATTTGCCTCAGTCTTGTACAGGAGTTCTAGAAAGAGTGCAGGTCACACCTAGAGGTATTCCACCATCAGGGGCAGGGGAGCTGGAGTAGTTATGCCTCATTTAGTCAGTTATTGGTTGAGAGTTGCCCCAGGGAGTATGTAAATTCCTGTTTTCAGCTCTTTTTTTGTGAAGGAAAAGTTAGCTACAGCGGCTTAAGCATAGTTGACAGCAAAATGATGCATGTACTAACTGTTGAGGGTGAAAGCACATCAGGATTTGGGGTGCTAAGGGATAAGAAAGAAAACGGGTGAAGCACTGACATTATCTGCTACACTACTTCTGTTGGAAAGGTATGTCTATATAGGATACATTATTTTATCCTTCAAGGGAAAAATGCTTGTCCAGAGACTCCAGTGTCCTCACTGAGTTCTTTTGGAGGGAAAGGTCACAATAATTGGGATTGGTGGGACTTGTTCTTTTTACCCCCACTTAATTGGGCCACTTAAGATCGTGATCCACTTTTACAAAACCACAAAAATTGAAAGCTATCAAAGGATGATTTTACAGTAGCTGTGATGTCTGTTTTGTCTTGTAAGCACACAGATTCTGAGACAAAGAAACCTGGAAATAAATCCCAGCTGTGCCACTTTCACTTATAGAAAGAGAAAATGAAATTATATTTACACATTATACACATAGTGCTTGGCACATAGTCTGTGGTTAATAAACCGTAGCTCTTCATTGTGATATTATTATAGTTATTATTATTAAATGTCAAACCATTTAATTTCTGGTTCAGAGATTTAGATATTTAGTTAGGTTAAAAATGGACTTCTGTCTTTATAGTTAAAATAAAGAACAATGATATAACAATGGGAAAATAGTCTTTACTGAAATTTTTTTTTTGTCTGAATGTTTTAGGTTAAAATGTTTTTTAGTTGAATATTTTGCATGTATTTGTCATAAACCTCAGAGATACACTATCATAAAAAGACAACAAAGGATCATGAATTCAGATAAATATCAGAGCCTCTATTTATAATATTTTTCTCTTTGTAAATAAATTTTCTTAGAATTTTTCTATTACATGGGTAATACATGCTCATTGTAAGAAAATAATGGAAAAATTGAGATAAGCAGAAAAAAGGAGAATAAAAGGCATTCATATTCTCACCACCTATAGCTACTAACTTTTCATGTTCACATACACTTTACATGTATTTTTAAAAACTGGATAATACTGCCCCAGACTTGGTGAAGATCTTTCTCTGTGAGTAAACTTTCTTCTAGAACTTTATTTTTATTCTTAGTTTGGTATTTCATAAAATGAATGAATAAGAAAACCAGTTCTTTGGGTTAACTGTTGGCAAGAATATGCCATATTACTAAAATATCAACCTAAAGTTGTGGCAAGTGGCAAAGCTTTTTAAAAGGACAAAAACAAAACTTATCATAATACATAATGATGTTGTGTTTAACAAAATTCAAGTTGTATTTGTCACTATATGCTAATTCTGAGAAAAACAGATGAATCAAACATTGATTGGGGAGTATGTTTCCTGTGAAATATGTGTGAGCACATGTATGACTTTCTGCACGATGTATATCTTTGATTTGCACAGCAGGATCATCATTGTTTGCAATAAAAAATTCCTGAGCCTTCATCAGTTTTCCTGCTTTAATTGAAGTCTCTACTCAGTCATCACCACCAATTTTCTGCTGTTGTTACTGCTCAGACTCAGTAGATCTTCATTTGTCAACCACTTTGTATGTGACTGAATGGTTCTCCTACACCAGTTTCATGGACTTGAAAAAAATTCTGCGTTGCCTACAAAGTTTTCTAATTTGGCTTTGCAAAATGATTTACTATTATTATTTTTTTTTTTGAAATACGTTTAGAACAGAAATATTTAAAGCACCTGAAAATCCATAAGGGAATGAAGAATTACTTGAAAGTAAGAAAGGAAAGATGATAGTGTGAATAGATTGGGGATTGATTTTACAAATGATTGGTTTAGGGAAGATTTTCTGGTTATAACTTTATAAGCTACATTTCTTTATATTCTATCTGTACAAGTGAGGCCTTCCTCACCATGGTATTTTTGCTGTTTTAAAAGATAATCGTATTAGACTAAACATATTAGATTTAAGACCTTAAGCTAAATTCCTATAAATACAGGAATTCTTTACAAATTTTTTCTGAAAAGAGACAGAGTACAATGTAAAGTTATCTTTTATGTCATTTTGTTTTAAGTTTGGGTGTAAATAAGTACATTCTTTTGAGGATCATAGATTCTGTGCTCCCAATTCATCTGGGTCTGTTATATAATACTGATCCCCTTTGATAATTTAACTCACCCATCACATATGTCTTCAGTTACATATTAGTACCAATTTAGCTATAGAGGAATCTGTATTTTTGTCTTAGAATCTGTAAATAGAGAGAGCTTGCCTCCTCTTAAAAGTCACATCCTCACAAAGAATTTCCTGACCACCGTATTTAAAGTGATATAATCTTGCTATTATCTCTGCACCTTATTTCCTTTGTTTCAGTTATTGCAATTTACAAATATATTTGTTTTTCATAATTTGTTTATTGCCTGTTTCCCCACTAGTCTGTGAGCAACATGAGGGCAGAAAACATGTTTAGTTCAGTCATCAGTTTATTCCCTGATCCTAGTACTGTGACTTGCACATGACAGGCTCTTAATAAAGTGTTATAAATCGCTGGATGAGTGAATGGCAAATGACTGCATGACGTGAAAACTAGTCACAATATAATATATTGATTTATTTTTTTCCTTGAGAGTTATCCTTAAGGAATTCTTATTTTATCCTGCTGTCATAAAGACTGAACCATCTTCTATTCTAATGAGGTATAACTGTTTAGTCCAGTCCCTGATATTAGTTGGAGGAGGTTGGATGGAAGCCCGTTGCCTGGGAAAGTCAAGTACAGCAAATCCCACGCTATCCTTGAAATCCCAAACTTTCAACAGGAAGATGAAGGCGTCTATGAGTGCATTGCAAGTAACCTTCGAGGAAGAAATCTTGCAAAAGGTCAACTCATTTTCTATGGTGAGCTAATGAATTTCAAAAAGTATATGAAATAATTGGTCATATCCTTCATAGTAAATAGGGAAGGTCTTTAGCATGTTGTGGAAAAGTGTCATAGGAAAAACAGAGAAGACACATTTCCAGGAAAGTTTGCTTATTAATACAATGATTAGCAGATGGGAATGACCATTTTTAAAATATGGCTTTAATTTCAGCATAGTATGCTAATAAATAATAGCATGCTATTGTTTATTATAATTGCCTTGGAAATATCAGCAATGTTATGTAAAAGCCATAGATGTTTACAACACAAAGTAGAATGGAATTCAATATATTTCCCTTAAACATTCAGCAACAGCCTATGAAAACCTTAATTATAATCCCAAGTAGAACTTAACAAAAGAAGGAGAAAATGACAGGAGAAACATAATACTTAATGGTAGTTTTCAGTATTTGTTTATATTTCCAATAATTGTCTACTCATATGTAGGTAATAGAAAAAAAAAACTCATTACTTCATTTAAAAAATATATTTGCCTCAATTATCAGAATCTCTCATGGACTTAAGAGAGATGGTGAAAGCATATATTTTCTGAAAGTTGCCTTTATGTCTTCTTTCATCCAGGCCAAAATACACACTTGCATGAAATTCACTTTTTCTTTTTTTTTTGATGCGAAAAAAACATAAAATATACCTCATAATTATCAAAATGTTTGTTGCTTTTAAAATATTATTAACTTCTTCGCTAAATTTAATACATCTGTACTAGGGGACTTTTAAAAACTGTATTTATACATGGCCAAAAGTCATTTTCTATGTGACATGTTTCTATGTGACACATTTATAATCAATAATAAAGTAATCAGAAGAAAAATATCCATCTATATTGTGTCCTTATAACCTCCAAAATAAGTTTATAAAATATTATTTTCATTATAAAAAACGGAACACATTTAGAGGAGTTAAGTGAGTTATATAACCATTGATGGGGGAAAAAATAAATCTAAAACCCAAGCCCATATGGTAGACTTGAAATCTTAAGCTTTTTTTTTTATGTAGTTCCTACTTAGTTGAAGATTTAAAACTTTGTTCTTCAGAATCCTAAGCATCCAAAGAATGTACACATTAAATAAATAAATATGGTTTAAAGTTACAGTTATTGCACTAAGCAACAAACCATATATATCTCAAACTCCTGTAAGCTATGTGGATTTTATATGACCATGCATTTCTTCTTCCAGGTCAAACATATGTTAGGGCAATTTCTGAACAATTACCTACAAATTATACATTTTAAAAATAATAAATAGAAACATGAATCAATTTCACCCATACACTCAGTTCTTCTAAGGGTTGCCTTCATTTATCCCTCAAGGTTGTGAAAAACATGTTCTGTAACTGGAAGTTGCCCTGATTTCCACAGGAGGTAATCTAGGCTTACTTTTCACCACAGTGGGACATCATGATTTCTTCCTCTCCTCCCTGAAGGACGTTCTATCTTTGTGGGAGCAGAAGTTACAGTGGAAACACCCTGAAAGTCAGATATACTTGTGCATCATTTCAAACTCTCCGTTCCACTTTCTCCAACTACTGCTGCAGTGACCAGCTCAGCACCGTGGTTTGCAGGTGTAGCCTGACAGAGTCTTACCGCAGGTGCCACAGAAGGCCATCTTGTTTCCTGCTCCAGTTTTCTTTGGCCCCTTCAAGAACCTACTCAGCACTTAAGCACACACAACCTGGATGTCCTAATAGTTAACACCTGCACTGCCCTTGAATAACTGTGAAAAAGAGCCAATGAATAAATGCTTCCTCCTCCTTTCCTGGATATGCAGTTACAGACATTCCTTATACATTCACAGAGGATGGAGTAACAATCGTCCGTGCTGGTGGTCAACTCAATAACTCATCCTTGCATTAACTCTCTCCTTCCCTGTTGACTCTTCCTTTCCTGACACCTTACCTTGGCCAGCACTCCCAAATAAACAAACTGAAACACAACCCTTGACTTTGGCTCTGCTCTCAGAGTAAAAAGATAGGTTTCTCTGTTTCTAACTATGTCTTCTTGAGCAGGTTACCTAACACCCATACAACAAAATCCTCTATAAAAGTTTGGAGGAAGAATTGAGTACAACACATGTAAAACACCTAGCTGGTAATAGACCTGAGATTCCCAAAGGAAGGCTCCTCCACCCCAACATATCTAGAATAGATCTAAACAAAGGAGAGGGATTAAATTGCAAATCCAGAACATTTCCTATCATCATTATAGAATAAATATTAATTTTAAAGCATTTAACTTATACACCCCTGTTTCCATCAATGTTAGAAAGGATAATACGACCTTACACTTAAATAACGTTTCAACATCAATTATACCAGTTGCTTTTTGCTTCAGAACTATGTAGATTAGTTCTCAGATTAGAAAATAAGGTTTGGAAAATTCATGCCTAGGATCAAAGTTAGATGCTTAGCCTATATACAACTCCAAAAGTTCTCATTCCCTGTCAAGAATTTTATGTAGAGAAAAAAAAAAACTGGATTATAACCGTACTAAAATGTGATGAGGCTGATATTTGATTTACGCTTCAAACTACTGAATTGTAATTATATCGGGTATAGATACAATTATTTTACTTAGCTTAATCCAAATGTAATCAATGGCCTTTTGCCCACAGAGGGTTCAGATTTGATATACATTTTCTAACTTGACCTATATACTAATAGTTAACATAGAATTATTCTCTAGCCTTGTTCCCACAACTCTCAAGTTGTTACACAGGTGCAGCAAAATGACAAAAGGCAAACATCAATCTTACGCAAAAGGTCCACCGATATTTACAACAGGGTTTCTCTTATCCCACTTTGGGGGTCCTGCATTTCTCTTCCCTCAAATCATGTGTGTACAGTACTACCAGACCCAGTTAGCCTTGTCCTTCTGATTTCTACAGTCCTTGGAATGTAAAATAATGTCTTGGATAACTGACTTGCTAAATAGCTGCTGTTGTTTCTTTTTGAAACAGCCCCTCCAGAATGGGAACAAAAAATCCAAAATACATACCTGTCCATCTATGACAGCTTGTTTTGGGAATGCAAAGCTAGTGGAAAGCCAAACCCTTGGTACACGTGGTTAAAGAATGGTGAACGCCTCAATCCAGAGGTAAGCAACTGTGCTGATATTAAACATTCACCTACTCTGCTAGGGAAATTTTGTTACTAACAGAAACTATGTTTCTGGAATGTTTAGTAGGTGCCAGGAAATAGAGTATAATCTTTATATACCCTAATTTATTTAATCCTTACATTTATTTAATCCTTACATAGCTATTAATATTATCATCATTTTTCAAATGAGAAAACTAAGGGTAGAGAACACAACTTGTACAAGGTCACACATTACTCAGTGATGGATCCGTATTCACATGATATCATTATCATCCTCCTCCTCCTCCTCCTCCTCCTCATCGTCATCAACATCCACTGAACTCTCATATGAGCCAGGCCCTGTGTTAAATATTTTCCATGCATTATATTATTGTATCCTCATGACAGTTTTATGAGAGAGATATGATTATTATTTCTATAAATGAAAAAAAATTGGTGTCAGAGGGCTTAAGTCCATTTGTCCAAGGTCACACTGCAGCTAGTAAATGTTAGAATTAGTATTCTAAGCATAATCTGATTCCAGAACCCAAGCTCTTAATCATTACCCAGTATCTTGGTTTTATGAAAGCTAATGGCCGCCTCTAAACCTAGGGAAGTAGAGAACTGAGGCAGTTATCCACATTTTTCAATCTAAAGCACACCTTATCCTACAATATACAGAAAATGAGACAAGGTTATTTTTCCCATCAAATTATCCAAATAATTGTGTTAATTCTCCACTCTACTTTGCACTTATAGGCACAGTTAGAGATAAAAGGAACATCTGTTGTTTAGAATCTGAATGGAACACTGTTCTTTGTTTCGGCTTTACTGAAATTTAATCCTGAATCCCTATTGCATGTAACATTCCCTGTTTCCTCCAGCCTACTTTTGTTATCTTTAGAGGATGGTAATAGGTACCCTGAAATATTTAAAGTTATATTTGTACTATTAAACTATTTCATTCTATAAACTCAAAATTATATTTCTATACTCCAAATGGGACTGTGTAACAGATTTTGGCTATTTAAACATACTTTATAGTCAACTGCAGAAAAGAAGAATTTAGCTCCTTCAACTTATGTACTGAATTAGAAAATTATCGTCATCATATTTTAAGTCTTTTTGAGACATTATGATGGAAATCCAAGGAAATTTGCTAATCACTCTATCCATGTCTAACATTATTGTCAAACCATGTTTTCTGGAAAACTGGAATGGTAGAGTATTCCAAATTATTTTATATACTGTATAACAGAAAGGTAACATACCTTCTATGCAAAGAATGCCAATATTCAAAGAAATAGGTAACATAAAATATACTAACCACTAAAATTATACTAAGAACACTTCCATTTTCTTAAACTCCAGAAAGCTTCTCAGGCCTTGAAGTATACTAACCTCATTTTCATAAGCAACAGTTTTCATACACCAAAGTATCATAGCTCATAGATATGCATAAATGATAAGAGAATACCTACGTTAACACACTAGCATCTTTATGTGACTTTTCTTTTATTAGGAAAGAATTCAAATAGAAAATGGGACACTTATCATAACTATGCTGAATGTGTCAGATTCTGGTATCTACCAATGTGCTGCAGAAAACAAATACCAGATAATTTATGCAAATGCAGAATTGAGAGTATTAGGTAAGTCATTCATTTATAGCCAAAAAATTCAAACTGACATTTTAGCAAGCTCTGATTATATGTAATATGAATCCAATTTTTCTGTAAATTAGAAATTGCTTTTCCTTGAAATAATGAAAAATGTCTAAATTAGCTTCTAAAAAAATGTGAAGTGAGAATTATTATTCTGCTAGGGCAACATATTAGGGCTTGGAGGAGCCCACTACTGGGTTCATCCAAACCAGGAGTGGCTCCTCCAAAGCTGATCCCAGCATGAGGTTTTGAATACAACCCCAAAAGCATCTATTAGGAATGTTTCCAGCTGAAAATAAGAAATGAAAACCTCAATTTATAGAGACTTAAACAACAATTTATTTTATCTCAATAATAACTTCATGGGTGGTAGCGGAGCAATGGCACTGTGACTTGATGACATTATTCTTTAAACTCTTTCCTCATGCTTGTAGCCTTCTGGTTCCAGGATGACTGCTGTAGCTACAGAAATCAAGTCCACACTCAAAGCAGAAGAAGACAGAGTGGACAGTCCTTTTCATTAGTGAAGCAAAAATTTCTGAGCCCTTACAGCAGACTCCTTTTATGTCATTAGCTAGAACCCTGTCATGTGACCACTGAGACCTCAAGAGAAGCTGGGAAAATAAGGCTTTATAGTGGAAAATGTTGAGATAGAAGTGGTTTGCAGATGATATTCTGGGACAGTCAACCAGTGGTGTCTGTCAGGATAAATGACTCATTGATATCTTTCATCCTAAGGCTTTCTTAGCAGTAAAAAGACAGAAGATGAAAGAGAGGAGGAATTAAGCAAAAAGACAGTTTCAGGAGCATATGGGTGATGGAAATTGATTCATTTGTTTATTCATTCAGTCAGCATTTATTGAATGTTTGTTGTGTACTAAGCACCTAAAACATAATTATCAAAATTAAAGTGATCTTTACCTTCATAGAACCTGTAGTTTCACAGAGAAAAAAGGCTAAATTTTAAAATATCATGATTATTACAGTGAAGAATTGAATAGGTGTTATCAGTTGAACATAACCTAAATTGAGAACATTCTCTTTAAGCTGAGATCAGAAGAAAAAGCATGCACAAGTCAGTGGAAGGACAGAGAAGCCATACTCGAAACGCCCAGAAGCAAGAGAACATGGCGTATCTGCAAGAACTTCAGTTCACGTAGACTTTAGGCTAAGAATGGGGATTGGACACATAGGTTCCCACAAGAATGGAGCTGGGAAGACTTGGATGCACCCAGACAGTCTAATTATTTATCACCCTCATGAACTGGTATTTGTTGAAACTGACAAAGATTAGGTTTTGTTTTTTTTTTTAAGTTTCTACTCAGCCTGCCTGCTTCAACAGAAGGCAGACTATTTATTTCCATTTTTCTAGTTAAAGGCATGCCTGAAGAAATCTAAAATAATGATGATGTACTTCTGATTTACTTCAAAGGTATTTCATTGTCATATATGTATATTCACATTTAGGATTATTATCTTGGCTAGAACAGATTTAGTAATTTTCCTAATCAGGGTTAAAATTCCATCTTCTGTTCTTATGGAACCATCTTCACCCTCTTCATTATAAATATTATTAAGAATGTGACTTTCTGTAACTTGCTTCCTCCCTCACTCCAGCTTGCTTTTGTTATCACAATGACCAGCACCAAAACAAAAAATAAATTACATTTACTGAACCCATACTTTGTTCCAGGCACTATTTATCCTTCTTTATTCAATGTTATCTCATTCAAGACCTAGACTAACTTTCTGAGGTAATATCTACTGTCATCTTCATTTTACAAATGGAAACTGACTCCAAAATGCCAAATCCATAACTAGCCCAAAAAAACCTTGAGCAAAGTAGCTTGAAAAAAGTTTTGTTTACAGATATTAGTAATTTAACAATTTTGTAATTTTGTTTTTAGCTTCAGCTCCTGATTTCTCCAAAAATCCCATTAAAAAAAATTCAGTTGTTCAAGTTGGTGGTGATATTGTGATCGAATGCAAACCGAATGCTTTCCCTAGGGCCGCCATCTCCTGGAAAAGAGGAATGGAGATCCTGAGACAAAGCAAAAGGTAAACAAATCTCTTTTGTTTTAATATTTTAAATATTTTGTAATATAATATCTTCCAGATTTTTAGGGTTTACTAGGTCTTCCAAAATTCCCTCCCGTATTACTCCCTCCCAACTTACAACTACATATGCGGAGATACTAAACATTTTCACATGATGGTAAAAACAAAAGGATCTTTCAAGGCTACGAGCTGTTTGTACAATTTGACTGCAATATTTTCAGTGCATGCACTTGTAACAGATATATTTTAAAAAATCCTTTAACACCTTTTTCTATATTCAGTTTGAAGGCTTTTTCCTGACCCAGCCTAAGAAATCATTGAGAAGAGCATTATACAAAGGAGGCACTCATACTCACACACCTGGTATTGTGGTTTTTAAATAGTCACACAGGTGTTCACCCCAGGACAAAATGAATTCACCACATGAAAAAAATGTAGAGAGGTTCCTGTAGAGAAAGAAGAGAGGTTTCCTTCTACCATGGATGTGGTTCAGAAATCCCTGATTGGCACTGGCATGTTTTCTGGGAGAGTTTTGACAGCCCCAAAACAGGTGTTTTTGTCTACTCATAATACATTTCAGTCCATTGTGCTGTAGAACCTTGTATACCCAGAGTTGACTTGACTACAGTTGTAGCTCTAATTTAATGACCCATGTGTGTTTCTATGTGATCAAATACACAATGGGCTACTACTATGAATTAGCTGTTGTGCTGAAGATATGAAAATGGTTCAATGGGCACTTCTTCAGCATCATACGTGTCACAAACTCATATACATACCAGGCAGGTAACATAAATCATGAAACAGGCCAAGTGAAAGAAAAGACAACTACAGTGTGATGAAAAAATGGCTATCTGTCAATCTTGGAAGACTGTGAAGGACTGGAGAGCGAGTTCTACACCTAAAAGAGGCAGTCATAAACTCCGAATTCAGTCAAACGTTGTTTTATGGGAAGAACCTCTAACATTTCAGGAAAAGCTAGAAATCTGATTTTTGGCACTGAAAATTCTGAGCCAGAAAAAATGTCCATAGGTGGGTTGCAGGGACACCATTTTGTCATTTCTGATCTTAGATTGCATTTGTGGTCAGGAAGAGAGAAAAGGAAGTTAAAACAAGCAAATAAACAGTGTTAATTGTGTAGAGTGTTCTCACCGTTATATCTTCTACCTTGCAGACCCTCTCCTGACATGGCGAGATATATAAGAGAAAGCCCCTTCAAAGGCACTCTTTCTTTTCTTACTGTTTTCTGTCTCCAGGGGTCTCTACAGCCCCGGACTAAAGCTTTTCCCAGGAGAGGGATTCTGTCAAATGTATCCTTGTATGTCCTGTGCCTTGGCACAGAACCCAAACTCAATAAATGTCTGCAGAATGAATGAACATGTCCAAAAGGATGAATATGTAAGACATTACCAGCTTTAGAGAAAGGCTATTCTGGGAGGAAATGCCTCAAGACATAAGAACAGATAATTCAAAACTAAGGTGAAAAGTAAGGTGAAAGGAAAACTGGTGCCCTGCCTCAGCTGGGCTCCTTCCTCAGGTAGACTACCTGGGAAACTGCTGCAAGCACTCCCAACAGATCTGGATGTGGATCTTCTTTAAATGTTTTCTCTTTCATTCCTAAATCCTAATCAAGGTTTAAATATACTGCTATAGAACAGGAAAACTCCAGAGATCCCATAGGTTCGGAAAGATCGATTAGCTCTGCTTCATTTACTAAAGTGACTGTAAGTTTTCACCTAAAGAGCCAGAATGACTACTGTTTACCTTCTATAACCT
Organism: Phocoena sinus; assembly: GCF_008692025.1. Classification (NCBI taxonomy): domain Eukaryota; kingdom Metazoa; phylum Chordata; class Mammalia; order Artiodactyla; family Phocoenidae; genus Phocoena; species Phocoena sinus. The sequence goes on along the minus strand of NC_045773.1, from coordinate 14,426,371 downwards.
TTAAAGGCCCAAATGCAAGGAATGTTGGGAAGAGAAAGAAACGGAAAAAGATTTAGATGGAGGTAAGAAAATGAGAGAGAGAAAGAGAGAGAGAGAGAGAGAGAAAAGAAAAGCTTTGTAGGGTACAAGGGAAACTGCTTTTTAAAACAGCTTTTCAGATTCTTGTTTTATTTGTTTTGCTCCATATAGGATGAATTTGGGATCTTTTTAGCCTCCAGTCACTAATAGTTATATCAGATTCAGCATCGTCTCACTGGGGTTAAAGGAATGGCCCACATGATTTTTATTTACAGATTCTTATTTCATAATTCCATTCACTCATTGCTTTAGAATTTCATTACAGGTTTCAGCAACAGAAAACAAATAAAATTATCTCCTGAATATGCATCCTAAAAAGTTGGGAGAAAAAGTCAAACCCCAGCAGAGTACAGTAATTACAGATGTGTATCTCTGCCAGGTATAGCTGATCTTAAGCAGTAATTTGCAAAGGTCACACACAGCCAGCTCTGTGACTTTGTGTTTCTGCATGTTTCCTATCCTGCCCCCTCTTCTATTGTTTTCTGAGATGACTGGTTTCATTAAGAGTTGACTCCATGCAGCTTATTGGGAAATGCAGCAACCATGCTTCTATTTGTGTTGACTTGATGGCTTTTTTGTAGTCTTATCATTGTGATTTCCAAACAGGCTGAAGGTAAAAATTAGAGCAGTGATAAAAAAAAAAAGGAAAGAAGGAAGGAAGGAAAGAAGAAAGGAAGGAAGGAATGGAGGAAGGGAAGAAGGGAAGGAGGAGGGAAGGAGGGAAAGGGCATAACGGTTTACTGTGGAGGTTGTATGTACAATGAAGACATAGCCCAGCCTCTATTCTATCCTAATTACACCATAACTTAGAGTAAGTCCCATGTCTTTGATAGGCTTCTATATCAAAGATGGATTAGAAGCATTTCATCTTCCTAAAAGAGAACATAGAGCCAAGTAGTCTCTCCAAGCCCATTCAAGCCTAAGGTTGATTATTTCTTCTATAGCTTTGATATGAGCCATTAGAAGGGAACTGACTCTTTTCTCCATGATCTTTTCTCCTTCTCAAGTCAGTGTTGCCAGGACAGTTCCCAAATTCTAGCAAAGTAACTGCATTCAGCTTGCAAATAGCTACCACACTGGAAGAACACTTTGGAGAGGAGAATATTAAAAGAGTAGGTAATGCCACAAAATAGTTCTTCTAACATTTGCAATATATGAATAGAAGTTATTTGACTTAGAGTCTGTGTATACATTTTTACACTGTACGTGCACACACACGTGTGTGTGTTTGTGTGTACCATAGGGGAAGCCATAATTTCTGAAACTAATGAAATTAATTACCTAGGAGACAGAGACCTAGTCCATTGTCCAAATTTTATAGAGCCAGATCCTAACCTCAAACACAGAACACTGAGTCTTAGTACACAGATTTTAATGCCACATCAGCCTGAATATTTTATCTAAATAGCAAAATAAATGTAATTCCTATCCTTTCATACTCTGTTAAACCACGATACAACTGTATACACAGGAAGATTAAAAGAATCAGGTACAGAAAACAGTTTAAATGATTCCAAGTAGGAACAGTTTTTAGTTCTTGACCTTGGAAATATCTACATGGGGAAATGTACGTTTTTAGTCTGTTATAAAACTTCTATACCATCCTGTCTACTTTGAAATTTCATTGTTGCTACACTTGCTTTCAATAAAGTGTAACTATCTAGAGATGGTTGAAAGGACTAAAGAAGCCTATTCAAAGTAATCTTACTGTATGCCCTACTTATAAAAATGTTGGCAATATATATTTTTTGAAATTTCTTCCAGTCTTACAAGAATCAGACAGCGTATATCACATAGCTAATGCAAAGCTTAGAACTGATGCCAAATCTGCCATCTCTGTTTCCAGATCTTTTCCTCTCTGCAAATAATGGAGAACATACTCAAACTCTTTATTTTCTGAAAGCTATTGTCACGTGATTTTACCAAATTTCATGTGTTGATAATTCAGATCAAGCAACATTTCTGAATATGGTGTTTCTTATTGGCCTGTATGTCACAACGTTTTGACTATTTTAAGAGTTCCATCTTTACAAGTGTGTATATTTGTGGCTGGCTGTCAGAAGAGAAAAGTTGTACTCCAACTAAAAATAGGCAGATGGCATTACAGAGCCCTAAGGCTGCCTGGTTTCCTGCCAGGAATCTATAGTCATACTCCATCTACCTCTTTCTTTTTGGAGCTACCAGTCATTTAGAAACAGCACCTAAACTGAAGAGAAGCAATGGTATGTTCCTGTGGAAGAAACTGGGACGTATTATAAAGAGTCCCTTGCTGGGAATCAGAAAACCAGGATTCTAGTCTCAGTTCTGTCATTGACGAGTGGCCTGAGTTTGCGTAAAATCACTAGCCTACTGTTTTTTTCATTGAGGTCACTGTTTCCTGGACTTATTTAAGATGAAATAATATGAAAACAACTTTCAGAAATACTAAGCATGCTACCCATGCAATGACTGCCAGAACAGAGATTATATGTTAGAAATCAATGCAAAACGTTAGCCTGGCAGGTTGAAATTGCAGATTCTATCATACTCTTACTCATAGTTTTATACATGTTTTAGCGATTTGTTCAGGTGACCAAGTGATTGAGCCAAACATGGTGATTGCTGTGAACTGTCAAAACAGCTAAAATGATCTGTTTACATGGATTCAGAGGTTACAGAGGGCCCTGGCATCTAGATTTACGCATCCCGAGAGTACTAGGCACCACTCATTAACTCACCATTATGGGCCCAGCACCCAGAATAAACCTGGAACATAACAGATGTCCAATTAATATTTTCTACTTTGCTAAATCAATGAAAGTTAAAATTTACTTTGTTTTGTGTCTACCTGAATTAAGAGATTTTGCAGTCAAACCAAAAACATATTTAATAATTAACAGACCAATGATGTGTTCCTTCATTCATTCTGTAAAGGTCTGATGAGCAAAAATTATACCCCAAATACTATAATAGGTTCTGTAGGTAATTTTTAAGTAGCCAACTACATGATACATAATATGCCTTCATAAGAAAGTGTGTTGTTTTTAAGTTATTTGGAGTCAAAGATCTGAGTTCTGGTATGAACTCTACTTCTAAGTTGATAACTTCTAGCAAGTCCTTTAACTTCAATGGTTCTCAGTTGATTTGTTTGAAAAAAAGAGAAAATAATACTTGTCTCACCCTTGGAGTTGTATGAGACTCAAATGACATAGAATGTGTGAAAAGGATGGGTGATCTGTATACACTCTGTTACCATTGGGTGCATTTACTGCTGTTATCCTAACCTTTATGCAAATCCAAGTTACACATTCTTACCTCCACCAGCCAAGGGAAAAACCACAGACTTCACCACAGGAAGTCAAGATGAATACAGATTAAGCTTATCTGTGCAAGGCATTCTGAGGCAACTGAAGGAATCAATTGCACATCTGCTAAGTTTGATTAATCGCTTCTTTTTTGCCTTCTGGATCCACTTAGCAAGTGAACTGACAGAAATCAAAGGCCTAGATTTATCTCCTTATACCCAGTGACTGCTGGCTACCTGTTCAGGGGTCACCTCATGAATTTAATAGAAAACGCAGGAAATGTGAACCTGCTGGGAAGACAGCTCAAAACGTCCTCTGAAGGGCAGCATTTAGCAAGACGTCTATTCTTGTCTGAGTGGGAACACAAGCTCTGAACAACAAAAACAAAGAGATGGACAGACTTTTTTTCCTATTATTGGAAGAATAATAATTGAATTAATAGGTAACCCATCACATTGCTTCTTCACTTTCCTAAAAAAATCCACCACATTTCTCCGTCATTTCATAAAATGAAGTAAAATAAAATCCAGCTATATGTTAGACTAATTGTCATTAATAATTAACCATTTTAAGTACCTCCATATGACAGGTAGTATACCAGGCTTTTCATATATCTCAAAAAACTAAAGCACACTTTTTTCATATTCAGATACATTTCTGAAGGACATAGTTGCCACAGAGCATATGGTTATGTTTGAACCACTTTTACCCTGGTAATCTCAAAGAGCTGAATACAAACGGCACTTTGAAATTCACAGAGGATCGAACTCATTCAGTCATAGAGATTCTGCCCCTACCCCTGAGCAGTTGGTTTCAGGATGTGATCATATTCCACAGACTTGAAATAAGAGGACTGTTGGATTTTTTGGAACCAATTTCATTACCTCTTTCCACCCAGATACACATATGTGTGTGTGTATATATATATATATATACATATACATACATATATATATATATATATATATACACTTCTAAACAGATCTTATCAAATCCTGGATTTTGTGCTTTATCCTACAATAATGACACCATTAAAACCTGCGTGGCCCTGGGCACTTCATAAAATGGTGTACCCTATGGGAACATAATGAACCCATTAGGTGGCATGGAATCTAGTAGTGATGCTTATTCAATAGTTTTGCCTTCAATCCCCCAATTTAGTGGGCCCACTCCATTTCCATCTGCATGGCACTTCAACTTCCAAGACCTCCCTCTTAGACACAATAGTACCTTGTGGGAAAGGGCCAGGGGAAGAAGAGTAGAGATGGGAAGCAGAAATGAGAGAGAAGGAGATGGGGAGAAACAAGGATGAGATGTCATTCTCTGTGCCAAGAGATAATTGATCATTATTGAGCAAGTCACTTGATCTTTCTTTTCTTCATGGGTAAAAAACACTTGGGAGAACCTATTTGAAAGCCCTTAGCACAGTGACACAGAAAAGGAACAGAATAAAAAAAAAAAAAAAGAGTCTGTCTTCATTCTTCTCCTTGCTAAGCTACCTGGACAAAGTAGTTCCTTTAGTTACAGTCTGTTGCCCAACACTTAGCTATCATTCCACTTTCTCCCTGGAGCCTTTTCACAGCCATCTTACCCTGTGGGGCATCAGCTAATGGGAATCTGGCTGCCTGGTTGTAAGGAAGCTGATTATATGATGCTCCCTCCCTATTTGACCCTTCTCTATGCATTTTTCAATAACTGCTTTCTAAATCACCACTATTCCTTCTTTTTTTAAACCTTTACCCCCAAGCGCTCAATCTTAATAAAATATCCCCTCCACACGTTTTTTTTTTTAATGCAACTTTAGCCAGAATGTAGCAACTGGTAAGCAGGATTTCCTAGCCCTTCCTCCTTGCAGAGCTTCCTAATGGAACAAGCAAGTAAACCTAATTTTATTTTGTATCACCAACTACTTAATATAATAGTGCTTAGTACATTAGGTGGCATGAGTATCAAATAGGCAAATGAACCATATGTTCCCATGTTTAAGGAAGAATGACAGTCTGCATAATGCCAGGCTTATTACAATCTCCCTTCTGTGCTGCTTCTTTGTAATAAAATTTTAAATCGTTCATCCTCAACTCCTTAAAGCCTTGTTAAGGTGAGCCTTTCCAAGGGAACACATGCTGAAGATGTCAAGAGCCATCTGATAACTCTTGCCTGTGTCAAGCAAAGATGTAACAAGCTAAAATCCTATGTGTGCCCTTGTCAGTCTTGCCCTATTTTTTTCCTCTTGCCATCCAATCTTCCTTTCTTTATCCCCATTGGCCTCCACTGGCCTGAAGCACTGACCCTTTAGCACATGCCTGCAGAGCCACCTACCTGACATGGTCTGAAAAAGCTCCAGTTCATTAAAGATGTAAAGCCTGTCTTTAAACCCAGCCTGCCCAGCTGGGTGTGTGCTGTTTTACACTGCTGCCTTAGTTAGACTATCATTGCTTTAGTTCTCTATTTAAAATGTTTTAATGATGGGTAGTAACATCCTGTGGTTTTAAGCCAAGGGCAAATACAGCAAAGCAAAGAAGTTCCACAAATAAATAGCAACTTATAAATTCTTGTACTATAAGCTATCACTGAAAATGCATAAGCCTCATTCATCATAGAGTTACTATGAATTCACTGGCAACATTGGTAGATTTCATTATCATGCATAAGATTTCCGTGCATAAGATTTCAAGATCATGCATGATTATGCATAAGAACCTTGTGAAAAATGCAGATACCAGAGCTGCATTCAAGATTTTGAGTTAGTGGGTAAGAAGGGCTGAGAAATCTGCATTTTTACAAATTCACTCTCTCTGCTCCCAAGTAAAGCTGAGACTGTTCAATACCACCTAGAGTAACACTGATTTGGTGCAAATGTATCATTTTAAAAATAGAAACTTTGTTTCATCCTCTTTACCCTAAGAACTCTGCTTCCTGTACTAACATGCTCAGCTCCTCATCTTATCTCATTGCTGAGGAGATGTAAGTCCTCAGTTCAGTTACTTTTTGAAAGTATGAATATAATTGGCCTTCGAATGGTGTCAACTTACTTAAGTGCTTGTTTCTAATTTCTGAGTGACATTTATATCTTCCAAAGTTTACGTAAGTATTCAACAGCAATAATTTTATAGACAGAAAAGGTCAGTTATCAGTGCAATTTATACAAATGACCTTTCATTCTTGGTTTGACTTTGGCAGAAAAAAGTGATCACTTGATATGCTTAAAGTATAATGTTCCTCATCTGGAAAGAAAATGGTTGCTTGACAAGTGTTTGTTATGCCCACCCTGTTTTAGAGATACTGGTGGGCATACAGAAAGTAAATAAATAGAAATAGATAGAAATAGAATTTTTGTCTTGGTAAAAATTATGATCCAGCTGAAGAAATAAAAGCCAGACCAATTATGTGACAGTGAGTCTTGTTAACATTTTCAAAATGAAGAGTGAGGCTGTCAGAGCATTTTTTTTAAGTCACTGGCTATTATTTCCCTATATCTTTTTTTTTCATTTTTCAACAGTAGAATTGAAAAGCATTTCCAAATGAAATTTATGCAAGAGCTCATTTCATAAAACAAGTAAAACTGAACTAATCTGGCTAATGTCCTGGAGGGAGAATCAGAGCCCCTCTCTAAACCCCCATCACTTTTCAGTCACAAGCAGCCCGTGGAGTGCCCTAAGAATCCCCTGGATCTCCTGAGAGCATAGCTGGAGAATTACTGAGTTAGAGCGACAAATCTGATACTCAAGTGTAACTTGTCAAACCATTCACTTATTTATAAGCACAACTGCAAACCAACTGACAGTCCGTGTAGAAGATTCTAGGTTTATAAATTTGAATGTGCCCAGAATCTTGCGGGGGAAGCAGGCAGGTCAACAGCTCCAGTGCAGTGGGGCATGTGTCACCACAGACAGAAGATGGTGTAGAGACTCACGAACACAGCTTACAGAAGAAGAGAAAGGCCTCAGCAGGTTGGAGGTAACTGACCTGGTGCTTGAAGGGTAGGTAGGAAAATTTCCTACATGAGGAATGTAGGAGGAGCAGGTTTACTGTGTGGCAGCTTTAACCCATAGTTAGCTTCATACTTGATGCTACTTCGAAGATTTAGATTTAGACTTCCCTTCCTCAGTACAGGATGTATTTCATCCATGATTTCTCTAAGTAGAGAATCAAATTATTTTACGAGCAATCCAAAAGTTGACTCCTTGAGTACTCAAGGGATGCTTAGATATACTTAATTACATACAGTTTTCATTCTATCTCAGATCAAATTAACCACTATAGCCAGAAATCTACCCTTCTCATAGTTGACCCTGACCCTCGTCATATATAATAACAATAATAATATCCACTAATATCCTACCTACAATGGGCAGTATATTAAAATGTTAGATACAACAATTCACTTAATTTTTACAAGATACCTATGGAGGTTATCATTTATTTATACTTTTTAGATGGGTGAAAACTAAGGCTTAGAGAAGTCAGGCATCATGTCCACAGTCACACAGATAGTAAATGATAGAAAAGCATTCAATTCCAGGAAGCTCTGATTTCAAAGCCATGTGTAATATTAAACACTACACTGTAGGTTTTTAATTAGCTTTTTGAAGTAGTATAGTGCCCATCTGTGGATCTAAATGCAGACTGTCATACTGTACACATTATTTGTTCCTCATTTTTTCCAGTTAGACAAAAATTCTTCTGAAAACTGTGATATATACATTCAAATTCTATTTTTATATTAATAAAAGGTATAGGATAAGTCCGTAAGTTGTCAATGTACTGAAAGATGGAGTCAACTCACATCAATAAAATAAAATAATTCAGTCCTCTTAGTGGCTTAGCATCCTGCATCTACAACGTTCAAATGACTGGATTTTCAATGTAACATACAATATAATTTTTGGTGACATATAAGACACAGATATGCAAATTCAACAAACAGGGATAAACTCCCTAAGCTCCATAAAGGACTTGATCTGATACGAAATTATGTGTTATAATTAAGAAGAAAGAATTAGCAGACTAGGAGGCACATCCAAGTTGACCTCCCATTCTCAGCCAGTTTGTTAGTTTTGTAAAGATTCTGAGGAGTACAATAATTCAGTAGCCAAAGGGGATCTAGAATTGGAAATCCCACTAGCATCCATTACTTTCAAAACTACCCACGTTCAAGATAGCAAGGGGAGGCATTTCTGAGATACACATGTTCTGAAATCACTGTATTACAAAGCTGGAGTGAAAGGGGTAATAATCATGAATGTTCCAGCTCAATTCCCTCACTTTTTATATCTGAGGGAAAACCAAGACCTCGAGGATAAAGTTACTAGTTTAAGTTCACCTGGCTGTGTTTGAATCTCATTCACCTATCTCAAAGTAAGCTGCAGATACAGCTTTACATCTGCAAAATTTCAAAGCCTTGAGGAAAATCACACTATAGGCTCATCATCATAAACATAATGAAAGTGTAGCCAAAATGTCCTTGCAATGTTCAAACTTCTCCATTCTGTTTTGCACAACTCTTTCTCCCATTGTGTTTTCAATCTGTTTGCCTAGAGTTATTTTGGGAGCATACTTTTCAAGATATTTCTTTTAAGTCCTATTTTCACAACTTTTTTGTCATTTGCTAACTTTATAATTTCCTATCTTTTCTTTTGATTTGCTTGGGCTGTAAGGCATGTTAGCATATGAATCTGTTTTAATTCCCTTTTGTGTTTTCTCAGGCATCCTAAAATACTGCAGCAAATGCAGACACTTTATCTTTCCCTTCTTCTACTGAACAGCTAAATATTCCTCTTAGGGCTCTTTCACTGGATTAATTTAGCTAAGTTCTCCATCTGATGCAGTTTTGTTAATGTTAAATCACACTTCCTTCACATTTTACGGGAATCAGCCTAGCAGCACACTCTTTGGCATGCCATCGAAATAAAGACACATCATGACACCAAATAATTATGTTATTTAGCAAAGGTTCTTATCTGGCATCTCCTAATTTATGTCACAATTCAGTTGCCCTGAAACTGTTTTTGCATTGTATGTCAGCCACTACAAAGCCGTTGCTGAAATTATTTGTGTATATTAAAGAAGGAGTCACATTCTGATGAATTCTAAGGTCTGAATATCTGATGCTTGATTTCTGCTTTGGAGTTTAGAACAGTTGAACCAAAGGCTTAACTCTGAAACATTTGGCTGTTCACACCAGTAATTATGCATTAGGCATAAAATGCAACCATAGAAACCAGGAATTTTTAAAAATTAGACACTGGCAGCAGTGATGTTTTTATTTCTATGCAAATTAAAATGTGTTTGAGTCCATTTTTAATCTCCAGGTAATACTTCTAAACAATCCTTTGCTAGTTAAACCCTCTCACTTAACTGTATAATGACCCTCAAATCATTTTTGATTAATCAGTTCATGACAAACGTATCTTTAGCTATTTAATCTGATTAATATTCCTTTAGTCCATTACAAGTAGTAAGAAAAAAGGGCATGCAGCCATGCATGCTGTGTTTTTTCCCCTAGGCACCTGAGAAAAACTATTTTCTGACAAAACATAGCAAAATTGAATTTATTTGTGCTACCGATTGGTGATGCCACACCATGTAGGTTTTTAGTTTGTTTACTTTTCCTACTCCACTCACATCCCATTATATATATAAATTTAAACACACTGTGCCTGATGTTACTCAATACAAGAGACCAAAGGAACACTGTTACTTCTTTGGAGCTAGGGAAGAGGCTAAGAAAATACAAAGGATTTAATAACTGTATTTTCTGTAAATTAACTAAATAATTAGGAACCCCCCAACAGGGTCCATATTACCATAATAATTTTAAAAAATTTATTAAAACTTTAGTTTCATGATTGGAACTATATAAAAGAATGATTAAAATTTGCTCTATATCCTTTTAGCAAGGATAAGCAAGCCTTGTCCTTGCTAAGACTGATCTGAATGTATTTCTTTACCTCAATTCTTGTCCTACTTTATATGGCATCAGCAAACGAACTGAAAGTCACTTAGCTAAATAAGCATCATGTTTATATTTTTAACTAGCTTTTACTTTTCTAAAAAATAAATTTATTTATTTTATTTTTGGCTGCATTGGGTCTTCGTTGCTGTGCACGGGCTTTCTCTAGTTGCGGCGAGCAGGGGCTACTCTGTGGTGCACGGGCTTCTCATTGCGGTGGCTTCTCTTGTTGCGGAGCACGGGCTCTAGGCACACGGGCTTCAGTAGGTGTGGCACACAGGCTCAGTAGTTGTAGCACATGGGCTTAGTTGCTCCGTGGCATGTGGGATCTTCCCGGACAAGGGGTACAACCCGTTTCCCCTGCACTGGCAGGAGGATTCTTAACCACTGCACCACCAGGGAAGCCCTAGCTTTTACTTTTAAACAAAGAAATTATTTGCCTGAGTGATTTTCGGTAAGTTTACTGAATTTATTAGTAATGGTAATAAATATACACCTGCACCTAGAAACAGAAGACTAAAGGTTTTGTGGCATATACAAACAGAAAACACGTATTTATTTAGTACCTATGAATTATAGGTATTGGTGAAAAATACAAAACACATAAAGAAGAACAGCTACCATTTGGGATTACTCATTATCCTCTAGGCTTATCTCAGCATTTTTAATACATTTAAAAAATTTGATTCTCAAAACAAACTGATGTTATTACTACTGTTATCCCCATTTACATGGAAATTTTTATAGAAAGCAAGCAAGTGCTTCCAAAGGAACAGAGCCAACAAGAGAGAGCCAGAACACAAAGCAAAAGCAAGCTGACTTCAGAGTTCATGGTCTTAAAACCCCTATATCACTTGACCCTTATATCACTTAAACAAAAAAAACTTAGCTTTTACAGTCTATTTAGAGAGTGAAAACTTGCCTAAAAAGAAAATTATGGCAAAGGAGCAAAGGCAATACAACGAAGCAAGGCAGTCTTTTCAACAAATGGTGCTGAAGCAACTGGACAGCCACATGCAAAAATAAAAGAAAAAAAAGAATTTAGACACAGACCTTACACCCTTCACCAAAACAAAACAAAACAAAACAAAACTCAGAATGGATCACAGACCTAAATGTAGAACAAAAAACTGTAAAACTCCTAGAAGATAACATAGGAGAAAATCTAGATGACCTTGGGTAAGGCCATGACTATATAGATACAACATCAAAGTCAGATCCATGAAGGAAAGACATAATAACCTGGACTTCCTTAAAAAAAAATCAAAAAAAACCCAAAAAACTTCTGCTCTGTGAAAGACAATGTCAACAGAATGAGAAGTCAAGCCACAGACTGGGAAAGAATATTTGCAAAATACACATCTGATAAAAGACTGTTATCTAAAATATGCCAAGAACTCTTTAAACTCAAGAATAAGAAAACCAACAACTCCATTAAAAAATGGGCAAAAGACCTTAACATACACCTCACCAAGTAAGATATACAGATGGCAAATACACATTTGAAAAGATGTTCCACAGCATATGTCATCAGGAAAATGTAAATTAAAACGAGATACCACTACACACCTATTAAAATGGCCAAAATCTGGAAGACTAACACCAAATGCTGGCAAGGATATAGAGCAACGAGAACTCTCATTCATTGCTGATGGGAATGCAAAATGGTACAGCCACTTTGGAAGACAGTTTGGCAGTTTCTTACAAAACTAAATATATGGGCTTCCCTGGTGGCGCAGTGGTTGAGAGTCCGCCTGCCCATGCAGGGGACACGGGTTCATGCCCCGGTCCGGGAAGATCCCACATGCCGCGGAGCAGCTGGGCCCGTGAGCCATGGCTGCTGAGCCTGCGCATCCGGAGCCTGTGCTCCACAATGGGAGAGGCCACAACAGTGAGAGGCCCACGTACCGAAAAAGTAAAACAACAACAAAAAAACTAAACATACTCTTATCATACAATACAGATATTGTACTCTTTAATGTTCACCCAAAGGACTTGAAAACTTATGTCCACACAAAAACCTGCACACTATATAGTTTATAGTATCTTTATTCATAATTGCCCCAAATTGGAAGCAACCAAGAGATTCCTCAGTAGGCAAATGGATAAATAAACTGGTATATCCAGGCAATGGAATATTATTCGGTGCTAAAAAGAAATGAGCTAACAGGCCATGAAAAGACATGGAAGAATCTTAAATACATATTACTAACTAAAAGAAGCCAATCTGAAAGTTTACATACTGTGTGATTGCAACTATATGACATTCTGGAAAAGGCAAAACTTTGGAGACAGTAAAAAGATCAGTAGTTGCCAAGGGCTAGAAGAGATAAGAATAAACAGGTGGAACACAGAGAACTTCTAGTTCAGTGGAAATATTCTGTATGATATTATAATGATACATGTTATTACGTATGTTCCCAAACCCAAAGAATGCACAACACCAAGGGTGAAATCTAAGGTAAACTATGGTCTTTGACTATGACTCGTCAGTGTATGTTCATCAGTTGTAACAAATGTACCATTCAGGTGGGGAATGTTGACAACAAGGGAGGCTATGCATATGTGCGGGTACATAGGAAATCTACCTTTCTCTCAATTTTTCTGTGAACCTAAAACTGCTGTAAAAAAAAAAAAGTCTTAAAATAAAGGAAAATTCAAAATACAAGGCAACATAATGATTCAGATAATGATTCAGTAGAAATCAGGATCAGAAGACCTGCATCCTTGCTGTAGCTAAGTAAGTTATTAAACCTCCCTGCATATGAGTTTATTTATTTTTTTAAAACAAAATATCTTAGTTCCCTGACCAGGGATCGAACCTATGGACCCCTTCAGTGGAAGTGCGGAATCCTAACCACTGGATCACCAAGGAATTCCCCATATACGTTTATTGATGTGGGTCAAAACTGCTAATTTTTAATATTTGGGGAGACAGAGAGAGTACTGTGAACTGTAGTGTTTGAGAGGACGGGTGTGATAGAGAAAGCTACATATCTTACTCCAGTTTCCCTAGGACACAAAACTAATAGTGAAGCAGGTTAATACAGACAGCAATGCAGGATCATATCTTATTACACTAGCCACTGACTCACTTTAAGCCAAGGGACACACAACAGGTAGGCTGGCATCAGTTAGTCATACAAACTGTCTCCAGACAGAAACTACTTGGGAATAAAAAGACTTTGGAAGGAAAGAAAATGGGATTTATCTGCTGGCTGCTGCTTTGCCAGCGGGGTTGTATTATCTGGACCTTTGGCAGCCAATGGAACAAAGAGAAGCTGAGGAGACACATAAGGTGTGTCTGAAACGGTGAAAATCAAAGTAGGCTTGGGAGGATGGATGGAATTCAGACAAGTGGATTGGAGTGCAAATCTTCTGCTAGATACTTGGGGAAGAGACTCTAGGCTTTCATCTGGCAAGTCTCTGAAGGATGTATTCTAACAAATATTTGCAAATTATGAACATTTGTTTTCTCTTTGGGAGTTACACATCTTTTCACTGAAAAGAATATTTGTGCTCTTTCCTAACAGGCAGACAAAATAAAAGAGAGAACATATTTAAGAATTCCTTCCAAAAATTTTGTTGAATTTTCTGGTATGTGTTTCCCCTTGTTTAGAACTGATTAAAGATAAAAAGTGTATTGTTCTTTGCAGAAGATGATCTACACCATTTAGTAGAGAGACTAGATTTTATTTTCTGTGCCCATTCAGTCATCTCTGTCTTGAGATAGCACTTCATTTTTATTGTCTCTATGTTTTTATCTTTTTTGTTATCTCTTTTTTTGGGTTATCTGTTGAGTTTTTTACTACTCTGATGATTTTATAAGGAATAATAAAATACATTTTAATAATCCAGTGATTAAACCTTTAAATGTTCCCTGTACAGAGGTGTGAGATATTTTCTGTATATAACTGCCATTAGAGCTGTTTAAAATTATTGATATAAAAAGATAGAAAAGGAACCTTTACTTTGATTTAAATGAGGAAGCTTATGTATTTACTTGTTTGTAGATCACTTTTTGTAGCTTGTTAAAATAAGGAATTTTTAAAAGATAGCTTATTAAATTACAGTGAGATAAGCATAGATATTATACCTTAACTATGCCAATCAGGTGCTAAAATTATTAAAATGTAATGTCAATATTTGATCTAAAATGGATTCCAGGAAGGTAAATTGATACAGCCACTATGGAGAACAGTATGGAGGTTCCTTAAAAAACTAAAAATAGAACTACCATATGACCCAGCAATCCTACTACTGGGCATATACCCTGAGAAAACCATAATTCAAAAAGAGTCATGTACCAAAATGTTCACTGCAGCTCTGTTTACAATTGCTAGCACATGGAAGCAACCTAAGTGTCCATCAAAAGATGAATGGATAAACAAGATGTGGCACATATATACAACGGAATATTACTCAGCCATATAAAGAAACGAAATTGAGTTATTTGTGGTGAGGTGGATGGACCTAGAGTCTGTCATACAGAGTGAAGTAAGTCAGAAAGAGAAAGACAAATACCGTATGCTAACACATATATATGGAATTTAAGAAAAAAAAAGGTTATGAAGATCCTAGGGGTAAGACAGGAATAAAGACACAGACCTACTAGAGAATGGACTTGAGGATATGGGGAGGGGGAAGGGTGAGCTGTGACAAAGCGAGAAAGAGGCATGGACATACATACACTACCAAACGTGAGGTAGATAGCTAGTGGGAAGCAGCCACATAGCACAGGGAGATCAGCTCGGTGTGGTGCTTTGTGATCGCCTGTAGGGGTGGGATAGGGAGGGTGGGAGGGAGGGAGACGCAAGAGGGAAGAGATATGGGAACATATGTATATGTATAACTGATTCACTTTGTTATAAAGCAGAATCTAACACACAATTGTAAGGCAATTATACTCCAATAAAGATGTTAAAAAAAATAAAAAATAAAATAATAAAATAAAAAATGAAATGGATTCCAGTGGGACATTTTACCTAAAACCTAAATTGTGCAGAGCCAAAATTTATACATAGTTTCCTACTTCTTATCTAACTCATTTTAATCCAATCTATTTTACATTTTCTAGATATCAGTAAAATTAAACTGTCAATTAAAATTTCATGGTCTACAGTATTATCTTTAGACAGAAGTGGAAGCAATACTCCAGTTAATAATCTAACTATAAAAATAGAAGTATTGCTCTAGTTTCAGCAATATGAAATTGTAGTTGTCCAATGTCCTAATTTCTCTGAGTGTAAGAAATTTAGCTATTCCTAATCTTCTATGTCCTCAAATTTTGTGTTAGGCTATGGTCAATAACTAAACAAAAAAAAAAATCAGAGTCTTCCTCATTTGCTATTCATATGGGTTCCACATAATATAGATCTGTTTTTTCTCTATGTAGGTAAATCAAAATTTGGACATACGTTAGATTAGTTGTAGTGATAAATAGATGTGAATGCTAATATCTATTGTATTTATGAAGCTTGTAATGAATTGTTATCATGTACAACTTAGGAAAGCAAGGGTAAAAATATTCAACATTAGTCCTTAGAATGACACAAAATTTGACACACATGTTCCAGGTAAAAGACTCCTATGAGTTCACCTGATGTCGTAGTCTATCTTCCTGATGTTTTA
The DNA here is from genome assembly GCF_008692025.1 of Phocoena sinus. Classification (NCBI taxonomy): domain Eukaryota; kingdom Metazoa; phylum Chordata; class Mammalia; order Artiodactyla; family Phocoenidae; genus Phocoena; species Phocoena sinus. The sequence continues at coordinate 14,410,426 of NC_045773.1, read as the reverse complement.
TTCACAATAGCTCATCAAGTAGAAGGCAAAGGGTAAGAAAGTAGAAGACAACTAGTTAAGGCATCCATTACTTTTGTTTCTGCTTTATGCTACTAACGTTCCCTGATAGTGGGAAGATTGAAATGTTGGATGTTCAATCACACTACATAGTCTGCCTTCAACTTATCAGTTAACCTTGAAATGTTTACATATGTTGGTGGCTCAGTTTTCTACATTTTCTGTTTTCTAATGTGACTATAAAATCTCCCAATGTCACTTGACTGTCAGACACAGCTTGTAGTTCTGAATTTCCACCATTTTAATGCCCAAATGCAATTAGAAGAATAGCGTGATACATTACAAATGCTAACTACTAATTTTTCTATCGTTGAATGGTCATAATATATCTATACATGTAAATGTCTTTAAATTCTAATTATTATGTAACATTTTAAATGCAATGCCTTAATTTGTGATTTAATCATCTGAATAGAATACTAAGCTTTGGTAATTTGGGGGAAATTTTTCTATTTGATTGTGTGAACAGGTGAAATATTTTAATTAAGTGGATATTTGAGAATAGACACCAGAGAGGAACAGTGTTATCACTGAACTGTGAAATGATTATAGAGGAAGAGTTAAAGTGCAAACATACATACACCGTAAGTCAAGTATTAGAACTTGGTGACACCAAGGACTGATAACCATATTGTAGTTAAAGCCACAAAACATACTGCTGAGTCCAGTCAGATGAAAGTGTTTTTTAAGACATCAGGCAGGAGTAAGATTCAAAGCAAGAATTGAAAATGCTGGTCCCAGTCATGGAGAAGAGCAAAGACCAAAAACCAGTATCAGCAAAGAATAAGAATAATAGCTAGCATTTAATTAATTCAATTCTTATGACAACCCTATTTCCATTTCTAAAATAAAAATGAGAGCAATGCGGATCGGAAAGATTGACTCCACAAGTACAGACACGAAGTGGCATGAATTCAACGAAGGGTCTTAGGCAGTGAAACGTAACGCTGGGAAAAATCTTCTGGCATTCGGCTCCTTTCAAAAAGCCTGGCATATACCTCTCAGGTCCCTTTGTTCAAACTGAATTGTGACAAAACACTTCCTTCTTTCCCTGTTGTTACTGCTCATGGAGTTACAGAAGTGCTTACATTCTTTGGCAGAATGAGAAAATGTTTTATTAAAAACCTACTTATTGATGGCTAACCAGGAGTAGGGCACAGACAGGGCTGAGCATTTTAAACAGTTTATATCATTTACTCCTCATGACTCAGTGACACAGGTAATATTAATATCCCCATGTTACAGATGAGAAAGCTGAAGACTCTTGCACCGTTGAGTAACTTGGACCCAGTAATACAAATATCAAATATTAAGGCTCAGATTCAGTCACAAGCAGTTGACCCCAAACTCCACTTTTGCTAATAATAACTGTACTACATTATTGCATAGGACAGTGTAACAGAGGAAGAAAAATAATCCTTAGTATTAATATTGCCATCATTATTACCTCATGTTTATGGTTAAAACCCTCCTATAGTAGGGTAGATCAAACTTGCCTTTAAGATTTCACAAACGTTTAGAACTCTGAGGAAATGTGCATATATGCACACACACAAATGTTCCATAACATTCTGGGGAGTTACTGGATTCCCTGAAGGTCAGATTATAAACCTCCATATTAAAGATCATTCTATGCAAATACAATTTTATATATACGTTATATGTGCTCAAATTTGTGCTCTAAGTAACTATATTATTGGTAAATTATACTTTGTAAACTTGAAGTGAAAGAGCCCTTCTTAAAATAAGTGCTTCCTGGTGTAAAGAGAAAGGTATGGTTGGAATCTTGGTGCTACACTACCGAGTGTGTACCTTAAGGTACCCACTTCTTTCCATGCCTCACTTTCCTAACTTGTAAAATGGGAATGATAACAATAGTAAGCCCAGAGGTTTACTTAATAAGTCAATGAACTGACATTTATTATACACTTAGTAGAGGACTTGTGCAGAGTCAGCTTACAATAATAGTTCACAACCTGCTTGTGTTTTGACCAATGAATTTAGTCGTGAGAAAGAATATCCTCCATACTAACATTCTCTATTTCTTACATACCTATTGTAATATCTAACATAGTCCCTGGAACACAGTAGGTATTTAATAAATATTTGCTGAATAAATTTAGAAGGAAAAAAAGTTTAGCATTGTTCTGTTTGCAATCAGACTTAAAACCGCTATTAAATTTTTAGAAGCCTTACCATATTCCATGGTACCAGATATTTTCATATATGCTTTTATGATCTATTGTCTATTAGCAGTGTAATCTCAGCATTAAGTGCTAATTTAAATATGTATCTGTATTATATGTAATCAATCACTTCACTGTCTTTTGCTTTCTTCTCTGTAACTTATATTCTGTTTGCTAATTATTTATGCAAATTTCCACTTTTATCACCAGAGTGTTTTCTCAGTTTTTCAGTTAGCCGAGCATATCTGTACTTGTGGCTGTGATCTGTTTTTAAATACCAGAGAGTCTTGTATGAATAAAGACAACATTTTAATGTACTTTATTAATATATCCTTTTGAACCCTCCAGGTACTATTTTAAAATATCTTTTAGAATATTTCAAAAGGAGGATAGGAAAAGTCAGTTTTTATCTTTCCCTATGAATGTTACCAAAACTATCAATTAAAATGTTCCAGTAAATTTTTAAATGTGCATCCTTCCCTATCTGAAAATGTCAATTGCTCAGTTTTCTTAATACAGTTTGATGTTAATTGGGTGTTATTTCTTTTTTTTTTTTAATAATTTCTACTAAGCTGTGTTTTGATATGTGAGAGAACTGGAAATTCTCACTTTTCTTTAATAGTTTTTGTTTAACTATTCTGCATAAATTTAGTGTTATGATTAGATACTTTGAGACCATCTACACTGTTAAAGATTAAGTTTTCTTATTATATTTTAACATCTATTAATGAAAAAATAGTAAGTTGAAATATTCACACCATTTATTATGTTATAAAATCTCTAATTATAGTTAACTGTCTGGCTTTCTATATCCTAGGGCACTAGGGAGAATTACTTTTTTAAATCATCTAGTTTTAATAAATGATACATTGGTTTGGTTACTAGTTTGGTTATTTTCATAAAACATTTAAATCTAAGATATTTTATTCTTTTGCACATTTTTGCATATTGATCTATGAAAACAAAATGGATTCTTGCTTAGACATAATCTCTACAGACTAAAGTTTGATTTATAATGAACTGAGCAACGTTCTCAAACTCTATTGTGCATACTAATTACTGAAAATCATGTTAAAATGCAAAGTTTGATTCAGTAGGTCTGGGATGAGACCACATTTTGAGGAGCAAACACCTAAGACCATCTTATGGGCCTCTAATGATGACTCAGCAGATATTTCTTGAACGTCATAGTCAACATGCCAAATTATTTACTACAAGTGACACAAAGTGATGGCTCTGGAAAGAGCATGAGCACTAGAGATAGTTATAATTTTAAATTCATTCTTTGATGCTTATTAGCTGCTTAATCTTGAGCAGATTTTAACTTTTCCTAGTCTTAGTCTGTCTTCTTATTATCTGAAGCTTGAGAAATGTCAATTGATTGACTAAGATTTCAAAAGAAATAATCAGTTTCAATGATGATGATTTCAGTTCAATTTAACAAACATTACTGAACATACACAATGAGCCTGAAAACGGTGGTGGACTTAGGGTAATATTAAACCACAGTTTACATGAATTGTCCTTTTCAGAAAGCTAAGTGAAAAATTATGACATATAAACATTGGCATTACTAGCTGGGAAGTTTGTCTGATGGCCTTTAGCTATCAGCAGATACATATTTCTTTAACATTTAAAATGTTTTTTTGCCAAAATTTAACATTTCTCTGTTGCTTAAAATTCTTAGTTATTCCTAAATTCTAGAGGTAAGTGATGTACCCAAATGTTTCTCATATCGACCTCTTCTAATTGAATCAGGTGAAGAATTGTTTTTGGCCAGAAGTTTGCTGCATACTGGAATAGCTTTGTTGCTGTGTCAATAGCGGTATGATTCGATTGTTAGTATAAACAGGGATCAAGAAATCTAGACATTTCAGAAATTAAATAAGATGTCAAATGTTCACTGTTCGGGAATACTCCAAGAAAATGACTTAAAAGAAATCTGATTATGTGCCATGGAACATTCTAAACCCAGATGTGGCCCCTTCCACTCACTTGACAACAGAATATGGAACTTGTCACTGATAATAAACCCAACATCATAAGCTGGTTTCACATAAATTGTACTTGGCTGATGTTCTCTGTGTTTCAAATTGGGTAATTAATTATATTAGCTACATTTCCTGTAATACACATATTAGAAACAATGATATGTTTGCAATGAAAGAAATACTGTTTTGTTATTGTTAATGGATGTGACATGCATGCCAACTCTCTTTCCTTTCATTCCTTTAAAACCATTGTCATTACAAATGAGTTTTTACTGCTTATTTTTCTGCAACTCTGACTACCCACTAGTGTTTTTAGAGCTGTGTTTTTAAAAGGTCGTTAATTAAATTTATAAGACGTAAAATCGAGCACATGGTTTTGTTTTGCTTTGTTTTTCATTTTTTGTCTCTTACTAAAACATTTGATGATGATTTTGTCAAGAAACCAATCTTAGGGGTTCTCTTGATTACGACAGTGCTCTGATGTTTGCTTTTGACTATTTCTGAGTTAAAGAGAAAATTTCATACGAGTCATTTTTTGAAAGATTGGAACTTCTTAAATTCAGTCTGATTCTTGAAGCCTTCATTCTTTTTACTTCTCTCTTCCTCTTTTTAATGGGATAGGCCACATAACAAGATGGCCTGAGCCCTCTGGCTATGGAACCCCATGGATGGTTCCTTCAACTCACTAGCACAAGCAAATATTGTCATGGTTGAAAACCCTGTTGTTTGGTAGCTGAAAGTCCTGAGTAAAAACTGGTCTATAAAGCTGCAGAGTAAACAATGTGAAAATTGGCTTGCGTTTCTCTAACGCCAAGTTTGGTTTTCACCAGAGTTGATTTTTCAAAATGCATAGTAACTAGTTGTGTTTGTTATTAATCAAGCAATGGGCATTGTAGCACCAAGCACTCATTTGATTTTTAATGTGCATTGAAATCAGCAATGATAATTCAAGTTACAGCAAAATAATTATCAGTACTGTGTCAGAATAAAAGCAAATGTCATTTATTCTAATATGTGGATTCGCAGATTGCTCACAATTAAAAGCAGGATAATAGGAAAGGAATACATTCATATTAACAAATGCACCCATGGTTTCAGTAACGCTTTAAAATGAAAATAGGTGGTTAAGACTTACCAGTTTTAAAGAGCCTTACTTATGTTAATTATACATTTTCTTTTTAGAGTGTTTATCCTGAAGGATGGCAGCCTCAAGATACATAACGTTACCAGGTTGGATGCCGGATCATACACTTGCATAGCTACAAATCAGTTTGGTTTTGCCAAGAACACTGGCAGCCTAGCTGTAAAAGGTATTTTACTGTCTTCATTTGTGCTTGATGAACATTGGAGATATGTATGCATATCATGACCTCTATCACAGTGTCAACCCTGTATTATCATATTGTATATGTGAAATGTTTGATTTCACATTTTATTTAAGAGTTGTGTTCCCATATTCATTAATAGCATGCTCACTTTGCCAGTGGAATAACATGGTAGATGTGAATACCTTGGCAGTTGAAAAGCTGTCCAGCGGGTAATTAGACAAAACTAAAACTTGAACTAAAAATTTTGGATTTCCACAGATGCCTCAGTGTGGGGAAGCCATGGACATTTTGTTGACGTCAGTGGGTAATATTTTTTTGTGTGAAGTTTCCTTCAGAAACTCATTTTGTGTAAAATTTTTACCTGGATGTAAGGCTGTCAAGTGCATAATCAGTTCATTTCTTTCTATAACTCTAAGTACATAACTAGTGAAATGCAGACTCTCTTACATTCACCTTAATAAGCAGTTCTTTGCAAAGAAAAAAAATTAAAACATTAGTGTCCATTTGAGTTATTATTAGATTCCCATCACAGTAAACACATACGCTCACACAACTTCAGATGGTAAAAGTGCATACCCTAGTCTTGAGACTTTTAAACTAGTATCAATCCGAATGTAACTACATATATCACCAAGGGACATAATTAGCATTAGATGCATCTACTCCCCATCTTTGCTACTTTATTGAACCTCAGCTCATAAAACTAGTCTGTTTAGGGGGAGCCAGGTCACTTTTATCATTTTATTGCCTCCTGGACGACAAAAATGACTGCCTTGAAAGACAAGTTTGAGCAGCTACTTAAGCCCAAATGATTAAATTCAGCAATTGATACTTTATCATCATTTCTATTAAAAATGAATAAATACAATAAAAAGTAGTTAGCTGCTATACTTCAACTATCCTTTAAAATGTCTCAAGGAAAATCAACACTCATCTTTATCCCTGGAAGATATTTCTTCCAGCTTTATCTCAAGCCTATTATATTATGCCAACAATTGTCTGAAACACTCAGGGGAAATGTAAATGACAGAACTTGTATCAAAATTCAACCAGTGTAGCATAATTTGAAAAACTTCACTTCTTTAAGATTGTATTGTCATCAGGTTTTTAAGACAGGTATGGACTTAATGTTTCAAGGAATGTACTGTAGCTATATTTAATAATAGGGAATTTCTCCAGCAAAGTTTTGGCAATACTCATGTACTGAAGAGTGTGAATGCTTTATGTCTGGAGAACTAACATGTCCATTAAGGAAGAAAAACAGAGGAGATTACCTTATTTCAAATTAAGAAACTACAGGTGGTATGCACTCATTTTTATTACAGCAGAATATTAAAATATGGTAGAGGATAAAAAGGCATTGCAGTTAATTCTTACAGGTATGGAGAAATCCAGGAGGAGTTAAGATATGAAATTTTAAGGATGAAGACATCAGTAGTGGAAACGTAGTTTCTCAAAGGAAGTTTTGGTAGAATACTGGTGATGGGTGAGTAGGACCAATAATTTTCCTGCAAAAATACAATGATGGGGATGCTTTCACTCCAGAGACTAAGAGAAAAAGTTAATAGATTGAGCTAAATGGATAGTTTCTTTTCCTCAAATGTTTCTTTAGCATTTAGCTAAATGCTATCTTAATGATGTCAATTACTAATTAATGGAAGAAAAGTAAAAGGAGAAGACTCACATAAATGTGAGAAACTCAGGAGCAGCTACTGACTTAGTTCTAATTATGGAATTTGGATATTGTAGAGGTGAAACACAGCCATGTTTCTTACTAAATAGGTCCCTAATTCTTAAGATAGAATTAAGCTGATATGTATTTTGGGATATTCCATAAAACACACCATAATCCTCAGGCACTCCACTCTGTCTATGAGTAAGAAAATAACTAAGATTACTCAGTTAAAATACTGATATATTTTTGCTTATTTCTAGTGTTTTTTTGCTGGAGCTATTGAAACAAAATTATCTCAATCTACATTCCTGGTCAACTTTATCTTTCCTACTCTTTCTTCTTCTGTGGCACATTTCGTCTCCTTACAAAGGATATAATTCACTTATTTACATGTATTTTTTTCCCCTATATTTCCCTTCCTCTAGAAAAGAAGCATAAAGAAGGCAGGGACATCACAAATTCTAGTACAGTCCTGGGAACAGTATGTGTTCAATAAATATTTATTGATTGAGTGAAAGGATCTCACCTCATTCCCCTTAGTTCTCAGAGATAATTTCCATCCTGACTTTCTTGCTCTAAAATCTGAAAGTTTTCAATTTTTCAGGGTTTACGCTTGTTAGAATACTTCACAATAAAGAACATCAAAGGCAAATAACAAACTTGTAAATGCTTTCACTTTCCCAATTTTACGGTTTGTAGTTACATAATTCTAATACATAGAGAACCCCACACTCTGAAAGGGGGGACAAATATGAAAATACATGAAAATCTGAAAGACTTCATGCAGAGAACTCACTGTTCTGGTATTTTCAGCATAATACCAGAGGATGATTTACATATGCAAAAAGGGCTTATGTCAATATGCATGAATATCAAGTTATTTTCACTCATTTATATCTAATAATGGGAAGGAAATTGTGTTTGTTATTTTTAACCTTCATGAAATATCCATGTGCCATTTTAAAGGGATTTGGGGAATTCTGCTTCTTTGCTATTGACAGTAACCATTATATGCAATATAAATAAACACATATACATAATAACACATACATTTAAAAAAACTATATAAACATAAAATGTGTACAGTATGGATAAAAGCATCTTTAGAAACTTTGCTTTATTACTCATCTGTAATGTATAATCTTTATTAAACTGTGGGATTTTTACACAAATACAGTTCTAAGAGAAGTCTATCATTAGTATAGCTTCTTAACTAGACTGCTATCTCTAATTCCCTTTCATGTGGGAATGTTGAAGATATCACTGCCAAAATTATTATTTTACAACCTACAAATTTGAAGCTTTAATGTGAGAAGGAATCATAATACTATGCATTGATTCAAATATTTTCTTGACTATTAAGAGTGTAGCCATTTGGCTGTTTGTTAAGACGATTTAATACTTCTCTGTGTATGTATGTATGTGTGTGTGTGCACCTGTGTGTGTGTGTGTATGTTTGCATTTTCTTGTCTATAATGTTCATCTGATTGTCATTACACAGTCAAATATAATTTTATTTCTCAAATCAAAATCGTACAGTGACCTTTCTGGTAATAGGGTGGTAAGAAGCAAATGAGAAATTTCAGTAAAGCTGATAAAACAATCATCTTTCTTTGAATTTACTTATCTGCCTCAGTCATGCAAAAAATGTTGTTGTTAGATAACATGTAAAAAGATAATAGTTACAGGACCAAGATATTTTCCAGCTTAGGTTTTAGCTGATATGGCTTATCTGTGTCAAGAGGATTCTGAAGTTATCTGCACTGTATGTTGGAAATTTCTGTTCCACCATGCGACAGGATAAAGCAATTTGTTATTCAACACAGGGAGTGCAATTAGCACCAGTCTTACCAGAGCCCCAGCAGATGCCCAGTGTAATTTGAGGACATGTTCCATAGGCACAGACAGAGAATGGAAAGGAAAGAGAGTTTAAATGTTTTCATTTGTGGGGACTTAGTAAAATTACAATGTGTACATACACTAAGAGGTGTATGAAAATCACATAAAAGGGGAAATTATTTGATCTGGCATTTGGAAAATTATTAAAAAGCAGAGTAACAGCACGCTATAAAAATGATCTTGTTTGCAGGCAACATTTGTTTTCATTTCCCCACTGGAGAAGTTTTGGATGTCCAATTATAGGCCTCATTGCTTCAGCATTATTTTCAACTGAAATGTCGGAACTTGGAAAAGCATATCTAATGTGCAAATTAAGTTTATTGCTGCTCATTTAGTTGTTTATTCTTTGTGATAGAAGTCTTTATTTTATCAGCATGGAGAGTGGCCTATCCATTTTCTCCAGCAGAATGAGGGTGTTCACTAATATGGTTCTACATTTACTAAGAAAAATATCGAGATAGGTAGATAATTGGAGGCTTTGTGGCTTTACACTGCGCTTTAAAAGATTTGAGGTATTGAGCCCAGCTGTATCCAGAAGCCCAGCTTCACTGAGTAAACCAAAAATACAATTTCACAGAAATGACAAGACACAATGGAATACATCCATCTTTTTGTAGTGGTTGAAGCCTCCCAGTACTGCTAATACCTTTCCCCAAATATTTAATTCTACATTCCAATTTTCTACAAGAATGAATTAAAACATTTAATAGAAAGAAGGCATTGATTTAAAAATTATTAATGGAAGTATTCTTAAGGTGAAAAAATATATAGTGAATTTTTATACTGTCTAGAAATGAAATTTTCTTCCCCCCTCCAGTATTGAAAATAACGCTGAGTTCTTGAGACCTGAATTCCATAATCTCTTCAAGTATAAAGGAGAAAACAAACAAAAAACTTTCATGTAAGCAAACACAATAATATCAATATTATTTTATCTTCATAACAATTTAATTCATAGTCTTTTAAAAATGTAGCACATATCACTCAGATGAAATTTCCAGGCATGTTAATAAGCAGTCTTTTTTCTTTTAAATATATATTATACAATATATAATGTAAAGCATGTTATATATTAATTATAATTAATGAACTATAAGTCTGTACTTTTTTATTATGCAAGAAAATTATCACTGAACCTATTATTGGTTAAAATTTTGCTTTGTTTTATTTATTCTTAACAAAAATAGGGGGTGTATAGCTTGTGCTTTATACCAAATAAAGAGGCCAGACAGATGAGTACATACCACTTCTTAAAGAGATGAAAAGCAGAAACTTTGAAATTAGATTAACTAGTTCAATTACTAACTAGCATGAAATCCTAAAGATTTTGTTTTTGCTGTTTGATGTTGTATTCTTTATTATTGTCATTAATTACACTCTATTAAATATACATACTCTGCTCCAGGCACTGTTATAGCTGCTTTATGTACATCATCTCACTGAACCCTCCGAACAACACTTTGAAGCAGATGATCATTAGAGATTAAGGCACAGACATCTGAAAGTACTTGCCAAGTTCCCTTGTTATTAAGTGGCAGAACTCTTTTTTCCCTTCTAGTAAATTTATGTAATAATACTTACATGAGACACTTTTATATGACATTGTTTAAAGTTCAAAGAAAATAAAACTATAGTAACTTGCAGATATTAGTACTTCCCCCTAAATACTTCAGTTTTCCTTTGTTAAATAGAGTTCAATATTTGTTTACATCTTTATCATTTGAGATAAACTTTACATATATAATGAAATACATGTCTTAAGTGTAAATTTGCTGAATTTTGGCAAAGGCGTACACCTGCGTAACCCCTAACTTTACCAAGATACATTACCATCATCCTATAGAATTTCCCTCATGCCCCTTCTTAATCAATCCCTACCCCCACCCCAGTCCTAGAAGCAAGGACTGTTACAATTTTTTTCTGCCGTAGATTTCATACAAATGCAATCATACAGAATATACTCTTTGGCATCTGGCTTCTCTCACTCAGCTTAAATCACTAGCTGTCAACCTTCTGTTTTTATTAAAAATGAACAAAACTAAACAAAATTTGACCAACAGTAGGTTTAATCTGTGTAGTTAAAAAAAAAATCTTGAATTATAAATATCTTTGTCTCCAGTTTCCTTCCCAAACTTGTACACACTTATGCCCTGAGTATTGGGTTAGGAATTGGAAGTTCTGTAATTTTTCTCTTGATTCCAGTCTGAAGCTAAAAGAAGTGATTAGACTCCTCTGTTACTTAGGCATTCTATTTCTAAACCAGCACAGTGGTCACTCAAGCTCTAGTGACATTTTTTTAGGAAAAATGTGTGTCATTACAACATTAAGGAAAAAACCCTCAGATGCAAGGTCTGTTTTAGGTCTGTGGATCCTGAACACTCAAGGAAACAGTTACTAGCAAATTCTTTCAAGCCAAAAAAAGGAATGGGGTAGGAGCGGGCCAAGGGGGTGTAGAGGGGAAAAATAATCAAATGAACTGATTGACTCTGATTCTCCTCTTCTGGATTTGATTCTCTCATTTCATCTACCCTTATCCCAACATAAATGTTCAGAAGAAAACATTTTCTATTAGGTCCTGTAGGCAAGCAAAGTAAAATTTCCTCATTCCATCCCTTTTAAAACTACAGAACACTTCAACCTGATGTTTTACTACAACCCAGCATAAAGTTACAGTTGGAGGACTGAGCGAATGCTATCTATTTATAGGAAATATAAATATGATCCCATAAATAGTCATTGCCTATTATGTATTACTGCTTTGAAAGTGAGTAGTTGGCATATTTAATTCATTAAGCAGAATCTACAGTGCATGCTCTTTTTAAATAGATGTCAGGCTCTGTTTTGATTACTTGTTAATATAGAAGATCTGTGTTTACATTTTACATTATTACTTGCTAGGGAATTTTTCAGTGTTACCTTGCCTGATACTTAGACTTGTTTTCTCATTTAGACAACTCAAATTTTAGACAATTACTTTCTCTAGACAATTCTTCATTTGTTTCTTTTACTCTGGGGCTCAGGGTAGTCTTTTAATATTTGTTCTAAATCATTTAAATATTGAAGTGGAAGATAAATGAGTTATGGTAACTGCAGAGAAACTGTAATATACTGACCATGGTTACTTTGTAAATTGGAATTAAATCATGCTCTGCCTATGGTGGAATATAATATAAATACCAAGTACTGCATGTAGATTTTAGTGGATATAAAACAACCTAGCCTACTGCAAGTGTATGTACAAAGAGGAAAAATGTATTAATAAAGATTAAAAACTCCTCCATTTCTTGCTTGCCAGAGGTGGGGAATTAAAGACTCTATCACACTGATTTCCTTGTTTGTTTGTTTTCTCTACAGGGTTTATTTCAGAGTACTAGCTTTGATTTTCCCGTGCTTACTTTTCCTAGAGTCAGTAATTTTCTTGTTTGTTTGCTTAGTTTTCTACGGACTTGGCAACAATTCATCCCTCAGCTCTATCTCAACTTTCTTCCTTTAATATCAATCTACCTTTGTGTCGGGAAGCCTGGTTTCCTAAGCACCATACCTTTCTCTTGACATACTTCCTCATTTGGGTAAACTGTATCTTCCTATGGATTTCTGAGGACCAATTTAAGAAAAATGCAATGTTTTTGAGATCTTTCTTGTTTGAAAATGTCTTTACACTATGATTACATTTGATTGATGGTTTAGTTGGAAACAGAATTCTGGACTGGAAATCAGGATTCTTCATAAATCTGGAGATGTTACTCTGCTCTAAAAGCTGAAGCCATTTTGATTTCTGACCTGTTGTTTGTGACATCTTTTCTCTCTCTCTCTCTCTAGAAGTCTGTTTTTCCCAGTGTCCCACAATTACATGATGATGTGCCATGGTGTAAATTTATTTTCAACCTTTTTACAGGGCATTTGGTGTACTTTGTCATCCTGGAAACTCGTAGTTCTTGGTCCTGGAATATCTTCCCAAATAATTTAATAATTTACTCCATTTCTTTTTCTGAAATCCCTATTATTTAATAGATTTCCCAAACTGGTATTCGAGTTTATGCGTGTGTGTATGTATGTATGTATGTAACTATTTACCTATCTATGTATATAATATTGTATTTTATATAATTATATATATATTTAGATATATATAATTTATATACATGCTCATGATTTTTATATATATATATACACACACATATATATATATACACACTTTTGTTTGTTTCTCTCTCCTCATAACCATTTTATAGCTTTGTTGCTCTATCTTCTAGGAGATTTTCTCAACTTTATCTTCCAGACTTTCTATTATATTTTTGTTTTTGCTATTTTGAAAGAATTTCTAAGTGTCCTTTTATTTTCTGGCCTTGCTCTTTTTCTCCCCCTTCCTCTGAAAATATTGCTTGTAGTTTTTCTATTTTCTAGTTTATTTTTTATGCATGGTCTCTGTTGTCCCAAACTATTTTCTACTCTTTCTTTGTTTTAATCCCTATCCTTTATTAAGAGGTGTACAAAGATACTTTGTGCATCTGTTGCCTGCTCATATTTAAGAGTGGGTCACTAAAAGTCTTACAGAAAGCTCTGATCTAGTGTGGGGATTTTTGAACATGTACGAGCTTTCTTTTTTCAATCTTTCTGGTCAATTCTGTTTTGAATCCATGCAACCAGGCTATTTTCCTACCATTTCATCAATACTGTTCTTAACAAGGTGACTAGTAGCCTCCACACTGTTTTATCCAGCGGTCAGTTCTCAGTCATCTTACTTAAAGTATCAGACTAGTGATCACACAGTTCTTGATACACATTTCTCACTTGGCTACCAGGACATAGTATTTTTCAGGTTTTCCTTTAACATCTTGAGTCATTCCTTTTCAATTTCCTTTTCTAGCTCCTCTGAATCTTACCAGTTTCCTAAATTTGGAATATCACAGGGAACTGTCCTCGAATTAAAATCTACAAGCTAATTCCCAAAATGATAACCCAGCTTAATTATCTATCTTAATCCCAAATCCAACTGCCAATTTATCTTCACTTACCAATTTACTATATCATAACACTAACCTCCTAACTCTCACTCCCAGAAACTGCTCCTGCCACAGTAAATCCCCACTATAATTAATGACAGCCTACACCGACACTTGCTCAAGCCAAGTCCTTGTAGTCATTTTCACTCTTTTCCTTCTTTCAAACCCCATATCCCATTGTCCAACAAATGGACTCAGCAACAAGATATGTAAAGAATCTAACCAGGTCCCATAACTTCAATGACCAAACATTAGTTTAAACAATTACTGTCACTTTCCCAAAGTGTGTCTCTAGCACAGAGATACCCAACTAAGTTTATTTTGCCTCCTAGGGGACATAGGGCAATGTGTAGGGATATTTCTCGCTGTCACAACTGAAGGATCTACTAACATCTAGTAGGTAGAGGCCAAAGATGCTGCTAAATATCCTATAATGCACAGAACAGCCTCCCCACCTCACTCTGAATCCACTTACACATACATGCGACAAAATATAATCTGGCCCAAAATGATAACAATATTGAAATTAAGAGACTCACCCACAGCCTCAAAAGTATGGGCCTCAATTCCATCTTTGTCTCCCTTCTAGAAGCTTGAGTGTTCCTCTTAAATTGTAGATGAGTTTTTTGCCTCTGTTATGCAAATCCTCTAAAGGCTCCTCAGTTTGGTGTTGTTTTATTTGCTCAGTATTCACACTGATGTACACCTGGAAGAAAGTAAGGGTTCAATACTAATTAAATGGTTTTGAATAAAATACTGAATAAACAATTAGTATATTTTTATGTTAAGGGTTTCTACATCTGTCCAAAGTAGTGCTCACTTCTTTTTCCAAATGACATTAAGTATCATACTGTTGAAGCTATTATCTAAAAAGCTACTGATAAATGGCCGAAATATTTCCAACCCTACACATAATCTATTAAAAAAGTTAATAATATTGGTGAAACTTCTGTCCTGAGTAGTTGAAGTAGATTTATCACACAAACATCATACCAATATCAATCACAAATAATGTAAAAATATTTTAAAAATAAAAATCTCAAGCAGAAATTTTGGTGTTCTCACAGTGCCAGAAAGAAAAAAAGTGGGGCTCATAATCAACCAAATAGAATGAGGCCAGCTAAACAATTCAATCTGGAATCAAGACACCTCAGGGATTATGCCCTTAGTAATAAAAGCAGAGCAAAATTGACCAGGACTTAAAATCAATGACTCAATTTGTATCAATTCCTGACTAGATTCTGCTCTTTTTCAATTGCCTGCTTAAAAACTAAGTCTTCTTGGGAAAAATACAACAAAATGAAAATATTTACATTTTGAGCCACAGTGCCTGACATTTCATAAAATGTTACCAATAGCTGGAGCCAGGACCAAATGACCAAAACCCAGGGAAATATCAGATAACAGCAACAAGTCACGGCTGATTGAAATATAGAAGCTATCACACAAGGGTTTTAAAATAATTGTGATTAGTATGTTTTTTTAAAAGATGACAAGATGGAGAATTTCAGAAGAGAAATGGCATGTATTAAACATCAGTTGGAAGTTCTAGAAGTGAAAAATACAAAGGCTAAAATTAAGAACAAAACAGACTGACTTAACAGCAGATTAGATATGGTAGAGAAGAAGATTAGTAAAGAGAAAGATATGTGAATACAAGATATCCAATATGGAGAGGAAATGCAATAGGAAAGACAAAAAAGAACACAAAGAATATATTGTCGATGGTGAATAGGTCTAACATACATGAAATTGTGGTTCCCAAAGGGGCAGAGAAGGGATGTGGGATGACCAGTTTGAAGAAAGATTTTCCAGAGAGCTCAGAAAAACTGAAAATGACATCAGTCATCTATTCAGGAAATCATATGAGCCTTAATTAGGATAAACACAAAGGAAAGTTTAAATAAGCACATAGTAGCGAAAACAAAGGAAAGAAAAATCATCGCAATTAAAAAAAAACACATTATCTTCAAAAGAATAACAATGACAATGACAGCTGACATAACAACAGAATTAAGGGAATCAAGAAGACAGTGGAATGACATTTTTAATGGTCTGAAAGACAATACCAATAAAATTCTATTCCCAGCAAAATATCCTCTCAAATGAGGACAAAACAGAGATGCTTTCACCAAACAAAACCTCGGAGAACTTATCACTCAAATCAGCACTAAAAGAAATACTAATGAAACTCCTATAAACAGAAGGAATGTGGTCACAGATTGAAGAAGAAATTAAAAGCAATGGGAAGAGTTAATATGTTGATACGAGGCTAATTTGAGATTCTGAGGAATTAGGAAGAGGACCAAATTTTAGAAGTTTTTATTTCTAGTCTTCACAAGTTAACTAATGAGAGAAAATATCAGAGACTTCCATCACCTGTTTTAAGTGCTATTTATACACTAGTTTCCTTTATATCAGTATCTTAATAACATTTCCAATAATGTCATAGACAAATGAAGGCAGAATCACATGTTGTACAGAGGGAGAAAGATTTGATGATTTTTCTTAACATTCGTCAATCTTTTGAGAGGAGTTGATAATTCAGAACCACCTGAGCAGTTATTATTCTGAACAATGACTGTGAAAGAGTATCACTCACAGATGGAGATTTCAACTGAGTTAAAAGTACAAAAGAAACAAACAAAAAGTGACCAAAAGTAATATTTTCTGGATGCTCAGGAAAGACTAATTACATGATGGACTGCCATCCCTGGCTTGTAAAAATGTAGCTGGGGATCATGATATGTAATAGTGTTTGGCCATTGATACAGGGAATAAGCCACACTTATGTTTAAAGAAGTCATGCTTAACAGTTCTGAGAGAAACTTTGTTACTAGTTTTCATGTCTCCTGAGGTGCTCTTAACTAAAGATGGGTTCTGGAAATATTGTCTATCTTGACAAGGTGAATTTGAGTAAGGCTATTCATCAAAAGCATTATATATTTTATTAAGCCTTTCCTTGTACTTCTTAAAGATAGGATTGTTAGATCAAGCTGTTTTCGTATGATCTGAATCTCACTGAAACAGACTGAAAAGAGTATATATTAAAATGCTGTAATTTTATGAACTCTCCATTAACGCATGTCATTCAAACTTAGAATAACCTTCAAAAAGTGGTCGGTCCTCTTCACACTAGAAGCTGAATGGAAAAGATGTCTCCCTATTCTGTATATAAATATTCACTACCCCCATCATTTCCTTTATGTCTTTCTTTTATTATTATTGAAAATTAGAAACACACAGAAAAGTAGAGAAAACAGTACCAGGAACACCTATGTACTCGTCAATCAGGGTTGATAATCATCAACTCATATCCAACTTTGTTTCACCTATACCCTCACCTACTTCTCCAACATCCACCTCAAATATCTAGAGGCAAATCATAAACATCATAATTTCTTCTATAAATCTTTCAGAATGTATTTTTAAATGACAAGGGGATCTTTTCAACATAACAATAAACCAGTTTTCCTATCTTAAAAAAATTAACAGGGGCTTCCCTGGTGGCGCAGTGGTTGAGAGTCCGCCTGCCGATTCAGGGGACACGGGTTCGTGCCCCGGTCAGGGAAGATCCCACATGCCGCGGAGCGGCTGGGCCTGTGAGCCATGGCCGCTGAGCCTGCACGACTGGAGCCTGTGCTCCGCAACGGGAGAGGCCACAACAGGGAGAGGCCAGCGTACAGCAAAAAAAAAAAAAAAAAAAAAAAAAAAAAAAAGATACAGCAGTAGAATGCATAAACAGGCGTTTTGGATTATACACAAACCATTAAGCCACTTTCAGTTTCTCGTGAAACCTCCACAAGTTACAGGATATGTCCGAAGAATCTAACAGTTCCATTGTTTAAATTTACATCTCAATTCAGACTTAAACAGAATGGATTTGTATGAAGAGATAAATCTTTCTAGAAAAGACTGTTCCTTGAGAATCATCAGCTCTAGATGATCTAAGATTCACATTTCAAAATAATTTATCAGAAATTTATTCCAATGTTGTCACAGCCTATAAAATACTCTCAATGGTTCCATAACAATTGCATCAACAGAAAGATCTTTGCAAAAATAAAAAAAATCAAAAAGCATCTGCGATTTTACATTTGCCACGTGCAACCGATGTCAATCACTTAAAAATAAAATTGCTAAAACATAAATTCTGATGACCTAATAAATTTATAGAACAGTGAGAAAAATCTTATGATCAATCAAGATATAACTTTAATAAAGTATTATTTAATGTATATATAAAATTGAATCAAAAATATATTTTTGTAATTTGTATGTTTATGTTGTTACTCATGTATCATTATTACCCTGTTACATTTTGTAGGTAATATATTATTATTTTTATTTATTTATTTATTTATTTATTTATTTATTTATTTATTTATTTATTTATTTTTGTCCCCTGCATCGGCAGACAGACTCTCAACCACTGTGCCACCAGGGAAGCCCCGGTAATATATTATTTTTAAAGCAAAGTAATTTCAAAGAAAAACACCCCGCATTTTTATTTCATACTGTGACCCAAAAACTATGTAGTTGGCCCTAAAAACATCTAAAGCTTACATTCTGACTACCACCATCACCAAGCTTCATATTCTCCACGTTCCACTCCTGTTTTACTCTCCAACACTTCTTTCCAGCAAAATGGCTGCCTTGCCTCAACAAACCATTCTTCTTTGCACAGATTGTTTGTAAATGCTCTTGCCTGCATAGTGAATAAAGTTACTTCTCCCTGCCTGTTATGTTTACTTAGCTAACTCCTATTTGCCTTTTACTGTCAGCTAAAGCAACCTTTTCCCAATAAACTGATCCCTCAGGATTCACTATTTTAATAGAATCATTTACTTCTAATACATGGCACTTATCACATTTGTAACTATGTATTTCTGAGTATGATTTGATTAACGCCAGCCTCTCATTTTATTCTTAAATCTCTGTGAAGGCAAGCACCACATCATTTTTATTTGGTGCTTTTTTTTTTTCTTCTCCTTCCATTGTATTTCCGATACTTAGCAGACAGCTGGAATTTGGTAGTTGCTCAATAAATATTAGTTAATGAATGAATGAACTAGTGAGAACATGTAAACATTATAATGAATTATAAATGCTTCTTATTCATGAAGTTTTAGTCATTATTACTATACTACTGACAAACTATGTATATAGGGAATGATTTGTCTAATTTTGCCACTTTGTGGTACCATAAATGGAAGGAGGGGCTTTCATTTTTAATATTTGAAAATTATTTTAACCGCATGATCCAAAACTTTAAATCACAGCAATTTTGCTCTACCAGCACAACCAGTTAGCCAACTCATCCTCCCATAAGTGTAAATAAGATATTAGCGATATATTTTTTTCAAGGATACTACAAGAAGGAAAATATTCTCTAGTCTTAAAATGTGTTACTGAAACCCTGGTTAGTATTTATTCTTTCTTTGTGGGAGACGTCTGAAGGCGGCTTGGAATGAAGAATGGACTTAGTCCACAAAATCATTCTTTAAACTTTTCCCCAGAAATAATTAGAATAAAAAGTACACGTGTCTAATATAATAAGGTAAAGAGTATCTTGAAAATATGAAAATATGAAGACACAGATACAATCTGATGTAGATTTAGATTTTCTTCATTATATTCAGAAATAAAATATGTGCTTTTTTCCATGACTCTTTTATCAATATGTACCTTAAAGCCCAAGATGATTACTTCCTACTTTTTGTTTATTAAGGAAACAATCACAAATTTTAAAATGTTGGAATAATACTTAAACATTCTATTGATAAAATACAGTGGCACACTCATCCATATGAACATATAAATTCAACCTCAATGCTACTTTGATTTCTTGAGCAGCACAAAGAAGCCAGAAGGAAAGTAAAGCTTTTAGCCTATGTCCTAGAGGGTAAAACTTTACCTTATGAGTGATCTTTAGAGAAAGAGATTTTCGAGGGTCCTCATTTCATTTTGTTTTGAAACTTCTTTATGTATGATACTTGCTTTCACTATAATTTGCCAAAATCCCTAATTCTTAAATGTAAATCCCTTAAAACATACTTTATTTTGGTAAGATAGTACATATGTAAATCCAAATGTATGTCCAGGGTTTTTTTTGTGTGTGTGCTTACTGAGTTGCCATCTTAGTCAATTCTTAGTCCTCTAAAATCAAAACTATGTATTTTTTTATAAAAATGTAGTCAAAAATGATATCACTATGAGTCTCTTTTAACCACAGAAATATAGGATTCACAAGTCCAGCTGGAACACTGTTTGGAATTATCCTTTGAAATGGGTCAATGACATGATATGACTTGTAGAGCAAGGGCTGATATTGTGACTCCTATTTCTAGATAGAAATTTTTTTATGATAGATGTGTAATTCTAAAATTGTAAAATCTCGATGAAAAAAGTTACCTCTTTCCTATTCGTGCTGCACCTTTATCTAAAATAGAAAGTTTTTATCACTGCTATGTCAGAAATAGAATAAATATGTTGTATTCACATTTTCAAATATAAGCTTATGATTATAAATCTCGATATAATATAAACTAATGTAGTTATGATCTTAGGGATGCAATTTGTCTCATAGTATATGAAATTAACATAGAATATTTAGAGCTGTAACCATTGTGTGGATTGTAATATTGTGGCTGGAATTTCAGAATAAAATAATAATAAAAATGGTGTGGTGCATTCTCTACGTAGGGACTGCTGTCTTTTGAGGTCCACAGTTTTCTATGAGCTACTTATTTTTATATTAAGTATAAATGAAAGTATGTCTTGAATTTTCTTACAAGTAATAGGCTATGTTGATTAATGCAGAAATATTTGAAAAGTGGGAATATAATTTTTCATATTGTAGAGCTTCATGTTTTATTTATATAATTTCAAACAATGGCAAAACCATTCAAAATATATATTTTATAGCCATATGCTAGCATTTGATAAGCTTTTATAATAATAATATTTTTTCTCAACAGAGAGGACTGTTATTACCGTGCCACCTTCCAAAATGGATGTTACAGTTGGCGAGAGTATAGTCCTACCCTGCCAGGTGTCCCATGACCCCTCCATTGAAGTTGTATTTCTATGGTCTTTCAATGGAGATGTCATAGACTTAAAAAAAGGAGTGGCTCATTTTGAGAGGATTGGAGGAGTAAGTTGCTGAAATTTTTAAGTGTTTAATAAAATGAATCAAGTCTTTTACATGAATCAATATCTTTCATAATTATTCTCCCCATATTGATTTGCATGGATAGTCACTGTCTGTTTATGAAGTTGCATCTGTTTTTGTTTTGTTTTGTTTTATGTCTTTCATAGAAATGCTTGTGTTCTGGATGCAATTAGAATAAAGTGGATAATAAAAAGGATCAAATATGAGAAACTATAATGATACTAGTATATCTCCTAATTTCAGAGCTGCCTTACATTTAGTATTTATTCAGCTGTAAAAAAAAAAAAAAAAAAAAAAAAAGGGACCTGCTGGGTATGATTATGTTTTTATACTTTTTTCCCTATCTATCTGCAGGAATCTGTTGGGGATTTGATGATAAGGAATATTCAGTTAAATCATTCAGGAAAATATCTGTGCACAGTAAAAACAACTCTCGAAAGTTTATCTGCCGAAGCTGATATAATTGTGAGGGGTAAGCATAAATGGTGAAAATGAATGAGCACACAGTTTATTCACAATCAAAAATGTTAATATGTATTGATACATGGTAGATCTTTGAGTAACCACATTATGATAAAAAAGTGAGATAAATAGTACAGATTTTTTTATTTTTTAAACTCTAAGACTCCAGGGTACGGGTATAAATATGGATATTGAAATGAGTGGGTTTTGTCTCTTTATAAGGAATGGTCAGACTTAGCAAGCAGTGTCGGTCCCTATAGACATGCTTTCTATTCATAATAAACCATTCTTGTCAGAGCAGGGTCAAAGTCACATGTTCCTGAAGGTCTCCATATCAGATGCATTTATTTGAGTTAGCTTTCAAGAGAGAATGGACAAGAACGGTTCTCAATTTTTGAGGTTAATTCCCTATCGGATGATATTCAACCATCCCATGACTGGCATTTTCTAATCTTCAAGGGAAGCATTTCTAAATTAATCTCTCACCGTGTAAGTTGAATTAATAGGGATTTATCTCAAATAATGTGCTAAAATACATTATGTTCAATATTTTATTTTCTAAGCATAACAGATTAGACTATCTCTGTCCCAAATCCATGAATTTAATAAGTTCCAATATATTTATCATAAAACATATTTTTCAAGGTCCCCCAGGTCCCCCAGAAGATGTAAGAGTGGAACACATTTCCAGTACTACTTCTCAACTAAGCTGGAGACCAGGCTCAGATAATAACAGTCCCATTCAAATATTTAGTATTCAGGCTCGGACACCATTTTCTGTGGGTTGGCAGGCTGTTTCTACAGGTAAGTGACACAAGTAGTTTTGAATAATTTTCTAAAACAGATGGTGTGTTTGTTTAATTGAATAACTGATTGTTTTTAACTAGTGCCAATTTAGGGGCCTGAAGCATCCCCTTCTTTTCAGTTCCAGAAATTCTCAATGGTAAGACATACAATGCAACAGTGGTTGGTTTGAGTCCTTGGGTGGAATATGAGTTTCGTGTTGTTGCCGGGAATAGCATTGGGATTGGAGAACCAAGTAAACCATCAGAAGTGTTAAGAACCAAAGCATCAGGTAAGAAATCAATGTCTTCTAAAGATGTGGAAGACCTTTTAAAGTATAGTTCCTCAAGAAAATAAGTGAGGAGGGTAGTATTTTTGGTCCAAAATCAGAGGCAGTAAATCGGTGGCTCTTATTTTCCATTTGTATGTGCACAGAGCAAGGTGTATTTTCTCCCAAAAAGTGAATTCAAAAATAGATGATTATAGTTAAGCAGGCATGTCAAAAATTAGAATTTTTCAAAAGCTGTCCTCTCATCTCATCTATTTTCTAGCCAAAATCCATTCAAGAATCTGTAGATTTGTAAATGCAAATGAGTTACTGCTTGTTTCATTAAATGTTGTAGCCAAGAATTAACTGAGACTCTGATGGTGCTGCCAGCCACACATTTCCATCTATTTCTCAACTCTGACCTAGCTGCAGCTTCATTGAGCGATAGTATAAATTTTTCCACAGGCAAATGAGGTAAATTTTAAACTCATTTAACAGAAGTGCTAATTGAGCATCAACTGGTTCACTGAACAGCAGAATTCAAGTGGAACCTGTCTCAGAAATCACACCACCTTAAGCTCTTTTCAATGGATCCTTTGTTCCACTCTTAAACT
The DNA here is from genome assembly GCF_008692025.1 of Phocoena sinus. Taxonomy (NCBI): domain Eukaryota; kingdom Metazoa; phylum Chordata; class Mammalia; order Artiodactyla; family Phocoenidae; genus Phocoena; species Phocoena sinus. Next base: position 14,386,986 of record NC_045773.1, on the reverse strand, counting down.
TTCACATCCAAGGTGACATTTGATCTGCGCAATGCATGTAGCCAACAAAGTTCACATTCTTATCCAGTCACCTATGGAGGATCACTGATGCTGCTGGCTTAGTTTAACAAGAACTATTTCAACGGTGTGTGCAACTGTCAGATGTCAATAAATCATTTTTTTTAAACTAAAGGTAATGCTAATCATTTTATTATAGGATTATGGCTGGAAAACAGCATATTTGGTAGTGATATCTTAAATCATTCTAAAAGTTTAGAGCTGAGAGGAGGGTCCTCACTTTGATAAGAGGAAGAAAAGGAAGACCAGGATGTTAGCTGATTGTTTTGGACAAAGTCAGGATTTGAATCCAGACATCCAGACTTAGGCACCAGCATTCACCATAACAGTGGGCCTTAACCTAAATGAGATAAAGACTGATATAAGGAAATGTCTAAATATAGAAATTCCCAGGCCCTACCACAGACCAACTGGATAAGAATCTAGAAGCGTGGTCCATGACTCTGGATATTAGCTTCAATTTCAGATTGTTTGTTTACAGCTGATTTATATTATGATAGTTTTGGGCAGGGTTGATGTTAATTCTAAAGTTTTTACAGTAAAGTTTTTATGTCACCTTCTGTTAACCATGGACGCTCTCATTTCAGTAGCATAATGAGACTTGGTATTCATAATGATTTCCCTGAGGCTCCAAATCATACTGAAGTGAGAGGTTGTGAGGTTTTGTTTGTTTGTTTGTTTGCTGCTATCATCAAAGACAGTTCTTCTCAATATGGCTTTAGGATGCGTATGGCTCATTTTAAAACTGAAGAAAAGAGGGACCTTTATTACCCAGAATATTGGAAACTTTTGCAAAGAGTTAAAGTATAATTTAAAATAATTTCTTTATGTATCTAAACTATTCAATTGTCCTGAAATATGTTACTGTAAGCTGTCGAGTACTAGAAACCCTGCAACTGTAGAAGCTATTCCAATTCATGCTGCTTTTGGCCAAAGGCATTGGAAGGCTTAGAAGACAGGGTATATGTTCAAGGCAATCTTTTAAATAAATTATGAAGATCAAAGCAGACAAAGTTAGGGTCAATCTGAATATGAGAGTAGATAACGTCTGGTGTTATTACTTAAAAGAACAATGAGATTATTATATCACTGTATCATTTATAGAGTTAAATATGTATGAAATGGGAATAAATAAAACAAGTAGTCTAGATTTATCTGAATGGTATAAATGGTGGGAGAAAATCTTGGAATGAGTAATTAAACATTACATATTTTAATTCAAAAATGATCGATATAGATAATTTTATCTATATATAAAGTATACCCTGCAGATTTACCCATTATCATAGATTTAGCATACTTTTGCTATTATTGCAGGGAAAAGAATACTTTTTAACACTTCAACATGTATAAAGTTTCATTCTGTTTATATACTATGATACTCTACTCATGCTCACAATTGGCATCGATTTTACAATTTGCCTTGAACTATTTATGTTTCATTACACTAGTCCTCACAAGGGTATAGTTGAAGGACATATTTTTTCCTAATTTGTAAAAATGATCAGTGTCTGGAATGTTCTACCACTGAGCCTTAGGGTCCTAGAGTTAAACCCAGGGAATCCTCTCAATCACATCCTTGATCAGAGAACAGTTTAGTTTGATTGTGAAAAATTAGAGGAAAAGTCCTGCTCTGTACTGAGAGATTTGAGATTCAAACAAAGAGTTATAAAACAAGAATTTTCAAAATTTATGTATCTTTAAGGATTCATTTTTAAATGTTAAAATATCCTGATGGCTAACAAAAAGAACAATTATTTTAGTTTATTTATTGAAAAATAATTGACTGCCTAAGTAACTCGTTTACAGCACAACTGTATAATTAGGCACTAAATCAGCAAGGTCGCAGTTACCATCTGAATGCAACATCATTTTGCCAATTAGTAGATGATGCATAATAATGTCAAATATACGATGTTAGTCGATTTTTAATTAATTTTGGAGCCAGGGTGCTCTTGTATCAAACACAACTGTGTCCTCTCTCCTAGAAATTTGGATATGTGTAAACATAATTTATGTTCATTAAAAATGCAAGACTCTCTCATAATGTGTCTGCGTGAGATTTTGAAAGCTGAAATCCAAAAACAAAATTCTTCCCAATGAAGACGTACTTTAGTAATTGCCATCCTATGTTTCTCTTGGTTGCTTTAGTCCCTGTCATGGCACCAACAAACATCAATGGAGGTGGAGGAAGTCGGTCTGAACTCGTTATTACGTGGGAGGTAATTTTCTATCCAACTGAGTTACTTTAAAGGAAAAAGATTTAGCTGGCAAAGAGGAATATTGAAAAACAAAAAAGAAGATTTATTTGATCACTATTGAGTATATAAAAATACGTGGTATGAGAGACTCCTGATGATGCATTATTTAAAAGAGGTATTGGAAACTTTTTGTATTTCTACTAAAGTTAAGAGAGTGTGACTAACTCAACACTATTTGCTTCCAAATATAAGAAACAGAAGTTCAATGTCTATTGAAGGTGGGTCAGTAGCATTTTTGTTATTAGTTAATGAACTAGAAATTATTTATTTATTACCTCTAGAACTATTCATGAGTAAGACTCAGCAGAGCGCAGGTAGAAAATAATTTCCCTATCATTGTTCCTTAAATCCTTCCTTTGTTCTTCCCTGCATCTAGATGAAAGCTTAGGCAGACGGGATAGCTTTTGTAGTCATTATTATTAAGTATCAGCAGGTAGGTTCATTTTTATACTTAAAATTGTTTTCAACCTAGTTTATTATCATAAACTTTAGACTTTCAACCAATCTAAAGTTTCTCATTTCTAGACACTCAGGCCTGCCTCAGCGGAGAAATGCTATAGTGTGAAAGGGAATGCATAGGCAGTTCTCCACCTTTTCTCCACTCTGCTATTCAATTTCTCCTTTCCCAAACTAGTTCCTCCAGAGTTGTAGTAAACTGGGATTGGGAGGAGAGGAAAAGGACAGAAAAAGTCCTGACTGCTGGTACATTTGTAATTTGACTTTGGTATACTCTAGGAATGGTAAATGACCAGACGTTGACTTTCATACAGCAGTTTTTTTGTTTTGCTTTGTTTTTTGGTGGTTTTTGGTGGTGCGGCGAAGGGGGCAACTTTTGGTTGTCGTTCCTTCGTGCAAGCTGCCAGAAGGTCTCCTCAGTTCCTGGAATCTGGTGGTCCATGGCCAGACTGTTCTGATAGAGGTTATCTCTCTCCTCTAGATGCTCTTTGTGGATACAGCATCATAAGGTTGCAACTCTATGATGACAGAGCAACCGTAACGTTGCTCATGGATAGCTCCCTACATGGTTTTCACATTTGCCCTCAGCAAACATGCACCTTTGCTCTATGTTCCATGGAAGTGCAGTGTGTCCCCACTTAGCCTCTCTTCACTCTGCCACAATACACTGTCCAGGTCTCTCTCCCCTTTGGAAGTTTCTCAGGCATTTGTCAGTTAAAAGAACCTGCATCCCCTAAATTACAGAGAATACATATCATGTGTTTCTTTCTGAAGCCTCTTCACTTGGTTAGGCAAGGGGTAAGAAGTAGCCCCTTTGCTTTCCCCTGGGTGGAGGGGTAGGAATGCACAGCTTTTTCTACAACCGTCTCAAAAGAAATATCTTCCTACTAATCTCTCCCTAAACAAACCAACATTCCCTTTCTGTACATTTCTCTTGGGTTATAGGCTAAGTTTTGCCAGGTAGACTTATATATAAATGGTTTGATATCTCTCTTTAGAATGCATGGCACTTCATACCTTTGTTATCAGCTTTGAGCCCCAGCTATAACTGATAAAAGAGCCTTGCCCTATTTCATTGGCCTGTGTACATGTTTCTGACACTGTGGCGATAATTTTCATAGCCAAAATATCCACTTCCGTGGACATTTTAATATCACACCTAAGAACATGATGGCTATGGGTGTTTTTAGTTAAAAATCATGATGTCTGATATATTAGAGGGGCTCTCATTGGGAGGGAGGGGTGGTTTCATCCCTCAGGAGATATTTACAATGTCTGAGGGCATGTCTGGTTGGTTACAACTAAGGCGAGAGGTTCATCTGGATAGAGGCTAGGATGCAGCTAAACATCCTACAATGCCCAGGACAGCGCCCCCCCACCGCCATGAGAAGAAATTATCTGCCCCCAGATGTCAAGAGTGCTGAGGTTTAGAAACCCTGTTGCAGAATAATAGGAATTCATTGCATCTGTAAATGATTTTACAGTAGTATAGGACCTTCTATATATATGGTCCATTTTATTCCTCACAAAATCTACAAACAATAAATGTTGGAGAGGGTGTGGAAAAAAGGTAACCCTCTTGCACTGTTGGTGGGAATGTAAATTGATACACCACTATGGAGAACAGTATGGAGGTTCCTTAAAAAAACTAAAAATAGAACTACCATGTGACCCAGCAATCCCACTACTGGGCACATACCCAAAGAAAACCATAATTCAAAAGACACATGCACCCCAATGTTCACTGCAGCACTATTTACAATAGCCAGGACATGGAAGCAACCTAAATGTCCATCAACTGAGGAATGGATAAAGAAGATGTGGTACATACATACAATGGAATATTACTCAGCCATAAAAAGGAACGAAATTGGGTCATTTGTAGAGACACGGATGGACCTGGAGACTATCATACAGAGTGAAGTAAGTCATAAAGAGAAAAATGAATATCGTATGTTAACGCATATATGTGGAATCTGAAAAAATTGCTATAGACGATCTTATTTACAAAGCAGAAATAGAGACACAGATGTAGACAACAAACGTATGGATACCAAGAGGGAAGGGGGGGCGGGATGAATTGGGAGATTGGGATTGACATATATACATTACTGATGCTGTGTATGAAATAGATAACTAATGAGAACCTACCGTATAGCACAGGAAACTCTACTCAATGCTCTGTGGTGACCTAAATGGGAAGGAAAGCCCAAAAAGAGGGGATGTATGTATACATACAGCTGATTCACTTTGCTGTATAGTAGAAACTAACACAACATTGTACAGCAACTATACTCCAATAAAAAATTTTTAAAAAGAAACAAAATTCTATTACAGATAGAGAAAAAGTAGTATTATTAAACCCTCTTCATATGAGAGAACACTGAGACACAGAGATGTTTTCTAAAGGTTGTAAACAACAGAGCCAGGAACCAGGTGCAGCTACTATAAAAGTTGTCCTTTCTTCTGGACGTCTAGTTTCACATATGCGTTATGGGCCTAGTACAGTGCCTGGTATGCGGTGCGACCTCCTGAAGTACCTGTTGGATGAACGGATGTGCACAGAGAGAGATGTGGCTCACTTGTGGAGCACTTACAGGATTTTCAGTGCTGTGCTGGACATTTCGTGTCATTTACTCCTCATGACAATGCTAGCCGGTGGCAATGCCACGTTCAGAAAAGAAAATAGGCTTAGAAATGCAATATAGGTGGGCAGATAAGCATCTGACTACAGGACTCTCCATGCTTTTTTACTTTGTCCTAAATTAGAATTCCAATGGTCCGTATGCAAAGTCATGGTTTAGAGAGGCCAAGAGTTTTCCTGTATGTGCCTTGAGTAGTAAGTTAATCAAGTTATTCTTGTTTACCAAACACGTTTGCCACAGAAACACTGACTCTCAAGTAGTCTAAAACAGGATTGGTTTTGTGGGATGGTGAGTAGGTTATTTAGGTTTCAATATTCTTTGAAGGCCATATAAGCATTTCATCACCTGCCTAACTTCACCCCTTGTTTTTTCTCCTCCATGGTCAGAAATTACTAAAGGTTGGTAAATCACAGCTTTTACTCAGTCTATACGTGAGGAGAATGGGAAATCCTATGTATACTGTTCTTAAATAGAGATGATGTGAATTACCAAAAAAAAAAAAATCTTTCCACGATTTATAATGTTCTTTTTAAAGCCAGGTTCCAGAGAACATCACCTACAGGCCAAATCTGGCCTGCTCCCCGTTTTCCTAGCCAAATTCACCCACGACCATACCCATTCTCTTATGTGTTATGTATCACTGCTTTCATGATGTTGCAAGAGACCCTAGATCCCCAAATGCTCAAAATATTTAAGCATCTGACCCTCTACAGAAAACTTTTTCTGACCTATATTTTAAAAAAATTAAGTTAAAATCATTCCCGCTGCGTATTTCTTCTTGGGATATCAGATATGAGGATACTAACAGAAACTATTACATAAATGGATGCAAGTTCCCATTTATCATTCACATTTGGCATAATGTACATGCAGTTACTGAGCCAAATTCTTCTGGTGCCCAAACTTCTTTAAGGAATCAGTTATGTGTACTTAGAAGGAAATGCATACATTAATTTGAGCCACCAGAAGGCACACAGTAACACTTTCAATTCAGTGAACACTAACGAGTAGTGCAGTGGGGGTACAAAAATGAATTTCTTAAAAAAAAAAGTCTTTTTGTTCAGAAACTGACAGGACAGTCTTAACTCAGCCTGAAATGAGGTCAGGAAAGGTACCATCAGAGCATATCTGAACTATGCTGTGAAAAAGAACTCGGGCATAAAGAGACCATTGCAGGCCAAAGTCACCGCACTGTGGATGAAGAAGTACCCATTGAGCTTTCAACACTAATCCAGGTCCAACCACTGTTCTAAACTCAGTTTGACTCCACCAAATTCTCTAGCTCCACATTGAGCTTTCAACACTAATCCAGGTCCAACCACTGTTCTAAACTCAGTTTGACTCCACCTTTATGGTTTATAAGTACACTGTGGTATAATCGACCCGTGTTTTCTCCTGTGCCAAAGTAATGTGTATTTTGTGTATGGTTATTTGTTTTGGTTTGTTATCTTTCCACTAACCTAGACATGATATCTAACTTTAGGGATGTAATAACTGCTAACCTTTTTTAAAGGTATCTTTACTCATATGTTATTTTAGTTTGTACCCAAAATACCCGCAAGTTTGAGGTGCTTATGACAAATGTCTCATAAAAAATATGACTATAAAATTAGGCATATAGGATAAAAAACTGTAGAGTAAGAAATAAACACCCAAACTGCTCATTGATACACTTTTTACCTAGAGGGTCAGCCAGTAAAACTATTCAGCCTTGCAAGCTACATGGCCTGTTTCACAACTTCTCATCCCTGCCATTGTCATTCAAAAGCCACATATCATTATACAAATTAACATGTGTGACTGTGTTTCCAAAAACCTTTATTTTCAAAACCAGACTACAGGCCAGATTTGGTTCAAAGGCCATAGTTTGCTGACTCTTGGTCTATACAAAAAATGTAGTTCTTACAGACGCGGTGACGGAGAATTATACTGTTAATCTTTATCAGCTTTAAGAGATTTCATTACCAGAGGAAGTTTTGAATTTCTGTACTCTGCTGAATACTTTCTCTGCTTAAAGGAGAAAACTCTCTTTCTGGCCACGTTAAATAGCTATATATATTTCTCTATCATTTGGCTCTCAGCCCATATGAAAGAATGAAAGTAAGGTCCTAAATAAGCCTTTTTTTCTCCTCTAAACTGAGCATGTTGGACTCAGATCTTTCTTGAGGGAACACCATGTGAAACATTCATTGCAGTTCACTACCAAAAACAAAAGTCCTCCACTTTCTCTGATGAACTAATAAACATCTTGATTAAATCTAAGATCAGAGAAGCACCCAAAAGAAATCAAATTCTCTAGCAAGCAGCTTAAATTCTCATAAATCTCTTCCATACCACTCAAAGTTAACCATTTTAATTCTGATCTACCTGTGAAAGGGAAGTGTCAACACAAGGAAGCATTTTCTTTCCTAAGATTTCAGGACATGTATTTTTCTTCTGCTTTTCACAGTCCATATTCCTTAGGTTGTTCCACATGGCAAGAAGCAGAGAGCAGCTCAGGTCATCTTGGTTAATGGGGATGTATTTTAAAGCTACATGGGAAGTAATGAGGATGGGAAAAAGTCTCAGTAACCAAGCAGACAGGGCAAAAGAAGAACCGGAACATCATTCATCACTGTTCTGAGAACCGTAGCCCTACCCTGCTGTCATGTGTTCTGGTAACCCAGCCTCAGTTCTAATAGTCCCTCCTGCTCCTCCTTCAGTTCTTCCTATTTACTTTACTTAGAGTTTACTTATAGTTTATAGTTTTCTACTTGACTAACGGCTAAATTCTATCCCTTCTCTGTATAATTTACAGCTTAGATTTTCTCCTAGCTTCCACTGCCTCAGTGTCCGTGCTACTGTATGTTTTCTACTTATTGCTTGCTCTAAGTTTATCTATTATTACCCCAACACACCTATGTTTCATATTCAAATTCCATAAGGGAGAGGAATTAATTGGGTTTGCTAGTCACTATAGAATTCAGAGATTCTGATGGATAAAGTTGTGATACAAATATACAACGGAATACTACCCAAACATAAAAAAGAATAAAATAATGCCATTTGCAGCAACATGGACGAGATTATCACACTAAGTGAAGTAAGTCAGAAAGAGAAAGACAAATACCACATGATATCACTTATATGTGGAATCTAAAATATGGCACAAATGAACCTATCTACAAAACAGAAACAGACACACAGAGATCAGGCTTGTGGTTGCCTGGAGGAAGAGGGTAGGGAGGAGGATGGATTGGGAATTTGGGGTTGGCAGATGCAAACTATTACATTTAAAATGGATAAACAACAAGGTCCTAGTGTATGGGGAACTGTATCCAATCTCCTGGCATAAACCACAATGGAAAAGATTATTTTAAAAATAATGAAATGTATATATGTGTAAAAAAAAAAGAAGAATTCAGAGATTCTGTACCAGAACACCTCAAAGATTCTGACCAAGAGGGTGCCTTTTGTTCTGGTGCCCACTGCTGGATAACCAGATGTGTGGTCTAAGTCACAGGATAATGTGATACAATAAATGGATACCTTTGGTAAGGAAAACCTCAGGAATAAAGCTGTGTGCATGAGAGACTCAAGCATTATGCCCTATCAGGTATGCCTTTATTAGTCTACATGAAAATGTTCAGAAATAAAAAGTATCTTCCTTTACAAAAACTAAATAACTTCTATCATTTTAAAATATAACTTTCTTATAAACAGCTGGAATATTTGTCTAAATTCAAGGACTAATTCATTTTCACTTCTTTATGTGATTATTTATAATGGGGAACTTGTATCTATTTTTGTTTTGTAATTTTAATAAATTTAAGTTTTAAATGACTCAGAATTTTGTCTCTGGGACTTAGCAAACTTTCTGTTGTTTGTTTTTTAATATTAAGAAAAGTGCACACTGATACTACGACTAATGAAGATGTATGTTTCAAAAAATATATATATATTAGACGGTCCCTTATATGTTTGTGTTTGAGTAATAGTCTATATGTTTTAAAGCAAATATTATTACACATTGATTATATCACCTGTATTTTACAAAAATTTGTTGAAAATGTGAAAGGAAAACATGGCTAGCCTTGAAATAGTTAACAAGTTAATTTTGTGCTGAGTTTAAAATTTTATATCAAAATTATGTTTTAGCTTATAAAATCTTACAATCTTATAAACCATTTTATTATTACAATTTAGGAATAATCAGGAAGGATATATAAACATGTAAAACCTGTTTTACATTTCCATTTAAATTTTTCATTTATTTATCTGAGTATCTTAAGTTGGGATCATTTTTCTAATTGGCATTCCAAATAGAAGTTTTTTTTTTTTTTTCAATACTTCATTAAACAGGGTAAATATCCATGCTATCTCTACAAAAGATATGCCAAACAATCAATAAACATAACAATAGCGGTACAATACCTTTTTCTAAATACTCAGTGATTGATCACTTCTGCCCAAGTCAATTCCAGAAGAACTACAGAATGGAGAGGAATTTGGATACATCATCATGCTGCGGCCAGTTGGCTCAACAACATGGACCAAGGAAAGAGTACCATTTGTAGACTCGTCAAGGTTTGTTTACAGAAATGAAAGCATCACCCCCCTCTCTCCCTTTGAAGTCAAAGTGGGTGTATATAATAAGAAAGGAGAAGGAGCTCTGAGTACCACGTCCATTGTCTACTCTGGGGAAGATGGTAAGTTGTGGTCAGCAGTGGAATGCTCCTCCTTGAGACTGTATGTGTATTTTGCATTTGTTTTCATGAACAACTCTGCTGAAGATGGTTGTGTCTTTCTCTGGATGGTAGAACCTCAAGTGGCCCCAAGGGGAACTTCTGTTCAAAGTTTTTCTGCTTCGGAAATGGAGGTTTCATGGAATGCTATTGCCTGGAATAGAAACACTGGAAGAGTTCTGGGCTATGAGGTAATCCACATTAATTTCACTTTCTACTATGAATATGCCAGCTAGCAATAGCTCTGTTCAACAGTCCTGTACTACTAACCTAGTTCTTAGTATATGATAGTATATGTCTAAAGCTATAGAGAGGAATTAATGGAGGGGACCTTTCCGGGTGATCTTAAGCAAGCAAAGTAACAAATGGTACCATTTAAAGAGTAATCAGGTGATTAACTTATTTAATTATCCAAACTGCAGTCATGTTTTTTTGTTTTTTGTGGTATGCGGGCCTCTCACTGTTGTGGCCTCTCCCGTTGCGGAGCACAGGCTCCGGACGCGCAGGCTCAGCGGCCATGGCTCATGGGCCCAGCCGCTCCGCGGCATGTGGGATCCTCCCGGACCGGGGCACAAACCCCTGTCCCCTGCATCGGCAGGCGGACTCTCAACCACTGCACCACCAGGGAAGCCCAGTCATGTTTGTTTTTTGGGGAGAAGTAAACATTTAATCTTCAGTGATCTTAAACCATAGAAGAGTCTCACTGGGAAACCTGCTCTAAGGACTGAAGCATAACTTGCAAAAAGTTAGTCATCTCGGAAAGGCAGTTAAGCGATAAGAAAAAGCCTAAATTCTCCTAATCTGTCATTTATAGTCTATCTAGAATGAGGCCAATCACTTTGAATTTATGGGCCTTCATTCTCACAAAGTTAAGGGATAAGACTTATTAATCACTTATTGTTCCTTTGACTTGTAAATCTAATGATTCACAAAATGAGTTACAAGGTTTATTTTGGAGTTAGAATAAAATTATGATTTTGCCTTGTACTGTTCTTTTTATTTTTTTCTTTTTATCTGAACCCTCTTGTCCAAACAGAAAGTTCTACTCATATGGTAACAGACAGATGCCTCTGCCACTCCAATCCTAGAATGCCTTACCTCTTATCTGAACTCTATTTATTTCTCAAAGTTCATCTCTAGTCTCCCCTGCTCTTTGAACCCTTCTCTGATCACTCCCTGATACTACGTTTCTTTAAATTCTTTTAGCATTTATTTCCATATCACTCTTTTGGGATGCATTCTCTGCTTTCTTTTTACATATGTACTCTAATATCTTAACTAGATTATAAGAGGTTCAAAGGCAGGCACTATGCTTTAATCTCTCTTGTCTTTTCCAATATGCCTAAAACAGTGCTAATACACAGGAAGGCCTCAGGATAAGTTGAATTATTAATTCATCTATGATTTTAAAAAACTCTCCAGGAAATGTCAATAGTAAAACATAATGTAAGTCTTTGATTGATAGTATGAATCTTGTTTTTTTCTGACTTATTGTATACCCTTTGTTAAAGCTGTCAACCTTTAGATATTTCATGAAATATTTTATTGTGGTAATCTAAAAAAACCTAGGTTCTCTAATTTCCATTGTGAATTTGTATTCTTTTTTTTATTTTTCCCTATAAATTTTGGACTTTGACTATTTTGTTATTATTGTATAACCATTTTAATTGGAAAATATTCTCTCATTTATGCACCTGACTTCTTCCCATATGCCACTGTGGTTCACAGTTGTTAGGGAACAATAAAACTTTTGTTCTTTGTTTTTAATGATCAGGTCTTATACTGGACAGATGACTCCAAAAAATCCATGATTGGTAAAATTAGGGTCAGTGGAAATGTCACAACCAAAAACATCACAGGGCTGAAAGCTAACACCGTCTACTTTGCTTCCGTGAGAGCTTACAACACTGCTGGGACAGGGCCCTCAAGCCCCCCAGCCAATGGGACCACCAAGAAGTCTCGTAAGTATATATCACATTGCAGGGACCAAGATTCACCTACAGTTAGAAACATTCCTTTGCTCAATTTCCATTTCATTCTTACCACCTCATCATTTTACTGATCACTTTATTTAGTCAAGTGGGTTTGTCCCTTAAATCTGGATAACTGTTGAAACTTTCTGGTAACAAAATCAAAATGAACTGTTCTGATCTTCTTGGAATTGCAAAAGAGAAAATATTTTCAGTATAAATGAAAGACAGAATATAATGGCTCCAATGCCCTCTTCCAACTTGAGTTCATAACCTGACCTCCCATCCTTGGACTGTTAAGTGGGTTACTTAATCTTTCAGTCTCAAGATCCTCATCTGTAAAATGAAGGAAAAATAGTACCTATTTTCTCACTGGGTTTTGTTCAAGATTCAAACAGATAATTAATAGAAAGTGTCCAGTACATACTTTAGTAAATGCTTAGTCAATGATTTTTTTGCTTGTTTTTGTTGGTTTGGTTTACCATTTGAGTCTTGATGTGATCCTTGCACTGTCAGATACCTAGATCTTTCCTTCTATGATATTTTATCACTGCAAATTACTTGGTAGCCCCTGAAATCCAAGAATTAACTCTTGTGCTTCTTTTTATCTCCCTTAACAATAAGCTAAATATCTTTCACACAGATAGGACCTACTAAATAAAGGATGAAGAGTTGATTGTTGCTGCATTTGTCCTGTGAGTGAGTCTGGTATTGCATAAATATTCCATAATATGAAGCAAAGTAGTAAAGAGCAAACTGATCAGATGTGACTTAGTAAGAGCTGCAATTTGTAATTTTTATAATTGCATAATATTTACATATTTCTTGTATATTGTAGATGAACATAAATTGTGTTAACAGGCTTTTTAAAGCACATTCTTTGGTCTCTAAATCCCAATGAAAAAGAGTAACAAATATAGTTGCTGAATTCTGAGAATGACTAAGACATGAATTCACTGCTACTAACCGACAGGAAAAAATAGAGCTTGCCTTTAAATACTGCATTCGTTTTTCCCTGTGTATTGGGAAAGAATAGGTGGTTTTAAAAAGTTTGAAAATCAAGTGATACAAAGTTTTTTTTTCCATATACATATTTTTCATGTCCAAAAAGAACTTGGGAATCATCTCAGTTAATAGGTCTTTGATTACAGACCGCATTATCCACTTGTGTTCATATCACCAGCCAGTAGCCAGAGATTTGTGTTCTAATTCTGGGTACGTCAGTGACTCATGACCTGATACAGGACAAGACATTCCATTTTTCTGCTTTAATTTTCTTAACTGTCAAATGGAAATTTTCTCTGCCCTCACTATTTTCTCAAATTATCAATGAGGCACAAACGAGGTTCTGATTATAGGAGCACATTGGAAAATACAAAGTACTGTGGAACTGCTAAGCAGGAAACAAACAGATGAACAAAAACTCTCTAGTACCAGTCCATTTTAAGGAAAGAGTACGTGTGGATCAACAACTCTTAAACCAGCTCTCCTTCAATCCCCTAGTTTGATAAAGACGTTATGAGTGATCTTCTAGAACTGACTAGCTAGAGATGTGGTTCTATTCCTCTTCCTGTTTTACTCCATCTTGACCAAGTTGATGACGTCATTGCCATATACCTGTATGAACGATTTGCTTCCATGGTCCTTCTGGAGTCTAGCCTCTTTCAGTTAATCTGAAAATCTGATTGAAATCTCCAATCAATCAGTGGTTTTAAATTTGCCCAGACATTTCCTTCTAGCTGATTGAGAGATGCCAAACTCACAGAAACTCTTGTGTGTAATTTAGTTTCTATCTCAGGCAAAATCAAGGGTGATTAGAAATGCGTAAAGATAGTATCAAAAAAACCTCACAGATCTGACAGATCTGTGACAAACTGACAGACATTTTAGTGTAGTTGTTGATGTAACACTCAAGCTGACTCATATTAAATGCGATTCCATTAACCAGTTTAAGGTGGGCTGAGACCTGAACAATAAACTTAATTATCAAGAAGATATAGAGATATAGATATATACATGATATACATAGGAGACCATGTATATACATCTATATATACACACACACATATACAATTGTCCTTCAGTAGCCTAGGGGGATTGGTTCCAGGAGCATCCACAGATGCCCAAGTCCCTTATGTAAAATGGCACAGGGTTTGCATATAATCTACATATATCCTCCGTATAATTTAAATCATCTCTAGATTACTTATTATACCTAAAACAATAAATGTTATGTAACTAGTTGCAAATACAATGTAAATGCTATGTAAATAGTTGTTAGCAAATTCAAGTTTTGCTTTTTGGAACTTTCTGGAATTTCTTTCAAATATTTTCAATCCTAACTTGGTTGAATCTGCCAATGTGGAACCCAGAGATACGCAGATACAGAGGGCCACCTGTAAAAACATACATACATACATATACACATATAACCTTAAAAATAATTTTTTTCCTTTAACTTGAATTTGTTTGATTGTCCATGCAACCTAAATTAACCATGTGATAGTTTGTGCTAACCAACTCTATGTGTTTAGGCAGAAAACTTGTTTTAGACACAGGTTTGCTCAGTTGACCCACTTGGTCCTACAAATGGGCTTGACTGAAATTTGGATTAAATGCCAAGAACATTGTTAGTGGTTTGCCTGAGTGTTCACATGAGATCAGCCTTATCAAAGAGTAGGAGACATATCCTTTGAAAACAATTTAATTAACAGGGAGTAATTTTATCAAGATACAGTGCTAGAATATATCTGCTGAGAGAAGAGTGAGATGAGAGTCAAAGTATAAAGTGAAGTTTAGTGTTTCTTTAGCATCCGCCTTCTTTTTTGATTCAATCAAACACACAAAAACCCTCGTAATTCCTAATCTCTTTCATGAAAACCTTGTTTCAATATTTCTTAAATTTGGCTTTCACCAGCCTGTGCGCATCAGCATTTTTATAAAAATATCCAACAAGGACTTGAGAATAAGGTTCTACAAGACTCTATCTTGTATTTGGATACAAATAAAACCTCTAATTTTATTCTTTCAACATTTTTTATCACTAACATTATGAAAATAGAACAGAAACTACTTTAGTCTCCTATTGTTGCTATTCAAATTAGCACAACTTAGTGGTTGAAAACAATATAAATTTGTTTTCAAACACTTCTAGAGGTCAAAAGTCAGAAATGAGTTTCACTGGCTGGAAAACAAGATATGGGCAAGGGCTGTGTTCCTTTTGGAAACTCTAGAAGAGCATTTGTTTCCGTGCATTTTCTGTCCTTTAGAGAGCCTTCTCTCCTTGGCTTGTGGCCCCTGCCTCTATCTTCAATGCCAGCCTCATGGTATCCTCAAGTCTTCCTCTGACTCTGACTTCCTCTTCTATCTTCACATATCCTCTGACTCTGGCTCTCTTGCCTTTTTTCCTTCATCAGAATCCTTGTAATTACATTGAACCCACCCGGAGAATCCAGGATTATTTATCCATGTCAAGATCCTTAACATAATCACATGCGCAACAAGTAACATATCCACAGGTTTTGGGGATTAGAATCTGGACATGTTTGGGAGGCCCTTATTCTGCCTATGACAGTTACAAAATACTGAGCACTCATGTCCCAAGCCCAGCGTTAATATTCTACATACTTATCTCAATTATTACAACACAACAAGGAGTATGTTATTTTAATTCCTAGATACAAGAAAACAGATGCTTAAAAAGGTTCTGCTGTGGCATCTTTTGGGCTGGCATACTATGAACATGGACTTTCTGAATCTCTGGATCCCATGGACATTGTACTAGTTTGCAATCTTCATCTCTAACCATCTAAATAGTCTCTCTCCCTCCAGACTCTCAAATCTTCAGTCCAGACCTCAAACTGGCTTGAGATTTTTATCCCTAAAATGGAATCATACTCTCTTCTAATTCCAAAATTTCACTGTCTCCTCTATTCCAGAGAACAAAGAGAAAGGTGTACAAGATCTTTCACAGTCTGTCCCCAAATTTCTTTTCATCCCATTCCTCATCTAGCCCTCGCAGCACCAGACTTACTGATCTTCTAAAGTTTAACATTCACTTATCTAATTTCACGCATTCTCCCAGTTTGTAGTGGTCCCACCGTGCCTATAAACAGACAAATATCTTTGCTACTGATCTATAAATTTCCCCTTTAATATATTTGCATTTTACTGGGTGATTCTATAACTTTGGACCATTGTGAAATATTATTGGAAATAGCTAGAAAAGAATTTCAGAGTGAAATAAAGTTGGGTATGAATCCCAGCCCAGCCATGAACTGTGTGGTAAGTCTAATTACTTAATAACTCAGAGCCCATTTTCTCAACTGAAAAACAGAGATGACTGTACTTTCCTCCAGAGTTTGCTCTGAGAACTAAAAGATATAATATATACCAAGGTGACCCAGAGGCAGCCATATACTGAGAGCTCAATGTGTAGTAGCATATATTATTATATTTCTTCTTTAGAGGTGATTTCACTTTCTTTGCATTTCTTAAAGTAGGAAAGCCCATCTACTTTCTACTTTCTTTCTTTTCATAAATTTGTTGCAGAAATTTTCTTCAAGGGTGATGGAAGGACAGGCAAAGCAAAGATGAGAAATGGCTTTAATGAAACATTGAAGATAGCTCTGATTCTAAGGGCTATCCCTGGATCTAACTTTGATTTTCCATGTCCTTGAGATGACACCAACATTACCTCTGAATAGTGCTGACAGCAAAAAATTCTGCATCCATCACACATTCATACTGTCACTGTCTAGATTTTCCATTTGATATTTGATCATCCATTGTAAATTCTGAGAAAGCAGAGCTCACATTTACCAAAATCTCTGCCTATTCTGATTGGGTACGCTAAACAGAAGACAGAGCCTTTTTTTTGGAAACATGATGAATTAGATAATCACTCAAGAAAACAGTGCCTGCCATGAGCCATGCACAGGGTTAGGTGCCTAATGGAGATTAAAACAGGAACAATACCTGCCTTTGGGCTATTGCTATTTTAGTGGGGAGGCAACTTAAAACAAGAAAAAAAATGAAATGAAATAATCAAAAATTATGAAAAGTAATATGAAGAAAATAAGAGGCTGAGATATACATAGGAGCACCTATATGGGGAAGGCTATATATTTTGATATGACATAAAAGATAAAAAGGAGCTAGTGGACAAAGAGACCTCCAAACAGAAGGAACAGCATATGCAAAGCTTCTGAAGTCTTTGTTATTATTGTTGCTGGTGATGTTGATAGCCTTACAGGTTTTTTTAAAGTAAATATCAGTGGTTTAACATTAAGTATTGTAGCTTACTAAAAATTATATCTTTCCAAAAGAAAACTGAGGAGCACTGCAAGTACAAATATATTGTGATCCACACAGACTTCGCTTAAATGGAATTTAGATTTACAACCAAAGGGAGAAAAATATTTACATCAACTACAAGAGGAAAAAGCACTGCTTATGTAGACAGAAGTATTCAGAGCCAGTAACAGAAAGTGTTTGCAAATTTTGGTTCAATTTGGCCCCTGACGTCGACTGACTAGCACTCTGTACTGGATTTTTCTTGCTGTAAATAATGCAATCAATCCATATTTAGACATAAAGGAAGCATTAAGCTTTTATTTCATCTTGCACTTATGTTCCTTCTCTCTTTCCCAAATGTCAACCCCATGCTGTTACTTAGAAGTGTAACATAAGAAGTTGTTTTTGAATTGAATTCACAGTGTGAACTACAGTGGAATATAAATGCCATCTACAGAAAAATTGATCACAGGGAAGCCATTAGAGCTGCAGAGGGCTAGTTTAATGTTGCTCTGTTATTTGATTAATAGAAAATTATTTAGTCTTTGGAAATTGCCTGCAAAATTCTTTCAGTAAACTAGAAAAGTGCTTGTTTGTTGAGTAGGTACTTGGTACTTGTACCAAGTAGGTACAAACATCCATGGCATGTTGTTTTACATTATCCACATGACAGTGTTTTGTTTTTCCTAGGTAATACAAATTTCAATTTCAACATAGATATTTGCAATCCAGTTTAAGCAAATACATCAAATTCATGAAACCAGGGCTGTTAAAGGTGTTCATAATAAGATGATGGCCTTTTGAAGCACATTTTAGAAACTTAAAAAAAAAAATACTGGACACAAGGCATTGGCATTGGAGTCACACTCATGGACAAAAATAAGAAAAGCTATAGACTATGAGAACTTCCCAGATAATTAGCTGAGACTTCACCACTTTATCTGCCTTTCGAAAAGCACATAAAGAACCCAAGTAAGAGCAAAATTATTAAGGGAAAATCTTGAGTATACCCTAATTATATTTAAGAAGTGAATCTTTTGCAAACTTCGGAATTCTGTTATTAGTAGCAAACTGCATTGAACACAACGGAAAAACTGATTATGTCATAATGCCACAGTGAAGAACTGCTACTCCCACGAAGAGAATTAACAGTTACTGAGCTATTTAGTTTGCACCACTAACCAAGATAGGAATATTTCCTATTTTATTTCATGGAAGCTAAAACTCTTATAACTAAAATATTTTAGTCTCATTCCAAAGATTGGAAAACCAGGCCTCTTGGAAGAGACTGGATACAGATTCAGGTCTCTCTGACTTCAAAGCCCAACACCTCCCGGATAGCAAGAGAGGTAAAGCATTCCAAATAATCCACACAATTGGCCATTCATACCGTGAGTTCATTCTTGACAGAATGTTTCTCATTTTATGTTCATGGAAAGCCTTACTTCTGTTTTGGCAGATGCGGAAATAAATGCAAATGTTCCAGTATCAAAGACACAATCACTACCATATAGTTAGTAGAAGTCAGTTCTTCTCTCTCTCAGTCTGGCGCTTCATCAATGGATTCATAGTGTTAAAAGTAGTACTTTTTATCTAAACATGCAAACAAACAGAAAGGGCACAGCAATAGATGAAACCTTCAGAATTCATCACTGCCAGTGACATCAAAGGACTGAATTTATATTTTTGCTGTATTGATTGTATGATGTTGTTAATGTTAGCACTTTGTTTTAAAGAACAAAGTAAAAGAAATGAGTCACAGGAGTATATTAGATATTAAAACTGGTATCTTGTGAGAATTTTTATATTATCTCTTTTATAGCTGAGAAAAAGATTAGAAAAGGCACTTTGGGATAAGTTGAGGGAAAACTGTTACAAAACTATAATCATTGCCATCAGTCCTTCAGAAATAAACATACTGACAATCATTCACTGAGTTCTTACCAAGCGCAAAACTCACAGTCTTTTATTATGATTGGGTTTATATTGCCAAGAAATGTACTAGGACATGGTTGATCCAATTGGCATGCTCGTCTTATAAATTCACGTGGATTGTTATAGGTTTGGCCATGTCAATTGGCCTTGATTATAGGACAGCATAATGAATGGACTGGCCACACTGTGTCACCTATGGATCTTCCCACAGCCCAGTACATAATTAATATGACCCAAGAAAATCACACAGGACCCCAAGTAGTTTTTCTTTAGCCATCTATTACACAGTCATTTATTTAACATATATGAAATATATGCCTCCTCCTACATGCCAAGCACCATGCTGGATGATGGAATACAGAGTTGAACAAGTCATATGTCCTCAGTAAATTTAAATAAACACAGAGCATGAATAGCTATAATTCAATGTGATAAGTTCATAATAAAATATGAACTGAGTCCCATGAGAGCATAGGGGAAACATTTATCTCTCCACTACATCCCAAATGAGGTGTAAGTGGCTGGGTGAATGATAACCCAGGGGATTGGCGAAGGCAAGTAGATGTATCATAATGCAATGTTGGACACTCTGTGATTCTTCCAGTAGCACATAAGACATTAAATAGCAGTTGAGTCAAAACTCCAAAAGAAATCATTTCTATTCCCATCAGTGTTATAATGAGTTAAATACTATGCTCATTCAACCTCACAAATTCAAATAAGATGCCAAAAACATCTTGCCGGGTAGTTTTATCTTTGCCTCTGCTATCCAGCTGAATTATTTTTAATGTCTCCAGTTTCTTAAATCTCAAAAATAATCATGTGGACTCAAATCTTTGAGAAACAGTATGCTGTCATGGAGAAAAACTAGATTAAAAATCAAGAGACCAGGATTCTGACTGGGATCAGCCACTCATTAGCTGCATGCTTTTAAAGATGTAGATTTCCAACCTGGACTCTAGTTTGCTCGCATGTAAAATTTCTCAGTTGGACAAGATCCATTCATTTAGAAGGCTGATTCTAAATACGTCTTCCCTTACTTTCCACTACGTTTCTCCCAGAAAACATTAATTTCAGGGAACTAAAAGCACAGTTTGGATTTAGAGTAGACACCTTTTGGGATGATCATCCAGTTTGTAATTTTTCCTCTTCAGGGTTCCTACCAGCTCTATCTATATTAAGTGACATGTATCTTTCTCACTGTCTAGCCACAATTGATTGGGCTAAGATAGAATATGGCCAAATTAAGCCAATCATCAGCTTTTACTTGGAAATTCTAGCTTGGACTATCTCTGAACAGAGGAAATTTCAAACCTCAGGTGTAGGTGAGCAGTCATGATTTCTGCCACACTCACTGAGAACAAAGAGATGGTCTATGGCAAGATGAGCATGCAGCAAAAACTACTGTGAGAGGTAGAGAGAGGAACTTCTTGGCTTTTGGACATTTTTTGTTCCTTCTGAGGCTCTGCTGCATTCTGCCAGGAATTCTAAGAGAGTCCCCTATATCCTTTACAGTATATTCCTAATATTTTGTTTTAAAACACCTTGAGTTGGTTGTATTACTTACAGTGAAAGTCCTAACTAGTACATGATTATTAAGTAAAGGACTACTAGGAATTAATACCTTTGTGTTGATATATGTAAAAAGTTTGCCGCCTGAGTTTGTCTGAGATGCTTATTGATTGATGGACAAATTAAACACTAGATAAAGAAGCCCTCCCTCTATTCATATATAGTAAAGTAAACAAATTCAACAGCAGTGATTAATAAATTAATACTGGACATCCAGCATGCCATTATTAATTCATAAGTTTGTCACAGAGATATTTCCAAATGACCGGAATTTGAATGAATTTGCTTACTCTGATTAGAATTAATATGATATTTCAAAAGACACTGAAAACATTTTAGCTCCTTCTATGCTAATTATACACGATTTATTTTCCCTTTTCATGTCAATGGGTCATATAGTAACCATGAGCTAATTTAAATTCATTTGGATCTTTGATCATCTTTTTAAAGCTCCAAGCCAACCACCAGCTAACATCGCCTGGAAGCTGACAAACTCTAAATTATGCCTAAACTGGGAGCATGTAAAAACCATGGAAAATGAGTCTGAAGTATTGGGCTACAAGGTGAGTATTCTGTTTTTCTTTTAACCATATCAATTAACTTACTAAGGAACCAGAAATGTCAGAACCAAATAAGAAACAAATTTTATGCCCATGGAAATATAGGAATCTTTTTTTCCCAATGTTCTGAAAATACTTGGCATTGCTGCTTTTAAATTCTTCATGGAAAATTTTATATTGTGAGGTCAGAATGTGTCATGGAGCATTAAGAAATAAAACTTTATAGTATGCAACAGTCTTTTTTCAAGTGACTCCCCTTGCCATCAAAAAATGATGGTGTATGTAGATAGTAACTGTGAGATGAGTATGAGGTCAAAAAGTATATTCAAATAGAATTTCTAGAACTTAGGCTACAGTAGGATATCATCTTTTAACAACATAAAAGGACTCCAACAAGAGTACAGTCAAAAACCCAGAGCAAACCATTTCCATCAGTGGTAATGAACATCCTCTCCTGGCAAATGCATATAGTATTCAGACAACTGAAATGGGTCCAAACTAACCAGTAACTTTTCACGACAAGCTCCAAAGATAATGGCCTGAAGCTATTTAATTAATAGAGAAAAATCTATTCTCATTTCAGAAGCACTGGCCAAAAAGGAAATCTTTCTCTAACAACTAAATTTAAAGAAAAGGCACAGACCAGATATTTCCATCCAAGGATTACAGCATGTATAATGCTCGTAGTGTTATAGTGTTCCATAAGAGTTTCTGAACCTTAGATAAGCAACATGTCCATTTAACTTGATTCACCATTTTATTCAGATTCTGTACCGGCAAAACAGACAGAGTAAAACTCATATTTTGGAAACAAACAACACATCTGCTGAGCTTCTGGTTCCATTTGAAGAGGACTACTTGATTGAAATAAGAACAGTTAGTGATGGTGGGGATGGAAGCAGCAGTGAGGAAATTAGGATTCCAAAAATGTCAAGTAAGTTGAATCACCATTCCTGTTGTAGATTTTGAATCCAGACAGATGCCAGCATGAAATCTGGGCTCTGTGAATCTTTCCAATTCTTGTTTAAATGTTGGGTGAAAAAATAAAAGGTCTATGGTTTCACTTTTCAATTGTGAGCAAGAGGTGATGAGTCAACTTTCTTTAATCCCTCAGATTTACAACATGCTTATAAATCACAGTTTTATATTTCCTCATTTTGAATCTAAAAAAAAACAAACCCTCACAACTGTGTGTCATTGGTATATGCTTCATTCTATTGGCACAAAAACGAGAACGTTTCTCTATGGCTACTTACTTGGAGGCTTCTGAGAGCAAGGACAGCAAATATGAAGCACATGTACATAACACCTCTCTTCCCATTTTCATGGCGGACATCACTAATCGATTACGACATTCATACTGAGCTGAGTCAGCGCTTTCAAATCCTCTCAATATGATGTCCTAAGCAGGTATCACCAATCGGTCATATTTAGCATGTAATAATAATTTATTATTTCTTCTTTAGAAGAATCACTCACGCATCTACCTGAAGCTGTGACTGAGTATAAGTCACCAGCTGCCACGTTAGCCAATACTACTCTGCCCTGTAGTCAGACTTGGCCAATTTTAGGCATTTTTCTTTTTTATTTTTATATTTAAAACAGATATCCTAGGACAGAGGGTTAAATACACTTCCTAAAATTAAATCCAATATAAGTGAAACAAGTGTACTAAAATGTGTTATTAAAAGAGAAATAACAGTATGCATTTTAGTTCATGAAGAATTAATCTAACAAGTAATTTTACTTTTTCTCAAGACATTTTGTTTCACTTTTATATTTTGCAGGTCTGAGTTCCAGAGGAGTTTCAGTCATAGAACTTAGCATCCATTTCCTGTCAATTGTCATCACGATTTTTTACTGTTTTGCTATTCAGCCTCTTATATGATGAAGAAAACAATAAATCTTTGAGTTTTTTTGAAAGCAAATCATTCTGTAAATAAGCTCTCCAGCCCCTGTTACAAGATACATTCTTAAAACTGACTTGTTTGGAAAGAAAAAATGTATATTATGAAAATCTTGTAAATATCTACGGTACATTAATAAAACAATTTTAAACACTTTGGAATTTTAAAGTCCACACATGATTACACACATTCAGAAGGCACCAAATTAATGCATGGAGTTGTCACTACTGTGGCTTTTAAGTAACTTAAACGGAGAGTATAAATAACTCTCTTGATGACGATGGTCAATATGAAAGAAACTGTAGTTTCCATAGCTAAGATGTCCATTTATTATATGCTCCAGGCAATTTAATTCAGTAAATTAAAATTTCACCCTAGTTGGAAATAAAGTAAAATCATTTGTTTATCCTTGGGGTTCTTTAAAAATGTAAGCTATTGTAAAGCATGCTGTGTTTTATCTCTGAATCAAATTGGGACAAGAAATATTTGTACCCCGTAATATATTCATGTACTTGATGTTCTTCTCAGCTCACTTTTCTATCAGTTCGGTAATAAAAATGGCAAAAAAAGCACTTTCTGGCAAAGAAAAAGAAAAGAAGGGAAAAAGGAACCAGCAAAAACATCTAATGAATCTTGTATACAGTAAGCAATTTCTTACAGCAAAGTTTAATTTTAAAATCAATTCTGAATTCTCCCAAGGAAGAGGTTGCATGAACAATTCTCAGGTAATTATTACAAAGTGTTAGCAATGTGTGTGGTGTTTATTTTTGTATTATAAATAAATCTGGGAATGGAATTACTTTACAAAGTTTTTTTGACATTTTGGTCAAAAAATATATATATATTTTTGCCAATCTTCTCTGCAACTATTAAAAATAATTCTATACCATCCAAGGCTTAGAAAGATTTTTGTGGGTTGACTCTTCTCTATGCTGTACCTGATAAGGTCAGCAGTCTCACTTCTTGGGATTGCACAGTCTGGACAAAGCAGCCTAGGAAGAGGAAAGGTTAATGAGGGAGCCCATGCCCTTCTAAGTAATCATCTATCCTTCACAAACAGCCTTGAGGGATTTGATCTGCTGTCAGCCTGCTCTACCTCCCAGCCAATCAGATTTGATGTCCTGCGAAGCTGGGAGTGAGGAATGGTCACACTAGTATTGCCTTCTTCACATGGCACAACTTCTTAATTAAATTATGCTGAAAATATCTGAACTCTCCTCCCAACTCTCAAATCACACAATCCTCAAAACTGGATTCTGTCATTTTCACTTCTAAAATATTTTAGAGCTGTTTAAAATACTCGATGTAGTCAACAGCAGATGGACAATGACTTTCCATAGTTCAGAACTTGCTCCTTGCTGAAGAGTGTGTCAAGCATGCAGTACAAATCAATGACCCTTATTATCCCTGCACATTAAGATCTGACTGTGCTTTGATGGAGCAAAATAAACAACAGAAAATACTGTTTGGCACACTCACATTAACAGCTGCCTGAACAACACATATTTGTATTGATCAGATATACCAGTGTTGGCACATGGTCTTAATGGTTTCCTCAAATTATAAGAGACAAGATTTGTGTCCTGGTTCCCAAAGTAGAGATTGAGCATGAAATACACTATGAGATTTTTGTTTTTGCGATTAAGAGAATTAGATACATAGTCATTTGAGTAAGAATCCAAAAGCTAAGTCAGTTCTTTTCAACAACACATTTATTTGCAGGTGTGTTTTAATTCATGATTACTGGAGTATTAAATGTCTGTATTATTCAATATCTAATATATTATTTATATTTTCACCCATCCATGCTAAATTTTTCAGAATATAATTTGGCATTAATATTAAAAAGTGTGAGATTTGACTCTCAATTGATTTGAATCTCTACTCTTAGTGAGGACTTGGGCACATCTTTTAACGTCCTCATGTCACTTTTATGAGGATTAAAGGACATAATGTACACAAGTATTGAGCACGTTGCAAGCAACACTGTAAGCTGTCAACAGAGCAGCTGTCATCTACTGCTACGAACTAAACACCTAATGAAATAAGTTACTTAACTGTTCAATAGACTATGAAAACATATTCAACCTGTATTTATATCAAATTCCAAAACAGCTTCAAGAAAAATGAGTAGTCCACCTACTCAACACTAAATGGCACTAAAGAATGGAACCAATCGTGGTTCCACCAATGTGTTTCAGGAAAATATTCTTTGTGATGTATACACTCCTTTGACATTTAGGAAGGATTGCCAGTGAATCCCTTAATTGATTGAGTATACTGCTGTTATACACTGTTATGAACATGATAACTCATTTCCATACTTCTTACAGGAAAAGGAAAAAAAAAGTGATTGTACCTGGAAATTGCCAGAAAACGAAAGTGAATAAGAGTTAGGACACTTGACACAGGGGAAATATAACACTATAGAGCTATGGGCTGCACAGATAATGTTAACTTCAAATTCAACTCCATTTTCTCTCTTCTCTTACTATTCACATTATAATCCTTCCAGGTCAGTGTCCCTTTTCTGACTATACACCAGAAGATGGCTTATAGAAGGGCACGCCTGCTCTCTATAACAGCAAATGCAAGCAGTGAGAGATGACCTGGAATCAATTTAGATTCCAAATGCAATAACATAATCATGACCTCCCTTAAGTAAATCTACTATTTTTAAGCCTCTATATGTTATCAGTTTGTACTCCATCTCCGGATGTCACGTTTTATACACCCACTGTATGCCATAATTATTACCTTATTGTCTACAGAACTACATATTTAATTCAACAACGTATTTAATTTGTTTCTGTTCCAGAATTCAAGAATTTATTTCAACATCTCTATTGAACACAGTACCTGAATTAGTCAAGTTCTCCTGGGAAATAGAACCGATGGAGTGTGTGTGTGTGTGTGTGTGTGTGTGTGTGTGTGTGTGTGTGTGTATGTGTATGCATGTATGTGTATATAGAGAGATAAAGACAGAGACAGAGAGAAAGACAGAGACAGAGACCCAGAGAGAAACAGAGAGAGAGAGACAGAGAGTGATATATTATAAGGAATTAGCATGTAATTTTGAAAGCTAAGAATTCCACACCCAAGAGAGCCAATGGTATAGTTCCAGTTTGAGTCTGGAAACCAGGAGATCCAATGGTGTAATTTTCATTCTGAGTCTGAATGCAAAGGCAGGAGAAAACCAATATCGCAGTTGGAAGATTTTCAGGCAAAGAGAAAGAAGTCTTTCCTACTGAGCCTTTTATTTATTCAGGCTTTTAATGAATTGAATGAGACTCATCCAAATTGAAAAGGATAACCTGCTTCACTCAGTCTACTGATTCAAATGCAGAAACACCCTCACAGACACACCCAGAACATTTGGGCACCTTCTGGCCCAGTCAAGTTGACTCATAAAATTAACCATCACAGCACTC
This sequence comes from Phocoena sinus, assembly GCF_008692025.1. Taxonomy (NCBI): domain Eukaryota; kingdom Metazoa; phylum Chordata; class Mammalia; order Artiodactyla; family Phocoenidae; genus Phocoena; species Phocoena sinus. The sequence continues at coordinate 14,360,173 of NC_045773.1, read as the reverse complement.
TTTTTTTTTTTTTTTTTTTTTTTGGCGCTACGCGGGCCTCTCACTGTTGCGGAGCACAGGCTCCGGACGCGCAGGCTCAGCCGCTCCGCGGCATGTGGGATCCTCCCAGACCGGGGCACGAACCCGTGTCCCCTGCATCGGCAGGCAGACTCTCAACCACTGCGCCACCAGGGAAGCCCCACAGCACTCTTTTTAATTATTTTAAATAATTCAGTTCTAATCCCAAAAACTTTTGAAATGAAGTTATGGAGACACTCTCCTCAGTTTATTAATCTGTAAAATTAGATGTTGGGATTACATGATCTCCAAGTTCCTTTAAAATCCTGTAATTCTATATCAAGCTGCACAGTGGCATTTATTTTTAGTGCAAAACAGGTTTTAACAACCTTTCACAACCCACACAACACTCTGCAAGGCTTTTCCAGCTTTTTTTCTATATTTTCATTAGCCTAATTGTGTTGCGCTTTCTTAATTGGACTTTACTAAAACAATAGATAAAACTGAGTATGTTTTCCAAACGGCAAAGAACCCTTAGAAGTTCTGGCCCATCTTGACCTAATCAAACTCACAAGCTTTTGCACAGCAAAGGACACCATAAACAAAATGAAAAGACAACCTAGAGGATGGGAAAAAAATATTTGCAAACTATGTGACTGACAAGGGCTTAATTTCCAAAATATACAAACAGCTCATACAACTCAACAACAAAAAAACAAACAACCCAATCGAAAAATGGGCAGAAGACCTCAAAAGATATTTCTCCAAAGAAGAAATACAGATGGCCAAGAGGCACATGAAAAGATCCTCAACACTGCTAATTATCAGAGAAATGCAAATCAAAACTACAATGAGGTACCACCTCACACTGGTCAGAATGGCCATCATTAAAAAGTCTACAGAAACAAATGCTGGAGAGGGTGTGAAGAAAAGGGAACCCTCCTACACTGTTGGTGGGAATGTAAGTTGGTACACCCACTGTGAAAAACAGTATGAAGGTTCCTCAGAAAACTAAAAATAGAATTACCATATGATCCAGCAATCCTACTCCTGGGCATATATCCGACAAAACTATAATTCAAAATGATACATGCACCCCTATGCTCATAGCAGCACTATTCACAATGCCAAGACATGGAAACAACCTAAATGTTCATCGACAGATGAATGGATAAAGAAGATGTCGTACATATATACAATGGAATACTACTCAGCCATAAAAAAAGAATGAAATAATGCCATTTGAAGCAACATGGATACAACTAGAGATTACCACATTGACTGAAATAAGACAGAGAAAGACCATATGATATCACTTATATGTGAAATCTAAAACATGACACAAATGAACCATCTATGAAACAGAAACAGAATCACAGACATAGAGAACACGTGGTTGTCAAGGAGGTGGGGGGTGGGGGAGGGATGGAGTGGAAGATTCAGGTTAGCAGATGTAAATTTTTATATATAGAATGGATACACAAGGTCCTACAGTATAGCACAGAAAACTATATTCAATACCCTATGATAAACCATAATGGAAACGAATATTTTAAAACTGAATCACTTTGCTGTACAGCTGAAACTAACACAACATTGTAAGGCAACTATACATCAATAAAAAAAAAAAAGACAGGGCTTCCCTGGTGGCACAGTGGTTGAGAATCCGCCTGCCAATGCAGGGCACACTGGTTCAAGCCTTGGTCCAGAAAGATCCCACATGCTGCAGAGCAACTAAGCCCATGTGCCACAACTACTGAGCCTGCACTCTAGAGCCCACGAGCCACAACTACTGAAGCCCATGCGCCTAGAGACTGTGCTCCGCAACAAGAGAAACCACCGCAATGAGAAGTCCTCGCACCGTAACGAAGAGTAGCCCCAGAGTAGCCCCGCTTGATGCAACTAGATAAAAGGCCGCACACAACAACGAAGACCCAACGCAACCAAAAGTAAATAAATGTACTAAAAAAATAAACATAAAAAAAAAAGTTCTGGCCCATCTTCATACTCCACTGAGAACTGCTGGAGTATTTCAGTGGTTCCCAAGCGCAAGGCTGTGATAAAGTTTCATTGTTCAGTGAAAAAATGAGAAAAACTCACACAGTGTAGTGAGATTTTAATAATGAATAATTTATGAAATAATTGGGAGATTATGACTTTTTTTGGTTTTTTGTGGTGAAATGTTCACTCTTTGATGAAATGCAGTTGTATATGAATACTAGCTTGCTTTATGTGTTCCGTTTTAAAATATCTTACTTGGTAAAAGAGTAGGTTACTTTCTATAAATTAAATCAATTATTATTATTATTTAAGACTTTTATCTTCTGAGAAAATCAAAAGTCTTAAAATCACTTGTGTTCATGATATCTTTTTAAAACACTTTTATTTCTTTTATCTCATTACCATCAAATTAGTAAGTTCGACTTGGTCCCTCCACTAAAGTTTGTGTGCCAAGATCTTTATCTGTATCCCTTGAACACCAATGTTCTGAGTTCTATGTAATTAATTATTGTTTACGTACAGAAACACACTTACAGGTCTAGGAAATCTGGTCTAACTTTTAAAACAAGCTATTAAAATAATTAACAACAAAAAGAATATAAGAATCCTGTATTGTTTTATTATCTTAAAATGTGAAGACTATTTGCTTTCTACTTTTCCACACTAAAATTTCTTTTCTTTTATGAAATTACAAATAGTAGCTATTAGGCCTTCTTTCATGTCTTGACAAAGAAACATAATATTTACTAAAAGGCAAACTTGTCTCCCTCATTATTTTTAAAAGTTCTGTACTTCATAGTTCTTGGTACTGTCCTGGACAGAGAGAATGATGCTTGAAACACATATTTTGCTTTCTAGACTGATTTATACAGCCAACTGTTGGGGCAATTTGTTTTTCCTTAGTTTCATCAGGAAAATAAGTATTTTTCTTTTATAAGCCTGGCTAAAATAACAAGCTAAACTGAATTCCAGGTTTTGATGGGTAAATTATATATTCTTGAAAGGAATAAAATGAAGTAAAATTCTTGGAATACAGTAGTTTTTGAGAACATATCAGAAATGCCAAATTATTTTCCTATTTTTGAAATTTCCTATTTTTGAAATTTCCTGTTTTTGAAAACATATACTTTATAGTCTGTTAAGGCATATGTGAGGAGATAACTTTTCTTGTCCAAGGTAAACTCAGGAGAGAAACAAACATGGCGACTCTTTAAAATAAAGGTAGTAAGCTGCAGCTCAATGAGAGAGAAAATATAAATCCTGATGTAATAAAATGTTTTGCTCCCATCCCCATCAAAGACTAGGAAGTATGCTAGGCTGAAATCTTTGCAGGTTTCTCATGTTACTCCTGGAACTGAATGCTGTATTGGGTAGGTATCTGTTCTTGGACAGTGATTAATTAATGTTCATATATCACTTTGAAGATGGAACAGCACTTCATAAGTTCTAATGATTTTTTTTAGGATTTTTTTTTCCCCAGAAGTATATTGACTTTTTGCAATGGCACTTTGAAAAAGCATGCATTAGTGATCGAGGTCAGGTCCATGCCTGGGGGAAAGCAGTAACTGGGAAGTATGAAAGGTAAACATTTTGAGACACCAACATTTTAGGTGAATTCATAATATCCTGCATCGACTAAATAATTTTAATTCAAACATGAGGTAATCTACATCTATTCATGACTGAGTTACCAGCTTGTGAAGTAAATGTCATAACATGAAAATTTGTTCCTGATATTTACGCGTAACAAACCTCAAGTTTTCTCAAGGGCTTCAGATAGTAACAATAATGGGATGCAGGCAACTTTTATTACCTTTAAGTGCAGTAGTTAGTAAATCTCCCAAACCAACTTTGAGCAGATAAATTTCAGCCTATTTTTGTTGACAGCAAAAAGTAATTGAACATATTACTGTCTTTCTAAATCAGATTATTTTCCTTATCTATTTAAAAGTGAAAGTGTTGTCATCCTAAATTATTGTTATCTTTAGATTTGCAAACTCATACAGAGCTATTTTCATCCCTTTACATTCTTAGGGAGCAGAGCCTTTAGAAGTTTCTAAAAAAAGTCTCTTAAATAAAAGGACATGGCTCAAGTTATTTTCAGCAATATTTGGAATCATTTAATATTTCAAGCTAGACGTTTGCATAAATATGAGTTTTAACTGAAGACAATTTGAAGAAGCTACAAGCAGTTGTGAATGGACAGGAGAGAAATTAATATTCACTTCATAACAGTTGATAAGAATTAAGATACCGAATTTGTGTATCTGAAATTGATATTCTTCATCAGAAAACTTCTAATTCTTTATATCGCATTACCGTATGTTGGGTTATGTTATGTTTTATGTTACATTACAGTACAGTCATCTTTCAGTATTAAAGGGGGATTGATCAGTTCTAGGATGCCCTTCAGATGCCAAAATCCACAGATACTCAAGTTCCTTACAATTGGCCCTCCATATCTGAGGATGCAGAACCTGGAGACAGGAAGGGCCGACTGTAACATCATAATTATATAATATCATAATTATATAATATAATTATATATTATATCACATCATATCATATTATATTATTTTTTGCCTCACTCCTCTAGAAAATGAGTCGTGGAAGAGCTGGATGTTATCTTGTTATTCCTCCTTGCATCCATCACACCAAGAGAAATGTCTAAAATCCAGTAGTTACTAAAAAAATATATTCTGAATGAATAAACAACCAAAAAGAAGGATACATTTCTGTGCATAAATTGTGCACATAACTTGTGCAATAGACTCTCATAACCACTTCTCCAAAGTAGCAAAGTTTACCTTAAGAGTGTTACCTTTCAGTAAGCCTTCTGTGTTAAAGTACTATGATTTGGCAAGATGTATAACTAATGTAGCTCTGTCTGCATATAAAATATTTTAATTTTTTAACAAATATTCTAAAATAAAATTTTAAGGGCAAAACTTTTCATAGAAAATACCGTGGAATTGTACAAAAGCTTCTTCTTCCACTGTAAGATTTTTTTTTTTTTTTTGCGATACGCGGGCCTCTCACTGTTGTGGCCTCTCCCGTCGCGGAGCACAGGCTCTGGACGCGCAGGCTCAGTGGCCATGGCTCACGGGCCTAGCCGCTCCGCGGCATGTGGTATCTTCCCAGACCGGGGCACGAACCCGTGTCCCCTGCATCGGCAGGTAGACTCTCAACCACTGCGCCACCAGGGAAGCCCCACTGTAAGATTTTTAATAGACAAAAGAATCAAAAGTTTGATAAACACAACTCTCAGAATTGTAGAATCAAGCTCAGGAGTAACACTCATGTGTGAAAAAGCCTATGGACCATTCCAAGGTTTAAGTTGTAACATTTTCCCTGCAGTCAAATTAACTAAAGTCCATACACTTGATCAGACACTATAATGAAATGTAATCATCTTGTCATGCTGCAATTATTAAACCCATATATTCAGCCAGGAGAGTATTTTTAGTTGGCAGATAAAAACACAGTTATGACATCCTCTTCTAAGGTGCTACTTCCTTAGTCCACATTGTAAGATTCAGACAGTTTTGTTTCCAAAATCTCTGAATACCTGATGATTTACTGAAGTTTTCAGAAAAAAAAAATTCCCTTGACATTAAAGAGGTTGCAAACATTCAGCCCAAGGTCAAACCCAGCCATAAACAGTTTAGATGTCATGAGTGTCTGTTTGTTCAAAGACTGAAATAGTTATCAGTATTTAGAAGTCAGAAGATGTCATGTTAAATTAGCTTTCCATAGGTCATCCTGGACCTAACTTCCTGCATGATGCCAACTTAGTGAGCCACTGAATAGGGCCGTCCCTTTGAGAAACACTGCTCTTCCCTTCACCATACTCCCCTCCCAGCTTCCATAATCCATATACTCACTGCTCCATCTTTAAGCATTTGAGTTTGACTCCTGTTATATGTGACAAAATGTACTTAGAAAATAATATTTTTTGATGAAAGACCTTTGGACTAGCTATCCCTAGTTGGATACCCTTAAGCAAGATTCTTATTTGTTCTGAACTTCAGTTTCTACATCTGTTAAATGAAAATATCTTCTCCATATACATAATGGGGTTGTTCTAAGGAATACACAAAATAAAGGCTGGAAAGGGGTCTATACATTTTGAAGAGTTAAACAATTTTAAGGGGCACTGATTGGCTAAGACTCTTTGAACTTACTGTTTTAGATGAAGTACAGGTAGTACCAGAAAACGCCCATCATGGCTTTCAAATTAGGTTGTGAAAATAGTCTTTCTGTTTTATTTATGTTTATGTTATCTTAATTACATTAATTCCTAATTTTTACCCTATGTTTTTGAAAGCTTAGTAATAAATATCATTTTTATAGCATATTATCTTATTTAAATGAACACTTCATTTTAGGTCTCATGTGAACTATGAGCATTTAATGTACGAAAAATAAACATTTATATAAAATGAAAAGAAAAAGTTACAATTATGTCATCAAGTTTTTAAAAAATATATCTTCCTGTTCTCATTGATGTTAGAAACACTGCTGCTACTCATTGACTAGATCTACATTTATAATCCATCAAATCATTTGAAAAACATTCGTTGTTTATCATGTTCTATACATTGTGCTTGGCTCTGCAAAAAAAGAGTGAAGAGGAGAAATGTCGGGAGCAGGTATAAACCAACCAATTTCCCTGTACCCCACCCCATCCCAGCAAATAATAATAATAATGATAATAATAATAATTACAAGTTGAGGTGGATGCTAAGAGGAAATAAGGAAGGGGCTGTGATAGAGAATAAAACAAGGTCCAAAAACTTATAAAAAGTTCCATTTACACTGAAACCTGAAAAAGAAATTTGCAAATGCCTTAAGGAGGGAAAGAGCTCAGTGTGTTATAGTGGCTCAAGGAAGGCCACTGAGGATGGAGCCGGAAGGGTGCAGTGCATGAATGTGCAGAGGTAAGATGAAATGCCGTTATCCTGGACTTTTCAGGTCATGAGAAAGAATTTGGTTTTAATGTGACAAAGCGAGAGAGAGGCATGGACATATATACACTACCAAACGTGAGATAGATAGCTAGTGGGAAGCAGCCGCATAGCACAGGGAGATCAGCTCAGTGCTTTGTGACCACCTGGAGGGGTGGGATAGGGAGCGGGGAGGGGGGAGATGCAAGAGGGAAGAGATATGGGAACATATGTATATGTATAACTGATTCACTTTGTTACAAAGCAGAAACTAACACGCCATTGTAAAGCAATTATACTCCAATAAAGATGTAAAAAAAAAAGTTTTAAATAGTATGCATGTTTTAAGAAGATTACTCTGGCTACTGTGCGGTAAGTGGATCGTCAGGAGTCAAGAGTAGAACCAGAGGTTCTAACAGTAGCCTCGGTGATGGATAATAGTGGTACAGACTGAGCTGGTAGTTGGGGATGGACTTGCCAAGAACTATCAGTTGGCAGGCTATAACCAGGTAAGAGATTTGGGTTTTGCTGCTGTTATTTTATCAGATGGAGAAGACTAGGGAAGGAGTACACCTAGGAATACAGAGGTTAGGGATAAATCAAGATTTCTTTTTTGGGCTTGGTAAGTTAGAGATACCTATGACACATCTGGGAGGAAATGTCAAAGGAACACATCACTGAAATTAAGGTCAAGGAGATCTTGGATTCCTCAGGGTTCCAGCTCTTTCACTAACAGGCAGTAGTGAGCATTGACCTCTGAGGTTACTTTTGAAGTGGGCTACTTCACTTTTTGAGTCTCATATTTTCCTACTTTATAATGTACTGCTGTGTCTAGGGAAATTCTTAAATCATTTAGTAGTACTCAAGTAGTATAAATGATACATAATTGCTGTTTTGTAACAAGAACCCTAAACCCTGAAAGATGCTGAGGCAACCATTCAAACAGGTATATTCAGATTACCACCTTGACTTTACTAAGCTTAAATTTCTTTCTTTTTTTTTTTTTTTTGCGGTACGTGGGCCTCTCACTGTTGTGGTCTCTCCCATTGCAGAGCACAGGCTCTGGACGTGCAGGCTCAGAGGCCATGGTTCACGGGCCCAGCCACTCCACGGCATGTGGGATCTTCCTGGACCGGGGCACGAACCCATGTCCAATGCATCGGCAGGCGGACTCTCAACCACTGCGCCACCAGGGAAGCCCTTAAATTTTTTACCCCTAAAATGCTGAGAAGAAATGTTAACTGTAATTCAAAATTAACCAGAGAACTACATTTGCAGAATACTTTGAGATCGATTATGGATTGAAACCTAAAAGATTCTTTGGGTTTAATCAAATTCCAAAATGAGAAATCAACAGATCTTCTAGTTTTTTTTTTTTTTCTATGACTTCATTCCATAAAAGAGTTATCAAACTCTGAATTACTAAATTTAGGGTAACAAAATGATTTGCTATTCTGTGACATTTTTTTTTTTTCCTTTAGACCTTTAGTTATGCTCCATTCTCTGAATGGAATACCTTCCTCCCTTTGACTGCCTGGGGAAGAGCATCTTCAGTAACTAACCCTATTGCCAGACACTGCCACCTTGGAGAGTTCCCAGCCTATTCCACCCTCCTCAGACTGTGCATACCCTTCTGCAGTCCCTTGAGCTCCTTGCATACATCTCTATCACAACATTTGGCACTTGAGTTTTCAACTGTTGGTTTACTTGAGGACTATGAATTCTCCTGTACTTAACTATTATGCTGAGCACAAGGAAGACAAGAGGCAAGGAAGAAATGAAGTATTGCTTTTTTAAAAAAAAGAACCAGTCTGAATGTATTTTGCCAGCTATATATTTTCGAACAAAAAGAATCTAAATGCAAGAATATGGAATGATAATATTAAATACTCTCGTTTGCCAGCAAAAGTTTTTTTCTAATGTTTATAAAAGGAGTATCTTGAAATTGGAAGGAAAAAAAGCCTATTATCAACATGAATCTTTTATTAGTTCATCTCAGACATGCTGAAGAACAAACATTTTAAAGATATCATGACAAGTAACTCTACATGAATTATTTTCTGGAATTTGAATTTAAGACCATTCTGTTAGATTTATGACAATTAAACAAGCAGGGCTTTTCTGTAAACTTACATTTTAAGGAAAACAAAATCCCAGTATTATTGCCTCTTTTGTCCAGAAGACAGGTTAACATCCAAAGGTAAAATGATTTGGACATGTTCATTGCCAAGATCAATGTTTAACTTATTCTTTTAAATTGATTCCTCTTTACTCTTTAAACCCACCTACAGTCTTGGCAGTCAGCATCCCCAGAATCATAGAGTTAGATGAGTTCTTAGTGGAAGAAAATTCTAGCCATTCCCAAACTGTAGTCTCCAGATAGGATGAAGTATGACACTTTGAAGGTACAGACATTCACTAGTTGATGAATAAATTGTATTGTTCTAGGAAATCTGTCATTTGGTTGTTTAGACATATGTTCACTTTTCTTCATAGAAATATTGCTGAAGATGGTCCCCTCTACAGCCCACAAAAGCCTATTACTGGGCTTCCCTGGTGGTGCAGTGGTTGGGAGTCGGCCTGCCGATGCAGGGGACGTGGGTTCATGCCCCGGTCCGGGAAGATCCCACATGCTGCGGAGCGGCTGGGCCCGTGAGCCATAGCCGCTGAGCCTGCGCGTCCAGAGCCTGTGCTCCGCAACGGGAGAGGCCACAACAGTGAGAGGCCCGTGTACCGAAAAAAAAAAAAAAAAAAAGCCTATCACTTCATGATGGGTTGACAGTCTAACATTTGGTGGGATTCAAAAACCCAATCTTAAAATGAAACCATGATTTTCTGAGAAAGCACATTTAGAATTCTGATGTGCCTTATGGGATACATATCTTCCTCCTCCCGTATTTGCAACTTCATGGTGGGAAGAGGGGCTTCAGGACCACCACATGACAGGGTATCTCTCACGGTATGTAGGCGAAGCTCCAGTGAAACATGAGGGGAAGAGTAGAAACAGAAGATCCTACTGCAGGAATTAAAATGACTGTAGGTAAACAGCTTTCTCTCAGTGAAATCTCCTTTATCAGATAAACACTTTTCTACCATATACTGTTTTTCTACTCTGGTCAGACATTTTCTTTCCTTATTTCCTTCTGCTATTTATCTCCACTTCTAATAACCTCTTTAAACTCATCTGTTACTATTCTAGCCTTTCATTTTTAGTGTTCTAGCAGAATAGACCTTCACTTCCCCTTCACCCATGAGCTGTACCTCCATCTCACCACAGGACCTTTGCATATGCTATTATCTCTTCCTGGAGTTTCCTTTTGCCCTTGCTCATCTACCCTTGTTCCTTTCATCTAGTTAATTTCTATTAACTCTGATTAGGTAAACCCACCCTCTTATATTCTTCCATTGTAGCAATGTCATTCATTCCTAACACTCATCATAGCTACAGTTTTGTGGGGTTTTTTTTAACATTTATTTGTGTTATTTTCAATAACTTCCTATATTTTCCAATAAACTGCAAGATCCATGAGGACAGGGACCTTGTTTTTGGTTGATCAACACATCGCCAGTACCTAACACGGTGCTGGCACTTGGGAAGCTCTCAATAAATGAGATTTATTTAGAAACAAATAAGCAACAAATAATAAATTTGAATAAATATCTAACAAAATAAGCACACATTATTTAATCACAAAAGATGGAATTAATCATTGAGTTAATGACCATTACTTATATCTTTCCTGAAAGACTGTTCTGTTCTTAGAACCCAACTTAGACCTTCTGCTAGGCTACTTGTTCCTCAAAACAAGTAGACAGTTCTCAGATTTCATCGTCTTTTTTACGGAACACAAAATAACATGAAATTACAGAAGCTTTTATTAAATTATATTTGTAATGTCTATTTTATCTCACATCTACCTATATTAAAAAAAAATCAACCTAGTGGAAAAAAGGTGACAATATGTGACATGCATAACTCTACCATCCCATAACCAAGACAATTCTTCCTGCTGACCTTCAGAATTCTTTTAAATACAACGCCACTATGACTAGGCATTGTCATAGTTGCCACTAAGGTTAACTATGAATAATTTTTTTTTCGGAATTATGAGATGAAATTGACTTGACAGTAAAGAAAAAAGTCTCTTTCTGTGACCAGCAAGATAAACTTTTTTGAGGAATAACAAAAAGAAGAACACACTTCCTAATTACCCACATTGCTTTGGCTCCAACCATATATTAAGAACAGCTTTACATTTTTTCTATAAATTTGTCATAAAGGGTTTTCACAAAATATATATTCAGTTTAATCTCTTTCTTCTCACAATGTATACCAGACATTTTCTCAGTTATCTCAGATCTCTTAAACATGAATCCTGAAATGTGGGCTCCATCATTTAGATGATAGGATATCTCAGAACAGTCAGTATGGTAGGGAGAATAATGCTTCCTCCGAGAATGTCCGAGTCCTAATTCCCAGAACCTGTGAAATGTACCCAATGTGGCAAAAGGGGCTTTAAAGATGTGATTAAATTAAGGACCTTACGGCATGGGGAGATTAACTTGGATTATCTAGATGGGCTCAGTATAATTAAAAGGATCTTTATAGGTGGAAGCTAGAGGCAGAAGGAGAATCAGATTCAAAGTGATTTGATGTAAGAAAAACTAGATGGGCCATGTCTGGCTTTGACGATGGAAATGGCCACAATCTAACAGATGCAGGCAGCTTCCAGAAGCTGGGAAGGCAAGAAAACAGATTTTCCTCCAGACCCTCCAGAAGGAATGCAGCTCTGCCAAAACCTTGATTTTAGTCCACTGAGATCTATTTTGTGTTTTTGTAAGTCGCTAAGTTTGTGGTACAGCAGTAATAGGAAGCAAATACAGTGAGTTTAAGAAACTTGCCAAGGGCTTCCCTGGTGGCGCAGTGGTTGAGAGTCCGCCTGCCGATGCAGAGGACACGGGTTCATGCCCCGGTCAAGGAGGGTCCCACATGCTGCAGAGCGGCTAGGCCCGTGAGCCATGGCCGCTGAGCCTGCGCGTCCGGAGGCTGTGCCCCGCGACAGGAGAGGCCACAGTAGTGAGAGGCCCGCATACCACAGGAAAAAAAAAAGAAACTTGCAAAGTTCATACAGTGAATGGGGGGTCAGAAATAAAACCCACACAGCCTGACAAAAAAAAACCCATTTTAGGGACTTCCCTGGTGGCACAGTGGTTAAGACTCCGCCTGCCAATGCAGAGAACATGGGTTTGAAGATCTGGTCTGGGAAGATCCCATATGCTTTGGAGTAACTAAGTCCGTGCACCACAACTGAGCCTGCATGCCATAACTACTGAAACCCGCGTGCCTAGAGCCCGTGCTCCTCAACAAGAGAAGCCACTGCACACTGCAACAAAGAGTAGCCCCCGCTCGCTGCAACTAGGGAAAGCCTGCATGCGCAGCAACGAAGACCAAAAGCAGCCAAAACTTAATTATTTTTTAAAAAAGAAAGAAAACCCATTTTGTGTACCTGCTAATTTAAAAACAACTCAAAACTGCACACACAGATGAATATACAGACATGGCATGAATATAAATGATTAGATAACTATATATGTTTTAGACACAAACACACACAGACACAAACACACCAATGCAGTACTGCCTCATTCATTTTGATTACCTGAAAATAGCATATCTTTATGATAATGAAAGTGCAGAGAAAAACTTGGTTTCAAAGTGCTACTAAATACTATTTATTACAGCTTGTTTCATGGGATGCTGAAGATACACAGCACACAGTAATAATCAAAAGAAATTACAGTTCTACCAGCATTATCCTCAGGTTATAAACTGATTGTGGATTATGGATTTTACTGTGTGTGTGTGTGTGTGTGTGCGCGCACGCGCACGTGCGCATGTGCACACATGTGTGTATCTACTTTCTTTTAAAGCTTTGGGAATGTTTATAACTGTAATTGTTACTAATGATTGCTCATCAATTCTTCATGATTTAGATATGAGGAATCCTGAAAGCAAAACTAACCACAGTGGACAAGAAGTATAACCAGGTACTTAGGAATGTGTAGAGAAATAAGAGAAGGGTGCATCAGTACAAGAATGAGCTTCAGTAGCAAGCGTAATTGGAGAGATGCGTAAGCTCTCCTGAAAATCAGGCTTTGAAATAATTTGCAAGAAACTTTTTTTTAAACATCTTTATTGGGGTATAATTGCTTTGCAAGAAACTTTAAAAATGTTTGGAGAGGATCAGAGTGGCTCTCCACCTCCTAGAGCCAGGAAGAAGAGAGATCAATTCGCAACTCCATCATTTTCCAGCTGGCTGATATTGAACCATACACTTAACCTCTCTGAACCTGATTCTCATCTCATAGAAAGACACACTAATATCTACTACACAAGCCTGTCATAATGATTAAATGAGCCAATGCATGTAAATCACTTAGGAGAGGGTAGTTGTTCAGCAGATATTATTTCCTTTCTTCCCCTCTGCAGTTTCATTGATACTTTCCTGCATTCTTTAGAGCAATAAATCCTAAAATCTGCTCTGTCAAATAAGCTGCTTTCAAATGATACACAACTTAGGGTTCTATGTCCATTTTAAAATACGCAGTGTTGGGACTTTCCTGGTGATGCAGTGGTTAAGAATCTGCCTGCCGAGGCAGGGGACACGGGTTCGAGTCCTGGTCCAGGAAGATCCCACGTGCCGTGGAGCAACTAAGCCCATGCGCCACAACTACTGAGCCTGTGCTCTAGAGCCCGCAAGCCACTACTGAGCTCCCGTGCCACAACTACTGAAGCTCGCGCACCTACAGCCCGTGCTCTGCAACAAGAGAAGCCACTGCAATGAGAAGCCTGCACACCGCAACAAAGAGTAGCCCCCGCTCGCCGCAACTAGAGAAAGCCTGCACGCAGCAACAAAGACCCAACGCAGCCAAAAATAAATAAACTTATTTTTTAAAAATTAATTAAAAAAATAGGGCTTCCCTGGTGGCGCAGTGGTTGAGAGTCCGCCTGCCGATGCAGGGGACACGGGTTCGCGCCCCGGTCCGGGAAGATCCCACATGCCGCAGAGCGGCTGGGCCCGTGAGCCGTGGCCGCTGAGCCTGTGCGTCTGGAGCCTGTGCTCCGCAACGGGAGAGGCCACAACAGTGAGAGGCTCACGTACTGCAAAAAAAAAAAAAAAAAAAAAAAAAAAAAAAAATTAATTAAAAAAATAAAAGCTAACCAGCAATAGACCTCATGCACAGACTCTGTCAACTTGGTAATCTCTGGATTTCCAGTCTATGAAAGGTTTTTTGAAGATATAATTTCTTCTCCCAGAGAATAAAAGATGAAGGTTACAATAGTGGAAGCATACTTCGACATCATCAAGTGAATGTAACTTACTTGGCCTTCAAAAGTCATTGTTATAGCTGGATAATGAGCCACAGCCTAGAGTTTATACAGTTTCCCAGCAAATCTGCTTTAGAAATCCATCTTGTTGGACCCCCAGGGATAAAAGCAGATGCATACAAATAGAGAGGGAAGTAATCTGTGGTTCTTGCTTGCTTTACTTTATATACTTAAAATTAGGCTCCTTTTAAGGGTCTCTTGAGATAGGAAATTTATGTTCACATAGGTCCCGGAGGGAATACACCATCTAAAATGACTCTAGCAGGCTCCTGAAGTACGACAGCAACAATGCCAACTAAAGGATTTGTGTTAAAGTAGGCGGCAGCCCACAGGAGATGAAATTATATTTTTGTGTCAGAGAATGGACCACATTGTTAAAGGCCAGTTGATAGAGGCTAGAATAATAATAGCAGCTCAGTTTTAGGAAAAGCAGCATGAATACAGCAGAGCACAAGAACATGTGGGCCCTGGGGTGACATCGGTTTAGGTTTGGGCATTAGTCATGTTGTCTTCTCATTGTGTGGAACTGGAAAAATTACTTAGAATCTCTAAATCTCACTTTAATTCACTATGCATAAAAAGGATAACAATGACACCTACCTCATACATGGTACATACTAATGGTTAAATAATACTGATTTTTAAAAGTCACTGGTGTGCCTATTCCAAGTGCTATACATGTATTATACCTTCAGTACTCCCTCATCTCTCCAAGGTAAATATACTGTCCTTTTTTTTTTTTTTGAAATTTTGAAAACTGAGGCTATTTACCTATCCAAGGCCTTGCTGCCAGTACATGTGAAAACTGGGACTTAATCCAACTCCTTCTGACTGTACAAAGTCGAAATTTTTTCCTCCATGTTATTGTTCCTCTGAATCATCATGCCTCTCCCAGAGGGAGGTGCGTGTATATGTGTGTGTGCGTGTGTTGTATGTATATGTGTAAGTGAGCGAGCATTTATGTGTGTGCTCAACCTCTTCCAAAGGAACAACAAAGCCAACATGCCACGCACTTGGGGGTGCTCTTTCAACAGTGGGGATGCATATGTCGTAACCTAGGAATGCTCTCTTAGCTTTAGTGACCCCTGCACATTATAGTAAAGCAGCTGCTGAAGGAATCTGGTTACATTCATAGTTGCAGAACAGAAGGGAGATAATTAGGCTATGGAGGGACGGAGGGAGCAAGCCCATGACCTTGGCCTCATTAGCAACATGCTTTAATCATCACAGCCAAGCAACCACAAGTGTCTGTGCCCCGTGCAAATGTTCTGCATCTCATTTCCTGAAAATGTCAGTGTTTGAGATTATAAATATTACTTATAATCCTGGGATGATTGTACAGGTACTAATGGAACAGTTTTATGGTATTGATTTTCAATAGCTCATTTGCTGTAATCAGCTTAACTTCATCTGCTAGAAAACGAACTTCTAATTCCAGTCTGAAACATTACAAGAAAATGATTTTAGCCTAGCCTGCCACCACCTTGAATCCTTTATGGAAGTAGACTGGGTATAAATCTTAAATAAATAAATCAACTTTAGACTCTCCCAGATTTTCATGATCTCACAAGATTGATTTCCTTTCCTTTAATATGTTTCTAATAAAAGGGATATTTTCCTTTGAGACATGGTCCATAATCTTTTCCATATTTGTTATCATTCTCACAGACTTTCTCTTTTCAATTTCAAGAGAAGCAATGTTTCTCAGAGGAAGGCAGCTTTAATGAACCATTAAATCTGCACAGAATTGGAGGAATTCTAGGGAGAAGGAATGGTCTTTTGAGTGGACTGCGAAGAACAATACATGAAAGTATCAATAACACACCCCCTGCTCCTCGAAAAGTATGATACCATAGTTGTCTCTCTTACTCCAAGTTTTCTCTTATTTATATATCTAAAGAATTGAAAAGCCATTTGTCTATGAGAAGGAAAATGAACAAGAAATGTGGAAGGTGAACTGGGGTAGCAATAGATAGAATTAATAATAAGAGGCATTATTCAGAACGCAGTATGCACTTTATTAAAAGTTTTACCTATATTATGGTGCTGAATCACTCTAATACCCCAAGATTAAGACTATTATGATAGTCCTATCTTACAGATGTTTAGAGAATCAGATAAACTTTCTGAAAGTCGTTCAGCTAATATAACAGTGTCAGGACTCAAACCAAGGTAGTCCCACTCCAGAGCTCACTTGTCTAACCATTGGACTTCACTGCTTGTGAGGATGCAGGATGGAGCACAGGTTTGGAGGTTAGTTTTTGTTTCCAATTTTGTCTCTGGATCTTTGGGCAAAGCACATCACAACTGTGAGCCTCAGATCCTCTAGCTTTAAACTGTAGATAATGCCTGTCTCCTACCGTTGAGATAATACATGTAAAACACTAAGGCTGCTGCCCAGCTCATGGTAAAAACTGAATGAATGGTAACTAAATTTGCTATTCTTCTGTTATTAGCTCTGTGACTCTAGACAACTTATTAAACCACTTAAGCCTGGGGACTTTATTATTTAAATAAACATAAGCTTATTGCCTTTTTCTCTTCATCCTGCTGGTGGTTGTGAGGCTCCAAAGAAATAAGCAAACACCTTACAGAGTTGGAAGGTATTTAAAACTAAAAATAAATATTTTACACAGAGTTGGAAGGCATTTAAGAGTAAAAATAAAGTGCATCTCTATTTGCAATAAATGAAAAAAATGATTCCTGTTAATCAAACATCTCTACTCAGTAGGCCTAGACTCAATGGGTTGAGAATGGATTACTTTCAGCGGGGGACAGACATTGAGGGGGGTGTACCATGCTGCCTTTGGAGGTACACTATACACTAGAAGATAAATTCCTTAAGTGTAGTGATGTTATTCCTCTTTATATCATAGAACAGAAGGTGTGTGTGTGTGTGCATGTGTGTGTATATGCGTGCCTTTAAGAGAGACACACACAAAGAAAAATTGAAATTGATCCAGTCAGCTGATTATTGGATGAGTCAGAATGAGTATTCAATTTCATATTTGTCAAATTCCAAAGCATAATAATCATTTCTGAAATGATTATTATGTGCTGAGCTCTCTGCAAAGGGTTCATTCACACACACGTGCACACATACACACACACAGACTTTTTTGTTCAACATACTGTTGTTCTTATCCTCATTTTCTAGATGTGGAAACAGACACCCAAAGTGGTTTACTTGCTCAAGGATTAACAAAAGCATATGGCAGAGTCAAGATTCAAATCTAAGTCCATCTGACCACCAAAGCTGTGCCCTTCCTTACCTCTGGAGCCCACGTGATCCTTGTTGGTGCCTAATCACTAAGAGCACTGGGTGAAGGATCTCTGAGAGGGGGTGGGGAAATGCTGGGAGATCACTAAGCAGGATAGGGCTTGGAGGTAAGGTGGGTGGGGCAGTGGATGAATTGCTGGCTTCTTAATTTTGATTGTGATAACATGGTTGTGGACTCATTTCAGGAGAGTATCAATTCCCTCTCCCAAAATCTCTACTGGAAGAGTGAAAGTGAGGTAAATAATTCAAATGCATGTTCCTGAAGATCAGTACAGTAATTAGAGCTTATAATGACTCCTAAGAAGCTCTCATAATATTAGTACTCCGTGGTTAATGTGTACTTGAAGGGAATGTGCTTTGATCCGTGTGATGAACTCAGTCCAGTAAAGGAAACAGATATTTAAACACATGACTTGGACTCCAGCAGGGTAACTGTTACGCCAGAGATGAGATCACAGATAGAGGAAGTGACCACCTCAGTCTCAGAAACTTAAGGATTCTCAGAGGAGGAAACATTTGATTCAGGACTTGAAAATTGTGTAAGAGTTTTACAGAAAAAGAAGGTGTTGAACAAAGGAAAGTGAAGAAAAGGGGTATAGTGCTGATCAATCAATTAAATATGCATGTTTAAAAACTATAGAGAACCTTGTAAATAAAAGGCACAGTAAGAAAGTCCTTTATATTTATTAAAACTATATATGGTGGGTATAATGCCTTAATTTTCAAAGTTATTTCATTTATAATATATCATCTGATTCACACAACCCGATGAATAGAAGGAAATGGTGTTCTCTAAGTGTTCTCGTCCATTTGGGCTGCTATAAAAAATATCTTAGTTTGGGTAGCTTATAAACAACAGAAATTTATTTCTCCCAGTTTTGGAGGCTTGGAAGTTCAAAGTCCAGGCACCAGTAGATCTGATGTCTGTTGAGGACCCTCTTCCTCATAGTCTTCTCACTGTGTCCTCACATGGAGGGGCGGGGAAGGGAGCTCTCTGGGTTTCCTTTTATAAAGACATGAATCTCATTCATGAGGCCCCATCCTCATGATTTAAGCACCTCCCAAAGGCCCCACCTCCTAAACCTGTCACACTGGGTGTTAGGTTTCAACATAAGAATTTGGGGGACACAAACACTCATTCCATAGCACCAAGGGAATTGAAAAACTATTTAAATGACTGCATCATAAAACCACCAAGTAGTAAAGCTGAACTAGAATCCAGAACCCTTAAACTTTGATCCACTGCTCTGAGTAGATTTAATATAAACAACCTAATTATATTTTAATACTAGGAAAGAAAGCATTATCATACTTTTGGAAAAAAAGTGAGAAAGAAATAACGCATTTTCAGTTCTTTAACGACAAAGGAAAGAATTTCTTATGCCATTAAATTGAGTACTTTTAAAAGCAAGGGGCTTAAAAGTGAGAACTCTATTTCAGAAGCATCATATAATGATGTTCATAGTCAAGAGATGAATAAATTATTCACTCTTCTCTTTGAGAGAAAATCAAAGAACTGATTTTGAAATATTAGACATTTCATAGCAGTAGACTTTTGTATCTAGTGCCCACTATAATAATTTATCTAATTTGTCTGCAGCTCTACACTCAGACTCTTGATTACTCATAACATCAAGATTTCTTTAGTTACTGCAAAGTCCTGTGTTGCATTGTTGACTTTTAGATTTGTAAGTCAGTCTGAAGTTTTTTCTAACATGAATTGCATTGTATTTTTTTTTGTAAAAAGTTTTTGTGAAGTTATTGAACTTACATTAGATGTAATCACTTTCTATTGCTTTTAATGATCTCAACCCAACTGTTTTACTCCTCTGTTGTGTATTTGTCACTGATAATAATGAGCTAGCATTAATTGAGCACTTACTACATAACATGTCCTGTGTTAAGAATTGATTGTAACATTATCTAATAAAATCATCATAACACTTGGTTACTTTGTTGTATTTTACATCTTGCTATCAAAAAAGAATGCCAAGAAAGAGGTAGCTGTTTACAAGCAGGAAAATTTCTGCGCTTAATTGTGGAGATATGAATTTGAATACCAACTCCGCTGCTAACCAGCTATACAGCATTAGGAAGAACATATACTATAAACACAATAAAATCAATTTTTCTAACTATAAAACACATATAGTAGTCTCTGATGAGTATGTGAAATAGTGTATGAAAACACCTAAAATAATATGGCAAAGCAGATAGCTCTGTGTCTAGTATTCATCTGGGGACCAATATTTTCAGTTGGGTTTATTTACCAGTACTTTAATCCACATGAATACTTAGTGTACATAATCCTGAAAATATAAATGAGGGTTTCATTCTCTGCCTAATTAACAGAGTTGACGTTGTAGATCTAATGAAATGATGCACATGAAATGGTTCGTATATTGCAAAGTACTGTGCAGTACTGTACAAATGTAGCTGTTATTACTTTCCCTTGAGCCTAACAGAAGACAGGTAGAAGCTACTTCCTACTTCAAAAATGCATTGTTAGGGAAAAAGTAATGCCAAAGGACCCAGGAATGTGTCCTATGCGTTCAAAACGCATAGGAGAGGGCAGTTGCAAGTTAGCTCAGAGAAGATACTATTAAGATGCAACAACTTGGGTGTATGAGCAATGTTCCCGAGAAGGGCACAGAACATTTTCTGTTTTTTGTTCACTGAAAACCCACCTAGAGAAAACAGGCTACAAAAGAGATTTCTGTGGGATATAAAAACGAACTTCTAGACACTGTCAAGGTGATAAAACCCTGGCAAGGATTATTAAATTAAGTTGTTGAGGCTCCGTCCCTGGAGAACTCCAAGAAGAGAACAGACATCTATCTGTTCTAGAAGGCTGAGACATTTAGCTGCTAGGGGGCAAATTAAAGACTTCCAGCTGGACCAGACGATTTTTCAAGGTCCCTTCCAGCTCAGTCATTTTCTTACTCATCAATTATATTACCTCTGACATCTTTTCACTTTTTAAAAGGGACTCACTATATTTCTTAAAGAATAGCTCATTTCTAAACTTTAAAATTATTGCCCCAATTATATTTTTCATTTACTTTAAACATAAAATAGATATAATGCTCTATAGCCAAATTTAACCTAGAACTCACATTTAGCATTCACTGCTATTTAATGAGTAGAGATAGTCAAACAGGGGACTCCACCTGATAATTCAGTATATATAAGAATTCCACAATATAACACCTGAAATGACAGAATTATTGCAGTCCTATGATAATAGTTTATTTGGGATACATCTAGTGGTTCAATTTCCAAGTCATATATGATTAAGCTTTAGCAAGGATTTATGTTTCCTTGGGATATTTTGTTTGTTGGTTTTTCTTACTTGAAGAACTTGAGTGTGACTTGCTCTGAATTTTACTCTACAATGAATCTTGGGAGATCCATCTTTGTCTCTGACAGCATTTCCTCTAAAAGACACTTCAATGTCCAAATCAATGAACCAAAATGCCACAACCCTGAGAAGAAATTAACTCAAAGTTGTTCATCTTCATAATCCATGTCTTTGGTTGTTTCCATGGTGATTCCCTGGCCAGCAGCATCTTTGCTTACCGATGTCTCACTGCTCAAATGCTCATCTGTCTTAGGAGTTTAAAGTTTGAAAACTAAAGTCCAAGTATAAGATTTTTTTTTCTAAATATCACAGGGAAAGAAAAACACAGTAAAATTCATGTATTACTATAAAATGGGAGTGAGATGGAACAGAGAAATTGTCCTGTCACAGTCCAAATCACTGCATGAGAAATGATTCAGATTTGCATTGTGTTCTGAGATCATTGTGTTCTGATATGTTACAGTAATGAAAGGAGGTTTAATTATACTGGAAACAGAACTCTTACCTACTTGACAAACTTTATCTCCCTGTTGGCTCTGTGATGTGTAATATGATAAGTTCACATGGTAAGCCACTTATTCTTACCAAGTGCTGATTGTCACAAGTTCACCTGAAAGCTGATATTTGAAAGAAGCTTCAATTCAGAGGAGCCTTTTTGATGAAATGAGAGTACATGGCTGCCAAAGAGATACTACTACTTAAATATTGGCTTCCATGTGTAAAGTTCAGTCGATATCCTGCAACAAAATCACTTACCCTGTAAAATTTCAATTCAGTACCAGTTACCACTGACCTTGCCTCAACTTTGTGCTGCAGAATGAGAAAACAAAGAGCAGCGACACTAGCCAGTGAGGTTGGAAGCAGTGTAGGATCAGGTGTGAAGATGTGTAGAAAGGTTTAAAAACATAGCATGATACCTGGACTCCCATTCAGTGCAGTGCCTAGTGGTTTGTGGAGGCAGGGAGTACGGGAGGAGCTATGCTAGGCTGGACTCACTTGTTCACATTTCTCATCTAACAGCAGAGGAAACTTAGTGACGTAAGTAAATTCTTCAAGGTGAGGAAAAAGTACTGGTAGGACTAAAACTAGACTTAAGAATCTATTCTTTTCCAGCCCATGTAGGAGGAAATAGGTAATAGGGATTAAGAGTTTTGTACAACATAACCCAGATCTCTAGCATTTGTTTTTTAAAATCATGCCATTACACTATACTTTTATTTTGGTAATTATCACTGATTATCACCAGGAAGCCTCTCCTCACCACATCCCACCTCAAGTTCCTAAGGTGTCTGTTCCTTGTCCTTGGACTGAATGCTGGGGAATAAGGGAAAGCTGACTTGGAAAATCCATTGCTCTCATGCTAAACCAAATATGAAATATGTGAAAGGTCTTAACTTCATTGACTTTCTGATCAATGTTAACTTCTAAATCAACTGTACAAGAGTTATTTGCCAATCATACCCAGGAAGAGCACTGCACCAAAGTGTCAGGAAGCTGACACTCTGGGTGGTGGAAAAAGGAATACTCCCATAAAAGGACAGAATAGCATGCTATTCTCATACGACATCCACAGACAGACAACACAATTTGTTAGGAGTCAGCCATAGGAGGTCAGAAAAAAGAGAGATACATTTCAGCTGGAATGAGGAGAGACTCTGTGGGGGATATGAGGCCTGAGAGAGGAATTGCATTGGGGAGGAGTGGAGCATGCAGAATATTCATATATGTAAACTTGGGATTCCCACCTCCCAGAGTTATTAGGAAGATAAATTTAGGGATTCATATAAACCATTTCAGCACATTGCCTGTCATGTTAAAAACATTCAGTAGGGACTTCCCTGGTGGTCCAGTGGTTAAGACTCCTTGCTCCCAATGCAGGAGGCCCGGGTTCGATCCCTGGTCCAGGAACAAGATCCCACACGCGGCAACGGAGTTCCCGTGTGCCACAACTATGACTCGGCACAGCCAAATAAATAAATAAATATTTTAAAAAGTTATAAAAACGTTCAATAAATGTTATTTTTATTAATTAATGACCCATACAGAGGTAGAGTAGAAAGAATATTATAGAGAGAATCTAAAGCTCTTGGTTCTCAACCCAGTAACTAATTGGGTAAAATGGAAAAATCATGTAATATTTTAGTAACTGTTTTCTCATTGATGATATGAGAGGTTTAACCTAGAATGATCACTAGGATCCACTTTCACCCATAAGTTCTATGATTCTGGGACACTGAACCAATGCTTTATTCATCAGTGTTTGCCCACAGCAAGCATTTTATCTCAGCTAGAGAGAATTTCCTCTGAATCCTGGACTGAGGACTAGTTCAGTCTATGACTTCTGTAACATCTGAACTTTAAACAATTACATTCAAACATCAGAACGCTATTTGCTGACATCACCAGCTGCCTTTCTCATTACCATTAAGGTTTTTTTATTCATCATACAAGGGCCATTAATTTGTATTTCATATAAAGCCGAACAACCCAAATTGTTTAAGAAAATAAAAATCTCTATTCTATTTCTTGGTGGAAAAGTTAAGTTACAATTCCAGAGAGAAAGAATTAAGGAAGAGAGTTAAAAATTCCATTTAGTGTGTAAGAGTTTTTTAAAGATTAGCAGCAGTGCATGTTGTGAAAATTAAGTATCTTAAATAATGTGGGAGGTTCTCCTTAACCTCCCACAGGAGAGGTTGTCAGGAGATTTTTTTTGTTGTTTGTTTCTACTGAGTAACTATCTTTATGCTTTCCTTGTACCTCATACTGTGAAACAGAAGATTAGTGTTAGGTGTCATTGCATTAATGAAGATTATTATTTACAACAATGGCCAGAAAGTGATTGGAGGATTAACTCCAGTAACTTGAGCAATTAAAACGCTTGTAGGTTCCTTTGAGATTAAAAAATAATAATAATACAGATTGATAAGAGGAATTTATCTATTCAAGATGTATAGGTATTGTCAGTGTGCCTTGTTCAGGGACCCAAAACTGACTCTCATCAAAAACTGCTTTTGGAAAAGACCATGATATTATTATAATTAACACCTTAGATTTAAGAAAATGAATCCCATCTCCAAACAACAACTGGACTTTCACCCTCTTTTCAGATTCTATAATCATAAAATCTAAACATCTTAATAAGAGAATTCCAGGGCAATGTGACATAGAATTTTAAAAAATGAACGGAAATTTATTTTGAGATTTGAGATCGCCCATGACTTTCTGCAACTAAGACATTAATTCTGACCTCCTGAACTTCTTTGATTACCATCTTTCCTGGAGCTTTGGTTGCTTATTTTTCTCTTCTTTTTTTCTGTGAGTCCAGATGACTCCATGGGTGAATTCATCAAATACTTACGGAAGACATACCAATTGTAACTACATTCAGACAACAGAGAAAAAGTGAAAATCTCGCACTCATTTTATAAGGGCATTATACCTAATAATAAAGGATTAAAGGAGATATATATAAAATAATCAATTTATATTTATTATATAATTGATATAATAATATATATCTAATGTTTATAAATATATGTAAATATTTTGCATACTATAATAAGATATAGATATTAAAAGAAAAATCTACAAACCAATACAACTCATAGGCACAAAACATAGGCACAAAAATCCTTTAAAATATAAGCATATCAAGTCTAGTGTTATACACATTGGATAATACACTATAACCAACTGAGGAATGCAAAATTGAATTAATATTTTAAAAAATCATTCAACAGAAATCACCCCATTAACAGAGTAAAGGAGAAAAAATCATCTTAACAGTGAGTGGATGCAGAAAGGCAACTGACAAAATTCCACACCTATTTATACTGAATAAAAGCGTTCAGCAAACAAAAAATAGAACATCTTTGAGATGTAGTGCATTTGCAACTATTCTAAAGCTAACATCATATGCAATTGATAAAGCAAATGCTGTTCTCAAAAAGATCAGGAAAAAACAAAGATGTTTTCCCAGACTACTTCTATTCAACCTTGTGCTGGAGGGCCTGGTTAATATAATAAAAAGGATAAAGAAATAAAAAACATAAAATAGTGGAAAGAAGATAACATGATTGTGTACATTAAAAAATCCAAAGCAGGGCTTCCCTGGTGGCACAGTGGTTGAGAGTCCGCCTGCCGATGCAGGGGACACGGGTTTGTGCCCCAGTCTGGGAAGATCCCACAGGCCGTGGAGCGGCTAGGCCCATGAGCCATGGTCACTGAGCCTGCGCGTCCGGAGCCTGTGCTCCGCAACGGGAGAGGCCACAACAGTGAGAGGCCCACGTATTGCAAAAAAAAAAAAAAAAAATCCAAAGGAATTTACAGAGAAGCTAACTGAACTAATACGTGATTTTGGCCTAGGCATAGAATACAAAGTCAATGAAGTACACACGCACACACACACACACACACACACACACACACACACACACACAGAGTCAACAAACAACTGGAAAGTAAAATTTCTGAAATACCGTTTACAGCAGCATCAAAAAATAAATGAAAATACTGGGACTAAATGTAATGAAATGTGTGCAAGAAGACAATTATACTGAAAATGTTATATGAAAATATATAAAATATCACTGAAAAACAAAACAAATACAGATTTTTAGAATTGACCGAGACATGATTTAGAAGATTCAGTATTAAGATACTGATTCTTTTCAAGTTGATTTACAGTATCAATATAGCCCAATAAAAATCCCAAAAGGCTTTAGAAAAGAATGAGCTTATTATAACAATTATATGAAAATCCAAAGAACCTAGAATGTTTGAGGCAATCTTGAAGAAATATTGCAAGCTTGAAGGACTTATAACTGATTTCATGACTCACTTTGAATCTACAATAATTAGGAGTGTGGTGTTCATAACAGGGTACACAAATAAATCAAGGATACATCACTCAGAGTACTGAAATAGACACATATGAATGGTAAATTGATTTTAACATGTCACTGCAATTCTGTGGATAAATAAAAAGTTTTTCAACAGTTGATGCCAAAGCTGAATCTTGCTTTACACCATGCAGAAAAATTAATTTTAGATTTATCATAGACCTGAACATAAAACCTAAATCTATAAGTCTTCTAGAAGAAAATATGGAAGGATATCTTTATAACTGTAGTGCAGGCAAAGATTATTTAGAGAATTCTTTAAACATTAACTATGCAAAGAGTTGATAAATCAGACTATCTTAAAATGAAAATCTTTGCTCATGTCACAGATAAGAAAACAAGAGAGTAAACTCTAAACTGTGGGAAATGTTTGTAATAGATATCTGACAAAGGACTATTATCCAGGATACAAGCCAATTATAATAAGAAAATAATCCAATTTAAAACGTGGGCAAAACACTTGTGAATAAATATTTTACAGAACATTATGAGCAGTCAATGAGCACTTCATATGGTGCTTGGCATTACTAGTTGTAATGCAGAAACAAAGTAAAACCAAGAGGAAGTGTTGCTTCACATCCACTACAATGATTAATAGTAAAAAGTTTGACAAATACAAGAGCTGACGAGGATGTGGAAAACCAAACCTCTTCTATAAGGAAGGAAGGTGGAATGTAAAATGATACAACCAAATTAGAAAACCATTTGACAGTTTCTAATACAGTTAAAAACACAATACCTTATGATCCAATAATACTCAAGAAAACTGAAAGTATTGGGTTGGCCAAAAAGTTCATTCAAGTTTTTCTGTAACATCTTACGATAAACCCAAATGAACTTTTTGGCCAACCCAATATACGTATAAGAATGTTGATAGGAGATTATTTATAATAGCCCATGCTTGAAGTATCCCAAATTTCCATGAACATAATAGATTAGTGTTGTTCTATATTCATATAATCGAATGCCACTCAGGAATAAAAGGAACAAATTCTTTAGTCACAGTCTTGCAATATGGATTAATTTTTTAAATATTATATTAAGAAAAAGTAGCCAGACACAAATTTGTACATACACTATGATTCCACATATATGAATTTTAAGAACAAGCTAGGGCTTCCCTGGTGGCACAGTGGTTAAGAATCCTCCTGCCAATGCAGGGTACACGGGTTCAAGCCCTGGTCTGGGAAGATCTCACATGCCACGGAGCAACTAAACCTGTGCGCCACAACTACTGAGCCTGCTCTCTAGAGCCCGTGAGCCACAACTGCTGAGTCTGCCACAACTGTGATGCAACTAAGCCCGTACGCCACAGTTACTGAAGCCCGTGCACCTAGAGCCTGTGCTCCACTACAAGAGAAGCCACTGCAATGAGAAGCCCACGCACCTCAACGAAGAGTAGCCCCCACTCGCCACAACTAGAGAAAGCCCGCGTGCAGCAACAAAGACCCAATGCAACCAAAAATAAAATACTAAATAAATTTTAAAAAAAGAACAAGCTAAATTAATCTACAGTAGTAGAATTAAGGTTATAGGTTGACTCAACAGGTGGCTGGACTGACCAATAAGGATCATGAGAAAACTTTGTAGCATAAAGAAAATGTTCTATATCTT
Source organism: Phocoena sinus (assembly GCF_008692025.1). Classification (NCBI taxonomy): domain Eukaryota; kingdom Metazoa; phylum Chordata; class Mammalia; order Artiodactyla; family Phocoenidae; genus Phocoena; species Phocoena sinus. The sequence continues at coordinate 14,332,683 of NC_045773.1, read as the reverse complement.
GATTTCAGTGATGATAAAGCCACATATATCCATTTATCAAAACTCAGTGAAATATACTCTTAACATCCGTGTGTCTTTCTGTATGGCAAATAACCATGCTAGACAAAAAACAGCAGATATACAAAGAGAGAGACATAAAAGTATATTTGTAGGTCATAAAATCATTTTCGTTAAAGCCATAAACAATGAAAACACTCTCTTGATAAATGTCTTTGTTAAAGAGATGAAGTAAAACAGAGGGTAGAAAGTTTTAGTTGGAAGAACCTTATTAGTAATAATAAACAGCTGGTATTTCTGTACATCGCTTTTGAAGAACCGACTTCTCTGGATTATGCCATGTTTATAAATGTTCTCAGAATAGATTTTCAAAAAAATAATATTTCTCTTTTACAGAAACTAAGATTTAGTCCTCTGGGTAACTAAGATGCTATATTAGAATTAAAATGATTAGTTAATTTATAGAAGTGGATATCAGTTATTATTAAAATCATTGTGTTATTTATTATTAAAAGAATCATTCCTTGAAAATAATGATGCATATGCTGTATAGAAAAAATGCAATTTAATAAGTGGAAAACTTAAACACTTTATCAATGCAATATTAAGTGTACTCCCTAGAAAAATCAAGATAGACCAAAGGTAAGGTTCCGACGAAAATGTTTTTCCCTCAATATCTGGAATGCTAATAAATAACAGTAAGATCCAAGTTAATTTTTTCCCCATCTCAATATCCTGGTAACTCAAGCAAAGGAAATTGTGGATAATTTGTTTTTGAAATCCAAGTTTATACACTCTGGGTATAAAGATAGTAATCTCTCTTTTTTTATAAGATGAAATATATTTCTCCTTCAATTTGTCAGATAATTTCCTCCACTGTCCCCACTGCTTAGAATGAAAAGGCTGAGTACTTTACAATATGAAAAATAGTGTACTCAGAACACACACAATCACATACACACAAATGCAACTGCTTATATACATATCCAGACTGCTTTGGGGGAGCACCAAATCATAATAAAAATAGCATTTTGGAACTCAGAATCTTGAAACTCTTTTGTATTTATGATTCAGTTACTATTCTATTTACATATTCATGTAATGATTTTTTTCTCTCTTTTAAAAGTCTGAAAAGGTTTCTTTGAAATCCAGGGCTCTGATATTACTTCATGTATCATTATACTATGTATGCCTAGAATTATTTTCTCAACTTTAAATAAGGAGAGCTCTCAAAGTTGGTGTATTTCTATGAATATTATAACAAAAGTGGAAATTCATACAAGTGTAGAACTGTTGGTTTGCTATGTACCTGGTGGGCCTGTTTATCTGGTGACCCCAGGAGAAGTACCTTCTGAGAAAATTCAGAAAGTAGCATAGATCCTTGTACTAAAGTTGAGTTCCAAAGTCAGACCAAAGGAAATAAGAAACAGAACACTTCAGGAAACGCATAAGAGCCCCTATTGGGTGAAATGTAAAGATTTCATTTAGTGCTGAAAATGTGCTATGTCATCTGCACCCATAGTGAATGTTTTGTTAGATCGCTGGTGAGGCTGCCTGTTTCTCTCTGTCTTGATTTCACAGCTTTGGTCACTGCTGTCCACAATCAGACAAACACGAAAGGAAGCATTTAGCTGTTCTTCAGCATTGGAAATTTTTCTCCAGACTGAAAAAGGCAGCAGGGAGTGCCATTTGTCCTTCACTTTATTCTGAGCTATGGTAACTATGGTGGAGGGTTCCCTGGTTCCCACTGATCTGTGCAATACAGAATAGCAAAATTGGCTACTGACAGCCAGCTGGGACAATCAGCACCAAGACTTTGAGAGGGCTTCATTTTTCTTCCATTTTTACTAGGTCCGAAAGCCACCTGTGTTGCAACGGCACAAGGGCAGAAGGCAGAACTGTTGTTCACCATTGTAATCCCCAACAAAAGCATCATATTAACGCACACAATACAACTTTGCAAATGATTGAGGAAATTTGTCCACTATATTATTTTATAGTTGTTAATCTTTACAATTATGACTCTGAGTTCAGAGTTGGTCAGTAAAGAGTTGAGAATATTTTCAACTCCTGGCTTAAAATGAAATGTGTTTTGTATTCTTCCCATTGCCCTTACATAAAGCCACGCCTCCTTAGAATGACATACAAGACCCCATCCTAGTTTATTTTCTAACCTAGTCAGCCAATATCCAAGGTCCAGACATAACGAACAATGTGTTTCATGAAGGTGCTATGTTCTCTCTGGAGTCTGAATCTTGTGCTGTCTTTTCCCTCTCCTGTAACAGTCCCACTCAATTCCACTGGGGAACTTAGACTCAGCCTCTGAATCTCACATTCAACATCTCTGCTTCTAGTGAAACAAATACCCCGAGCCTAGGCTGGCTTTCCCTTCTAAGTGCTCCCACTGAGCTGTGTGTGCCCCTTATCATCTTTCTTAACACAGTGCCCTGTTATTGCATGTCTCAACCACTAGGTCCTGTGTGTGAAGATGCCAGCACCTTTGCTGGACCTTGTTACTGCTAACACTGTGCTCTCAGAACATCTCTGTTGAAAGGAAGAATGAACAAGTGAGTAGATAGATAGAAGATGGCCCTTTTGAGGGTTAATGGAGGCAATTAAGCTCTGGAATTTGCTGGTGGAGTCATTCAGAGGTGGAGAATGGCCAAAAAAATTCTGTGCTTTGAGACTCCAAGTAGATGTTTATGAATGAAGAAATGACAAAATTGAGTCACAAAAAATAAACTGTATTTTAAAGGTCTGCCTTTGACATATTAACATACACTTAATTGACAAAATGTTGGGAGGAAATCTCAAAATCTAAAAAAAAAGATACTTGAAAAATTTCTGACCCAAGCCCCTTCTGGCCCAAGTCCCTTAATGGAAGTGATTTTCCAGACATGCAGAAAAACACACCCCCTCCAGGCGACACTGAGCCCAAAGAGCCTCTGAGAGCACACAAGTACTCAGCAGCAGCTTAACCTTTCCCTTTCCATAGCCCAGGCCCAAACAGGCACTAAGGAATAGTTACCCTTCTAACTGCCCTCCTCTCCACACAGAGTCTTCCGGAGGCAGCAGGAGGCCTCCAGCAGTAATTCCACTTGGTAACAAGCTAGAGAATTTTGCTGCCCTACCTATGGCACCTCACCTGGGGTGAAGCTACCCAGGGCTTGTCCAGGAAGAGAGCGCCTTGGGGCAGGAGATGCTGGGGGACTAGAGGGAGCCTGGGAGCCCAAAGACTGAGGGAATTTTTCAGGCCTTCAGGGATCTTGGCATAACCTGTGGGGAGCTGAGGGCCTATGAGGGAGGCCAAAGGGGCCTGGAGGGTTTTGAATGTGTCTTAGGGAACTCGAGGGAATCTGTGGGGAAGATAATGGGGTCTGGAAGTCCTGAAAGTACTGCAGGAGCATTGGGTCATTGGAGGGAGAGTCCTGGGAGAGTCTGAAGGAAACTGATGGGGTCTGAGCATACTGAAACAATTAGGGGAGCATGGAGGGGCATGACTCCTCTCAGCAGACAATACACTGTTCAACATTATTCATTTTCAAAATCTCTACTGATGTAACTTCGAGGTTGACATATTTGTGGTGCTGCACCCAGTAACAGCACAATCCAACTTGCAAAAGTCCAATGTAAGCAGAGCATCACATAGATTAGTTCTAGGAAGGAAATACATGTTTCTGTTTTTATTGTCTTTCCACCTCCAGATGCCATCTGTTCCACCACTGTGTAAGGCCTAGCAGTGTGGAAACCTGAGTGAACTGGCATTTTAAAATTATTCTGGAGATAATTTAGTGCTCTTTTCATTCAGCTGTATAATTTGTGGAGCCCAGTGCAAACTGAAAATGTGAGGCCCCTTGTTCAAAAATAATAAGAATTTCAAGATGGCTACAGCAGGACATTAAACTAAGGGCAGGGCCCTTCTAAGTGCGGGTTCCATACAACTGTACATGTCACACATTCATGAAGCTGGCCTTGTAGATGTTCCTGGCAGATCTCTGGCTAACTTGTGTTCTGGAACTGTGGGAAATGCAGTCGAGGTGGACCTACAGGTTCACTTGCATACTCCCAGAAACTCTGTTCCTCTTTTATCCTTAGGGAATTAGCCAGGCTTTCAGTTATTCATCCATCACTCAATTGTGGGATTCACCCATTACCTTTCTCTCCTCTCAACAGCCACTAGTCATTCCCAGAAAAAAGTCTGGGACACTCAGCAGAACCCTATGGCAGAAGGTGTATAATGTAGTGGTGGAGAATCCCTATTCTCAAGGCCAGAATATTTCAACAGGTAGCATAACTGAGGTTTTGTTTTAAGTAGCTGAAAAACAACTTTGATTCATCTCTCGGCCATGATTTCCCAGAATTGAGTCCCCCGGCCAAGGCTGAATGAAGCAAAGGACCAGATGTTAAGTGAATGCCTGCTAAGTAGGATGGCCTGAAATCCAGGTTGAAGATGAAAGTAGCTAACGGCAGGAAAGAAAAGCATTAGACTAAGCCAAATGTGAAAATTTGCTGGCACATTCCTAGTTACCATACCTTTCTTCCTCTCTACATCACCATGGAGCTGGTGTATAAACAGGTGCATAAATTAAAACCAGGCAATTAGCTGCCATGCTGACTACCACTGCTGCCCTAGAGCTGAGATAATGTTAACACTAGTTAAACAGCAGGAGAAACTATCACTGGCTAAATGTGTTCACTTCTGGAATCTCTCTCTCTTTTTTAAGTGTTTTAATAGATGAATGGCAGAGATTTGCTGTGGGTTTTGTAACACAAGTCAGTTAATCACGTTGAAGACCAAATTGACTGGAAAAGGTGTACTTTAAAATGTACACAGAACACTGAAGGACACTAGGGTGTACAGCCAAAATTGCTCAAGGTTTTGGAAAAGGCCATTTACATTGTAACACCCTAGCACAACAGTATGGTTTTTCTTTAATCACAGAAATTGCACAGAAACTGGAACTTTCAAAGTATTTCAAAACTGCTAACATTTCAGAATAAAGAATGAGATTCTTCTCTAGTGCTCTTTTAGGGTGAAAAATTAGCATTGGAGATGCACTTTTGTTGGTTCACATCAGTCCTCTAGAATTCCTCTCAATCTGTCTTTAGGCTAAAAATATTACTTTGAGATGGAAACTCTAATTCGAAAAGATACATGCACCCCATGGTGCTCTGTGATGACCTAGATGGGTGGGAGGGAGGTCCAAGATGGAGGGGATATATGTATACATATAGCTGATTCACTTCGTTGTACAGCAGAAACTAACACAACATTGTAAAGCAATTATACTCCAGCAAAATTAATTTAATTTTAAATAAAGAAGAAAAGATACATGCACCCCAATGTTCATAGCAGCACTATTTACAATAGCCAAGACATGGAAACCCCCAAGTGCTCATCAACAGATGATTGGTTTAAGAAGATATATATATATATATATACACACACACACATACACAATGAATATTACTCAGCCATAAAAATAATGGAATATTGCCATTTGCAGCAACATGGATGGACCTAGAGAATATCATACTAAGTGAAGTCAGACAAAGACAAATATTATATGATATCACTTATATGTGGAATCTAAATAATAACACAAATGAATCTATGTACAAAACAGAAACAGACTCACAGGCATAGAAAACAAACATATGGTTACCAAAAGGGAAAGGAAGGGGTAGGGGTAAATTAGGAGAATGTGATTAACGACCTACTGTACATAAAACAGATAAGCAATGAGGATTTACTGTATAGCACACAGAGAAATGTTCAATATCTTGTACTAAGCTAAATAAGCTATAATGGAAAATAATCTGAAAAATATAAATATATGTAACTGAATTACTTTGCTGTACTCCTGAAACTAACACAATATTGTAAATCAACTATACTTCAATAAAAATTCCTTTGACATTGTGCAATGTTTATATTTTAAACCCTGTTTTTCAGCAAAGTCTAAAGAAAGTATTTAATGTATAGGGTTGGGGAGAAGGAAGACAATAAAATCATTAGTGATGTGAACTAACTATAAAATGACACAAACTCAGTACCATTACATTATTGAAATGTCACTTGAGCAGACTTCATTTTTCATCCAGAATCTCTGGGTACTGACCAATTTTACAGTGATGTATGAAGGCTTTTCATAAGACACACTGAATGTCAGGAAAAATTGAGATCTCAGAAGAATTCATGATCTAAATGCGTGGCTATAATAGTTACAATGTGAAGACAGAGGTATCATGCTTATTTAGAGAAGCACCAAGGGAGATCAAGATGATTATCACAGTCATCCTCCAGTTTATTGTTTGAAATTAATGGCCCCAATGGACTATGGAGAGATGGTATGTAGTATTGAGAGACAAAACCAGGGTTCTTACCCCAGGTCACACTAAATGTGTAGACTTAGATGGACTCTTTAACTTATTCAGCCTCTGTTTTATAATCTCTTTAAATGGAGATAATAGTAAATATCTTACAGGCTTCTTTTGAAGGATTAAACAATTCATGTAAAGTGCTTAGCACAGTGTCTAACACTGTCATTATGTAAAGTGCTTAGCACAGGTCTAACACTGTCATTATGTATGTGACCTAATAGTTGATACAATGTTACCTCCTTTACCAATGCCTCTCCTCTACTGCATATTGAAATCCTCTGGAGAGGTTTTAAAAGCACTGACGCCTGGGGTCCACACTCAGAGATTCTGATTTCGTAAGTCTTGGGTGAGACCTGAGCATCATGTACTTTAAAATCTCCCCATGTGATTCAGCTCTTCAGGCAAGATTGAGAACCAATGCTTTAGACAATAAATTTTTCATGAATAATCACATTTATTTGTATTATGCAAGAAACTGAGCAGCCAGGCATATTCGAAGAATACTGAGTTGATCACTTCTCTCTAATGCTCATTTTTCTCTTTTTTGCCCTTTTGGAGTTAAAAGAGCAAATGAAAAGTCATGACCTAGTGATTTCAGCTTAGAACCTAAGGCTCCTTGTAGTGTTCTACTTAATAGTAAATAGCAGAGGAATTCTTTGAAAACTATCTTTAGTGTAGATGCTAAAACCATAAAATGCAGAATTGGGTACCTATCCTTTAATGAGATCAAATATATAATTCTTCCCCACCTCACTCCTTTTTTTTTAATCACATCTGAGTCTTTCTGAAAGAGTTTGGGCTAATCCTTGGATCTTTTGGTAATCCTGGGCAATCAGGAAGCAATACACACTCCTCAAGGAAAAGGACAAGCATATTTCCTCTCTCTCTCTCTTTTCTCTCTCCTCTCCTCTTTCTCTCTCTTTTATAAAAATTTTCTTTTCCTTTAAAATTTTTTTCGCTCTTTTTTAAGATGACTTCCCTTCCAGGTGAGAAGAAAAGAATTTCCAAGTGAGGCCAATTAAAGTTGCCCGGATGAATCAAAGTCCCCAGGGATCAATCAGAATGCCTACATAGATGAAAAAGTAGGAGCATGTCCTGTCTTTCTCCTTGTTAGAGTTTAGTTTCTGCCCTGAGGAATACTAGTTATTTATTTTCCATCAGAGAAAATAATAAGCACTCCACAGAGCTTAACTCTTTCCTAGTTGAGAAAGATAAAAATACCCATTTTAAAAATGAAAATATAAAATTCTCACTTTAACCTTGTGCACTTTCTCTCCTTAATTATACAGAACACGTCATTCACTCAGATTCTGCTTACAATTGCACTGTAAATGATGTTAAAGAGATTTACTAGCTGCCTGTTTAAACCAGGAGATTAGATTTATGGATATTCCCAGATTGTGTACTAGGGAACATTAGTGTTCACCAAGATATTAATAAAAAGTTTTGTGGTAAAATTAATTTGGGAAATGATGATTAATAGATAACCATTTCCTTCACACCCCTCTGAACCTTGCTGCTCAGAATTTACCTCCCACACATTGGAGGGGCATAACCTGGTTACCTGTTAGGAATGCAGGAAATGAAGAAGTATCAGGCCCCACCCCATGCTAGTGAATTAAAATGTTCCCTTTAACAGAATCCTGACATGATTCCTATGTACATTACAGTTTCATAAGCAGTGCCTTAGAGGATCCCAAATCATATTAGCATGTTAGCAAAAAACAAATTAAGTTAATAATTTAAATATCCTTTTTAATTGTGTTTATCTCATAGTTTAATGAAATTATTTGACCACAGAAACATAGCTATTTTGTTTTTGAAACAGCTGGTAATATCTCATAGCCCAAAACTTTTTCTCATAAGATAGTTAGGAAAAATCTAAGTCAAATTTCCAAAATTTCTTGTAATTCTCTTATCTTTTTACCTTAAGAAGATAGTAAAGGATATGCTTACTTCTTAGACTAGAAATAGTATTTAAGAGCATTGAACATCCTTTGTTGATGAATTGCCAATTAACATGGAAACTCTGGTCAGTGATAAAGAGGCTTTTTTCTAGTTTGGTCTGCTTTCATCTAAAATAGACTCTGCAGATATTGTATGTATGTATGTATGTATGTGTGTGTGTGTGTTTTGGAAGGCAGTGTTCAGCTTTTCCTGGCTCCATCCATCATAGAGGATGTCCTGAAAGGAGGAGCTATATCTCCCTTCAGCCTCAACGATATTACTTTATCCCTGCCCTTCTGAGTTGGGGTGGAACTTGGCACAACTTCCACCAGGGTGGTACCTGGATCTTGCCCCTCATCTAACTTTGATGGAATCAATGGAGCCACTGAGGTATACTTCCATACCTTCCAAAGACCACCAAGATTTGGGATTTGCTGGGTCTTACTCTCCTTCCATTCCCAGGCACATAGAGGCTTTTCATATTATGTTGGCAAGAATTACTCCGGAATTCTTCTTGCTTTCATGAATCTCTTGACCAAGAGCAGACACCAGTCTCTGTTCTCATGTGTTGCCTCCTGAATTCAGGGACCTATTTCGAGCAGCACTAGAACTCCTTCTCAACGATTTCCTCCAACAAATCAAGAGTGGGCCTATGGGTTCTCATCTAATGGGGGAACCAAATATCTTTGTCCCCCCCTTGAAAGATAGGGAACAAGATGTCCTTGTTCTTTTTTGAAAGGATGATTTCTATGTCTATCTATTATCATAAAAAAACAAAGCCAAGTGTGCTTCTCAACAAGCCATAATTTGATAAGTTAATAGACAACAACTTTAAACTTTGTATGAATACATCCAACATATTTTGACTCTCATCTTATTCTTCTGCCTTACCAAGGAACAAAAAAACATATATTTCTGAAAGAAAAAGTGGATTTGAGAGTTTGGAGTGTTTTCTTCAATTTTCTTCCATGAAAATAATCTATTTTGGATTTCTTTTGAAGGCAAGTAGACATTCAGCATTTACAACTAAGTAGAATTTTAAAGTTATGTCTCTAGCAACAAAGCACAGTACTGTATTTCTGAATACATGAATGTATCCTTCCTTGAAATAAAATCACTTACAAAGAATCTGTAATAAGTTGATCTTAGTCTTTAGGTTCACTAAGTCATACTATCTCAATCATGGTTTTAAATACAGAGATCATTTCAAGGCAGCATTTTATAATATGTCTGATTCCTATCTGTACTCATCAGTTTTGAGAAAAATTACGTCAATTAGAGAATACAAAATAACTACTTTCTGGCTCCTTATCAAAATTTTCCAGTGTTCAGATCAAAAATATAACATTTTTCTCTGAAATTCTAATTTTTAAGAGGTCAAGGTTAGACATGTTTATTTATGGCATATTCATTCCAAAGAGTATTCTTAAGAATGCCCTTGCTGGAAAGATGTTAGGTCTGAGAAATGAAGAAGAACTTGAAATCTATTTTTTGAGCTAGCAGTGAAAGAGCTTTCTATGTTTCAAGGTCATTTCACTGTGGAAGGAAATTGATAGAGTGTAATTAGAGTAGAAATGCTATAAAGTCTGCTCAGTAGAGACTCACTTGGCTAGCAAAGATAGCAGGGAGGAGTCGGAGGAAGTACGTAAAAATTTCTCTTATTGATTTGCATTTTCTATGGCCCAATGTGTTAAATGCATGTTCATATCACTTACAATGTTTTACCCTTGTCAGTGATTAATCTATGAACTTAGGGAGTTTTCTTCTGCTTACTCATTATGAGTATTCAAACAAGCACTGAATTGTAGATTTAACTCCATATGAACTGGCTCCACTTAACAAAATCCCAAAACATTTACTCAGAAGTTGTTATACAAAAGCACAACTGGCCCCAAAGATGTATAGGACCTGCACCTCTGGCTTGAAGTGTCTATAATTATAATTATATATCCATATTACTTCTTTTCTTGGAAAGAAAAATTTTAATTTAGTGTATTTGTACCTGTGTTCTAAGTGGGATCGTGTATAATTCATGTTTGTGTTTATATGTATAATATAAATAACTGATGGGAATAGGGAAAAATAATTATAATTTTAATGCCTCTGCAAATTTTATTTATGTCACTAAATAGTGAGACCCTGAGAAGATACCTGTTGTTTAACTGTTGTTAAGGCATCTTAATATCTGTTTCTGAATGTCCAAAAGTATAGCATGCATAATGGGTGACATATTTCCAAACCTATTCTTGTTAAGTAATTAATATTTTGATCTTGTGGATTTTGCTAATAAATAATACTTTGTTTTTAGAAGAATAGTATAGAGTTGAATTCCCTGCTCTAAACCTGTGATGTCTGGTACATATCTCTCATTCCATTTAATGATCCAGCTATCTTTAACTGAGGGAGAACAGAAGAAAATTTACACAGGTCTTTAAGATACTCTGTCTCTACCCCGAAAAGAACACCAGTGAAACTACTTCTTTGTAAAACCAGAGGATCACCATAGCCATAGACAATTTGGGGTCATTCATGGAGCGAGCAATCCCTTCTATTCTTGTCACATAGTTTGTTTCTCTTCCCCCTAAGAGAAAGAAAAATTTTCCTATAAAGTGTTCTGATTGTCCCTTTTACAGAGAGGAGGAGAATCAACTTCATTTAACATCAGTATAATTTATCAGAGGGACTCTAGTACTATGCAGGCAAACTCTAAATTACATTAAATCCAAATTCTCCTCACTCAAGATCTGTCAGATTTACTGCCCATCCATTAATCCCACTAGACTTCACAGCGCTGTTTTATCTTCTAATAATGTTTTTATGAGATTGCCATTGCACACTAGCTTTTTCTGAGATAAGTGTGCATGGGAGGCAGATTTACTGTAGCTTACCCATTCCTGTTAATATTGGTTTAGACTCTGATTCCATGACCCTTTAAAGTGAGAGGCAGCCTTCCAGGAAGAGGAAATAGGTTACTTTGTAAAATGATCTGAAATCTTGTCATGTCAGGAGCCTGCATGTGTTGGGATACTTCACAAGGCACTTGTTGCCTGCGGTAACATTTCACTTCAAAAGCATTTTCTTTTAATACCATTTCCCAGTTCAAATGGACTTCAGCTGATGCAGCATGTAAGTGGCAGCAAAAGATTTAAAAATATAGTGTAGTGGTTAAAAGTGAGCATTCTTGAGACAGATCGCCTGGCTTCAAAACGTGCACTTACAGGCTGTGTGATCTTGGGTAAGTTAATACTTGACCTATTTCCTATGTTTAAAACGGAGAGAATAATAATTCCAAGCTTATAAGTTGTTGGAGAATTATGCACGTTTATACATGCTTCACACTTTCAATAATATTGTATAAACTGAGCAGTCGATACTTGCTTACTTCTGTTGTAAATATGGAAGAGGTCATGTAAAAAAGCTTCACCATTGTACAAATGAGCAAACAGGCTCAAACGTAAAATAACTGACCTAAGTGTTCTGGCCATTAGAATCCAGCTTTAGGGGATGTAAACTGGTGCAGTCACTATGGAAAACAGCATGGAGGTTTCTTAAATAACTAAAAATAGAGTTGCCATGTAATCTAGCAATCCTACTCCTGGGCATATATCCGGAGAAAACTCTAATTTGAAAAGATACATGCACCCCAATATTCATAACAGCACTGTTTACAATAGCCAAGAAATGGAAGCAACCTAAATGTCCATCAACAGATGAAAACATAAAGAAGATGTTTATATATATATAATATTATACATATAACTATATATTATGTTTAATTATATTATAATCTGTATTATATATAATTATTATATATAATATATAATTATACATATATACACAATTAAACATTACTTAGCCATGAAAAAGAATGAAATAATGCCATTTTCAGCAACATGGATGGATCCAGAGATTATCATACTTAGTGAAGTAAGTCAGAGAAAGACAAATATCATATGATATCACTTATATGTGGAATCTAAAATATGATGCAAATGAACTTATTTACAAAACAGAAACAGACTCACAGACGTAGAAAACAAACTTATGGTTACCAAAGGGGAAAAGGGTGGGGGGAGGGATAAATTAGGACTTTGGTATTAGCAGATACACACTACTATATATAAAACAGATAAACAACAGGGTCTTACTGTATAGCACAGGAAACTATATTCAGTCCTGTAATAAACCATGATGGAAAAGAATTTTAAAAAATAATCCAGCTTTATTTTCTCCTTCTCTGAAGAAAGTGTGAGTATAGAGGCATTTTTGGCAGACCTGAGCTCAAGCTGCATCTCTACCTTGCATTTGTTGTATGACCTTGGGCAAGTCCCTAAATCTTTCTGTGAGACTCAAAAAGGCTGAGTAATCTGTCCAAGCCCATAGAACTAGTAGGCAGAGGAATTTGAATTCAACTTTAGTAGGTTTTATTCCAAAATCTGTGTTTTGTTCTCCAACACCATCAAGAAGTCACTGTATGTGGCATGTCTGTACATATTACTTTTGGACAATGGAGAAACATGTTAAAAGTCTCATGCATGGTTATAGCAAATTTAGACAGAGCTCAGACTAGAAATGAAGTCACTGAACGATCCACTAAATGTTCTTCCCATTAGATCAGTCATTCTCAACCCTAGCTGCACATTAAGTTTACCAGGGGAGCCCACCTTAGGAATACACTTACCTGGGGCCCCACCTCAGACTGTTTATTCAAAAGCTCACCTGAGACTATTTCTTCTTCATTTTAACGTGCCAATGATAAGAACCACTGATCTTGACCCAAACAGTACAAACAGGATCATTTTCCCCAAACAGCCACACAACCAAGTTGCTCTGAAATTAATTAAACTCAGATCTATCTTAACACACAGGTGGCAGTGGTTCTAGCCCCACCTCTTCACTCTACACTCCTTAATATTTTTGGCATACTCTGTCTCACATACATGAGTAGCTGTGAAAAAAGTACTAAGAACAATCCTCTCAGTCCCTCAGGAACACTTTCCTGATTTCTTTTCTAATTTGTCTCCTTCTCTAACCTATTATACTCCACCTTTAGATTAGTCTTACTGACAGCTCTAATCATCCTATTCTATTGGAGTGCCTCAGTGATTCCTCCCTGCCTACAGACTAAGTTTAAGTTCCCCTTATCCAAAGCTACTAAGATCTATATAATTTAGTCTTAAGTGACCTTTCCAAGCTTAACTCTGACTAACTCACCTTCATTTTACATGCTTTAGTGAGAGTTGTGATTTCATGGTTTTCTGAAAGTTCACTGTCCTGTCACCTTTTGTGCTTTTTTCCCTGCTGTTCCCTCTGCCTGGAATGCCTTGCCTTACACTTCTGTATATGGTATTGCACTTACTCCATGATTAAGCCCAAGCTGTTTTCTGCTTTTCCCATCTTCGCTGTTTATTCTTGAATGTAAAAATCCACCCAAGGCTATTAAAAGGCTATATACTCTTGAATCTTGATCCCATTGATCCATTTTCCTATAAACACCCCCTTTCCGAGTCTCCATAGCATATTTTCTTAATCTTTTTGATGAAATTCACCTCTTTGTAATTTATGTAATATTTAAAGGTAGAGATTCTTTTGAATTCATCTTTACAACTCACACTTCTCAAAACATAGTAAATAATGTTATGAAGGTTTCTAGGTTATCTTCTCCCATCCTTACCCAATTTCAAATGCACATAGGTATACCAGGGCTGAAACCCTAAGGATGGAGCATGTGACTCTGGCGTAAGTCCCATCCTCTAAGCCATGTTGATTAGTTTCTTGGGATTTAAATCTGTAAGTGTATAGGTGTAGCAAGATTCTGGTAATTATCTAGCAACAAAGAGGGAATAAATTATTTCAAGCAAGATTAAGAGATAATCTTAATTAAGAATGCTGTATACTAAGGACATATCTGGGACCTCTCTGTCCAGATGGACCTAAAGCTAGACCTACCTCTAGAACCTCCAGTTATATAACACAAGCCAATTCAAGTTAGGTCTTTTGTACCTGGAAACCAATGAAATAACTAATACGAGACATTTATTCAGTAACTGTTAAATAACCAATCATCAGAATGTATTATCCATTCAACACCATTTCAACAGGGTTGAAGGAGTACACTCAACCATCTCCTCCGGTCTAATGTGACTAAATGTTTATTTTTTCAATTTTTGCTTCTTATCTCAGCCTAAAAGCTATAGTCCACTAAAATTTCCCTGACATAATGCTACAGAACACACAAATGATAGAAAAGACACTTATGTCCCTCTGTTCTTCTATCAACCCCGTGCAGAAGGGGTCTGTGCTCATCATTTAGTTTGACTTTGCAATGTAGTATTTTCTACAATCTCCTCCAATCCACTTAATTGTAAATCAGGATATTCACTAAGGCTCAAAAAAAGATCAAAGATAAAAGAAGGAAAAAGAGAAAGCTTCATGTCCAGATCATGTTCCTTATCTTGAAAACAACTTGAATTCCTTTCAGGTATTTGAAAAGCAAGAGAAAAATCGATGAGAATGAAGGTCAGAGGAAAGGACCAATCAGACTATTACAGGTTTATCATGTTTTGGGTACAAAGTGACTGTTGCTTACCCTGAGTCCATTATCTGTCTGGGGATGACAGTGAGTATTGTTTTTTTTACTTTCAAATGCAGGACTAAGGTGGAGATAATGCTGTTAACATCGTGAGGCAATGTGAAGGGCTTAACGGCACAAGGAACACAGTATTGCTTATGGAATTGTGGAGGGCAGGAAAAATACATGGGTGGAAAGATGCTATAGGATCACAAGAGGGAGATGGAGGGGTTCTACAGAACCATCAGGGAGGTACAAAGCTCTAGATATATTTAACACACAGCAAAAAAAAAAAAAGGTTAGGGAAAAAAAAGAAGATGAAGGTTGTAAGAGTGAGGAGGATGAAGAAATGTAGACTGCCTTAAACAGCATATTTTCTGATTTGAATAGATAGCCTCATTTCAATCAGTGATAGAATAAGCCTCAATGAACTGTCTGAAATTTCTCTTTATGAATTAACAATGGTCATGCTGAAGCTATTGTAACACTCACACATTTATCCACTCAACAAGCACCTTTTGATCCCATACTATCCATGTATTGGTGGTGGAGACAGAAAATTTTGGAACATGTTTAAAAGAAAGCTACTATCGCATAGAACTTGAAATGCCACTTCAATTACTATGCAAATTCTAATGATGCCAAGAAACCCACTCTCAGCTAAAGGGTCCTATGTGTGATCGATCTAAAATGTGGTCATATATACACTACCAAATGTAAAAGAGATAGCTAGTGGGAAGCAGCCGCATAGCACAGGGAGGTCAGCTCAGTGCTTTGTGAACACCTAGAGGGGTGGGATAGGGAGGGTGGAAAGGAGATGCAAGAGGGAGGAGATACGTGGATATATGTATATGTATAGCTGATTGACTGCGTTACAAAGCAGAAACTAACACACCATTGTAAAGCAATTATACTCCAATAAAGATGTTAAAAAAAAAATGTGGTCTTTTGAAGTTGCCAGTGAAGGAACAAATAGGCTATGAATGCCTAGGGTCTGGTGTACCACTCATCGGCAACTTCTAAGACAAAACATTTGCAGGCCCAGAGATATGTCATAGAATTGCCAAAAGGACATGAAATCCATTACATGTATGGTGAAATATAGCTCATCATTGTACTTGTTTTTCGCCAGAGTTAGAAATTGTTAAATTTTCATCCATATAGAAAAGTGAAGAAAATCTGTGAGTGACATCTTCTACAATGATAGTCCTCTAACATGTCCAAAAAAATGTGTTTCCTTTAAACAATTGAGATCATCATCCGTAGGAAAAAGAAAAAGTGTATACCTCTTATGGCAAACAGGAAAGAAATGAAGAAGGAGGTAAACCCGAAAACATACTAGGCTTTTGACCTGGGAGAGTAATTATTTCAGGAAATTTAGTGTGGAATTGCCTGAGATTTATCTGGGTGTTTGATAACTATTATAGAAGCAGCACTCACACTTACTAATGCAACTGCTTTGTTACATACAAGCTCTTTGCTTCTTTCATTTTCTCCCTTAGTATTTAATTTAAAAAAACAACAACTCTGTGTGTTTGTCTAGACAGCCAGATAAAATAGAAAAATAGATAGATATATAAATACATGTGCATAGATATAGGTATAGATACAAATACAGACAGATTAAAATGTCAGCCTATCTCAGAAAATAGGAAGGAGCAGGGGTTGCTTAGGACTAGACTAGAATTTAAAAGGTTAAGTAGCATGTCCACTTGGAGTAAGTAGTGGCAGTAACCAGGAATTGAGTAACCAGGAGCTGAGAACCCTTAGGAGGAGATGCCTCCAAAAAGAAGTAGACTGATACCTGTCTCTCACTTTTCAAAGTGATTGTGATTTGCCCTCTAGTGTGCAGTTACAAGTTATTTTCCCCAGAGATAAATAACTGCTGCATTATTCTAACACGTCTACAGGTAACCCTTATTCCTCTCTGCACGCACATGCCTGGAAGTCTCCCTTCCAGGGGTGGTCTCAAGGATCTGGGCTTGGTTTAACACAAAAGCCCCCCATATTTAATAACATGGATGTCCACGGTGCTGCCACAGTACTCTTCAACCTGGACTAGGCCAGGCAATTTTGCCATTGACTTATCTAAGTAGCAAGGCTTAGCTGCTTCTTGAACTAGAATGAAACTTCCAATTCCAAATACATGTTGAAACACTTAAAAACTACAAGACACATAGGTTGTATCTATACGATGTTCACTGTGAAATTCAACTTCATTAAAATTTGAAATTTATCTTAATAAAACACTGGGAAAAACTAACAAGATGTTTTTTTAAAAATTAATTCTTATGTCACTCTTTGCCTGGAATGGGGCAAGGAAAACGGCAAATTCTGAGCCACGTCATTAAGAAATGGATATTATAAAACCCCTGCCAAAATGAAATATTTAACATTTTTTATAAAAACTGTGTGCATGATTATGATAATAATTACTATTATTAACTTCCATCTATTAAGCTGTACTATGTGCCAGTCATCTGCATGCATTATCTAATTTAAGTCTGCGATCACTCTATGAAGTAGGTATTGTAATTCTAATCTACTTACAAATGAGCTAGGGGAGGCTTAGGGAGGTTAAAAAACATGCCCAGTGTGCTCAGACTAACCAGAGGAGCCAGGTTTCAAGCCCATGTCCTATGCCCAATTAGGTACAGCATTATTAAAAAAAAATTACTTTCGTATGATGCAGCAAATAGACATTTTTCGTATATAATTGTGAATAAGAAACATTGCAGTAATACCACTGGGACTTGCCAAGTAATGACAGAGAGGCGACTCTAGCAAGTATTTGAAACTATGATTGTATTTGAAACCTGCCAACCACTAAATAAACATCAAAGGCAGCTGCAGCAACCAGATGTGTTCTTTGTTTCTTCACCTGCGAGCCTGTTCCCTGCCCAGGAAGAATGGAGCAATGTCTGGACTAAAAGGCTATCTTTGTGGCCCATTCACTCGTTGGCCTTTGTACAAACACTGCCAGCAGTACATCACTTAGAACGGAGTGCAGCCAAGATTTCTATAACGGAAATATCAATCAATCAAATCCGGGAGTAAGCCAGCAAACACATTTCACTGAGATCACCAGCCAGCAATCATCACATAGATCATCAGATAATAATGGTTCTTGACAAAAAGAAAAAGAAAACTAGACCAGCTGTGAGCTGCTGACTGAAGGGGCAAGGCCTTTATTTTTGTCCACCTGTTACCTACTGGTATACTAGAATCTTCTCTTGCTTTCGATTCCTTTAGTCATATTATAACTGCAACACATAGAATGAATCTTTAAATTCGTTACTGAATGAATGGTGTGACTTTTATCCTTTTAGCTTCTTTCGCTTTAAGGCAGGAATTTTCTTCCTTATTTTTAACTCAATAGACACCTTATTTCATCATTTGAACTGGAATTATTAGCCCTATACCTGTTATCTCCCAAAGTAGTCAAATAAAAATATCCATATGTTTCTAACTTGCATAGTGATAAAAACCCATATGTAGTTGGCAAGCCCCTATAATATACCTAGTACTGTAAGAACTAGTATTTCTTGAGAATTTTCTCTGTCAGGCACTATTCAAAACAATTTATTTAACATATATTCACAGAGTGGTTAAGTAACCTGCCCATGATCACACAGAAAGTGGTGGACCTGAAATGTGATCCAGGCAACAGTGCTCCTGATCCTACCCTCTGAACACATTAATGAGTGATAACATAGTGACAGTTGTACTTTTTAAATATCACCATATGTCAAACATGTATTCAGCCACTTAATAACTTAAAAATTGTTAACAATTTTGAAAGCATGAGTAGAACCCTTTTAATACTAAGACAATACCAATACTAATGTTTGAAAGAAATTATTTATTCAGGTCTAAGCTTCGTACTTGAAAAAGTCACCCTATGACCAAATGAGCCTTTTGAGAAATGGAAGAGAGGAAGGAA
Source organism: Phocoena sinus (assembly GCF_008692025.1). Taxonomy (NCBI): domain Eukaryota; kingdom Metazoa; phylum Chordata; class Mammalia; order Artiodactyla; family Phocoenidae; genus Phocoena; species Phocoena sinus. Next base: position 14,313,841 of record NC_045773.1, on the reverse strand, counting down.
TAAGAGATTTCACATTAGACACTGTCCTCTTTAGAATGACAGAAAAACTTGAATTTCATTACAATGGAGAATTACCTGCTGCCAATTGCAAATGTCTCAATTACTGAGCAATTCTTGGTGAGACAGACATACTCAAAAATTTCTCCACGGGCATCTAATCCTGATCAACAATAATGACAGCTCTAATTGCTCCCCAAATGTCCTACACCAAGTAGAAAGAGGGAAAATATCAGGAAACACCTTTTTGTGTCCAAAGCATAATTTCTTGCACTGATAGCAGTAGGGGCAGTAAAACAGTCACTGCTTCTGGTCCAGAACTCAGGATTATTTCATTTACAAGGGTCACAAACCCAACTCAGACTATCTAATCAAGAAACAAAACTACTGAGTCATATAACTAAAGATTCTACAAGCATCTGAGTTTAGGCAACACTAGATCCAGATACAAAAAAACCCCACGTCATTAGATATCTCCCTCAGCCCTACTTCTGTGTTAGCTTTATTTTCAGAACATTCTTGAAGGAATCAAGAAAAAAACATCACCCCCGGTAAAACAATATTTTCACCAAAAGAAGGCAGAGATGCAGGTCAGTATGTAAAAGCAGATGAGAGTGTGCCATGATTTCTTAATTGATAACAGTCTTATTTTGAGGGATCAGTGGTTATCAGAGTTGGAGACTCTTCCCAACAAGCTGGGTGTTATAAATGACTTTTTCTCATCTTACAACTCTCACTTTGGTGTTCTTTATACCATTAGCACTAGTACACATGTGGTCACACAATCCAGAACCTTCGTGCCACTCCTCATTCTCACCAAGCCCTTTACTTCTTAAATATTGTTCAAATCAATCCATTTATCCCTATTACTGGTTCTCTCAGTTGGATAACAACAGTGGTGTTTAATTAGTCTCTCTGACTCATGACTTAGCCCATTAAACCCATTCTCTATGCGGGTGACAATGAAATCTGTTTAAAACATAAATTCTGCCATGCCACTTGACTGTTTTAAAATCATCAAGGAAAATAAAATAAAATAAAATAAAACAATCAAGGGCTTTCAAGTGTTGTCAGAATAATATCCAAGGGCCTTAGCCTACTGTACATGGATAGCACGCACTTCTATAATTTTGCTACACTAAATGATAGCCACTAGCTGCACGTAACAATTTAAATGGAAATTAATTAAAATCAAACAAAATTAAAAATTCATTTCTTCAGCTCACTAAACATGTTTCAAGTGCTCAAAAGCCACATGTGGCTAGTGGTTATGTATCTATGTATCAGACAATACAAATATAGAACATTTCCATCATTATAGAAAGTTCTAATAAAACATAAAACATTGCTGTTTTGTGGCCTCATATCTGTTCACTATCCAATTGTTTTCTAAAAATAATGCTGAACCACTGGTAGGATCTGACCAATTCATACATATTCATGTCTCTGTAGCTTTGCTCATTCTACGTCTTCTTGGAATGCTTTTCATGTATCCCTACATAGTAATCAATATATATTCTTGAAGACCCAGCTAAGATGTCACCTTCTTTAGGATGGAAAACCTGAACTCTGGGGTTCAGCGCTAAGTGCTTTCAAGACACCCTGTGCCTACCTGTACCTTACCCATGCAGTGGTGAAACTATCGGTTTGTGCCTGACTTCCCATGTGACAGTAAACCTTGAACTCAAGAGGTTTGGTTCTTTGTTGTTCTTTCAGCACCAAGCACAATGAGAGGTATGTAGGAAGAAATCTAATACAGTACACATTTGTTAAAATGTAATAAATGGAAATAGTAAAGGCAATCCTTTCGACTTGTTAAACAAAATATCCACTTCAATTTTTCAAATTAATGAAATTAATAGATATCCCTGACCGTTTCTGGCTGGTCTTCTCTGGTCCTGACATAACCTCAGCTCACCGCTAACATCATACATTGTCCTCAGTTCACTTCCACTTTAGAACTGATTCCAGAATCTACCTACTCAAAATAGGGCACATCTACAGAAGGGGTTGAGGTTCAAGGATGATCTAAAATGAACATCTTTTCCAGGAATAACAATAAAGAAAGTTTAAGAATTGCTGAAGGCTTCCTTAGAGTGTCATAAATTCTATGGAATAATTTTACCTACGTTAGAGATAATGTCTTCGTTGTGTGAATTTCTGATGGATACAGCACTAACAAAAAGAAAAAACAAACACCCCATACCACCAGAGATATAGCCATTTTTCATTTAAAACATGATGAGAAAATAGAAAATCCAGAATTTAAACTTGGAATTTTTCTGTCCCTTTGGTGTTGAGATTTTGCACCTGCCTTAATGCAGATAGGTGCCCTTCCAGGTGGCTATTTCTCCTTCCTCTTCCCTTCTAGATGAACCTGGGAAGGAGGTAGTATTCCAAATTGACTTTGCAGAGCTGTTGGATAAGCTTAGGTCAGTTTTACATGATTTGGAACCTAATAACCCAGCAATACAGTTAAACATTTTGCATGTCAGCCTTTAAATCGCATCTAAATCTTTTGTTCTTTGACATTTAGCAACATTCTGTTTCAGTAAAGGTTGTTGCCTTTTTTTTGCAATGACTTTCTGACTTGTCTTTAAAGTTAGCAGTCCAATCAGTCTCCACTGACAGAGAAGAGTGACATATTGACTTTTACAAGAGATGAATCAAAAGGTGACAGAACATGAATAGATGGAACCTTAGCACTGAATTTTCCATATAAATGCAAGTGTCAACTAAACAAAGAAAAAGGCTCCTCTTTACATAGTCAATGCAGGTGCTCTATCCACATAATATATGAGTTATTACTGCAAAGGCCTGGTGATCCCATGGAATTGTGGGTATTCATTTTTTTTAATATAAAGTTGAATTTTACTCCCAACACTGCCTTACCTTAACTAGCAACATACTTGGAAAAGTTGATTATTAAAATCCGTCTCCCCATTTCTAATTTTAGCTGTGAAATGAAAAATTATTCAGACCTCAGAAATTTCTAATAAATTGCAAAATATAGACAATTTAAGTTACTTTGTCTTTGGAACTTTCTTTCTTCCTGCTTTTTCTTTGGTGTTCTAACATTCTCACTATATCTCTACTAATTCTTCAGTGCACATACCTCGAGAAAGCATGAGACACGCATCTGGTGTCAAATTCTATTCCATGTTTTACTCTCAGAACACTTTGACTGCTTTAGGCTTTCTCTCAGTCTTCTTTCCATAATCCAGGAGACTTGCATTAATCAATAACTCATTAATATTACTCATAACCTTAATATTAGCAACATTGATTGGGCATTTATGTATGTCAGTCTCTGAGCTCTAGGGTGTACCTAAATTATCTCAGGTAATTCACAATATAGTTCTATGAAGAAAATATGTTACTGTATTTATCCGCATTATAGAGATAAGAAAACTGAGACAAAGGATATTTAAGTATCATGTCCAAGATCATGCATCTTGCAAAGCCTTCAAGTCCAGGATTAACACCAAAATTCATGCTTCTGACCAGATTATTCCCATTTAGTTTTTGAAACATGAACATATATGTTTTCATGCTTTAATATTTAAGAAAATAACAACAATGTATATGATGTCAATCTTATTTTTAGAAAATTGTGTGGTAAAATACCACACAAATATTGGCTAATATAAAACAAATTTACTTTTCATTTCATGCCTTTAGTATAGTCATAAATTCTTATACCTATAAAAATATTCAAATAACTAATAAATATCAAGTATATTACAAGTCAAACATTATATGACAGTAGATAACTTTTTCATTTTTTATTATGTTTTTTATTTTTATTTTATTTTTTTATACAGCAGGTTCTTACTAGTCACCCATTTTATACACATCAGTGTATACATGTCAATCCCAACCTCCTAATTCATCACACCACCACCCCTACCCGCCGTTGCTTTCCCCACTAGGTGTCCATACATTTGTTTTCTACATTTGTGTCTATATTTCTGCCCTGCAAACCAGTTCATCTGTACCATTTTTCTAGGTTCCACATATATGCGTTAATATACGATATTTGTTTTTCTCTTTCGGACTTACTTCACTCTGTACAGCAGTCTCTAGATTCATCCACGTCTCTAGAAATGACCCAATTTTGCTCCTTTTTATGGCTGAGTAATAGTTCATTGTATATATGCACCACATCTTCTTTATCCATTTGTCTGTCAATGGGCATTTAGGTTGCTTCCATGACCTGGCTATTGTAAACAGCACAGCAATGAACATTGGGGTGCATGTACCTTTTTCAATTACGGTTTTCTGTGGGTATCGGCCCAGTAGTGGGATTGCTGGGTCATATGGTAATTCTACTTTTAGTTTTTTAACGAAACTCCATACTGTTCTCCATAATGGCTATGTCAATTTACATTCCTACCAGCAGTGCAAGAGGGTTCCCTTTTCTCCACACCCTCTCCAGCATTTGTTGTTTGTAGATTTTCTGATGATGCCCATTCTAACTCGTGTGAGGTGATACCTCATTGTACTTCTGATTTGCATTTCTCTAATAATTAGTGATGTTGAGCAGCTTTTCATGTGCTTCCTGGCCATCTGTGTCCTCTTTGGAGAAATGTCTATTTAGGTCTTCTGCCCATTTTTGGATTGGGTTGTTTTTTTTTTAATATTGAGCTACATGAGCTGTTTATATATTTTGGAGATTAATCCTCTCTCTGTTGATTCGTTTGCAAATATTTTTTCCCATTCTGAGGGTTGTCTTATCGTCTTGTTTGTAGTTTCCTTTGCTTTGCAAAAGCTTTGAAGTTTCATTAGGTCCCATTTGTTTATTTTTGTTTTTATTTCCATTACTCTAGAAGGTGGATCAAAAAAGATCTTGCTGTGATTTATGTCAGAGTGTTCTTCCTATGTTTTCCTCTCAGAGTTTTATAGTGTCCAGCCTTACATTTAGGTCTCTAATCCATTTTGAGTTTATTTTTGTGTATGCTGTTAGGGAGTGTTCTAATTTCATTCTTTTACATGTAGCTGTCCAGTTTTCCCAGCACCACTTATTGAAGAGACTGTCTTTTCTCCATTGTATATCCTTGCCTCCTTTGTCATAGATTAGTTGACCATAGGTGTGTGGGTTTATCTCTGGGCTTTCTCTCGTGTTCCATTGATCAATATTTCTGGTTTTGTGCCAGTACCATATTGTCTTGATTACTGTAGCTTTGTAGTATAGTCTGAAATCAGAGAGTCTGATTCCTCTAGCTTCGTTTTTTTCCCTCAAGACTGCTTTGGTTATTCAGCATCTTTTGTGTCTCCATACAAATTTTAAGATTTTTTGTTCTAGTTCTGTAAAAATGCCATTGGCAATTTGATAGGGATTGCATTGAATCTGTAGATTGCTTTGGGTAGTATAGTCATTTTCACAATATTAATTCTTCCAATCCAAGAACATGCAATCTCTCTCCATCTGTTGGTATCATCTTTAATTACTTTCAAAAGTGGCTTATAGTTTTCTGCATACAGGTCTTTTGTCTCCCTAGGTAGGTTTATTCCTGGTTATTTTATTCTTTTTGTTGCAATGGTAAATGGGAGTGTTTCCTTAATTTCTCTTTCAGATTTTTCATCATTAGTGTGTAGGAATGCAAGAGATTTCTGTGCATTGATTTTGTACTCTGCAACTTTACCAGATTCACTGATTAGCTCTAGTAGTTTTCTGGTGGCATCTTTAGGATTCTCTATGTATAGTATCATGTCATCTGCAAAGAGTGACAGTTTTACTTTTTCTATTCCAATTTGTATTCCTTTTATTTCTTTTTCTTCTTTGATTGCTGTGGCTAGGACTTCCAAAGTTATGTTGAATAATAGTGGTGAGAGTGGACATCTTTGTCTTGTTCCCGATCTTAGAGGAAATGCTTTCAGTTTTTCACCATTGAGAATGATGTTTGCTGTGGGTTTGTCATATATGGCCTTTATTATCTTGAGGTAGGTTCCCTCTATGCCCACTTTCTGGAGAGTTTTTATCATAAATCGGTGTTGAATTTTGTCAAAAGCTTTTTCTGCATCTACTGAGATGATCATATGGTTGTTCTTCAATTTGTTAATATGGTGTATCACATTGGTTGATTTGCGTATACTGAAGAATCCTTGCATCCCTGGGATAAATCCCACTTGATCGTAGCATATGATCCTTTTAATGCGTTGTTGGACTCTGTTTGCTAGTATTTTGTTAAGGATTTTTGCATCTATATTCATCATTGATATTGGTCTATAATTTTCTTTTTTTGTAGTACCTTTGTCTGGTTTTGGCATCAGGGTGATTGTGGCCTCATAGAATGAGTTTGGGAGTTTTCCTTCCCCTGCAATTTTTGGAGGAGTTTGAGAAGGATGGGTGTTAGCTGTTCTCTAAATGAGCGATAGAATTCACCTGTGAAGCCATCTGGTCCCGGATGTTGCTGGAAGATTTCTAATCACTGTTTCAATTTCATTACTTGTGATTTGTCTGTTCTTATTTTCTAGTTCTTCCTGGTTCAGTCTGGAAAGGTTATACCTTTCTAAGAATTTCTCCATTTCTTCCAAGTTGTCCATTTTATTGGCATATAGTTGTTTGTAGTAATCTCTTATAATCCTTTGTATTTCTGTGGTGTCTGTTGTAACCTCTCCTTTTTCATTTCTAATTTTATTGATTTGAGTCCTCTCCCTCTTTTTCTTGATCAGTCTGGCTAATGCTTTATCAATTTTGTTTATCTTCTCAAAGAAGCGGCTTTTAGTTTTATTGATCTTTGCTACTGTTTTGTTTCTATTTCATTTATTTCTGCTCTGATCTTTATGATTTCTTTCCTTCTGCTAACTTTGGGTTTTGTTTGTTCTTCTTTCTCTAGTTCCTTTAGGTGTAACGTTAGATTGTTTATTTGAGATTTTTCTTGCTCTTGAGGTAGGCTTGTATAGCTGTAAACTTCCCTCTGAGAACTACTTTTGTTGCATCCCATAGGTTTTGGATCATCGTGTTTTCATTGTCATTTGTCTCTAGGTATTTTTTTATTTCCTCTTTCATTTCTTCAGTGATCTCTTGGTTTTTTAGTGACGTATTGTTCACCCTCCATGTGTTTGTGTTTTTCACGGGTTTTTTTTCCTGTAATTCATTTCTAATCTCAGAGCATTGTCGTCAGAAAAGATGCTTGATATGATTTCAATTTTCTTAAATTTACTGTTGTGACCCAAGATGTGATCTATTCTGGAGAATGTTCCGTGTGCACTTGAGAAGAAAGTGTATCTGCTGTTTTTGGATGGAATGTGCTATAAATACCAATTAAATCTATCTGGTCTATTGTGTCATTTAAAGCTTGTGATTCCTTATTAATTTTGTTTGGATGATCCGTGCATTGGTGTAAGTGAGGTGTTAAAAGTCCCTCACTATTATTGTGTTACTGTTGATTTCCTCTTTTACAGCTGGTAACAGTTGCCTTATGTATTGAGGTGCTCCTATGTTGGGTGCATATATATTTATAATTCTTATATCTTCTTCTTGGATTGGTCCCTTGATCATTATGTAGTGTCCTTCCCTGTCTCTTGTAACATTGTTTACTTTAAAGTCTATTTTATCTGATATGAGCATTGCTACTCCAGCTTTCTTTTGATTTCCATTTGCATGGAATATCTTTTTCCATCCCCTCACTTTCAGTCTGAATGTGTCCCTAGGTCTGAAGTGGGTCTCCTGTCGACAGCGTATGTATGGGTCTCATTTTGTATCCATTCAGCTAGCCTGTGTCTTTTGGTTGGAGCAGTTAATCCATTCATGTCTAAGGTAATTATCGATATGTATGTTCCTATGACCATTTTCTTAATTGTTATGGGTTTGTTTTTGTAGGTCCTTTTCTTCTCTTGTGTTTCCCACTTAGAGAAGTTCCTTTAGCATTTGTTGTAGAGCTGGTTGGGTGGTGCTGATTTCTCTTAGCTTTTGCTTGTCTGTAAAGCTTTTGGTTTCTCTGTCGAATCTGAATGAGATCCTTGCCAGGTAGAGTAATCTTGGTTGTAGGTTCTTCCCTTTCATCACTTTAAGTATATCATGCCACTCCCTTCCGGCTTGTAGAGTTGCTGCTGAGAAATCAGCTGTTAACCTTATGGGAGTTTCCTTGCATGTTATTTGTCGTTTTATCCTTGCTGCTTTCAATAATTTTTCTTTGTGTTTAATTTTTGCCAATTTGATTACTATGTGTCTCAGCATGCTTCTTCTTGGGTTTATCCTGTATGGGTCTCTCTGCACTTCCTGGACTTGGGTGGCTATTTCCTTTCCCATGTTAGGGAAGTTTTCAACTATAATTTCTTCAAATATTTTCTCAGGTGCTTTCTCTCTCTCTTCTCCTTCTGGAACCCCTATGATGCGCACATTGTTGCGTTTAATGTTGTCCCAGAGGTCTCTTAGGCTGTCTTCATTTCTTTTCATTCTTTTTTCTTTATTCTGTTCTGCAGCAGTGAATTCCACCATTCTGTCTTCCAGGTCACTTATCCATTCTACTGCCTCAGTTATTCTGTTATTGATTCCTTCTAGTGTATTTTTCATTTCAGTTACTGTGTTGTTCATCTCTGTTAGTTTGCTCCTTAATTCTTCTAGATCTTTGTTAAACATTCCTTGCATCTTCTTGATCTTTGCCTCTATTGTTTTTCCAAGGTCCTGGATCATCTTCACTAACATTATCCTGAATTCTTTTTCTGCAAGGTTGCCTATCTCCACTTCACTTAGTTATTTTTCTGTGGTTTTATCGTGTTCCTTCATCTGGTACATAGCCCTCTGCCTTTTCATTTTTTCTATCTTTCTGTGAATGTGGTTTTTGTTCCATAGGCTGAAGGACTGTAATTCTTCTTGCTTCTGCTATATGTCCTGTGTGGATGAGGCTATCTAAGAGGCTTGTGCAAGCTTCCTGATGGGAGGGACTGGTGGTGGATAGAGCTGGCTGTTGCTTTGGTGGGCAGAGCTCAGTTGATAACTTTTTCTTAAGATTGTCAATGGCTCAGTGAAAAGGAAGGAGCAAGTGTGATACCAAGGAGTTTAAATTAATGACTTATCAATATACTGAGATGTTATATTGCTGGCACAGATAGAGGATTGCTGTATGATAGGTTCTTTATAAACCACTGAATTATTGATTGATTGATTGATTGGCTGCATCGGGTCTTTGTTGCTGTGCACAGGCTTTCTCTAATTGTGGCAAGTAGGTCTACTCTTCATTGAGGTGCGCAGCCTTCTCATTGTGGTGGCTTCTCTTGTTGCAGAGCATGGGCTCTAGGCACGAGGGCTTCAGTAGTTGTGTTATGTGGTCTCAGTAGTTGTGGTGCATGGGCTTAGTTGCTCCACGCATTTGGGATCTTCCTGGACCAGGGATAGAACCCACGTGCCCTGCATTGACAGGCGGATTCTTAACCACTGCACTGCTGGGACATCCAAAATCATTATTTCTAACAGTACATTTTCAGATAATACACACAATGAAAATGTCTTCATTTACGGTCACTAAAGAAAACTCATTCAAAAGGACTGCAATCTATATATGTACTTTGCGACAAGCAGAAGTACAAAAAGGATGGGAAAAGGAGAAAACAATGGATAAGAAATGTAAATAAATTTGTGAAAGAAAGAAAATAAATGGAAGAGTGGCAACAGAATTAGCAAGGTGCAATACTTAAGAACCCAAAGCCTACAGGATATTGAGGTAAGACTTGGTGCTAAAAAAGGGGAGAATTGGTTCTAGGAGTGTTCACAAGGAAGGGATCACGTGATCCTCACCTCACACTGTGCAGCAAGGTGACAATGACCCATCCTATCTCCAGGCAGCAGGAGACAGGAGGTATACTTTCCAGAGTTACTAAAAGAGATTTCTGGTCTGGGGACACCATGTACAGTAGAAGTCCAGAGTGAAGTATGGCTCAAAAAAGGGAGGAAGGCAGATTACAAAAGAATCTCAATGCCAAGCCATAGAACCTTGTTCCTAGGACACCAGAGAAATGTTTTCGGAACCACTCCCATCAGCCCTCCTATACATACAATCATCCAAGTGACTGAAAATTAGAAAATATTTCTCTGGAAGAACTGCATAGCCTTAGAGAAACAACCTTTCTGTGTTGTCATTGGGGATGCAGCTGATCATGCAATAATTCAATCATGAAGTCTACCAAACAAGAAACCCACCTATGCATATTAACCTCCAACCTTTTAAACATGTTTTCATTTTTCATTTTTAAATACACACAGGCATACAATAATGACCAGACAGTTGATGGAAGTCTCTAATTATAAAAAACAGAGATAAGGACAAGCCAACAAAGGGAAGGCAAAAAAGAAACATAATTATGTGAAATTAAAAGTTTACAGAAACTAAAATTAACATCCTTAACTACAAGAGAGTGAGACAGAGAAAGATAGACTGAGAGAAAGGGAACAAAAGATAACTCATAAATACTGGATAATCAAGTAAAAATTAAGGAGATAAGTTGAATACTAGTATAATATTGTGGTTGAGGAATGTCCCAGTAAGTAGAGTAAAAAGATCAATAAATGAAAGATAGTGGAACAACATGAGGAAGTTGAAAGTTGAGTTCAAGAACTACAACATTTGAGGGATAGAAATCATAGTAAAGGAAATTATATGTATTTTAAAAGTGGAAACGTTCCAGACATGAAGGAATGATTGGATTAACCAAAGATTAGCCCATTCCATGAAATTTCAGAAATCCAGGGATAAAGGAAAGATTCTAAATATTTTATGCTATGGTCTGAATTGTGTCTCCTCAAAATTTATCTGCTAAATTCCTAACCCCCATTGTAACATCCTTGGAGTAAGGCAATGATTAAGATTAAATGAGGTCTTAAAAGTGGGACTCTGATCCAATGAGATTAGAATCCTCTTGGGAAGAGTCTTCAGAAAGCCATCTCTCTCTCTCTCTCTCTCTCTCTCTCTCTCGCTCCCTCCCTCCCTGTTATGTTATGTGACAACACAGCAAGAAGGGCTGTCTGTAAGCCAGGAAGAGCATTCTCACCAGAAACTGAATTGGCTGAAACCCTGATCTTAGACTTTCCAGTTTCCAGAACTGTAAGAAATACATTTCTGTTGTTTAAGCCACTCATTCAGTCTACAGTATTTTGTTTTGGCAGCCCAGCTAGTTTAATACACTTTCATGGGGGAAAAGTCATATACATATGCTTAGGACCAGACTAGCATACAACTTTCCAACAGTAACAGTAAATACCACAATACAGTAGATGAACATCCTCAAATTTTTAGAGATAAATGACTTTGAACCTAGAATCATAACCAGCTAAATTATTAATTGTTAAAATACATTATATACATTTTGCAGAAATGCAAGGAGAAGAAACCAGGAAAATCTCATGAACCAAGTTCCCCTTTTAGAAAACAAGTGCAAAGTGAGTGTTAGGGAAAAAAATAAATAAATAAACCAACAGAGGGAAGGACATGCAGGAATGCAGGAAAGTTGTAATCCATTATCGGAGAGCAACAAAGAGAATTCCCAAAGTAACAGTGCATAATTTGCCCCAGTGTGAAAACTGCTCAAACTGGAGCATCTCTCAGTGGATTTTCAAGAAAAAATCCCCAGAAAAGAAATAAAAATAATGAAAACATTATTTGATTAGTCTGAATATTTGGAAATAATTATTTATAATCATGTAACATATCTGTTAGAGAATCTGAGGAGAAATCAACACAATACATATTATACTAAGCAAGTTAAAAAATCACCTAAAAAAGAGGTGATTATTTACTCCAGGCTAAAAAAAAGATACCAAATAGAAAATAAACATAATAATAGGTCACTTCTTCATCCAACAGTGAATGGTAATTTTATAGATACAAAAATGCACTAACTGTTCTGTAGACAATTGTGATAACTGGGAAGAATGAGGAGAAAATGTGAACAGGTTGGTTTAAAAATGATAAACCTCTGCCTAGGAAGTAAAAGGTAAATGCATGGTATTTAAGATTGATAAATCAATAAATAACAGAATGAACATTTTATTAAAATGTTCGTTATTTTAAAATGTGGAGATAGGGACTTCCCTGGTGGCGCAGTGGTTAAGAATCCGCCTGCCAATGCAGGGCACACGGGTTCGAGCCCTGGTCCGGGAAGATCCCACATGCTGTGGAGCAACTAAGCCCATGTGCCACAAGTACTGAGCCTGCGCTCTAGAGCCCGTGAGCCACAACTACTGAAGCCCGCACACCTACAGCCCATGCTCTGCAACAAGAGAAGCCACCGCAAGGAGAAGCCTGCATACTGCAAGGAAGAGTAGCCCCTGCGGGCCACAACTAGACAAGGGCCATGCACAGCAACAAAGACCCAATGCAGCCAAAAATAAAGTTAAAAATAATTTAAAAAATAAATGTTTAAAAAGAAAATGTGGAGATAGACAAACATATACATAGACATTTATTAAAATAAGCAAATGAAAAGTATAAGCTATTCACGTCTGCGGAAAGACTCAGGTGAAGGAAAGATTGGGCAGGGAACACTTGCTTTCGTTTTATTTTTACTATTAAAAATCTTTCAAAACATTGCTTTTTATAAAAGTACATGCATGCCTTAGTTTCATGACAAAAATTTTAATTAGAAAAATGACTCTGTAAGAGGAAACTAGTGGAAGGCTGTGTTAGAAACTATTATTATTTACAAATATTTGCTTCTACTCCCTGTCCTATTGGCTACAAATTTGAGTATGTGACTTGCTTTGACCAATGAATATTTCAGAACCAACAAGTAGATCCGTTCTGTCCTTCTCCTCTGTCACGACATGTAACATTGTGTCCAGACTGAGCTTATTTCATTAGCTTGGGTCCCAGAGTGAGCAGATGTGTAGCAAGTAATTGACTTCTGTCATTTTAGGTTGTTTTGTTGCCATAGGAAAAACTACTCTATGCTGACCAGTGCAGAGATGAAACAGAAATTCATCATGTATCAACTAAAGCACTGACTGGGGTATGTTGTGAAGGTAAGCAAGTCATTAATTAATCTTTGAGAATTTATATCATATAATGTTACAATCTTTCTAGACATTACAATATTTCCATTTCTGGTATAAGGTATACAACTTGTCTCCCTATTTGTAACAAATTCACACCACTGTCACATAAAGACATTATCTGAAGAAGCAAGTTTTAAATTGAATAAGGTACTTTCTTTTCATGCCCTATGAGAGATTTATGATCCTAATACCTGAACATCTCCAATCATTTCTCAAGTTTCCTCAGATTTTCAGTTAATTGCTTAACTTTTCACTGTATCACACAGTATTCCCTTTTGGATAGTGACAGAATGATTCCTATCTCCTCTTTTATACTTTATTTTATACCTTCATTAAGAAACTTAAACTTACTGTCCAGCTTATCAATTCAATTATTACTTAATTAACTATAGTTTCCGGTTTGAAAGAGATGATATTTTGACATTTGAAGTGCTCCCAACTAACTTGTAAGCTTGCTTAAGGTAGAGACTATAAATGTTAATTCCTGTTTTGGGTCTTGCAGTTTCAAACACAATTGGTGGGCACAAAATAAGCACTTAATAAACATTTGCTTAATAGATTATGTCTAAGTCTCCACTAAGCACATGGGAATTCGTGTTTATTTACCCATAAAATGCCATTTCTAACTCATGTATTCCCTATCTTGTGAATTATTCCTAGGCTATTTCACCCTTCTTCCCATCATGAATCTGAGTCATCTGACTATACCATCATGTGATGTGACCTGGGAATGAAACTAGTTTTAACACCAGCCCATGAAAAACATAAATATGAAAGTAAAAAATCCCAAGGCTAAATGTCAATGACTTCTTCTTTTCTAGGTTCACGCATTATCTCAGCTCCATTTCCCTTTATTAATTTGCAGGTTGTAAAATTATAGTGTGAAAAGGAGAAAGGGAGAGTATTTAATCCAGCACCTCATTTTGTGGATGAGGTGACATGACTCGTCTGGAGTCACATAACCTAATAATGGTAGCAGAAGTATCAGTATCATTAGACTCCATTACATGAATATTCCACCTTGAGAGTACAGTCTCTTGAGAGTTGGACGTCATTTTTCTTATTGACATTTCTTGCATGTCATGGCCCAGCCTAATGTTTACCATAAAACATATGATCTCATGTTTGTTGGGTTTACCTAATATAATATTTAATTTTAGGAAAATTTATCTGTAGTAATTTAGCAAGATAGCTGAATGCTCATGTATATATGAAATGCTGGATACTGGGCAGCAAATCAAATTTTATTTCTAAATCTAGTTCTACCAAATTTTCCTTATATTTCTCCTTCCTATTTTCTATAAGAACAGACACTAAAGCAAGAAGGTATAATATCCTGATCAAAATCATTTGTTCAGGAGGATGGGGGACCCCTAGAATTATTCAAACCAGCAATTGGGATGAGATAGTCTATATTATTAAATTAATTTTAAGACATTAATTAAGGTATTTGAATGTTTAAATTTCATGGTAACACGTCCAAAGGTGATAAACTATTGAACTTTATTAGCTAATTGTTTGATGTAGTATTTATGGCATGCTGTTACTTATCCAGAAATTCAGTATTTATTGCATTTATTTTTCCTTACTTACTGTTGGTTTTTAATGAATCTTACATCCTATTGTTAGACTTGCTCATGTTTGAAAAAGGGTGGAGTAGGAGCTACCTTTTTATTCCTTTAATTAGTCTCTTTCCTGAGGTTCATTAGCTGGCAATTCTTTCCTGTTAGATCAATGGCAAAACAATGATCTGTAGTCATTTTGCCTTGAGCAATAATCTGAACATCCTTCTTGGAAATGATCCATTGTGGCCACTGGAACATTTGAGCAGTAGTTTTAATTGTGTTTTCATCAGATTCTGGTGTTGCTGAGCCCTGTTCTGACGGCCAAGACAGTATAGAAACAATAGCATATGTGACATTGCAGTCTGTGAAACTGGTAACAGACTGCAAGTTAGTTTCAATGCTCTTTCCATACAGGTTTAATAATCAGAAAAAGAATGTTAACTCTTTAATAATTGAATATGTGTTTAATATTTAAACAGCCAGATCCTTCCAGTTGTTAAGCTAATATCAAAGTAGGATGGAAGCAGGCTACTTACTGGCAACCGTCCATCTTACAAATGTCTTTTGAAGTTCAGTGAGGTAATGGTATAGACTGCCAGGCTCAGGCTGGAGGGTGTTACTTCTAATAACGAGAACCAAAGACAATGCAGAAACTTTCTTTTCGTAATTATAGCCATGTAATAAAACCTATATGTATTAAAACTATAGTATAATTCATGATTTTTTTAATCTCACATTTTTTTTTCATTCTTTATAACTATTGAATGCAGGAATAATTTTCCTGAAAATGAAAAAGAAAATAGGCAATGTTTACAGCAGATTATGTGGTAGGAATGATTTCACTTGTAATTTATGTTCAAAATACAAGGAAGATCAGCGTTTACTTAAATATTTGTTATCCTAAAGTCTCCCTTTATTGCCCATGGTAATTTAACAATTATATTGAGGGGTGAGGGAAAGGAGTTATACTCTGGTGGGCACTGGCAACGCTCATATCCTGTGACTTCACTTTAGTGACCCCAGCCCACCTTCCAAATGACCTCTGGTGCACCAGAGACCCTCAGTTTACTCAGTCACAAGGCCTTTTGTAATGTAGCAGTTAATTTCACATATTTTATAAAGATATTTGACTACCTCTGCTAAAGCCTACTCCTAATTGAATATAAATCATAGGGTTAAAAAATCTTATATTTTTTCCTAAAACATCTGTTCTTGACACTTCTGTTCTAAAGTCTTTTTTTTTTAAAGACCAAGGTGACTTTCAATTTCACTTTGTTGAATTCAGGCCCTATCTTTTCCACTAATGATTTTAGGTGACCGTCGTGTAGCTTAAAAGTTCCAGATGGACTTCAGTTTTCTTGATGTAGTTTCTGTTTAGTTTTGCATAAGGAAATTTAAATGACTGTTTTATTCTTGACAGGAATTTCAAGTCAATCTTTGAGAAAATACATATCATTTTAAACTTTTAAAACAAGTAAAGATAGATGCTCCACACTCAGGAAATCTGATTCTGTAAGCTCTGGGTAAGGCACCATTATACTTTTTTTTTTTCAAGTCATTCTACTACCTACCATTGTTTGAGAACCACTGTTATAGACTAATTGTTAGAGATGAATTCCACCTTTATTTTTCTGTTCTCCTAATCATGTGAATAGGAAAATATAAAATCATAAATCAAATATTTCATGAAAAGAATGGGACAGCAGAATTGTAAGAACCTTAACCTACCACTAAAGTTCGATAAGACAGATAAGATTTATTATGTGCTAGGGCCATGTGACCCATGACCATTCTCTTCTTCCTTCTACCTTTATTTAGGACACAGTGCTCTAAAGACGACAGTGTTGAACTTTATTTCTTGGTAATCCTTTTTATTTATTTATTTTTTAAAGGTGATAATGACTTTTTAAAATTTTTATTTATTTTTGGCTGCATTTTGGGTCTTCGTTGCTGCGTGTAAGCTTTCCCTAGTTATGGCAAGCAGGGGCTACTCTTTGTTGTGATGTGCGGGCTTCTCATTGCAGTGGTTTCTCTTGTTGCGGAGCACGGGCTCTAGGGGTACAGGCTTCAGTAGTTGTGGTACATGGGCTCAGTGGTTGTGGCTCACAGGCTCTAGAGCACAGGCTCAGTAGTTGTGGCGCACAGGCTTAGTTGCTCTGTAGCATGTGGGATCTTCCCAGACCAGGGATCGAACCCGTGTCCCCTGCATTGACAAGTGGATTCTTAATCACCGTGCCACCAGGGAAGTCCCTTGGTAATCCTTTTCAACACTGCAGTATTTTAGAACTGCCTTATCTGGAAAGGCTTTCTTATAGTTTTTCCAAATCACTTGTCATGATATATGCCCCTTACTACTCTTCCCATCATTGGAGTGGGGGAAAAGCTATTCTTCACTCCTGTATTTTATTTTTATGAAGTTACGTCTCAAACTTCCCTCCCAGAGAAGACATACAATTTATTTGAGGACAAAAGAATCCATAACTGAGATTTAATTTTTTCTGCAAACCTGAACATATATTTATGCTTTGGTACTTCTCTTAGGTAATAGGAATGAAAATTTCCTAGCAAAAGATCATCATTTAAGTGGCTGTAGGAGAAAAATACTTCACGTCTGTGCAAACAGTAGTAAGTAGCATTTGATAAAATACATTCTCACCTTTCTAAGCTATTTTTTCCCTCCTGTTATGTGCTTAAAAATAGCAAACCGTTGGTGTTCAGTTTTTTCAACTTACCAAGTGATCCTGAAGGTCCACAACTTATGAATATTCTTCCCTTCTTCTGGTGCATGAATTTGAATCCTGAGTGCTTCGGGGTGGGTAAGTGCAGAGTGAGTCACTTAGAAGGTGACTAGTCAGCACCAGCAACAAGCCCACATGAAGACATAATTTCAAACATGTATTTGCTTCTTTGCATTTTTAATATGGGTCTTCTCTGAATTCGTTCTGGATTATCCACTGCCTAAGTGGAAAGAGAGGATGGTTAGAGCACAAATGAAAAAGAAAGATTCAGTGTTTAGCTTCTGAGCTCCAAAATAGGCCTTTCAAGCTCATTTTGAGGACAATCTTTGCACAAAAGCTGTTAATTTGTCAAACCCCGGCTCTCTGAAAACAATGAACGAATATATATCTATATTGATATACACTGAGTTTCTTCTATAATGAGAGAAAACTTGTGTTCTACAAAATCACATACTAAAATAACTGTATACTTTTAGAAAATAACTGAAGGTAGAGCACTAAAACCTATGTAACTTTGTAGCCAAAGTACTAATAAAAGCAATAATAATCTTAATATAAATATTATCAGAGTTAAATCTCAACTGGCCTTGACACCTAAAGTGAAAATCCATCAGTTTTTTTCCAAGGTTCCTGCCTCTTCCCCCAAGATAAACTTACTTAGAGGGATATACTCCCAATTGAGACCAGTTTTATCAAAATTTAAAATGTCACAGTGTGGACTTCCACCTCAGTTTTTTCTAAACACACAGGAAATATCTTTGCAGATTCATTTGGATTTGCAGTTTTGGCAGAGACATTACGGAAAGCTTAGCAGTTCTTAAAGCCACTAAACCAGCTAGTATTTGCACTAATAGAAAGCACTTATGTAGTATTTCCTACTTCCTGAAGGTTTCTCTTTTAATTCTGGGAAAGCATGTCCCAGACGGCTTCAAAATATTGGCATGTTGGGAAAATCAAGCACAGAATAATGCAACTTCCACATTTTATTAGTATTTTTCTGCTATATGTGAATTGTATGTGATCTAGTTTACATTATAGAAATACACATTGTAACAGAAAGGACACACATACATATATATACACGCAACCCTCCACATACATCATACATATATGTAAGTCACATATGCACTGCGAGAAGCAGATGCCTCACTGAGGAGATTTAGTGGAAAAAACACCTGTGATGGAGAAAGGGAGAAAGCATAGGAGGAGGCAAAATCTTCAGACCACAAGGCAGGTCTGAATCCTATGAAAGGAGAACGTGGAGGAAGGATTGGGTAGGAAGAGCCTCAGACCACAGCTCGGGTCTGAAAAACTTTCTGCCAGAACAACGGGGCGTCCTTAAACAAGCTGCCTGTTAGCAGAATCCTTCACTGAGCAGGAATCCAACCGGCACTAGAAGCCCACCCTCCTTTGTCACTGCGGGGAGGCAACCCTTGGTACGCGAGGCTTCCGAGTTCTCTGGATTGGCAGCTTGAGACTCTCAGTCAGCTGCTCCCCGCAGCAAGTCCTCTTCAAAGAGATCTGAGTAGCGCAAATCCATGGCTTCCTCAACACTTACATACTCTCTGTCCCTCAGCCTCCCACACTTTTGGTCCAAATTGGAAAACTCTAATATAGCAGGACACAAAGGTTACCCATAACCACTATACTGAAAAGCAGATAGAAGAAAACATTTCTTGTTGGACAAAGTACAAGAAGAAGGAACATGAAGAGGATGCTTTTAAAACCTACTTGGATTCAGAAAAACTGAGTTGAAACCACCCAATTTTTGCTCAAGAGAACAACTGATTTCACAGCTGGTGTCAGGGATGACAGCAGGACCTGAGCCTTGCTACAAAAACCCATCCATCATGATTTTAAAGGATTCTACACATTGCCCCCAAGAGAGCAGCTATGTTAACCACACTCACCCTGGTTTCTGAGAAGAGAATACCTGTAACAGCAGCTTGAATTTTGATCTTTTAGTACAAATGCTGCCCCCATACTGTCTTTACAAAGTCTACCAACAGCTAAATATTAGGCAACCTCCTTACTCAAATGGCCCAGGAGACCCGCTATGGTGGGCTTTAGACTCATGGGTCTGGTGGGGTTGGGAGGAGCATTGGTATGGAAGGAAAACACCCCCCACCAAATAAACTCTTTACCTTGGTGCAATTGAACAAGAACACCTTGACATTCCTCTCTATAACCCTCTGTTTCTTCTCAGAGTTGGCCATGAATTGAAGTGGCAGAGGGGGCTTTCGGCCCCATCGAACGGGACATGCACACCTGAGCTGACCCATTACACTCATTTATGTTACCTCTCTTGTCCTTCTAGACATTTGTGTCTATCAAATAATCAAAAAGTATGTAATCCAAATGGAGCTGCATTTTTCTTTCCTTTTCCCAGAAGTTTGTCCTTTATAATTATATTTGGATTGAGTTAAATATTAAAGATCACATTCCCAGAGCACACATCCTTGCAAAATCTGATCACAGAACTGCTGCTTAGTGGGACTAGACTAATATTAAAATTTTCTGCACAATGAAGATAACTTACACATATCTAATTGAGAATTTGTGGAATTTGACATCCCCAAAAAAGTTCTTAGTTTAGTGGATGAATAAAAACCTAATATGCTATTAAAATTTTTTTCTACCTTATTTTGGTATTATACAGAGAGAAGCAAACCTGAAAACTACCTTGTTTTCAGAAAGAGAAGGTTGATATTTGTTGTATATGTTGTTGTTGTCATCAATAACCAATGAAAACTATGCTGGGAGTTTTAAGACATTGAGATAGCCAAAAGTTAGTTAATACACAGCTGCCTTTCCAATCCTCAATTTAATTTTACCTTCATCCCCATTCTAGCATCAAATCCTGGGAATCTTCAGTTCAGACACCTTTGCAGGTGCTACACATAACTAACCTTTCAATAAGATTAACTGCCAGACTGTGACATTTGATGTGTGATAATGCAAGGCTTTGTGAATTTTATATGAGTCTGCAGATGAAGCTGGATACAATAAAGCCTTCTTAAAATATAATTTGAGGACCAGCCAGTAGCAAACATTAATTGTAGGAACTTCTAAAGATATAAGCATAAAAGAGTTAATTTGTGGAGGAGAGTCAAATATTTGGACATATTTCATGGGGTGTTTTAAATAAAAGGATTTCTACAGATGGGGTAACTTTAACTACCATCATTATTATGCCACACTTCATACTGAACACTTACTGGGGGAGAGAAAATGGTGCAATAATCTTCCTTTACACACTGAAAAAGTAATAGTAACAACAACAGAAGTAGCAAGGACTGATTGAAAAGAGTTTTTCCAGGTACTGTCTTAAGGACTTTATGTATATTAATTCCATCCCCATAATTACCCAATCATCCAGCTTCTTTTGAGTATTCATTTTAGAGATGAAGAAACTAAAACCCAGAAAGATTAAAAAACTGGATCAAAGGGGTGCAACAGAAAGTCTCATTCAGTCTGTTCCTCTGGTTCCAGGGAGGATCTTTTTAATCCCTGAACAAGGTGTTCCCCACATTTTCCTGATGTAAGGAAAGAATCTTCCCTACAGATTCTGATTTAGTAATTGCTTGGGAATGCGAATTAGTTCAGGCAACCCGGAAAGCAGTGGCCAACTTTATAGGGCCACATAGCTAAGAAGTTTACCTCCAGAAAGATAATCCTAACACTCACTTCAAATCAGGGCAAAAGATAACCATTTCAATATATAAACACAGAGCTCATTTCTGACTGAGGTTTGAGGGATGTTTACTTCATTAGGGACTAGCCAAGTTTATAACAGAAAAATATTTAAGAATATCTTTTCAGATTTACATAATTTTATTTTCTATTTCTATTCTATATGCCAAGAAATTATAGATGTGTCTCTCAAATATATATTATCTGATAAAATCCTCACATAAGTCCTGGGTTGATGTCTTTTAATTCCCGTTTTATAGGTGAGGAGGAAGGTATATTTGATTAATTTCAAGCAGGAATAAGAAATAATTCACCCGAGTGCTCCCTTGTTTTAATTTATTCAATGTTAAGGAAAAGTCAAACAGTGCACCTCTAGGTGGCAATTTTGAAAATGCATTGTCACAGTCCACTATAATCCATGCTTGGCCCTTCCCATACCAGCTACTCCTACACTGCCGACCTCCACTCACCATGCTTAGCAGAGCCTCAACCAACCAGCCAATTAAGAGTCCACTAATAAAATGGACAGATACTGCCCAATTGTTTCACGCAAAGCAGAAGAAATCTGTGTTTAAAATAGACAAACAATAACCATAGTTGAGGACTCTGACTCTAAACTAGCACTCTACAGAGAAGGATTAGCAGTCATGTAAAGAATAAACATTTTTTGGATGTCCCTGGGTGCAGTGGATAAGAATCCGCCTGCCAATGCAGGGGACACGGGTTCAAGCCCTGGTCCGGAAAGATCCCACATGCCTCAGAGCAACTAAGCCCATTCTCCACAATTACCGAGCCTGTGCTCTAGAGCCCACGAGCCACAACTACTGAGCCCGCGTGCCACAACTACTGAAGCAAGTGTGCCTAGAGCCCGTACTTTGCAACAAGGGAAGCCACCTCAATGAGAAGCCTGCACACCGCAACAAATAGTCCCCACTCGCCACAACTAAAGAAAGCCCGCACGCAGCAACAAAGACCCAACACAGCCAAAGATAAATAAATTTTTAAAAAAAGAATAAAAATTTTTAAATTATATTTTATATTTAATAATCAAGACAATGCTCAACATGGAAAAATCAGAAGGTTTGTTTAAGTAGAAATATAAAAATGAAAATCATTCATGGGTGAAGATACAAACAGGTAGCCATTGTTTAATACTTAGTATACTTCATTATTTCATGGATAGGATATGTTCTGCGCACAGAAATACATGGGGAATTGTGTTGATACTGTTTATTTTAAATTTTACAAGTGAAGAGAAGGATATATTTGTCATGCAGGTATGGAAAAGAAATCCTTTCACCGATTGACCCCTTGTTTTAATTTGTGCCAAAGAAGAATGAATATTTTTAACAAAAAAATTAATTCACATACCATAAAAGTCACCCTTTGGAAGTGTAAAATTCAGTGAAAATATTTTTAAACACCAAAAAGTAACTCGTTTGTTTATCAACACCTTTTCATGCTGCTAACTGTGTTCTACATTGTCAGTGCTTTTAAAAAATGCTTTCATACTATTCCATTGATGGTATTCCAATATTTTATTTCGTTAATTCCATTTTTTAAGACATTTAGTATGTATCATGTTTTTGCTTTTAGATACAATATTTAAATGAGTATCTGTGTAGCATAATCTTTTTTTAAAATAACCATCTTTATTACTTTATTATGCATTCTTATGCATGAATCACTGTCCCAAAGGTTTACACATTTTTAACCTAAGGGGAATAATGTTATAGTCTTAGATTCCATTTTCAAAACTGTCAGAGACTTCTGGCAAAAATGAGAAAATATGCATTTATAAAATAGATGAAGTGATGTTAAAATATGAATTTATGTTGATTATTTTATAATATGTAGAGAATAGGTAACTTGTAATATCCAATAATACTTTAGAGCCCAGTATTTAATAGTAAAGGTTATGTATGGTGTTAGGAAAGTTAGGATGAATCTAAATTTTGGCTCTGCCACTAACTAATTGGCTGATCTTGAGCAAGATCCTTGTTTGACTAAGTTCTACTTTTCTCACGTATAATATGAATAGAAAACAAAGCCATTTCTGGAACATAACAAGCACTCTAAAACTTGTAGGGGTTTTTTGTTAAATCTTAGTAATAATAATCATAGGCATATAGTTAATATTGAAATGCATGCTTTCCAAAGATAAAGCTATATTCTGTAAGCCTTCTTTTTATATTATGCTTAACACTAAGGATCTCTTGGAACAAATCCAACAACTATTTTACATTCTTTTTTCATGAGCCAGTTATCCAAGTGATGAATGCAACTTTTGTGAGTGAACTATTAGGAGTTAATATAGCAAAAACGAAAGAAAAATTTTAAATATGGCCTGATAACTTTAATATGCATGAAAAGACATGCTTTCTAATACAGAAGCAGAAAACCAAAAGAAGATAACAGATTGATATGAAAATATTACTTCATGAGATGAAAGGATGATGAATGTAAAAGGAAACACTTGCAAGGAAACCAAAAACATACTAGATGACTTAGAACACCATCGGAGGCAGGACTGAAAAGAAATATCAGTGCTGTAAACTAAGTCAATGACATAGGGACATATGTTGGCCACTACTGTATTTAATTTTTTAAAACCTATGTTTATAATGCAATTGGCTTTTAATTCAGTTATTTTAGATTATCCTTATCTCAGTTTGGCATTAGAACTATGTGACTTCATAAAATGAATTTATATATGTCCCATTTTCCTGTAAATTCTGGAACAACTCATATAAGATAGACTCTGAAATTTTGGTAGAACTCACTTCTGAAGCCACCTGAGGGTGATGATTTTTCAAGCGGGAAATTTTAGACCATCACTTCAGTGTCTTTATTTATTTATTTTTATTTTTGGCTGTTTTGGGTCTCTGTTGCTGTGCACAGGCTTTCTCTAGTTGCGGTGAGCAGGGCTACTCTTCATTGCAGTGTGCAGGCTTCTCATTGCAGTGGCTTCTCTTGTTGTGGAGCTTGGGCTCTAGGCGCACAGGCTCAATAGTTGTGGCTCGTAGGCCCTAAAACGCAGGCTTGGTAGTTGTGGCGAACGGGCTTAGCTGCTCCATGGAATGTTGGATCTTCCAGGACCAGGACTTGAATCTGTGCCCCCTGCATTGGCAGATGGATTCTTAACCACTGCACCACCAGGGAAGCCCACTTCAGTGTCTTTTATAGGTTTTTATTTGTTCAACATTCTATTTATTTGGAGGTTAAATGTGGTAATTCACAATTTTCTAGAAGGTTATCAATGTATTCTAGGTGTTAAAATTTATTGGTGTAACTAACTAATCAAATATTTAAAATTTTAATATATATTGCTTTTCTTTCCTTTCTGCACTCTGCAAAATATTCACATCTGCTTTTTCTTTTCCCTCGGTGAGTCATGTCCAAGGTGTCTATAATACAGTATTCATAATCATCTCTTTTGCTTTTTGTCATTTCAAGCTATGATATTAATTTTTGCATTTATTGATTTTTTAATATTTTATATAACTTTAATATTACCTTTTTTGATATCTGTTTTGTTTGTTTCCTCCCCTGTTGTTTTCTCTCTCAGTTTTAATTTATAAGTTTAATGCAAGGGGCGCCTTCAAGATGGCGGAGGAGTAAGACACAGAGATAACCTTCCTCCCAACAAATACATCAAAACTATACCTACGTGTGGAACAACTCCTACAGAACACCTACAGAATGCCAGCAGAAGAACTCAGACTTCCCAAGAGGCAAGACAATCCCCACATACCTGGGTAGGGCAAAAGAAAAAACGAAAAACAGAGACAAAAGAATAGGGATGGGACCTGCACCTCTCGGAGGGAGCTGTAAAGGCGGAAAACTTTCCACACACTAGGAAGCCCCTTCACTGGTGGAGACAGGAGTGGGCAGGGGGGAAGATTCGGAGCCACAGAGCAGAGCACAGCAACAGGGGTGAGGAGTGCAAAGTGGAGAGATTCCCTCACAGTGGATCAGTGCCGACCAGCACTCAATATCCTGAGGCTTGTCTGCTCACCTGCTGCAGTGGGTGGGGCCTGGGAGCTGAGGCTCAGGCTTCAGAGGTCAGATCCCAGGGAGAGGACTGGGGTTGGCTGCGTGAACACAGCCTGAAGGGGGCTAGTGCACCACAGTTAGCCAGGAAGGGGTCTGGGGAAAAAAGCCTTGAACTGCCTAAAAGTCAAGAGACCATTGTTTTGCGATGTGCGAGGAGAGGGGATTCAGAGCACGGCCTAAATGAGCTCCAGACATGGGTGTGAGCTGCACCTATCAGTGCAGACCACAGAGACGGGCATAAAATGCTAAGGCTGCTGCTGCAGCCACCAAGAAGCCTCTGTGCAAGCACAGGTCACTATCCACACCTCCCCTCCTGGGATCCTGTGCAGCCAGCCACTGCCAGGGTCCCGGGATCCAGGGACAACTTCCCTGGAAGAACGCATGGCGCACCTCAGGCTGCTGCAACGTCACACTGGCCTCTGCCGCCACAGGCTCGCACTGCATTCTGTACCCCTCCCTCCCAGGGCCTGAGTGAGCCAGAGCTCCCTAATCAGCTGCTACTTTAACCCCGACCTCTCCGGGTAGGGAACAAACACCCTCAGGTGACCTACACGCAGAGGAGGGGCCAAATCCAAAGCTGAACCGCAGGAGCTGTGCGAACAAAGAGAAGGGAAATTTCTCTGTGCAGCCTCAGGAGCAGCGGATTAAATCTCCACAATGAACTTGATGCACCCTGCATCTGTGGAACACCTGAATAGACAATGAATCATCCCAAAATTGAGGCAGTGGACTTTGGGAGCAACTGCAGACTTCTGGTTTGCCTTCTGCATCTAATTTCTTTCTAGTTTTATGTTTCTATTAGTTTATTATTTAGAACTTATTAACACTGGTAGATTTGTTTATTGATTTGGTTGCTCTCTTTCATTTTTTATTTTATTTATTTATATATATATATATATGCTTTTTTTTTTCCTTTTTCTCTTTATGTGAGTGTGTATGTGTATGTTTCTTTATGTGGTTTTGTCTATAGTTTTTCTTGCTATTTGTCCTAGGGTTCTGTCTGTTTTTTTTTGTTTGTTTGTTTGTTTGCTTAGTATAGTTTTTAGCTCTTGTAATCGTTGGTGGATTTGTTTTTTGGTTTGGTTGCTTTCTTCTTTCCATCTCTCTTGTTTTTAACTACTTTTTATTTTTTCATTTTTAATATTTTTTTTCCATTTTAAGAACTTTTAAATTTTATTTATTTATTTGTTTACTTACTTACTTATTTTTCTCTCTTTTCTTCTGAGCCATGTGGCTGACAAGGTCTAGGTGCTCTGGCTGGGTGTCCGGCCTGAGTCTCTGAGGTGGGAGAGCCTAGTTGAGGACATCAGACCACCAGGGACCTCCAGCCCCACGTAATATCAAACGGCGAAACATCTCCCAGAAAACACCATCTCAATGCTAAGACCCAGCTCCACTCAACGACCAGCAAGCTACAGTGCTGGACACCATAGGCCAAACAACTAGCAAGACAGGAACACAAACCCATGCATTACCAGAGAGATTGCCTAAAATCATAAGTTCACAGACAAAACACAGCACCGGACGTAGTCCTGCTGACCAGAAAGACAAGATACAGACTCAGCCACCAGAACTCAGCCACCAGTCCCCTCCACCAGGAAGCCTACACAACCCACTGAACGAACCTTACCCACTGGGAGCAGACACCAAAACAATGGGAACTACAAACCTGCATCCTATGAAATGGAGACCCCAAACACAGTAAGTTAAGCAAAATGAGAAGACAGAGAAATACACAGCAGATGAAGGAGCAAGGTATAAACCCACCAGACCTAACAAATCAAGAGGAAACAGGCAGTCTACCTGAAACAGAATGCAGAGTAATGATAGTAAAGATGATCCAAAATCTTGGAAATAGAATGGAGAAAATACAAAAAACGTTTAACAAGGACCTGGAAGAACTAAAGAGCAAACAAACAATGATGAACACCAAAATAAACGAAATTAAAAATTCTCTAGAAGGAATCAATAGCAGAGTAACTGAGGGAGAAGAACAGATAAGTGATCTGGAAGATAAAATAGTGGAAATAACTACCACAGAGCAGAATAAAGAAAAACAATGAAAAGCATTGAGGACAATCTCCGAGACCTCTGGGACAACATTTAATGCACCAACATTCGAATTACAGGGGTCCGAGAAGAATAAGAGAAGAAAAAAGGGACTGAGAAAATACTGAAGAGATTATAATTGAAAACATCCCTAATATGGGAAAGGAAATAGTCAATCAAAACCAGGAAGCACAGAGAGTCCCATACAGGATAAATCCAAGGAGAAACATGCCAAGACACATATTAATCAAACTATCAAAAATTAAATACAAAGAAAAATATTAAAAGCAGCAAGGGAAAAGCAACAATTAACATACAAGGGAGTCCCCATGAGGTTAACAGCTGATCTTTCAGCAGAAACTCTGCAAGCCAGAAGGGTGTGGCAGGACATATTTAAAGTGATGAAAGGGAAAAAAACTACAACCAAGATTACTCTACATAGCAAGGATATCATTCAGATTTGACGGAGAAACTAAAAGCTTTACAGACAAGCAAAAGCAAGAGAATTCAGCACCACCAAACCAGCTCTACAACAAATGCTAAAGGAGCTTCCCTAGGCAGGAAACACAAGAGAAGGAAAAGACTTACAATAACAAACCCAAAACCATTTATAAAATGGTAATAGGAACATAAATATCAATAACTACCTTAAATGTAAATGGATTAAATGCTCCAACCAAGATATAGACTGCCTGAATGGATACAGAAACAAGACCTGTACATATGCTGTCTACAAGAGACCCACTTCAGACTTAGGGACACATAAGACTGAAAGTGAAGGGGTGGAAAAAGATATTCCATGCAAATGGAAATCAAAAGAAAGCTGGAGTAGCAAGTCGCATATTAGACAAAAATAGACTTTAAAATAAAGACTATTACAAGAGACAAAGAAAGACACTACATAATGATCAAGGGATCAATCCAATAAGAGCATATAACAATTGTAAATATTTATGCACCCAACATAGGAGCACCTCAATACATAAGGCAAATGCTAACAGCCATAAAAGGGGAAATCGACAGTAACACAATCATAGTAGGGGACTTTAACACCCCACTTTCACCAATGGACAGATCATCGAAAATGAAAATAAAAAAGGAAACAAAAGTTTTAAATGACACATTACACAAGATGGACTTAACTGACATTTACAGGACATTTTATCCATAAACAACAGAATACACTTTCTTCTCAAGTGCTCATGGAACACTCTCCAGGAGAGTTCATAACTTGGGTCACAAATCAAGCCTTGAAAAATTTAAGAAAATTGAAATCACATTAAGTATCTTTTCTGACCACAATGCTATGAGACTAGATATCAATTACAGGAGGAAATCTGTAAAGAATACGAACACTTGGAGGCTAAACAATACACTACTAAATAACCAAGAGATCACTGCAGAAGTCAAAGAGGAAATCAAAAAATACCTAGAAACAAATGACAATGAAAACACGACAACCCAAAACCTATGGGATGCAGAAAAAGCAGTTCTAAGATGGAAGTTAATAGCAATACAATCCTACCTCAATAAACAAGAAACAACTCAAATAAAAAACCTAACTTTACACCTAAACCAATTAGAGAAAGAAGAACAAAAAAACCACAAAGTTAGCAGAAAGAAAGGAATCATCAAAGATCAAAGAAATGAATCACAAAGATCAAATCAGACATAAATGAAAAAGAAATGAAGGAAACGATAGCAAAGATCAATTAACCTAAAAGCTGGTTCGTTCAGAAAATAAACAAAATTGATAAACCATTAGCCAGACTCATCAAGAATAAAAGGGAGAGGACTCAAATCAATAGAATTAGAAATGAAAAAGAAGTAACAACTGACACTGCAAAACTACAATGGATCGTGAGAGATTACTATAAGCAATTATATGCCCGTAAAATGGACAACCTGGAAGAAATGAAGGAATTCTTAGAAAAGCACAACCTTCTGAGACTGAACCAGGAAGAAACAGAAAATATAAACAGACCAATCACAAGTGCTGAAATTGAAACTGTGATTAAAAATCTTCCAACAAACAAAAGCTCAGTACCAGATGGCTTCACAGGTGAATTCTATCAAACATTTAGAGAAGAGATAACACCTATCCTTCTCAAACTCTTCCAAAATATAGCAGAGGGAAGAACACTCCCAAACTCATTCTACGAGGCCACCTTCACCCTGATACCAAAACCAGGCAAAGATGCCACAAAAAAAGAAAATTACTGGTCAACATCACTGATGAACATACATGCAAAAATCCTCAACAAAATAGTAGCAAAGAGAATCTAACAGCACATTAAAAGGATCATACACCATGACCAAGTGGGGTTTGCCCCAGGAATGCAAGGATTCTTCAATATATGCAAATCAATCAATGTGATAAACCATACTGACAAACTGAAGGAGAAAAAACATATGGTCATCTGGATACAGAAAAAGCTTTAGACAAAAATTCAACACCCATTTATGATAAAAACCCTCCAGAAAGTAGGCACAGAGGGAACTTACCTCAACATAATAAGGCCATTTATGACAAACCCACAGCCAACATCGTTCTCAATGGTATAAAACAGAAACCATTTCCACTAAGATCAGGAACAAGACAAGGTTGCCCACTCTCACCACTGTTATTCAACATAGTTTTGGAAGTTTTAGCCACACCAAACAGAGAAGAAAAAGAAATAAAAGGAATCCAAATCGGAAAAGAAGAAGTAAAACTGTCACTGTCTGCAGATGACATAATAGTATACATAGAGAATCCTAAAGATGCTACCAGAAAACTACTAGAGCTCATTAACGAATCTGGTAAAGAAGCAGGATACAAAATTAATGCACAGAAATCTCTTGCATTCCTATACACTAATGATGAAAAGTCTGAAAGAGAAATTAAGGAAACACTCCCATTTACCACTGCAACAAAAAGAATAAAATACCTAGGATAAACCTACCTAAGGAGACAAAAATCCTGTATGCAGAAAACTATAAGATGCTGATGAAAGAAATTAAGAATGATACAAACAGATGGAGAGATATACCATGTTCTTGTATTGGAAGAATCAACATTGTGAAAATGACTATACTACCCAAAGCAACTTACAAATTCAATGCAATCCCTATCAAACTACCAATGGCATTCTTCACAGAACTAGAACAAAAAAATTCACAATTTGTATGGAAACACCAAAGACCCCAAATAGCCAAAGCAATTTGAGAATGAAAAACGAAGATGGATGAATCAGGCTCCCTGACTTCAGACTACACTACAAAGTTACAGTAATCAAGACAGTATGGTACTGGAACAAAAACAGAAATACTGATCAATGGAACAGGAGAGAAAGCCTATTGTCACCTTATCTTTGATAAAGGAGGCAAGAGTATACAATGGAGAAAAGACAGCCTCTTCAATAAGTGGTGCTGGGAAAACTGGACAGCTGCATGTAAAAGAATGAAATTAGACCACTCCCTAACACCATACACAAAAATAAACTCAAAATGGATTAAAGACCTAAATGCAAGGCCAGACACTATAAAACTCTTAGAGGAAAACATGGGCAGAACACTCCATTACATAAATTACAGTAAGATCCTTTTTGACCCACCTCCTAGAGAAATGGAAATAATAAAAAAATAAATAAACAAATGGGACCTAATGAAACTTAAAAGCTTTTGCACAGCAAAGGAAAACATAAACAAGATCAAAAGACAACCCTCAGAATGGGAGAAAATATTTGCAAATGAAGCAACTGACAAAGGATTAATCTCCAAAATATACATGCAGCTCATGCAGCTCAATATCAAAAAAACAAACAACCCAATCCAAACATGGGCAGAAGACCTAAACTGACATTTCTCCAAAGAAGATATACAGATTGTCAACAAACACATTAAAGGGTGCTCAACATCACTAATCATGAGAGAAATGCAAATCGAAACTACAGTGAGGTATCACCTCACACCAGTCAAAGTGGCCATCATCAAAAATCTATAAACAATAAATGCTGGAGACGGTGTGGAGAAAAGGGAATCCTCTTGCACTGTTGATGGGAATGTAAAATCATACAGCCACTATGGAGAACAGTATGAAGGTTCCTCAAAAAACTAAAAATAGAACTACCATACGACTCAGCAATCCCACTACTGGGCATATACCCTGAGAAAACCATAATTCGATAAAAGTCATCTACCACAATGTTCATTGCAGCTCTATTGACAATAGCCAGGACATGGAAGCAACGTTAAGTGTCCATCGACAGATAAATGGATAAAGAAAACACGGCACATATATACAATGGAATATTACTCAGCCATAAAAATAAATGATATTGAATTATTTGTAGTGAGGTGGATAGACCTAGAGTCTGTCATATGGAGTGAAGTAAGTCAGAAAGTGAAAAACAAATACCGTACACTAACACATATATATGGAATTTTAAAAAGCTGTACTGATGAACCTAGTGGCCGGGCAGAATAAAGATGCAGACATAGAGAACGGACTTGAGGGCACGGTGTGGGGAAGGGGAAGCTGGGATGAAGTGAGAGAGTAGCAATGACATATATACAGTACCAAATGTAAAACAGATAGCTAGTGGGAAGCAGCCACACGGCACAGGGGGATTAGCATGGTGCTTTGTGTCCACCTAGAAGGGTGGGATAGGGAGGGTGGGAGGGAGATGTAAGGGGGAGGAGATATTGGGATGCATGTATATGTATCGCTGATTCACTTTGTTATAAAGCAGAAACTAACACACCACTGTAAAGCAATTATACTCCAATAAAGATGTTAAAAAGGTAAAAA
Organism: Phocoena sinus; assembly: GCF_008692025.1. Classification (NCBI taxonomy): domain Eukaryota; kingdom Metazoa; phylum Chordata; class Mammalia; order Artiodactyla; family Phocoenidae; genus Phocoena; species Phocoena sinus. The sequence goes on along the minus strand of NC_045773.1, from coordinate 14,281,960 downwards.
AAAATAAAAATAAACAGGGTACATTAAAAAAAGAATTTAAGATAAAAAAATACAAGTTTAATGCATTTCATAACTGAAAGTCAAGTTTCAGGGTTTTTTCTTTAGTGTATTCAGAGTTATTTTTGTCAGTGACAAGTACTAAATGAACTGCATCTGTCATTTCTCTACTCTGTGTCTTCACTGTCATTCAGCCTGAAATAGTTTGTGTTTTCTCTCCTATCCCAGTAATTATTTTTTAAAAATTTATATCTAATTTTATCTATTATTTTGTTATTTGTCTCTAATTTCACTGCAGTGTGGTAAAAGAACCATAATCAGTAGTGGAGCAGCTTTTGTTGTTGTTTTGTTTTATTTTGAGTCTTTGGAATTCACCAAGGCTTTCTTTGTTGTCTAGTAAATGCCTGACTTTTCTGTGAATGGGCCATGGGTGTTCGAAACATAGTTAAGTTTTCTCTGTTGTACACAATGATCTCTCTCTGTGTCTTTCTGTCTATATATCTACCAACGAACAGTGATACACACAGACTAGATGACACAATTAATCATGTTATTTGTACTTTGCATCTGTGCATATTTCTATTTGATCATATCAGGTTCCAAGCGGGATTCACTATTATAACTACTGAACTATAATTATTGATTTTGTCTGTCTCATATATATATATAATTTTAGCATATAATTTGATAGTTTATCTATTTGGGACTATATTGAGATAGGCACAGTAGTGTGCTAGAGACAGTTCATACCATCTCATGAGAGCCAGTTGTTAATTATCAGGAATCTTGTGAGCCAGTGGTCAAACCTAACCATTATTAAATATTAAACTATATTAACTTATGATTAAATGTATTATAGTAAAAGATAAACATTCAAAATTCATACTTCCTAACTATTCACCTACATTTATAAGAGAAATAATACTTTTACGATGCATTGATCCAGCAGACCCCAATGTATTCAAATGGTCAAATTTAGCATCACTAACAACAGAACAAACTAACAGTAGGTACCTCTGCGGTGATACAATAGAAAGTAATCAACAATACCTACATGAAAGCATCTATGTCTTTACACTGAATCTAATCTTGAGAAAACAATCAGACAAATGCAAACTGTTAGACTACAAGACAACTAGCCTAGATTTTGAAAACATCAACCTAATGGAAAAAGGAAAGAAAACTGAAACAGAACTGTTCTCAGGTGAAGAGATTAAAAAGGCACGACAAATAGCAGCAAAAAACTGTGATTTTTGATTATCTAAAAAGAGAAGAGAAGAGAAGAGATGAGAAGAGAAGAGAAGAGAAGAGAGGAGAAGAGAGGAGAAAAAAAGAAAAGAAAAGGACAAAGTAGCAAGCCTGAAGGGCTCACACTAACCAATCCTGACATAGGTATAGTAATAACTGATTCAGGTCAAGAACACTTTTGAATACTAAAACCAATGGGTGTATAGTTTTTGAGAAACAAAATATTTACAGAGTTGCAAAGATCAACCCATACACTACTAATTAATTCAATTTGCTATAATCTATGCTCTTGAGGTTATTTCTATCTATTATGTCAGTATGATGGAAATGCTAAGTATTGGAGGGTTATTGCACATCCCTTCCCAGCTCTATGTTCAGTGACATCATGATGATAGCTTAAAATCATCCATAATGGAAGCTTTTACATCACCAAATTAACAACTGCTACACATCAGGGCTTGATTTATTGTTTTGTTGATTATCTAGCCTTACATGTAAATTGCAGATAATATTTTATGAATGTTAAATTTCTTGGATGTGCCAATAATATTGTGGTTATGTACGACAATGTCCTTCTTTTGGGAAAAATAAATGCTGAATTATTTTCTGGTGAAGAGGCGTGATGTTTGCAATTTTCAAGTGAGTCAGTAAAACACACACACTTTTATCTTTTGTGTAAAATCCCCCCCATCACGCACACAGACACATACACACACACAGTCTTTGAGCTTCAGTATAGGAAACTACCCTATAGCTATGCTTCATCTCTCTCTTCAGCTGTGTGGCAACTTCTCCTTAAGGGAGAGCGCTACCGGCCCATGACCATATGACATCTTTTTCAGATTTAAAAGTTTGCACCACTCTTATATTCAAACAATCAGCATATAGTAAGTGATTCATACCATATGGTCTCAATTGTGAGAGAAGAGCATAGTACACCAGGATGAAATGTATAAGCTAAAAGATTTTAATTATAGTTATTTTAATTTTGAGATATAAATTATACACAGTGAATTACAAACATAGTAAGTGTACTGTGTGATGAGTTTTGACAGTTGTATAAACCAGCTCAAACAAGACACAGAATATTTCTATCATTCCAGAAAGTTCTCTAGTTTGGTTCTCAGTCAATCCTCTTCTTCTTCCCTAGCCCTCTGTAGCCATCTCTCCTAGGAGGTGACTTCCACCAGTAAAGATTATTTTACCTGTTCTTGGATGTAATGTAAATGGAACTGCCTCTGATTTGAAGTAATGAGTTGTTAAAGTTAAGACTAGATATCTGATAAACGATTTGTATCTAGAATTTATAGAACTCTAACAATTCTATAGTAAAAAGACCGAAAAATCCAGTTAAAAATGAGCAAAGGATTTGAATACACATTTCACCAAAGATAACACATAAGCAGCTCTTAAGCATACGAAACACTATTCGTTGTTATTAGAAAATGCAAATTAAAACGAGATACTATTTTACATCCACTAGGATGGTTAAAATAGAAAGAAAATAATTGTTGGTGGGGATGCGAAAATCTGGAACCACATCCACTTGTGAGAATGTAACACGGTATGACCACTTTGGAAAACAGTTTGGTAATTTCTTAAGAATTTAAGCATAAACTTACCAGATGATAAGTAATTCCACTCCTAGGAATCTACAAAAGATAAATGAAAATATACGTTGTTAACATAAGGACTTCATAGTGAATGTTCACAGCAGCAGCATTCTTAATAAAAGCTCCAAACTGAAAACAACCCATGTGTCCATCACTGGTGAAGAAACAAAACATCGTACACCCATATGATGAAACACTGTTTAGCAATCAAAAGGAACAAAAACTGATCCTGTGTCTACATGAGTGGACCTTAAAAACAGTATCCTAAGTGAAATAAGCCCGATGTAAACACGATATATATGATTCCATTTATAGGAAATGTCCATAAAAGGCAAATTTATAGAGATGGAAAGGAGATAAATAGTTGCTTGAGGCTGTGAGCGAGAGTAGGGATCGAAAGCAGACAGGTACAGGGAATTTTTCAGAGTAATGAAAATGCTTGAAAACTGGATTTGTGCAAATGGTTGTGCAACTCCATATATAACTGTGGGCATATATTATTGAATCATATGCTTAAAATGGTGAATGTTATGGTATGTAAATTATGCTTCAATAAAGCTTTAATAAAGTGTGGACTTCTGGATGATTTACTTTTTATGAACCATTTTCAACATAAATCTGTCTTTTTTTAGCATTAAATTCGCAGAAGTTCTTCCCAGCAAAACCTATTCTTAGAACTCACTTATCTTCCAAAACTATATCTAACTACTGCTATAACTAGGGTTAAGAAAACTCTTTCTGTAAAGGGACAGATAATAAATATTTTATGCTTTATGGACAAGACTGTCTCTAATGAAACTATTCGACTCTGCTACTGCAGAGCAAAAGCAGCCACAGATCATACGTAAATGAATGGGTGTCACTGAGCTCCAATAAAACTTTATTTAAGAGAACAAACAGTGGGCAAGATATGTTCTGTGAGCCATATTCAGTTAATAGCTGCTATAGACTAGTAACCTTTGATCTTCTAGTAAAAACTGAAGTTGCAGTAAATTACACCCTGGAATTTGCAACATGAGGAAACAAAGCCCTCAAAGCATTATAACTGTGCTATTGTAACAGTGGCTTTTAAAGAGATCTTAGGTCCTCAGTACATGTCCCTAATGGTCCTTGATTCAGATCCAGCTTGTAACTTCTGTGTCCAAGACCCAAAACCAACATTTTCTTTAAAAAATTTGGTTTAACCTACCCTTCCCTCTTTCTACCCCTGCCACAGGTAATGACAGTGTAAGTCAAGTTCTGGAAACTAGACATTCTTATTGTTACTACACTTTCATTTCCTGTAGAGCTAAGAAATGTTTATATTTTCTAATACATATCTAATACAGTTATCACTGCCAATTCAATTCCAACAGCAGTTTTTCCTCCCCTTCCCTAATAGTGAAAGTACTGGTTCCAAAGCACAACGGTGCATTTATTCATTTGCTCTATCACTTAATTCATATAAAATACTTTCCAATTTAATAAATTCATACCCTCTAATGACAACAAACCTCCTGAAGTTCAGAGTTTCTTTTCAAAGAACCTAAAGCTGTACTCTGATCAAAAATAACTTGAAATACTTTTTTCCTGTGTGTTTACATTATATATATATATTAATTTGCTTTAGTTTGTATTCAATTTTAGGAGGTTACTTTTTTGCATGTCTTGATTTTATTTTATATTTGACTATGTTCTAAAGTCATCACAGTATAAAAAGATAAAGTCCTGAAGGCCTCATATCCATCCCTATTCCTTCTACATTGTCCTCACTGAACCAGCTACAGGTATCTATTTTAATTTGTTTTTGTGTTATCATTTCTATGTTTCTTTATAAAATAAGCAATATGCACGTATAGCTACACACACCCAATTAATCTGATTTTATATATGTAACATATACATATATGTACATATGTATGTGGGTATATATGTGTGTGTAGGTACACACACACACACACACACACACACACACACAGCCTTCTTATTCTCCTTTATTTTTTTCCACAGATGGTGGATTACTCTACATACTTATTTTCACCTTACTCTTGTTTTGCTATTTGATATTATATAGTGGAAATCACTCCTTATCAGATCATAGAGGTCATGCTCACTCATTTTTTTATGACTGCACAGTGCTCTACTATGTGGATATACCATAGTTTACTCAACCACTCTCCAGTGGAAGGGCATTTAGATTTTTCCAGTATTCTATTATCAAAAATAATGCTACAATGAATAAACTTGGAGGAATGTGGTTTTGTATTTTTGAATTTATTCTTTTATACTGACAAAAATCTTTATTTTAAAAAGTGGTATTTTAATTTAAAAACTATTTTCAAGAGCCCATAATATCTTGGAAATTAACCCATTACTATACATGTTGTCAACATCACGTGTTAGGAAGAAATAACTGGCTTGCCCCTTTTAAGTGTGTTTAAAATAAATAAAAATATACAATTTGGGTAAAACTGGTCATAAAACTAGAAATCAATTTGCTGTTTACTATGTTTCATATACACAGACACATATATTCAACTATCCAACAAGTAAACATGTTTCTTACCTAGTCCACTAAGAAATTTTAAATTATGCTACTCAACCCTAAGTCTAAATTTCTGGCAAGATTAAACTTGATCCCATACCTGTTTCTTCATGTAATAATTAAAATGATATGAATTATTCCAAAGAAGTACAAGACCATTTTGTGACTGGTTAGGGTACAACAAATTGAAAAGAAAAAAGAACATCTAAGGGGAATTCAGGGAAGCAGCAGCAGCAGCAGTTGCACTTGACATGGTCATTACCCTGGAGGATTAAATTACTTTTCTTGTGTGTTTTGATTTATTTTTTTTAAAGACTGATTAAACATTGGGTGTTTTAACTGCAACAATTCAATGTTTGCCATTGCATCTACAAGTAGGAAAAAAAAAAACTTTCTGTAACTGCAACCCTAAAAATATCATTTAAACTTGGACAGTTAAAGGATAAAAATTCCCTTTCTTACAGGCACTCAGCAAATGGGAGAAATGAGCGAGGTGGTAATGGTAAAATTAATATTATCAGAATCCTATTATTTTCTTTAATTCCAATAATGTGAAATTATCATGTGAGAATGTTATTCCAGCCACATGTAATTCCTGTTTTTTAAATGATTTATCTGGAGAAAAATATGGCCCAAATTCCAATAATTTCCTTAATAAAAGAACTTTGGACATGACTTATGTAAATTTGCAATTGCTCACATATAATTTTTTACCAGTGGTTCTCAAATATGGCTGTATATAAAAATACAACAAATGATATTTTTAAATAATATAAATTCCTGAGTCTCATTCCAGACAAACAGAGATGGATTATCTGGAATTGTAGGCTAAGTAATTTGGTTATACCACAGTTGATAAATTCTATATGCTAAGTATATGGAGAGGGTATAGGAAATTAAATAAATTATCATAGGCAGAAGTGGTCATGAAACCTTCCTACAAGGGCTTCCCTGGTGGCGCAGTGGTTGAGAGTCTGCCTGGCGATGCAGGGGACGCGGGTTCGTGCCCTGTTCCGGGAAGATCCCACATGGAAAAAAAAAAAGAGAAACCTTCCTACAGACAGTGGGCCGTGGGCCTTTAGTTGAATCTTAAAAGCAAAGAGAAGGAGGAGAACATGGTAGTTTTATATTATGTTTCCAAATTCTTTGACCCTTCTTCCATCAAAAGGTAGAGCTTAATTCATGACCCACCCTTAAGTGGAGTTCTACCTAATGACTTGCTCTTAATAAATAAAATATGGCAGAATTGATGGCATGAAACTTCCAGAACTAGACCGTAGAATGGACTGCATCTCTTTTGAATTCCTCCCTGTAGGAGAAGTTGGCTGCCATGTTGTGAGGACCCTCCAGCAGCCCTATGGAGAAGTCTATATGGTGAAGAACTGAGGTCTCCTATCACAGTCAGGTGGAACTAAGACCTTCTTATGACAGATACGTTGGTGAGCCTTGTAGGAGGTGTATCCTCCAATTCCAGCCAAGCCTTCAAATAACTAAAGACCCAACTGATATCTTGATTGCAACCTCGTGAGAGATCTTGAACCAGAGCTGCTGTCACTTTACTGGCCCACAAAGAAGACCTGAATAGACATTTTTCCAAAGAGAACATGCAGATGGGCAAGAGAACATGAAAAGTTATTCAACACTGCTAATCATCAGGGACATGCAAATCAAAACCTCAATGAGATATCACCTCACGCCTGTCAGAATGGCTATCATCAAAAAGAACACAAATAACAAATGTTGGCAAGAACATGGAGAAAAGGGAACCCTCATACACTGTTGGTAGGAAGGTAATTTGGTACAGCCACTGTGGAAAACGGTATGGAGGCTCTCAAAAAACTAAAACAGAACTACCATGTGGTCCAACAATTCCACTCCTGGGTACATATCTAAAAGAAAAAAAACAAAAACACTAATTCAAAAGGATACACGTGAAAAAAAAAACAAAAACACTAATTCAAAAGGATACATGCAGCCCAATGTACATAGCAGCCTTATTTATAATTGTGAAGATATGGAAGCAACCTAAGTGTCCATCAGCAAATGAATGGATAAATAAGATGTGGTATGTACATGCTATGGGATACTAGTCATCCATAAAAAAAAAGAAGGAAATTTCACCATTTGCAACAATACAGATAGACTTGGAGCATATTATGCTAAGTGAAATAAGTCAGACAGAGAAAGACAAATATTGTATGATATCAGTCATATGTGGAATCTAAAAAAATACAACAAACTAGGGAATATAACAAAAAAGAAACAGACTCACAGATATAGAGAACAAATCAGGGTTACCCCTAGGGAGAGGGAAGAGGGAAGAGGCAAGATAGGGGTAGGGGATTAAACAGTGCAAACTCTTATGTATAAAATAAGCTATAAGGATATACTGTAGAACACAGGGAATATACCCAATATTCTATAATAACCATAAATATAGTATAACCTTTAAAACCTGTGAATCACTGTATTATATACCTATAACTTATGTAATATTGAACATCAACTATACTTCAATAAAAATAAATATGCAAATAAATAAAGTTACTGGCCTTCAAAAAATAAGATTAAAACAGTGTAATGTTTTAAGCTGCTAAGTATTGGGGTAATTTTTATGCAGCAATAAAAAAATAATACAGTTAACAAGGTTTAGAGTATGTGGGGAGAGTAAAACACTGGACATTATCTAGAGTAAAGGAAGAATATGTTATATATATCTAAGCTTAAAATCTTAGCAAATGAGAATATAGGATAATATTAAATTATAAATTATATTAAATGATGCTTTGGGGCTGGATTTTTTTTTTTGCTTTTTTTGTCTTTTTCGGTACGTGGGCCTTTCACTGCTGTGGCTCTCCCGTTGCGGAGTACAGGCTATGGATGCACAGGCTCAGCAGCCATGGCCCACGGGCCCAGCCGCTCCAAGGCATGTGGGATCTTCCCGGACTGGGGCACGAACTCGTGTTCCCTGCGTCAGCAGGCGGACTCTCAACCACTACACCACCAGGGAAGTCCTGGCTGGATGTTTTATTGAAGCTAAATACATGAGAAAGTTCTCTTATTATCAATTATTTTTCCTTTTTGTAAGCTACTTTAGAATTTACAAAAATATCTTGATATATTTTGTTTTATTTAATACTCACTATAGACCGGTGAGGTCTATGTTACCATTCTCAGTCCATACAACAGGAGATAGAAGTTTCCTTTATACTATAATGAGATAATTATGCTAATTGTCTGAAGTGGCTCTGGCTGGTCAGGGCTAGAGTTTGATCTCAGGCCTTGTTATGAGTGATTTACTGATCATTTCTTTACACTGGTTTTTACCAACCTCTACACTACTACTCTTTGCTGTGGGGTCTGTCCTGTACATTTTAGTATGTTGGGCACCCACTAGATGCCAGTAGCAACCTCACCCCAGTTTTGACAATCATCCAAAACTGTCTTCAGACACGGTTAAATGTCCTCTAGGAGGAAAAATCACCCCCATTTGAGAACCATAGCTTAATATTTTTCTAATCAGGGGATTATGAAATATCTGTTGAACTTATGAACGAGCAAAAAATAATTTATCAAACCTAATATAATCTGATTTTTAAAAGCTAACTGAAGGGAAAGTTTTATTATAATGACTATAAGCAACAAAAGCATTGTGCAATGTTTATAATGATTTGTTCAAGAAAAGGCACTCCACAGAAATGGAAAATAATACTATTTCAAGGTATAGAAGCAAGTAGGGTCAATATGGTTAAAGGAAGACCTACACTGAATGGAACAGGGTCTGAAATTTTTATTCATTTTAGGGCAATACGTAAAAGGCATTAAATCTTTATTGTACAAACTTCTAGTTATAAAATAAATGTCATGGGGATGTAATGTACAGAATGGCGACTATACTTAATAATACTGTACTGTATATTTGAAAGTTGCTAAACTTAAAAGATCTTAAAAGTTTCCATCACAAGGAAAAAAAACTGTAACTATGTATGATGACTGATGTTAACTAGACTCATTGTTGTGATCATTCCATAATATATACAAACACCGAATCATTATGTTTTACACCTGAAACTAATGTTATATGCCAATTATATCTCAATAAAAAACTTTGTTTTATTAACTTAATTTGTACTTCCAAATCTCAGTATTTATGATTAATGTGCAGAAATGGTTATAAAAGTAGTTTGAAAATTGAATTTGTAGTTTTACTGAGATTATATACTGTCATAAACCTAAGATTAAATTATTTTTATCAAGTTTTAAGTAGAAGTCTTACTAAACCAAAAACTGCAACACCAAACATCTTAATTGTTCTCTAAATAAGATTATGTAAGCATTTTCCCAATTCATTTCAGGTTTTTTGTTGTTGCTGTTCTGTATTTCAGCAAGGAGGACTGTTTTTCTGGATAAAGCGCTTTTGCAGAACATGATGAGCAAAGTGCTGTCCTTTATCTTGTTAGAAGCCTCATATGAGAGATTTAGGAAAATTTATCAGGAATACCACCTGGGGCAACTTGAATTGAATCTTAGTTAGCTGAGACTTTTGACTAATTTATTCTCCCATTCTACTTGCATGATGGATACAGTTTTTACAGTATGTTGACATTTTGCAAAGCAGTGCCAGATTGAGGAATAAATGCTATTGGATAAAAAACCACGGTTGTACTGTAATAAGATATTTGTTATGAATATCATACAAATGCATGTTGACTGTAAAACTATTTTAAATGAGTTGAATGGTCATTTTATAAGAAAGGCAGATTCATTTAATTTGAGTCCTGCTTGGGGAAAGTCAATACAGAGATTGCCAATATAAGCAATTACATATTAAATGGAATTTGTACAGTACATTTGAGTGTAGATCTTGCTTTTCATTTTTTTGCATAATTGCAAATGATTAGATTCCAATGAGGCAATCCATGCTGCAAGTCATGGGAAACAACGGTGCTTCTCATTATGAACCTGTCGGAGTGAAAACTAAGTTGAAACTATTGGATGGTAATAATAGAACCAAAGGATAAAGAGGACAGTGAGAGACAATGGTCTCGTTTCTAGGCTGACACAGAATTACTTTTAATGACTGAATGAATATCCCTATTAAAGAAGGTTCTTATCTCAATAACTTATAATTCTAAATTTTTTCTAACTGGAAATTCTCCTATGCCTTGAGTCACTCATGTCACATTTTCTTCTTCCTCTGTTCCTCTTAATAAAAACGGGAATTCTTAGAGTATAGTTCTCATGTTAGAGGGGTACTGGAATGCTAATATACCCTTTAATGTCTAGAATAAGTTATTTAAATCCCATAATGTTTCATTCATTGAGGGGCATAAGTTAGTACTCAATAATTGTTGGCCTGAATTCTAATTTCATTCATTAAGTGTTAATGAGTACTTACTATGTATGAACTGCTAACCTAGGTTTTAATATGAAAACTATACAAAAATATTTGAAAAGCAAGATCTGAGGTTAAAGGTATTGAACTATACAAATATGAATAAAGTACCCTCTGCATTTGCAGAGTTCCTTACAGCCTGAGAGAGAAAACAAATACACAAGAAACTACTTGCAATTTTGTGTAACCATATTGGAGGAGGTCATGAAGAGAATGTGACTCTATTGACACGTCAGCTGGGCCCACACAACTGGGGGCTCCTCACCAATCCCCTGTCCTCGTTATATGCATCCCACTTGCTTTCCCTGCACTAGAAGCTGCCCCAAGAACTCAGCCTGGAGATAGTGATGTGTTCTTGAGACCGAGCTGGATGGTACACACGAATGAACCCAGTTAAGGCCTCTGTATAAACTTTCAAGATTCTGGCAGGTGGGTGAGAGATCTACTCATCGTGCTACCGCCCAAGACAAACCCTGTGTGTAAGTCCCTTGCTTATTAAAACTGCCCCCTTCCAATCTGGAATGTTCTGCCACTTTCTTTGGTCTCTCCTTGCCTTCCGTGTATGGGGGCCAGTTTCAGATTTCACAGGAGAAGCTCCTGAGGTTTTTAAACCAACAAACCAGTACTCTGACGGAAACGACAGCCGTACTTCTAATTCTACTTTGAATCTATATGCTCAGTCCCAGGTCCAGATAATGACTCGGGAAAAACTCAAACTGGGATTTCCCTGGTGGTCCAGTGTGTGAGATTCCGCGCTCCCAATGCAGGGGGCCCGGGTTCAATCCCTGGTCAGGGAACCAGATCCCTCATGCCGCAAGGAAGATCCCACATGCTGCAACTAAGACACGGCAAAGCAAAAAAAAAAAAAACTTCAAACTCACCTCCTCCCCTGGACACCCGGAATCTATAGCTACCTATTTAATAATGTCTTCTGAAAAGAGCCTAAAACTGGTGGAGTGACCCCTTCACACTGGGCCGAGAGGGAAGCCACATCTAAGCTGCGACCCAAAATCAGGAGGGTGCTCCATACCTGAAGCTTCTTTTTTTTTTTTTTGCTGAGGAAAAGTTGGGGTGTCCAACACTGGGCATCTCAACTATTAAGACCTGCACTTGGGAGACAAGGCCCCCAAACCCCTGGCTTTGAAGACTGACGGAGTCCACACGGACAAGACCCGAGGGGCTGAGAGAAATTGAGAAACTCCTCGCACAGACTCACCCGCTGCTCCAGCGCCCGGCGCAGAATCCGTCCTTTAAAAGGTGCCCAGACTCTATGTGAAAGAGACTCATTTGCTAATTTTAAGTGTGGGTTTGAAGGGCAGGAACCTGCTGGGATACTCTGCGGACCAGGCTGGTGGGCGCCATCTTCGCGCTCTTCCTCCGTGGTGCTGAAGCCCGCGGGCATCATCTTTATTTTTCTTTTTCCTTTCCTTTTTTCTTTTCTTCCTTACTCAGAGGGTGCCTCCTTGTGCTCTGCTATGCTGCGCAAAGTGTGCCAGAATCTCCTGGAAGGCAGCTTCTCCACACATCCGGGGCCCAGCTTTTTTAGCTGCTGCCGAGGACACGCCCCTTGAATCTCAGGCTCCAGAGATGCGGGTGGGGTCGGGGGAGGGGGTTGCTTTCCTGAGTCCCTGCAGCTGTGGCATAACCAATCACGGAAGGCGCAATTCTCCAGAGGCTGCCCCCGCCAGGGCTCAGTGCACACAGCTGACTAAAGTGTGCTCCCATCTTTCTGAGGAAGGCCTATTTGCCTGTGAGGAGTTCCCGCCTGAGGGGAGCTCAGGTCTGATGCGAGCGGAGGCTGCCGACGTCCCTCAGGGCGCTGTGTCGCCATCTTGGCGGGCCCTCTGCCCGCATAGTTCGCCCGTGTGCCGCACACGGGAGCTTCCACGCTCCTCTGGAGCCCTGGTATTTGCCGCTGCCGCACAGGGGGCACCTCCAGACTGCCTGGCTCTGGCGGCTTCTGCGCGTGGCCCCACAGGACTGCGTATGTGCGCTTCTTTAAGAGCTGCCGTCTGAGGCTGGGCTTCCAGTCAGCCGAGTCAGTGCGGGCTGAGACCTCCCCTCTCTTCAGGACGCTGACACGGCTGGGCAGAGCCTCACCCACTGGGAGCCGCGAAAAATAAAATAGGCTGCTGGACGGTAACAAAGCCTGAGAGACAACCGAGAGCCGGGGCAGGGCTGCAGGATAAAGTCCGTCTACACGAGGCCTCTCCTTCCAGACCAGCAAGGTGGCCGCTTCACTTAATGCATGGAAGCCGGCACCGAGAGTCGAGGAACATGAAAAAACAGAGGAATATGTTCCAAGTGAAAGAACAAGATAAAACCTCAGGGGGGAAAATTAATGGAACAGATAATTTACCTGATAAAAAGTTCAAAACTAACCTATATTCTCAGATGAGAAGGCAGAGGCTGAGTCAAAAAGTGAAGATTCACTGTCTTCCGTAGCACTGACAGTTTTATCCGAAATATTGAAGGTATGTTTTTCAAAACTTTTTTTCTTCTGTCGTGGTCTTATTCACAAGTGGCAAAATATCACTGTATTTGGTTGCCATATGTAAATAAAAACAGGATAACTGGGTGGAAGAGTACATCATTAATGCAGAATCTGGAAGTTTCTTAATGTTAGGAGAGTTCAAGGAAACAAACTAAGCTTAGAGTTCTTTAAATGACAACAGATGCCTAAGAATTTCAACTCCTCTAATCATAACTGTTTGTTGACTTCTGTATACAACTCCAACTGGTATTTGCAAAGCATTCAGTTCAGTAGGTCAAAGAAACTTGAAGTTTCCTTTTTCATCTTGAACATAAATTGCTAAAGAGGTCTGAAGAGGCGTTGGTTTACATTATCACCATAGTAACTACAGTTGGTATTTTTACATTTAGGTTTGTAGATGTATTGCCTACAATAAATTTAAAACCAAAATATTTTTAATAGAAAAACAAAATATCTATGCATAAATTCTTTAGAGTTTGTCGCCTGGTTTGAAGTTTATGGAACAGGACTAGAAAGAATGAACAGGTTTTATCTGACCTACCTTCTAGCAATCCTGCTAAAATCCAAAAACATGGATTTTAAGTCAATAATTCTGAAAATAATACAAATAGATAGTTGTTCCCAGAGGAGAGAAATACGTGGTTGACCTAAAATCTAGAGCATCATTCAGGTTAGTTTGGCCCTTTTCCACCTGTCAGAGGTGATAATGCAATTGGCACCCACCAGTCAATGTGTTCTTACACCTGGTTCATCCCTAGTTTAAGTGAAGTTGTAGTTTCTTCTAGTATCTGGTTTATATCAGAAAACACTTTTTCTGGTAATTCCTATATCTGCTGGTTTTTCAGAGTAATATAAAAATATTTTCTTCAGTATATACAATAGATTAAAATTTAAATCTCATAAAAAAAGGCAATAATTTGGCTGCACATTCCCCTCATTAAATGTGGTCACAGATAAGAAAATATCTCCTAAGAGCATTTGAGAAGGAACTCCCAAATTTCCTACTTCTAAACAGTGTCAAGCCTGGTATGTAGCAGAATTAAAGGTGCCACCTTTGATCTGTATCTCCTGACAAGTTTTATCAGCCCACTTAGATGATAAAATATTTAGAACTCCCTAGTTGCTAAGTAAGTTTCTAACTGCACAATAGTTGCTTTAAAGAAATGTACACTGATGCATAGTGATTACATTTTTTACTAAATGAAAACTATGAAAGCACTTTGATTTTGTCTGTATGCCTTAGGTCTCCTGAACTCTTCCCTGTTCAAGTGAAGGCTTGACCTTTTCCACACAGTACTGAACCAAATTAATGCCTTATAACATGCTAATTATGTCTTACGGAGACTCTCAATTATTCCCTTTTAAAAAAACTTTTTTGTATTGTGTCATTAGAAGAACTATAACTCACATTTTATGAAAGACAGCTAAAAGACAATGTTTGGGCCTTAGATACTGAGATTCAATTGTGTGTCAAAGTTCTAGAAACTTCTTGACTTCTGGTGGCATATAATAAGAAAAAAAGAACCAAACAGACATAGGAACTATAGTCAACTGAAGGGCCTATGAAAGAAATATTTTAAAGTGTTAACTGAAATGCTATTTGCAAATTGTTTTTATTTGATGATCTCAAGTAAAAGGTTAACAAGAAGGGAAGAAAATGGGGAGGGAAGCTATGTGGAGGCAACTCTTGAAAATCTGTCATATTTGTTTCTGGGTTTTTTTTTTACATCCCCCTTGCTTTTGTGCCAGGCATCTTCTGTATCCTGGGCCCAGTACTCTAAAATGAAAAACAGAAGATATATAGACACCAAAGAAATTCACGTCAATAACAAGACACTAATGACATTAAATCTGAAGTTTTTCATGTCACGATGGCATGGATGCAGTTGACATTTTATTAATAAAGTGCAGAATTTTCTTGATAAAAATATGTAAGTGGAATGTCAGTGTGGTAACATTTTTGACTGAGGTAAACAACAGTAAAGTGGAATTTGAGAACGGATAAGAAAAGCTATAGTAAATGTCACATCCCTAGATCTCCCCGTATACTCTTTAATGTATATGTTCTTTTTTTGCCAATGTTTAATTATAATGATATCGTACAAGGTGGTTGAAGGGAATATTTTCATAGTGGCTTTGACAGTTCCTCAGCCAGCAGAGAACTTTGTGGTGCTTGAATTTTGCAAAATTAATCATTCAACACAATTAGCATAGGGTCTCTTGAGATAAAAGCAAGGTCTTTCTTTTATAATTCAAGGTAGATCTTAATAAGAAATGTTATTTTTGTACTGTTTATGATAATTATGTTTATGATTCTAGATGCATACAAGAATATTTTGTTGTATGGGACAATAAGACAGTACATTAAGGATGTTTTTGTTCTGTATTAATCTATTTTAAAAATCTATTTTAAGCATAATACAAAATGTCTATGTAAGAATCATATCAAGTCAACCTATGGTTATAAATACTCATAAGTAATTCCACAGATCATTCAAAAACTCTTTTCCAAAGTCATTGTTCTATTATTTGAGAGGATGAATTCATTGTCCAAAGCTATATGTAAACATGAGATTTTCTACCCCAGTACGTATCAATCAATTCTAGTGAGGTTAGGGAAAAGGCAAGTCTGAGATTAAGTATTTTTAAAGGATAATGTAATTATGGGCAATAAAGAGTTGGATGTTCTTATGTATCCTGAGTGTACGGAGAAACAATTATGATCGAGAAAAGTGGAAGGAGCTTTTTCTTCTTACATGCAGTGTCTCAGGTGTTATGGAGAAAACAACACAGTCTGTAAAATCATGTTTTGTTAAAAACGGTATTGCACAGTGAAATCCTGGGTGATACATCTATGAGGAATCTTGGAGATCACCCAGTCTAAATCTTCCATTAAAAATAACAAGCTTTTATTGCTAATTATCATTAGAGATGATAATTGGCATATTTAAGATGAGAAAATTAGAACTCAAATCTCCTGGCTCTAATTGCAAAACACTTTCCATGTTACCATACTCCTTGTTTTGATTTAAATTTAACACAAGCATTTGAGTCAAGTGATGGAAACATAGACAGGGCTGAAGATATTTCCCCCCGTTTTAATACCTTCCCTTTGACACCTCCAGCTGAAATCCAGTTGACATATACTGAGTGCTCTGTAAATTTCCAGGATTACGTCATTATCACAATTCATTATTCACCAGTCAACTTCCCCTGTATGGTAGGGCTACTCCAGTTTCTAAACTAATCATAGTTGGACAGAAAGCTTTAGCACCTCCCAAAAGTAAGGATTATAATTATAGCCTATGAGCTTCTACCTTGATTCCCTGTCTAGCACTATAGTAATACTCTGTAAGCATTACAGCTCTCTCTTTGAAATCACTCTACCCCAGTCCACAAACTTGTTGCTTTTTATTTTAGCATTGCATTTGAACAATTTAATAGCCTTTTATTTTCATGGATGCTTGTCTTACTAATGCAATGCATTAAGCAGTTCTTTCTTCTCCCCTCAAGTCCCTCAAATCACAGGATTGACTTGTTGAATTAGAAATGCTTCATTTCCCCTGTGACTTGCAAAGTAGCTTCCCCGATGACATTTGGTAAACGAAATGAGTAAATCGACATTTTGGTGGTGTTCTTGAATTTCATTCATTCTGGAATTAGCAAAACAAATCACTGTTTTGGAATATATTGTAAATAACATATATCTATAGATGGGGGAGCGGTGGGGGGGTGGGGTGGCTGGCATTAAGGTACAATATGACATCAACAATCCTAAGAAATACTGACCCAAAGAAGTCTGTTGAAGAGAGAGTTCAGTTCTAACTAATGATTGAAATCACTATCCAAGGTCTCTTTAAAAACTGAACTTAAGTTCTCCTTTATCAGAGAAATAAAAAGTGGTTTAGTTAGGGACAAAGCCCACTTACCTGAAATCTTACTTGTATTAAGTGTTACTAGTTCCAAGTAGAAATAGGACATAGTCTGAATTCACAAATATCATAGTGAGCTCCCTATGTTTTTCACCTTCTTCAATGAAGGAACTCATCCCTATCCAACAAAGTAGAAACCACAGTTTGTTCTTCAAAAACAGGTACCAATTTATGTCTGGAGACAGGAGAGCATAGGGGTTTAGAAAAATGTGGTCTCTGGAATTAGACCTCCTGTGCATGTCTCCTGAGTCTAATTTATTCTGTCTTTATCTTGGGCAAAATAGCTCAACTTCTCTGGGGCTTCCACTTTGAGTTGTTGATAGAATTAAAAGAAACAATGAATGTAAATTTCTTAGAACAGTGCCTGGCCACTGGAAAGCATTCAATCATTAATAGCTATTGTTATTCTAGAATTGAAATCATGTAATTTTTTTTTTTAACAAAGAGCAAGTCAGAAGTAATAGGCAAAGCACAGTTATAATGCTTTGAGGGCTTTGTTTCCTCATGTTGCAAATTCCAGGATGTAATTTACTGCAACTTCAGTTTTTACTAGAAGATCAAAGGTTACTAGTCTATAGCAGCTATTAACTGAATATGGCTCACAGAACATACCTTGCCCACTGTTTGTTCTCTTAAATAAAGTTTTATTGGAGCTCAGTGACACCCATTCATTTACGTATGATCTGTGGCTGCTTTTGCTCTGCAGTAGCAGAGTCGAATAGTTTCATTAGAGACAGTCTTGTCCATAAAGCATAAAATATTTATTATCTGTCCCTTTACAGAAAGAGTTTTCTTAACCCTAGTTATAGCAGTAGTTAGATATAGTTTTGGAAGATAAGTGAGTTCTAAGAATAGGTTTTGCTGGGAAGAACTTCTGCGAATTTAATGCTAAAAAAAGACAGATTTATGTTGAAAATGGTTCATAAAAAGTAAATCATCCAAAAGTCCACACTTTATTAAAGCTTTATTGAAGCATAATTTACATACCATAACATTCACCATTTTAAGCATATGATTCAATAATATATGCCCACAGTTATATATGGAGTTGCACAACCATTTGCACAAATCCAGTTTTCAAGCATTTTCATTACTCTGAAAAATTCCCTGTACCTGTCTGCTTTCGATCCCTACTCTCGCTCACAGCCTCAAGCAACTATTTATCTCCTTTCCATCTCTATAAATTTGCCTTTTATGGACATTTCCTATAAATGGAATCATATATATCGTGTTTACATCGGGCTTATTTCACTTAGGATACTGTTTTTAAGGTCCACTCATGTAGACACAGGATCAGTTTTTGTTCCTTTTGATTGCTAAACAGTGTTTCATCATATGGGTGTACGATGTTTTGTTTCTTCACCAGTGATGGACACATGGGTTGTTTTCAGTTTGGAGCTTTTATTAAGAATGCTGCTGCTGTGAACATTCACTATGAAGTCCTTATGTTAACAACGTATATTTTCATTTATCTTTTGTAGATTCCTAGGAGTGGAATTACTTATCATCTGGTAAGTTTATGCTTAAATTCTTAAGAAATTACCAAACTGTTTTCCAAAGTGGTCATACCGTGTTACATTCTCACAAGTGGATGTGGTTCCAGATTTTCGCATCCCCACCAACAATTATTTTCTTTCTATTTTAACCATCCTAGTGGATGTAAAATAGTATCTCGTTTTAATTTGCATTTTCTAATAACAACGAATAGTGTTTCGTATGCTTAAGAGCTGCTTATGTGTTATCTTTGGTGAAATGTGTATTCAAATCCTTTGCTCATTTTTAACTGGATTTTTCGGTCTTTTTACTATAGAATTGTTAGAGTTCTATAAATTCTAGATACAAATCGTTTATCAGATATCTAGTCTTAACTTTAACAACTCATTACTTCAAATCAGAGGCAGACCAAAGTAGTATTAATCCTCTGATAAGTTGTAATGCCTTGTAGTAAATAAAGTGTAGACTTTGGAGTCAGGCGGTCCTGGGTTCATGTTTTATCCCTGCTGTTACCAGCTGTATAGACCCTGACTGGGTTGAGGCTCAAAGTTTTAATTTTCTTCTCTTTAAAGTAGGATTTATAATACAAACTTCATGTGAGAAATGAACGAGTGAGTTCAGATCAGGAACTTTGTTTGAAGTGAAGTGAATACGTAAAACCCAATTCCTGCCCTCTGATAGTTATATTCTCTTTGGGAGAGAGGTATTTAAATAGAGAATGTCATTCTGTGATAGCTGCTATTTTAAGGTATTGACAGGGTCCAGCTGATACTGGGAAGCAAGAAATTTGACTGAGTGAGGCAGAATGGTCAGGAAATCCTTTTTGGGGGATCTGATACCAGGAAGTGTTAAACACAAGATAGAAGTAAGCCACGAGGAGTGAGCATTCAAGGCTGGAACCAGTGTAGTTTTAAAAATATTCCCTTTGTGTTTGATTACTGAGTAAATCTTTTAGAAAAGATTTATAGGTGAATTTTCTCAGAGAATATTTGTTTTCCATCTACTGACAAAAAAGTGTTATTCATGTTGATGCCATCACGGCAAAGGAGAGCTAAATTCATGAGGCTTTGTTGGTCAGTTGCAATAAGACTCCTGAAATATCTGATAATAAGGTTCAGAATCATTTCTAAAGGATTTAAAAATACATGCTGGAAGTGTTAGGTTGTAACTATGTATAGAAAAGAATCCAGAGTAATCCAGTTCCCACTTTTTTCTATTTCATCGCAATGATATAGTGCTACCAAAAAAAGTCAGCAAAGAAGGGAAAACGTGTTACTTTTGTCTAGTTGAAAGCTGGGAGACTGTGTAAGGTATATTGACTTTTTTCGTGCCATCTGACAACCACCAAACATTATTAGTGAAGCTCAGAGAACAGTCTAGTTGTGCATGAGTTTTGTATTGAATTGATAGCAAAATGAAAGTGTGATATTTAAGATGCTGAGGGATATGCCTGATGTCATTCAATGCCCTTTTCTTATTCTGTACATTTATTAGGAGCCTGTCTTCAAAATATCTTTAAGTTGGGCTTAATGTCAAGAAGATGAGGACTAATATTACATGAAATAAGAATAAAAGGATAGAGGGAATTCAAGGCCTTGGAGAGGCTGAGAAAAAGGAGGGTGTAAAAAGTCAAAGTATAGACAAAAGGTCATCTAGGTAATGGAATGTTTGCACTGTTTTTCTACAAATTGTGATCTTTCAGAAAGTCCCAGAAGCAATTCATATCCTGATCTGCCTTGCTTCCCTTCAGGATAATCTGAAACTTAAGTATAAAAAATAATATCATCCGTGGAAGTCACAGGCAGTGTAAAATGTATAGTTATGTTCAAGGGGCATTTATTATCAATCACTAACAAACAAAACAACAACAACAAAAAGAAGACTGTAATGCTAATGTTTGGAAAGACAAAAACTGTCAGATGTGGAATTGAAAAAGAGTTCCAAGTAAGTTTCATTCAGGAGCTCTTCACTCCCTTCTTAGCACTAACTAATTTTATAGAAGAGCAGAAGCAGCACTACCTACATGAAGCAGTTTTCAAATAAGCCATGATTGTTAGTATGAACTGAGAAAAGAGATGGAAAAGAGAATGAGTCAAAAATAAGGCAAAGAAAAACTATAGTTAGTAGGAGAAAATGGAAAAAAAAGGAATTGGCTGGGGGGAAATATCTGTAAAGTTCTGTAGGGAATTGAGATTTCAACTTCCTGTATAAAATAAAGCACAGCTTTGACGATTATCAGTTTAATTTGGTCTTGAATCAAAGTACGTTTTCCTTTCACTTGTTTCCAGGGATCAAATGAACTGGATAATTTCTAGAGTTTCCATTTTGGGTATTCATACACAGCATTTAGATTCAAGTGCATGGGCCATGTTAGGAAAAAAAAAAAAGTTGGTAGAAAAACCTGTATTTGAACCATAAAGGATAAATGAGTTTATGAGATAAATCAAAGCAGCTACATAAGAGGTGATTTGCATAGACAGGGGAGACATAATAAACAGACTATTTGTCTTTCAAAGTCCAGTTCAAAGACCTTCTCCTGATATCCTGATGGGAATTAATCATCCTTTCTCTTCACTCTCATTGTCCCTCTATTATAGCAATTATTTCATGTTTGTTTTATTATTATTTACGTGTTATGTTTATGACATTTTAATTTTAATGTCCTTGAGGATATGACCTAGGTCTGACTGAGTTTTGTTTCTTCCCTCCTCTGACTTCTACACAAACAGACACATATCCATTTTCCACCCAGGGTACAGGGCATAATACCATGCAGGTATTAGTAAATTGGACTCTAAGCAGAGAAGGACCCAAAATTCAGAACTTGGCTCACTGCATGAAGTCTGAGCTTAGTCCGTGACTCAGGCTTTTTAATTCTGCTTCTTATTCTGTGAAATGGGATTATAACTCCAATTTAACCAGTTACTGTAGGGTGAAATGAATTTTTTTTCCTGCCTCTGTTGATTGGGATAGATATACAACTTGAACTCTCTTAAGCAAGAATAAGTAGAGATGGAGAGGGTAAGCTTTGATGAGGGAACTGTACCTGGGGAAGCTCACAGATCAAAGAGAGAACTCTAGGATCAGGGGAACCCCCTGAGTCTTCAGGTATTTCTGAACTCATTTTCAACGAGACTGTATTGATGCAATCCTAATTTCTTCATTTTTTTTAAATGTTACCTTTATTTCTTCAGTCTTTGTATGTGTCACGGAATGGTTTCCCAAAGGAGAAAGAATTTACCTTCCTTTCAAGGTCTAGCAGAAAAATCCCAGGGAAGGACTTTGGTGGTCTCACTCTCTGTCATGTGCTCACTTTTGACTAGAATCAGAGAATTACCAGAAAGAGATTCCTGACAGAAAAAAAGACGATAACTACCAAATGCACTCCACACCAAGTGCTTAGCACAATGCTTTGCACATAACAAATGCTTACAAAATATCTCATTTTTATATATAATTTTAATGAAGAACCAGTGAATTCTAGAGAAAGAATGATTCTCTGTACAATAGGTTGTTCAATAAGAATCTGTTACATGAGTAAGTGTCTGTGACCATAAGGTGAAAAAATAAATCATCTGGATTATTATAACATCCTTCTTCCCTGTATCAGTAAATTGCACTATCCACCCAAAACCTAGGAGATTTGCAGTTGATTTCTCTCCAGAATAGATAATGACCCTGTGCATGTATCTCCATTTCCATGGATACAATCCTCGACTAAGCCACTGTCATCGTTCAATGGATTGCTGAAATAGGCTTCCAAAAAGTTCTCTGCTTCCACTTTTGTCCTCTTAGTGGCTATTTTCCCCAAAGTAACCAAGATAATTTTTTATGAGTAAATCTACCCAATCAATCTTCTGTTTAAAATGAGTGTCTTCTCATGGCAATAAGAGTATAGTCTACACCCTTAACCACGTATAAAATCCCTTCTCCATCTGGCTTTTCCCTCCCACTGTACCTTCATCACATACTATTCTTATGTCCCTGCACCACCGACCTCATTTATGTCAATCAGGAATCAAACTTCGTCCTAGCTCAGGTTGTTAAAACTTCTTCTCCAGAATGTTCTTATTCCAGACCTTTGTATGGCTGCCTCCTTTGCTGTGGATCTGTAATGAGATGCATCATCATAGCCAAGAGCCTTCTTTATCATCCTTAGCTAATGTAGTGCACCCTCACCTCATTGCTCATTTCCCCCAAGTAGAATATGAACTCCAAGCATTCCTCAAACGCAAATCAAGGGTTTCCAGAGCCTTGGAGGCCTTCCTTAAAATCTGTAAGGAAAGGATACCAAGAAAAAGTATATGAATTGCCAAGGAAGCCTCTCCAAGGTACAAACTAGGATAGATGTCATAGTAACCAGTATGGGACTGTCCTACTTATTTTGTCAGCTCAGGAGGGGATAAACGAGGAATGTTAAGATGAAGCTAGTATGCGTGTGTGCCTGTGTTTTTGTGCCTATGTATTTTTCCATCTTTTATTATATTGATATATCCTCCTCTAAAAATTAACAAAAAAGAAAGTCAATTTTATTTATTAAGTATCACTGATATAGGTCCCAAGAATCTCAGTTGGGACTGGAGCTGCAAAATCTTTGTCTTGGTTGTAGCAGGTATTACAACCTTCGTGTGGGTTATGGATTCTACCTCAGGGCTACAAAAAGACAACAAAGTGAAAGAACTTACATGCTTGACTCATTTCTTTCCTCTGATACACTCTGAGTACACCAAAGTAGTGACTAATTTTCCAACTAAACTCTGATATGCCTTAGCATTTAGAACAGGATTTATCCATCAAGGATTTCGGGTTAGATTCCAGTAGACAGTGGCTGAGTCTGACAAGCAAAATAAGGGATTGCCTCTGAGGGAGAAATCCACAGAAGGAAGGATTCTATTGCATTTATTGTGGGATGAAATGGAGCTTGCTATTGGAAACAGGTCCCATGAAGAGTACTGACAGCAAAGTTTTTTATGATATTAGAAATGGGTGCTGTAAAATTCCATCTTTATTGAGAATATTTCCTCTTTGCCATCTACAAAATGTAACTGAACTAGGAAAAGGCAGGGAAAAATGGCTTGATCCTAATACAATATGCAAACCTCCCTCTGCTTTCAGTCCTCTGTGTCCATTTCCCAAAATGAGTTCAGGAAAGTAGATATGTAATGTTTCTTTCTGTGTGCAAAAAGTTGGAAGTTGAAAAATATAAACAACCTGTGTTTGCTATTTATTATATAAAGAGATCCCTAATTTTCTTTGCACTTAGACTGTGTTTTACAGAGCTGTATAAAATTTTCAATCTTCTCTGAAAACAGTAGAGCGCGCACACACACAGATAATTTATCTGATCAAAGAAAAATAGTACCAAAGGAATGCAAGGAGGCTTAAAGGAATACTAAATGTTACAAGCATAAGAAGAAAATAAATTCATTCTGGTTCAAATGATCTAGAAACACTTTTGGAATAATTTGAGCTTGAGCAGAGACTTAAAGTAGGAGTAAACCTTTAATGAATGGACATTAGGTTGTAAGCAAATGGGAAAGGTAGGAAACTGCAGAACACTTTGAAAGAAAGCAAGCAGTCTCATGAGATAGAGGTACGCATATGTGAAGTTGTGGTTCAGTTTAAGAATATAGCAAGTTATGGGCAGACCTGGGATTATGAATTTGACTTCATGAGAGTATAAACCCTTTGTTGCAGCATTCAGTACATAACAAACTCAAGGAACAATTCAAATCCTATACCTTTAATAAAGCCTTTCTAGTTATTGTGACCCTTAAGGATATCTCTGCACTATGACACTTTTATTAGCCAACATAGATTTTCGTCTTAATTGCAATCTGTCTTGTCTCAATTTCTGTTTCATCTGTGTTTATACTGTAACTCTCAAGAAACTCAGAACAACTTGAGTCCTAATATTATGTAAAAAAATAGAGCCTGACACAGTTTTAGATACAAAGTTACCACTTAATGAGCACATTATTGATTACATATGGGAAAGGAAAAAAAACATACTCCCAAATTGAAACAATGGCAGTCACAACCTCACATGTTTTGCTTAACCTATAGGACAGATATCCATCCCATCTGACCACAAGAAAAGAACTTGCATAAAGGGTTTACTTTCTGGACACTTCAGTCATATTCACTCTGCTGTGTGGTCAAAAATCCATTAGTGGAGTGCCAGCAATGCATCAAATGTGCTATTAATTTCACTCGCAGCAGAGGTTCTGCACTTTTGATGAGGACCACTTAAATTTAATAGAGAAGCAAGCTGCCCCGTGCCTGTTCTAAAACAGGAAAGTGACCCAAACTCAAGGAGACAGATTTATGTGACATGCCCAGAATGTGATGCATGCCTTTTGGCCAGAACCCTGTGAGGTGAAATGGCAGTTTTGGGGACAGGAGCTCCAGGGTGATATGCAAGAGCAGACAGGCTTGCTTCTTTCACCAGGACTCAGAAAAAGGATGACCCTCATATTAGAGAGCCTATAAATATGTAAAACATAATTTCATCCAAGACAGCAGCCCTCTGGACACTGAGGCTGTGAGGAGAACTGGAGGGAACGTGCAGGCTGCCACGGCAATTGTCAGAAATCGCTGCCAGAGAATCGGATGCTGTGGCTGCAGAGCTATTATCTGTGGCTTGGCATTTGGAGCCTACCCTAGAAGTTCAAAGAGGAGCAGCAATAACTGAACCAACTCTCAGGGGAACACAAGAGCTATATTATCTATAATTTTTAGGACTTTAAAGACAACTTTGATTTTGAGGGGATACACAGGAATGATGTTTCCCCTATAAGGGAAATTGCCTTAGAGCGTGTGTGCTGCAGATTTCTCTGAAGACGAGCATGCAAATTAAAATGACAGAGAAAGCTTTTCATGAACTGTCTTGATTAGGTAACTTCTGGTCATATTTGAGTCAAGCCATGGCAGTATAAGCATAACTCTAAAGGTGAAAAGCCTAATCAGTGCAGCGGAATTCTAACAACTGTAGAAAGATTCCCAGCCACCATTTCTAATGACTTGAACAGTAGAACTGCCCAACAAATAATGGGGAAGCTTACAAAGTATTCAGTCAAGAGTCCACACAGCAGCTGTTGAAATGTTTGTCTCCAAATTGCAGCCAGAGTAAGGATGGGGTTAGATAAGTGATGACGACTAGAATTTTGTCTCACATCAAAATGTAGGACTATACTCACCTAGCTAGTATCCTCCAGCATTGTATTAGGGCTTATTATTACTTCTAATGTATTATGACTCATCCATTATGTATAATGGATGAATTGATTCATTTATTCATTCACTCATTTATTCAGTAAGTAATTATATTCAGTAGGTAGTTATTGAGTGCACACTATGTATCAGGACTGGATCTAGTTGTTGGGGATACAGAAGTGAATATAACAGACAAGTTTCTCCTCTCTTTACCTTCTAGCAGAAGTAGGCAAAAAATAAACTAAATTAAAAAAAAATACTGCGAGTCTTTTAGATGGAAAGAAAAAAACAAAATAGGGAAGAAGCAAGGCACTAATGGAAATGCGATTTTAAATAGGATGTCCGTGGAATACCTCAATAAGATGGTAACATTTGAGGGAAGAAGTGAGTCATGTGGGTATCTGAGGAAAGAACAAGTGTAGAAAAGAGCAAGTAAAGAAGTCCTGATGCTGCTTTGTGTTGGGGAGTTCATGGAGTAGCAAAAAGTCTGTGTATGACTGGAATGGAATAGATGAGAGCATGAGAAGCAGAAGGGAGCAGGGACCTAGCTAGAGGCCATGGAGGCCATTGTGAGAATCTTGGTTGTTATTCCAAGTGGATGGGAAACCAGTGGAGAGTTTTTGAGCAAAGGAAGGAAATGATTAATCTTATGAGTTTAAAACATCACTCTGGCTGCTGTGATTAAAACCAAATGGGACAAGGACAGAACAAAGGGTCCAGTTAGGAAGCACTTGGAATAATTCAGACAGGGGGAGAATAAACAGCTTTGGAGCCATAGACACGTTGATGATGAGTTCAACTAGGTGTTAGTGAGTCTTCTTTAAAATCCATAGGGAGTATACAGAATGAAATCAAATAGTTATACTGCAAAACTGATTTTTTAAAATGTTATAATTGAGAGACCAAATGCTACGTAGTGCAGAGAAAAGAACTGATTTAAGCAGGGGCAGGTGAGAATCAAGTAAGCAAAAATCAGAAATGGCTTTCTGAGGGTCTGGTGTAGATTTGAACCTGGACAAATAGACATTTAAACACAGCCTGTTGCTCCCTGCGTGGTAGCTGTAGGGAAGAGCTGAAGGGAGTTGTTGAAAAAGGCTGAGGAGGAGATGGCAAATATATTTTAAGTACAAACATTGAGAGTAGCTGCATAGAATTATTCTAATACTGTATCTGAGATCAAGCAGGGGGAAAGTGAAGATGGTTAGTAATACTTTCTAGGAGCACAGAAAAGGGTAGGTTAGGGAACTCCAGAGGGTGGAGGTGACAGTGAGCAAAAATATAGCAGCAGGAATGTGTGAACCTTATTCAAGAAAGAATAGATTCTCTATCGTGCCTGGAACATAGGACATGTGGAGGAAACAATGAGAAATGATAAATCAAGTTTCAGCTACTCATTTTATTTTTATTTTTTTAATAAATTTATTTATTTTTTTATTTATCTTTGCGTTGGGTTTTCGTTGCTGCTCACAGGCTTTCTCTAGGTTGCGGTGAGTGGGGACTACTCTTCGTTGCGGTGCGTGGGCTTCTCATTGTGGTGGCTTCTCTTGCTGCGGATCATGGGCTCTAGGCGCATGGGCGTCAGTAGTTGTGGCTTGTGGGCTCTAGAGCGCAGGCTCAGTAGTTGTGGCATGTGGGCTCAGTAGTTGTGATGCACAGGCTTAGTTGCGTCACAGCATGTGGGATCTTCCCGGACCAGGGCTTGAACCCGTGTCCCCTCCAACCAGTATGTTGAATAAATTGGTTTTGTTTGAAACAGTCATTTAACCTATAAATTACACATGTTCTTCACTTTAAGAAGAAACAGGGTATTTGAAAGTTAATGTGGAATCTCAATAGTGATACATAATCATGTAGCAAAGATATTGAAACACATCTATCCAAATGGTTTAGAAAGTCTAAAGTAATTGCATTCAAAATTCTTAAAAAATGAATATAACCACTTAATTTTATTTTATCCCTAAATCTAGATTTTTCACAATTTGTAAATAAAGTATATACAATTTATATATATTAAAATATTGAGTACTTTTCAGAAGCTCTAGTAACATGTTTAACATATTGCAATAAAGTTAAATGATAAATAATTTGGTTCTTATATCTTGCTTTCTTCCTCACCAGTTATGTGACTTAAGCAAATTACTTAATACCTCTGTGCATTAGTTTTCTTCATCTGTAAAAAAGAGTTATTTTAAGGACAATCAAATTATCGATGTGAATGCAGTTTGGAAGTGCTGTGATCTTTATTCATGTCTTGCAAAGTGTGTGTGTGTGTGTGTGCTGAGAGTGTAATTATTGCAGTAAGCAATATAGCACCCAAACATCTTGATGTTTAGCAAATGTGTAGAACCTGTCAGCCTATATAGCAGTTGGATAGTCTAGTACCTGTCTAACAGGATACCTAGACTATAGGAGATGAGGTTGGAATAGTTATAGGCACAACCTGCCTGTGACAACCATTGGTTGCTATGATCAAGACTATCCTTAAAAGAATTGAGCTCATACAAAAAATTAACCTTGATACCTTCTATGCTACGAATGCAAATATGGTGGAAGGTACATCAAACATGAGATCATTAACGTATTTTAACAGTGATCAGTTACCAGCAAGAATATAGCAC
Organism: Phocoena sinus; assembly: GCF_008692025.1. Classification (NCBI taxonomy): domain Eukaryota; kingdom Metazoa; phylum Chordata; class Mammalia; order Artiodactyla; family Phocoenidae; genus Phocoena; species Phocoena sinus. The sequence continues at coordinate 14,253,430 of NC_045773.1, read as the reverse complement.
AAAATTATGATAACTACCAATTATTTTGGGGGGGTTACCCTGTGATCATAGCATATTATTTTAGTCAGTTCAGCAACCATATATGATATTTTCTCATGATTCATACACAAGGAAATTAAGGTACAGTGAGGTTAAATAATTAACCCAATAAGATGCTATTTTAAACAATATCTCTGTGTGGTATACAATGCTTCGTGTGATGTCCTACTCCTTTGTTCCCCATTAATCTCTTACTGACGTGAGGAGGAAGATGTATTTTGTAGAAAAGAAGAAATGTATGCTAAGGGGGAATGTGACAAAGATACCAATGATTAGATGTATCTATGTCAAGATTCTTTCTAATAACATAAGTAAATTATACACACACACACACAAGATTCTTTCTAATAACATAAGTCAATTACACACACACACACACACACACACAAGGTTTGCAATGGGTTTCAAATATATTTCCTTATACAATGACCCTGTAAATTGCTCTGTTTTGCATTTTACAGATGTTGAAATTGCATAGCTCACAGAGGTTACGTGACTTGCCTGAGGTCAAGCAGTACAGTATGTAGCAGATCTGGGTCATAAGCCCAGGATGCCTGAGTCAAAATCTATTTCTTTCCATTACACCACTTATCAATCCTCAGAGCATAGCTGTCCCCGTAATGTTGGCCTTGGATATCTGGTATCAAATCATTTCAGATGCCACATTTAGATTATTACAAAACTATTACCTACATAAATAATGTATCCGTTATCTTATTATTTATTGTTATTTCTTGGCGTACATGACAGGGGATATATAGGCATTTGGATTCAGAAATGCTGATAACTTCTTTCCAAAGAGGTTGTAATTGATTTTTTTCCTGTGTCTTGTTATCAATGCACAGTTAATAATATGTGTCACTCCAATGTAACATCTGAATTTACTGAGCTTAATGGGATGTTCCTGCATCATCAAGCTGAAATCCTGGTATTGCAGTGAGGAGAATACTGTATTGCAAGCAAGTGAAATGCTTTGTAAAGTTCATGCTTACATTATTGTAGGAACTTTATGAGTTCCAACTACATTGTGACTGACATGCCCTTTACTGTCTCAGGCCTAATCTTGTCACTTTTTTTCCAAGGCACAATGCATTTTAACAAGGATTTAGACCCAGCAATGCTGTAGAATGAGATTTTTTGACAATACAGTAGTTTAAACACTACTTAGGGACGCATTACATCATGAATGCAGTTATTTATATTCAATGTCCATTATCGTTAATGAACAGATTTGCTTGTGATTCCAGTGTGGAATCTATAAAGAATACAAATTTAATAGCAAACAATGGCATTGATCCATGTTCAACCAATAAATAACTGAGAAACAAGGGTGTGAGAGGTGGGTTTTCCATTTCAAGATGCCTGTATTCAGCATTCTAAAATACTGATAGTATGTACCTAGCAGAATTTATGTGTGTGCACTCTTAAGTTTTGTGTAGTTGCTCACTCTGGTATATTCTACAATTTGGGTTATGTAACTTTATCCCTTTCTGGTGTCATTGTATCCCTTTATGGTGTGCCTACCAATACTACCTACTACTCAAAAGAGTAGTTCTGACTTAAATAAACTGTAGAATATAATCAGGTATGACCAATGTAAAAAATATTTCTAGTGCTGAGCTTTTTTCATAGAAATGTGAAAACTTCATCTGTACTAAAAAAAAGAAAAATCCTAAGTAGAATAGTAGCATTTTTCTCAGTCCCAACATTACTGTAAATAGGAAGATGGACAGAGCTCTTATGATTTCCATTCAAATTGACTATACAACTGGGTAAGATTAAGATACTATGTAAAAAAGAAAGAAAAGATACTTATTTTGGTTATGGATTTTTGCTTTGACTAATTCATATTTTAGCTATGCTTAGATATATTTGGAAAGCTGAAAGTTATTAAAAACATACTACTACTATGTACAATCAAAACTTTATTGCTAAATAAAAATATGCCATTTGCTTTCCTCTCTTTTTTTAAACTTTAAAAAAAAAAGCAAATAAATTGAAAGAGAACAACAATCTACAGTGAAAGCCATCACTGAGCTACTTTAATGATGTACAATCTGTTAGCTATATGAAGACTGTAAACAGACTAATATTTCGAGAAGTGTAGGATGAATCACCCATTTAGAAGCATTGAAGAGAAAATGAAGAAGCTATGAGTGAGTTGTGAAGCAATGAATAAGAACGTATTATACCACAGGAAGCCATCAATATTTGTTTATTATGTCAGATGAGGAATAAATCTGTTAGCTAATTTGTATTCTCCACAGTTAATTCCAGTGTTCCTGCCTGAGTGTTTTTGTTCCAGAATGAGTGTTTGCACAGCTGTTTAATGATGCCATCAAAAATTCAGAAAGTCATGGTCCCTTGGAGTTAGAAAGGCATTACAAAGTATGATATCAAACCAGAAATGATATAACATTACCTTCAGACATTCTATACTTCTTTCTTGCTCTCTCCTGTAACTCCTTCTCTCTCTCTGTCATATTTTACATCTTTTAATATTCTCTCCAGTTTTAAAAATATCTGCTCAGACAAAAAGCAAAATAATTACTAGGTTAAATGGTTAAAGCACTATTTTTTTTTTTACACTTTAAAATGTTTTTGGGTTTACTTTACTTTAGCAATGAGTTATTCAATATAATTAAACTCAGAAATTAAACAAACAGTTAAACAATTTCATGTTTAGAAAGATCTATACTTACAAATTGCTGATAGGCATATCACAATATAGAGATTATAGCTTATATTTACACATATACCTGTATTAAAGTAGTAGTTTTAAAAATAATATTAATCCCTTTTAAATAATATTGTAAACAAAAAGACAACCTACTTAATGGGAAAAATATTTGCAAATGATATGACTGATAATGTGTTAATATCCCCCCAAAATGTAAAAAAGTATACAAGTCAATATCAAAAAGACAAAAAGCCCAATTAAAAAATGGGCAGAAAAACTGAATAGACATTTTTCCAAAGAAGATATACAGATGACCAACAGGCCCATGTAAAAAAGATGCTCAGCATCGCTAATCATCAGAGAAATGCAAATGAAAACCACAATAAGATATCACTTCACACCTGTCAAGATGACTGTCATCAAAAAGTCTAGAAATAACAAATGTCGTCAAGGATATATAGAAAAAGGACCCTTAGTACCTGGTTGGTGGGATTGTAAATTGTTGCAGCCACTGTGGAAAACAATATGGAGGTTCTCAAAAAGGTAAAAATAGAACTACCATATGATCTAGCAATTCCACTGCTGGGTATATATCCAAAGTAAACAAAACACTAATTTGAAAAGATTCATGAACCCCAGTGTTCGTAGTAGCAGTATTTACAATTGCCAAGATATGGAAGTGCCCATCAATAAATGAATAGATAAAGAAGTTATGCTATGTATCTACAGTGGAATATTACTCAGCCCTAAAAAAGAATGATGTTCTGCCATTTGGATGGATGTAGAGAGTATTATGGTTAGTGAAATAAGTTAGAGAAAGACAGATACTCTATGTTATCACTTATATGTGGAATCTAAAAGATAAAATAAATATATATAACAAAACAAAAACAGACTCACAGATATAGAGAAGGAACTAGTGGTTACGAGTGGGGAGAGGAAAGGCGGGAGGGGTGGGATAGGGGTATGGAATTAAGAGACACAGAGTACTATGTATAAAATAAATAAGCAACAAGGATATATTGTACAGGACATGGAAATATAGCCATTATTTTGTAATAACTTTAAATGGAGTATAATCTATAAAAATACTGAATCACTATGTTATGCACCTGAAATTAGTATAATATTGTAAATCAACTATACTCAAATTAAAAACAAATAAATAGTATTTTAGATAATATTTATTACTTTCTAGATTTTAGAAAGCATTTTCTGTGTTCTGTAATGCCACATTCCTTCCCTTCTTTCTGTTTGTTTTCCTACAAACATGATTAAACTTGGTGCCTTCTCTTACTTCAGAGGAAAGTTTAATTCTTAATCTCAGCCTGAAATTATGACAGGAAAGTGACAAACTGGACTTGTATTTCTGAACTCTCCTTAAATAAGTTTGAAATTTGCTCAATTCAGTGTCACAGAAGGTTCCAGATGAGAATCTTACTTTAGTGTTCATAATATCTTACATGCACTCTGGATTTAAAGGCTGAGAAACTACAGCCATGTTTGTGTTAATTTCTTTTTTGTTTTGCTGATAAACTAATGAATAAATTAGTGTCCATCTACCAATGGTTTTTACCAATGGTTTCAAAGTCTTTGAAAGTTGGGGAATAATAGAATACAAAATCAAATATTCTTCCCCACACCAAAAAAACTCTTCTTAACTAAATCTAATATATGCAATTTCAAAATTAACATAGTCATATTCTGTTTGCAAACCCAGTCATCAAGAGCTTGTCTTGTCTTTAAACACCTGAAGTTCAATGTATGATAATATATTTTTCTTCTTCTTAATAGTAGTAACGAAATTTCTTCCATTCCGATTGCCTTTATGTTCTTGCTTCTTATATTAAATTCAGTAACTATTAAATTGCTTTCTCTCTGTAAGAAAAAATTATTTTTCTTTAAATTGTATTTGACCTAAATACAAGAATTCATGTCATTGCACATATATGTATATAGTGTATCTATAGCAAGCATAAGATCGTGTATAGTTGTATTTATGAAGTATCAAACATTGATTACAAATACAAATTTAATCAGTCATATTGATATTTTCCTGCTTGATCCAAAACGTTTGGTCATCTGATAGCCAGATGATGAATGGGATACATTTTAAAATTTTTGTGAGTATATACATGACTAGTTCCACTTTTAGAATGAGGAAAATATAACAGCATATAATAATGTATATAGACTCTCTGGGTGTTAAATATTGTTAATTAAAGATGTAGATGAAACGGTTACATTTTTCAGGACAGATTTTTCCCAGCTGTAATTTACTAAAAATATTTAGCTCCTCTTTTCTGGGGTTTCTTTGGAGGGGAGATAGTAAAAGGAACATTTTTATGCATTGCTCAGTTGAGAAAACAGACTACACATTTCACTCCATAAGTCTCTAAAATGTGCCAGCAATCAAGTGAAAATCTCAATTGTTTTTTCACTAGAGATTTATAAAGGTTTTCAGAGTAGAACTCATTTCAGAATCATTCCTCTGAATACAAGGAAGGTCCTAAAGGTTTTCTGTTGACTTTCACTACTTACTTTTCATTAATCATCTGGTTCAATAATTTCTAGTTTGCAGCATTATGAAGTTAATTCCTGATATACTTTGAGGGACTGAAGTTATATGTGTTAGAAAATTGCACATCTGAGACAAATGATTAAATGTGTAATTAAAAGTGAAGTAACATACTTTGCAGCCTACATTACATGTTGTAAATTTGTTTGTTACACAAGAGATTTAAACAACTTTCTTTCCTCCAAAAAGATTAATATTAGAATTTTCCATTCGAACCACACAGGCTTAAAGAAAGGTTTTATGAGCTGCCTTTGGTTCTGAAAAAAAGTCATCCTCTTCTGTCAGCCAACTGTACACATCAGAGAACTCATGGCTTACTAATGTAATTTGCTCATGCAATAGCATTAGAGTTGACACAGTTGCACAATTTGCTTTATATTTGCTTCCCTAGAGCTACTCAGGCATGGATTCTTTCCAAGCTTCACTTATGTACTGGGTAGAAGGTGTACCAAAACTCAAAACTCAGAGGATAGCAAGAGTCAGATGCATAAGAAAGACACACCATTTAACCTGTGCCTGTAGCAGCAACTCTCTATCAGGAACCAATGTTCTGAGAGAGTCAACATAACTTTTTTTTTTTTTTTTTGCGATACGCGGGCCTCTCACTGCTGTGGCCTCTCCCATTGTGGAGCACAGGCTCCGGAGACGCGCAGGCCCAGCGGCCATGGCTCACGGGCCCAGCCTTTGCCACGGCATGTGGGATCTTCCCGGACCGGGGCACGAACCCATGTCCCCTGCATCGGCAGGAGGACTCTCAACCACTGCGCCACCAGGGAAGCCCAACATAACTATTTTTAATATGAACTTTGGCACCAGCTTAAGATCTAGGAAGTAGAGGGTTAATTGTTCATTTGTAGCTTTTGAGGGAAGAAGTCTGCGGTTCTCTTAGCTCTGACTTTCCCAGTGCAATTCAACAGTGCATGCCCACTAAGCTAGCAGGTGGGAAGAAGAGCAAAGCATGAGAAACAAATTAATTGTATCAAGAGAAATAGAGACAACCACTTAATGGATTATTACTAAGGATATGTTGTGAGAGTTACCACAGTGGTTATGAAGGGAAAGAGAGAATGATTAGAAAAAATAGTGGACTAGAGGTTAAGAACCTTATATAATTGTTCTTAACATATTATTTACACTCACATACAATTCTAAGGATGATAAATAGCCAGATGGTGGTAATTAGCAAAGGTGACTTCCATCTGTGTTACTTAATGAAAGAATAATGAAAATTTTAAAGTAGTTCTACTAGAAGTTTAATATTTGTACACTATATTATTCTTGATATTCACATTCAATAATTGACAACTATTCATTGAACACCTACTTCATAGTCCTTGACACTATACTAGGAACTGGAGACACAATAGTTGTACTTGTGGTCCAGCAGAAGAGGTAAAATTAAATATGATTCCATATGGTATGATAAATGAGAGAGAAATGTGGAATACTGTTCAAGCTTTTATTATGGAAGCTTTCAAATGAACACACAATAGCATGTTAAACCCCTAGGAACCCATCATCTGACTCCATCAGTTATCAATGTGTGGCAAACTCTTGTTTTATTTTTTACCTCTATTCTTCCCTCAACTTTTGCTTCCTATTTCAAAGAAGATCCTGGGCACAGTAGCACTTCACCCATTAAAAAATTTCAATATCTTTGTCTATAATATTAGTCCTTTAAAAAAAAATCACAATATTTATTAAACTATCATGCTTTAAAAAGTTAATAGCACTATTTGCTTAGTATCAGCTAATATCACTTCAGTGTTCATATGTCCCTGGTTTATCTAAAACAATATTGTTATAGTTCCTTTGTTCAGATCAAGTCAAAATATATTCTCTACATGTCATTTAGTTGTTTGATGGCATTTTTCCCAGCATTTCATAAGAAAAATTTCAAACTTACAAAGCTGATTAAAAAAAGACAACAAATGTATATTTACCAAGTAGATTTAACAGCATCTTATTATATGTATTCTAGCAAATATCTATCCATCTATCTATTTTTGCATTCAAACCATATTATTTTTTGAAGCTTTCCAACAATATGAAGAGAGTGAACAGTGTAAGAAAGGCTTTAGGGATAGGTATAGCTGGAGGAGTAGACTGAGAACACATTACAAAGAGCCTACTTTTTCGGTTAAGAAGTATGGACTTTATCTTATATTCTTGTGCAGAAGACAGACAATAGGCCTGGTAAACAAATGAAAGAGATAATATGTTATATAGTAATAAGTGGTAAGGAGAAACTTTAAAAAGGAAAGTGGAAGTAAGAACAGTTGGCAGGTAGCGAGATTTGTAATTGTAAAAAGGGTGGCCAGGGTAGGCCCCACTAGGAAGATGACATTTAAAGATCTGAAAAAGATGAACGAGAAAGCTGAGTAGATATCTGGAGGATGAGGAGTCCAAGAGAGAAAATAGTGAGCAAAGGCCCTGAAACTAGAATAGATTGGCATTGTTTTATCATTTTAATAAACTAATTGTACCAACATTGTAAGCATACAGTAAGAGGAATAATAGGCAATCATTGAATGAAAAGTCACCCATAATTCTGGTACTCTTGGAAGTCAAATTATTTTCACATTTTATCCTTAGTCTTTTTGTTTTTATGCACTGTGTTCACCTAAAATTTATGTGTGTATATATATATATATGCATACATACATAAATACAGTTAATTTTGCCTGTTAATTTATTATAAACATTTTCCATGTTACTGTATAGTCTAAGTAGTTATTTTAATAGCTACCTGTTACTCCATGGAATGAAACATCATGAAATTTTTTTTACCAAGCAATTCTATTGTAGTTATATGTCTATTTATTCTTACAAATATAGTGACAAATATTTTATATATTTAATTGCTTTTTATTTTTATTTTCAAAATATTTATTTTGGAAAAATTAAAAATAGAATTATAGTATGAAGGTATAAATATTTGAATGATTTTGCTTTCTCAAAATGTTCTATTAAACTGCACTTCCAATCAACAGTATGTGGCTTTACAAGTGTCACAAATAGGATAGTCAAGGTAAGAATTAGAGGATGCATTTTGATCATTTAAGCTCTAAAATGGAATTTTCTTGTTTTATTTTGCACTTTTTCCTATTATCAAGCTCTAATATTGTAGCATGTGTTTATTTAGCAGCTGTTTCTATCAATATATAGATTACATGGCCTTATATTTTTGCATGGCTTTAATTTTTTATTTGAAATACTTTACAAATGTTATTTGTCAGGAAAAACTGATAGAAGACCGTACCCACTGTTTGTCCTTTGCTTTACTTCTGGAAATAAGAACAAATATCTGTGAAATATAGATGAAATTTTAAATAATCATTATTAAAATATTCAAATATATGAACTTTCTGATTGTCAAAGAAATATATTTTAATTTTTTTTAACTTTGTATTGAAACTTAAAAAGTAAGACAATAAAAATCAGCTCTCTTTAGATGAAGTGGGAGGTTGGGGTTAGCAGATGTAAGCTAGTATATATAGGATGGATAAACAAGGTCCTACTGTAGAGCACAGGGAGCTACATACAATATCCTGTGATAAACCATAATGGAAAAGAATATGAAAAAAGAAAGTATATATATATATATATATATGTATGTAAAATATAACTGAATCACTTTGCTGTACAGCAGAAATTAACACAACATTGTAAAACAGCTATACTTCAAATTTTTAAAAAAGTGACCTTCCTTAAAAACAACAAAAATCAGCTCTTTGTGTATCAGAGGGTAAATGGGACCTATAAGCTCTCTCTTCCCCCAGTCCCTTCCCTGCCCCACTCTCCATTTAAGGAGCATTAACACCTGCTGACTGGGCAGGGGTGGTAGAGGGTATGAAGTTTTTATTAACATATGGAAAGCCAAAAGAATAATTTCAAACAAGAATGGGATTCTGATAGACAAAAGAGAACAGAGAGAATCTCTGCAGATCAGGCTTGGGAGAGCACTGCAGTGAAAATGAGGACAATGTTACATGGACTAACACACTAAAAATTTCCAAGTTAAGAATCAGTGATCACTGAACAAATTGGGTTCTGGAGCAATATTTAGCGGATTAAATGACTCTCACTGGAACAGCTATATCTGCTCCTTTTGTTTTATGTTTCCGCAAAGCACTGACGCAAGATCAATCTATTCATTTCCTGACACCCTTCATCAGAATGCAAGCTCTCTCAAAACAGGGACATCACCTGTTCTATTCCAGTGCCTAGGAAGTGCCTGGCACATAGTAGGTCTCAATATGCATTGCATAAATGAGCCAATGTATTATGTAAATGAGCCAGATCCCCAAATTTTCCCCACAACTTTCAAATGGTCGAAGTTCCTCTGCTTCTGGATATATATATCAGAGGTCTCAACTTTGATATTTTTCTATTAAATTTCATAGGTCATAGGCCTGAGTTCTTTCTGGAAATTCTTTCTAGGGAGACTGTCAGACCTGTATTTCCAAGATGCTTTTGTGTTCATCTTTTCTAGAACCTTCAAAGGCATTTTTGGTGGAAAGTAGGAAGAAGGTTCATCAGGACCTCTAGCCAACTGTAATGGTGGTCCATATGTGTTTTGTTTTAATAATTTAAAATTGTATCCTTGGCCTTTATGACTACAGTACAAGGCGTCATGTTTAATTGCTTATGTCTTTTGCTTCAGTAGAGTGGAGCCAAGAGGACCTCTATAAAATCCTTCAATTACACAGATTTTCCCAACTACTTTAATGGGATGCACCTTTGTGTCCTCCTACACTTATTTTTTAATCAACAACAAAGCGGCAGTTTTGCTTGTGGCCACACTCTAACCATCCCTGAACACTCGTCTAACTTCAAAAGCATAAAAAAGTATATGCTGCGTTTTGAAGGCTGGCAGAGAATGCACACAAACATACCCTAAGAGAGTACCATTTCTAAAAAGCCATTTGCTATTAAGCAGTTTCAATTTTTCTTTTATTTCCGTTTTTCTTTTTAAAAAACGTTTTTATCGTTCACTATTCTCTTGGTTTTGCTTGTACCTAGTTTATTATAAGGGGGGCTTTTGATCTTAAAGTTTTGTTTTCCTACATTTATTCCAACATTGTTTTTGTTTTATGCCATGTAGCCAAAGCATTTCTGCTGTTGTGTTCCTAAGAGTGGTTTTAAATGTGAAGCTCTCAATAATGTTTATTTAACTGTTCAATCTTCATTTAGACACTGGATAGCAGCCCTACTGAAGGCCTGGTATAGAGCAATAGGGAATCAAGCATCTGATTTAAAATTTTTAAGAGAAAGTGAAAGTTAAAAGTAATTGGCGAACAAGGGAGAGTAACAAAGAAAAGAGCAACCCAATGAAATTCCTGTGTTGGGGTGAACTGAGACCTATGAGGATGAAAAGGCATGAAGAGAGCAGTATATCTGACATCACAGTCAGTACACTAGAGACAGACACCCACAAGAGGAATAAGAGAATACGGTACATTATATCTTCACAACAGACCCTAGGGTTTCAATATGAAAAGCTTTCCAACAGTTTGATAACTGGAAACAGCCAATTAGATGAAGTTCAACATCTTTTACAAAGAGTTATTTAGTTTGGATATTGGTCAGTGGGTATTTATTAAACATCATCTGTCTGAAAAAGGCTTTTTTTTTCCCACATACTTTATCTCAGAGAATTCTAACAACAGTGTTACCATTTCATATAAGAGGAATTGAAGTTCAGATATTGTAAGTAACTTACAAAAATTACCCAGCTAGTAATTGTTCCAGTTGGAATTTTATTTCCAGATGGTCTGATTCTAAAACCAATGGTTTTTTCCTTCCATTTTATGCAACTTTCCCTGTTGGACCTACGTGGCCAAAATGAATGAAAAATAGCTGGATGTCTATTGTGTGCTTCACAGAAATACTCTTGTAGATAAGAATCAGGGTAAGCAGTGGTCATGAAACAAGATAAGGGAAGTCAACAAAACATTTTCTGATTTCAGAAAGGAAAAGTGTATCTCAAAACAGAGTTTACAAATGCTACATATATTTCTTATCTACCCAGTCCTGTTCAGTTGTTCCTGATTTAAACATTTTGCTCATCTTCCTGGTCTCAGGTTAGAAAACAACTAGAGTCAACAGTAAATGAGAGTAAGCTCTTTTTATTGTAATAAGATTCTTTATAACACACATATATATCATATACATATATACATACAGGTACACATTAAAAGCATAAAAATACATATTTCTGAATACAAATATGGACACAGATTTTTTTTTTTTTTTTTTTTGCTGTACGCGGGCCCCTCACTGTTGTGGCCTCTCCCGCTGCGGAGCACAGGCTCCAGATGTGCGGGCTCAGCGGCCATGGCCCACGGGCCCAGCCTCTCCATGGCATATGGGATCCTCCCGGACCGGGGCACGAACCCGTGCCCCCTGCACCGGCAGGCGGACTCTCAACCACTGTGCCACCAGGGAAGCCCTGGGCACAGATTTTTTAAACAATTTTGCTGTTCAGACTCTTTCAAATATTTCATCCAAAGCAAAAGTGGAAATATACCAGAAAACAATAGGCTAGAAAGGTACCTGTCTTGTACCATTCCCATTGTAAGTTACACTGTGATTACTTTCATTAAGTATGTGAATAGAATAGATTGATCAGTGTATACAAAACATAAATCATGGAAATAGGTACTTCTGAAGCCTTTGAGTAATATTTTTAAACTTTATTTTACTGAGACGTCTGCATTTAGATCAACCAACTGCAATGAAGTGTAAATCTTATTTTTTAATATTTATTTTCTGGCTGTGTCGGGTCTTTGTTGTGGTGCGTGGGCTTCTCTCTAGTTGTGGCGGTGCTCGCAGGCTCAGTAGTTGCTGCACGTGGGCGCTTAGTTCCCGACCGGGATGGAACCCGAGTCCCCTGCATTGCAGGATGGATTCTTAACCATTGGACCACCAGGGAAGTCCCTCTGAAGTGTATATATATTCTTTACTAAACAACAACAATTTGGTTTTCTGTTTATTCTACAGTCTCCTTAACTTGCATTCTTTTTCTTCCTCCCCCCTCCCACTTTCATGTTTTTGAAAGGCCATTATGGATCAAGGATAGAAGTAAACTCTTTTTTGGTACCCTGGTTTACTTTTCATGTGCTTTGTGGATTACATCGTTATCATTGACCCCATCAATAGGAAGTAAGGCCTCCTCTTCTGTCAAAATTTCACACATCCAAAATGCATTTAATCTAAAACTTTTTTTTTTCTTCTTATGTAGTTTACTCCCCCTTCAATGTCCTAACCAAATAGTTTTCTGTCTGTATTCACTAAATCCAGTGTATACTGAAAAATGCATCTCTGAATCTCATCCTTGCTCTCACAGCATCTCTCTCTTTTGTACAGTTGCTAATGTTCTCAATGATTATCTGCACAACAATTGAAATTTGTAATAGATTATGAGTAACTATGGGCATATGTTCTTTGTCATATTTGAGGATGGTGACTATCATTGAAATCACTAGTAGATGCAGACTATCTAGAAAGATAATGTAAGAGCGAATGAGAATACAAATCCCAGAAGCAGACTATTTGGGTCTGAATTGTGGTTCCATCACTTACCAGCTCTGGGCAGAGCAGCAAAGGTCTCTGTGCCTTGATTTCATCACCGTGAAATGGACATGTGATTTATGCCCATGTGACACATAACTTGTGTCAAGTTAGAGATCATACGAGCAAATCTGAGTACATGTCAATCACAGTGAAGAGTACCTGACATAAAAGTGCTCAATAATATTATTTTATATTATTGTTTTTAAATTGATACACTGATGATACTCCTTGGGATTTATGCATTCTCAAATATTATGCTGAATTTATCGAGTTCATGGATTTTGGATGTGGCTTGCTAGAGTTAAACATAATCTGTTGCCTCCTGGGATCTAATCATAAGAGAGTAGCCTTGATCTCATTCATAAAAGAAGCTAGGTTTAAGTCAATTGGTGACTGTTCTTATTAGAGTAGTTATTCTATATGATTCTGAGCTTATCTTTGGTCTAAGAGGATAAAACATTGGTATTTGTTTAACACCAACACAGTATCATGTTACAATTCAAATTTAAAAGATACCGACTGATTATAATTATTCTTTGAAACTTAATATATTTAGTTTCTTTTACACCACTCATGTTATTTATCAGACAAAATTTGACACCCTTTGTGTAAGTGGGAAAAACAACTCCATTTTTGTGAATGGAGAAATGAAAGAATTAATATCAGAGGCATTCTCCTTCTGTGTTCAAACAGTATGAGCAGTCGTTTGTTTCCTGCATGTGTTGTTAACTGGACACCTTTTTGTTAGTGTTTTTAGTAATTGGGAGTAAAGGATATGCTAATACACTGTATGTTATTGAAGACAGTCCCCTGCATATCCAACTGTGAACTGTTGATAAGTCGTGATATTGGCAGAAAGAAGGAGGTAGGACTGCACAGGTATAATTTATACATCTATTTCTGTGTTTTCTCCTGCCATCTGTACAGTAGCAGGGAAGCTGAACCACATGCCTCAATTTATTTAACGACAATGTTTATGTTTAACTCCCACACTGTTCCCAGGATGCACTAAAAGTATATTAATGATTACAAGGAAAATATTAATAAGGAAACAAATCAGGGAGCTCATGGGTTCAGCCAAAATGAACTTCCTTGTCCATGCCTGCCCATGTAAATACAGGTCTGATTCAGGCTGAATTTTCATTACCTTATTTCTCCATTGCAAGGCTGCATGAATACTAATGAAAGAAAGAGGTGTCAAGATAGGTAAACATGCAGAATCTAATACTGAGAGGTTTCCAGTTCCACATGGAATCATAACATTTCCGGTCAACACAGTGGTTGGATATTAATAAGTATGTAAATGATTTACTCTTGAAAATAGCTATTATTCAAAGGTGAGGAGCATTTATTTAATTATTTTTGCTGAGTGAGTGATTTGGAGAAATGCTGATTTCATTCTTTATGTGATCCTTGGGAATGAGGCAGCCTGGTTAAAATAAAAACAATACAAATAAACAGCGCAACTATGTGGGTTATTGGAAGTTATTTGTTTGCTTGCATGCCGATTTACAAATCTGAGCAAAATGAAAAAAGCTGAGGGTTCAGATCCATTAGAACAGAGCCTCACTTTGCAAATAGGCCATGATTTATAATATATAGTGATACGGTGTTGGATATAGATTCTCTGAAATGAAATTAAGTCTCTTCGGGCTCATTCTCATTACTGAATTTTATGGAAGGAAGTGAATTCTCTAGTTGGACTGTTAAGGCCTGTATTCTAAGGAAATGAATGAATATTTAATGAGTTCCAACCCTGTGTGAGGCCTCGTGTTAGGCACTCCAGAAAATAAAAAGTAAAAGACATGGTGCTGATGCTCAAGGTACTGAAACAATTAAAGGTATAAACCTGTAACACGTAGTCTTAGAAACAATGGGATCTTTGAAGTTGGGCTTGTACTTGAATCCTGGATCCCTTAACATCTCAGTGAATTAAGCAATTTATTGAAACACTTTGAGTTTAACTTTCCTGTCTATATAATAAGAATATGAAACCTAACTTGCAGGATTGATATGAATATAAACAATTATTTGCATGATGCCATAAGCCAAAAAATGTACTTGCATTTTGCACATCACCTGTCAGTTTCTCCAGATCTGTAGGTTCATTATATTACAGGTGAGCTTTTGAAAATTTGAGTAAACAGTAAACTGCTGTGATCAAAAGACCTAAAGATGCAATGACTCCAACAGGATAAAAGTTTATTTCTCTAAAGTGGTGGGTAGTATCTGGCAGGTAAGCAGACTGTGTCCCCAAAAGTCATCCAGGGACAGGTGGGTCTGCTGTAGTTCTCATTGTACCTAGTTTCAGTCACTTTGAATGAGAAGGATAAACAAGTACAGGTTTTTCATTATGAAAAAAACCTAGAAGTTGGCTCCATCAATTCTGTAACATTCTGTTGGTAAGGATTTACTCACATGGGTACATTTAGATAGAAGAGTGTCTGTAAAGTGTAATCACTAGCTTCATGACCATATGCCCAGCAATAAGGAAAAAATAGATTTGGAAGAGTCTTAGTTTGCTACATTTGTCCACTGTTTCACAGTAATAATAAAGCTGAATTGTGACGTTTTATTTCTGCTTGTAGTTAACTCCCAAATTTATCTCTCTAGGCTAAAACCCTCTTCTGAGCTCCATACTGATAATTCCCTCTGCCTCACTTAAAATCTCCTCTTGTAGGTTTTAAAGGCACATTTAACAAGCACATGTCTTATCTCTTAATCTTCTTTATAAACCTGATTGTTTTTTGTTGGTTTGCTACAGCAGTGGAATATTCAGTTAGGCAAACCAGACAGATCAGTCTCCACTACCTCATATCCCATAGCCAACTGAACACCAAGCCCTGGAGTTTTTACCTTCTAAATATGAAATAAACCTTCCCACATCCCTCTCTTACCACTGTTTCCACTCGTGGTACCCTCATCTCTTACCAGATTTAAGGTGCTAGTTTCCTAAATAGTTTACTCAGGTCCATCTTTGCACCCTATCAGTGTACTCTACACCCCAGCCAGAAATGATGTGAGTTTTCTTTTCTTCTCTTTTTCTTTTCTTTTCCACTCTGAAAATATGCCATTAGACCTGTACTTAAAATTCCTCAATGGCTTCCTAATGCCCTTAGTTTAAGACCAAAACAGGAGTCTTCAATGTCTTCCACAAAGCACTCCACATACTGGCTCCTGCCTACATACACAGACTCATTGCATATCTTACATCCCTTGCTCTTTCACTTCTCCTTTACCAATGTCTTGTCTATTCCTCCTAAGTCCCATGCCATCTCCTGTTACAGGAGATGGCATGTTTTTTTTCCTGTTTTCATATGTCATTTTCTGTGCAGTTGTTCTTTCCTCCCATTTTCAACCAATTCACTTCTCTTTATCAAGTAGATTTCAGCTCAATACTTAATTCCTAAGGGAAACTTTCACTGACCCTTTTTGATATTGTCAAATTTCCTTCTTATGTAGACTCAAGGTACCAAGAACATGTCATTCTAATAACACAATAGAAATACTATATTTATTTACCTGGTTATTGTTTAATTGTCTTTTATCTGTACTTTGTGTATGTGCAACAACATTTCCCCCCTCACCCTGATATTCTAAGACCTAATATAAGTATGTGGTCCATAATTATCATCCTATAGGTATTTTATAATTATTATTAAAATACATCTTCTTTCAAAATCAAAACACCTTATTGTTTCAAATGAGTAGTAAAAATAATGAATGTCATGAAAATTCAGAAGATTACGAAATAATATCAAATGGGTAAAGATTGGCTTCATCAAAAATGCAGTTTTTAAGGTACGTAATAAATGAAAAAAATTTCCTAAAAGGAGAGAAGAATATATAGAGATTTCAGATAACAGGAAGGGCTAGAGCCAGTGTGGAAAGGTAGTAAATTATTGGTGTGCACGGTGATGGTGTCTGGACCAGATGATCAGAAGAGAGAATTTCTGTGGGAGAATTATGACTGTGAAGATTTGGATCAGAATCCAAAAGATCATTTAAGTGAAGCTAATAAGTTGGAAAACTTAATTCACTTGAAGACCCCGTGAAGAATTTGTTGGGATGTATAGAGAGAGGAGAAAGAATGTGGGATGAAAAGATCTTTGGGCTGTTTACTGTGGCATTTGGTACCAGTGGAAACAGAACAGACAGCTGAGAGGACTTGTTAAAACGATTTCATTTTCAGAATGGGATCAAATTGAAGTTGTCTACAATACAACTAAAATATGGAAGTAGAGCCCAAGAAAGTGGTCAGACATAGGTTATGAGTTATCTTTGTGGAAGATTGAAACCCAAGAAAGAAGAAAATAGAGAATAAAAGAAGTAGAATACATAGACTGAACAGTTGAAACACCTGTGTCAAGGATGTCAGAGAAAGCACAAGATATAACAAACTTATAAACAGGTGTATTTTGGAGATGTGGCTCTCAAATCCTCCTTAAAGGAAGGATTGTGGGGAAGTAGTCAGCAGACACATTCTTTAAGATGTCAGCTTCTTCAAGATCTACCTCAGTATCAGAAAGCTTGGTCTACCCAAGGTCACACCATTCCAAATACAGCCCAAACACAGTGACTGAGCAAGGCAGGCATATAAATATCTGCCAGCTTGGCCAGACAGGAGACAATTCTAACAGATAATACTTCTTCCAGAGCTCCCTGTGCCCACACCTGGTGGGACAAGGCTATGTCAGTCAGGCCTGCATTGCAATTTGATTTCTTCTGCTCAATCCTGCTTCTTCCTCCTTCCCTTCCCAGCTTTTAGTTTAAAAAAATATAATAATAAAAAATAAAATCTTGCACCCCAAACTCCATCTCAGCATGTGTTTCCTAAGTGCCCATCTGTAATGAGAGTTGAGAGAAAGAGGTTGTGTGGCCTCAAGAAAGTATTTCATAATAATCATGTAGCTAGAAACAGAACTTTACAATTCTCAGATGACATTTACATGTGTCCTTCTAGATACCTGGTTCAGCTTTGTAAAATTGCCAAGTCACTTGAGGAAACTGAGGCTCAGGAAGATAGTTTCTTGCCTGAAGTTATCCAGCTAATTGGAAATATGAATCTGGAGTTCAAAAAAGGAATAATAGATTGGGAACCTTCCAGTTAAACTTCCTGAAAGTTATACTGCTAGGAAGTGGCAGAAATAGGGCCACAAGCTAAACCTTCTGTCTCTAAGAAAGGGCTCTTTTCATTGTACCCTAGTGCCAGCCTCAGCTGTGTCGGATGCTGGAATGGTTAGAGAATGACAACTGGTATAACTGATATATTTCAGAAACTTCCTAGAGAATGACTGAATGTTAAAATGAAAGGTTGTGTGGGAACTGATATGCTCCAAGATTCCTGCAATGTGCCAACAGTGAGAGTCATTTCTGTGTCAATAGATAGTCCATTATATGGCATAGAGGCAATAAGATCCAGGAGATACATTTTTTTCAGTAATTATTTTGTCTCTATAACTTTGGCTATTTAAGTGTAATAGGTAAACATTCAAATAAAGTTTTTGTTCAGTCAAAATACATGAAAGAAAGAGTGGTGATGGTTAACTCCCAGTAGATATGACAACAAGGTCTTCTAGTGTCTAGGGTGTCCTAGACAAAGTTCAGGAGAACTTGATTATTTCTAAATAAGTTCCATGACCATCTCAAAACATTTGAGCAGTAGATTTCACAATGTTTACCGGTGGGCTTTAAAGAATCAGCCCAAAGTAAATCAAGGTAATTAAAGAACGTTATACAATTAAAAAAAGGCATTGAAAAAAATTGTTTCTCAAATTGAAGGTGGTTTTTAATCAAAGTCTCTCTGCGTCTCTATCTGTCTCTCATATATATATATATATATATATATATACACACACACACAAACATATGTATATATATATATATATATATATATATATATATGAGAAGTTGAAACACCTGTGTGTTTCAGTATTTTTGCTGCAGGAAAGAGATTTATTTTATCACTTAAAATTCTTTCTACTATAATGACAACAACAAAAAAGTACACACACAGATTATCTTAAAGAATAAGGAAAGTTAGGACTTCCCTGGTGGCACAGTTTTTAAGAATCCACCTGCCAATGCAGGGGACATGTGTTCGAGCCCTGGTCTGGGAAGATCCCACATGCCGCAGAGCAGCTAATCCTGTGCACCACAACTACTGAGGCTGCGCTCTAGAGCCCATGAGCCACAACTACTAAAGCCCGGGTGCCTAGAGCCCATGCTCCACCACAAAAGAAGCCACCGCAATGAGAAGCCCGCACACCACAACGAAGAGTAGCCCCCACTTGCCACAACTAGAGAAAGCCCACTGACAGCAACGAAGACCCACCACAGCCAAAAATAAATAGATAAAGAAAGAAAGAATAAGGAAAGTTGTATTACATTACAGGAAATTGAAAAGTAGGGGAAGCCTCAGTGGCTAATGATACTTTCTTTGTGAATACTCTGCCATGGTTACTCTTGGCTGCATCCTGAGGCTAGTGTCTTTTGGTCACTTCCTTTTTAATTTATTTTTTTACATCTGGAAGCATTGATCTTGGTTTTTCACTCGTTTAAAGATTGGCCATTTATATCATTTATCTTAATTCACCCTGCTGGTCTCAGTAACCACCCTTGAACATTATTTATCTTGGTTTGATTCACATTTGCTCAGCAGTTGCCGTCTGACATGGCTCTTCCTCATTCACTTCTCATTTATTAAGCATCAGATATATGACATTGCTTGGTTTAGTTCTTTCCAATTCAATTCAACAGTGTTTGCCTCAAATCATACTTCTTCACTAAGGCATCTTTGTCCTATAGTATCCTCTTCCCCTCACTTGTGTACTTTAGCAATGATCATATAATGAGATTCAATTTCTCTTATCTCCCATGCATTCAGAGGTCATCTGACATCATTTGCTCCCATCCTCTTTGGGTCCATTCAAAATTATTTATCTTTATTATTTTTCTCTCACTGAGAAATTATAGTATTAATGCCACATGCTAGCCTTTTCTGTAGAACACTATTTCTGATCAAGAAATTAGGCATTTATTCATGAACACTGTTGAGACTTCTCAGCTTCAGTTGAGCCAGAGATGCATTTTCATCACATCAGACAAATTCTATAAAAAATACTTTAATGTTAAAAAATGGAAATGAAATGAAGTGACCAAAACATCCTTGGAGTAGACTACTTAAACTATATTATTAAAATATGTTTTCTGGATAATTCTCTATATAGGATTGCAGCAGTATTTCAAAATCTGCTTCTTAATCCTCTACCTCCAAAAAGAAAACAAAGTTGAATATCTTATGAGGTTCTACAAATTGTTTATACCACAGTGATGGCTTTTGCCTTCAGTTTAAAATATCCACAAGTACAAGGTGTAGATTTGCCCTCCACACAAGCATTGAAATGTGCCTTCCCGCAAGATATCCTACATGTTCTCTCCAATTTCACGTAAAGTTTAAAGCTGAAAAGTGTATAGGCAGAATGAGTGATAGCTTTATTATTACAAGATGGAAAAATTATATTCATTTAACAATGAATGTACTTAGTCCTTTTTCAGTTTTTACCAAAACCAGTCACACATCTAGTTCATCACTGCATTCAGAGAGTAATGTTTCAGATTCTGTTTGATACCATTTCAAAGGGTTTATGTACTTCTGACAAAAATAAAAAACAACAAACATATTTGCTCAAATCTTTTTCTCTCCTGGAGTTTTACTCAAAATTCAGTTACATATTTAAATAATCTGTGTAACTAAATGTTATCCAATAGTAATTTCCAATTAGAATTTAGAATGTTGCAGGAGAATCTACCAAGCAACCTAGGTTTTCTGAAATAGATACATACACCCATATCAACTCTAAGACTAGGTTTTCAGATTAAGTAAACTATTTGGTTTTAGATATAAGAATGTTGGCAGTTCTATTTCAGACTGTTTTTGATGCCATCGAGACCCCTCTCCCTTAGTAATATAATGACATGTTATGATGCTTACCTGGCTAGTTATGCAAATAGTGGTCATTACTGATTGTAGATCATTTCTTCTAGCCCTCATCAGAGTCTTTAGACAACTGGCATAGCACTGAGGTGATAAAACCTTTCCTGGTTCACAGAATCTTAGATAATTCCCTGATGTCATAAAACATGAGAGTGCATCATAAGCACAGAATGTATTGCTTTCATAGAGTGATACAAAGGATATAAAATAAATATTTGAATATCGCAATTGCAAAATATCTTGGATAGTTTCCTCCCAGTTTTGTTTCTCTTGTTTCTCCATCACATTTGTCCCACTGTGTCCTTTAACAAAAAAAAAAAAAAAAAAAAAGGGTGGGGGGTGGAGACAATAGGAATATTTCTGGTACTTCTAGGGCAATGTATCATTTTTTAACAATTCATAGTCTACTACACTGCCAATTAAGTGATATTGTCTAGATTCCAGCGTGCCCTCTATTTTAAGGGGACAAATCAAGTTGTCCAGATTCAAAATTATCATTCACACTGCATTCTCCATGCTCCCTGGGGAAGGGGGATATGTTCCCATAGAATACAACATGAACGTGGCTTCTAGAGTTGTTTCATTTAGTGGTGCTGATTTTAAGGTCTAGGTGCATTCTCACATTGTCTGACATTCATAAATACCTGGTTAATTGTGTGTCACATAGTAACACACATAGTAACAAGCCTATTCCTCATCAAGATGGAAATAAAATGTGGACTACTGGAGAAAGAACTTTTAAGCAGTAGAATCCCTAAATCCAGACCCAGTGGAGTCAGAGATTGGTGGCAAAAAGAAAACTAAGGACACTTTAGTGAAAGTTTACCCATAGAGTTGAATTTGTTGAATTTTTAAAAAGTGCCTTTAATTTTCAGATTATGTCTTTACTTAACAAATTTTATCTTTTTACGTGCAGTAGACCCTGTCTTAGTCAGTTTGGGCTGTCTTAGTTCAGCCTGCTATAACAGAGTAACATAGAGTAGGTGACTTATGAACAACAGACATTTATTTCTCATAGTCCTCTGGTCTGGGAAGTCCAAGGTCAAGCTGCAAGCAAATTTAACCACCAATGAAGGCCTGCTTCCTCATTCATAGAGGTGTGTGCTCGTGCTGTGCCCTCACATGGGGGAAGGGGTAAGGTGTTCCCCAGGGTTTCTTTTATAAGGACATTACTCTCATTCATGAAGGCTCCACGTGCCAAAGACCGAACCTCCAAATACCATCACATAGGTAGTAAGTTTCAACATATGACTACATTCAGTCTACAGAAGACCCATTTTAAAATATTTTGTTAGCTTATGAAATACAGTTTTGGAAACTGCTGTGGTAAGAAATTAAGATTTTTAAAATAAATGATTATCATTCCTCATGTAAATACCAACCCACTCAATTTCATATTGATTCCTATCTTGACCATGGAGAAGAGACCAGCGAGGAGAGATTTCACATAGTCTAGTGGTCGCTATAGTTCATTATAATTCTGTTTTCCCATTAGACCCTCACATGGTTGCTACTAGACTTTTAACGACAGATAGTATCAGTGGTCATTAGTGATGATGATTTAATGTATTTCATTCAAATATCTCAAAGCACATTATAGCCATAGTAACTACTGCAGATGCTAAGTCAGTTGTATTGGCTTTATAAAATAATGTTTTGTGGATGTGAATGCCCATTAGTCTAATCCTGAAATTCATATATATATATATATATATATAATTTTTTCCTTGTTTTTTATTGAGTGGCGTATGAAGTGAAGAAAATATAATCATAATGTTATGTTCAATGTTATGTTACTAATGCTCATTTATGTGTCTTATTGTTTTATATGTGTACATCTTGGTGTCTTAGCAAGATTTTGAGTTCCTCAAAGGTGGAATTGTTTATTTTTCTTTGGTATCAACTGAAAAATCCATTTCAGGGCTAGTGCATAAATGGGGTCAGGAAACACTTTTTGTATTTTGTTTAATAATAAGGTTAACTTTGAGAGCTACTTATATTTTCAAAAGATGGGGAAGCTTTAACCTGTATATAGACAAATAAAAATAAAGGTTTGATAAGTGTGCATTTCTATCCCAAAGACTGAAATAGAGTGGAAGAAGGTCATAAATAGAGAAATCAGTTTTAGGAGTATAATTTTATAATTGTCTGTTGTGTGTTGAGCATATATATATATTACAGTTTTATGTCTAAATTTTAAATTAATAAACTGTACTATTCTTACTAATGCATTTCAACATTGGGTCAATAATGTTATAATAATTTTATAGTTTAATAAATAAAAGCAAGCCCTACTTTCACAGTATGTAATAACTAGCACAGTATCTAAAAACTGAGGTTTGTAGTATTTCCAGCTGTAATATGACTAAGAAAATGTATTTTTTACTGTCTTAATTTCTTTTTCAAATTCTTTCATACAATCCAGCCTATCCACAGAATGACATTTAATTTTTTTTCATATTATGAGACTCTTACTCTTTAACTACTACAGAATTTTCTCTTCAACCATCTGGAAATGTTAAAATCCAAGCTCTGGAAAGAAGTCAGTGATAGTGATGATATTTTTCTATAAATTTATTTCTTCAATGCATTTCTTTCTTTGCTCTATCCTTTAAATTACTTTAAGAATTTTTTAAAGCATTCCTTATATTAAATTTTATATCTGATTTTGAAAAGACAAGATGTATTTCCATAAGCGTATTGATGCTATTCCTCTGAATGACTTGCTCACATTTGGGAATAATTACTAAAATAATCCCAATGGCTGTTTTATATAGTCTATGGGCTTATATAGTTATGGGGTGTATATTTTATCAATTATATCTATATAGGTACAAAATGTGTTGTTAACACACAAAAGTCCATTTGTTCTATGGTGAGTAAATCTAAAGCCCTATAGTAAATAGCCATATGGTGAGTCTGTAAGTATCATGAAAGTCATTATCTTTTCTTTCTTTTTATAAGTTTTCTAAAGTCATCTTCTCTGAGAACAGAAAACCAGTTATCTCAACCAATTTTTGTCTTCAATATTTATGAGATGAGTTTTTCCCCCTTCCTTCAAGGTCTCCCGAATTTGTCACTGACCCCAGTCTGCTGGGAAGTAATACTTAATGCCTCAGAGTTTCCTGAGAGGTCCTTTAAGCACTCTTTCCACACATGAAGTACAGCCCAGGTTTCTTAATGGTGAACTTGTCACACCAGATTAGTTGAGTTTTATATTAAAATGTGACATTTCTGGTTGTGTTCACTTGTTACAAATTCAGTTTGTCCAATTATATCCTGGTAAGAGAATGTGTATTATTGAGCCTTAGAAGTCACTGCATTGCCATAAAAATTAAAGAGACCAAATGAAGGCACCTTGTATAAATCTTAGCCAACATACTGAGGAATCTTATGGACAGAGACAATTAATATCTGCCATTTTATGCAGATAAGCCCTCTCAATGCTTATTTACTTTTTATCAGCAAAGAAACTGTACTTTCAAAAAAGCAGAAGATATGGAAACCTTTTTAATTTACATCTCTAGCACCTTTATCACTCCTAAATCAGCATTTTTCATTCTATGATTTATTAAATCCCGAAAACATATAACCTTTTACTAATGAAACACATTTTTCCATGGACTTTTATGTGTGTTATTTTTCTTTTCTTTTTTTTTTTTTTTTTAACATCTTTATTGGGGTATAATTGCTTTACAATGGTGTGTTAGTTTCTGATTTATAACAAAGTGAATCAGCTATACATATACATGTGCTCCCATGTGTCTTCCCTCTTGTGTCTCCCTCCCTCCCACTCTCCCCCTCCCACCCCTCCAGGCTGTCCCAAAGCCCCAAGCTTATATCCCTGTGCCTTGCGGCTGCTTCCCCCTAGCTATCTACCTTACTACGTTTGTTAGTGTGTATATGTCCATGACTCTCTCTCGCCCTGTCAAAACTCACCCTTCCCCCTCCCCATATCCTCAAGTCCGTTCTCCAGTAGGTCTGCATCTTTATTCCTATCTTACCCCTAGGTTCTTCATGACATTTTTTTCCCTTAAATTCCATATATATGTGTTAGCATACGGTATTTGTCTTTTTCTTTCTGACTTACTTCACTCTGTATGACAGACTCTAGGTCTATCCATCTCATTACAAATAGCTCAATTTCATTTCTTTTTAAGGCTGAGTAATATTCCATTGTGTATATGTGCCACATCTTCTTTATCCATTCATCCGATGATGGGCGCTTAGGTTGTTTCCATGTCCTGGCTATTGTAAATAGAGCTGCAATGAACATTTTGGTACATGACTCTTTTTGAATTTTGGTTTTCTCAGGGTATATGCCAAGTAGTGGGATTGCTGGGTCATATGGTAATTCTATTTGTAGTGTTTTAAGGAACCTCCATACTGTTCTCCACAGTGGCTGAACCAATTCACATTCCCACCAGCAGTGCAAGAGTGTCCCCTTTTCTCCACACCCTCTCCAGCATTTATTGTTTCTAGATTTTTTGATGATGGCCATTCTGACTGGTGTGAGATGATATCTCATTGTAGTTTTGATTTGCATTTCTCTAATGATTAATGATGTTGAGCATTCTTTCATGTGTTTGTTGGCATTCTGTATATCTTCTTTGGAGAAATGTCTATTTAGGTCTTCTGCCCATTTTTGGATGGGGTTGTTTGTTTTTTTGTTATTGAGCTGCATGAGCTGCTTGTAAATTTTGGAGATTAATCCTTTGTCAGTTGCTTCATTTGCAAATGTTTTCTCCCATTCTGAGGGTTGTCTTTTGGTCTTGGTTATGGTTTCCTTTGCTGTGCAAAAGCTTTGAAGTTTCATTAGGTCCCATTTGTTTATTTATGTTTTTATTTCCATTACTCTAGGAGGTGGGTCAGAAAGGATCTTGCTGTGATTTATGTCATAGAGTGTTCTTCCTATGTTTTCTTCTAAGAGTTTGATAGTTTCTGGCCTTACATTTAGGTCTTTAATCCATTTTGAGCTTATTTTTGTGTATGGTGTTAGGGAGTGATCTAATCTCATACTTTTACATGTACCTGTCCAGTTTTCCCAGCACCATTTATTGAAGAGGCTGTCCTTTCTCCACTGTACATTCCTGCCTCCTTTATCAAAGATAAGGTGTCCATATGTGCGTGGGTTTATCTCTGGGCTTTCTATCCTGTTCCACTGATCTATCTTTCTGGTTTTGTGCCAGTACCATACTGTCTTGATTACTGTTGCTTTGTAATATAGTCTAAAGTCAGGGAGCCTTATTCCTCCAGCTCCTTTTTTCGTTCTCGAGATTGCTTTGGCTATTCGGGGTCTTTTGTGTTTCCATACAAATTGCGAAATTTTTTGTTCTAGTTCTGTGAAAAATGCCAGTGGTAGTTTGATAGGGATTGCATTGAATCTGTAGATTGCTTTGGGTAGTAGAGTCATTTTCACAATGTTGATTCTTCCCATCCAAGAACATGGTATATCTCTCCATCTATTTGTATCATCTTTAATTTCTTTCATCAGTGTCTTATAATTTTCTGCATACAGGTCTTTCGTATCCTTAGGTAGGTTTATTCCTAGATATTTTATTCTTTTTGTTGCAATGGTAAATGGGAGTGTTTTCTTGATTTCACTTTCAGATTTTTCATCATTAGTATATAGGAATGCCAGAGATTTCTGTGCATTAATTTTGTATCCTGCTACTTTACCAAATTCATTGATTAGCTCTAGTAGTTTTCTGGTAGCATCTTTAGGATTCTCTATGTATAGTATCATGTCATCTGCAAACAGTGACAGCTTTACTTCTTCTTTTCTGATTTGGATTCCTTTTATTTCCTTTTCTTCTCTGATTGCTGTGGCTAAAACTTCCAAAACTATGTTGAATAAGAGTGGTGAGAGTGGGCAACCTTGTCTTGTTCCTGATCTTAGTGGAAATGCTTTCAGTTTTTCACCATTGAGGATGATGTTTGCTGTGGGCTTGTCATATATGGCTTTTATTATGTTTAGGAAAGTTCCCTCTATGCCTACTTTCTGGAGGGTTTTTATCATAAATGGGTGTTGAATTTTGTCGAAAGCTTTCTCTGCATCTATTGAGATGATCATATGGTTTTTCTCCTTCAATTTGTTAATATGGTTTATCACATTGATAGATTTGCGTATATTGAAGAATCCTTGCATTCCTGGAATAAACCCCACTTGATCATGGTGTATGATCCTTTTAATGTGCTGTTGGATTCTGTTTGCTAGTATTTTGTTGAGGATTTTTGCATCTATGTTCATCAGTGATATTGGCCTGTAGTTTTCTTTCTTTGTGACATCCTTGTCTGGTTTTGGTATCAAGGTGATGGTGGCTTCGTAGAAGGAATTTGGGAGTGTTCCTCCCTCTGCTATATTTTGGAAGAGTTTGAGAAGGATAGGTGTTAGCTCTTCTCTAAACGTTTGATAGAATTCACCTGTGAAGCCATCTGGTCCTGGGCTTTTGTTTGTTGGAAGGTTTTTAATCACAGTTTCAATTTCAGTGCTTGTGATTGGTCTGTTCATATTTTCTATTTCTTCCTGATTCAGTCTTGGCAGGTTGTGCATTTCTAAGAATTTGTCCATTTCTTCCAGATTGTCCATTTTATTGGCATAGAGTTGCTTGTAGTAATCTCTCATGATTTTTTTTATTTCTGCAGTGTCAGTTGTTACTTCTCCTTTTTCGTTTCTAATTCTATTGATTTGAGTCTTCTCCCTTTTTTTCTTGATGAGTCTGGCTAGTGGTTTATCTATTTTGTTTATCTTCTCAAAGAACCAGCTTTTAGTTTTATTGATCTTTGCTATTGTTTCCTTCATTTCTTTTTCATTTATTTCTGATCTGATTTTTATGATTTCTTTCCTTCTGCTAGCTTTGGGGTTTTTTTGTTCTTCTTTCTCTAATTGCTTGAGGTGCAAGGTTAGGTTGTTTATTCGAGATGTTTCCTGCTTCTTAAGGTGGGCTTGTATTGCTATAAACTTCCCCCTTAGAACTGCTTTTGCTGCATCCCATAGGTTTTGGGTCGTTGTGTCTCCATTGTCATTTGTTTCTAGGTATTTTTTTATTTCCTCTTTGATTTCTTCAGTGATCACTTCATTATTAAGTAGTGTATTGTTTAGCCTCCATGTGTTTGTATTTTTTACAGATCTTTTCCTGTAATTGATATCTAGTCTCATGGCGTTGTGGTCGGAAAAGATACTTGATACAATTTCAGTTTTCTTAAATTTACCAAGGCTTGATTTGTGACCCAAGATATGATCTATCCTGGAGAATGTTCCATGAGCACTTGAGAAAAATGTGTATTCTGTTGTTTTTGGATGGAGTGTCCTATAAATATCAATTAAGTCCATCTTGTTTAATGTATCATTTAAAGCTTGTGTTTCCTTATTTATTTTCATTTTGGATGATCTGTCCATGGGTGAAAGTGGGGTGTTAAAGTCCCCTACTATGAATGTGTTACTGTTGATCTCCCCTTTTATGGTTGTTAGTATTTGCCTTATGTATTGAGGTGCTCCTATGTTGGGTGCATAAATATTTACAATTGTTATATCTTCTTCTTGGATCGATCCCTTGATCATTATGTAGTGTCCTTCTTTGTCCCTTTTAATAGTCCTTATTTTAAAGTCTATTTTGTCTGATATGAGAATTGCTACTCCAGCTTTCTTTTGGTTTCCATTTGCATGGAATATCTTTTTCCATCCCCTTACTTTCAGTCTGTATGTGTCTCTAGTTCTGAAGTGGGTCTCTTGTAGACAGCATATATAAGGGTCTTGTTTTTGTATCCATTCAGCCAATCTGTGTCTTTTGGTGGGAGCATTTAGTCCATTTACATTTAAGGTAATTATCGATATGTATGTTCCTATTTCCATTTTATATATTGTTTTGGGTTCGCTACTATAGGTCATTTCCTTCTCTGTGTTTCGTGTCTAGAGAAGTTCCTTTAGCATTTGTTGTAAAGCTGGTTTGATGGTGCTGAACTCTCTCAGCTTTTGCTTGTCTGTAAAGGTTTTAATTTCTCCATCAAATCTGAATGAGATCCTTGCTGGGTAGAGTAGTCTTGGTTGCAGGCTATTCTCCTTCATCACTTTCAGTATGTCCTGCCACTTCCTTCTGGCTTGTAGGGTTTCTGCTGAGAGATCAGCTGTTAACCTTATGGGGATTCCCTTGTGTGTTATTTGTTGTTTTTCCCTTGCTGCTTTTAATATGCTTTCTTTGTATTTAATTTTTGACAGTTTGATTAATATGTGTCTTGGCGGCGTGTTTCTCCTTGTATTTATCCTGTATGGGACCCTCTGTGCTTCCTGGACTTGATTAACTATTTCCTTTCCCATATTAGGGAAGTTTTCAACTATAATCTCTTCAAATATTTTCTCAGTCCCTTTCTTTCTTTCTTCTTCTTCTGGAACCCCTATAATTCGAATGTTGGTGCGTTTCATGTTGTCCCAGAGGTCTCTGAGACTGTCCTCAGTTCTTTTCATTCTTTTTTCTTTATTCTGCTCTGCAGTAGTTATTTCCACTACTTTATCTTCCAGGTCACTTATCCGTTCTTCTGCCTCAGTTATTCTGCTATTGATCCTATCTAGAGTGATTTTAATTTCATTTATTGCATTGTTCATCGTTGCTTGTTTCATTTTTAGTTCTTGTAGGTCATTGTTAACTGTTTCTTGCATTTTGTCCATTCTACTTCCAAGATTTCGGATCATCCTTACTATCATTATTCTGAATTCTTTTTCACTGATAATTTGAAATATTTCTTAATATGACAGTTGTCAATTTACTTCTTAAAGCATAAGTATTATATCTGTTTCTTCTTATTGAGCTAGAATGTGGTAGTCAATTTTAGCTAGCTATTAAGCCTGTTGTCTAAGTAGGTTTGCTTCCCTGGGTGGTAAGTTATTCATCTTATTGTAATACTTTATAATTTTTTTTTAACACTTCCAGCTTGAGCAGGTGTGGGAAACTATTGTCATACTTTACATTAAGGAAATCCATTGAGGAAAACTTGAATGTATAAAATAAGAAGATCCATTAGAGAAAATTGGAAATAAGCTATAATTTTATTAGTAGGAAAAATGAATTTCTCTGTAAATATAACAGTACATAATGGAATTTCTTGGTTGATTTGTTATTTACAAGTCATAAATTCAGTAGAAGAGATATCAGGCAATAGAGAAACTGCAAGCTAGAATGACAGATCCTCTGTCAGCTAAAATCTCCAAAAGTCATAATATATAAAAATAAACTATGAATTAAATTTTAGAAATTACAATATTTTAAAGAACATTACCCTGTTTAGCAAGTTCTCCTTTGTAATTCTTTCTGTAAAATAAGTGAAATTGTAGTGACCCCAAATAATTATTTTTCCTTGGAAAAGTTATTTCTTTAGTTTTAGGAAATAATTTTAGTATTTAGTTTTTTTTTTTAATTTTTAATACTGGTTTATTAAATTTGTGGGGCAGCCTTAAATTAGAACTAGACCTGCTTTGCTTTGTGACCGCCTAGAGGGGTGGGATAGGGAGGTTGGGAGGGAGACGCAAGAGGGAGGGGATATGGGGATATATGTATACCTGTAGCTGATTCACTTTGTTATACAGCAGCAACTAACACAACAATGTAAGGCAATTATACTTCAATAAAGATGTTTAAAAAAAAAAAGTCTTATGAAATGTTTCTTTCAGATCAATGTGGGCTGACTTATTTTAACTTTTGTAGACAGAGTCAGGATACATAGAATTTTTACTTTTTAGAAGAGACCTTAGAGATCATTTACCTGATGATCTTTTGACAGTTGCAGTCCCTGTGGGCCACAGAGTTTAAATGCCTTCAGTCACACAATCAATAGCAATGGTCTGGCTCTCTTACTGTTTTTAAGCACTGATTTGTTACCAAAATGTTAGCCAAAAGGGTAGCCTTTTAAAATTATATATAAAAATTAAAGTTAATGATAATAGAAAATTAAGGAGAAGGATGAGGAGTTCGTATAAATATACAAATATCTAATTGAGCCAAATTTCTTATATATGTATTTAAGCTCATTTATGTTTATGTGTGCATCAAGAATAGATCCCAGGGCTTCCCTGGTGACGCAGTGGTTGGGAGTCCACCTGCCGATGCAGGGGACGCAGGATCCTGCGTGCCGCGGAGCGGCTGGGCCTGTGGGCCGTGGCCGCTGAGCCTGTGCGTCCGGAGCCTGTGCTCCGCAATGGGAGAGGCCACAGCGGTGAGAGGCCCGTGTACCGCAAAAAACAAACAAAAAAACCAAAAAAAAAAAAAAGAATAGATTATTATTTAAATTATTATTTCCAAACTCCTCTTCTATCCATTATATGTATCACCTACCGTCTTCTTAGTAATACAGTGGCTGTTCTACATGACTTTTACTTACCCTCATGCTTCCCAATTCTCAATTTATATCTTATTAACAGATGTTCTGGCCAGAATTGGGTTTGACGAGAAGGTCATTAACCTTTTCAAAAATAGTTTATCAATAACCTATCACTTTTGAGATTATCAATAACCTATCACTGTATGAGATTACACTGATGAATAAGGTAGATTGGATTCCTTCCCTCACAGAGCATATTATCTAGAGTAAGGCAAGGGTGCTCCATGAACTTATGCTAGTGCTTGAATTGCCTAACTGCTTAACCAATTACCCCCAAAATATAGCAGCCTAAAACAACATATATTCATTATCTCTCAGTTTCTGTAGGAATCTAGGCATACGTTAGCTGGGTCTCCTGTCTCAGAGTCTCTCTTAGGCTGCAATCAAAATGTCAGCCAGGGTTGTAGTCTCATCTGAAGGCTCAACTAGGGGAGATCTGCTTCTCATCTCATTCTCATGGTTTGAAGCAAGATTCAGTTCCTTGTAGGTTTTTGGACTAAGAATGTCAATTCATCACTGGCTGTGGGATAGAGGCTACCATCAGTTTCTTGCCAGATGGACCTTTCTGTAGGGAACACCATAGCATGATATCTGGCTTCCATCATAGTAGCAAGCAAGAGAAGAAGAAGAAGAAAATCAAAATGGAAACCAGAGTCTATATGTTACCTAATCTTGAAAGTCACAGCCTATCCCTTTTGACATATTCTGATCATAAGAAGAAAATCAGAGCATCTCGCCCACACTTAGGAAGATTACAGAAGGGCATTAAAAGCACAAGTTAGGTATTATTGGAAGTTACCTTAGAAGCTACTTACCACAGGTTTGTATTTTATAAATATATCAGTATGTGACCAAATGGAAAAGTTTAAATAAGAAACAATATTATGTCAAGAATTGTGAAGGGACTCCCTCTTGCGAGAGCACTGGAATCACAACTGGCTGCTGAACAATCATCAACAGGAAGACACTGGAACTCACCAAAAAAGATAACCCACATCCAAAGACAAAGGAGAAGCCACAATGAGATGTTAGGAGGGGCGTGATCAGAATAAAATCAAACCCCATAACTGCTGGGTGGGTGACTCACAAACTAGAGAACACTTATACCACAGAAGTCCACCCACTGGAGTGAAGGTCCTGAGCCCCTCGTCAGGCTTCCCAACCTGAGGATCTGGCAATGGGAGGAGGAATTCCTAGAGAATCAGACTTTGAAGGCTAGCGGGATTTGACTGCAGAACTTTGACAGGACTGGGGGAAACGGAGACTCCAGTCTTGGAGGGCACACACAAAGTAGTGTGCACATCGGGACCCAGGAGGAGGAGCAGTGACCCCATAGGAGACTGAACCAGACCTACCGGCTGGTGTTGGAGGGTCTCCTGCAGAGGCGGGGGGTGGCTGTGGCTCACCTTGACGACAAGAACACTGGCAGCAGAAGTTCTGGGAAGTTCTCCTTGGCGTGAGCCCTCCCAGAGTCTGCCATTAGCCCCACCAAACAGCCCAGGTAGGCTCCAGTGTTGGGCCACCTCAGGCCAAACAACCATCAGGGAGGGAACTTGGCTCCACCCATCAGCAGTCAAGCAGATTACACTTTTACTGAGCTCTGCCCACCAGAGCAAAAGCCAGCTCTACCCACCACCAGTCCCTCCCATCAGGAAAATTCCACAAGCCTTTTAGATAGCCTCATCCACCAGAGGGCAGGCAGCTGAAGCAAGAAGAACTACAACCTGTAGAACAAAAACTACATTCACAGAAAGAGAGATAAGATGAAAAGGCAGAGGGCTATGTACCAGATGAAGGAAAAAGATAAAACCCCAGAAAAACAACTAACTGAAGTGGAGATAGGCAACCTTCCAGAAAAAGAATTCAGAATAATGATAGTGAAGATGATCCTCCATTGGAAAAAGAATGGAGGCAAAGATCAAGAAGATGCAAGAAATGTTTAACAAAGACCGAGAAGAATTAAAGGACAAACAAACAGAGATGAACCATACAATAACCAAAATGAAAAATACACTAGAAGGAGTCAATAGCAGAATAACTGAGGCAGAAGAACGGATAAGTGACCTGGTCGACAGAATGGTGGAATTCACTACCGCAGAACAGAATAAAGAAAAATAATGAAAAGAAATGAAGACAGCCTAAGAGACCTCTGGGACAACATTAAACGCAACAATGTGTGCATCGTAGGGGTCCCAGAAGGAGAAGAGAGAAAGAAATCACCTGAGAAAATATTTGAAGAGATTATAGTCGAAAACTTCCCTAACATGGGAAGGGAAATAGCCAACCAAGTCCAGGAAGTGCAGAGAGTCCCAGGCAGGATAAACCCAAGGAGAAACACACTGAGACACATAGTATTCAAACTGACAAAAATTATAGACAAAGAAAAATTACTGAAAGCAACAAGGGAAACATAACATGCAAGAGAACTCCCATAAGGTTAACAGCTGATTTCTCAGCAGAAATTCTACAAGCCAGAAGGAAGTGGCATGGCATATTTAAAGTGATGAAAGGGAAGAACGTACAACCAAGATTACTCTACCTGGCAAGTATCTCATTCAGACTCGGTGGAGAAATCAAAAGCTTTACAGACAAGCAAAAGATAAAAGAATTCGGCACCACCAAACCAGCTCTACAACAAATGCTAAAGGAGCTTAGAGTGGGAAACAAAAGAGAAGAAAAGGACCTACAAAAACAAACCCATTACGATAAAGAAAATGGTAATAGGAACCTACATATCAATAATTACCTTAAATGTGAATGGATTAAATGCTCCAACCAAAAGACACAACCTCATTGAATGGATACAAAAACAGGATCCATATATATGCTATCTACAAGAGACCCACTTCATACCTAGGGACACATACAGACTGAAAGTAAGGGGATGGAAAAAGATACTCCATGCAAATGGAAATCAAAAGAATGCTGGAGTAGCAATACTCATATCAGATAAAGTAGACTTTAAAATAAAGAATTTTACAAGAGACAAGGAAGGACACTACATAATGATCAACGGATCAATCCAAGAAGAAGATATAACAATTGTAAATATATATGCCCCCAACATAGGAGCACCTCAATACATAAGGCAACTGCTAACCGCTATAAAAGAGGAAATTGATATTAACACATAATAGTGGGGGACTTTAACACCTCACTTACACCAATGGACAGATCATCCAAACAGAAAATTAATAAGGAAATATAAGCTTTAAATGACACAATAGGCCAGATAAATTTAATTGATATTTATAGGACATTCCATCCAAAAATAGCAGATTACACTTTCTTCTCAAATGCACATGGAACATTGTCCAGGATAGATCACAACTTAGATTACAAGTCAAGCCTCAGTAAATTTAAGAAAATTAAAATCAAGCATCTTTTCTGACCACAACACTATGAGATTAGAAATCAATTACAGGGAAAAAAATATAAAAAACACAAACACATGGAGGCTAAACAATACATTACTGAATAACTAAGAGATCACTGAAGAAATCAAAGAAGAAATCAAAAAATACCTAGAGACAAATGACAATGAAAACACAACAATCCAAAACCTATGGGATGCAGCAAAAGCAGTTCTAGGAGGGAAGTTTATAGCCTTGTATACAAGCCTACCTCAAGAAACAAGAAAAATCTCAAATAAACAATCTAACCTTATACCTAAAGAAACTATAGAAAGAAGAACAAACAAAACCAAAGTTAGCAGAAGGAAAGAAATCATAAAGATCAGAGCAGAAATAAATGAAATAGAAAAAAGAAAACAGTAGCAAAGATCAATAAAACTAAAAGCTGGGTTGTTTGAGAAGATAAACAAATTGATGAACCATTAGCCAGACTCATCAAGAAAAAGATGGAGAGGACTCAAATCAATAAAATTAGAAATGAAAAAGGAGAGGTACAACAGACACTGCAGAAATACAAAGCATCCTAAGAGACTACTGCAAGCAACTCTGTGCCAATAAAATGGAGAACCTGGAAGAAATGGACAAATTCTTAGAAAGGTATAACCTTCCAAGACTGAACCAGGAAGAAATAGAAAATATGAACAGACCAATCATGAGTAATGAAATTGAAACTGTGATTAGAAATCTTCCAAGAAACAAATGTCCAGGACCAGATGGCTTCACAGGTGAATTCTATGAAACATTTAGAGAAGAGCTAACACTCATCCTTCTCAAAACTCTTCCAAAAAATTGCAGAGGAAGGAACACACCCAAACTCATTCTGTGAGGCCACCATCACCATGATACCAAAACCAGACAAGGATACTACAAAAACAGCAAATTAAAGACCAATATCGCTGATGAATTTATTTATTTATTTATTTATTTATTTTTTTGCGGTATGCGGGCCTCTCACTGTTGTGGCCTCTCCCGTTGCGGAGCACAGGCTCCAGACGCGCAGGCTCAGCAGCCGTGGCTCACGAGCCCAGCTGCTCCGTGGCACGTGGGATCTTCCCGGACCGGGGCACGAACCCGTGTCCCCTGCATTGGCAGGCGGACTCTCAACCACTGCGCCACCAGGGAAGCCCCGCTGATGAATTTAGATGCACAAATCCTCAACAAAATACAAGCAAACAGAATCCAACAACACATTAAAAGGATCATACACTATGTTCAAGTGGGATTTATCCCAGGGATGCAAGGATTCTTCAGTGTACACAAATCAATCAATGTGATACACCATATTAACAAATTGAAGAAGAACAACCATATGATTATCTCAATAGATGCAGAAAAAGCATTTGACAAAATTCAATATCCATTTATGAAAAAAACTCTCCAGAAAGTGGGCATAGAGGGGACCTACCTCAATATAATAAAGGCCATATATGATAAACCCACAGCAAACATCATTCTCAATGGTGAAAAACTGAAAGCATTCCCTCTAAGATCAGGAGCAAGACAAGGATGTCCACTCTCGCCACTATTATTCATCATTGTTTTGGAAGTCCTAGCCACGGCAATCAGAGAAATAAAAGAAATAGAAATTGGAAAAGAAGAAGTAAAACTGTCACTGTTTGCAGATGACATGTTATTATACATAGAGAATCCTAAAAATGCCACCAGAAAACTACTAGAGCTAATCAATGAATTTGCAGGATACAAAGTTGCAGGATACAAAATTAATGTACAGGAATTTCTTGCATTCCTATACACTAATGATGAAAAATCTGAAAGAGAAATTAAGGAAACACTCCAACTTACTACTGCAACAAAAAGAATAAAATACCTAGGAATAAAGCTACCTAGGGAGACAAGAGACCTGTATGCAGAAAACTATATGACACTGATGAAAGAAATTAAGGATGATAGAAGCAGATGGAGAGATATACCATGTTCTTGGATTGGAAGAATCAATATTGGGAAAATGACTATACTACCCAAAGCAATCTACAGATTCAGTGCAATCCCTATCAAATTACCAATGGCATTTTTTTTATAGAACTAGAACAAAAAATCATAAAATTTGTATGGAGGCACAAAACATCCCGAATAGCCAAAGCAATCTTGAGGGGAAAAAAACGGAGCTGGAGGAATCAGACTCCCCGACTTCAGACTATACTACAAAGCTACAGTAATCAAGAGAGTGTGGTACTGGCACAAAAACAGAAATATATATCAGTGGAACAGGATAGAAAGCCCAGAGATAAACCCATGCCCGTATCGTTAACTAATCTATGACAAAGGAGGCAAGGATATACAGTGGAGTAAAAATAGTCTCTTCAATAAGTGGTGCTGGGAAAATTGGACAGCTACATGTAAAAGAATGAAATTAGAACACTCCCTAACGCCATACACAGAAATAAACTCAAAATGGATTAGAGACCTAAATGTAAGACTGAACACTATAAAACTCTTAGAGGAAAACTTAGGAAGAACACTCTTTGACATAAATCACAGCAAGATCTTTTTTGATCCACCTCGTAGAGTAATGGAAATAAAACTAAAAATAAACAAATGGGACCTAATGAAACTTAAAAGCTTTTTCAAAGCAAAGGAAACTACAAACAAGACGAAAAGACAACCCTCAGAATGGGAGATAATATTTGCAAACGAATCAGCAGACAGAGGATTAATCTCCAAAATATATTCACAGCTCATGCAGCTCAATATTAACAAACAGAGAACCCAATCAAAAAATGGGCAGAAGACCTAATTAGACATTTCTCCAAAGAAGACATACAGAC
Organism: Phocoena sinus; assembly: GCF_008692025.1. Lineage (NCBI taxonomy): Eukaryota > Metazoa > Chordata > Mammalia > Artiodactyla > Phocoenidae > Phocoena > Phocoena sinus. Next base: position 14,215,992 of record NC_045773.1, on the reverse strand, counting down.
GGCCAAGAAGCACATGAAAAGCTGCGCAACATCACTAATTATTGGAGAAATGCAAACCCAAACTACAATGAGGTATCACCTCACACGAGTTAGAATGGGCATCATCAGAAAATCTACAAACAACAAATGCTGGAGAGAGTGTGGAGAAAAGGGAACCCTCTTGCACTGTTGGTGGGAATGTAAATTGATACAGCCACTATGGAGGACAGTATGGAGTTTCCTTAAAAAACTAAAAATAGAATTACCATATGGCCTAGCAATCCCACTACTGGGCATATACCCAGAGAAAACCATAATTCAGAAAGGGACACGCACCCCAATGTTCACTGCAGTACTATTTACAATAGCCAGGTCATTGAAACAACCTAAATGCCCATCGACAGATGAATGGATAAAGAAGATGTGGTACATATATACAGTGGAGTCTTACTCAACCATAAAAAGGAATGAAATTGGGTCATTTATAGAGACATGAATGGATCTAGAGACTGTCATACAGAGTGATGTAAGTCAGAAAGCGAAAAGCAAATACTGTATATTAACGCATATATGTGAAACTCAGAAAGAGAAAAACAAATATTGTATATTAACGCATATATGTGGAACCTAGAAAATGGTACAGCTGAACCGGTTTTCAGGGCCGAAATTGAGACACAGATGTAGAGAACAAACGTATGGACACCAAGGAGGTAAAGCAGCGGCGGGGTGGGGATGGTGGTGTGATGAATTGGGAGATTGGGATTGACATGTATACACTGATGTGTATAAAATGGATGACTAATAAGAACCTGCAGTATAAAAAAAGAAAAATTGTGAAGAGATTGTCATTTTACTCTGCGCTGTATGCGATTTAACAAGTTAGCCTGCCACAATTTCATGGATCTGTGGTAGGAAGGCAAGAAACTATGGGTTCAGAGACTAAGGACCCTTTATCACTTGAAATAATGAGAAGCCAGAACATCAGCATTTGTTAATATTGTTTCATCAATCCAATTCTTGCCAAATGAAACAGAGTGCCCGATTACTCTTTCACAAGCAGTGGATTGCATTACAGGTGAGGAAGCCTGAGTTCAGCAAACCTAAATATTTTGTAATCAACAGTAAACATATCTGCTTTTTGCCCCCAAAGCAGATGCTATGTCTACATTCCAGGTTGTAAGCAAATTTGTGCTTTGCTCCAGAGGAAAACTCTGTCTATATCCTCCAAAGCTGTTCACAATACAAACATCCTTGAAAAGGTAATTGAGAATAAAAGGCAGTGAGTATGTCTCTCACTTAAAAGACATGCAAACATATGACGATCCCATAGATAATTGTTTCTCAACATGGTGGTTCTTTCACCACAGGTACTTTGAGAAGCACGGATCTAGATGTTTGTTTGCTCACAAAAGTTATAATCTAGAGGTTTTCAACCTCTGTTCTATATGATTTCAAGGGCCAGTGGTGGTGCCTCTGAAATCATTTTAGGGATTGGTAATTTTAAAAGAAAAGAAACCTTTGTTTCAGTTATGCATCATTCTTTTTTAAGAATGAAATCCTGGGACTTCCCTGGTGGTGCAGTGTTTAGGAATCCGCCTGCCAATGCAGGAGACACACATTCAGTCTCTGGTCCAGGAAGATCCCACATGCCGTGGAGCAACTTAAGCCCGTGCACCACAACTACTGAGCCTGCCCGCCTAGAGCCCGTGTTCCTCAGCAAGTGCAGCCACCACAATGAGAAGCCCACACACCACAGCGAAGTAGCCCCCGCTCACTGCAACTAGAGAAATCCTGCACACAGTAACAAAGATGCAACGCAGCCAAAAAAAAAAAGTGTTTAAAAAAAAAAGAATGAGACCCTGCTGAACTGTAAAAAAAGAACTAGAGTAACCTTAATTGAAAGGGATAAAGATAAGCCCCGGTTATGAGAAGTAACCACAATTTCTTGAGAATTTCTTCAAGAGAAATACAGATTAGAAAAGAACAAAAGCCCTTGAAGGCATTCTCTGGAGGATTTGCAAGATGGTATATATTTACACCTTGGAAGAACCAGGAAATTTCACTTCTTAATTTTATAGCTCATTTCATAGAAGAGGCTATTTTTGCAATGCTAAGTGTGAAATACTGATTAGAAAGGTAAGAAATGGAAAAACCTGCTGTGTAAGAGGAGGAAAAGACATTGTGGTTAACTTCTAGAAGTAAGAGAAATTAAATCAGTTAATTCCAGAGAAAACATATAGGCCAAAAGAAACTTATGGAGAAGTGAAAAATACAATAAGAAAACAAGAAAGGGACTTCCCTGGCGGTCCAGTGATTAAGACTCTGGACTTCCCTGGTGGCGCAGTGGATAAGACTCTGCGCTCCCAGTTCAGGGGGCCGGGGTTGATCCCTGGTTAGGGAACTAGATCCCACATGCATGCCGCAACTAAGGAGCCCAATTGCTATAACTAAGACCCAGCGCAACCAAATAAATAAATATTAAAAAAAAAAAAAAAAAAGAGTCCTTACTTCCAACGCAGGGGATGTGGGTTCCATCCCTGATCAGGGAACTAAGATCCCACAAGCCGTGTGGTGTGGCCAAAAAGAAAGGAAAAGAAAGAAAACAAGCCAAAGTGTGGAATAGTTTGCATCTTTTAATCACAAAAGTGAGAAAGACCAAGAATATAGTAGACATCTGACCAAGTAGAGTTAAATCAAAGTTAAGGCTACACTCTGCAGACTCTAACTCATAAGAATGGAAGTATATTGAGGAAAATGTCATGCAAATGAAATAAACAGTAATTAGAAGCACTGCTGCATATCATTTAGATAGCTCCATCTTGAGTGAAAGTCTGGAAAGGAGTTTGAAAGGGAGTTATGCTCCAGAGAAACAATGACATCTCAAAGGAGAAGAAGTTGAGTTAGATGCTCAGGGATGAGTTTATGTCTATGCACTCAAGAGAGGTTTTGGCAATTCCACACCTGTTGCTTTCCCCCTTCACACTATCAAATCAGAGTAGGTAATAAAGGAGGAAGTTGAACTTTCACATAGTTTCTCCTCTGCTTTTTGATGCTATAGGAGGCCCCATATAAGAGGAAAAGCGGAAAATCTTGTTTAATGCTCTAAAGTGGACTGGGACTTGTACAGGAGTCCAGGCAGCTTGCTACTTAGAATGCTCTCCTTGTTTGTATCATCTCCAAGAGGGTTGAATGTTGATCCCTCTCATGCGTGCATATGTGAGTGTAAAATATATGTAAAAATTTTAAATAATATAGATAAAGCAATAACCCCTTGACTACCACATCCCCATTCCAATATCATTTCTGTCCCAGATACACATACTATCAGTTTGGTATTTCTCCAGACCTATGCACAGATATTTATGTTATCACATATGTATGTATAAAATGGGATTATATACAAGAGGGATCAGAAAACTATAGCCTGGGGGTCAAATCTTTTTGGCCACCTGTTCATTTACTACCTGTGAGCTAAGGTTGGTTTTTACATTTTTTAATTGTTACTTTTAAATAGTTATATGAAAACTCATATGACAACTTCAGTTTTGTCTCTTGATCTTGGTCTGCAAAACCTTAAATATTTGCTATCTGACCCTTTAAGAAGTGGTTTGTCAATTCCGGATATAGAATGAACAGTTTTCCAAAATATCTTAATGTATATGTAAAAACATGTCTTAGATATCTTTCCGTGAATCTGTCTTATTCGTTTTAGCTGAAAGATGATATTGCATAGTACGGATTATTGCTGTGTAGACCATATACGTCTTGGTAGATATTAAGGTATTGTCCCATCTTTAACGTCACAAATAATGTTGAAATGCGCATACTTTTTGTGCACATGGGCAAGTATTAGTTTTATAAACATGATTACTTAGTCCCTTGGTGACTTAGGTAAATGTTAACATTTTAATTTTTTTAATAACACACATTATAATTTTTCCTACTGTGGAACAACTGAAGTGGAGAAATGATATAATCAAGTAATTTAGACCTCAGCTTCATTTTTATATTAAAATATGTGTTTTTGCAAAAACTGCCAAGAATGCATACAGTTCTGCCTAAAAGAGTCTTTAGTGTATGATACATATTTGCAAACTTAACAAGGAGAGGGAAGAGAAAGGATTTCTAGCACCTAAAATGTTATTAGTGAACTATATCATCCTTATCATTAATCATTATCTGTTATGTCATGTTGGCTCTCCATCTGGTTGGGTATCAGGTGTGATGCTGAAGAGTTTCAGTATATTGATTCCCAACTAGTTACTACTGGTGGCAGGCAGATTAGGTTACTCTGTGACTATTTATTAACTCTGTTAATTGTTTGACAAATTATTATTGACTACAATTCACACAATGACAGATGGCCAATAAGATGTTAAAGAGCATTTACTGTACTTTTTTGAATTCTTGTTAGAGCTTACATTTTAAAATCAAGAAACATTCTTCCTTTAAGGGGATGAATGAGTTATGTTATAAAATTAAGGTGTGAATAATTTTAGTATGGAAATGAAACCTCATTTAAAATAGAGTACTGAAGACCAAATTAACCTTAAATGCTCACACAATTAACAGTTGTTGTCAAAATCTTTCATTCTTCTCTGATAATGAGTGTATTAGAAGAGGGTTCTAGTAATCAATATTATAACAGTAGGAGAGCAAACCTGGGAATGAATACAAAGTTAGTGGAATAGTCCATGATACAAATGCTTTCTGAATGGAGTAATGAAAGGCAGACAAATGTGAATTCATGTTCTTTTCCAGCACTTTTATGCATATGAAATTTCAGTAAGGCCTGAGCAAGAGAAAATGATGAAACATGTTTTATTATTTTCACCTTTAAAACTTGAAAAAAAGGAGTTTAAACTTCAAAAATTTGCTTATTTGAAAATTGTTTTTAAATTTAGAAAATATAATGTGAATTGGCCTGAATACTGGAAACTAATTCGAAATGAGGATGAATATTGTGTAAGAAATCAACAACGAAACTTATTTCTGACTTTCCTTCAACTCAGCTTATACCTATCTTATTCATCAGTGCTTTCCTATATTAACTAGAGTAATGCAAGCTAATGTGACAAATAAACCTCAAAATTGTACTGACTTAACATAATTGAAGCTAATTTCTTGCTTGGATAACAGTTTTGATGCAGGTGTTCCCAGTCAGAATGTGGCTGTACTCAACCTGAAGATTTAGGAATTCGGATTTTTCCATCGTGGATCTGCCTCTCTTATTCTCTAGTATTCTAGAGTCGACTGTGCTCAGGTTGAATAAAAGGAAAAAAGAAGGTGGAGAAGCCCTAACACTTCTTAACCTTGTCACAACAAAAGTGACATATGCCACTTTTATATTCCGTTAGCAAGAAATAGTCTTATGACTTCACTTAGATGCAAGGGAGGCTGGGAAATGTACTTTCTGTCTGGGCATCCAGTTCTCAACCACTACCTATTCTGTGGAGGAGCAGCATAAATTTTGGTGCATGGTTAACTGTTTGACGTAACTGTTTCAGAAAAGATGTTACATTTATATTTATGGAATAAATGAATGAGGTTTGCATTTGTTTGGACTGCTTTCTGGGAGGGAAAATGATCATCAAGGTGAAGGGTCATCCATGAGAATCATGAAGTTTTCTCTCTTTTGTAAATGGCAACAGGTAGAAGCAGTGTGCCAGCCACTTTCCAGCTTCATCACACCATAAGACCCCTCTTATGCTCTGCTTCCTTGGTCTACACATTCTTTCTGAAATCTAACAACAGGACTGCAAAGTTCGTATGACATGCAACAACTGTAAGGAATACATCCTATTTCAAAACCCCAAAATTCTCATCCATTCCATGAAGTTTTCCTAAACTAACTGAAACTATCACTCTTCTGTTACCTTATATTTTCTTAACTATCTCATTCAAAATGACCTCTTCTTAATTTCACATTGATTTATAATTAGCAGTGGCTCTGTCTGAATTACAATTTTTATTTATGTTCTGATTCCTTCCCTACCTCACTCTGTTCATCAAATATATTTATAAGCATACCAACAAATATCTACACATTGCAGGGAAATGGCTTCTTAAAGAGATCTTTCAGTGAATTAAGCCCATGTTTGAAAGATTGGCTATGTTAAAATATATCAAATACTTATTGGTCCAAATAATAATACTGGAATCAACAGGTGGGGATTGGAGAGAGGTAGATTTTAGTGCAGTATGAGCAGACACTTTTAGAGAGGCAATTGGGGGTAGTAGAAAGAACACTGTACTTGGAATCTAAACACCTTGGTTTGCACCTACAATACCACTTAATGGCTTTGTGATTTCAGACAGGTCACTTACTCTCTCTAAATCTTAATTTCCTGATGCACAAAATGAAAATTATTAACAACAACTTTGTCCTTCTCCATACCATTTGTATGAATATGAAAAATAATATCAATGAAAGTCTCGTCTAAATTTCAATGTTTTGCTCAAATACATCATTGTCACTTACTGGAACTGTCTCTTCATGGAACAAGGCATTGCACCCAGTAATAGATTCTGTTTAACTTGAGCCATGATGCTTATGCACAGTAGGTCTTCAATATGAGTTTCAAGTTCGGTTGAGTGCCCGCAAGGGTCTCCTCAAACTGTGAGATAATCTGGTTTTATTCAACTGAAGCTCCTTATTTTGCAGATGAGGAAAGGAGAGGTGAAGTCACTTACAGAAGCGTAATTGCATGAGCACAGCACATTTACCCTAATGGCAGCATCCTCTGGAATCATGTGGGCTTTGGCCTTTGCTCTGTCTGGGCTTCATTTAGCCCTTTTAGTCAACTTATTTTGGTTGCTGTTTTCTTGTGTGCTGTGACCAGCAAATGCTCTTGACTTCATATAAGATAATTCATCCACACTCCAAAGAGGTTTAAGTCATTCATTTATGAATATCTTGATGACTCAACTGGCTTTTAAAGAGGGAGAAATCATTCAAGTGACTGTTTTACTTGGTCCCCAAGTTCAATATGTTTTCTAGTTTAAGTTGAACCTGATGTGGTCATCAAAGAATTGAATTATCTTTGGTTCAGTATGACTTAATACATAAACTAGCTCTATGAAAGGGTAGAATATTAGAGAACAATTTTATAATAATTCAGATTGTATGACTATATAATTTGAAATCAAGAAAAACATATCCTTACCACTGTGGCATCTATAACATTAGTATATTTAGAAGTCTAAAAGCTGATATTTCCTAGTGTCTAAGGAAATATTTTCCAATTAAGCTTTCAGCAGATATTTTTATTCTTTGGTTGGTTTATACTGCATGAAATAGTTCAAGATGAGATGGGTTTCTTGCTCAAATTAAGCAGTTTGATATGATGGTGACAGAGGGGGTGAATAACTATAGATTCATTCAATTACTGATGACTTGGCCTCTCATTTTATCTCTGTCAATATGTACCTTAGCATGGGTCAAGTTAATTTGTTTAAAATATCTGCTTTGGGGACGTGGAATTACATGATTTTCTGTGCTATTGTTTTGGTTATCTTAACTGAGGTTACCGAGTGTGTTAAATTGTAAATATCCCCCTTTCTCTACATTCTTACCATTAAAATATTCTGGTCATAAAATCCCTGATTTAGAGAAATTAATTGTGTCATATTCTAAATATATAGAGAATAACCTTATGTAATTTTAATGGAAAAAAATCACAGTGAAGGTATAAAGTGAAATTATAACGTATTGATCTGTTTTACCAACAAACTATAGTTGCTAGTATTGAAAAATAATGTAGTTAGAATGTGCTATAACTTGTATATTGGAAAAAAATATTTCATTTCTGTAAGCTTTTTAATATTGTTTCTATTCCATTGAAAACTTCTTCTAAGCCTTGAAAAACACAGGAAAGACTGTTGATAGACTCTCATGATATATAAAAGCCAGGCAGCATTTTAAACTGGTTTATTACATCTTTCACATATGTAATTAACAGGTATATAAAAGATAGTGCTGTCTAAAAATTTTATAACTGGAAGTGTTTCTTAGAGTTGCAGTTTGAGTATATAATCACAAGCTTGCATATAGCTTTATGAAATCTGAGCATTTTCTTCATCCATTGAAAGTGTTCAGCATAACCCCTGGCATATAGTATGGCCCTTGGTTGTTAGTTGTCCTTATTATTATCTATGAAATAGAGGACCTGAACTAGATCTACATAACATGCCCCAATGAGCTAAGTTTATTCTTCTTTTCTAAAGTCTTTCTTAATGTACTTCAAGCTGTGTATCTGATTCTAGATAAGATGTGATGTTCTCACAGGGAAATATTAATTTTTCTAAGATTCTCTTTTTTTAATTCTTGAAAATGCAAACAATGTCACAAAACAAACCAGTTTATCACTTTTCCTCAGAGAACGTATGTTTGTGCATGTGCATAGCTGTGAAATTAGTGACCGGCACTTTTAAGTTTTGCCCATTTGAGCTCTCTCATGCCCATAGCAGCATTCTTTCAGCCAATATGTAGACGATTCCAATCCCACTACAGAACATCAAAACTAGAATTTTAATTTGACTTTTGCTTTCTGTACAAAATATTTTAAAATTAATTTTTGGAATTTATATTTCCAGTAGGATGCTAGGCTTTAGAGATACAAATAAAATATCATCCTTAATTTTAAGGCAACAAAAATTGGGAAGAGATACAGACATGTAACTATTTATTTCTATTATTTAGTATAGTATCATATTATATTATCTAATAATCTGCTAAGTCCAATGGGAGGTGTACATGGTGATACAGATGTAGGGAATCGTATCATAAAAAAGGTGAACAGGAAATTACTTGGGGCTTTCTTTAAATTTAAAGAAAGTGGTTGAATTTGAAGATGGAGAGAAAAGAGAGAAAGTGAAAAGGATGAGAGGAGGTGGAAAGGACATCTTAATCTATATAGATAGGAACAAAGGCAGGAAAATAATAATTAAAATGGATTTGTGGGACACTGGCTAGCAAACTAAAGCAGGTCAGTATAGCAGGAGAATGAATTAAGGAATATCTGGCAATTTTTCTTATTGGTTTTAGACATATGCAGCCAGAGCTTGCAACCTACTTGAAAGCATTTGAACATCTCACCACCCAGTCTACAGGGGCATTCTCCTTTTCTGAACTTTAGCAGTCACTACTACATATTTGATTAATTTGTCAATTATACATGAACTTCCCTGATATATTTCTAAAGTTCTTTTGATTTTCTTAAACTACAAATTCTTATTGCTTTACTTCTCACATAAATTCTTTAAAGGCAAAGTTTAAATATAATATATCATGTATGCCCTACATTGCATACATGCTTCATATACAATTGATATTTGGTAGTTTTTGTCATTAACCTATATACTTTGTGTTAATATTTGTTTTGATTTATTATTCCCAAGTCATCACCTCTGTTATAGGTTGACTTGTGTCCCTCCAATGAAGATATAGTGCTTCTGAATGTGATCTTATTTGGAGATAGGGTCTTTAAAGGGGTAATCACATTAAAATGAGGTCATTTAGAATGGGTCCTAATCCAATATGACTGGTGTCCTTATAAAAAGAGGGCATTTGTAAACAGAGGGAAATACATAGAGGAAGAGAGTGTAAGGAGACATAAGGAGAAGGTGGCCATCTACACACCAAGGAGGGAATGACAAAAGAGTCTTCCTCATAGACCTCAGAAGGAACCATCCCTGCCAACACCTTGATTTCAGGATGTCTAGCCTCCTCCAGAACTGTAAGATAATACATTTCTGTTCTTTAAGGCACCCAGTTTGTGGTACTTTATTACAGCAGCCCTAGTAAACTAATAGAAACTCTAAAACGACTTTACAATCCTGCTGAAATGTTTTCACCACACAAAACAAAATTAAGCCTTAAAAGTTTTAAAGTCTGTTGAATACCCTAGATCCCTGAGCACACAGAAAATTACTCAGTCTCTGCTTCAGTCATTGTTGGAAGACCTGGACCATGGGTGTGACAGTTGATTTTATGGTGTCAACTTGACTGGCTGCAGGATGCCCAGATTAACCATTATTTCTGGGTGTGTCTATGAAGGTGTTTCCAGAAAATGTTTGCAAATGAAGCAACTGACAAAGGATTAATCTCCAAAATTTACAAGCAGCTCATGCAGCTCAATATCAAAAAACAAACAACCCAATCCAAAAATGGGCAGAAGACCTAAATAGACATTTCTCCAAAGATATACAGATTGCCAACAAACACATGAAAGAATGCTCAACATCATTAATCATTAGAGAAATGTAATTCAAAACTACAATGAGATATCATCTCACACCAGTCAGAATGGCCATCATCAAAAAATCTACAAACAATAAATGCTGGAGGGGGTGTGGACAACAGTGTGCACTGTTGGTGGGAATGTAAATTGATACAGCCACTATGGAGAACAGTATGGAGGTTCCTTAAAAAATGAAAAATAGAACTACCATACGACCCCGCAATCCCACTACTGGGCATATACCCTGAAAAAACCATAATTCAAAAAGAGTCATGTAGGACAATGTTCAATGCAGCTCTATTGACAATAGCCAGGGCATGGAAGCAACGTAAGTGTCCATCGGCAGATGAATGGATAAAGAAGATGTGGCACATATATACAATGGAATATTACTCATCTATAAAAAGAAACGAAATTGAGTTATTTGTAGTAGGGTGGATGGACCTAGAGTCTGTCATACAGAGTGAAGTAAGTCAGAAAGAAAAACAAATACCGTATGCTAACACATATATATGGAATTAAAAAAAAAAGTCATGAAGAACCTAGGGGCAAGATGAGAATAAAGACACAGACCTACTAGAGAATGGACTTGAGGACACAGAGAGGAGGAAGGGTAAGCTGAGACAAAGTGAGAGAGTGGCATGGACATACATACACTACCAAACGTAAAATAGATAGCTAGTGGGAAGCAGCTGCACAGCACAGGGAGATCAGCTCAGTGCTTTGTGACCACGTAGAGGGGTGGGATAAGGAGTGTGGGAGGGAGGGAGACGCAAGAGGGAAGACATGTGGGGACATATGTATATGTATAACTGATTCACTTTGTTATAAAGCAGAAACTAACACACCATTGTAAAGCAATTATACTCCAATAAAGATTTTTTTTTAAAAAAAAAGAGATTAGCATTTGCATCAGTGGACTCTCTAAAGTAGCTTGTGCTCCCCAATGTGGGTGATCATCATGCAACCTTTTGAAGGCCTGAATAGAACAGAAGGCAGAAGAAAATTATCCACTTATCCTATCCTGTTGGTTCTGTTTCTCTGTAGAACCCTGACTAATACTAGTGATAAACGGGCAAAGAGTCATGATGTACTTTTCCATTTCAAATATATCTTACACTCATAAGGGAAGTTTTATAAATACCTGCAAATGTTATTTGTCAGTCAGTTGCTGGTTGTCAGTCATCTCTCAATTATGCATGTATGCATGTATGAAGTATTCAGAGCTGGTTAATCTCAGGCTGATTTCATTGTGCCTCTCCGGCACACATGTGATTTCACTCTCTGTTCCATCAATTGATATGTGCTTAGGAAACGCAGACTAATTTAATATTAGCCTGAACTAACACATATAAAGCTAAGTCTGTTTAGAAATTCATGCATTCCCAAAGACAAATATGTATCATATCTGTATTAACAGATATTTTGGATTATTTAATGAAATGGCTCATTTCCTTGATAATCAAGAATATAATAATCTCTATGTTTAACACTGTTATAACTTTAGGTTTTAAATTGTTAATCATCAGTCAGATGTTTTTCATTTCAGTTTACTGTTTAGGCCAGCATTACAGTGCCAGCTGATGTAGTTTGGCACAAAAGGAAGAAATGTATCTGGCAATCTTAACTGCTAAGGTTCGGAGACTTTACTGAGTTCCACTCTCAGCTCTTAACAACACCTGCCTCTTTGGTGACTGCCTGTACCTGAGGCACAAGTGGAATCCAAGCTGCCGTTTCACGCTTTATATCTTCCATCTTCTAACCCCTCGTTCTTGCTGCTCATGTGGACAATTGATTGAAATTTGATATGACTACAACCTCTTTCCGAAGAATTTGGAATGTGGACTCAGTGAAGGAAGGCACCTTTGTAGGTGCTTGGATCTTATTATGTGACTTCAGAATCTATGAGTAGCCAGGTTTTCTGGCTTATATGAACTGGGAAGCAGATATGGCAGATCAACAAATAAGAGAATAAGGAAGCAAATGTTTAAGACTTCTTGCTGAGCTTCTCAGGCCCTGGTTTAGTTTCTTTCCGAAGCCCTGTTCCAATATTGCCCTTGAGTGTTGTAAGACTTCTCTATGTCCTTAAAATACTCCTGTCTGATGAAGTTAAGCTAATATAGAAATCATTTGGTCAAATCTCCTTCTTTTGTAAATGAGGATATTGAGGTCCAGGGAAGTTAAATTGTGGGTCCAAGTTCACAAAGAATTAGTATTAGTACTAGGAGAAGGACACATACCTCCAAATTCCCAGGTAATGTTTCATTTTGAGATAATTGGTCAGAGCAGTTCTCTGTCTTTGAAAATAGCTGAGTTGGAAGCTAATAACTAGTAGATATATCTATTAGTAAAATAATTATCATTCACTGTCTACTATGTGCTATTTGCATTCTAGGCCCTAGGGATATAGCAGTGGATGAAAAAAATGAAGTGTCTGATATCATGACACTTATAGAAATTATACTCTATCATCAATGTAGTCAAGACCCTTTGAATTTCTCTGGTAGGATGGATAGATTTGTACAAATGCATCTTTTTGCTGGTCTTCCCTAAGGCAAAGTTCATAAATATACAAAATGTTTGGCTGAAGCCACAAGTACAGGTTGGTCCTCACAGAATGTAGAGAAGCCAGCTGGTCCCCAGGGAACAACAGGCATGGGAAATACAACATAAGGCACTGGAGGGCATACTTATACCACACGTGCCCCACGGTTCTGACCTGTCCAATATGTCAGCGCACTGAGAAAGTTTAGGGAATTTTAACCCCTTAGAGAAAACAGTGGTTGTAAATATGTACTAGTCTTCTTGCCCCTTTTTATTTGATTTTCATCATAAATCATCGCTAATTGCTGTAGACCTCCTGACCTCAATCAGCCGACATGTATGCCCCGGTATTTAGAACTCTCAATGCTTTAAAACGTGAGATGCTACATTTGCAAGCACCATGATTTCAACTCCTTTACATCAAATTTAAGGTCTTCCATGATCTGGCTACAGGTACATATGTACCTCATATGTAGGAAAAGAAATTAACAACTGGTAACTGAAAGAAAAATATCTCATTCTGCAGTTTTCCTTAAAATTCCACACAAGTCCAATCAAATCAAAATATTTATCTTCCTGTATTCCACCACTACCACCACCTGCCTTCATGATTCCTTTCTACTTATGCCTTTGCCTCTGCAATTCAATGAATCACGAGTGCCTCCTTCCTATCTCAGAGCTTCAATAGCCTCTCCAACAGCTGTTATTCCACCTTTGTTCCTTGAGTGTAGGGCCAGTTTAAACACACTGTAGATTCCAGGTAAGTGCTTGCCTTACCTTCTTTATCACTAGAGTATATACCTATGTGACCATCTCCTGGACAACAGGCCAGGAGGAGAAATCTGCTAGGAAGCATTTCCACCATGGTAATTATATGTGTAAGGAAAGTCCCTTCCTCTTCCTTCCAGCTTTAGCTGTAGAACTGAGATGCAGATATGTATTTGCTGTAGCCAATTTAACACTCTGATGGGGAGATTGAGACAATCTCAAGAGAAATCCATTCAGAGTACTGCCATTATTGAGCCACTCAACCAATCCAGGTGCCACCGGGCTCCACACTTCTTGTTACAAAGGAAAAATAAATCTTTAAAGTCACTTTTATCTGGGTATTTTCATACTTGCAACAAACCCATGCCAACTGTTTTTAAGCTACTGCATTACTCTATTTGTACCTACATCTGTTTAGCCCTTCATATCTTACATTAAAATTATTTACTTATAACTTATATGAATATTTTACTTTATGATTAACTAAGGTGTTCTCCTCATGTTAAATAAGAACAAACTGAATCCTGCAGCAGTGCACTGTCTGAAGGCACACAACTAGAAAGGGGCAATTCTGATTTTAAGCTCATAGCATCCTTGAGGTATAGCTTCTCTTGCATAATTAGCCATATGCTGGTGATTTTTAACAGTGCTGAATTTTCATAGGTTCCTCTCTCACAAATTGCCTTCCTACAAGAAAGCTGGGTTTATGTGAATGTTTGTCGATTGGTGACTTCATGACTTATAACTATACTTGGCTATGGCTTCCTGATGGGGATAATTCTGATTGGTTCACACACTAAGAGAGTCTTTAGTATTTCTCAGAATAAGTGAGAAGAAGTATAGCTTAGTGGTTATGTGAATGGACTTGAGTCAGAATGCTGACTTCACACCCAGATTCCACATTTGTTAACTGTGAGCCCAAGACAAAGTAACAATAGAAATCACGTCTAAAATCAGCTCTTTCTCTAAAATCTGCTATGATATCTTCTGTCTGTTTTTACTGTAGGAAACTATTATATTTAAACAACTGAATAAAGCACACATGGTCCAGTATATAGGTGCTCAAAATGTGTTTAAATGAATGAAATGTGATAGGTGAATATCACCCAAGCCTGCTTTCATTGACATTAGTATTTAGTAATAAAAGTTTCCTAGAGAAAATACACAGGGGCAAATAATAGATACTGGGTTATTGTGGGTACTAAACCAGCTTTTCTGTCAATTTTCACCTTGTATCTCCCAACATCACAGGAATTATGGTTAAGGCAAAATATCTATTGTAGCCTCAAAAATGTTACAGTGCTGAAGCTTTGGGCTCCCAATTATATAAAAATTCATAATTGCCCACGGCATGATTTCTTTTAAGTCTTAATCCCAAGGGCTCTATCTAGTTTTCTTGCCATGTTAACCTCTCATAACTCACCCTGGCAGGTTTCTTTACACTCTCTCTCTTAACATGCATTTTGTGTGTGTGTGTGTGGCCACAGTTCTTTTCAGAGTCTTATTTGCTCAATGAGACATAAGAATCCAGTTCTTTCAAGAAAAAGCAAATTAAAAGTTTATTAAAGCATGTATCGCCAACTGGACAGGCCCCTCTGGATCCATTTGAGCTTATGACCATAGTGAGTCTTCAGGAAGGTTTTTATTTCACAAACCACTGAGCCCTTCCAAGCCACATACTGTTTGATAATTAGGGGCTGTATTATGTGTGATAGAAACCCAGTACTGAAGAAAACAGTGGAAGAGACTAAAAGAGACAACCAGCTGTTGTTTTTCTGCCACTGTACCACTTGACTTAAACTATGTTGCCATCCAGATTTATTTGGAGCCAAAACCTTTTCCTCACAGTAATGCAATGGGAAAGAGAACACTGTGCCATCCTGCTGTATTGCCACAGCAATAGCTAACATCTGTGTGGGCTTTACAATTTACAGTGTCCTTTTCTATTATTTATCTTATTTAATCCTCACAATGTAACTGCCAAGTAGGAAAACGTGGCCTTGTTTCAGAGGTGAAAAAGATATGCATGACTCTATGTGACGTGTTCGTTCAAAGTGCAGTGGTGGAGCCAGGACCATCTGGCTTCTCTTTGGTTCCTCATACTTGCCATCATCATCTATGTTTATTTTGATACCTGTGGAGACTCCAGCTTGTTCTTCCTTGTTCTCTGATGTCAGCAGTCCTGGGGTTTCTATAACACCAGCCAGCACTTTCCCTCCAACCACTTTTGACTGGGAACCATCAGTCCAATGACCATTGACCATTGGGTCAGCCCAGCTTAATTGGCTAATTCCAAACTGCTGTCCCTGCTAAGCTAACAGGGACAGAAGGCTCTTATGGCGTTAATCCCTAAGGGAAACTTCAAAAGAAGGCAACATGACTATTTTAGAAATTTCTCCCTTGGTAACTGCCTTCTCACCACAGTTCACCTGATTTAGATTTGAGCAACATTCAAGACCAAGTTTTACCAAATGAAAGCACATATAGGAACTATTTAGAAATTACCCATCTGGTAGTTTCATTTCTCTTTAGGAAAGTTCCTCGGTTTTATTAATCTTTGTGTTGCTTTTGAAGTCAAACCTGCTGGTCTTGCAGATCCTGCTTCCTTGCAGCTAGGACACATATGTATAATCATTACTTCCACTCCTTGAAGGCAACCTTTGGACTTTATTGATTGCTTTACATTAGTTAATACTCCCCTGGCATCCTTGAGTTGTACCTTATAGAACTGGCAAACAATTTTAGCATCCTCATCTTTCATATAACACGTTCACAAATGAAGAATCTGTGATTATTCTAGTGAGATGAGTACTGATATTTTTAGGATTCATGATGCTTCTTTCATGTTGATATAGAGATTAGAGAGACTGCTATTTTTACACTGTTGTCACCTTCTAACACTTCTTGAAAAGGTAATGACAAGGTAAATATTATAGGCAATATTTTTTTATAAATTTATTTATTTTTTGGCTGCGTTGGATCTTTGTTGTTGCACGCGGGCTTTTTCTAGTTGCCGCAACGGGCTACTCTTCGTTGTGGTGTGCAGGCTTCTCTTGTTGCAGAGCACGGGCTCTAGGCATGTGGGCTTCAGTAGTTGTGGCATGCGGGCTCAGTAGTTATGGCTTGCAGGCTCTAGAGCGCAGGCTCAGTAGTTGTGGCACACAGGCTTTGTTGCTCCACTGCATGTGGGATCTTCCTGAACCAGAGCTCAAACCCGTGTCTCCTGCATTGCCAGGAGGATTCTTAACCACTGCACCAAAAGGTAAGTCCCATTATAGGCAATATTGAAAGATATATTTTAAAGTAAATTTATAATTTTAATCCTATTCTTGATGTTCCATTTCTTCCCTCCCTCTCTCCTTCTTTTCTGCCTTCTTTCCCTCTCTGTTTTATTCTTTCTGATATCAGCTCTGATGCTCTATAGAAATATGAGTGGCACTAATTCCAGAGGAATCTTCCTTCAATGAAATAATCTTTGCCCCCAGTTTAAGCTAAGTTTGTAAAGCAAGGTGTGGCAAAAATGATTACAAACAAGAACATCTCTCTTCCAGTATACGTGGCTTCATTAATATTTCAAAGATTTAGAATCTTCTTTCTTTTTCCAGTTTTTCACAGTGATTTTTTTTCTTAAGCTTGGAATGTATGCTTTGGAAGAAATTATAAAGGTTACTAGAGATGCTTATTAGGTGGCTCTGAGAGGAGAGCCTGAGGCTGCAAAATTAAAGTGAAAAGATGAGCATAGAATGAGTATCTTGTATGCGTTGCTTCTAGAGATATAGTCATAATGACCTCTCAATTTCTGGAACAAGCCTAGCTTAGTCTCATGGGCAAGCCTTAATACATTCTGGCCCTAAACCTGGAATTTGGAATTTTTTTTTCCAGTATCTTTGTCTAAATGACTCCTCAAACATCAGGGCTCAACTCAAATGTCATCTACTCAGAGGAGCCTCCCTCTGATCACTGTAATGCAGGTCCCTCTGTTATTCTCTAACACTGTATTCTGTCTATCATTCATTATAATTATTTTTCTATGTTTACTTGATTTTGTCTTCCTTCTCCAACAAAATGTAATCTTCATGAGTCTGGAGACCTTGTGTACCTTGTTTCCATTTTATTTCCAGCAACTGAAGTGGGGACTGGCACATTGCAGGAATCCATAAGTATTTGTTGAAAGAACGAGTGAAGTCGTTTTTTCATAATGATTCTGAATTATTGAAATTGCCGGCAGGGAGCTGAGGTGGGGCAATATGTGGAATCCTGAATCTGTTTCCGTATCTGTTTTACATTTTTATTCAGGTTTATTGAGGTGTAATTAACAATATATGGGTCCAATATAAAGTGCACATTTTGATGAGTTTTGATATATGTATACAGACATAAATCATCACTGCAATCAAGATAATGAACATAATAGTCACCCTTCCCCCACTGCCACTTTGTCATTCCCTCTGACTTCCGCTACCCACACATCATCAGACAAATACTGCTATGTTTTCTGTCACTGAAGATTAATTTTCATTTCTAGAACTTCATATAAATGGGATCATAGAGTATGTAGGGTTTTTTGGCCTGGCTTTTTACACTCAACATAATTATTTTGAAATCCATCCATGCTGTTGCATGTATCAATAGTTCATTTATATTTGTTGCTGAATAATATCCCACAGCATAATTTGTTTACCGCATTCACTGTTGATGGAAATTTGGGTTGTCTCCGAACCCAAATAATGTTTCAATTGCTACATCATTGTATTGAATTGATTTTTTTCATCATCAAACAATAACCCTCTTTATCCCAGGTAATATTCTTTGTTCTGAAATCTATTTGGTCTGACAACATAGGGTCCTCCAGTTTTGTATCGATTAATGTAGGGATGGTGTCTGTTTTTCCATTCTTTTACTGTTAACCAACTTGTTTATTTATATTAAGCGGGTTTAAAATAGTACTTCCACTTCCAGTCAAGGTATTTACCCTTCCACCAAAAACAACTAAAAAAAATGGACAGAATGTGAGATAATTGTTTCCAGCATTGAGCTTTGTGCAGTACAGGGCAGCAGCTCCTGGAGAGAGTGGAAACAAGTGAAGTGAGTCCTACACGTAGCAGTTTAGTATGTGGAGAGTGTTTCTAGGTAGCAGTAGAGGAGGAAGAAACTAAGGCAGAGCCCAGTGGATGCCCAGAGTTTAGGAAATGGAGCTGGAATGTTAAGAAGGACCAGTAAGAGATTAATAGATTGGTAAAATTGTAGACATAGAAATAGACACTATTGAAAATGAAACAGGGGACTTTCCTGGTGGTCCAGTGGTAAAGAATCCACCCTACAATGCAGGGGACTTGGGTTTGATCCCTGGTCAGGGAACTAAGATCCCACCTGCCATGTGGCAACTAAGCCCACACGCCACAACTGCTGAGCTTGCTCACCTCAGTGAGAGAGCCCACGTGCTGCAAACTACAGAGCCCTGGAGCACGTGCGCCCAAACTAGAGAGAAGCCCTTGCACTGCAATGAAAGACCCGACATGCTACAACTAAGACCTGACATAGCCTAAAATAAATTAAATAAATAATAAAAATTTAAAAAAATAATAAAATGAAACAGAAAAAAAATGAAATAAAGAGACCATCATTGAGCTGTGGTATAGCTTCAAATGGCCTAATGTACATGTAATTGTGGTCCTGAAGGAGAATAGGGAGAAGGAGCAACAGAAAAAAATTTGAAGATTTATTGCTTTTTTTTTTTTAATTTTATAAAAATTAGACATAGATGTAAGAATCACAACCATCCCCAAGCACACAGTATATAAAGAAATTATACCAAGGCATATCAAATCAAATTTCTGGGAGCTAATGTTAAAGAAAAATATATTATTAGCAGTCTGAGGGGGGAAAGAAAAAGACACATTACATACAGAGGAGCAAATATAAGAATGGCAGAAGAATTCTCATAGGAAACAAAGCAATCCAGAAGACATTAGAGCTGCATATTCCAAGTATGTACTGAAAGAGAATCAATGTAGAAATCTGTACAGAGCAGGAATATCTTTCAGAAATGAAGACAAAATAAAAGACTCCTCAGGCATAATTATGCAGAAAGCATTCATCACCAGCATACGTACACCCAAAGGAAATGTTAAAGTGAATCCTACAGGCAGAGGGAAATGATGTCATATAGAAAGCAGATCTTCACAGAGGAATGGAAAGCAAAGGAAATTTGTATGTAAATATATAATATTTTTCCTATTTTTAAAGGGTATTTAAAAATGACTGATTAAAGCAAAAACAGTAACAATACATAGTATAGTTTATAATACATGTGGGAAGTGAAATAAAACTAGAACAAAAGATGGTAAAGTAAGTATACCATTGTATTTTTTAATATACTGAAGTGGTATAATATCACTTAAAATAGGACTTATGATATTTAAAAATGTATACTGTCATCTCCAAAACAACCACTAACAAAAGAAGTAAAATGAAATTATTTAAAACCATACTTAACCCAAAAGAAAGCAATAAAAGAGAAAAAAATGGAGTAATAACAGATGTCATAAATAGAAAACAAATAGCAAGATGTTATATTGAAACCAAACTTTGTCAATAATCACAGTAAATGTAAATAGTGTAAATAGTCAAAACAGCCCAATTAAAAGGCAGAGATATTAGATTGGGGTTTTTTTTGTTTGTTTTTTTAAGGGAGAATGCAAGATTCAACTATATAGTGCATAGAGCTACTTAGCTACAGTATTCCTTCTACATCTTTGAATTGTAGCAAACAAAAGTACCAACTGTAGAACAATAAAACACACACACATAAAAAACACACACAAAACACCAGATTGCAATTAATGCAAGTGACTCAGTACAAAACTAATGAATTAAAAAATAGAATAACATTTGAGCACAATCTGTAAAAATCACCTAAAACAATAAACATGGGGTAAGGTATCATTATGACCATCTACTTCTCCACTCTCTACCTCCTCATTCCTTCTGAATATACACTACAGTCTAATTAATTCACACCCAATTGTTTAATTTTCCAATTTATCCATTCTTATCACTCTTTTATGTCTTTGCACATACTCTTCTCTCTGCAATCCCCTTTCTACAGTTCTACGTTTGGATACATCATACTAATCCTCCAATATCTGGCTCATATAGCACCGCCTCCAATGAAGACTTTCTGACTTTCTCAAACTGTTTGATTTACACATGCTAAGTGATACAGTGCTAAAAGATGGTTATTCTTTAAGCAAAGCATTCTCCTTTAATGACTGATACAACCCTTGAGTCAGGCGATACTAACATGAAAGAAACTTGGGATGAGAAATTAGATAAATTATGCAAAATCATCTGTATAACATATGGCAGAATCAGAACTTGAATATCAGGTTTATCACTTATCCTAGTAAATAATAATAATTATTTTTAATTCACAGTAATGGACAAGTGTATATATTGTCACAGCATTCTTTCTCACTGAAATAGTTATACATTAAATAAGCTAATGGAAATCCTCTCTGAGCTTCCCATAAGGCTTATTGTGAGCATGTAAGCATTGTGTATTTCAGACAGTCTCCATTAAATCAGATTATATAGGATAATATATGTGAGTGTATACAAACAATGTAATGCCATTCAAATGCTTTTATAAGCAAATGAGATTCACTGATTAAAGACCTCTGTTGTATTATCCTTATATCTAGAAGAAAAAGAGGCAATTGTAATACTGTAGTTACAAGGGACTAGGTTAGCCAGTAGCATTGTAGAAGAGATTTGATGCCTAAGCTTTTCATGAGAAACGATATAGCTGAATTGATTTGTACCAAGGGATAGCAAACTGGACTTATCACTTTCATTTTTCTTCTCATCAGGAGTGACACTGTTGCAGTAGAGAATTTGCTCTCCACCTTTGGTGTCTATTATTGTATATAAGATTATAACTTTGATACTGATTTTCCCCATTACAGTAGGGTTGATATAGCTTGC
This sequence comes from Phocoena sinus, assembly GCF_008692025.1. Classification (NCBI taxonomy): domain Eukaryota; kingdom Metazoa; phylum Chordata; class Mammalia; order Artiodactyla; family Phocoenidae; genus Phocoena; species Phocoena sinus. Next base: position 14,194,474 of record NC_045773.1, on the reverse strand, counting down.
TTAATGCAGGACATTCCAGGAACCTCAGAAAATAGCTAATGAAGTCAGGGAGGAGTGACTAGACCAGAACTAAGTGACACAACTTGGCTACAGAATTGGTCTTTCCAAAGATGCTGACAAGCAGGCTAAGTCACAATTTCCAATTGGCAAAGTTCTGTTCAACCCGTACTGGTGTAAATCTTCAAGGTGTAATGATGAAATTCATAAGATATGTGAACAGAAGATTCCAGACACTGATGATATCCCTCAGGGTGATGGCAACATCCTCATTTGGTTCAGGTCCCCATGAACTACTCTGTGATGGACCAGTTTAGTAGCCATGTGTTTGGGTTGGATGAAAGCAGGATCCTAACCAACAATCTGAAGTATGAAATGAGGCTCTAGACATGTCAAGCAGTTTATCTCCAGGCATATCATAACCTTTGATTTCAGAGTCTAGTCTCTTGTAGTTTGAGCTCCTAATTTTTGTTGGTTTTCATTCTAATTAGGTTCAAAGGAGCAGAAACTGCTGTTTGAAGGTCTTAAGTAACTGCTTTTAAGTAAAGAGAATCTCTCTCTAGCTTTCATCTTTCAAAACAACTGATAATAAAAAGGACAAAGGAGAAGAAAAATCGAAAGTAAATGAGATTTTCCATAAAATTAAAAATAAAAATAATGTTGAATCACAATCAAGAGAAGGCTAAAAATGCTTTGAAAATTACAACTAGACAAGGAAAAATACCATGATTTTATTTGTGAATATTTCAGATCAACTATTCAGAGTTCTCCCAAAGTATATTTCCCATCTCTAGGAGGAAAAGAAATTCCTTTCACTGAATATCAAAGTTCTAATTGTACTGTTAGAGCCTTCCCTGAACTTTGCCCTCCAAAACACCATAGTATGGAAGTGTCAAGGGCCAAGTGAGGAAGCATAGATAAGACAAGACAACATGGCAGGAATCAGAATATCACTGTAACAGTGTGCCAATTAAAAGTGGATGGCAATCAGTCTAAATCAGGAGGACCTTTAACAAATCAGGTTGCACTCTGACCAAGACCAGACTAGAGATATATTATGGAATAGATTATTTCTGAGAATGTGTTTGAAACAATAGACTAAAATCCAAGATGCTAACTCGCATTCCCACCTACTCCCTGACATTATTCAAAAATCATCTGGTCCAGAAAAAAAAAAAAGTACTCTCGTGTAAAAATGAGTAACCACCACAATAAATACAAAGAAACTATGTAAGTTTCCTTACATGAAAAGCTGATGGGAGAAAAGCAATTCAACTCATGAAGTGTATGTAGCAAAGCAGATTTAAATTATGAGTTATGAATATAAATATGACTTAAAGTGTCTGAAAAATGATGAAAATTAGAATTTCAAAGGTTCAAAGGAGAGGAAAAAAAACACAACAGAATTAGAAAATAAAAAGTAAGCTGAAAGGGATTAGTGAAGAAATGAAAGCGATAAACAGTAACATTATGAAAGCAAAAGTCACATTGGAAGGACCAAAATGAAAAGCACTCCAAAACATAGCAAGAATAAATAAGGTCACCTTCAGAAAATAGAATAAAATAAAATTGAAAAGAAGGCATGCTGGGGCTTCCCTGGTGGTGCAGTGGTTGGGAGTCTGCCTGCCGGTGCGGGGGATGCGGGTTCGTGCCCCAGTCCAGGAGGATCCCACGTGCCGCGGGGCGGCTGGGCCCGTGGGCCATGGCCGCTGGGCCTGCGCATCCGGAGCCTGTGCTCCGCAGCGGGAGAGGCCGTGGCGGTGGGAGGCCCACGTACCGCAAAAAAAAAAAAAAAAGAAGGCATGCTTACAGTGTTAGAGAAAACAATAACAGAAATAGAAGATGAAGGAGAATCAACATACAAATAATTGAATCCTCTGAGAGGAATAAGCTAAATAGAAAATAATCAGTTGTATGTATAGATCAAACAAGAATAGTGACAAAACCAACCAGAATATATGGTGGAGGTGAGGATGGGGAAGGGGGAGATGAATAAACATTGTATAAATCAAGGAACAATCAGAGAAGTGAAATCACTGGGGGAGAGCTCTCTCTCTTTCTCTTTCTCTTCCACCCCCACTCCATTCAATAGGAAATTTATTATATGGATTTGATCTTATGTTCTTCAGTTGTGAGAGGTGGTTAAAAAGTCTATGTAAAACTGTTGCCTCTGTGTGTGGTGCTAGGGTCTAAAATCCACAGGGCAGGCAGTTTGGGAGAAAAGAAAGACATGATGTAGGAAAAGCATGGACAAACAGGAGACTGTAAGGATAGACTGAAACCAATGTGAGGCTCTCACCAGCTCCGAGCTCCAACTTTGTAAAGAGGTGTGACCTGCAGGAGAAACTGCTGCCCTTCTTCTCAGAACTAAACACACACCTGTCCCAGGAGTCAGAGAAACTGAAGGAGGCAATATGGCACAAACTGAAGGAGCTGAATCCTGCTTCTGTCCCACTCCAGAAAGTAAGATAGAAAAGATGCTACAGCTTGTGAGAGCTATAACAATCCTCATACCCTGCACCAACTATCTGCGTGTAAAAAATATGTGGAGGCAACTTATAGAGACAGTAAAAAAAAATAAAAATCAGTGGTTGCCAACGGTTAGTGGGGAGAGAGTGACATATAGGTGAAACGTGGAGGATTTTTAGGCAGTGAAACTACTCTGTAGGGTACTGTACTGGTCAATAAACGTCACTATACTTTTCTCCAAAATCATAGAATGTATAACTCAAAGAGTGAACCCTAATGTATGCTGTGAACTCTGGGTGGTATTTGTGTGTCAATGTAGATTCATCAATTTCAATAAATGTACTACTCCAGGGCAGTATGTTGTTAGTGGTGTAGGAGCTATGCATGTATTGGGGTAAGGGTATTGGGGAAAATCTCTTATTTTCACTCAATTTTGCTGTGAACCTAAAGCAGCTCTAAAAAATAAAGTCAATTAAAATATACATATATACATATTTATATATACACACTATATATAATATATCTGCTTCCTGAACTTCTGCCTTTCAAATCTCATGTAAATTGTGTCTTTCGGCCCACGTTAACCAGATATATAGGAGAATCTGGAAAACATTGTTCTAGGTTGGCTAAGTTGATAAAATATAAATCCACCACAATGTGTTAGAGCATTAATTGCCACATCTAAACAGATATCTTTGAAAGCTGGTGACTCAAGGATTCCAAGTATAAACACATTTTCTAAAAGTTAAATTCCCTAAATCACAAAGATAGATGTTGTTATAAAAAGTAAATTGTTCCAAACATGAGGAAGAGAAAAAAACTCTTTCTCTTTCTCTCTCTCTCTCTCTCTCTCTCTCTCTCTCTCTCTCTCTCTCACACACACACACACACACACACACAAATTACTTTTAATTATGGCAATAAAATATATTGAGCAGAGGGTAGGTATTAAAATTAAACTTGTAGGGGGTTAGATTCCGGGCTGTCATTCTGTTTACTTATGTGACTTTAGGTGAGTGACCTACTTCTCCAAACTTAGTTTGCGCACACCTAAAATGATAATCACAGAACCTTCCTCAGAGCGAGAGAGGAAGTTGAACAAATACATGATGCCAAATAACTCTCTGGATCACTTTTTCTCACTAAATTGTTGGATATTTTTACCAAAATTACTGAGTTGTGCAATTTCGTGAGTGGCAGAGACACAGACCTAAAGCAACCTGGGGGAGGGTCTTTGCTCAGCCAGGGTTTCAGAGACTATTATGTTAATGAAGCCTTTGCACAGTACTCCATGAGTGGCAGCTGAGCTCCCAGCACCTGTTTCAGACCATGACGTGTTTAGTTGGAAAAAAAGACATGCCAAGACAGCTCTCACAGTTAGGAATCAGAAAATTGTGCTCAAGCCAGTGTCAGGTGTCTTTCTCAGAAGTAGAGAAGCAGAGAGAAACAATGGTTTGCTCCAGGACCATGGGATGATCTCCATTTCCTCTTCAGAATTGTCCTCCTCAATCTGTATTTTAGTGCTGAGTTTTTGTTTTGATTTTAAAGCTATAGATTAATCCCTCCAGTTTTAGCAACAAATAAACCTCTAGTACGGTAGCTGCAAAAATGGACTTGAATGTAACAAGTCGGTGACCTGGTTCCACATAATTTTAGCCTCCAGAAAGAGCATATGAATCTGGGGAGGAGAAAGTAAATATGTATGAGGCTTTACTTTCAGCCATTCCCTCAAAGACTTTGCAATGTTGGCAACAATTATGAAACATTTATTTATTTATTTATTTTTGGAATACATATTTTTTTCCTCTCCTAGAAACAACTGTATTTAATGTAAGGGCAATCATAATTCACCATGGAAAGCCACATGATGCAGTAAGGCATCTGAGCACTCTTTTGGCTTCTGTTATAATTTACTTTATTCAGGGCTTTTGGTAAATTGTGTAGGTAGAAGCATTATGAGCTTTTCCAATATCTCACTAAATATATTTAGAATGCTTAATTGAAACTTAACCTTTATTTTGTTCAATACATGTTGTCTCTAGTTAATAGTGACAGAGAAAAATAGGCTCCTAGGTTAACGTCTTATATTTAGCTACTTCTATTTTTCTTTAAAGTTGGAAAAACGAAGGTTCTGAAATGAAGTGATATAACAGGAAATCAACAGGGTAAAGAATAATTTTGATGATTTCTTCTTGGCCTTGCAATTATATCCAGTACACTTGCTGATGAAATAAATTCAAACGAAGCCATTAATTTCCTTCCTATCTACACAATTTTAATTAGAAACCTTTAATTGGACTTGGCTAAAATTTATCAAGAAATTTTAAGCTACTTATGTATAAGAAAATGTATTTTTCATCACTTACTAAATACAGTAAATAGCTGTCATTGTAGGTATTTCATGGAGAACATTCTTGTCAAAATTATCTTTTATCAAAAAATTTATTGGAAAACAAAGTTCTGTCAGGGTTTATTAGTTATTAAGCTTTTGCTATTTTAATCGTTATAATAAATAAGATGCCTTTTTAATATATTCACTGAATTTTATATGATGCCATATTTTTATTGCAAGCAATAAATGTGTTTGATGTTCCAAATACTATTTTATCACTGGATTTTTTTTTAAACTTTCATTATCACGAGCATTTCTGACATGAATTAAAATGACATGCAAATTTGCAAGCTCATTTAATTGAAGCAAAATTGCTAAATTGTTGAATTCATAAGCCTTTATTATTTAGGGGCAAATGGATCATTTTCAGACAAATTTTATAGAACTCAACCAATTGTCTTAAGCAGTTCTCTTTCATTTCTGTTATTCCATAACCATTTGTGTGTAGGAAATAGGCAAATATAAGTTTCTCAACTTAATGTTTGAAATAATAAACATTTCCACCAGTTACTTGAATTATCTTTATTCGAAGGCACTACACCATGTTTTCTAACTAAAGAAACTTTATATTGCCTAATTATTCCCAAGAGGCATATGATTCACAAAATATTTACTAACACATTTTTAAATGTGGTTATTTTGAGGTGTCTATATTTCCAATTGTATATAATAATAAAGATGAAATTTAAAATTTATTCTTTAATAGTCAGACATAAACAGTATGCTTTTATTCTCAAAGTCTTGGAAAAAAATTTGGATTTAACCAGAGAAGTTATTTGGGCACTTGGAGGGTGCAGCTAGCTAATATCTGAATTCATGCAATTCAATTTTAATTTTTTTCTAAATTGTTTGTTAACTGAAAATATTTCAATTTTTAAAATCAACTTTTTCTTCTGAACTTACAAAAGTATCCACATAATTGTTAAAAACATAAGTACCTCAGAAATATATAGAAGAGGGAATTTTATGCAATTACCCACAAAGATACAACACTTTGAATAGTTTGATGCATATTTCTCCAGATTTTAATATATATCTTTTACTTTTATTGAAAACACATGTCCATATTAGTTTGCAACTTATCCTTCTTTTTCAATAATATATTTTAGGTGTGAATAATTCAATCTATATTGGATTTTTTAAAAAAAGAAAAACACTTGATTAGTCTGAACACAACCTGAGACTTATATGGGTATTATAAATATGAAAAAAGTCAGCTCTATTCTGTCATTTCAACTCTTCAATTTATCCCTGTAGACATGCAGAGAAAGCAGGTCCTTTTTTTAGAAAATATATTAAATCAATATTTAATGATAGGAAGAAAAATTATGTGAATACAATGACAGAAATTTCTGAGACTTATCACTAAGAAAAATAGTGATCAAAAGGCTTTTTCCCCCATTTCTTTTAATATTTTACAATTTTTAAAGGTTACTTTCCATTTACAGTTATTATAAAATACTGGCTATGTTTTCTGTGTTGTACAATACATTCTTGAGCCTATCCTATTATACCCAATAGTTTGTACCTCCCACTCCCACACCCTTATAATGCCCCTCCACCCCCTCCCCACTGGTAACTACTAGTTTGTTCTATATACCTGTGGTCTGCTTCTTTTATGTTATATTCACTGTTTGGGGGGTTTGGGTTTTTTTTTTTTTTTTGTATTTTTTAGATTCCACGTGTAAACAGTCTCCTATAGTATTTATCTTTCTCTGTCTGACTTATTTTACTTAGCATAATTCTCTTCAGGTCCATCCATGTTGCTGCAAATGACAAAATTTCATTCTTTTTCATGGCTGAGTGGTATTTCATTGTGCATATATACCACAGCTTCTTTATCCATTCACCTGTTGATAGACACATGCTGTTTCCATGACTTGGCAATTGTAAATATTGCTGCTATGAACATTGGGGTGCATGTATCTTTTTAAATTAGTGTTTTTGTTTTTTTTTTATATATATACCTAGGAGTGGAATTGCTAGGTCACAGAGTAGTTCTATTTTTAGTTTTTTGAGAAACCTCCATACTTTTTTCACAGTGGCTGCACCAATTTACATTCCCACCTACAGTGTAGGAGGGTTCCCTTTTCTCCACATCCTTGCCAGTGTTTGTTATTTGTGTTCTCTTGATCTATGAAACATATCTTAAAATGTGTAAGGCCAGCAAGGAACCTCCTTTACCATTCTCTGTGTTTACTTGTTGAGCTCTGCCTTAAAAAAAGTCCTGGCTTTAGTTTATTGACTTTACTGTGTCTGGCTAATTGTGTTATAAACACAATAGGCTGTTGTTAGACTTTTGAATACCACAAATTTGTAATTACTACTCTCATATAAAGTTAATGACTACCTACAATATGCCAAGAGTTTTGTAGGCATTTCCTCTTTCAACTTTAAAAATTCAGTAAAGTATTATTTTTGCCCTCGTGTTACATGAAGGAATCAAAGGTATAGAGTGTAAACAATTTAGCAAATGCTATACTTATACTCAGAGGAGGAGCCAAGATCTGAAAAGTGTCAATTGTGGTCTTACCTCCATATTCTTAAATGCTATGGTACATGTCACCAAATAAAACAACCCATTTCCACAAATGAGCTCTGCTATACTTACTAGGTAAATGAACAATATCTGCATCTGCATAATCCTACCCACCTCCTTGTTTAAAGCACATGATTCAACTTCTTGTCTAGAGATGTAACAATTTACTCAAGGCTTGAAAGTTCAGTGACACTTGCTAATGGTTGACCACCTTAAAGTCATTTAGTAAACATTAAGAGTGATCATCTACTAAGTCTGTCCCAAAAGTGTGTTCCTTGAATTTTCCATCAGAGAATAATAACAGTTATTTACAGAAAACTTACTTTGCAAAGAGAAAAAACCTTATATGAAAATATACATTTTAAGTCTCTAAAAAGGGTTTCAAATATACTGATTTTTATTTTTGCTTTTGAAATATTTTATTTCGCATCCCTTTTCTTTTTCAGAAAATTTCTAATTACTATGGTTCTGTGAAAAAGATTTAGGAAAAATGCTTGTGTACTTATGTAATCGCTGAAGGACACAAATTTTAGAGTTAGTATGACATCACAGATTCATATCACTGCTTTATACTTACTGAATATTTTAACTTAGTCTCAGTTTTAGTATTTGTAAAGTGAGAATAACAATATGTATTCCATAAAATTTTGTGAAGATAAAATAGGTAACGTGCATGTGGCAAATTTTTGGAGTACCACAAATTATTTGGTGCTTTTCTAGTAAAATGTAGAGTCTCTTGGGTCTGAGCTAGTCTGTAACTGTATATAACCAATAAACTATGGTAGAAATGACTGTATTTCATTTAAGAGGGCTGACAGCTTTTGACTTGGTATTGTAAAAGCATGTCATCATGCATAAAACACTGTGGTGCCATCATACTGTGAGGAGGGCCTAAGCCATGTAGAGAGGGTTCTGGGTCATGAAAAGACATGAGAAAAAAAAAAGAAGAAAGAAGTCATAGTAAATCCAAATGACAGACCAACTTGAAAGAGGATATTCCAGACCCAGCCACTCTAAATGAAGCCATATGGATTAAAATTGAACCACCCAGAGAAGTTATGTCAACACAAAAGGCAAAATATGCACCCCCCAAAACCTACTTATCCATAAAAGCAATGAGAACTAGCAAAAATTGTCAAACTCAACTGTGGAAATCAACCAAAGGCTTGTGGCAATATGAGGAGCATTCACTCAAGAAAAATGGACGAATCTTAGTAATAACAGTGAGCTTTGTGTCATTTAAGCCCCCACTCCCCTGCTGTATGGCTCTCATAAAAATGAGCAACCTTGCAATTATCATAGTCAGGAAAAACAGAAGCATAGCAGCCACTAGAAAGTGGTAAACAGTTTTGAGTTTCCCCAGAGTCCATTCCCAGAAAATTTTCATGATTTTTCATGAAAATTTTCATACCATTTCCCTGGAAACCACCATTCACAGAGTTTGTCATTATTTGACCTGACTCAGAACTCACTGACTGCAACCAACTTTTTTCTAGGGCATTTATCAAAACAATCAGTAGCATTGCAGCTGTCTGAGGTGTAACAACAGTTGGAGCAAACAAGAAGCTGACCAAACATGTAGAGGAAAAGTTGGGAGTGATAGATCCATAGTGGTCCTTCGAAAAGCTCCAAAATATCTGGTGAGCTAGTGGACTAAGTACATGTATAGTACTGTGCACATACCCATAAAAGACCCAAGAATGCCTACACTTCTGTGTCTGCCTGATCATGAGGAACTATGAAAGCAAAAAGTGAAGACTAAGGCAGAATTGTAAACTCTCTACCTTGTCATCAATGGTCTTCCCCCAACAAATACTAAGGGTACCTGGCAAAGATGGTAGACTGATTAGTTTCAGACATTTAAGGAAATCTGTCCAATCACTAGTTGGCCACTAAGCTATATGAACAGAGATTTCAGAGACCACATATGACAAAAATTTCAGAAAAATAGTTCAGGAAAGTCACTAAATAAACCAACAGCAGCAGCAACAAACAAAAACAAACCTTGGTAAGGGGGCAGATTCTGGTGTTCAGAGATGCCACATTGTATTACTTAAAATATCCATGTTTTAACTAAAATATATGAGGAATGCAAAGAAATGAGAAAGCATACTTGATATACAAGGAAAAAGTAATCAACAGAAACCACCCCAGAAGAGCCCATCTACTGGACTTATTATAGACTTTAAATATGCTAATTTAAGGAACTAAAGGAAACCATGTCTAAAGAGCTAAAAGAGAGTATGAGAATGATTCCTCACCAAACAGAAAATGTCAACAAAGAGACAGAACTTATTTTTTAAAAATTAAAAAGAACCAGATAGAAATTATGTACTTGAACAGTACATTAACTGAGATAGAAATTCATTAGAGGGGCTCAACAGCAGATTTTTTTCTGGCAAAAGAAAGAATAACAAATTTCAGTAGAGGTTAATTGATATTATCTGGCTTGCAGAGCAGAAAAAATAGAAAATAAACAAGTCCTTGGAGATCTCTGGGATACAATCTAGAATACCAACATATGCATAATGGAAGTCCCAGAAGATGAGAGAAAGAGGCAGAAAAATGTCTCAAATTGATGAAAAACTTTACTCTGCACAAATAGGAGCTTATTGAATTCCAAATAGGATAAGTGCAAAGAAATCCATACCTAACCACATCATAATTAAGCTGTTAAAAGCCATAGACAAAGAAAAACCTTGAAATTAGCAAAACAGAAGTGACTACAAGGTTAACCATAGATTTTTTTCTCAGAAACCACAGAGGCCAAAAGAAAGTGGGATGAAATAGTTAAGTGCTAAAGAAAAAGATTGTGAACAAAGCATTCAATATCTTCCCACCCCCCAAAAAATAATCCTTTAATAATGAAGGAGAGGCAGTCCAGATCAAGATGGCCAAGTAGGAAGATCCTGAACTCACCTCCTCCTGTGGACACACCAAAAGTATAACTATATATAGAACACCTGTCTCTGAGAATGACTTAAAGACTAGCAGAACAGGTTTTCTACAACCAAGGTTATAAAGAAAATGCCACATCAAGATAGGTAGGAGGGGCAGAGATGTAGCATAGTCAGAACTCACATCCTACAGCAGTGATCCACAGGCAGGAGGGATATCAGCAATGCAGAGATCCCTCCACATCTGGCTTCCCAGCCTGAGGTACCTGCACTGTAAAGACAAGCCCCCATAACATCTGGCTTTAAAGAACAGTGGGGCTTACATCCAGGAGAGTCAGAAGGCTGTGAGAAACTGTGACTCTTCTCTTGAAAGACTCACATACAAACTCACTTGCTCCAAATCCCAGTGTAGAGGCAGCAGCTTGAAAAGCACCTGGGTAGTATGAAAAGGAGATTCAGTGACTAATTTTAGGGCATGTGCTGGAGTGGCAGGACCCAGTGATATTTTCTCTAGTCATAGAAGTGCTGGTGGACACTCTTCTTTAATTACTGTCCTCCCGACTTACTAGCTCACCACCGGTGGGTGCCCTTTCTGTCACTCTTCAGCATTCTAGCTAACAGCATGTGCCCCAACCCCAGTTTTCCCCTGAAGGCCCAGTCCACTCAACCAGCCCACCCCACTGGCCCCTCCAACTGGCTCCTGCCCTGTCCCACCTGGTGGGCTGCTATGGCCATCACTAGAACCCCTCTCAAGTGGCTCCTACTCTGGAGGACAAGTCTGCACATCACTGCACTGGCAGCCCTCAGAGCTGTACCTCTCATCCAACTGGGCCAGGGGCCAGCCCCACTTACCAGGGTGTATCCAGAAGTTGCAGCACAGCAATGCACCCAGCCAGCCTGGGGAAAAATTCCACCCACTAACATGCCTACAGCAATCACAGCTCAACCACAAGAGGAGACATGCAGCCCACACAGTGGGGACCCCTGCAGTACCTGCCTCTGGTGACCAGGAAGGATTCTGCCACTGGGCACCATGGGACATCTTCTCTACATAAGGTGGCTTTTTCAAGACTGGGAGACTGATATACTTAATATACTTAATACTTATACACTTAATGCGTAGAAACAGAGAGTTAGGCAAAATGAGGAGACAACAGAATACCCTCCAAATAAAAGAATAAAATAAAACCTCAGAAAAATAACTAAATGAAACAGAGATAAGCAATTTACCATAAAAAGAGTTCAAATTAATAGTCATAAGGATGCTCACTAACCTAGGGAGAAGAATAGATAAAGCAGATATTAACAGACATAAAGATAGAAATTGACAGTAATACAATAATAGTTGGGGACTTTAACACATCATTTACATCAATGGATAGAACATCCAAACAGAAAATCAATAAGGAAATATTGACCTTAAACAACACATTACGTCAGATTGACTTAATAGACATATACAAACATTCCACCCCAAAACAGTAGAATACACATTGTTTTCAAGTGCACATGAAACATTCTTCAGCATAGATCACATGTTGGGACCAAACAAGTCTCAATAAAAATAAGAAGGTTGAAATCATATCAAGCATCTTTTCCAACCACAATGGTATGAAACTAGAAATCAATTACAAGAAGAAGACTGGAAATCACAAATATGTGCAGGATAAACAAGATGCTGTTTATACCACAAATGGGTCAATGAAGAAATCAGGGGGGAATTAAACAAATACCTTGAGACAAATGAAAATGGAAACACAATGTTCCAAAATCTATGGGGTGCAGCAAAAGCAGTTCTAAGAGGGAAGTTTAGAGTGATACAGGTCTACGTCAAGAAACAAGAAGGGCTTCCCTGGTGGCGCAGTGGTTGAGAGTCTGCCTGCCGATGCAGGGGACACGGGTTCGTGCCCCGGTCTGGGAAGACCCCACATGCTGCGGAGCGGCTGGGCCCGTGAGCCATGGCTACCTAGCCTGCGCGTCCGGAGCCTGTGCTCCGCAACGGGAGAGACCGCAACGGGAGAGACCACAACAGTGAGAGGCCTGCGTACTGCAAAAAAAAAAGAAAAGAAACAAGAAAAAAAATCTCAAAAAAAATCTGACATTACACCTAAAGTAAAGAGGAAAAGAACAAATAAAGCTTAATATTTGTAGAAGGAACGAAATAATAAAGATTAGAGTGGACATAAATGAAATAGAGAATTTTAAAAAACCCACTGAAAGGGATGAATGAAACTAACAGCTTCTTTGTGAAAAAATAAACAAAATTGAAAAAAAACTTTAGCCAAACTCAACAAGAAAAAGAAAGGACCCAAATAAATAAAATCAGAAATTAAAGAAAAGTTACAACTGACACCACCAAAATACAGAGGATCAAAAGAGATTATTATGAACACGTACATGCCAAAAAACTGGACAACCTTTAAGAGTGGATAAATTTCTAGAAACATGTACTCTTCTAAGAATTCAGAAAAAATAGAAAATCTAAACAAAATAATCACTAGTAATTAGATTGAGTCAATAATCAAAAAAGTCTCCCAACAAAAGTAAGTTTACTAAATCAACATTAAAGATTTTGTTGAATGTTAGCTTAATGGAACTTTGTACATTTTTTTAAAATTTCCCAGACTATAAAATGGAAAAAAAAAAATAAAACATCTCAGATTTGGGAAATTGCTTGATATAGATAACTTTTTTTTCTCTTTCTTTGCCATAGACACAACTGGCTGAAGATTTTTAAATGTATTGAAAAGTAATGGAAGTGAATCCAGTAACACTGGAGGCTGTTGTTGATGTTTTCCCCACTGGATTGCAAGTCACTAGAATGAACTGACCAAATCAAATTTGTAGTATAGTCCTACGGTAATAACTCATGGTATCAAAGATGGTTACCTCATACAGCCTGGAAAAGTTATTGGCAGACTGAATTTATATTACTCAGTCTTATGCGTATAACAGATAAAGAAAATGTAAATATTTTAAAGTGGAACATTAATACATATTCATTTTCAGGGATCATTTTTCCCGTTTTTGCACCTGCATGAGATTATCAAGCAATGGAAACAAGATGAAATACAGTTAAATAAAGAAACTAACATTTATTTTATTTATTTATTTTTTAACACCTTTATTGGAGTATAATTGTTTTACGGTGGCATGTTAGTTTCTTCTGTATAACAAAGTGAATCAGCTATACGTATACATATATCCCCATATCTCCTCCCTCTTGCATCTCCCTCCACCCTCCCTATCCCACCCCTCTAGGTGGACACAAAGCACAGAGCTGATCTCCCTGTGCTATGAGGCTGCTTCCTAGATAGCTATCTTTTGTATATTTGGTAGTGTATGTCCATGCCACTCTCTCACTTTGTCCCAGCTTACCCTTCCCCCTCCTGGTGTCCTCAAGTCCATTCTCTACGTCTGCATCTTTATTCCTGTCCTGCCCCTAGGTTCTACAGAACCATTTTTTTTTCTTTTTACATTCCATATATATGTCTTAGCATATGGTATTTGTTTTTCTCTTTCTGACTTACTTCACTCTGTATGACAGCCTCTAGGTCCATCCACCTCACTACAAATAATTCAATTTCATTTCTTTTTATGGATGAGTAATATTCCATTGTATATATATACAACATCTTCTTTATCCATTCATCTGTCAGTGGACACTTAGGTTGCATTCATGTCCTGGCTATTGTAAACAGAGCTGAAATGAACATTGTTTTACATGACTCTATGAATTATGGTTTTCTCAGGGTATATGCCCAATAGTGGGATTGCTGGGTCATATGGTAATTCTAGTCTTAGTATTTTAAGGAACCTCCATACTGTTCTCCATAGTGGCTATATCAATTTATAGTCCCAACAATAGTGCAAGAGGGATCCCTTTTCTCCACACCCTCTCCAGCATTTACTGTTTATAGATTTTTTGATGATGGCCATTCTGACTGCTGTGAGGTGATACTTCACTGTAGTTCTGATTTGCATTTCTCTAATGATTAGTGATGTTGAGCATCCTTTTATGAGTTGGTTAGAAATCTGTATATCTTCTTTTGGAGAAATGGTCTATTTAGATCTTCTGACCATTTTTTGGATTAGATTGTTGTGGATTTTTTTTTGATATTGAGCTGAATGAGCTGCTTGTAAATTTTGGAGACTAATCCTTTGTCACTTGCTTCGTTTGCAAATATTTTCTCCCATTCTGAGGGTTGTCTTTTTGTCTTGTTTATGATTTCCCTTGCTGTGCAAAATCTTTTAAGTTTCATTAGGTCTCTTTTGTTTATTTCTCTTATTATTCCATTTCTCTAGGAGGTGGATCAAAAAGGATCTTGCTGTGATTTATGTCATAGAGTGTTCTGCCTATGTTTTCCTCTAAGAGTTTAATAGTGTCTAGCCTTACATTTAGGTCTTTAATCCATTTTGACTTTAGTTTTGTGTATAGTGTTAGGAAGTGTTCTAATTTCATACTTTTACATGTAGCTGTCCAGTTTTCCCAGCACCACTTATTGAAGAGGCTGTCTTTTCTCCATTGCATATTCTTGCCTCCTTTGTCAAAGATAAGGTAACCATATGTGTGTGGGTTTATCTCTGGGCTTTCTATCCTGTTCCATTGATCTATATTTCTGTTTTTGTGCCAGTACCATACTGTCTTGATTACTGTAGCTTTGTAGTATAGTCTGAAGTCAGGGAGCCTGATTCCTCCAGCTCCGTTTTTCTTTCTCAAGATTGCTCTGGCTATTTAGGGTCTTTTATGTTTCCATACAAATTGTGAACTTTTTTGTTCTAGTTCTGTGAAAAATGCCATTGGTAGTTTGATAAGGATTGCATTGAATCTGTAGATTCTTTTGGGTAATATAGTCATTTTCACAATGTTGATTCTTCCAATCTGAGAACATGGTATATCTCTCCATTTGTAACATCTTTAATTTCTTTCATCCATACTTATAGTGTTCTCCATACAGGTCTTTTGTCTTCTTAGGTAGGTTTCTTCCTAGGTAAGTTATTCTTTTTGTTGCAATGGTAAACTGGAGTGTTTCCTTATTTTCTTTTTCAGATTTTTCATCATTAGTGTATAGGAATGTATCCTGCTACATTACCATATTCATTGAGTAGACCTAGAAGTTTTCTGGTAGGATCTTTAGGCTGTATAGTATCATGTCATCTACAAATAGTGACAGTTTTACTTCTTTTTTTCCTATTTCGATTCCTTTTATTTCTTTTCTTCTCTGATTGCTGTGGCTAAAACTTCCAAAACTATGTTGAATAATAGTGGTGAGAGTGGGCAACATTATTTTGTTCCTGAACTTAGTGGAAATGGTTTCAGTTTTTCACCATTGAGAACAATGTTGACTGTGGGTTTTTCATATATGGCCTTTATTATGTTGAGGTAAGTTCCTTCTCTGCCTAGTTTCTGGAGGGTTTTTATCATAAATGGATGTTGAATTTTGTCAAAAGCTTTTTATACAGCTATTGAGATGATCATATGTTTTCTTTCCTTCAATTTATTAATATGGTTTATCACATTGATTGATTTTCATATATTGAACAATCCTTGCATTCCTGGGATAAACCCCACTTGATCATGGTGTATGATCCTTTTAATGTACTGTTGGATTCTGTTTGCTAGTATTTTGTTGAGGATTTTTCTATCTATATTCATCAGAGATATTGGCCTGTAGTTTTCTTTTTTTGTGACATCTTTGCCTGGATTTGGTATCAGAGTGATGGTGGACTTGTAAAATGAGTTTGGGGGTGTTCCTCCCTCTGGTATAGTTTGGAAGAGTTTGAGGAAGATAGGTTTTAGCTTCTCTCTAAATGTTTGATAGAATTTGCTTGTGAAGCCATCTGCTCCTGGGCTTTTGTTTGTTGGAAGATTTTTAATCACAGTTTCAATTTCAGTGCTGGTGATAGGTCTGTTTATCTTTTCTATTTCTTTCTGGTTCAGTCTCGGCAGGTTGTGCTTCTCTAAGAATTTGTGTATTTCTTCCATGTTGTCCATTTTATTGGCATATAAATGCTTGTAGTTATCTCTCATGATCCCTTGTATTTCTACAGTGTCAGTTCTGACTTCTCCTTTTTCATTAATTCTATTGATCTGAGTCTTCTCCCTTTCTTTCTTGATTACTCTGGCTAATGGTTTATCAATTTTGTTTATCTTCTCAAAGAATCAGCTTTTAGTTTTATTGATCTTTGCTATTGTTTCCTTCATTTCTTATTCATTTATTTGTGATCTGATCATTATGATTTGTTTCCTTCTGCTAACTTTGGGGGTTTTTTGTTGTTCTTCTTCTTTCTTTCTTTCTTCTTCCTCTAATTGCTTTAGTTGTAAGGTTAGGTGTTTATTTAAGAATTTTCTTATTTCCTGAGGTAGGATTGTATTGCTATAAACTTCACTCTTAGGACTGGTTTTGCTACATCCCAGAGGTTTTGGGTTGTCGTGTTTTCATTATCATTTGTTTCTAGGTATTTTTCTTTTCTTCTTTCATTTCTTCATTGATTTCTTGGTTATTTAGTAGTGTATTGTTTTGCCTCCATTTGTTTGTATTTTTTACAGATTTTTTCCTGTAATTGATATCTAGTCTCATAGCGTTGTGGTTGGGAAGAGATACTTGATGCAATTTCAATATTCTTAAATTTACCAAGGCTTGATTTTTGACCCAAGATATGATCTATCCTGGAGAAGAAAGTGTAATCTACTGTTTTGGATGGAATGTCCTATAAATATCATTTAAATCCATCTTGTTTAAAGTATCATTAAAGCTTGTGTTTCCTTTTTTTTTTCATTTTGGATGATCTGTACATTGATGAAAGCAGGGTGTTAAACTCCCCTACTATATTGTTTTACTGTTGATTTCCCCTTTTATGGCTGTTAGCATTTTGCCTTATGTATCGAGGTGCTCCTATGTCGGGTGCATAAATATTTATAATTGTTATATCTTCTTCTTGGATCAATCCCTTGATCATTATGTAGTGTCCTTCTTTGTCTCTTGTAAGAGTCTTTATTTTAAACTCTATATTGTCTGATATGAGAATTGCTACTCCCATTTTCTTTTGATTTCCATTTGCATGGGATATCTTTTTCCATCTCCTCACTTTCAACCTGTATGTGTCCCTAGGTCTGAAGTTGATCTCTTGTAGCCAGCATATATACCAGTCTTGTTTTTGTATCCATTCAGCCTGTGTCTTTTGGTTGGAGCATTTAATCCATTTACATTTAAGGTAATTATCAATATATATATTCCTATTACCATTTTCTTAATTGTTTAGGGTTTGTTATTGTAGGCCTTCTCCATCACTTATGTTTCCTGCCTAGATAAGTTCTTTTAGCATTTGTTGTAATGCTGGTTTGGTGGTGCTGAATTCTCTTACCTTTTGCTTGTCTGTAAAGGTTTTAATTTCTCTGTCAAATCTGAATGCTTGCTGGGTATAGTTATCTTGGTTGTAGGTTTTTCCCTTTCATCACTTTAAATATGTGCAGCCACACCCTCCTGGCTTGCAGAGTTTCTGCTGAAAGTTCAGCTGTTAACCCTATGGGGATTCCCTTGTATGTTATTTGTTGCTTTCCCTTGCTGCTTTTAATATTTTTTCTTTGTATTCAATTTTTGATATTTGAATTGGTTATGTCTTGGCATGTTTCTCCTTGCATTTACCCTGTATGAGACTCTCTGTGCCTCCTGGAGTTGAGTATTTCCTTTCCCATATTAGGGAAGTTTTCAACTATAAATCTCTTCAAGTATTTTCTCAGTCCGTTTCTTTTTCTCTTCTTCTTCTGGGACCCCTATACTTCAATTCGAATGTTGATGCATTTAATGTTGTCCCAGATGTCTCTGAGCCTGTTCTCAATTCTTTTCATTCTTTTTTCTTTATTCTGGTCTGTGATAGTTATTTCCACTATTTTATTTCCTCGTCACTTATCCATTTTTCTGCCTCAGTTATTTGCTATCAATTCCTTCTGGAGAATTTTTAATTTCATTTATTGTGTTGTTCATCATTGTTTGTTTGCTCTTTAGTTCTTCTAGGTCCTTGTTAAACGTTTCTTGTATTTTCTCCATTCTATTTCCAAGATTTTAGATCATCTTTACTATCATTACTCTGAATTCTTTTTCAGGTAGACTGCCTCTTTCCTCTTCATTTGTTCGGTCTGTAAGGTTTTTACCTGGCTCCTTCATCTGCTGCATATTTCTCTGTTTTCTCATTTTGCTTAACTTACTGCATTTAGGGTCTCCTTTTCACAGGCTGCAGGTTTGTAGTTCCTTTTATTTTTGGTGTCCGCCCCCAGTATGTAAGGTTGGGTCAGTGGGTTGTGTAGCCTTCCTGGTGGAGGAGACTGGTGCCTGTGTTCTGGTGGATGAGGCTGGATCTTCTCTTTCTGGTGGGCAGGACCACGTCAGTGGTGTGTTTTGGGGTGTCTGTGAACTTATTATGATTTTAGGAAGCCTCTCTACTAATGGGTGGGGTTGTGTTCCTCTCTTGCTAGTTGTTGGGCATGGGGTGTCCAGCACTGGAGCTTGCTAGTCATTGAGTGGTGCTGGATCTTAGTGTTCAGACGGAGATCTCCGGGAGACTTTTCGTCATTTGATATTACATGGGGCCAGGAAGTCTGTGGTGGACCAATGTCCTGAACTCGGCTCTCCCACCTCGGAGGCTCAGGCCTGACACCCGGCGGAGCACCAAAATCCTGTTAGGCACACGGCTCACAAGAAAAGGGAGAAAAAAATAAAGAAAGAAAAAAATAAAATAAAGTTATTAAAATAAAAAGTTAAAAATATTAAAGTAAAAAATTTAAAAGTAATTTAAAAAAAGAAAGAAGATAGCAACAAAACCAATAAACAAATCCAACAAAGACATCAAGCACTAAAAACTATACTAAAATAAATAAATAAATAAAAGTACAGACAAGCCTAGCACAAATGATAAAAGCAAACCTCTACAGGAAAATCACACAAGGAATCATACACGTACACACTCACAAAAAGAGAAAAAGAAAAAAAAATATATATATACATACATATAAGAAAAAAAGGAAGAGAGCAAGCAAGTCAATAAACAAATCTACCAATGATAATAAGCTCTAAATACTAAACTAAGATAAACATAAAACCAGAAACAAATTAGATGCAGAAAGCAAACCCCAAGTCTCCAGTTGCTCCCAAAGTCCACCACATGAATTTTGAGATGATTTGTTGTCTATTCAGGCATTCCGCAGATGCAGGGTACATCAGGTTCACTGTGGAGATCTAATCCACTGCTCCTGAGGCTGCATGGAGAATTTTCCCTTTCTCTTCTTTGTTCATACAGCTCCTTGGGTTCAGCTTTGGATTTGGCCCCGCTTCTGCATGTAGGTAGCCCTCTGGCATCTGTTCGTTGCCCAGACCGGAGGTGGTTAAAGGAGCGGTTTATTAGGGGGCTCTGGCTCACTCAGGCCGGGGGTAGGGGGTACGGAATATGGGGCGAGCCTGCGGCTGCAGAGGCTGACATGATGTTGCAACAGCCTGAGGTGTGCCATGTGTTCTCCCAAGGAAGTTGTCCCTGGATCACAGGACCCTGGCAGTGGCGGGCTGCACAGGCTCCCAGGAGGGGAGATGTGGATAGTGACCTGTGCTTTCACAGAGGCTTCTTAGTGGCTGCAGCAGCAGCCTTAGCATTTCATGCTCTCTCTGGTGTCCGTGCTGATAGCCGTGATTTGCACCCATCTCTGGAGCTCATTTAAGTGGTGCTCTGAATCCCCTCTCTTCGTGCACCCCGAAACAATGGTTTCTTGCATCTTAGGCAGTTCCAGACTTTTTCCCAGACTCCCTCCTGTCTAGCTGTGGTGCCCTTGACCCCTTTAGGCTGTGTTCAAATAGCCAACCCCAGTTCTCTCTCTGGGATCTGACCTCCGAAGCCCGAGCCTCAGCTCCCAGCCCTCACCTGCCCTGGCGGGTGAGCAGACAAGCCTGTCTGGCTGGTGAAGGCTGGTCGGCAGCAATACTCTGTGAGGGAATCTCTCTACTTTGCCCTCTGCACCCCAGTTGCTGCACTGTCCTCCGTGGCTTCGATGCTTCCCCCCTGCCCACCCTGTCTCCACCAATGAAGAGGCTTCCTAGTGTGTGGAAACAATTCCTCCTTCGCAACTCCCTCCCAGAGGTGCAGGTCTCGTCCCTATTATTTTGTCTCTGTTTTTTGTTTTTTCTTTTGCCCCACCCAGGTACGTGGGGAGTTTCTTGCCTTTTGGGAAGTCTGAGGTCTTCTGCCAGCATTCAGTAGATGTTCTGTAGGAGTTGTTCCACATGTACATGTATTTCTGATGTATTTGTGGGGAGGAAGGTGATCTCCACATCTTACTCCTCTGCCATCTTGAAGGTCCCCCTGAAACTAACATTTTAAAAGTAAATTTTTATTGTTGCATCCAGCTTAGAATTACTGAAGACCTATAGGTTGTCTAGCTCTGCCCAAAACACAGTGAATAAAAAGCACCCAGCAAAGCACAAACTTTGAAATCTATCACAAAAAAATGCATTTGGAATACCATGTGCGGAGTGTCTGGTCAATTCAAGCCACACACAATCTTTCCCTCAGTTTCTGTAATATCAAATAAGTTCTGTTATATATCTTGATTTACCATGAAAGGTAAGTGTCATATTTTAGGCAAATAAAAATTATAAAATTTGACAGCTGGCAAATTATGCTAACATCTGGTAACAAATCATTCCTGACAGTTCAATAGTACACTTATTGTGTAGCTATTAGTATTATAAAGTGCAAAATGCTAAAATTATAACACTTGACTAACATATTCCCTGACATAATAGAAGGAATGCAGTGTTTATCTTAATGTGTAAGAATTGTCACCTTTTCATTTCTGAGTTTTGAAGTAGTTTGGAACCAAGTAACTATAAACATGGATGGCATCACGCAGTGCCACGAGCTAAAAAGAGAATTGAAATTCTCTGAATTTGGAATAACATGATAATATATTTACAGTATATGGAGGGAATAGGTAGAATAGTGAAAATACATTGTGGCAATAATAAAAGCAGTAAAATGACATTACATACCTTTGCTAATCTGGTGCAATATCACTTTCTTGATTAAGTTGGCTAATTATTGTAGAGAGTGGAGGTTCTAACTGGCAGTTTAACAATAAAGCTCTAGAATCTAGCTAATAGTTAAATAATATTTTATTCAAATGCCTGGTGTTGGGATATAAATATTATTACTGTCACTGATCTTTTAAAGTGAGAACGTTAATTTTATTGTCAGTTTTTGTTTCTACAGTCATGGTGTTATTCACTTTCACCCTTAAGTCACTTTTATTCACTTATAAATGTTACCCCCCAAAACATAAAATAAATAATAGTAAAATATTAACCAGAAAATAAATTATATCCATGAAAGTATAAACTGAATTGGGACATGAACATCTGCATTGTACTTCTGGCTTGGTGTTATGTTAAATCACTGTCCCTCCGTGGGCACAATTTACATAGCATAAAATGAGAGGGTTGCAGACTGTAATCTTTACAGTCATTTCTAGGTCTGAAAATGTATCTATTCTTAGACTATCCAGTTGAATTTAGAAAATTTACTCAACCATGAATTAATCGATTTAACTGGCTAAATGTTAAAATACATATTTAGAGAGACTTTTGCTCATTTATATTTCTATGAGTGTGTATGTGTCAATCATGAAGGTCGCATAAGTAAGCAAGAACGTTGGCATCTCTGTGTTTTAATATAGGCAATTTTTTTAGACATCTTTCTTGGAGTATAATTGCTTCACAATGTTTTGTTAGTTTCTGCTGTACAACAAAGTGAATCAGCTATATGCACACACATATCCCCATATCCCCTCCCTCTTGAACCTGCCTCCCCACTCCCTATCCCACCTCTCTAGTTCGTCACAAAGCACCAAGCTGATATCCCCGTGCTATGCAGCAGCTTCTCACCAGACACCCATTTTACATTTGATAGTGTATATATGTCAGTGTTACTCTCTCACTACGTCCCAGCCTCCCCTTCCCGCCCTGTGTCCTCAAGTCCGTTCTCAACATCTGCATCTTTATTCCTGCCCTAACATTAGGTTCATCAGTACCATTTTTCTACATTCCATACATAGAGAACCAAAGTTAACGTAGATTAAAATAAGAATTTTCAATCTTGATGAGAAATCCCAAGATATAGAATAACAGTTCTAAAATGATGTCTAAAGTATTACTTTATACATAAATATATATTTTGGAAGCTCCTGTGTTCTGTTTCATGGTTGTATGTTAGATTGTACAGTTGAAGATTCTAAATATAACTGAAGTCTAAGTATTCATTTGCCCTGCTGCATTCATAGATAATTTATGGATGGATTTGCACTTCTCTAACGCCTGAGCCTTAATTGACTTACAAATACGTGAAGTGTCATTTGAAGTATACAATGGGTTCTTAATGAAATTCTCTACGTCTTATGTTCTAAATGTTTCAGAGATTCATATTTTAAACTTGGTGAGAATACCAGAGTAACCTTCATACATTTTCGTAGTCTACAAGCTGAAATCCAACTATATGACTTTTTTTTTTACATCTTTATTGAAGTATAATGCTTTACTGTGGTGTGTTAGTTTCTGCTTTATAACAAAGTGAATCAGCTATACATTTACATATATCCCTAAATCTCCTCCCTCTTGCTTCTCCCTCCCACCCTCCACATCCAACCCTTCCAGGTGGTCACAAAGCACTGAGCTGATCTCCCTGTGCTATGTGGCTGCTTCCCACTAGCTATCTGTTTTAAATTTGGTAGTGTGTATATGTCAATGTCACTCTCTCACTTAGTCCCAGCTTACTCTTCCCCCTCCCTGTGTCCTCAAGTTCATTCTCTATGTCTGCGTCTTTATTCCTATCCTGCCCCTAGGTTCTTCAGAACCTTCTTTTTTTTAGATTCCATCTATATATGTGTTAGCATACAGTATTTGTTTTTCTCTTTCTGACTTACTTCACTCTGTATGACAGTTTCTAGATCCATCCACCTCACTACAAATAATTCAATATCATTTCTTTTTATGGCTCAGTAATATTTGATTGTATATATGTGCCATGTCTTCTTTATCCATTCATCTGTCTGTGGACATTTAGGTTGCTTCCATGTCCTGGCTATTGTAAATAGAGCTGCAATGAAAATTTTGGTACATGAATTATTGAATTATGGTTTTCTCAGGGTATATGAATTATGGTTTTCTCAGGGTATATGCCCAGAAGTGCGATTGCTGGGTCGTATGGTAGTTCTATTTTTAGTTTTTAAAAGAACCTCCATAGTGGCTGTATCAATTTACATTCCCACCAACAATGCAAAGGGTTCCCTTTTCTCCACACCCTCTCCAGCATTTATTGTTTGTAGATTTTTTGATGATGGCCACTCTGACCGGTGTGAGGTGATACCTCACTGTAGTTTTGATTTGCATTTCTATAATGATTAGTGATGTTGAGCATCCTTTCATTTGTTTGTTGGCAATCTGTATATCTTCTTTGCAGAAGTGTCTGTTTAGCTCTTCTGCCCATTTGTGGATTGTGTTGTTTGTTTTTTTGATATTGAGCTGTTGGAGCTGCTTGTATATTTTGGAGGTTAATCCTTTGTCAGTTGCTTCGTTTGCAAGTATTTTCTCCCATTCTGAGGGTTGTATTTTCATCTTGTTTATGTTTTCCTTTTTGTGCAGAAGCTTTTTAGTTTCATTAGCTCCCATTTGTTTATTTTCGTTTTTATTTCCATTTCTCTAAGAGATGGATCAAAAAGGATCTTGCTGTGAGTTATCTCATAGAGTGTTCGGCCTATGATTTCCTCTAAGAGTTTGATAGTGTCTGGCCTTACATTTAGGTCTTTAATCCATTTTGAGTTTATTTTTGTGTGTGGTGGTAGAGTGTGTTCTAATTTCATTCTTTTACATGCAGCTGTCAATTTTTTCCCAGTACCACCTATTGAAGAGGCTGTCTTTTTTCCATTGTATATTCTTGCCTCCTTGATCCAAAATAAGGTGACCAGGGCTTCCCTGGTGGCACTGTAGTTGAGACTCCGCCTGCTGATGCAGGGGACACAGGTTCGTTCCCTGGTCTGGGAAGATTCCACATGCCGCAGAGCGGCTGGGCCTGTGAGCCATGGCCACGGAGCCTGCATGTCCGAAGCCAGTGCTCCGCAACGCGAAAGGCCACAGCAGTGAGAGGCCTGCGTACCTTAAAAAAATTAAAATAAAAAAAAATAAGGTGACCATATGTGCGTGGGATTACCTCTGGTCTTTCTATCCTGTTCCATTGATCTATATTTCTGTTTTTGTGCCAGTATCTTACTGTCTTGATTACCGTAGCTTTGTAATATAGTCTGAAGTGCGAGACCCTGTTTCCTCCAGCTCCGTTTTTATTTCTCAAGATTGCTTTGGCTATTCAGGGTATTTTTTGTTTCCATAAAAATTGTGAAATTTTTTGTTCTATTTCTGTGAAAAATGCCATTGGTAGTTTGAGAGCATTTCATTGAATCTGTAGTTTGCTTGGCGTAGTATAGTCATTTTCACAATGTTGACTCTTCCAATCCAGGAGCATGGTATATGTCTCCATCTGTTTATGTTATCTTTGATTTCTTTCATCAGTGGTTTATAGTTTTCTGAATACAGGTCTTTTCCTCTTTAGGTAGGATTGTTCCTAGGTATTTTATTCTTTTTGTTGCTATGGTAAATGGGATTGTTTCTTAAATTCTCTTTCTTATCTTTTGTTATTAGTGTATAGGAATACAAGAGATTTCTGTGCATTAATTTTGTATCCTGCAGCCTTACCAAATTCACTGATTAGGTCAAGTAGTTTTCTGGTAACATCTTTAGGATTCTCTATGTATAGTATCATGTCATCTGTAAACAGTGACACCTTTACTTCTTCTTTTCTGATTTGAATTCCTTTTATTTCTTTTTCTTCTCTGATTGCTGTGGCTAAAATTTCCAAAACTTTGTTGAATAATAGTGGTGAGAGTGCACAGTCTTGTCTTGTTCCTGATCTTAGAGGAAATAGTTTCAGTTTTTCACCATTAAGAATGATGTTGGCTGTGGGTTTGTCATATATGGCCTTTATTATGTTGAGGTAAGTTCCCTCTGTGCCTACTTTCTGGAGGGTTTTTATCATAAATGGGTGTTGAATATTGTCGAAAGCTTTTTCTGCATCTATTGAGATGATCATATGGTTTTCTCCTTCAGTTTGTTAATATGGTTTATCACATTGACCGATTTGCATATATCGAAGGATCCTTGCATTCCTTGGATAAATCCTACTTGATCATGGTGTATGATTCTTTTAATATGCTGTTGGATTCTGTTTGCTAGTATTTTGTTGAGGATTTTTGCATCTATGTTCATCAGTGATATTGGCCTCTAGTTTTCTTTCTTTGTGACAACTTTGTCTGGTTTTGGTATCAGGGTGATAGTTGCCGCGTAGAATGAGTTTGGGAGTGTTCCTCCCTCTGCTATATTTTGGAAGAGTTTGAGAAGGATAGGTGTTAGCTCTTCTCTAAATGTTTGATAGAATTTGATCATGAAGCCTTCTGGTCCTGGGCTTTTGTTTGGTGGAAGATTTTAATCACAGTCTCAATTTCAGTGCTTCTGATTGGTCTGTTTATATTTTCTATTTCTTTTTGGTTCAGTTTCAGAAGGTTGTGCTTCTCTAAGAATTTGTCCATTTCTTCCAGGTTGTTCATTTTTGGCATATAGTTGCTTGTAGTAATCTCTCATGATCCTTTTTATTTCTGCAGTGTCATTTGTTACTTCTCCTTTTTCATTTCTAATTCTATTGATTTGAGTCTTCTCCCTTTTTTCCTGATGTGTCTGGCTAATGGCTTATCAATTTTGTTTATCTTCTTAAAGAACCACATTTTAGTTTTATTGATCTTTGCTGTTGTTTCCTTCATTTCTTATTCATTTAATTCTTGTATGACCTTTATGATTTCTTTCCTTCTTCTAACTTCAGGGTTCTTTTTTCTTCTTTCTGTAATTGCTCTATTGGTAAGGTTAGGTATTTATTTAAGAATTTTCTTGTTTTTTGTGTGAGGATTGTATTGCTATAAATTTCCATCTTAGAACTTCTTTTGCTGCATCCCATAGGTTTTGGGTCGTTGTGTTTTCATTGTCATTTGTGTCTAGGTATTTTTTGGTTTGTTCAGTGGTTTCTTGCTTGTTTAGTGGTGTATTGTTTAGCCTCCTAAAAATTTACCAAGGCTTGATTTGTGACCCATGACATGATCTATCCTGGAGAATGTTCCATGAGCACTTGAGAAGAAAGTGTATTCTGTTGTTTTTGGATGGAATGTCCTATAAATATCAATTAAGTCCATCTTGTTTAATATCTCATTTAAAGCTTGTGTTTCCTTATTTATTTTCATTTTGGATGATCTGTCCATTGGTGAAAGTGGAGTGTTAAAGTCCCCAACTATGATTGTGTTACTGTTGATTTCCCCTTTTATGGCTGTTGGCATTTGTCTTAGGTATTGAGGTGCTTCTCTGTTGGGTGCATAAATATTTACAATTGTTATATCTTCTTCTTGGATTGATCCCTTGATCATTGTGTAGTGTCCTTCTTTGTCTCTTGTAATAGTCTTTATTTTAAAGTCTATTTTGTCTGACATGACAGTTGCTACTCCCGCTTTCTTTTGATTTCCATTTGCATGCAATATCTTTTTCCATCCCCACATTCAGTCTGTATGTATCCCTAGGTCTGAAGTGGGTCTCTTGTAGACAGCATATATATGGGTCTTGTTTTTGTATCCATTCAGCCTGTCTATGTCTTTTGGTTGGAACATTTAATCCGTTTACGTTTAAGGTAATTATCGATATGTATGTTCCTATTACCATTTGTTTTGAGTTTGTTATTGTAGGTATTTTCCTCCTCTTGTGTTTCCTGCCTAGATAAGTTCCTTTACCTTTTGTTATAATGCTGGTTTGGTTGTGCTGAATTCTCTTAGCTTTTGCTTGTCTGTAAAGGTTTTAATTTCTCCATCTAATCTGAATGAGATCCTTGCTGGGTATAGTAATCTTGGTCTTAGGTTTTCCTTCTTCATCACTTTAACTATGTCCTGCTCCTCCCTTCTGGCCTGCAGAGTTTCTGCTGAAATATCCGCTTTTAACCTTATGTGAGTTCCCTTGTATATTATTTGTTGCTTTTCCCATGCTGTTTTTAATATTTTTTCTTTGTATTTAATTTTTGATAATTCAGTTGATTACATCTTGGCATGTTTCTCCCTGGATTTATCATGTATGGGACTCTCTGGCATTCTCTGCAGTTCAGTCTCTGAGCTTCCTGGACTTTGACTATTTACTTTCCATATTAGGGAAGTTTTCAACTATAATCTCTTCAAATATTTTCTCAGTCCCTTTCTTTTTCTCCTCTTCTGGGATCCCTATAATTCGAATGTTGGTGCATTTAATATTGTCCCAGAGGTCTCCAAGATTGTCCTCAATTCTTCTCATTCTTTTTCCTTTATTCTGTGCTGTGGTAGTTGTTTCCACTATTTTACCTTCCAGGTCACTTATCTGTTCTTCTGACTCGGTTATTCTGCTATTGATTCCTTCCAGAGAATTTTTAATTTCATTTATTGTGTTGTTCATCATTGTTTGCTCTTTAGTTCTTCTAGGTCCTTGTCAAATGTTTCTTGTATTTTTTCCATTCTATTTCCAGTATTTTGCATCATCTTTATTATCATTACTCTGGATTCTTTTTCAGGTAGACTGCCTATTTCTTCTTCGTTTGGTCTGGTGGGTTTTTACCTTGCTCCTGTGTTTCTCAGTCTTCTCATTTTGCTTAACGTACTGTGTTTTGGATCTCCTTTTCGCAGGCTGCACATTTGTAGTTCCCATTGTTTTTGGTGTCTGCCTCCAGGAGGTAAGGTTGTTTCAGTGGGTTGTGTAGGCTTCCTGGTCAAGCGGACTGGTGCCTGTGTTCTGGTGGATGAAGCAGGATCTTGTCTTTCTGGAGGGCAGGACTGTGTCCGGTGGTGTATTTTGGGATGTCTGTGAAGTTATTATTTTAGGCAGTCTCTCTGCTAATGGGTGGGCTTGTGTTCCTGTCTTGCTAGTTGTTTGGCATAGGGTGTCCAGCACTGTAGCTTGCTGGTTGTTGAGTGGAGCTGTGTCTTACGTTGAGATGGAGATCTCTGGGAGAGCTCTCACCATTTGATATTACGTGGATCGGGCAGTCTCTAGTGGACCAGTGTCCTGAACTTGGCTCGCCCACCTCAGAGGCACAAGCCTGACACCTGGCCAGAGCACCAAGACCCTGTCAGCCACACGGCTCAGCAGAAAAAGCAGAAAAAAATAACTAAAAAATATAGTAAAATAATTAATATGAACAATAAGTTTAAAATTATTAAAAATTTTAAAATTAAAACGTAATTTAAAACAAGAAAGAAGAATGCAACCAAACCAGAATCCAAATGCATCAATGATAACCAGCACTAAAAATTATACTAAAAAAAAAAAAAAAAAAGGACAGACAGAACCCTAGGGCAAATGGTAAAAGCAAAGCTATACAGACAAAATCACACAGAAACATACATATACACACTCACAAAAGGAGAAAAAGAATATATATATATATATATATATAAAGGAATAGAGCAATCAAGTCCATAAAGAAATTTACAAGTGATAATAAACTCTGAGTACTAAGCTAAGCTAAACATAAAACCAGAAACAAATTAGATGCCCAAAGCAAACCCCAAGTCTACAGTTCCGAAAGTCCACTGCCTCAATTTTGGAATGATTCATTGTCTATTCAGGTATTCCAGAGATGCAGGGTACATCAAGTTGATTGTGGGGATTTAATCTGCTTCTCCTGCGGCTGCTGGGAGAAATTTCCCTTTCTCTTCTTTGTTCGCACAGCTCCTGGGGTTCAGCTTTGGATTTATCCCCGCCTCTTTGTGTAGGTTGCCTGAGGGCGTCTTTTCTTCACTCAGACAGGACGGGTTTAAAGAAGCAGGTGATTAGGGTGCTCTGGCTCACTCAGGCCTGGAGGAGGGAGGGGTACAGAATGCAGGCCGAGCCTGTGGCAGCAGAGGCCGGCGTGACATTGCAACAGCCTGAGGTACACGGTGTGTTCTCTCAGGGAAGTTGTCCCAGGATCACGGGACCCTGGCAGTGGCGGGCTGCACAGGCTCCCACGAGCAGTTGTCTGGATAGTGACCTGTGCTTGCACACAGGCTTCTTGGTGGCTGCAGGAGAAGCCTTAGTATCTCATGCCAGTCTCTGGTGTCCGCGCTGGTAGCTGCAGCTCACACCTGTCTCTGGAGCTCATTTAGGCGGTGCTCTGAATCCCCTCTCATGATGTGCTCTGAAACAATGGTCTCTTGCCTCTTAGGCAGTTCCAGACTTTTTCCTGGACTTCCTCCGCCTGGCTTTGGAACACTAGACCCCTTCAGGCTGTGTTCACTCAGCCAACCCCAGTCCTCTCCCTGGGATCTGAACTCCGAAGCCCAAGCCTCAGCTCCCAGCCCCACCCGCCCTGTCGGGTAAGCAGACAAGCCTTTCAGGATGGTGAGTGCTGGTCAGCACCTGTTCTCTGTGAGGGAATCTCTCCGCTTTGCCCTCTGCACCTCTATTGCAGCGCTCTCCTCCATGGCTCCAAAGCTCCCCCCGCCACTCCCCACCCCATCACCGCTAGTGAAGGGGCTTCATACTGTGTGGAAATTTTTCCTACTTCACAGCTCCCTACTAGAGATGCAGGTCCTGTCCCTATTCTTTTGTCTCTGTTTTTTGTTTTTTCTTTTGCCCCACCCAGATACATGGGGAGTTTCTTGCCTTTTGGGAAGTCTGAGGTCTTCTGCCAGCATTCAGTAGATGTTCTGTAGGAGTTGTTCCACATGTAGATGTATTTCTGATGTATTTGCGGGGAGGAATGTGATCTCCACATCTTACTCCTCTGCCATCTTGAAGGTCTCTCTCTCTACATGACTTTGTAAAAGAGAATTTAAGTTCCAAGCATATTGCTTTTTGACAACAGATACTGTGCCCTATATCAAATGTCTTATGAAAATATTATATGTTTACTTTTTGCAATTTTAGAAAGAGCTGTTCATGTGAGAGAAAATGTCATTTTATTAGTGGTAGTTTTTTTTATTTTTAGTTGTAATTCTTTATTTTTTAATTTTAAAATTTTTTTGGAAGATTTAAGATCTGCAGAAGGCAAATGAAAAGCAAAGACACTGTTTGTTTGTTTGAAAGCTAGATTAATAGAAGGGTGAATCTCCAAATTTGACCATTACATACTGGAAATAAATATCAGAAAACACATGTAGATTGACTAGTTATTTATGTAGAATGACAGCTGCTTTCTCTGAAAGTTTTCATCTTTGAGTTAGGAGGTCACTAAATTGAGTGGCTCACTATTAGGAAGCCCTGATGTTTGCAATGCAGGAGCAATGGGCAAAGGTCACTGAAACAGAGAAACCTCACTATTTGCTTTAAAGAAATTAACAAGCCAGATTGAACCTTGGATACCACCATCCTCACATAGACTTGGAATGTTCTCTTGCTTCTTTATGATTCCACCTTTGTTCCTGGCTTGATAGATTTTAAAAATTTGAAAAAGAGGATCACTGAGGATCAGAGGTTCTATTGCCACTACCATTTTAGTAGTGGGGGTGGTATGCTATGGAAACCTGGGAGATGGCTTGCTTTATTGGTCCAAATCTTCATCCTCTTCTATATTCAAATATATTGCCATGTAACTGTTCAGTTTTTCCAACTTAAAGAAATTTATTTTTTATTAGTGCCTACCACTTGACATTGAACTTTGCCATGTGACTTGCTCAGATCAATAAAATAGAACAGACATAATAGTGAACCAGCTCTGTATCTAGATCTTAAAAGACCTCTTGTGTAACCATATGCTTTGCTTCAACTCTACTATCTCAAGAGGAAAAACATGCCCAGGGAAGCCTGCTGGTTGAGGAGAAGGAGTAAACTTGTGGTGCAGTGTTCCCCCAACTAAGCTGCTGCAACCTAAACACAGAATTAATATAAGCAAATGCTTATTGCTGTGTACTGCTGAGATTTTACCTTTATGCAGTTTTTCTCTTTATCTCTAGTAACATTTCTGGTTTTAAATTACATAAAGTACAAAGCATATAAAATCTATGTATATAGTCACTCTACTTTATTGTACTGCTGTGTCATGATATATATTTTCCATGCTTTCACTTTCAACCTATTTGTATCATTGAATATAAAATATATCTCCTTTAGATAAGATATAGATGGATCATTTTTTAACCCAAACTGAAAATCTTTGCCTTTTAATTAGATTATTTAATCCAATCAAATTTAATGTTATTAATAATGTAGTTGGATTTATGTGTGTCATTTTTACTTTTTGCATTCTCTATATTGGCTGCCTTTTTGTTCCTGTGTTTTTTCTTTACTGCTTTCTTTTGCATAAACTGAATATTTTCTAATATAGCATTTTAATTTTTTTATTGTTTTTCACTATATATTTTTATGATTTACCACATACATCTAAACTTATCCAAATCAGCTTCATATTTATACTAACTTACTTCTGGTGGCATATAGAAACACTACTATATAGCTTTATTCCCTTCCCCCCCTTTTTTTGTGTTTTTACACACATTATATCCATAATGTTACAAACCCAACAATATGTTGTTATCATTATTACTGTACTACCTGTGGACATTTTCTTAGACCAATAGAGCTTTGCACACACGCTTCTACTTTGTACTTTTTTTTGTAACTATATAATATATATATATATTTCTGTATCTTAAATGCACAACAATATCTTATATACATATTATTTGACAATTTCTTTTTAAAGTGGTTAAGAAAAGAGAAAATATGCATTTATACTGTCTTTTATAGTTTTATAATTAATAGTTTTCTTTTTCACATGGATTTAATTTAATATCTGGCATCCCTTGCTTTCAGAGTGAAGAACTTTCTTTAGTATTCTTGTAAGGTAGGTCTGGTAGCAACATTTTCTCAGATTTTGTTTGTTGGGTAAAGTCTTTATTTCACCTTCATTTTTTTTAAAGATAGCTTTGCTGGATTCTGATTGACATTTTTTTATCTTTAAGCCCTTTGAACATTGTATCCCACTTCCAAATGACCTCTGTCGTTTCTGTTGAGAAGTCAGCTGCTAATCTTATTGGGCTTCCCTTGTAAGTGAGGAGTCATTTTTCCTCTTACTGGTTTCAATACTTTCTATGTCTCTTTGACAGTCAGCATGTTTACTATGATGTGTTTGTTCATGGATCTCTACATTTATCCTACATAGTTTGTTGAGCTTTCCTGGATGTGTAGGTTATTATGTTTCAATAAATTTCAGAAGATTTTAGTCTTTATTTGAATATTTTTCTGCTTTCCCTTTCTCCTCTACCTCTTGTATCCGCATTATGCATTTGTTGGTGTGCTTAATAGTATCCCACATTTCTCTGAGGTTCTGTTCAATTTTCCTCATTATTTTTTTCTCTCTGTTTTTTGGCTTGCATAATGTATATTGATCTTTGAGTTTACTAATATTTTCTTCTGTCCATTCCAATCTGCTTTTGAACTCCTCTAGTGACTTTTTTAAAAATTTCAGTTGTACTTTTCCCTTCGTAATATCCATTTGATTCTTTCTCGCAATTTCTATCTCTTTATTGATATAGATTGTCAATCATATCTTCCATTATATCTGTAACCGGGCTTTCCTCTAGTTCTGTTAATGTTTTATAATGGCTGTTTTGAATACGTTTTCTGCTAAACACAACATCTGATCACTAACACAGTTTGTATTGCTTGTTATTTTTTCTTCTTTTCCCCGATATAAGGGTTATACTTTCCTGTTACTGTGCGAATTTCATACTTTTGTTGGAAACGAAGTTTTAGACAATATATTGTAGCAACTCAGTGTTGGTTCCCTCCTCCCTCACTATGTCCCCTCCCCATTCCCAGGTCCCTGGCTTGTTGTTATTTTCTTGTTTATTTTTAATGACTCCCTGGGTAATTTTAGTGACATTTAACACACACACACCCACAACACACACACATTATTTTAAGTCTATGATGTAGTTTTGTATATGCCCCCACTCATCCTGGGGTAACAGTGGTTTGGGTAGTGCTTTCTTTCTCTAACCACGTACAGATGTTAATCTCCACTAATTACCAGCTGATTGCTGTCTTGTTTCAACAATTATCTGGAACATAAATTGTTCTACAGATGAATTCAATCGAATTGTGTTACTTTGAAGGAATAGTTGCTGAGGTCAATGCATTATATTTTTTCAGATTATAGGAGGACCCCTCCCAACTGTCTTATACACTGGTTCTGTCCTGAAAACTAGTAAGACTACAGTCTAGGTTGTACCTTTATTCAATTTACAAATATCCCAATTTCCTCTCACCACAATCTTTACTGTTCTCGAGCATGCCCTTCAGGCTTAAACTTCTCCACACTCTGCTGCAAATGAATTCAGGTCCTTTGAGAAGAGATTAAGAGCCATCTCTTTTAAGCCTGACCCTTTCCCCAGGTAAAATCTCTGAGCTGGGGTGGGAACAATAGCAAACTTCTGTCTAAAGACACCTCCACTCTAGGAGATGAACACTGGGAGGCATGGAGGGCAGCACTAGTTGACGTCCTTTTGGCTTGCTTCTCCTTACATGGAATCACTGGCTTATGAGCCAGGATTTGGGCTCATTTGGGGCACCAGTATTCTCAGTGCATCATACCTATGGTAGAGCCTTTACTCTATGAGTGAGGGTTAGTAGAAGGGAGCTCATCTCTTGTTTGAAATTCCTGGGACTTAGCCTCACCAACATGCACCTGGGAGTAGGATGAGAAATGCTGAAGTTTTGCTTCTCCCAAAAAGAAAACTCTCTGGCTGGTAGCCATGAGGCAAGGCCCTGTGTTTGTGGCTGCAGCAATCTGGAGTGGAGTCCAATCTGGGTTGGAGGTAGTGGTCTTGGTCTAAATACTCCAAACTTTCAACTTTCTTATTGATGTTTATAGATTTTCCTTAATAGATGTTTCTTCATTTGCTATTTATCCTTAGGACCATTTCCACAGGAGTTTTTTGTCCCCACTAGTTTCACTGTGGAGCAGGTCAGCAGTGCTCCCCATGCTGCCTTGCCAGAAGTTAATTTATCTTATTATAGGCATGGATGGTTATGTCAATGAAAAATTAATCAGTCAATCTAAGAAAGAAATGGAAAATTTTATTTGAGCCAAATTTGAGGATTATAACCCTGGAAGAGCATCCCAGGAAGCTTTGTAAACTGTTGAGCCAGTTAGAAGTCAAAAATATGTTTTTTGAGACAGAGGACTGTACATCAAATGATGTGTTACTGACAGTTTACATAATCCAGATCTAAGCATCATGTTGTGGGTCATGTGGCCCCTTACGAGATCAAGAAGGAATCTTGCCTTTTTTTTTTTTTTTTTTTTTTTTTTGCGGTACGCGGGCCTCTCACTGTCGTGGCCTCTCTTGTTGTGGAACACAGGCTCTGGACGTGCAGGCTCAGCAGCCATGGCTCACGGGTCCAGCCGCTCCGTGGCATGTGGGATCTTCCCGGACCGGGGCACGAACCTGTGTCCCCTGCATCGGCAGGCGGACTCTCAACCACTGCGCCACCAGGGAAGCCCAGGAATCTTGTCTTTTAAGGCGTTGTCTTGTTGATGCTGGGAGAATATTGCTCTTTATGGTTGAGCGGATATTCCTGCTGATTGGGGAGTTTGGGTGATAGGGGAGATTTGGTTGATGCGTAAAGCAGATACAAAATGTGCAGTGAGGGGAGAGGAGGCCAAAGGGCAGAGAAGATTTTTTTGTTTAAATTTCTCTAGTCTTCCCATAAAATATGACTTTTATTTCACAGTTAACATCTACAAATATTCTGATATGTATACATACACAGGTTAATATATTGATGTATAACTTCTTTTTTGTCAGCTGAAAAGTTGCAAAAGCAGTGACTCCTCCCACTAACAGGGAGCACATCTAGCACCCATTTCTTGGATTCTAATATGATTCTCTAATAAAAAGAACCAGGGCTCCTTAGAGAAAATGGCTGATTCTGGAATTGGGGCAGAATGTATACCAGATTAGCCTGTAGTGTCTTGTAGTGCTGGAAAGTAAGTAAATACTCAAAATACACACACACACACACACACACACAAATGGAGGATTTATAAAAGGGACGTAGGATCCAACTGAAAGATCTCCCGGTGGACAAAGCTGGAACAATTTGTTTAACAAATTAAATAAGGTAATATCGAATTATAATCCAAAGCCAGAAGTAAATATCTGTGAGTCCATACTGTTATAAATAAATGATGGTGTAAATAAATAAATGGGAGACAAGATTCAAATCTCCTGTGAAGAAGAATCTCCTGTGCAAAGAACTATGTAGATACTCAACCCTCAGGGACTGGAGCATAATTCTGCACTTATTAATGGAGAATTCTGACAATCACTACTTCAGCCAGGTTATCAAGGTCCACATCAACAGTGACAAGTTGTGCTGAGAGTATGTACTGACGGTATGTTGTGATGAAAGTGGCACTTTACCTCTCTGGTCTTCCTCTCAAAAACCATAACACAAATCAAATTATAAGGAAAACATCATATAAATCCAAATAGAGGTGATTTAATATAAAATTCTTAAAACTGTTAAGGTCATCAAAAACGAGCAATTCTAAGAAACTGTCAAAACCAAGAGGAGGCTAAGTAAACATGGCAACTAAATGCAATGTGGTATTCTGGGTGGGATCCTAGAAAATAAAAATGGCATAAGGTAAAAACTAAGGAAATCCAGAGGAAGCATACACTTTATTTAGTAATACTGTATCATTATTCATTGATTAATTGTGACCAGTACATCCTAAATTAGTAAGATGTTAACAATAGGAGAAACTGAGTGTGTGGTATATGGAAATTCTCTGTGCTGTCTTCACAATCTGTTTGTAAATCTTAAACTGTTCTAAGATGTACATTTTATTTGAAAAGTGGTGAGTAAATGAGCCTTCAATACTGTCGATATCTGCAGGAAAGATATCCCAGTGTGATGGACTACCCAGTGTTAAGCTGAAAACATGTCTGGTGTGCCTGAGGCACAATATAGAGAAAAATGTGGTTGGAGTAGAATGAACATGGGGAAAGTAATATTAGAAAAGGTTAGGAGACCTAACAGAGGGGGAAAGGAAACAGACTAGTTTATGATTTAGAGGGCCTTTCAAGAACTTGGGTTTTACTGTGGGTGAAATAGGAGTCATTGGTGTGCTATGAAAGAGTTACTGTTGTGTTTGAAATAGACTGAAAAAGATGGATGAGAAGCAAGAGTGGAAGCAGAGATACTGGTTACGATAATCCAGAGGAGAGTGGTAATATTAGCAATGGGGGGATAGTGAGAAATGTTTGACTCTGGATATATTTTGAATGTAGAAACAGCCCAATATTCTGATTGGCTGTGTAGCATAAGAAAAAGATATATATCAAGAATGACTATAAATGCCTGCAAGGATAGACATGTCATTAGCTGGGATGTAATTGGAAAAGGTTTTGGGGGAAGATTAGAGGCTCAGATTTGGGTATTTTGGCTCGAGATATGTATTAGCATCTTAGTAAGAGGTAGCAAGTAAACACAGAAGCAAAGAAATCTGGATTTCAGCAGGTCAGGAAAAAGAGAAACAGATGTAGTAAAAGCTGCCAGTGAGGTAGGAGAAGAAAAGCCAGAGCCAGAGACAGAAAGGAGAGGGAGGGAGAGGGAGAGAGAGACTGAGAATGTGAGAGAGAGATCTAGGATGCCAAGAGAAGAAAGTATTTCCAGGAAGAAGGATGTCTGCTGTGACAAATGTTGCTGCTGGATCAATTAGACAACTAAGAGTTGACTTTGGGTTCAGTAGTGTGAAAGTCACAGCTACCATAACTGGCCAATTTTAGGTGAGGGAGAGGGTAGTAGTAGGGGTGAATATCTCATTGAGCCAGGG
Source organism: Phocoena sinus (assembly GCF_008692025.1). Taxonomy (NCBI): domain Eukaryota; kingdom Metazoa; phylum Chordata; class Mammalia; order Artiodactyla; family Phocoenidae; genus Phocoena; species Phocoena sinus. The sequence goes on along the minus strand of NC_045773.1, from coordinate 14,157,219 downwards.
AACATAAACTATTTTAAAGAGCTTTACTGTATATGGGAGTAAACAAATGGCAGCAAATAGAACATGGGATGTATAGTCAAGAGAGGTTTTTCAGGAATACCAAAATATTTATACGTTGATGGGTATGATTCAGTAGAGAGAGGAAAACAGTGATATTCTGAGAGGGGAAGGATTTGCTGGAGTGGTGGTTCTGACTGGATTAAAAGGATTGGTATCTTGTACATATATAGAAGATTAGTCTTAAATAGGAGTATGGAGACTGCACCTACAATAAGAGGAATGAAAGCAGAGAAAGTAGGTACAGATGCTGCAGAGGTGGTTAGATGTGGTGGTGAAAGTTTATTCTCTTTCTATTGCTTCCATTTTGTACTACTGCTAGCACCATTATTCAAATCAGTAGTGATAACTTCCTTCCCTAGTTTAAAACTTTATTTTGAGCCCAAATAAGATTATCATTGTAAATTATAGCTGTCCTCAGTATCCTGGGGGTTTGAAGGATCCCAGGACCCTAGCAGATACCAGTATCCGAGAATGTTCAAGTCCCTTGTTTAAAATGGCTTACAGCAGTCAGCCTTCTTTATCCACAGGTAACGCATCAGCGGATACCAAGGGTCAAAGGTAGCACTGAAAAAGATTATTAAACTTCATACCACATTCCACTTTTGACAGATCAAGCAATGAATAAATGTCACAGACAGTAATGTCTGCCCTAAACTGAATACTTCTTAATGGCACTATTCTCTTTAAATTAGCAATTCTTAGAATTTTTTTCTTTCAGCTAAATATTGTAATGATTTGACAGACTCAAAGTATTCCTTCTTCAATTGAAAAACAGATTATTAGAATCAATGGCAAGATTTACTTTTCTTTAAATGGAATACCTTAATGCAATGATATCAGGGCTCTGTAGAATGTAAATAAATGATTGGTTGCTTCTGGAATGCATAAGCGAAAATAAGCACAAAAATATGTTTCCAGTAAGAAAGTCATTGATCATCAGTAATGCTTGTTTGAGAATCATTATTCAGTCCCCGACAATTGCTCAGCATACAGTGGATAATCAATAAATACTTTGACCAATATGTGAATGGATAGAACTGAATCTTCATGATACCCTGAATATTAACCTATACTCAAGATTCTCTGATGTAGTTCAGTGGAAGGGAGTAGGGGAAAATGTCTATTTATAATAAAAAATATTTTGTAAAGGATTGCTTATATAAGTCTTTTCCATCAAGGAAAGGAGGTGAAAAAGAAATTTCCTGATCAATGCTAGGTCATAAAAGAGAAGAGGGAAGAAGTGAGGAAGGAAGAAAAAATGGAAAAAAAAAAAAAAAAAACTGAAGAAACCATTCATTTCCTTGCATCCATCACAAAATTTTCAGCCATCCCCCTTGTCTTTAACTTGACTTGCCTTTGTCTATGTGGACCCAGGGCAGTGCTTTACTACTGCATAATCTGTGATGCTCCCTTGGGATCTCAGCCCAGGTCCCCATCTGTAAAAGTTTCTAGGCTAAGGAGCACTGTATATTAAATTCTCCTATGTGGTATCTGTATACCCAGCTACAAACAAAACATACCCATCCATGTGTACTTGATTAAACTGTCACCATTTCCTCCTCTACATGCCCAGAAGGTGTCAACATGCATCTATGATAGCGGCCAAAACATTTTTAAATTCTGGAAAATCCAGTGGGGGGAAAATGTATTTGAATCTTTTACTTGAATAGAGGGATGTCTAGTCAGAAGTCTTGTGCTGATCTGTACCATTTAGCTGACCAGAATTATTTCTGGAGGAGTGTGTGACAATATTTTAAGTTAGGCAATCCTGAATAAAATCAACAACAACAAAATAAGTCATAAATTTGGAGCAGGTTAATAAAGCTGTTCCTGGGTTGCGGCACATGCCCCAGAAGTCCCCAGGATCTGTTCTGTGACTCTCTCTTCTGTGGCATGTGGTGCACTTTGCTTCTGTGATTATTAGAGTAACAGTAGCAACTGGGTGAATGTTGCTGTACTCACAGCAGCTTCCACTAATATCTAAAACCCCAAACCACAGAGAGATGCCTCCTAGGGATTATAGGATGAAGAGCAACCATTCTGGTGGGCATAAGTGAGAGCAGAATGTCCTTTTGCATTCTGTAAAATCAAGAGTTGTGATAAAAAACCCACCTTAAAATGACCTGAAAACTTTTATGTATAGATTCAGATGTGTGTGGCAGGAAAAAAACTTCACTGAAAAGATTGAAAGAGACAAGGGAGGTAGCCTTGGGCCTCATCCTCCCTGGAAGGAAAGAATGACATAGAGGGGAGGTGTCCCTTTTCAGAAAGAAGATATTAGATGTTCCAAAAATAAGGCACTTTCCTCTAAACATTTAGTGCTGAAGGCTTCTATTGGGGATTGGATAGGAAATATGTAATGCACTGCACATCCAGGAGCCCTGGCTTCAGAGAGAGAAAAGTTGGATTGTGAACTGGTTTTGTCATTTGATACCTGTGTGAATCCTGGGAAAGTTATTTACATCTTTAAACCCCCATCTGTACAATGGAGCTCAAAACTAGTTCAAGCTAACTGAAAGAACATTTGGGAGGCTCACTTGAGGCAATGCATGGAAAGCACTTTCTATGATGTGCTACAGTGCCGTCTAATGTAAGACCATGGAATTGAATCAGGCTTCTTTTAATTCCCTGTTTTATGACTTACTGACAATATAACCCTGGGCCCACTAACTTTACCTCTGTAAGCCCCATATTTCCAAAATAAAATATGGAGAAGTTAATCAAACTCACTTCAAAGGATTATTGTGAGGATTAAATGGAATAATCTACCATAATAACCTGGCATAAAACCTCAACAAATAATAGTTATTATTACTAAATGAGAGACATTGTTTTATTAACACTAGTGACATTTCACTTCTTACCTAACCTATGTGAAAAAAAATTATAAAACATGACTTCGGGAAATGCCTCCTGCTGTTGCTGCATCCGAATCCAGGGAACAGTTTCAGGGGTACATTACTCTATGTGCTTTTTTTTTCCTCCATGCCTCCCTATCTTTATTTCTGAATCACCAGAATCTTGCTTTCATTGTAACCTGACCGGTCTGGGGAAAATGTCTTTTTGATGTTAGAATCTGCAAGAACTTTAGTTTTCTTTCCCTAAGTTGAGCTATGGCATATTCTTGGGTGAGTATATCACTTTACATTTTTTATAAGAGGTTAAAGCATCTTGATTGAACAAATAGCTAACTGAGCACCTACTATGTACCAACTACCATGATGGAACAAGTATTATAAATAAAAACACATGCATATGGCCCCTAAAATCTATAATATCTTTCCCATTTAAATTAGGAGGTAAAATGTGCAGAATATAATAGGATTACACTAATGGATTCTTTTGTGAAAGTAAAGTCAGTGAGAAGTTTGTAAAATGTTAAGTCATGGAGAAAGATGGCTCTTCACATCGCTCTTCACATCAAGAATCACTTCAGATCTTTACTTGAGTTCTCATCTTTCCCTAGGTTGACAGAGCAGTAGACAGTAATCAGTAGAAAACATTTCCTGTTGCTCACTGCCTTTTATGAACAGCATCTTACCTTGCAAATGTTCAGTCTTTGTGCTCTGGGACTAGCTACCCAGTGGGGCTGCTTGGTTGGCCCATTAACTCTGCTCAGTGCATGCTTTATCATTGCTAAACAGGCTCAATTCCCAATTACAGGGTAATGGCATCATTAGTTTTGCCATTGTTATTTAGTCATAATGATAAGAAACAGAAAATATTGTAGAGAACTGGGGACAATCTGTGCACTTTAGAGCCCTGATTTTTTTATGAACATATCATATGTGCCTGCACACCTCAGTTCATTAACAGAGACAGAAACTCTTTTTCTAATGCTCATGGTTACTAATAAAAATCAATTGCAGTTGAAGGAGAAAGGAATAAGGAATAATCATGAGACCTTTTCCCATTTCTTGTGACTCAAAACAGAAGCCACATCTAGAAAAATTCAAGTTTATTTATTTTTTTCCTGACAGGATTTCTCACATCCAAGAAGCATATCCTTAAGAAAAAAAAAAAATGTATCACTTTTAACACATTTATTTCTCAGAAAAACTCACCTTCATCTTCCATTTACTGAAATAATATTTTCTTTAAGTTGAGTTTAAAAAAACAAAAACATCTTTTGACATCTAGTCTTGGCTCTTAGACAAACAAAAAACCCAGTCAAGTAAGAGAACTGTTAAAATGTATTTCTCCTTGCTTTTTAAGATAGTTTATTTCTACTAAGAATGTGTTTGAATATTTATGGCTGGTAAATACCTAAATAAAGTCAGTAATTTAGCTTACATTTATACCATGATTATAACTTAACTTTCCAGAGAGTATTTTATTCTCTGGGGAGCCCTGCCCATCAATGTGCCATGTTTTCTTCTTCTTCCCCTTCCTCTTCCTCCTCTCCTTCTCCTTCTCCCTCTTCCTCCTCATTCATCATCATCTATTTGAAGAATCCTTGCATCACTGGGATAAATCCCACCTGATCATGGTGTATGATCCTTTTAATATGTTGTTGGATTCTGTTTGCTGGTGTTTTGTTGAGGATTTTTACATCTATGTTCATCAGTGATTGGTCTCTAATTTTCTTTTTTTGTGATATCTTTGTCTGGTTTTGGTATCAGGGTGATGGTGTCCTCGTAGAACAAGTTTGGGAGTGTTCCCCGCTCTGCAACTTTTTGGAAGAGTTTGAGAAGGATAGGTGTTAACTATTCTCTAAATGTTTCATAGAATTTGCCTGTGAAGCCATCTAGTCCTGGACTTTTGTTTGTTGGAAGATTTTTAATTACAGTTTCAATTTCATTACCTGCGATCGGTCTGTTTATATTTTCTAATTCTTCCTGGTTCAGTCTCCGAAGGTTGTGCTTTTCTAAGAATTCCTTCACTTCTTCCAGGTTGTCCACTTTATTGGCATATAGTTGCTTATAGTAATCTCTTATGATCCGTTGTACTTCTGCAGTGTCAGTTGTTACTTCTCCTTTTCATTTCTAATTCTGTTGAGTCTTCTCCCTTTTTTTCTTAATGAGTCTGGCTAAAGGTTTATCAATTTTGTTTATCTTCTCACAGCTTTTAGTTTTATTGATCTTTGCTATTGTTTTCTTTGTTTCTATTTCATTTATTTCTGATCTGATCTTTATGATTTCTTTCCTTCTGCTAACTTTAGGAGTTTTTGTCCTTCTTTCTCTAATTGCTTTAGGTGTAAGGTTAGGTTGTTTACTTGAGGTGTTTCTTGTTTCTTGAGGTGGGATTGTATTGCTATAAACTTCCCTCTTAGAACTGCTTTTGCTGTGTCCCATAGGTTTTGGATTATCATATTTTCATTGGCATTTGTTTCTAGATATTTTTTGATTTCCTCTTCGATTTCTTCAGTGATCTCTTGGTTATTTAGCAGTGCACTGTTTAGCCTCCATGTATTTGTGTTTTTTACTTTTTTTTTTTTTTTCCTGTAATTGATTTCTAATCTCATAGCGTTTTGGTTGGAAAAGATGCTTGATATGAGTTCAATTTTCTTAAAATTTCCAAGGCTTGATTTGTGACCCATGATGTGATCTATTCTGGAGAATGTTCTGTGTGCACTTGAGAAGAAAGTGTATTCTTCTGCTTTCAGGTGGAATGTCCTAAAAATATCAATTAAGCCTATCTGGTCTATTGTATCATTTAAAGCTTATGTTTCCTTATTTATTTTCTGTCTGGATGATCTGCCTGTTGGTGTTAGTGGGGTTTAAAGTCCCCCACTATTATTGTGTTATTGTCGATTTTTCCTTTTATGGCTGTTAGCATTTGCCTTATGTATTGAGGTGCTCCTATGTTGGGTGCATAAATATTTATAATTGTTATGTTTTCTTCTTGGATTGATCCCTTGATCATTATGTAGCGTCCTTCCGTATCTCTTGTAACTGTCTTTATTATAAAGTCTATTTTATCTGATACGAGTATTGCTACTCCAGCTTTCTTTTGATTTCCATTTGCATGGAATATCTTTTTCCATCCCCTCACTTTCAGTCTGTATGTGTTCCTATGCCTGAATTGGGTCTCTTGTAGACAGCATATATAAAGGTCTAGTTTTTGTATCCATTCAGCCATGCTGTGTCTTTTGGTGGAGCATTTAATCCATTTACATTCAAGGTGATTATTGATATGTATGTTCCTATTACCATTTTCTTAATTGATTTGGGTTTTTTTTTGTGGGATTTTTTTTTCTCTTGTGTTTTCCACTTCGAGAAGTTCCTTTAGTATTTGTTGTAAAGCTGGTTGGGTGGTGCTGAATTCTCGTAGCTGTTGTTTGTCTGTAAAGCTTTTGATTTCTCCATCAAATCTGAATGAGATCCTTGCTGGGTAGAGTAATCTCAGTCTTAGTTTTTTTCCCTTTCAGCACTTTAAATATGTCCTGCCTCTCCCTTCTGGCTTGCAGGGTTTCTGCTGGAAGATCAGCTGTTAACCTTATGGGGATTCCCTTGTATGTTATTTGTTGCTTTTCCCTTGCTGCTTTTAATAGTTTTTCTTTGTATTTAATTTTTGATAGTTTGATTAATATTTGTTTCAGTGTGTTTCTCTTTGGGTTTATCCTGTATGGGACTCTCCTCGCTTCCTGGACTTGAATGACTATTTACTTTTCCATGTTAGTGAAGTTTCTGAGTATAATCTCATCAAATATTTTCTCAGACACTTTCTTTTTCTCTTCTTCTTCTGGGGCCCCTATAATTCAAATGTTGGTGCATTTAATGTTTATCCCAGAGGTCTCTGAGACTGTCATGAATTCTTTTCATTCTTTTTTCTTTATTCTGCTCTGCAGTAGTTATTTTCACTATTTTATCTTCCGGGTCACTTATCCGTTCTTCTGACTCAGTTATTCTACTATTGATTCCTTCTAGAGTATTTTTAATTTCAGTTATTGTGTTGTTCATCACTGTTTGTTTGCTCTTAGTTCTTCTAGATCCTTGTTAAATGTTTCTTATATTTTCTCCATTCTGTTTCTGAGATTTTGGATCCTCTTTAGTATCATTACTCTGAATTCTTTTTCAGGTAGTTTGCCTATTTCATCTTCATTTATTTGTTCTTGTATGTTTTTACCTTTCTCCTTCGTCTATAACATATATTTTTGGGTTGGGCTGTATTCCTGTCTTACTGCTTGTTTGGCCTGAGGCATCCAGCACTGGAGTTTGCCGGCAGTTGGATAGAGCCAGGTCCTGGGGCCGAGATTAGGACCTCTGGGAGGCCTCACTCTAATTAATATTCCCTGCGGCCTGAGGTTCTCTGTTAGTCCAGTGGTTTGGACTTCAGCCCACAGCACAGGAGCTCAGGCCTGACCTCCAGCCTGGGAACCAAGATCTCACAAGCCACGTGAGAAAAAAAAAAAAAAAAAAAAAAAAGAAAAGGAGCAGTACAATAACAAAGAATAAAAAACAAAATAAACTTAGAAAGATAAAAAATATATTAGGAAAAATAATATGGAAACAACAGCAATAAGGTAAAACAAAATCACAACAGAAAAAAAAAAGTGGAACAAGCCAAAAGGAGCAAACAAACTATAAAGAATAAAATAAAATTAGAAAAATAAAAGATTTATTAGAAAGAAGAAAACTATAAACGAATCAACAACAAGGTAAACCAGAACCCTAATCTAAAAGAGGAAAAAAGAAAAAAAAAAAATACATTGGCTCTGGGGGGCAGAGTTTAGGCAGGGGAGAGGTTTAGGGTGGGGTGGGACCTGGCCGGGGCCGGGGTTGGGGGGTGATGGTGACATTTGAGCATGGGGCAGAGCCTAGGTTTAGGATGCAGGCAGTTGGAAAAGGCCTTGGGGTCGAGGCCTAGGCAGGGCGATGTTCAAGCACGTGGCGGGGCCTCTGCTCAGGACTTGCCTGGAAGCAGACAGGCAGCTCGTCCAAGGGGCTGCCTCCAGAGTGTGGAGTTCTGGAGTTTGGAGGTAAGACCCTGGGTGGAGGTGTATAGGTGGGGTTTAGGCCCAGGGCGTTTGGAGGGGATCTCAGGGGTTCTCCGAGTATTGAGATAGGGCCTGGTTGGGGGTGTAGGGGCGGGGCTTGGGCTGTACGAGGCAAGAGGGAGGCTTTGAGGGCAGAGGATTAGGCCCGGGAGCCTAACAGGCTCCCCGGTGCCTAAGTGGACAGGGAAAGCGCCGGCCAAGTTCCCTTCCGTTCCTCCGCAACCCCCGCCACGTTTCTCCTGGGTTCTCCCCTGCCCCAGCTGGACCACTAACTGTTCGTGGGTCCCGCTGGTTGTAGGAACTCCTCCTTTCCCCCCAGCCACCCCTCAGGAGTGCCAATCCAGTAGGTCTGGGCTTTACTTTTGCTCCCCTTTCCCTCCCTGCCACTCCCTCAGGATCCGTGTGGCTGGAGGCGGCCTCAATGGGCAGAGGATCAGACCCAGATCTCAACAGGCTTCCAGGGGCCCAAGAGGGCAGGGGAAACCTGGCTACTTTCCCTTTTGATCCTCTGCCCTCCCAATGGTCTCCCAATTTCCCTCTTCAGGCGTTGGATCCCTTCCCCTCCCCCAGCCACCCCTCAGGGGTGCCAGTCCCATCCTGCCTCCACTTTAACCCCCTCACTCTCCCCCAGTCCTCACATCCTACCCGGTTGCTGGGGGTTCCTCCTGTCCCCTTAGGTGTCCATGGTCCCCCACCGGTGCCTGGTAGGTGCCCTAGTTTGTGGAAACGTGAATTCTGTGTCCTCCTAGTCGGCCATCTTGACTCCTGCTATTGTCATTTCTGTTTCTATTCTTTTAGTTCAGGTTTGATTCAAAAGAAAAAAACTACTTTAACATGCTCACTGCCCCTTATACCTAGTTAAAAGTTCAACAAGAACCCTCTTCAAGAAAAGAAAAAAAACAAACAAACTAAAACTACTGCTCTCTCACTTTGCCTGTACTCTGTACAATTTCACAAAGGCTTTTATTGCATGACTAGCTTCATTCCCAGGTATGCAGAGAAACAACTAGTTTTGTGTAGAAGCTGTCAAAACCTTTCTATATTTATGAATTATAATGAACTAGTTCCCTTCATTGGAGAATTGTAATAAATTATTCCTGATTTTTCATATGAGCATTGATAGCATTAAGCTGAGAACATAATATCTTAGGAATTGACTGTTATATCACAAAATGCCCATTTGGTTCACTTGTGAGGCTTATTTAAAGGCAGATCTCCACAGTGTTACTGAGCGCCTTTTGAAAATTATGAATTACAGGTCTATACCTGGGGATATGTGAGTGGTATAACGAGTTCTCTTTTGTATAATGTTGGCTTCCATGCTCCATTTATTCATGTTTCATTTAGAGGAGCATTACAGAACAAGGCATAACAATAGTGTAGCAGTTAGGTAAAGGGATTAAATTCAGACAAACCTGAGTTGAAATTCTAGCTCTGTTGCTTACCAGCTGTGTGCCTTGTCAACTCCATGAAACTCGTCCTACCTGCCCAACAGGTTTTGGGGTATAAATGAAGAAAATGTAGCTAAAATGCTTAGTGCCTGATGTATATTTATCGAGTGCTCATTATATAGTCAATTTTATTATTACTGTTTTTGTTATTATGGTTATATTTTTAGATATGATGCATCTGGATGCCTATGGAATAATAAAGATGTTTAACTTTGAGATAAAATTTTGAAGTCTTTGGAAAATGCAGATAAATTTTTGAAAAAGAAATTCTATTTAGAGTAGAGAAGACTTTATTCCATTTAGGTCATCATAGTATGTTGAATCTAAAATCCTTAAGAATGGTAAGGATTTTTAGTCCTTCAGATTATCCTTCGTCCAGCCTTGTTTATTTTTTATTTTGACCAAATATATTCATGAAGTGTCCAGTACTCAGCACTCCCTGACACATGCCTTTGCTTCTTAAAATATCTGATAATAGAAAATGCCTCCTTTCTTTGAATCATGCTCTCTCTTGCCTCACTTAATTGATTCTAGTTCTATCATGAAAGCCACACAAAATGAATTTGTTCTGAGGGCTGTTTGATAAAACTTTAGATATGATTTTGAGAACACCTATTATATCTCTCCTCTCCCCTTCATGTCACTCTTCTTTGTATGACATGCTTTCTAATTTAACATGGTTCGAGTCAATTCAGCATCTCAGTTCCTCTCTACTGAGTGTGTTTCAAGTTTTCACAGAAGTAGACACAATACCTGAGTAGCTCAGGAAGAGAATCCCATGTAGCAACCATTGCTTCTTTCTTTCTGCTACGTTTCCTCATCACAATACAATACCAATCAGTTTGTGCCACTGACCAGTGACACAAGAGTTATGCTTCTTATCAATTTAAGTTATCCCCTACTCAGATCTTATTCCCACACAAATACAGTGGTCTACTTTTTTTGTTTTGTGCTCGAAACTTTATCTTATCTATTATATATTTTCTTATTACATTTGGTCATTGAAATCTTTTTCCTGGAATTCAATTCTTTCGTGTAAAGTAATTTGCTGTGTTGGACAAATTAGTAAATCTATCAAGTGACATGGCAGTCAACCTCCTTTTGCATAATAATTCAAGCATCTGCAAACCCAGGTTGATAGAAGAGCAGTAGAATTTAGTAATGGATAAGAGTCTGGCCTCCCTTTCCTTGACTTCAACTCATTTCCTCACTCCACCTCCAATATAACAGGGTTTTATCTTTGCAAATAATTCTTAATCTTTGTAATGCAAAATTAGGAAAGCACGTATTGAAAGAGTGGGCAGAAAGAGAGAAGGAGAATTGGTCTGAGAATAAGGTGATATATAAAAGAAAGGATGAGGACTGAGGGAACTATTGGAAATAGTTTTTAATTATTTATGTTGGTTACACTGAGCTGCTTTTTTGTGACTCCTGCAGAGACCAATATATGTCTATGTCAAGTTACAATTATCCTGTACATATTGTCCCATTTTACTTTTCAAAAATCATTTTTAAAATATTTTCAAATAGTTTTTGAGGTCGATAAAGCCCATATCTACTGTTTGTTTATCTAGTTTACAGGTCCATGAACTTTTACCAAGAAATAAGGACATTATTCTATCTGAGGAATCATGCATCATTTAGTCTGTCCCTTTAGGTTCAAACAAATGTGCATCTAAATATGTATATAAGCTAAATTTAGTATATTTTATATGTCTTCTCATTTTGGTATGCACAAGAGTTTTAATACACTTTAAAATAAAGTTTATAGATGTATGCATGAAAAATTAAAACAACTTGAAGAGATGACTTGAATATAAAAGTACTTCATAAATGGATGTTTGAATAAACATTTTTTAGTGACTTACACATAACAGTTCCACCAGCTGTGTAAAGACTTGAGTAAATACAAAGTTGCAAAAATAAACCCGTTTTCTTTTTATGAAATGCTTAAATTTAAATGTTAGTATAATTGAATAGATTTCACCCAGGGAGTCTCCCTCATGCAAACCAACACATATGTGATACAGGATGTGTTTATAGGGGCAGAGTGATTGGAAGACTGTAAACAGTGGCTTGGGATTTATCCTAATGAATGGTTTATTAAATATTGATTAGCACCCCCATCTTCATCTGCCTCTATAGATATAACACTACTATCACTACATTTTCCTACATCAATGCATTTAATAATATGCATATATACATATAGTATTGGCAATATCACAATCAATATACATATGTATAACCTATGTATGTATTACAAATATTTCTAATTAAGCTGATTTTCTAATTCTTATCTGAAAACACTATGAGCAACTTAGTGCCCTAAAAGATGTCATATCTGCTGTCATGTCTTAAGATACCCTTTTCACTTCTAGTTTCTATTAATATGGCCCTGGACAAGTTACTTCACACCTTTCTGTTTTCATCACTCAAATAAAGGATTGGTCTAAATGATTTCTTCTCACTCTAGTAGTTTATTATTGGAAGATATCATAGTGAGTATCTAGTTCTTAGCAGCTGGAACATAAGTAAAAGAGTTCAGGTATGTAAAAACTGTAAAAACCAAAATAAAATACCGTAGTTTCACTGTCACTCTTTCAAAGTGACATCTTGTTCTCAAGAATAAGAATTGATGTCAATCTGGAGATAGAGAAAAAACAGATCAATAGAATTCTCTGACATTAATTGACCCATTGGATATATTAGCATCATAATTTGTCATGGGCATTTATGAAGAATGTCAGCATAACTACTAAAGAGAAGGGGCCTAGGGCAGGATGTGACAGAGAAAAGAAACTGCTTTAATTGTGAAGAGATCAGCAGGTAAGGAGGAAGAAAAACAAATTATTCCTAACATAAGCAAGATGTAGTAGAAATAAATGAGCCCATAGAAAAGAAGAGGCACTTAGAGCAAATTGCTCAAAGACCTTAGAGCCATCATAACCAGCCTCACATAATACAGAAGAAAGGATTTTACAGTAGATCTCTATTAATTTTATTGCAGGCCACTTGCAAATCTTCAGTTAAGTTTTGTAGGATGAAAATCATGTTTTGGAAATATTTCTAGTCATCATCTTCCACACTGGTATAAAGGAATAATTTTGGTTAATAGAAATTAAGAAAAAAACGGGACAACATGCCCTCCCTTCCAAATCATCATGGATATGTTAGATTTATTTATAAGAACATCTAGAGCTGATATTGGGCACAATTTAAAATGAACGATACCTTTCCCTTATATTTTTACCTCTATTTCTTTCCACTCCCACTGTAGAAGTATTTTCATGACACCTAAAACTCTCTATATATAGATTCCTTTGCCTGACTGAAGCTCTACGTGTGTGTGTGACCTTCCCTCTGCTTCCGAACTTTACAGTAATGCTCAAGTACTTTCATGTTATACTGCCACACCCAGAATGGTTCATTCAAAAACTTTTTTTCCGCAACAGTTATCAGCTGGGCCAAGATCCAGGAGCTGGATACAACAGAGAATGCAGCAGCACTCTTATAAGTACCCATTCCTAAAGGACCTTATAAAGTTAATAGGAATGTATAGATTATAGGACTACAGATAATGTTTAAATAACTATAACTATTTACCAGATGGCAATGGTGCTGTCTGGAAGCATGGAGTAGCATAAGGGGAGTAGAGAATAAAGTGGCAGAGGTAATGTTCCCTAATGTGAAATGGTATGTATTTGAGAGGGAACGTGAATGAAAAGAGGGAACAAATGAGGGGAAATGTGGAGAAAGAGAAATTATATCCAAGGGAATGATAATTTCAAAGGTTTTGAATGTCATGGAACAGCAAGAAGGCCAGAAAAACTAGAACAGAGTGGGTAAAGGGAGAAAGGTAGGAAGTGAAATTGGAGAGGTAGATAAGGCTAGATCCTATAGTACCATGTAATTGGAAGTGAGGACTTGGAATTTTTTGAGTAAAGCCACAAAAGGGTTCTGGACAGAATATTGACATGATCTGATCACATGGGGATCTTTCCTACCATAGTGAAGGGCATAGAGTACAGGGAAACCAGGGTAGAAACAGGGAGATGAATTAAGAAGCTATCACAGTGGTCCAGACAGGAGATGACTGTGGCTTGGATCAAGGTGTTAACCAGTGGAGTTGGCTAGAGGTGTTTGGATTTTGCATATATTTTAAAGGAAGGACCAGTGCTGTGGAGTCTTTGAGGGGGGAGGTAGGGATATGAAAGAGAAATTGGGGAATCAAAGATCTCTCCCTATATTTGCCCATAACATGTGGAAACCAGAGTGTAGTACTTTTTGAATTTGGAAGTACTATACCGCCATAGAACAGATTTAAGCAGGAGGAGATGGGAAGAGAAAATCATGCCTCAGGCTCCCTCTCAGACTTTTTCTACCATCACTCTCGTTACTTATTTTGCTCCAAGAAAACTATAGTTCTTGCTGTTACTTGACTGTAACGAGCATTTTCTCTCCTTAGTCTTTACATTTGTTCAGTTTGGGAAGAATTAAGCTCAGGATGCCTATTGTACATACACATGGAGATGTTGCATGGACATTTGGATGTACTAGATGGGGGTTCAGGGGAGAGGGCTGCAGGCACACATTTCAGAGGAAACAGGTAATGAGAATGACATCCTTAAGGAGCAACCAATTACACAATAGGAGAATAAAGGAAGAACAGTGACCAGGAAGCCATCCCCAGATCTGTAATCCTTGTTTTCCTCCTCAGCCTCAGAAAAAAAAAGACTAGAATTCTTGGAAATCAATGACTTGGATATGTTATTCCTTAAAAGAAACTCATATTGCTCCTAGAACATACCAAATGTCTGGTACATTTTAGATGCTCAATAAATAAAATTTTAGGTGAAAGGAGAAGTCAAAGAGGGAAGTAGGGAAGGAGAGAAGGAAGGAAGAAAGGAACTTTCTAGAATCAAATGCTTTTCTAGATCCTATTCTTTTTGTAAAGACATTACTAATTGACTTATTAATATATGAAATTTATTTCAAGTATGACACTAATACCCAATATTGGTTCATTGTATTATATTTTTCTTCTCAAGGAAGTATGGCTTTTAATGGAGAATTCCTAGAGATAAGGGTTTTTTTGTGTTTTTTTTTAACATAAAGAACTGAAGCCATGATCTTGAAGCTAGACAGACCTTACCTTCCACCTCTTACATCCTTCTGAACGTGTCCACTCACGTTTCTACACACATGTTATTAGCCCTTCTTGCAAAAGTAGGAGGCTGTGTGATTTATAAGCCATATTCGGATAGCTGCCTCTCTCAAAAAATGTAGCTGAAAAATATTACAAAACAAGAGTGGAAGGATACATTATTAGAACATTAAACTTTAGGATTAAACAAAGCCAAGTTTAGCAGTTCAAAACATCTTTATAAAGACTAAAATAAATAAAAGCTTCCTGACTTTCAAAACTCAGTTCAAGAAGACCCATTTTGACCTAATTAAATCAGGTGAATCTCATTTTATTGGTCTAGGGGGTATTTTAAAAATTAAATTTAGATGTCAGTGGTCACAAATAGCTGCTGCATTCCTTTCTGAAAAGAGTGGAAAATGATGTTTGAAACTGAAACATCTGAAAATGATGTTTTCACTTTACCAAGTCATCTTGTGGAAAGTGTATTAGTTACCACAGAACCCTTAACTTGAAAAAGAAAAAAGGATACAGCGTTTTTCAGTTATATTCATGTCTGAAATATAAGGTAATCATTAGCACAGTCCTGTGAACAGATTAACTTTGGACAGGGCTTCCCTGGGGGCGCAGTGGTTGGGAGTCTGCCTGCCGATGCAGGGGACGCGGGTTCGTGCCCCGGTCCGGGAGGATCCCGCGTGCCGCAGAGTGGCTGGGCCTGTGGGCCATGGCTGCTGGGCCTGCGCGTCCGGAGCCCGTGCTCCGCAACGGGAGAGGCCGCAGCGGTGAGAGGCCCGCGTACCGCAAAAACAAAAACAATAACAAAAACATTAGACAAATTAAGAGGTAAATTGTTCCACATAGAGTACAGTTTCCTATATTATATGCCTCTATCCAGATCATCTAAGCCTAGGTAAAGCACAGTGATGCCTGCCATCCACTAGAGAAAATATTGACCAGTGGAGGTTATGCTATGGTATTTATTATTCTATGAATATTAAGTAAACCAAGTAAGATACAGGCAGAAGGGTGAGAAGAGTTACAAAATTTTAAAGATGACTTAGAGCTCACGAAATGTGCTGTGATATGGTAAAGTGATGGGCAAGAAATTAATGTAAGACTAGAAAGGTACAGGCTGAGACCACCATACAAGGATCTTCATACTCTCCTAAGGAATGCGAATGTGATTCCGTAAGCCAAGGATGGCAGGCAGGTCTTATCTCCTTTACCAGCTCTAGTTGGTAGTAATCACCTGATAATCTCTGTTGAGAATATTCAACACACTAGACTCAGGAGTAAAAATTGATGTTTAATTAGCAAAATCTTTTGGTCAGTGGCTTTATATCTGCTTGCTTTTGCCAAATTCACCTTATGTAATAGTAGCCTTTAAACGTTTTGTTTTGTTTTTTTAAGTCAGTGAAATATTAAGGGTTTGCTTTTTGGAAACACAACAAATGACAATAAATGGGTGGAATGGAGGAGGCAGAGATTAGCAATGGAAAAGGAAGATGGAGCTGTGTAGAAATTCAGTTTAGAGAGATAAAGAGGACAAAAATGAAGTCAGTGGCAGGTGCAATGAATTTTAAGAACTGAATAGATTATAACAGATCTCTCTATTCAAGGAATACTTTACTAGTCACATTGTGTTAATCTATTAGATTCTTCTGGAAAAAAATCCATTGACTTTCTTAGGCCTCTAAAAGAGTCATTCTTAAATTTTTCTGACCTTCACCTTTTTAGGTAGAACAAAAATCCTAAGACAAACATGGGTGAGAGAATGGACTACATGGACCACGGTCACACAAGTTTTCACTTTGTAGTGGGAATAAAAAGTGAGTTATACAAAGAACAGAGAGGGTTGAAATAACAATCTAGGTGAAAACAGCACAGCAATTAAAAGCAAATGATGACTAAAGATTAATAAACGGTTAATGGCAATTGGAAACCATGATCAATCCAACACAACAATGATCATAAAGCATGTTATCGAAAATTGTGAAACTGCCTATGTGAGGGTAAGTTTGCAATACTGCTAAAAATGTGTGGCAATATACCTTCTAAAAGAAGACAGAAGAAAGTCCCCCATAAACTCTAGTGAGTCCTGAATTTTAAATAATCAATATATTTTAATACTTCTTATAATTCACTCAAAGGCTGCTAGATAGTAACCCTTGGCCATACGTAATCATGTAATGATAATAACAACAACAACCAGTATTTATTGAGTAACTCTGACGTTTCAAATGTTGGACTGTAAGTACCCTACAGTTATTATCTCATATAATCTTCATAAAATCTCTAATGGGTGGGTACTATATTTTTTTCCCATTTCACAAAAGAGGAAGCAAAGATATGGAGAAATTAAATACCATTTCTGGAGTCACATGTATAGTAAATGTTGGTGGTACTAGTTTTCAAACTTGGTAATCTGATTCATGGTACCCTTCCCCTTAATCAGTACTCTATTTTGCATGCTTTGTCTACCTGAATCAAGGTATTGGGTTTTTTTTGGTGTTTTGGAGTTTCTTTTTTTTGGTTTTGCAATTGGCATGGATATCAGTTTAGGATCCACCAGGAGGGGTCTAATAGCTGCTGTCCCTACTTTAAAGTCTCATTTGCTCTCCTGTCACAGATAGCTAATCAATGGCTTTCAGAGGCTTTGAATTCTTGCCAGCATTACAACCTTTGCCACTGAGGGAATTCTCATTGAAATGTACCTGAAAACTAATGATCCCTGCTTCATTTTTATCTAAAATACATATGAATTCCTGATAACATATATTAAATATCCTACAGGCTTAATTTTGAGGTTATTTTCTAATGTGTGGAGCTAGACTGAAAAAATTAATCACCATATTACTGTCATTTCTTTAACTTCCTGCAGCTGATCTACTAGAATTCATACAGAGGAATAAATGCAGCCAATTTTATATCTGTATGATGATTACTTTTATAAGTTCCTGCAGGAAACAGATAAGCTATAGGTCTCTAGAACTTAAACATTTAAAAGGAACCTACTGCTGTATTTATCATCCTTTACAGGAAATGCAAAGCTGTTCAAGACAGACAATGAACAGATATGTTCATAAAAGACATTGCAAATTTAATAAGGTACACTATCATTTGGTGATTTCTATTTACTCAGCAGGCACATGGGATTTGGGTGGCTTCTCTTTTTACATTTTGTAATAGGGATTTCAACAGAAGGAAAAAAGAAAAAAACATTGCAAGCTCTAAGTCTCAAGACATTACATTTTTAATTAATTTTTCAGCGTCTTTTAGCACTGTCTTAATACGAATCAAAATTCCTTTAGGTGTTTTAGAGAATTACCACCTTTGCAGATGGGTCAGAGAATCACATGTGTATATGATTGTACAATAGTGAAAACAGTACTTATGCTTTGAATGTATACATATTCATATATATATATGCCAATATATACCTTCATATATATATGTACTTTATTACATGTACTTCATTATATGTATAAAATACATTTTCTAAACAAAAAAGTAAAAACCACACCACCTCCACATAAACATGATTTCTGATTCAATCTCACACACATTGAGTCAGTCTTTTGGTACTTATATGACTCCCGGGTTTTTTGTCTTTTTTTTTTTTTGTCTAATAATATGGTGAACTGCATTGATTGATTATTCAATCTTTTTTTAACATCTTTATTGTAGTATAATTGCTTTACAATGGTGTGTTAATTTCTGCTTTATAACAAAGTGAATCAGTTATACATATACATATGTTCCCATATCTCTTCCCTCTTGCATCTCCCTCCCTCGCACCCTCCCTATCCCACCCCTCCAGGCGGTCACAAAGCACCACACCGAGCTGATCTCCCTGTGCTACGCGGCTGCTTCCCACTAGCTATCAGTTTTACGTTCGGTAGTGTATAAATGTACATGCCACTCTCTCACTTTGTCCCCAGCTTACCCTTCCTGCTCCCCATGTCCTCAAGTTCATTCTCTAGTAGGTCTGTGTCTTTATTCCCATCCTGCCTCTAGGTTCTTCATGACCTTTTTTTTTAGATTCCATATATGTGTGTTAGCATATGGTATTTGTTTTTCTCTTTCTGACTTACTTCACTCTGTATGACAGACTCTAGGTCCACCCACCTCACTACAAATAACTCAATTTCGTTTCTTTTTATGGCTAATAGTCCATTGTATATATGTGCCACATCTTCTTTATCCATTCATCTGTCGATGGACACTTAGGTTGCTTCCATGTCCTGGCTATTGTAAACAGAGCTGCAGTGAACATTGTGGTACATGACTCTTTGTGAATTATGGTTTTCTCAGGGTATATGCCCAGTAGTGGGATTGCTGGGTCGTATGATAGCTCTGTTTTTAGTTTTTTAAGGAACCTCCATACTGTTCTCCATAGTGGCTGTATCAATTTACATTCCCACCAACAATGCAGGAGGGTTCCCTTTTCTCCACACCTGCTCCAGCGTTTATTGTTTCTAGATTTTTTGATGATGGCCATTCTGACTGGTGTGAGGTGATATCTCATTGTAGTTTTGATTTGCATTTCTCTAATGATTAATGATGTTGAGCATTCTTTCATGTGTTTGTTGGCAATCTGTATATCTTCTTTGGAGAAATGTCTGTTTAGGTCCTCTGCCCATTTTTGAATTGGGTTGTTTGTTTTTTTGATATTGAGCCATGTGAGCTGTTTGTAAATTTTGGAGATTAATCCTTTGTCAGTTGCTTCATTTGCAAGTATTTTCTCCCATTCTGAGCATTGTCTCTTCGCCTTGTTTATGCTTTCCTTTGCTGTGCAAAAGCTTTGAAGTTTCATTAAGTCCTATTTGTTTATCTTTGTTTTTATTTCCATTTCTCTAGGAGGTGGGTCAAAAAGGATCTTGCTGTGATTTATGTCATAGAGTGTTCTGCCTATGTTTTCCTCTAAGAGTTTGATAGTGTCTGGCCTTACATTTAGGTCTTTAATCCATTTTGAGTTTATTTTTGTGTATGGTGTTAGGGAGGCTCCCTGGTTTTTAGTCACCTTTGGAAGTAGGAAATTTCAATGAATTTCCAGACAGAAATATGAATATAGTATGTCAGTAATTAATTGATACCAGTGCATATTCCTTTTCTAAACATGTTAGCCCACAGCAGTTTATTTCCTGTTTAATGTTTCTTTTTGCATAGACTCTGACACTTTTACCAGCAAGATTCCAGAGCTTACATTCTTTGTCTTATTCATATCATGCATTCCTTATTATTTATGCATAAAAATAAAACCCTGACAGAAACTTATAAAACATTTTCTTTAAATTTATTTTCTTAGTAGCTTTTTCCATTTTAAACACTCAAAATTATTACAGTTATTTTTGTTGGCTTTTATAAATCACATTTTTAAGAAATAATGTTACAAAAAAGAAATCAATCGCCACTTCAGATGTCTTTGATTAAATTTTTAACATTAAAATGATGGCCATGATAAAAGTTTAAAAAAATTATACTCTGATCTGTCAGTCATTTTCCTCATGGCTTCTGGGTTATAAATTATTATAGTATTTTGCTTTTAAATAATAAAATAATATCTTAAGTTTCACTTGTTTATATACAGTATATGGATTCTTTAGTGTCTCTATATAATTTGAGGTATGAAGCTGAAAAATAAATGAGGACCATATTCGTCAATATGACCAAAATGACATTTATGTGTATATATAACATTTAAAAAATATATACCAACATTAAAGAAAATTTTGATGAAAACCAAGGGAAATCACTTACAGTTCCTCCAAGTGAATTTTGGAAATGAAGTCGAACGTGATGGACGGGATTAGATTGTCATTTCCATTAACGTGAATGGATGACACATGGCTGAATCCCCAGTACATATTCTTAAAATTTATCCCTTCCCGGCTTAACAAAAGAGGCAGTGTATAATTATCATAATTACCAGCTGTTTAAACTAATCATTTTCACTCCGTTTATGTGGCACTTTTATTGACTGGAGTGCTTTAGTAAGACAGGTCTTCTGCAAATAGATTTAAGAATCATGGAAATTCCTGTTGTTAGAGATAGAGGATATTCATCAAGTGGAAATAAATTAAGGATTTTGTTTGGAAGGATACTTACTTCTTGCTCCAGTGTGTTTTGTTTTGTTTTGTCTTTTATTTCCATCAAAGGGAGAGACTGCTTTAATATACTGAATTGAGTATTTGTTAGTATCTTACATCTTCTCCACGTATTGCAAATACAACTTAAGCATTGGACCCAAGAGTGTACTTTTCAATGTCAGGCACCAGTAAGCTGAATCTCAGAGTCATGGTATTTGAGACCTGCACAGAAACTTAGAGACCATTTACTCAAGACCTAGGAATACTTTTTGAAAACATGCTCAAAGCCATGTACCTGCCAAGTAGCCAGCCCAGAATTTAGACCCAGATTTCCTGATTCCCCATGTTTATTCCACAACAAGATGGCTATCACCTTTCATATTTGATATGGTTCATTCATGAAATAATGATGTTCTAAAATGAACATAGATCTTGAAACAACAACCCCAGCTCTGGTGAAATAGAAATCATGGCAAAGAGCAGATTTTATGCATTTGCAAATTTTAAGGCCTTCTGTACTTGTTGACAATGACCCCATTCAGAACAGGTCATTTGGGGTTGGGTGAGATTGAGTTTGGAGACATTCACTTTAGAAATAAACTTCCTGTTTAAAATAGGTATTTAGCAGGAGAGCTTTGTTACAAATCAACACTGACACAAAGCTCTTAAGCAATGAGTAATAAGAGTCTTTAATAAGATGAATTTCATGTTATCACTGATGCTGATGGTGCACAAATCATACTGTTTAGACACGGTGAGTTATTTTATGTCCATCATCTATTTCACAGCTCCACCATTTTTTGCCCAAAGAGATATGTTTCACCCCTCTGACAAAAATGCTGCGATGATCAATGATAAATCAATGATAAAGGACATCGATGTAAGGTGTTTCCCATAGTGTGAAAGAATTATGCCTTACAGATAGAAATCATTATTAGTGAGGCTGACTCTGCAGTGATGTAAGTCACTCTCCGTAAGATATTTAGGATTTTACAAGACAGGCAGTGGTCATTCAGACAGTTCCATATTCAGTAACACTTGTTCCCTTCATTGGTGATGGAAAACAGATGGAGGAAACCTTAAATGACATAAAAAAAAAAAAAAAGAAAGAAAGAAAATCAGTGTAATGGAGAAAGTAATCTTTGTACCACAGCAGTAGTGGATGTGTTTTCTCCTATTCCGTTGATAACCAGAGTCAACCTTTCTGACACACCTATTATAGGCTGAAGCATCCTGTTTTGGAGATTATGCCTCTCAGGATTTGTGGAGCACCTATCAGAGGAATCCCTAGCTGTTTGTGCTGCTTCCTCAGAATTATTTCTGGCTGTGAAGTGGTGTGAATTGTTTTCTCTCTTTGGTGATGTAAAGTCTTGTAGAGTTTGCCATCATTCTTGAAATGGTGAAGAAAGCCTACAGAGAGGAATGCACAGGGAAGTTTGAAATCAAGTTGATTTTCTTTTTCTTTATTTCAAAGGTGACAGTGTTGAGTAAATCCCATTATTTTTTATTGTAATCTAAAGTAATGCTGCTTTGAAGAAAAAAAGTGGAAAACTGTTAATATTCCCATAGGAAGTGTTTACATTTCTGAAGGACTGTTTTACTTCACAGAGCTTATTTAGTTTCTGTTTAATTTATACAGGGATAAAACAAGTTTCAAGAGTGTTGCTGTGACAATTATATGAACATCTAGAAAACACAGCTAAATTCTAAGCTACCTCAGAGGGGAACAGGGATTGTATATTGAATTTGTACAAAGAATTCCCCCTTCTCAACTAGAATTGTCACATGATTTTCAAACTAAGGAACAGATACTATGGCATTAAAATGCAAATAGCCATTTGGTTCTGAAGTTTAATTTTAAAAGAGTCTGACTAATAATAACCTTAGGACTTCCCTGGTGGCGCAGTGGTTGAGAGTCCGCCTGCCGATGCAGGGGACACGGGTTCGTGCCCCGGTCTGGGAAGATCCCACATGCTGCGGAGTGGCTAGGCCCGTGAGCCATGGCCACTGAGCCTGCGAGTCCGGAGCCTGTGCTCCGCAAAGAGAGAGGCCACAACAGTGAGAGGCCTGCGTACCACAAAAAAAAAAAAAATAAATAACCTTAAAATGCCCAAGGGATTAGAGTTTGACAGAGGGAAGATTGGGGATGTTGATGCCTCTTAACCCTGAGATAGTGTGTGCAAGAAAAATATAGAATCTCGTTCTCCAAAGGGCTTCAAAACCAGCTCAGATTATCATGGCAGTGCTTCTGCAAAAAGCAAGCACTAATTAGAAAACGTTTCTGAGTCTTTCCTTGATTATTCTAGAGATCTGGAAATTCCCAGGGATAAACGTGGGAGTCAATATAAGTTTTAGCACTATCTAGATATAGTGAGAGATATAAATCTGTTGCTGTAAATATGGATATATAAATATAAATGTAGTTATTGGTGGTAATATTTTTTAATTTTGTTGAAGTATAGTTGATTTACAATGTTGTGTTAATTCTGCTGTACAGCAAAGTGATTCAGTTATACATATATATTTTTTTCATATTATTTTCCATTATGGTTTATCACAGGATATTGAATATAGTACCCTGTGCTACACAGTAGGAACTTGTTGTTTAGGTGGTAATATTTTAAATATAACAGTGTTACATTTGATATAGACTTTATATACTTTATAGACTTTATACACACACACACACACACATATATATATATATATTTATCTAGATTAGTTGCTCACAACTACCCAATGATAGACAGATGTTATTATGGATCTATTACCAGTGAAGAAATTGGCTCAAGAATACGCCACTATTAGAGGAAGACAATGAAACATTGGAACAAGACCTTCCAATTCTTAGTTCACTGCCCTTTCTCTTGCAACATAATATTTTCTACATCTGTGCTTTATTTATTTATTTTTTTGAGGTACACGGCCCTCTCACTGTTGTGGCCTCTCCCATTGTGGAGCACAGGCTCTGGACACGCAGGCTCAGCGGCCATGGCTCACGGGCCCGGCTGCTCCGCAGCATGTGGGATCTTCCTGGACCGGGGCACAAACCTGTGTCCCCTGCATCGGCAGGTGGACTGTCAACCACTGTGCCACCAGGGAAGCCCTGTGCTTTATTTTTTAATCCTGATGAATGTGTAATGTGAGTGCTAACTGAGGTCATCCTCAGTTTTAGTAATGTTGAGTAATTAGGAACGTTGAACAAAGGCCTCTCCATGTTTTCTGATAATTCTGGATCCCTTAAAATCTACGGTTACCTCCAGTTTGGAACTTCTGCTTTTGCTAAACTTTCAGTCTCACTTGCTTTTCATTTCCTAGTCCTAGTTTTCTTTTAACCCAGATATGCCAGTTTCTGTACATAGTAGCCTTTCTGAAGATTTTAGGCAACTGAAACTTAAAATTGGATCAGAGTTAATAGTTGTTAGTTCTTAAAGTCTTTTAGTCACTCACTACCTTAATGCAGTTCTTGACTGATTATTTTCTTTTGCAGACTCAAGTTTCCACATTGTCTGGCTCCTTCTCTCCTCTTGAGAGCAAACCCTTTTCTCTCCTCTTCTTATCTCAATTCCTCTTCTTGTACATGAAACTTAATTTATCAGTCTGTTTATTTTACTGTCATTTTCCAGTCCATGACATTAAATCCATGACCTTCCATTCCCCATCGTCATTTATTTCCTAAGCAAAAGCAGCTCCTTATCTTTTTTTTTTTAACATCTTTATTGGAGTATAATTGCTTTACAATGGTGTGTAAGTTTCTGCTTTATAACAAAGTGAATCAGCCATACACACACACATGTTCCCATATCTCTTCCCTCCTGCGTCTCCCTCCCTCCCACCCTCCCTATCCCACCCCTCTAGGCGGTCACAAACCACCTAGCTGATCTCCCTGTGCTACGCGGCTGTTTCCCACTAGCTATCCACTTTATGCTTGGTGGCGTATATATGTCTATGCCACTCTCTCACTTCGTCACAGCCTACCCCTACCCCTACCCATATCCTCAAGTCCATGCTCTAGTAGGTCTGTGTCTTTATTCCCGTCTTACCCCTAGGTTCTTCATGACCTTTTTTTTTTTTTCCCTTAGATTCCATATATATGTGTTAGCATACAGTATTTGTTTTTCTCTTTCTGACTTACTTCGCTCTGTATGACAGACTCTAGGTCCATCCACCTCACCACAAATAACTCAATTTCATTTCTTTTTATGACTGAGTAATATTCCATTGTATATATATGCCACATCTTCTTTATCCATTCATCTGTTGATGGACACTTAGGGTGCTTCCATGTCCTGGCTATTGTAAATAGAGCTGCAATGAACATTTTTGTACATGACTCTTTTTGAATTATGGTTTTCCCAGGGTATATGCCCAGTTGGGATTGCTGGGTTGTATGGTAGTTCTATTTGTAGTTTTTTAAGGAACCTCCATACTGTTCTCCATAGTGGCTCTATCAATTTACATTCCCACCAACAGTGCAAGAGGGTTCCCTTTTCTCCACACCCTCTCCAGCATTTATTGTTTCTAGATTTTTTGATGATGGCCATTCTGACTGGTGTGAGATGATATCTCATTGTAGTTTTGATTTGCATTTCTCTAATGATTAATGATGTTGAGCATTCTTTCATGTGTTTGTCGGCAATTCTTTCATGTGTTTGTCGGCAATCTGTATATCTTCTTTGGAGAAACGTCTGTTTAGGTCTTCTGCCCATTTTTGGTTTGGGTTGTTTGTTTTTTTGTTATTGAGCTGCGTGAGCTGCTTGTAAATTTTGGAGATTAATCCTTTGTCAGTTGTTTCATTTGCAAATATTTTCTCCCATTCTGAGCATTGTCTTTTGGTCTTGTTTATGGTTTCCTTCACTGTGCAAAAGCTTTTAAGTTTCATTAGGTCCCATTTGTTTATTTTTGGTTTTATTTCCATTTCTCTAGGAGGTGGGTCAAAAAGGATCTTGCTGTGATTTATGTCATAGAGTGTTCTTCCTATGTTTTCCTCTAAGAGTTTGATAGTGTCTGGCCTTACATTTAGGTCTTTAGTCCATTTTGAGTTTATTTTTGTGTATGGTGTTAGGGAGTGTTCTAATCTCATACTTTTACATGTACCTTTCCAGTTTTCCCAGCACCACTTATTTAAGAGGCTGTCTTTTCTCCACTGTATATTCTTGCCTCCTTTATCAAAGATAAGGTGACCATATGTGCATGGGTTTATCTCTGGTCTTTATATCCTGTTCTATTGATCTATATTTCTGTTTTTGTGCCAGTACCATACTGTCTTGATTACTGTCAGCTCCTTATCTTAGAAGCATTCTTGAACCAAAAGTTAGAATATTTTTCTCCAATTGACGCTTAGGTCCATTACTTCTCTTCTCTGCCCATTCTTTCTTTAACTGCCTACTGAAGACTCCTTCACTTACCGGCAGAGCCCTTCTAGAGTTAGCAACTAAATGCTTGTTGAATGAATAAGCAATTGAAAAGGGTCTGTAACTTTTCCTTTCTATTTCCTTCAGCTTTGACTTTAGCCCAAAGCCTCATCTCTAACCATTTAGGGAATTGCATTATTTGCCATTTATTTTCTCATAAGTTTCAAATAACCACTTACTCTTAGTTCCTGGCTAGTTTTTCTCTTGTGTCTTTGGAAAGCTCCATGCCTTCCTATCTAAATTCATTATTTGTTCATTGGTTTATTTGCTTTCCAATTTTTCCTGAACTCTCTGGAACTTCCCTCCTTCATTTCTCATTGTTCTTCCTTCTCAAATAGCTTAATAATGACCAGGGAACTTAAGATAGCTAATCGATTAATTATGTAAAGACATATGCAAAAACAACATAACAGATGACCCAAATGGCTCTCTATTTAAAATATATCTGTGATTCCTTGTGAATGCAAAAATGCACTTTATTTAGAGAAAAAATTGGCAATTTTGTTTACAATATTTAAATGTATTTAAATTATGAAACAGCAATTCCACTTCTAGGATTTAGCTTATGAATATATACATAGAGTTGTGCGAAGTTAAAAGTGATGAAACTATTTATTGAGAACTATTTAAAATGGTGAGATACTAGAAATAACTTAAATGTCCATAAGTGGGGCATATGTTTCCTATCATACAGGGCATCCATAAAATGAAATATTATGCAAATATATTTCAAGAAAATGTTTATCAAATTTCCTTTGATAGTCTAAACTTAAAGAAATTTTAAAAAATGTTATGACCATGGTTTTCAGTTAATGTTACCAAGATAGGTAGACACCATATTTCAGAAAAACAAAGTAAACTTTAATGGTAATGAGACAAATATCCAAAACTTGGAAGACGGTATAAGAATAACTGTAAATCCTTTCTACTGCGTATTAGGGCATTTTCTTATAAACCCACACCCAAGGTCCATCTGCTACCTTAGGGAACGGAAGTTTGTTTACATAATAGGTTAGGACCCAGAAAACTTTTTGTTCTGTGAAACTTGTTAGGTATGATTTTACCAAAATCTATGGTTTGTTTGTTTCTTGTTGTTTGCCTTGTAGACATTAATCTGACTTGTATTTTTGCAGCCTTCCCTCACTCCCACCACCAGACCGTAAAAATCTCATTTCTCAGATTCTCTTTTCTTTGAACCTGCTTTGTCATCCTTCTACTTCTCTCATTAATGAGTTAAATAAAACAAGTCTCAAGTGAGATAACAGAGCCATGATTGGTCACTATAATTCACAACCATCACTGCAAATTGGAAATGATTCAAATCAACTTCCATTTGAAGCAAAACAACTCCCATTTGCAATTGCAAGAAAAAATTGTGTTCACCTCCCCATAATGTGGAAAGTTTAGTTATGGTAAGATATTTTTTAAAAATCTCAGGATTAGTATGTAATGAAATGAATGTTATATAATATTAATATTTTCAGTGGAATATAAAGTTGCAAAATAATCCCTCTCAGTCTCTACATGGAAAGAGAGGCAGAATGCATTGTTATATAGAAAAATATTATTTCAAACAGTATTTCCACTGGGAACTAAATCTGGGAAAATATATATAAGGGTAAACTCAGAAAATACACACTAAGTTACACATAGACACATATGCACACCTAATTCTGGAAAATATTTACCAAACTTTTCCATTGGTTATCTATGGCATCAAGGATAAAATGAGATTTTTCACTTTTTATATTATCCTGTCTATGAGATATAAATTCTTTAGGGGGATGGAAGATGAAATATTTAAAATAAATCAAGGTGAGGGATTAAAAATTTTTATAAAAAAACTAGATATTACACAAATTATCCACACTTCTCTGTCCATTAACGTCCAATCTTTGTTTCTCTAGATAGTGGAAAAAATATGGTTCTTTTTAAATGTAATGGAGTAGTAGTAAGGATTATTTATATAAACATTTTGTGGCTTTTGTACATTTAAAGCTAAGTAGCATACGAACAAAACATTTCACTTTTGAATAAACATTCATCTTGCATGCAAAATTGTGTTCAAGTATAGTATTGCTTATTTTCATGTAAGTATTTACTTTTGAACTATTACAATAAGTGAAGACATAGGGCTTCCCTGGTGGCGCAGTGGTTAAGAATCCACCTGCCAATGCAGGGGACACGGGTTCAAGCCCTGGTCCAGGAAGATCCCACATGCCACAGAGCAACTAAGCCCGCGAGCCACAACTACTGAAGCCCGCAGGCCTGGAGCCCATGCTCCGCAACAAGAGAAGCCACCACAGTGAGAATCCCGCTCGCCAGAACAAAGAGCAGCTGCTGCTAGACTCAAGTAGAGAAAACCCGTGCGCAGCAACAGAGACCCAACACAGCCAAAAATAAATAAATAAAATAAATTTATTTAAAAAATAAATAAATAAGTGAAGACATAAGTTATGACAGGATTTACATTTAGCTTCATAATCAAAATAATTTTTCCACTTGATTCATAAAATGTAGATTAATAAATCTGTGGGAAGAGCTATTAGCTATCTGACACAACCAAGTCTCAGTTATTAAAAATACCTAAATCCTGACTCTTGGCTGTTGTTGGTTTTACTCATCACTTGATTCTGCCTATATAATCACATATTAATATTGTTGTTAATATTGCTGTTAATAGCAGTGCCTGAAAATCATGGGTTAAATGGTCAAATAGAATCATCACCGTGATCATATGAAACAAGAATGGACTTTGGCATTTTAAATAGAGTTGTGTCTCTTTTACATTGAGGGTCTTCGATGTGTCACGTTGATCTCTAAGAGAAGTTGAGGTCTGTGATCAAACATTTCACTATTATACAAAGTGACAAAATGATTCTTAGCAGCTAAGTACAAAACAGCCTTTTATTGTCAGCTTTTATGGAAATTACATGTGAGGATAGAAAAATACCTGATGCATGCAGTAAATCCAAAGGTAAATATTTCTATTTGTGTCTCTAATAAGCCTCACAGACACAGTTGTGAGACGTATGAAATTACTTTTTTTTTTTTTTCTGGGAAAGCCCCAGAGTTGTCTCCTTTAGGAGATCACAAGGGGATTCCAGAGCTGCCCTTGAATTTTGCCCCTCTTTCCACATGTTCTCTGTATTGTCCCTCTGGAACCAGAGCTCACTGCACAGACCAGATTGCCTCCTGGCAAGCCGACATGCAACCAACATACTGTTACATTATATGTGAGACTGGACCATTCAAAATACTGAAAACTTTCTTTTTCCCCTTCCTGAAACACACAAGTTTTTGGTTGACTTTGAAGGCTGATTTGAGACTTGAACGCACAACACTAGTTTTTACTCTGTAATCTGCTCATCCCTAGGCTTTAACTTCAAGGATACTATTACGGGTTAAACTGTGTCCTACAAAAAAAAGAGAGAGAGAGAGAGAGAGAGAGAGATGTTGAGGTGCTAAACCCCAATACCTCTGAAAGTAAGCTTATTTGGAAATAGAGTTGTTGCAGATCTAACTAGTTAAGTACAAATGAAATCAGATTGGAGTAGGGTGGGGCCCTAATTCGATATGACTGACATCCTTATAAAACACACACACACAGGGAGAACACTCTATGACAACAAAGGCAGGAACTGGTGTTATGCAGATGCCTCCCAAGGAACACTAAAGATTGTCAGCAAATAATTAGAAGCTAGCAAGAGACAAAGGAGGGTTTCTTTATAGGTTTTAGAGGGAGCATGGCCCTGCTGACCCCTTGATTTCAGATTTCCAGCCTCCAGAACTCTGAGACAATAAATTTCTGTTGTTTTAAGCCACCCAGTTTGCTGTATTTTGATATAGTAGCTCTAGGAAGTAGAGACTTGTAACATAAATGAGTCATTACTAGATTTAGCTCTGGTTATTATGTCACAAAGTTGATCTGTCTGATTCTCCTCTGGTGAATAGATCTAGATAAACTATAGATCCAAACCAACTTTATTAATCTAATTAAACTCTGTATTGTAAAAGTATCATCCCTTAGCCCTATTATCTGCTCTTTCATTTTAATCTGCAGAGCACCAGCTCTGTACCAAGTACCAGGGTATATAGTGTTGAACAAGACTCCTGCTGCTGCCTTCATGGAGCTTAGGCCCTGGAGAGGTGGAGTAGCCAGTGCCATTCATGTCACACCCATATTTTCCCCATGCTCATTATTCTTAGGCCCCAACTTGGCAAGACTCAAACCTTGCCAAGATTTGCTTGAGCAGTTTCTCTGGCTGCTGCAAACTGCTGGAGCCCTCTTGGCTTATGTACCATTGGGGATCAACCCTAAACCAGTTTGATGTTATTGGGTGCATAAATACACCTGCCTCCTCACCCCACTCTGAGGCATGTCTACACTATCCCCAGACTTCCCTTTTGGAACTGAGCCTCAGCTGCCGGTAACAGTTGCCTGCTCAGTGATGTACCTAAATTAGCTTCCTTCCTTCAGTTTTACACTTTCTTACTGGTGCTTCCTGGAATAATATCCACAGTAAGCTACTTAAATGTGTATCTTTGACTCAGGATCTACTAGGAATAACCAAACTAAGATAAGTGGCAAGTAATTTTAAAAGGATCAAAAGTGAATGAATTAAATATTTTCCAACTGTGTTGACTGTTACAAGGTAACAAGTAATAGCTTTTAATAGGAACTGCAGGTGAGAGTTTCCCTCCTTTGGGTAGAATGATCAGGGAAGTCCTCTCTAAGTTGGTGACAGTTAAGACCTGTGGGAAGAAGAGTAGTAGCCAAATGAAGAGAAGGGCAGAAGACATTACAGGACAGTACAGTAACAGCAAGGGCAAAAGCTCTTAAATCACCAATGAGCTCAACATCTTTGAGGAGCTGAAAGAAATTTAGAGTGGCATGAGTTAGGAGAAGGGGCACAATGTAAGGCTGTAGGGCTAGGCAGAAGCCATAAAAGGCAGGGGCTTGTAGACTTTTCTTCTCTCCACATGTAACGGGAAGTCACAGAATATTTTTCAGCAATGAAGAAACATAATATAATTTATATTTTGAAATCACTCTTACCACTGGATGGGGAACTGATTGCAGAATGGTCAAAGTAGAAATAAGGAGATAGAAATCAATGACAATTAAAAAAATAATAATACTGGTTTGCCTGCACTAAAAGGGCAGTAATCAAGATGGAAAGACTGTTTACTGATGCAGTCTCTCAAATTTTAATATTACACACAACATTTTGAAATTAAGTGATATTTTCTTAATCATATATCTTAGGCCTGTTTTATGTCAGTCTGTTAGGATCTATGTCATTCTTTTTAACAGTTTGTTTCAGATGCTTTCTGCAATCTAGAGTGAAGATTTGAGATATAATTGTTAAGAAGCCACAAGATTTTCTGATGGCTTTAAGGGGATGGAGAGAATCAAGGATTGTTACCAAATTTCTACCTTCTGTGCTAACTGTGGTCCTCTTTAGGCTGCCAGCATTAATATGAGAATAGAAAAAAATAAAAGAGGTAAAAGAACAGATAATAAAATGTAAACAAGTCACCAAATGTGAATACGTAGATTTATCCACATCACCTGCAATTATAGAGTCTTATGTTTGAAAGATAACATTTTTTCTTTTAGTGAATGAATACAAAAAAATGTGCTCCTGAGAAGCTTAGATATGTTAATAGGTAAAATGGATACATTTATAATTAGTGTTTATTGAGAACTTACAATATTCTAGGTGCTCCATAGGCATTATATATATATATATATATATATATTTTTTTTTTTTTTACCACAGAAACATATAAAATGCCACTAAAATTCCTGAGTAAATTGAAGAATGTCAAGCCATCTACCTAAGAAATTGAAATATGCAGTAGTTACTACAATACAGGGATTAATAAGTATTGCCTTTGAGGACACAAAGGAGAGAACTATGAATTCTGACTTGGAAGTGACAGAAAGTTGTACATCTGAGCATTTAAAGGCCACGTGATTATTTTTTAGTAGATAAAAGGGAAGAGGATTTCTGGGAGAGAAAATCACTTCTTCAGTGGCAGAGGTGTGACTACCATGATCAGATTTATACTTCAAGGACCATATTTTGGCTTAGCATTTATTGCCATTACATAATTATTTAAGTAATTTTGGTTTAATGTTTGCCCCTTACTAGATGGTATGCTTCACAAGTGCCTGGATTTCACCAAAGTTGTACGACATGTAAAATAGATAAAAGTGAGCAATCATTCATTAAATGCATAGGTAAGTGAATGAGTAGAGAATAAGTGAATGAATGAGTGAATAAGGGAAGAAACAAAGAAATCAATGGATCAACTGTGGTGAATATACTGCACTTGCAATAAACTGCATGTGGGAGCAGAGTAGAGTATATCACAGTTGGTAAGAATATTAGCCCAAGAGAAGACTGACTGTGTGAATAGCTGCTCTATCTCTTAGTTGCTGGGCAAACTTGGAAAAGTCACTTAAACTTTTTAAACCTTAATTTCTTAAAAAACCCACTGATTGTAATAATAGTACTCTTGTCGTCGGATTATGCTGATTAAAGGAGATCATGCATTTAAGGCCTTAACTACAGTGTGTGGCACATACTTGGAATCCAATGAATTTTAGTTAATAAGTATAGGGAAAGGGTTATCTGGAATTGGTTACTAAATAGGAAGAATTGTAAGGGCTATGGCAAAGGCATGGAGATGACAAAGAGAGGCTGAGTTTTGAGGCTTCCCTTGTATATGATCTATAAGATTTAAGGTCTGACGAGACATGGGGTATAAGGGTGTCGTGGGAAACATGTAGTCCAACTTGAAGTCCTGAGAGGGGGTGCATCATTCATTGAGACAGGGAACATAGGTAGACAAGCATGTATTGGGGAAAATAAATTAAATTCATTTGGAATGTGCTAAACTTGAGGTCATGATGTAATTTATATGCCAAAGCTACTGAGCATTTACTGTAGGCCAGATACTCTGCTGTCTACTTGGAGGGGGTATATAACAGATTATGTAAGGAGAGGAGATAAGTGATGGATGAAATAATCATGTTTCACATGGTGTTTTAGTTCAGGCTGCTATGACAAACTACCATAGACTGGATGGCTTGAACATTTTTTTGTTTTTTACACTTATTTCTCACATTTCTGAAGGATGGGACATCCAGATCAAGATGCAGGCAAATCTAGTGTCTGGTGAGAGCCTACTTCTTGGTTTGCAGATAGCAGTCTTCTCCTGCTATCCTGACACGTAGAGAGCCAGCTCTCTCTGTCTCTTCTTCAAGGGCACTCATCCTGTCATCCGGGGCTCCACTCTCATGACCTGATTATGTACCAAAGGCCCCATTTCCCAATACCATCACATTGGGGACAGGGATTTAAACATATGAATTTTTGTCTGGGGCACAAATATTCAGTCCTTAGCACATGGCTTTCATTTGAGAAGGAGAGAGAACATGCATATAGATTAATATTAAAAAGGCAGCTTTCAAATCCACTCTGAAGCTTTCCTTTTTGTCTTCATTAACCTATTTCTAAATCATTTTAATTGGTAGCCATCTTAGATTGTTTGCCCGATGGACAAGTGTGTATTTTCTGCTTTCAGCTGTTTCCCTTTGCTGTTAAACCCTGAATACTTGACCTGGCCCACCAGGTCCTATGTGGAAAGTCTCCAGTGTCATCCAGTGTAATTTCCTGTTCTACTTCCCCATCACCACCAACCCTTGAGGTCACTGCAAAGGAACCCCTGTTCCTTTTGCAGTTGCTTAAACCAGTGAAACCAGTGGTCCTGAAACATTTCTTACTCTGCATGCCCATCAGTAAAATTTCTTGAGCATGCAGTCCTAATTCATAACATTTATGCAAATACTAGTAAACTGATACTGCATGCATCTTATAAAACTACATAAAATGTAAACATTTTAGAGGTTGAGCTAAGTGACTGTAAATAGCAGTTCTAACATTTTCTTTCTACATCCAATGAATAACTAATTTTAACCCTACTGAACTCCCTCCTTTCTCCCTCAGGATGCCACATGCTGTTCCCTTGTACCTGGAACGCTCTTGCCCTGTGAGTAGGGTTAATTCCTGCTTATCTTTCAGCTTAAATGTGACTTTCTCAGTATGTCCCATCCCTCTCAGACTAGGTTAAATGCCCAACTATATGTTCTTTTAGCACTTAATAGCCACCCACTCTCCAGCATTTATCATTATTGTAATGAATATGTATGTGATCTTCGGTTAATGTCTGCTCCCCACTAGACTTCAGGAGCTGCTAGGTCAAGGTATCTTGTGCACTGTTGGATCTTCTACCTCTTTGATTATTAAGTCTAATTCACTCTTTAATGAGTGTTGATGATTGGAACTAATTTCATGCCCTTCACAACATCATCACCCTCTATTCCCTATCGTCTGTTCTCTCATGAGAAGACCATCAAAGCTTCCACAACGCTAGGAAATTATATCTAAGGAATTCTTACAGCTTATTCCTATCAAGACTCAGAGTTGGAAACTCCTTAAATAATAATTCTGTCCAAATGTCCTAATATAATGATTGATTTTAAGGTTGAATCTAAGGTTGTATACCACCATAGATAAGAGCAAGGACTCTGGAGTTCTGTTGTCTGGGTCAGAATCCCAGTTCTAGCACTTATTAGCTGTTGACTTTGTACAAGTCACTTAACCTCTCTCTGCTCAGTTTTCTCATTTCTCAAGTTGGTACTATTGGGTTGTTAGTTTTGGATAAATTTATATGTCTAAAGTACTCAGGGAAGTATCTAACAATAGAAGGTACTCAATAAATGTTAACTGTTACTAATACATGCTTAAAGAACTTTTTCATAAACATCTGGAGGTTTGATTTAATTACATACCAACAATCCAATCACTTCACTTTGTATATATAGTCATCCTCTAACTTTTCTGATCACGGTAATATAAGGCTTAAAGGCATTCCAAAAGTTAATTTAAAGAAGTCACAGTATTTACATTCCAAGAATTGGGTAGAGCATATTTGAGCTCATTGTGATTACAAAGCATTCCCTAGGCTGTGACATGGGGACATTTTATTAAAAGAAGCAGGAAACTTTATTTATTGCTCATTTCTCTTTGTGGTTCACAGCTTGTAATGATTTGAACCAACAAAGTATCTATTATCAGTGGGAATAAATAAGCATATAGGAATTATGAAAGATATATTTTCTAGTATGAAAGTCTCCCTGTTCCTTCTTGCTCATAATTGATGGACTCTTTCTGAAGAGTAGTTTGCAGTGGTCTGAACAAAGATCAGGATATAAAAATAAATTACGGTATGTAGCCCTCGGTGTCTTACTCATAAATTATTTCTCTCTAGTGATGCTTTTTTACATTCAGGGGTGGATTTAAAATTTCCTTCCTGGGTATTATTCATACAGGATATTGTAGTTAAGGAGCTTGCCTTTTATAGCTGACATGGTAGTAAATTCCAGGCTTCTGGTGGGGCAGGGGGGAATAAAAACAGGGACTCTGTCTGCTTCTTCCCTCCCTCATTTACTGTCTCTCAGTACTTCTTTTTGATGTGACTCCTATAAACATTGTCAATGAGCGAGGCTGGGAGAAAAAAAAGTAGTGGGATAGACACTGCAAGAAAGATGAGGAGAATATCACAGGGTTTTATTCCAGTCCCTTTAAACAGGGAATCCAGCTATGCTCCCTGACTCTGCCTGTTTCATTTTTATTCTGAAACAGTGGTCCTCAACAGAGGTTGCACATTATAATCACCTGGAGACTTTTAAAAATGCCCATGACTGAGATGCTGATATATTTATTCTTTTTTAATTTTTTAAAGCTCTCCCCATATTAACTTACAGCCAGGGTTTAGAACCAAAGCCCTAAATCATTAGTTCCATTCAGTGAGCTCAGTCAATTCAGTCCAATGAGACCATAGAGTAGTCAGTTATAGAGATTCAGGTGATTTGTAGAGTTGAAGTACACAAGCCTGGAGTTGCAGGAATACAATACAAGCATAGAACTAGCCTGACTTGAGAGGGGTTCCCTGCAGCCCATGCACAAGGTGAAATAGTGAAGCTAGGAGGACAGAGTGTGCAGGGATTAGAAGCTAAGCAGGTGGTCTGGAGAGTGCATTCTAGTATCTCATTTGAGCAAAAGTTACCAAAGTCATAAGAGTTAGGCAGGCAGGAGCATTAAACAGCTGAGATGTGAGACAGAAACCAGGAAATTCAATGGAACTGAGGAAAAAAGACAAGATGGTAAGCTTAACTAATCTAGGCAGAAAGCTTTCTGAGCCAGGAACAGACATTTTGAAGCAGAAACCATGCTACTGAGTCACTTATTCTCAAGGTTTGAGCACTGCAGAATTTGTATTTGGAAACAGGCTAGAGGAAGACTTTCCTAAATCTGTTTTCTTAAATAATTTCACAGTCAAACATCCACATAACTGATTATATTTTAGCCTAAACACACTAACTGACAAAATGTTTGGCATTAAGTAAACAATAAATGTGCGCTTAATTAATTCAGATTTGAGAGTCTTGATTGGCAACTATTCTCCAGATTAATGACAAGGCAGATTCGTGAAGAATGAACAATTGTATCAGTTAAGAATTGGTGAGTGAAAAATAGGATACTTGTTCCTTGATGTTGTCATACAAAGAATATAAACTATGGTTTGACTGTTTGTAAACAAATGACTGCTTTGAACTATGAAAAGTCACCAGTGATACTGAAAACATCACAACCTCGTATGGTCACATATAAGAGTGGCAATGTAAAGGAATCAAAAATATTTTAAGTGGAAGAGCTCACATTTGAGAATTTTGGAGGTCAGCATTATTATATGGAGATAATAGGAGAGTAACTGAATCAAAAGTAAAAATACTAATAAATAATGCAGTCCCTTTCCTGAGAGGCAAAAATAATGTCCCCTTTCATATCCTATGGATTTTCATTTAATTTTATTAAATTATTGAAACAAATGACAATAGCAGATTCCTCTTTGCCCACTCCCTTCCCAGCAATACCACCCCCACCTCTTACCCTCACCACTGAGGTTTATGTCTGAAAAGTTGTACATCCTTAATACAACAAAATCAAGATTGTTCTGGAACCATGACCATACATGACACGTTGAACTGATGCAGCCAAATCACTACGAGGCTAAGAATAAAGACAACAGATGGAAGACTGTGAAGCAAGAGAGCCACAGAGAGTACGAAGTGGAGCTCTGCCTTAACAATGGCCCTGGAGCAGACACACATGTAGGGTCTTTGTCATATAAGCAAATAAATGTTTTAATTACAACATATGGTATAAGGAATGGGGTATTGCAAAGAAAATATGCTAAAATAGAAAATTATCTGGGTCAAGGTCATTGAAGACCCACTATTTAAATGTGGCACTTGAAGTATTACTTCAGATAGTTGTAAAATGTTTGGTTAAATTGTCACATGTTTGTACATTGGACACCAATGAATCACCCATGGAAGCTGTAGAATTAGGGGACAATGGTAGAAAAATCACACTGCTGAGGGGTTTTGGCTCCTTACAGGGGTGTTCAGTAAGACTCTAAAAGAAAGACATGAGCTTAGACTCTTTTGTTTTTCCTGAAAGCAGAAAAACAAAATCATGAAGCTTTTGAAAGTAATATTTTTCTTCCTTTGCCTCTTCTCAAAAAATTGTCTGAGGAGATAATAATTTGGAGTCACACAAAATAAACAAGGCTGAATTTTGATTGTCTTCTCCAAGGTAAGGTCAGTACAAATGGAGATAGATAATTGGGAGAATATGACAAAACTAAGTAAAGACTATCAACAAATCAAAGTTTACTTGCTATAATTTATAAGATAGTAAAAAATTAGACATATTTTTCAAGATAAAAAGAAACAAAGTACAAAAAGTGATAAGAAATGAAAAACTGGGCTTATATAATTATAGCAGGAATCAAAAAATACATAACAAAGACAGTAATATCTATGACAAAGACAATACAATACTATTTATAACAAATTTGTAAACTTAGATGAAATACTTGATGGTCTAGAAGTATATGTTATTTAAAATGGCTCAAAAACATATAGATAACAAATTAATTAATAGTAAATAAAATTAAGGGATGTACTAACATTTATCCCTGAAATAGGGTCAGATCTAAATTATCTAAAATATACTTTAAAAAACAAAATAATTTCCCCATATTATATGAACTGCTAAGATCATGGATGAGAAAATAGTTCTAAGTTCATTTTATAGAAATACAAAGGGAAAAATCCACTAGTAGACAAAACTGAGCAAGGACAGCAGAACAAATAAAAGTATAGGCCAAAAATGACTATACTACCCAATGCAGTCTACGCATTCAATGCAATCCCTATCAAACTACCAATGGCATTTTTCACAGAACTAGAACAAAAAATTTCACTATTTGTATGGAAACGCAAAAGACCCCAAATAGCCAAAGTAATATTGAGAAAGAAAAACAGAACTGGAGGAATCAGACTCCCTGACTTCAGACTATACTACAAAGCTACAGTAATCAAGACAATATGGTACTGGCACAAAAAGAGAAATATAGATCAATGGAACAGGATAGAAAGCCCAGAGATAAATCCATGCACATATGGTCACCTTATCTTTGATAAAGGGGGCAAGAATATACAAAGGAGAAAAGAAAGCCTCTTCAATAGGTGGTGCTGGGAAAACTGGACAGCTACATGTAAAATAATGAAATTAGAACACTCCCTAACACTATACACAAAAATAAGCTCAAAATGGATTAAAGACCTAAATGTAAGGCCAGACACTATTAAACTCTTAGAAGAAAACAGGCAGACCACTCTATGACGTACATCAGAGCAAGATCATTTTTGACCCACCTCTTAGAGAAATGGAAATAAAAACAAAAACAAACCAATGGGACCTAATGAAACAAAAGCTTTTTCACAGCAAAGGAAACCATACACAAGATGAAAAGACAACCCTCAGAATGGGAGAAAATACTTGCAAATGAAGCAACTGACAAAGGATTAATATCCAAAATATACAAGCAGCTCAAACAGCTCCATATCAAAAAAACAAACAACCCAATCCAAAAATGAGCAGAAGACCTAAATAGACATTTCTCCAAAGAAGGTATACAGTTTGCCAACAAACACATGAAAGGATGCTCAACATCACTAATCATTACGGAAATGCAAATCAAAACTACAGTGAGGTATCACCTCACACCAGTCAGAATGGCCATCATCAAAAAATCTGCAAACAATAAATGCTGGAGAAGGTGTGGAGAAAAGGAACTCTCTTGCACTGTTGGTTGGAATGTAAATTGATACAACCACTATGGTTTTTAAGGAACCAGTATGGAAGTTCCTTAACAAACTAAAAATAGAACTACCATATGACCCAGCAATCCCACTACTGGGCATATACCCCAAGAAAACCATAATTCAAAGAGAGTCATGTACCACAGTGTTCACTGTGGCACCATTTACAATAGGCAGGACATGGAAGCAACCTAAGTGTTCATTGACAGATGAATGGTTAACGAAGACGTGCCATATATATACAATGGGATATTACTCAGGCATAAAAAGAAATGAAATTGAGTTATTTGTAGTGAGGTGGATGGACCTAGAGACTGTGATACAGAGTGAAGTAAGTCAGAAAGAGAAAAACAAATACCATATGCTCACACATATATATGAAATCTAAAAAAAAGAAAAAGCTTCTGACAAACCTAGGGACAGAACAGGAATAAAGATGCAGAGGTAGGGAATGGACTTGAGGACACAGGGAGGGGGAAGGGTAAGGTGGGACGAAGTGAGAGAGTGGCATTGACATATATACACTACCAAATGTAAAATAGGTAGTGGGAAGCAGCTGCATAGCACAGGGAGATCAGCTCAGTGCTTTGTGACCACCTAGAGGGGTGGGATAGGGAGGGTGGGAGGGAGACACAAGAGGGAGGGGATATGGGGATATATGTATACTTATAGCTGATTCACTTTGTTATACAGCAGAAACTAATACAACATTGTACAGCAATTATACTCCAATAAAGATGTTAAAAGAAAAAAAGTATAGGCCAGCCTCACTAATGAACACAAATGTAAATACCTAACGAAGATATCAGCAAATAAATTCCAGCAGAACCTGCAAGTAATAATATATCATCCCCAAGATTGTATTGTCCAAGAAATGCAAGGCTTGTTCGGCACTAGAAAATGCACAAAGCTAATTTGCTACAATTAAACGATTATGGGGGGAGAAAGTTCATGTTTAAAAGCTGTTTTATAAAATGTTCCCCCAGATTCTGATTAAAATATTAATAAGTGAAGTTCTTAGCAAGCTAGAAGTAAAAGGGAACTTCCTTGATTTAATACAATTTATCTACCAGAAAACTATCAAGGAAGCATCACATTTAGTGGTGAAATATTGGAAGCATTCCCTTTAAAATCAGTAACAAGAAAGGACGGTTTACTATCATATTGTTAATCAGCATTGTACTAGATCCCCTAGTCAATCCACCAAGCCAGGAAGTTTTTTTTTTAAATAAAAAAGTATAAATATTGGAAAGAAATAATGAGAAATAAATTATAACTATTCAAAAGGAGGAAGAAATATGTCGTTATATTAGAAATAGCAAAGATGCAATTTTCTATAGCTCTACTACATGCTAGCAATAATAGAATATATAATAGATGATAAGATCTGTCTCACAATAGCCACAAAACTAAAATGCATAAAGATAACCCTAATAAAAATAAGACCTATGTGAAGAAAACTATAAAATTTTATTGAAGGACATAAAAGAAGATTTGAATAAAAGGTGAGCTAAGCCATATTCTGAATGGGTGGCTCA
Organism: Phocoena sinus; assembly: GCF_008692025.1. Classification (NCBI taxonomy): domain Eukaryota; kingdom Metazoa; phylum Chordata; class Mammalia; order Artiodactyla; family Phocoenidae; genus Phocoena; species Phocoena sinus. The sequence continues at coordinate 14,116,273 of NC_045773.1, read as the reverse complement.
ATATTGCAAAGATAAGAACACTCCTCCAGATTAATCTGTAAATACACAACAATGTAAGCAAAAATCCTGTTAACGTTATTCATGAAACTCAGAGTACTCCTTCTAAATTTCATTTAGAAAGGGAAATATGGCAGAGTAACCAAGAGGACATTTTAAAAAGATAAAGAGAGTAAGAAGAGATAAATTTGCCTACCATATTTGAAAACTTATTATAAAAATTGAACAATTAAGAAAATGTAATATTGACATAAAAATACAAAAAGAGATTGCTGTCCAGGAACAGACCCATGAGAATTTAGTGCATGAAAAGTTGGTAGTTTGAAGTGGTGCGAAAAGGGTACCCTGGCAAAAAACAGTGTTGGGTAAATTGTCTATCAGGAGGAAGAAAAATAAATTAGATGCTTACCTCCCCAAATTGACAAAACTAAATTCAGTTATTTCACGTTCAAAATGTAGGAAAAAATATTATGAATGTATTAGTAGAAAATATAGGTCATTATTATTTAGTGTAAGAATAGGAATAAGACAAAACACACACTCACAAACAATACAACACAAAAGCCATAAGGAATTAATTAATAAATTTAACTGGTATATTTAATCATTCTGTGGTAAAAATGAAACTATGTTAAAGGTAACAGTAGAGGAAATAATATTTGCACTATACATATTTTTGAATTTGTATTCTTCTGTGGTTATATATAAAAAGGTATTAATATATAATCACATAAGAATACACATGGCATGATGCATATAGTGTGTGTTTATTATTTGTATGTAAATGGTGTGTATTTGTACTAAGCACACACGCATGAATAAATATTACATAAAAATCCAAGAGTAAAGGGCCAAAGATCCGAACAAACAACTCAAAGAGAAAAAAGAGAAAATAAAATGGTCATTAAAGTAAAGAAAAAGTTGCTTAACTTAACAAGCAGGGAAATGCAAACTCACATACAAAGAGATGCTGTGTTCATTATCTTACTTACCTAATGGGCAAAAATTAAAAGTTTAACATCATATTTTGCCAAGGAAACAGGGAAATAGTTCTGTTAGGGGACCTCCATTGGTAATACCTATTCAAATTTTAAGTGTGCCTCCTTTTGGACTCTACGGTTCCATTTCTTACAGAGTACTGCAGAGAAGCAGTTACACATAGGAGCAAAGGAGTAATGTACACGTTTATGACAACACAGTTTGCAAGGGAGAGATGCTGAACACTAAATAGTAGAAAGTTTTTAAACACTGAAAGTTTTCAAAAACATAAAAATTTAAGTGTGTAGAAATATATATGAAGAACATTTTATTTTTCTAAAAATGCACATATATGTGTATGTGTGTATTCATATGCATTTATATATACCTAAGTATAAATACATGTACATACACATCCATCGAAAGTGGCACTCCTTCTTTATTACTCTTACCAATTTAGCCTGAAACATATTCTTCATCACATTTTCTATGACATTTTATCTTTTTATTTGGTTACTTATTCACTGACTCTCTCTTTTGACCAGAATATGGGTTTCGTGAGATCATAGCAGGAATCATGAATTTCATCACTGGTACTCCCTCAGTACCTAGAATAGCAGTTGACTTATAGTTGACCACTAAGTAGTTTTCTAACAAACAGAAATATTATATGACATTTATTGACTGATTGTACAGGTGGTGGTTAACTAGGATTGGCAACACTGTAATGAGACATTTGTGTTTATGTTCAGTGTAACCAGAATATCTATTAACAAATACTCATACTGTTTACCATATGTTTACAGATCAGAATATATAAGTATATATATAATTAGCTCATTGGGCATTGAAATTGGTATTAAAGAATACTGTATCTGTCATACTGTATGCTTGATAAGTGCCTCTTTTCCCTCAAAATAGCCTTTTGGGAAAGAACACAGAACTGAAACAAATGTTTACAAAGATCAAAAAGCAAAAAGGTGATAATATCTTCCTAAAAAATAAAAAAAAATTCTGGAAATATAAAAGGTAACAAAATTTTGTTTTATATACTATAAGAACTATGCTTTCTAAAGTTTTCAGACATGAAAGAGTCACTACCGAATTAAGATCAAATTTTTCATTGGTCCCTACAGAAGAAATGCAGTATGTATTAATGACAACTACATTATAACTTTGGACAGACTGGAGACCAAAAAAAAAAAAAAAAAGATTTCTAAAAAGGATTCAAAGAATTAACACATTTTGTGTGATTCCAAGATAAGACTTTGCACATTTCTTGCTCACTGCTAAACTTGTGGATTTTGCTTATCTAAAATAAGCCACACATATACCTTTGAGGGAATGTTTTCTGTTTCTCTCTGTATTTGTCCTTGACTGTCCAGAATAAATGCTTTCATGTACTTTTGCATTTTTTTGTTGACTTTCTGAAAGAGACATATCTCTTAAGTTTCACAAACATTCTATAGTATTGCTTTAGGAAAAGTGTTACCTTCTATATTTCCATTTCTTAGGAAAGCTATTGAATACATAGTATTTACTCTGGCAATAAGTATTTTTGGTCATTAAGTTATTTTTAAGGCCAGATATTCAAAACAGGGTGACGTATACACCCTGCACCCTTTCTTTTACTGAATTTCCTTAGAGGAATCCTAAAACGCTTTTTATTTTTTGAAATTATAACTACTTAGTAGAATCCCTTTGTTGCATAATCTCTAGAATTTGTCCAAAGACTCCTGGGAGGCGCTGATGTCATCTCAGATGAAACAGCCAATGAGATGGCAAATCTTTTTTGGTGATTGCTCTTTTTGTTTACTCTTCAACTAATTTTTCACTGATTAATTTACCACTTTTTAAAGGATAGTGTTGGATCATGTCCTTCAATAAGCAATGCTTTTATTCTTGCTTTCATAAATAAATAATAAATACATACAAACATAAGTAAGTTTTGTTTTTATTTCATTATCATGCCCAAGTAAAACAATTATTTGGAGACTAAGAAGAAGTCATCAGAGAGAAAATGTAACATTTTTCAAACCTTGGTATCTTTTGTGATGGATGACATCAATTGTTATGGCTATCAATTATTTTACAGTCACTATGTGCCAGGCATTGGGATAAAAGTTTTATTATCTTATGTTTATAGCAACCTCACAAAGTAAGCATAACCAAGTATTATTATCCCTATTTTGTTGTTGAGCAAAAGAGGTTAACTGGCTCTCTTATGGAATTATACTTAGCAAGATTTAAAATCAAAATGTCATCCAAGTGCTCACACTGAAGGTCAGGCAGTCTTTTAAAGTCTCTGTTATATAAGTTAGATGCATTGCTCTATTACAGGATTGCAATAGTAGTCTTCAAAGGAAGAGGGATTCTGTGTTTTATTAGTTTAAAGAACATGTGTTTGGGATTCTATGGTCAGTTAGAGGTGTGAGGAGATTATAAACTTTCAAAACTAGTGAGGAACTTGTCAGTTCACAGTTATCCCTGCCGGCGTCTTCATGTATCAGCTTTGAGTCTTACCTTGTCTAACTTAGAGATACACAAAACTTCCCAAAGACCGGTTAATCCTTTGAAATTATGGGTAATTTCCCTCACCGCCACCATTTGGTGTACCCTTGAACTATAGAAAATCTTGTCATAATCACTTACAACTCATAAAGAACCAGTGATGGGTTTGTGTTTTATTTAATGTATTTTCATTTAGAGTTTACAAATCACATGTAGTGTGCGAAATGCAGTGGATGTTGAGGTACAAATTATAGCATCGGCTCTCAAAGTGGTTTACAATCAAGTGGGGGAGTTATACTGGTACACAAATAGTGTAGGAGAATGAGTAAGCGCAAGGTGAATTTCAGTAAAGTGCTGTGTGTGTGTGTGTGTGTGTGTGTGTGTGTGTGTGTGTGTGTGTGTAACTGGGGCAGCAGAGTATAATGGAATTAGTATGGATTCACCATTATCTGGCTTTCAAATCAGAATACTAGGGATTTATATGGCAAAAAAAATAAGGAGACATTTTAACCCACTGTCCCAAGTCCTTGACTAAGGCTAAAGAAGAGGATGACTGTGGAGGTGGGTAATGCTTCAGCCTGCCAGCATACATCTTCTGATTTGGAATGTTCTCTACCTGTGTGAATACATGATAAGCACTACATGAAGGGGTCGTATATAAATCACATTCTCATATCAGAATAATCTCATAAAGCCCTATTTTGAGGTAATTTTCCAAATACTTGTGCAGTGATATTTCTTAGTGGACATAAGCCTGAGAAGTGCAATGAATGCTCGAGGCAAGAGTGAGTCACAGGCAGGAGAATATTTGGAGATGAATGTAGTATTTACTGGTTTTGATGTTTTAAATCCATTTACCACCATGCATCTGAAATTTAATAAGCTTTCTACCTGAACCATGTCCCTTTAGAATATGATAGAAGCTTTAAAATGTAAGGACTTATTCTTTAAAAGAAATAGAAGACCATAGGACTCTGTAATGCATTTTTAAATGTTGAGAAAGTATTTTACTGTTAAGAAATCATAGAGTGCTGATAGTGATACTTGGAGGCTGGATCTGAAATTTTGACTGAATAGGCTCTTTATCTCTGTCTCACCCATTTGCTGGATTTATATTTTGTTCACTGAAATAACAGGTGCACTAAACTGACCACGATGGCTGGAGATATGGGTATTCTGTATATATATCTTCTCATGAGTACCCACTTACTTTGAAAGGTGAAGTTATCTAAAAGTAATACACCTGGAATAACATAAAACTTTGGGTAGTAGATATTCCTGGTATATGTGCAAAAGCATGGCACTTAAAACTATGTTAGTGGGGCTTCCCTGGTGGCGCAGTGGTTGGGAGTCCGCCTGCTGATGCAGGGGACACAGGTTCGTGCCCCTGTCTGGGAGGATCCCACATGCCACGGTGCGGCTGGGCCCGTGAGCCATGGCCGCTGGGCCTGCGCGTCTGGAGCCTGTGCTCCGCAATGGGAGAGGCCGCAGCAGTGAGAGGCCCGTGTACTGCCAAAAAAATAAATAAATAAACTATGTTAGTGGATAAATCACCAGTTTTGTAAAAATCAGTGCCAAATAATAGGGAACATCAGGTTTGGCAGGCAAATGGAGAGTGAACTGTTAGGTCTCATCCGTCTCCAACTCCTATGACTTTATGATTAAATATTAGTGTCCAGAAATAAGCAAGGGAAATGCCAGCTCTTGAAATACCAAATGTAGACCAGAAAAGACTGTGGATAAATACTTCATTGAGACAAATCCAGGAGATTAATAAGCTGGCCAAAAAATGGGATGGAGAGGCAGAGCTCCTTCCCAGGTAGCTAATTAGGAATATCTCGGGAACTGGAATTGAACGAACAGAAAAAAAACAGGTTATTCAAGAAAAAAATAATTGAAATACAATTCAATAGCTAAAAGTAATTTTTGTGAACAAATATGTCCTATCACTTATATGTTATGTATTGCTATGCTGAGATAATGTAGACCAAAGTATAACAGATGGATTAAAAAAAAATAATTCTTACTAAGAGACTTAATAAAGAGTATTATGAAAGCATAACCTCCATTCTACCCTTTTGGAAAAAAAAACTATTTATACCCTTAATTCTCAACTGAGAAGACAGAAAGAGGATATAGGATCATTTGCAAGATTTGTCAAACTGCATGTATCTTCCATTCACCTTGGTGGCAGGGACTGTGTCTCCTTCTCTCCTTCCTTTTGAGGACCCATATTCTAACCATACTAGCCTGCTACCTCTTAACAACTGCAGATTTGTGTTAATAATTTACCCTGTTGGTACTATGCATGCCACTTTATGTTTAATGTTAATTCTAATGTTAGCACTATGATATAGATAATGCTATTGACCCAATGTTACAGGTAGAATAACTGAGGTTCATAGAGCTTACACAACTTGACTAAGATCACAGATTAATGCAGTTTTGGTGAAACAGAGCTAGAATCATTATCATTCTGACTTCAGAGTCAATATTTGTGTCTATTATCTATTCAGTGATATAGAACATGTTATATTGATAATGAAAATAAGGTAGAAATGTAACTGAAATTTTTGCACTTACTGTGCAAGATAAGATTAGTAATCATAAAATATTACAAATTTGACACAAATGCAACACACTACATACTGATATGGAGGGGGAAGGCCAAGATTGGAATGACCATACACAACTGCTAACACCATCTATTGATGTTATTAACCAAAATTTCAGAAACTGAGACCTGATTGAAACAGAGACACTTATTTGGGATTATGACTGCAGCCCAGGAGACACAGATTCAAGAGGCCCTCAAATTGTGCTCTGCCCAACTACAAAATGGAGGGAGCTTATAATGACAACAGTACAAGGCCACAGTTTGTTACATAGTTGTTTTCAAGAATTCTAATTGGAACTGGCAAGAAGTAAGTAAGGGTGATTGTTAAGCAAGGGTTGGTTGGGGTCTGAAATGGTTGCATAGTTACAAAGAGGGGAAACTTGAGACCATAAGTTTGCAGTTGACAGATGTTGTTCTAAATACAGGGCCGGGGGTGTCCTTGGGCTTACAATTCAAAGAAAGTTCATTTTCTCAGTGGTGCAAGGACCCGTCTGAGACCAGATCCTCAGTGGCTGCCCAACTCCATTTTTTGTACGCCCTAAACTATGATCACAGCCTTCTAATTTCAGTTTTTCATCAGGTGACAGGAAGAGTTGATTTGCTTCAGCTGTGACAGTTACAATTTTTTACATTTATAGCAGTTCAAAGTACAAGAAATTCTGGAAAGACTTTTCATACAACAATTATATATTAGGCCGATAATGTGCTAGTGAGTGAAAAAAAATACACATCAAACTTTCTAATTGAATCATTCTGAATTTTTCTTTGTAAATTAACATTTAAGTGACAAAATATAGATTTACTTAGAACGAAAAAAATTAAATTTGCTAGAGATGTTTTATTTTTGCCTGCATATATGCTGCAATGGCCAAAGCTTAGTGTATCTGCATGCATCAAATGGCTGCCATTGTGACAACTTGTCTTTCATTTTTTTTTATCATTCAGTCATGTATTGTACATCACCTGATTTCATTATTCTGACCTGCTTCAGAAGTGGATGTAACTTCTTAGTCTAATGCATGCTACACCACGGACTATCTCTTGGCCCTATAATTTAATTAATTACTGTCATTGAATCCAGTTGTAAACTTGGCTATAAAATAATTTTTATTTTTTTGCTGAGGAGCAGAACATTTGACAAATTTTGGACCAGTTTTATAGATATATTTCGGGCATGCCTGCCCACAAAGTGTCACTGCAGAAGGAATGTACTCAGAGAGCCAGTTGAAACCCATTATTCCACCTCCCTGCTTACCTACAAGGGGGCTGTGGTATTCACATGATCCAAGTTAAGTCCGTCAGATTCATCTGAGATGCTGGAGGACAATGGGTAGCTGAGCTAATAACACTGAAGATTCAGGGGCTTAGGCTGCCACTTTATCGTAAGCCATAACGGGCCATGTCCAAATAGAGGAGGGAGAGTAAGAAGCAATTCCCACGGAGAGAAAATGAAACTGGTGACAGAGAGGTCTGAATGTCATGGAAATGAGATAAGCTGTTTTGAGAACTAGAAAATACAAATGTGCAGTCCTGGTGCCTTTCTCCAGTAAAGGTACCTACACTTGTTGCCATCCATACATTTCTAGAAGTTTCCTCTGTATCCTTTATTTAATACAGCTTTAGGTAATGATATTTGTCCAGAATGGTCATTGAAATAGTGCATTAGAACATACTGTAATTAAAAGTTCCAGAAAGCTGTCCTGTTCAAAAAATTTATACACATTTTCCTTTTCTTTTTTATCCCCCTGAAAACTACAATAGAAACTTGATCTCTCAGTGGGGAAATATCTTCTCTCTCTTTAGAATTCAAGCAGTAACAATTCTATGGGGTAATGATTATTCTAGATGCATGGTACCATGTAAATTAATCTATTGCTTTGGTAGCACTGCTCCAAAAAACAGTGCTGATGCTGAGTGTACAGAATGAACAAATTAATTAGCCAGACTGCAAAGTCAAATAAATCTCACTGTGGTGACCTCTGTGTAGTAGAATAAAAAAGTCATTAAGTTCATGTAGTAATTTTGGTTGAAGTAAAACCAAGCTTAAATGGGGCTAAGTGTTCTCATTATTTATACTGTACAGTCTAGTTCAGGACCACAAGAAACTCCTCCTGGCTGGGTGAGGTTGATCTTAAGAGTCTGGTCAATAGCAAATTATTGGTCTCTGGCCAAAAGGCAGTCTGCCCCATTAATGATCCAAGAAAATAAAATGCTGACAAAATATCCTAATTCCTTCTCCTGTACAAATGATCTTCTGGTACTAAGGGAAGCCTCAAAACAAGAGGCAGTCATCAGATTGCTCACTTTGGTCACAAAGAAATCCAGTTAAATAAATATAAACAGAAAAAGAATTATATCGTAAATACCCAGGTAAACTTCATGGTACCAAAGGTAAAAATAGCATCAAACTCCTGAACGACCAAAGAGTCATACCCAGGGCTTTGTTGCCTCAACCAGGGAAGGACACACTTCAATCAATCTTATTAATAAAAATAAAGGCCTAAAATTGTTACATGCCCCCCTCTTAATTGTAAGAGTCTGGGAAGTGCTATCTCCAATATGCTCTGTTTCTCTAGTCAAATCTCTAAAAACAGACTAAGATGGAGATTTGTGTGCAGGCAACATATTGCGTTCATTCAGCAACAACATATGTAAGTAAACGAGGGAAGCAGGCAGAGAGACAAGTTGAACAGCATTTCACTTACAAGAGAGGTTTCAACTGTTCCAAGAGGGAGTTCTGGAGCTAGAATCACCTTTCAGAGTTGTTCCAAACTAAGCAAGGGTGTCAGGTCTTTGTATCCCCTTGCCAACCAGATATTGGATGCAGATCAACCCTGGAGAGAGATCATAACCTTTGTAAGCAGCTTCTTTAGGCTGGGGGTAATGCTTGCAAAGAAACACCTCTGTGAGCCAGCAGCAGCCAGCACTCCAGATGGCTGGGCAAATGAGAGCTTCAGTCCTCAGAAGGATCTGGTCAGCACACCATGGCATTCCCTGCAATTTACCCTTTGTGCTTCTAGGATGAACTCGCTTCTTATAGTGAGTTCACCTTCCTTGGGAGCTGCTTTTTCAGCATTCAGTATAGTCTTCTTTCCTCCAGAAACATACCAGAGCAAAGTGTGTGGGGTGAATCACAGCTCTCACTGCCACAGCTCTTCTTAAGGCTGCAGCTGATACTCCTCATCTTCCTCCTGTACTTCCCACTCTAGATTTCCCTCACACCCTGCTACTTCCTCTGCTGTTCAAGGTGTCTTAGCTAGTGGAGCGACACAGAACCTTTTCACTGAGGCGTTTGAGACCATGGTCACCATTGTACTTCCCAGGCTGTGGCTATTGCTTTGTCCATTGAGGATTAAATTGGTCAACAGGTTGCCAAGAGATACCTAAGTGCCAAACCTGCCCTTCCCTGTACTCCATTGTGTCATAGTATCCCTATTTTCTCTTGGTAATGAAGGTCAATATCCCCTACCAGTGTGGTTGGTGATTGCTTCAAACGAACAGATGTCAGACAAAGGTGAAACCTAAATAGCATTTTAACCTTACCCATTGTAGATGAAACAGGACCTCCAGAGCCCCAGAGCCTAAAGTTGTGAAGAGGAAAGCACTTCCACCTCCCCTGTGGGTTTTCAGACTCATGTATCCTTACCTAATAAATACATGGTGATAGAATCCATGGACCCCATGGTTATGTGCCCCACTGCCAGAGCTCCTTTTCTATAAAATGGGTCTATAAGTCTGAGAAAATATTATGCAAGATCCTGTTAATGGAACACATACTCTGTTAAGTCCACAGATAGTGTTGTTGCTTCCATTCTTGGAGGAGGCAAAGACAAACACATACTTTCAAATTTTGTCAATCCCAATCAAAATGAAATGTTCCCTCATCCAGATAGAGGGTTTTAATGTAATCATCCTGGCACCAAAAGATTTGTTAGTCTCTTTATACTCTCTGCTCACTCCACAAATCCATTTGCAGGCCTTTTCCTCAGATCTCCTTGTCCTTGGTCTTTTGAGCTTTCTCCTTCCAAGTTCCAGACTAAACAGATAGGGTCCTTGCCACTGTCCATGAATTCCTGTGTGTATTTTTACTTTAACGCACTTCTCTTTCCATATAAAATGTTTGACCAGAATAAAGTGAATGGCCAGTCCAAAGAACAGTCTGCTGGGAGACTTTCTCTCACTATCATCTTTCTGCCAAGTGGGACCATAGTGCAGCAGCAGTCCATTCTGGCTGCACTCACATACTGAGCCGACTTACCATAGGCCACATTTGACCTTGTTCCTCCTCCATCAGCTTATCAGAGGGACTCCCCATGAGGGCCTGGGTGTATGCTAAGGGAGAGGCATTAGTGCAACGGTGGCAAATGACCTGGTGTTCTTGACAATCTACTCATGAAATTTACTTGTGCCCTGTGACACTGCTCATGCCCCATCTTGGATGTAACCACTAACCCCTGAACTGTCAGCTTTTATCTCCTGCTCTCTGGAGAAGAGGAGATGGAAAATATATTGGAGGTCTTACCGACGTCTCGGTAAGACCTCCAATATATTTTCCATTTCTTGCTCACTGGCCAAACTGATAGAATGCCATTGATGTAATGGGGTGGTATGCTGTTCTGTGAAACAAATCCTTATGGACTATATTAAGACAGAGCAGGAGAGTTAATGTAGCTCTCCTGTAAGAACTTTAAACATACTTTTGTCTGTCTCGTTTGAATGAAAATTACTTATTTTTCTTCTTTATGGGGATGGAAAAAAAACACCTTTGCCAAATTATTGGCCACATACCATGTACGGAGGTGGTATAAATCTGCTCAACAAAGTTATTACCCCTGAAAGAGCAGCTGCAATTGCGGCTACTGCTTGCTTAAGTTTGTAGTAGTCCACTGTCATCTTCCAGGATACAACTGATTTTGTGAAGACCAGGAAGCTGAATTAAACTGGGAGATGATGAAAGTCACCAGTTCTTATTCCTTTAAGTGCTTAAGAATAGCTCTAATCTCTGATATCTGATATTCCCCTGGAATGTGTTACTATTTTTGATTTACAGTCTTGAAGGTAGCCTTTCCCACTATAATATCTCCTCCCTCAAAGAGTGCATAGGCCAAAGGACCAATATGAGTTTTTCCAACTACTAAGTATGTCCATTTCAATTACACTGGAAATTGGTAAAAAGATCACTGATTAGGTCCACGGGCCCAAATATGAGCTGGACCTAAGTCAGGACTCGATTTATTACATGGTCCTCACATACCAATACTCTAACCAGGGGGTCATGATGACACATTCAGTCCCTGAGTATCAATGTCAACTTGGATTTTGTATCCAACGAAATGCCTGGATGTTCCTTTTTTCTTCAATGTATGTATAATATTTCTCCAGGAAATGACTGTGGTTTGTTAGGGGAAGATATAGAAGAATCATTAGTGTATATACTTTCTATGGTGTTGAATGGTCCCTCCTTCCAGGAACTGGGCCTCTCCTTCAATCAATGGGTTCTTAATCTGAGAACTGACTCGGGATTGGAAACCTTAGTAGTTAACCTGACCGTTTAATTGTACATCTTTAATTTGACACCCTAAGAACACCATATTCTGTTTAGCCAGCTCCGTAGCTCTTTACATGTCAGGCAGTCACTCTGATCTTGTTTGACCTTGCCACTCACTAAGATAATTGCGCACATCTTAGTTCTACCAGAAAACTACTAGTTTGACTTTCTGTCAGCCTAATAGCTACTGGTTTAAGCAGTTCAATAACAATGTCTCCTATAGTTAGCCATGGCCTACAGAGGACATCCACCACTGAGCTTCTCACTGATGGTTGTGTCCATTAGCAATGCATCTCTTATCACGTTGGTAATAATTTTATAACTTCTTTGTAACTTTGGTAAACAGAATGTCTAAAGGGCTTGTATTACTTCGGGGTTAGATTCCTTTCTTTGGTCATACTTTCAAGATTCATATATGTTGTTGCATACCAGTTATTTCCTTCCTTTTTAAAAAAATTCCTGATTAGGATTCAATTCTATTTATATACCACAGTTTGTTTTTCCACTCACTTTTGTATGGAATGGTGGGTTATTTCCAATTTAAAGGTATTTTAACTAAGCAGCTATGAATATTCCTATATACATCTTTTGTCTAGAAATGTGTTTCATTTCTCTTAAACACCAAAGAGTGTATTTGCTGGTTTATATGATAAGTAGTATATATTTAACTTTTTATAAAATTGGCAAACTATTTTTCAAAGTGATTTTACTATTATACATTCCTAGCAGTACTGTATGAGTATTCCAGTTACTCCATATTCTCACCAACACTTGGCACTGTCTTTTTAGTTTTAGTTATTTTAATGAGATACGTGGTATACCTTGTTGTGGTTTTAGTACAAATTTCCTTGATAAATGATGTTACTGAGCATTGCTTCATGTGCTTGTTGGCCATACGTATATATTCCTTTGTAAAATATTTGTTCAAATCTTTTGCCAATTGTGGTGAGCAGGATGTCTTTTTATTGAGTTATAAGGGTTATTTATATATTACCGATACAAGACCTTTGAGATGTATATATATATATATATATATAATATATATACATGTATAGTTTGAATTAATATTTTCTTTATGGTGCCTTTTAAAGAGCCATAATCATAAATGTTGAGGATGTGCAGTTTAATCAGTTTATCTTTATCTTTTCTGTTTTGTGTCTTTTTTTGTTTTGTTTTGTTTTGTGTCTTTTTAAAGAAAAATTTGCCTAACCTAAAGTCACGAAGATTGTTTCTCATGATTTTCTAGAAGTCCTAGAGTTTTAACTGTTATATTCAGGACTGTAATCCATTTTGAGTTTATTTTTGTTCATTTTCTGAGATACATGTTGACGTTCATTTTTTTTTTTCCATTTCAATATGCAGTTGTCCTAGCTCCATTTGTTAAAAATCTATCCATTCTCCCATTGAATTACTATGCATACATTTAGAAAATTAGTTGAACATATCCATGTGGTCTAGTTTGGGACACTATTCTGTTCCCTTAATCTACATGTCTACGCTTACATCCTATTTTCTACACTATGATAGAGAGTCTTGAAATCAAGTACAGATTTGATATTTTGATCAACTTTGTTCTTTTTCAAAAAAATATTAGGCTACTATAGATCATTTGCATTCCTCAAAAATTTTAGAATTAGCTTTTCAATTTCTAAGAAAAATAGTAAGATCTGCTAGAATATTATATTGAAAGTATAGAGCTATTTGAGGAGAAACTGAAATCTTTAGCAATATTGTATCTTCCAGTCCGTGATCATGGCATATCTCTTCATTACTTTTAGGATTCATTTCCTCAGCAACTTTTGTAGTTTTCAGGGTATAGGTCTTATATACTTGATTCAATTTGTTCCTAAGTGTTTCATATTTTTGGCATTGCTTTTAAATTTTTATTCCTAAATATGTATTTTTAGTATATAAAAATGCATTTGTTTTTTATATGTTGATCACATATATCCTGAAACTTTTCTATATTCACTTTAGTTTCTAATAGTTTGTTGTATAGATTCCTTTTGTTCATATTCAATCATGCTCTATGAATAAAGAAAGTTTTATTTCTTTGTTTCCAATTTGTTTACCCATGTCCCCCCTCACTCCCTGCTTTCTTTCCCTTATGCACTAATTCATCCAGTAAAATAATAAAAGTTGATGGAAATGGACATCACTTTCTTATTCTCAATCTTAGTCTTTCATGATTAAAGTATGACATTAGCCTCTTATTTAGGGCTTAGAAGTTTCTTCTACCTCTAGTTTATTGAAAATTTCTATTATGACTAGTTATTGAATTTTGCCAAATAATTTGTGCCAAATGATTCATATGGTTTTGTCCTTTATTCTGTTAATATCATTAATTGTACTGATTGATATTCAAATGTGAAACACTTTTTAGTCCTGGAGTAAACCCCACTTAGCCATCACAAATATTTTTTTGCTTATTTCTAAATATACTTCCAAATAGTCTGTTAACGATTTTTGCATGTTTATTCTTAAGGGCTATTGGTCTTCAGCTTTCTTGTACTTTTTTGTCTGGTTTTTTGTATATATATATAAAATTCCTCAAAGATCATCATTCATTCAATCCAATATTTTTTTTAAAAGAAGGCTTTTTTTTCACTCATGAGAGCAAATCCAAAAGAAATTATTTTCACAGAAATATTAGCCCTGTGTTTTGTTCTAACAAATTTAGATTTTAAAATACGTCTGTACTTTATGTCTTTTAATTTAGAAGTGGGAGATCAAAAGAAGGGGAAAAATACTGACTCCTAATTTGAAAGATATTTTTACCCAAGTGTTTAAGATAGTTTTCCCTATGTGTTAGTATATATCTTCCTTTATTCTTCCAAAGTGAGACTGATATTCTGTGAAAGAAAATAGTGCAGCTATTGTGCCCAAGAGGATACAAGGGAGTAAGACCTCTTTCCTAGACCCTTGGACTTGTATGAAGTACAGAAGAGCCTCTAAATTGCTTACTCTCCCAAATAGACCCCTGTAACTTTGATTTCCCTTTCTCTGTTATTGCAGCTCCAAGTGGGAAACCATCGGTATAACAGTGCTGGGCAGCACAGCTGCAACAGACAGCTTGCAGGATACTGAGTCCTCTGGCAGGCCCTCATTTTAAATGCATAAAGTGCAGGTCTGAACAGCGGAAGCACAATTTACATAGTCATCCTGGAGCAACACCTTTAGGACTCTGAAAAAGGCCTTTTTAGGGAGTTGTGACACTCAGATAGGGCTATCATAACTGTAAACAGGGCATACTCTAGAGTACTGACAATGCTTTTAAAAAATCCAATTACATGCTTTTATTTGCCGTTAGTACAAACAGAAAAATAACAAGCCAACTTGTTTCATCCCCACTGTGATTTCCTCAGGGCTAATTAAAGTGCACTCTGCTGATGCCTAAATCGTTCAACCCCAGGCAATCCAAAGATTTAAAGGGACACACACCCAATCAATGCCTGGCTGTCAGTAAATTGTACTGTGTTTGGAAGTGGGTACAATAAAGTTCCTCATAAACTGGAATGCTGGAAATTTCCTGTGAAAAAATTGGACTAACAGATTTACTGCCATAGATTTATACACTGGACTTCATCACTCTGCATAAAGGATTGATAAGTGATCAGTGATTCCCTACAACGTATGGCATAATCAATATGAATTTTGGGAAGACATAAAAAGACATTAATAATGCACATTTTATGTTCGTGCTGTACCTAAAGATTAAAGGCTCTGTTAGTCACACAGAAGCCAGCTTATAGCTAGAATACAAATAAAGAAATGCTTTAGTAAATTTAGTTTTTAAATTTAAAAATATGAAAAAAAGTTAACATCATTTTAGGTGGCCCTAAAAAGATTTAAAAATATTTGTAAGGGGCTTCCCTGGTGGCGCAGTGGTTGAGAGTCCGCCTGCCGATGCAGGGGACACGGGTTCGTGCCCCGGTCCGGGAAGATCCCACATGCCTCGGAGCAGCTAGGCCCGTGAGCCATGGCCGCTGAGCCTGCGCGTCCGGAGCCTGTGCTCTGCAATGGGAGAGGCCACAACAGTGAGAGGCCCGCGTACCGCAAAAAAATATATATTTTTTTTTAACGTTTTTATTTCATGCTATAGTTTGGGGTGATGTTGTTTTTTTGTCTGTTTTGTTTCCTAATCATTTTGCTTGTCACTTTATTAATAATTCTGAATAATTACAAATAAACATATTTCTGCGTGTAAGTTACTCAGAACTATTTTCAGGGAAAAAAAAAAAATCCTAACCGCTCCTTAGGTAAACTGTTAGGATACCATGTTTCCATTGGAGTAGTTCTGTTTAGCCCGCTCCATTTTCATTACTGGGGATCAAAATCTATAGATATGCCTTTATTTATCCACGTAAAATATGTGCACTCCATGTTTTTGCTAGAGATTGTAGTTTTAATCTCACAACTCTTCTCCACATCTTGGATATGAGAAATAAGAGAGCCTAATGGAATCTGCTGCCTAGCACTTACTCTGTATTTTTACTGTTTTTCCTACATTAGACCCTATCTTCATAAAGATGCAAATTCAAACTGAGTTGTTTTGCCTTTCTTGTAGATTTGCTCTTACTGAATCTGGTTTGATACTATGACATTTGCGTGCAGTGAGGTATAATATGTGATGATATTCACTACATCATACAAGGTCTTCACTATGGAGGCCCATGGGAGAAATTTCATCTTTCAGTAGCAAGAAAAGCTAATTTTCTCTTTAGAAAATGGTTTGTATTTGTTGTAAGGGCACTATGATTATCACAACAGATTACATTCATAGTTTATCAACAATAATATGCATAGGATATTATTAAGTATATTTCTGTGTAACCTATCCCTGGTTTTATGCTCTTTTTTACTTTGCTATAAATAGATCACCAGTTGTTTTATTTTTTTAATTCTACTGAATTTGTAAATATTTTTAAGTTGGATCATATTTTATTTCTGGAATGAGTCTATGTATTACTAAATAAAAATGAGAATTTAAATATTGACTTCCAGATCTAAGCTATGGGTTTTTAGAAGTGAGTTTTTACAGAGTTTAGAATTTTTTTAAGATGTTATTCAAATATAATGTTCATTGCTAAGGTGATTTGCTGAAATCTCTCATTTAGAGATCCCCAGTGAGCTCTCAGACTTAGAAAAATAACACATAATTATTAAATCAGAGCTTCTTAACGACATCTGGTTAGCAATTTTGTCGTTTTAAACGACATCTGGTTAGCAATTATGAGTTCAGCCTGTCTACATTTTGCTAAACCATTTATGATACAGTGAAAATATAAAAACTTAAATCCACAAAGAAAACATGATTATTAGATAGTATTATGGGCAATTTCCCACTTTTTTAGAGTATTTTGGAACTTCATTCAAAACTGCAATTGTTGCCTCACAGTTCAAACTGTTCAAACTGTCGATATCTGAAAACTGTCTGTTCACTCCCATCAGTTAACAACCGTTAAGAATCAGTATCTGTACCTATGAAAATACATGGATATCTTCACTCTAGTGAGTGGTCACTGTTTTGGGTTTTTAAAAAATATTTATTTATTTGTTTATTTATTTGGCTGGATCGTGTCTAGTTGTGGCGTGCAGGCATCTCTCTAGTTGTGGAGCACAGGCTCTAGAGCACACGGGCTCAGAAGTTGAGGCTCTTGGGTCACTGGTTTTAAGGAAATACAAATGCAAGGGACAATACAGTATTGTGTTTAAGGACATGAGATTTAGAATTGGACAAAGCTCTGTTAGAACCCTAATTATATTATATACTAACTTAATGGTATGACCTTAAGCATGTAACTTAATGCTTCTATGCCTCAGTTCACAGTTTTGAAAAGGAAGATAACAATGAGTACCTCAAAATTACTTATTATTAGAATTCAAATAAGTAATTCAGGTAAAATACCTTACATAGAGCCTAAATACTTGATAAATGGTCTTTAATATTTTTGCTTAAAAATTTTATAGAACTGTCTTACATCTTTATAAGTTGAAGAAAACATTGCCTCTTTGAAATAAAAGTTAGAAGCAGTTAGTTAAGAGAGACTGAGATGACAAAGAGCAAAGAGTAAAAGAAATAAAACAGATGAGATAAGAAAGAAATAATCTAAAAATATAATTCTAAGGCAAGTTTATATTAGACTGTTTCTCCTGATTAGAAAGCTGATTGCAAGTGACCAACATCCACCATAACAAAGATACCAAGCTGTATAAGCTATAAAATTGTAGCTTAAAAAATACAAAGAAGACTAAATAAACCCAATCTACCACGCAGAGAATTTCCATCTCCTTGCCAGCTCTTCCCATTGACCTTGAGCAAATTCTCAGGGGTAATTTGCCTGGTCTGCATCAAGAAAGAAGACCTGAGAGAGACATAATGTCTTCATCAAGGGTAGGCTAGAAAGAGCAATTTCACTGTGACACACTGTACCTTAATGAGTGCAAGGTTGGCCATCAAGCCTAAGAGTAGGGCAGCAGAGGATAGAAATTTCCTTCTATGGCATTCTAGACCTTCATTTTGTACCCTATAGTCACCCTGCAAAGTCTGAGCTCAGGGCATAATAGCTAAGAGAACGTCTTTCAAGGCTCTCTGGGTCTTTACTGGGAATACTGCAGAGATTCTCCCAAATGCTGAGGGGCAGAGCAGCAGAGTAACAAGAAATCTCCCAAAGCCCAGAAATGTGGCAGCAGGACTGAAGAGCCAAAAGAAATCCCCAGTGACCCAAAATCTGGGATCCAGGCTGGAAAGAAGTGAAATATATCCCACAGTTCAGAAAGGTGTGAGCTCAACGGTAAAGCATGAAGAGAGCTCTGGGGAGTTCCCTGGCAGTACAGTAGTTAAGACTCTGCGCTTCCAATGCAGGGGTGCAGTGTTGATCCTTGGTCAGGGAACTAAGTTCCCACATGCTGTGCTGTGAGAGAGAGAGAGAGAAAGAGGAAGAGAGGAAGAAAGACAGAAAGAAAGAAAGAAAGGAAAGAAAGAAAGAAAGAAAGAAAGAAAGAAAAAGAAAGGAAGAAAGGAAAGAAAGAAAGGAAGAAAGAAAGAAAAAGAAAGAAAAAGAAAGAAGAAAGAAAGGAAGGAAGAAAGAAAGAAAGGAAGAAAGGAAAGAGAAGGAAAGAAAGAAAAAGAAAGAAAGAAAGAACTCTGAAATCTTGCCAAACTCAGATCCCAAGCTGAACTGAAAGGAAATTTCTTCTCCTCATCAAAAAATGTTTGAAGCAAATGATGCACTGAAAATAATCAAAATTGCCACCAAAACCAGATCAAGTTCCACTATTGGCTAGACTATAATTCTTCACATTGGCATCCTGAGAAAAGAAGACGTTGCCATTGGAGGGAATAAGTATGATTTGTTTAGTCTCCATATTCTTTTGCATAAAATGCCCAGTACAAAATAAAAATTACATGACACATGAAAAGGGAAGAAAATACGTGACACACAGTTAAAAGAGAAAACTATTGAAACAGCCTGAATAATGGCATAGAGGTTGGAATTATCAGGTAAGGACATTAAAATAAGTATGAAGGATCTAGTGGAACAAATGGCTTGCCTGTGTACCTAGATGGAGAATTTCATCAGAGGGATGGAAACAATACAAGAAGATAAGAGGGCTTCCCTGGCGGTGCAGTGGTTGAGAGTCCGCCTGCCAATGCAGGGGACACGGGTTCATGCCCCGGTCCGGGAAGATCCCACATGCCGTGGAGCGGCTGGGCCCGTGAGCCATGGCCGCTGAGCCTGCACGTCCAGAGCCTGTGCTCCGCAATGGGAGAGGCCACAACAGTGAGAGGCCCGTGTACCACAAAAAAAAAAAAAAAAGAAAGAAAAAGAAAAGAAATATTAAAAATAAAATCAAATAAGTAGAACAAAGTAATAAAAAGGAAACAAAGTTAAAAGTTAGCTCTTTGAAAAAAACAAAAAAATTATAAAAGCATAGCAAGAGTTATGAAGAAAACAAGAGAGTAAACACAAAATACCAATATCACGAAAGAAAGAAAAGAACATTATTTCATATCCTCTAGACAATAAAAGAATAGGGATAGAAATGAACATCTTTATGACAATAGTTATGATAACTTTGATGAATACACAAATCCTTGAAAAACACAAATTCCCAAAAATGACAGAAGAATCAATAAAATTCTGAATATTTGCAATTATAAAAAGGAAAATTATTTATTCAAAAAAACTTTCACCTAAGGTATATTCTTGCAAAGACTTCACCAGTAAATTCTACCAATTAAGTAAGAAATAATTCTTATACAATGTCTTTCAGAAAATAATGGAGGTTAACTTTCGCATTTTAGTAGGCCAGCATTATTCTAATACCAAAAGCTGACAAAGTTATTATAAAAAAAGGAAAATTATGAAAAAATTGCAGAGGAAGGAGCATTCCCAAACTCATTCTACAAGGCCACCATCAGCCTAATACCAAAACCAGACAAAGATACAACAAAAAAAGAAAATTACAGACCAACGTCACTGATGAATATAGATGCAAAAATCCTCAACAAAATACTAGCAAACAGAAACCAATGACACATTAAAAGGATCATACACCATGATCAAGTGGGATTTATCCCAGGGATGCAAGGATTCTTCAATGTACGCAAATCAATCAGTGAGATACACCATATGAACAAACTGAAAAATATGGTTATATGATCATATGCTTATATGATCATCTCAATAGATGCAGAAAAAGCTTTTGACAAAATTCAATACCCATTTATTATAAAAACCCTCCAGGAAGTGGGCATAGAGGGAACCTACCTCAACATAATAAAGGCCATATATGACAATCCCACAGCAAACATCATTCTCAATGGTAAAAAACTGAAAACATTTCCTCTAAGATCAGGAGCAAGATAAGGATGTCCACTCTTGCCACTATTATTCTACATAATTTTGGAAGTCCTAGCCATGGCAATCAGAGAAGAAAAAGAAATAAAAGGATTACAAATTGGAAAAGAAGAAGTAAAATTGTCACTGTTTACAGATGACATGATACTATACATAGAGAATCCTAAACATGCCACCAGAAAACTACAAGAGCTAATCACTGAATCTGGTAAACTTTCAGGATACAAAATAAATGCACAGAAATCTCTTGCATTCCTATACACTAACAATGAAAGCTCAGAAAGAGAAATTAAGGAAACAATCCCATTCATCATAGCAACAAAAAGAAAAAAAATATCTAGGAATAAACCTACCTAAGGAGATAAAAGACCCATACTCAGAAAACTATAAGACATTGATGAAAGAAATCAAAGATGACACAAACTGATGGAGAGATATACCATGTTCTTGGATTGGAAGAATCAATATTGTGAAAATGACTATACTACCTGAAGCAATCTACAGATTCAATGCAATCCCTATCAAATTACCAATGGCATTTTTTACAGAACTAGAACAAAAAATCTTAAAATCCCTATGGAGACACAAAAGACCCCGAACAGGCAAAGCAATCTTGAGGGGAAAAAACAGAGCTGGAGGAATCAGACTCCCTGACTTTAGACTATACTACAAAGTAATCAAGAGAATATGGTACTGGCACAAAAACAGAAATATAGATCAAAGGAACAGGATATAAAGCCCAGAGACAAAGACACGCACCTATAGTCAACTAATCTATGACAAAGGAGGCAAGGCTATACCATGGGGAAAAGACAGCTCTCTTCAGTAAGTGATGCTGGGAAAACTGGACAGCTACATGTAAAAGAATGAAATTAGGACACTTCCTAACACCATACACAAAAATCAACTCAAAATGGATTAAAGACCTAAATGTAAGACCAGACACTATAAAACTCTTAGAGGAAAACATAGGAAGAACACTCTGACATAAATCACAGCAAGATCTTTCTTGACCCACCTCCTAGAGGAATGGAAATAAAAACAAAAATAAACAAATGGGACCTAATGAAATTTAAAAGCTTTTGCACAGCAAAGGAAACTATAAATAAGACGAAAAGACAACCCTCAAACTGGGAGAAAATATTTTCAAGCCATTCAACGGAAAAAGGAGTAATTTCCAACATATATAAACAGCTCATGCTACTCAATATTAAAAAACAAGCAGCCCAATCCAAAAATGGGCAGAAGACCTAAATAGACATTTCTCCAAAGAAGACATACAGATGGCCAAGAGGCACATGAAAAGCTGCTTCAACATCACTAATTATTAGAGAAATGCAAATCAAAACTACAGTGAGGTATCACCTCACACCGGCTAGAATGGGCATCATAGAAAATCTACAAACAACTAATACTGGAGAGGGTGTGGAGAAAAGGGAACCCTCTTGCACTGTTGGTAGGAATGTAAATTGATACAGCCACTATGGAGAGCAGTATGGAGGTTCCTAAAAAACTAAAAATAGAATTAGTATACAACCCAGCAATCCCACTACTGGGCATATACCCTGAAAAAAACATAATTCAAATAGACACATGCACCCCAATATTCATTGCAACACTATTTACAATAGCCAGGTCATGGAAGCAACGTAAATGCCCACAGACAGACAAATGGATAAAGAAAATATTGTGTATATATATATATATAATACAATGGTATATTACTCAGCCATAAAAAGAAACAAAATTGGGTTACTTGTAGAGATGCTGATGGACCTAGAGACTATCATGCAGAGTGAAGTAAGTCAGAAAGAGAAAAAGAAATATCGTATATCAATGCATATAAGTGGAATCTTGAAAAATTGTACAGATGAACTGGTTTGCAGGGCAGAAATAGAGACACAGATGTAGAGAGCAAACATATGGTCACCAAGGGGGGAAAGCTGGGTGGTGGTGGGGTGGTGGTGGGATGAAAGAAAATTTTTCAAAAATAAAAAAGGAAAACTATGGATTAATATCCCTCAGGTACATACATGCAAAAACCTTTAACAAATTTTTAAATAGTACAAAAAGTTAATACATCATAATTAAGTGGATTTTATTCCAGGAATATAAGGATGGTTTAATATTCAAAAGTTAATTACTAAAATACAGAAGAGAATTAAACTAATGATAATCCCACTACATACAGGAAAAGCATTTGACAAAATTCAACATCCACTCATAATAGAAACTCCTAGCAAACTAGTAATAAAATGATTTTTTATCAAACCGATAGAGGCCATCTACAAAATATCTACGGTTAACATGATACTTAGTAAGGAAAGTTTGAATGATTTTCTCCTAAAATTGCTGTACTTTCTGTCCTAGGATTTGCAATAATGAAAGAGGAAAAAAGAAAAGCACAAAGAGTGGAAAAGCACTAATAAACTTGCATTTAATTAGTGAAAATATTATTGTATAATAAAGAATCTAAAGGAATCTACAAGCAAACTAAAAGTAATAAGTGAATTTACTTAAGTTACAGGATAAAAGTTAGCGTGTAAAAATCAACTGTGTTCCTGCAGATAAACAGTGAAAAATTACAAATAACGTTTGAACACAATACTATTCACAAAACACTAGCACTCATTAAATAACTATCTCTATAGCTTAAAAAAAAAGATAAAAAGGCCCTCTATACTTATACAATTAATTGATAGAATTAAAGAAGACCTTAATAAATGCAGAGGTCTAATATAGATTGAAAGAATCAATATTGTTGAGACACACATTCTCCTTAAATAGACACAGATGCACTAGAAGCCATATCAAAATTTTCACTGTACATTTTGGAAAAAAAAAAAAAAGTTCTATTTATACGGAAATTCAAAAGGCTCTAGAATAACATTCAGCAATAGAAATTATTGTGAGCTAATTGTAATTTAAATTTTTCTAATGACAATATTAAAAAGTAAAGTGTAAAATTAATTTTAATGATACCTTTTATTTAACCCAATATATCCAAAATATTATCATTTCAATATGGGATTAGTATTGCAAAACCATTAATGAGATATTTTACATTCTTTTCTTCAAACTAAGTTTTGAAATAAGTGTATATTTTATACCTATACCACATCTCAAGATTAGCTGTACTTTAAGTGCTCAAAGCCATATAGGACAAGTGGCTGCAATATTGGATCTAGAACACACAAAACAATCTTGAAAAAGAAGGAGGAGGAAAAGGTGAAGGAGGGGGAGGAGGAAAAGATGTAGAGACTTCAAACCCCCGGATTCTAAGAGTAATATTGACGTGTAGAGAGAAAATTAGATCATTGGAAGAGAATCAAGACTCCAGAAATATTCTCACACTATTATCAATTGACTTTCAACAAAGATGACAAGTCAATTCAATGGGAAAGGATACTCTCTTTTAATAAATGATTCTGGAACAAGTGGATATTCATATGTTTAAAAATAAAATTAGCCTCAACTCCTGTTTAATTCTGTACATGAAAAATGTTTTGAGATTGATCATAGCCACAAATATAAAACCGAGAACACAATACTTTCTAAAATAAAACAAAAGACTCTCTTTATGACCTTGGAATAAGCAAATATTTCTTGAACAGGACAGAAAGGATTAAAAGCAGAAAATTTTTCAATAAATTGGACTTCGACAAAGTGAAAATCAAATGAAAATTAAAAGGACACCCTTTAGGAAATGAAAAGACAAACCATGGATTGAGAGAAAATACTTTCAACACATTTACGCAACAAGAAATTCAGTGACACTGAGAGAAACAGAAAACAAATAGGAAGGAGAAAGTCCCTTCCTCCTCGGCCTTCATACTCTCCCTCTAGCAATTCTTGGTGGGAGATCCTAAAGCAAGCCAGCTGGCAAAAGAGAAGCATGGTCTCAGAGTCCCATCATCAACATCATAGCAGAACATGAAAGGATGGGTCTGAAGCTGAGACACAGTAGCTTCATTCCCAGGACAGATAGACATAAAATAATGGTGCATCCTATGTGTGATAACATCTTAGTTTCAGTGGAAAAAAACCCAAAAACTATTATATACTGTATTGTTATAGTTACAATATAAACTGAATACAATAATATTACCATTTTTTCTAGAGTGTATATATAATCTTTTAAAATAATTATAAATAAGAAAAACCCTTGTGGCTTAAAAATTAATCAATATGGTATAAAATGCATATATTTACCATCCACTTCTGAAACTGAATATGTTTTCCTGGGGTAACTGAAACAGGGCAGTACTAGATAAGTAAGCTCATGACCTGGTTATCTATTTTTATTAACCCACGAAACATTGCCCATATTGTCACTTTGGGCTGAATAACAACCATCAGTACCTGTCCAGTCATCTCCCGTTCTTCACATCCCATTCACTTCGCCCTCCTCATGTACTTGTACTTTGTCCTCAGAAATGGAACTGGAGATGAACGAAGAGGGGTCCCTGTAAGCTATGGGTCAGCCTTTTATCAAACCATCTAAAAGTCTTTCTTTTTTCCCCAGTAAAAACACTGTGCAGAATTCTAATGGATAACCCATCCATGCACATATAACTGTGAACATCAAAGCCAGTCATGATGAAAGGTATAAACATTGTTGACTAAACATGAAAATCTATCGATAAAAAAAAGAAATTTTTAAAAGACTGCTGGGGAAAAGCAAGGATACGATAATCCCTCTTTCCATTTTCTCTTGTCATTCTGGTCAGCGTGTACCCATGTGCCTGACTCTAGTTTTGGCAGCTGCTTAATAGAACTGTAGAAATATTGGAGATAATCCAGAAAATAATGATGGAAGTATTTATTAGAGAGACAAGTGTAAAGATGTTTAAAAATACTGATGAGAACAATAATTTAAGATAAAAAATAGACAACCCAAGACACAAGGCAGAGAATAGTATGAATCTTATTAGCAGAGTAGAAAACAAAGTATCAGAAAGATTTAGCTGAGTACACGTCACAGTAAGTTAGCAATGCAGTGAGCCTCCTTGCTACCAGAAGCAACGTAGATATATAAATATAAGTTGAAAATATAAATGTAAGTGCCATCTATTCATATATGTCAAACTTACCTCATTCCTTATTTACTTTCTGTAATAATTAAGGTGGCATTAGAAATTGCATCAATATTTAATGTGTTTTAATAACAGGACTGCAGTCAAGATGGAGAACTGATACGGCATAAGAAGCCTCCACTCCCACTGCAAACTTATATGCTTGATAAAGTATACCTTTTTTTAAATATGTAAATGCAGATTTAAGTACACAACTATAATATTGAATATCTACGTGCTAGCAAAAAAGGGAGTTCCTTCCATAACAAGGAAAATTGAATCAAATGGATGCCACTGTGCTAGGTTGCTAAGGTCTACCTATGTAAGCCTGGGAAATAAGACCATGTATCTTACAGTCAGAGGGAGACAGAGAACTGTGTTTTCTGCATAAATGATCCTCAGGATATCAATGAAAAGAGGCATCCGTGAAAAGGCGGAAGCCCTGGGCTGCACCTCTCTACATGTGGAAATTCATATTCTTGTACTGTACGATCAGTACCTAATGAAAACACCTGCAGGAGACTCCTAAAAAAAAAAAAAAGACTTAAGACATATTTATTTTTATTTCTATTCCCTCCGTAAAAATTCACTGAAGTGACTAGAAGTATGTGCGTGTGTATATCCACATGTGTATCCCTTCATTATCACTATGTCGTAAGGCATAGAATCACAAAAAGAAAGAAAAAGAGAAAGAATGGGAATGAACGAATGAATTCAGAATTTGAAGGAGTGATCCATGGTTCTGTCTTGTGGAAGGAAGGGAGGGAGGGAGGGAGAAAAAAAGGAGGCAGAAGGAAGCAGAGAGGGAGGGAAGGAGAAGGAGGAAGATGACTCTCAAATTAGGTGTAGGGACAGGGTGACAACCTGATTTGTAACACAAATCCTCAAACACATTCAGAATTTGCAGCACCAGTTTCCTACTCCTTCTCTTCCCGAACAGTATATTGGAGGTCTCTAAAAGTATTTCCTCATCATGAATGTTTGGAATCACAGTGCCTTCAATTCCTAGAATGCTGTAAATCAGGCAGGAGACTAGACGATTGTTCTCTTGGGAATCTGATGAATCCAAATAATACACTGAAGGTAATATACATTTTGAGGTCTCCAACAAAGTGGTTCAGCCAGATCATCATCCTGTATAGATGCCCAAATGGACAACCGTAAATTCCCTGCAGAGTTGCCAGTAAACTTGTAAAAATGCCTCATCTCAAATATGACTAGACAAACAAGAATTGTCAGATCCTTGAGGAAAACCACTAACATTGAAAGACAAAATAGGGAGAAAACTGAAACTAGGAAGAAAAAATATGTAATAAAAAGCAGATAGAGGGCTTCCCTGGTGGCGTAGTGGTTGAGAGTCTGCCTGCCGATGCAGGGGACGCGGGTTCGTGCCCCGGTCCGGGAGGATCCCACATGCCGCGGAGCGGCTGGACCCGTGAGCCATGGCTGCTGAGCCTGCGTGTCCGGAGCCTGTGCTCCTCAATGGGAGAGGCCACAACAGTGAGAGGCCCGTGTACTGCAAAAAGAAAAAAAAAAAAAAAAAAGCAGATAGAGGAAAATTGCAAATACTATAATTAATATACTTATAAAGATGGAATAAAATAATATATCCATGAACCAAGAAGAGGATGTTTAAATGTTATATACTTAAGAGCAAAGAACATAATTGAGCAGGTTATATGACACAAGGAAGTGTAAACAGAAAATGACATCAAGGAAATCCCAAAAAAGACAGGGCTATTGACATAGTTAAGAGTTTGTCCTTACAGGTGAACAAGGGAGTTGTGGCAGTAAACAGTTATCTTTCAGAAATTTTACATTATTGAGGGGCCACCAAGAATAGGCTAAAAACTGGATACTCCTGTAGACTCTGTGAACCACCTTTACATTGTAGTTGTGTTTGTACTTATAAATTACTTCATAAAGTGTTGTTTTGAATCTTTTGTTGACTTCACATGATAATTTGAGTATCTGAAAATATGCTACAAACATAAAACTTTTGAAACTTCTCGTATTAATTGCGGGTTCTCGTTACGTACCAAACAGTATCCTAACTTTATACTTTGAACTTCACAGTTATTCCATGTCTTGTTCACAGTATAAATTTTGTGCATTAATCCTGACTTTTATCCTACCTACTTATGGTACACTCACTGAGTTACTGATTGCTCCTTATTTATCTTTGTATTAGCCCCATATTACTGTAGTACTTAAAATAAGTATTTTATGTAATATAAATACATATTTGTATAAACAAATGAATGAAATATATTAATTTAACCCAATATAAGTCCTTAAGTTCCTATTGTATGCTGTGTAAAGGGCTGACTAAAATCAAACTGACCACTAAATCTCTATTATAGGTAAGACATTATTTATATTACCCATGTTATATCAGTTCAATTGTGGGACTGATCAGAATAGTGCTTAACTTAGGTTTTGAATGGAGAAGAGCAGTAGAGCAATATCACCCAGTATCAGGGGCATAAAAATATATAAAATGTGTTTCTAAGGAGGAGTTTCATTAAAGAAATTTAAATATAAGTTTAGTGCTCAAAACTCTTGCCTGATTCTGAAACAAGAACAAAGCACTGTTTTAAGCTTAAAATATTAACTCATGCATTTAAGAAAGCAGAAATGAAAAGCTAAGGATTAAACCAGAACATGGAATCTGAGTATATTAACACTCTTTGTATAAATGATTATGATAAATATCATTAAAAATGCTTTACCTTAAGACAATTCAAAGCCTCGTGTGTATCATGGAATAATCAGTTTTGAAACTGTGGACAGAGGATGTCATTTGGAATAAAATGCTCTGTTAAAATTAATTTCTCTCATCTTTAGGACTAGGGGGATCGGGGGCTATCTAAAATGATTCCCATCAAAATTCACCCTATGGAGATTAGAGATATTCAATTGTCTGTAAAGTGAGGCTATTCATGAGAATGGAAATTCTAAGTATCTTAAACCTTAGGAATTTTGATGCTATCAAGTTTTGTTGAAACAAACACAGAGATTTATTCCAAGTATTTAAATATATTCATTAAAGTGCTCAGTAGGATAAAAAGAATACTGGGTCTCTCCCGTGGTTTCTGTTTTCTCTAAATAAATGTTAATACTTATCACAGTTTATATCCTGCCTACCATAAATATTAAGGTTTTCAACCATTCCCTGGAATATCACATACCAGTGATTTCTTATTGTTTAGAGCAGAATGTTGTTCAGTCAGCATTTTGTCAGTATTATACTAATAATATATTACGAGTTATAAAATAATTAGATTAATAGCAGGTATCATTTACTGATTTCTTGCCCTGTGCAAGGCATTGGGGTAAGCACTTCGCACACATTATGTCATTTAATCTTTGTAAGAACCACACTCTTTTTTCCTTTGTCTAGTTTTTTTTAAAGTATACTTGATGTACATGATTATATGTTACAGGTGTACAGTATAGTAATTCATAATTTTTAAAGATTATATTTGTAGTTACTATAAAATATTGGTTGTATTCCCTGTGTTGTACAACATATCCTTGTACCTTATTTTATACATAATAGTTTGTACCTCTTAATCCCCTAACCCTATTCCCCCTTCCTTTCTCCTCTCCCCTTCCACCTCCCCAATGAATCACTAGTTCATTCTCTATATCTGTGAGTCTGCTTCTTTTTTGTATATTCACTAGTTTGTTTTACTTTTCACATTCCACATATAAGTGATAGCATATCTTTCTCTGATTTATTTCACTTAGCATAATGCCCTCCAAGTCTATCCATGTTGCTGCAAACGAAAAAATGCTGTTCTTTTTATAGCTGAGTAGTATCCCTTTGTACATATACACCATATCTTCTTTATTTATCTGTTGATGGACACTTAGGTTGCTTCCATATCTTGGCAATTGTGAATAATGCTGCTATCAACATAACAAGCATACTCTTAATATGCTTAATATGCTGAATTAGCTGATGTGCTGTATCACTGCTATAATAAGTTACCACAAACTTAGAGGCTTAAAATGAGGCAAATTTGTCCTCCAGTTCTGTAGCCAGAAGTCTGAAATGAGTCTCACTGGGCTAAAATCAAGGTGTCAAGAGGCCTGTGTTCCTATTTTGGAGGCTCTTGCTCTTTGCCTTTTCAGCATCTAGAAGTTGCCCGCATTCCTTGGTTTGTGGCATCTCTTGCTCCATCTTCAAAGCCGGTAACATCAGTCTCAGTCCTTCTCAAGCTGCCAACTCTTTGGTTCCCCACACTCACATCTTCCTGTAACTCTTTTAAGGATCATTGTGATTACATTGGGTCTGCCTAGTTGATCCAGGACAGTCTCTGCATCAGCAGATTAGCAATGATAGGGTGTGGAACTTAGAAATGGAATAATGGTGTCGGAAGTTCATTTTACTGGTAAATACTGACACAGGAAGTGGAAACTGAGATGTGTGAAGAGAAAACGGGAAAGGGGAAAATAAGAAAGTACATAGTTCCAAGTGTGATGTGTGTAAAGGTAGAATTTTGAATCTGAAAAGTTAAGATTTCATTTTGTTAACCGTGAAGAAATCACAAAAATCTTCTTTTTTTTTTTTAGGTAACTACTTAATTCTCCTTTTTTATGATAAAATATTTAAAGCTATATATTTTCCTCCAAGGAGAGCTGTTTATGCCTCTATAGATTTTGATATGAGTATTTTGTTTCTGAGTCTGCAAAGAGCACTACGTGCATTTTTATTTGTTCTTTGAAATGAGGGTTATTCTGTTTTAGATTGCTAATTTTGTATAAGGCACATAAGCAGAATTTTTCGTATAAAATTTCTACTTTGCAGAGTTTTTCTTTGCAGCCAAATACGTGACATATTTTCATTACTGATTTATTTTCCTTTGTTTGATGGGCATAAATGAGCAATATATATCCTCTTCAGGGAATAACAACATGAGTGTGTATTTGTGTGTGTGTTAATGGATATAAAACATCAAGGTGGATTCTATTATCCAAATCATTATATAATCTCATATATATACGTTTCATATATATAATCATATGTGTGTGTTCTTGCTTTTTTTTTTTTTTTTTTTTTTTTTTGCGGTACGCGGGCCTCTCATTGTTGTGGCCTCTCCTGTTGCGGAGCACAGGCTCCGGACGCGCAGGCTTAGCGGCCATGGCTCACGGGCCTAGCCGCTCCGTGGCATGTGGGATCTTCCCCGACCGGGGCACGAACCCATGTCCCCTGCATCGGCAGGCGGACTCTCAACCACTGCGCCACCAGGGAAGCCCTATTCTTGCTTTTTTATCTACTTGCTCTTTCAATTTCTGAAAGACATGAATAAAAAAATGTCCTCTATACTTGTATTTTATTAAGTGAAAAGCAAGACTACCTATCAGTGGGTGATTGCTTAAATAAATCATGATGAAATAATTATAGATCATAATAAATAGAATAATATGTATTATTGTAAAACATGTTATATATAGTATATATTTTAATCATTGTAAATGATCATATATAAATTATATAATTAAATAATCATACACACACATCTATAATGTAATATAAAGCAGCTAATTGAAAATTTGGCAAAGAGCCTTTATTGATAAGGATTATGCCAAAAATGTAAAGGTTAAAAAATAGAGTACAGGGGCTTCCCTGGTGGCGCAGTGGTTGAGAGTCCGCCTGCTGATGCAGGGGACGCGGGTTCGTGCCCCGGATTGGGAGGATCCCACATGCCGCGGAACGGCTGGGCCCGTGGGCCATGGCCGCTAGGCCTGCGCGTCCGGAGCCTGTGCTCCGCAACGGGAGAGGCCACAACAGTGAGAGGCCCACATACCACAAAAAAAAAAAATAGAGTACAAAGCCACAGTGTTATACAATCCCATCCTTGTTAAAGTAAATGTATATTTTATGCATGTATATGTTTGTACAGTTATGCATAGAAGTAAGTTTGGAAGCATATGCCCTGAAATGTTAATATTAACGGGGATCTCTGAATTATGGCATACAAATAGTTGTCACATTTTCCTTTATACTCCTCTGAGTTGGTCTGACTTTTATAAGCATATTGACTCTTATAATAAAACAACAATGTTACTACTTTTATTCTGAAAATAAATCACTGGGTAAAGTGGCTTTCATGAATCAGAGCCCAAAGAAAATAATTACTCTTCATAAATATACTCTTGGATATCTAAAGTTTCAAAAATTAAAGCTAAAAGAAAAAAGCTCATATTCATGTGCTCTTGAAGGTTGTTCAATAGCCAAATGCAAAAGTGACTGCAAGCAAGACTCTGTGTAGTACTCTGGCAAGTTCTGCTATGTTTATTGAAAAGTACGTGGGTTTATTTAGTTCAGTAATCCAATAGGCACTTTCTCAAGCTGAAGCTTTGTTTATATTTTCTCAAAAGGTACACTCCCAAGGAATAAAATATATTTACAGCTATATTTGCCAACTTGATCTTTAGAAATAAGTACTTTTTTCTTTTTGCTTTCCTAAAATCTCTTAGACTATAGATTATTAAAAGGCAACTTATATTCAGCTTATGTGGGTATTATGTGATTCAGTAAATTAATATGTGATGTCAATAAATTAATGTACTCTTTTCACAGAGGAGTTTTAGTTCTACAAGTTGTTTACTTTAGGGTAAAGATTTATTAAGTCATGTAAGTATATATAAGATTTACTACAGCATTTTTGATGACAAATCATTTAATAGACTATTTTTTCCATGATTTTTATTTTCATAAAGTGAGGAATTTAAATGGAAATCTGTTCATGGACTTTTTTTTTTTTTTTTTACTACTGAGGCTTATATCATCTACTGGTATGGGGATAAAATATAAGATTTTAGTTTAATTTTCTGAGCCCTTGATGGAGAATGCTTCATAACTTTTACATGACATATGTCAATAAAAATTTACTATCCCCATTCCATTTAGTAAAACAGCCCAAGCCATATGGTTTCTATGTGCTAGTCTGACTGCCATATGATATGTTTTTGTTTTTTTTTTTCTTCTTCTTTAGCACTGAAAGCAAATTTACAGAAATTTTACAATAAGGGCATTTCTCATCTTGTATGTTAATGGAGCCACTCTTTTTTTTTTTTTTTTTTTAATTTTTAAATCAGTCTTAGAAAATGTTTCCAAGCAACAGACAAAACAAAAAAAAATAGTCGTATCAGGTGTAAAAATGTCATTACTCATGTTTCCTCAAGAAGAAAAGACTAGAGGACTATTGTAGTGAATTTAGTTGATTTACAAATGACTTTTACTGACTCATGTACAAAGCATCTTAATAAGAGCAAGGGTTTTATCATGAAAACTGTGCCAAAGTCCAAATCCATTATCTATCATAAGGGGATTAAAGCCTTAAGTATTACACTGTCCTCTAAATTAAGGAAGTTGTCTAGTCTATATTTCCAGCAGTTTCTGAATGTGATTTAACTGGATATGCAGTTGTTAAATATCTGGTTGCTATCCATTTCTGGGAGGATTAACTCATTTAAATGAAATCTCTTTCTCAATATTTATTTCAAATAATTCCCTAAACTGTCTTGGCTTATGTTTAAATAATTCAGGAAATTGTATCATGTGGAAAATGGAGAAACTTAAGCTTCACATTTCAGAGTTATTAAGCTTTTCTTCTTGAGCAACCTAATGATAGCGTGTCAGCACTAAGATATGATCAACAACATGGAGAACACAATGAATGTATGAATATTCAATATAGTAGAGACAGAACTGATTTAGAAACGCTTTGACTCTCCCTGATCTGCTTTACTGTAATTTCATTCCACAACAATTTCTGCAATGCCTGTTTGTAAAATAACCTCATCAAAGATGAGTTCAAGACATCTCCATCCGTGTACTGGAAAAATTTTATTAATAAGTTGATCATTTCATTGTTATTTATTATGTGGCTAACATGCAGAGAATCCCGCCAAGTTCAGTACTAGGGATGGATACCTGCAGATACCTTCCTTCAAATAGCCTGAGTCAACTGAGAGAGCTGAAATTTTAGTTATACCATATTCATTATTATTGTCCTTTTATGTGATATATTTTTTAAACTTTTTAATTGTGGTGAAATATATATAACATAAATTTTACCATTTTAACAATTTGTAAGTGTACACTTCAACACCGCTAAGCACGTTCAGGTTATTGGGCAACCATCACCAGCATCCAGCTCCAGAGCTTTTTCATGTTTCCAAAGTGAAATTCTGTACCAATTAAACAATAATTTCCCATTTCCCCTTCACCCTTACCTGTGGCAATCACTATTCTAATTTCTGTCTCTGTGAATCTGACTACTCTACGTACTTCTTATGAGTAGAATCATACAATACTTTTCCTTTTGTAACTGGATGATTTTGTTTAGCGTAATGGCCTCAAGGTCAATCCATGTTGTACCATGTGTCAGAATTTCCTTCTTTTATAAGGCTAGATAATATTCCATTGTGTGTATGTACCACACTTTGTTTATCCATTCACCTATCAATGAACACTTGGGTAGTTTCCACTTTTTGGCTTTTGTGAATAATTCTCCTATGAACTTGGGTGTACAAATACCTGTTTGAGTTCCTGCTTCCAGTTCTTTTGGATGTATACCCAGAAGTGGAATTGCTGGGCCATATGGTGATTTTGTTTTTAAATTTTTGAAGAACTGCCATACCACACAGAAGCTATACCATTCCCACCAGCAATGCACAAGATTCCAGTTTCCCCACATCCTTTCCAACTCTTGTTATTTTCCATTTTGTGTGTGTGTTTTTGGGGGTTGTTGTTGTTGTTTTTTATAATAGCCATCCTAGTGGTGTAGAGTAGTGTTATTGTCATTCTAAGGATAGACATCTATAAAAGCTACAGTTGAAAAACAGTCAACATCAACACATAAATAAAAGAGTTTTCCCCAGGTTTTTATTATATGTAACATAGAAAATAGTACACATAGGAATGTCAAACACATAAATAAAAGAGTTTCCCCAGGTTTTATTATATGTAACATAGAAAATAGTACACATTTTTCTGGACTTCAGACCAGTTCTTCCTCCTTTCAACAAGTTGTATTTAGTGCTTACTATTTTTTTTTTATTTTGTTTTTTTTGCGGTACGCAGGCCTTTCACTGTTGTGGCCTCTCCCGTTGCGGAGCACAGGCTCCAGACGCGCAGGCTCAGCGGCCATGGCTCACGGGCCCAGCCGCTCCGCGGCATGTGGGATCTTCCCAGACCAGGGCACGAACCCGCATCCCCTGCTTCTGCAGGCAGACTCTCAACTACTGCGCCACCAGGGTAGCCCGTGCTTACTATTTTCTAAGCATTATTCCAGGCTCTAGGAAGAGTGCCTACAGTATGGTAGAAATAGACAATTACATAAGCAGTTAAAATGCCATTATAAGAAAAGTCCTTACGTTAGGGGGGCATGAGAGCAAGATAATTAGCCCAGTGAAATTTGTTCACATGATGTGTGCGTGTGATATAAATGTTAATTTGATTGGTTACAGTGGAGCACAAAAGAGAGGAAGCATCGGTTTTGTTGAACTTATAGGATCCTTTGCCCCTTCAAAAATAAAGCTTATCCTAGAGGGGTGGGCTAGGGAGGGTGGGAGGGAGATGCAAGAGGGAGGGGATATGGGAATATATGTATAAGTATAGCTGATTCACTTTGTTATACAGCAGAAACTAACACAACATTGTAAAGCAATTATACTCCAATAAAGATGTTAAAAATAAATAAATAAAGCTTATATTTACTTAGAGCTTCCAGTGATGGTTAAGTCTATAATAAAGAGCAGAATCAGGCATCTAATACTTAGTGTACCTTTAGAATGAAACGTATTACGTGTTTAAACATATCCCTCTGTAGATATTTTTCTCCATTCCTCTATCTAGCCAAAGGATGGAAAATGGATTTTATTCAGCATGATACCTCCAGTCAGTTGGTTAGTAGTGGCTCCATGAAAGCAGATATGCGACTAATTCTAAGATTAAGGTGCTATTTACACGTAAGGAATGTCATGGTTGATTATCACGAACACAGAGGAAACTGTATACATACTGTGTACCCACAACCTCACTTTTTTTCCATCTCACTTCCTGGAAGGAGGAAGTTAGGTGTGGGTGTTGTGTAAAAACCTAGCTCATCTCATGATTTCTAAGTGTCCTAGGCTGAGCTGAAGAGGTCCCAACCACATTAAAATCTTCACATTAACAGCCAATGTACTGAGCACTTTATATATACTAGTACTGAGTCCTGTACCCTCAATCATGCCACTAAACTGAAAGCATTCAGTTTTTTTAATAAAAAACGCAAAATCTTATCATTAAAAGACATAAAGATAGGTCACTGTGGTTTACAGTGCAATTTCGATGAGAGCATAATTTAAATGTATGCTGTTATCCCATTTCAAAACAATAGCAAACGTTTTATAGCCCATTTCATCTCAGTGTAGCCACAGTGGTCAAGCCCATACATAGCTTTCTTCTTCCTATTAATGTCAGCATTACACTATTATTATCATGAAGAGTTAATTTCATGCTATGCCACTATGTGGTCAATCCTCCAACCCCACCCCAGTCCATGTTTCTCATGATAAGAGCTATTACTTTACTTTGGCTTATACTATATAGTTTTATGATCATAAACAAATATTGCTTATTAAAGTCCTCTTGTTCTTGATATCTTCCTAAAATGAGCAAGGGAAAAAGGCAAGTTCTTATCTTTTTTGAACCATGGATGCTTTGGTATATTTAACTTTTCCTTGAAATTCTTTTAAAGGACCATTCAAAAATGTATTAAAATATAATGAAGTTTTCTTTCCTTAATTGGAGAACTCTGTGTAAAAAATAGTGGCAGCTGTGTGTTCCATGGACTGGGGTTTATGATTCACTGCACCTACTATTGCTTGTCATTTTAACTATTCCCTCAGATCTCTACCCAAAAATGCTGCTACAGCTTTATCATAGTCCAGATAGGGTGATAGAACTGGGTACTCCAGCCTTTTAATTTCAGCAGTCCTTCCTGGATTTATTCCTACACTGCATTTCCTGTTAGGCAAAGGAGATCAAAAGTGGGCTCTGCCTTATTACTTACTATCAACTCCAACTTCTGTTGACCATATGACTTAGGTAGACTGTCACATATCCCAATAGTAAGTCTATCTAGACACCAAATGGGTAAACACAAAATTCATTCTCATTTCCTACTTTCTCTAGTTTCTCAGTGCAGGAATAGGGGGAGATTCTAGGCTTTGGGACATTTTGTGAAGCTAAGCATGTCATACTACTGGATTTTAGGTTTAGATACCTGCTTCCAAAAAATAAGTATGAGTAATCACTTCCAAGATAACAAGTCTATATAGCACATGTGGGAAATGGGGAGAGGTTTGACAAAATCAAACATATCACTTTAGAATGCTTAGAAAATGGAATATGCTACCCCTAAGTGAAAAAGAATTGGTTTGAATGTTTCAATTTTTATTTAATACATGGTAATTATTTCCAACACTATTTTAGTCCTGTGTTTCTAAAGCAAATGTCACCTTTATGAAAATATAAGTAGAAATAAATAATGCAGGAAATCCGTACTTGAAAGTTGATAAATATTAATAATGACCACCAGGAGAATCCATGCCTGTCATCTTCTCAGTCTAAGAGAGCTTTGTAGATGTTCTGGACATTGTTGGGAATATATATTCCTTGGAGGAATTGAGAAGTTTGTTTTGGAAAGTACTTAGTGCAGCTACTACTACCACCACTATTGCTAATAACATCAATACTAATTTATTGAGTAGCTCCAGCATGCCAAGGATTTTATAATAATCATCTCATCCAATCACCCAGAAATGTGAGATTGCACTATTATTTTCTCTATTTGACTCGCAGGTAAGAAACTGAGTTATAGAGGAATCAAATAACCTGCACAGAGTCAAATAGCTAGTGATATTAGAGCCATGCTTTGGACACAGTTATTCAAAAATTCAAACTCTAAGCCACTTTTGTATATTCTCCCTTCACGGCCATACTTTATTTCTAGAGGATTGATTAAAATATGGAATCACCCATAAAATGAGGAAGCTGTGGGGATGTAACGTACAGCGTGGTGACTGTAGTTAACTGTACTGTATTGTATATCTGAGAGTTGCTTTAAGAGAGTAAATCTTAAAAGTCCTCATCATAAGAACAGAAAATTATAAGTATGTGAGGTGATGGGTGTTAATGTGAGGTGATGGTGTTAATGAAGCTTTAATGTGGTAACCATTTTAATATACATATATTAAATCATTATGTGGTACACCTTAAACAAATACAATACTATGTGGTAATTTTATCTCAATAAAACTGGGTGGGGGCATTTTGAAACCTTGAAATTGACTGTTTTTATAATCAATCTCTACTTAACTCCTTCCTGAAGCCAAAGCGTCTTCCTTGCCCTTAATTTATTTACTTATGTGTGTGCAGTCTCCCAGGTTTAGAAGAACAGGGTCTTCTACATCTTTGATAGTTACTTACAATCTTTTTCTATCAGTTGGCAGAATGTAACCATTTTATGCTTTAATGAAAAGTGGTTAAAGTTTTTTTAGGAAGTAAAGTTTATTGCAATAACCTCAGAGTTCCCACCTTTCACCATTGTTCCTCTATAGTCTGTTCTCAGTCCACCTGCCCCGTTTACTTTTCTAAATGATGTCATACTGTGTCCCTTCTCTGCTCAAAACATTTCAATGGCACATCATTTCATTCAGTGTCAGAATCAACATCCTTTTCAGTGGTCTACAAAGTGCTGTTTGATCAGTCCCCCAAACTCAGAGGAGAATTATGGGAATTCTTTTTATAACATATTTATCATCAAGACAGCATTTATTAAATATCTTTTCATTGTTTCTATTTCTGATAATAAAGGAACCAAGAGATCAGAAAATTATGCTGAACAATAATATTTTTTACTTTTCTTAATGACTGAGATACTTTACTTGGCCATCTCACCGTCAGTTCTATCTCAGCATGTACAAAACCAGGCGCAGGTTTTTTACCAGCAAAACTGCCTGCCCATTGTGTGCCCAGGCTCTGTGGAAGTCTTCCCAAGTAATAACTAAATCTATTTATCCCCTAATCTTTTCTTCTTCCCATTTTATAATAGTTAATTTCTCCTTAAATCCTGTGGATTTGAATCTTTTGCCTACTGCTGTTCTCCCAGTCTTAGTTCAGCTTCATGCCATTAACCTGATTTTTATGAGTCACTCCCATCTGGAATTCCCATCCCCAGCCTCATTCCTTGTCAGTCTAACCACTACATTATCATGGAAGTTATCTTTGCAAAGCTCAAATCTGAACATGTCCTACTCTATAAACTAGACACATCAGTGTGATATAAATTTATTCTCAGAACTCAATGTTTCTTTCCAACTCCCTCAAATTCCCTTTTTCCTAATTCACAGTCTGTTATTTCCAGAAAAGTTTGTGATGCAAAGTTGTGTGTGGGACATTGTGTAGGCTTTTCCTTTAACTAAAAAGCCTACCTCTTGTAGGCTTTGAGGGCACCTCAAATATGATGTGTTATCTTGTCATCCTTATTTTGATCACCAAGCACAGTGCTTTCCTTCCTTTACCGTCCTTGCATTCCCTATCCACTTCTCACACACCTTACATCTTGTATTTCTCTACTAAGAGCATAACATACATAGTAATTTATTTATATACAAACATATCTGCATACCTCTATCTCTAACTCTGTCTCTAATCTATATGTATATAGTTAATCCTCATTATTCACGGATTCCATATTTGTGAATTCACCTATATGCTAAAATTTATTTTCACCCCCAAATCGATATACTCACTGTACTTTCCTTGTCATTAGCAGACATGCACAGAAGGGAGAAATTTTTGAGTCACCCAACACACATGTTCCCAGCTGAGGTAGAAAAGGTAATAGTCTACTTTCTTGTTTCGGGTCTCATACTGTAAACAAGTATCCCTTTCAGACTATATTTAGTGCTCTCTTTTTACATTATTGTGATTTTTTTCCTTGGGGATTTTACTGTTTAAAATGGCCCCTAAGTGTAGGCCTGAGGCGCTGGCTAGTGCTCCCAAGCAGAAGAAGGCTGTGCTGTGCCTTACAGAGAAAGCATAGGAGTTACATAAGCTTTGTTCAGGCATGAGTTATAGTGCTGTTGGCCATGAGTTAAATGTTAATGAATAAACAGTATTTACTAAGTAAGATTTAATAAGGTGTGTTTAATCATACACACATAAAACAAGATTATGTGCTGATCATCTGATGAAACTGTGGCCACAGGCTTTTAAAAACCTAACCCTGTATTTCTTCTAAGAGCAAGGTTCAGTATTCACTAATTCATGGTTTTCAGTGATTTTCTAGAACATAACTACAGTAAATAACAAGAATCCACTGTAGGTAGACATATATATCCTTTGAGAGCAATGGGACCTCACTCTTCTTTTTATCTCTAGAGTCTAGTACAGTCCCTGATACATAGCAGGTACCAGCTAAATACTTAAGAATTAAATGCACAAAAGCAAATGGGACATGAAGATGTTTTAGTTGGAGATGAGAAACATCGCCCTGGTAGATTTAAGGAAAAATCATATTTATTGGAAGACCCTCATCAGCTTAGAGAAGAGCTAGAAAGATTCAAAATGAGGCATGAAAAACAAGCAGGAGAAAATGAAAGGAGAGGCAGCCTGAGGCCAGCCAAGGTAGAGCCCCAGAAGCCGCCCAGCCCAGTGCAGACATCATGTTACATCATGAATATGGTGCTCACAGCTTGTACCACTTCCATCACTAGAATGTAATGCCACCACTTACATCTCTCCTCTGCTCTCCCCTAGAAAAAGAATTTGCCACAATCTCTTTTGTTTCACTATGAGATATAAATAACTAAATGGGTGTGGCTGAATGCTGAGCCTGGTCACATGCCCATACCCTAGAGGCCTCTTTTTACTTTCATAGTCAGATAGCTGTCTTACCCTGGAATTAATTCAGGAATTCCAGAAACATTAGGAAGGTATGGAGCATTTCAGATGCTGGTCAGTGAAAAGAATAATCAACAGGTCATGCAGGATGTTTTTGTTTAAATATAATTGTATTAGTCAAGTCTTTTTTTTTTTTTTTTAATACTGAATAACAACAACAAAAACCTCCAGCACATAGTGGCTTACACAGGTAAGCATCTATTTCTCCTTCACAGCTTGTGGATCAACTGTGACTCTGCTGGACTTGCATGGGACAGGTTAGGGGTTGGATTCAGGTCTGTTCCATGTGTCTCTCATTCTGGTGCCAGTATCACACAAAATCTCAGAATTGATGGCAGAAGCACAAAAGGCCAGTCTGAACCCTGCAAGTTCTCTTAAAGCCTTGGCAGCATCAGCATATTCACTAAAGTTCATCAGCTAAAGAAAATCACATACTAAGCCAACATTAGTAGGCAGGAGATATTCTTTGCCTACTCTGGTGGGAGGTGCTGGAAATCCATATGGCAAAGGTCTTGAATGTTTAATTCTATCACAAAGAGGAAATTAATTGGGAAGATTAAGCCAATCTCCACTGTAGTAAGAGAAATATTACAGTTTAGTGTAAAACAATTGGAACATTGTGTTAGTGTTACTGGTATTATTTTGGTTTGTAACATTGCCATGTTGGCATTCATTTTCCCAAGTGAGCTTCCCATTTTATCCTAATTATAACTTTTTTTTTTTTTTTTTTTTTTGCGGTACACGGGCCTCTCACTGTTGTGGCCTCTCCTGTTGCGGAGCACAGGCTCCGGACGTGCAGCGGCTATGGCTCATGGGCCCAGCCGCTCCGTGGCATGTGGGATTTTCTCAGACCAGGGCACGAACCCATGTCCCCCGCATCGGCAGGCGGACTCTCAACCACTGCACCACCAGGGAAGCCCAACTGTAACATCTTTTTAAGGACACCTTCCCCTCACCACCAAATATCACTCCTCTTTTTCAGTTTTTCCTGCTTACTAAAAATCAAATCTCATATTAAGGACAAGAAGACTATGTACTTTATAATTTGAGTCACGGCCTAATTCTCATTGCTTTTTCTAAAGGATAAGGGATACCTAAAAGGAACTTAGCCGTACGTGCTCAAAGTAGAGGTTGTAACCAGGTCTGCACATTTAGAATCCCCTGGAAGAGACTCTCTAACACTAGAGGGCTACCCCATACCAATTATATCAGACTTTCTGAGGCGAGGGCCAGGTGTTTTAACAAAATCTTCAAGTGAGTTGTGTGCGTGTTAAAGTTTGAGAAGCACTGTTCTAAAGTCAAATGGCTTGATTTTAAGCCTGATTTGACCACATGTCTGTGGGCCCCACTTCATATTTCTTAACATTTCTAAACTATCTCCTCATTTGAAAAGTGAGGAGTAATCATAATGCCCAACTCACATACTTGTTCAGTGATTATCAAGTGCAATAATGGATGTAAAGCACAGTGGGAGATACATACTAAGTACTCAATAAATGATATGTGTTACTATTACCAATTATCTCAATTTTGTCAGTATCTATGACCTTGGGAAATTTGAGTTTCCTCCCTGGGGGAAATATTCTCATGTAAAATGATGGATGAATAATTCTCTGATTTTCCTTTCAACTCTAACATTCAATGACTTTCTAGTGTCACTTCAAAATTATTATTCCACCATTACAGAAGTGAATTATAATTTTGCATGCATGTTCTATGATAAGGATTAAAAATAGTAGCAAAGGAAATCTTTGACATCCCTTTCCGTTGAGATCTCTTTCATGATCGTTTTGCTCTGTTTTGGAATATGTGTTTATAGATTTGCAATATTTAGGTGTGGTTTGACAGAATGTCAAAAAGAAAGGAGCAGTTTCTAGGTGCCTTAGTGTCTTAGTTTGGGTTTTCCAGAGGAACAAAACCAATAGAATATATGTGTGTGTGTGTGTGTGTGTGTGTGTGTGTGTGTGTGTGTGTGTGTGTGTATACTTTATGTGTGTGTAGCTAGCTAGCTAGCTAGATGGATAAAGAGAGAGATTTATTATAAGGAAATAAGGATTTAAGGAAACGAATTGGCTCACACATTTATGGAGGCTGAGAAGTTCTACTATCTGCAATTGGCAAGCTGGAGACCCATGAGTGCCAATGGTGTAAGTTCTAGTCTAAGTCCAAGTCCAAAGGCAGGAGAAGATCAGTGTCACAAGCTTGAAAATAACCAGGCAGAGAGAATTAATTCTTCCTTACTCCACCTTTTTGTTCTATTCAGGCCTTCAACAGATTGGATAATGCCCACCCATAATGGAGAGATCAATCTGCTTTACTCAGCCTAGTGATTCAAATGTTAATCTTATCTAGAAACAGCCTCACCCACACACCCAGAGCAATGTTTAACCAAATATCTGGGCGCCCCATGGCCAGGCAGGCTGACACACAAAATTAACTATCATACTATGTGATGTCCATAAATTAAAATTACTTCCTCTTTAAGCTTCTCAGTTTTCAAAAACCTGTAGAGTAAAATTGCTAAGTTCAAGACATATGTTTTGCCTTGTTGCAATTTTCTTCTGTTACTATCCATCTCTGAACAAGTGCTTATTGGAATTTTTTAATCCCAAAATGTAGCTGTTGGGTATTCTATTTTCATCCTATGCTATGGTTTCCCTTTTAAGCTTGTCATTCTCCATTACATCAGCATGGAATAAAATTACTAACATTAATTAGTAGCACATTTTTTACATACTGTTAGTTGTTGTCTTAGTATTCATTGCTGTGCTTACAATTTTATGAATCCATGTTGTACCACATTATGAACATTCAAATATACACAGTACATCTAGAATGTGATCTTCTTGAGGGCAGGAACCTTACCTCTCTGATCTCCCAAGCTTGTAGCAAAGGGTCTCCTTGGATAGCAAGCATTTAATATCCCTTAAATGAATAAATGTTCAATTTAGTTTTTCAACAACTCTATGACTAAGAGGCAATCTTTATTCTCATTTCACCTATAAGAAAAATGTATCAGTTCTCTCTTACGGCAATAATGATGTGTAATAAATAATCACAATATCTTAATGGCGTAAAATAGGCGTTTATTTCTCATGTACATGGGAAGTCGACTTAGATAGCTCATCTAGGGTAGATTGGGTAGGAAGAGCTCAACTTCACATGTATTGATCATGGGATTCAGGGTCAAAGAGAAGCAGCTACCCAGGATAAGACTTTCTCTTGGGGATGATAAAATGCAGGAGAGCAAGCAAAAAAAACACAAGGCCTCTCGAGACCTAGGTCCAGAAATGGCACATTGTCCTCCTTCCACAGTTCTTTGGCTAAAACAACTCCCATGGTCAAGCTCCAAGTCAAAAGCATGAGTAATATGCTCTATCCACAATTAGGTCATGGTAATGGTATGAATACAGGGAGAAGTCAGGGGAGAACAGAGCCAGTGTTTCAATCTGGCTTAGAAACTGAGGCTAAGAGATCATTTGACTTGGCCAAGGTCAGAGTTAGCAGGCCCTGGAGCCAAGATTTGACTTCAAGTTGCTGACTGCGGTGTTTTTAAACATTTCACTATGCTGTGATCAAGAAGTCATAGTGAAACCATTCTTAGTAACTTGGTGAATATCATACACTCTTTTAATGCAGTGAGTTTAGTACAAAAAACAACTAAATTAAAATACAGTGCATTTATCACCTTATTGAGTATGGGGATCTTACAGCTGCAAAGGATTTAATTAAAAGTTGATGATTTAAGAGGCAGCTTCCATCTACTGTTTACTCTGGAGGGTGAGATTCAATTTAAAATTGGGTTCCAAATTTCATTTTGGAACAGCATCCTTGTCATCACAGGCAGAAGATGTCCCAAAGGAGGCAGACATGTCCCTGAATAGGGAATACTGAATCAGACAGCCAAGAGCAGCTAAAAAGTTAAACCACAAAGACATTATGTAGTTTGGTTCTATGAAGGGCTGGGCATTCAATTGTGATATTTAGTTGCATATTTTTCACACAGTTGTCCCATGCACATTGTTCTTTGTGTGTGTGTGTGTGTATGTATGTTTCTTTGGTAGGATGAAGTTCATATTCATAATGTGAAATAATTTTATTTCTGCTTAATGCATCAAAATATTGTAAAGCTAAATCCTCTGTAATTTTTTGTCAACTACAGGTTGAGAGTGAAAAGGAAAA
Organism: Phocoena sinus; assembly: GCF_008692025.1. Lineage (NCBI taxonomy): Eukaryota > Metazoa > Chordata > Mammalia > Artiodactyla > Phocoenidae > Phocoena > Phocoena sinus. Next base: position 14,071,530 of record NC_045773.1, on the reverse strand, counting down.
ACTGGATCACTATTTAGGGTTAAAAGTCTCAAAAGAACATGAGGTTAGGAGTTCAAGTAGATGTCAGAAATGGCCTTGCCCTTGAGGATGCTGTTATTTCTCTTCACATTACCTATATTATGTGGCAAATGCCCTCTGATTTTAGATTCATGGTCTGACGGACATTGGTACACATTCATAAAATTGTTATTCCAGCTGCCTGGCCTGACAGAAACTAGAGACCATTAACTGCTCCCAGTAGATGACTCTGAACATCCTTTCTCACCATGCATGTCCTTAAATGATAGAAGGTTTGAGTTTATGAATAGAAATATGCCAAAATACATTCCTCCCCCAAAAGCAAAAATCACATTAAATGAACCAAATTCATATCAGTGTTTTGTGTGCAGATGTATGTTTACATGAACATTTACATTCCTCAATATAGTGACAGAGTACTGACTGTCAACGTTTTAAAATTAAAACTTTGTTTTCCTTGTAATTCAAATTTGGCAAGTATTTAAATTGATGGAAAAAATGTTGATTTTCTACAAACCTGAAGCATATTTGTTTGTTTTATAGCCAGAGAAATGTAAGTATTATATTAGAGGCAAAAGATAAAAAATGTCTTTTACAAACAAGCCAACCAGATTGTCATGTTAGGACGTGTTCATATCTGAAGGCTGCAGAGTCATTCATGATGGTCATGATTTGCCTGTGCTGCCTGGCACCCACCGCTCTGAAAAAGTTGTTCTGTGGACTGGATCATTGCTGGCAATGCTGAAAATCATGTTCAGTCTTTCTATTAAGAGTTCAGATTTCCAAATTCCCATCATTAGAGCAAACATTTTTAAATCTCTCCAAATAAAGTGGCTCTGCATGTGTGAAATCATAGAGTAAGAAAGACCTTTGTGATGTCATCACTGAATTAGGTGTGAATTGGCCTGGCGTTGCTCGTAAACTATGGTTATTTCAAGTGTCCGGGTCTGTAATTTGCGTCCCAGACATGAGTCTCAAGACCTCCCGTTGTGAGCACTGGCCACATCTCAAAATAGCGGAGGCAACCTTTCAAAGCAGCCAATTTTGCTCTCTTTTAAAAAACAAACAAAAAAAGTATTTTACCCTTGCAGAAAGAATATTAATCAAACCAATAGCTGTAAAATGTCCAGAAAGAGTATATAAAAGGGAATGCAAGATGATCGTTTAGGCCAAAGAAACCCTGAGTTCAGAACTTGCTTTTGCTACTTACAAGCTGTGGATTCTTGAGCGAAAGATGTCAGTGTTTATTTCCTCTGCTATTAAATGCATTGTGAATTTTAGAAGTCCACATTGAGTGCACACTTGCTGTACTGGGGTGGGGGGGCAGTATGCAGAGTGGATTGTAGGCATTTTCTTATTTACTCCATTCAATGATAGGAGTAAATAGAAGAGGTAACACTACTTTTCTCATGGTTTAGATGAAGAAACAGGCTTACAGAAATTAAATAAACTAGGAGATAGCAGAACAGTACAACATGAAAATGCCTAGTGTAGTAATTGGTTCATAGTAGGTGTTCAAAAAATACGAGTTTCAGAGACTAACTTCCATTTTTCACTCCTTAAAATTCTTCTTTACCTGCTTGTAAAGATGTCATTCATTCTGGGTCTTCTGAGTCTATTAACTCTTTCACAATTAGCTGACGTGTGCTTGTGGATCTGACTACTCCAATTACGTCCAATTCCCAAATGCCAGATAAAAGTTGCAGCACTAGACACATTGCACATTTATTTATCTCAAAAATAGTTATTGATCATCTACAGTTTGCCGGGTAAGGGAAACTGAGTGGAGCAAGAGTCAGATGAACACTTTACTCTCACGGAATTTAATTGTAGCAGGGAAAACAGAAATCAAACAAAAGAAATGAGTATTGAGTAAAATAAGTAAGGCCAAGTGATAGAAATGGGGAGAATGGTAATTGTAGATACACGTGATAAAGGAAGACCTCTCCAAGGGAGTATATTACTTTTCCAAGGTTGTATGACAAAGTAGCACAAACTGAATGGTTTAAACAACAGGAATTTATTGTCTCACAGCCATGGAGCCTAGAAGTCCAAAATCAAGGTGTCAGAAGTGTTGGTTTCTTCTGAGGACTATGATAGAGAATCTGTCCTATGCCATCTGTTCTAGCTTCTGGGAGCCTTAGCCATTACTTGGCTTCTAGATGGTATTCTCCCTGTCTTCACATTGTCTTCCATCTGTGCTTATGTGAGTGTTCAAATTTCCCCTTTTTATTAGGACACAGTCATATTGTATTACAATGTGCCCTAGTGCCCTGATTTTAACTTGACAGTCAGCAAAGACCCAATTTTCAAATAAGGTCACACTCACAGCTACTGGTGGTTAGGGCTTCAAGCTCCTGTTGTGTGACACAATCCAACCCATAAATGCCTGAACAGGGGGAAGCATGCCAGATAGAAGAAAATCAAGAAGGGAATTACAAATATTCATGAAAAATGTGAACTAAATGTTCACATAGCACTAATAATAACCCAAACTGTAAAGTATTCAAATGCCCATCAACAGGAAGAGGAATAGACATGGGATAGTCACACAGTGGAAAACCAAACATCAGAAGTTGGCAAACTACAGACCACGGACCAAATATATCCCACTGCCTGTTTTTGTAAATAAAGTTTTTTTTTTTTTTTTTTGAGCACAGCTACTACACTCATTCATTTATATATTGACTATGGATATTTTCACTCTACAATAGCAGTTAAGTCGTTGTGACAAATGTGATTTGTTTAATTTAGCCACCTGTGGATGGTGGCTACCATGTACGAGGACACAGCTGTCTCTGTCATATGGCGCAACTCTCGATATCCCCAGCCCTCTGCTGCTCCACCCTCATCTACCCCCACATCCTTACACAGGTTCATGCTGTGGAGCACCCAGAAAAAGTAAAACCTCAATTTTCATCCTAGTCCAAATAGGTGTGCATCTAATGTTTTTAGGAAGGCTAAAATTGCTTTCCTTATTTGAATAAGTTTTATGTTAGTAGGGTATAAACTGAAAGGCTAGTAAAGACCATAGATTTAACGGCCCTGCAGGTTTATTAGCTGAAACGCTTGACTTTGAGATTGTCTTACCTATTATGACGTTATAAAGCTTTTTAATAGGATGTTGTTTTAATATTGTGCAGCTGAAAAGATATAGGAAGTAGAAAAAAATTACTTTCCGAATCAGTTGTGTCCCCAATTGCAACAATGTTAATTTGAGGCATCTTCTCTTTGGTGCTGAGAAAATACCAGACATTGAATATTGAAAATAAAGTTAGGGTGCTCAGAAAGGCGAAATCAGTAGAAAATTCTAAGCTTTAGGTGGGTATGATACCTCAAACTCACCTTTCAGGGACATGTTTTGAGTATCTTAATGACATTTTTAGGCATTTCATATTTCAAAGCATACAGTAAATGTAAAATTGTTCATTCAAACATCATTTCTAATGTGAACAGAAGCACATTTATGAAAGCAAGAAAACACAGCTATTCAAATTTAGAAGAGCTATAATAATCATGGTTTTGGGAGGGTTTACTACTTACTTTGAAATTGTCAGTGTAAAGATACATTACAGATTTGCTAGAGTTCTTGAATCAATATGTAAGCTTTAGGATAATCTAGTAAATGATCATTTACCTGATATCTAAACAAACAAAAAAATCAAACGAAATCACCTTTGGAATATCATCTTTTGTTTGTCAAGTTAAAGACAAAATGACCAAAAAACCCCAAAAAACTAATAATCACCGTGAATATATCTAAACAATGAACTCTTTGCTGAATTATGGTTCGTTATACACTTTGAAAGGGTACAGTGATAATATATAACAATCAGTTTGGTAATTCTTTTTCTGGTACCCTGCAATATTTAAATGCCCTTTTAAAAAAGGAGGATTAAAACATGCACTATAAATTTTCAGTTATAGATGTATTTTACTGTGCTTATGTTTTTAAAAATCAGCCAATTCTTTGTGTGGTGCTCATTATAGCTGAGAACAGGGATGTATGTCGAAGTAAGTAACCATCTATCTACCATCATGTCCCAACAGGAATGTGGTGGAAAGAGTGTGTGTTTGTGTGTTCACTCTGGGATCCCATGTGCTTATCTGTAGTTTTATGTGATAGTGATTACACTCTGTATTTTTAGGTCAGGTGGAAAAAAATGATGAATGATCTGTCTCCAGAAATTCTGATAATGCTTGCAGTCTGTTGTTGGAGAAGGGTTTCCCAGATGAACGGAAGCATTTTGTAGCAACATCTTCTAATACTCTGGCTGCATTTTCGAGCACACTTAGGTAGAATACACTGAATGCAATTGAATCCCATTATATAATCCATTAGTGATGAAAAATGGGTTAGTGTGGTCCTTCTTTTTTTTTCTGGTGTGACCAAATAGCTATTATGAACTGTTCAGGGAATGCTGATGAACATCTTGGAGCAAGGATACATGCCAAGTATGTATAAGAGTCCAGGGCTGCTAAGGGTGTGGGTGCACTGCTAAGCCAAATACAACAGTGATTTTTTTTTTTTTTTTAACGTTGTTTCCTTTATTTTCCTAGTGCCATCAAGGAACACACACAGTCATTCTATATAACATGGTGATCCCTAGTTTACTCCCTATAAATGGATGTGTCAAAATAAAATGACAAATTCTGATATATATATATATATATATATATATATATATATATATTCACGCCATTGTTATATAATTCAATCACTTCTTTTATTTTAGCATTTATTTCATTTAAGCATATGCACATCTGTGAAGACCCATAGGCCAAACAAGTCAGAGAATTAAAACTTCGGAAAGATTCATTTGGGATGAGACCATTAAGGATAGGGAATTGGAGTGTTCCGTAAGATAAAACACTGAGAACATGTCATCTCTATGGAGAGTCATGTCCACTTTGTTGTTTTCCATATAAGCTAGTCAAAAGCGGGGGTATTTGCCTGAACCATTCCTTTCAGAGAGCAGAATTCCAAGCTTTCCTTTCTGATTGGGCTTCACTTGGACTACTCCACACACTCCCTCCCATAATGGCTCTCTGTGCCCTCTTCCCTTCACCTCTTCAAATCTTATCCACATTTGCATTTCAAGTGAATCCTACTAAAGGTGTTTTGTAATCATTTGACTTCCTGATCTCTTATTTGTATTATATATTCTGGGCACATAATCTAGTTTATGTATTAACTTCAGTCAAACTATTCTGCAAACATTGGATTTCTCATGCATACTAAATTATGAACTCTAATTGAGATTCTAATGCTAAAATAATTGTTATCTGATATATGTATAAGTTATTGTTATTTATTTTTGTTTGTTTTTTGCTTATCGCTTTTATTTTTCCTCAAGAAACTAAGCATGACCACACTTATTTGTCCCCTTTCATAGCACCTAGTAGTGCTCGGATCAGAACAACAATCAATAAAAATGAAACAATCACAAATAATAATATTCCCATGGAAAGAGAACAGAATATTAGCACCAAAATCTCTCCAGGAGGGCTTCCCTGGTGGCGCAGTGGTTGAGAGTCCGCCTGCCGATGCAGGGGACGCGGGTTCGTGCCCCGGTCTGGGGGGATCCCACATGCCGCGGAGCGGCTGGGCCCGTGAGCCATGGCCGCTGGGCCTGCGCGTCCGGAGCCTGTCCTCCGCAACGGGAGAGGCCACAGCAGTGAGAGGCCCGCGTAACGCATAAAAAAAAAAAAAAAAAAAAAAAAAAAATCTCTCCAGGCTTCATCTGTGAGAAGCCATTGGAGACAGCTTGGCCCAGTGGAGAAAACGATGGCAAACTTTGAAGTATTTGAACTGTGCAAAAATGCCTTAGTCCCTTTGTGCCGAACGGAGTCTTGAATTATTTACGTAACCGTCATATAACAACTTATTGACTCAAGATTGTGAAGTACCCTATTAATGTTTTAAGCATTTCCCTTTATTTTAACACAAGTAAATTATTTAGGCAATGTTAAAATGTTTTATGCTTTGACAAATGAATAGAGAAAGTATATATCGTATCTTATTTTAATTGGCTGTTTACCTTATCCTGTGGAAATCATACTTTTTATTATTTCAGACATAGTTAGCTATGCATATACTCCCTGATGGATCTGTATGCCATTTTTACACTCAATTTAGTCATTAAGACACATAGCTGTGCAGATAATTGTTACTTGAAAAAGCTGTCAGTTTTTCTTCAATAAGGAGCTATGTTTCCACCTAGAGACAATGACAAATTTTTACCATATCTCCTTACTCCATGTCATTCACTTGGCCATATCTAAAGAAGCCCTATAATGAGTTTCTTATCACCTTACACTCTCTGTCAGTAGATTCTGGCAGTATAAAATAGACCATGGTAACAATGGGTTCATAGCATTAAGCCAGTACCTCCCTGGTCAGGCTCTATTTTCCATAGTGGTGTGGACCCTCGAGGAAAGGAATGACTCCAAAGCAATACCCCCATGTAACAACCTCATAATTCATTAGTCTAATCCATCCTATCAACTAAAGGAATGCCCTGTGATAAACTGGACCTTGACTGATACAAAAGTTCAAACTATTTCTCGGTTATATTAGCAGAGTATAAAATTAAAGGTCACTCAGAATTCTCTTTGATATTTGTGTACAACATAAAGGCTTTATTTAACTCGTATATGTTTCATAAACCTGTTGTGAAATGTCGTAGCTTTTTTCTACAAGATTCAGACCAAAACCAGGCATTCTAAGGCTATTGCCTAGCCCTTAGGAGAATATACTTAGAAAAACATGTCTAAAAAAAAGTATTCCACAATCTCCTGGAGGAAACTAATGAAAGTCAGGGGTTTCTTTCTTAGGGATCCTCAATCTAGTTTCCTGAAATTAAAGGTGAATTAAAATAATTACAATTTATGTATGAAGGTTTGAAAACTGGACCTTTAGTAAATCATTTATACTTTTCATATTCATAGATAACAATTCTTTAAAATTCCACATTATTTTTATTTTAGTAAAAAATAACAAAGAGACATCACAAATATCATGAAGGTTAGAATATGAGAAAATTTATTTCATCATAATTAAGACTCATTACATGACCGGTTAGACTTGATATTTCCCCAAACTTGTGCTTATTCATCACTCTTATGAAGCTAACTAGGTTAGCTGATACTCAATACATAAAATACATTACTTAACACCTAGTATACTTTATATTTAGGGCATTCTTGAAATGGCACTCAAAGCTAATTATTAGAAGAATCTGAAAATCAGATACACAGAGAACATATAAAGTGTTACAGCCAAGTTCAAGAGCTTAAAATACCAAGAAAATGGTATTCTGGGGGGAAGGTCGGTAAGAACTCAAGAACAGCTTCATATCTTTGAATTCAATAACATAATTATTTACATCTATGTGTGTGTGTTGTCCCACATTTCATTAACAAAATCCTTCAGTCCATAGATCCTCAGAGGTTTGAGGTGACCTTCTTGGGTTAGTAGTTCAGAATAGTTTTATAGACTCTGAACAAATACAGAGTCCTACAAAATACAAAAGTAAATACAAGAGTCAATAAAATGACAGTGTTGAAAACTAATACAATCAATAACGTGAATTTAAATGAAATGAAAGCCACTTTTAATATTTCACGGGGTTTCACATTAACCTGTTTTCTTGAATTTACCAAGATGCTCAAACTAATTATATTATTAGAGGAAACATGTACATTTACTGTTGTGTAAACTAAAATGTGTACAGTCCTGTTGAATCTAAGTACAAAGAATGATTTTCCCTCCTGCAATTAATACTATGAAATACAAAACATGCACTCATTTTCTCTGATTGACAGCCCCAATTTTGGATATATCTTCTAAGTAATGGAATGAAAATTGCAGTACATGAATCAGTTACAGTTGTTCGATTGTCTGTTTTGTAAAGTGAGAACAGTTTAAACTATATATGATTTCATTGTCTATATGTATCATAGTATTTTAACTGACAATACTACCATTGGTAAATTTGGTTCTAATAAGGAACTTATCTGCACGTGCATGGCCCTATCCAGTTGCTCATTTCCTATCTATTGTTATTTATGGAAGAAATGGATCTTTATTAATATTCAAATGCCTTCATGCTTGCATGGGACACAAGACTTTACTTAGGATTGAATAGGGTCTTCAACAGAAGGCACACAGGCTATTTCTATGTGTTACTAAACAAATGAATTCAAGCTCTATCCATAATACAATCTCCCTACCCACCAAAAAAAAAAAAAAAAAAATTAAGAAAATAAGAAAGCAGTTTCGTTGCCTTAATGACAAAAAAAAAAAAAAAAAAAAAAAACGCTTCAATTATTCCATTTAAACCTAGTCTATATTCAAGGACGCTGCCATATTTTACATAGCAATTTTAAGGAAACTAAAGTGCATTGACAGATTTTAATTCTTTTATGCGTCCTGTTGCTCATGCCAACTGATATGAATCAGGCAAGTCCAAAACTAAATGCTACACAGATGTTCCCAGCCAGTTTTCAACTAATGAAATAGCAATGTAACGTCCTTGGTCTGTATGTCAAAATGCTGCACTGACAAAAATTTTTCTATAGTCACAGGAGCAAGGACTGAATATTTTCACCATGATAATGGTCCATTGCATTTTTTCTTTTGCATTCTGAAGGTTTAATATTGTGACTGATAAAGGATAGCTCTAATTATTCATAATTAAACAGGTCCCTTATAGAAAATAACTGACTCTGAGTGATAACATTATGGAATTTTTTTTTTCTTTGAGTCTGTAGATTTTCTAAATTTACTGTTTGTATTTATTTAATAAAAAATGGAGAAATAACAAATCATATAACCATAACCTAGAGAATGGAAATGTGTTTAAAAAAAGAAAGAAAGAAAGAAAAGAAGAGAGAGAATGAGGGAGGGCAGGGAGAGAGGAAAAAGAAAAAAAGAGTATTAGAATGTTTGTTGAAGACATCAGTTTTTCATCTGTTAATTACTGTTGTCTTACTACTTAGCTGTATGAATTTATGCTACTTACCCTCCTTGGGACTCAGTTTCCTCATATCTAAAAGGAAGAAAGCAGATATCATGATCCCTGGAATCCTTGAACTCTAAAGTTATCTGAGTGCATTGGTTCGACTTTCTGCTATTTCATTAAAGCTGACTCTTCTAATTTCTTATGTCATTCAAGTGATTTCTTAGAGACTTCAGGGACATAAGTTCTACATTATTTTCTAAGGACAATAATTGACACTATGAATTGATACCTACATAGTATTTCAGACCTACATAGAACCAAGTGTAGTTGCATTAATAATAGTTCATTCAGGGTTACAAAGATAAATATTGGCTGAAAAGTTATTTCAATCCAAGATTTCTGTCAGCCAGTGCTATTTCTGATACACCACACTACCATTTTTTCATAATAAGCAATCAAGAACTACCAGAATATTCCTTGTTCTTGCAAATACTGCTTTTCAAACTAAAGTTAATTAGAAAAATATTTTTTTCATCATTTGGGGCAAAAGATTAATAGCTACAATGCAACTGAAAAAATAAAATATTTGGGGGTTTACTGAGTTATATTTAGTTTTTTAGCATGTAATCACAAAAATCACTTCTAAACATGTTCAGAAATCCATTATGTATACATGCAATTTGCTGCAATGCATAGCCAAATTCACAATGATACATATTTTGCCACTCTCTAGGTAAGCTGCATTGCTGAATTGATATAACCATAATAAGAAAACTCCACCGGCTCCATACGATTTTGATAACGCAGTACCTAAAATAAATAACTAGATAGATCATAACTAGCGAAAATATTTGCCATCTATATAGAAAATTGTATTTGTTTTTGAATATTAGTATTCAACATTAAATTCTCATATGGACCTATAAAACATGATGGGTCAACAGTCAGGAAAGTATTATACAGATCACATTTATTTAACAGTGTCAGTGGGCACACACAATTTTGATATATTACAAAATCTCCAGCATGTTGTGAAGCATCAGAACAACATCTTTTTCTCAGTGTCTCCATCTTCTCCAGCAATCATGTAACATGAATTCATATAGGCAAATTGAATGCCTTTGAGAGTTAATAATTGTAGAAATTACTTACAAAAGTCTCCCTCGTTAAATTTAATATAGGTCTTATGTGATTTAAGGAGGACCTTTAAATTCAACTGGAACCCTTAGAAATCTAACCACATTTTTATAATATTTGTTTTTCAACTGAATTTCATTTACTTTTCTAAGGCATAAAGGAAGATTAAATTCTAATGGGAGGGTAAAAATCTTTAAAAAATATTCTTATTCCCTTAATCATTTTCAGTTTATTTTTGTGAAAGTAAGTTAGCATTCAAATATGAACTAAAAAAAAGCTTTTATTATATTGGCTAATTTATTTATGATATTAAAGTAGTATCTGCAATCAAAATCCACTCATATTATTCAAAATAATTTATTGATTCAGGCATTTACATTCATTCATCCATTCATTACTCAATCATTTAACATTATTTTTGATCTCAACTACATGATAGATATTATCACAAGCAATAGGAAGATAGAAGTGAACAAAACAGTCAAATCCTTATTCTTATGGAATTTACAATCTAGTAGATGGAGACAGAAGACAAACAGGAGCATCATGAGGTGATAAATTTTATCAATAAAAATAAAGCAAGGTTAGAGCAGAGAGAGTGATGGAGTTGGAATGCCATTTTTCATAGGGAGAGAAAAGAAGACTTTTCCAGTAAGATGATATTTGAAAAGAGCCGTGAATGAAGTGAGGCAACAAGCTATGACAAACCTATGAATAACATCTACAAAATACTGCTAGTCAGTGTCTATATGATACCAAAGAATAAGTAAAAAGTTAATTTTTTAGTGGTCAATGAAATAAATAGATCACTTGTTATGAGATTCTATACATTGAAAAATAAAATTGAGTGCTTACATATATTTTACTTCCTTGATTGTTTCAGATTTTCATAATATCTAGTTAATTCAGATTCAAGATACAATAAAAACAATAAGAATGTAATTTTGTGTCATAATCAGAGAATCAACTTTTGTTACTTGAATGAGTGAATGAATAGATTGAATTGCAGAGATGGAAGGGCCCATCAAGGATCATCTTTAAACTCTTAATCAACAGTGGTCACTCAATCTTTTTTTTTAACATGTGCAAGAACCAGAAATTCATATCATAAAATAGCCCTTTCAGTTTTTCAACAGCTTCATTAACCAGAAAGATACTCTTTATATTAAACTAAAATTTACCTTTTTAAACGTGGAACAAGTGTCTATGCTTTGGATTCATACAAATACAATCCTGGTGACCTGGCTAAGGAATGCTCACCTTTAGGCTGGTGAGATTCCTAAATCTGACACTGCATACTAACTGCTGTCATGAGTATTCATTGACTCCCTGGCAAGCAGCATGGGTTATTTGAGAAGTAGGCTGTTCGCCAAGTTAAGCCATAGTTCTGACTTGCCTCTGGTTCATATTCCATTTCATCTTCCATAGGTCAGTCCCAGCTGTCCTCATTATGTGCCAAATAGCTCTTGATGCCAATGACATCAGGGCTCAAATGTTGGTAGTTCAACCCAGATCATGACAGTACGCTTAAAAAGAACATTTTTTACCTCGTTTTTTCCTACCCTCTTGATCCCAATTCTGAAAGTTCTAATGCTATTTTGCACATTCATAGACATAATGTCTTTTTCATTCACCTTACAACAACAAAGCAGATGCTTTGCAGTGATGAGCTCTGGTTTGGCTTTTAAAATCAGTGTCATTAGGCTTCATTTTTATCTCATGGACAAGCAAGGAGCTGATGTATACAGTAAAATCTTCTAGAACACTAATGCTTTGTTCCCAAAATATTGTTAAATGTGTCAAAATTTTAATAAATATCAGTTTAAATGTAGCTCATAAGTAAGCCCTTTTCTTCTTGGAGCATAATGATTTCTTTGCAAAATAATTACTGGGGACACTTTGGGATCTACTCTACCTATGGACTCCTCTACTATTGTATCCAGTTCTGCTGTCTTTTTCTGTTACGGGGTGCATGGAAAGATAGTGAATCCCCCAACCCTGGAGGCATTTTACAATACGTGGTAAAATCACAGTAGAAGAAACACAAGCATCAGATGAAGGATTGAACCCAATGACATTTAATATCACTCATCACTTTAAGATGATGACAGACACCACTGTCAATATGCCATGATGTGTTTTGGAGGGGAGGAAGTAACAGCTGCCAGATTTTACATGAGCTTCGTAATAATCCTTTGACTCCTCGAAAACCTGTTTATGTTTCAGCTTATTTTGCTTCTGTGTCACTAACTTTGTTTCATTAGTTTGATATTGTCTCTATAACTATTAATAAAACCATATCTGAGCTGCTGGTAAACAAACTGAGGGGCTCTCAGAGCTTCACTCTACTTTGCCAACATGCCTTCATTATCATAATGTTTTTCATTCATGTTGGGTACATTTAATAAGAGTTAGATCCATTGATTTCACTGGCACATAATCATTTATGTTATTGACTTGTGGCTCACATGTTCCAACCATTATCCTTGGGAAAATGAATGCCATTGATAGTTATATGTTGACCCAAGAATGTGGAGGTTTTGATCTGTAAAGTACCAGGTAACACATCTTAAAATAATTACCTATGGTAGCACTCCTTCAAGGTAGAAACTCTTATAAACTAATTTGAAAGAAAAATGAGTAATGGGATCTTTTTGCATAAATACAAATTGCACTCTGTGTTGACATCTCAGTGAAACATGGCAATTTGCAGCTTTGTTTTTAAGAAAGATCGCAGAAAGCAATGAGCAAGAATTTTTTTCCAAAAATGGTCAGTAAGCATTGTTACCACTTTGATTTTCTGTGGTAACGAGCAACATAACTTTTAATCACAGATTTTCTAGGCAGTAATACTGACAAGCATATCTTCTTTTTGTTCAGTTCTGTAAAACAGAATATAGGCCGTTCTATATGCTAACAAGGGAGCAAAAGCAATGTGAACAAGATCAAAATATAAAAAGAAAGAGATTTATACAAATTCTGGAATAAATATGATGAATTCATGGTACAAATCTCTTTGATTTGAGGACCTATAAAGCAGGAGTGGGGTTATGTGGGAAAACAAAAGGAATGGTCTATGCAATATATGCTTTAGAGTATGTTGAGAAAGAGGTACATAAGGACATTCATCTATTCAATAAACCTCTGATCTCCTTGAGATTATGATTCTCCTTGCCAAGTGATTTAGACTGTCAATAATGTCTCTCCATAAACCATAGGATAATGCAACACAGAAGTCAGTTTATCCCTAATGAACCAGTGGAAGACAGTTAATAACACTATATCCTAATGTCAGTGCTTTGATAATTATTTAAGCTAACGTCTGCTGAGATATTCTATCTATCTAAAGACAAGCAAAAATAAGGCCCGTTTGAAAGTGACCAAATAAAACATTGCAAAGTTGAAGAGAAGAGCCCTCTATTCTACAGTATGTTGAAAAGCATAAAGAGAAGTTACTGTGAACAATTTACCATAGATTGAACTTATTTTAGGGCTCTGAGAGATGGCTTTTGTATTGAACATTAAGAAGAACAAGGAAGATAGGAGTATGACAGGTTGAGAGTATAGACTAAATGACACTCTCTCCATTTTTGGGCAAATTTGCTTAGAGATGATGTGACAGGAAAGAATAGAAAGACTTGCAAAAAACTTCTCAGATATTTTCTTCTTTTCATGAATCTTCTATTGTTTTCTTTTCTTAACTCTATCATTATCCTATATCAGTTGATCTAGTCACGTAAGTGTAAAACCTGGTCTGAAACAAAAGCTTCTCTTGGCTTTTAGTTATGGCATTCTTTGTGTATGTACATTCATCATAAGAGAGCATGAAAGGAGAGAAACATACTGTGTCCCAGAAGAGGAAATACAAGAGCACATTCAATAATGAATACAAATAATTCATCGCGATTTCTCTTCTAAAACTTCCTCGGAACTACCTAATTTTGTTATGGAGAAATAATTCATTGAAAACAGTAGCTGTTACCAGTAAATATAGAGTTAAAAGTTACAGAAAGGCAGAATAACCTTCACTTACAGTGCACCTGCTTTGAAGTCCCACAGCTCTAGGCTGAATACTGGATAGATCATTAATTATGTTTGTAGGCAAGTTATCTTAAAAATTCTCTGAGTCTCCTCTTCCTCATTTGTAAAATGGAGATAATAATCATGTTTTGCAAATATTAAGTGAGATAAGAGGGGTAAAGCATTTCATAAAGTGTTTGCACTTCTAAAATTCTTGATCAGTGATAGCTGCCAGGAGGTGTAGAAGTAGTGGTGGGAGTAACAGTAGTTGGAGGAGGAGGAACAGGAGATAGTAAAGTGCTCTGGTGTCACAATTTTAAGATTCAAAATTAAAGGTGAAATAATTGAGCTAAAATGCATAGGAAGATGACGAATTATGAGGTTGAGTTTAAGTACTGCCAAATTGCCCTGCTTCTGGGAAAAGAAAGCCACGCAAAAAACTGTGTCCTGGAGCAGCCAGTAATCCAGGAAAGCCAGAGCAATCAATGCCTTTCACCACAGGCCAACCAACTCACTAGGTAACAGAAGCCTGTTCCTTTGCCATCGCCATGTCGTAAATGATAGGAACAAGCAGTATAATTTTCATGACAGATTGGACCCCAAGCAGACATAATACATGTAAATTAAAGATGGTAATTTAATACTGTTTCCCTGTCATTCAACAAAATAAATAAAAATGCTAGCCTGTTTCTATATAACCCAATGGTTGATTTTCAAATACCACTGAGCCTCTTTTGAATCAACAACAGAGAAATTGATTTTGCTGGCTTTTTTTTTTTTTTTTTTCAAACTTCACATTCTCTCTTATTTTCTCTTTTTTTCTTTAACAAATGTACATACCTCTTTTGATAACATCGGCCTCATTAGTGCACCATGTTTTTTTTATTTTTCATTTCTGCTATGAATCACAAATACACTTATTAGCAAAACCTGCTTAGCTTTAACTTTATCTGTCTCATGACAATGTATGAAAGTGTTGTTGTTAACTGGGTTAGATGCTTTCTCACTAAGTCAAAACTTATCTGCTTCCTCTTTAAAGAAATATGCATGACATCTATTATTTGGAGAAAAAAACTTGGTAAAGCAGAAATGTGAATTAAAACTGCACTTGCTGGCTTAGTTACTTATTCAGGAAACATATGGGAATAGTCACATAGATGAGCATCTTTATGGTTTGTATTGTTGCATAAGAGGCCAACTCAGAATTCAAGGCAGTGGAGGAAAAGTAGGAGAGAGGGGAGATTTTAAACTGTCACTGGAAAATAACTTCTCAATCTTGAGAGAAGTGCATTTATCTCCATTTAACAATGTGAAGGTGGATATGAGACCTTGGGAGACATGCTGAATACTTTTATGTCCATGGTACATTATATATCAACAGGAATTTCTTCATTTGAATTATCAAGAAAAATAGCAGCTGAATCCATATATTAAAAAATGAATCACTATTATTTTCTTACTGTACTTTCTTTTAAACAAATTTCAGCTTCATGCAATCAAACACTCTATATCATTTTTGAATCCTTTTTTAGAACACTTCCCCGCAAAATATCTACTCTCTGAAGTGAGAGATACCTCCAGTTTGTGGGGAATGATTATCTTATATTTTGTATAGCTCATCTTTTTAGTTTGTTCTTTGTATTAGTTTCCTGTGGCTGCTGTAACAAATTACCATAAACTTAGTGGCTTAAAAAAATACAGATTTATTGCCCTACAGTTCTGTAAGTCAGAAGCCTGTAATGGATCTCACTGAGCTAAAGTCAAGATGTTGCCTGTACTTCATTTCTTTCTGGAATTTCTGGAGTAAATTTTTTTCTTTTTTACTTTCCCACCTTCTAAAGGCCACCCACATCCCTTGGCTCACGATCCCCTTCCACCTTCAGAGCCAACAATAGCTGCCCAAGTCTATCTCATGTCATATAACTCTCAACCTGATTGTTTTACCTCCATCTTCCACATTTGAGTACCTTTGTGATTACATTCAGCCCGTATGGAGAATCCAGGATAGTTGCTTTATCTTAAGGTCAGCTGATTAGCAACCTTAATTCCACCTGCAAATTAAATTCCTAGCCACGTAACCACTAAAAATAATGTTTAAAAAAGAAGAAAAGTTGATATGCTAAGAAAGGAGAGAAAGTTGAATCATATAAAATGATTGATTAAAATCACACAGGCTCACACACACACACACACACATACAGAAAAAAAAAAAACAGAAAAAGAGTTAAAGGCAAAAGTAGGAATAAAGAACAAGGGCAACAAACAGGAAAAAATATGATAGATAATAATCCAAGTTTGTCAGTAATCGCTTTAAATGTCAGTTGTCTAAATACACTAATTAAAAGACAGAGATTGTCTGAGCAGATCAAACAAAAAACCCAATTATATGTTTTCTACAAGAAACCCACTTTAAAAACAAATTACTAGGGGCTTCCCTGGTGGCGCAGTGGTTGAGAGTCCGCCTGCCGATGCAGGGGACACGGGTTCGTGCCCCGGTCTGGGAGGATCCCACATGCCGCGGAGCGGCTGGGCCCGTGAGCCATGGCCGCTGAGCCTGCGCGTCCGGAGCCTGTCCTCCGCAACGGGAGAGGCCACAACAGTGAGAGGCCCGCGTAACGCATAAAAAAAAAAAAAAAAAAAAAAAACAAAACAAATTACTAGTATAGAAATTAAACAGGGGACATGACTACAGATCCCATGGACATTAAAATTATAATAAAGGAATATGAACAACCCTATGCCCACAGATTTGATAATTTAGTTGAAGTGAACCAATCCCTTGAAATGACACAAACTGCCAAAAGTCAGACAAGAAGAAATAGACAATTTGAATAAGCCTGTAACTATTAAAGAAATTGAACCAATAGTTAACAACCTTTCAAAATAGAAAGCACCAGGCCTGGATGGGTCCATATGTGAATTCTACCTTAAGGAATACATTATACCAATCTGTAGAATCTCTTCCAGAAGTCAGAAGCAGAGGGAATACTTCCTAACTCATTCTATGAGGCTAGTAGTACCCTGATTCACAAAGCAGACAAAGACATTACAAGAAAAGAAAACTACAGACCAATATCTTTCATGAACATAGATGCTAATGTCTTCAACAAAATATTAGAAGATCAAATCCAATGAAGTATAAAAACAATTATTCACCACAACAAAGTGGAATTTATCCCAGTTTTTCCAGTCTGGTTCAAACCTTGAAAATCAATTAATGAAATCCATCACACTAATAGGCTTATAAATCACATGATCATTTCAGTTGATGCAGAAAAAGCATTTGATAAAATCCAGGACTCATTCATAATAAAATCTTTCAGTAAACAAGGTGTAGAAGGGAACTTCCTCAACTTGATAAAAAATATTTACGAAAAGAACCCTACAGCTAACACAATCCTGAATGCTAAGTAACTTGAAGGTTTCTCACTAATTTCAGTCACAGGACAAGGATGTCCCTCTTATCACTAAATTAATATCCTGGACCTCATTAAAATTAAACACTTCTCTGTGTAAGACAATGTCAACAGAATAAAAAGATAAGCCACAGACTGGGAGAAAATATTTGCAAAAGACACTTCTGATAAAGTAGTGTTATTCAAAAATGTACAGACAGCCCTTAAAACTCAATAATAAGACAATAAACAACCTGATTTAAAAACGGGCCAAAGAACTTAACAGATATCTCACCAAAGAAGATATACACATAATGAATAAGCTTATGAAAAGATGTTCTGCACAATTTGTCATCAGGGAATTGCAAATTAAAACAAGATACCACTATACATCTATTGGAATGGCCAAAATCCAAACACTACCAACACAAAATGCTTGTGAGGCTATAAAGAAATAGGAACTTTCATTCATTGCCCGTAGGAATGCAAGATGGTACAGTCACTTTGAAAGATGGACATTTTCTCACAGAACTAAACATATTCTTACTATACAATCTAGCAGTTGCACTTCTTGGTATTTTCAAAGGATTTGAAAACATATATCTACACAAAACCATCCACGTGTGTGTTTATAGCAGCTTTGTTAATAATTGCCAAAACCTGGATGCATGCAAGATGTCTTTCAGATAGTGAATGGATAAATAAACTGTGGTACATTCAGACATTGAGTATTATTCAGTGATAAAAAGATATGGGCTATCAAACCATGAAGAGACAAGGAAGAACTATAAATATATATTCCTAACTAAAAGAAGCCAGTCCAAAAGGGCCACATACTGTATGATTCCAACTGTATGACACCTTGGAGGGGCGGAACTACAGAGACGTTAAAAAGATCATTGGTTGTCAGGTATTAGGGGCAAGGAAGCACAGAGATTTTTAGGGTACTTAAACTATTCTGCATGATACCCTAATGGTGGGTGTATATCATTAATCATTTGCAAAATCCCATAGATTGTACAACATCAGGAGTGAACCATAATGTAAACTATGGAGTTTGGATGATAATGATGTATCAGTGTAGGTTCATTGAATGTAACAAATGTACCACTCTGGTGATGGATGTCGATAGTAGGGGATGCTGTACATGTGTGGGGACAGGGTAGATATAGAAACTCCCTGTACTTTACACTTCATTTTCCTGTGAACCTAAAACTGCTCTAAAAAATAAAGTTTATTTAAAAAAAAATTTTGTAAAGTTTAATCAACTGCTATCAATTTTTTAACATATTTAAAAAATACATGTCAGTTAGGAAGTATCATTTGTATTTGTTCAAATAACAAAACTAAGAAACTGGAGAAGAAGTAGAATAGAGCCATGAAAACATTGGTTTTGGGTCTGAACAAAAAATGTTTCACTAATATGATAACATTAACTTATATAAATCTGTTTTTTTAGTTTACAAAGGTGATCTCATTTTACCTTATTTCATGAACATTGTCTATGAGGTTCATGGATAATCATTTATTTTTCTTATTCAAGGTGAGGAAACTGAGGCTCAGTGATCTGCCCAAGTTGCAAAATAGTAAGTAATAATTTTTTTTTAATCTATAGTATGTTCATTATTCCTTTGCCTACAAGATAGCAGACAGAAGACCTGATCTAAAAGTAAAACACTGCTATTATTCCTAAGGTACTTTTGATACTCTAAAGAACAATTTGTATAAAATAGTCCATTATTTTAAAAATCTCCCACTTATTTACTAGTGAGAATATTTAGTTACCAACTATAGTTTGTAATGTAAAATAGTTATTTCAATGTTCTTGATAAGAAAAGAATAATCAATCATGTTATAAAATCAAGTTTGAATTTAATTTTGAAGCCTTACAATGGGAGCAAAATGGTAGCTCAAAGAGAATTAACAGTGAACTAGAAACTTAAAATTCACAGTCTGACTCACTATTTCGCAGTCTGGCATTCATCATATGCCTCAGTTTCTACTCTAAAATGACAAGGTTGAGACTAAATGATCTCAAGCTTTAAAATTCTCTGATTCCATGCACATATGGCACTATATTTTAGAGCACATATGCCTCCTGAATAGTGAAATAAAGTCAATAAGCACACATAAATTGCATGGTGATTAAATTTAGCTTATTAGCCTTACATATGAAAAACTTGCCTAATGAATCAAACTTGAAGGATCCATCAGTGTGTTGCCCTTTGACAGAGAACAAGAACTGTGAAACTGCTGATTTTATCCTAGTGATTCTTATTCTATCGGTCACACACAGAAGAAAGAGGGGGTCAGTAACTTTCTCATTAATACATATCAGCTTGTAAAAGAAAAAAAAAGAGTTTCTTTTGACATTGCAACGAACCATAATAGTTTTAATGAATATTACTGCTAAAGAACTCACGCAAATTAGCATTTCCTCATATGCCTTAGCTTGAAAGAAATTAAATTTGGTCTAAATGAATTAAACCATTGGACCTAAGAGACATCTGATCATTTCTACCTCTCAATTATTTTACTTTTGGTCAGTTTTTCTTGGAAACAATTATTTGCTTTGAAACAATGCTGTTGTGTTTGGATCTATTTCTATACTGTACTTATGCAGCTCAAGAAGTTGTAGATTGTGGATTCCAAGTTCAGTACCTGCTATGAAACACTATATGTTAATGGGGATAATTTCAGAATCAGATTTATCCTGAAGGTTGATAATCCATACCACTACTACTAAGTGTTGCAGTTCTTTTAGGTATGATGAACAGTGTTTAAATTACAAGGGAACCCAGGAGTCAGTGGGAAAACAAGAATTTGTGGGAGTTGTCCAAAGATTATTTGCTACAAAGCAATTCTTGTTTAACTATCAATAACCAGCTTAAAATTGAGGCAAAAGTGAAATCTTATAGTTCATATGGGTATGTTGTAAAACATATGCTCTTCATATGTTGTGACATCATATGCACAACAGGACAGTTATTAAAACAAATATC
Source organism: Phocoena sinus (assembly GCF_008692025.1). NCBI lineage: Eukaryota > Metazoa > Chordata > Mammalia > Artiodactyla > Phocoenidae > Phocoena > Phocoena sinus. The sequence goes on along the minus strand of NC_045773.1, from coordinate 14,050,992 downwards.
AGTGTTCAGGATTATGGTGAACATTTGGTTACACTGGACAACTGTTGCCAACCAAATGAGGAAACATATGCAAAAGAAGATGATGTAAACCACTGTTTCTCACTCTTGCTGGTGTTGACATTTGGGGCCAGGTAATCTGTTGTAAGGAGATCACCTGTGCAATGTGGGATGTTTAGTGGCATCCCTGACCCCTATCCATTAGATGACAGTAGCACCATCATGCCCAAGTTGTAGAAACCAAAAATGTCTCTAGACATTGCCATATGTCCCAAGAAGGGCAAATTCTCTCCCCAGGTGGAAACCACTGGCATAAACAAAGATTTCAGAGAACTAAGATACTCACCATAAGAGAAAGCTTCTTGCATCTTATATTTCAATAAGCCAGTGAGGGATCACTAGTCTGACACTGGTGGTGTCACTAACATGACTAAGAAAAAGTGTATTGGAATGTACTGGTGTATTTGTACCTGTTGTTACTTGTCTTAAGCCCTAACATTATAAATGAGAGTGGTGGTTTTATTTATTTTGAATTTGCCTTTGTTTTGACACCATCCATAAAAAAGCATTGTGGAAAGATTTAGAATTTCAGACCAGTAACTCTCACTTGCATGCCTAACAGATTGGTGCAATATATAAGGTAGAGTGGTTCATTGCACACTTAAGGAAGCATAATGTATACAGGAGGGGGAGTGGGTGGAGGGCATGTCACATTGTTACTCTAAGGATAAATAGTACAAATCCTTTCTCTCCAGAGTGCTCCAACAGAAAAAATAAATGTTTAGACAAAACGGAAAGGAATAGCTGTCAACTATTGAGTTTAGTAAGCGTTTTGCAATGTATTAAACTCTCCCATACATTTATCAAACCCTATTTCCCTCTACCCTAGAACTGAATGTTAGAGGGCAGGTATTTTCAGAAATATACACCTACATAACACAAACAAAGAAAACAAAGAGAAGGGGTAGCTTATCAATTTTATGGATGGAGAATCGTTTACAGTAGGGTACCTGGGAATAAACACTCTGTCTAGCCTTTTTTCACATTTTGATAAAGATCAGATTCTCACATAATTGATCTAAAAGAAAGAGTACAAAATGGAATATGTTAAGTTCGCAGATGACGCTAAGCTTATCTGAGTAGTTACAAGCTGATGAAGATAAGCTGTGGAAAGAACTCACAAGGATTTCAGAGACACCTCAGAAAGAGACTATAAACCTCTGTTACTGCAGTTATTGAGTGGTATGTTTAAGAGGAAATCTAAATTATTCTTATGAAATAATGGATGCTAAACTATCAGTCTTCACTCTAAAGAAAAGCTAGAAGTGACTTTTTAAAACTGAAATTATGGGACCAATGATTTCCAAAGATAGAAAACATTAAAAATATTTTTTTCCGACAGATGAATGGATAAAGAAGATGTGGCACATATATACAATGGAATATTACTCAGCCATAAAAAGAAACGAAATTGAGTTATTTTTAGTGAGGTCGATGGACCTAGGGTCTGTCATACAGAGTGAAGTAAGTCAGAAAGAGAAAAACAAATACCGTATGCTAACATATATATGGAATCTAAAAAAAAAAAAAAAGAAAATGGTTATGAAGAACCTAGGGGCAGAACAGGAATAAAGATGCAGACGTAGAGAATGGACTTGAGGACACGGGGAGGGGGAAGGGTAAGCTGGGACGAAGTGAGAGAGTGGCGTGGACATATATACACTACCAAATGTAAAATAGATAGCTAGTGGGAAGCAGCCACATAGCACAGGGAGATCAGCTCGGTGCTTTGTGACCACCTAGAGGAATGGGATGGGGGGTGGGAGGGAGATGCAAGAGGGAGGAGATATGGAGATGTATGTATACATATAGCTGATTCACTTTGTTATAAAGCAGAAACTAACACACCATTGTAAAGCAATTACACTCCAAAAAAGAAGTTAAATGTATATATATTTTATATATATATATATTTTTAGTAGGATAAAATATAGGTAGTAATAACAATACAAAAATAACAAAGGCAATATTCTCCTAACATCCAGATAAATTATGGTAAATCTAAACATATAAGCTTGTTTTGTTATAACTGCCCCTTCAACAAAGATATAGTGAATGGTAAAATGGTTTTGCATCAAGCAATAAATATGATCAGTAAATTTAAGCCTCACTTATGTAAGAATAAACTACAAGTAAGAATTCTTTCCATCTGCACAGAGGATATATTCATCATTTATAAAGTCATGGAAAATGTGATTAAGATAGACATGGACTTTTTCAACAAAACCTAGAATAAAATAACTGGCAGATACCAATTATGCTTGGGAAGGTAACAAAGAATAAAAACATCAAGTCTTATAGCTAACACTTCAGTGAACCTGGAAAAAGTCCTAATATAATGCATATCAAGACTTTACTTATACATTTACTTGTGTGACTGTTTGTTTCAGTGTCAACATATAAGTTATATTTGGACTAGCCATAAACATATTGAATTTTTTATCAGAGAGGACAATTATGCCTTCCCACATATCAAACATGAGATATTCATAAAAACAAGTGAGGTAATCGATATAATAGACATTATAAATTATAAAAGTAATGCAAATAGGAGCTAACTTGTGAATATTTATGGCTCAGACCTTGATTGTGGCCATGGTAGATTGTTCAATGGCCACAAATTCTTCCTCTCCTTATGTCTGCATTCTTTAGGAGTCACCACCTGCACTGACTCTGAGCTTAGGCTTATGACTTGCTTTGACTGATAAGAGCAAACATAGAGCAAGCAGAGATTTGAAAAGTGTTTTTTGTTGAGGCCTGCCCTTTCTTGTTCTGTTTGGAATTCTTCCACTACCATGAGAAGAAGACTGAGAAAGCCTGTCAAAAGAAGATATGTGACCTCATATCTCCATGACACCAGCCAACATCTAACCACTACAAGACATGTGAGTGAGGCTGTTCAAGATATTTCAGACCTAATGAATGACCACAGACACATTAGTAGGTCCAGTAGAGATCAGCCAACTTGGCTAAAATCAGAATCGTCCAATTCACCCACAGAATCATGAGCTGAATAGGTGGTTTTTTTAAGCTAGTAAGTTTTGGGGTGTTTTGTTTTATAGAAGAAGCTTTTTTTTTTTTTTAACTTTTTGCTACCTAGAAGTTATATACTTTTACATTTGATCCCAACCCTTTGAATTTTACCTCATGGAGTCACACTTTCACAAGATCAAGCCCCACAGAGCTTTGAGGAGGAACAAGTGAGATGACAGACATGAGAGTGTACTGCAGATTGTAAAAAGTAATTCAGGGAACAAGATGGAATAGATTCAATTTTCTCTACCCCTCCCCTCTGAATACAACTATATGCTCTAGAAAAATATTTTACAGCAAATAAAAAAAAGACTGAATGGTGAAAATAAGAAGTTGGACTGTCAAGGAACCTCAAAACTTGAAGTATGACACCATAGAAAATTTCTTGGATTTTCTTTTTATCTATCATATGTCTTAGACTGGGCACTGGAGAGTGCTGTGATCTGGAACTGCCTATAGGCATAGGAAGAAAACAAAAACAAAATGAAACAAACAAAAAAGAACAAGTAAAGCCTGATTTCTCTGGGCAAAGGATTAGCAAAGGGAAGACTAGCTACCCTGCCCCAGAGGCTCCAGCAAAGATAACATAGAATACCCAATGGCACTGGATGGTTAGAGAATAGGTCAGAGGAAGCACTCTCCATATCATGAGTCTAGTGTCCCCCACCCAATGGCTCATGGAAATACCATCCATCCCCAAAGTGATTCCTGAAAGAAGTCAGTGGGAATGCAAAACAGAACTAGAAAAACAAAGCAGACCAGATTAGCATTGCAAGAGATCAGAAAATTAAAATTCTCCTTGGAATATAACCCAGAAAAGTAGGCCATAACCTACATGCTAAACTTAAACAGAGACTTCCTACTAGAATAAAAGATTTAAATAATATCAAGAGTCTCCTAACATAACATGTAAAATGTCCAAAATACACCCAAAAATGACTCATTATACCAAGACCAGGTAACGCATGGCTTTAATGAGAAAAGACTATCAGATAATATATTGCTAATATTGAGATGAATCAGATGTTGTAACTATTTGACAGAAACTTTAACACAGCCATCATAACATAGCTTCAATAAGTGATTAAAAATTCCCAACACAAGTGAAAAAATACAAAATATGGGCATTATTATTTGCTAATATCTGTTATATAACTTATTCAAAAGAATATATATTCCAAGTAGGAATTATAGAACTGAAAGGTACACTAACCAAAATAGAAAACTCACTGGATAGACTCAGTAGTAAAATGGAGTTGAAAGAAGACAGACCAAGAAACTTAGAACAATGGAATTTACTCAATCTGAACAGCAGAGAGAAAAACAGAAAATCCCTCCTCTCCCTTCCTGCAAAACAGAGAGACAGAACAGAGCCTTAGGAAACTGATACAATAACAAAAGATCTAAGATTCATATTATTCAAGTCCCAGAAAAAGAGGAGAAAGAACTGGGGGCTGAAAAGTTATTCAAGTAAATAGTGGCTAAAAATTACCCACATTTGGTGGGATATATAAGCCTGCAGATTCAAAAGCTGAGCAAATCTAAATAAGATAAACATGAAGGAATCCGTCCAAGACACATCATAATTAAACATCTGAAATGATATAAACAATTTACGTTTATTGTAAAGATAATAAAAAGTTTTACAAGCAACCAAGGGGATACCAAATCAAGTGACAGCTGATTTCTCATCTGAAACTATGGAGACTAGAAGCAATTCACATAATATTTTTCTATGCAAGAAGAAAAGAACTGTCAGATGTGAATTCTATACCTGGAAAACCATCTATCAAGAATAAATGGAGGGCTTCCCTGGTGGCGCCATGGTTGAGAGTCCGCCTGCCAATGCAGGGGACACGGGTTCGTGCCCCAGTCTGGGAAGATCCCACATGCCGTGGAGCAGCTAGGCCCGTGAGCCATGGCCACTGAGCCTGCACGTCCGGAGCCTGTGCTCCACAATGGGAGAGGCCACAACAGTGAGAGGCCCGCGTACTGAAAAAAAAAAAAAAAAAAAAATAAGAATAAATGGAAAATAAAGACATTTTCAATGGAAAATGAAGACATTCTCAGAGTGAAAAAAAAAAACTAAGAAAATATGTTGCAAATAAACCTTTAAAGCATATCTATAGGAAGCTCTTTGGCATAAAACAAATGATAACAGAAGAAGGCATAAACTTCAGAAAGAAAATAATAATGGAATGGTAATAATAATAGAATAATAGTAGAATAGAGTAGTAAAATAATAATAGAAGGGCATATAATAGACTTATCCTGATGAATCTCTTAGATCATATTCGTTGGTGGAAATAAAAAAAATAATATCTGTTTTGTTAAAGTATGGAGAGGAAATACTTGGAACAACTAGATAGATAGATAGATAGATCGATTTTTTTTAATTGGGAGAGTAAAAGACCTAAATGGAAGTAAGTTTTAAATACTCCACTGGAAGTAGTTAAAGGATGACACCAGTAGACTATAATAATTCACATTTGCATATTGTAATACCCAGAGCAACCACAAAAAAGTATTCAAAGCAATAGGCTCAAAAATGCTATAAATAAATCAAGATGGAATCCTAAATATATGTTCAAATAACACACTTAAAGGAAAGAAATGGAAACAGAAGGAAAGAAAAACAGAAGAAACAAAGAAAGCAAATCACGAGCTGTCAGTGATGCAAATATAACAAAATATAATCTGGAATGCAATTGTATGGGACAGAACATGAATGTGGACTACTGCCTTTGGAACTCATAGACCAGATATCTGAATTTGCCTTTACTATGCTTAAAAATGGCTCTATGATTTAAATATTTTTTGGTGACTATATAAGGTGTTATTCATTTTGGAAAGAACTCTCCCTCATTTAGCCAAGGGTAAGAGATTCTTGATGGAAAACTCCATTAAAAAATTAAATTTTCTTCCAAATATATGGAAACAGTTGATGGCTTTAAAATTTCAGGGTGTATGTGTATGTGTGTGTGTGTGTGTGTGTGTGTATATATATATATATATCTCACTGCATACCTTAGTGATTTCAAGTTCAGTCCTGTAGTGTAAGGTACACAAGAAAATGTAATGAAAACAGTAAATGGAGATTAAAACAACGAAATTTCATTTTTCACCCAGTGAATAGGTATGCATTTAAAAGCTTGATAATACCTGTGTCTATGGGGGTTTGAGGATATAGATACGCTCTTCCACTGCTAATGAAAATGTCACTTAATATAGGGAAATTTAGTAATATCTATTAAAATGCAAACAAGCAGGTCCTGTGACCCAACATTGCCACTCACTGCTCATCTATCCTAGAATAACAAATAATTACAATGCTCAGTGATATACATTACAAAACTGTTTATAAAAACAAACATTTTGAAACAACCTAAATGTTCATGAATAAGGTGATGACTAAATAAATAATGATATATCTGTACTAAAGGATAAGATATATTTCAAAAGCGATAAAGACCTATACACACTCACATGGGAAAGTATTGGAGTGAATAAAGCAAAGTGAAGGACAAAAAATTTATATTTTTAAACACATCAAAAATACTATATTTCTTAACAGATATACATAGATAATTGCATAGAGAATAAGGTCTGGAATGCTACACCTCAAACTGAGATGGTTGGCAATTTTAAAGATGGGAAAAAGAACCAAAATTCAGGATGGTAGCCAATGAAAGTTTTTTGCCTTGTCTGTAATATTTTATTTATTCAAGGAGAAAGTATTAATGTAAAACAAACATTTTTAAAATGTGTTCAAACACAACACAAATAGTTTTTAAATGTGTTCAAACACCATAAAGGCTTTAAAAACTACAGACTATTATTAAGGTCTAAAATATGTGCTTTGAATATTTTAAAATCTCTTTCTTTGTTTTCAGTACACAAATGTCTTGACAGCAGACTGCCAGGAGGCTGCAAGCAGGAACTAGGTCATTTTCAGGAAGGCCATGCCATGCCTGTAGGGTTTTCTAGGACACAATTTATAAGGCCAACTCAGAAAAGTAGTATCAGTGAACTGTAAGTCTTTGCATGAAGAATCTGTTTGGAAGAAGATAAGACAGAAAATAGGGCATTGAGTCAAAGGTCAAAAGAGCAGATTAAATGAAACTTAAGAATGAGTGAAAGTGACAGGTTGCCAGAGAGATGGAACCGTATCTTGTACAGAGAGGCTGAGGCAGAGATGCATACCAGAGCCCTTCAAGGGTGACTTACAAATATACCATCATGGATAGCAAATGATGTGGCAGCCTCCCAGCAAACAAATTATATAAATTAATTGTGGTCACTAGTCCTGGCTTTTACAGTTTTCTCTGGAAACTATTAGGATTTTTATTCCAATCTTAATGTTCTGAAATTTCAGATATATACAAATATATTTGGAACCAATTGACTTGGAGGTTTTTTGGGTTTTTTTTTTTTTTTTACTTTGTTTTGTTTTCTGTTTGATTTGCTTTGCTTGTTTTTGTAAATCCTGCCCAACACTGAGTGTGCCCTTTTTTATCTCATATTTTCTTTACTTAGAATAGAATTTCCTTTTTTTATGTCTTTAATTATTGCCTACTCTGTAGTAGATATTATTCTTTTGAAGCTCCATTTAGATGTTTTTTTTTAATCACCTGAACCTATTTTCTAAGTCTCTTAACTTTTTCATGATTTATCTCCCCCTTTATTTTCCAGCTTTCTATGTCATTCTGCAGCCATGCCCATTTTGCACATTAGCTTATCTATCTCTACAATTTTATTTTTTTATTTTGATGACTCTAGTTAGTTCTTTGTTATATCCACCTAGTCTAACAATTGAATAAAATATAGTATCACTCTTAAAACATTATATTTAATTTTTCAAAATCTTGTTCTCTTGCTTTTGTTTCCATATGTGTAAGTTTATGCCAGTGTTGTTTGCTCTTCCTCTTCAGTGGTGTAAGCTTTCTGCAAGTGTTGAGAAGGAATTGTGTATTCATCTTAGTAGCTGAGAATTCCTATTAGGCTATCTCTTTTATTCTTTGCACAACTAACCAGCTCCAGCCATGGCCTTAACTTCTGCCATTTATTAGCGATAATGGGTATGGCATAGAACTAGACCCTGACCGAACAGCTGGTTATCTGTAATGCTCCTCATTCCTCTCAGTCATTTATTGCCAAATAACCAGGTACTGCCCTGAATCTCTGATGTAAACTCACTTATTCACTGCTCTTTCCTGGAAACAAATACATAGGTCTTAGCTGTCTATTCCAAGAGGCATTTAACAGAGGTTGAACTATCAGATTGTTTCAATGATCCAGGAAATTGCTTCTGGAACTTCTTCTACTTTTCTATACAGTAGCAGTATCCCTTTTAAATAAGTGATACCTCTTGATCTTTGTAGCTACAATTTCCCTTTTCAATTTCTATCTGCCAATGATTGCTCACAGCTTCTATCTACCAATGATTGCTCAAAATTCCCTTGTTCCAGCTATCTTTTTAGGGGAGTGACTTTTAAGAATGGGGTGCTGTGAACTTGCCACATATTCGTATTTTGCCACCTTGAAATGAAAATCTACCATCTAATCTTTATTGATGTCTACAGATCAAAAGCTAGGGCATCAGGGATCTTAGCTTCTAACAGCGAAGGCCTTTATAGGGGCTTTGTTAAAAGAACTTAAAATGATGCATTTGTATGTATTAAAATTTCAAATAAACGTAACCTTTGACTCAGTAGTTTAAATTCTAAGTATTTGATCAGTATTGTTAATGATACCATTAAGTCAAGATGCTTAGTTAAGGACATTTACTGCAGAATTTTTTGAAATTACAAAACACTGAAAGCCATCTGGATGTCCTTCAAAACAGCTGACTACATTTTCGTCTACTTATACTGTGGTATATTATGCAGCTATTATGAAGAATGAAGAAAACATGCATGCACTGATTCCAGGTCTGGCAATGATTCGCCTTTAAATGAAAATATCAAGTTATTGAGAAGTCCAGGAGAGACTGAATAAGGAAACAGACAATGGCCAGACCAGATAGATAGGTAGATAGATACATGTCTGATCCACAACAAATAATCCAGGAAATCAACTCATTATCTAGCTATATATAGCCAACCTATTTATAAGTCAGACTTATAGGTAGTCAGACTGATATCTCTAGTTACCAGTTCAGGAAGCCAAACAATAACCTTTGTAACAGTTGGCCCCACATGGCCAGGATTTGATTAATAACTGACAGCTTCCCTAATTTTTGTCCCACTTCCAACTTAGGACAAACCAGAGAACCCCAAATATGCACCACCCCTAACCAATCACATAGGATGTCCCAATATTAATTAGCTTGCCTACCTACAGCTCCCCCATGCCAACCATCTCCAATCAGGGCATACCTGAAGCCTTCCATTTTCTCCATTAGAAAGCTCTCCCATTCCCCTGCCTGCCTTTGAGTGCCCAAACAAATGATGGTGGCTGACTCCCTCGCTGTAGCAAATTCTGTGTAAATATTCCCTGTTCATTCTCATTTGATTGGTCTTCATTTATTCCTACATATATAAAGTACAATGTTATTTGTAAACATAAAGTATATGGTACATAAACAAGTGTACATGTTTAAATCAACAAAAAAAAAGATACATGTGATTTTGTTAAGGACAGGGGATAGCACGTGTTAGTTTTGTAATTCAAAGTACTACAATAGATAACATTCATTAACCCACTCATTTATGCACATAACTTATTTCATACAACAAATTATTCTAATAGTCATATTTAATATGATTTTAAACGATCTTTATAAATATATTTATTTTACTGAGTACTCCTTGTGGCTATTTTAGGAGACACCTGACAGTCACTCTTCTTTGTGAATGAGAATTCAAAACTAGAGAGTCCTTAAAATGACTTGAAAATAATTTATGTTTGAACCACAGATATTTAGCTTAGTGTGAAATTTTTTTAATGCTTTCCTTCTATTCTTTTCAATATTCACCCCATGTTTTATTCTCAAGTTAGACTCAGGCACTCTAAAATGTACTCGAGTTTTATCTTAGGTATTACTATATCCAAAGGAACAAAGAATATTCTTTATCAGTCCCTTCCTGCTGGACTTCCTAATGCATTTGATTCCCACCTATTAACCCAGGAGACCTATTTTCACAATCACTTTGTGCTTCTTAAGACCCTACAGGTTTACTAGTGTATAGACATTCTTATAAAGATTATTACTTTTTTTTGGTACCAAACAGTGTTTTCCAATATACTCTTGGCTTGTGGCTAAAAGATGAATAGAAGTTCAACCAGTCAAACCACTGGGGATCTCAACTGTTCTCTGGAAACACTATTTGCTTGGGGGAGAACCACCCTGGGAAAGTGAACTTCTAACTGTATCTTGTAGCCTTTTGTTAGGAAAGTAGAAAAAGACCCATCATTTAGTCAACCATCAAGACTTAAACTGCCTCAAAATATTTTTTCAACAGCTCTTGACAAATGAAAATGTGTAATTATAGCAAAATAACTGCCATCAATTAAGATAGATTTTGGGTCTTGGTGAAATGTTTAAGGAAACTCATAAATTAATCTACTTTCCCAAACCTTTCACTGTCTACATGGGTAATAGAACCCATGTGTTGATAGAATTAAAAAGAGGAAATTGTTTTGTTTTAACTTTTTCTTTCCTCTTAAGGGCCTTCTAAATTGTAAATTGCAAGTTTTATAAGTGAAAGAAAGCCAGTTTATAGGTCTTGTCAAACTATCTTATTTCAATGGTTTTACTTAAGTTTTTAAAATCATTTTAGGTAGAAAAATCATCAATTCATAAATAACTTTTTATATGTACTCAACATTCTACTTGTCTCTATAGAATTTTTTTTAAAAATGCAAGGTTCCATCTCCTACAAGAACTTGGGGAACTCACTTGTAAATGATGTATTTTAATCTTACTCAGGTCACTTACATCAATTATATTAGTAACTATGAACAAAAGTTACAAAATGGCTAATCAAACAGCAAAGGCCAAATGGACAAGAAAATATACCAGGGCTTTGAATTATATATCAAACAGTTTTTCATAATAAACATATAGTTTTTCTTTAAAATTTTGTATTGCCTATTACAATGTATACTGGGTAAAATTGTGAGTGAAGGCAAAAGCAGTGACTACATGCCAAGTGAAGTATATATAGAAAGATACAGATATAGATATTTAGATATAAATATATCCCATTATTGAGAAAATATGATTTCTAATCGTATTAATTATTTATCCCTTTCAATTTTCTTCAGTATACCATTACTCAAAATTTCACTTGTTTTTGCCAGAAAAGACAAAAGATTAGTTGTCTGTGGCCATGGAATTCTGATAGCCATTTATCCATTTGTCAAAAAATCCATGATTAAAAGAAATACATAAAATGTCACCATAACTTTTTGCAGTGACTGTGTTGGATTCAAATAACCAGAAATGCATATTTTAGGAGCATAACTTTTTTAGGACAGATTGTTTGGATTGACTACCATTTATGAAGGTGGTGGGGAGAGAAAAAGTACTTGTTTGAAATGAAAGTGTTGCATGGATTCTGAGTTTATCTGGTGTTGATTCCATTCCAACTTAATCTACACATTCTTATGTCATTTATTGCCATGGTAACTGGATACTCATTTTAAAAATCACATCAAAATGTGAGTGGGAAAAGATTCGATATTTAAGTGGATATAAACTCTTAACATGATGTGAAACATTTTAATGATAAATGAATATTTAAGCAAAACCATATCTGATATAATAAAACTAATAGGTTTAAATTAGTGATTGGTAGTTTGTCCCCATATTCATGGAATATAAACATTACTGTAGCTTTCTTCATATAACATTAATTATTTTGTGCTGATTTTTTAAAGTAATATATGCCATTGATAGAAACAGCTTGGAACCTTACCCAGAGAAAGGTCCATAAGGTATTGTTCTGGGTTTCTATCATGCCTTATAGGGAGATGTTCACAATGTCTAGAGCCCCTGATGTCCTGAAAATTAAGGAGGAGTATGTCCTCAAATTCCTTGCAGCAGGAACCCACTTAGGTGGCATCAACCTTGACTTCCAAATGGAACAGTACATCTATAGAAAGTTAAGTAATGTCATCTACATCATAAATCTAAAGAAAACCTGGAGCAGTTTCTGCTAACAGCTTTCACACTTATTGCCATTGAAAACCTGACTGATGTCAGTGTCATGTGGTCCAGGAATTATCCCAGTAAACTGTGCTGAAGTTTGCTGATGGCCCTGGGGCCACTGCTGTTGCTAGCCACTTCACTCTGGGAAACTTCACTAATTAGATCCAGGCAGTCTCTGGGAGCTGTAACTGCCAGGGATGACCACCACCCTCTCACAGAGGTGTCTTGGTTAGCCTACTACTATCACTGTGTGAAACAGTTTCTTGTCTATGCCATGTGGACATTGCCATCCAGTACAACAACAAGGGAGCTCACTCAGCAGGTCTAATGTGGTGGATGCTGGCCCCAAAGTTCTGCACATGCATAGCACTAATTCCTTGTGAACACCCATGGGAGGTCATGCCCAATCTCTGTTTCTATAGAAATTCTGATGAGATTGAAAAGGAAGAGCAGGTTCCTGCTGAAAATGTCACTACCAAGGAGGAATTTCAGGGGGAATGGACTGCTTCAGCTCCTGAGATTACTGCTACTCAACCCAGAGGTGCAGACTGGTCTGAAAGTGTGCAGGTCCCCCAGTGCCAATCCAGCAGTTCACTACTGAAGACTAAGAGTGCTTAGCTTGCTGCTGAAGACTGGTCTGCAGCTCCCACTGCTCAAGCCACTCAGTGTCTTAAGCTGTACTTCCACAGACGCCTAAACAGAAAATGGAAATAAGGTCTATGGAAAATAATATTTCTTTAAAAAAAAACAAAAAACAAACTTGGAACATACAGAATACATAAGGAAAAAAAGTACCCATATTTCCCATATGCAAGGATAACATTTGCCATTATTTTGAGGTGTTTAATTTTAGCTTTAATAAGTAGACTAAGTTATTCATTTGTATTTACTTATTATATGTGAAGAGCCTTCTGAAGGAATGACAAAGAAGTGTGATGAAAGCATGGTTGAGTAAAAAGAATAAAATAAAAGAAGATCTATATTTATTTCTATTTCTTTATTTCTAGCAGGGTGTATCAGAAGAACCATTGACTGCAGCTAACATATGCCTAACTAATAGTGCTTTTTATATTACAAATTAATTTTTTCCATATCAAGGATACTCTGGAGTCAGTAAAGTATTCATTCAACTACTCAATGATATTATTATCAAGGACATTAGAATACTACCACTCCAATATCCTTAGTGTGCTTACTTCTCACCTCATGCTGCCAAGGTGGCAGCTGAAGCCCCTCACTGCTTGTCTAATTCAAGGACAGATAAAAATAGAAAGGACTCTGCCCACCAGAGCAACACCCAGCTCTACCCACCACCAGTGCCTCCGATCAGGAAACTTGCACAAGCCACTTAGATAGCCTCATCCACGAAGGTGGAGACAGCAGAAGCAAGAACTACAGTCCTGTAGCCTGTGGAACAAAAACCACATTCACAGAAAGATAAACAAGACAAAAAGGCAGAGAGCTATGTACCAGATGAAGGAACAAGATAAAACCCCAGAAAAACAACTAATTGAAGTGGACATAGGCAACCTTCCAGGAAAAGAATTCAGAATAATGATAGTGAAGATGATCCAGGACCTCGGAAAAAGAATGGAGGCAAAAATCGAGAAGATGCATGAAATGCTTAACAAAGACCTAGAAGAATTAAAGAACAAACACCTAGAAGAATTAAAGAACAAACAGAGATGAACAATACATAACTGAAATGAAAACTACACTAGAAGGAATCAATAGCAGAATAACTGAGACAGAAGAACAGATAAGTAACTTGGAAGACAGAATGGGGGAATTCACTGCTGTGGAACAGAATAAAGAAAAAAGAATGAAAAGAAATGAAGATAGCCTAAGAGACCTCTGGGACAACATTAAATGCAACAACATGCTCATTATAGGGGTCCCAGAAGGAGAAGAGAGAGAGAGAAAGGACTCAAGAAAATATTTGAACAGATTATAGTTGAAAACTTCCCTAACAGGGGAAAGGAAATAGCTACCCAAGTCCAGGAAGCACAGAGAGCCCCAGGCAGGATAAACCCAAGGAGAAACATGCCAAAACACATAGTAATCAAACTGACAAAAAATAAAGAAAAATTGTTGAAAGTCACAAGGGAAAAATGAAAAATAGCATACAAGGAATTCCCATAAGGTTAACAGCTGATTTCTCAGCAGAAACTCTACAAGCCAGAAGGAAGTGGCACGATATACTTAAAGTGATGAAAGGGAAGAACGTACAACCAAGATTACTATACCCGGCAATGATCTCATTCAGATTCGATGGAGAAACCAAAAGCTTTACTGACAAGCAAAAGCTAAGAGAATTCAGCACCACCAAACCAGCTCTACAACAAATGCTAAAGGAATTTCTCTAAGTGGGAAACACAAGAGAAGAAAAGGTCCTACAAAAACAAACCCATAACAATTAAGAAAATGGTCATAGGAACATACATATCGATATTTACCTTAGATGTGAATGGATTAAATGCTCCAACTAAAAGACACAGGCTTGCTGAATGGATTCAAAAACAAGACCCATATATATGCTGTCTACAAGAGACCCACTGCAGACCTAGGGACACATACAGACTGAAAGTGAGGGGATGGAAAAAGATATTCCATGCAAATGGAAATCAGAAGAAAGCTGGAGTAGCAATACTCATATCAGAAAAAATAGACTTTAAAATAAAGAATGTTACAAGAGACAAGAAAGGACACTACTTAATGATCAAGGGATCAATCCAAGAAGAAGATATAACAATTATAAATATATATGCACCCAACATAACAGCACCTCAATACATAAGGCAATGGCTAACAGCTATAAAAGAGGAAATCAATTGTAACACATAATAGTGGGGGACTTTAACACCTCACTTACACCAATGGACAGATCATCCAAACAGAAAATTAATAAGGAAACACAAGCTTTAAATGACATAATACACGAGGTAGATTTAATTGGTATTTATAGGACATTCCATCCAAAAACAGCAATTACACTTCCTTCTCAAGTACACATGGAACATTCTCTAGGATAGATCACATCTTGGGTCACAAATCAAGTCTCAGTAAATTGAAGAAAACTGAAATCATATCAAGCATCTTTTCTGACCACAATGCTATGAGATTAGAAATGAATTACAGAGAAAAATAGCTAAAAAACACAGACACATGGAGGCTAAACAATATGTTACTAAATAACCAAGAGATCACTGAAGAAATCAAAGAGGAAATAAAAAAAAATACCTAGAGACAAATGACAGTGAACACACGATGATCCAAAACCTATGGGATGCAGCAAAAGCAGTTCGAAGACGGAAGTTTATAGCAATACAAACCTGCCTCAAGAAACAAGAAAAATCTCAAATAAACAATCTAACCTTACACCTAAAGGAACTAGAGAAAGAAGAGCAAACAAAACCCAAAGTTAGTAAGGGAAAGAAATCATAAAGATCAGAGCAGAAATAAATGAAATAGAAACAAAGAAAACAATAACAAATATCAATAAAACTAAAAGATGGTTCCTTGAGAAGATAAACAAATTTGATTAAACATTAGCCAGACTCATCAAGAAAAAGAGGGACAGTACTCAAATCAACAAAATTAGAAATGAAAAATGAGAAGTTACAACAGACAACGCAGAAACACAAAACATCCTAAACGACTACTACAAGCAACTCTATGCCAATAAAATGCACAACTTGGAATAAGTGGAAAAATTCTTAGAAAGGTATAGTCTTCCAAGATTGAAACAGGAAGAAATAGAAAATATGAACAGACCAATCACAAGTAATGAAATTGAAACTGTGATTAAAAATCTTCCAACAAACAAAAGTCCAGGACCAGAAGGCTTCACAGGTGAATTCTATCAAACGTTACGAGAAGAGCTCACACCCATCCTCAGACTCTTACAAAAAATTGCAGAGGAAGGAACACTCCCAAACTGATTCTATGAGGCCACCATCACCCTGACACCAAAACCAGGCAAATATGCTACAAAAAAAGAAAATTACAGACCAATATCACTGAGAATATAGATGCAAGAAAACTCAACAAAATACTAGCAGTCAGAATCCAAAAATACACTAAAAGAATCATACACCATGATCAAGTGAAATTTATCCCAGAGATGCAAGGATCTTCAGTATACACAAAACAATCAATGTGATACACCATATTAACAAATTGAAGAAGAAAAACCATATGATATCTCAATAGATGCAGAAAAAGCTTTTGACAAAGTTCAACACCCATTTATGACAAAAACTCACCAGAAAGTGTGCATAGAGGGAAACTACCTCAAGATAATAAAGGCCATATATGACAGACCCACAGCAAACATCATTCTCAATAGTGAAAAACTGAAAGCATTTCCTCTAATATCAGGAAAAAGACAAGGATGTCCACTGCTGCCATTATTATTCAACATAGTTTTGGAAGTCCTAGCCACGGCAATCAGAGAAGAAAGGAAAATAAAAGGAATTCAATAGGAAAAGGAGAAGTCAAACTGTCACTGTTTGCAGAAGACATGATAGTATACATAAAGAATGCTAAAGATGCCACCAGAAAACTACTAGAGCTAATCAATGTATTTGGTAAAGTTGCAGGGTATAATATTAATGCACAGAAATCTCTTGCATTCCTATACACTAATGATGAAAAATCTGAAAGAGAAGTTAAGGAAACATTCCCATTTACCATTGCAACAAAAAGAATAAAATACCTAATAATAAACCTACCTAGGGAGACAAAAGATCTGTATGCAGAAAACTATAAAACACTGTTGAAAGAAATAAAAGATGATACAAACAGATGGAGAGATATACCATGTTCTTGGATTGGAAGAATCAATATTGTGAAAATGACTATACTACCCAAAGCAATCTACAGATTCATTGCAATCCCTATCAAATTACAAATGGCATTTTTTACGGAACTAGAACAAAAAAATCTTAAAATTTGTATAGAAATACAAAAGACCCCAAATAGCCAAAGCAATCTTGAGGGGAAAAAAAACGAATTGGAGGTATCAGGCTTCCTGACTTCAGACTATACTACAAAGCTACAGTAATTGAGATAGTATTGTACTGGCACAGAAACAGAGACATAGATCAATGGAACAGGATAGAAAGCCTAGAGATTAACCCACACACCTATGGCCAACTAATCTATGGCAGAGGAGGCAAGGGTATACAATGGAGAAAAGAGTGTCTCTTCAATAAGTGGTGCTGGGCAAACTGGACAGCCACATGTAAAAGAATGAAATTAGAACACTCCCTAACACCATACACAAAAATAAACTCAAAATGGATTAGAGACCTAAGTGTAAGACTGGACACTATAAAACCCTTAGAGGAAAACATAGGAAGAACACTGACATAAATCACAGCAAGATCTTTTTGATCCACCTCCTAGAGAAATGGAAATAAAAACAAAAATAAGCAAATGGGACCTAATGAAACTTAAAATCTTTTGCACAGCAAAGGAAACCATAAACAAGGTGAAAAGGCAACCCTCAGAATGGGAGAAAATATTTGCAAATGAATCAACGGACAAAGGATTAATCTCCAAAATATATAAACAGCTCATGCAGCTCAATATTAAAAAAACAGATAACCCCATCAAAAAATGGGCAGAAGACCTAAATAGACGTTTCTCCAAAGAAAGCATGCAGATGGCCAAGAAGCACATGAAAATCTGCTCAACCACACTAATTATTAGAGAAATGCAAGTCAAAACTACAATGAAGTATCACCTCACACCAGTTAGAATGGGCATCATCAGAAAATCTACGAACAACAAATGCTGGAGAGGGTGTGGAAAAAAGGGAACCCTCTTGCACTGTTGGTGGGAATGTAAATTGATATGGCCACTATGTAGAACAGTATGTAGGTTCCTTAAAAAACTAAAAATAGATTTACCAGATGACCCAGCCTTCCCACTACTGGGCATATACCCAGAGAAAACCATAATTCAAAAAGACACTTGCACCCCAATGTTCATTGCAGCACTATTTACAATAGCCAGGTAATGGAAGCAACCTAAATGCCCATCAACAGAGGAATGGATAAAGAAGATGTGGTACATATATACAATGGAATATTACTCGGCCCTGAAATGGAATGAAATTGGGTCATTTGTAGGTACGTCGGTGCATCTGGAGAATGTCCTACCGAGTGAAGTAAGTCAGAAAGAGAAAAAAAATATTGTATATTAACACATATATGTGGAACCTAGAAAAATGGTACAGATCAACTGGTTTGAAGGGCAGAAATATTTCGAGACACAGATGTAGAAGACAAATACATGGACACCAAGGAGGGGAAAGTGGCAGGGGGAGGGGTGGTGGTGTGATGAATTGGGAGTTTGGGATTGACATATATACAAAAAAATGGATAACTAATAACCTGCTGTATAAATAAAAATTCAAAAAAAATACAAAGGACAGAGGCTAGTCACATGTGTTCTTTTTGTTAGGAAAGCTAAAGTTTTCCATAAAGCTTTCCCCAAAGGCTTTCCATTTAATTTTGCTGAACAAGTTAAATTTATATTTGTATCTTTTCAGTAGAAATTAATCATTATTGACCAATGCTGTCTCCTCTACCATAATGAGGACTAAGAAAATGAATGTTTAAGTTTAGGGGTTTCTTCCCCCACTCTCTCTGGGGAAAACGGACAAAGGAGACAAGGGTTTGGAATTGTATTAGTTTGCTAGGGCTGCCATATCAAAATACCACAAACTGGGTGGCTTAAACAACAGAGATTTATCTTCTCACAATTCTGGAGACCAGCAGTAAAGATTGATGTGTCCACAAGGTTTGTTCCTTCTGAGGGCTGTGAGCGAAGGAAGGATCTGTTCTAGACCTCTTTCATTGACTTGTGTATGGCCATCTTTAATCCATGTCTTTTCACATTATCTTCCCTCTGTGCTTATCTGTGTATCCAGTTTTCCCCTTTTTACAAGGACGTGAGTTACACTGGATTAGGGCTCACTCTAATGAACTCACTTTAACTTGACTACCTCTGCAAAGAAACTATCGCTAAACAAGGTCACATTATGAGAAACTAGGAGTTAGGACTTCAACATATAAATCTTGAGGGGACATAATTCAACTGTTTAACCACTAAAGAAATGAAATATGTGAGGTTCACTATAGATGTCTCCTTATGGAGACCACAGGCCCAGAAATGACTGAGCTGTCTATCCTCTTCACCTATTCTCAGAGCATATGTGATGAGGGCAGTTCAGAACAATAGGCTGAGGTGGCCATAGCCCGGAATTCAAAGCTGAATCTGCCCTCCAGGTCTCTCCCTCAGAATGATGTCCAGTCTCACTATGTACTAGTTCCTATGAGTCTCCATGGGATACCTTGGTACAGCTGATAGGATTGCTTCTTTAATGATCCAAAGAATACCTAGTTAGAAGAATTCAATAATTAATTGTAAATGCCTCATTTGAATACTTACTGATCAAGAAAATCATGTTGAATATCCTAATGTACCTATTATGAATTTTGAATATTGTCCAACAGGGAATGCTGTGGTTACTGAAGGTTGAGATAAGAAATTAAATTGGAAAATCTCTATGTAGTACAGTAAATCTTCTCTCAGCCTAAAAAAGAAAGAACATTCTCACTCTCTAAAGACAAGCAGACAGCTGGCACTGACTGGTGGTGTACTGTTTAAGCAATATATATTTTTACATAATCAGTATATACAATAAATTTCTTATCCTACATTTTATTTTTAAGAGACTTATTCAATGTCTTCATCAATCATATTAAATATTGCTGTCCAGAGGAATAAGAACCATAAGTTTTGACAATAATTTATTGAGGTGAATTTCACATAACCTAAAATTAACTATTTTAAAGTCAACAATTCAGTGGCATTTAGTATATTCACAATGTTGTGCAACTGCCACCTTAACTAATTCCAAAACAGTCATCGCTCCAAAGTAAAATCTCTTATACATTATGAAGTTTTCCCCAACCTCTTCTTCCTCTGGCCCCCAGCAACCTGCAATATGTATTCTGTCTCTCTCAATTTATATATTCTGAATATTTCATACAAATGGAATCATATTACATGTGACCTTTGGTGTCTGGTTTCTTTCACTTATAATAATGTTTTTGAAGTTCATTCATTAAAGGCATTTGGGCTGTTTCCGCCTTATAATAATTGTAAAAGGTGCTGTTAAAAATGTACATGTACTTGTTTGAGTACCTTTTTTCAACTTTTTTGGGTATATACCTAAGAATAGAATCATGAGGTCATATGATAATTCTATGTGTAACTTTTTGAGGAATCTGCCAAACTGTTTTCTACAGTGGCTGAACCATTCTACACTCGCACCAGCAATGTATGAGGCTTCCAATTTGTCGACTTCCTTGCCAACACTTATTATTCATTTTTTAAATTATTATTATTATTTCCATACTAGTGGTTATGGAGTGGTACATCATTGTCATTTTGATTGGATTTCCATGAGGACCAATAATGTTAAGAATCTTTTCATGTTCTTGTTAGCCATTTTCATATTCTCTTAGAGAAATGTCTAATTAAACTACTTTGCCCATTTTTTTTTTTTTTTTTTTTTTGCGGTATGCGGGCCTCTCACTGTTGTGGCCTCTCCCGTTGCGGAGCAACAGGCTCCGGACGCGCAGGCTCAGCGGCCATGGCTCACGGGCACAGCCGCTCCGTGGCATGTGGGATCTTCCCAGACCGGGGCACGAACCTGTGTCCCCTGCATCGGCAGGCGGACTCTCAACCACTGCGCCACCAGGGAAGCCCTGCCCATTTTTTTAATTGGGTTGTCTTTTTACTGATGAATTTTAAGCGTCCTTTATATTTATGAGAGACTAGACCTGTAGTCAAATATATAATTTGCAAATATGTTCTCCCATTCTACAAGCTCTATTTTCACTTTTTAAATAATGTCCTTTGATGCACAAAAGTTTAAATTTGTATGAAGTCCAGTGTATCTATTTGTTGTTGTTGTTGCTTGTGCTTTTGGTGCATAAGTATTTTTCAATGAAACACATACACACGGGCAGACACACACACACAAATAGTAAGCAGGCAATTATTTCGTATCCATGAGGGTAATTCAGAGTATTAAGATGCATGTTCATGAAAGTATTATCAGCTTTTTATCTTGCTTGCATGGACATAATCTTCATTAATTAAATAAAATATATACCATTGTTACTTGGACAACACGTTTTTCATCAAAATGAAATAAAAATAGAAGGATATATCTTCTTTACTGAGGTGCACAATAGCATGAAATATAAGCTTCTTTGATTCATTCACTCATCTAACATTTTTTGAGTTCCTATAATATACTGTTTTAGACAATGGAGATAAACTAATAAAAAGATAGTTTCCTGCCCTCTTGGAGCTTGCATTCTAGTACATAAATGTAAATAAATAAATAAATTCAAGTAGTAATAAATACTCTAAAATAATAAATCAGACTGATGAGTTAACAGAAAAACAATTTTAACTAAGGCGATTAGGAACAGACTAATGAAGATACAACAATTGAACTGAGACCTGGATTAAAATTAGGGTGAAATGCTAGGAGGAATGCATTCCAGGCTGAGGAAATCACAAATGCAAGGTCTTGAAGTGTAAATGAATTTTGAGCTTTCCAGGGATTGAAAAAAGGCCACCATGGGTCATGGAGAACATGATGTTTACCTTGCAGTGAGGCAATGCTAGATTTAATATGTAGAAAGCAAATGCCTGTTTCTGGTCACTTTATTCAGTAACCATACATTGGGCCTGAGGCTGAACATTGAAAACTATGATACTGGGCTTCCCTGGTGGCGCAGCGGTTGAGAGCCCGCATGCCGATGCAGGAGACACGGGTTCGTGCCCTAGTCTGGGAGGATCCCACGTGCCACGGAGCGGCTGGGCTCGTGGGCCATGGCCGCTGAGCCTGCACGTCCGGAGCCTGTGCTCCGTGGCGAGAGAGGCCGCAATAGTGAGAGGCCCACGTACAGCAAAAAAAAAAAGAAAAAAACTATGATACTTATCCAGGGTTAAGGAGAAAAATTGGGAAAGGGGGATGGATCAGAGAGTGGCAATGTAAAAGTAAAAAAAGATACAACCTTTATCTCCATGAAATTATAGTCTAGTAAGGATATTATAAAAACACAGCTAACCATAATACAAGGCAGAAGAAAGGTCAACTAATTACAGAGGGTTGAGTCAAGGAAGCTTCTTAATTTTGAATTTGAATCATATGTGATATTTCTATAGGTGTGGAAAAACTTTTAAGTCAAGGGGGAAAAAGAGACATGAATGAGTAAAGCATGTTTGGGAAATGGAGTAGTGTACTATAGATTAGAAAGTATGCTAAGAAATATGTAGGATACAAAGATAATGGCATTAAAGCTGAAACCTATATGCATCTGGCCCTTCTACACTAGGACCAAGTATTTAAAGAATGTTGGAGCAAATTTCACCACCCCTCTAATTTTATTCAGAACCTTAGCAGAAACTTTATGTGCTCTGTAAAAATAATGAGGAAAGTGATGCAAATAACTTCGTTATGACCCTTCATTTGAAATTTGATATAAAATATTCTCAAGCAACAGTGAGAAAATAAACACATTTGCTAGGTATTATGGGCTGAATTGATTTCTCTCCCAAATTCCTAGGTTAAAACCCTAACCCTCAGTACCTCAGAATATGACTGTATTTGAAGATAAGGTATTTTAAGAGGTAATTAAGGTACAGTGAGGTTATACAGGTGGGCCCTAACCCATCTGAATGGTGTCTGTAAAAGAAGAGATTATAGACGTGCACAGAGGAAAGAACATGTGAAGGCACAGGGAGAAGACAGCCATCTATCTACATGCTAAGGCGAGAGGCCCTCGGAAGACACTAGTCCTTCCAAACCCTGATGTCAGACTTCTAGCCTCCAGAACTGTGAGAAAATTAACTTCTGTCATTTAATCCACCCAGTCTGTGGAAGTTTGTAATGGCAGTTCTAGAAAACCAATACACTGAGAACAAATTTTAAATGACAGTTATTCTCTGTACCATCCATACTAGATGTGAGGAGTTTGAAGTCTCAAAAAGTGAAGTAACTTGGTCACATATATCTTGCCATAAAATAGAAAACACTTAATTTTTAACTAGAGTAAGCATGTAATCTATTATCCTAACTGGGACATTTTCAAGAGTGTATTTGGTATTATGAATAATTACGTTGAGACAATAGGTATAAAACAGGTCATACATCTGAAAAATAGTATCTTAACCTCCCTGAAAAAGCGAACAATTCTCTCTTTAGTGGATTTTCTTGATATATTCTAGCTGAAATTGAAGATGTTTAATAAATTCTTAACAGAATGTTGCCAAGTCATACATTGTCTCTTTTATGAGTATCCACAGAAGAAATTTCTAATTTTAGTACAGAGAATAATTATGCTTCTTCTAAGCTTAATTGGCTTGGTTTATCTTTTGGAGACTATGAACTATATGACTGACTGTGTCTCCCTCTTCCAGTTAGACTGCTGGAAAGCTTAGCTCAAATTTACATGCTGATGCAAGTGTAAAGATGAGCATAACATGCCATTTTCTTAGTCTCATTTCATTTTTCTCTATTCATCTGTGTTTTCTTATTTCCCTTCCACCTTTGCCTTTTAAAATATCTTATTATACTTTATGTATCCTTGTAAGCTACCTTAGATCTTCTTCTGGAATATGGTTATGTAAATCAGTCTGTCATTCAAAAGATGACCTGGTTCTTTGTCACTGTTCAAGACTTTCTTTTGCTATTCAGTGCCAGTTACAAAATCTGCATCCTGATTCACTCTTATTAGATCATCTTGTTCATGCCCTAGATGTTTATAACTTGTGGGATTCCAAGCCAGTGTGCAGTCATGTGGAGATTCCAAGGCTGGATAAAAATGTGAAAACATAGGGACCATCTGGAAGAAACCCACATTAGGTGTGATACCACACATATTCTTTAGTTGAAGTAGAGGAAAAGTATCAATAAATTTCCTTCTCCAACATAAAAACTGTACAATTATATGATTTTAAAGAAGAACATTTTCTAAACTATAGCAACTGTAGGTTGTCTATAATTATAATGTGCCACTTTTCTGAAATTACCCTAGAACAAAAGAATAATTCTAAGTTTATTACATTGTACTCTGTGTACCATTAATAAATATAGAATTTCATATGGTCTACTCCAAATATACAATCATTGAAACATGGGAAAAAGAAGAGCAGTTCAGTGGCATGGATTCAGCAGAGTTCTTGCTGTGTTATTCTTTCTGGGTACATTTTTTCCCAGACATTTAATTGTAACATACCTGCCTTATTTCTCAAAGATACATAGAAATAGTGTGTCCTCGTGTGTTTGGCTCTGTATAAAACTAAATGAGCAGCTGTATCTTCATTGCAAGTCTCCCTTAGATAGTTCCCCCTACTTCTTTAGAAAGACAAAGAGAAATAAACCTTAGTATACACTTGCCTTCATTCAGCAACACATAAGTTTTAAGACTTTCTTATAATCAGTGCACGGGCAAAATATGTGATGCTTATATGCTTGAATGTAGAGTACACACTGAACAATATGAATATCAGAGAGGGTGTTTATGTACTAAATTTTGCCCCTTCCAGACCCCCAGTCCATATGTTGAATCCTTAACCCCCAATGTGTCTGCTTTGGAAATGGGCCTTTAAAGAGGCAGTTAAGGTTAGAAGAGATCATAAGGGTGAGGCCCTAACCCAATACCACTGGTGTCTTTGTAAGAGTCACCAGGGAGGCAACACAGAGGAAAGGTCATGTGAGGACGCAGCGAGAAATCCAGCATCTGCAAGCCAAAGAGAGAGGCCTCAGGAGGAGCCAACCTTGCTGACATTTCGATCTTGGCCCTCCAGCCTCCACAACTGAGAAATAAATTCCTCTTTTTTAAGATACCCACTGTGTGGTATTTTGTTATGGCAGCCCAACAGAGGGGAATGAGGACTGATGAAATATATATATGTATATTATGTTTTTGTCCAATCCTATGCAAGTTATATTATATTTGAACTGTACTACAGACCAAAGAGTAGTCAGGCTTCATGTTCTTGTATCCATTCTGTAGATAAGAACATAGAAGAGGGTTTAACCTCATACAAGTTAGTTATTGACTGGGAGCTATAAATATAAGAGAAAAAAATTGAAATCATTTTCATGTATATTTCTCATCTTCTAACATTTTTTCTTCTACTCATTTTGAACATACCTTTAGCAAATATATATGCTTTATATACGTAGAACATGATAGTTTTTACTGGGCCCTTTGTAGTTTTCCAGATCACTTTTCTACCCAGATGTAACATAGAAGAATTGGCACTGGAAACATATATTAGCTCCTGTGCTACTCCGATAAAGTAGGCTTAAAATAATGCCAACTACCTAGAGTATCCCAAAGGTATAGCAGAGCCTCACTTGAAGGACTTCAGAGTATTCCAAGAATTATACAGTGATTTTTTTTTTAATTCCCACAAGATAGAGTATAAGTAAAAGATAAATTTTCATGGTGGTATCAAGACAGGAAAGTAAAAAAATTGAAAACAATCAGTGCGACAGAGTAAAACAAAATGCTGTAAGACGTATACCAACATACTATATAAATGATTGCTAATTTACTTCCAGCATTCTAGACATGTTTGTATTAATTTATTCAAAGCCGTGTATTAAAATTTTTCCAATTTAAATGCTGTTTTGGATGACCAGCCACTTGCCGAGGATTCAGTAAGTTTTAACAATTTTCATTTTTTAAAAGATGCTTGTGGAACAATTTTTAATTGTATTGTAAAAAGATATAATTTGGCCCAGACAGCAATAGAAATACCACTTCCGAAAGATGTTAAAAGTAAATTAACCTTGAAACTAGATTTTTATCCTCTTTGATGCCAGGCATTTTTAGAATCAAGTGAGAAGAAGCCTGGGTTGCCTAAGGCATAGTACGTCTATTCTATGTGCTTCCTAGAAAGGCAGATTAAAAAACTAGAAAATAGGAAGCTGCTTGTGACACCTCCTAACGCCCCAACCCACATCTAATCCATCAACAAATCCGGCTGGTTTGCATTTTCTTTGCCGAGACAACATTATTTTTTTACCTAGACTACTACAAAAGACACATTGATCCCCCTATTTCTTCTGTTGTTTTTACCTTGACCTTATTACTGGACTGAATCCAGATTAAAATGCAAATCTGTTCACCCGCTACTAAAATCTTTCCAGGGATTCCCAATGTCTTAGGACAAACACTAAAATCGTTAACATAACCACCGGGACCTTGTACAGCCTTGTCCCCATCTCCCTCTTGCCTTCCTTCATAAAACACTCCTTCCCTCTCTCTGTGATACAAGCACATGCAACTTTTTCAGTTCTTCTAATTAACCTTGCTTCCTTCTGCTGTTGAACTTATCAGTTCAGTTCCTGCTCTTAAAATACCATTCACCAGCCCCCTTCCCCTAATTCACTTGAACTCTTCATGTCTCCATTCAATTATCATTTCCTCAGGGAAACCTTCTACAATCTAACTAGGTCAATTTCTTCGTGCCATGTGCTCTCAAAGAACCTTGCCCTTCATTGTCATACGCTTTTCCCAGCTGTAGTTTTACTTTTATATGAATGACTATGTCATGCCTCTTCATCTACCTTACTATAAATTCCACAGCGGCCTGGACAGTGTCTGTGTTTGCACACTGTCCTATATCAGTACTTAACACAGTAAATATAACATAGTTGCTTCTTGGTCATTTCATTAAAAGCTAATAAATTTTATCTTTGTACACTGAATGATTCATTAAAATTTTAAAACCTTTACCTTTGTTCCCTCTCATTGTCACACAGTTTTGTAGGTATCCACTGTTTCTTTAATTTTGATGTGCCCACTGTTTCTTTAATTTTGATGTACCGAAGAAACATGGTAAGATTTTAATTTATGTCTGGAAAGCACCAGTGGTATGATGTACTGTGGTACTTAGAAATATCTTATGGTATTTATATATATATATATATATATATATATATATATGTATGTATATTTCTTTTAAGTATTATTTTGTCTTTCTTATTGATTCCCCACATCTTTACAGTTTAAATATTCATTAAAATATTAATTAAATATTAATTAAAAGATTATTTTGTCAGAAAAAGATCAAAGCTTAAATTTTATCAGTAATGTATTATGTCTTAATTACACATGAAGCTCCAAGAAACATAACCATGCTTTCAAAAATATGCCTGACCAATTTGGCTTCATTTTAATGTTAGTAAATGTTATATATAGATGAGGTTTTTTTTTTAAATAATGGCCTTATACATCTGGAAATATATACTCTCATAGAAGATGAAAAGGCAAAAAGTATCCGTAATAATATAGAGAATATTAAAAAATAGATGAGTATGAGTTTGCAATGCTCCCAGTTAATGTATATTTTACATTATATGTAGAATATACTCAAGTATATACTTGAGTTACGTTTATTTGAGCATGATTAATTCACCTAGAGTAGAATACAGTATAATTACTTAGATTGGTTAAAAATAAACAGCACAAAGGTGTTGAACAGATTTAGGTTTGCAGAAAGTAAATCAAATGGACCAATTTTCTGGGTTCCAAATTAATTTTGTATAAGCCAGGTTGACTTGTGTGGTTGTTTGGTTTGTTTTGTTATTGTACGCATCTTATACTTTCCTCTTATTATGCCTTAAGCCTTACTTCCTCCTCAGCTGTTATTTCTGTAGTCCATTCATCATAATAATTTCTATATCAAGTCATATATTATGTACTCATTTTGATTATTTGACATTTGGGACTTTGTATTTTTATCCCTACTTACAGTGTTCATAAAATAGTGTTTTATTCATACATTGTGGCAAATAGAATAAATTATAGTAGTCCACCTTACTAGAATTTCACAAGGTAGTTACAACTTACATACAAAACTCACAATAACCAAACATTCTGATTTGTGTTTGAATGTTTCCATTAGTTTCCATTAGTGGAATATTCCCCTAGTTTCCATTAGTGGAATATTCATGTCTCCATATCTAGGGGAAAACTACATTTTCTCTTCAATGAAGAGCTCATGCTACTGAATTTAGTAATTTCAGATAATTCAGAGAGTTCATTATAGCAGGCCCACCTGGGCCTGAGTTGGGTTAACTTAATTGTGGCTAACTTTCCCCATGTTAACAGCAACACTGAAAATAATTTAACACAGTCTGGGGCACTTTACCCATTCATTGAACTCCAGATAAGTCCCAGTTGAGCTACAGAAAGGAAGCAATACAGGATCAGGCAGGAGGTCTACACTTATTAGCAGCAAGTGCTAGGCTGCCCCTGGGTAGCAGAACCCAGGCTGCATAAGCAATTCCTCCTCTCACTCACTTCCAGACTGTCTAAATGTGCCTGTAGCTCCAGTGCATCTGTAATAGCCACTTGCATGACCAAAAAGTCCATTATTATTAATTCCTAAAGTTAACAGTGTTTGATGTCTTTCCCTTTATAAGCATTTGTCTACCCAAGAGGCTGGCATTATTATTATCATTTTATAAATAACCAAAATGGGTTCATTTTGACACTTGATAGATGTTAGTTGTAGGAGTCTTAACCTTGGAACCATTAACGTCTAAGTATGAAGAGACCATCAACCTAAGAATCCAGGGACTTGAGTTCTTCCTGCTTGGTTACTGTGAGGGAGAGCAGATCTGAGACAGGCTGGGACCTGGGACCTTTTGCTGCAGTGTTGCAATGCTTGCACCTGGACAAACGTGTCCTCCAGCAACAAAATACAAAGAAACTATATGGCACTAAAAATAACTGTGTGCATGCACAGTTGGGCAAATTCTGCACAAAAAGATACAAAAAGACTCAAAAATGGAACTGCCACCTTTGAAGAGCCAGGAGCAAAAACAGGGTATCAGCAATGAAAGCAGGGTACTGTGCATGCCCACTGCTTGAACACCACTTGAGGGGTGGGCAAAACACCTAAGCCACCCCTCCAGCCCAACCCCTGAATACACCCCCACCCTCACCCCATATAAGGAACCAGCTCGCCCGCCTTGGGGAGCGAGCAAGGGAACGTGCTACTTGTTTTCACTCCCGCCTGCAACTGTAGGGTCCCCAATGAAGCCTTGCCTGAATTTCTTGTCTGGCCTCTAGTCAATTTCTATTGATTGGGGAAGGCCAAGAACCCTGATCAGTATCAGATCCTTCAACTCTCATGATTCATTCCCTCTTCTAAGATTGTTCTCAGTGGTCCCGAAGACCCCTCCACTTCTAACCATCCCTATCCCTATAAGGCAGGTTGGCATTTTTTAAAATAACGTAGATGTTGTGTAATATTTTTCAAAGTCTGTAGGCTATTTCTGTTCCATCTAAGCCTTTGTTTAGATGTTTCTCCTTTAATTCGACCTCCTCTCAGAAAATAATAGGTGTCGTATATGTCTTCTAATTGCTCCATTTGCTTTATTAATGTTACTGTTGCTCCTAAACCAACAGTAAAGTAATGGTAGCTTTTTCCTCTTTTATCCTCCCATCACTATTGGCGACAGTTGTCTCAAAAGTCAAGTTAACTACTAAATTAGTTTGGCAAACGTTGTGTCTATCAGTCATTTAAAAGAAGCACCAGTATCTCTACCTGAAGAGCAGAACTGGGTCACCAGGTATATTAGTGCATCACAGGCAATTTGTCTTTCACAAGCTGGAAAAGCAGAAGGGAGCAAAAGGCAATAGAAATGCAAAATCTTCCATGATTAGTTTGTGTTCAGAAAAGGAAAATGTGCACCTCTGAAGTGATTAGTTTGTGAAACATTAGCTTTTAAAGCTCTGTAAATCGTGGCAAATTTTGCAGATTCTCCTTAGTTCTACTACCTCAAAATAGTCATAGAAGTTATGGATTATATACTGCCTGAGCATTCGAGTGGAAACAATTCTCCAGGTTCACAGCTGAGTGTCTCCCGTGCAGGCACGTGCTTTGTCAGGGTGCTGAGTATCCTCCCCACTCATGAAATAAGAGCAAGGAATTCCTAAATCCCATCCTTGATTCACTGCTGATTTCAAACTGCTCAAAATTTCAGTGCTAAAAATTTCAATGCTAATGAGTTTAATAAAACAAACAAATGAAAAATCTTATACCCTTAATAGGGCAGGTTAAGGTAGAGTCTAGTTTTTGGAGTTGCACAGTATTTTCAGGCATTTGCTTTCTTTTCTGCCTAATAAATTTTACGGGTTTATTGTTTATTATCAACGAGCAGCGTTAGCCTCCTGGAGAAAGTACCATCCTTTTTTTTTTTATGCGGTACGCAGGCCTCTCACTGTTGTGCCCTCTCCCGCTGCGGAGCACAGGCTCCGGACGTGCAGGCTCAGCGGCCATGGCTCATGGGCCCAGCCGCTCCACGGCATGTGGGATCTTCCCAGACCGGGGCACAAACCCGTGTCCCCTACATCGGCAGGTGGACTCTCAACCACTGCGCCACCAGGGAAGCCGTACCATCCTTTTTTTTTTTTTTGTACTCAGAGCGGAGAGGATGACTAGGTTAAAAACCTACTGGAATTTAATCTATTAAAAAGACAAAAAATTGAGTGAGACAAAGAACAGTTTAAGAACAGCTGAAACTTAGGAAGGAAATACCTAAATTTCTCCCCCCAAAATGAAAAGGAATCCACAGGTACTCCCAACTTAATGGAAAATATGGCTAGAAAATGTAAAAGGAATTATATGATATAATTTTAATGTAATATATGATAAATTGCTAGTCACCAAATAATAATGGCACTTAAACAAAGTAGTAAATAGGAAAACAGAAGCAAAACTAATAATTTTGAAATAAGGACGAAGATAAGATTTTGAAGGAAAAGATTCATTTATTTTAATATTCCTATTGACTAGTTTAGTGCATAGCAACATAGTAAGGTCTCAACACAGGAATTAATGAATGATTGAATAAATGAATGAATGTTTGTGACCTAAGCTAAAGATATACTTTATTTAAAATATTAGGCAATTCTATGCCTTAAGACCAAAAAATAAACACCTGCCTCTATATTTTTAGAAAATGCATACTGTTGTTCCTAAAGTTCTCCACAATGCACAAACCAAGGATTGTTGATATTTGTAGCAGAAAATCTGTATTTTATTTGTTAACTAAGAAGAAGAGGAAGAAAGTGAAGTAGAAAGTAGTAAAGATCACAGTGAGATCGTGAAGGTAGATGCTAGGAAACTACCACTTTGACATTCCGCTCCTTCATTTCAGTGGTTGTCAGGTGTTAGGCAAGGCTTCTGCTGCTTATTTCTTCCTGGAATGTGCTACGGTTTCCCTTCATAAGACCTGTGGCAATTGGTGATCAGAGTTAGTCAAATCAAAGTAAGATCAAACCAAAACAAGTAAACAACTCAGCTTGTTATGGCAAGAATATTCTATTCTATGAAAATCTGACTACACACTCTAGCCCTTGCTCTTGTAAGTAAGACACAAAACATCTCACAAAACTAAGTTTCTCAAAGAAGTTCCTTTCCACCGTTGAGAAAATCTCTATTACCGGTTGAATCATCCTCACACACAGATGAGGTGAGATGGTGACTGGTTGGAAGTATTGACTCTAAAATCAGATTGCCTGCAGTCAAGTTCCTTTGAGGATTAAATGAGTGAACAGCTGGAGGCATGTAGAGTACTGCACAGCACAGAGAAAGAATGCTATAAATATTAGAACTTATCATGATTGTACTAACTCAGTCTTCATGCACAATATGTGCTGATTAGGTATATATGTCACTTTAGATTCTGGTGGTACTCTTACTTTAAAGAGCACTTTCACATGCATCGCTGCGTTTGGGAAGCGGGGATGCATTGTGGCTAGTAGCCTAGCCCCAGACAGCTCTGGTTTGACCTCTAATTCAGTTTATATGCATGACATTTATCCAAGGTCACTCTTTCCAAACCGCAGTTTTCTTATAAGTAAACTGAGGGAGTTATAACCATTCTTTCCTTATACAGTAATTGTAAAGTTAATGAAGAAAATCCTTAGCGTAATACCTGTCTGTATATATTGTGGTGTGTGCTGAATAAATTGTTATTGAATTCTCATATTAAACCTTACAATCTTCATAGTCTCCACCCCTAAAAGGATGTCTCTACTTGGATACATCAACACTTTTATAACACAATGAATCTACACTGAATCTATCAGCTTTCTCCCGTAAGCTAAACTTCTTCCTAAATTTGTATTTGCATTATCTTTGCAAATACCCATACTTGGTAGGACTCTATACCTATGACTCTGCCATATTCGCTTTTTATATAGATGAGCATATCACAGAGGATATGTGGCTTGCCTGTGGACACACAGTGAGTAAGAGACAGAGAATGTCACAGGTTTGAATGCAGAGCTTTTTTTTTTTTTTTTTTTTTTTTTTTTTAAACATCTTTATTGGGGTATAATTGCTTTACAATGGTGTGTTAGTTTCTGATTTACAACAAAGTGAATCAGCTATACATATACATATGTTCCCATATGTCTTCCCTCTTGCGTCTCCCTCCCTCCCACTCTCCCCATCCCACCCTTCCAGGCTGTCACAAAGCACCGAGCTAATATCCCTGTGCCTTGCGGCTGCTTCCCCCCAGCTATCTACCTTACTACGTTTGTTAGTGTGTATATGTCCATGACTCTCTCTCGCCCTGTCAAAACTCACCCTTCCCCCTCCCCATATCCTTAAGTCCGTTCTCCAGTAGGTCTGCGTCTTTATTCCTATCTTACCCCTAGGTTCTTCATGACATTTTTTTCCCTTAAATTCCATATATATGTGTTAGCATACGGTATTTGTCTTTTTCTTTCTGACTTACTTCACTCTGTATGACAGATTCTAGGTCTATCCATCTCATTACAAATAGCTCAATTTCATTTCTTTTTAAGGCTGAGTAATATTCCATTGTGTATATGTGCCACATCTTCTTTATCCATTCATCCGATGATGGGCGCTTAGGTTGTTTCCATGTCCTGGCTATTGTAAATAGAGCTGCAATGAACATTTTGGTACATGACTCTCTTTGAATTTTGGTTTTCTCAGGGTATATGCCAAGTAGTGGGATTGCTGGGTCATATGGTAATTCTATTTGTAGTTTTTTAAGGAACCTCCATACAGTTCTCCACAGTGGCTGAACCAATTCACATTCCCACCAGCAGTGCAAGAGTGTCCCCTTTTCTCCACACCCTCTCCAGCATTTATTGTTTCTTGATTTTTTGATGATGGCCATTCTGACTGGTGTGAGATGATATCTCATTGTAGTTTTGATTTGCATTTCTCTAATGATTAATGATGTTGAGCATTCTTTCATGTGTTTGTTGGCATTCTGTATATCTTCTTTGGAGAAATGTCTATTTAGGTCTTCTGCCCATTTTTGGATGGGGTTGTTTGTATTTTTGTTATTGAGCTGCATGAGCTGCTTGTAAATTTTGGAGATTTATCCTTTGTCAGTTGCTTCATTAGCAAATGTTTTCTCCCATTCTGAGGGTTGTCTTTTGGTCTTGGTTATGGTTTCCTTTGCTGTGCAAAAGCTTTGAAGTTTCATTAGGTCCCATTTGTTTATTTTTGTTTTTATTTCCATTACTCTAGGAGGTGGGTCAGAAAGGATCTTGCTGTGATTTATGTCATAGAGTGTTCTTCCTATGTTTTCTTCTAAGAGTTTGATAGTTTCTGGCCTTACATTTAGGTCTTTAATCCATTTTGAGCTTATTTTTGTGTATGGTGTTAGGGAGTGATCTAATCTCATACTTTTACATGTACCTGTCCAGTTTTCCCAGCACCATTTATTGAAGAGGCTGTCCTTTCTCCACTGTACATTCCTGCCTCCTTTATCAAAGATAAGGTGTCCATATGTGCGTGGGTTTATCTCTGGGCTTTCTATCCTGTTCCACTGATCTATCTTTCTGTTTTTGTGCCAGTACCATACTGTCTTGATTACTGTTGCTTTGTAATATAGTCTGAAGTCAGGGAGCCTTATTCCTCCAGCTCCTTTTTTCGTTCTCAAGATTGCTTTGGCTATTCGGGGTCTTTTGTGTTTCCATACAAATTGCGAAATTTTTTGTTCTAGTTCTGTGAAAAATGCCAGTGGTAGTTTGATAGGGATTGCATTGAATCTGTAGATTGCTTTGGGTAGTAGAGTCATTTTCACAATGTTGATTCTTCCCATCCAAGAACATGGTATATCTCTCCATCTATTTGTATCATCTTTAATTTCTTTCATCAGTGTCTTATAATTTTCTGCATACAGGTCTTTCGTATCCTTAGGTAGGTTTATTCCTAGATATTTTATTCTTTTTGTTGCAATGGTAAATGGGAGTGTTTTCTTGATTTCACTTTCAGATTTTTCATCATTAGTATATAGGAATGCCAGAGATTTCTGTGCATTAATTTTGTATCCTGCTACTTTACCAAATTCATTGATTAGCTCTAGTAGTTTTCTGGTAGCATCTTTAGGATTCTCTATGTATAGTATCATGTCATCTGCAAACAGTGACAGCTTTACCTCTTCTTTTCCGATTTGGATTCCTTTTATTTCCTTTTCTTCTCTGATTGCTGTGGCTAAAACTTCCAAAACTATGTTGAATAAGAGTGGTGAGAGTGGGCAACCTTGTCTTGTTCCTGATCTTAGTGGAAATGCTTTCAGTTTTTCACCATTGAGGATGATGTTTGCTGTGGGCTTGTCATATATGGCTTTTATTATGTTTAGGAAAGTTCCCTCTATGCCTACTTTCTGGAGGGTTTTTATCATAAATGGGTGTTGAATTTTGTCGAAGGCTTTCTCGAATGCAGAGCTTTTTTTTTCTTCTCTGCTGAGATTTTGAAACTGTTACTTTTAAAAGTTGCATAATTCAAAGTAAGTCATCTACCAAAGACATCCTTTAACTGTGAGTGAATGTCTGTAAGATTTACACATACTCTTCATCTATTTTGCACTGACAAAATGTCCAGTCTAACACAATCTATCCCGTGGCCTTGCAATAAAATACGCTTTAAAATAAGTACCATGTAACCATTCATTTTAGGGTATGAAGTAAATATACCTCTGGTACCTGCAGAGTAATTTGGTGTTTTTCTTAGTGCTATGCTTTTGTT
Source organism: Phocoena sinus (assembly GCF_008692025.1). Lineage (NCBI taxonomy): Eukaryota > Metazoa > Chordata > Mammalia > Artiodactyla > Phocoenidae > Phocoena > Phocoena sinus. The sequence continues at coordinate 14,015,603 of NC_045773.1, read as the reverse complement.
ACTTTTCTCTGGGGAACCCAAAGGTTGCACTTTAAGGCAATGATGCTAACCAAAATGTGTAAGTAAACAAGAAATGCAAAGCACACTCCTAAGTGGTACACATAAAATTTCTTAAACTAGAATGCAATTACCTTCCCCCAGAATCTGAACATTTCCCACATGAATTTCTCTTCTGTTCAAAGAGATTCGTTGCACTGATGTCTGAAATTCATCAGTCATCTGGCACATAGACAAAAAGCTGTGACTTACGCAAACACTACCTTCCAGATACACACACACACACACACACACACACACACGCAGGAGCCTCATAATTTAATGCTTGGGAAACTAACTGAAAATAATTAACTCTATATATCACTCATGGTGGCTGTTTATTGTTCTTTGCAAAATCGATGTTTAAGCATTTGGGACAAAGCCCATTTTATCCAAACACTGAATTAGTATTTTGAATTGTATGTTGAACTAACGTTGTGTTCCTAGGATTTAATTAATTAGCAGTTGTTTGTTTGTTTTTCAGTAAAGCATACAGCTCCAAGGGTAATAGTCTTCTGAAAAAAAGAAAATAAAATTCTGTCATACATAGCCCATATCCTGGATATTATAGACAGAAAAAGTTCTGGTTTGAAAAGATAGAATAAATCCTCAGAATATTAGAGTGTAAACAATAGAATGATTTACCAAATGGTCTTAATTCCATTCTCATTCCTTCTGAATCTGGTCTCTCAAAGATCAGGAACAACCTCCTGAATGCAAAATACACTTTCCTCTACAGACTTCATCTTCTCTTCCTCCTAGGCAGTATTCCACACTCTTCACAAATCTCTTTCTCTTTAAACCCTTTCTTTTATACATTAATTAATTAAACAATACTTATCAAGACATTGTATAAGTCAGGTACAATTTCAGGTATTGGGAATGCAGCAGTGAATAAAACAGGCAAATATGCCCCCTTATTCCTATCACTATTTACCCCTCAAACTTCTTTAATATACTTACCCTTCTAAGGTTCTACCCTTGATCTTCTCCTTTTTCTCAGAGCTATCCACCAATTTTACTGCATCCTTCCATTCTTTCATGCTTCAGTATTGCCCATTTGCTGAAGACACCCAGAATTATGTCTGTATATCCATCATCTCTCCATAGTCTATACCTCCAAAATGATGCCACTTCTGAGATACATGAACAAGTCTCTAAATCAACAAATCTAAACCAAACTTTTTCCCCCTATGCTAATCTTCTTCCAGTTTCCATTTCCATTATCTTTCCAAATACTTCTATTTGAGAGGACTCTGTCTCTTGTCTGCCATAGCCAGTCATCTGTCATAGTTTTGGTCCTACATCTGCAACAATTCCAGAATTAATTTTCATTCTCTAGCCCCATTTTCATGTTTATTAATGCAATAATTTCCTGAGTGGCTTTTCTGTCTACAATGTTCATATTCCAGTCCAATCCATGTTTTTTTACACACTAAATTGCAACTGTGATGATTTTTGTAGGCTTTCTATAAAAGTTCTGTTGCTTCTTGCAACCTATTAAATAAATGTCTTGCCTCCCAATTAAGACTTTCTATGATGGATTCTTTTCTAGTTTTTCCTCACAAATTCCATAGCCCACAGTCTAGGAACATGTGAGTATTTTCCTATAGTCCATATTGGGGTCATATGTTACCACTCTCAATTTTAGTAACCTTATTGTTTCCCTTGCTGGAAATGCCACGTTCCCTACTGTCTCTATTGAAATTATCCTTTTACTCTCTAGACAAAATGGTATTCTTTCACAAAGATTTTCATCATTTTCCCCACTCACAAGTTGTATCTTTCTCCTTAAACTCATAACTCCCAGGGAATCTACTCTATTGAGATTTACAGTGATCTTTGTCTACTCAGCTGAACTAAGAGCATATACCTACATTTAAAATACGATATGTTTGGTGGACTTACAAGAGTAAATGAAGAAAATATTGCAAAGATGAGAGAGTGGTACCAGAAATCAGAATGCTGTTGCTAAGATTACACTACGAATTTCTTATTTTTGCCCTCATCATGCGGTTCCAGTGCCACCCCTCTCTTGTAGCAAGTGACCATAAATCGTGGTAAGATGTTCCACTATATCTGGGACAAAATTAATTTGGGTTTCCAGTCAGACTTCCTGCGGTGAAATAACCAAAACCCATGACCTGCTTACAGAGTTTCTAAATAAACATGGGGCTTCCCTGGTGGTACAGTGGTTAAGAATCTGCCTGCCAACGCAGGGGACACGGGTTTGAGCCCTGGTCTGGGAAGATCCCACATGCTGCGGAGCAGCTAAGCCCATGTGCCACGACTACTGAGCCTGTGCTCTAGAGCCCACAAGCCACAACTGCTCAGCCCTCGTACCACAACTACTGGAGACCACACGCCTAGAGCCTGTGCTCCGCAACAAGAGAAGCCATTGCAAAGAGAAGCCCGTGCACCCCAATGAAGAATAGACCCCGCTCGCCGCAACTAGAGAAAGGCTGTGTGCAGCAACAAAGACCCAATACAGCCAAACATTTTTTTAAAATAATAAAATAGATATAAGTAAATAAATAAACATGGTTTCAGCAATATGGCAATGATAGGTGTTACTAAGGAGGAAAAGTCCCTCCCAAGGATCTGCTGAAGAGTGGTATTATTTCCTGTTATTCTCAAATATGGAAATAGCATTACTATTTTACATTATAAAACTCTTGCCTATTTGTTGTAAAAAATCTGAAAGTACATAAATATGAAAATGAAAATTATCTATAATCCCACCAGGCTGCTAAAATTCCTCTGAAAGTTTGATATATTTTTCTAGGATTTTTACCCTGCATATACATTTAATAATGAAGGTTTTATCTTTTTAATTAACTGATTATTATTCAAGTATAGTTGATTTACAATGTTGTGTTAGTTTCAGGTGTATACCAAAGTGATTCAGTTATATGTATTTATATTTACATGTATGTATTATTTTTCAGATTCTTTTCCATTAAAGGTTATTATAAGATATTGAATATAATTCCCTGTGCTATGCAGGAGGTCCATGTTGTTTGTTTCCTATATAGTAGTGTGTATCTGTTAATCCCAAATTTCTAATTTACCCCTACCTTTCCCCTTTAGTAACCATAAGTTTGTTTTCTATGTCTGTCAGTCTGTTTCTGTTTTGTAAATAAGTTCATTTCTATCACTTTTTTAGATTCCACATATAAGTGATATCATATGATGTTTGTCTTTCTCTGTCTGACTTACTTCACTTAGTAGGATAATCTCTAGGTCCATTCATGTTGCTGCAAATTACATTATTTCATTCTTTTTTATGGCTGAGTAATATTCTTCTGTATATATATATATATATATATATATATATATATATATATATATATAGCACATCTTCTTTATCCATTCTCTGTCAGTGGACACTTAGGTTGCTTCCATGTTTTGGCTATTGTAAATAGTGTTACTATGAACATAGGGGTGCATGTGTCTTTTCAAATTAGAGTTTTCATCTTTTCCAGATATATGCCCAGGAGTGGGATTGCTGGATCTAATAAAGTTTTAAATGATAAAGGAAGTCTAACAATGCCTACTTTTTCACTTAAGTTAAATTAGGAGCATATTTTCATATCAGTAAATATAAATCTATACCTTCATATAATACCTTTATTGTGAATATCTACTTTTTAATTTTCCAAATTGCACTATGTTTTTATTTTCTTCAGATTTTTTTCCAAATTCAACTATTACAAACATTTCATTAACATCCTTGAACACATACTAGAACTGGAGTTGTTGCATGAACACTTACGCATTTTTTAAGAGTTTGATGCGTCTTTTCTTCCAAATTATTCAGTAATCATTTTTTATCTGACAGTGAACACAATTTAATGTGTTTACTGACCACTTCAGGTTTTGCTTTTTTGTTTTCCTTTGATAATTGCTTGTTCTTGTGCCTTGGTCCTCTTCCTACTGGTTGATTCTCTTTTTCTACTTGATTTATAAAAGCCCTTTATATAGTCATTACTAATTCACCTTAATGCAAGTATAGCAGAAGCATAGGTACAAGTGTTGCCACATAAGTGCTTTCTTTTTAAAGTTGTTGTGTCTCTTAATCTTAATGGTTTTGCCACTGATGCCCTCCTTAGAAAGACCTCCCTAGTAATCAATATTATAAAAGTATTCACCTGTATTTCTTTCTATTACTTTTATGATTTCATTGTTTAACTCATATAATACCCATTTTGGAATAAAATGTGGAATAAGAATTTAATTCTGTTTATTTTTAAATTATTTGCCAGTTGTCCTACATTACTGTACTTACCCAGTCTTTCTCTGTTTGGTTTACAATGTCATATTTTATTATTCATTTTTTTAAACTTCTAGTTAACTTTCTATACACTGAGCTGTGTTGTATATAGTGACATAGATACTGGAATATTCGGTTATTTTATCTTCATAATGCATTTTAATATCTGATAGGACAAATTTCTTCACCTCACCTCATTTAACAAAAATCTGTTTTCTATCCTAATTTTTTCTTCCAAATGAACTTTATATCCATTTTGGTCTAGGATCAACTATCAGCTTTTCAGACTAAGAACTGCTTGTTTCATACCCCCGAGTGGGTACGTTTTGCATGATTCCACATCAGCCAAGACTATGATACTGACCAAATGCCATTGTGATAATTTTCAATAAAAATGTACAGTCAGAGGCTTCCCTGGTGGTGCAGTGGTTAAGAATCTGCCTGCCAATGCAGGGGACACGGGTTCGAGCCCTGGTCCAGGAAGATCCCACATGCCGTGGAGCAACTAAGCCCATGCACCACAACTACTGAGCCTGCGCTCTAGAGCCCTGGAGCCACAACTCCTGAAGCCCCCACATCTAGAGCCTGTGCTCCACAACAAGAGAAGCCACCGCAACGACAGACCTGTGCACCGCAACGAGGAGTAGCCCCCACTCGCCACAGCTAGAGAAAGCCCACGCGCAGCAACGAAGACCCAACGCAGCCAAAAATAAATTTAAAAAGAAATTTACAGGGCTTCCCTGGTGGCGCAGTGGTTGAGAGTCCGCCTGCCGATGCGGGGGACGCGGGTTCGTGCCCCGGTGCGGGAGGATCCCACATGCCGCGGAGTGGCTGGGCCCGTGAGCCATGGCCGCTGAGCCTGCGCGTCTGGAGCCTGTGCTCCGCAGCGGGAGAGGCCACAACAGTGAGAGGCCTGCGTACCGCAAAAAAAAAAAAAAAAAGAAAAAAAAAGAAATTTACAGTCAGAGATATTGGAATACCCAACATTCTTTGATCAGCAGATTCTCTTCCTATTGTAAGTCAGTAATTTTCAATGAGAAAATCTCATCTAATTACTCAAACTTCATTAACCTTATTCTCTCTTCTTAAATAGTCCAACACGAGAGGATAAATTATAATTGAAAAATTTCCTAGTGAGCAGAGAATCAGATGATGATAAAACAAACAAAATGTTTAACTGCACTAGAGTTACCCTGATGCAACCATCACACAATATAGATGGTCTTGGCAATGGAACCAGAGTGTGTGTGGTGTGTGAAACAAAATTCGCTGGGCAATAGACAGGGCTTGGATGGGCATTAATGATAGTAGCTACAGTGGCTCGCTCTTCTTCTAATCCACACTTATTTGCCTAATGAGTCCTTTTCTGATGGGCTTATTCACCAGACAGCCCTGTCTTGCTATTCCAGGGAATTTCTTCTCTCTTTGTATGGCTTTGGTCACATAAAGTCTACTTCCTTTCTATTCGAGGATGACCAGCAGCATCAGCATTACTTAGGAGCTTGTTATGAACACCAACTCCCAGGCCCCACCCCAACATACTGAACCCAAATCTACATCCCATCGGGTGATTTGTGTACACGTTAAAGTTTCAAAAACACTGACTAGTCTGTAGTGAATGTATCTCATAGTTTGACATTCATAACAATAATCATAGGAACTGATTGCAGCTTCGTAGGAGCGCCTCACGGTGGCTTCCATGTTATGACAATGCCAAGTACCATATGGTGTGGATTATTAATGACTATAAATAGCAGTACCTCTTACTAAAGAGTCAAAATGCAAACCAGCCATCTGTGCCCAGCAGTGGGTCTTAACTCTAGTTACCTTTACAATTAACGGTATAAGGACACTATCCATGCTGAAAAAATGAGGAAAACACACTCACACTTGTTCCATGTTTGTAAATATCTTTTTTTTCCTATTTCTGCTAAAAATAGTTTAAGACAGATCTTTCATTTTGCATTTCTTGTCAGGCTTCTGAAGTTGTCATATTCCATCATACAGCTTCCCTAAGCTTGGCGTGACTAATCCAACATGTGTTAAAACACTGACTTCAATTTTAATAAGTTCTTACATTCTTAAAAAAAAGAAAAAGAATGACTAAAGAAAGCAAGTCTTCCAGGAGGGAAAAATGACATGATTCTTAAACAAGGTCTTGCTACAATAACTTCTATGTTATTTAGTGGATCAGAGACTCTGAAATTCTGCCAAAGAATTCTACGTATCTCTAATTCACTTGGTTGGCTTTCAGAAATGCTAACAACTATTGACTAGACTTTCACAGTACGTCAATCTTTCCAAATGAGGAAAATGGAGGGAAAGTGGGCTGAACGTGTTCTTTCCCTAGGGATGACTGTAGGATGTTTATTGACCATTTATGTCATTAATCACTTTTTATTTCAAGTGAATAAGTTCTTCTACAGTGTATGAATTAAAAGGCAACATTGCTTAAGAGTATTCACGGAGGAGAAAAAAAGGGAGTAAATGCCTAGCGGTGGTCTGCAGATGAAGTTATTTCTATAATTGCAAAGTAAAGCACATTGTTTCAAAATGTTCTGGGAATATAGGCATCATGGATTCTTTGCACAATCATAGGTCCAAAAATCAAAGACTTTTGCAAACCCTACACTTTGAATTGCCGAAGCAAAAATAGCCACACAGAAACATACTTGTTTTATGGGTTTGTTTTACTCTTGGCGGGGAATCCGACTTTAAAGGGAAAACTATAGGTAATTCGAAGCACATACCTGTGACATCATGATAGGGCTTTGGAGTAGAAAACAGACAGTGTACCTGTGGAAAAAAGATTCCTATTTAAGTTCCTTCACATCAGGGAGCATATATTACCCATCTTTGTCAAATTCCATTGTACCTAGCATAGTGATTTGTACACAATAAATGTTTAAGTAATAATATGTTGCAGGAAGGAAAAAGAAGGAAAGATATGAAGGAATGAGGAAAGAAGGTGGTTAAAACGTCTTATTAAATAAATGTGAGTGCTCCTATAAAGTGAGGAAGTCATTCCTGCTTCTTACAGGAATGTCTCCTGTTACAGACACCATAGAGTTACTCAGTTGTCCACAGTTAATGCAAACTGTCTACAGAGACCAGACTGGCTTGCAGAATTATGGGAAAATTTACTGATATCGTGAGGCTCATTGACCTCATTTCCAAGAGCAACAAATGAAATATCTCCAGTCCATTCAAAGGAGCAAAGTTAAAAGAAGATTTACATTGAGATGAAGATCATGCTCTCACCACACTACACAACCTCCAAGTTCTGCAGTATGACCTTCCACTTCCTCCTTCTCCCATCAGTCAGGGCACGATCACTGGATACAGCACGAGCCTGGCTACAAATGTGAACTTTGCTCTGAGTGCAGGGATATTTGTTCTGAAGGTCTCACCTGATAGTCTCATCTTCTTTTGATGTGTTCTTGGCATTTTTGTGTCTCATGGAACATTGCTGTTAAGGCTATGAATGTCCCCAGAGGGATTTGGGAACTCTTGTCCCATTAGAACTTAGAAGAATTATACCATCTTCTCCTCTATAGCCGGCATGAACAGTTGAATAAATTTTAAAACAACACGAGTGAACACCACATTTTGAATAACTAGGAAAAAAGGGTATATAACTCATGTAATCATGAAAGAAGACAGTTTAAATGTCTTAAGGCTAAAGGAATTTATCATTAGCAAGTGAATTAGTCAACAAAATATACTAATCCAAGGTTATTATATTACCGAGTCCAAGCTCGCTCTGCTCGCCACACGACAGGCCAATAAATCGGGAGATGAGGTGTTGAGGCAAGGAATACCATTTTATTCGGAAAGCTGGCAGACCCAGAAGATGGTAGACTAATGTCTCAAAAAAAACATTGGGGTTTGGATTCCAGTTTCTTTTATAGAACAGAGAGGGAGAGGAGATCAGGAAGTAAAGTAAGAAGGCCATAAGTTATGCAAATATCCCCTGGAATGACCAGCCTCGGGGAGGGGATGTGTTAATTTCTTATTTCTTGCAGCCATCAGAGGTGGACAGGGTCAGGATGCTTCCCTGAACAAAGACAATTTGGTTTAACATTCAGGTAGAGAGGCAGGGTTCCCTGAGGCAGGGCATTATGTGTAGACAGTATCCTTTTAGTGAACAAAAACAGCGGAAAGCAAAGGTTAAAGTAAAAGAAACAGATCCAACATGCAGTCAGATTTGGCTCTTCCGTTACAATTAAAAGTCAAAAGAAAAGGCGTATATTAAATGCAGATACTTGCCCTATGGATACCGAATATATCTAACATTCTTTTTGCAGAAATGATCTTCATCAACATATTGTATATGACTAAGTGGATCAGTGTTTTCTCAACAGTGTACCAATGACCAAAGTTGCTATACCTCCATTTCTCCTACTTCATTTCACCAGGATTGGAAAGATTTAAATTGTGCATGAATAAATAACATCTATACCACTAGCAGTTGGTAAATTATGTTTCAACTCCGAGTACCTATTCTATAGAATACCCGCCGTATCCTAATATCTGTTTTTCACTAACAGTCACACACACGTGCCATGACCTTCATACACTCCAGGTTTTTTACCTTACCTGTATGTGGTACACAGCACTAGTTCTCGACAGTGTTTCGAGTTCTACTACATTGAAAATATATTCCCCAGCTGCTTTACAATACCTAGTTCTGGAAAAAAGGTTGGGAATGGCCAATATGTATAAATGGCCAATATATGTAAATGCCAATATCTATCTCTGCAGGGTTTCCTCTCCTGCCACAGCAGGATGTAAAAGCCTTATGCAAAGTGGAGATGCCACAAGCCTGGAATTCTTAGTACCCCATGCAGGAGAGCTGCCCTGGAGATTCATTCAAACCCAAAGCACACTTTGAAAGAGACTTTGATTATGTTCAGCCACAGAGATTTTGGCGTTTGTTACCCCAGTGCAACCTAGGGTAACAAACACCAAACTGACTAAGATGTAGTAGTATTAATCTTTTCCTTTACTATACTGTGTTCTCATATCTATCCCCATAATGCCAGACTTCTGAAGTAACTGGCCAGGATTTTGAGAAGCGTCTGTATTGATAGAACATATTTTTCTTCTTATATTAGGCAAACCCTTGCATCCTTGACCTCTTTTCTAGACTCTCAGCAATTGAGTTAACCTGCCCAAATTGGAAGAATATTACATTTAGAGGTGGGAAAAAAACATATCTGGGCGCTGACTTATAGTATGTGAATATGTTGGCAATATTAGGATATTTCAGCTAACACACTTTCATGAGGTTGTTTTCCTTCGTCCAAGTAGGGTTTTTGAATTCAACATTTCACTGGTATTGTTCTAACATGATTTGTGCTGCCCACTTGCGCTCTGATGTAAAAATGGATCACTCCCTAGGAACTCAAAGGTGGACCTGTTTACAGACTTTGATATTAGCAATCAGCTCTTCCCTGCTCCTGTGACAGTGTGACAGGTTTATTCAGGGATGATAGATTGAGTGCATGTGTTTGTATTTCACACATAAATCCCCTAAATGTAAAGTCCAGCAATTCATTTTTTGAATAGAGGGTGGCTGGGAAAGAATGTGTTCGTGTATTTTTAAGGGTTTCTGGTACTTTAAATTCCCTCAGAGGACATTCTGAACTGGATATCAGTGTTTAGAGGTGAACTCTTTGGCGTTGTTTTTGTTGTTATTGTTTTTAAACACAGCTAAGAAGTGGGATTCAAATAGATCCTATTAGCAATTTCCAGTGACAACCCTTTTTCTACTTCCTTTCTAAGGCCAAATATACATATTTTTAAATAAATATATATATATATTTTAAATATATGTTATTTTCTGATATGGGTATGCAGGAGTGAATACTGGAAATAGTGCTCTTTGAAGAAGAATATGATGCTCATTATTGACCTGAACCAGGTAAAGTTATCCATAGAATCTTGCTCCCTCCAAACTCTGAAAGGCCATTTATTCCCAAGAAAGATCAATTGACAGAGACTTTTATCCCTCTAGGAGAAGCTAGCTTCACAGCCTAAAGGGAGAATTGCGCAAGATCTGGAAAGATGAGACCCATGGTGTCTTTGTGCCCTTCTGTTCCAGCTTCTAACATTGCTGGCACCTTGCAGGGAAGAATAGAAAAGCAGACTTGATCAAGCTCTAGGAAAGGGGAATATTTTCATAGCTGTAAGATGAGAAAGATGGACAGAATTGAAAACACATCTCTTTGATGTTTAGAAAATTATCTTACTGTGAGGTTGGCCTTTACAGTGTTTCCTATTTGTTATCTAGTCTTGTACTTGATCTTAGTCTGTATTTACGAGGTTCTAAGGTTTGTACACTGAGGTAGGCAGAAAAAATGGCTTCACAAAGATGTCCATGTCTTAATGCCAGAAGCTGTGAATATTTTCTGCTACATGGCAAAAAAGACTTTTCAGATGTGATTAAATTAAGAGCCTTGCCTTGGGGAGACTAGCTGGGATTAGCAACCTGGGCCCAATATAATCACACGAGTCCTTAAAATCACAGAAGTTTTTCTGGCTGTGGTCAGAGGGAGATGTGACTATGGAAGAATGGTCAGAGACATGCAACATTGCTAGCTTTGAATACGGAGATTAAGAATCATAAGACAAGGAAGGTACAAAAGGCAGATCGTCTTCTAGAGGCTCTAGAAAGCCTTGTGACATCTTGATTTTAACCCACTGAGATCTGTATCAGATATCTAACCTACAGAACTATCATATAATAAAATTTTGCTATTTCAACCGTAATTATTACATAATTTGTTACATTAACAATAGAAAACTAATACAATACACCAACATGTGGCAAGCTTTAAGAGTTCTGGCTATTCTACCAGAAAGCATGGTCCTTTGGGTTATATTTTTTGGTCAGTTTCCCTTTATAGGAGATGAAATTCCAGTTTGTCAGATTCCAAAGCCCATGTTTATATATTTATTTCTGTTTTTGTTTTTGTTTTGTTTTCTCTACTTCACCCTGCTGCATCTGATGTGGTATATAAAATTAAGCGTGAATTGGTTCCAAGAACTTATGCATCATCATTCAGATACCATACATTTGTTCATTTGCTCAGATAGTGAAGCAATGTAATGCTCCTGCTAAGAACAGGAGGCTTTTTTTTTTATAGTTGATTTATAATATTATATTAGTTTCAGGTATACAACATAGTGATTCAGTATATTTAAAGATTATGTTCCATTTAATGTTATTACAAAACAATGGCTGTAATTCCTTATGCTGTACAATATATCCTTGTTGCTTATCTCTTTTATACGTAGCAGTTTGTATCTCTTAATCCCATACGCCTATCTTGCCCCTCCACCAAGAGCAGGAGTTTTTGAATGAGGCAGACCTCCCTGGTATCCTAGCTCTTCCAATTACTGTATGAATGTCATTTAACTAGTCATTCAACTTCTTTAACTTCACTTCCCTCATCTGTAAAATGAGGACAATATTCGTAATTGCTTCATAGCGTTAGTGTGAAAATTAATGTGCTCATAAATACTTTTCAGAATTCTTAGCACAGCACTCAATAATAGGTAACTGTTTCTATGGTGGTGGTTATTGTCATATGATTCCAGTCGTGGGTGATGGTCTCCCCCAGATAAGCAGATGAAGGGAAAATCTTTGATTAATCACAGCTTAGGACCTTAATATGGGCTCTCTTTCTCGAGAACTGCTTGTCATTACAAATTATCTGACTGCTGTTTCATGAACATACAGATCATCCCTTTACGCATTCATAAGTTATTTTATGTTCATCATCCTCCTTTCTCCTCACATATCTCCAGAGTCCAATTTCTGAAAAATGTTCCAAGCTTCAACCAAGGTAATACGATAAATGCTTTTGCCAAGAACTGCTACTTCTTGGTGAATCTCCACCGACACAGGCAAACCCAGAATCCTCCATAAACACAAAGTTTCTGATATCTTCTAATTTTTTTTGCAATTAGCTAGACCACAACCACTAATTACGGCTCTTGCAACATTACAACCAATATACTCTTCTGCAAACCTGTGGGAAAAATGCCTGTTCCTCTAAGGGGCAGATAAATACCAGACTCAGAACAAATCTGCTTAGTTTGATGAGGATGGAGTGGGAGTGTAATGACAAAAGTTCAAGATCATTTCCATGAGGAAATGATCAGTCTCTAGACCTGACTTTTGTTTTGAAATCACATTAGCAAACACTTTTGACAGACAGCCTCAGGAAGTGATCCATATATTATAAATCTGTTATTACTGTGGAGTGCAATGCTTAACAAAGCTCTTTGTAGCTAAAAGGATATGAAGATATCAGTATGGTGGCAAATACAGAAGACTGAACTCACTCTTCTTTTCCTTGAGCAGGGTACAGAAACTGTCCCTCCTCCCCCCGATACTTAATTATATTCCTCTAATACCCATTCTGCAATTTGGGCTTGCAGAACAGTTATACATTTGCTGGTTAGGCGAAATTGCATTTTGAAAAAATAAATTTAAAATGTAATAATATGATTTACATTTACAGCAGAAAACTGAACTTTAGTAAGCACAGCACAAGAAAGAAAGAAGAGAATAGGTAGGCTTCCTGAGCATATTCCATTTTTTATACAACAGAAGCTGCTGAGAACTTTCCTTTCAGTTTGCCTCTTATGCATGGAACAAGTTTCTAAGCAAGAGCAGGAATGGTCTCTGGGAGAATATGGTATTTGGAAGAATGGTCTTTGGGGAGTGAATTTACTTATGAATGCAATAAATCTGTGCTCTTGTAAAAATGAAAATATTTGGCATGCTGGCCCAAAGATCTTGAGTTTGAATCCTAGCAACACTTAGAAACCGCGATCTTGGAAAACTTAATTTTTATGAACTTTGGTAGCTTCATCCTGAATAGTGAAAGCAGTACCTGCTTTACTCAACCACAGGGAGTAGTTGGGAGGATAAAATAATACAATGACCATGACTTTTATGAAACTTAAAACAATCATTTAATTTGGGGTTTTGTTATCACATGTAGGAATGGATATAATATTTCTGGAACAGAAATGTACACTTTATCTAAACATACCCTTTAATTCCACCATTGGAGAATTAGATCTAGAGAGGATATAAGTCAACCAGGTTTGGAGAGCAAGTTGATAGCAGGATTATATAAGCACAGTTACATTTGTAGCAAAAAGACACAGTCTCTGCCACGTATTAGTAGAAGCAACACTTCCGAAAATATTACAAGAAAACTACAGACTATTACCTTTATTGAACATAGATTCAAAAATCCTGAACAGATTATTAGCACATCAAACTCAGCAAAACATAAAAATGATAATAACCAAGTGGAGTTTGTTCCAGTAATGTAAGATCAGCACAACACTTATAAATCAGTCAATGTAATTCATCATATTAATACACTGAACCATTACCAGTAGGGAGAGAAAAGAAGGGAGGAGCAAGGTACTGGTAGGGGAATTTTTTTTTTTTTTTTAACATCTTTATTGGAGTATAATTGCTTTACAATGTTGTGTTAGTTTCTGCTGTATAACAAAGTGAATCAGCTATATGTATGGTAGGGGATTAAGAGGTAAAAACTACTATGTAAAAAACTAGTAGTAAAAAAAAACTACTATGTAAATAAGCTACACGGATATATTATATGGCACAGGTAATATAGCCAATATTTTAAAATAACTTTAAATGGAGTATAATATATGAAAATATTGAGTCACTATGTTGTACACCTGGAACTAATATAATATTGTAAATCAACTAACTTTAATAAAAAGAATAGACTGAAAAACAAACGATCATACTAATATATGCAGTAAAAGAATTTGACAAAATTCAAACCCATTCATGACAAAAACTCAAGAAACCAAAAATAAAGGGTGTGATCGTTAATTTTATGTATCAACTTGACTAGGCCATGGTGTCCAGGTATTTCATCGGATATTACTCTGGATGTTTCTGTAAGGGTGTTTCTTGGATAAGATTAACATTTTAAACAGTGGACTTTAAGTAAATTGTCCTCCATCATGTGGGTGGGCCTCATCCCATCAGTTGAAGTTCTTAATAAAACAAAGACTGACCTCCCCTAGGCAAGAACAAATTCTGCCAACAAAAGTCCTTCAGACTTGAACTGCAACTTTAGCTCTTCCCTGGGTCTCCAGCCTGTACTCCAGTTGGTAAAATTGTTTCCTGCAGACCACAGCTGACAATTCTGAAACCATTATACATGTACACTGAAATTGAAAAATTAAGTAAATTGATGGTGGATAGTGAGAGACAGTTTTGTTTTGTTTTTTAATTGTTAGTATGGATTCACGGATCATTTATTCCCGGCTTTGCTAATCTGTAATGTCCCACTCCAACAGTGAAACACCTGTCTCCCACCATCCAGTGTTTGAGACATCAGTGTAAACTCATATTAACTTACTATAGGTACAGATGGAAACACATAGAAATATTTATAAATTTGTACATATATAGAGATAGAAAACCATATATAAACATAGAGAACTTTATATATGTATATACATATATATATATATATAGAGAGAGAGAAATTAGTATATTCAAAAATATTTCCCTGCTCTATCGCTAAGTCCTAGAAGCAACCACACCACACCTAGGAGCAATGGAAATGGAAACCTGGTGTCCAGACCTTAGTTTCCAGTACCATTCTCCAATAAAAGGTATTAGAACTCTTTGGAGAAATGTCTGATTCTAGGGCCAGAGCAAGGATTATACTATACTAATCAAAACTGTAAAGATGATCAAAAACAAGGAAAATCTCATAAACTGTCACAGACAAGAAAAGGCCTAAGGATATATAACAGCTCCATGTAATGTGGTATCTTCAGAGGGATCCTGGAAAAGAAAAGGGAGGTTAGGTAGAAACTAAGAAAATTAAAATACAGATTTTAGATAATAATAATAATGTATGAATATTGGTTCATTAGTTGTGATAAATGTTCCATACTAACATAAAAGTTAATAGTTGGGGAACCTGGGTGTAAGATATATGGGAATTCTGTGTACTATCTTCACAATTTTTCTGTAAATCTAGCACTATCCTAAAACGTAATACTTATTTTAAAATCATACGTGCTCTGCACCACTTACTAACTGTGTGGTATCAATCATGTTACTGCAAGTGTCTGAGAATCATTTTCTTATATGTAAAATGAGATAATATCTCAGACCTGCTGCTGAAGATTATATGTGTAAATTCCCTGTCACAGTACTTGGCACATTGTAGACTTAACAAACATTAGCTTTTTTTCCTCCTCCTTTTCAAAATGCATTTGTTTCTTCTTTTTAAAGGAGTCGCTATTCTTCATTATTTTAAAGAAAATTACTTTTCTTGACAAGATTATTTAATATTGTAGACTAATTTTAAAATAGCTTTGGGAGAACTTTAGGATATTACAGTAACAGTAGTAATTGCAGGGATCAAATGTAATCTGTCCCTATCTTATGAGTTTTCTATAGTATAATATAGATGTTCATTGAATAACTCATGTTATAGTTTATCAAATTAGGTCATCAATATTAAACCTATGATCAATTCCCTTGTTTGGAGACTGGAGCAGTAACATTGAGGGACTTATATAGAGCTGGCTGAAGCTAAAAATGATAAGTAGGAATTACACAGGGACTCAACACTTAGAGAAAAATTCAATCAGAGAAAAACATAAAATATGCAAAGATACAATTTTAAACATTGCCTGGAGAATTCCATGGTATATGACCACAGAACATTGTTTCAGCAAAGGGAGCAGAAACATGATACCGTTAAATAATAGAATAATTATCTTGAAATAATTTCAATCTGCCTAAGGTAATACTGCCAGAAGTTCATAATAATGCAGAAATAATTCCATTTAAAAAAATAACCATCACATTTGCAAGAGGAAAATCCAAGGTTGAAAAAAATCACCTGGTTTTAATGTCAATTTTTTTCTAATATCTACTACAACCAATCCTCTCCAGGTGAAGAATGTATGTATTTTACGTATGGCTGCTATAAATAATGAAAAAGGAGAAATACTTGTAAAGTGAAAAATTTAAGAGTAGCCTTTTAAAAAATACATTCACATACAGAAGCTCAATTTTCTTCTCAACAACCACATTTTGAGTTATATTTGGTCCATTCCCATTTTACAGATAAATACATGAACCCTGAGAAAAGTTAGGATTCACTAAATCTCATTCCACAAATATTTATTGTGAAACTGCTATTGGCCATGCACTGTGCTAGTAGCCAGGTATGTATGCATTGCTAAATAATCCTGATATGGTCCCCCTCACTATGGAGCTTATGAACCATTGGGGTTCAAGATGAAGATTACACAGAGGGTAAGTGGCTTGTCTGAGAAGGAAAACTCGACACTAGGGATCTTTAGTTTTAACATTTTGTAGACCACCCTGGCAGATCATTACTTGCCAGGTTAGTGGCAGCAGCACATCTACCTGACGTGGTTTCCAAGAGAGGAATCTGCTTCCAAAGACTTGGACATGTCAGAATTTACCTTTATGAAGGATGTCTGGCATACTGACAACTGTGTCCCAGAAACTGGTATCTTATACGTTTGCTTTTTTTTTTTAAAATCTTTACTTAATCAGCCCTGAAACATTTATAAAAATGGACTATATACAATGCTACAAAGTAAACCTCCAGAACATCTAAAGTAAAATATTTTATACTCCCCATGTTATATTAATACATTTGCATTCTCTCACATTTTCCTCCATAGGATAAATATTCTAGTTCTTTCTTCCTAGGTCTTAACTGCAAAATCTCAGATCTCTTAATCTTTCTTTCTTAATCTTTCTTCTCTCCACCATGGAATCCTGGTAGGGAGGTCAATGGTTTAGGTTTATTATTTGTAAAGCACTACCTTGGCCAATTTTTGCAAAAGCCATACAACGGCAAGTTGAAAGTAGTACTGCAGTCATTCCCTTTGCCCTAAAATGAGAAAGAATAAATGTACGTATTTACAAAAATACATGTTTTTATAATGGTGTTTTGTAACTCACATTTTCACTTTAAGCGTATATTTAAATTATAGCAATTCATTTGATCTTTAAAATAAACATTTCAGGATAATAGATTTTACACTTGATAAAGTGTTGACCTTTTGTAACACATGTCTCTATTCACAAAATAATAGAAAGATATTGACAGACTGCAGGTATTTTAAGCAATCATTTAGCCTATCCATTATTCCAAATAAGTGGTTTGATTTATTTCACTTATATTTGGCTAGTCAATTCAATCAAAATGGTTGAATTATTCCCAGTGTGCAAGCTAGAAATGGTGTCATTGACTCATTCAGGTTCATGAGTGTATGGTAAACAACTGAAAATGGGCTTCATGGACCTTTCACAAACTAGAGTATTAAGTGTCCACATGGGAGAAGTGGTTTGAAAATCAAAGCACAGACAAGCAAAAAATGTGTTTTGATTTTTCAGTGCAAAGTCCAATTGTGTTTTTAGTTCTCCTCTAAACCGCCTTCAGAATTTTCCTCCTAAAACCCTCCTTCCCTTGTGGGACCATACAGAGCAATGTTTTGACATCGTAGTCATTTCCATAACAACAAATTACAGAAACAAGACAAGCAGTCAAACAAGTAAAATGGTTTGAATTTAGAAACTGTTCTGGATTACTATAAAGAATGACATGGAATTTTATCCTGCATGTAGAGAGAAAAACTATGGATCTTTTTGCTATTGATAATCTGTTGAAGGAAAAATCACTACAACTTCTAAATGTACTTTCACCATGCTTTCTTAAAAAAATGTTTCGTTGTTCCTTATATCATGATACATTTTAAAATTCCTTTCCCACCTCTCCCTTCTTCCTGCCATTTCATCCCCTTGTGGTTCCCGCTAAATTTGTTAGTTGTGATGTGAATGTTAAAATATACTGTCAATATCACTAAGAGAAAAAGGTACCAAAACTTCATCCTAGCAGTCATCCCCATAAAAAACACAGTAAACTGAAAAAAACAAACAAAAACAGTTTTATTATGCAAAAACTCTACTGAGATAACTGGCTATTTGCACTTTTTAAAAAAAATTCAGTATAACCAACGCATTAGGGAAAGTAAACATTTGGTTGAATTTATTGAAGAACAGTCAATTTATTCACAATGGCTGACCCTGCTTGAGTGTGTAAGCAGCCTCAAAAATTTACCCATATTGGGAAGAGCCTGTGTTCTGGTATGTAACAGACTACAATTCAAACTTCTGTCTGAAATTTACACACTGACTATACTGACTATAAGCAAGATACTTCACCTCTTTGAGCTTTAATTACTTCATTGATAAGATAGAAATAATATCTACTTCCAAAGGTCACATGGTATGCTATTAAACCAGAAATTTGAAAAGCCCTTATTTGTAGTATTTGTCCATTTTCGTGGTATCATACTTTCACCATGGCCAATCAGGCGATCACTGCAATATCAGTGAATGCGGACTTGGGAAGACATGAGTGGAATGAGTTCTCAAGAGCCAGTATGAACCAGTTCCAACACATAAGGCTCTTAAAACTCATAAAACGAGATAGTAAATATTAAACAACTGGCACAGTAATAGACACTCAATAAATAGTTCTTACTAAGATAATTTTTATCCAAATGAACAAGGATAAGTAGTCTATCTAGGCATCTCTGATCAAAACATCAGAATGGAGGATCTTGACAATAACTTGAGATCTATATCATATCTACATATGAAATAGTACTGACGTTGGGTAACTTTGTCACCGGAAGCCCAAAGCTAGATTCCTTCCTCCTTTAGACATAGCAGAGCAGTTAGGTGGGTCTCAGATTCTCTTAGCTGATGTTTCCAAAGTAATGGTCCTGGACTATCAAGACCTATTGAGTTGAATAATTGCAAGTCGTGGAGCCAGAGCCATCAGATTATTGAAGATATTATTCAGCGGTTGATAGCTCACTTGGTTATATCACAGTTAATGTGGCAGGCAGTTCTTGCATATAGAATCAGCATGGTGTCAAAGTATATTGGATAATCCAGGTTTACACACAGTTTATTATAAACCAGAGCCTTATTATGGGAACAAATTAATGTCCAAACAACTGTATATAGCTAGAGTGTTTTTTCTCCCCTTTACAGTGTACTTGATGAATCATTTATTATATTATGCCAGTGGAGGTAAAGTAAAATTTATGTGTCCCACAAGTATTGTTTTCTGTAGCAAATAATGCAGATTGAACTATGCATCAAAAAAAAAAATCAAGGTTTATAACCTCTTGGAATATATGCAACTTTCTCTGCATGAAAAATGGAAGGTTATAAATCATAGATAACCACATTGTGCAATAAAATATGCGACACTCACTTATATTGGATGGAATTCTGTCCTATTAATTTGCTTGATTGTATTTTGGCAACTGTAATCTTTGTGGCATAGCTGGTAAGGCCTTTCATGAAGGACTTAGCTCCAAAAGTATATCAAGGATTTATTTTAGTCACCTCTAATTCTCTTCTACTTGGGGCAGAGGATTCATAAATATGGACCATCCATATTTTGAATTGCTTAGTGATTTAAGCTGAGAAAAGGAAAAGCCAGCTCATATGCCATTAAATTCCATAAAATCTATTAAATCAGACCAAGGAGGATAACATTAGGAAAAGAGTTGATGGTAGCACTGATTTTTTTTGCTTTTGATTTCAATTGAGGAGAAAAATATGAATGCAAGAGCTAGTTTTAATGAAAAAGTTCTCCATGTTCCATAAACAGATGGAAGAAAACGTTCATTGTAAGGAAAGAACATACTTTAATCTTTTAATCCTGCTTCTTGATTTTAATAGGCCTGACCAGAGTGCTCAGATAATAGGTACTCATTAGCAGATATTTGGGAAATACATCCTACACAAAAAGCCCAAACCTCTGCTAAGTAGAGGCAGGGTAAGATGGTAGATAAGACATAATCCCAGAACTCATGGAGTTGTAAAACTGGGTAAGGAAATAGGGGAGTGTATCTAAAACAAGGCAGAAGATTAAGCTTTGCAAGAGGCCTACAAGTAGCCCTATATAATCAGTAGATGTAACCGTCAGATTGTGCTTGTGGTATCTTGTTAGGCTTTTGAAAGAGCTGACTGTTGCTGGGCCACAAAAAATGACATAGAATTTTAACAAATGACAATAGAGTAGGAGATCATTAAAGTTCAAGATTATAGCAAAAGAAAACTCCTAAATGGGAGACATGAAGGGAATTTTACGTTTTAAGTGGCAATTTTAATGATTTTCTTCCTTTGGCCCTCTCTTATTTCAGCACTTTTATCTGTGACTTAACTCTCTATAGAGGGGGAGCTTGTCATATCTGCACATGATATACAGCACAGCAGAATACCAAACACCTGATTAGTAGAGCAGGATCTGAAAAGGTCTTTGCAGATTACAATAATGGCCTCAATATTTGAAAATGAAATGCAACAGGGCAAGTGCCGGGTTCTGCACCTTGACTTAAAAATTCTTTTGCAGGGGTTCTGAACTAGAGTGTGGTTTACTGAGACCCGCGACTGTCTCTGGTGGCTCAGCTTCAGCATTTTTCTTAACTAGCTTCTGTGTCCACTGCCTTCCTTGCAGATGCTTCCAAATTAGAGGCCTGCTTTATTTTCCTTTGATAGCTGCCTCTGTCCTGTACTGCATTCCTTGGGGTTCTCACCATATCCCAGCCTTGTTTAAGTCATGGTCTTTCCTGTTGCTTCTTCAATGATACTGTTCTGAAAGTGGTCACTATGGACCTTTGTGTTTTTTTTTTTTAAATATAACACATATGCTTTATGAAGGAAATTGTTGCAGAATAAGGAGTTGCCCAATGAGGGTGAACTCCAGAGTAGATCAGACCAAAAGGCTGGTTCAAGGTCTTGAATGACAGGTTAATGAATCAATAAATAATTAACTAAAACTAAGAAATCAGCCACACATGGTATGAATGGTATAGCTAAAAAAGGAACTTGCCTAACAGTCCCCTACCCATCTTGGGCTTTCAGAACTCTTTCTTGACCCTAGCTCGCTAATGAGTAGGTCAAGAGATTCAGCTGCCATAAAGAGTGTAAGCAGGTTCTTTGTTCACTTGAGTGAAACGCTGGAATACAGTGTCTGTAGGAAGTAATGAGAGCCTCCTTGCCCAATTACCATTATTCTTCCCATATGAAAAAACTTTCTTCCTCCTTGCCTGGAGCCTGTACTTCTGATAGCGTTTCCAACAGTGTCAAACGGCAAGGCATAACTCATTACTCCTGAAACTATTCTTACATATTTATCCCTGCTGATATTTGTGATCTGGAAGAGGTAGTGTGAATACAGATGAGGCTATATGATATGAACATAGGTTTTCCTTGTTTTGTATTGTTTGACCAAATTAAATTCTATGTGAAATAGCAAAACTCCATTATAAAGTGCTGTACTTGACCACAGATTTGGTTTGGTGCTCATGTAGGTCGGATCATGTTGCTCATAAATACATATAAACTGCTAATTATCTTATGCCTTCCTAAATCCCTGGCTGGTTAGGATAATCTAGTGAGAAAAGATATACAAAAAATTTGTAAAGTATAAAGTTCTTCACCAATATTAGGCTCAATAGAGCAAAAGTTTTCCTAGGTTTTGAAGGTTCAATGGCAAGTCTATTATTTGTTTTAATAAGATACATTCAGTGTGAAAATTCCAAATGAGGAGAAATATGAAATTTATGTCATCTGTATCTGTATGATTTCAGAGTTTGTCCGTGTAAATAAAAGTTTATGACTTGCCCAGGTTCACACGTGATTATTGCAAAGAACTGGGTTCTGACTGTTCTTTCTACTGAAACATTTGTCTTTTTGTCCTACCATAAAAATCTTACCAGATTAATAGTACAAAACACTATTTTCCGTGCTTCATTTGTGTTCAGATTCCATTGTGCCAGGTACCAAAACACATTAATGAGGTCATCTAGAAAATGGCCATTGTTTAAGGCTGCAAAATTTCACAATTTATTTTAAATATTTGATAATGATGTAATCTTGCAACTAACATTTACCCTTCTGCCTGTAGTTAATAGTAGTTCATTTTCCTTCTAAGTATTCTACAGAACTTTATAGACTTTTATAAAATTTCCTTTTTCTAGAGTGCAGTAGCCTTAAGGAAAAATATTACTCAGTGAAGTTAAGTTGTCTGTATTTTACCTGATGTTACCAAGACACCAACCTCACACTCAATCATATGATCTTGTCATTTTTAATATTATTCAGAGAAAAATTTGGTTGTTTATGTTTTTGCAAGTGTGTTTTTTAAAATAAAAATAGCAAAATTCCATTGTGAACTATATATCAATTTGTTATTTTCTTAATTTCTACTGACTCCTTGTACAATGCTTTTGTATCACTTCCAAACTTTTGTTCTTAAGATAAGAATGATTGCTTTCACTTTAAAGTTAAGCAAATCAGCAGGAAGGATGAAAACTTTTATTTTTTAAACTGTGAAATCTGTAATACTATCAAATAATCTAATTAGGCTGAAAAAGTATCATACATAAATATATGGTAATGATTTTATAATAGGGTGGTATTTCACAATGCTAATGAAAAATATATGTTGGGATGATGAAAATATGTAAACAGAGAGAAATAATGTGTTTATATATAATATATAAATAAATATAAAATAATGAAATTATATAAAAATATTTACATATAGAATATTATTCATGTGTACAATATCATATATCAATGTTATAATGTTATTTAGAGCTATTAATTTCCCTCTGAACAATGATTTTCTGCATCCCTCAATTTTAGTGTTACATATTATGTGTAATTTACCTTGAAATATTTTCCAGTTTCTATTGTGATTTATTCTGTGATCTACAGGTGATTCAGAATTAAGCTGTTTAATTTCCAAAAATAGGGGATTTTCTAGTTATTTTTCATATTAATTTCTAATTTAATTCCACCAAGATTAGTATTGACAGGTAGCTAGTGACAGAATTTCTCAATTTCTGTCTTATTTATTCCATGTTCATTTTGCTGGTTAATTACTTAAATTTTTTCATTGGCTCTTTTCATCTTTTTCTTTCAGCATTATAAGTATGCCATTACATTGTCTTCTGCCTTCCACAACTTCTTTTGAAAAGTCAGCTGTTAGTCTTATTGTTGAAACTTTGAAGGTAGTGCTTCTTTTTTTCCTGTCAGCTTTTAACTTTTCCTTTTCATTGACTTTATTGTTATGTGTAGTTTTCTAATATTTATTGGGCTTCTCATTCAGTAGGTTTCTTGGATCTGTGGTCTGGGTTGGTATATGTCACCAGATTTGAAAAATTCTAGATATTACCCCTGTATATATCTCTTCTGCTCTAGTCTCTCCTTTACATCTGGACTCCAAATATACATATTATTCTTTTTTTTTTTTGTCCTCTTCTGGTCTCTTTTGTTTCTTTCTCTTCTAATTTTTCTCCATATACTATAATTTGGAGAATTTCTACTGACATGTCTAAGGTCGCTAATTTATTTTTCTCTTATTTCAAGTTCAATTAATGAGCTCTTTCAGATATTAATTTTTCTACTTCTAGAATTATATTTTGATTATTTTTATAGATTACAGTTTTTAAATTCCTCATACTTTTATTTTGTCCATCTTTTCTATTATTTTATTTCCCATATTCATCAAAATTATTGTCAATCTCTTGGCTCCTAACTCCAATCACAGTTTCATTTGTGAGTATATTTCCATGGCTTGTGTTATTTCTTGATTATGAGTCACATTTACCTCACTTTTTTTTTTTTTAAATAAATTTATTTATTTATTTATTTTTGGCTGCGTTGGTTCTTCGTTGCTGCACATGGGCTTTTCTCTAGTTGTGGCGAGCAGGGGTTACTCTTCGTTGCACTGTGCGGGCTTCTCATTGCAGTGGCTTCTCTTGTTGCAGAGCACGGGCTTTAGGTGCACGGGCTTCAGTAGTTGTGGCTTGTGGACTCTAGAGTGCAGGCTCAGTAGTTGTGGCACATGGGCTTAGTTGCTCTGCGGCATGTGGGATCTTCCTGGACCAGGGCACGAACCTGTGTCCCCTGCATTGGCAGGTGGATTCTCAACCACTGTACCACAAGGGAAGCTCTACCTCACTCTTTTTACGTCTAGAAATTTTTTAAATTTTATGCCATATGCTATGTATAAATGAATCACAGAAGCTTCAGATGTTACCTTCCACCAGCTAATATTCACCCTTTCCTCCCTTAATCAGTTAAGAGAGGTGATGTGTCAATATATCCTAGTCAAAGTTTGAGTTGGGTCAGAGCTGGGTTGCAATTAGTAAGTCTTAGTCCACCACTAGTTTGTCTCTGTTCCTCAGGTATGGCAGTGCTTTTGATTGAGAATCTGGCTTGTCTCTGTCCCTTAAACTCTAAAAGACAAGGATGCCTTTGCAGATTGGAGCTCAGTTCTTTATCTCTGCCCAAGTAGCCTCAAGATAGTTGAACACTCATTTGTGGAAAATATCTGCTGTCTATAGGAACCATGTCTCCTAAGTACCATGATACAGCAGTAGATTTTACTCTGCTTTGCTCTTTGTAGCCCCAGCCTACCAGAATTCAACAAATGTCTTGTTTGGGGCTCCTCTGGTTTCAAATTCATCAAGCCAGTCTCTTGTTGGTTTCTCTTTTGCATGGTAGGTGCCATCTTTATGGACTAAGACTTATCCTTAGTCCAACTCAGAATCACTAAATGCCCACAAGTAAAAGTAGCTGGTGATTCTCAATTTATACATTAATTTCTTCTCTCATTGAATGTTTTGGTAATCAGAATATTAAGGTATCCTCCAAGATTATCTACCCCTGGGATAATTGCTCTGCATAGTCCTGAATATGATGAAATTTACTATTAGGACTAGATTATGTTATATGGCATAATTAGATCCAGGTAGACCTAATCTAATCACAAGGGCCCTTTAAAATCACAGAGTTGTTTCTGGCTTGTTGCAGAAGAGGAAATCATAGATAAGCACTCTATCTGACTTGAAGAGGGCAGATATCCATGTTGTGAAGTGCCAATAGAGAGGGGTTCCCTGTGGGGCTGAAGGTGGTCCCTAGCCAAGGGCTACAGCAAAACTAGGACCTCATTTCTACAACCACCATAAAATAAAATAAATCCTCCCAACAACCAGTGAGGTTGGGAAAGTATTCTGTGCCTCAGATAAGAACTACATCCCCAGGTGACAGGTTGACTTCAGTCTTGTAAGACCCCAAAGAGCCTTGTCGTGCTGGGCACAGATTTCTGAAGTAAAGAACTATGAGCTAAAAATGGTGCTGGTTTAAACCACTAAATTTAAGATAGTAATTTGTTACACAGCTATAGTAAACTAATAAGGAAATTTAATATATTTAGTCCTCCTTATTTATTCAGTTCCTTAATACCTTTAAGAATATATTTTTTAAATTTAATCTGATTTTTTTCTATTTATTACAGCAGTAAAATTGGCCTGCTTCTACTTAATACATTTTATTCGGTACATTTTATTCTCACTGCTTCTTTGTAAAGCATATAAATAAGAAGTCGAAGACAGTCACTCCCTCATACATAACCCACCAAATATCCTATCTCTAAACTAAATTACAGAAAGTGGAGAACTGTACTAAATGCTTAGCATATTTCTTAAAGTTTTTTTTTCGTGCTTTTATAAATGTAGATTTGTAGATGGATGAATGATGGAAAATTTCATTGTTAGAAAAGTTAATAGAAAGTGAAAAAATTTGGAAAATGACCATATAGGCTTAAATCATAATTTAATTATGATAATTTAGCATAGATGCAAACCAAATGATGAAATAATATCTTAAGTTGGCTATGCCAAAGTAACTGTATGTGCTATATGGGAATTTCAAGTCATGAATAGAAATATTTGTTCATTCAATAAGTAAACATAAAACTATGGCATATAAATATTTTTGGAATAAATGTTTAAGAGAAACAAAATGGGGTTTCTGAGGTTCCCTGGAGAAGACATAAATGGCTGTACTATCACAAAATTGAGCTGTCTTGATTTTTATCAGTAACACTACATTGTTGTAAAATAGATACCAAGTAGTAGTAAAAGTCATTGCCACAATATATTGCTGTGTCAAGAAAATTTTGACTGTTTGCATGAAACTGACACAAAATCCTTAACAAATTGATTTCTTGAAGTTGTACTTCAATGAATAGTTCTCATGACTACATGAAAAAAATAACCATGCCTATTATATTTTATTCACTGCCCACATGAAGTTTGGCAGAATTTGCTTTGTTGTTGACATATTTAAAATGGCACACCTAACCTATGTGTTCAATAATTTAAAATGGGAAAGGGGGCAGGTATTAGCATTTATTAAGGGAAATTCTTTTGTGTAATCAACTCTTAAACGTACTTAGCCCAGAAAAATAGTCCATCAGTCAGCAATATCTGTCACATTCTTACTATGTGAGAAGCAGTTATTAGCGCCGGGATTCAGCAATTGAAAGACATTCACACAGTCCTTGGCCTTGAGAGGGTTTCAGTATGTGGTTGTTAATAGGCAACAAGTTATCACACACAGAATTTATAGGTAAAGGAAATGTAAAGAAGAAGTAGATGTGTAATGAGAACCTATAACAAAGTAACATAACTGAGTCTGAGAGTTCAAGAAAGGGTTTCCTGAAGAAGTGAAGTATAATTGGAAATTTAAAGGAAAAGATGGTATCATCAAGGCAAAGCATGGTGGTAGAATCGTGCCAGACAGAGGAAGCAGCATGCTCAAGTCTTGGTGGTCTTGATGTTGAGAGTGAGGGTGATATCTTCAAAGAACGGTGAGAAGACCAGCCTTTAGAGTAATCGGGGTCCAGGTTTTGCAGTCTTGTAACCCTTTTAAGTACCATATTGTGTGGTCCCCAAGTCCAGTGCTACTAAAAGTGTGATCAGGCCAGTACTGGTCTCTGAAAAGTTAATAACCAATTCACAATGAAATAAATAGTCATGAGGAGGAAGAGTTTAGAAACTTTTACAGCAACTCACCACATTAATTTTATGCCCATTGAATTTAATGACAGCTAATTGAAATTTGTATTTTTTTAATATTTCTTTTTATTTATATTATTTTTTAATAATCAATTTCTTTGCTATGTATAAAATTATCAGTTCCCAATGGATGAAAAAAGTTGTGTGGTTTTTTTTATGGCATATTTTTTATTGTGATTTAAATATACATAACAAAGTATACCTTTTTTCTTTTAATTTTTCTTTAGTCTCTTTTATTTTTTTAACATCTTTATTGGAGTATAATTGCTTTACAGTGGTGTGTTAGTTTCTGCTTTATAACAAAGTGAATCAGTTATACATATGTTCCCATATCTCCTCCCTCTTGCATCTCCCTCCCATCCTCCCTATCCCACCCCTCTAGGTGGTCACAAAGCACCGAGCTGATCTCCCTGTGCTATGCGGCTGCTTCCCACTAGCTATCTGTTTTACAGTTGGTAGTGTATCTATGTCCATGCCAAAGTTTTTTGTTTGTTTGTTTTTGCGGTATGTGGGCCTCTCACCGTTGCGGCCTCTCCCGTTGCGGAGCACAGGCTCCGGACGTGCAGGCCCAGTGGCCATGGCTTACGGGCCCAGCCGCTCCACGGCATGTGGAATCCTCCCTGACCGGGGCACGAACCCGCGTCCCCTGCATCGGCAGGCGGACTCGCAACCACTGTGCCACCGGGAAGCCCATGCCAAAGTTTTAATGGTCCTTTATGACAAGCCATTTGAGAAGTGTTGCCTTAAAATAATTCTAATTCTCAGTTATATTGACACTATAATTAACCTGATCAAATGAACAGTAAGTTGATAATGGCAAGTAGGAAAATAAAATGCTAGTATATAGGTGCTTTACAACTTATAAGACACTTTCCAGTTTATAAAATACAAATACATTTTTTAATACACACACAAACCTTGTAAGATTGGCAGGGTTCATATTTGACCTGAGGCCACACATCTAGTAAATGACAGACACTGCCATCTTGGTTTTGTTGATGACTAACCTTCGGGATTTATGTAGCTGTGTAGTCTGCTCACAATCACATGGTTCTTATTCATTTTCATCCATCTAAGCTCTTCAAGAGCTGCTAACAAGCTGAAGGATTAAGTGAAGGTATATCTTTTCGCTTTCAAGTTGTTCATTGTCCAAGTACTAAAGATCTCAAATGTGTTGCAGGGACCTCACACCAGCAAAAAAGAGAGAGAGAACTAAACAATCAGCACCCAGATAACTGAACATTGACAGTACAAATTTGTCTTCTACTCCCTCTGGAGCAAAAAAAAAATATGTCCTTGATCAGCAACAAGGAGATCTAACTGTTAGCTTTTTAATACAGTACACCAATTATATTTTATGTCTCCAAGGATGTGAAATTGGGGGACTTTCATTCATCATCTGTGCAGAAGATCCTGATGTAAAGCCTTCACACATTGCCTGATTAAGAACTACAAAAATACATTTTGTTTAGGGAATCCTTACAACACTTGAACTTCATCCCACAGTCAATACTATATCCCCCTGGCATCTTGTTAAAAAGAATGAAAGAAAACAAGCCAATTTACTGACAGAGAAAAATGATTATCCATGAGTATGAAAAATACATGTAGAATAGGATACTCTGGAGATTTCATTCCAATTCACCAGTGTTTAGGGTGCAAACCAAGTAATCCAAACATAATTAATTTCTCTAGTTAGAAGTGCCTGCTTTTGAAAGAAATACACCACACCTAGATTATAGTATACTTACTTTAAAAAATCACTCTATATAGAGTCTGATAGAGGTGGATCTACCAGATTCTACAACCTTGGGAAAATTGCTATTTTTCTCTAATCCTTCATTTTATGTTCATAAAATAGAACCATCTACCTCATGGTATAAATGAGAGCATGCTTGTAAGACACTTTATCTTACTAACACCGTAAGAGTTATAGTAGTATTAGCACTGTTTCTGTGGTTATTATTATCTCTTACTTCAGTAATTTATCAATTCTAAGACACATTTTTTTTTACCTTTTTTGTATTTCTGAAATCA
This sequence comes from Phocoena sinus, assembly GCF_008692025.1. NCBI lineage: Eukaryota > Metazoa > Chordata > Mammalia > Artiodactyla > Phocoenidae > Phocoena > Phocoena sinus. The sequence goes on along the minus strand of NC_045773.1, from coordinate 13,986,220 downwards.
GGATATATCTTACAGTCAGTCATAGTTTAATTGGCATCTTTTTCTTTTCTTAGTGCTACAAAAATGATGCATTATAACACATGGTATTATAATTGTTATTATTGTTACTATTATTACTATTTGGAAACCACATTAATCCTTTTAGGCCATGAAAGTGTTAACTAGAACCTTTAAGCAGTATATAACTAAATAGCACCTTAGTTGCTTAAAATTTCAAAGCAATCTGTTTCTGAATTTTATCGCTCATGTTTCATGCACTAAATTTTACTACGTATTGAGAAGACTAAGGTCCATCTTCTTACCATGAATTAAGTAAAATTTGAAAAGTATTTAATGAGTTTTATTGTTAGATGCTATGAGGAATACAAAATTTAGGCACATGTGTACGTATGACATACAAGCTAAACTAGTTTTATAATAGCATTAGGCACTAAATCAAGATTTGTGAAAAATATACAAAGGGAGAAAGTAAAATTACCTACATGGGTGAGTAACTTTGAAAAAGTTTAAACAGAGACTGTGTATGTTCATTAGAACCACGTAATTTTAAAGCTGGAAGGTATGCTAGAAACCAGCCATTGCATGAAGGCAATGGGCAAGGCATCTGGTCTATTCCCTGTCCTTCAAGAGGATGCCTCTGAGGCCAGGAGAACTAGGTGAGATTCACTATGCCGTCTGCCTTAGATTTGACAGACCCAGAGAGCAAGCCCCTATGTTCTGACTCTGGATCCAGAGCAGAGCACAAAAGACATTAATGCTGCGTGTGGGTATGCTAGATGCCATGCTGGAGGAATAGAAGCAAAGCTAGTCTCTGTGTAGCTGTGTCTAATTAAAATTAAAGGGGGCTCAATTATTACAAGGAAGAATACAAAGAGAATGAACGGCGGAGGAATGTTAGGAATTAGCCACAGGGCCTCTGGGGTTCAGGCTCAAAGACAAGAAAGAGAATGTCATTATGTCAAAGCATGTGAAAATTGCTGATTGTTGTATGTAAACAGTGGCTGAGTATTGATGAATTTGTATGGTGGATCCTAGTACATTATTTCAGAAAGAAAAGAGTCAAGAAAAAAAATGGATTTATTAGTGCCTAGTCTCTCATCTGACCTCATTTATTTATTTATTAATTTTTTTGTACGGGGTCCCTATAAACAGGGTAGTTAGAGAGAGAATCTTAAGGAGGTGTCTCCATGAATGACTGTGTGACTCACAGAGGCCAGGAGATCCCACATGGTCAGCTCCTGGTGACAACATAGACTACAGAGTGGGGGAGAGGAGTGGTCTTCCTAAATCCGCATGGAGCCAACATCAGGCAGGAACTCTTGGCACAGACACAGATATTCTCACGTTGGGCTGTATCAGTAGTGGCAACAGCAAAGTGGTTTTGAACAGAAACTATTTAAGACTGGGGAGCTGAAAACAACAGAGGAATCAAAGCAAATGCTAGTCGTTCCAAAAATAATGGGGACTCTGCAACAGGTGGAATGTCCTTGAAGATTATGAGGGAGCAGGAGACATTGCATTTGGATTATCAGTGTCATTGCCAACATATCCTCATCTACATATTGGAATATGCTCAAATTCTCTCTCTCTCTCTCTCCCTCTCTCTCTCTCTCTCTCTCTCACTCACACACACACACACACACACATGCACATGCACCCCTACCTACACAAGACAGGAAGGAGACATACCCAAATGTTGCCAATGATTATTTTTTAATTGTAGGATTATAGGATTAAATCCTCTTGCTTGTCAGTGTTTTCTATATTTTATACAGTGACTCTATGGTACTTTTAATCTTAAACTATACATATTAACATTTTAATAGAGTTGTACCCACCATTACGGGATTTTTTTTTAAATTCTATTTTTAAAATTACAAAGGCTATAAATACTAACATCTGAATTTTTGTTCAGATTTGAATGCCACTATATCCTGAGAACATTGAACACAGGGTATTATACCTGCCTAATACATTTACAATTTTATTGCTGATGTACATTCTCTATGCTAATCTGCAGGAGGCATTATTACCACCGCATTTTGTAAATAATGCTCTTATTTGTAGCATTGTTGAGCTGAAATATAAGAACTTGAAAAATGTTTTAGTTTTTAAATTTTTCTTCTTTTAATGCTGCTTTTGGTGCTTTATAAAGATCTCAACTGTGTTTTATTTTAGCATTCACTACACATAAATATGGAAAAGTGCAAGAAATCTAATTAGATGTGCTATGTTATATTTACAGAGTGCTTGCAGCTATAGTGTGCATGCTATAACAACACATTGGTCAGGTAAATCATGAAAGTTTATGCAGTCATTCAACAAATATATACAGTGAACACCTACTATGAGCAAGCAATAATGACCTTCATTGAAAAAGAAGATTTATATTTAAATGGAATTCTAGCTGTCTAAAACAATGAGAAGCAGCATAGAATGCTAGTTAAGAGCACAGAACAGAAGAGTAAGTCTACCTAGCTTCCAAATATTAGTTATATCACTTACAGGTGATGTGTGAACATGAGCATAGTACCTAATCTCTATATGTCTCAGGTTATGTATATGTAAAATGAGGATAATAATATTATCTACATGATTGGGTTGTATGATCAAATGAGATAAACTGTGTGTCTTGCATATAGTAAAAGCTATGCTATTGTCCTTTTTTTCCCTGATGGACTTAAGTTTTTGTTGAATTTCTATACAGACCTACCTATTATCCAGAAGAAATAATGATGCAGGGAGAAATGTAATTAGAGAGTCATGGCATTTCAGAGCTAGAAGAGAACTTATTAATTACGTACCTAAATCCCACCAAAGTAGAACTGAGAACACAAGGGCACAGAGCTACAAAATCAAATAATTAGGAGATTTCCAAGCATGATAAAATCCCAGTTTTATAACTCCCTGATCAATATATCAATAAATGCCAACTGTAAGTCCATTCATTCATTCTGCAAACATTTATTAAACAGCACTTCCTCTATGCCAAGCACTATGGTAAATGCACATGACACTAGGACAAATCATATAGGTTACTTACCTTGTAAATAGCTACAGTCTAGTAAAGGAGAACATGTATAAGTAATTGAGTTTCATCTCTGCTCTGATAAAATATTTGTTGGTACCAGTGGTAGTAGAATGGAGACATTGAACAATTCTATCTAGTAGTTCTAGAAATGCTTTATACAAAATGAAAATCTTGATTATGAATGTTGAATAAGGATTCAGAAAGCAGGTCTATGTGTCTAAAGCATCAGGTGTGGAGTTGAAAGGATTCACTAAAAGATAAATGTGAAAGATAATGAGTGACTGGATCATAAAAGATGTTGTATTCCATGATGTATAGTTTTGATTTTTTTTCTAAATAATAATTAGGGAATAAATTAAGTGGAAAATAAATGAATATTTAAAGATATGGTAGAAGTAATGTCATATAAAGAGGAAAGAACTGTAGTTTAGATTAAAAAGACTCACTGTAGGGCTTCCTTGGTGGTGCAGTGGTTAAGAATCCACCTGCCAATGCAGGGGACATGGGTTCGAGCCCTGGTAAAGTACCGTAAAGGCATCAGGGCAGAAAACAAATGTAAGGTTACTAACAACAACAGCAAAAAGTATAGGTTATCATGATTCTACAGCTCTGCAACAGTGATACTACAAAACAAGAGGCTAGGTGTTCAGGGTGAAGGCTGAAAGGTTGTATCAACAAAGGCTGTACTCAAACATTATTATTATAGTCTGAAGGCAGAACAAGACAAAACAAAAAATCTTGGATATATAAAAATGCAGGAAATAAACTAGGAAGAGCTCCTGATAAAAATTGCCCAGGGGCAAATTTCAAGTAATCCAAAAATGAATCAAAATAAAGAACACACAAAGAAGCAACTTAAATATAAAATTAACTGTAATGACTTGTATAATTATGGATATAAATTAGAACTCATCTTAATGAAAAAAGAAAAACATATTTAAGTATAAGATAATCAGATAAATATATAAACTGAACTGTGAATATCACACCAAAAAACTGGTAGTTCAACAAAAGTAGAGTGAAGACTGAGAGGGAAGAGGGCATTCATCCTGACACTGATAGGGATATATAATAGTAATAATTAGTAAAATTTACAACAGGCTTTATACTGTTAAAGGATGACACGACCATCACTGAGGAGCTAAAAAAAAATTCTGAAGATGATTTTATTGCTTATTACAGTATAGAAGAATGCTGATAATCAGGCACAGTCTCTCCAGGCAGAGCAGACTACTAATCATACATGAGAATTTTAAAAATCATAGAGTTCAGAGATTGGTGGAATCTCAGAGGTGCACGTGGGGTGACATCATCGGTAAAAGCATAGTTACTTGGATGAAACTGTTTTTGATTGCATGGCACTTAGTGGCATATGTATTAGAGTGAATGTGTTTCTGATTGACTGACTTTTGGAAGGAAGGGGATGTCACAGATACATTGGCTTTTAATATATTATTGATCAATTGAACAGCTTTAAAATGATTATTATGCTACTTGGACCATGACTACCAAACAGTCCATCTTTTCCTTTTTTATTCTGTGTCTATCAAGTTATCAAAGGGAAATAATTAGATTGAAAAATATAAACATTATCAAAAAAGTGTATAAAACAGAAAATGTAAGATAAAGTAATAGATCAAATAATTTTGTTACTTTCACTGGCAATGAAATGAATATTCTTAGTGAAAGAAAATTTTTCTCATCAGTAGGGGAATGCCAGTTCTGAAAATGGCAGAAAAGGTTGTGTTACATTAATCCTGTGACCATTGTGTATAGATTCTGTACAAAATATTAAAATAAATACCTAAAGCTACCAATAAACAAACAGCCAGAAACTGTAGAGGACATAATTCTTGAGAGAAAGAATGCCATGTTTGAATAGCTTTTTCCTTAAAAGCATTTCCTAGTGTTCTACCACAGAGTGAGATTACAGTTCAAACAGAAATAGGCTGAAGAGAAAAAAGTTAGAGCTTAGTGCTATCAGAGTAGCTGGGAATTGGAGGAAACTCCTGGAAAGGAAGAAGCCAAAGAGGGGAAATTCTAAACTCTGCATGTAACTGCTTCAGATTCTTGAACAATATTTTAAAATATGTATGCAGAGGGAGGATTCAAGAAGCCTAGAAGAAAGCAGTATGCAAGAGGCAGAGATTTCAGCAGTTGCCTGCATCTAGGAAGACAGTTTACAAATCAAGTTCCAACAAGTTTGTTGAATAGCTTTTTGAATGCTGTGGGCTTTCCCTTAACACCTCAGTAGAACCATATCTTACAAGTTAGCTCAGGACTCAGAACTACATACCTTATGAGTAAAATTAAAGCCAAAATTTACCCATTATAACTAAGCCTAAAACCAAGTCTCTCTAGGATCAAAGTGATCTACCAGTAGTTTAACTGCCTGCAAGTATAAAACCCTATGTTCTTTAGAGGCAGATAATATTCAGAGGCTCTACAGTATATCATTCATATTGCCCATGATATGCAGTGATAAAGAAATTACTACACATACAAAGCATAAGAAAAATGTGGCAAATAAATTGGACAAGAAAGCAGTCAATAGAAGATCAACACATGTCCCAGATGTATAACTTAGTAGGTATTATAAATAAGTTTAAAAATCTGTAAGAGGACAAAGCTAATAAAATGATGAGAAACACCATTAGAGAAATGACAGTATCAAAAAGCTAAATGAATCTTCTAGAATTTGAAAAAAAATTTGGATTGACCTAACAAAAAGCTGGTCACATCAGAAGAAAATATCATTGAATCCGAAGAGAAGTTATTATAAATTAAACACAGAAAATAAAGACTGAAAGAAAATAAAATTTCAGTGACATTTAGGACAGTATCAAACAATCTAACTGATGTGTAATTCGAATCACAGAAGGATAGAAAAAATGGGGCAGAAAAAAATATTTGAAGATACAATGGAGGAACATTTTCCAAATTCACTGAAAAATATGAATTTACAGATTTAATAACTTCAGTAAACCCCAAGCAGTTGAAATACATATGAAAGCACATCAAAAGTGAAAATGCCAGAAAAAAAGAGAAAATGTTAAAGTCAGCCAGCATAAAAGAAACATATTTCTTTTGATCATATTGGAACAGGGATAAGAATAATGGTTGACTTCATGAGAAACAATAGAGTCCAGAAAATAGTATAATAACATCTTTAAAAAGTGCTGACAGAAAAAAAAATATCTGTCAACCTAAAATTTTGTATGCAGTAAAAATAACCTTCAAGAAAAGGTGAAATTAATATACTGTAAGATAAATGAAAGCTGGAAGAATTTTCGCCAGCATAAAATAAATGTACAAAAAGAAATGCTAAATAAAATTTTTCAACCGGAAAACCTAATGATACCAGATGGAAATTTATAGCTGTAGGAGGGAATGAATAGCGTCAGAAAGAAACATTATACAAATTAAAATGACTAGTTATTTCTTTTCTTATACTGAAAAAATATATATATTCTGGGATTTTGTAACACATAAAAGTAATATATATATGATAACAATAGCACAGAGGAAGAAGGGAGAATAAATGAATAATAATCCAATTATAGGGAAAGTGGTACAATCTTAATTCATGGTGGTCTATGATAAATTAAGCCATATCCCCCAAAATAGAAAGAATAGTTGAAAAGTCATTTGAAGAATTAAAATATAATCATAAAAAAACACTCAGTTCATCCACAGAAGGCAAGAAACGAGGAACAAAGGGGACAAAAAGGCAAACTTACTATTTTTTATAATTGCATTTATTATAAATGGACAAAACATTTTTATCAAAGGCAGTGATTGTTGGACTAAATAGAAGTATCAGGAAACATCTCTAAGGTACTTACAAGATATGCAGTTTAAATACATAGACACAAAAATGTTGGAAATATATGAAAAAGTATATACCATGAAAACATTAAGAAAGCTGGCGTGGTTTTACTTATAGCAGATGAAGGAAACTTCAGGACAATGAATATTGTGAGATAAAGAGAACCTTTTCATAATGATAAAAAGCATCAGTTCAACACGAAGGCATAACAATTCTAAACGTGTGCAATTCAGAAGAGAAACTCTTAAATGTATTAAACTGATAGAACTAGGGGAGACATAAACAAATTGAAAATTAAATGTGGAAGTTTTCATACTTCTCTCTTCATTTTTTTATAAAAGAAGTGGACAAAAAAGAAAATTTGAAAGCCTAGAGAACATGTAAATAACATTCCTAACAAAATAATCTAAGAAATATTTATGTAGGTCATAGACAGGACATGACATTTGAAGGTCTTGAGTGTGAGCCTTTACAAGGTGTGTGAGGAAGAAAGGGTGCTCAAAAGTACAGGAAGTGGGATTGGAAAGGTACAGAAGAATGAATGAGATGGCATGTTCTAGGAACAGCCCCAAATGCTCAGGTAACAAAATTAGACATGAATCTGGAAAAGTAGGTAAAGATCCCCATAGAATTTGGCATTAGAGAGCCATGAACGATTTTTAAGGAAGGGTGGGTCATCATCAGACCTCTTTTAGGAAAGTGTGGAGTAATTACTGGAGGAAGGAGAGATGCAACCAAACAAGCAAATCTTCACAGTACACATTCTTTTTTTTAACATCTTCATTGGAGTATAAATGCTTTACAATGTTGTGTTAGTTGCTGCTGTATAACAAAGTTAATCAGCTAGCTATACATATACATATATCCCCATATCCCTTCCCTCTTGCATCTCCCTCCCACCCTCCCTATCCCACGCCTCTGGGTGGTCGCAAAGCACTGAGCTGATCTCCCTGTGCTATGTGGCTGCTTCCCACTAGCTAGCTATTTTACATTTAGTAGTGTATATATGTCCATGCCACTCTCTCACTTCGTCCCAGTTTACCCCTCCCTCCTCCCCGTGTCCTCAAGTCCATTCTCTACGTCTGCATCTTTATTCCTGTCCTGCCCACAGGTTCTTCAGAACCATTTTGTTTTTTTAGATTCTATGTATATGTGTTACCATATGGTATTTTTCTCTTTCTGACTTACTTCACTTTGTATGACAGACTCTAGGTCCATCCACCTCACTACAAATAACTCAATTTTGTTTCTTTTAATGGCTGAGTAATATTTCATTGATATATGTGCCACATCTTCTTTATCCATTCATCTGTCGATGGACACTTAGGTTGCTTCCGTGTCCTGGCTATTGTAAATAGTGCTGCAATAAACATTGTGGTACATGACTCTTTTTGAATTATGGTTTTCTCAGGGTATTGTGCCCAGTAGTGGGATTGCTACGTCATATGGTAGTTCTACACAATCTTCTAAATTGAATATGGAACATTTATCTAGATAGACCATAGACAGGGCCGCAAAATAAGTCTCTATAAATTTGAAAGAGTGAAAATTATACAGAATATGTTATCTGATGATAACATAAATCAATTAAAAATCAATGACATATATACAGTTGACCCTTGAACAACATGGATTTGAACTGCACTGATCCACTTACATGCAGATTCTTTTCAATAAATACGTACTACAGTACTACATGATCTGAGTTTGGTTGAATCTACAGATGCAGAACTGAGGATATGGAAGGCCAACTATAAAGTGGGAGGGGTTTGCACTCCTAACCCCTGCATTGTTCAAGAGTAAACTCTCTCTATATATATAAATATATATCTCAAATTCTTTTTAAATTAAGCAACACATTTTATGTGTTGATTAAGTGAAATAAAATATTACAAGGAATTAGAAGAAGCTGCATTTTTTTCAAAAAAGGCATATGGATTAACCAATAAGGCACTCAACGTCACTGTCATCAAGGTAAGGCAAACTAAAACCACAATGAGATACTATTCCTTAGCCACTACAGTCGCAAAATTTTAAAAGATTGACCACAAATTTTGTAAAGGACGTAGAGCAGTGCTTTTCAAACTTCGTAGTCTCAGAATTACTTTACCCTCTTAAAAATTGTTGAAAACCCCAAAGAGCTTTCCATAATGTGGATTTTCATATCATATTTACCACATTAGAAAATAAAACAGAAAATTTTAAAAACACATAATTTATTACTGAATTTAAAATTATGATAATTTACCCAGTAAATGTTAAAATAAACAAGAAATATTCTTGAAAAATTACTATGTTTTCCAAAATAAAAATAATATTTGGTGACAAGTGTAGCATAGTTTTCTGGTTTTGTAAATTTTTTTTTAATATTTGGCTTAATGGACGCTGCAGTCTTATATTTGTTGATTTGTTAATTCTATTGTGACAAGTTGTATTTGCTGAGGTAGCTGAAGAAAATCCAGCGTCAAACAGAAATGTAACTATAAAAGGAAGGAGTATTTTTAAAAGAATTTTCAGCTAATGTGTATATTCTTTTATAATATACCAAACCTCAAAATGCGGTAGTGCCTTAAATGTTAGTTACAACATGGAATACAAAACCATCTGGTAGCGGGTTGAACGACGGCCTCCCTGAAAATATTCCCGTGTCCTAATCCCTGGAACCTGTGAATATTACTTTCTACGACAAAAGATGTGATTGAGTTAAGGATTTTGAGAGGAGGAGACTATCCTGGATTATCTAGGTGAGGCACTAACTCGATGGCTTAAAATAGCAGAAAGTTATTTTCCCCTAAAGTCTTGAAATGGAACTCCGCCTTGCCAACACCTTGGTGTTGGATTTATGGCCTCTAAAAATGTGGGAGAATAACTTTATGCTATTTTAAGCCATCAAGTTTTTGGTAATTCTTTACAGAAGTTTTAGAAACTAAAACACGTATCAGTAAGCTTTTTGCATTCTGTTACATTAAAATCAAATGATCTATCAAACTTTGGATAGATCTTTCACTCAAGCATGATTTTATAACATTGTACATTGTTTATTTGCAAAATATTTGTTTTACTAAGTTATTGAGATCTTCTAAATGTTGACATATTTCATTATGCAGTATCACATTCATTTATATCACCACCAAATTTATCAACTGCATCTTTAAATATTGGGAAGCCAGTGCATATAAGTTTTTTTTACATTCTAATTTTTGCTTAAAAGCTCAACTTTCATCACTGGTAACACGTACAGTCAGTTGTTTTCCTTGGAGTGACAGACACAATTAGTTAATTTTTGAGAAATGTTTAACAAATATCCACTCTGAATAATCATAGACTGTCAGTCATTTTTTAAGTAAAAATGGTGTTCCATGGAAAAGGCAGCCAGTTTCCCTCACAATTAAGGTGCTGTTTGTCAAGATAGCCATTATACTTCAGAATACAGTAGTAGAAATTTATGTGTACTTCCTATTTCTCGCAAAGAATATTATAATTAAGTGTACTCATATATATGGAATCTAAAAAAAAAATGGCTCTGATGAACCTAGGGGCAGGACAGGAATAAAGATGCAGACATAGAGAGTGGACTTGAGGACATGGGGAGGGGGAAGAGCAAGCTGGGACAAAGTGAGAGGGTGGCATGTACATTTATACACTACCAAAAGTAAAATAGATGGCTAGTGGGAAGCAGCTGCATAGCACAGGGAGATCAGCTTGGTGGTTTGTGACCACCTAGAGGGGTGGGATAGAGAGGGTGGGAGGGAGACGCAGGAGGGAGGGGTTATGGGGATATATCTATACATTTAGCTGATTCACTTTGTTATACAGCAGAAAGTAACACAACTCCAAGGCAATTATACTCCAATAAAGATTTTTTAAAAAAACCTGTGTACTAAAGGGTGAAAATTTAGTAAAATTAGTGATTTTTACTGCTTCACCAAGGACATTCTTCTGTAGTACTGACATCTTTTCTTTCTTTCTTTGTCTTCCTTCCTTCCTTTCTTTCTTTCTTTTTCTTTCTTTCTTTCTTTCTTTCTTTCTTTCTTTCTTTCTTTCTTTCTTTCTTTCTAATCTCTTTCTCTTAACTCTAAGTGTATGGCAGTGAAGAAAACAATGGCTATCTGTACAGTTTTGTGCTACTGCTCTAATTATGCTATAATAAACATCAGATTTATTTTTACCTCCCCTCTTGCCTCCATTACTTTTCTTCCAAAAGTGCAGATATTAACATGGTAGAAACGACAAATACCGTCTTAGTATTATTAGGAAAATAGTTTGAATTTTTCAAACCTCCTGAAAAGGTCTCAGGAACTCCAGGTGTGTACACACTCTGTTTCAACTACTGTTGTTGTAGAGCAACTTATTCCATTGCAGGTGGGGTTAAAAATGATATAATCACTTTGGAAACTTATGTGGCAATTTCATACATAAGCTTTAAATATGTATACTCATATCAAAAGACTCATCTAAGAATTTTCATAGTAGCTTCTTATTCATAATAAGTGAAAGGTGGCAGTAACCTAAATGACAATGGAAATAACCTAAATGACAGTGGAAACAACCTAAATAACACTGTAAATAACCTAAGTATTCTCCATCAAAAGGAGAATAGTATAGTATAAAAATTACGGTATATCTGTATAATGAAATGCTTCTCAGAAATGAGTAAAAGGAATTACTGATTCAAGCAACAAAATAGATGAGTCTTGAAAACACCATTTGGAGTAAAATAAGCCAGACTACATATCAGTATGTTAGGTATGGTCACATTTATAGAAAGGTTGATGACAGGAAAAAATAATCTGTGATTATAAAAATGAGAAGAGTGGTTCTTCTGGGAACAGAGTTTACTAGAGAAGGACGTGAGGGGGCTGTTTCTGCAGTAATGAAAATATTCTCTTTCTTGAATGATGTATTCATTACACACCAAAATCACCAAATTATATATTTAAGAAGTGTGTTTCACTACATGTAAATTATACTTCAATGAAAGCACTTAATCTTGAATATAGTCTAAAAAATAAGTAAGTAGACATATATATACATATACATAAATAAACTATATACTTTCAACAAGATGCGGTGTGAAAAAAAGTACACCTGAAAGACTAAAAGGAAAAAGAAGGGCAAATATATATAATACAAATGCAATAAAAGTAAGGCAAGGATTCCAATAACAACATGAAAGTGGAGTTCAAGGTGAGCTTTTAAGCAGATAAAGGTTAAAAGCATACAATCCATGGTGAGCGTCCAACTGTGATGAGACTTCAAAAAGTGATAACCTATTATCTAAATATATAAAATAAGTACTTAGACATAGGAGAAATAGAAACAATCGTAGAATTTTTTGATATAACCTATCAGCCTTTGATGGATGAAATAATCCAAAAAAGAAAAGAATTACTATATTATATATGTAATTTTTATAGTTCACGTTTGTATGCTAAAAACACATGCCCCAGTGTACCGAAAGTAGAAATAGTAGTAAACTTTTAAGCATTTAACCTAGAATTTAAATACTTAAAACATATGCTAAGAACTATATAGAGAAATAGCCAGAGACACAAATTTAATTGAAAATTTTTAACATAGTCTTTGATAGAGCAAGTAAACAAAAAGAAAGGCCTGAGTAATATATTAACAGGATATGTTTTATGTATAACTGTATTTCAAATCCTAAATCCTATGTAAGTACTGCTCCTTCTTTTCAAGAGCCAATGGAACATTTAAAATGATTGCTTATATATCAAGCCATAAAGAAAACACCAATAAATCCCTAAAAGTAGATATAAATCCAGCCACATTCACTGCAATGTACAACTATACAACTACAAACTAATAACAAAAGTTATATCTTAACTTGATTTGTTTTAAGATATACACCTTCAAAGCAATTTTCAAAATAAAGAACATGCCCTTGCTCCAGTATATTGTAGTTACTGCAGAACACAAAATATGAATTTTGAAAATATACCTAAGAAACAAAAGGACTCAATTCAAGGTAGGAAAATAGGCATTCATCTCTGGGATTAAAATTATATCTCTTATTTTCTTAGTTGACTCTTTGCTCAAAAGCTTATTGTACCATTAAATAAAACTTATTTTTTACAGATAAAAATAATGGGGAAACTTAGCTAAGATGATTGGACTCTCTGACTCTGATGAATCTTCTACCCACTTTTGCCTGACTTTGAAGCCACAGGAAATAATTAATACTCAATTTTAAAATTTCTAAGAGAGGAAGTAAGTTTATTGCCAGGACCTAAAAGTTTGGTTTAGATCCAAATTCTAGTTCCAAAAGTTTGATAGGTCTAGGACAGGGGGTAAAATTATAATCATTTATGACCCAGCAATTCTATGATGTTCTGAGAGTAATAACAAGACTCTTGTGACTTTTGATAATGAACGTAAAATGGTAAGAACAGTACCTGATACAGAGCAGGAGCCCAGTAAGTATTTGGGGGAACTCCCTGGCAGTCCAGTGATTAGGACTCCATGCTTTCACTACCAAGGGCCCGGGTTCAATCCATGGTTGGGGAACTAAGATCCCACAAGCTGCCCAGTGTGGCCAAAATAAATAAATATAAATAAATAAATATTTGGGAACAAACAAAGAAAAAAGACTCTTGTGCCTTCCTTTACTACCTGTCCTTCTTAGTTAAAAAAATAAATCTATACCAACAGGCATATAGGACTTAGTTATCTCTCTAATATACAGACAACGATCTGGAGCATCTCCAAGCATTCAGTGACTAAACACCAAAAAAAAAAAAAAAAAAAAAATTGTGCAAGGAGGGGAAAACTGTAAAGACAGTTTGAATACTGGGAAGTGGAATCTTGTGAGCACATCCTGCAGGAAGAGTTAGAAAGTTCTCCCCATATAAAACATACCTCAGGTAGCCAGCATGAAGTAAAGGTACAGACCTCAACTCAGTCTAACATAGAAGCATTAGAATGATTAGGAGCACTGCGGTAAGACAAATCTTCTATTAACAAATGGCAGACTAGCTTGCCCTCTCATCCTTTTTGGATGAGTCAGCAGTTTCATAGGTGAGAATGAAAACAAAATACTGCAGTATATGACAAGAAAAGCATTATCTGAAAACTCACAGAAAGGAAAACCCCTGATAATGACTTACTAAGAAGTGTTAGATGAAGCTGGCATCTTCTTTTGGATGCAGGTAGAAAAAAACTCTAAGAAAAAGTAGGAGCAAGATTTTCAGAAAATAGGTTGAGCTGAAATATAAAATGATAACAGAGAGGTTTAGGGAAAGGATCTATGCAGTAGTAGAATCCTGAATTTTAACAGTGTGGAAATAAAATCAGTGATTTGGAGAACCATCTTGAAAAGAGCCACTAGAAGGCAGAAAGTTAGGGCAGAAATATTTTAAAATATATTCATTAAAAATGAAAGAGAGGGCTTCCTTGGTGGCGCAGTGGTTGAGAGTCCGCCTGCCGATGCAGGGGACACGGGTTCGTGCCCCGGTCCGGGAAGATCCCATGTGCCGCGGAGCTGCTGGGCCCGTGAGCCATGGCCACTGAGCCTGTGCATCTGGAGCCTGTGCTCTGCAACGGGAGAGGCCACAACCGTGAGAGGCCCGTGTACCGTAAAAAAAATTAAAAAAAAAGAAAGAGAAGTATACAAAGTATGTGGGCTGGATAATGACATTAAAAATATAAGAAAAGTACTTTTTCCCATGGTGAAAAAGAAGCATGAGAACATTTGGAAAAGAGACATTAAAAAAACCTCCATGTGCTGAGGAAAGGCCCTAATCACTGATTAAGATCAATCCATTTATGAAGAGAATCTCTCCTAAGTAAACAGCACAAAAAAATTACATTTAGATTATTTTTGTTATGTTTTTGAATTTTTCACTTTGAAAAAAAATTAAACCTTAAAAGTCACAAGAATAATTCAATTAATACCCATATATCCTTCAGAAATTGGTACCTTTCACTGCATTTGCTATATGCTTCTCTCTCTCTCTCAAAACAAGGTCATTAATTTTCTTACATAACCAAAGTGAAACAAATGATCACATTCAGAAAATTTGACATTAACAATACTAATAATAAAGTCCTTATTCAATTTCACTAATTGTCCTTAATAGGATTTTCACCCATATTATGAACTAATCTAGGATGATGCATGACATTCAGGTCTCATGGTTGTTTAGTCTTTAATCTGGAATAATTCTCATTCTTTTCTTTTTTTTTTTTTTTAATTTCATGACACTGACATTTGAAGAGTACAGGTCGGTTGTTTTATAGAATGTTCCTCAATTGGGTTTGTCTCATGTAAGACCATGTGAGTGATGCTGTGTCCTTTTCAGTGAATCACATGAAGAAGTGAATGTTATCAGTTTGTCCCATTACTAGTGATGTTTACTTTGATCTCTTGGTTAAAGGTAGAGTCTGCCAGATTCCTTCACTTTAAACTTACCATTGTTCATTCATAATTCATAAGTAACCTCAGCATATATATATGAGACCGTGTGAATATCCTCTCTTATTTAAATTTCACCCACAGATATTAGCACCTACTGATGGCTTGCCTACAATAATTATCCCTAAGATAGCTGCAGAATAATGGGCCTCAATTTTATCACTACTTCTTCTTTTATTGGTTGCCATTCTACTATTAGAACCATGTTACTACCCCATGTACTTTATTTATTTACTTATTTATCAGTAGTTTCACAGATCATTTTTACTTAAACGATTATAATCCATTACTCACTAATTGTTAAGGTTCACATTGTCCCCAGTTAGGCCAGTGGGAGCCCATTCAAGCTAACTCTGTGTTGTTTAACTATTTATCTACTTACACTTTATAAATTTTATGCATGTTTTCATTTCAAAGTTGTGAGATTTTTTTTTTAATGAGGAGAAATATTTAGTTTTGAGGAAATGTAACTTTATCATTTTTTCTTTTATGGTTTTGATTCTTGTGTCCTAAGAAATCTTTGCTTACACCCAACTCACAAAGATTTTCTCCTGTATTTTTCTCTAAAAGCTCTATAGTTTTTCTATTTATATTTAATTATATAATAGATCTCAAATTAATATTTGTGTTAAGTGTAGGGTAGGGTGTCTAGGTATATTGTTTTCCTCTGGGATATCCAGTTTTTTCCAACACCATTTGTTGACTTTTATCTCCCATTGGGATGGTTTTCATGTCTTTGTCTAAAAAAATAAAATAGACATATAAGTACATATCGAATTCTTAGCTCTCTATCCTATTAATTTAACACATTTATTGATCTTTGTGCCAGTAAAATAATTATTTGATCACCATATGTTAATCTTGAAATTATGTAGCATAATCTTCCAACTTTATCTTTCTCAAGTTTGCTCTGGATATTCTAGGTCCTCAACATTTCCATATGAATTTTAAAACCAGGTTTGCTGGAATTATGATAGGGAGACATAAAACATAGAGATCAATTTGTGGTAAGATTGATATCAACAATATTTGATATTGTCTTCTGAAATAATACCATGGTTATACTTCTGCATTTTTTTCAGTCTTGTTAATTCCTTTCAGTAGATGACTAAACTGAGCACTATGCATTTTTTTCTTAAACTCATTCCCCTAAGGGAAGCAACTAAAATGTCAGTTCCTTCATCCTTAGCTGAGTTTCTGGCAGTGTGGTCCACACAGGCACGTTTCAGAGGTCAGCCTAGGATGTCAGTAGAGTTAAATCACAGACTTGGGGCTCCCCTTTCTGAATATCTCCTTTGCAGGAAGGACTACTGTCTGACTTTCGAGGGGAAGTGGTTCCTCAAACTCTAACCCCCCAGTGCACCTTGCCAAAAACACCGAGTTTTCTTTTGGAGTTTTAATTGCCTGTTTATGACTTACCCTCAGACTAAAAACCGTAGCCACCAGAAATTCACCTTGTGCTCTTTCCTCTTTCCAAGTGTCAGTTCCCCTCTAGAATATCATCACTTTTGCTCACTCCCCAGTGTCTTCTCATAGTTGTTTATATTTTATCTGGAGTTCACGCTTAGTGTCTGCAAGATCATTAGTCCTACACAAGCTTACTTGGCCCTGCTGCTTGAATTCATTTTTGAATTATGACCCTATAAACACACAGGGAGGAAATGTAAGAGGTTATCTAACTACAAATGAAAACATAATCCAGTGTCCTCAGGCTTCTCTTCTACAAAACGGAAACGTCAGAAAAGAATGGACTTTCTAAAGAATTTTCAGAGAATAACACATAAACCTAAAAAATGCGTATCCAATCATGATGTCTTTCCTGGATAGCAGAAACATTGTGTTCTCGGATATGCATGGACTTTGAAATATTTCTACCACTCACACACTTAGGAAAAAATCACTAGCATCTTCCAATCAAAGTGTGGGGCAAGGATCAGCAGCATCAGCAGCACTTGCAACGTTATTAGAATGCAGAATCTCAGGCCCCATCTGATTCCTTCTGAATCAGAATTTCACTTTTCAAAACAATCTCCGAATACTTCAAGCACACGTTAAATTTGATACGTGCCACTCTAGCCATATGAGATTTTAAACTCTAGGATGTGAATATCATTTTAAAAATATTAACCATTTATTTGCCCAACTTAGAAGTCAGCTCTAAATCATCTGAAATGGAAAAATTATGCACCACGATACTCCTTGATACAATGTTCGTCATAATAATCAAGAAAAATGAATCCAGCATTAGGAGAAATGTTGTGCAGTCATCAAAATTTTACTTATGAAGGTTGTGATGATATAGTAAAACAGTGGTTTTTGTCACATTGAACTGTAAAGCAGGAAACAGAAGAGTGTAGTCCAATAACATCTCAACCCCGGAAACAATAATCACAGAAAAAATATTGGTTGACAATCGATAATGATATTTCCCCCTCGTTTCTTCATATATTTTTGTACTTTCCAAATATTAATGCATTTTGAAATAAGAGAATATATTTTGAATAAGTGAGGAAATATCATTGGAGAATTGCCGAGGACAGATAGCGTGAAGATATTTTATTAAGCCATTTACTTCATGCAGATTGTATTATTCTGCCTTAGATGCTATTTTCTTCCTTTCTAGCCCAAGGACAGTACATAAGTGACTCAGTTTTACACAGAATAATCAGTGAGAGCTAGTGACTAAAAGCATTCTTTGCATTTCATAATAGTTCTGTGATAAACAGTAAATTCTGTAACCATTCTGTGTGGCATTTCTCATGTTTAGGTAATAATAAAGTTTGATATGTACAGCATAAGCACATTATAAAAATTAATGAGCCAGGGACCCATGAAACCCTTAGAGCTCAAAAATGGAAAAGAACTGTATGAACAAGTATCAAAAACTGTGACAGAAGTCCTAGTGTTATACAAATTTTCCTGTTTAAAATTATTTCTAAAATCTCTCCAAAACAAGAATAAGTTTGTGCTGTCCCAAAGTGAGCACCAGTAGCATGTTCCTTATCCCTGGGAGTTTAAAATCTTAGGTATATATTAAAGGATTATACTTATATGGTTTACGCCCAATTTTCTAATCCTATTTCTAAATTACCCATTGTGTCTCATTTTTATTATGTTCATAATTACAGTCCAAGGCTTTTTCCTCTGTCTTCTACTCTCTTTTCCTTCAGAATCATGGACATCAGTTACAGCCTATTCCATTGTCAATTAAAATTATTGCTTGCTGCTATTCATGTACAAAAGATCTAATTGTTATCAGTTTTCAGTTCCAATTACCTGGCCATATCTTTGCCTTAAGGTACCTCATCTCACTGGCAACTATGAAGTTAGCAAGAAGGAGAGTTTTTACAGGATATTTCTTAATATGTAATAAATACTGCTACTAGATAATACTATTGCAATAATCCCAGATGTTCAACAGTTCAAGTCTTTAAATGTTTTCACGATATCACCAAAACCATACAGCTTTTTATCCTGAGAAGCTTCCTGGTGTGTCCTATGGATTTTAACTGTAGAGCTGCCAAACCCATTTCAAAGGGAAGCCATATTGCTTAGTGTTTAAGAGAAACAGATTTGGAAATCAGGCAAACCTGGGTTACGTTTGGCACTTCCATATACTAGCTGTAAGAAAACAAACTATCTGCGCCTCAGGTTCTTAATTATTTCTGTTTTCAAGAAATGCCAAGTTCTTTCATGCCAAGGGAATTTCAATCATTTTCTCCAGGAGCATTCCCCTCTCATTACACAGATCTCAGCTCAAGTGTTCTCTACTCAGATTTTTCCCAACAACTCTCTCAAATGTAACTTTTCTTCTCCTCCAACTCCACCCTCACCATGCTCTATTCCACTGCCCTCTTTATTTTTTTTTAGAGATATCTGAATATCTTTAGTAAGAGTGATGAACTATCTCTATCTAAAAGTATATTTTCTAATATTTATTTATTTATTTGGTTGCGCTGGGTCTTAGCTGCGGCAAGCAGGCTCCTTAGTTGCAGCACGTGGGCTTCTCAGTTGTGGCATGTGAACTCTTAAATGCTGCATGCATGTGGGATCTAGTCCCCTGACCAGGGGTCAAACTCAGGCCCCCTGCATGGGGAGCACAGAATCTTATCCATGCGCAACCAGGGAAATCCCTCAAAGTATATTATGAATTTATTTATCTGTTTTTTATTCTGTCCCCACCACTCAATTCTCATATTACTGCCATGAAAGCATGGAGTTTGTATGTCTTTATTTTCATATTCATTGCCCATTCCATTGAATGTTAAGAAGGATATATAGATGCCCAATAAACATTTTGACTGAAGAGATATAAAAAGGAAAGAGAATTGTATCTACTTTATGGTGCTGCTGTATTTTATCAGTTTAAAAAAAAAATTCTTAGTAAAATACATGGTAAAAGTTAGGTAACTGCAGATATGTCAACATCACACACACACATCAAACACTTACGAGAATATTTATTTTTTCTGTTTAGTAGAATACATACATGAGGTTTCTAGATACAGAACAATACAGGACCAGCTTACTATTGCAATTCCTGTTACTATAAAGGTTATTATAACTCTTTTTCTATCAATTCTTGACTAAACAATCCAGATTCTTAACAATGCTTACAGGGTTTTTAACAACTTACTATAAAGCTAAGATGGAGAGAAACACGGTGCTGTCTTTTCTGGTTATAGACCAGCCTATCTCAAGAAGACGTAAGAAAACTTAGAGATATTCTCCCCGATTGTGGTGTGTGTGTGTGTGTGTGTGTGTGTGTGTGTGTGTGTGTGTGTTTGTAAGCTACAGACACACTCTTCAAATGTTAAGCCTAATATTTAAAATAAATTAATCTTGTTCTTAATGAGTTAGAAACTAGAGGTACTAAGCCTGCCCACTGCACACATACTCTAATCCTATCCTGTTCTCAAAAATATCTGCAGAGCAAGGACATTTCGTAAATCACTGATTTAAATCTAATCATTCCATTTTGCAGAAGAAGAACTGAAGTTCTGAAAAGGTTATGACTTGCCAAGGTCACACATAATTAGTGAATAGATAAGGATTATACCTAGAACACCTAAATCCCACACTAGGGCTCTTTCTATTATAATTAGATACGAGCCTTATGTGTGTGTGTGTGTGTGTATATGATTTGAGCATTCATTCATTAAACAATTATTTACTGAACATTCATTATGCACCAGATACTCTGCTTGGCTTAGGGATAGAGTGTTAAACAGGCAACCATAATTCTTCCTCTTAAGGTGCTTTCAGTCTTTTGGGGAGTGAGTCATTAAAAATATAATTACATAAAATAATTTAATTAAATTCATGAGAAAGAAAGTATCAGGAGATTCAAGGTCAATGGCATTCTAAAGTTAATTGCTGAATCCACCTTCCTCTCACTACCATTAGACACCAAAAAAGTGATCATGACTTCCCATTGACACCTCTAGGTAACCCCAATACAGTGATATGTAGAATTCTATTGTTTGTAGTGCTACGGGGAGCACAGGGTAGTTTAAAGGCCCAAATTTGTTTTGTTTTTCTCTTTGTTTTGTGGACAAAAGCCATACAGGTCTCTGCAGGTTCATTGACTTCTTTTTTTTTTTTTTCCTTATTCCCTCAAATCTTTTTGTTCTTATTGTTTTGTCTTGTTTTGTTTTTGTTTTTTTAATTTTATATATTATTTTGTACCACAGGTTCTTATTAGTTATATATTTTATACGTATTAGTGTATATATGTCAATCCCAATCTCTCAATTCATCCCACCACCACCATCACCACCCCTGCTTTCCCCCTTTGGTGTCCATAGGTTTGTTCTATACATCTGTATCTCTATTTCTGCCTTGAAAACTGGTTCATCTGTACCATTTTTCTAGATTCCACATATATGAGTTAATATACGATATTTGTTTTTCTCTTTCTGACTTACTTCACTCTGTATGAGAGTCTCTAGGTCCATACATGTCTACAAATGACCCAATTTCATTCCTTTTTATGGCTGAGTAATATTCCATTGTATATATGTACCACATCTTTTTTTTTTTTTTTTTTTTTGCGGTACGCAGGCCTCTCACTGTTGTGGCCTCTCCCGTTGTGGAGCGCAGGCTCTGGACGCGCAGACTCAGTGGCCATGGCGCGTAGGCTCAGTGGCCATGGCTCACAGGCCCAGCCGCTCCACAGCATGTGGGATCTTCCCGGACTGGGGCACGAACCCGTGTCCTCTGCATTGGCAGGTGGACTCTCAACCACTGTGCCACCAGGGAAGCCCCGTGTACCACATCTTCTTTATCCATTCGTCTGTCAGTGGGCATTTAGGTTGCTTCCATGACCTGGCTATTGTAAATAGTGCTGCAATGAACATTGGGGTGCAAGTGTCTTTTTGAATTATGAATTCTCAGGGTATATGCCCAGTAGTGGGATTGCTGGGTCATATGGTAGTACTATTTGTAGTTTTTTAAGGAACCTCCATACCGTTCTCCATAGTGGCTATACCAATTCATATTCCAACCAGCAGTGCAAGATTGTTCCCTTTTCTCCACACCCTCTCCAGCATTTATTATTTCTAGAGTTTTTGATGATGGCCATTCTGACTGGTGTGAGATGATATCTCATTGTAGTTTTGATTTGCATTTCCCTAATGATTAATGATGTTGAGCATTCTTTCATGTGTTTGTTGCAGTCTGTATATCTTCTTTGGATAAATGTCTATTTAGATCTGCCCATTTTTGGATTGTGTTGTTTGTTTTTTTGTTATTGAGCTGCATGAGCTACTTGTAAATTTTGGAGATTAATCCTTTGTCAGTTGCTTCATTTGCAAATATTTTCTCCCATTCTGAGGGTTGTCTTTTGGTCTTGTTTATGGTTTCCTTTGCTGTGCAAAAGTGTTGCAGTTTCATTAGGTCCCATTTGTTTATTTTTGTTTTTATTTCCATTTCTCTAGGTGGTGGGTCAAAAAGGATTTTGCTGTGATTTATGTCATAGAGTGTTCTGCCTATGTTTTCCTCTAAGAGTTTGATAGTTTCTGGCCTTACATTTAGGCCATTGGTAGTTTGATAGGGATTGCATTGAACCTGTAGATTGCTTTGGGTAGTAGAGTCATTTTCACAATGTTGATTCTTCCAATCCAAGAACATGGTATATCTCTCCATCTATTTGTATTTTCTTTCATTTCTTTCATCACTGTCTTATAATTTTCTGCATACAGGTCTTTTGTCTCCTTAAATAGGTTTATTCCTAGATAGTTTAATCTTTTTGTTGCAATGGTAAATGGGAGTGTTTTCTTGATTTCACTTTCAGATTTTTCATCATCAGTGTGCAGGAATGCCAGAGATTTCTGTGCATTAAATTTGTATCCTGCTACTTTACCAAATTCATTGATTAGATCTAGCAGTTTTCTGGTAGCATCTTTAGGATTCTCTATGTATAGTACCATGTCATCGGCAAACAGTGACAGCTTTACTTCTTCTTTTCCGATTTGGATTCCTTTTATTTCCTTTTCTTCTCTGATTGCTGTGGCTAAAACTTCCAAAACTATGTTGAATAAGAGTGGTGAGAGTGGGCAACCTTGTCTTTTTCCTGATCTTAGTGGAAATGCTTTCAGTTTTTCACCATTGAGGACGATGTTGGCCGAGGGTTTGTCATATATGGCCTTTATTATGTTGAGGAAAGTTCCCTATATGCCTACTTTCTGGAGGGTTTTTATCATAAATGGGTGTTGAATTTTGTCAAAAGCTTTCTCGGCATCTATTGAGATGACCATGTTTTTTCTCCTTCAGTTTGTTAATATGGTGTATCACATTGATTGATTTGTGTATATTGAAGAATCCTTGCATTCCTGGAATAAACCCCACTTGATCATGGTGTATGATCCTTTTAATGTGCTGTTGGATTCTCTTTGCTAGTATTTTGTTGAGGATTTTTGCATCTCTGTTCATCAGTGATATTGGCCTGTAGTTTTCTTTCTTTGTGACATCCTTGTCTGGTTTTGGTATCAGGATGATGATGGCCTTGTAGAATGAGTTTGGGAGTGTTCCTCCCTCTGCTATATTTTGGAAGAGTTTGAGAAGGATAGGTGTTAGCTCTTCTCTAAATGTTTGATAGAAGTCACCTGTGAAGCCATCTGGTCCTGGGCTTTTGTTTGCTGGAAGATTTTTATTCACAGTTTCAATTTCAGTGCTTGTGATTGGTCTGTTCATATTTTCTATTTCTTCCTGAATCAGTCTTGGCAGATTGCGCTTCTCTAAGAATTTGTCCATTTCTTCCAGGTTGTCCATTTTATTGGCATAGAGTTGCTTGTAGTAATCTCTCATGATCTTTTGTATTTCTGTAATGTCAATTGTTACTTCTCCTTTTTCATTTCTAATTCTATTGATTTGTGTCCTCTCCCTTTTTTTCTTGATGAGTCTGGCTAATGGTTTATCAATTTTGTTTATCTTCTCAAAGAACCAGGTTTTAGTTTTATTGATCTTTGTTATCATTTCCTTCATTTCTTTTTCATTTATTTCTGATCTGATCTTTATGATTTCTTTCCTTCTGCTAACTTTGGGGTTTTTTTTGTTTTCTTTCTCTAATTGCTTTAGGAGCAAGGTTAGGTTGTTTATTCGAGATGTTTCCTGTTTCGTAAGGTAGGATTATATTGCTATAAACTTCCCTCTTAGAACTGCTTTTGCTGCATCCCATAGGTTTTGGGTCATCGTGTCTCCATTGTCATTTGTTTCTAGGAATTTTTATATTTTCTACTTGATTTCCTCAGTGATCACTTTGTTATTAAGTATTGTTTAGCCTCCATGTGTTTGTATTTTTTACAGAACTTTTCCTGTAATTGATATCTAGTCTCATAGCGTTGTGGTCGGAAAAGATACTTGATACGATTTCAATTTTCTTAAATTTACCAAGGCTTGATTTGTGACCCAAGATATGTTCTAACCTGGAGAATGTTCCATGAGCACTTGAGAAAAATGTGTATTCTGTTGTTTTTGGATGGAATGTCTTATAAATATCAATTAAGTCCATCTTGTTTAATGTATCATTTAAAGTTTGGGTTTCCTTATTTATTTTCATTTTGGATGGTCTGTCCATGGGTGAAAGTTGGGTGTTAAAGTCCCCTACTATGAATGTGTTACTGTCAATTTCCCCTTTTATGGCTGTTAGTATTTGCCTTATGTATTGAGGTGCTCCTATGTTAGGTGCATAAATATTTACAATTGTTATATCTTCTTCTTGGATCAATTCCTTGATCATTATGTAGTGTCCTTCTTTGTCTCTTCTAATAGTCTTTATTTTAAAGTCTATTTTGTCTGATATGAGAATTGCTACTCCAGCTTTCTTTTGGTTTCCATTTGCATGGAATATCTTTTTCCATCCCCTCATTTTCAGTCTGTATGTTTCTCTAGGTCTGAAGTGGGTCTCTTGTAGACAGCATATATATGGGTCTTGTTTTTGTATCCATTCAGCCACTCTGTGTCTTTTGGTGGGAGCATTTAATCCATTTACATTTAAGGTAATTATCCATATGTATGTTCCTATTCCCATTTTCTTAATTGTTTTGGGTTTGTTATTGTAGGTCTTTCCCTTCTCTTGTATTTCTTGCCTAGAGAAGATCCTTTAGCATTTGTTCTAAAGCTGGTTTGGTGGTGCTGAACTCTTTCAGCTTTTGCTTGTCTGTAAAGTTTTTAATTTCTCCATCAAATCTGAATGAGATCCTTGCTGGGTAGAGTAATCTTGGTTGTAGGTTTTTCTCCTTCATCACTTTAAATATGTCCTGCCAGTCCCTTCTGGCTGGCAGAATTTCTGCTGAAAGATCAGCTGTTAACCTTATGGGGATTCCCTTGTGTGTTATTTGTTGTTTTTCCCTTGCTGCTTTTAATATGTTTTCTTTGTATTTAATTTTTGACAGTTTGATTAATATGTGTCTTGGCATGTTTCTCCTTGGATTTATCCTGTATGGGATTCTCTGTGCTTCCTGGACTTGATTAACTATTTCCTTTCCCATATTAGGGAAGTTTTCAACTATAATCTCTTCAAATATTTTCTCAGTCCTTTTCTTTTTCTCTTCTTCTTCTGGAACCCCTATAATTCGAATGTTGGTGCGTTTAATGTTGTCCCAGAGGTCTCTGAGACTGTCCTCAGTTTTTTTCATTCTTTTTTCCTTATTCTGCTCTGCAGTAGTTATTTCCACTATTTTATCTTCCATGTCACTTATCCATTCTTCTGCCTCAGTTATTCTGCTATTGATCCCTTCTAGAGTATTTTTAATTTCATTTATTGTGTTGTTCATCATTGCTTGTTTCATCTTTAGTTCTTCTAGGTCCTTGTTAAATGTTTCTTGCATTTTGTCTATTCTATTTCTAAGATTTTGGATCATCTTTACTATCATTATTCTGAATTCTTTTTCAGGTAGACTGCCTATTTCCTCTTTTTTTTTTTTTTTTTTCCCCTCTTCATTTGTTAGGTCTGGTGGTTTTTTATCTTGCTCCTTCGTCTGCTGTGTGTTTTTCTGTCTTCTCATTTTGCTTATCTTACTGTGTTTGGGGTCTCCTTTTTGCAGGCTGCAGGTTCGTAGTTCCCATTGTTTTTGGTGTCTGTCCCCAGTGGCTAAAGTTGGTTCAGTGGGTTGAGTAAGCTTCCTGGTGGAGGGGACTAGTGCCTGTGTTCTGATGGATGAGGCTGGATCTTGTCTTTCTGGTGGGCAGGTCCACATCTGGTGGTGTGTTTTGGGGTGTCTGTGGACTTATTATGATTTTAGGCAGCCTCTCTGCTAATGGGTGGGGTTGTGTTCCTGTCTTGCTAGTTGTTTTGCATAGGGTGTCCAGCACTGTAGCTTGCTGGTCATTGAGTGAAGCTGGGTGTTGGTGTTGAGATGGAGATCTCTGGGAGATTTTCACCATTTGATATTATGTGGAGCTGGGAGGTCTCTTGTGGACTAGTGTCCGGAAGTTGGCTCTCCCACCTCAGAGGCACAGCACTGACTCCTGGCTGCAGCACCAAGAGCCTTTCATCCATGCGGCTCAGAATAAAAGGGAGAAAAAGTAGAAAGAAAGAAAGAGAGAGGATAAAAGAAAATAAAATAAAGTAAAGTAAAATAAAGTTATTAAAATAAAAAAAAATATTTATTAAGAAAAAAACATTTTTAAGTAAAAAACAAAACAAAAAATGGACAGATAGAACACTAGGACAAATGGTGAAAGCAAAGCTATACAGACAAAATCTCACACAGAAGCATACACATACACACACAAAAAGAGGAAAAGGGGAAAAAATAATAAATCTTGCTCTCAAAATACACCTCCTCAATTTGGGATGATTCGTTGTCTATTCAGGTATTCCACAGATGCAGGATACATCAAGTTGATTGTGGAGATTTAATCTGCTGCTTCTGAGGCTGCTGGGAGAGATTTCCCTTTCTCTTCTTTCTTCGCACAGCTCCCGAGGTTCATCTTTGGATTTGGCCCCGCCTCTGCGTGTAGGTTGCAGGAGGGCGTCTGTTCTTCGCTCAGACAGGACGGGGTTAAAGGAGCCGCTGATTCCGGGGCTCCGGCTCACTCAGGCTCGGGGGGAGGGAGGGGTACGGATGCAGGGGGAGCCTGCAGCGGCAGAGGCCAGCGTGACGTTGCACCAGCCTGAGGCGCGCCGTGCGTTCTGCCGGGGAAGTTGTCCCTGTATCCCGGGACCCTGGCAGTGGTGGGCTGCACAGGCTCCCCGGAAGGGGGGTGTGGATAGTGACCTGTGCTCACACACAGGCTTCTTGGTGGTGGCAGCAGCAGCCTTAGTGTCTCATGCCCGTCTCTGGCGTCCGCGCTGTTAGCCGCGGCTCGCGCCCATCTCTGGAGCTCCTTTAAGCAGCGCTCTTAATCCCCTGTCCTCACGCACCAAGAAACAAAGAGGGAAGAAAAAGTCTCTTGCCTCTTCGGCAGATCCAGACTTTTCCCCGGACTCCCTCCCAGCTAGACGTGGTGCACTAACCCCTTCAGGCTGTTTTCTCGCCGCCAGTCCTTTTCCTATGCTCGGACCGAAGCCCGAGCCTCAGCTCCCAGCCCTGCGCGCCCCGGCGGGTGAGCAGACAAGCCTCTGGCTGGTGAGTGCTGGTTGGCACCACTCCTCTGTGCGGGAATCTCTCCGCTTTGCCCGCCGCACCCCTGTTACTGTGCTCTCCTCTGCGGTTCCGAGCTCTCCCCGTCCACTACCCGCAGTCTCCACCCGCGAATGGGCTTCCTAGTGTGTGGAAACCTTTCCTCCTTCACGGCTCCCTCCCACTGGTACAGGTCCCGTCCCTATTCTCTTGTCTCTGTTTATTCTTTTTTCCTTTTGCCCTACCCAGGGACGTGGGGAGTTTCTTGCCTTTTGGGAGGTCTGAGATCTTCTGCCGGTGTTCAGTAGGTGTTCTGTAGGAGTTGTTCCACATGTAGATGTATTTCTGATGTATCTGTGGGGAGGAAGGTGATCTCCGCATCTTACTCTTCCGACATCTTCCCCCTCCTCCTGATTCACTTTTTTATCTAGTCTTTACGATGGTAAAATCATGTGAGAAATCACATTGTAATTTGATATCAATACATTTTTTTCTAACAGGTAGTTTAAATTACATATTTTATTAAATATTTGCTCATGTGTCATCTAAAATGATGCTACATACCAAGCTTTGCAAAAAACTGCGCTACAGTGTAGATAAAAAAATATGCATGGTTTTTCTGTCACTGGTCCATGACACCGCAGTTGAGAATTGTTAAGATAAAAATCAGCAGAATTTTTGACTAGACAGCTCCCTTGGGGTGTTTAAAAAGTCCGTATTTCTTTTTGGATGGTTTTGTCCAGATTGGAAGTGTCCATTTTGAGTTATGAGCACCTACCCAGAAGGAACCCTATCTAGCATTCTTTCATATTAGCATCCAGTTCAGTGGCACCCCTAAAGAGAGAGGTAAATGAGGTGATAATAACAATAATTGGAACTCATTTTATGTCCATGGAATTTCCTTCAGAATGTATAAGATACACAAAGCAGAGAATGCTGCTGTTTTGGGTTCATTGTCAAAGGACAAAAAATTTATTCTGTTGCTGTCTAGCAAATGTTTTTTTCATTTACTTGGAAAAAAGTGTTCTGTGTCTTAAAAGATATTGGTCCTCAGAACACAACTCCTGACCTAAAGCTCATAAATCACTTTTGAAAAGAAAATTAATAAGTATCTCATTGTTTTCTAAAGAAGCTCTCCAAATTTCTTCTAAGCGGGAAAATTTTATTCTCAGGGATTTAATTGTCATTACTAATTTGTAAACCACATGTTGCTTGTTACTAACAAATACAATCTATCTTATTCATGAAAGAGTCTGTGGCTCTGTTCCTGGAGATGTGTGTGTGTGTGTGTGTGTGTGTGTGTGTGTGTGTGTGTGTGTGTGTTAGAGACAGAGAGAGATCTAATAGAATCAGCAGCAGCATCCAGTGAAGTCACTGTGTGTGCAGACCTACAGAGACATGTGCAGACAGGATATAAAATTGTATAGATGATGAACATCTCTGGTTGATGAAATAGAATTGAAATACATTTTCCCTTTCATATTGGAAGAGGCTTAACATTAAAAAACTAATCTTTTTTGAGATAAAGTTCATTAACACAATGATTATTCATTTGGCTTTTATAATGATATTGCTGCTTAATCATCAGAACATTGCTTCCTGTGCTCTGTGGGAACCAGCAGGAAACATTTGAAGAGCAAGTCTTGCTGCTAATGTGACGGTAGAGGGAATTATATTCTCACTGCTCTTCATTTCAGAAGTACAGCACGTTTCTGCTCAGAAGTCTAAAACCTCTTGTCCGACAGCATGAGCTTTAAACCCCACATTAAACATAGTATAAAGTTATATAACCCTGAAGGCTAAATCTTTGCCTCAGGTCTGCTGTTTCTCTTTGGATTATACATAAAGTCTCTCCAGGGGGATATTTTTTGTTATAAATCAAGATTTGAGGTGGTTTAATCTTGGTAGTGGCAATACTATGGTAATGAATTTGATTCTTCATTTGACTATTTAGCTCAGTAAACAAACACATGAACAAGCTAGAACCAAATTATAAATCTTTAAAACTATATCCTCCCTGATGCAAGTTCAGCCCATGGTGCACCACTAAATCTAAAGACTGGGATCTCTGCAGTGGAATCAAGATGAAAATATAATAATAGAATGTCATAAAAAAGAAAATGGTGATTTTTTTTTAATTCACTAAAGATTCCTGTCAATGTAGCAATTGATAAACTCCCTGTAGGGAGCTAAATTATCAACAAAATGTAAAATGCATAGTTATCCACTAATATGTATGGCACAGTATAACAACAGTACTCAAGGCTGTAAATTGCAAGCAGTAGAAACCAAATTTGGATGATTTAAGCAGACAGTGAATGTATTGGAAGGATAGTGGCTAATTCACAAATTGTCCAGTCAATCAGCTTCAAAACCTGTGCATGAACAAGGAATACTGGTAATGGTCAGGGCCAACACCAACATCATACCATGGAACCATTTAAATGGGGATAGTTTGCACTAGGTGCCCAGCTAGAACGACCCTAGAAATGTGACATGACTGCTACCAAGGCAGCTGCTAGCCACCAAAATGGGTTCTCTACTGCCTCTGCTTCTTCAATTCAAAAGCTGGAGAGTCCAATTCTCAAGTCGGTGCGTCTGCGCAACTGGACTCTGTAATATGCTCAGGTTTTTCCAGTGAAGGGACCAAGTCATCTCTGGCTTTGCCAAGACTCTCAAGATGGTGAATTTCTCCAAAATATAAAATTATTACAAATCTCAGTCAGCCAAAATGTGGCATGCCCATTATCCACCATTAGATAGGGTCTGATACAAATACAGATTCATAACATGGAGATGCTTAGAACATATATTAACATGACTGAGGACCTATAGCTAATTTAATCGGATTATTCAAAATCTGGTTTACAACTTCGCAAGCAGCATAACCTTGCTATATGTTCTTGACAGAAGCCAAACAATGTTCTTTAACCACGTAACTCTTTTGGCCTCCTTCAGTTGTCCCACAGCCTTGAGGTAAACAGAGCTGTAGAAAGAAAGAAAAGAAAAAGGAGATTATTAAATGTCCTTTAATAATCTCATATGCTACCTCGTATGTAGGTAGCATACCAGATTATGAAAGGACATTTCCAAGGCCTTAAGTGTGCCTTTACAATGTTAATTCACATTTCTAAAGAGAGGGGCATTTTAGAAAGTGAGCATTTAAAAAGGAGTAAGTGTCTGTGAGTGTACTGATCCCCATTTAATCACATCCAAGGCACCTCTAAACCTCAGTCACTGAACTAAATGATTTTGGAATTCATAAAGAAACCTGACACCAGGGATGTGCACTTTCATTACAGTGTTCCATTTCATTATTTTGCAAAACCCTGGTGAATATATCTGACTCCCACAGAGATCAGATCTGAAAAACTCACACAGAGATGAGAGTGCATAGGCTGAAAATCAGAGACAGGTCGCTGGTGGAAAGTGAGAATCTATGTATTGACATTCATCAAATGTTAACAAAAACAATCCGCATTAATCTCACATCTATGGATAGTAAAAGTTAACAACAGGAGCCAATGTAGCATGGATAATCCAAAGCATGAGCTAATGTAAAATTAATTTACATTTGATTAGTGGAGACATTATGTAATTTTTGCAGCATCTATTTGCTCTTATGTTTTCTTCTGCTTATGTTATAATTGGGCTCAACTGCCCGAGTACATCCTAGTTGGGTGATGCACAATTAAACCTTTTCCATGAATAATGATTAGAAACACTTTCATAAGCAGCAGAAGTCTTATCCAGGCACAAATATGTCAGAGTATATACCATGTGAAATCATAGAAACTCTCTTGACTAAGAGAATCTTTTGAGCAAGGACATATGCAAAATAAACAGCCAGCAGTATTGGAA